>NW_026775571.1:23972747-26472747 GCF_030987335.1 Cornus florida | reverse complement strand
TGAAACATGTTGGGATTACTTTGAAATCTAGCTACCAATCCTACTGAGTACATGATATCAGGTCTAGAGGCCAATGATAGATCTATAAAGTGTGGATGGAACTACTTCTGAGGTATAATCAAATGACAGTTTAGTATTTGGACACAATGGTGTTGAAACAGGCTTGCTATCATTCATGTTGAACTTCTTGAGTAATTCTGAAGCATATTTCTGTTGTGCAATAAAAATTCCTTTGGATGTTTGAGCAAAATTAAAGTCCTAAGAAATACTTGAGAGTGCTCAAAAGTGACATTTCAAATCTTGTTTTCATAAGATTGGCAAACTCTGATGTTAATGAAGTGTTGGAACCACAAAACATGATGTCATCTACATAGATTTGAAGAATTAGAAACTGATCTTGATGAATCCTGACATACAGAGTGTTGTCAACTTTGCCTCTATGAAAGCCTTGTTCAATTAAGAACTGATGTAATTTTTCATACCAGGCCCTGGGAGCTTGCTTAAGACCATACAAGGCTTTGCTTAGTTTGAATACATGAGAGGGATATTCAGAATCTTTAAAACCTTCAGGCTGCTCTAGATAAACTTCCTCACTTAGGTCTCCATTTAGAAAAGCAGATTTGACATCCATTTGGTACACCTTGACTTGTTTGTGACATGCAAAGGACAACAACATTCTTATGGACTCCATTCTAGCCACAAGAGCAAAAGTTTCATCATAGTCAATTCCAGCTTGTTGTGTATAGCCTTTACACACCAACCTTGTTTTATTCCTGATCACAGATCCTTTTTCATTCATCTTATTTCTGTAAATCCATTTAGAGCCAATAACATTTTTGTTTGTAGGTCTAGGTACCAGTATCCAAGTATCATTTTTGTTAATTTGATCCAGTTCTTCTTGCATGGCTACAACCCAATCCTCAATCTTCTTAGCTTCAAAGTAAGATTTAGGTTCAATAGATGACAACATTACAAAGTGGCTGTATTCTTTGTTATCTTCAGCTTCTAACTCAGTTAACTTCTTCCTATTCCTTGTTTGAACTCCAGCTGGAGATGAACCAATAATGTTTTCAGCTTGAACCTGCGTCTGTAGCACTGGGTAAGTAGTTTCTTTTGAATTCTCAGGTTCAATCACTGAATAGCTGACTTCATTTGAACCAATTGTATTATTGCTGTCTTCAGTCAGAATCACTTGAGGATTTTCATCAAATTTAACATGGATTGACTCAACCACCTTCGAAGACCTAAGGTTGTAGCATCTATAAGCCTTGCTTTTTGTAGAATACCCCAGAAATATACCTTCATCAGATTTTGAATCAAACTTCCCCAAATTGTCAATGTAATTAAGTATATAACACTTGTTGCTAAATATTTTGAAATAATGAACTGTTGCAGGTCTTCTATACCATAATTCAAAGGGTGTCTTAGTTGAATTTGGTCTAAGAAGAACCCTATTGATGATGTACACAGCAGTACTTACAGCTCCAGCCCAAAATCCTTTTGCCAAACCTTTTTCAAGCAACATTATTCTTCCCATATCTTGAACTGTTATGTTCTTTCTCTCCACAACTCCATTCTGTTGAGGTGTAGCAACAGCCGAGAATTCCTTTTTGATTCCCTTGTCATCACAGTAGTGCTCAAATTCTTTTATGGTGAACTCAGAACCAAAATCGGACCTGAGTTTCTTCATAGTGCAGCTCCTCTCATTTTCAACAAGATTGACAAACTTAATAAAGTGTGTAATAGCCTCTGACTTTTCTTTTAGGAGTAGCATAAAATACTTACTACCACTAATACTTGTGGTTCTGGTAGGTCCACAAAGATCCATATGTATCAGGTCAAGTGCCTTAGAGGAGTTGATTTCCTTGGAATGGAATGAAACTTTAGTTTGTTTTCCTTGTTGACATGCTTTACAAAGATGATCATCCTTAAAACAAATGTCAGGTAGACCTTTAACAGCTTTTAGCTTCAATATCTTGGACATTTTCCTTGAATGAAGATGACCTAACCTCTTGTGCCACAACTTAGCTTCATCACAGGTTGTTAAATTACATTGGGTGACCTGACTTTCTTCAGTGACTGTGTAGACATTTCCTGAAGATCTACTAGCTAAGAACAGAATTTTTTTTTTATTCCAGATCAATCACATTGCATCTTTCTTTGTTAAAACAGACTTCTTTCCCACTATCACACAATTGACTTACACTTAGGAGATTATGTTTAAGCCCTTCAACCAATAGAACTTCTTGAATCTCTAGTAATTCTTTAGAGTTACTCATAGTGCCAATTCCAACAATCTTAGCTCTTTGATTGTTTCCAAATATAACATTTCCACCATCAAACTGCTGTAAGGAGTTAAATTTGGAACCATCACCTATCATGTGTCTCGAACAGCCACTGTCAACATACCATTTATCCTGAGTATTACAGGCTTTAAAAGCTGTATACATAAGAAGACTTATAGAGTTCAGCTTCTTGGGGATCCACATCATCTTAGATTTCACCACTGACCCTTTATTTTTAACTTTCACTCCTTGAGTTAGGTCTGACTTCTTCATATACATCTTAGTGATCTTGAAGTTCCTTGCAACTGATGTAACAAAGTCTCTCTGATTGAAACTCAAAGGATATTGGATGTTATCAAAAATATTAAACCTTGATCTCAAAGGTTTTACAATGGGATATCTTGCATATACTTCTCCAGTGGTGGCCTTCACAAATGTTGAGTGTTTTTGATTAATCTTAGCAGCTGAATCACATACATATCCAATTCCAGTCTTCCTAATTTGCTTAGTGGATTGTTTCTAAATTTCAGCCATTTTCAGAGATCTCTCCTCAAGTATGGTAGACAGTTCTTCCTTGCATCTTTTAGTAGACCACTGAGAGTTACTCTGAACCTTGAGTATGCTTAGGAAAATAAGGGAAATTGAACACATAGTTGACAATTTGAGTTTTAAGTGTTTGGTAAGAATTTGTCTAGACTTTAATAGTTCTGAATTTAGCTTTCTGATTTGAGATTTTTGTTAATTGCACTTCATAACAAGTATTTCACATTCTTCCAGAATTTCCTTAATCTCTGTGTCAGTATCTTCTTCAGTTTCAACAGAATCTTTTGATGGTTCTAGAATGGCCATGAATAAACATTCATCTTCTTGAGCTTCTTTAGGTTTCTCTTCTTCTTCAATGGCTGTTTCCCAGTCTGAAAATAAGGCTTTTCTTCCAAACCTTCCTTTGTTGTTAAGTCCTTCAAACTTTCTCTGAGTTTGCCCTTTAGAGTTAGGACACTTAGATACAATATGACCAGGCTTGCCACACCCATAGCATGTTAGATTTTGCAACTGAGATTTCCTTTTAAACTTGAATTTTCTTAATTTCTTAGCAAGGTACGCCACTTCATCCTCTTCAAGATCATCTTCTGACTTAGACTCATCTTCTTTAACATTCTCCTTGGCTTTGAGTTCTGTTTCTCTTCTATGCAAAGTAGGATGACCAACTCTCATCTCATAAGCTGTGAGAGATGCTTGAAGTTCATCAATCTTCATGTTGGACAGATCTTTGTCTTCTAGAATAGTGACCTTAGCATTGGATCTAGAAATGAGAGATCTAAAATTTTCTTACACACATCAGAATCTTTAATGTTTTCACCAATAGCTCTCTTATTGCTTACAAGATCATTGATTTTGAACATATATTCTACAATGATTTCTCTTTCTTCCATTTTATAAAATTCATATTGAATCTTGAAAAGCTGAATTTTGTTTTCCTTTATAACCTTGTTTCCCTCATGAGCTGCCTGAAGTGAATCCTACATTTCCTTGGCTGTCTTATAATTCTTCACTCTGGTAAATTCTTGCTGCTTTAAGGCACAGAAAAGAACATGTTTGGCCTACCTATCATTAGCTACAACTATCTTGTCTTTAGCAGATGGATTTTCAGGATTGAGAATCACAACACCATATATGGTAGCATGCCAAACATCATAGGACTGAGACATAAAAAAGGGTTCCATTCTAGTATTCCAAGAATCATAGTTTGAGCCTTCAAAACCAGGAGCTTTGTTAATAACTTAACCTTCATCCATAGCTAGGACCAACTGCAGGCTTGTTAGAACCTTTTAATGCAGACCCAAGCTTTGATACCAATTAATGAACCAAGAGGGGGGGTGAATTGGTTAATCTCTTCCCAACAGAATCAATAAGATAATTTAGCAAGCAAGCAATAAGTACTTAAAACATGATTTACAAGGAAACCCTTTCAACTAGGGAAAACCTTGGTTCTTGGCCATAGCCAATGAAGATCACTACCAGCTATATGTAACTTGTTACACACTCAGCTGTCTCAGTCTCTGCACACACCCAAGCACAAGAATGGACACTAGTTTTCACAACTAATACACACACTAGCTGATTTCAGTGCACACACACACTCCCCCTGTCCTAAACACCCTTGCTTGGACCAACAAAGCTCATATAGCTCTCCATATACATCATTACAATTGATAAACAAGATGGTCAAATTCCTTCTATAATCAAAATAGCTTGAACAATACAAAATACCAAGTTATTGCCTCAAAATCACTAAACTGCTACAGCTAGAGTTTGAGGGGTAAAATTGGAATTTTCCATCAAGATTAGTTCACCAGTAGCTTCCACAGTCTTAATTCACTGTAGTACTCATGTTAACATCCTTAAGCAATTCAGTATAGCATGAGTATATATCAATGTGCAATCATAGTTCTTGAATAAGCACAACTCAACACAGTTTAAGAGGTTTTGCAAGGTCACAATCACAATCTGTCAATGTTTTGCACCACAGCCAATTTCAACAGCTTTGATTCATCAAAATAGACTTACTAGCACATAGATAATCCATAGAATAGCTAGTCTTAATCATTTTGCACTTGAATCACAATATATACAGAAAAATAGGCTTATCTACTGATCTAAGAGCTCAAAATCCATTTCAGCATGTTTCAGTTCAAAGCAAACTACTGAGCAAGGGTAAACAGCATAGTTATACCCATGACAACCCTCATAAATGACCACAACAGCTTAGAACTCAGATTCACTACTCAATCTAGCCCTTTCTACAATAATTTGGACAGCAGCAGCATCTCAGCACATTGATCACACACAAGGCTTGAGTCAGTGGGTTTTTCTAGCATAAATCATTATTACAAATCACTTGAAAAACTTTGTTCAACAATAGGAGCTCGAGATTTCTCTTCTACAGCTTGTTCTTAGTCTCTATGAAAGGCCATTAACCCTAAAAGACATCTATAACAGCATATATATAGCCCAGTGTAAATGCTTGACTGCAGCTCTCTTAATTTAATGTTGTCACCTTTCAGCCAATGATTGCATAAGAACAATTCTAACATTCCCTTAATGAAAAGATAATGTTGCCCTTGATATCTCACCAAATAGTGACACCTCATGCATCAGTAAGAACAGTTCATACAGGTGAGGACACATTGATATTTATCTTTACTTAGCCACTAAGATCTGCAATACCATTGGAGGACAATATATATACCTGGACCACAGCCACGTGTCACACTCCTGAAAATACTTGAAAAGTTGTACAAACAAGCCTTATACCAGCTGTAAATTACATTCAGCATAATCCTGTTGCCGAGGCTGTATTAGACACACTGTATGCTCACCACAGCAATTCACTGCAATGCAGCTATCCAGTCATATGAGTATCCATAGAATACATCAGACAAAGTACTAAAATACCCCTGAAAGCACCTGTGACAAGTTCCTTATATACTGATCCTGACTGATGCCATTCAATTTAGCTGAATCAAGTGTACAAGCTGTGATGAATTAAATCATGCCAATGTAAAAAGACTGTCACTGCAATATAAATGACAATGCTACCCAAGTGATATATGTGAAACCACAATACAGATAGGATATGCACTTAAGCACTCTAAACCAAAGCTTTTTGACATTAAGCAGGCAAATAGGACTTAGAGAACCTTAGGACTAACAAATTTCTTGAAGAATTCGTGGATGATTTTTTTGTCTTTGGATCTTTTTTTGACTCTTGTCTCCATAATCTGTCTCTTGTGCTTCAGAAATGTAATGATACAAATCTGATCTTAAGTTGGGAAAAGAGTCACTTCATGGGATAAGAAGGGATTGTCTTGGAACACATTATCTCTAAAAGAGGGATTAAGGTTTATAAGGCAAAAGTTGAATTAATTCACAGCCTTCCTCCTCCCTTTTCGGTGAGACAAATTCGATCTTTTCTTGGCCATGCTGGCTTTTATCGCCGCTTCATCAAAGACTTTAGCAAGATATCTCAACCTTTATGCCATCTTCTTGCCAATGATATTAATTTCAACTTTGATGAAGTATGTTTGGAAGCTTTTAAGAAGCTCCGTTCACTACTCTCTTCTGCCCCAATCATGAAACCACCTAGTTGGTCTCTTCCCCTTGAGATCATATGCGATACATCTGATTATGCATTAGGTGCTGTTTTGGGCCAGCATGTGGATAAAAATCCTCATACCATTTACTACGCTAGCAAGACCCTCTCAGATGCTCAATTGAATTATACAACAACCGAGAAAGAGTGGCTAGCAATTGTCTATGCCTTAGATAAATTTCATTCATATCTTCTTGGATCCAAGGTCATTGTCTTCACGGATCATGCTGCGTTAAGGCATCTACTTGCAAAGAAAGAGACCAAACCTCAACTCATTCGTTGGATACTCTTACTCCAAGAATTTAACATTGAGATTAAGGATAAGAAAGGCACTGACAATGTTGTCGCAGACTATCTCTCTCAACTTCTTATTAAGAACACTTCTGATTTTTCTTCAGTTTATGATTCCTTTTCGGATGAGCAACTGTTCCAGATTTCTCATGTGTTGCCTCCTTGGTTTGCTGACATTGTCAACTATCATGCGGTTGGAAAAATTCCATCTCAATGGTCTAAGCAAGAGAAAGACCGATTCTTCACTTAAATCAAAAATTTCTTTTGGGAAAACCTGGAACTGTTCAAGTATTGTCTAGATTAAATAATCTGGAAATGCATTCCTGAATCTGATGTCCAAAATATTTTAAAATTCTGTCACACTCTTGAATGTGGAGGACACTACAGTGCCAAAAAGACTTCATCTAAAGTCTTTCAAAGTGGATTTTATGGCCTTCATTATTCAGGGATGCTTACAATTTTTGTAAGTCTTATGAGCGATGCCAAAAGCTTGGGGCCATGTCTAAAAGGGACATGATGCCATTAAACTCAATTTTAATTGTCGAAATCTTTGATGCATGGTGAATAGATTTTATGGGACCATTCCCATCTTCTTATGGCTATGTTTATATTTTCCTAGCGGTGGATTATGTATCTAAATGGATATAAGCTGAGGTAACCATAACCAATGACCACACTGCAGTGGTCCAATTCATTCAAACGAACATATTCAGTCAGTTTGGTACACCTAGAGCACTCTTAAGTGATGGAGTATCTCATTTCTGTAATCATTATCTTCGATCCATCCTCGTTAAGTACTCTGTCACTCACAAATTTGTCACACCTTATTATCCTCAATCGAGTGGTCAAGTGAAAAATCAAGAATATCCTTGAAAAGACGGTTGGACCGGACCACAAAGATTGGTCATTATAATTGAACGATGCGTTTTGGGCTTACCGAACTATGTTTAAGACGCCAATAGGCATGTCACCTTCCGGTTGAATTATAGCCTCGTGCCTTTTGGGCCATAAAAAGGTTCAATTTCAATCTTAATTAGGCTAGCTCTAACCAAAAATTACAGTTCAATGAACTAGAGGAAATCTGGAATG
This sequence comes from Cornus florida, assembly GCF_030987335.1. Classification (NCBI taxonomy): domain Eukaryota; kingdom Viridiplantae; phylum Streptophyta; class Magnoliopsida; order Cornales; family Cornaceae; genus Cornus; species Cornus florida. The sequence continues at coordinate 26,464,929 of NW_026775571.1, read as the reverse complement.
AGGCTTATGAAAGTGCCAAAATTTACAAAGCAAATACTAAAGCATTCCATGACATGCATATCATCCGGAATTCTTTTGCTTCGGGTCAAAAAGTTTGGCTTTTCAATTCCCGGTTGCAACTCTTTCTTGGGAAACTTCGTTCACGGTGGGAAGGTCTTTTCCTTATCATTTCTGTCTTCCCCCATGGTGCAGTTGAGTTGTAAAATCCAAAGAATGGGAATCTTTTTAAGGTCAATGGTCAGCGGCTAAAGCCTTACATTGACAACCTAGTCCTGGTCAGATATGTGAATTCCATCATATTGACGAATCCAATTTATGAGGACTAGTTAGATTCCCATATCGTCTAGCTATCGACGTTAAATTTAACATTTTAAGGAAGCAAATTCTTTCTATTCCAAGCTTTTCTATTTCCTTGTTACTAAAAACCAAAAATCTCTGAAAAAGTAGAAACTCCATTTTGCATTCTTCAAGAATCATCTAGATTTCCATTCCAGTGGTTATTATGGGTTTCTATAGTCATATAAAGGTTTTGGTAACATTTTCGGGAGTTTTTGAGCTCATATCAATTATAAATCCTGGGCACAATTGCGTCCGGACACCACTTCCAGCGTCTGGATACCAACCCCTGGAAGCTCCCGCGTCCGGACGCCACTTCCAGCCTCCAGATGCCAGTACTTGACTCCATCCGCGTCCAGACGCCAAAACATGTGTCCGGACGCCAACCCCTGATACCTCCCGCATCCGTACCCCATGTCCACTATTGCCCACAGCTGCGCGTATGTCCATATACAGCGAGCACACCACTCTAGTTCACATCTGGATGCCAGCTCTCACGTCCAGACGCGAAGGCTTATCAGGCAGAACTTGAGCCTAACTTGGGCTCTATAAACTTGCTCCCCTTCTTTATATTTTTTCACTTCTTACCTTCCATTTTTTCTCTCTACGTCTCCCACCTCCTAACCCTACCTTCTCAATCATTTATTTCATCATCTCCATCTCCATTATTCCCCAAATCTTCACCTTCCATCATCATCAATTCTTTCTTAAGGGCAAAGTTTGGAACTCTAGCTTGAGGTAAGTTTATTTTATCTTCTATTTTTTCAATTCTTGAATATTTCATGGAGATTGGGCTTGATTTTTGTGAAGGATTTATATAAGTTTGGGGGATTGTTGTGCTTCCATTCTAGGATCATAATCTTTGCCTTTCCTTTATCTAATCTTCATATTTGTTCTTTACTTTTTAGTCTTGCACACCACGTGTTTAACAAAAGTCCTTAACCAAATTCTTTCACTCAAATGGTTTTTAATTCTGCTTCTAAGCGCCCTCGCACTTCCGGAAGCTCTTTTGAGGAGGTTCCTACTTCGGATTGGTTTGGCTGGCCAATTGAGATTGAGTCCGAATTCACCATTGAGCATGAATTCCAAGAACACCCGAAAACAGTTTGGTCAGTTTTGGAATTAAAGAATCATGGCCTCAAAGCTTTGTTTAAGCCATGTGCTCGTGTTTTGCTTCTACGGATCATCTGGCAATTTTATGCCAACATGTCACACTCCTGCGCTGAGCCAAATGTGATAAGGACAATAATTCATGGCACGCCTTATGCGTTCACCGTCAATGACATTGCCAAAGCCTAGGATTGTCCTTTGACTTCCCCTTTGAATGACGAGAATGAGCCTATCTATGGCATTTTCCAGGGCACCATTACCTTACCGGACATTGTGCGTGAAATTTACCATAATAATTTTACACACCGTCGCACAACTAGCACTAACAAGTCCAACATTCTGTGCCAGATTTGGTTTTTGGACTCTGTCCTTACTCAGAACATCTTTCCAGTTGCTAGGCATTCTGAAAGAAAGGGTGTTTTTCTGAATACCCTCTATGCAGTGGAAAGAGGTTATTAGTTTTGTGTCCCACAGCTCATTTGGGATCAGATTCTGAAAATTTATCGTAAACTCATTGTTAAGCAAGCGGCTAATACTATGACATAGTCATTTCCCTTTCCTTATTTGGTCACGAAGCTAAAGCAAAAGGGGCTCAAGGTGCACTGAAATGAGGAAAGAAGGAGGATTTGTATCAGTACAACCTCACTGAATGGAAGAAAAGCCGATCTCAATTAGAAAAAGCTAGATAGCTACGCATTGGTGATGAGTTCAATTGGGGCGATGTGGATATTCCCATAGAGACTGAACACGATGACCTTGCACCTGTTGGTCTACAGCTACCTGTTGTAACTAGAACAGAGTACGACTCTCTCAGCAGCCGGCTAGATGCTCTTCAACTACAGGTTGGTACCATGGAGGGCACCCTTACGGACTTTCATAAGGAGGCTAGAGAGGGACAACAACTTTTGCAGGCAATGGCGTAGTCACTTATTGACCGTGGTGGTGCCGGTCCGGGTCTATCTTTCTTCACTTTTATGGAATATTGAGCATCTTGTTACTCTTTTAGCTTTTTAAGTTCATGGGATATATTTCCGCTTTGTGTGTTTTGAATAATTCTAGGTTTTGGGCCATGTTTGGCATGATAATTGTGTGTGCACTTTTTGATGTGCATAGATTTTGATTTCTTTTCTGATTATAATAAAGCATGACATGTTATTTTATATTCATATCTTTATCTATGTCTATGCTTTTATGGTTGGTACCTAGTTTATGTGGACAGATTATAGAATACAAGTTTGGGGGGTAGAACTTTGGCATTTTGAATGTGACTGGATGCAATGGAACCACTAGTTCACACTCGGTAGTTTCTCTCTTTTTATACATCTATGCATGCTTAGCTTCTATACTTGTCTTCATACATTGAGGACAATGTATCATGTAAGTTTGAGGGTGTTGAGAGTTAGCTATTCATATACATATTGTTATTGTTGAATGTTGTTGAATTGTTTACATTGAAAAAAATAAATAAATTGAAAAATTGAAAGAAATTGTATGTTTAGGCAAATGATTTATGCTGTTATTGGAACTAAGTTTGGGGGAAGGTTTATGTGATTAATACAACCTATATGCCTATATATGATATCAAGGAATGATTGGAAGTTGCTAGTATGATTGTTCAAATGAAAAAGGTCCATTGCATGATTTAAATGTTTTATTTTGGAGTCTTTCATCTCTAAGTAACTTCACAATGCACATTGAGCACACCAAAAATTGCATTCCCTTCCTTGTGGTTTTACTTAATTGGCCCCTTAAATTAGTAAGTCGGATAAATGAAATAATCCTTGGCATTAAAAAAAAAAATGAATAAAATTGCATCCTTTCAACATGTCAACTGATTAAAAAGGAAGACAATGAAAGAATATAAGATGTATGATTAGTTTGAGTTTGTAGCCTAACTATTCTGAGTCATTATGCCCTTAGGAGTGTCTTTACACTTAACGCCCTAAAACCATCTGGTTTGGGAGTCGTTGGCTCAACGCTTGTTATATGGGGTGATTAGAGAGCTTAAGGAACTTAGACATTGCACATGGTCATACGTATATATAAAATAAAAAAAATAAAAATAAAAATAAACAACAACAACAACAACACAAAATGTGTTCAAATAAATTCATTCCTTGGATTATGATTTCAAAAGATAAATTAAGGATGTGGAAGATATTGAATGAGCCATAAAAGGGTTAAAAGAGGATTTTAAAAGAAAATGAAATTTTGGTTCACTTTTAAGGAACTTAAGATGAAATTCTATTATAAATGAGATGTGAAGATCATGTATGTGGACTAGTTTGTTGGTGCATGAATGCTGGGAATTGAATATTATTTTGAGATGTCATTGTATGCATACTTGTTGTAGCCTTCATGATAGAGTCTTTCCCCCAAATTCATATGTTTTAATTTATACTAGAATGAGCCTTGTTGCTTAATGTTTGTGAGTATCATTTCTGGTAAATCCTCACGAGACTTCACTCGTCCTCTAGGGATACTTAGGGGTTTAAAAGGCTTGTTGTATATGCTAAATGCAATCGTCACTCCCACGAAAGAGGAGAAATGTGGATATTTCATTGTGTATTTCATTTAATTTTTGCTAAGGGACTAGCAAAATGTAAGTTTGGGGGTATGATAAGCGCCGAATATTGCATATTCAAGAACCTTTAATTGCATTAGTTAAGCCCATTATTTGATGTTTGTATATAAATTATCTTTATTTTTGTGTTTTTATGTTTTTATAGGTTTATTTGCTAAAAAGAAATAAAAATAAGGTTTTAAGGGTTTTTGAAGAACAAGTCATATCTGGCCTCAATATCAAGTGGTTTTCAAGAAGAGATGGCCCAAATATTCCATGGATATATTCAGCACTGCAGAAGAGAAGAAAGAAGCCAAGTATCATTCCTCGCGCCCGAACGCAGGACCTCGCGTCCGGAAACCATGCTTCGCATCCAGATGCCAACCTATGGGCCCCATTTTGAATAAATAAAAGTTTGTTCCTTTCTAAAGGTTGTTTGGAAACTCATTTAGGGATTAGTTAGTTTTGGATTCTAAAAAGATATTGAGAAGGAGAGGATTTTCCTTAGGGTTTTATGCTGAGTTTTGCAATAATGGGGCTGCAAGGGAAATCTTTTTCTTTTTCAATCCTTGAAGTTACTATTATGTCCATGAGGAACTAACTCCCTTCCTAGGGAATTGATGTAACCTAGACCAAGTAAATATGTTGTAATTGCTATTTCAATTTGTGGATTCATCTTATATATATTTGATTTCTTAAATTAGAAGTTGTTTACATTGAATTAATGTGTTTTTACATTGAATTAATGTATGTGATTTTCATTTGAATAGATAGTTATGTTGATATGTTGATCTTGTCTTAGAAATCATATTGGCACAATTATGTACTTGATTTCCTATAGTGACAATGGAAATGAATTTATAAAATGGTTATATTAGCATGTAATTGAGAATTTATATAGATTATACTTAAAGAAGATGGACCATGCTACACCTTTAGATTAATTTAGTTAGGTAGATGGTCCATACCAACTGAAGATAATTTATGATAGATAATTGAATTTCATGTGCTACAACATACAATTGAAGGACCTTGATAGGCCATGCCTAGGGAAGATGGTTCATACCACAACCTAGTTTAGGTGGATGAACCATGCCAACCAAAGATGGGTTATGCTTAGTCCTGAAATGTATGAATTTCTAGAAGATGTTGTGGTTGTTTTATACTTCTACACATCATTTTATATATATAGTTGTTTATCCCCAAGTTGAGTGCAAGTTATCATGTTTATGAGGTTCTGGTGAAGTCAATTCCCTAACCTTCTCTCTATAAGTTTAATCCATTTTATTCATTTTATTTAGTGTTTTTATGTAATTTCAATTCATAGTTTAAGTGACAAACCAATCAAACTATCATCTCTTTTATCAAACTAAAAAGTAATTTTACAATTTTGGTTGCCATAAACTAGCAATCCTTGTGGTTCGACAACCCCTTACTATAGCATTATTCTACATTGATATATGTGCTATTGTTATAAGTGGTAATTTTCAAGTGGTACACATTTGTAGCCATTATCCACCCAGTTTTAAGATTCAAGTAGACCAAATGCAGTCCATAGTGTGTATCTTAGAGTTATGCTATGGTTGGAGGGAAGATTGAAGATGAGGGTTATTCGATCCTAACATGAAATTTCATTTATTTAGAGGATGTTTCCAAATTACCTAATGTGATCCCTTTAGCACACAACCAGGTGAGTTCCCAGGAAGAATGGACGAGATCATTACAATCTTGCTTAAAGACCTAATCCCCTCTAGACAACATAATCGCCTATTTGTGTCAAAACTGTTCTAGACGTTGTGCAATCAAGACATACATCAATGGTGACGATGATCCTAAGTCGATATGAACCTTTCATGTTTGAGATGAAATGAGTCCGTATGATTTGGGTTTGCTATTTATAGATACATTAAAATGACGTTTTCAAATTGTCAATCAATGCTCCAATGACATACAACCAGTAAGCTTCCAAGAAGATAGAGGGGTCACATCGATCCCACTTAAAAACCATAAACCTTGAGCCCATAAACCCGTTGATAGAGTTTTGCTAGACATTGTATTGTCATTAGACTCATTGATGGATAACGGTTATCCATTCATGCCGGGTATCTCCAAATAAGGGACAATTTTGAGAACTTATGTGCTCTTGAAATGTGTGCACGTGTGTATGTGTTTGTGCTTGTGCTTGCTTTTGGAAAATGATGATGGTTTGTTTTAGAGATTTATTTGACTGTTGGTTTAGATTGATTGGATGATTTAGATTGGAAATGAATGTGTTCAGTTTTAGTTAGTGCGATTTGAACTTGAAAAAGGTCATTTTATTTCAGAGATTGTTTTATTGACTCGAAAAATGCATACTTCACTTAAAGTGGTATTTAGTAACCCAAATAGAGTCAAAATGGTCACTTTATTTTGAAAAATGTTTTTGTACCAAAAGTGGCCGACAATGACCACTTTGGTAAGAAAATGATTTTTGATGCCAAAAGGCGGAAAATGGTCACTTACTTAAAAGTGGGTTTTTGAAGTATCAAAAGTGACAACAAATGGCCACTCTCACATGAAAATGGTTTTTGGTGCCGAAAAGGGCAAAAATGACCACTTACTTAAAAGTGGATTTTTAAACGACCAAAATGACCATTTTAGCTAAAATGGGTTTTTAAAGTGTCCAAAGTATCTAAAGTATCTTGGAATTACTTTGGTAAATAGGGCTCTGAGAAGTGTGAACTGTAAGGGTTTGTTTGATAAAGTTAATGCAAGGTTGGATCATTGGAATATTTTGAATTTATCTCTTGCAGGTAGAATGGAACTTATCAGATCAGTGTTGTATTCCTTCTTGTATCACTGGGTTTTTGGTTTTAAAGTTCCATGGGTTGTATCACTGCCGTGGAGAAAAAAATTAAACATTTTCTGTGGAGTGGAAAGTTGGATGCTAGGAAGATGTCTCAACTCAAATAGAGCCAAGTTACATTACCTTATGCAAAAGGTGGGTTCAACATTCGAAGAATTTCTGATATTGATTTTGCAGCCAAGGTTTCTATTTGCTGGGATTTTCTACGGAATAAAGAGTCTCTTTGGGTGCAATGGATGCATGCTAGATACTTACAGCTGTATAATTTCTAGAGTGTCTTACCTAAACCTCAAGATTCAAGTATTTGGAAGCAAATTATGGACACAAGAGATTTTCTTCAAGAAAATATGTTGTTCAAGATTGGAAATGGTGGTTCCTTTAACATGTTTGATCCTTGGTGTGCAGGTCTCTCCTTGGTTTAGAGAATTGGAATTAATTTGTTTAGGAACTTGGATCCTAAAGCTTAAGCAACCTCACTTATTACTGCTGGTGGGTGGGTTTTCCCTCATTTCTTCCCACAGATAGCTGTAAAGTTTGTTACTAATATTAATCTGAAGGATGGTAATGATGAAATTAGTTAGATTCATAGTGAATTCAGTTTGAAGAATACTTGGAAAGCATGCAGAGCTAGAAGGCAAATGGTCAGCTGGAAAGGGTTGTGTTGGAATCATTGTAGACCAAAGGTTGTTGTGGTTTTCACAAGTATAATGCATAATAAGAATTTATCCTTTATTAATAATGGTGGGTTCATCGTCGTTACACCATAAGCTTAAGAGTGTGCATTAAGGCGAGGGCCAAGTTTTACATTTATAAAAGCCACTAGTACCTTCACTAAAAATATAGTTAGGGCGAGTAGGGATCGTCCCAAGGGATTGGAGTCGAATTTGGTTGCGGAATCACTATTAGGGTTAGTAGGTCGAGTGATCAAACAAATAGTTGGTTGGTTGATTAAACTAGAGGGCAAATTAAAATAAATAATTGAATGCAATAAAGAGTAAGTAAGAGAGACAGATCTTGGGGTTTAGAGGTCACCACCAAACAATAATTTTTTACACCCTTAACAAGTGACTAATGAGGGAAATGTGTGTTGCAATATTGATATGTGTGTGTGTTTGGTTGATTCAATTAGCAAGGGTGACCAATTAAGTATATATTGTCTAAGCAACATGTGAAAAGCACAATATATCTAACAATTAAGTATATATTGTCTAAATAGCATGTGAAAAGCACAATATATCTAGCAAGTCATTAATCATTTCATTAAGCTCACAAGCCAAATACATCACAAGGTTAGAGACATATGCTACTTGCATTCAAAAGTATGGAACATCAAACAACAAGCATGGATTGTCCTCTCATCTAACAACTATGCTACCACTACACTATAATTAAGCTAATGACATGAAATTAAGCTAATTAAGCTAAGGAAGAGGCATAATCCATCAAGAAATGAGCATGAACCATCAAGAAAATTACAAGAGCATTCCATTAAGCACTATGTTTTGACAATCTCTAGATCTATGGCATTAATACACATAGACATGCATCAATAACACAAGAAATAGAGACAAACACATGAACATCTATTCTAGCATACATAAACATATGGATAGAATGAAATGATCAATTGAAAGCATTAAACCACATAAATCATTGAATAAACAAGATTTATATATATAAAAGTGCCAAAACATGTATTACAACACTAATCCCTCAATAATACACAAAATCAAGATGTAGAAAGCATGCTTGGGGCTAACTCTAGCCCCAAGAGGATGTCTAGCCACTCATGGTAGTGCTTCTCCAACCCTTAAGGGCAAACTCCATAGAAGAAATCTACTCCTTGGTTGATGAAGAGCTCCCAAGCTTGTGTCTCTAGCCTCTTCCTCACTTCTTCCTCCCTAAGAATAACCTCTATTGTGATAGATGAATCTTAAGTATGCTAAGTATATCTCTCAAAAAGTGTATCATATTCTATATATAGGAAGGTCAAGTGACACACAAAATGAGCTGGGGTCGTGCAAAAAATATTCCCCAATGATTGGATAAGGACAGTTTTCAATGAGCTGGAAATTTAACTTTTTCGCACTGGAGGAAGTTTGATCGATTAAACCTTTGACTTGGATCGATCGAACATAGCTGAAATCTATCGAACTGAAGTTGGATCGATCCTCAATGGCGGTGTTTTTTAGATAAAAACAAATCTGAGATATTTTGAAGATATTTTTAGGAAAAGGACGAAAGTGGTTGGTAGGGTGGTACATCTGGATAAGATCAATCATTTGGATAAGGACAAGGTAGTTCGATTGATCGAAGAATGATGTTGGATCGATCGAACTTTTGAGATCTCTGAAAATGTCTTCATGGCTCAGATCCATCTTGAAGTGTTGAGATCGATCATGTTGGATCGATCGAACCTTGATCTGAGATTGATCGAAGATGTTAAATTCCACCTTTTGCTTCCACTTGGCTCCTTTCTTTGATTCATCCCAAAATTGCTTCATTTCTGCTCTTATTTGGCTGAGTTAGCTTATTTTTGGGATAAGTGCCTGAAAATGGAAATAACACGAAATCAATCTAAAACGGTAAAGTAAGATAGATAAAGGTACTAGAATATTTAAGCTTAAGGGGTTTAAATAAGCACTTTTTAGCGCTCATCACACCCCCAAACTTAAATATTGCTAGTCCCTAGCAATGAACTACAAAGTAACGGAATGAAATGAACAACTAAACAACTACAAACTAAAAAGCAATAAATGGATAACGCCACTTTCATAGGGAACACGATTGCACTTAGCATATGCAACAAGTCTTTTAAACCCCTAGGTTATCCCTAGTGGATGAGTGAAGTCTCGTGAGGGTTTCCAAAAATGGTACCCACAAACATTAAGCTCATTCTCACAAAAGAGACACCAATATTGCAAACAAGCATTGGGAGAAAACTATCTCAAGTATGCAATGTTTCAAACATTTCCAAGCAATCTCCCAAAATCTCAACATCAAGCAAGCAAGTATGGTCCTCCGTACATCAAGAAAATGATCATGCAAATCAAAACAACTCTAGAATCCTTTTTGAGTGGATCGGCATCAAATATGTTGTTATCTAAGCCAACTAAAGAAATTATCACATCCTTACCCTCAAACAAGCACACAAATCTAGTACTAATCATCAAGACAAAAAGTGGACCTTTTATTAAAGCTTTATTGTTCTAGGTGCGCTTATTATTATTATTATTATTATTATTATTATTATTATTATATATATATATTTTTTAAGGATCAAAGATGGAAGCATTGTGCAATGTGTTGATCTATTAAGCTTTCTAGCGATTCATGAGGTTGAGCGTTAAGTCAATGACTCCTAAACCAGATGGCTTTAGGGCACTAGGTGTTCAAACACCGCTAAGGACTTACAAGCTCAAATCAAATAGGCTACAAATCAAGACAACCTCCATCTAATCATTTCCCACTTCTCACCTTTTGGGAGAAGTCCTCGCTTTTTTATTGCTTTTGCAACTTTTTTTTTTTTTTTTTTTTTTCAACATTCAATTATTAACCTAAAGTTTGGGTTCTCCACCTTTTGGCGCGAGAAATTCAGTGCTTGATGAGGCTAGAATTCTGACTACTTAGTGAAAAGGGGTTGTTATCCACCTTTATCAAGAATGAAAGTTTTCAATGTACTACTAGCCCAATTGGGATATAACCAATTCAATAATTGTTAGCATTTATGATACCACGATTTATTGTATAACTTACCATAATAGCCGAGATATGATATGCCCAAATCGTAGGATGTGATTTACCATATTATCTGTGAGATATGATAGCCACTAATCATGTATTTGACTTTATTTACGGATATGTCTAGGCATAGAATATGCAATGATTTGATTTTGTTTCCTTTCTTGTAATATGAGCATGTGCTCATTTTATCTATAAATACTAGAGCTGTGAATGGGTAATTCATCTCATTCAAGCCTTTACGCGATTCTTTCTTTTCTCTTCTTTTTATATTTCTACTTGGTATTAGAGCCAACACCTTTCCATACCTTTCAGCAGCCTTGCTACTTGTGTGACAGCTACCTTAGGCTATTTGTGACATCGTGTGACGTTGCCTACACATGTTTTTTTGTGTTGCTGTTTTGTGATCGAAAATAGGTATTTTTAAGTTTTACAATTTCTTTTTCACTCTTCTAGGATTGGGTAAATTGGGATAGTTGGTTTCCAACACCTAGAAGGGTTTGGGTAAAAAAAAAAAAAATTAGTTTACAAAAAGGTTCCGAATATTAAGAAGGAGACTATCTAGCTATATGTAAGCGGGCAGCGCTCCTTTAAAAAAAGTATGTATTTGAATTTTTTGGGAATGGTCTGAGGAGACATTATTTGTGGTCTGAGGAGACTTTTTGATTTATTAACAGAATTTGTGGTGTTTTTGGAGTTCTTTTTATTGTCGTGTGACAGATTATGGCAGATTCAGGGTCCTCGACTGTTAATTCTCTTGGCTCACGTTCTGTGGGTGGTGGTGCCATTTTTCCCACCAACTCATCAGAAAATCTAGGACTTCAAATCACCACAGTGAAGTTGGATGGTTCTAACTATTTGATTTGGGCATAGTTTGCCAAGATGTTCATTAGTGGTAAAGGCAAGATTGGCTATATTACTGGTTCTGAGAAAGAGCCAGCTAAGTCAGAGAAGGCATATCCACAGTGGTTTGCAGATAACGCTATGGTTATGTCTTGGCTAGTCAATTCGATGCAACCAAACATAGCTGTTGGCTATATGTTTATGAAGACTGCTATGCAGATTTGGGATTTAGTTCAACGCACTTATTCTCAGAGGTAGAATAATGCACAAATTTTCCAACTGGGGCGAGATATCACCAGAATTTCTCAGGGTGACTTAATAGTTTCAGGTTACATCGCTAAGCTTCATGCTATTTGGGAGGAGATGTCATATTATGATTCCTTCCACTCTTGGAAGGATCCAGATGATGCAGTTTTATATGCAGGAATTGTGGAGAAGAATCGAGTGTTTCAGTTTCTTGCCGGGTTGAACGACGAGTTTGAGTATGCTCATGTTCATTTATTGGGCTTATCTTCTTTCCCTACTCTTGAGGATGCATATTCATATGTGTTGTCAGATGAGAGCCGCCGGACTCATCCATTAGGTGTTGCTTCTGTTGATCGTTCTGTTATGGCAGTTCGGATTCCCAACCTTTAAGGAACTTCACCATTCTAGTCAGTTCAGAGCACTACCACCGGTCCTCCTCTAGGATGACAACGTGGACAGTATGACCATTGCAGAAAAATTGGTCACATCAAATCTCGTTGTTATGCTCTACATGGACGTCCACCGTAACAGAAACAACAGCCTCGATCCTCTGCACATTCTGTTACACAACCAGTCTCATTGTCAACTCTTGACAACCCTGCCTCTACATCTTCTACCATAGTTACCTTGACTCAGGCTGATTTGGACAAGTTTAAGCAATTCTTCAACCAAATGGAGGCATCGTCTCAGCCAACCTCCACTTATGCCCACTCAAGTACTATTATGTCTACACATAGCGTATCTACATCTTCAACCCCATGGATCATTGATTCTGGTGCTTTAGATAATATGACTGGTATGTCCTCACTCTTCCAATCTTATAGTATCTACTCTGGCCAAAACAAGGTCCGCCTTGCAGATGGCTCTCCATCTTTCATTGCTGGGAAGCGTCACATATCAGTTACTCCTTCATTAACTTTGTTAAATACACTTCATGTTCCAAAGTTGACTACAAATCTTATTTGTTAGTAGCGTTACCAAAAAATTAAATTGTAGTGTAACGTTCTTTCCCTCTTATTGTATTTTTTAGGATCTGGTGTCGAAACGGACGATTGGCAGTGGGCGTGAAGTGGACGGTTTATACCTGTTGGATGCTTCTTTGTCACCGCACGCACATTCAGCTTCATTTTCTAATATTGTTTCATCTAATAAAGCCCAGCTTATGCGTTGGCACATGCGTTTAGGACATATTTCTTTTGGTTATTTGAAACATTTATTTCCTTCCTCATTTTGTAACGTGGCAGTGTCAGATTTATCCGGTGAAACATGTCATATGGCTAAACATATTCGTTCCAATTATCCTGCTAGTAGTAATAAATCTGCTTTAACACCTTTTGATCTTGTTCATTCAAATGTGTGGGGTCCTTGCCCAGTTACTTATAGTCTTGGATTTCGATATTTTGTGTTGTTCATTGATGATCATAGTCGTGTTACTTGGGTTTATCTTATGAAAACCAAAAATGAGGTATACACCATTTTAAAAAATTTTATGACAATGGTTCAGACTCAATTTGGTCATACCATTAAAAAATTCCGATCTGACCAGGGTACAGAGTACACTTATGGGGAGGTACAACGGTTATGTACAGAATTTAGGATTGCGCATTAGCTGGCTAATGTTAAAACTCCTCAACAGAATCGTCGTTCTGAGAGAAAGAATCGCCACATCCTTGACTTAGCCAGAGCAATCTGCATTGGCATGAATGTTACCCAGTCATTTTGGGGAGATGTAGTTCTTACCGCTGTTTACATCATTAATAGGACTCCTTCTAGGATTCTTAACTTTGCAGCCCCACTCTCAATCTTATATCCCAATTCATCTCTATTTTTGATTCCTCCACGAGTCTTTGGGTGTGTGTGCTTTGTTCAGCAGTTGGAACAAACTCGTACAAAGCTTAACCCCAAGGCTTTGAAGTGTGTGTTTTTTTGGCTATTCTCACTCTCAAAAAGGTTATAGGTGTTACCATCCTCCAAGTCGTCAGCGGTTTATATCCACAGATGTTTCTTTCTTTGAGCATACACCATACTATAGTGGTTCAATTGGTTCTCAGAGTGAATGGTTCCCATTGAATATAATGGATGATCACCTTCTTCCGTCTTCAACTCCTCTACCATTACCTGTTTCTTCTTCTATAATTCCTTCTCGTGATACCCCTCTAGCAGGGGGAATTGTTCCTTTTTCATAGGTTTATAATCGGAGACAACAGGTACAAGCTTCTACTCCCACGATTGACTGCCATGTACCTTCGACACCAACTCCGCCTTCTCAAGCTATTATTTCGCTTGATGATCGACCCATTGCTCTTCGAAAGGATAAACGTTCTTGTACTTACCCTATTTCTAATTTTGTTTCTGATTATGCTCTGTCACCCTCCTATCGGAGTTTACTTGTTTCTGTTGCCTCGGTTCCTATTCCTTCCAGTGTTACAGATGCGCTAGCACAACCTCAATGGCATGATGCTATGACAGAAAAACTACAAGCACTTGAGAAAAATCAAACTTGGGACATGTTTCTGCTTCTTATTAGACGAAAGGCTGTGGGTTGTCGTTGGGTGTTTACAATCAAGCATAATCCAGATGGGTTAGTTGCTCGTTACAAGGCCTGATTGGTTGCCAAGGGTTATGCTCAGACTCATGGCATAGATTATCAAGAGACTTTTGCCCCTGTTGCCAAGATGAATACCATCCGTGTATTATTTTCTGTTGCTGCAATTCGATCTTGGCCTCTATCTCCGTTAGATGTCAAGAATGCCTTTCTTAATGGTGATTTACAGGAGGAGGTGTACATGGTTCCTCCTCCAGGCTTTCATTCTCCTGCTCATTCTGGTATAGTATGTCGTCTTCGTCGTTCTCTATATGGCCTCAAGCAGTCTCCTCGAGCTTGGTCTGATTGCTTTGGCACTGCTATGCTCAAGTTTGGTTTCTATCAAAGTGCAGCTGATCATACTTTGTTTTTACGTCATTCAGGCGGTAAGACAGTTACTCTCATTGTGTATGTCGATGATATTATTCTTACCGGCGATGATACTACCAGAATTAATGAGGTTAAGAGCTATCTTGGCCGTCAGTTTGAGATTAAGGATCTTGGTCCCCTACGATACTTCTTGGGCATTGAGGTGGCTCGCTCCAAGACTGGCATTTTCATCTCTCAATGCAAGTATGTTCTTGACTTGCTTTCTACTTCTGGTCAGCTTGGCGCTCGTCTTGCTGATACTCCGATTGAGCAAAAACATCGGTTGGCTGATTCTGAGAGGGAGTTGTTGTCAGATATTGGTCAGTATCAACGACTTGTGGGGAAGCTCATCTATTTATCCCTGACTCGACCTGACATTGCTTATGCCGTGAGTGTCGTGAGTCAATTCATGCACTCTTCTCGTGCCCCACACCTTGATGCAGCTATTCGGATTCTTTACTACTTAAAAGGGTGTTCAGGCCGTGGTAAATAGGAGGTCTACTTCAGGTTATTGTACCACTATTGGTGGTAACTTGGTTACTTGGCCCAGTAAGAAGCAGGATGTTGTCTCTCAATCTAGTGCAGAGGCAGAGTATAGGGCTATGGCTCTTGGGGTAGGTGAGTTGCTTTGGCTGAAAACCTTGAAGACAAACTTGTGCCTTCTAGTGTCGCTTCTATTCTCACTCTACTGCGACAACAAGTCTGCCATTAGCATAGCAGCAAATCCCATTCAGTATGACAGGACTAAGCATATAGAGGTGGACCATCACTTCATTCGAGAGAAGATCATCTCTGGTCAAATTTGCACTCCATTTGTCACAAGCTCTCAGCAGCTTGCAGACATTCTTACAAAGGGCATCAGCAAGATTGTGTTTGAGAATACATTGTCCAAGTTGGGCATTTCAGATATCCACGTACCAACTTGAGGGGGAGTGTTAGCATTTATGATACCACGATTTATGGTATAACTTACCATAATAGCCAAGATATGATAGGCCCAAATCATGGGATGTGATTTACTATATTATCTGTGAGATATGATAGCCACTAATCATGTATTTGACTTTATATACGCATATGTCTAGGCATAGAATATGCAATGATTTGATTTTGTTTCCTTTCTTGTAATATGAGCATGTGCTCATTTTATCTATAAATACTAGAGCTGTGAATGGGTAATTCATCTCATTCAAGCCTTTACGCAATTCTTTCTTTTCTCTTCTTTTTATATTTCTACTTAACAAAGCATGTACCCCACAAATAAATGTTAGTGTGCGCCTGTGCTAGTGTAGAATCCTAGAGTGAATCTCGAAACAATCACAAAATCAAGATGATGTGGACCACAAGTGCAAGCAAGATATCAATCTTCTAAACAATTTACTCCTAGATGGCATCCACAAGGCATACAAGGAGTATTGGACTCTCAAGTCAATCAATTTTTAAATTCTAAGCAATATAGTCCTCAAAAGATCAAAATCATCGCTAATATGGACCAATCATAAAAAATCTCTCAAATACATAAGTCATGCTCAAAATTTTGAATTTAAAAGCAAACACTATAACATACACCATTATCCCCAAACTTAAACGGCACAGTGTCTTTAATGTGCAAAGAGAACAAAAGGAAAGAGTATACCAGTGCAATTAAGGCAAAGAATGGCTGGGACTGAAGTATCCAAAGTGGGTGGCATGGCCCCCCCAAACTTGGGATTAATTGTGGTCCTGAAATTTGGCACTCGGATAAATTCATCAAATAACAAAAGGGATAATCAGTGCACAGTGGACATGCAAGTGTAAATGAAATAAAACAGTGAAAGATGTATAAAGGTTGTCCTAAAAATTATGTAGCATTCTCTCTCACTGTAGTCATTGGATGCACCTGATGGAGTCAAACAGATAGATATGAGAACATAATAGATGACATCCATAGCAAAAATATATATAAAGAAAATAAAGTATAGAGTACATCAAAAGAGCAAAGCCGACATATCCGGCTGCAAATACTATACAGTGACAAAAATGAAGTATAGATCACAGAGGTGTAGTATGAAAAGATAGAAAATATTGGGAATCTCAGGTGGACGAGGCAGGGCGAGTTCCGCGGATATCGTGAGATAAGTCTCGGAGTGCAATCATGACATCCGTACAGAATGTAGCAAAATCAGCTTGGTGGGCCACAGCATCGGCTCAAATGGCAGCAGTATCAGCTCTGATAGCAACCACTGCATCCTCAAGATTTTGAAAACGCTCTCCAAAGTCGGGGGTCTGACGAGGAGCCTCAGGTACGGATGAATTAGAAGAAAGATCTTAAGTTTGCTCCTCCTCGTGTACTGGCGACCCAGCTAGAAAGTGCTGCTTTGCGTCATCTGTAGGTCGCTCTAAATCAATATCCATACGCTCGACAGTCGGATCAACTGGTGCGTCGTCTGCTGCCGGGTCTGCTGCTGCTATTGGCTCCTTAGCCTCTAAATCGTCTAAATCTAAGTCCTCTGCCGCCTGAGCTGCAGCCTCCTGTAATCAGGTAATAAAAGCATTATAGCTCTTGTCCTAATCCTTCTTCAAGAAGTGACAGGATCCTCTCTCAGGGTGTTCCTGAGGATGGAAAAGATAGCGCTGATCAATCAGTATCTGGGTAATAAGGTGGCCAAATGGGAGAGACTTAGCCCTTCTGGGCTTCTCCTTACTGATATACTAATCGAAGAGCTTCCTCATCACACTCTAGATAAGCGCGAGAATAGATATCCAGTGGCTCGTGTAGAATGTGTAGAGGGCTATCAAATAGTCTCCTCGTCGCTGAATCTTGTGCCCAGCCATATATATGTTCTGAAAGAGAACAGAATCAAAGAACCATAGGTCATCTGGAAGATAAGTGCGGGTAGCAAAAGTCTCGCCATCGGCATGGTAACCTATCAAGAAAATAACCATATCGGCATAAGAAGGCCTGTATAGCCTAGGATAAAGCTCCTGTAGCTCTAAAGGGCATCGGTGTGGACAATGGCATAATCTGGCTAGCGTGTCCATAGTAATAGTAATCTAATGGCCATCTATGGTAGTGATCAGCTCTGCCATGGTACGCGGGGATGGTCGGAGGTTCTGGAAGAACATCCATATGAGCCGCGGGTAGACTGGCTCAATAACTGGGGTAAGAATAGTTGCAAGGCCCCTCTAGATAATATCATCATAAGATAATCGGGTCAGCACCTATCTGGAGAAGAAATCTGTGTCGAAAACTGACTCATGGTCCACTGTCATCTGTGCATATCTAGGCGCGGGCCTGTCACGCTCTCGAGCTGGCTGAGCTGGCTGGTGTGGTGGAGATGCTAATGGTGAATGCTCATCCTCAACCTCATCCTATGATGGAGATGGAGATGGTGTAAACACAGGCTGAGCCTCAGAAGTAGATGGAATATGATCAGCCTCAGCCTCATGAGAAGGTGACTGAGGTGGAGCAGGCTCTAGTGGCTCCTCTTGTATATGAGAGGGCTCTGCTGGCTCCTCTATCCTAGGTCTGATACATCTCTGAGGCCCGTGTTGCCTCCTGGCAACAATCTTGCACTTAGTCATGGCCTGAAAAATAATTTAAAACTTGCAAGGGGAGTCAGTGCCAGAATAAAGAATTAAAAGCACAAAATAGAAACATGCATGTCAAATAAGATTGACAAAACATATATAACATGAATCTATACAAGTGATAGGAGGTGAACATGCTAAGTAGTACAAGTGTAAAATGCATCCAATGTGAAAAATCACAGGCATTGGGCATATATAAGATAGCATGACATAAGATAAGATGCATGGAATGTGTGTATGAAATCTGTGAAGTTCAATCTATCACAAAAAATTATGAGATCGATCTCAAAACTTCAATTGATCTGAGAAACTGAAAAACTGAGTTCGATCGATCTCTCAAGATCGATCTGAGATAGAAGTTCGATCGATCGAACTGTGTGAAGATGAAAGTCAAAAGGTCACAGATTTGTGACGTGGATGGCACGGGACCTTCACGACATGGTCGTGGGCCCATCAACACATCAATTCCTCAGTCCTAGTCACTAGACTAGGCCCATACTCCCATAAAACAAATCAAAACTCAAATATATACAAATATAACAAATCTATATACACATATACATAACATGCTTCAAGCTTCATCAATAGTGGATTTCATCAACAATATATCATGGATTTCATCAACAATATATCATGGGAATGAAGTAATTGTGTGTTTGCCTCAAGAGTGCCCAAAGCATTCAAAAATTTTTCTTCAAAGGGAGGACTTCTAGCATTTCCTTGGGAATAAGATTGGTTGGGAAAATGAGAGTTAGCAAATTGATTCCCTTGTGATTGATAAGATCTATAACCTTGGGATCCTTGGCCTTGAAGTGGAAGTGGAATGTACTTCCCTTGAAAACCGCCTTGGGAAGGGTTTGAGCTCTCTCCTTGGTTTTTCTAAGAGAAGTTCGGATGATTTCTCCAACTTGGATTATAATGAGTACCATAAGGATTGTTCCTTTGGTTCACAAAAGCTGCATTGACTTGTTCATTAGGTTCATTTTGCACTTGTCCGTGAGGATAATGAAAAGTAGAATAAAGAACACTAGAACAAGTCATACATGATTCATTCGATGCACGATGAGAATGGTTAGGAAAGGAAGATACTTGGTTCGCCAAGTTTTGGTTAATCAAAAATTGATCAAACCTTTGAGATAAAGACTTCATTTCGGTGGTTATTTCATTTGAGTGGTCGACTTAATGTAAGCCAACACTCTTCCTACCTTGTGAATTTCTACCATTCTTAGATGATAAATTTTTTATGCAAAGAATTTTCACCCATGCTCTCATAAAGACGCCAAACGTCATCCTTATGCCTATCAATGTAAGAGCCACCCATGGAAGCATCAACCATGCCTTTGTAATTGTCCAATAAGCTCTCAAAGAAATATTGAACTAATTTCCATTTGGGCATGTCATGATGTGGACACTTCCTAAGCAATTCATTAAAGCGTTCCTATGCCTCATGAAATGTTTCTCCATCCCCATGTGTGAATTCTCTAATGGAAGTTCTCATGGCATTGGTCTTAGAAACCGGATAGTACTTCTTCAAGAACTCTTGTTGCATTTTTACCCAAGAAGTTATTAAAAAAGGCCTAAGATTGTTAAACCAATACTTTGCCTTGTCCTTTAAGGGTGAATGGAAAAAGTTTGAGTCTTAAGACCTCTTCCGGCATGTCCTTATATTTTACGGTGGAACATACTTTAAGAAACTCATCCAAATTCTTGTAAGGTTCTTAACTTGGAAGTCCATGATAGTTAGGAAGCATTTGAATGGTTTGTGGCTTGATTTCATAGTGATTTGCTCTAAATGGTGGCAATTGAATACATGTGGGTGCATTATATTCATTAGGCACATAGTGATCTCTTAAAGCAAGTGGATGATTAGCAATTTGAGGTGGAACATAAACACCTTGGTTTTGATTTCCTTGAATGATGGGAGGTTATGGAGTATACATTGGCCTTGGCATTACAAATGAAACTTGGCCTTGTTGTTATTATGGTTGATGAATGAATGGCCTAGGCATGTCTAATGGTACTTGAATGTTCTCATGATGCACATTTGGATGGAGGATACCTTGTTGGTCTATGTGACCAAGGTCCTCTACATGCTCTTCATTATGGCCTTCCATTGATGTAATGGATTGGGTAGAACTAGAACTTCCTTTTCCCCTAGAATTTCTAACTACGGATTCAGGATGCAAATCAAGAGGGACAAGAGTTGGTCTTAGTGATCTACGACCATGCATAAACAATGTAAAACACACAAACACAATGAATGAACAAGTACTTCGACTTCATAACAATTCAATGAAACTTCCTCCACAAACACTTAACCCATACTCCTATGCTTTAACAACAATGATGCAAAGAACAATTAAGAATGTCTCCACGCGGGCTCACGATTTATTTAAGAATTTAAAAACAAGCCTCTACGCGGGCCAACGATTTAACTAAGGGATTGAGTAAAGAAAGTCTCACAAAGGTCCTTTAGCACTTTAACTCCAAATTTATAGCTTAGCTTAGCAATTTTTTTTAAAAAATTTTAGCATTTTTCCTTCTTTGCTTGGCTTTGTTTTGCTTGGTGGCTCCTTTACTTGCTTCCGAGCTCAATTCTCCTTGTCAATCAAGAACAAACACAATAAGTAATCAAAAAGAAAAATAAAAACAAAGTAAAGACACGATCAAAAGAGTACTAATTCCTAATGAATTACACAAATACGACATTGCCTAATCCCTGGCAACGGTGCCAAAAACTAATGGTGGGTTCGTCGTCGCTACACCATAAGCTTAAGAGTGTGCATTAAGGCGAGGGTTAAGTTTTACATTTATAAAAGCCACTACTACCTTCACTAAAAATATAGTTAGGGCGAGTAGGGATCGTCCCAAGGGATTGGAGTCGAATTTGGTTGCGGAATCACTATTAGGGTTAGTAGGTCGAGTGATCAAACAAATAGTTGGTTGGTTGATTAAACTAGAGGGAAAATTAAACTAAATAATTGAATGCAATAAAGAGTAAGTAAGAGAGAGAGATCTTGGGGTTTAGAGGTCACCACCAAATAATACATTTCTACACCCTTAACAAGTGACTAATGAGGGAAATATGTGTTACAATATTGATGTGTGTGTGTGTTTGGTTGATTCAATTAGCAAGGGTGACCAATTAAGTATATATTGTCTAAGCAACATGTGAAAACGTAATATATCTAACAATTAAGTATATATTGTCTAAATAGCATGTGAAAAGCACAATATATCTAGCAAGTCATTAATCCTTTCATTAAGCTCACAAGCTAAATACACCACAAGGTTAGAGACATATGCTACTTGCATTCAAAAGTATGGAACATCAAACAACAAGCATGAATTGTCCTCTCATCTAACAACTATGCTACCCCTACACTACAATTAAGCTAATGACATGAAATTAAACTAATTAAGCTAAGGGAGAGGCATAATCCATCAAGAAATGAGCATAAACCATTAAGAAAATTACAAGAGCATTCCATTAAGCACTATGTTTTGACAATCGCTAAATTTATGGCATTAATACACATAGACATGCATCAATAACACAAGAAATAGAGACAAACACATGAACATCTATTTTAGCATACATAGACATATGGATAGAATGAAATGATCAATTGGAAGCATTAAACCACATAAATCATTGAATAAACAAGATCTATATATTTAAAAGTGTCAAAACATGTATTACAACACTAATCCCTCAATGATACACAAAATCAAGATGTAGAAAGCATGCTTGGGGCTAACTCTAGCCCCAAAAGGATGTCTAGCCACTCATGGTAGTGCTTCTCCAACCCTCAAGGGCAAACTCCATGGAAGAAATCTACTCCTTGGTTGATGAAGAGCTCCCAAGCTTGTGTCTCTAGCCTCCTCCTCATTTCTTCCTCCCTAAGAATAGCCTCTATTATGATAGATGAATCTTAAGTATGCTAAGTATATCTCTCAAAAAGTGTATCATATTCTATATATAGGAAGGTCAAGTGACACACAAAATGAGCTGGGGTCATGCACAAAATATTCCCCAATGATTGGATAAGGACAGCTTTCAATGAGCTGGAAATTTAACTTTTTCGCACTGGAGGAAGTTTGATCGATTAAACCTTGGACTTGGATCGATCAAACATAGCTGAGATCTATCGAACTGAAGTTGGATCGATCCTCAATGGCGGTGCTTTTTTGGATAAAAACAAATCTGAGATATTTCGAAGATATTTTCAGGAAAAGGACAAAAGTGGTTGGTAGGGTGGTACATCTGGATAAGATCAGTCATTTGGATAAGGACAAGGTAGTTCGATCGATCGAAGAATGATGTTGGATCGATCGAACTTTTGAGATCTTTGAAAATGTCATCATGGCTCAGATCCATCTTGAAGTGCTGAGATCGATCATATTGGATCGATCGAACCTTGATCTGAGATCAATCGAAGATGTTGAATTCCACCTTTTACTTCCTTTTGCTTTCACTTGGCTCCTTTCTTTGATTCATCCCAGAATTGCTTCATTTCTGCTCTTATTTGGCTGAGTTAACTTATTTTCGGGATAAGTGCCTGAAAATGGAAATAACACGAAATCAATCTAAAATGGTAAAGTAAGATAGATAAAAATACTAGAATGCCTAAGCTTAAGGGGTTTAAATACGCACGTTTCAGCGCTTATCAGTTAATTTGTAGAGAAGGGGGTTTCAGGGGTCTGCAGTTTGTCATTACTGTTTCAAGGCTGAAGATTCAAATAATCACTTATTTTGTTCTTGTGAGTATGCTATTCAAGTGTGGTAAGAGATTGTTCTTCGATTTAATATTACTGATAGGAGATTTGAAGAGCTTAGTTTATTTGTGGATAGGATTATTGAAGTTACTCAGGGTAATGGTATTAGGTCCAATGTGACAGCCCTGGTTTTTCAAGCTAGTGCGTCATGTGATGAAATGAAGGTTGACCTGAAACGGATCTGGAATGCGGAAGCAAAAATAGAAACAAGGTCTCTAGAAATATATGACATCCCTAAGACGCTAAAGTGACCTTCCATGAAGTCACGGAATTCAAAAGAATCAAATACGGAAGCTAAGATTATAAAATGAGAAGGGTACTTGACCAGGGGTAAAATGGTCTTTTTAGAAAGAACTGGATGCAACCGTGCATACCATTGGATATAAAAAGAAAAATTAATAAATCTAGACTCAGTAATCACTTGATTCGGAGCCCGGATGAAGAAGATATGAAGCTCCAAAGTTTCATAAAAATCAACTTTTTGGTTTCAAATCAGTGCGGCAAGGGTACTTAACAAGGGGTAAAATGGTCTTTTCAGAAAGAATTGGATGCAATTGTGCATACCATTGGATAGATAAGGAAAAATTAATAAATCTAGACTCAAAAATCACTTGATTAAGAGTCTGGATGAAGAAGATATGAAGCTCCAAAGTTTCAAAAAAATCAACTTTTCGGATTACAAATCTGGGCAGTGAATGGTGTTTTGACAGCAAACATCATTTCTGATTTTCCAGAACTGAGGCTAAAAATGGACCCTTAAACGAATTTTTTTGGAAAAACACGAAGAAGAAACCCCCCTTAAAATCACATTTCCTACTCAGCAACGCTGAAGAAAAAAAAAAAAAAAACACTGTAAAATTCCTAAAATGCCCCTAGATCAGCATAGGTCGAGAGGGTCAAAAAGCTGCTACATGGGCTTTCTGAAATCTGCCAGAACAGAGAGCAAAAATGGGGCCCTTAATGATATTTTCTAGAAAAACAAAAATAAGAAACCCTCCCTAAAATTGAGTTTTCTACCTAGAAAGCCCCTAGATCAGAAAAGTGCAAAAACTCAGATAATACAACTTTGCACCAAGTATGCATTTGACCCTAAACGCATTTCTAGGTTGAAACAAATGTGCATGCAAGCGTAATAAATGATATCAAGTGCGCGGGAATGGTCCGCGACTCCTGAGAAGACCCGATGCAAAATCCGACCCCCTAACGGCCAAAAAAGACGAAAATACACATGAAAAGGGAATTTTGAAATTTAAAATTATAAAATGGTTTCAAATTACCGTTTAGCCCTTGGCCACATTTGATGCACGATTAATGAGACCCTATGGAAGAATACAAATGGAATTCCCACACCCGATGCAAACGTAGTGAAGCAATGACTTGGTATATTTCAATATTTTTATAATATTTCATGAAGTTAAAAGTTACATAGGATACAAAATAATTGTCATTGGCCTCCAGCCTCATATCATACATGTCAATACCTTGCAAAAGGTGTACTTACGTATACGTTACATATATGGAATCAAAGATACAAATTTTGACATATAAAGCTACAAAATGACATTTCATGCTGACATTTGCATGAAATGTAAACTTAAAAGCTACAAGTCATCCAAGGAATGATGTACATCTCGAACCAAGGTATCCATACCTAAAAATAACCCGGTAACTTCAGGATGAATAAACAAGTTACTCGTAGGGAATGAATATGCATAAACCTAGCATTTTACAAAATTATCACCTTAAGGTGAAACAAGTTAAAGGAGCTCATGCCACCTAACGTCTATGTCAAAATGAGACTCAGGGAGCATCTTAAGCTACCTTAGAGTATTTCTAGCATAAACCACATCATTCATGAAATTTAAACAACATAGGAGCACATAGCGTAACGCAACAAGACATAGGTATCCAAAGTTATCAACTTTTAACCTAGAATGCGATAACTACTGAAACAGTTCATGCCACCTAGAATATAAGTCAAGATGCTTACATAGGATCATTCCTAAGTCGTATCAACATGAAACAACATAAATTAAGATATCTATGAAATTAAACAAGGTTGGGACATTCCATACAACACGACAAGATTTAAATTTTCAAGAAATACTACTTGAAATTTAAAGAGGGAAATCAAGGGCAAAACATGATGTCTATGTAATTTAAACAAAGTTGGAACAATTCATATAACACAAAAAGTTTCTTAAATCTTCAAGGAATAACACTTGAAATTTAAGGAGTGAAATCGAAGATAAAGTATAATATCTATGCAATTATACTATGTTGGAACATTCCACATAACACGACAAGTTTTAAATCTTCAAGGAATAACAACTTAAAATTTAAAGAGTGAAATCAACCAATGTGGATACTCGGATATCGCCCGGATTAAAACTGTACACTTGGGATCACTTTAGGGCTACTAACCCATGGGTACCTTCCCCTAGTGCGCACTATAATGTAGGGAGCTCTCTATCTCCCGTACTAGAACCAAGTCCTAACCATGTCAATTCTTGATTGATATCCCAAGTTCCAAAATCAACAAGTTGTGCGACCAAGAGTGTATCAAGATACAAGTAATACATTAAACCACATTCCATGCACAACCAAGATTTTGGAACACACAAGTCATGCCCTAAGTCCTCAATTATAACGGCATGTGAAATGTCAAGAAATCGTAGTATGCATCAACATAGACTACAAACTAGTATTTATAGCACAAGGAACCCATTGCTGTATATATACCACTAGTATAAGATTAATGATTTAATTATTTGTTTAACAACACTTGAACAATTAAATCATTCCAATGTAAGGGTGCAAGTTCATTAACTACATTAATGAAGCTAAGTTGCAACAAGTCATGATACATGATAAAAAGGCAAAAGTCTCATAAAATACAAGTCCAATTCATTAGTTTGACAAGGGTTCAATATTAAAGCATAATTAAGTCGATGGAAGCATAAAAGGGGATTTAATCAATTAAAAGGATTAAATTCTCAAGACTACAAGGCAACTCTAAATATTTTACGAACAAGATATGTCAAAGATCATGTAAAGGACAAGTTTAATATCAAGTTACAAGTTCATTCCACACAAGATGCAATCATGTGAATTAAATTCCATACAAAGGAAATAATTAAATATAAATCTCAAAACTTATCCAATTATTCTCTATTTGATACATGTGAAAGAACTTGTCAAGGAAATCATGAATACCAAGTTAGAAACTTAATCAAGCCTATGGAACCATTGAATAGATTTTAATTAATTCATTTAATTAAAATCTCTAAATTTTAAAACTCATCCAAATGCTCTCAAATTAAAGTATATTATAAAATATGTCAAGACTTGATTTAATAGAATAATATAAGAAATTTCCATACTAGATACAACCATGATGATTAAACCTTCATACAAGAAAATAATAAAATGAAAGGTTTCAAAACCTAATCAAATATTCCCTATTTAATATATGTGAAAGTATATGGCATGCTCATCAACAATATTAAGTCAGAAATCCAATGAAGTGAATAGTACACTTGGAATAAATTAATTAGTCTAATTAATTAATTATCTCTAGATTTTAAAACATCTCTGAATACTCTCAAATTCACATATGTTGAAGAGTATGCTAGGGCCTAATATAATATGACATCACATATTGATTTCAAGCTAGATACGCCACATGAATTAAATTTTCATTTAAGAAAATAATTAAATAAAAGTTTCAATACTTGTCCAAATGCTCTCAATTTAATATATGTCAATGACCATATCAAGGTGTAATTTAATAGCATGCCATAAGTTTAAACAAAGCTATAACCAACCGGGAGAATTAAATCTCATACAAGAAAATAAATAAATAAAGTTTCTAAATTTAATACAAAAGCAAGTGATTAAGTTGTATAAGTATGGATATACTTAATATAACCAAGATATAAACCTAAGACATTCCCTACCTCAATTTGAAATGAAATCTCAAATCCCCACCGAAAGAAAAGTGCTTCGAATCCGACGATACTCCTTGGTTATGTCGGGGACAATGAGAAGAACAACTTTAACCTTTGAGGTACCATGAAAATCCAAACCTGAACTCAAAAATGGTTTCTAATAAGGGGGAAAGGTGCGCGTCATCAAGACCTTCGATAAACGCTAAGGCACTATGATATTTTACACGAGGGAAGAAGGCTGAAATGAAGGAAGAAGAAGGGCAACCATGGCTGCCATGGATGGCCGGCGAAGAGAGGGGAAAGAGATGATGAAAAAGTGATTTTTAACTTTAAGTCATTCTATTTATAGTAAAACCCTAAAAGTGCCCCGTTGGGTCCGGAAAAGTGGAATTTGAGCAGACGCGCTCAAATGGCAAAACCCCATGAACAAAAAAGAACTGAAATGAGAAAATATAAATAATGGAAGAAATGGAGTCAAAAATCGATTCCCGAGCAAAGAGATATGCCCCGAACAAGTTCGGCGGCAATTGGGGTCAGAAATCCTTAAAATTGGGGAAAACGACCAGGAGGAAATTCTAAGAGTTCACAACTCGACGAAAAGTGAAAATAATCCCGTACGAGGATCCAGGCTCAAAACGAGGTATTTTACAAAAACTTTCATTAATTACATAATGACCCCTCCAAGAAAGGATAACTGCAAAAATGACTCAGAAATAAAATATCTTTTAAAAATATTTTCTTAAAAATTCCTAAAATAAAATATCTTCAAAAGATATTTATGAAAAATAACCCAAGGAAAGAAAATGTTTCCGAAGAAACTATGCATCCATGCCCCTATAGACACGGGGAGCAATTAAAGTACTTTTTTGCAAAAGTAAAGATACGTATTTCGTGGAAACCACTTAGAATGAAGGTACGTGAAGTCAGAAATCAACTCCGAGCATGAAAATTAAGGTTGTGCCAAAAATGTGACAATATGGAAAAAGACAAAAAGTGAATAGTGTCAAAAAACGAAAGTATGGAAATGACGCGATCCTAGCAAGGAAGTTGTCAATCCAAATGAAAGAGTCTCAGAAACCATTTCCAAGCACTCGAGATGATACCAAGTGACGAGAAACAGAACTCGGAAAAGAAAATTACACAGAAAAAATTTATTCGTAAAATTTAAGAAAAAGGAAAGGAGGGAAAATGGTCGGGTCATTACATCCAAGCTTTTCAAAGGGCTGTTTGTCTTGTTTGTGTGGAAGATATGGAAGGAATGGAATTCTGCTTTGCATAGGGATATTAAAGTTTCTGCTGTTACTACTACAAATGAGATTGTCTGGGAAGTTTTAAGCTTCTTTTCTCTTGGGCTTGCTGATATACTTACTATTTTTAATGTGGTGTAAGCTTTTATAGTATTTTAGTTGGTTTTTGGAACGGATTAACTCTATTTCTTTTTCTGTAAAGAGGGGTATGCCTCTCTATTGTATTTGTACTTTAACTTTTATCCTTTTCTTTATAAAATCATCACATTTAGGAAGGAAAAGAAAAGTGTCAAAAATCGACAACAATGACCTTTTTAAAATGAAATGACCATTTTCAAGTTGAAGCCAGGTTTGATGTCAAAAAATGGTCACAAGTGACCGAGATGGTGGTTTTGTAAAGAAAAGTGTAGAAAATATCTGGTTTGATGGTTAATGCATGTGTAAGGTGTAAAAATGTCATCGGTGGTGGTTCCGAGTCCAGTAAAGCTACTGGTACATCCCGTGAAGGGTTAACACTTTGGTTAGCCTCCGAGAGGTCGTAGTAACCTCACGAGAACCACCTTTTACGTGTATAAGGCCGATTATTGCAACGGAAAGGCAAAAAATGTCATCCCGTTGCCATAAAACACGTGTGTGCTCATGTGTGTGTTTATTTCACATTAAAAGTAAAGTAAATAACTCAAAGAATGTAAAGATGGATAAAACAAGCAAATATAGAAGCAAAGAGAGCAAAAGATGAACAAATGTATGAAAAGTAAGCAAAATAAATGGAAAAAGAAAAGAGGGAGATATTTTTACCCCACTTTGCTCAAGCTTGCATCTTTGGTTATGCTTTTTACTCCTTCCTTCAAGCTTTTGATAGTCAATGGATCTCTTAAAGTGTAGAGAGAGAGAGGAAGAAGATGAAAAGAGGTGTGTGGTTGTGTTGTAGAGATTTGGCACGTGTTCTTAGTGTTTATGTGTGTATATGGATGTGTATATATATCTAAAGAGGGGATTTCTAGAGAGAGATATAAAGTTTTCCCTAACGGAAAAACTTTTCTAAATTATAAACCCTTAAAAATGAAGAAATATCGGTCTATTTATAGATAAAAGAGGGACTAAACTCTAATTTTCAAAGGGCTAAAAAGCAATTTGAATAGGGCTAAAATGCAATTTCCTTGGACCAAAGTGTAATTTTTGAAATAGTGCATAAAGATCGCAAGGTGGAGAGCCATTTTAGGAAAATGAGGGACTAGTGGAGCGAGGAGATTCAATTTGGGAAAAGCAATAAATTGACGCGTGAATTCACAGCCAATTTTTTTTGTACTATTTCCATTTTTTACCTTTTCTCTCTCCTACAAATTCCCTAATTTGCCATTTCTTTTCTAGAAATTACATTTTGATGCCATTTTTAAATTTATGATCATTTTCAAGGATCTTTGACTTCACAGTGACCTCATACATCTGATGTGCACATTTTTTTCCTTTAGTGAAATCTAGAATCTCTTGCATAGTGCTGATTTAACTGTTTTGCCCCTGGGAGTTAAAATTAGGTCAAAGTGGCCCCGGACCAGAACATAGCCAATTTTATAATGGTTTCTAAGGTTTTTAGACCTTTAGAATCTAATGTTGATATTTGTTTGTCCATTTGACTCTTTATAGGAAAAGTCAAACCTTGGAGTTGACCGTTTAGTCTCTACCGTAGAGACTTGGTCAAAGGTGGACCTGGGCTAGAAGGTTGGCAATATGAATATGATTTTTTAAGTTTTTGGATCTTTTAAGCATAATGGTGAGGTCTGTGGGTGAGTTTGACCATTGGCGTGAAAAGTCAAACTTGGGGTTAGCCACTCGGGCCCCGCCGAGGGTTTTGGTCAAAGTGAGTGATAGAGAAGGGTAGAGACCTCAAGGAGAGATGTCTCTGGATGTGATGGTGTAGTCCCTTTTTCGTTCTGACAATTGGATCGCGAGTAGGGGTGGCAAATAACATGACACAAGTTAAAAGTGTTTGCGTTAGGCATAAACAGGTTTGGGTCATAAAAGGGTCAACACGATTAACCTGTTTACTTAACCGTATCAAGTTAGGGTTGAGAAGTTCAACTCGTGTAACCCATTTGTGACCCATTTAACTCAACATTTTATAATCGTAAATATAACCTATATAATATGTTACCTATTTAAACCCAATTACTATGGATAGTTAAGTCATTTGAACATAAACTTTGTATATGTCGTATAATTTTTCTTCTTATTTTGAATATTTAGGTTAATTGTGACAAATTTTTTTTTAATTATTTAGTACTTAATTAAATATTAAATGTCTCATTTTGATAAACAGATTATTAAATGGGTTAACACGTTTATCTATTTAATAAACGGGTTGGATTAGTGTTTAGGGTTCTTGACACGTGTAATGTTTTTGATTTTTCACTTTTTCCATTTTTTGGGATTTTTTTAATTTTTTAAGGTATTTTCGTCTTTTCTCGTTTTGTGTGCCGAACACCGTGGGGTGTGCCGGGTATGTTTGAGAGTTGGTTAGGGTATTTCCTTGAGTTCAGAACTCTTAGGAATGCAATGGTTCCCATTTCGGTATTTTTCCATTTTTCGTGTTGGGAGGTCTTATGCGGGACCCATTATCGGTTTAATTGAGTACAAAAATTTTATTTTGGATCCATTACATTTCATGCATTTTATTTAATGCAATTATATATGGATACATGTCTATTAAATGGTTGTATCATGTTTTATTTGTATATATATGTTTTAAGACAAAAAGGTGAGATATTTGTTGTTTTAAGGGCCCCACAAAGCACTAGCTTATGTAGTATCACCACATAACATTTCTGGCTCATTTTGCTTCTCCAAAACGTGGTTGAGCTCTCTATCTCTACAAGAAATCTTCTTCTCTCTAATTCACACATAATTGAGCCCAAATTTCATCACCTTCCATTGAGATTTAAGTTTTGACTTTTATTGAGTAATTCCTATTTCCTTATGTTATATGTTTAGAGTTGTAAACTTTGGCATGAAATTGTGGGTTTAGAAATGTTTTAAGTGTTGTAGCATGAATTGTTTCAATTATATGTCAAAGGCTTGCTTGGTTTTGTTAGATGAGAAGTTGTATTGAGGTGAAATTAATGGCATGACATTGTGTATATAATCATAAGTTGAGCATATTTATGGGAACCTTTTGTATATATACCTTACTTGAGATAATGATGTCCTTGTGTGTTGAATTTTCAAAGTATGCCATGATCTTAGTTAATTATCATAAGTACCATGATGATGTTGCTCTTGACATAATAATGAAATTAAGATTTTATGGATGAAAATCATTACATTGCATACCATGGAATAAATGAGGGACTAGAGGAAATTTGAAAGGAAAGTTATTTTCAGAAAGTAAAGTTTCTTTTTAAAAAAGGGAAATTATTTTTTAAAAATGAACCGGATTTCGCGAGTCCGGGACTAGCTTGACCTAAAGGGAGCGCAGCCTGGTGTAGGGTGTGAAAAAATTGATACTAGGCTCTTTAATAGTTGTTGGATTTAGAACCGGGGATAGATATCAATCTCGCTTCGGTAAAGTCGGTTAGCGAGTTTTTGAAAAGTGTACGTTGGGTCGGTGTAGACCAAGTTGGTGAAGGGATGCATCTCATATCATATCATACATTTTGAATGTAAAATCGTGCTTGTGACTATGGATACTGCTTGTTATATGTTAATGATTGTTTGGACTCCCATGGTATGACCTCGGCTTCATTTATATCCCTTTATGTGTTATGTGGCTCAAGGGAGTCTAAAACTAATGTCTTAGGCGACTTCTACTGAGCTTTATGCTCACCCCTTATCTTTAACAATTTTCAGGGAATGGAGGTTGTCTTAGAGTTTGTAACGGATGTTTGATGACTTCTATCGAAGCTTTAGGACATTCTAGGTGTAGCATTTTAATTGTACTTGGTTCATGTAAATCCTTGTATATTTGTCCATGCAATATTTATGGTATATGTGATACCCCTCGACTCCGAGACATGGGTTGATCAGGCCCAAGCCCAAATCCGAGGGAATATCAAACAATTAAAGTATTTAAACGAACACATAATACAAAAATGAAATAAGAATAAAGAATAAAGCTGAAAGAATACTAATTAATAAATCCTCATTAATTAATTCAATAATAAATCTCTAATAACAAAATCCTCTACATAGTCCGTATATATATAGATACACACTAAAAAAACCTCACTAGACTATAGGTTGTCTCAACCTGAATAGTAGGCAACATGCAAAATGCACATAAAGTGGGCATGAGTACCTAGACCTACCAGGATACACAACTACACTATATCTAACTACATATCCCTGGTAATATACGCACCCTAACCATAATCCTGAGACTCAAGCTCATATCATAGCATATAACTATATATATATATAATCCATCTTATCCAAACATAAAATAAATATCTGGTATGTCATTGAACCGATTCAATTGACCTAACATAAAAATATGTATTATTTAACATTTTAGCTAATCCATTTCGTTATATATGAATAGGTAGGACTTAACGTTTTTCGTTAATCCGTCTTTAATATGCCACCATCCCATACTGATGCATATAATGCATACAATCCATAAATGATGCTACAGTTATGAGATCACATCAAATAAAACCATACATAGCATGATATAAATCATACAGATATTTCTTTGCATTTAATTTAGCAAAATATAACAATTCTAAGTAGTAAGCATTGAATTTATCTCATAAAAATTAACATGCATCTCAAATAATTGTACTCCTTCACAATCTGATCAAATTTATTTAAAACCAAATAATTGATTAAAATAACTGAATCCAACCATGTTTAATTAATTTAACCTTTTAAATTAATTAAATTTCATACTTAACATGTGTAATTAAATTATGTTTTTAAAATCCTCTATAAATCTAATTTAACAATTTAAAATCATTAAAACAGATTTAATAACAGTTCAACCTCCCAGAACGTCCCAATAATTTCACCTCGGTTCATAAACATTATTTAAACATTGTAAAACATACGTCATGTATCAATTTGTCCAAATTACCAAACATATACACAAACCCATTACATATATACATACACTGTAATTTCAGTTTTAATCATACAATTAGGTTCAACTAATTTAATTAAATAATCTTGGAACTAATCTAACATGTATATAATCTGAATCAAAAGAGATGATAAATGTACAAATAAGACCGCAAGGCTCATGGACCGTCAATGCAAAAGACGATTATGCACTTATACTAAATCGACGTCGTTTTGTTTGTGGTGTATAATATTTCATACGTGGAAAAAAGAGATTTTGTTGGTCCAATGAGAGTGACAATTAAACTGCATTATATAAAACTAGAATTGAACATCAACAATAACATTATTGCCAAATCCTCCATTTTCCCAAATCACAAACACTATACATCTATTCTATCAGACCTCTCTCCGAACACCACCTGGACCGTCTGCATCATTCCAAAACAAACAAATTGACCTTTATCTTGATGTAGTGAAGGATCATCCATGTATATAGGCTTCGAGAACAAAGAACAAACCTTAGAAAGTGATGTAGTATTCCGACAATGGACAGAAAGATCATGGACACAAATCCAGACTGGCAACGAGTTAAACTCCTCCCTTTGTAGAACAACATTCTTGCTCCATTGTTTGATAATAATCACTCGACCTTCAAAGCCATGTCATTTTTGCTGATGATCTCTTGATTGCCGGTAAGGCTTTAGTCTCTAATGCCAAAACCTTAGGTGATCTGTTCAAGAAATTTGAGGATTTAACTGGTCTTTAAGTCAGTCCACAGAAGAGTAGTGTTATCTTCTTTAGAGTGGTGAGGAGAAAGTAGTCTATAGTGAGAATTTTGAAATGCTCTAAGGATCAATTTCCCATTAAATACTTGGGCTTGCCTTTGTGTCTATCTGGTCTAAAGAAAGCAAACAGTCAAGGCTTATTTGATAAGGTCTCTAATAGGATCAATTGCTGGTGCACTAAGTTATTGTCAGTTGCTGGTAAGGTGGAGCTTATTAGATTAACTGTGACCCCTATATTCTTGTATTGGTGTAGCATCTATAATATTCCAGTTTCAGTGGTTAATCAGTTGCATAAAATGTGTAGAAACTTCATATGGGCCAGCACTAATCACTCAAAGAAATTGCATTTTATGAGCTGGGATTTGATTACTAGAGATAAAACTGAAGGAGGCCGGCTTTGGTTTGAGAAAACTTGTGGATATTCAAGATACTTCTAAAATTGTTTTAGCCTGTGATTTTTTCACTAGCAAAGATAGGTTGTGGGTGGCATGGTTCAAGAATAAATACACTCCTCACTCAACTTATTGGACTGCTATTCCTAAAGTCACACACTCAATTATTTGGAAATCTGTGGTGGAGAAAAGAGATACTATGTTGGAACATGTTAGTTTTTGTATTAGAACTGGCTCAATTTTTTCTCTTTAAGATCCACGGTGTAATGGTTTGACAGTTGCTTAGAAGTTTGGACATAGAGTGCTAAGGTCTTTAAATGTTCCTCGAACAGCTGTTTTGAATAGTTTAATGAGGAATGGTGTTTAGGATTTGAACAGGTTGCAAGGTCAAGATCTACACCAGCTTAGAGAATTTCTGGGATTGGTGGTTATACATACTGATGTGGATAAATTACTATGGGATAATGGCAAGTTTTCTTTCAAGAAAGCTTGGTTAGCTAATAAAATTCAATCAGCTGAAGTGGTCTAGCATCATTTTTGCTGGGGAAAAGCTAGACCTAGATGGTCTATTACTGCAATATTTGTTTTATTAAATAGAGTACCATCTATGGTGAATCTTCAAAGAAGGAAAATCTGTTTGGTGGCTAGATGTACACTATGTCATAGTGCCTTGGATACAACTGATCACTTGTTTATTGGATGTAGTTTCTCACAGAAATTTTGGAGATGGTTAGGAGAGTTCCTACAGTAGAACATGCAACAGTTTGCTACTATTACGTCATTGGAGGACCTATTTCACTGGTATAAGGAACTCACTACTACGGGCTATCATAAAACATTGTTTGCTGCTGCTTTGTGGGGTGTTTGGTATGAGAGAAATGCTAGGTTGCATGGATCTTCTACTGATCCTGAAGTTGTTGCTAGTAATCTTTTGTTAGAGGTGTTGGATATACACATGCAATACATCAATTTCAGATTTATTTCTTTAGATTCTCTTTGATTTAATGTGCTTGGGCAGTGGAGATTTATCCACTGATTTCCTAGTTTTATTTTTCTAAGTTTTCAGGGGATGGATGTATGTATCCATTCCATCTTAGAAGTGCTTGTCATTTTAGGGAATGCCCTCTGTGCTCTTGTACATAATTTTCTTTTCTTTTTTATACAACCACAATTATGAAAAAAAAGACTCAAATCATCTAAACTAAGGGAAAGGTAAGACAAAACCTCCCACATAATAGTCTTAGCAATATAAAAAGCTTGGTCCTTAACTCCACCATGAAGCACTGCATTTCTCACATTCCAAATTCTCCATACAGTTGTTGCAAAAATACCACTGAGAATCCTCGTCTTGATAGATTTTTTGGTATATTGTAAGCTGAACCATTCCACAATCTGATGTAAAGTATTACACATAGACATGTCTATTTGTAATAGCCCAAACAACTCCTGCCAAATGGATTTAGCATAGGTACAAGTGCATAATAAATGGTCATTTGTATCTTCATTTTGCCAACAATTATGACAGATAACAGTAAGTGTAATCCCATGTTTCTTCAAATTAACCAAAGAGAAGTTTTTATTGTGCAATATATAATACAAACCCCCACAGCAATTCTGGGCCTGCAATGTCTCCAAACTAAGTAACTCCAACTCAGTATTTGACTTGAATATCTACAGACATTCTAAGCTGCATGCTTTCAAGGAAAAATTGCAATGTTTCCAAACAATAAGATCATTTCCATCTTGAATTCTTATCCTCTGAATATCATCCATTACTACCTCGGGTAGAAACTCAAGATTATCCCAACCACCATTATCAATAATATCAGCAACTCTAAGATTTCTATCCACCTGTCTAAGTGTAGCAGCCCCATATTTCTGAATCAATGTTTGATTCTCACACCAAGGATCAATTAACAACTTAAAATCCATCCAATTCCTTATTTTGAACTCAAGATTATCCAACACCAGTTTTTTAACCTCAACCATTTGTTTCCAGATAGCTGAATCATTGCCCTTAGTTTTAGGTAACTTATTTCCTATTCTGTTTTAACTACCTATTTTGCATACTCTTCCTTCCAAACACTCATGCATGAAATTAACTTATTTTCCAAGTGACATTATGGTTTTGAAAATCTATATAAACTTATTTTCTCACTTAGATTTGTGTGGCTTTTTGCATTAAAATTATAATTTTCATTAAAAGCCTTTTCTATGATATTTTTAAGAACATATACACTATATACACATGAATGAATTTAGGGTGTTGTTTATATATGATCGTGTTCAAATCTATTGAAGATTGAATCTACAATGATTAGAGAAAACAAATCTTATTTCTACTACATCAAATTCAGATTCGAATAAGAAGAATTTCGGATTAGAAGTTGAATGGATCAAGGCATTTGTGGAGTGTTGTTGATCTACCATCAATCATTCTACATGGTTCGAGACATAAGTCTGAAGTCAAGAGCTATTGGACGGGAAGTCGCGAAGTTAGGGACGTTCAGTAGATTGAGTCTTGGTAGAGCGAAGGAGTTTGAGTCTGAGTCAAAGTTCAGTGTACTTTGCTTCATACATAGTGGATCTTTTTACACTTGGGATAACATACAAAACCTCGAAGTTTACTAATTGGTTTCTTCGCTAAAATCCGGTGTCACTCTAAACTTTACTAACTCTTAATTCGTGTACTTGTTTAAATAACATGTAATTTTAGTAGAGTAGATTGAATAAAGAAACACGAGATTATTCCTCTCTCAAAATAGTTTTTAAAACTCAAACTTTCCATAACTTATTCCGCTGCACAACTCACACTTGCTTACTTTTTTGTTTTTCTTTTTTCTCCATTTTCCTTTTGTGTTGTTGATATGTCATAACTGCATATATATATATATATATATGCCAAAATGAATAAGATGCAGAGAATAATATGCGTGTTTTAAGTGAGATCATATGTTAACCTTCAGCAGGATGGATACAAAGTACATGGATGCATGTAGTACTAATCAAAGTACGGATTGATTAGGACTACGTACAAGCATCTAAGACTTGATCATGCCAGGCTCATAGGGCACTCCAGTGGAAAGGATCCAAGAATCATCCGCTAG
The DNA here is from genome assembly GCF_030987335.1 of Cornus florida. Lineage (NCBI taxonomy): Eukaryota > Viridiplantae > Streptophyta > Magnoliopsida > Cornales > Cornaceae > Cornus > Cornus florida. The sequence continues at coordinate 26,427,407 of NW_026775571.1, read as the reverse complement.
GAATTTGCTAGCAGAAAATTCTTCAGCCTCTCAAGGAGTAATTCTTCTTGATCCCTTTCCATGTCACTCTCTTACTCGTGTCAGGACTCGGCAAACCAGAGTGTGTTGAGAGATTCGGTATTTGTTATTCCATAGACTCCATCCCAACTGGGTTTATTATTTCATTGGTATAGTTGTATTTTTAATTTAATTCATTGGTATAGTTGTGTTTTTTTTTTGAAAAAAAAAAAAAAAAAAAAAAAAAAAAAAAAAAAATTGGAAATGGAATGGTCATTCATAAGTTTAGTTGTGAATTTTCATTCTAATGGAAAAACCATTTCCACTTTGAATTGCATACTAAAAAAAAAAAAAAATGTTAGAATGGTAATTGCATTTTATTTCATTCCTACACACCAAATACAAACACTAGAGTCTTTGACATTTCTTAATATCAACCTAGACCGAAATTAGGGGATTGAAAACTCTTATCAACTTTTGATTTTGGAGCAATTTTACAATCTCGAAATCAACCAGAAATAATTAGGAGTGATACAAATTCCACCCCTAAGGTGGATGTGCAGCCTTTAAAACTGTCGTTGTGTCCATTGATGGACTTGATGAAGTTCGAAAGAAAAAAAAAGTAGTTGAAATAAGGTATTAATGTCCTTATTTTACAAACCCTAATTAAATATTATGTCCAAAGTTTATAAATAATACTTGATTTTGTTAATAAGTCTAATTTGACCCTATATATAATTTTTTTAATTATACAACTTGAAATTGACTCAATGTACATTGAAGATGCAAGAAATGATTCTCTATATTTGGAAAGAATTTTCTTCCACTCCAAACAACTCTTTTTTATATTCTCTCTCACTCTCCTATTTATAGAAGTCTACACTTGCCCTAAAATCCCCTTTTTTATTTTCAAATTGGAAATAAAACGCGTTTGGTTTCTTCTTGGGCCGTCTCATCATAAGGCAGGCCCTATTTAAGAATGAGTGGACTAAGAAGTCGCTGGACTTCTTTCTCAAATGGTGGGGTGGGCTGGGCCGGATTCGGTCCAATGAAATTTTACGTCCCTCGTATATAGCATGTAGATCATCAGTTGTGGTATTAGACTGTCAGACTTATCACTTTGTGATTTCCATATCCACTTTGTGATTTCCGTATGTAGACATTATATGAAGGTCACTTTAAAAATAAACCTCATGTCAATTTAATTGAAGCAAAATCTTATATCATCGATTACCTCCAGGGAAAAAATAAACAATTTATGTTGGTTACTTGCATGCATTTTATATGCTACAATATAATTTAGTCAAATCATTGTCTCTCCTTCTTATCTCAAAGGATAGTAGTATAAGAGTTGTATTATTCCACTAAATGAAAATATAAATGCACTAAAATATTATTTTATGGATAGTGATTTGGAGTCGGGATATTTATGTGAGTGAGGGCATTTATGATTTCATCATCACGTAAATTGTTTGCTCAAATAAAATTAGACGAATGTGTCATAACTGCATATATAGGATAAAATGAAAAATACGTGCGTGTTTATATTGAGATCATATATAAACCTCGAGGACGATCGACACAAAATACATGCATGTAGTACTAATTAATTGGTATTAATTAATTAGTACATGCATGTAGTATTAACTAGTAGTAGGTATAAGCACCTAAGTACTCTTCGTCTTTACAGGTGTGACAGGGGTCGAGACCTTTGGGCTAACATCAGTACTCTTCATCGTGGTAGGTGTTACAGGGGTTGAGTCCTCAGGGGTGGAGGCCGTTGGGGTAACACCAGTACTCTTGGTCGTGCCAGGGGTCGTGGCCATTGGACCAACACCAGGCTGGTAGGGCACTCCGGTGGAAGGGATCCAAGAATCACCCATGATGAATTTGCTAACAGAATACTGTTCAGCTTCTTCTGGAGTAATCTTCTTGATCCCTTTCCATGTCACTCTCTTACTCGTGTCGGCACCGGGACCTTTATTGTTCAGCTCAGCATACCAGAGTGTGTTGAGAGTTTCGGTATTGTTATTCCATGGAAACCACCCATCTGGGTGTATCACAGCATCAATCTGAGAATTCATGATAAGCACCTTGGCGTATGGCATCCACGGCCGTCCGAGGTACGCCCTCACCTTATTCCCAGCCTTGGCTAATTCTGGTTCCGCGGTGATGGTGCAGTTCTGAAGGACGAAGCCGGATTTCAGGTCAGGACCTTTGCGTGACTGGGCTGTGACAAATGCTAGGTTTTTGTTTGGCATCCTGATCAGCATCTTGCAGTTCTGGAAGACAGCTTTGGCGTCGCCCATTACGAAGTCCACGGTACCAGAAATGGTGCAGTCGCGGTAGAACTGGCGGTGGTTATGAGCGTAGAGGGTGTCCTGGAAACCTTCGATTAGGCAGTTGTAGATGACTGACCTGTCAGAAGTTATACGAAGTGCCACGGCTTGATGTCCGTCAGGTCCGGCATTGTTCTCAATTGCAAGGTCCTTGAAAATGAATCGTTCCCCACTTGCACCTACATAAACATTTTATTTATATATATTGGACCACAACAATCATATACAGATGATGATTTGACGAATGCATGATTAAATATTGTAGCATTGTCATTATTTTCTATATCTTTATTGTATTTAAATTTCATTTAATAATGTTACTAATTTAGAAAGCCTTTGCATCCATAGAATCGTTTATTTTCCACTCTTATTATTAGTTTTGGATTATATATAATAAAGTTACTGACAGTAAAATTACATTATCAATAAGGTATGGATGATTTTCCTCTGCAACAGCAGCAGGTGACTAAGATCGATTCAGTGCTTTAATGTTTGAATTAGATAAAGTATACAATAGTCAGGATATTTACATGTGGTACCCGTTAATGGAAAATTATAAAAACTCTTAATTTACCTTCACACATGAAAATGAAAAGTTTTTAAGAAAAAGCATGCCCATTAATAGAGGTACCAAATAGTAAATTCTCCTGAATTATTGTATACTCCCGTATGAATTGATATCAACTCCTTGTTTCATTTATAAATTAAAACTACTACTATATATACTATTGAGTAGTGGCTTACCAACTGTTGCAGTTTCATATGTCTGCATACCATCACCAGCAAAGCTTTTGCTTTCGGTGATCTTGGTTTTGGTTGGGCCGTCGCCAATGAGAACAACACCACTCATTTGTTTTGTGAAATTCAATCTCTCCTTATAAACACCAGCCTTGATATGGATGACAAAGGGGCCGGCAGGTACGGCACCTTTCTTCAAAGGGATATCCTTTATGGCTTCATTAATGGTCTGATACTTCCCTGATCCATCCTGCGCCACCACAACATTAGGTTTGATCTTTCCCGGAGTAGCCTGGATGAGCTTGCGTGTGGTGTGGTCGACCCATGAAGGGAACTCGTGGGAACTCTCATGTTCTTCTATGTGTTTCCTCCCGCCAAATACTACTTGGGATGGTATTTCGGAAAAACTGGGGTCTTCAAAAATGGAGGAGAGCTTGGTGACCATTGCAAGGCCATTGCTGGCCAGCTCGTCCGATGTCTTCAAGCGCTCCTTCATCGCCTCTCCTTCCTTCCCGGTGAAGGCGTCCAAGCAAGTCTGTTGGTAGGTGATGGCACCACTGAGCCATGTCTGGAGGTCTGAAAGCAAAACATCTACATCTTTCTTGTCAACAGTAGAGCAGCTATTAAGCCTGTTGTAAGAGTCTTCGATATCACTAATTGCGTCATTCAAGAGCTCTCTACACATCCTGACAGCTTCAGGGACTCCAGGCTTCTTAAAGTCGTTTATAAAAGTGTGGATTCCGGACATTACGTCTTCAAGCTCCTTCTTGGCTACATGGAACCCTAGCTTGATGAGATCTTTGGGATGGTGGTCATTTTTGCCACCGGCAGCAGTCAGTCTGTTCTTGCATATATCCTGGAAATCTGTGACACCGCAGACCACATCCATTGCCATCTTTATTGAATTGGATTTAGCAGGTTCTATCTTGGGCGTTTGTGTGACCACCACTAGTGAAGCTATAACAACTGTCACTAGAACTACAGCACCTACAATGATGGGGGTGTTCTTCTTCTCCATATTGTTAATATATGGTTTCGAAGAACTACGAGTTTATGATCTAAACAACAAAGGAAAATTTGGAAATACAATCTGAGTTGTATTCACTCTTCTTGTATTTTTTTTCTTTTCCTTTGATGTTTGATCAGAGAATGAGGGGTACCCCTAAGACCTTCTGGGGGCTCCTCGTGACATGAACCACCTTTGTGCCCTTGGTGGTTTGATCTGTAAACTTGGAAAATGGTGGCAAACATGTATATATACATATGGGAGGTATGAGAGAGAGACAAGCAACAAAGAGAATATAGGGGGACACCCAATTTGGTTGAAAAATGCGAGGCTGGGAGGTCCCTAAACAGTTGGTATTTTAGACTTTTTATCTTTTATTTGGTCAATTTGGAACCCTAAATTTACTCTGAATCGTTGTTAATTTATTTGAAAGCGGTTGTGGTGGCGTTGTTCACGAGAAATGTGTGACTCATTTTAAATGACAACGAGAAATGTCTTTAGATTGCCTCCAGATCGTGGTAAATCGTTTATTTTTGCATTTACAGATAATTAAACTAACCCCTCCAAATAGATAAAAATTGCATAGACCTATCAATGAATTGGATTTTGATCTAAATACGTGAGTTGCACAATTCGAAATGAATGTGAGAGTTTGTATTAAAAATAAATTAGAGGGGGTGAATAGGTTTTCCTTAATCCTTTATCCAATTTTTACTTATTTTAATTTTATCAAAATAAAACTAATAAAAAAATGAAGTGTAAGTAAACTAAATAAAGTTTGAGAGATAACACTGGGTTTTTGTGCGTGGAAACTTTAGTTGAAGAAATCCACCCAACCGAAATGAAAACCATGAAGACTTTCGCAACCTCGAGGGAAACGATCCACTATGTTTGAAGTAAGGTACAACTCACTTTGACTCAGACACACACCCCTTCACTCTAACGAGACTCAACTTGCTGAAAGTCCCTAACTTTGCAACCTCCTGTCCAATAGTTCACGACTTCAGGCTTATTCCTTGAACTTAGCTCTTGTAGAAGGATTGTTGATAGATCAACAACTCTCCGCGAATGCCTTAACCCTTTTAAAGTGTGATTAAATTACTACTTTTCTTCAATTATGAATTTGATGAAGAACAATTAAAATCTTGATTTTCGGAATTTCTGAATCTTCAATTATGCTTCAATTCCGATCAGATAGAGAACATAAACTTAAATCACTCTTGTGTTTATGTGTGTGCTCTCAAAAGTAAAATCAAAGTTAATTTTCTGAATTAAGAATATATCTCAAAGTTGGCTTTCAAATAAATCAGAGTTTTGTATGCAAAAGCCGTAGTCAAACCTAGGTAAGAAAACATATATTTATAAACAATTGAAAACCTTATTGTAGTCATTTTCGTGTACAATCATGGTGGGAAACATGCAAGTTTTAAAAACTTTTCGAGGGATTTTGATTCATAGATCTTGATTCATCACATAGAGACAAGTTTTATGCAAAAATAAAATATGATGTATCATTCAATTAACAGATTGAATACTTACATCAAAGGTCTGAGTAAACCTTTAAATCTTTCCTCTAAAGTGAATGTTCTCACTTATTGTAGATCCCCTAGCAAGATGTCTTCTCCTTGGATCTCCATCTTTTTGGTAGTTGTTTTGCCTTTAAGAATCACTCATAAGCCTTCATGAAAGACCTTGGAAAACTAGGCTTGTGAGAGCCTCCATTAGATGAGAACATAAACCCTAATTTTCTAGAGAGAGAAAATATATTCCTTTTTCCTTCTCATAAAAATCACACTTAAAATATACATAGACCATGTATATTTATAGGCAACATAAAGATAAAGAAAAGGAAACAACCAATCCTTCTCAATCTCTAATTTACATGTCTCAAATCTAATATGATTCCAATATTAAGTTGGGTTATGAGTGAGAATCCATTGGGCCTATTATTTTATTGGTTACAATGAATTAATAATTGGCCCGGTCCATGGACCCAATTTAATTAATTCATAAATTAATTTCTACTCCACTAAAAGAAATTAATTGAACTCCAATTAAATAATAAATAACTTCTAAGTCAATATTGCACTTTGACCCCTCTATGCATAATTAGTTATCGGATAAATAAAGCTATCAATCCGACTACTTAATTAATATATTTATTTTGGTACCTTTGATTATTTCTGGCTCGATCACAATAAAACATTTGTTTGACAAAAATAATAATTTAAATAAATAAATATATAATAAATCATTTTGTTTAAAAACACACGAAGGCCTTCGAATTTACTTTGTGATCAACCATAATCAATACAAAATAAATACAAGTAGCAATGATGCAAATATCGAAAATATAACCCTCTAACTATTAATTACATAACTACCAAAAGTGTCGGTCTAAGGATCCCGAAGAATCCGCCGAACAAATCAAGGTAATTATTAATTAATAAAAGAGTTTATACTTTTCTCATACTTAAGAGTCAAATACCATGACGGTGATAGGGAGCAATTGCATATGACGGCTCTCGCAATATATCTCAACCTAACGCGGATCTAGTTCAAGTTTTAATTAATTATGAGTCCATCCATAATTACCGACTATGAACAATTTATAATTACTATTTATATACATGTATTGATTGCCATCACATACATATATAAATATCTTTTGTAATCAAATGGACACTATCAATTCCATAGTGAATCGAAACATAATACATTGAATTCACCAATTGTATAAAGCATAAATATTTCAGAAACGTCAGGAACATATGTCACTATAATCCAGATGGGAATTTACTATGCTAGGGCATATAAATCCCAACAACTCACACTTGCCCTCATAGCCAATTCAAATTGCATCTAACTCCAATGTTATCCAGATGACGATCAAAATTATTGATCAATGACACCTTTGTTAATGGATCAAAGAAGTTGTGTTCCAATGCAATGTTCTGGCCACGAATACATTTTCTTGCCGGACAATATCATGTAAAACATGATACTTTCTCTCAGTATATCTTGTTCCTCTATGGAACCTTGGGTCATTGGTTTGGACTACTTATGCACTATTGTCGCAATATAGCTCGATAGGCAGGCTAATATGCTCCACAACCTCTAAATCAGTGAGATCAAACCAAAAAGGCTTCCATTGCCGCCTTTAAGGCTGCAATGTACTCCACCTGCACGTTTAAGTCAGCAGTTGAAATCTGCTTAACAATCTACTAACTGATTTCCCTTCCATTAAGTGAACATACACTAAGTCATGAACCTCATAGTATCTACTTCTGATTGAAAATCAGAATAAGCATACTTGACTAGGACCATATTATCACATCCATAAATGAGTATGATATCATTGATTCTCCTTAGGTACTTAATGGTATTTTTCATAACAGACCAGTTATCAAGTCCAGGATTGGACTGATATCATCTGACTATCCCTACAATGTAGCGGATGTCCTGTTTGGTATAGACCATGGCATATATGAGACTCCCATATGCCAAAGCATATAGTTCCAGTCTCATTTGTTCAATCTCCTCTGCTAGTCTTGGAAAACTACTTACTAGAGAGAGCAATTCATATCAATAAAGCAAGAACTCATTCTTTGAGTTATGTATACCAAACTTGGTCAAAACTTTATCAATGTAGGATTATTAAGATAAGCCTATTTTTCTTTTAACCTGATCTTGCAAAAGCTTGATCCTAGGAATATAGCTTACATCTTGAAAATCATTTATTTAAAAGTAATTGAACAACTACCTCTTTATTGATGACAAGACTTCCACATCATTCTTAATGAGTAGGATGTCATCAATATATATAGAATCAGAAAAATAATGACATTCCATTGTACACTCATGATTTATTCACTAAAAAATCTTCTGGTATCTTTTTGTAGATTAACTTGCCTTCCATAGGTATCACCCTACTAGAAAGTTCTACAAGATCCCAGAATTTGTTAGAATACATAGATTCCAACTCTGATTTCATAGTAACTCGCCAAAACGATCTGTATCCATATCGGTTCACGCTTCCGTGTAGCTTACTGGGTCTCACTCATGTTTAACAGGGATGTCCATAACGGTCTCACCTAAAAACATGATTCTGTCGGATTGGGTGATAATCCTCCTACTACATCAATGTATCGATGCAGGAAGCTGTGTACTAGATGATGCTGACGCATCAATAGGGAATTCATATATTATTCTTAATTTCTATAATAAGTGTGTTCATCTGCGGTACACCTGGTACTCATACCATATTCTCTAACACTATGCTACTAGGTATATGATTCATAATATGATCCTCTTATAGATAAACAGTGAATGTAAACAATCAATTTTTATCATTGAGATCATAAAATAATCCTAGTGCATTTAGAGTAGCCATCAAATCAAGTATGCCTATGATCTGCTTCCAACTTATTTGTCTATATCAAGCGCACATGTGCAAAACTACCCCATATGTGTATGTGATTCAAACTAAGATTTAGTCAAAAACACAGCTCAAACGGTAATCCTTGAGACAGATTAAGATGGAATGCAGTTCATAATGCGCATCGATATCATTAACGCTAAACTCTTAAATGAAAGAGATAATGTAGCATAACTGTTCATAGATCTAACCATGTTAAGCGGAAATTCTGTTATTCCTATTTGACACCTCAATCCATTGAGCGTCAATTACAGAAAACTGGTACACAATACCCTCATTGACTATATAGTCTTTGCACTATCCCAAGAAATACTCATATCCACGATCAGATTGAAGTGTTTTGATAAGTTTACCTAATCTGTGTTCCACGTCAGTCTTGACACTTTTGGAATATACCAAAAATTTAAGACTTGTGTCGTATCAGATAAATTTATCCAAAACGTGAGTAATCTTGCTTGGATGTTTATAAGACCACACGTGTCTGTGTGTACTAACTTCAATTATCCTTTATGTCTATTCCATCTGGCTGATTAAGCCCTTAGAGTTATCTATCATTCAAAACAGGATTCACAAGTTTAGTTTAGGCTCCTCTGCCTCACTAGGTAATAAACCTTCTTTGACCAATCTTTGAATCTCATTTTGACTGATTATAACCCAAAAATAAACACTAAAAATACAATGAGTTAGGAATAACATTTTTTCTCTTAACATTCAATCTAGAAGATGCAACATTAGTTTCTACATCCTGCAAATCTTAAGAGTTTGTGATTATAGTATATTAACCATCTTTCAATGCACCAGAAGCAATTGCATATCTATTCAATTTTACAAAATAACAATCCAGTTTTTATAAACCACAAGTGAAACAAGAATTAGATAACTTCTGTGCATAAAGATAGTTCTCTAATACTAATATCCTCATACTCTCTAATTTCAAATGTAATACTCTCACTGACTTAGCTACAACCTTGACATCAGGTCAAGTACAAATATATTCCATATCATCCAGGCTTCTGGATTCCTAAAATCCTTGCAACGAATTACAAACATGTTTAGTGGATCCATAATCTATCCATCAGGAATTAATAGATACAACCACAAAACATGGCTCAATGATTAAATATATATTTTCCTATGCCACGTCATTGCTTAGACAGTTTGTCCTTGAGTGTCTTAGTTAGCGGCAAAAGAAACAATTTCCTTTACCCTCAACATACACTGCCTTATTCCCTTTAACCTCTTGGATACCTATGTTTTGTGCTAGCCTAGTCCTATTATCATCTTTCTTCTTTGCTTTGCTCTTCCACTTGGGCCTAGAAGAAGATGGTATAGACTAGGTTAGATTGATAGGAACGCCTATACTTTTGATTATCCATTCATTTGTTACCAATTCTATAAGAATATCAGCGAGTGTGAACTCAAACTGATTCCTTATTTAGTTTACTCTGAAAGAGCCGAACCAGTTTGGTAACAAGGCAATAATCATGTCAATTTGAAACTTACCATTTAAGTCAGCCCTATTGACCTCCAGTTCAATTTTTAAATAATAAACAATCATTTTCCAAAATTCGATCTCATACTGGAGTTCCTTAGGCTATCTTGATGGTTTTCAAGTTTGACATAGTACTTTGACATACTCTCTATCTAATCTCAATAAAACATCTCATTAAGTATCTTAAAGTAAAGGAATTAGGTATATGAGTATTAAATACATTTTGTACCCTTACGTTGTGAATAAAATATCTAAATTTATTTTTCAGTCATTATAAATGAGGTCTATATACATTGAATATATTAGCAGGCAGATAACATGGATTAGACATAATAAATCTGAATATAAATGCATTCATATAATATGCAAGGTGAATTATTAATAATATCATGCATAATTAAAATTAAAATAGGTTTTTTAACCACATAATATAATAAATCTCAAATAAAGTAAGAGATCATTATCATTATTGGTAAACAATCCCTTTTACTTAATGCGGGTCCCTCAACTCTGTAGTATAATAAATCAATCAATCAATATGTCAATAACTTATCCTGTTGGAGGAGTTCATTATTACTATTGTTGAGATTCATTTGCTATTAGGCGAGCACTTCCATTAAAATAGTATGTGGGTCCCTTAACCACTGCATGAAAATCGGATAACCAATACGCCAATAACTTATTCGGTTGGCGAAGTTCATTATTGCTATTGGCGGGCAAATCCCATCATCTCTATATCTCTTAAGACAATGCCTTGTCTATCTATATGAAATGATTCCCGATTTATGTTTAGCCTTTCTAAAATCATTTAGTATAGACCACTCTGTTGGGGAGCTAACACTATTGATTTTAGATTGAGTGTATAACGTTATTAAAGCTCTAATGAAAAATAAAGCATTAAATATTTTGTCATTATAATCTAGACTTTTTAAATCATGCGTAGGGCCTTATTTTTAATGATCTAATTACAATGAACATTTAATATTTTTATTTTCATGAGACAACCATTCTTGTAATATTAAGACTCTTCAAATCATGCGTGGGGGCTTATTTTTGAAGATCTTATTACAATGGTTTTAATAATGAAGGCCATGAGGCAATGTATAAAAATCCCCGCTCCTACTCAATTTTTTATCATTTTTTATTAGGGTTTTTATTTTATTCATTTATATGATATGATGCATGCAAAATGCCTTGATCTTAATCTAATTAAATTTAGAAAATATTTGGACTTTAAATGATTTACTAATATTTAATTTGAGGTACACTTTTAAAAGTAATTTACAAAAAAAAAAATTTCGTTTCCCAATTAGTTCCCTCAAATTAATTAGTAATCAAATCCAATTAATCTTCATAATTTAATTAATATAAATCAAGTCATTTAAATAAATATCATGGATCCAATACATGAATAACAATTAATTAACAATTATCTATTCCATACATTTCATATATCACATAAATAAATAAATGATAGGCAAAAACAAATAAATGAAATGGCCAATGGATTTAGCTTTTAACATTAAAAACTAAATAATTATTAAGTGCTATATTTATTACACCCCATTAAACTCCCACTATCTTTAAATAATGAAGAATAATTTTAAAATCCGCTTTGGGGCAATAATTCACTCTTTAATGAGTGACAACAGCACAAAATAATTATAAAAACAAGCCTGGAGGTATTCCGTAGGGTCCTATGCACCTGGAGGAGTCAAACCAATGTCCCAGCAGGTCCCACGCACCCACATGCGCGTCTCACGCGCCTGGAGAGTGACCAGATAGTGTGCATGCGCCACCACGCGCTTAGGGAAAGAGGCAGCGCGTGGCAAGGAGTGCCACGTGCCCGGACGCGCTCAGACGCGCTTGATGAATGGGCTGGCGCGTGGCACGCGCTGCCACGCGCCATGGGGCGCTGAAATAGATTAGCGCGTGGTCCTCACGCGCCAGTTAATTGGAGGTGCACTGATAGCACCTTATGAGTGCTGCACCCAATAATTTCCAGCCGCCATCCTTTGATCCTATGGTCAATGATCCGAGTGCACCGCATGTAAGTGCATCATGCCGCACTGGATCGGCCGGCCATCTCGGTCACTGCACTCGCCGCCGGCGGTACTCCTGTTGCTAGAAAATCGCCGAAAAAATCCAAAAAAAATAGAAAAAATTCCAGAAAATTAAATTAAGCCCAAAAAAATTCCAGAAAAATTCTGAAAAATTTTAGAAAAATTCTAGAAAATTGCTGAAGCCTAATTTAACCCTTTTGGACCTTTTTGAAGCTTCATAACATTCTTTAATGAAGATTACATGGCTTTAAATAAATTTACAATTTGAAATACAATGGGAAAAAAAAAAATTTAAATTACATCATTGAACTTTCAAACGGCTAAATCGAAGCCTTAATTACATTCATACAAAGATAAAAGTACATTCAATATACCTATAAGCTTCATCCATGACCCAAACACACATCATCATCCATTCACAATTATACATATATCATTATATAAATATATGCATATCAAAATTGGATCCATGAATGATGAATTTTGATAAAAACATGATCTCTAGTAATGAATCAAACCATGCTCTGATACCACTGTTGGGAAACGTGCAAGTTTTAAAAACTTTTCGAGGGATTTTGATTCATAGATCTTGATTCATCACATAGAGACAAGTTTTATGCAAATATAAAACATGATGTATCATTCAATTAACAGATTGAATACTTACATCAAAGGTCTGAGTAAACCTTTAAATCTTTCCTCTAAAGTGAATGTTCTTACTTATTGTAGATCCCTTAGCAAGATGCCTTCTCCTTGGATCTCCATCTTCTTGATAATTGTTTTGCCTTTAGGAATCACTCATAAGACTCCACGAAAGACTTTGGAAAACTAGGCTTATGGGAGCCTCCATTAGATGAGAATATAAACCTTAATTTTCTAGAGAGAGAAAATATATTCATTTTTCCTTCTCATAAAAATTACACCTAAAATATACATAGATTATGTATATTTATAGGCAACATAAAGATAAAGAAAAGGAAACAACAAATCCTTCTCAATCTCTAATTCACATGTCTTAAATCTAATATGATTCCAATATCAAGTTGGGCTATTAGTGAGAATCTATTGGGCCTATTATTTTATTGGCTACAATGAATTAATAATTGGCCCAGTCCATGGACCCAATTTAATTAATTCATAAATTAATTTCTACTCCACTAAAAGAAATTAATTGAACTCCAATTAAATAATAAATAACCTCTAAGTCAATATTGCACTTTGACCCCTCTATGCATAATTAGTTATCGGATAAATAAAACCATCAATCCGACTACTTAATTAATATATTTATTTTGGTACCTTTGATTATTTCTGACTCGATCACAATAAAACATTTGTTTGACAAAAATAATAATTTAAATAAATAAATATATAATAAATCATTTTGTCTAAAAATACACGAAGGCCTTCGAATTTATTTTGTGATTAACCATAATCAATATAAAATAAATACAAGTAGCAATGATACAAATATCGAAAATATAACCCTCTAACTATTAATTACATAACTACTCAAAGTGTCGGTCTAAGGATCTCGAAGAATCCGCTAAACAAATCAAAGTAATTATTAATTAATAAAAGAGTTTATACTTTTCTCATGCTTAAGAGTCAAATGCTATGACGGTGATAGGGAGCAATTACATATGACGGCTCTCGCAATATATCTCAACCTAACGCGGATCCAGTTCAAGTCTTAATTAATTATGAGTCCATCTATAATTACCGACTATGAACAATTTATGATTACTATTTATATACATGTATTGATTGCTATCACATACATATATAAATATCTCTTGTAATCAAATAGACACTATCAATTCCATAGTGAATCGAAACATAATACATTGAATTCACCAATTGTATAAAGTATAAATATTTCAGAAACGTCAGGAACATATATCACTATAATCCAGATGGGAATTTGCTATGCCAGGGCATATAAATCCCAACAAATCGTTATTGCAAAAATCTATCCAAAACATACTACTACTTAGCCAGTATGTTTTGGCATTAAAATATTTATGCAAAGCTTCAACAGTGCAACCAATTCCATGGGACGAAACTGGTTCGGCAGAGACTGTTTGGAAAATCAAGTTATACTTTGAATTTTTTTTCTTAAAATGCCTAAATCCAAAAACATGCAAGTTTCCTCACACACTCACTTACCTTACTAATGGTTGTTCTTATTATCATAGAGTGTATCAAAGTGTGGACACAATCAATCTTCAATTCTGCATCTGATCTTGAGTCTTGAAAATCAAACCAAAAATTTACAACTCGATTGAACTTGTTTTCATACCAAAATTTGCCAATTATAAATATTAATATCTCACAATAAGCACAGATAAATTGAGTAACCTGATAATAATTTGAATCTGACAATCCGTTAACATAGCAAATCGGATATGGATTTAATTGATCCGATCCGATCCGATCAATTTGCTTAACTTTCAAAAGAAAGAAAAAAAAAAAAAAAAAAAAGGAAAGTTATTTCAAATTTTTCTTACGGGCAAAGTGAGAAAAACATCCTTAATGTTTTAATTTTGGGCAAATAACACATTTATTTATTTCAGGTATATAACTCCGTTAGGTTTGAAAAAACGAGTAAAGAATGGCTTATGTTGCGTATATAAGTCTTTTAAATTTGAAAAATGAGCAAAAAAAAAGGCTTGAAGTCACTATTAAGTTATAAAATTCCAAAAACACCCTTATTTTTTTCGACAATGCCATTGTAAGGATAAAGTGAGTAAAACACCCCTAATGTTTACATTTTGGGCAAATAACACCCATATCATTATTTTTGAGTATATAAGTCTGTTAAATTTAAAAAAAAAAAAAATCGCAGCAAATAAGGGCTTGAGGTCATTGTTTCGTTAAAAATTTAGTCATGTGCGCATTGCAAATGACATTTTTAAGATAAATTTTTAAAAATACCCCTCTCTCTTCCGATAATACTTATATATATATACACACACACACACACACTTGTCACATTTAATTAGTTTTATATACCTATGCCAAAATTGAATGTTAAGAAGGTTTTAGATTTTTTTTTTTTTTTTTTTTTTTTTTTTTTTTTTTGGGAATGGGATGATTTTATAAAGCAAAGGATAAAAGTTATAGTACAAATACAATAAAGGGGCATACCCCTCTTTACAGAAAAAGAAATGGAGTTAATCTATTCCAAAAACCAACTGAAATACTATAAAAGCTTACACCACATTAAAAATAGCAAGTATATCAGCAAGCCCATGGGAAAAGAAGTTTAAAACTTCCCAAACAATCTCATTTGCAGCAGCAACAACAGAAACTTTAATACCCCTATGCAAAGTTTATATACTTTATATGCATACCATAAGGGTGCTTTTACCCGAAACCCTATATTATATATATATATATATATATATATATATATATATATATATATATATAAAGAGGGACAATTTAGTTATTTCACTTTTAATTAGTTTTTTTTTTACCTATTTTTTTATTCAATTATAGAAAGACACTTTAATCTTTTCAGCATTTAGGTCCTTGTAGTTTGCTCCAAAATTAAATGTTGGAGACTTTTTAGAACGTATAGGGGGTTATACACTCTATATGCATATCATGGGGGTGTTTTTCACTCGCGACCCTTTTTCTTACCTCTTCATTTTCTTATTCTTCTCTCTATCTCTCTCTTTACTTGTTTATGATGATTTTAGTTTTTTGTTACGGAAACCATCTCTTTCTCTCTCTACCCTAGTTTTGGATCAACTTGATTTGTGTTTGTGTAAATTGTAAAAGGATACGTATAACTTATGATAAGATTGATTTATCAGATCGGACATCCTTTATAAGAATATCAAATATGGATTGACTATGGAAAAATTCATCAAATTATCAAATCGAATTATATATATTGCTTATTCTGCTTATCAAATTCGGATTGAATCAACTATAATCCTTGTTTAATTTGATCGGTTTACACGTTTGTCTCTAAGCGATGGTTGTTAATGTCCATTAATAGCTATATTAAATTATTATAGTTACCTTATCTCTTAAGTTATAAAAAATGACACTTACCTCCTCTCTAAGTGTGTTGACACCCCAAATTGGTCTGCCATGTGGCGACCAATTCAGTGATGATGTGGCAGCCATCTGAGGATATTGATATCGATAAATAGTTAGGTTAAGTAGTGAATTAACTCATTTAGTAGCGAAATTCAGGTAATCTTTCATTAGACAAGGACTTTGTTGCAAGGATGAGTTTTGGTAAATAGGAAGCCTCTTTTGTGGAGCTGAATATTTGAAAAGAGATAAAAGATAGCTCTCCTTAAAAATAAGAAAGAACCACCTAATCTTCATTGATTTCCATTGCTATTACTGGTTAGAGATTCTGTGGTTCCAATCCTAATGGTCTTAGTTTCTTCTATGTTTGGGGCTTAAAAGGAGCTTGAAGGTTCAATTCCACACAATGGTTAGGCTTCATCAAAGTTCTTAGTCAATAAGCATATATATTGAATTATATTTGAGGGGATAATTTGTTAGAAAATATATGTTTCAAATGACATTTAAGATATAACTAAAATTATACTAATTTGCCATGAGATAATTAATAATATGCTAAAAAAAATTAATTAAATATGCAACTCGATATTTAATTAAACGTACAAATTAAAGCAATAAAATAATAAATAAAGAACTTGGACAGAGTCTAATATTGGATACTATGTCCTTAAGACAATTTACGCCCCGCGTAGTATTAACGAACTTTGTGGCGATTATCTCCTAGGATACAATAGTCTACACCAATAGCAGCACTACAAACTCGTGGATATAGCAAACCTCTGTGTAATACTTTTTTAGACTAAAAAATGCATCTATACTATATAAATGTTGAATTGAATGTAATCCGAATCAAATGGTTCAGACTAATTTTAATATGTCTCGGTGAAATTAGATTATGGTTTAAGTGGATCGGACCACTTGCCCTATAGCTTGAACCCACTTGGATCAGGTTCAAGTCTAAAGAGGGAGAGAGAATAAAATGAATTGAACGAATTGAAATGGAAACCAAAAGTGGGTATTTATAGATAAACTGGTGCCTCGTAGTTGTTAGACAAGTCCCTTTATTGGCATCCCTTCTACAAACACACACTTATTCATTTTGGGTTGCAATGGTTCATACATAAGTTTGATTTGTATCTCTTCCTCTCACAACCATTTATCACACCTATTCAGTGTAATGCAGCCCTTAACATAACGGGTGTATGTTGATGACATTCACAATTTTTGTCTAAAAAAAAAAATACGTGTTAAAAGGCCAGTCGAAGTTTCTTATGAAATGATACATTAAACAACCTGAATTATGAATGTTGCGACAGATGTACCAAGATATTCACATTTTAACAGTTGACATTCATGTTCTCAAAAACATATTGCAATATTAACGCAATATATATATACACCCAACTAAGTTTCAAGCAAGTTTCATTCACATTAGAAACACTAGTTTTTTTTTTTTTTTCGAAAGTTAAAAGCACTAGTTTTCTAAACTAGTTTCTAACAATCCCCCACAAGAATGGAAATTAGCTTCTTAAATGCAAAAGGTGATTACGTAAACGTTAAAGAGAGTACAGTCGGAAAGTTACTGTATAAGAATAGGTAGCTTTTCACCTTGAACCTTCCCTAGTGTATTACTATTAGATTTACTAGCTAACCAATGAATGTGATATCTTGAACTGTTCAACTGTTTCTGTAAACCAAGATAATAGCAAACACATAGTACCCTTCCTCACAGAGTTAGTTCTCATTGTTATGTTCATTTTGGCCTTAAAATACTCTTGGCATTCATGAGTGCTCCAGAAATCTTAGCCTTTATAGTTCTCCTAGAAGTGGCCCTACTTCACACTCATATAGCTAAATTCTTATTAGAAGTATCCTACTATACCTCAGTTGAATTTTTAAGGTATAGTAGTCGTTAAAAGCATAGCTTATCATAATCCTTGTTATAGGTAACACTATCTCATCATAGAAATGGGTAGAAGATTTATATCTTCCCAGTGCTTCTGGTGAGCCATTCAGAATTTCTGTTGTCTCTTTGAACCTAGATCTTGGGATCTTTAGTCAGCTAGGTTAGGTTTCCATTAAGATGACTTGTTTAGCTTTCGGCTTTAACCTTATTCCCCTCGATGATCTGTATAATTGCTCTCTAGTACAACCCTCAATTTTATATGTGGCCACATAGTTATATATAGAAATATCATACTCTGCAAAGATTTCCCCGATTGAGAGCAAATATATATATTTTATACCCTAAAATTGCTTCTTATTAGAAATATATATATATATATATATATATATATATATATATATATATATATATATTTTAGTGGCACAGGTGTAGACTTATTTTGAAATGTCATCTAGGTGAAGTCTATTGAATTTTCTATTTGATTTATTCAAAGTTTCTTATATTGAGTTATATTGAGTTATATTAAGAACATATAATTACACCTTTAATATTAAATATATATCCACTCTCGAATTTGAAGTCTTTAATATCACACATTTGGATTGCATCACTGTTACACCTCTAATTTAGTTAGATACCTCGATTTATGAAATATTTGACTTAAGGTGTATCTTAACTACCCAATTTATTACTTTTCAGTGATTCTATCTGATAAGCGATGAATATTGCATATTCGAGCCCTTAAACATGCGTATGTTAATGCCTTAGTGATACTTTTATTCAGTTCTTATTTTTATTTGCTTTTCGTAGGTTTTTACCCGAAAAGACGGTCAATTCCATGGATTTACGATGTTTTCGATGCTTAAAGACATCTTCGGGGCCTTCTGGATCAATTCGAGACTCAAACGAGCAAGATTTGTGGAAATTTGGGAATTAGTGTTCGAGCACACTCTAATAGGGCTCAAACACTATGTTAAAAATTGGAAATAATATTCTAAGTGTTGGATAAAAAGATGCTTTAAAACTTTTTGGGCAAAAATTTGGCTAAATCATTAAAACAAAGTAAGGATCATACACAAGCCTTAAACAATATAAAGCCCTAAGTTAAGTTCATGCAACATACATCTATATACAACCCTAGAATTCAAAAAACATACATACAATGTATATTAACCACAAGAACACATTAAATCACTAAGGGTATAAACATAAAGCATTTCCTACCTCACTAGAGAATTGAATCTCTAGAATCCTCAAGAAATGAAAGCAAAAAGGGAAACCGAGCAAAGGTGTGGTAAAGATGGATGTGAGGAAGCTTTTGTCTTCAAGGTGGAAGACCAAAAGCTAAAGTGAAAGGACTTGAAAGTGAGCAGTGGAGACTAGGGTTTTGATGTCAACAATGGTGGTTAAGGTGAGGAAGACAATAATTCTCTAACTTTTCCACTATCCAAATGCAATTGATAGTCACATAAACTATACCAACACTACCTCTATCACACACACATATCCACCCACCACTTGTCATGATCCTAGGCCTCCTCACAAGGTTTAATCCAAGCCTTATACTTGTTAAAATCCTAGGCTAACAAGTGTTCTAATAGAAAGTCAACAAATGGGCCAATGAGGGTGTGACACTTATCACTCTTTCTCAAAATTGCAAGTTAGTCCCTTTTCTAAATATCTAGCAAAAATAATTGCAAAATGGTCCTTAAGTAAAAATATCTTAAAAACTTAATTACGCAAATCTCGGCCAATCCCAAACTCTGAAAACAATGTCATAGGCACCATTATGCTTAAGGCCCCAAATCCTCAATACAACAAAACCGACTACTCTAATGTCTCAAAATGCTACTATCAACAACATCAATCGAGAATCCAAAGCCTGAGAAGTGAATCAAGACCTCCAAAAATTAAAACGAAACTCACCACAAGACATTCCATCGAAAGTCCTACATTTCTCCCTGAAACAGATCAACTACATGACCAATCACCATGATTAAACATCAGATCCACAACCTTATCACGGATAACTAAATCCTCAAAATACAAGTCCACTAAGTGGCACTCACATCAAAATGCCAACAACCAAGGTCACAAAATGAATCTCTCAAAACCGTGCTTGGCATCACCAAGCTAAATCAAAATTCCTCAATTTCAATCCAAGAACTATCACTGGAACAACAATTCCTCGAAACTACGCCTAGTCATAACTAGGACGAGAAAACTCCTCAACAAGTCATATCTAACAGTGATCCTCC
Source organism: Cornus florida (assembly GCF_030987335.1). Lineage (NCBI taxonomy): Eukaryota > Viridiplantae > Streptophyta > Magnoliopsida > Cornales > Cornaceae > Cornus > Cornus florida. Next base: position 26,407,117 of record NW_026775571.1, on the reverse strand, counting down.
AAAAATCTTCCTAAGAGTCAACCACATCAAGGCCTCCAAAATGAAAACAAGTCTTCGAAAAACAATCTCAAAAATGCATCGAGCTCAGCTCACGAATCAAACAAATCCTCAATGATATGGACATAAGTCTCTGAAAAAGAATCTCACATCAATCAACTCACTTTGAGCACCACAACCATCAACAACCACGGCAGGAACTCCCCAAGGAAAGACACGAAAGAAAGGGGACCACTAGTCCTAAAAAGGACAACACCACGACTCCATCTCTGAAATGAAGGACAACAATGTCAAAGACTTCACCCCCTACATGGAAGTAAGTCGACCAAAATCTATCAAATCCTCACTAAGGACTCAAGACAACAACGATGATCCTCATGGACCAACCAACCCCAAAACAGTGCACAACGCAACGGAGGGAAGAGACTCACTCCTTATGAAGTCCCTAACACGAACCAACACAAAACCATTGTGGAAACCCGCATACAGACTACGTGCGACCAAGGGAAATGAATGGGAAAACCAAACCTGGAAGTCATACATATGACAAGGAATGCAACTACCAGAAAGAAAATCTACTCACATAGATGAAAATCAAAAGCACATGCTGCACGTCTCCACATAAACACAAAAGCATGTCATTAAAGCGCAGTAACAACATGGCATCTCGAAGCATATAAGAAAGGCATGCTATCATCACACAATAAGAAGACAAATGTGGATAGATCTCCACCTACTCATGCATCACAATATCATAAATCATACTACTAACATGTTAGTAAATGAAACTGCAGAAAACAAAAGTGATGCAACAATGAACCCTATGGACATCGTGTCCTAGAGTGCCTAGGTAAAAAGGAAGGACCAGTCCTAGCCATACACTGACTCCAAAAACTAATGCAATAACAACCTGTCTCAAAACAAACGTGAGCCCTTACCACAATGGTAAGACTCTTACAATCCATCTCTGAATCTAAGGGTGACACTACAAGTGACACTAACAATGCAATGCTCTCTCTACTCGAAGCATCTATCAATCGACTTGATCCAAAAAGTGTCATCGCGCAAGGAGAACTCAAAGAAAATGGCAACTATAGCCATACCAACAACAACCAAATCAATCACCACGAATGATCTCTAAAATAACCATCATCATCACCGATCAAAGGACAACGCCTATCAAAACAAAACCAACACTGATTCCATCCGAACTGCGCTTGTAGCTAACCAGCATGGTAGCATGACAGTGCCATGCACCTGCCCACAAACGTACCCGCCCACGAAAAATGCAAGTTCTAGAGGAATATTCCTGGACAATCAATGATCCTAAGAGGTCCATAACCTCATAATGGCCCAAAACCAACAAATTCACCACTACGGTAACGCCAAATGACTCATCTCACAATAGCCTAAACAAAAGGTGACCATCCACCTACCTCAAAACCAATACTAGGTCGACAACAACCTATACTACCACGAAACTGTGACTACAATCACCATCAACCTCAACTCGTGCCTCAATGACCAATCCCATGTCATGCCAAATATGCAACACAATTATGCATATACAATTCTAATCTAGCATACGTCATAAGTCATGCTCTTTACATTACAATAAAACAATGCTAAACAAACGGCATACAACATGTAGCACGTAAGCACATAAACATGTTATCAACCAAAACATGTTATCATAAAGCATATAAACACATAGAGTATGGTAACAAAAGCATGATATGCACCCAAAACCCGTCGTCCTAAGGTTTTCGAACCTAGGAGCTCTGATACCACCTGTAACGACCCTAGATTTTTTAACCCAGTGTGTCCTATGATGAACCAAAAGAATGACCCGATAACGGATCCGAAATGCGGAAACGAAGGAAACTAAGTGACCACTAGAGATGTACATCATCCCTAAGGCATCAAAATGACTCCCCATGGCATAATCAAATTGCATTATATGCTACTGTGTGATGATGTGAACATACACGCAAGTGTAAAATGGTATTTTAAACATGCTACAATGGCCCATGGCCTTATTACAACTCATTTACAACATTTGACATGTCAGACCTCCAAGATAGAAAAATTACATTTCATAGACAAATCATGAACATGCTAACACATGCATGTGAACAAGAATGTTTCTAAAGAAGCTCAACTCAGCAAATCACCGAAGCAATTGCAATCTCCAATCTTGTATCCTGTACCTGAAATATGCCCCAGTATCGTAGGGGTGAGTAACATAAAGCTACTCGTGAGAAATGAGCATGCATTGACCTACGTTTTACAAGTGTACATGATTTAATCATTGCGGTCCATTCCACCTAATGTCTATGTCAAAGGTGAGACTCAGGGAGCATCCTAGCTACCTAAGATCATTTCTAGTATAAAACATATCCTTTATGCAATTTCAACAACACAAGAGCATGCTACACATAGTAACAAGATATAACATGCTTACACAAAGCAACTAGTTAGAAACATGCTTACACAAAGCAATAAGATAGAAACATGCTTACACAAAACAACTAGATATAGATTCTCAAAGTTATCAACTTGAAATCTAAATGCTAAATGAACTAAATGTAGCAATTTAGTATGGATGTACTTAACAATATCAAATTGCCAATAGCAAAAACTACAGTCATAATATAAATATGATTGATAACTTGGAATTGAATGCGAAAACAAATAGTGGAAGACTTGGACATCACGTCTCGGACTAAACCAAGAACAAATTGGTTATTCCGGGCATTAACCCGCTGGGAAGACCACCATAGTGCGCACTATCTCAATTGGGGAGAACTCATACCTTCTGCACTAAAGCCGAACTTTAGCCACATCACAGTAATAATGTCCCAAGACTCCAAAATAATCAAATAAGTTCACAACTTATACGTAATTTATATAATGCACTAAGTCACCTTCCATGCACAAGTAGATTGTATCCACACAACACATGCTCTAAATCCATAACTACTATAGGATGACAATGTCGAATATTCAAAGTGCGATTTGTTACACGTTATAACAATATAATCCAATATTGAAAACATAAACTCATAAATTCATTATAAGTCAAAAGTCATGCTTTAAACATACTATCAATGTCAAATACATAAGTTAATCAATAATACCATAAAAACGGAATTTAATCTATAAACTAATTAAATTCCCTATGTTTCAAATCTCAATCAAATGGCCTCCAATTAATACATGATAAACAATATAGCATTGTCATTACATACACCACATCAAAACTCGATTAGGCCATAAGAACAATAAAGTGGAATTTAATTAAATCATGATAATCAAATCCCTAACTTCTAAAACAACATCAAATGGTTCCAAATTAACATATGCTAGAACATAAGTCATAGTTATCACAAATATCAAGTTAAACACTTAATTAGGCCAATGGAACCCTTAATTAGATTTTAATTAATCATTTTAATTAAAATCTCTAAATTTTCATACTTGTCCAAATGCTCTCAAATTAAAATATGTTAAACAACATGCCAAAACATAATTTAAAAGCATATCACAAGTCAATTTCATGCAAGGTACGGCCATGGGATTTAATCTTTCACAAAAGATAAATATTAAATAAAATATGCAATTTTTATTCAATCAATACCAATTTAATATATGTTAACAAACATATTAAAACATGATTTTCTAGCATGCCACAATTCAAATCAAAGTTATATATCATCATGAATTTTAAATCTTATACAAAGAAATAAATATTACCAACTTTCTAAATTTGATACAAGGCATACATAGAAGTTGTATAATCATGAGAAACACTCAATACAACACATATAAATCCTAAAACATTTCCTACCTCAATTAGAATGAAAATCCCAATTACCACCGAAATGAAATCGCCCTAAATTTTTGGTCCGCAAGACAGATATTTCAATTTGTTCCTTCAACTTGGGAAATTCATAAAAAAATTCAATTCTAATCCAAATTGAATGAATCCAAAGCCCAATGAAAGCTTAAACACTGTACTTTGATAATATCAATTTACTTTAACAAAATATTTTTCCAATTGAAACAGTTTTGACCCACAACTTTGAAACAAATTCTGCCCAGAAAACACATTTTCAGCCTGTAGCTTCCAACTTTGAAAATTCATGAAAAATCCATTTGACATCCAAATTGGGCAAACCTAATTTATTTTGGAAGTAAACATATGAGAGTGTAAAACTAAAAATTTAAGCCATGATCCAATATCAAAAGGTTAGTGAAATAAATCATCTAAAAATATGTTTTCTAGCTGCAATAAAAACATGGATAGTAGATAGTCTCGGATTTTTAAAAAATTTTAGAAATGCTCTAAAATCGTGAAAAAATTCTAAGTAGTGTAAAATCGATGAGGAAAGTTCCAGTTAAAATTTCAAGGTAATTGAAGTACCACAGCTCTATATAAAAATTCATTTCTAGACTAGATAAAAAAATATTTAAATTTCCAGCAACTAGCTTGCAACTTCAAAAATTCATAACTAATTCATTTTAAATCCAAATTACATGAAACCAAAACTAAATAGAAGCTAATTGATTATATTTTCATGTTATATATTTAATTTGACAAGATTTATTTTAAGTTAAAATAGTTGAAGGGTAGAATACAAGTCTTTCTCTTCTATGCATGTGAAACACTCAATAATGACATAAAAATATTTCAAAATAATAGATCAATACCTCACTAGAGAATTGAATCCCTAGATACCAAAGCAAAACTAGGAGTTAGGCTAGATGCTTCAAGGGTTTTAAAGAGGAGGATGAGGGGAACAAAAAGCATTCCAAGCTTTATGGTCTAAAGTAAGTGGAAGAGCCTCAAAGATCAAGGTCAATGCCTAAAGCTTCAAGCTTCATCCATGGAGGCTAGGGTTTTGTGGTGAGGAAGAAAGAGATGAAATGTGAAAATGTGTGAGTGAAGGAAATAGAAATCCTCCACTCACTATGTGATCCTACACCATGGTCAACACACATATCTATGGTCAATTGCACAAAAACCCTCCTTTAAAACCATAATCCCAAAGTGGCCCAAAGATATTTGCAAGACTAAATTGTGAACCTATACTTGTCACCAATCCATGGCTCCTTCCTAGGCTTAATCCCACACCTACACTTGTCAACCATCCAAGCCAACAAGTGCACCAATCCTAGGCCAACAAGTGGGTGAATTCTCACCCTCCAAATGTCATCATCCAATGCATCAAAGTGTTTCCACACAAATATCAACAAGTGGACCAATGAGAGTGTGACACTTATCACACTTTTTAAAAATTACAAAAAGGTCCTTATTGAAAATATCTTCCAAATTTAATTACAAAATGGTCCCCAAGATGAAAAATAATAACTTTATTTAATTACACTAAAACCCTACAAGTTAAGAAGAATTACACTAAAGTATGCATTAATGCCTCTTTATGAAGGAAGTAAGCAATCAACATGCTTTTCTAGAAAAGTAAAAATACCACTATCATGGAAATCAAATATCATGAATGCATGCAAAACTGGAATCAAATCCGAGCACAAAAAGTGAGGTTGTGAAAGGAAAAATGATAAACGAGAAAAAGACAAAATGTGAATAGTGTTCGGAAAAATAAAATATGGAAATGGCACAATCCCCAAAGGAAGTTGTCAATCCAAGGAAAAGAGTCTTGGAAATCATTCCAGAGCACTCGAGACGATATCAAGTGATGAAAAACTGAACCCAAAAAGGAAAAGACAACGGAAAAAAATTAGCCGTGAAAATCCGGGTTATTACATACTTTGTCTAATCAATCTAGTGAATAGCACAACATATTAAATTAAGCCATTAATCCTTCTATAAGTCCACAATTAATGCACAATCATTAAATTAGAGAAATATACTACTTGCATTCATAAGCATGTAACATCAAATTACAAGAATGGATTGTCCACCTATCTAAGAAAGTAAGGCAATTACACTACAACTACGCTAGTGACATGAAAAGTTAAACTAAAGAGGTGGCACAACCCATCAAGAAATAAGTATGAACCATCAAATAAACCACAAGAGTAATCCATTTAAGCACCATGCCTTGACCATTACTAGATTCATAATATTAACACTCATAGACATGCATCAATGTTACAAAATCTAGAGATAAACATATGAACATTCATTTTAGCATGCATAGACATATGGATAGAATTAAATGATCAATTGGAGGTATTAAACTACACAAATCATTGTAGAAACAAGATTTATATATATAAGATGTCAAGATAAGAAATACAATACAAATCCCCATTAATTACAAAACATCAAAGTCTAGGAGGCATGCTTAGGGCTATCTCTAGCTCCAAGAGAATTGTTTAGCCGCTCATTGATGTTGTCATCCAACCCTCAAGGGCTATCTTCATAGTAGAATTTATCCTATTCTTCTTGTGTTCTTGGTAGAAACCCTAGATGAGTGGAAGAACTTTTCCCAAATTGTATGTTTCTCTCTCTAATCTCTAGCCAAGCCTCTCTCTCTAACTAACCTCCCTTACTCAAAATGGCCAAAATCCTTATATAGGTAGCTCAAATGTCACACCCAATAGTCAGACCTCGTGCACTAGGACCTCCAAATGATTACACCATAAGCACACCTTTAATTTGGCTGGAACTCTGTTTTTTACGCAACTTGAGGCAGTTAGATCGATCATATGGTTGGTCGGATCGATCGAACATAGCGGCACACTTTTTGGATAAAGACATGGCTAAGATATTTTTGGGAAAAGGACAAAAGTGGTAGGTGAGGATAAAATCAAAAGGGTTCGATCGATCGGAAAAAATGTTGGATCGATTGAAAGGGAAATTTTCCTGAGGATAAGGGCAAAGGGTTCGATCCATCATGGAAGGGTTGGAATGATCACAGTGTGATCGATCGTAGCTTGGTCCGATCGATCATAGAAGGTTTCTTTCACCACTTTGCTTCTACTTTGCTCCTTTCTTCCACTAGGCTTGAGATTGCTTCTTTTAATACTCTAATTCAGCTGAAATGACTTATTTTGGAGATAAATGCCTGAAAAGGGAAATAATACGAAATTAAACTAAAACAGAAAATAAGATAGAATGAGGTCCTAGAACATTCAAGATTAAGGGGTTTAAATGCACACTTTTCAGCACTTATGACACACCCAAACTTAAATATTACTAGTCCCTAGCAATGAACTACGAAGAAAATAAAGGAATGAACAACTATACAAATATGAACTAGAAGGCAATAAATTGATAACGCCACTTTTGTAAGGAACACGATTGCATTTAGCATATGCAACAAGCCTTTTAAACCCCTAGGTTACCCCTACTAAAGTCAGAGAAACAACCCCCCCCCCCCCCCACCCCATATAAAAATGAGTCCTCTGATCAACCATGGTCTAAACCAAATATGAAATGCAATAAAAAATTACTAAAATGCCCTTTAGATTAAACTACGTCAAGAGATAAAAACATGCTGAAAAAAATGACATGCATTTCATACATCAAAAGAGTTTGGCCTTTAGTTTCATTACATATAAGCTAAAGAAACATCAAAATGGAATACTTAAGTTCATATTACACAACCAAAAGGAAGCAAATCATGCTTCTAAACAAGTAATACATTAACAACATCAAAAGAGCAAAATTATGCCAACACTTGCATGTCAAAAATATATATAAGTTGTCCAAGCAATCTAAGGATGTTGAGCATCCAAAAAGAGAGTCTCCTTGCCTGAAAAACAAATATAAACTAGGGTTTTGGATCATTTAGAATGCATGCATAGCTTTAAGGTTGTACCGAATACCTTTCCCATGCATTGCAGCAGCAGTTTTTGCTGCTATCTGTTACGTCGGTCGGCTGATGAGAGCCAGCAGCCGGCTGACACATGATCGAGACCAATTCTAGTAGGCTTTTTAGTGAAAAGAGTCATTTCAGCTGGCTGATGATTGGGGTTTGGTCGGCTGATGATGGAGTTTCGGCCGGCTGGTCCTTGCCATCGGTCGGCTGATCCTCCCTGGAGCTTTCCCTTTTCAGTTTTTTTTGGATAACTTTCTTACATTGAATTCAGAGGCCCATAACTCTTTTATTCCTAAACCAATTCAGGTCATTCTTGAGTCTTAATTTAAGAGCTTGAAGTTAGTTTTCCAATGGTACTAACCACACATCAAAACTCCAATCGTAGTGAGAGTTATTCCAGTTTTAGTGAGAAAGGTTCGTGGCATATTTTAAACGGAGAATGCCACTTTGTTCTATTTTCATATCTTTTCCGTCCGGACTCTGAATCAAGTGATTCTTGAGTCTAACTTCATTCATTTTTTATTGCCTTTCCAATTGTATGCACAGTGGCATCCATTTCAGTTTGAAATGACCATTTTACCCTTGGTTCATTTCTTTTCGAGTTTGAAATCTTTCCTTTTGTACTTGTCTCATTTGAGTTCCTTGGCTTCATGGGAGTCATTTTGGTGCCTTAGGGATGACGTGCATCTCTAGAGGCCATTTTAATCTTTTGCTTCCATATTTCGGACCCGTTATCGGGTCATCTTTTGGTCATCACTAACGCACCTGGTTTATAAAAACTTAGGCCGTCATAAGTGGTATTAGAGCTCCTAGGTTTGAATACCTTAGGGCAACGGGTTTTGGGTGAATATCATGCTTTTATTAATCTACTTTGATATTTTCACATGCCTTTGATAACATTTTTTGGCATTATAACATGTTTACGTGTTTCTTGATAACACGCGTGGTATTATGACATGTCTCTATGCTTATATGCTTAGGTGTTTAAAAGTATCCTGGTTTGACATGTATGCTTATTTGCTTAAGTGCTTAACTGTTTAAAGGGCTTTCTTTGATTGCTTTAGCATGACCGTATGTTGCATACTTTATCTTGCTTCGTGTTTTGTGCATTCATAGTATGAGTTGCATTTGGTCATAATAACTTATGTTATTGTTGACCTCTTTCCTTTTGTATGTCTAGCATCATGGTTGTCACGCGTGGAGAGACTTCACATCAGGGCATTGAGGAATAGGTGGCTGACACCGAGTTCACGAGGGATCCGGGAAGGCCTAAGATTCCAGTTCATGGAGTGGATGCTAATCCACTACGGGAACCGACATACGAGGAGTGGGTGGCTCAGGGAATCAATCAGGGGATCGCTGAATCTCTCCAGGAATTGATATGCAGGCAGGTGGCAGGGATACAGATTCCAGCACCAGCACCGACACCGGTACCGATAGTCAATGAGGCAATGGAGTACTTCATACGCGTGTAGATGGTTAAGATTGATCCATTTGCAGGGAGTTCAGATCCGCTAGTCTCAAAAGCTTGGTTGGACCTTATGGTTCGCAAGTTGGACAGTATGGCAGCACCCACGGACAGGTTAAGGATTTTTTTGACTGCCTTTATGTTCATGGGAGATGCAGATATCTAGTAGAGGTCTATGACTAATGTCCACAATGTTGAGTTAATGACATGGAATGAGTTCAGAGACTTGTTCTTCGAGCGCTTCTTTCCTAGGGCTATGAGGTGGGAGATGAGGATACAGTTCACAGGTCTTTATTAGGGCACCATGAGTGTCATTGAGTACGAGACACGATTTACTTCTCTCTCTCGTTATGCCGAGGATATGGTGGTGACAGATAAGGCCAAGGCAATGAAGTTTCAGGATGGGCTACATCTTGACATCAGGCCATGGGTCCTAATTCTTGATTTGAGGACCTACAGAGAGATGGTCTATAGGGCGATGCTAGTTGAGGCAGAAGAACGAGATCAGTCATGGATCAGGGGTTCACATAAGTAGCCTTGCGGAGACACTCCGTTATCTTCCGAGAGTCAGTGGAAGAAGGCTAAGGCAGGGAACAGTACACACTCACAGGGGGCACCACAGTAGATTCATTTTGCACCTATAGTTCCAGTATCTTCGGGATCAGCTCGGGGTGTGATTTGTCACCATTGTCAGCAGCTGGGGCACATCAAGCCTCGCTACCCACAGCTTCGACCGGAGGCCAGTCAAACATCAGTTTCTACGAGAATAGGGCAGGGAGTTTGCTTTTATTGTAGGCAACCAGGTCATCTTAAGAAGGATTGTCCAAATTTGTTGAATAAGTCATGTAGTGGTACATATTCACAGATGGTATCGGCACAGTTTGTAGTGGTTCAGTCTGGTTTTAGAGTCCCTTAGGCACCACGGGCAGTGGCACTAGTTGGCACTTATCCAGCCATGGGTTCTACACCTACTACTTCTACACGCCAGTCAGACTAGCACGGCAGTTCACAGTAGGGCTCAGGGGCTCAAGGACGAGCCTACGCTTTTCCATAGGCGGATGCTTCTGCAGGGACCTTTTCAGTTCGAGGTATCTTTCCATTTTTCAGTTATTTGGCACAGGTTCTTATTGACACGGGTGCGTCATATTCTTTTATTTCTGCATCATTTGCACATTCATTAGGTCTGGAGGTCACACTTTGGGACAGTTTTCTCTGTGTTGACATACCAGTTAGGGGTCCAATATCTTTGGATCGTGTTTGTCGAGGTTGTGCTATTGAGATAGCTAGACGGACCTTACAGTTCGATTTTGTTGTTGTCAATATGACAGGCCTTGACGTCATTCTCGAGATGGATTGGTTATCATTCTTTCGGGCTACGATTGATTGCTTCCACGGGAGGGTGTCCGTTTATACTCCCAAGGGAGATTGTTCCCATTTTGTGGGAGATCGAAGCGATTCCCACCCAGCGATGGTTTTCAGCATTGGTGACTGGAGTCGGCACAGATCCTACTTGGTTAGTTTGCTAGTTGACGAGGATAGCAGTTTGGGCCGTGTTCTTCCGACAGTTGTTGAGGATTTTGTTGATGTCTTTCTAGAGGAACTGACAGAGTTACCTCATTTTAGGGAAGTTATTTTCGCCATTGATGTCATTCCCAGTATAGCACCCATCTCTATGGCATCGTACTATATGGCACCAATAGAACTTAAGGAGCTGAAGGGTCAGTTGAATGATTTGAAAGCTAAGGGCTTTATTCATCCTAGTGCTTCACCATGGGGAACACCAGTTCTTTTTGCGAAGAAGAAGGATGGGTCTTTGAGACTTTGTATCGATTATTATAAGTTGAATCACGCTACGATCAAGAACAGGTATCCTTTGCCTAGGATTGATGACTTGTTTGAACAGTTGAAGGGAGCAACATGTTTTTCGAAGATTGATTTGAGATTGGGTTACTATCATTTGAGGGTTAAGGATAAAGATATATCCAAGACCGCTTTTCGTACACGGTATGGCCATTATGAGTTTCTGGTGATGCCATTTGGTTTGACCAATGCTCCAGCAACTTTAATGGGTTTGATGAATCGTGTATTCAGTGACTGTCTTGGCAGATTTGTGGTGGTGTTCATTGACGACATTCTTGTATGCTCAGCTTCAGTAGAGGAACATGAGTATTATTTGAGGACAGTGTTGCAGATCCTTAAAGATAACTGATTGTGTGCCAAGTTCGAGAAGTGTGAATTTTGGCTACTGGAAGTGAAGTTCCTTGGACACATCATGTTAAGGGGCGCTGTTGTAATGGATATGTCGAAGATTGAGTCTGTGATGGATTGGGAGCGTCTGAAGACAGTGTTTGAGATTCGGAGCTTTCTTGGCCTAGCTGGTTACTTCAAGAGATTTGTTTGAGATTTCTCTCGTCTAGCGGCACCTATGACTCGACTTACTCGCAAAGGAGTCAAGTTCATATGGAATGAGGCTTGCTATTTTGCTTTTCAAGAGTTAAAGGTTAGGTTAACATTAGCTCCAGTGTTGATCATACCTGAACGTGGTTTGGGTTACGTAGTCTATTATGATGCCTCGCGAGAAGGCTTAGGGTGTGTTTTGATGCAAACTAAATAGGTGGTAGCTTATGGGTCTCGACAGTTAAAGACTCACGAGTTGAACTATCCGACACATGATTTGGAGTTAGTAGCATTTATCTTTGCCCTAAAAGGGTGGAGACATTATTTGTACGGGGAGAAGTTCGAGGTTTTCTCCAATCACAAGAGTCTCAAATATCTCTTCTCTCAAAAGGATTTGAATTTAAGAAAGCACAGATGGGTCGAGTTCATGGAAGATTATGACTTTGAGTTATAGTATCATTTGGGAAAGGCCAATGTGGTGGCCGATGCATTGAGTAGGAAGTCATGGAGTACTCTTACTAGCATTTCCGTCAACAGATGGAAGATGCTAGAAGTGCTTGTAGATCTTGGTTTACAGTCGTATGAAGATGTTTCACCAGTTATCTTATTTAGCCTTATGGCTTAACCAGCTCTTGTTTGCAGATTTATTAAGGCACAGCAGGAAGATGGGGAGATGAAGTCCATCCACGATCAGATTTCAGGTGGTGAGAATGTAGAGGGTTAGACCTTGTATTCAGACAGTGGTCTTAGGTATAAAGGGAAGATGTTTATTCCTTTGTATTGCCGTGACGTTGTTCTTCGGGATTTTCACCTTTCTCGACTCGCAGTTCATCCTAGTGGTATGTAGATGTATCACAATTACAGAGACAGTTTTAGTAGAAAGGTATGAAAGGGGATGTTTTTCAGTTCGTGGCTAGATGCCTTACTTGTCAGCAAGTGAAGAAGAACATTAGAGACCGGTAGGTTTGTTACAACCACTACCAGTGGCAAAGTGGAAGTGGGAGCACATCACTATAGATTTCGTGACGGGACTTCCGAGATCCAAGGCAGGGAATGATGCCATTTGGGTCATTATTGACAGATTGACTAAGATGGCTCACTTTTTGCCTATGGCAGTGACAGATGATGCAAAAAGACTTAGTGGATTATATGTGGGCCAGATTGTTAGGCTTCACGAGGTTCTGGTATCCATTGTTTCAGATAGGGATCCCAGATTCACGTCTCACTTTTAGCAGAGTTTTTGGGAGGCTCTTGACACGGGGTTCATTTCAGCATAGCATTCTATCCTCAGACTGATGGTCAATCAGAGCATACCATTCAGATATTGGAGGATATGCTATGGGCTTACATCTTGAATTTTGGGGGTAGTTGGGAGGACTACTTACCATTGACTGAGTTTGCCTACAACAATAGTTACCAGACCAGTATTGGCATAGCACCTTTTGAGGCGTTGTATGGCAGACCTTGCAGATCTCCAGTTTGTTGGACCAAGGTAGGTGATGTAGTCACTTTGGGTCCTGACATTGTCTTTGAGACTACAGAGAAGATTAAGTTGATTCGGCAGTGGTTGGCTACAGCTCAGAGCAGGTAGAAGAGTTATACTGGCAGGAGGAGGAGATCCTTGTCTTTTGAGGTAAGGGACCACATCTTTATCAAGATTTCTCCACGGAAGGGATTTCTAAGATTTTGACAGACGGCAAGCTGTCTCCTAGGTTCATTGGACCATTTCAGATATTGCAGTGCGTCGGTAAAGTTGTTTATCATTTGGCATTGCCGCCAGACCTGGATAAGGGTCACGAAGTCTTTCATGTCTTTATGTTGAGGAAGCACGAGCCAAATCCATCGCATGTTTTACGGTGGACAGATGTTATTGCTGATAAGGACGTGACCTATGAGGAGGGTCTAGTCTAGATTCTTGATTTACGGGAGCAAGTCTTGCGGACTAAGACCATTCCATTGGTTAAGGTCTTATGGAGACATCACGGAGTTGAGGAGGCTACATCGACATTACGACCGTCTCATGCCTAAAACCTTAAAACCAAAGTCAATTATTCCGATTATCCCTCAATAAAATCACACATCCACTTTCTTTAATTACAAAATTCTAAGACAACATCGACACTTATCCTCGGGACACTGCTTGCATCAAACGCCTATAAAAACATCCGAGTACATAACTCACATCACGTCACCTAATCATCTTCAAACTGCCGTTCATGACACATTTTCTAGCCATCACCGCTAGTACTAAATGCCAGAAACATACCATCCCTAATCAGTAACTCGTGCCTCACACACCACCTGTCAAGAACACTTTCAGAATAAGCACCACAAAACCAAAGACTACATCTTCCTCTGAAGGAGTGAGTTGACTTATTCAACCAAACCTTTACCGGTGGACTCAAACAGGGTCACAAACCTCATACATATCCATCCACCTGCAGACATGCACAACTCTTGAACGGAGGAAAAAACTCACAACAAACAACGTCTTTACCAGGACTAGAATGAACAGAAATGATAACAAACCCCGCACTCACTAGAGACTGACAACTCATACCTGAATGCACCCGATACCTTGTCATACTTTGCTCACCAATCGTCCAACCATGGACACCCAATCTCACCTGAGATGAACTAACTCATCACACACAAGGTGAAAAACCAACTGGATACACATAAGGGACTACGATCTTGATTCCAGGCGACCTCGCCACAACAAACCGTTAAACACTCTATCAACACAAATACCTCGCATACGATACACTGATCGGTTGATCAACTATACATCAACCTTCGCAATAGCACGAATCATTGTAAAATAGGGCTATTGGTCGGGTAAGTCGAACCACTGGGACTGCGCTAGTCTATGGCAACCTAAGAGTCTAGAATTGTTCTTAGAATGATAAGGGGTAATAAGGGTTTGTTTGATAGTCACTAAACTAGGAAATTAGGAGTGCATAAAACAATAAATTGCAAGGAAATTAAAGGAGTGAGATACAAGTAGAAAAGACTAGGGAGATGAATCCACACTACACCCTAAGTACATGCTAGATTAAGGCTAAATTGGGGAAGTACAATGTATAAAATGGTCAGGGAATGTATAGCAACACTAGATTACTATATACCCTTAGAGAAGTTCATTAAATCCTTAAACAAGAATAATCCCTAAAAAGTTCATACATTTGAGCTACCTAAACTAAAGTGTAGCCTTCAACATACTCACTCAAGCAAGAACTATTAAGTTTGTAATCAAATGATAAAGCACATGAGGTAGGAAACTAGCATAACCCATCAAAGGAAGTTCCTAAGCAATGGACTATCCATTTTCTTTATCAACATGCCTTGAAAATTATTCATAATCCTATCTCCATTGTCACCATGAAGAAGCAAGCATTATGATTACTACAAGAAACCATCTAAGACAAGATAAATCACTTACAACAATCATTTATAAACATTAGAATTCATTACAAGAAGTAATATGCTCTAGATTATGAAAAGACCAAAAATGATACATCATAATCCCCAAAATAGAACCTAATCTAGAACATAAGCAAAAGGGGAGGCTTCATCACCTCCCTAGATGAGGTTTAGTTACCCATGAGTGAGCTAGAAGAAGGAAGAAGCATGGATGAACAAGCCATTTTCGAGCTCCCTTCTTTAGGCTTCAAGAACACCTTTTTTTCTTGCTCTCTCCTCTCTCCTCTATCTTGCAAAATGTAGCATACCAAATGTGTGGCCATTGGTAGCCTTTTATTCTCCAACAAAACCCTCTCTCTCCTCCAAGGAACACCTCCAACCACTTCATAAAGAAGGAAGATGGCATTGAGGAAACCAATGTGCAAGTGGCTGAAAATGAGCCATTTCCGAGTGCAATCTGCCTGATTTTCGAGCACTCGAAAAGTGGTCTCGAGCACTCTAAATTAGTGTAATGTGCAACATGCTCTTCTTGCTCAACGCTGACCTACTTTGGTAAAACTGCTATAACTTTGTACCCCGAACTCCGAATGATGATCTGTTTGAAGATTTGGAGAGCTGATTCAGTGCTTTAAAAACTTCATGTTGATGAAGACCCAATTCTCAAGTCTGGTTGGTCGAAAATGGGGAGAAAGGCAGTACTTCAGTGCTGCCAGGCAGTTCTGCGCACCTCTGTTAAGAAGATCATAACTCTCTACTCCGAACTCTGAATGATAAACTGCTTGAAGATTTGGAAATCTGATTCAGAGATCTAAATCTTTCATGTTATGATGGAAGTCCAGTTCTTGAGTTTGCTAGGTCGAAAATGGCGACAAAAGTCAGGATCACTGCTGCCAGAAATTCAGAAATGGCATCCTTTTTGTTCAAAATTCCACAAGGCATCATTTTTGCTTCCTTTTTGCACTTTAACCTGAAAATGCATAAAAACATGCAAATGGAGTTAATCTACATAAAATAATCAATTAAAGGACTTTGTTAATGTAATTTAGGGCGCTTGAATATACAGTATTCAGCGCTTATCATACACCGCGTCCCGTCCTACTTAAAATCAGTCACTCCCAACCATCAATCCCCACGCCATAAAATGACACTTTACCATCCACTTCATCTATGCCTACCCAAACACTGCCTCAATCGCCATGTGCACAAGACCCGTGACCTTAGCCACGACAACCCACTGATTCTTCAAAAGAAAAAGATGCCTACTTAGCAACACCGTTCTTACTGGCCCTAAAAACTAGGCTGCCCAACATTACCTTGACTGGTTCACAACCCCATCACCTACCAGATAACACGCAACAAACTCACAATCTCTAAACCATATTTAGATCATACCTCAAACCATTAAGCTCATTAACACTAACATCACACCTTAACACCTTTACTGCCACTCATCCAAATCAACAATTCAAACCTATCCTCCCACAGGACCATCAAGCCACTACCAACATACTTAAGATAACACCATAATATCAATAAAGTAAGCACCACTCTCGATACTCCCCACAACAACCCCTATTTACCACTAGAAAAGAACCTTTATACGGTAAAGTCATGCCGAAAAATCCTCAAAACAAAAATGAGCACTAATCTCAGAATGCTCAACACCCAATTGTCACCTCAAAACCATCAATGATTCAGTCAATCATTACTTCTTTCCCAAATATTGGGGTCACCCCTAAACCAACTTATTCTTCAATACAAAAACCTCAAGTTCCAATACTTTCATGACCATCCTTCCCAAAATAACTGTACAAACACCAATCCCCTAGAAACAATGAGCCTCCACTAACCAACCGCTTATTCAAAAGTGACGCTAACTCGACATGAAAACACACATCACTCATGATACCCGACACCATAGTCAACAACCCGCTACAAGAAAATAAGAATCCTACGCGGCAACGCTATGGGAACAATCCCTAAGGGGGACAGCAGACACCACGCCAAATGGTCAACCACACAAACTACACTCTACGATAATTACAAAATAATGGCCTCTCATTGGTATCCAATTGGACACTCAAGTCATGCCTACAACTGACCTATCCGACCAAACAAAAGGGTATACAACTCCTACACCCTTAACACTACCATTTCCCAACCAATTGCTATGACTACCATCCAACACAACAGAATGTCCACATCGATTTCATCTGAGTTGTGTGCCCACAGCAAGCCCAGTGTGGTAACCTTCTGGTGCTACCTACACATGTTTACGCACACTTACCCACAGGGCCACAAAACAAAGAAATCAAATAGAACAAGCCACCAAGCCCAAGAGGTCACTCCTCATCCTGGCTCAACACAGTCTGCGACCAACACTCTATAGTCACCAAACAACATCACACTAAGCTTCTGACTTCCTCACTGGAAATCAAAACAAAAGGTGTAACATACTCATCTCGTCTCCAACTCAAGGTTAACATCAACCCTTACTCCCAAAACGGAAATCTAAGAGACAAATTCGTAACTTTAAACATCAGTGAACTTCTAAATAAAAAACCAAATATAAACCTTGCTCAACCCGCACAACACTTGAACCTCACAAGTCATACACTACATACCACCTCACATCCTGTGACATCTAATCAACTTTGCTTACATGAAAAGATCCTATGACTCCCACACCATACCCTACAAATCCAATATCCCAAGAGTCCACTCACTATACCGAGGAAACACAACACAAACTCTCGCCCATGTAATAAAATGAGGACTCTATCCCAAAAGACACCTAAGATCTAACCCTTCCATCGTTACCAGTCTCTAGGGAAAAGACTCTTAATGGAACAACGCGTCGAGATCAAATCGGACTCAAAAGATTGTTCACATCACCCATGCTCAACACACTGATACCTTTCCCAGTCATAGGTGGCAATTCGCAAAACTAATGCAACTTAAAAATGCGCTTGCTAAACAATTACATACTGAAAACATAACAACTACTCATGGATCATTTAAGCCATTGCAACATACATATAACATATAAACAAGTGGTCACGTAAGAAAATAAATAGGTAAGTAAGTAAACACGCGTTACAAACATTTAAACACTTTAACAAGTAGCACATAATCAAGCAATTCAGCTTCCCCACGCAATCTTAAGTAGGCCTCTACTTGTCATCCTAATGGTATTCAAACCATTGCTCTAATACCTGATACCAAATTTGTAACGACCCAAAACAGGGAGTCCGGATCGCTAACCGTGTCCTTAACCAAACCCGAGGACACACCGGGGTAGAATGGTCATTTTACAATGTGATAGGGTAATACATCCTTAAACTAATCAAATGAGGTTTAAAATAGTCATTCTTAATTATTTCATGACACTAGGTGATGTTCGACGGTCATCGGTTATAAATTCCCAAAAGTACCCTTACCCGGTTCAAGGGAAATTCTGACACTGTCCCACTAAAATGACAATAACTCTCAACATGAACGGAATTTAAGGATGAGGTTGGAAAGATAACTTAAAATACTTAAAAATGGGCTTAAGAATGACCCTATTTGGGTTCTGAACGAAGAAGTTATGACCATCTGAAGTCTGGTGGTCAAAGTTGTCAAACTGATAAGGCAAAATAGTGCACTAAGGGACTTGAACCGGTTCAAAAATCTTAAACTGGTTCAAGATGGGCAGAATGGTCATTCTTGAACCCAAGGACCCCCTTTGAACCGGTTTAATGGGGTTGAACTAGTTCAAGATGCCCAGAACCTCAAATTCGCCCCTAACAGCCTAAAATTGAAATCTTATGCTCCTTGGCACTACTTTGGTCTTTGCTGACCTTACTCAAGGCCCAAACCTATCCCAATTCTTCCATTTAATGATAAAACTAACACAATTAGGTGGTAATGAAATCAAATAAGGCCATATATGACTCCAATATACCGTTAAATTTAAACAGGAGTATCATACATCGAAAAAACGGCCTTAAGCCTTACAAGGATGTTAAAATCATAATGAGACCATCAAATACAAAAGAATGGTCTCAAGACCATTTTTGACCATGTGATATATATAAAAAATGATCCCTAATACTTATTTACCATAAAAGTGTTGAAATGCATATTTAGCACAAAAGAGCTCAAGCCCTTTAACTCGCTAGACTGGTAGTGGATTGTCGTCCACCACTCCTTTGCCATGACCTGAAAAAAAATGTTAATAATCAAAGGGTGAGTATAAAGCTCAGTAGGAGGTGCCTAAGGTACACCTCTTGTGACCCCATGAATCCAAACAAGGAATAGGAAATTAGAGGAAGGGATCATATAACTACGGGGGCAAAAATTTAACCATAATATCAACAACAAATAATTCGTAATGACATGAGAGAAGGATTGGCTATTGTCGCTGACCCTTAGTACCTCCACGGCGTCATTTGGGGCCAAGCTAGCTCAACCATGCTAGGGTGATTTCCCTAGTTCCCTCTAGGTTATATTAATACCACGGCCCTTTGGTGACTCTACGGCGACCAGATTTTTCACAAAATCTTTCTATCAAATCTTTTTCCCAAAAATCCCCTTCTTTCATTTACTTCAAAACAATTTTCCCAATTCTTTGCCCGATGCAATGCATGAATGTGTCATGCCATGTCAATATTCATTATCATGCTTTTTATTTAAGCTTAACCACCTAACATGCTTTACAATAGTACAAAGAACATATCATGTTTTCAAGTAACACTACTCTAACATGTTAAGGACAAAATATATGAAGACAAATCCACATAAGCATGCTTCTCACAACAAACATATCCACAACCCATTTACACATATATCACATACACATAGAATTTAACATTGATATACAAATCATTGACAACAGTATAATGAATTTTCAAGAGTTAATCACAATTAAGCATGTTATACACTCAATTATAGAGAAAATTCACAAAAATGAAAGAGTCTTTGTGGATTAGGACATCCCTACCTCAAATGAGAGAAAAGGCCCAAAAATTACCCAATTCCTAGCCCTAATTTTGAAATTCCAAGGTGCACCAAAACCTTATTTGCTCCGATCAAATCGAAGATCTCAATGCGTTCTTTAATTTGCCGCGAACGACACCCAAAAACTCTAAAAGATGAAGGAGAAATCAAAGATTGAAAATTTAGAACCAAAAGAAAAAGAAAATTCTAGAAAGAGAAGGAGAGAGATAGACTTACAAGAGAGAGAAAGTGAGATGAGAAAAGTGAGCCAAAATTGGCCTTTTGGCTCTTTTTCTAAAAATAAAGCGGGTCCCACCAAAATTAAAATATTTCCCTTCTTATTTTATTTCCACCACTAATTTTATATATGTACACACTATATTATAACCATATAGAACACATAAAATAAATAAACTGATGTGCAATTGGACCCAAACAAAACTCCCGTACATAACAATCCCGATAGTGGGTCCCACATGGGACCTTTTGGTCCAGAAAACTAAAAATGCCGAAATGGCAACCCTTACATTTCAAAGAGTCTTGAAGTCAATGAAATAACCCAATCAACTCTCTAACACACCCGACACACTCCGCGGTGTTCGACATGTAAAACGAGAAAAGACGAAAATACCCTTACGTAAACGAAAAATTCCTGAAATTAGAAAATGGTGAAAATCGAAAAACATTACATTCTACCCTCCTTAAAAGATTTCATACTCGAAATCTACCCTCCTTAAAGGAAAAGGTCCATACCCACACATCTTCCCAAGAAACACCTCACCAAATCACAGAGCCAAG
Source organism: Cornus florida (assembly GCF_030987335.1). NCBI lineage: Eukaryota > Viridiplantae > Streptophyta > Magnoliopsida > Cornales > Cornaceae > Cornus > Cornus florida. The sequence continues at coordinate 26,386,246 of NW_026775571.1, read as the reverse complement.
AACTCAATAACCTTGTTACCTTTGACACCCGATGCCAATAGGCAATCACACACTGCCGCTAGAAAACCAATGATCACCACCCTATGAGGGTACTAATTAGTCACAACATCATACACAAAATCTTCTAGTTTCTACACTCAGCTTAAAACCAACACTAGTCCCTCTACACCGCTACACAATACTTCGGAGCCCGAAAGTGGAATGGACACAAGACCCCTAAAGATGACAATATCCTATCTCAACTCATCCTTCAAAGGTCACACAAGATTCCAAATGAGGAATCCCGTCTATCACACAATCAAGCTCAAACTCAATCTACACATCTCTGTCAAACCAATACTCACCATCTGACACACACCTACACCATCACATACCAGTACAGCGACCACCAACCGCACCATTCAGCAATCATTACACTTAACAAGCTTAAGATGTTTAAACAATGAATCTCCTAACAACTACATAATCATAAGTCATTAGAATAGTAAAACAGATCATCCTGTACCCAAGTCACGAATCCTCAAAACATGATCTTCAATAATTCAAGCGGATTGGACACTTAGTTCCACCTACACACCTTATCACCCGAGACAACTTCCTAAATCCACACCACCACACTGACACAACACCTAATATCATACTCTTACTATTTTTGACAACTCAAAATAATCATTGACCTTTGACCCGGCATCGTGCTAATGATCAAATGATTGATTCGGGAGAAATGGTTAGCCAGGCCATTCTCATCTTCAATCTGACCTCGACATAGACATCATTCCTGTCCTCAGGTCCAAACCTCAAACACAGTCTCACACAGTCCATAAAACAACCATAAGATCCACTCACTATCCATCCATTGCTATACATAACCTCAACAACTATACAATCACATACCAGCACTAAGAATCTCAATCTTATGACTCGTATCAAGCTAAAAACAACACAGCACCAAACATCACAATCCTTAACCAGCACGAGAGATCTCTAATTTCCTCATAACACCCATACCAAGTAAACTATACATAATATTACTTGATCCAAGTCTTACCACATAAAAACAAACACTACGACCGTCTCATGCTTAAAGCCTCAAAACCAAAGTCAATCATTCTGATTATCCCTAAATAAAATCACATATCCACTTTCTCTAATTTCAAAATTCTAAGGCAACATCGACACTTATCCTCAGGACACTGCTCGAATCAAACACCTATAAAAACATCCGAGTACATGACTCACATCATGTCACCTAATCAGCTTCAAACTGCCGTTTATGACATATTTCCTAGCCATCACTATTAGTACTAAACGCCAGAAACATACTATCCCTAATCGGTAACTCGTGCCTCACACATCACCTGTCAAGAACACTCTCAGAATAAGCACCACAAAACCAAATACTACACCTCCCTCTGTAGGAGTGAGTCGACTTATTTAACCAAACCATTACCAGTGGACTCGAACAGCGTCATAAACCATACATAGGTCTGTCCACCCACGGACGTGCATAACTCCTGAACAAAGGACAAGACTCATAACAAACAACGTCCTTGCCAGGACCAGAACAAACAGAAATGATAACAAACCCCGCTTTCACCAGAGACTGACAACTCGCACCTGAATGCACCCGACACCTTATCACACTTTACTTACCAATCATGCAACCATGGACACCCAATCTCACCTATGATGTACTAAATCATCACACACAAAGTGAAAAACCAACTGGATACACATAAGGGACTACGATCTTGATTCTAGCCGATCCCCACTCCATAAATGACACTTTACCATCCACTTCATCTATGTCTACCCAAACGACACTGCCTCGATCGCCGTGCACACAAGACCCGTGACATCAATCACGATAACCCACTGATTCTTCAAAAGAAAAAGATGCCTACTTAGCAACACCGCTCTCACTGGCTCTAAAGACTAGGTTGCCCACCATTACCTCGACTGGTTGACAACCCCATCACCTACCGGATAACATGCAACAAACTCACAATCTCTAAACCACATTCAGATCATACCTCAAACCATTAAGCCCATCAACACTAAACATCACACCTTAACACCTTCCCTACCACTCATCCAAATCAACAGTTCAAACCTATCATCCCACTGGACCATCAAGCCACTACCAACATCTTTAAGATAACACCATCATATCAATAAAGTAACCACCGCTCTCGATACTCCCCACAATGACCCCTATTTACCACTAGAAAAGAACCTCCATACGATAATGTTACGCCGACAAATCCTTAAAACAAAAATGAGCACAAATCTCAGAATGCTCAACACCTAATTGTCACCTCAAAACCGTCAACGATGTAGTCAATCATTACTTCTTTCCCGAATATTAGGTTCACCCCTAAACTGACTTATTCTTCAATACAAGAACCTCAAGTTCCAATACCTTTATGACCATCTTTCCTAGAATAACTGCATAAACACCAATCTCCTAGAAACAACGAGCCTCCATTAACCAACCGTTTATTCAAAAGTGATGCTAACTCGACATGAAAACACACATCACTCATGATACCCGACACCATAGTCAACAGCTCGCTACAAGAAAATAAGAATCCTACGCGGCAACGTTACATGAACAATCCCTAAGAAGGACAACAGACACCACGCCAAATGGTTAACCACACAAACTACACTCTATGATAATTACAAAATAATAGTCTCTCATTGGTATCCAACTGGACACTCAAGTCATGCCTACAACTGACCTATCCGACCAAACAAAAGAGTATACAACTTCTACGCCCTTAACACTATCATTTCCCAACCAATCGCTATGACTACCATCCAACACAACAGAATGTCTACATCGATTTCATCAGAGTTATGTGCCCGCAACAAGCCTAGTGTGGTAGCCTTCTGATGCCACCGACACACGCTTACGCACACTCGCCCACAGGGCCACAAAATAAAGAAATCAAATAGAACAGGCCACCAAGCTCAAGAGGTCACTCCTCATCCTGGCTCAACACAATCTGTGACCAACACTTTATAGTCACCAAATAACATCACACTAAGCTTCTGCCTTCCTCACTGGAAATCAAAACAAAAGGTGTAACATACTCATCTCATCGCCAACTCAAGGTTAACCTCAACCCTTACTCACAAAATGGCAATCTAAGAGACAAATTCGCAACCTTAAACATCAGTGAACTTCTAAATAAAAAACCAAATACAAACCTTGCTCAACCCGCACAACACCTAAACCTCACAAATCATACACTACATACCACCTCACGTCCTATGACATCTAATCAACTTTGCTTACATGAAAGGATCCCATGACTCCCACACCATCCCCTACTAATCCATCATCCCAAGAGTCCACTCACTATACCGAGGAAATACAACACAAACTCTTGCCCGTGCAATAAAATGAAGACTTCCGTCCCGGAAGACACCTAAGATCAAACCCTTCCACCGTTACCAGTCTCTAAGGAAAAGACTCCTAATAAAACAATGCGTACAGATCAAACTGGACTCAAAAGATCGTGCTATTCACATCACCCATGCTCATAACACTGATACATTTCCCAGCGTAGGTGACAATTCGTAGAACTAATACAACTTAAAAATGCGCCTGCTAAACAATTACATACTGAAAACATAACACCTACTCATGGATCATTTAAGTCATTGCTACATACATATAACATATAAGCATGTGATCACGTAAGCAAATAAACAGGTAAGTAAGTAAGCACATGTCCTAAACATTTAAACACTTTAACACGTAGCACATAATCATGCAATTCAGCTTCCCCACGTAATCCTAAGTAGGCCTCTACCTGTCATCCTAATGGTTTTTAAACCATTGCTCTAATACCAACTTTATAACGACCCCAAACGGGGAGTCTGGATTGCTAACAGGGTCCTTAACCAAACCCGAGGACACACCCCAGGGGTAGAATGGTCATTTTACAATGTGATAGGGTAATCCATCCTTAAATTAATCAAATAAGGTTTAAAATAGTCATTCTTAATCATTTTGTGACACTCAGTGATGTTCTACGGTCATCGGTTATAAATTCCCAAAAGTACCCTTACCCGGTTCAAGGGAAATTCTGACATTGTCCCACTAAAATGACTATAACTCTCAACATGAATTGAATTTAATGATGAGGTTGGTCTTATTGGAAATATAAATTAAAATACTTAGAAATGGGCTCAAGAATGACCCTATCTGGATTCCGAATGAAGAAGTTATGACCATCCGAAGTCTGGTGGTCAAAGTTATCAAACTGATAAGGCAAAATAGTGCACTAGGGGACTTGAACCGGTTCAAGAATCTTAAACCAGTTCAAGATTGGCATAATGCACATTCTTGAACCCAAGGACCCCCTTTGAACCGGTTCAATGGGGCTGAACTGGTTCAAGATGCCCAGAACCTCAAATTCACCCCTAACAGCCCAAAATTGAAATCTTACGCTCCTTGGCACTACTTTGGTCCTTCGGTGACCTTACTCAAGGCTCAACCTATCCTAATTCTTCCATTTAATGATGAAACTAACACAATTAGGTGGTAATGAAATCAAATAAGGCCATACATGACTCCAATATACCGTTAAATTTAAACAGGAGTATCATACATCGAAAAAACGGCCTTAAGGCCTTACATGGATGTTAAAATCATAATGAGACCACCAAATACAAAAGAATGGTCTCAAGAACATTTTTAACCATGTGATATATATGCAAAATGATCCCTAATACTTATATACAATAAAAGGATTGAAATGCATATCGAGCACAAAAGAGCTCAAGCTCGTCAACTCACTAGACTGGTGATGGATTGTCGTCCGCCACTCCTTTGCCATGACCTAAAAAAAATGTTAATAATAAAATAGAGAGCATAAAGCGTAGTGGGAGGTGCCTAAGGCATACCTCTTGTGACCCCGTGAATCCAAATAAGGAATAGGAAATTAGAGGAAGGGATCATATAACTCCGGGGGGAAAAATTTAACCATAATATCAACAACAAACAATCCAAGTCATAACGAGCCATGTTGTGTAATTGAATGCAATATCATGCAATGTTGCTCCCCATTTCCGAAATCATTTATCACTTTTCAAACTGTTAATACAACCCGTCTGTTAGTGACTCTGTAGTGACATGAGAGAAGGATTGGCTACTGTCCCTGACCCTTGGTACCTCCGCGGCGTCATTTGGGCCCAGCTAGCTCAACCACGCTAGGGTGACCCCACGGCGACTAGGTTTTTCACAAAATCTTTTTATCAAATCTTTTTCCCAAAAATCCACTTCTTTCATTTACTTCAAATCAACTTCCCAATTCTTTGCCCAATGCAATGCATGAATGTCTCATGCCATTTCATGCAATGTCAATATTCATTATCATGCTTTTAATTTAAGCTTAATCGCCTAACATGCTTTACAATAGTACAAAGAACATATCATGCTTTCAAGTAACACTAATCTAGCATGTTAAGCACAAAATATATGAAGACAAATCCACATAAGCATGTTTCTCATAACAAATATATCCACAACTGACTTACATATATATCATATACACATAGAATTTCACATTGATATACAAATCATTGACAACAATATAATGAATTTTCAAGTGTTAATCACAATTAAGCATGTTATACACTCAATTATAGAGAAAATTCACAAAAATCAAAGAGTCTTTGTCGATTAGGACATCCCTACCTCAAATGAGAGAAAAGCCCTAAAACTTACCCAATTCCTAGCCCTAATTTCAAAATTCCAAGGTGCACCAAAACCTCCTTTGCTCTGATCAAATCGAAGATCTCAACGCATTCTTTAATTTGCCGTGAATGGCACCCAAAAACTCTAAAAGATGAAGGAGAAATCAAAGATTGAAAATTTGGAACCAAAAGAAAAAGAAAATTCAAGAAAGAGAATGAGAGAGAGAGACTTGTGGGAGAGAGAAAGTGAGATGAGAAAAGTGAGCCAATATTGGCCTCTTAGCCCTTTTTCTAAAAATAAAGTGGGTCCCACCAAAATTAAAATATTTCCCTTTTATTTTATTTCCACCACTAATTTTATGTATGTACACACTATATTATAACCATATAGAACACATAAAATAAATAAAATGATGTGCAACTGAACCTAAACAAAACTCCCGTACACAACAATCCCAGTCGCGGGTCCCACATAGGACCTTCCGGTCCGAAAAATTGAAAATTGCCGAAATGGCAACCCTTAAATTTCAAAGAGCCCTGAAGTCAATGAAATACCCTAATCAACTCTCGAACACACCCGGCACACTCCACAGTGTTCAGCATGCAAAACGAGAAAAGACGAAAATACCCTCCTTAAAAGATTTCATCCTCGAAATCTACCCTCCTTAAATAAAAAGGTCCACAGCCACACAACTTCTCAAGAAACACCTCACCAAATCACAGAGCCAAAAACTTAACAACCTTGTTGCCTTTGACACTCGATGCCAGCAGGCAATCATGCACTGCCGCCAGTAAACCTAATGATCACTACCCTATGAGGGTACTTATCAGTCACAACATTATACACAAAATCTGCTAGTTCCTACACTCGACTTAAAACCAACACAGGTCCCCTCTACACCGCTACACAATATTTCGGAGCCCGAAAGAGGATTGGACACAAGACCCCTAAAAATGACAATATCCTATCTCAACTCATCCTTCAAAGGTCACACAAGATTCCAAACAAGGAATCCCGTCCATCACACAATCAAGCTCAAACTCAATCTACATATCTCTGTCAAACCAAAACTCACTATTTGACACACAGCTACACCATCACATACTAGTACAGCGACCACCAACCGCACCATTCAACAATCATTACACTTAACAAACTCAAGAAGATTAAACAATGAATCTCCTAACGACTACAAAATCATAAGTCACTAGAACAGTAAAACAGATCATCCTGTACCCAAGTCACGAATCCTCAAAACAAGATCTTCAATAATTGAAGCGGATTGGACACTTGGTTCCACCTATACACCTCATCACCCGAGATAACTTCTGTAATGACCCGGATTTTCGGATAAATTTTTTTCCGTTGCCTTTTCCCTTCTGAGTTTGGTTTCTTGTCGATTAGTGTCATCTCGAGTGCTCTGAAATGATTTCTGAGACTCTTTTCTTTGGATTGACAACTTCCTTTGAGGACCGAGTCATTTCCATATTTTCACTTTTTAGACACTATTCACTTTTCGTCCTTTTCCCTATTTCGTCTTTTTTCCTATTTTGTCTTTTCCCCGTTTGTCACTTTGCTGGTGTAACCGCACTTTTTGTGTTCGGAGTTGGTTTTTGACTTCACGTATCTTCATTCTCAGTGGTTTCCATGAAATACGTATCTTTATTTTCGTAGTAAAGTACTCTAGTTGCTCCCGGTGTCCATAGGGGCATGGATGCATAGTTCTTTGGAATCTTTTTCTTTTCTTGGGGTGTTTTTCATAAATATTTTTTGAAGATATTTATTTCAGGTGTTTCTAAGAAAATATCTTTCTGGAAGATATTTTCATTCTGGGGCAGTTTCGCAGTTTTCACTTTTTAGAGGGGCCATTGTACAATTAATGAAAGTTATTGCTCAATGTCTTGTTTTGAACATGGATCCTTGTACGGGATTCATTTTCACTTTTCATCGAGTCATGTACTCTTGGAATTTCCTCCTGGTTGATATTTTACAGTTTCAGGGTTTCTGGCCCCAGTTTGCGCCAAATTCGTTTGGGGCATAACTTTCTACTCGGGACTCAGTTTTTGATGTCATTTCTTCTGTTGTTCATATTTTCTCATTTTGAATCTTTTTCGTTCACAGAGTTTCACTGTTTGAGCATGTCTGCTCGAATTTCACTTTTTCGGACCCGGCGGGGCACTTTTTGAGATTTTCTATAAATAGGAGCAGTTAAGAGAAAATATCAGATTTTTCTCTCTCTCTCCTCTCTCTTGGCCGGATCTCATGGCAGCCATGGCTACCATACTTCTCTCTTCTTTTTCGGTCACTTCCCTTGGTTGAAAAGGTGTAGTACCTTTGTGTTTATTGTTCCCCTCGCCGTGCTCTACCTTTCCCCCTTATTAGAACTCAACTTTGGCCATTTCTTGAGTTTGGGTTTGAGGTCAAGATGTATTTTTGATGGGGCTTTCTTCGGATTCTTGGTCGTGGTGTTGTCCTCGACAAAACCTAGAAGTTTCATCGGATTCGGAGCACTTCCATTTTGGTGGGGATTTGAGATTTCATCTCAAATGGAGGTAGGGAATATTTTAGGATTATTTGTGTGTTGTATTATGTGTTTCCCATGATTATACAACCTATATGTTTGCCTTGTATCAAATATAGAAAGTTAGTAATTTTTATTTCTTTGTATAAGATTTAAAATTCATAATGATGTGTAACTTTGGTTTGGATTGTGGCATGCTAGAAAGTTTAGTTTTAATATGTTGGTTAACATATATTAAATTGGGATTAGTTAAATAAGGATTGCACTTTTTAATTAATATTTATCTTCTGTGAAAGATTAAAGTTCATGACCATACCTTGCATGAAATTGGGTTGTATTATGCTTCTAAATTAAGTTTTGACATGTTGGTTAACATACTTTAATTTGAGAGCATTTGGTTGAGTATGAAAATCTAGAGGGTTTAATTATTTTTATTTAATTAAACTATATCTTATTGTTCCATGGATTTAATCATGTTTTAGAAGTTGCTACTATTTTAAGATCATGGATTTAGACTTGTGGTGTATTCACTTGACTATGTTTTAAGCATTGACTACCTTGTTGTTAAAATTATATTCATGAGAACTTGTTTCCAATATTGGATATATGATTGACTTATGTAATGAATTGTACACTTCGTGTTGACATTATGTATGTCATTTTAGAATTTGAATCCTAAGACATGGATTGTATGGTTTCAACCTACTTGTGCATAGAAGGTGGTTTGTATACCTTATTATATATATATATATAAGTTTTGAACTTGATATATATTTTGGAATCTCTTGGGACATTGTTACATGTGACATGGCTAAAGTTCGGCTTTAGTGTGGGAGGTATGAGTTCTCCCCAATTGAGATAGTGCGCACTAGGGTGGTCTTCCCAGCGAGTTAATGCCCGGAATAACCATTTTGTTCTCGGCGGAAATCCGAGACGTGATGTCTAAGTCTTCCACTATTTGTTTTCGCATTCAATTCCAAGTTGACAATCATATTTATCTTGTTGACTTGTGGTTTTGGCTATTGGTGATTTTGATGTTGTTAAGTACATCCATGCTAAATTGTTATATTTAGTTGATTGCACACTTTTATATTTCTAGTGGATAGTCTAGAGAATCTATGTCTTGATGTGTGGTATTAGATATTCTAATTATACTAAATTGCTATATTTAGTTGATTTCGCATTTTAGATTTTAAGTTGATTATTTGGAAAATCTATATCTTGTTGCTTTGTGTAAGCATATTCCTATATTGATGCTTGGAGTAAACATGTTCTTATATTGTTGCTTTGTGTAAGCATATTTCTATCTAGTTGCTATATGTAGCATGCTCTTGTGTTGTTGAAATTGCATAAGTGATGTGATTTATGCTAGAAATGATCTTAGGTAGCCTAAGATGCTCCCTGGGTCTCACATTGACATAAACGTTAGGTGGAATGAACCACAATAATTAAATCATGCAAATTTGTAAAACGTAAGTCAATGCATGCTCATTTCCTACGAGTAGCTTTATGTTGCTCACGCCTACGTTACTGGGGCATATTTCAGGTACAAGAATTAAAGTTGAGACTCTCATTATGCTTGGATGACTTGTGAACTTGAAGATTTCCATTTCTGTAAGGATTGGCTTCAAATGCCTTTATAGCTTTATATGTCAAAAACATGTATATTTGATTCTAATCATGTAAAGTGTACATGAGTACACACCTTTCAATGTATTTGATATGTACGACATGAGGCTAAGGGCCAGAGACTTTAAATTTCAAGTGTATGTACATAAATTTCAAGTTTTGCCTTTGAAATGTAAAATTTTCCAACTTTGAGGTTTGGCATGTGAGTTTGAGTAAATGACATGTAATGAGGCCATAGGCCATTGTAATACATTTCAATATGTAAAGTACACTTGCCAGCATATTTATATAGCTTAAAATTATGTTTTCGGACCATTTTCATATTAGGGTTCAAGGCTTGGTTAAGCATTAATGTTTTTGGTTCATAACAGGCCATTCAGCATGTTTTCGAGCCATTTCGGTCATCTGAAGCTTCATTTCAGTCGACCGATGGCCTTTGGTATTTGTTTGAACTTCAAATCATGCATTTCCAGTAGCCAAAAGTACTGTTCAAGCCTATTTCGGTCAACCGATGGGTTATTTCGGTCTACCGAAACAACCAACCCCTTTGAACCATGATTTCAGCTCTCGACATGTCCATTTCGGTCGTCCGATGGGTCATTTCAGTCGACTGAAATGACCCCTTTCACCCAGCTTCTTTAGTTCAGTTTCAGCATTGATGTTCCGACTTCAAATGATCATAACTCCTTCATTTTAAATCCAAATGGGGTGATTCTTGAGCCTAAATTCATGGATTTTGCGTCAGCTTTCCAATGGTACCAATTCCATCCTTACATTTCAAACACAGTGAGAGTTATTCATGTTTTAGTGAAGTAGTGTCAGTTTTCACTTCAACCGAGATAAGGCATTTTGTGGGATTCTTATCCAATGTTCTTAGAACCTCTTGGAATGTTGTAAAATAATTAGATTAGGTTTTTTTCACCTTGTTTGACTTGTTTAGAGTCAAGTTTCTCCTTTTAATGGTGAGTTGACCATTTTGCCCCTTGGTTCACAGTTTTTGCCTGTTTTGACCCTTGTTTTCGCTTTCTTTCTCTTTGAGCCTTGTGACTTCATGGAAGGTCACATTGGTGTCTTAGAGATGATTTAAATCTCTAAAGACTTTGGTTTCATCTTTTGCTTCTGCATTTGGATCCGTTATCAAATCAACTTTTGATTCATCACTGACGCACCGGGTTGAAAAACTTGGGCCGTCACAACTTCCTAAATCCACACCATCACACTGACACAACACCTAATATCATACTCTTACTATTTATGACAACTCAAAACAATCATTGACCGTTGACCCGACATCGTGCTAAAGATCGAATAATTGATTCAGGAAAAATGGTTGGCCAGGCCATTCTCATCTTCAATCTGACCTAGACACATACATCATTCCTGTCCTCAGGTCCAAACCTCAAACACAGTCTCACACAGTCCATAAAACAACCATGAGATTCATTCATTATCCATCCATTGCTATACATAACCTCAACAACTATACAATCATATACCAACACTAAGAATCTCAATCATTCCTTAAGCATACGACTCGTATCAAGCTAAAAACAACATGGCACCAAACGTCACAATCCTTAACCAGCACGAGAGATCTCTAATTTCCTCACAAAACCCATACCAAGTAAATAGCACATAATATTACTTGATCCAAGTCTTACCTCATCAAAACAAACACTACGACCGTCTCATGCCTAAAACCTCAAAACCAAAGTCAATCACTCCGATTATCCCTAAATAAAATCACAAATCCACTTTCTCTAATTACAAAATTCTAAGGCAAAATTGACACTTATCCTCACGACACTACTCGAATTAAATGCCTATAAAAACATCCGAGTACATGACTCACATCACGTCACCTAATCATCTTCAAACTGCCGTTCACGACACATTTCCTAGCCATCACTGCTAGTACTAAACGCTGAAAACATACCATCCCTAATCGGCAACTCATGCCTCACACACCACCTATCAAGAACACTCTCAGAACAAGTACCACAAAACCAAAGACTACACCTTCCTCCGTAGGAATAAGTCGACTTATTCAACCAAACCTTTACCGGTGGACTCGAACAACGTCACAAACCATACACAGGTCCGTTCACCCACGGACGAGCACAACACCTGAACGAAGGACAAGACTCACAACAAACAAAGTCCTTGCCAGGACTAGAACAAACAGAAATGATAACAAACCCCGCGCTCACCAGAGACTAACAACTCGCACCTGAATGCACCTGACACCTTGTCACACTTTGCTCACCAATTGTCCAACCATGGATACCCAATCTCACTTGAGATGAACTAACTCATCACACATAAGGTGGAAAACCAACTAGATACACGTAAGGGACTACGATCTCGATTCTAGCCAACCTCGCCACAACGGACCGTCACACACTCTATCAACATAAATACCTTGCATATGATACACCGCATCTCATCCTACTTAGAATCAGTTATTCCCAACTAACAATCCCCAAGCTATAAAATGGCACTTTACAATCCACTTCATCTATGCCTACCCAAGCAATACCGCCTCGCTCGCCGTGCACACAAGACCCGTGACATCAGTCACGATAACCCACTGATTCTTCAAAAGAAAAAGATGCCTACTTAGCAACACCACTCTCACTTGCTCTAAAGACTTGGCTGCCCACCATTACCTCGACTGGTTGACAACCCTATCACCTATCGTACAACACGCAACAAACTTACAATCTCTAAACTACATTCGGATCATACCTCAAACCATTAAGCTCATCAACACTAAACATCACACCTTAACACCTTCACTGCCACTCATCCAAATCAACAGTTCAAACCTATCATCCCACCGGACCACCAACCCACTACCAACATCTGTAAGATAACACCATCATATCAATAAAGTAAGCACCACTCTCGATACTCCCCACAACGACCCCTATTTACCACTAGAAAAGAACCCTCATACGGTAATGTCATGCCGATAAATCTTCAAAACAAAAATGAGCACAAATCTCAAAATGCTCAACACCAAATTGTCACCTCAAAACCATCAACGATGCAGTCAATCATTACTTCTTTCCCGAATATTGCGGTCACCCCTAAACCGACTTATTCTTCAACACAAGAACCTCAAGTTCCAACACCTTCATGGCCATCCTTCCTAAAATAACTGCACAAACACCAATCCCCTAGAAACAACAAGCCTCCACTAACCAACCGCTTATTCAAAAGTGACGCTAACTCGATATGAAAACACAAATCACTCATGATATCCAACACCATAGTCAACAACCCATTACAAGAAAATAAGACTCCGACGCGGCAACACTATAGGAACAATCCCTAAAAGGGACAACAGACACCACGCCAAATGGTTACCACACAAACTATACTCCTATAGTCTACGACAATTACAAAACAATGGTCTCTCATTGGTATCCAACTGGACACTAAAGTTATGCCTGCAACTGACCTATCCGACCAAATAAAAGGGTATACAACTCCTACGCCCCTAACACTATCATTTCCCAACCAATCTCTATGACTACCATCCAGCACAACAGAATGTCTACATCGATTTCATCTGAGTTATGTGCCCGCAGCAAGCCCAGTGTGGTAGCCTTCTGGTGCCACCTACATACACTTACGCACACTCACCCATAGGGCCACAAAACAAAGAAATCAAATAAAACAGGCCATCAATCCCAAGAGGTCACTCCTCATCCTGGCTCAACATAATCTGTGACCAACACTCTATATTCACCAAACAACATCATATTAACATTCTGCCTTCCTCACTGGAAACCAAAACAAAAGGTGTAACATACTCATCTTGTCGCCAACTCAAGGTTAACCTCAACCCTTATTCCCAAAATGGCAATCTAAGAGACAAATTCGTAACTTTAAACATCAATGAACTTCTAAATAAAAAACCAAATACAAACCTTGCTTAACCCGCACAACACCTGAACCTCACAAGTCATACACTACATACCACCCCACGTCATGTGACATCTAATTAACTTTGCTTACATGAAAGGATCACATGACTCCCACACCATGCCCTATAAATCCATCATCCCAAGAGTCCACTCACTATATCGAGGAAACATAACACAAACTATTGCCCGTGCAAAAAAAAGAGGACTTCCGTCCCGGAAGACACCTAAGATCAAACCCTTCCACCGTTACCAGTCTCCAAGGAAAAGACTCTTAATGGAACAATTCATCTAGATCAAATCATACTCAAACGATCGTGTTATTCACATCACCCATGCTTACAACACTGATACCTTTCCATGTCGTAAGTGACAATTCGCAGAACTAATACAACTTAAAAACGTGCCTGTTAAACAATTACATACTGAAAACATAACACCTACTCATGGATCATTTAAGTCATTGCTACATACATATAACATATAAGCATGTGATCACGTAAGCAAATAAACCGATAAGTAAGTAAGTACGCGTCACAAACATTTAAACACTTTAACACGTAGCACATAATCATGCAATTCAGCTTCCCTACGCAATCCTAAGTAGGCCTCTACCCGTCATCCTAATGGTATTCGAACCATTGTTCTGATACCAACTTTGTAACGACCCAAAACGGGGAGTCCGGATTGCTAACCGTGTCCTTAACCAAACCCGAGGACACACTAGGGGTAGAATGGTCATTTTACAATGTGATAGGGTAATCCATCCTTAAACTAATCAAATGAGGTTTAAAATAGTCATTCTTAATCATTTCATGACACTCGGTGATGTTCTACGGTCTTCGGTTTTGAATTCCCAAAAGTACCCTTACCCGGTTCAAGGGAAATTCTGACACTTTCCCACTAAAATGACCATAACTCTCAACATGAACAGAATTTAAGGATAAGGTTGGTCGTGTTGGAAATATAACTTAAAATACTTAAAAATGGGCTCAAGAATAACCCTATTTGGGTTCCGAACGAAGAAGTTATGACCATCCGAAATCTGGTGGTCAAAGTTGTCAAACTAATGAGGCAAAATAGTGCACTAGGGGACTTAAACAAGTTCAAGAATCTTAAACCGGTTCAAAATGGGTAGAATGCTCATTCTTGAACCCAAAGACCCCCCTTGAACAGGTTCAATGGGGCTGAACTGGTTAAAGATGCCCAGAACCTCAAATTCACCCCTAACAGCCTAAAATTGAAATCTTATGCTCCTTGGCACTACTTTGGTCCTTTGGTGACCTTACTTAAGGCCCAAACCTGTCCTAATTCTTCCATTTAATGATGAAACTAACACAATTAGGTGGTAATGAAATCAAATAAGGCCATACATGAATCCAAGATACCGTTAAATTTAAACGAGAGTATCATACATCGAAAAATACGGCCTTAAGGCCTTACATGGATGTTAAAATCTTAATGAGACCATTAAATACAAAAAAATGGTCTCAAGACCATTTCTAACCATGTGATATATATACAAAATGATCCCTAATACTTATTTACAATAAAAGTGTTGAAATGCATATCGAGCACAAAAAAGCTCAAGCCCGTCAACTCACTAGACTGGTGGTAGATTATCATCCGCCACTCCTCTACCATGACCTGAAAAAAATGTTAATAATAAAAGGGTGAACATAAAGCTTAGTAGGAGGTGCCTAAGACACACCTCTTGTGACTCTGTGAATCCAAACAAGGAATAGGAAATTAGAGGATGGGATCATACAACTCTGGGGGGAAATTTTTTATCCATAATATCAACAACAAACAATCCAAGTCATAACGAGCAATGCCGTGCAATGGACTACAATGTCATACAATGTCGCTCCCCATTTCCAAAACCATTCATCATTTTTCAAACTGTTAATATAACCCGTCCGTTGGTGACTCCGCAGTGACACGAGAGAAGGATTGGCTACTGTCCCTGACCTTTAGTACCTCCGCGGAATCATTTGGGGCCCAACTAGCTCAACCACACTAGGGTGATTTCCGTAATTGCCTCTAGGTTATATTAACACGACGGCCTTTTGGTGACGCTGTGGCGACCGAGTTTTGCACGAAATCCTTTTATCAAATCTTTTTCCCAAAAATCCCCTTCTTTCATTTACTTCAAATTAACTTTCCCAATTCTTTGCCCAATGCAATGCATGAATGTCTCATGCCAATTATTGACAACAATATAATGATTTTTCAAGAGTTAATCACAATTAAGCATGCTAAATCAAAGAGTCTTTGTGGATTAGGACATCCCTACCTCAAATGAGAGAAAAGCCCCAAAAATTGCCCAATTATTAGCCCTAATTTCAAAATTTCAAGGTGCAACAAAACCTCCTTTGCTTCGATCAAATCAAAGATCTCAACGCGCTCTTTAATTTGTCGTGAATGGCACCCAAAAACTCCAAAAGATGAAGGAAAAATCAAAGATTGAAATTTGGAACCAAAAGAAAAAGAAAATTCTAGAAAGAGAATGAGAGAGAGAGACTTGCAGGAGAGAGAAAGTGAGATGAGAAAAGTGAGCCAATATTGGCTTTTTGGCCCTTTTTCTAAAAATAAAGCGGGTCCCACCAAAATAAAAATATTTCCCTTTTTATTTTATTTTCACCACTAATTTTATATATGTACACCCTATATTATAACCACATAGAACACATAAAATAAATAAACTGATGTGCAACTGGACCCAAACAAAACTGCGGTACACAACAATCCCGGTAGCGGGTCCCATACGGGACCTTCTGATATGGAAAATTGAAAAATGCCAAAATGGCAACCCTTACATTTCAAAGAGTCATGAACTCAATGAAATGCCCAAATCAACTCTCAAACACACCCGACATACTTCACGGTGTTCGGCACCCAAAACGAGAAAAGACGAATTAATACCCTTATGTAAACAGAAATTTCCAGAAATTAAAAGATGGCGAAAATTGGTTACCTTACAATTTCGGACCCGTTTTCGGGTCATCTTTTGGTCATCACTGACACACCGGGTTTATAAAAACTTGGGCTATCACACATAAACTATACCAACACTACCTTTCTCACACACACACACATCTACCCTCCACTTGTCATGATCCTAGGCCTCATCAGTAGGTTTAATCCAAGCCTTACTCTTGTCAAAATCCTAGCTAGGCTCACAAATGTTCTAATGGAAAGTCAACAAATAGGCTAATGAGAGTGTGACACTTGTCACTCTTTCTCAAAATTTCAAGTTAGTCCTTCTTCTAAATATCTAACAAAAATAATTGAAAAATGGTCCATAAGCAAAAATATCTTTAAAACTTAATTACGCAAATAATTCTGAAAAACGAAAATGTTTCCGAAGAAACTATGCATATCCATACTGCCATAATTTAAAATTAAATGAGCATATTTTTCTATTAAATTAAATCATGCATTGACAGTGAAAGATAAAATAATACAATGTACATGGTGCTAGAAATCGGTTCCGAGCACCGAACTCTACCTCGAGTTCGATAAAACCCTATGGCAACGCAAAAAAGAATAAAACAAATAAATAATAATAATAATAATAATAATAATAATAATGAATGTGAAAAATGGGAAAAAGAAAAAGAAGATGCGATCTTCACAATAAGGCTATGTCAATGGATGAGGAGATTCCATTATAATGATGTGGAGACGTTAGAATTTCTAGTAAATTACCTACCAAACCAAACTATCTCTCTACCCATCAGCTCACAATTCACTCCCTCGTGATGCTGCCCTTACTAGCTATATGTCCCTATGCTCACACATCTCAACAAAATTGTAACGCCCCAAAAGGATACCAAAATAATAATATAAAAAATATAAAATTTCGGCATAACCTCTACAGAAAAAGTCCCTCTACAACCTGTTGAAATACAAAAATAAATGCAATGGCCTCACTGGGCCTTAAATCTAACCTATCCTATCCGAACGCACAATACAGATATTATATTACATTCCCAAAATGGTTACATACATACAAAAGTCCCGTTCCTCCATCTCATCTAAACAAGGGACACACTTTAGTTACATCAATTTACAGTCCAAAAGTGTAGTTAGAATTTAAAAGTCCATAACTTACAACATTATACTACTTAAACTAAAGTTTCACAAGAAAGTTAAGATTACATTTACAAAATAGTAGAGTTCTAATACAAAAGATAGCAAAAATAAAATAAATCCCCCAGCTCATCTAAAATTGTGGTGGATCGTCGTCCGTCACCTCTTTTCCATGTCCTGAAAAATGTTTAAAATAATGGGGTGAGCATAAGCTCAGTAGGGAGTGTCTAAGACACACTTCTTATGTTCCCGTGAATCCATACAATGAATAAATAAAAGTGAACGGGATCATGCCATAGGGAAACACACATTCTCAACCACAATAACAAATATGTAACAAATATCAACCAATCACAATTTTACCACAATGTCATGAAGCATAATGTTATGTAAATATCACTCCCCATTTCTGAAACAATTCTATTTCAACAACCAAACCGTTAGTGTAATCCGACCCAAGGCACCTCCAAGGCGTCACGAAAGGAAGGTTGGTTAATTATCTACTACCACAATGCACCTCCAAGGCGTCACATCTGGCCTAGTTAACTCAACTACATTCCCTTCTAGACTACACCAACATCACGGACCATTAGGCGCCTCCTAGGCGTCCGGTTTTCGCAACACTTTTAGAAAATATTTTCCCCAAGATAATTTCGTTTGTTCTAAAAAAATATTTTTTTCCCCTTTCTCTTTCCCAATGAATACATGAATGTGTGTGTTTCAATTTATCAATTCAACTATAGGTTTTCACACATTCCATTTACATCATCATCATAATTCAATTAGAATTTCTAAACATTCATTTATTTTATTTATTTATTTATTTATAACCATAGCATCCATGTCTTTTCAAAACAATAAATAAATAAATAAATAATCATAGAACATACAACATATCAAACATTAAGCATGCTCATTTATCGCAATGAAAATAGAAATGTATATGAACTCAAATAACTCATGGAACATAGTTATCATTTTAATTACACGTAATTACAACAACAAGAAGCTAGGTAATGAAAATTTAGCATGCTTAGGATCAAATTTAAGGGGAAAAATTCACAAAAGACCAAGAAATTGTAGATTAGAACACCCCTACCTCAAATTGATGAAAACCCCTAATTTGAGCCCAAAAACCTAAGAATTTTGAACTCCCTAGAGTGCACCAAATGATGATTGGCTCCTATCAAATTGATAGCCTCGACAAGCTCAACAACTTTGCTTCACAATGTTTTACCAAATTCCCAAAAGAAAAAGCTAGATCAAGGTTTGAAGTTGCAAAAAGAAAAAAAAAAATAAAATAAAACTGCCGAGAAGAAGTGATGCAGCAGAGAGAGATGATGGTTCTGCGTAATGGCCTTATGGCCTTATGTTATGTTTTTAATTGGTTGGTGGGCCCACTTACTTTTTTTATAAAAAAATATCTTATAACATATATATATATATATATATATGAAACTATAAAACATTACATTCTCCCTAACTTTAAATGATTTCATCCCCGAAATCGAGCCATACCTGAGGGAGAAAACAACTCTGGATACTTGGAGTGAACCTCCTGTTCGAGCTCCCAAGTAGCTTCCTCAACTCCATGATGTCTCCAAAGAACCTTTACCAATGGTATCATTTTTTTCCTCAACAACTTCAGTTGTGTGTCAAGGATCTGAACTGGTCCCTCCTCGTAGGAAACATCCTTATCAATGTCTACATCAACCCAACTCAAAATGTGAGACGGATCTGGCTCGTACTTTCGTAGCATCGATACATAAAAGATATTATGAACTCTGTCCATCTACGGCGGCAAAGCAAGTTTGTAGGTAACCTCTCCTACCAGGTCTAAGATCTCAAAAGGTCCAATGAATCGTGGCGACAACTTGCCACTCTTCCCGAACCTCATCAACCCTTTCCGTGGAGAAACCCAAAGAAAAATGTGGTTTCCCACCTCAAAGGATAGCGGTCGTCTCCATCTATCTGCATAACTCTTCTGTCGGCTCTGAGCTGTAAGCAATCTCTATCTGATTAGCTTAATCTTCTCGGTAGTCTCAAGTACAATGTCGGGTCCTAAAGCGGCTATCTCGCCCACCTTAGTCTAACAGACAGGGGACCTACAAGGTCTATCATATAACGCCTCAAATGAAGCCATCTGAATACTTACCTGATAACTATTGTTGTAGGCAAACTCAATAAGTGGAAGGTGATCCTCCCAACTACCACCCAAGTCAAGTACATAGGCCCAAAGCATATCCTCCAAGATCTGGATGGTACGCTCCGACTGGCCGTCCGTCTGTGGATGGAATGATATACTAAGGTGCAACGCTGAGCCAAACGCTGGTTGAAGTCCTTTCCAGAACTTCGAGGTGAACTTGGCATCCCTATCCGACACAATAGCCACGAGAACTCTGTGTAATCTCATAATCTCTTTCACATAAAGTACACCGAGTGCCTTAGCGTCATCTATTGCCTTAATAGGCAAGAAGTGAGCCGTCTTGGTCTATCTATCGATAATGACCCATACGGCTTCATTTCCCCTCCGTGACTTAGGAAGACTCGTCACAAAATCCATTGCAATCTCCTTCCATTTCCACTGCACTACTGGCAATGGCTGCAATAAACCAGCTAGTCTCTGATGCTCAGCCTTCACCTGCTGACAGGTAAGGCACTGAGCCATAAACTGTGCAACATCCTTCTTCATTCCATTCCACCAACACTAACATCTTAGATTGTGATACATTTTGGTACCACCCAGATGAACTACAAAGTAGGAAGTGTGAAACTCCCGTAAGACGTCCTCACGACAAACTGTGGGAATAACTAACAAACCCCTGAGCTGTAGACCTCCATCTGCATGTAAGGTCCAATCCTTTACGGTCTTGCCACTGGAGATCAAAGTGTAAATGGCATCCAAATCCGAATCCTGTCTCTGTGACTCAATCAACCATTTAACAAGAGTGGGTTGAGCCATAAGACTAAACAAGAATGCTAACTCACAGCCATCATCATCATCATTAAAGCAATACAATCCCATTTCAGCCAAATCTTTAAGCATCTTCCATTTCCGAATAGCTAAACTAGCCAAAGTTCCATGAGATTTTCGGCTTAAAGCATAAGCTACAACATTTGCCTTGCCAGGATGATACTGCAAATTAAAGTTGTAGTCTTCTAAGAACTCAACCCATTGCCGCTGTCTGTTGTTCAAGTCCTTCTGGGAGAAAAGGTACTTGAGACTCTTATGGTCTGAGAACACATCAAATCTCTCACCATATAAATAGTGTCTCTAACACTTCAAGGCAAACACAACTGCCGTTAGCTCTAAGTCATGAGTAGGGTAGTTAAGCTCGTGAGTCTTCAATTGTCGAGACCCATAAGCCACTACTCTACCATCCTGTATCAGTACACAACCCAAACCATCACATGAGGCATCACAATAAATCACATAACCCAAGCCACGCTCGGGTATCACCAACACTGGAGCCGTAGTCAACCTTGTTTTCAACCCTTAAAAGGATAACTCACATGCCTTATCCCATGCAAACTTGATCCCTTTCCGGGTCAATCTGGTTATAGGAGCTGCTAAATAGAAAAAATCCTTCACAAATCTCCGATAATAGCCTGCTAGGCCAAGGAAACTCCAGATCTCAAAGACATTCTTGGGTTGCTCCCAATTCAGAACTGCCTTTATCTTTGAAGGATCAACTGAAACCCCACCTTCTGAGACAACATGTCCCAAAAATTTCACCTATTGTAGCCAAAACTCACAATTTTCATATTTAGCATACAAACGGTGCTCCCGTAGAATCTGCAACACTATATTCAAATGGACCTCGTGCTCCTCCCGAGTCCGTGAATGTCATCCATGAAAACTACCACAAACTGATCCAAGTAATCGTGGAAAACACGGTTCATTAGATCCATGAATGCCACTAGTGCGTTAGTCAGACCAAAGGGCATGACAAGAAACTTATAATGTCCATACCGCGTACGGAAAGCGGTCTTTGGAATATCCTCCTCTCTGACCCGCAACTGATAATAACCTGACCTCAAGTCAATCTTCGAAAAACAACTGGTTCCTCACAACTGATCAAACAAATCATCTATCCTTGGCAAGGGATACTTGTTCTTGATGGTAGCATGATTTAACTTCCGGTAATTAATGCACAACCTCAAAGAACTATCTTTCTTCTTAGCAAATAAGACCGGTGCACCCCACGGTGACACAATCGGTTGAATAAAGCCTTTCATTCTTAAATCGTCAAGTTGTTTCTTCAATTCTTCCAATTCAATTGGTGCCATACGATACGGTGCCATAGAAATTGGCACGGTACCAGGCATCAAATTAATAGCAAACTCTACCTCTCGGTATGGAGGCAACTCAATCAAGTCCTCAGGGAACACATCCAGAAAGTCACGCATAACCACTGGATAATCAATCCCACAAAACTTAATATCATCATCGGCAAAAAGGTTAGCTAAGAAGAACCCTTGTCAACCCCGCCCTCTAACACCATAGAATGAATGAGTGAAAGGATCACACCGATCTCCCACAAAACAGAAACAATCCCCATTCGAGGTACACACTGAAACTCTACCGCTAAAACAATCAATGACAGCTCTAAAGGATGACAACCAGTCCATCCCAAGAATGACATCAAATCCTGTCATCTCGAGAAGGATAAGATCGAACTCCAGTACCCGTCCGGCAATGGTAATGGAACTGTAATGACCCGGATTTTTCGGATAAATTTTTTCCGTTGTCTTTTCCCTTCTGAGTTTGGTTTCTTCTCGATTAGTGTCGTCTCGAGTGCTCTGGAGTGATTTCTGAGACTCTTTTCTGTGGATTGACAACTTCCTTTGAGGACCGAGTCAGTTCTGCACTTTTCATTTTTTGACACTATTCACATTTTGTCTTTTTCCCTATTTTGTCTTTTCCTCGTTTGTCACTCTGTTTGCGTAACCACACTTCTTGTGTTCGGAGTTGATTTTTGACTTCGCGTATCTTCATTCTCAATGATTTCTATGAGATACGTATCTTTACTTTCATGAGAAAGTACTCTGGTTGCTCCCGGTGTTCATAGGGGCATAAATGCAAAGTTCTTTGAAAACTTTTTCTCTTCTTGGGGTGTTTTTCATAAATATCTTTTGAAGATATTTTATTTCAAGGGTATCTAAGAAAATATCTTTTGGAAGATATTTTCATTCTGGGGCAGTTTCGCAGTTTTCACTTTTTGGAGGGATCATTGTGCAATTAATGAAAGTTATTGCTCAATGCCTTGTTTTGAGCCTGGATCCTCGTACGGGACTCATTTTCACATTTTGTTGAGTCATGGACTCTTAGAATTTCCTCCTGGACGATGTTTTCTAGTTTCGAGATTCTTGGCCCCAATTTGCGCTAAACTTGTTTTGGGCATAACTCTCTGCTCGGGACTCGATTTTTGACGTTATTTCTTCCGTTGTTCATATTTTCTCATTTGGAATCTTTTTTGTTCACGGAGTTTTGCCATTTGAGAGCGTCTGCATGAATTCCACTTTTCCGGACCCGGCGGGGCCCATTCGGGGCAGTTTTTGAGTTTTTCTATAAATAGGAGGTCTTAGAAAGAAAAATCAGATTTTTCTCTCTCTCTCCTCTCTCATGGCCGGTCCAAGCTCCATCCATGGCTGCCATCTTCTCTCTCCTCTTTTGGACCTCTTCCCTTCATTAAAAAGTAGTGATGCCTTTGTGTTTATTGTTCCCCTCGGCGAGACCTTTGATTCCAACCGATTGGAATCTCATTTTGGCCATTTCTTGAGTTCCGGTTTGAAGTCAAGTTGTGTTTTTGATGGGGCTTCTTGGGATTCATGTTCGTGGTGTTGTCCCCGATAAAACTTAGGAGTTTCATCAGATTCAGAGCCGATTTATTTTGGTGGGGATTTGAGATTTCATCTCAAATGGAGGTAGGGAATGTTTTAGGATTTTATATGTGTTGTATTGTGTGTTTTCCATGTTTATACAACCTATATGCATGCCTTGTATCAAATTTAGGAAATTTGAAATATTTAATTCTTTGTATAAGATTTAATTTTCATGATGATGAGAAACTTAGTTTTGAATTGTGGCATGGTAGAAACTCTTGTTTTAATATGTTGGTTAACATATATTAAATTTGGATTAATTAAATAAGAATTGCTCCTTTTAATTAATATTTATCTTTTGTGAAAGATTTAAGTTCATGGCCATACCTTGCATAGAATTGAGTTGTGTTATGTTTCTAAATTAAGTTTTGGCATGTTTGTTAACATACTTTAATTTGAGAGCATTTGGTTGAGTTTGGAAATCTAGAGATTTAATTACGGAAATTAATTAAAATCTATTTTGGTGGTTTCATGGGCCTAATTAAGCTTGTTTGTGAATATATGTAATGACCATGATATGTTTATTAACATATATTAAATTAGGGCCAATTGGAAATGATTTGAAATCTAGAGAGTTTAATTATTTTGATGTAATTAAATTCTATCTTGTGTATCCATGGATCTAATCATGTTTTAGAAGTTGTTTCTATTTTAAGAGTATGGATTTAGACTTGTGATGTATCCACTAGATTGTGTTATATGCATTGAAGAGCATTATTGTTAAGTTTATATTCATGAGAGTATGTTTCTAATATGAATATATTATTGGCTTGTGATTTCGTAGCATTATGGATATGAAATGCTTATTATGCACAATTGAGAGTTATATCGCTAACTTGTTACTATGTAATAGTAATATGTATAAGTTATGAACTTATTTGGCTTATTTTGGAATCTTGGAACATTGTTGAGTTGAGATGGCTAGGGTTTGGTTCTAGTACGGGGACGTGAGTCCTCTAAGTCATTGAGATAGTGCGCACTTAGGGTGGTCTTCCCTGCGGGTTAGTGCCCGGAATAACCATTGAGGTATCGGCAGAATTCCGAGCGTGATATCCAAGTCTTCCACTATTTGTTTTCGCATTCAATTCCAAGTTGACAATCATGTTTACCTTGTTAACTTGTGGTTTTGGTTATTGGCGATTTTGATGTTGTTAAGTACATCCATACTAAATTGATATATTTAGTTGATTTCACACTTTTAGATTTCTAGTTGATAACCTAGAGAATCTATGTCTTGATGTGTGGTATTAGGTATTCTAATTATGCTAAATTGTTATATTTAGTTGGTGTTGCATTTTAAACTTCAAGTTGATTACCTTGAGAATCTATATGTTGTTGCTTTATGTAAGTATGCTCCTATGTTGTTGCTTTGTGTAAGCATGAACCTATATTGCTAAAATTGCATGAATGAAGTGATTGATGCTAGAAATGATCTTAGGTAGCTAGGATGCTCCTTGGGTCTCACCTTTGACATAGACGTTAAGTGGAATGAACCACAATAATTAAATCATGCAAACTTGTAAAACGTAGGTCGATGCATGCTCATTTCCTACGAGTAGCTTTATGTTACTCACCCCTATGATACTGGGGCATATTTCAGGTACAAGAATCAAAGTTGAGGTCTTCATTACGCTTGGATGGTTTGTGGACTTGGAGACTTCCATTTTTGTGAAGGTTGGCTTGGAATGCCAATTGTAGTCTTATATGTCAACATGTGTACATTTGATTCCCTATATGTAATGTGTACATGAGTACACTCTTTATGATGTATTTGACATGTATGAGATGAGGCCGGAGGCCAATGACATGTAAATTGTATCCTATGTAATTTTTGACTTCATGGAATATTATAAATGTATTGAAAAATATTGAGTTTTTGCTTCACCATGTTTGCATTAGGTGTGGGAATTCCATTTTGATTCTTCCATTAGCATTCATTCACCATGTATGAAAGTGTGGCCAAGGGCCAAATGGTATTTTGAAACCATCTCATGATTTTAAATTTCAAGTTTTCGTTCCAAACTTCATTTTTGGCATTTTGGCTGTTGGGGGGTCATTTTTTGTATCGGCCATATTTTTGGGCCATGGACCATTGTAGCACATCTTACTAGGTAAGTTACATTTGCGTGCATGGTCATTTCCAGGCAAAACTTCTTCTTTGGTGAAATGAGCCTCCTACGAACTCATTTTACACTTTTGTTGCATATTCTGACCTAAAGGTATTTTGGAAATTTCCCTTGAGGAATAAATTCTGTTCTTTACATGGTCACTTAGAAAATGTGATTTTGGGGAGGGTTTCTTTTTTGTGTTTTTCCAGAAAATGCCATCTTGGCATCGGAAATTGCATCCGAAGTTTAGCTCTTAGTTTTTAAATTTAGCAGCTTTTTGGACCCTCTGGACCAGTTTTCTTGGGAGGGAATTTTGGGTATTTCACAATGCGTATTTTTCAATTTTTCTCTTTAGTCACGTAGAAATCTCGATTTTGGGGGGTTTCTTCTTTGAGTTTTTCCAGAAAATGTCATCTAGACCCTCAAATTTCCATTTTTCTAGGAAAAACTCCTGCTGCCAAGTTTTTAGGTTGCACTTTACTGCCCTCTTCACATGTAAACGGTTACGAGGGGTTTCGTAACCGGTTACATGTGCTTGGGCAGTGTTTTGGTCGAGTTTTTTGGTCTCCTAACCGGTTAGGAAGGCTTGGTAACTGGTTAGATGTTCTTGGTTACCCCCTTTTTGACCGTTTTGCCCCTTCTTCTTCCGTAAGCCATATCTTCTTCATCCGGGCTCCGAATCAAGTGATTTTTGAGTTTAAGTTCATTGATTTTTCGTTGTCTTTCCAATGGTGTGCTGGGTGGCACCCACTTTTAGGCTGGTAATGACAACTTTTCCCCTAGGTGCATTCTTGTCCGTTTTTGAAATGTTGTTTCCACATTTGATTCCTTTGTGTCATGTGACCTCGTTGAGGGTCACAATGGTGTCTTAGAGTCATGTTGTATCTCTAGAGACCGTTGTTTGTCTTTTGCTTCCGCATTTCGGATCCGTTATCGGGTCATCTTTCGGTTCATCACTGATGCACCGGGTTGAAAAACTTGGGCCGTCACAGGAGCAACCCGACAAACTCTACGAAGAGTGACTGAATTCCCAATAGGCATGTCAACATAAAGTGGTTTGTCTAACTGATTGACCTCCAACCCCAATGCCCGTGCAAATGATGAAGCAATGAATGAATAGGAATTAAGCACCAGAATCAAACAACACACGAGCCCAAGAATGGGACACAAGAAACATACCCCTGACAACTGAAGGACTGGATGATGGCTCAGCTGGAGTGAGTGCAAACACGCGACCCTAGGTCCTCTGCCCCTAAGAACCACCTGCTTGATAACCAGACTGCTGAGTGGGTGCACTCGAAGAAACTCCCCTACCCGATCGAGAACTCTGGGCTGACGTGGCTGGCTGAGACGGCTGAGGTGGTGGTGGCGGTCGAAACCCTGACTGAACTGTGGCAAACTGCATCTGCCTCTGCTGTGAACCTCCACCTCTGCCCAAACCACTGCCCCGCTGTAGACAATCTTTCACCCTATGGCCCTGCTGGCCACACCCGAAACATCCACCAGACGCCACCCGAATCTGAATACACTGGGACTTGTGCTGCCCTAGTTGCCCACACTTGAAACAAATCACCTGAGGTACCTGAGTCTGAGTGCATTGGGACTTGTAATGTCCTAACTGCCCATATCTGAAACAAGTAACATTCGGTCTAGAAGACCCCATGGACACTGAAGCTCTGGGTGCAGATCTGACTAGCTGCTGTCCCCTGAACCCTGACTGCTCATGCTTCTGCTTCTTACTTGATTGTCCCTCGGAGAAAGCACTCATACCCCTGTTGTGCTTGTAGGACTCCCTGATAGCCTTACTATCTTTACTTTCAGCCTCAACCACTAAGGCCTTTCGCACTGCTTTTGCATACTCTGTTGGTTCTAAAGCAGCTACAATTGGCCTAATAGTAAGATCAAGGCCATCAACAAATTTCTCTATATTTCCTTCCTCATCATTAGCAATCCCAGGTATAAACCTCAAAATTGACGTAAACTTGTTCTCATATTCTATAACTGTCATGTTTCCTTGCTTCAACCCATCAAACTCCTTCTTTAGCTCCCTCCGCTTTAGCACCGGAAAGTATTTCTCATAGTACAACTTCTTAAAAGTATCATATGTCATAGTATCCAAATCGTACGTGTGTGAAACGGTCTTCCACCACATCTCAGCATCACCAATAAAATTGTAAGTTGCCAATATGATCTTCAACTTGTCCGCTACCAAATTCATAGCATTAATATGCTTCTCTACCCTATCCATGAAACTATCCGCAACAAGCGAATCTAGGCCGCCCTTAAACAAAGTTGGCATCAATTTCACAAACTTTGCAATGTGGTAAAGAGTCAACTCATTTGTCTTTGGAGGTGGCGGTGGTGGTGGTGGTACCGGTGGTGGCACAAACAGTGACAGTGACGCACCTACCGGTCGAAATGTATCAAAAAGAGCTGCCTGAACGGCTAACCTCAACTGTTCCTCATTTATCTGAAAAGGTGGATCAACGATCCCCCTCGCTTGTCCCCCTCTTGGTGGGACCAAATCACGCAACAAGATATCTTCCTCAACTTGCTCATGATCCCTTTCCACGGGATTAAAGCTAGAACTTTCCCCGGGATCCCTTCGTGGTAGCATAATGCTATAAGAAAAAGGAAACGGATCAATTACAATGACGCTAAAATACATACGAGAACGGAGTCATCACGCGAATGACTTGACAAGAATAGAAACACATAAACACCTTCCATACTCCCAGAATACCCAACTAATGATAAACATAATCATGCTAATAATATACAACAACACTAAGCACTTAACACGTAATCATGTAAGCAGTTAAACAATTAAGCATGGCTTTTAAATAATTAAGCACCTTAACACATAGGCATATAAGCATGTAATCACGTAAGCGATTAAGCAAGTAAACAAATAACTTAACTCCCCATGCAATCCTAGGTAAGCCTCTACCCGTCGTCCTAATGGTATTCGAACCATTGCTCTGATACCAAATTTGTAATGCCCCAAAAGGATACCAAAATAATCATAACAAAATTATAAAATTTCAGCATCACCTCTGCAGAAAAAGTCCCTCGACAACCTGTTGAAATACAAAAATAAATGCAATGGCCTCACTGGGCCTTAAATCTAACCTATCCTGTCCCAACGCACAATACAGATGTGACGACCCTAGATTTTTCAACCCAGTATGTCCTGTGATGACCCAAAACGGATCCAAAATGCGGAAGCAAAAGATAAAAAAATGGTCTCTAAAGATACAACATTCCTCTAAGACACCAATGTGACCCTCAACAAGGTCACGAAACCCAAAGGAAGAAAATACGGAAGCAAAATTTCAAAAACGGATAAGAATGAACCTAGGAAAAAAATGGTCATTCCACACTAAAATAGGTGCCACCATGCATACCATTGGAAAGACAACAAAAAAATAATAAGTATAGACTCAAGAATCACTTGATTCGGAGTCTGGACGGCAAAAATATCAAGTTTTGAAGTCGAAGGAAGGGAAACCCTATCCCGATTCAAACCAAAAATAGACACTACCTTACTAAAACTTGAATAACTTGAGCCATAAGAAGAATCTGAAGCTCTAATTAGTACCATTGGAAAGCTTATTTCGACGCGATCAATTTAGACTCAAGAACGAAACAATTCGGAGTTAAAACAAAGAAGTTATGATGATTTGAAGTCGGAGGTGTAGTGTTGAACCAAGACACACACACCCATGAACAGTACTTTGAGCACTCGAACAAGGACTTCGAGCGCTCGAAAATTTCCCTAAGAAATCTGCCCAAAGTTCAAGCGCTCGAACTCCCCCTTAAAGCGCTCGAACTTCTGTGGCTGCTTCTAAAATGCTGACTTGAAATGCAATTTTGTAGACTTTTTGGGCCTTTTTGAGAAAAACACAAAGAAGAAACTACCCTCAAAATCATGTTTTCTAGCCAATCATGCCAAAAGAAAACTTTATTTTTTAAGTGAAAACCCCAAAATGCCCTTATGCTCAATTTAGGCTCAAATCGGCAAAAATGTAAGTTTGCACCAAACATACATTTGACCCCAAATGCACTTCTAGGATGAAATGACTATGCACGCAAATGTAATAAGTGATTTTGAGCACGCGGGAATGGTCCACGGCTTCCGAAAATGACCGATGCAAAATCCGACCCCCTGACAGCCAAAAAGGCGAAAATGAATTTGAATGGAAATTTTGAAAACCAAAATTAGCAAATGGATGGAAATTACCGTTTGGCCCTTGGCCGCACTTCATGCATGATTAATGAGATCTTACGGAAGAATCAAAATGGAACTCCCACACCCGATGCAAACATAGTGAGACAAAACTTAACATTTTTTCAATATTCTCATGATATTTCAAGAAGTCAAAACTACATAGGATACAAATACATGTCATTGGCCTTCAGCCTCATCTCATACATGTCAAATACATTATAAAGAGTGTACTCGTGTACACAATACATGTTTAAATTCAAATATACATATTTTGACATATAAGGCTACAAATGCCTTTTCAAGCCAACCTTTACAAGAAATGAAAATCTTTGTGATACCCCTCGGATCCGAGACACGGGTTGATCAGGCCTAGGCCCAAACCTGAGGGATATCAAATAATTAATATTTTAAAATGAACACAAAATACAAATTAAATAAGAATTCAAATCTAAGAGCTAAAAGAAACTAAAAGGAAATCCTTGAATCATAATTAATCAAATCCGATAATCCAAAACTCCATAAGTTTACAACTCGGGAATCTATCCATTGGACCCCTTATTAAAATTCTCAAACTAAAACCGAAGTAATAGAAATAAAATCCAAAACTAACATAGAGAAGATTCCTACATAATCGGAGGAATGAATGGCTATATCTGCTCTGCACGTCCGAGCTCTAACCCTGGAACTGACGAACACCTGAAAAATAAAGGAGTGGGTCAGGCCCACATGCAAGTCCTGATCTATTACAATCCAAATAGTAATTCGATATGCAGATACATCCTACGAAGACTCAACAATATCTAGAGTAGTCCATATATGTATATAGTACACACTATAGGACGCTCGCTAGTCCAGTAGGTCTATCTCAACCTGAATAGAAGGCAACATGCGAATACGCACCCGAAGGTGGGCATGAGTACCTAGACCTACCAAGGAACAACACCTATGTCCAGTTATCCATCCTAGGCGATATACGCACCCTAACCATGGTCCTGAGACTCAAGATCATACCATAGCACATAAAATAAATATATAAAGTCCGTACTCCTAATACAAAATATCATCCATCTATTTAGTGGTCTGATATATGTATAACAAATCCATCCTGAAACCACAATAGGTCATTCAATTTATTTGATTGACATGACACAAGTAGGTGATGGACTTAACCCTTATGGTTAATCCATACCTTAATCCAAATTTGGTAGGACTTAGTGTTTTGAACTAATCCATTCCCAATATAGGTAGGTCTTAGTGTTTTGAACCAAGCCATCCCTAATATGACACCGTCCCATACCGGTTCATATATATATCCATATAAGTAGGACTTAACCTTTTTATGGTTAATCCAACTCATTCCAAATTAGGTAGGATTTAGTGCTTGAACTAATCCATACCTAGTATGTCACCGTCCCATACCGGTACATACAATCCTCCAATTAACGAAGTTGACAAAAACAGGAATAAGTATTTATCAACCATACTCCAGAATTAGCATAAATATAGTTTAACATGTATATAACCAACTTATGCATTCAATATAAGATCTAGAATCCCAATTACAGTCCATTAAATTTATTAAGTAGAATTACACAATCTACCTCTCCAAACAGTACCATAACTGATGCAATGTAAAATAGATTTTAACACCAGTTGATCCCAACTAAGCATACATATAACTATACAACAGTATGCTCATAACACAGCTGCAAAACATGATTTATAAATCCAAGTCATGCAGAGAAATAAAATTCCAAAAATAGTAAACAATAGAAATTAATTTTCAAATCATCCACCCACAGGTTCACTGTTTAATCTTAGATTAATCCCATTCTTAGTTCCTACTTGTAATCATGCTTCCCAACATTTTTACAAGTCTTAAACATTAAATTACAACATCCAGTAGCCTTTAAATAATTTTAGAAAATCCAATTTCAGCCAAAAAGTCCCTAAAAATTTGATTCTGTGCGTTTTAAAATGGAGCAGGCTCTAAAATTTGAAGCCTGCTCAATTTTTCTCTTGGAGCCGGCTCTAAGGTATTTGAGAGCCTGCTCTCTTTTCCCCTAGCCTCCATTGTCCGTTCCAGCTTCGTCTTCTCCAATTTCGGTGATTACCAGAGCCTCTGTAACATGTTTTAATTCTCATTCTAGGTTCAATCTCAGTCCTAGGTACATATTAAACCACTGATATTCAATGATAGCATGCATAAAACATAGGTTTAGAAGCAACGATTACAAAACCTTAGTCTGAAACTTTAAGCAACCCACAACGGATTTATTTGGTGATCTTCATTACTATTTTAAGAACTTATTCTAGGGTTCATTTAAATATCTCAAACTAATACTAAAACATAGATATCCAATAACAACAGGAATTTAACACAAGTGCTAAAATAATCGGCAACAAGATTTCTGTTAAAACTTTTAAGCAACATCAAACTGATTAACTCAATAGAAACAAAATACCGATTCCACATGCATACAAGATGAATTATAACATTCGTTGAATCTGTTTTAATGTTTGATTAATTCCTGGAGTCTAACTAGGCATGCACAGAACACGAATTAATGGGAGAGAGAAGAACAGAGACTTGCCTGCAGTTTCAGATTTGAAACTATAATCCACCGTCTCTATAAATTCCAGCAACGTCAACTTGTTGTTATCAACCTCTGCCACTCCTAGTTAGGACCAGAACTCCTCCTTGAATCCCTCCCTTAATCTCCTAAAGTTTCTCTCGGTAAACCACACAAGCTCCCTCTCTGTTTCTCTGCCCTCACAACTCTCTGTATGACTCTGTTACGTGACTCTGTTATTGAAGGTGGTGAGTAGGGTTTATCAAAAACCCTAGGCAGATGTATACCCATATATTTATAGAGTTATACCAAACCCTAAATTAATTCAAGCCCTAACTAAATCCTAACCGGCCCATAGAACATAAATAAAACCTGTGTCGGCTAAATAACTAAACCCTAAATTATAAAACAATTAATTTTACATAAGCACGTAATTAAGAAAACTTAAGAAACACAATTAAATAACCAATTAACCTAAAAAAAATTTATTTAAACAATTAATTCACGAAATGCAAATAATTTATTAACCAAATATTTAAAACAATTTAATTCAAGTAATGCAATTAATCTAGCAAACAATTTATTTAAACAACCAAAATACAATTTAAACAATAAATTTAGTAAAAACACACATACATAATTAAAATAAATGCCAGGACTATCTTTTTTAAAATTAGGGGTATTGCATTCTTCTCTCCTAACAAAAGGAATTCCGTCCTCGAAATTCGCTCTTACCTTCTTCCCATAATTCAGGAAACTGCGAGCGAATGACATCCTCTCGTTCCCAAGTGGACTCAGCCTCATTGTGATGACTCCACTGAACACGTACCAAAGGAATAACCTTGGTACGAAGAATCTAATCCCGTCGGTCTACAATACGACACGGCGGCTCCAAATAAGTTGCATCCGGCTGCAACTCAATCTCCCCAACATCGATATGCTGATACCGATCCTCATCGCGCAGAAATTTCCGCAACATGGAAACATGAAACACGTTGTGGACGCGATCCAAAGTATCCAAAAATGCCAAGCCAACCGATAAGCAACAACTCCAACACGATCCGTAATCATGAATGGACCGACAAACCGCTGTGCCAACTTCCCTTTCTTCCCAAAACGCATAACACCTTTCATAAGTGACACTTTGAGGAGAACCTGATCTCCAACTCTAAACTCCAAAGCACGAGTACACCGATCAGCATAACTCTTCTGCCTACTCTGAACAGTACGCATGCGATCCCTAATAAGAGCGATCTTTTCAAAGGTATCCTTGATGAACTCAGGACCCAAGAATCGATTCTCTCCAACCTCCATCCAACAAACAGGTGATCGACACAGTTGACCGTACAATGCCTCAAATGGTGCCATACCAGTAGTCTTCTGAAAACTATTGTTATACGCAAACTCCACAAGTGGCAAGTAATCCTCCCAATGGCCCTTGAAATTAAGAACACATGACCGAAGCATATCTTCCATAATCTGATTTACCCTCTCAGTCTGTCCGTCAGTCTGAGGATGATAAGCAGTACTAAGATGTAACTCCGTACCCAAAGCCTGCTAAAAGCTCTTCCAAAATCCAAATACAACGCTTGAATCCCTGTCTGATATAATAGACAATGGAATGCCATGTAGCTTCACAATCTCTGAAATGTAAAGCCTTGCCAACTGCTCGAAGTGTAATCAGTGCAAATAGGCAAGAAATGAGCTGACTTGGTCAACCTATCCACAATAACCCATATGGAATTATGTCCCTTGAAAGAATTTGGCAACCCTTTCACAAAATCCATAGAAATGCTCTCCCATTTCCACTCCAGTATCGGTAGTGGCTGTAGAGCTCCTGGCGGCCTTTGATGATCAATCTTGACCATCTGACAAGTACCACATCGTGAGACAAAAAGAGCAATGTCCCTTTTCATACCTGCCTACCAAAACTGCCACTTCATATCTTGATACATCTTGTCGCCTCCTGGATGAACAGAAAACTCGGAGTGGTGAGTCTCAGTCATCACATCTTTCCTCAAATCATCAGCAGAAGGTACCACTAACTGACCCTTGTACCGCAAACCTCCATCAGCCCCAACATAGTAGAATGGAACCTCTCCGGAAGTTATCTCTGCAACTTTGTCGATACACTGCTGATCGGTGAGTTTTGCTTGTAAAACCTTGCGAATAATGGAAGGTGTAACCACTATGCAAGCCATAAAAGCGTCTGACAACTCATCTACATTCTTCAAAGTATTCCACTCAGTGGTGAATAAGGCAGAAAGACTACCCACAGGTCGGCGACTGAGTGCATCTGCTACCACATTTCGCTTTCCCTGGGTGATACTGTATCGAGAAGTGATAGTCTTTCAAGAATTCCAACCACCTGCGCTGTCTCATATTCAGCTCCCGCTGAGTGAACAAATACTGCAGACTCTTGTGATCGCTGAATAATCTGAAGGACTCACCCAACAGATAATGCCTCCATATACGTAAAGCAAAGACCACAGCTGCCAACTCCAAATCATGCGTTGGATAATTAAGCTCATGAGGCTTAAGCTTCCGAGATCCATACGAAATCGGTCGCTCTTCCTGCATCAAGACACATCCAAGACCCTGCAATGAAGCATCCGTGTAGACCAGATACTCTATCCCACTCTGTGGGGTAAACAAAACTGGTGCAGAAGTCAACTTAGTCTTCAGCTCATCAAAAGCTTTTTGACAATGTTCATCCCACACGAACCGTACACCCTTCTTAGTCAGATGAGTGAGTGGTCTTGCTATCTTTGAGAACCCATGGATGAACCTCCTGTAATACCCTGCCAGACCGAGAAAACTCCGAATCTCAGTAGGTGATGTAGGCTGTCCCCACTCAACCACTGCGGAAACCTTGGCTGGATCCACCGCTATTCCCTTTTCTGACACTACGTGACCCAGAAACTTCACTT
This sequence comes from Cornus florida, assembly GCF_030987335.1. Lineage (NCBI taxonomy): Eukaryota > Viridiplantae > Streptophyta > Magnoliopsida > Cornales > Cornaceae > Cornus > Cornus florida. Next base: position 26,350,628 of record NW_026775571.1, on the reverse strand, counting down.
CCCGCTGCCAAAATTCATATTTCTCAAACTTGGCATACAACTGGTGCTCACGAAGCATCTACAACACCATCCGAAGATGTCTCGCATGATCGTCCTCAGACCTAGAATAGATCAAGATATCATCAATGAAAATAATGACAAACTGATCCAAATAAGCCCCGAAGACCCTGTTCATTAAGTCCATGAACACTGCTGGTGCGTTAGTTACCCCAAACGGCATGACACGGAACTCATAAGAACCATATCTCGTGAGAAACGCGGTCTTAGGAATATCCTGCTCCCTAACTCTCAGCTAATGATAACCAGAACGTAGATCAATCTTGGAGAAGTACGTGGCTCCCCTTAACTGATCAAACAAATCATCAATCCTAGGTAAAGGGTACTTGTTACGAATCGTAACCTTATTCAACTCTCTGTAATCTATACATAGGAGGAGCGAACCATCCTTCTTCTTCACAAATAGTACTGGTGCTCCCCAGGGTGACGTATTCCTATGAATAAAACCCTGGCTAAGTAACTGCTGAATCTGATCCCTCAGCTCTCACATCTCCACTGGTGTCATCCTATGTGGTGCCCTACCGACAAGCGTAGTGCCTAGAGCTAAGTCTATCACAAAGTCGATCTCGCGACTAAGTGCCAACCCTAGAATCTCCTGAAATACTTCCGGGAAGTCCTGTACAACTGGTATGCTATCCACTGATACAGTAATCCCCTCCTCCGTTTCCTACTTCATTCGAAACAAATAGGTGCTAGTGTCCCCGTTAAAACGTGGCATGGAAACGACATAAACATCCTGACTAGGTATGGTAACCACAATAGACCCATCCAAAACAAATAACTTGAGCATGGCAGTGATAACAAATCCATCCCAAGTATCACGTCACGTGTGCATATCCAGGACCAAAAGATTTGTTACAAATCTGAGTCTACCAATATCTAGTGTCACAAGCCCATCCTCCTATGTAAAATGGCGGTATTGCCAAAAAGGTGTAGAGATACCCTGAGGTCTATTGCATACATATGTCACCAACCTAAATCCCAACTGTTCTGAATACTCTGTAATGTAAAACACGTAAAGTAAACAAAATACTCCGAAATCTGCTCAGAGTTAGAATGTCGTTTTATTTTGAGAATCTTCCTTCTATACCAAACCTACCATCTTGAGTTTACACAAGTTCTTTTATAACTCCCTGGTAATCATCCTATTGCAAGACAATGAACCTATAAGCAAAACTTTGTTTGCTTACCCAAAAACCAATCACCCTACTGCGACTGACTTTATTTCCTTATCGCAACGTACACATTCCAATACAGTTTAATAAAACTATTCATGTATACATCACAACACAACTTCCAATAAACAAAATTAAGATAACCAAAACCACAAGTTTACTTTATTAAGAACTTTTCAAACCAAAACTGTCAAACAAATAACCGTAAGGTGTTCTTCAACATAATCCTAATGTACGTGATTAAATCCATACTACCTTCTTACTAATACATCCTCCACTACTAGTAATTAAAAGTACTCTTAAAAGAGCAGTCATCCTTGAACTCCGGTGCCCTCCACCTCGGATGCTCCGGTATCTCCTCCATCCTAATCTTCTTCAGGGTCTTCCTCTCCGTTTAGCTCAGCTTCGAGCACCACCGAAATTGTGTTAGGTCCACAGTATGGTAGCCAATCCCGCACGTAAGAAACTTTCCTTGACTTGTACTCCAAAGCAACTCCTATTGGAATCAATTCCTTAGTCTCCAATTCTGCCTTCTTGATCGGCCTTCGTAGGGGAATCGTCGGAGTAACCTTCCTCGGCCTTGGGCCCGTCTTTGCTTTCATTGCGGCCCTTATCCTCTTCCTAGTGCCAAATATTCTGCAATTACAGAATAAACTTGACATCAGTAACCTCTAAACGAACCGTAAAGGAATACTATGAATCCTAAACTTAAGCTCTATTCACGAGAAAACGCTAAGCGGAAGTCTTATATGATAGAATCCTAGAGAAACTTAAACCTGGAGTGCTCTGATACCAACTGTAATACACCTCAGATACGAGAAACGGGTTGATCAGGCCCAGGCCCAAACCCGAGGGATATCAAATAATTAATATTTTAAAATGAACACAGAATACAAATTAAATAAGAATTCAAATATAAGAGCTAAAAGAAACTAAAAGGAAATCCTTGAATCATAATTAATCAAAACTGATAATCCAAAACTCCATAAGTTTACAACTCGGGAATCCATCCATTGGACCCCTTATTAAAATTCTCAAACCAAAACCGAAGTAATAGAAATAAAATCCAAAACTAACATAGAGAAGATTCCTACATAATCGGAGGAATGAATAGCTGTATCTGCTCTGCACGTCCGAGCTCTAACCTTAGAACTGACGAACACCTGAAAAATAAAGGAGTGGGTCAGGTCCACATGCAAATCCTGATCTACTACAATCCAAATAGTAATCCGATACACAGATACATCCTAAGAAGACTCAACAATATCTAGAGTTGTCCATATATGTATATAGTACACACTATAGGACGCTCGCTAGTCCAGTAGGTCTGTCTCAGCCAGAATAGAAGGCAACATGCAAATACGCACCCGAAGGTGGGCATGAGTACCTAGACCTACCAGGGAACAACACCTATGTCCAGTTATCCATCCTAGGCGATATACACGCCCTAACCATGGTCCTGAGACTCAAGCTCATACCATGGCACATAAAATAAATATATAAAGTCCGTACTCCTAATACAAAATATCATCCATCTATATAGTGGTCTGATATATGTATAACAAATCCATCCTGAAACCACAATAGGTCATTCAATTTATTTGATTGACATGACACAAGTAGGTGATGGACTTAACCCTTATGGTTAATCCATACCTTAATCCAAATTTGGTAGGACTTAGTGTTTTGAACTAATCCATTCCCAATATAGGTAGGTCTTAGTGTTTTGAACCAAGCCATCCCTAATATGACACCGTCCTATACCGATTCATATATATATCCATATAAGTAGGACTTAAACTTTTTATGGTTAATCCAACTCATTCCAAATTAGGTAGGATTTAGTGCTTGAACTAATCCATACCTAGTATGTCACCGTCCCATACCGGTACATACAATCCTCCAATTAACGAAGTTGACAAAAACAGGAATAAGTATTTATCAACCATACTCCAGAATTAGCATAAATATAGTTTAACATGCATATAACCAACTTATGCATTCAATATAAGATCTAGAATCCCAATTACAGTCCGTTAAATTTATTAAGTAGAATTACACAATCTACCTCTCCAAACAGTACCATAACTGATGCAATGTAAAATAGATTTTAACACCAGTTGATCCCAACTAAGCATACATATAACTATACAACAGTATGCTCATAACACAGCTACAAAACATGATTTATAAATCCAAGTCATGCAGAGAAATAAAATTCCAAAAATAGTAGACAATAGAAATTAATTTTCAAATCATCCACCCACGGGTTCACTGTTTAATCTTATATTAATCCCGTTCTTAGTTCCTACTTGTAATCATGCTTCCCAACATTTTTACAAGTCTTAAACATTAAATTACAACATCCAGTAGCCTTTAAATAATTTTAGAAAATCCAATTTCAGCCAAAAAGTCCCTAAAAATTCGATTCTGTGCGTTTTAAAATGGAGCAGGCTCTAAAATTTGGAGCCTGCTCAATTTTTCTCTTGAAGCCGGCTCTAAACCACTTAGAGCCGGCTCAAAGACACTTGGAGCCTCCTCCAAATAAGTTTGGAGCCTGCTCTAAGGTATTTGAGAGCCTGCTCTCTTTTCCCCTAGCCGCCATTGTCCGTTCCAGCTTCGTCTTCTCCAATTCCGGTGATTACCAGAGCCTCTGTAACATGTTTTAATTCTCATTCTAGGTTCAATCTCAGTCCTAGGTACATATTAAACCACTGATATTCAATGATAGCATGCATAAAACATAGGTTTAGTAGCAACGATTACAAAACCTTAGTTTGAAACTTTAAGCAACCCACAACGGATTTATTTGGTGATCTTCATTACTGTTTTAAGAACTTATTCTAGGGTTCATTTAAATATCTCAAACTAATACTAAAACATAGATATCCAATAACAACAGGAATTTAACACAAGTGCTAAAATAATCGGCAACAAGATTTCTGTTAAAACTTTTAAGCAACATCAAACAGATTAACTCAATAAAAACAAAATACTGATTCCACATGCATACAAGATGAATTATAACATTCGTTGAATCTCTTTTAATGTTTGATTAATTCCTGGAGTCTAACTAGGCATGCACAGAACACGAATTAACGGGAGAGAGAAGAACAGAGACTTGCCTGCAGTTTCAGATTTGAAACTATAATCCACCGTCTCTATAAATTCCAGCAACGTCAACTTGTTGTTATCAACCTCTGCCACTCCTAGTTAGGACCAGAACTCCTCCTTGAATCCCTCCCTTAATCTCCTAAAGTTTCTCTCGGTAAACCACACAAGCTCCCTCTCTGTTTCTCTGCCCTCACAACTCTCTGTATGACTCTGTTACGTGACTTTGTTATTGAATGTGGTAAGTAGGGTTTATCAAAAACCCTAGGCAGACGTATACCCATATATTTATAGAGTTATACCAAACCCTAAATTAATTCAAACCCTAACTAAATCCTAACCAGCCCATAGAACATAAATAAAACCTGTGTCAGCTAAATAATTAAACCCTAAATTATAAAACAGTTAATTTTACATAAGCACGTAATTAAGAAAACTTAAGAAACATAATTAAATAACCAATTAACCTAAAAAAGTTTTATTAAAACAATTAATTCACGAAATGCAAATAATCAAGCAAATAATTTATTAACCAAATATTTAAAACAATTTAATTCAAGTAAAGCAATTAATCCAGCAAACAATTTATTTAAACAAACAAAATACAATTTAAACAATAAATTTAGTAAAAACACACATACATAATTAAAATAAATGCCAGGACTATCCTTTTTAAAATTAGGGGTATTACAATCTTCAAGTCCACCAATCATCCAAGCATGACGAGAATCGCAACCTTGGTTCTTGTACCTGAAATATGCTTCAGTATCGTAGGGGTGAGTAATATAAAGCTACTCGTAGGAAATGAGCATGCATCGACCTACGTTTTACGAGTTTGCATGATTTAATTATTGTGGTTCATTCCACCTAACGTTTATGTCAAAGGTAAGACTCAAGGAGCATCCTAGCTATCTAGGATCATTTCTAACATCAATCACCTCATTCATGCAATTTTAGCAACATAGGGTCATGCTTACACAAAGTAACAACATAGGAGCATGCTTATACAAAGCAACAACATATAGATTCTCAAGGTAATTAACTTAAAGTCTAAAATGCAACATCAACTAAATATAACAATTTAGCATAATTAGAATATCTAATACCACACATTAAGACATAGGTTCTCTAGGTTATCAACTAGAAATCTAAAAGTGTGAAATCAACTAAATATATCAATTTAGTATGGATGTACTTAACAACATCAAAATGTTTCATTAAAATCATAAACATGGATGTACTTAACAACATCAAAATCGCCAATAACTAAAACCACAAGTTACAATATAAACATGATTGTTAACTTGGAATTGAATGCGAAAACAAATAATGGAAGACTTGGACATCTAAGCTCGGAATTCTGCCGAGACCTCAATGGTTATTCCGGGCACTAACCCGTAGGGAAGACTACCCTAAGTGCGCACTATCTCAATGACTTAGAGGACTCACGTCCCCGTACTAGAGCCAAACCCTAGCCATCTCAACTCAACAATATTCCAAGATTCCAAAATTAAACCAAATAAGTTCACAACTTATACATAACTTATATAATGCATGAAAACACCTTCCATGCACAAGTAGGTTGAAACCACACAATCCATGCCTTAGAGTTTCAATTCTAAAATGACATACATAATGTCAATTACAAGGTGTGCAATTCACTACATATGGCATCAATATATTCTATAAATAAAACATGTTCTCATGAATATAAATATAATAACAAAGTTGTCCAATACTCAAAACACAATCAAGTGAATACATAACAAGTTCAAGTCCATGATTTGAATATAGAAACAACTTCTAAAATACCAATAGATCCATGTAGCCATTAGATAGAATTTAATTAAACAAGGTGATTAAATTCTCTAGATTTCAAATAACTTCAAATTAATATATGTTAAGCAATATATCATGGTCTTTACATATATCAAATCAAAAGTGCAAAATAAGCAAGATATCATCAAATAGAATTTAATTAATTTAAATCAATTAAATCTCTAGATTTCAAAAGTTGTCCAAATGATCTTAAATTAATTTATATCAAGCACTAAGTCATGGTCATACCATATATCAAGTCTAAGATGGATTACAAGCAAAACAAAATTTACTAGAATTTAAACCAAATTAAATCCATTTAATCTCTAGATTTGAAAACTCATCTAAATCAACCCAAATTAATATATATCAAAGATCAACTCATGGCCAGGCCATTTACCAAGTCTAAAATGAGTTATTAGCAAACTACCATTAATCATAATTTCTCAAATTAATACACTACATGCATACAAGTTGTATAAGCATCAAAAACATACAAGACAACAAACATATAACCCTATAACATTCCTTACCTCACTAGAGAAGTGTCTCTCTAAAATCCAAGGCAAAATCAACACAAAATGGCAAACCCTTCTAGGGTTATGAAGAGGAAGATGAGGGGAACAAAATATATTCCCAAGTTCAAGCTTAGAAATCAATGGAAGGCTCTCAAAATCATGGTCAAAGCTTAAGGCTTTAGGCTCCATCCATGGAGGCTAGGTTTTCTTTACAAGAGAGGGAGGAAATGAAAAATGATGAGGATGAAATATGAGTGGAGGGGATAGAGATCCTCCACTCACTATGTGCTCTTACACTACCTCTCACACACACACTGATGCAAGATCAAATTGTGAGCCTACACTTGTCACAAATCCAAGGCTCCATCCTAGGCTAAATCTCAAGCCTACACTTATCAACCATCCAAGCCAACAAGTGCACCAATCCTAGGCCAACAAGTGGTTAAATCTCCACCCTCCACATGTCCTCATCCAAGGCCTCAAAGTGTTTCCACACACATGTCAACAAGTGGACCAATGAGAGTATGACACTTGTCACACTTTCCGAAAATTGCAAAAAGGTCATTTTTGAAAATATCTTCCAAATTAAATTGTAAAATGGTCCCTAAGACAAAAAATAATTACTTTACAGTAATTACACAAAAACCCCTAAAGTTTAGAAAATTACAAAAAAGTCATGCATCTATACCCTTTACAAGGAAAGTAAGCACTTAGCATGCTTTTCTACAAAAGTGAAAATATACATAGTATGGAATTTAAATATCGTGAATGCATGCAAAATCGGAATCGAATCCGAACACAAAAAGTGAGGTTATGCCAACAAAGTGACAACCGAGAAAAAGACGAAAGTGAATAGTGTCGCAAAAGTGAAAATATGAAAATGACTCGGTCTTCAAAGGAAGTCGTCAATCTAAGGAAAAGAGTCTCGGAAACCATCCCCGAGCACTCAAGATGACACTAAGTGACGAGAAACTGAACTCAGAAAGGAAAAGATCAACGGAAAAAAAATATCCGTGAAAATCTGAGAAAAGGAAAGGAAGAAAAATGGCCGGGTCATTACAACAGATATTATATTACATTCCCAAAATGGTTACATACGTACAAAAGTCCCGTTCCTCCATCTCATCTAAACAAGGGACACACTTTAGTTACATCAATTTACAGTCCAAAAGTGTAGTTAGAATTTAAAAGTCCATAACTTAAAACATTATACTACTTAAACTAAAGTTTCACAAGATAGTTAAGATTACATTTACAAAATATTAGAGTTCTAATACAAAAGATAGTAAAAATAAAATAGATCCTCAAGCTCGTCTAAAATTGTGGTAGATTGTCGTCCGCCACCTCTTTTCCATGTCCTGAAAAATGTTAAAAATAATGGGGTGAGTATAAGCTTAGTAGGAAGTGTCTAAGACACACTTCTTATGTCCCCGTGAATCCATACAATGAATAGATAAAAGTGAATGGGATCATGCCATAGGGAAACACACATTCTTAACCACAATAACAAATATGTAACAAATATCAACCAATCACAATCTTACCACAATGTCATGAAGCGTAATGTTATGCAAATATCACTCCCCATTTCTGAAACAATTCTGTTTCAACAACCAAACCGTTAGTGTAATCTGACCTAAGGCACCTCCAAGGCGTCACGAAAGGAAGGTTGGTTAACTATCTACGACCACAAGGCACCTCCAAGGCGTCGATCCTGCCTAGTTAACTCAACTACATTCCCTTTTAGACTACACCAACATCACAGACCACTAGGCGCCTCTTAGGCGTCTGGTTTTCGCAACACTTTTAGAAAATATTTTCCCCAAAATAATTTCGTTTGTTCTAAAAAAAGTATTTTTTTCCCCTTTCTCTTTCTTAATGAATGCATGAATGTGTGTATTTCAATTTATCAATTCAACTATAGGTTTCACACATTCCATTTACATCATCATCACAATTCAATAAGAATTTCTAAACATTCATTTATTTTATTTATTTATAACCATAGCATCCATTTCTTTTCAAGACAATAAATAAATAAATAAATAATCATAGAACATAAAACATATCAAACATTAAGCATGCTCATTTATCGCAATGAAAATAGATATGTATACGAACTCAAATAACTCATGGAACACAATTATCATTTTAATTACACATAATTACAACAACAACAAGCTAGGTAATGAAAATTTAGCATGCTTAGGATCAAATTTAAGGGGAAAAATTCACAAAAGGTTAAGAAATTGTAGATTAGAACACCCCTACCTCAAATTGATGAAAACCCCCAATTTGAACCCACGAACCCTAGAATTTCAAACTCCCTAGAGTGCACCAAATGATGATTGGTTCCTATCAAATTGACAGCCTCGATGAGCTCAACAACTTTGCTTCACAATGTTCTACTAAATTCCGAAAGGAAAAAGTTAGATCAAGATTTGAAGTTGCAAAAAAGAAAAAAAAAAATAGAACTGTCGAGAAGAAGTGATGCAGCAGAGAGAGATGATGGTTCTGCGTAATGGCCTTATGTTATGTTTTTAATTGGTTGGTGGGCCCACTTACTTTAAAAAAAAAAATTCTTATTACATATATATATATATGAAACTATAAAACATTACAAAAGCCCTAGATATCTATTTATAAAGTCCTAAACCAAATTCCTCGTTGGTCAATGATTAGAATTACTTATAGCCCAAAACTTCTCTTTATGTAGATGTAAACAAAAGCTAATAATAAAAATTTGAGTTGATGTGATGTAATTTCCTAATATATGACGGGGGTATTTTTTTTTTTTTTTTGGCCATTTAGCATTTTTGATATTTTTATAATATAACTGAATTATATAATGAGGGGTAATTTTGACATTTCAATGCTGTTTGAATTTGGCAAGCTGACAAGTGTGTCTTCAAAATCTTAGGGTCTCAATACAATTTTTATTCGGTAAAATCGTATTGTCTCTCCATCCTATCTCAAAATGTAAAAGTAGATGGTATAAGATTTAAATTATACCACCAAATACAAATGATGAAATGTCATAACTGCATATATAGGCCAAAATGAATAAGATGTAATATAGGTGTATTTGAAGTGAGATCATTTTTAAACCGTCAGCAGCACGGATACAAAGTAAAATGCGTGCAGTACTACAAGCAGCTAAGTCTTCATCATGCCGGGCTCGTAGGGCACTCCGGTTGTAGGGATCCAGCCGTCACCAAAGATGAATTTCTTTGGAATAAATTCTTCGGCTTGTGCTGGAGTAATCTTCTTGATTCCTTTCCATGTCACTCTCTTACTCGTGTCAGCACCAGGACCTCTATTATTCAGCTCGGCGTACCAAAGTGTGTCGAGATAGACGTTAGTAGTATTCCATGGACTCCACCCTTCTGGGGCTATCACATTGTCAATTTGAGAATTCATGATAACCACCCTCGAGAAATTCCTCCACGGCCGTCCAAGGAACGCGCTCACCGGAGGTCCACCCTTAGCTAATTCCGGGTCGGCGGTGATGGTGCAGTTCTGAAGGACGAAGCCTGTGGTCATGCGTTCGTCAGTTCTTGACTGGGCTGTGACCATGCACCCTTGGTTGTCCTTTGGCCTCCTGACCAACATCCTGCAGTTTTGGAAGACAGCAGCCGCGTTGCCGAATACGAAGTCCACGGTACCACTGATGGTGCAGTCGCGGTAGAACTGGCGGTGGTTATGAGCGTAGAGGGTGTCCTGGTGACTGTCGATTTGGCAGTTGTAGATGATTGCCCTGTCGGCCGTCACACGAAGTGCCACGGCCTGATTTGCGTCAAGTCCGGCAGTGTTCTCAATTGCAATGTCCTTGACAATGAATCTGTCTCCATTTGATCCTACATAACCATAAATATATATTATAAATCCAACAATGTAAATTAATTAGGACCACAACAATCATATATAGTATAGATAATACTGTAAAGAAAGCATGATTAATTATTGTCACATTGTTATTATTCTCTATATCTTTGTGGTATTTACATGTCATATATATATATTTTTCGTAAAAATCAGTCTATAGAATCCCTTATAATTAGTGTTCCGCTACAATTAAGTTACCAACATTATCCAAATAACAATATCAATAAGGTGGGAATGATTGAATATCTATCATCTTGTAGAGTTCGGGTCATTTGCACTGTAGAGTAGTGGATTGCTAAGATCAATGTAGATCAATTCACACAACTTAGTAATGTCATAATGTGTGATTTAATCGCAGCAGTCTATTGCAGTACAACATATGTGTTGTCTTACAAAGATCAACTCCTCCTTTCATATCATTTAAAAGTTTAAAACTATTATTATAAGCTATTTAGTAGTGAGTTACCAAGCGTCGCAGTTTCATATGTCTTTAGACCATCACCACCATTGCTGTTGCTTCCGGTGATCTTGGTTTTCGTGGGGCCGTCCCCAATGATCATAACACCATGCATTGCTTTTGTGATTTGCACATTCTCCTTATAAATACCAGCCTTGACATGGATGACAAAGGTGCCACGGTTATGCAAAGGGACTTCCTTTACGGCTTCACTAATGGTCTTATACTTCCCTGATCCGTCCTGCGCCACCACAACGTTGGGTTTGATGGTCGCCGGAGTAGCCGCGAGGAGCCTCCGTGCCGTTGAGTCGACCCATGAAGGGAACTCGTGGGAACTCTCATGTTCTAGGAGTCTCCTGCCTCCTAACAATTTGGATAGTTCGGGGATTTGGGGCCCCTTCCCGGCAGCCTCAAAAACCGAGGAGAGCTCGGTGACCATTGCAAGGCTATTGCTTGACAGCTCGCCGGATATCATCATGCGCTCCTTCATCTTTTCTGATGCCTTACCAGTGAAGGCGTCCAAGCAAGTCTGTTGGTAGGTGATGGCACCACTGAGCCATGTCTTGATGTCTGAGAGCAAACCATCTACATTGCTCTTGTCAATAGAGGTGCTATTAAGCTTGTTAAAAGAGTCCTGGAGATCACTAATTGAGCCATTCAAGAGCTCTTTACACATGTTGAAAACTTTAGGGTCCTTGAACTCGTTTGCATAATCGTTGATTTGAGCCATTACAGCTGCAACTTCCTTCTGAGCCACCTGAAACCCTAGCTTGATGAAATCTTTGGGATCCAGGAGCTCTTCGCCCCCACCAGCAGTCAGTCTGCTCTTGCATGTCTCCTTGTAATCTGTGACTTCGCAGATGGTATCCATCGCCTTCTTCGATTTCTTGGGTTTACCAGCTGCTTTCTTGGGCTTTCGTGCGGCCGCGGCTATCACAATTATAAGAATTATCACTAGGATTACCACACCCACAATGATGGCGATCTTCTTCTTCTTCTTGTCCATATTTTTCAACATTTTAAACCAGGAACAAGTTTATATGCGATCACTTCCAAGAAAAAGAACCAAGTTTATGATCTATACAACAAAGGAAAAACTTGAAATACAATCTGAGTTCTATTCACTCTTCTTGTATTTCTTTGTTTTCCTTTGATAATCGATCAGAGAATGGGGAGACCCCAACAGAGCTGCTGGGGGCGCCTTGTGACATCAACCACCTTTGTCCCCTGGTGGTCTGGTCTGGTCTGGTCTGGTCAGGAAACTTGTGAAATTTTTGCAAACATGTATGTATACTTATTGGATGGATGAGAGAGAGAGAGGGAGGGGGAGAGAGAGAATAGGGGGACACCCGTAGCAAAATGTGAGGCTGATAGGTCCCAATACAGTTGGTAGATTACAGTTGTTTTTATTTAGGCAATTTGGAATCCTAAATTTACTCTTAATCGTTGTTAATTTGTTTGCAGTTGTTGTGGTGTGGATGATGACAAATGTTACTTACAGACTCAAATCATTTTAAGTGAGAACGAGAAATGACTGTCATAATTAGCTAGATACTCTCCAGATTGTGGTAAATTGTTTATCTTTGCTTTTACAATTAAGTACGTTCCCTACATAGATCAGTATTAAGATTCCCCCCCCCCCCCTGATTGTCTCATTTAAAAGAGTAATGCTGCACAAAACTTTTTGGATGGACACCAGGTTTAGAAAATTAAGCTCCTGCCAAAGCATTTGGACTGTTTTGCTTCAAGTGATGAAATCTACCTATATATCTGTAATAGTTTCAACTTTTTCAGATGACGTAGGACTTGATAAAACCATTCTCCACAAATTCCAAGGGGTTGGTTACGGTGATGAAGTTCCGAGACTTAGTGCCTCATGAAACATTAAGTCTTAGGTTCGAATCATTTTGAGTGCGATTAATTCCTTAGGAATCACAACCGTGGACATAATCTGAACTTTATCGATTCGTGCACAAGTCCCGTGGAATAGTCATGGCAAAGGACCAGACACCCCGATTATCGAGAAAAAAATACAAAAAAAACATTCTCCACAAGAAAAAAGGCGATGAAAACAAAAATGTTAAACAAGCTAGAGCTTACCCTATCAAACTAATTAATTAAAAAAAAATTGCTTACTGGTGAAAACATGAGCTAATTAATTAAATCACTAGAGATTGTAGTCTAGTGGTACGTTTATATATATATATATATATATATATATATATATATTTGCTTAAATGGAAAGCTTGTATAACAGAAAAAAAAAAGAAATGTGTCAACGAGCGCTGAAAAGTGGGCAATTAAGCCCCTTAAGCTTAGGTATTCTAGTACTTTTATCTATCTTATTTTTCCGTCTTAAACTAATTTCGTATTATTTCCTTTTTTAGATGCTTACACTACAACAGATTAGGCTTTTAAGAGCGCTGGTATAGGTGTCACAGTACCAACGCTTTTAAAAGAGTGCTGATATAGATATAGGTGTTACAATACCAGCGCTCTTTTTAGAAGCGTTGGTATAAGTCTCATTCTACCAGCGCTTTAAAAAAAGGCATTGGTATAGGCCCCTCCATTCCCTTCGTTTTTTTTTTCCTTCCCTCCAATTTTTCTCTTCCCTCCACTTTTTCCCTCCGCTTATTTATCTATTATGAGCCTAAACTGCGTCGTTTTTCTTTTGGGTCCATTAACACAATATTCCACTTTCCCATTTCAATTTCATTTAGCCCTAATTTCCGTCTCCCTTTTCGTTCGTCACTCAACCTTCTCTTCCTCTCTACTCTATCCCGATCGCTACTCCGTCTCGATCTCTCACTGCTCGATCTTCATTTCTCAGCTGAAGCACTTCTTCAGCTCATCGTAGGCTCTCTCTCTCTCTCTCTCTCAACCCTCTCTTTCTGTACCACCACCACCACCACCACCACCACCATCCTCCCCTTCTTTCCACCTGCGTTTCAGAGTACCTCAAATTTAGATTCTCTCTCTTCCCCTCACGGATCCTACTCATCCTCTCTCTCTTGGTGGTAAATACCCCCCTTTCTCTCTATATTATATATATATATATATATATACACTATACATGTTTGCTTTTCTTGTTCTTTAATAAAAGAAACAGAAAATTAGAATCTAGGGTTTGTAACACAAGAAATGCTGGATATGTTGTTATTGAGCCAGATATCTGAAATTAGGGTTTGAAACGCTAGGAGGGTCCTTCGTTTTCTTATTTACTGTATTCGATGCTATGCCTAAACTATATTAATTAAGAAGTTTTGATCAATTGTTTGAGGGTTTTTATTCATGTGCATCTGTTTGTTTGATTTACGTACTTTGTCCATCAGTAAATTTTTGTACCTGCAAGCAGTCTCTTTGATAGTAATTTTCTTTTTGTTTTTATGAGAGATATATCCACTACAAGAAAAGTGGATTTTTATGACATTTTATTTACGGTTTCTTTATTTTGTCTCGTGGTTGGTGTATAAAGGGACATGTTTTCACGGGAATTTAGCAAGATCCTCGTTGAAAATGTTTTTTACGGTGTTTTATAATCCTCGTGGATATATAAATATATTAAAGACAGTCTTGTTCAACTTTAACGGGAGAAATAACCTTTGTTAATAAAGTGTTAAAATTTTACATTTAAGGCATATTTTTTGTTCCGTGAATAAGTAAATTTTTACCTGGTCCAATTAAAATTGCACTCTCTTTTATTTAATTTTTAATTTATTATTATTATTTTTTTAACGGCCTTCTTTTAAAATCCTCGTGAATATTTAATAACATTTAAGGGACATTTTTTGTCCTGTGAATAAGTAAAAAGAATTTCCCCCAGCACAATAAAAATTACATTTACGGCGTTTTAGAGTCCTTGTGGATATTTAATAACATTTAAGGGATATTTTTTATTCGGTGAATAAGTAAATTTTTACCTGCCCAATTAAAATTGCACTCTGTTTTATTTTATTTATTATTATTAATTTTTTAACGACCTTTTAAAATTCTCGTGGATATTTATAACATTTAAATGATATTTTTTTGTTCCGTGAATAAGTAAAAAGACTTCCCTCCCTTCAAATTGGACACAATAAAAATTGCAATTTATTTTTTTTATTTTTTATTTTTAACGACATTTTAAAATCCTTGTGAATATTTAATAACATTTAAGGCATATTTTTTTGTTCCATGAATAAGTAAAAAGACTTCCAACCCCTTATTTTTTTACCCTTCCACCAAATTGGGTACAATTAAAATTTCACTTTATTTGGCGGGCACAATTAAAAATTTATTTTATTTTATTATTATCATTTTTTTAACGACCTTTTAAAATTCTCGTAGATATTTAATAACATTTAAGGGATATTTTTTGTCCGTGAATAAGTAAGACTTCCCACCAAATTTTTTTACCCTCCCTCCAAATTATACACCATTAAAATTACACTTAAAAAAATATCTATAAATAAATAGAAAAACCTAATTCACATTTCGCTAGCCTCAAACACAGAACAAACGCAGAAGGAGAGGGGAGAGACAAATCAGAGGGGAGCAGCGACGAAGAAGAGGGGAGCGGCCACCAGCGATATTTCTTTTCCCTCTTTCAATCAAACCTAACGTTTCTTTCCATGAGCCTCTTTCAGTTGGCCATCGATCGAAGCAAGCGGCAAGCCCTAAGCCCTAAATGCATGGCTCAGAGACGAAATCTGAAGATTGTGTTTGAATTTCTCTAACCTCTCTCGCCCTTTGTCTGATCGGTAAGCAACCCTAATTTATCTATGTCCAATTTCTTTTTCTCACATAGGTTGTACACACTGACACACAGTCGCGCGCGCACACACATGTATTTGTATTTGTGTGTATATATTGAACTGAAAGTCTAAAATACACAGTCGTCTCTCTGTCTCTAGGAAGGGAAAGTCTTGTTGGTGTTTGCTGGTTCAATAAGTGAGAATCTGAAGGAGGAGGAAACCCAGCTCTCTCTCTCCTCTCCTGGTATGTTTCACCCACAGTCTCTCATTTATAAGAAATGCGTATAAATATATACTTACATGTGTATATGATGTTTTTCAGTTTGGTTTTGAATCTCTATTGATTATAGCCCTTGTCTTTTACAATTTATGATATATGGAATACACTCCTTGAAATTGAAATTATAGATCGGTGTTAATTCAATTTTTTATTTTTAATTTTTTTAATTTTTATTATTATTATTTTTTTTCTGATTACAATTCCGAGACGGACAGCATTTCATAATTCACAATGTCGAATTCAGTTTTAGCACTTTCTATTATGTGAGTTGTGATATTCAGGTCCAACATTCTGGTAGAAATGCTGGGACTAGCTAAGTCACACGTGAATCCTTCTCTAATGCGCGCAGCTCACTACATATGATAATTGCCTAACATTTCGGCTAGAATGATGAACAAAAGTTTCTATATATATAGAAATAACTCTTAATTTGAATATAATAGTGAGGTAATTGATCTAAGTGGAATATTTTATTTATAATTAATTCATACAATTAATATTAGGATAGTCAACATTAGCAATTAGTGGTGCAAACACCTCTAGCTCTTTGAGATGAAGTCCGGATGGAAGATGCCCACTGTACAAGAGAGATCGGGTCTAGCTAGAAGGGCTGGAGAATATGGAAACAGCAAATGGAACTAAAAGTGATTAGGAAAAGGTGGGTGGATATAGCTTCTTCAGGAAAAAAAAAAATGTCAATAACCCTAATTTTGATTATTAGAATCATCTGTCTATAACCAAGTGAATGAATCATGGCCTACCTAAAAAACACTTTTACTTTTTTATTGCAAATTGTTACACATGTTGTTTTTAATTTAATTGATCATTTATTCCCGCCACTCAAATGATAACGGGTGACTATCAAAAGATTGTGTTTGATTGTTAAAAAAAGTTGTAAATTATTATATGCCCAAATCAGAGCACTTTTTCTATTACATCCAAGCTTCCCTTGAATGATCCAAGTATAGCTCATTTGTTTGAACCAAAAGCTCTTGCAGTCTAATGTTCTCATTTCGAGTCGAGCGTTCTTAATTTCGACTTAAATCTTTCATCATCTTTAATGATATGGTGTTTCGTTTGGTGTCCAAAAAAAAAAAAATCCAAGTATATGTCACCTTTTGTCTTGTTTCAAGGTCTATGTCACACCCCAAAACCATAGGGCGTGATGATAAGGTTAAAACAAAAATAATGGAACAACAGTTTTCAACTTAAGAAAATTCTGCGCAGTGGTTACTCAAAAAAAACATAGAAAATTCAATTATTATCGAAATGAAGCAAACTAAATTTTTTTAGAAACTAGACTCAGATGACAATGTGACCGAGTCACTCCCGGATGCTAGAAAAACACCAAGGAAAACAGTTTTTGGAAGGAAGAAAGCTCTCACAGCTTGTGCTGTATTGGAACCAAGTGCAAAACTTTGGCCTGTTTAGTCTTTTAGAGAGCCAATAAAATTTTGGGGCCTTAACCTTTAGAAACTAGACACTTGAAATAATAAAACTGGAAATTTTCATAATTTATTGATTTCAGGAAGGCCGTCAAATTCTTTTCTCAAATTCAGTGTCCAAACTGTGAGCAGAAACCAAACAACAGATGATATAAGATTTTTTTTAAAAATATCCACCAATCAAAAAATTATAAAAATTTTATGAGAGACTTTATACACAAAGGGAAACATATGGTAAAAATTTCACAGCGTTTGAAGCACTACAACCTCTAATTAAAATTCATTTCCAAGAAAGTACTAGAGGAAATTTAAAACAGAATTTTTTTTTTTTTTCTTTAAATAAAACCCTCTAACAGAAAATTCAAAGTTTACCCCCATGAACAACTTATATAATACATAGGCATAACAAAGATCTAAAGAGGTTAAGAATATATACATTACATAAAGTCATCCGTAGAAAGATAATTTTAGTCCAAATTTGTACACCCAAAATAAAGAGTCACAGTTTTGATGCCCAGTCACTAAGTACATATGCTACCATTAACAGGCTATACACAAAACATCTATATACAGTAGCCAGTCTAAAGAACACATAGCAGAGAGCATGTTGTCATCTTCACTCTAGCACAGTAACCACGACCTTAACATGGTTTCATAAGGCATCAAACATGAACAAAATAGTACTTCAGGCTAATATTTTACACAAAAACATCAAGCACAAGATGCTCCACAAAAGGATCACATCTATGGGAACTCAAGCTCGGGTCTAGCATTGCCGTCCTGAGCACCAAGACCTGAAAATAAAAAAGGTGAGACAATGCCCAGTAGGAAAGCCTTTAACAAATGCCTCCATGAGGTTTTAGGTTCATGATCTGATTTACATGAGAATTCGTTGGCCAAGTTTCTACCAAGACCAATTATAAAATGATGGAATTTGAAAAAAAAAAAACAGTAGCTAAAAGAAAATCCCAGTTCCAAAACCATTTGAGAGTTAAAGTGAGTTAGTAAAGAGCTAGTCTTCATTTGGGCCTTTTGTCAAACAACTTTACTTCAATTAGAGTGATCCCAACTATCTCTTCCCCTTCGACTAGTAGGGATTCAACTCCGAATACGCATCTAGGGTCTACCGCTGCGGGTTTATGGTCTTTCACCAACGGGTAGCTCATACCCAATTGCTCACCCCTTTCGGCCGGGACATCACCCTCCTAGTCCCAAAGTTAAGTAATAGAATAATTCAACCCAAACAATTTAAGACAACTCAATTACAACATTCCAGAATCTAAGCAGAATTATTTAGGCGTAAAATTGATAATATACATCAGTCTATCAACATGCTAAGTTCTGATTGGAAAACATTTACCCGTGTAGAGTTCTGAAATAAAATTATAAGCAATACTTGTATGTAACCAAAACTCAGATCATGACCAAGCATATGTATAATATCTTAGCTAAAATCAAGCATTTGACTACAAGAAAATCATGTACTTGTAACAAGAAAAACTATAATTTCATGGAACATTAAATTGGGAAATAGAACTTTAAAAAAAAATAACTCTCAAGGCTGCAAGACTTAAAGAGAATCCCTACCCAATTGAAGGTAACAACTGGAGGTGGTGAGATTAGATGGTGTGTGTGTAAAATGCCTACATTTTCAGCCTTAGTCCGAACCCTTCTTCTTCTTCTTCTTCACTTTCTGTTCTTCTTTCTCTCAGTCAAACAACCCATGGCTGCAAGTTTTTTTTTTTTTTTTGGGCATGCGACAACTATGAGGGAATTAGTTACAAGTGTAGTGCTAAATAATTAAACGTGTCTCCAAGTTTTGCATATGAATGACACCTAGTTCTGGATCCCCTACATGCTGCCACATGCAAACCCACTAAACCACATTCTATTAATATCTCAATACTCCCTCATTTCCAAAAGTAATCACTCAATGGCCCTACCCATTTTATTTATTTATTTATTTTTAATATTATTTGTTAACAACTAAATTCATCTCATGAGTAAAATAGAAAAATTAAATGAAACTCATGACTATAAATTAAATACTAAATCAGAAAATTATATACTAGACAATTAAGGAATTATAAATTGCCAACGAACTGTGTACAACCGATGCATTTAAATAAATTCCAAGCAATTTGGGATGTACTAATATTGAAATGCAACACATGAAATAGGTAGAAAGAAATTTAATCAAAAATCATGTAATTCTGGTCCTAAACATAGGGAAGACTTAATTAAATTTAAGGTTGTCACAGTCTAACATAAGCCAATGTTTGCTTAGATCATGAGAACCCTGATTATGAATGAGATGAAATCTGAAATAATGAATGAGATGAAAGCTTTGTTGGTAAGTGTTACAACAAGTTATATACGTATTATTTTCTGCCTATATAGCATTTGAATTTAATGTACTAGTTTTTTTTTATCCATGTTTTTATTAATTGTAGTCCCAAAGCTGGTTCTCAGTCTAATGCTATGCCAAGTCCTATTATAGAAGATCTACAAGGTTTAAAATGTGAGTTGTTACACTGGAATGGGTCAGGTGTAGTTGTTGCCAAGGCTGAGATTGCAGTAACGGATCCTAATGCGTTAGAAAGTATGGGTCAGGTGTAGTTGGTCCAGATTGTTGGAAAGTATGGATTGATGATATTTTGGTCGGCGACTGTCCTTTGTATCGAGCAAGCCTAAATGGAAATTTTTATCTTCGTGATGCTAACACAAGCTCGGTTGTATGGCCTAAGAAATATGTGAAAATTATTCAGGTCAATTAGTCATTCATTAACTTATTATTATATTTCTTAAATTAGTCATACAATCTGATTTTTTATGTATTTGTTGGCATTACATTTTTGAAATATTTTTTTTTGACATGATTGATTATCACTAGTTCATTAGCAGCAGAAGAATCAGAATTTCTATGATTCCAGTCTACAACAAAGGTCAAATATTATGCCTCTTTTATATTGCACAATTTTAATGCTTTTTATACTCATACTTAGGGGGGTCACGTGCCTTTAAGTGACCAATTTTGCGGTGTATCTTGAACTTTATTACCTTATTGGTACATCGGCCCGTGTGGAGGCCATTTTTATTTCTTGTTTTAAAATGTTGAAAGTATGGGAGTATGGGATCATCGTATGTGGATGTTTTGATTGATTGTTATGGAGAAGAAGTTGTTGATATGTTATTTATACCTTTACTTAAATTGGAGAACAATATTTGTAGGTAAATTGGAGAATGACTTCTTCATATTCTAATTATTTATGACCCTATACTAATGAGCAGACGTACCACATATCATCAGAGATAATGAGAACCAATCTCAAAATTATAATTTATTTCAATCAGGCCTTGTCATGAAAAATCATTCCTGAGCACACAAGTATGTTGCATCCCACATCTAAAAGGATTTAGACTAAAAAAATATCATACTAAAACCTTTAAATTAACACTTCCCATGCCCTCTCTGGAGGGTAATTGCTTAGTTCGATATGGCCGGTTCTATTGATCCATGGATAATTAACGTGTAAAAGACTTGTTAACATAGAACAGATGTTGAAAAATATTCAGGTTAGTTGGACTTGGAAAACTTGCTATCATAACTTAGGTTACTTTGCTTATGAAAAATGTCTGAAACACTGGATGAAAACAAGCTTCATGGGCATGCTGGAAATGTTAGGGGCACTTGAGAACTACACAAAGAACAATAATAATAATCTTATATCATGGATGGTGACTAAAGTCTTTTTTCTTTTTTTTTCATCACGTCTTTCTTCCATCATCACCAAATAGCACCATTAACATTACACATATATAATTATGAAAAAAAAAAAAAAAAATCAATTCAACTCATTAAAGAATTCTCCAATTAAATAATCAATAACTCAAATCTCATTACGTAAGTCTCCAATTTAAAATTAAAATACCCAATCTTAATAATTAAAAATCATGAAATAAATATAAATTTCGAACTCGTAAAAATTCAGGTTGTTACAGGGCCGGGTAACTCAACCACATTAGGGCGATCTCTCTAATCCCCTCTAGGCTTCACTAACGCCGCGGTCCCTAGGCAACTCCTAGGCGGCCGGGTTTCTCACAAAATCTTTTTCAAAATTCTTTCCCAAAATCCATTTCATTACAGAAATAGGGGAAGGAACACACACACACACACAAAAGTATTATCTATCATATACAAAGAGCCATAAATATTTTAGGTCATGGAACCAGCTGCCTCCAACAATTAAGCTTGTGAAAGTGGGAGAGAAACTAAAATAAAAGTACTAAAAAAAAAAAAGCTAGCTCACTAGCTTTTTTAGGTGCATAATCACTAGCTTTATTTATTTATTTTGAAGATCGACTTGTAAACGAAGATTGTATTAAAATGATGATTTCCAGATAAAATAAAAAAATTCGAATATAATTCATTAATAATTAGATTTAACTTAAACACATATGGTAGATGAAAATTTCGTCTACATCTAAACCTATGATCTATATAGAGTTTGAGTGTTTTCAAGATATGTGGGAGTTCTTTGCCAGATCAGCAATCTATCACAATTTGAATTATTTTGGATTGTTCCAATTGAATATATCCCCATGTACCCCTAATTAATTTTCAAGTTTAGCTCCTCACCACTTGCTTTGTATCAATGTCAAATATTAATATAAACTATGATCTCACAAGTTATAAGTTTGACCAATGCATTTGATGATGGATCTTATTATACAAGTTTCTTAATTTCTGTATTCCATAATCAAATGGGAGTCTTTCCATCTTAGGTTACTATCTTTATCACGTCAAGTAAGAACAGTTTTATAGACTTGCCCAAATTAATTAAGATAAGGAAGGGATTAATGTATTGATTAGAATTCTCTTTGTTGTTTGTTAATCTGTTAGTTCATGACCTTTTTATGAAACAATTCCCTTCATATATAGTCATTCTTTTATTTATATATTATTATTTTTATCCAGTAGGTATTACCAATGGACTTAGCTAATCAATCTCAATTATTAATCAATAATGTGAAGTATTATCTGCCATTTATCACACTAATTGTTACATCATTTGAGAATACAATGTCTCGACTTTCCTTCCAAGATTCATCCATGTCTATAGGGCTTCTTCTCATTGAAGTAAAACTCGGTTGTCTCGGCATCTGCATACTTGTACTTTGACCCTCCAACATCAGCAACACGGATGACATTGTTGGTCTGTCAAATGCCATGTCCTGCACACACAACATCCCTACTTGTATGCATCTCAACACTTCATTCTGGCAACATGAATCTGCAATTTTAGGATCAATCATCTCCATTGCCTTATCACCATCCCATAAGTCCCATGCCTGAAACGTTTCCAACATTTTGTCAAATTATACACATCAAAGAAAAGAAAAAAAAAAAAAAAAAAAAAGGAAAAGAAAAGAAAAGAAGATTTATGTATAGACTTACATATCCAATAATATTTGAGTGTTCGGGTGAACGAAAACTAGTGTTTCTTCGGCCGGTTATAATCTCTAGTATTAATACTCCAAAACTATACACATCAGACTTGACAGAAAATAGACCTTCCATTGCATACTCAGGAGCCATATAGCTGCTACATTTTACAAGTGATCATGGAATTCAAGTTAGCAAATCTTTGAGGATAAAAGATAAAAACTGATTTTCTGTGTTGTAATTTGGCAATTAGTGTAATCTCATTCTTGAACTCCTCCAAGCCTTGTCCAGACTTTCTTGAAAGCCTCTTCACAGCTATTTCTTGTCCCCATGGCAACTTTCCTGTTAAGCATTATAAAAGTTAGCAGCACTTTAGTGCATTCCAATACACAATTAACCTTCAATTTTTACCATTTTTTCGTAGAAAATTAAAGAACATACCTCGTAGACAGGGCCAAATCCACCTTGTCCGAGCTTGTTTTCATTTGAAAAATTGTTTGTAGCTAATGCCACAGTATTAAAATCGAGGAATGATAATTCTGCTCCGCTTACATGTTGCCCTTGAACTCTAAGGTCATCCGGTCCAGAAAGATCTGTCGAAAGTTCCTCACTTCTGCGTGCATAAAGCATCAGTAACTCATTGTTCTTCTGCGATGGATTCAAGAATGCTGTAATGAAGAATCAACAATTAGCATAAACAGTCAAGATAATTAACAAAATAACAGTACAATTTTCATTTCACTTTCTAAAATTTACCTTTCAATTTTGCTCTGAACCTCCATAGTAGCCAAATGGAAACACTTAGAAAGAATGTGCCCACCACCACTATTGCTATTATTACAAATTTGGATATTTTTCTCCCACCACCTATGTTAGAAGAGAAACAAATACAAAAGTCATTATATTGTTTATAATTGAACAATTAAAAGAATCAAAGAACTCTAGCTTGCTCCACAAGAAAGCAAAAACTATTTGAAAAGGTCAATTCATGAGAAATTTCTGATATTTAGATATCCTATTCTGCTAGAGTTCTAATCAAGTATATTCATGAGAAATTTCTGATATTTATCCTATTCTCCCTATAGGAGGTAAAAATATCTCTTAAATGTTAGAAATTCTAACAGCAGCAAAAAGTATATTCATGAGAAATTTCTGAAATTTATCCTATTCTTCCTATAGGAGGTAGAATATGTCTTAAATGTCAGAAAGTCTAACGGCAACAAAAAATATTATATGATATAATGAAAATTCAAAATGCTAACAACAGCAATGACATATACAATTGAAAGTTTCATCTTACCTAATTCAGAATTCACGAGACGAATGTAGAGCGTGTTCCCACCATCTGCAAATTGCTGAAGATCAACAAAATCCCCACTCCACATCATGCAGCTGATCCTACTTACACATGCATATGCTTTACATGAACAATTGTTCAGACACATATCTTTGCAAGCATTGATATCTTCTGATCCCACGTAGTCCATGAAGTCCGGCAACTTCATCCCCTCAACCTTGACAAATCCATCTTCTTCCCCATTCCCTCCCTCAACTAGGCTATTATTCCTCTCACACTGCAATTGTGTCCTCCTAACACACCCTCCTGACCAATTCCCTCTATTCCACTGATCCAAGTCTTTTGCTACAAACCCTTCAATATGTACAACTTAAACTTCATTAAGATTTCAAATGGTAGATTAGTCACACAACTCACACATTAATCATTACACCGACAATGATTATACTTGAACAAATTTATCATCCATTTTGTTCATTTCCATTGACTTAGACCCAAACAATTAATCAAACTTATAAGTTAGCATAACTTTACTATAATTTAGATAATCTAAGTGAGCACTCATGTCATGTGCATTACATGGCTTGCCGCCCTTATTAGGGATCATATAAGAAAATTTAACTTAGTACAGAACAATATATAAAAGCTTAATTAAATGCGTTTTTTTTTTTTTTGGTAGAAAATTGAAGAGAATAAGTCTATGCAATTAATTAAACACCATATTAATAAATACATGAAAGACATTGGCCACAAAAGATGTTTGTTCATAAAGGTTTGCCCTTTTTGGACCAGACTAAGGGCTCCGCAGACCGCCCATCCCATCTTTGCTTAATTAGAAAAACTTTTTGATCACATGAAACCAAAAATTCAATGGTTTCCACGTTTTATTCAATTCAGTAATAGTTACTCAACCAATTAGGTCAAAAAATATATTGTGTGTTTGCTTTACAATCCAAAACAACAAAAAAAAAAAAAATTAAGCAAGCTGGATTGAGTTTGTGTTGATTTGTGTTACCCAAAACATCATTAAAAAAACATGTCAAAAATATTTTGATATAAATATTTCCTTGGAATGTGAGATTAGAAGTTTGAGCTTCACAATAGATATTTGTAAATGTGTATGAATACTTATTTGAAATTTGTTACACAATCGCTTCTCATATTAGACTTATTAGACGACTCAAATATTGTTGGTTTTTTATATCTCCAAACAACACATGATAGAATTGATTTAAAAAAGAACTCATAATGTCGCTCAATAAGATTTCAATTTCCAACAGGTCTGATGCTTGCAAATTTCTTTTTATTTAACTTAAAATATGTATATTCACATCATTTGTGGATCATATGCATTATATGCACCGGTATGGGACGGTGGCATATCAGAGATGGATTAGATCAAAAAGTTAAGTCCTACCCCTTCATACGTAAGGAATGGATTAACTAAAACAGTTATATCCTACATGGATGCATGTCCTGTTAACTAAAACAGTTGAGCGACATAACAGATGTTTGCTCTATATTTTTCTGCAGTAGGAAGGATAAGGATCTAATTGAAACATTTAAATCCTAAGTAAATGTCGTGTCATGGCAATGAACAGTTGAGCAGCACTTTATTGGTTTTGGATGGAATTTATATATATATTTATGTTACCACGATATGAGCTTGAGTCTCAGGATCGATAGTTAAGGAACGTATATACATGCCACGTCATCAAAAATGACCCACAAATTTTGGTCAAATGGTCAACAGGCGATGCCACATCAGAAACAATGGCCCACAAGTTAAATGGTCAAACGGTTTAAGTTACGTAACACTTACCACGTCAGTATACCTCGAATATAAAATCGAAGACTTGAAGACCTGAGTTGGGAGTAGGACTCAGGATTACTTGGGATCCGAGGAGGTTCTTGGTTTGGTGGATGAAGTTCAGGGCTCGTCGAGTCGACCCTCGACCTAACTCATAGAGAGAGAGATACCATTTGGACTCCCATACATTTTAAACCCATCTTAATTAACATTATTTTATAATGTTAATGGGCCCCACATGTGATGTCATATGACATCACCCAACCTCTCACTTGGCCTATATAAGGAGGTGATCCAAGGCCAAGTGGAAGGCAGAGCAAAAAAGGAGGAAGAAATAACCTTTCATGGTTTTTCTCCATACATCTTCACCGAGGGAGTCAATGGTGTACTAATACACTACCATCTTCACCCTCTCTCTTCAGTTTACCTGTGTTTCCACCTCTCTCAGTCCACCTCGGATTCTATTATGTTGTTTGGATCACTCAGATTTATGTGTGATATCACCATTTATATGTATTTTATTATGTTACGAAAATGAACCCCCACAATTTGGAGACTCCACTGGGGATATCAACACAAAGTCGATGGACTCAGGCGACCATCCTTCTACAATACACCTCCAAAGCTTGAGGTTTACTACCTTATTTTGCTGAGCTCGTTCTATATTTTAATCATCTTCATTTCTTTGCATTTTCGTACTGTCAGCTGCTTTAATTATTACACCTGCTTGTTAATCACTTGCGATGATCTTCTGTTCTTCATATCTTGCGCATATATATAGTATATACACAAATATATATATATATATATATATATATATACCTTTTTTTTTTTATGACCTACGATCAGGTTAATTCAAAGACTGGTTAAAGTATCCTAGATTATTTTGACCAGCGCTCCATGAAAATTTAAGAGAATTCATGTTCTATGACATCTCCCTATTATTGATTATACAACTGCAAGCAATATCACCCACTGTTATAAAGACTACATACACCTTACCACATTAGCGTATAACGTGCGGTTCAATTTTAATTTTTAATTAGTTACATACCATTCTAGATTTGAGAGTGAGACTTTATTGTTGTAGTTTTGGAATGTAGATATATTGTCCCTGAAAGTGAATAAGGTGACTTTAATTTTGACAGGTGACTAAGAACAATAATGGTACGTTATTTTTCATGATTACATTTTTCATGGTTACATTTTCATGGTTATAGGTGATGCTATGTAACGTTTATAAAAAAATTCTCTTCGGGAACTAGTCAATTTTTTTGCCATGACTAGTTCCCGTGGATATTAATTTTTGGCTGGTTTCACAATGTTGGGTTTTTTCATATTTTAAAGTAAGAAAGGTGTTGGACTTGTCAAATATGCTTTTTTAGGGTATGAATAAAAGCTAGCAAACTCATCTATGAAAAAAACAAAGAATAGTAACTCAATGTAACATAAAATTTGATCATGTGAAACTCGAAGTGGGATGTGTCTTGAAAATTAACCAATCACTTATGGATTGCATCACATGTAAAATTATAAGCTCTTAACTTTATTATTTTTTAACTAACTCTTTTCAGAAGGCCAGAGTTGTGGCAATGAAATGGATAGTTGATCTTTCTTTCTGTCACTTTTGCAGATGAGGTCTACCATAGTGTCAATAATGGTTTGAGAGATTTGCCTGCAGTTGAGCTATCTACACTTCCTTTAATACTGAAGGTTCAAACTGATTCTTCTGTTTTATTTTTAACGTAATCTTAGTTTTCATTTTCTTCTTTAAGTGTTCTTTTTTGTTATTTATTTCTCAATCTTGAGGCATAGTGTCAATTTTTGCTTAGTATATAATATATATATAGAAAAGAATGGTACAAGAGAACTTATAATGCTGACCCTCTTAATATTAAAAACAAGGAGATGATGAAACAATGCATGAGACCGGGGCATTCCTTCTTTGGGTTTCGATTATCAGAATGTTGATGACTTTTATTTATTAGTGAGAAGTAAATTGAATTCTACAAATTAAGTAGACTAAATTCAATGTAATTTTAATAGCTTTGCATGTAAAGTAATCATCCGTATTGAATATATATATATATATATATATATATATAAAGCTCTGATATAGCATGGTGTCTAAGTGCCATTGATTTGAAAAAGCTTACAAAAATAATATTTTTGCAACCACAAGAAACCAAAATAATATTATTTTTGAATGTAATATTGTCTTTCTGATTTTTGCAACTTCTACTCCTAACATATCTTTTAATATTATTTTTGCAACTCCTACTCCTAACATATCTTTTTGAAATCATCAATATAGTATGTTTCTGGTCAAAAACAATATTACATTCAGTATCACAGTGTCAAAATTAGATACGTCTTTCTCATAGTTATGTCATTAATATTTCTAATTCCCTGTCTAATTTTCTTGACATGGCAGTCATTGCGTCACATCATGAATATCAACATCAAGATAGAAATTTGCAGCTGTCACATACCACCTTCTTCAGGTCAGATTAGTGTTTTCATGCAATATTCGGTTTCTTTTTTTGTCAAATACAATTTTGGTCTCTTATTTGCCTTCTTCTTGAACAAAAAATTCTATTTTTGTATGCTACAAGACACTGAGCTTGCTATGTTCTTGCTATTGCTGACAGTGTGACCAACATAATTCAGCCTTTGTCTCGGTTTCCTTCGCATTAGCAATTAAGAAGGGGATAAATCGCTTTTGATTGGCTAATATTCTTTAAAGGTATTGATGATTGCTTTTCTTGCTTTTTAATTTTTTATCTATTCATTTAAAATTATTCCTTATGAGTTTCATTAGTTCATCGATATATTCTACTTGTTGCATGATAGGTGAATCAACTTTGGCATATCATCATGCTGAATTATTAGCTCTTACAAATAATCGTGTTGTAATATGTTTTTATTTTGATTAATGCAAATAATTTTTTTATGTTCATGTGGAACTTTGGAGATTGAACTATTACCTATTGCTTTCTTACTGTACAAAATGGACCCATCTTGCATAATGATAGTTTACTAAAAATTTAGGATCATTCTTAGGAACCCTAGCTACATTTTGTCGAGGAATTTGTTTTAATGGAGTAGTGATGATTTTTTTTAGTACATATTACTTTTTTATTCTTTTCAAATACCTTGACTAAATTGTTATCATGTTTACCAATAATATATTTCTTGTCCATATATTTTATTTAGGTAGGTTGATGTAATATCATGGATAGAAGTTGGATAACTCAGTCAAGGTACTTCAGATTGTAGTTTGATTAGGTTACTTAATCTAATAACTACAATTTAAGAAATTTGATTTTTTATATGCATTACCATGCAAATAGGTTAAGTTCAGTATACTTGCGTGGAGTTGGAGAGTTTCTAGATATCTCATTTGAGCGACTTGGGAAGGATGGGCGTATATATTGTCCTTGTACTGATTGTGGCAATTGTATTAAGAAAACACGTTCTGAGGTGAGAGATGATTTGGTATGCAATAAGTTTATTCAATCATACACAACTTGGTTTTATCACGGGGAAGAAGTGCCGTCATCTTCTCGTTAAACTGATATACACACAACACATGAGGATATCAATGCAAACAAAAATGATGATATGCATGGACTCTTACACGAGGGTTTTGGTGTTCCAACTGAAGGGAGGGAAGAGACCAACGGAGAAAATGATCAGCATCGAAAGGTGTCAAATGAAGAGTTAGATAAATTTTATAGGCTATTGGAAGATGCAAACCAAGAGTTATATCCTGGGTGTAAAAAGTTTTCAAAGTTATCCTATGTAGTGAAACTATATTTGGTGAAGACTAAATGTAATTGGAGTGACAAATCATTTACTAATCTGTTAAAAGTGATAAAAGAAGGATTACCAGATGGCGAGACATTACCAAAAACCTTCAATGAAACAAAGAAGATGATTGGTGACCTGGGACTAAAAAATATGATAAGATTCATGCATGTTCCTCTAATTGTATGTTGTATTGGAAGGAGCACTCTAATGATGAAATGTGTTATAATTGTGGCAAGTCAAGGTAGAAAGTTTTTGATTCAGAAACTGAGGGCAATGTGAGTACATCATCCTCATCAACAAATAAAAAAATTCCTGCTAAAGTTATACGATATTTTCCTTTGAAGCCAAGACTCCAAAGATTGTTCATGTCAAGTAAGACAACTTCTTCTATGAGATGGCATGCTGAAGAGCGAATCAATGATGGATTGATGAGACATTTCGCTGACTCCCCAGCATGGGATAGCTTTGATAAAAGATACCCAACATTTTCTAGTGATCCTCGGAATGTCAGGCTTGCATTAGCAACTGATGGGTTCAACCCATTCAAGACCATGAGTGTTGCACACAGTACATAGCCTGTTTTGATACTCGTGTATAACTTACCCTCGTGGATGTGCATGAAACAGCCTTATTTTATTCAATCAACCTTGATACCTAGCCCTAAGGGACCTGGAAATGATATTGATGTCTATTTGCAGCCTTTGATAGAGGAATTAAAAGAGTTGTGGGTTGATGGGGTGGAAACTTATGATGCTTCAAGAAATGAGATGTTCTGCATGCATGCAGCATTATTTTGGACTCTTTTTGACTTTCCTAGTTATACAATGGTTTCCAGATGGAGTACAAAAGGGTATTTGGCTTGTCCTACTTGTAACAAAGACACTTGCTCTCATTTCTTAGATCATAGCAAGAAAATATGTTATGATGGGCATCGTTGTTTTCTTGAAAAAGATCATAAATATAGGCGTCGTAAATCAACATTTGATGGCATTGAAGAGGTAAGGTGTGCACCGCCTATGTTATCTGGAACACAATTGTTACATGAAACAGAGGGCCTTAAATTTCCACCATTTGGAAAGAGTGTGCATACAATGTGAAGATCGGAAGTGTGACGATCGGACGCGTCCGACGCACAATTGGAGAAAGAAGAGTATATTCTTTCAATTACCATATTGGAAGTATAATCTTTTGCGTCATAATCTAGATGTGATGCATATTGAAAAAAATATATGTGACAATATACTTCACACATTGATGAATGATCGGAAATGGAATGATGGATTAAAAGCAAGACTTGACCTACAGGATATGGGAGTAAGGCCTTCACTTCACCCACAAGAACGTGGTTCAAACAAATTTTACTTGCCTCCTGCAAGTTTGACGCTATCTTCACTTGAAAAGAGCATATTATGTCGAGTGTTGAAAAATGTTAATGTTCCAGATGGGTATGCATCTAACATTTCACGTTGTGTGAAATTGAAAGAGCGTACAATTAGTGGGTTGAAGAGTCATGATTGTCATATCTTGATGCAACAACTTCTAGCCATAGCCATTCGTAGGATATTGCCTAAGAATGTTTGCTCAGTACTTGTCGAGCTCAGTAACTTTTATCGAGAGCTGTGGTCAAAGACTCTTTGGCCTGAAGACTTGGATAAATTGGAACACCGGATTGTTTTAATACTATGTCAGTTGGAAATGATATTCCCACCTGCCTTCTTTACCATAATGGTACATTTATCTGTTCACTTGGCTCACGAGGCAAGGATTACAGGACCAGTGCAATACTGTTGGATGTATCCAATTGAGAGGTCAAGATTTTTAATGAATTTTCATTTATAGTTTGTTTATTTTTCAAAAATTCTGATATTATTAAATTTCATTCTTTATATTTAGGTACCTTATGACTTTGAAAAATTACGTGCGAAATAGAAGTCATCCCGAGGGGTCAATAGCAGAAGGTTATTTAGCGGAAGAATGCTTGACTTTTTGTTCACGCTATCTGACAAATATTGAGACGAGATTCGATAGGCCCCAAAGGAATTCCGATAATGTGCTTGATGGAGAGGAAGTGAATGATTTTGGTGCACAAGGTCGTGCCTTGGGAAAATAAGAGTTCATTAATCTAGATGAGATGACTTTGGTGCAAGCATCGGTATGTTTTGTTCAATTATCATGGAGCCGAACCATTCAACTATAGATAACGACTTGGATGTGCCTGATGATAGCACGTTTTGGACAAGAGCTGATTTGCTTGGAACAACTATAGAAGAAGATGATGATGTTGATGATGACCTTAATGAAGATGAGATTTAGGATGATTCCATATCTACTACTCAATGAATGTGAAACGTCTTTTTTGGATGTCAAATGTCTTTTTTGGATATTATAAGCTCTGATTCACCATATATATATATATATATATATATATATATATATGTATGCAACTTTGACAATAATATTGCAGTATCATATTTTGTAGCATGCACATGTATGCTTCCCGTGAAAACTGATTTAGTTTTTTTGTGTGCTTATATATTTTTAATATGTTTTGATATATTCTTGGCATATTATTGTATAAGTGTGATCAATGATTTTACCAAAACAGAATGGTTTTATATAATTTCCATTGGACAACCAAAAATACCCTTAAGTTTTGAGGTATTTTTTATTTCTTTTTATTGATTTTTCCTGGATTGTGCACTGCCATTTTTAAACAATTTGATTGCATTCTCTTAAATGAATTCTCACTTTTTTGTTTTCTTTTCCAGGAAGGATAAACAATAAGTTGACAATGAAACGAACGGTTAGTGAAGTGGAAAAAGTGAGTGAACAAAATACTAAAGCTTCAACTTCAAAATCATCCCAACCACCGCCGAAGAAGAGACGGGGTCCGACACGATGCAAGAATGTCGTAAATGCGACAACCTTATTACCATTAAGGTACATATATACAGAGATCATCTTATATAGTTTACATAATTAGACTATATTCAATATGAAGGAGAAAAAAGGATTTCTATCTTTATTTTTGTATTAAACATCTACAATTGTTAATTTTTGTTTAGGGTTAATAAGTTTGGATAGCCGATAGGCCCTAGAAGTGGTACATATACTAATTATTTGGGAACACTTTCTCGGAATGCTAATTTAGCTCCTTTGTGCTACAAAACTTGTTGGGAGATGCCTAAACGGCTGAAGGAGGATATGTGGAACGTTGTAAAGGTAAAACCCTTTAATGATATTAAAATAATTTTTATGGAAAAAGTGGATTAACATGCAGCAATTATCACATTTTCAGGGAAAGTATGATGTGGGAATCATGTCAAAACATTGGACCATATCCTCCATCGGGAAAAAAATGGAGGGAGTAGAAGTGTGAATTAAAAAGTGAATATTACTCGATTAGGGATATAGATGCAGAAAGATTGGCAAACCCACCGCCTGATGTTGAAAATGAGCTGAGACGACCCTGGTTTTTAGGCCAGCGTGTCCTATGATGAACCGAAGATTGACCCGATAACGGATCCGATATGCGGAAGCGAAAATAGAAAACAAGACTCTAAAATGTCAAAATGACTTTCCATGAGGTCGTGGAACTTAATGAGATCTGACGCGGAAGTAAAAGACAAAAAATATGACAAATAAGTCACCAGGGGCAAAATAGCCATTTCTAAAAACTGTGGACTAGGGTGCCACTAAGCACACCGCGGGAAGGACAACGAAAAACTAATCAAGATGGACTCAAGAATCACTTGATTCGGAGTCTGGATGAAGAAAATATGAAACTTTTAAGTTTCATAAAATCAAACTTTTGGGTTTGAAATCAATGCGGCAATGGTACTTTACATGGGTTGAAATGGTCCTTTTAGACCAAACTAGATGCAACTGAGCATATTATTAGAAAGACAGGAAAAATTAATGAATTTAGACTCAAGAATCACTTGATTCGAAGTCCAGACGAAGAAGATATGAAACGTCAAAGTTTTAAAAAAATCATGTTTTGGGTTTAAAAACAGTGCGGCATGGGTATTTGATAAGGGGTAAAATAGTCTTTTCAGATATAATTAGATGCAACCGTGTATACCGTTGGATAGACAAGCAAAATTTAATAAACTTAGACTCAAAAATCACTTGATTTGGAGTCCGGATGATGAAGATATGAAGCCTCAAAGTTTCAAAAAAATAGACTCACTTTTCGGGTCAAAAATTTGGGTATGAATAGTGTTGTAACAGCAAGCCACATTTGATTTTTTTCCCAGAACTGAGGTTATGAACGGACTCTTAAACGAGTTTTTCTGAAAAAACACGAAGAAGAAACCCTCCTTAAAATCATGTTTTCTACCCGACATCATGGAAGAAACAAAAAAAAAACACAATGTAAAGCCCTTAAAATGCTCTTTGAATAGCGTAGGTCAAGGTGGACCCAAAAAGCTGCTACATGAAATTTTTCAGAATCTGCCCACAACTGAGAGCAAAAACGAGTTAGAAGATAAATTTTTCTGGAAAAACACAAAGAAGAAACTTCCCTCAAAATTGAGTTTTCTATGTGATTTGCGAGATAAATTAAAAAAAACGCAATGTAGAATGCCCGAAATGCTCCTCTATGAAATTTGGTCATGGAGGTCCAAAAAGCTTCTAAAAAAAAAAACAGAAAGCTGAACTTTGCCATCGATTTTCGGCACCAAGACGAAATTTTCTGGAAAAACACGAAAAAGAAACCCCCCACTAAAATCATGTTTTCTAAGCGACCATGTCAAAAGAAGAAAATAAAACTGATGTGAAAGGTCCAGAATGCCCTTAGATCAGATTATGCAAAAAAAATGCGAAATGAATTCACAAGAGGCTCAAAACACAAATGATAAGGTTTTGCCCGGAAACGACCATGCACGCAAACGTAACTTACCTATTTGGACGGGCTACAATAGTCCACGACTTAAAAATACCACCGATACAAAATTCGACCTCCCAACGGGCAAAAAGGCAAAAATGGAACTTGGAATGAAAACTCGGAATCCAGAAATACAAAACGGGATTAAATGACCGTTTGGCCCTTGGCCACACTTCAAACATGATTTATAAGACCCTATGAAAGAATGAAAACGGAATTCCCACACCCGATGCAACCATGGTGAGACAATGACTTGGCATTTTTTAATATTTTCCTAATATTTTAAGAAGTTAGAAGTTACAAAAAATTCAATATACATGTCAATGGCCTTCGGCCTCATTTCATACATGTTGAATACATTGAAAGGAGTGTACTTAAGTACACATTACATACATGGAATCAAAGAATACAACTTTTACATATAAGTCTACAAAATGACATTCATGTTAACATTTGCATGAAATGGAAACTTAAAAGCTACACGATATCCAAGGAATGCTAAGCATCACGAATCAAGTTTTCATACCTGAAATATGCCCCAGTAACGTAGGGGTGAGCAACATAAAGCTACTCGTAGGAGATGAGCATGCATCGACTTAACATTTTACAATTTCATCACCTTAAGGTGAAACATGTCAAAGGGGCTCATGCCACCTAACGTCTATGTCAAAGTGAGACTCAGGGCGCATCCTAAGCTATCATGGAGCATAAGCAATAAGAATCATGATACATATACACATATGAAACAAGTCAAGTTTGGGATAATCCAAAGAACACGATAAGAATTATATACGGAATCAAGAATAAGGCATAATATCTATGCAAGTATACAAGGATGGAACATTCCATATAACATGACAATAAGTATGCTCGGACATATGTTAACAAGAATTACATTATCGATGCAATTAACATGACAAGGAGTATACTTGAAATCACGAATGGGGCATAATATCTATGTTCCAATTGAATCTATAGGATCAATCCTAAACTACATTAGAACATTAAAACACAAATTACAATTTCAATGCCATCTAACCAACATTAGAACTTCTAATACAACGCATAAAGCATGATTTCTCTAAGTTAACATCTTGCAACTTAAAATGGGAAATCAACAAAGAAACAAGTCACAACATCATCTAGTTATCAACTTGAAATGAAATGCGAAATCAAATAAAGTGAATACATAGACGTCACGCCAGATCAAACCGACAATATGGTTACTTTAGGGTTACTAGCTCATGGGTAACCTCCCTATGTGCGCACTAGACTATATAGATGGACTATCCCCCGTACTAGAATCACGTTCTAACCGTAGCCAAACAACGACATTCCCAAGTTTTCAAAATTAACAAATTGTGCAACAACGTATATATCAACATGTATATACAAGATAATCAATTATCAACCATGCACAACCAAATTTGGAAACCTATACAATACATGCTCTAAGTCCACAACTAATATGATATGATGGATGTCGAATCTTCAGTGTGCGATTCGTTACACGCTATGCATGAAAGATGTTAAATATGAAGTGTACAAATCATTACACAAGGCAACAGTATATTCAATAAGGAAAACATATTCTCATGAGTATAAACATAGCAACTATGTTATCCAATGCTCAAAACATAACCAAATGAATATACAACAAATCCAAGTCCATGATTTGAATATAGAAACCACTTCTAAAACACAACTAGATCATAGAGCAAATTGATAGAACTTAAATAGATAAACACAATTAAATTCTCTAGATTCCGATTCAATTCCAAAGAACCTCAATTTAATACATGTTAAAGGACATGGCATGGTCATCACCTATATCCATTCTAAAACTTAATTAGGTTGTTGGAACAACAAAGTAGAACTTTAATTAAATTATACTAATTTAAATTCCAAGATTCTAAAACAACTTTTAATAGTCCCAAATTAATATATGCTAGTAAACAAGTCATGATCAATACAATTATCAAGTTAAAAACTTAATTAAGCTAATGGGACCATTAAATAGATTTTAATTAATTCTTTTAATTAAAATTTCTAGATTTTCAAATTTAACCAAATGCTCTCAATTTAACATATCTTAGAGAACATGCCAAGGACTAATGAAATATCACATTACAAGTTTATTTCATTTAATTTACGACCATGTGAATTAAACTTTAACTAAAGTTAAATATAAAATAAAAGTCGCAATTCTCATACAATTAATCCTAATTTAATATACGTGAACAACTATACCAAAGCCTAATTTTCTAACATGCCACAAATCAATTCCAAGTTGTATATCACCATGAGGATTAAATCTTAAATAAGGAAATTAATTAAATGAAAGGTTTCAAAACCTCACCGAATATTCTAAATCAAATATATGTGAAGCTATATGGCATATAGATCAAGAATATCAAGTCGGAATTCAAATGGAGTAAATAGTGCACTCAGGGCAAATTAATTAATCAAGTTAATTAATAATTACTAATTTTTCAAAACAATTCCGATTTCTCTCAATTTAATTTATGTTGAAGAGTATGTTAGGGCCTAATATAATATACTAACACATATTGATTTCAAGCTAGTTAAGGCCATGTGAATTAATCTTTCACCTAAGATAAATATTAAATAAAAGCTTTAGTACTTATTTAAATGGTCTAATTTTAATACACGACTATGAGCATATAATGGGGCAATATAATATCATGCTATATGTTTAAACCAAGTCATGACCAATCGGAAAAATTAGATCCCGTACAAAAAAAATAAATAATGAAATCTCTAGATTTTATATTTAATCATGCAAACAAGTAGTATAAGCATCACAAGCATACTATATAATAAGAATTTAAATATAGAACATCCCCTACCTCAATTTGAGATGAAAAAATTAAATTCCTACTGAAACGAAAGTGCTCCGAATCCGACGATACCGAGAGGTTTTGTCGGGGACAACACTGTGAACAAGAATCTGCAAGAAACCCCATAAAAATCCCAACTTGACTCCAAACCCGAACTCAAAAAATCGTTGGAAATGGATTCTAATAAGGGCATAAGATGCGCAGCGTCAAGACAAGCATTAAACGTTAAGGCCGAAGACTTTTCATCAAAGAAAAGTGAACCAAAAGAGGAGAGAGAAGATGGCAGCCTTGGAAGGTTGTGGGACCTGGTCCAGAACATGTGGGGAAGAAGAAGAAAATTATGTTTTAATTTTTTAAAACCCCCTCTTTATAGAAAATCACAAAAAGTGCCCTGAAAGGGCCCCGCCGGATCTGGAAAAGTGGATTTTGAGCAGATGCACTCAAATGAAAAAACTCCATAGACGAAAAAGATTCAAAATGAGAAAATATGAACAACGAAAGAAACGGCGTCAAAAACTGAGTCCCGAGCAGAAAGTTATGCCCCGAACAAGTTCGGCAGCAACGGGGGCCAGAAATCCCTAAAACTGGGGAAAACGACCAGAAGGAAATTCTGAGAGTCCACGACTCGACGAAATGTGAAAATGAATCCCGTATGAGGATCCAGGCTCCAGACGAGACATTTTGCGATAACTTTCGTTAATTGCATAATGATCCCTACAAAAAGGGTTAACTGCGAAACTGCCCCAGAATGAAAATATCTTCCAAAAGATGTTTTCTTAGATACCCTTGAAATAAAATATCTTCAAAAGATATTTACGAAAAACACCCCAAGAAATGAAAAAGATTCTAAAGAATTGTGCATCCATCCCCCTGTGGGCACCGGAGCAACCAGAGTACTTTCTTGCAAAAGTAAAGATACGTATTTTGAGAAAACCACTCAAGATGAAGGCACGTGAAGTCAAAAACCAACTCTGAGCATGAGAAGCGAGGTTGTGCCAAAAATTAATAAACGAAGATAAGACAGAATAGGGAAAAGGACGAAATAACGTATAGTATCGAAAAATGAAAAATGTGAAAATGACTTAGTCCTCAAAGGAAATTGTCAATCCACAGAAAAGAGTCTCAGGAACCAATTCCGAGCACTCGAGATGACACTAAGCGACACGAAATAGAGCTCAGAAAAAAAAATTAAACGAAAAAAATTCATTCGTAAAATTTCAGAAAAAAGGAAAGGAAGGCAAATGACCGGGTCGTTACTGGAGCATTGGGAATTTTTGGTTAGGCATTGGGGTACGCCTATTGCGAAGGTAATCCTCTATCTACCAATTTTATTTAAAGTCAATGAGTTGAATTTATAATTTACCTGCTTTCAGTCATTATTTTAGGTGGAATGTTAGAACGTTTACTTTTTCTCACTTTTTGTAGGAGGTCAGTAAAAAAACATAAAGAACGTCGTGGGAAGCAGACAATGATGCATACTACAGGGACAAAATGCTTTGCACGTGTTTCTGTCGAGGTTAGTTGAAGTTTTGGCAATATAAATTATTTCAGTTCTTATGTCATTGAATGATTATAAATGTTAGTGGTAAATAATAATATATATCACAATATCTATGTTTCTTTTATAGATTGAGGAAGACGAGGTATTCAGCTTTCTCTTACAGATTTATTCATTCGCACACATGTAAATAAGGATGGCAAAGCTACTGATGATGCTACTTCGGAGATGATTGTAAGTTTTCATGCTTCTATTTTGCAAAAAGGGGGTCACGTGCCTTGAAATGACCAATTTTTAAACTCTTTGCAGTGTATTAGGGGGTCACATACCTTAAAGTGACCAATTTTTAAATCATCGGCCCGTGTGGAGGTATTTTAATTTCATTGTTTATCATCGGCCCGTGTGGAGGCAATTTACTTTCTTGTATTTGTTGAAAAGCATGGGAGTATGGGATCATTGTATGTGGAGGCTTCTTGTTGATTGATTTGTGTTGTGGAGAAGTATTTGCTATTTGTTGTTTGTGTTAATGTGTCAATCATATTCTCCCCAACATGTATTTAATTTCCATTAACACTTGTACTCTATTTGTTCTCTCATCTTTTCTTCGTTTCTAAGTTTTATTGCTTCATCCTTGTTCTACCCCTAGTAATTCTTGGGAAATTATGGACACAATGTGAAGTTGTTTACATTTTTAGATTTCTGGTTCTGTTGAAGTTGTGTTCAGTTTATTAAATTCTACTATATTGACATTGAGTTCATTTTCTAAAATTCTACTTCTATTTATGACCTTGCTGGTGTGTACTATTACTGCTATATTGGGATTGTCATTGAGTTCTTCTTTGAACATCCCGTGCTTGTCCTTGAATATGTTAAACACATCTGTTGAAATCCAAAATTGTTGGTTGAGAACTGATTGATAACTCAAAAATCACAATCAAGTTAGGGTAGGAGGAAAAGAAAATACACTTCACCATTTAATTCTTGGGAAATTAAATCATTCATACAAGATAGAAACACACCAAGGAGACATTCATTGATTTTACGTTTTTTTCTTCCTTTTGTTGATTTCTTGAGATTCAAGTTTTTGAAGATTTTGTGGAGACCAATAATGGAAAGGGAAAGTATGTTCTGATTCTAAAACTCCATCTGGAATCTCAAATCTAATTACAAAATATTGCAATAATAAGAATGGAGGAAAAATTTGGATAGAAAATCAAATGAAAGAAATCAAGATGATGATAATAATATATCCTTTAATTTGAACCTCAAAACACTTCGTTAAGTTTGCCCGGATTCTTCTCGCGCCAGAAGCTGCGTGGTTTAAGAGAGCCAGTAGATAGAAGACCTACAATTTTTTTGGAATTTAGAAGTGACAAGATGTGATGCTGGGGATTTTTTATTTTTTTCTCTGGAAAAGAAATGATGTTGGTGATTTAATAAGTTTGAGGTTTTGAAGTATATATATATATATATATATATATATATATATATATATATATTTGAAGAGAAGTTTTAGGGATGTAAAGAGGAGGTTAGTGGAATACGAATATCACTAGCCTTAATTTATCCTTTAGTTGTTTGTAAAATTCTCCCACATTCCTATCAGCATAGAGATTTTGCACATTTTCGTTTAATTTATTGTCTAATTAATCCTGATGTCATAGCTCACAATATTATGCAATAGGGTGTTCTGGAATCTGGACCACTAGGTTATTAATGTCTTTCAAGAAACTTGGGCTGCGCGTCGAGTTTAAGGTGTACCTATTTGGTTTAAAGAAATTGAACTTGTATGAATGATTTTAAGAAAATACCTATTTGGTTTAAAGAAATTGAACTTGGTCGTTAATACCATTTAATTCTTGGGAAATTATTTACATTTTTAAATTTCTGGTTCTGTTGAAGTTGTGTTCAGTTTATTAAATTCTACTATATTGACATTGATTTCATTTTCTAAAATTCTACTTCTATTGTATGACCTTGCTGGTGTGTACTATTACTGCTATATTGGGATTGTCATTGAGTTCATTTTTTGAATTTTACAACTCAATTTGAAAAAAGGTAAGAAAATTTACATTTTTAGATTCTGGTTCTATTGAAGTTGTGTTCAGTTTATGAAATTCTACTATGTTGAAATTGAGTTCATTTTATGAAATTCTACTTCTATTTGTATGACCTTGTTGCTGTGTGCTACAACTGCTATATTGGGATTGAAATTGAGTGAATTTTTCGAAACTGTATTGCTTCCCATTGTCAACATGTTGCTGATTAGTGCCCTAAATTCTTCAATTTAACGTGTTCCTCTCAACCCTAATCATCGAAGTCTAAAAACAAAATAGAAAAACATCTTTCAAAGGCACACCTCTGTTTAGTTTTCAAAGTTTCAGAATGTACTATTTTATGTAGCGTTTGAAGCAATGAATCAATGCAATCTATGATATAGTAATCACAAAACTGAGTCTAGAAAAAACTGTAGTGCTTCACATTTTCACTAAAGTTCATTTTACTGGTTGCAATTCTTCACAAAGAGAGTGTTTTTATTTTATTAAATCTTCCTCATAAATCTTCATAATAGTGGAATGGAAGAATAATAATAACACCATCTATAATGAGAAAACAAGGTCACTCAACATCCTAATTCACAAAATCACAGGACAGAATGGCAAGTATATTATTTAAAGTCCATAATAGTAATTATATGTATA
The DNA here is from genome assembly GCF_030987335.1 of Cornus florida. Classification (NCBI taxonomy): domain Eukaryota; kingdom Viridiplantae; phylum Streptophyta; class Magnoliopsida; order Cornales; family Cornaceae; genus Cornus; species Cornus florida. The sequence goes on along the minus strand of NW_026775571.1, from coordinate 26,308,834 downwards.
ACAGTTTCTGGATTCTTGTTCTATCATTCATTTCATTATATTTGTCTGGATGTTTCATAGCAGTATGTCATGGTAGTTCAAACTTTTTTTTTTTTTTTTTTGGCAAGAAAACATAAAAGTACTTCAAAAAAGTTACTCTGACTCTCCTATTGGCACTTCCAATGATTTTTGCTCCATTGTGAGGGGAGAAGAGATAACTGGTCGTGTGCGGATGCTTGGCTTCGGGCCTACACCAAGCGATGTTTGGGGGCCCTCTCCTAGTAAAGCTGAACTGATTAATAATGCAAAAAAAATCTGATGAGGAGGCACGTGCTGCACTCGTAAAGTTGCAGGAGACCATTTCAAAAATGCAAGCCGACTATGACAAGTAGTTGGAAAATTTACGAGCCAACTATGATGACAAGTTGGAAAATTTACAACAACAGGTGGCTATGCTAATGCAGATGCAACAACAAAATTGTAGTGGACAGGTATATTTATTATTAGTTTTATTCTTTACTAAATATATGTACTTATGCCAAGATTTTATGTATTTTGTTTTCTTATTTTGAATGGTTCTGATTCGTTAGATGCTCCTCCTAGAGTATCCCCAAATTCATTATCTAGTCGTGTTGCCAATTCAGTTAAGGTTATGAACTTTTAATTTCTCTTATATATATGTTAAATTTTCATTTATTATAATGTGTGCGTAATGAATTTATAAAAAATGTAGGGTAATTCAAATCAAATGCGCAAGAAGACTTGTTGAAGTTGAAGAAGGGGTCGTGGCTGTGCTTTTTGAATTTCCTTCGCCTTGGATGGGTTCTTTTTGAAAAACTTGTACTACATTTGTCAAAAATTGTTAATTCTTTTTGTCTGACATTTAGTAGCGTTATTTAGACAATTTGGATGGTATATTAGCAGGTTAACTTGTGGTTGTATTAGTATACATTTTTGCTTTTTGGTTGACGTTTACCAGCTTAACTTGTGGTTGTATTAGGAGCTAATTTTGATGGTAATTTTCATATTGGCAGGGTTAACTTGTGGTTGTATTATGTAAAAATAATATGGAAGGTATTTTTATATTAACTTGTGTTATATTGGATGACATTTAGTAGTTGGTAGTATTGATATGTTTTTTCCAAAAATTATAAGGGTAAAAAAAAAAAAAAAAAAAAAAAAAAAAAAAAAAAAATATCCCTTTACCGGCGCTCTTTTAAGAAGCGCTGGCATAGGGAGGGAGGAAAAAAAAATAAAAAATAAAAAATTCAAATTACCCTTTACCGGTGCTTTACCAAAAAGCGCTGGTAAATACACTCTACCAGCGCTTTTGCAAAAAGTGCTGGTAAATACTCTATCTTAGCGCTTTCTGGAAAAGCGCCGGTAAAAGCCTACCGACACTGGATTTGCCAGCGCTTTTTGGTAAAAGTCAGAACTATTGTAGTGTTATCCCAAAAATAGGTTAATTCAGCCAAATAAGAGTTTAAAAGAAGCAATCTCAAGTTGAATGGAAGAAAGAAGCAAAGTGGAAGCAAAGTGGAGGAAAACCAGCAAGTTCGATTGATCTCAAAATTACTTCGATCGATCAGAGCAAGATCAATCTGGCCTCATCAAGATGGATCCAAGCAATTGTCCTTATCCAAAAGATCTCACCATCTTCGATCGATCCAACCTTTCTCAGATCAATTGAAATTATTCGATCTTATCCACACATACCACCCCACCTACCACTCTTGTCTTTTTCTTAAAATATCTCAGAGATTTGTCTTTATTCAAAAAGGTGCCGCCAAGGATGATTGATCTTTGCAGCATTCGATGGATCTTACCAATGTCTGATCGTTCTCATCACAGTTCGATCAATGAACATCCTCAAGTCCGAATTAAAACAAAGTCCAACTCATTAAAAGTTGGCTCATGGTGTAATCATTGCAAGGACCCTAGTGCACGAATCCAGACCATTGGGTATGACATTTGAGCCTCCTATATAAGGATTTTGGGCCATTCATATCTTCATATCTTCATTAGACATATCATATCTCATATCTTGGAGAGGAGGCTAGAGACTAGAGAGCTTTTACACATCTTTGGGAGTTCTTCCATTCTTCTAGGGTTTCCATAAAGAAAGAGGTCATTCCTACCATAGAGATAGCCCTTGAGGGTTGAAGGACTACTTCAATAAGTGACTAGACATTTACTTGGGGCTAGAGTAGTCCCTAAGTTTGCTTCCTAGACCTAGTGTTTTGTATATTTTTGGGGATTTACTTATAACAAATGTTTTGATCTTGGATTTATATATATATCTTGTGGTTTCTACTTGATGTGTATGGATTAATGCTTTCAATTGGATTGTCTATTTCTAATCATATGACTATGTATGCTAGAATGGATAATTTATGTGTTTTTCTCTAGATTTAATGGAATTTATGCATGTCTATTTGTATGGATGAAGTTAATCTAGTGATGATCAAAACAAAGTGCTTAATTGAATACTTTTGTAATGGTTCACACTTGTTTCTTGATGGATTGTGCCACACCTTTAGCTTACTTAGTTTAATTTCCATGTCTTTAGTGTAGATGTAGTATAGTTGCTTTAGATTCATAGATAGATGGACAATCTATTTTTGTTCCTTGGTATTCTATACTTATAAATGCAAAGGGTGTATGTTTCTAGATAGTTGTGTGTGCATAAATTATGGTTTCATTGAATGGATTTTGGTCTCATTTGATAGGTTGTGCTTTCCATTTGAATTGGCTAGACAATCTATACTTATTTTCCATCCATACCTAGTTTCAATTAATGTCACACACACACACAAGTTACAATTCAATTTCTCCATTAATATGCAATTGCTTGTGTCTAGTGAAGTTAAGCTTAGTGGTGAGCTCTAATACCACAAGTCCTCTCCTCTATATCTTTTTCCTTACTTTCTAAATTGTTACCTTTTACTTGCATTAATTTCAATTGCATTGTAGTTTAATTTAATCAACCAAACAAATCATCTTTTGATCACTTGCCCTATGACGACGGCCGTTCCAATACGCCAAACTAAATGTAGTGAATGTGTGGTTCAAGAAAAGCCTTTTATGTCAAATTTAAATTTATAAAAACCACTACCAACACCACTACTAACGTAGCAAGAGTGAGTAGGGATCGTCCCAAGGGATTATACGTGTTGGAATTTCAACTTCGACTCTAGCGTACCAAATGATTGCAAAAGAGAGTTGGGTTGGTTGATTAAGCTAAATTGAATTTAACTAAATAAAATAATATGAAGTAAACAAGAGAGAGAGAGGTCTTGGGGTGTAGAGATCACCACCAAGTAATACTATTCCAAACCATAATCAAGTGACTAATGAGGGAAATGAATGTGTTGCAACAATGTTATGTGTGTAAAAGACATTCAATTGGTAAGGGTGACTCAACAAGTGTATAAATTGTCTCAATCAACATGTGTGAGGCCACAATACATCTATTGGTAGAGGAATATATTGTCTAAACATAATGTGAAGATAACAAAATAACAATTCAAGTCATTGAACCTTTCATTAAGCTCATAGTCCAAGCAATCCATAAGGATGATTTAGTTAAACATGCATTATCTAAACATCATGTGAGAGGTACAAAATATCTATTGGGAGAGGAATAAATTGTCTAAACACACGTGAAAGATACAACATATCATAACTAGTCATTAATCCTTCATTAAGCTCACAATCCACATACAACACAATATTAGAGGAATATGCCATTTGGACTCACAAGCATGGAACATCAAACATCAAGAGTAGATTGTCCTCCCATCTAACATTACACTACCACTACACTAAATCTACACTACTAGCATGAAAATAAAGCTATCTAGACTAGGGGAGAGGCACAAACCATCAAGAATAGGCATAAACCATCAAATGAACCAAAATAGCATTCATTAAGCATATCATCTTGATAATCTCTAGATCTATAGCATCAATACACATAGACATGCATCAAAAACACTAAATCTAGGGATAAACACATGAATATCCTACTCTAGCATACATAGACATATGGATAGAATAGAATAGTCAATTGGAAGCATTAAACCATACAAACCATGAAATAATCAAGATTTATATATACATGAATATCAAGATGTATCATATAACACTAATCCCTCAATAATACACAAGATTAGAGTATAGAAAGCATGCTTGGGGCTAACTCTAGCCCCAAGAGGATGTCTAGCCATTCATGGTAGTGATGATCCAACCCTCAAGGGCTAACTCCATGGCTGCTCCTTGTTGGTGAAGATCTCCTCCAATGGTGCTCTAGCTTCCCTCCTTCCTCCTCTCCAAGAATAGCCTCCAAGATGATTTTCAATGTGTGATAAGAGACTCTCTCCAAAAAGTGTATCATATTCCTTATATAGGTAGGTCAAATACACCCCATGATGAGCTGTGGTCGTGCAAGGCATATTCTCCAATGATTGGATGAAGGACGGAATAAATGAGCTGGACTTTAACTTTTTCTCGCTGGAGGAAGTTCGATCGATCGAACCTTAACTTGGATCGATCGAAAATGGGTTCGATCGATCGAACTGCATCTTGGATCGATCGAAGTGGTCTGACTCCTCCGGATAAGGACAAGGCTGAGATATTTCGAAGATATTTATGGGGAAAAGGACAAAAGTGGTTGGTAGGCGTACAGCTGTGGATAAGATCAATCATTTGAATAGGACAAAATAGGGTTCGATCGATTGAAGGTGATGTTCGATCTATCGAACTTGGAATTTCAGCAAAGGCCAAGGTTGGATCTATCGAGAAGTACTGTGATCGATCATAGATGTTCGATCCATCGAACTCTAAGTTGGATCGATCGAACTTTTCAGCTGCACAACTTGATTCCTTTTTGCTCATTTCTTTCTCCACTTTGCTCCCTCCTTTAGTTTATCTCAGGATTGCTTCAATTAAGCTCTTATTTGGCTGAGTTAGCTCAATTTTGGATTAGTGCCTGAAAATATAAATAACACGTAATAAGTCTAAAACGGCAAAGTAAGATAGATAAAGGTACTAGAATGCTTAAGCTTAACGGGTTTAAATGCGCACTTTTCAGTGCTCATCACCCTACTAACCCTATATTTTGTTTCCATTGCAAACACGCCCACAATCCCTTGAGACGATCACTACTCACCTTAACTACATTTTTAGTTAGAGGTAGTAGTGGCGTTTATAAATTTAAAACTTGGCCACATTGCACACTCACATTCTTAGTGCATTCTTAAATGTTGGCCCTCCCGACAGCCACCAAGTTTTTGGCACTGTTGCCGGGTATTGAATTGGCAATGCCGTGTTTTGGGAATAAATAGGAATTAGTACTCTTTTGATCGTGTCTTTCCTTTTCTTTATTTTTGTTACTTATTGTGTTTATTCTTGATTGGCTAGGTGCATTGAGCTAAGAGAGAGTCAAGCAAAGGGAATTAAAGAGCAAAGGAAGCAAGGAAGCCAAGTGAAGCTAAGCAAAAGCATAAAGGGCTAAAATTTAAAATTTGCAAAGCATAGCAAGGCTTGAAAATCGAAAATGAATTGAAGTTGCTTAAGGACCCTTTGTGAGATCTTTCTAACTCAATCTCTAGTTAAATTGTCGGCCTACGTGGTGGCAAGTTTTTAAATTCTTAGATAAATTGTCGGCCTGCGTGGTGGCAAGTTTTTAAATTCTTAGATAAATCGTGAGCCCGCGTGGAGGCAATTTAATTTTCTTTGCATATTGTTTAAGCATGGGAGTATGGGACTAATGTATGTGGAGAATGTTTGTTGATTGATTTGTTATGGGGGAAAAGTGATTGTTATTTGCATGTTTGCTAGTGCATGCATGGTCGTAGGTCATTGAATCCAACTCTTGTCCCTCCTAATTTGTGTCTTGAATTGGTTGTTCGTAATCCTAGGGGAAGAGGTAGTTCGCATCACTCCATTTCACCAATGGAGGAATTGAATGACGACCATGTGGAGGACCTTGGTCCTTTCTCAACTTCCCACTTTACGCTTGTAAATATTTTAGAAAACTTTCACTGTGGCGACCCTGGTTTTTAGGCCAGCGTATCTTGTGATGAACCGTAAGGATGATCCGATAACGGATCCGAATGCGGAAGCGAAAATAGAAAGCAAGACTCTAAGAAGTCAAAGTGACCTTCCATGTGGTCGTGGAACTCAACAAGAACTGATGCGGAAGCAAAAGATCGAAAATATGACAAATTAGCCCCCAGGGGCAAAATAGTCATTTCTGAAAACTATAGATTTAGGTGCCACCGAGTACACCGCTGGAAGGACAATGAAAAACTAATCAAGATGGACTCAAGAATCGCATGATTCGGAGTCCGGACGAAGTAGAAATGGCATGACGAAGAAAAACGAGCACTTAAGGTAAAAAGGGTAAACTGGTAATTATCCAGGAAGAACCGGGTGCAACCGAGCATACCGTTGGAAAGACAGCGAAAAATTAGTCAAGTTAAAAAAAAAAATTCACTTGAATCGGAGTCCGGACGAAGGAGAAAAGCCCAAAAGAAGAATTGACGTCGCGGTGGCCCGACGAGGGGCCATGGCGCACACGGCGCCCATGCGCGAGCCCACCGGCGTGCATGCCGGCGCCCAAGGACAGGGCTGGTGGCAGCCCTTGGCTGCTGCTACATTTTTTTTTGATCTGCCCAGAACTGAGGCTTGAAACGGAGATCAAGACGAGTTTTTCTGGAAAAACACGAAGAAGAAACCCCCCCTAAAATCGAGTTTGCTACCCAACATCGCAAACGGAATCGAAAAAAACTCACTGTGAAATCCCCAAAATGCCCCTAGATCTGAACTGAACAAGAGGGTCATAAAGCTGCTAAATGAAAACTGGAAACTGAAACTTCACGAGGGATTTACGGTACCAAGACGACCTTTTCTGGAAAAACACGAAAGAGAAACCCCCCCTAAAATCACGTTTTCTAAGCGACCATGTCGAAAGAAGAAAATAAAACTAAGGTGAAAGGTCCATAATGCCCCTAGATCAGAATATGCAAAAAAAATGTGAAATGAATTCACAAGAGGCTCAAAACACAAACGATGAGGTTTTGCCCGGAAACGACTATGCATGCAAACGTAACTTACCTATTTAGACGCGCTACAATGGTCCATGGCTTAAAAATATAGCCAATGCAAAATCCGACCCCCGAACGGGCAAAAAGGCAAAAATGGACTTGGAATGGAAAACATGGAATCCAAAAATGCAAAACGAGATCAAATGACCATTTGGCCCTTGGCCATACTTCATACAAGATTAATAAGACCCTATAAAAGAATGAAAATGGAATTCTCACACCTGATGCAACCGTGGTGAAAGAATGACTTGCGATTTTTTTTCAAGATTTTCACAATATTTCATGAAGTTAAAAAGTTACATAAAATACAATATACATGTCATTGGCCTCTGGCCTCATCTCATACATATCAAATACATTGAAAGGAGTGTACTTAAGTACACATTACATACATGGAATCAAATATACATATTTTGACATATAAGTCTACAAAATGACATTTCATGCTAACATTTGCATGAAATGGAAACTTGAAAGCTACTCGACATCCAAGGAATGCTAGGCTTCACGAACCAAGTCTTCGTACCTGAAATATGCCCCAGTATCGTAGGGGTGAGTAACATAAAGCTACTCGTAGGAGATGAGCATGCATCGACCTAGCATTTTACAAATTTATCACCTTAAGGTGAAACATGTTAAAGGGGCTCATGCCACCTAACGTCTATGTCCAAGTGAGACTCGGGGAGCATCCTAAGCTACCTTACAGTCTAAGCAACAAGAATCATGATATACATACGTGTATGAAACGAATCATGGTTGGGAAAATCTAAAGAACACGACAAGAAGAATGCTTGAGCATATATTAATATGAAATGCCTTTTCAATACAATTGAACTAGGTCTAGAGTAATCCATACAACATAACAAAAGCATAGTTGAATACAAGTTAACAAGAATCACATTATCCGTGCAATTCAACAACAAAAGAGCATGTTATACAATGCAACAAGGTTTAAGTTCTCAAAGCCATCAACTTAGAATCTAAAGCACAAAATAGCAGTAGTGGTTCATGCCACCTAACGTCTATGTTACAAAAGAATCAATAGGATCAATCCTAAGCTTTATTAGAACGTCAAAACACGATTTTCAATATCGATGCAATTTAACCAATATTGGAACTTCCAATACAATGCATAAAGCATAATTTCGCAAAGTTAACATCCTGTAACTTAAAATGGAACGAAAAATAAGAAACAACAAGTTACAACATCATCTAGTTATCAATTTGAAAATGAAATGCGAAATCAAACAAAGTGGATACTCGGACGTCACGCCGGATCAGACCGACAACATAGTTACTTTAGGGTTACTAACCCATGGGTAACCTCCCTATGTGCGCACTAGACTATATATAGAGGGACTATTCCCGTACTAGAACCACGTCCTAGCCATAACCAAACAACGACATCCCCAAGTTTCCAAAATCAACAAGTTGTGCAACAACGCATATATCAACAGGAATATGCAAGATAATCAACTATCTACCAAACACAACCAAATTTGGAAACCTATACAATACATGCTCTAAGTCCACAACTAATATGATGTGATGAATGTCGAATCTTCAGTGTGCGATTCGTTACACGCTATGCATGAATGATACTAAATATGAAATGTGCAAATCATTACACAAGGCAACAATATATTTAATAAGGAAAACATATTCTCATGAGTATAAACATAGCAACTATGTTATCCAATGCTCAAAACATAACCAAATGAATATATAACAAGTCCATGTCCAGGATTTTGATATAGAAACGACTTTCAAACACAATAAAATCCATGGCTCAATTCGATAGAATTTAATTAAATAAAAATAATTAAATTCCCTAAATTCTAATTCAATTCCAAATAACCTCAAATTAATACATATTAAAGAACATGGCATGGTCATCACCTATATCCATTCTAAAACTCAATTAGGTTATTGGAACAACAAAGTAGAACTTTAATTAAATCATGCTAATTTAAATCCCAAGGTTCTAAAACAACTTCAGATAGTCCCAAATTAATATATACTAGTAAACAAGTCATGGCCAATACAAATATCAAGTTAAAACCTTAATTAAGCTAATGGGACCGCAAAATAGATTTTAATTAATTCTTTTAATTAAAATCTCTAGATTTTCAAACTTAACCAAATGCTCTCAATTTAACATATCTTAGAGAACATGCCAATGACTAATGTAATATCACATTACAAGCTTATTTGATGCAAGTTACACCTATGTAAATTAAACTTTCACTGAAGTTAAATATAGAATAAAGGTTGTAATTCTCATGCAATTAATCCCAATTTAATATATGTGAACAACCACACCAAAGCTTAATTTTCTAGCATGCCACAATTCAATTCCAAGTTGTATATCACCATGAGGATTAAATCTTAAACATGAAATTTAATTAAATGAAAGGTTTCAAAACCTCACCGAATATTCTAAATCAAATATATGTGAAGCTATATGGTATGTAAATCAAGAATATCAAGTCGGAATTCAAAAGGAGTGAATAGTGCACTCGGGGAAAATTAATTAATCAAATTAATTAATAATTACTAATTTTCAAAACACCTCCAATTACTTTCAAATTCAACTATGTTGAAGAGCATGCCAATGCCTAATATAATATGCTAACACATATTAATTTCAAGGTAGTTAAGGCCATGTGAATTAATCTTTCACCTAAGATAAATATTAAATAAAATCTTTAATACTTATTCAAATGTTCCAATTTTAATACACGACAATGAGCATATCAAGGGGTAATATAAAATCATGCTATATGTTTAAACCAAGTCATGAGCAACCGGGAAAATTAGATCCCGTACAAGAAAAATAAATAATAAAATCTCTAGATTTTATATTTAATCATGCAAACAAGTAGTATAAGCATCACAAGCATGCTATATAACAAGAATTTAAACCTAAAACATCCCCTAACTCAATTTGAGATGAAAATCTCAAATGCCATCAAAATGGAACGGCTCCGAATCCGACGAAACTACTAGGTTTTGTCGGGGACAACGCCGTGAACATAACCCCCATGAAAGCCCCATCAAAATCATAACTTGACCTCAAAGCCAAACTCAAGAAATAGTCAAAACTAAATTCTAATAAGGGGAAAAGGTAGAGCACGGCGAGGGGAACAACAAACGTTAAGGCCGAAGACTTTCCATCAAGGAAAAGTGAGCCAAAAGAGGAGGGAGAAGATGGCAGCACCCCTTGGGCTGCCATGGGAGCTCCAGGTCATGCATGAAGTGGGGAGAAGATGAAAAATGAAATATCTCACCCCCGAACGGGCCCCGCTGGGTCCGAAAAAGTAAAATTTGAGTAGACGCGCTCAAATGGTAAAATTTTGTGAATGAAAAAGATTCAAAATATGAACAATGGAAGAAGCGGCGTCAAAAACTGAGTCCCGAGTAGAAAGTTATGCCTAAAACAAGTTTGGCGAAAATCGGGGCCAAAAACCCTGAAACTGGAAAACATCGACCAGGAGGAAATTCCAAGAGTACAGAACTCGACAAAATGTGAAAGTGAATCCTGTACGAGGATCCAGGCTCAAAACAAGACATTTTGCAATAACTTTCATTAATTGCACAATGGCCCCTCTAAAAAGTGAAAACTGCACTTATGGCCCAGAATGAAAATATCTTCCTAAAATATTTTCTTAAAAACCCCTAAAATAAAATATCTTCAAAATATATTTACGAAAAACACCCCAAGAAAAGAAAATAATTTCAAAGAACTTTGCATCCATGCCCTAATGGACACCGGGAGCAACCAGAGTACTTTCTTGCAAAAGTAAAGATACGTATTTCTAGGAAACCACTCAAGATGATGACACGTGAAGTCAAAAACCAACTCCGAGCATGAGAAGTGAGGTTGTGCCAACAATGTGGCAAATAGGGAAAAGACAGAATAGGGAAAAGGACGAAATAGCGCATAGTGTCCAAAAACGAAAAATGCGAAAATGACTCGGTCCTCAAAGGAAGTTGTCAATTCACATGAAAGAGTCTCAGAAACCAATTCTGAGCACTCGAGATGACACTAAGCGACACGAAACAGAGCTCAGAAAAGAAAATTAAACGAAAAAAATTCATTCGTAAAATTTCAGGAAAAATGAAAGGAAGGCAAATGACCAGGTCGTTACATTCACTGCAAGTACCTCACTCTTAGAGTAGAACTTGTCTTTTTAATTAGGCTTTTTTTTATTCTCTTATCCATGATAGACCACAGAAGCTTGGTACTTGGAGTGAATTACTATGTGCAGATCAGAAAAACGATATGTTAGAAAGCTCTTTGTATAGAATTCCTTCCCTATTTGAAGTAGATTCAATGATAGGAAATAAGAGAAGGTTTGATCTTTGTACTTCAAAGGCAAGCACGTCAAGTGATAAAGAAGAGTCATCGGATTCAGGGGCTTCAAGTTTGAATCATGTGGCTGGAAAAACATCAGCACGTCATTTTGGAGGTAAGCGCCATAAGGGTAGGAAGGTGTTGGTGAGTGCTGCTGAAGTTAAACTGATTGATGAGAGATTGAGAAACCTCGAGGAATAAGCTGAAGTACACATGTTGATCGGTTGATCAACTATACATCAACCTTCGCAATAGCACGAATCATTGTAAAATAGGGCTATTGGTCGGGTAAGTCGAACCACTGGGACTGCGCTAGTCTTATGGCAACTGTAGTGTCTAGAATCTTTCTAGAATGATGAGGGGGTGTTTATAAAGGTTTTGTTTGTTGTCACTTAAATTAGGAATTCAAAGCGCATAAAACACTAATTTGCAAGGAATTTAGGATGAAATAGAACAATAGAGAAAATGAGACTAGGGAAGTGAATCCGCCTCCATCCCTATACATATGCTAGATTAGACCTAAATTGGGGGAAAAACAACATATGATGGTCAAGACTTACATAGCAACACATGGTTGCCATATAAGTAATCAAGAGGTACATTAGGTCTCAAACAAGTATAATCCATCAAAAGATAAACATGCTTAGACTACCTAACTAAGGTGTAGCTTATACACATTTACTTAAATGAGAGACTATCAAGTTCTTGACAAAATGATAAAGCACATGGAGTTAGAGATTAAGCATACACCATCAAAGGATTTCCTAAGCAATGGTCTATCAAAGTCACCTATCAACATGCCATGAAACCATTTCATAACCTTGCTTCCACTCTCACCATGAAAAACTCAAGCAATATAATTACTCTAAGACATCATCTAAAGCAAGATAATCACATCATCCATACAATATGATTACTCTAAGGCATCATCTAAAGCAATATGATTACTCTGAGACATCATCCATACATGTATCAACATTCATTACAACAAATGAGGTGCTCTTGGTTATGAAAAGACCATAAAATATACATGGCAAATCCCCAAAATAGACTATCCTAGGACATGCTTACAAGGGAGGGACTTCATCACCTCCTTAGAGGAAGAGTTAGTTACCCATTTCTAAGCTAGAAGAAGGAAGAAGCTCCATCTTCATGGCCATTTTCGTGCAACCTTCTTGGTGCTTGAAGAACACACCTCCTTTGCTCCCTTCTCTCTCCTCTAATCTTGTAGAAAAATGTAGGATAGCAAATGTGTGGCCTTTGGTAGCCTTTTATCCTCCAACAAAACCCTCTCTCTCCTCCAAGGAACACCTCCAACCATTTCATAAAGAAGAAAGATGGCATTGAGGAAACCAATGTGCAAGTGGCTGAAATTGAGCCATTTCTGAGTGCAATCTGCCTGATTTTCGAGCACTCGAAAAGTGGTCTCGAGCACTCTAAATTAGTGCAATGTGCAACATGCTCTTCTTGCTCAGCGCTGACCTACTTTGGTAAAACTGCTATAACTTTGTGCCCCAAACTCCGAATGATGATCTGTTTGAAGATTTGGAGAGTTGATTCAGTGTTTTAAAAACTTCATGTTTTGATGAAGACTCAATTCTCAAGTCTGGTTGGTCGAAAATGGGAAGAAAGGCAGTACTTCAGTGCTGCCAGGCAGTTCTGCGCACCTCTGTTAAGAAGATCATAACTCTCTGATCCGAACTCTGAATGATGAACCGCTTGAAGATTTGGAAAGCTGATTCAGAGATCTAAATCTTTCATGTTATGATGGAAGTCCACTTCTTGAGTTTGCTAGGTCGAAAAGGGCGACAAAAGTCAGGATCACTGCTGCCAGAAATTCAGAAATGGCACCCTTTTTGTTCAAAATTCCACAAGGCATCATTTTTGCTTCCTTTTTGCACTTTAACCTGAAAATGCATAAAAACATGCAAATGGAGTTAATCTACATAAAATAATCAATTAATGGACTTTGTTAATGTAATTTAGGGCGCTTGAATATACAGTATTCAGCGCTTATCACACCCCCAAACTTACATTTTGCTAGTCCCTTAGCAAAACCAAAATGCCAAGCTCAATGGAATGAAAACATGGGAATGCTATTACAAAAATATTCACCATGGCAAAGATAAACATAAACATAGCTCAAATACAACTTGAAACAGATAAAGAGCTGGAGACGGGATCATTGGGAAGACTACCTTGCATATATGAAGCATTGATGCAAAAATTAGGAAAAACCATTTCAACGTGCATGCATCAACATCATAGTCCATATAAATAATTCAATTGTCATCTCTTAAATGGAAATAACTCAAACTCCAGTGAAAGTGAATTGGATTCTCAACATGCGGCTTTTACTTTCTTTTCCAATTCCAAAGCACAAGTTTTCAAATCATTGAATTCCCCTTTAAATGAGGTCCCTAAGGCATGATTTTATTTACAAGACAACTTTTGTTGCTTGTTGACAATTTATTGCAACTCATAAGCGAAACATAGAATGGTTGTACAATGTTGAAGTCCTTTAAGCTTTCTAACCAACCTATGTAGCAAACGTTAGGCCAACAGCTCCCAAACCAGATGGCTTTAGGGTGTTAAGTGTAGAGACACTCCTAGGGCTTAATAGCTCAAGTTGGAAAGGCTACGAACTCCAACGAACCATGTTTATTACAATTTTTTTTGAATGACCGTGCAATGTTTAAGTCCTTTAAGCTTTCTAACCAACCCTTGTAGCAAACGTTAGGCCAACAACTCCCAAACCAGACGGCTTTAGGGTGCTAAGTGTAGAGACACTCCTAGGGCTTAATAGCTCGAGTTGGAAAGGCTACGAACGTCAACTGGTCATCATCATTTTTTTTTTTTTTTTTAATAGATACATGCCAAAGGTATCCATCTATCAGGTTCATCAAATCAGATTAACTAGGCCAAGGTCAAGGTCAATCAAGTTGCATGCCTCACAGTTAAGTTTCCAATGTGCATCTGTGCATTGTGAAGCTTATAAGAGTGTAAATCCAGCAAAAATCTAATTGAGGCATTTATACAGACTACATTGTATTTGCATGATCACTTCAAATTCAAATTTCTTTATTTTCAAAATTTCTCAATTGCTTCTATACACAAGGTATTAAACATATGCTTTGTCTCCGACAAGTTCCAAGTTACACTATCATTGCTTTACAAAAATATGATACCAAACTATGCCAAGAATGCTTTGATGCATCCCCAAACTTAAACTACACAGTGTCCTCAATGTGGGACATGGATGTAAGTTAGAGACAAAAATGACAAAAAAGGAACAACAATACCCAGGGGGAGGAAACGGCATCTTGATACAAAAACCCCCAAACTTGAATTGGACTGCGCAACCTGGAGAGCACCATGAAGAACAAAAAGAAACAACCACAAACAACATTAATAGCACAAGCATAAATACAAAAAAAGAATGTACCGAAAGTTAGCAGAACAGAAAGAATTTGCATTGCAAAAAGAGTTTACATGATTACAAAAAGAGCTGTTCAGGGAGCATGTCTACTAGAGCAACCTATACATAGCAAATTCTTACAGTTCAAAAGGAAAACAAAAGATACAAGAGAAATAGGTACATATGAAACAAAAAGATAAGGTTCAACACTCGCAACAAGCTACGGTCCAGAGGGTAAATGGGCGAGGATGAAATGGAGGAGAGATTGAGTCTTACGCCGTTCAGCGGAGGCCAAACGACGTTCCTCAGCGGCGACACGGCGGTCTTCAGCAGCAAGACGACGATCTTCTTCAGCACGTGAAGAAGTCTCACACAGAGTCCGAGTGTACGCGGACAAAGAATTCTCAAAATGATCCAGTCGCTCATGAATACCGACAATTCTAGCCCGGATGAAAGCCTGGTCCTGGTGAGAGTCGACCGGAGGCTCTACCTTTGCAGCGGCTGCTGCGGTGGAAGCATCCTCAGAAGGAGGAGGAGGTGGAGCGTGGATGAACAGGGGGGCAGCAGGCTGAGGGGTACTAGAATGGCTAAGAACATTGATCCACCAGCGCTGGGTAAAAATTTTAATCTTCTCGCCTTTTGGTTCATGGGGAGGAACAACGAAACCCTTGTGCTAAAGGAGCCGAGTGATGAAAAATGGCAAAGGCAATTTCCGATTGTCAACTCGTAGAACCCGTGCATTATGAGCATCATGGTAAAACTTCATAAATGTGGTCCAAATGAGCTCTGGGATGGAGAACCATTGGCCTTGGTCCATGGCATATAAGGCTTGCAAAAGGAGGCCCCGACGCTCGGTGCTATACACCAAAGGGCAGACATTGTGCTTGAAGACAGTGTCAATGAACCACAGGCGTTCTGGAAGATTGGTTTTGCGGATAAAAGACCGGGGCCTAGTAGGATCGTCAACAGTGCAAATGGCAGTGGCAATCTGCTCCACAGTTAATGTATCTGGCTCCTCATATAAAGGGAGATTTTCACGATTGACAATGTCATCGGGGCACTCAATGGGGCAACCAGAAACCTGAATGATGTCAGTCATAGTGAAAGCATAGGTGGTGCCATCAATGGATGTAGTGAGAGAAATAGGTGGCTCTTCAGGGCATTGGAGATTCTGATAGAAGAGGCGCACTACACGGGGGTAGGCAACCCTGGCAAGGGGCGCGCAAATGTGCTACAGACGCCGGTTAGTTAATTCGGCGACAGCCCACGAAGTAGTGGGTAGAATGTCAAAGGCAGCCATGAGCGGAAATGAGAGTTCGTAGTTGAGTTGTTTGCGATCCCAAGGATCACGTGGTCGCTCACGATTGACAGCACGGGCACCCGAAGAGGGTCTAGGAGGGCGAGAAGGACCGGCACGAGACATTTAGAGAGGTGGACTTGGTTGAGGAATTTCAGCGAACACCTGGCGTGCACCACAAAAAGGAGAAGGTGAAAATGAGTGGGGTGGATGATGAAACCCAAAATTTTTGACAAGCAAACAAGCTCTATCATCAACAAATCAACAACAAAGCATCAACAGAACCAAACTCCAACATTACAAGCCCATCTTCCTTGTAAAACACCATGAATGAACAAAGGAAAAGAAAAACAAATGAAGAGGACACAGACCTGAATTTCAATGTATCCGAGAGCAAGAAAGAAGGCAGGAAGAGGGAGGTGAGATGATGGGGTGGTGGGGATGAGAGAGAGAAGGGTTGGGTTGGTTTGGGTGTTGATGATGTAGGTTGAGAAAATGGTTGAGGTGGGTGATGTTGAAGAGAGAGAACCGAGAGGGGAATGCATGGGGTGGTTCATGCATTGTGGGTGTTGGAAAGTGAGAAACCGAGAGATGGTGAGGGTGGATGATGGAAGATGAGGGGGTTGTGAGGTGCATGCATGGGGCTTGCATGCAAGGGGAGTAAGGTGGTTGTGGGGATGGTGCCGAGAGGGGTGAGTGAGAGTGAGGGGGTTTGGTTTTAAAAGAGAGGGAGAGAGAGGCTTGGTTCGAGCACTCGAAGGGTGTCTTCGAGTGCTCGAAAATCCGGCAGTGGGCTCAGCTGTTGGGTGTGTTAGAGTTCAAGGATTGGCGAGCACTCGAAGCTTGGCTTCGAGTGCTCGAAATTATGACAGAGAGGTGAGGGTTAGTTTGGTTGAAAGGGGGTGATGGTGAGTTGGTGTTAGAGAGTGGTGAGGATAGAGAAATGGTGGGTTGTGGAAGTGGGTTGTTGTGCATGGTTTGCAAGCTGGGGCTGAGAGAGAGAAGGGAAGGAAGGTTGGTGCATGTATGCATGCATGGGGGTGTGGAGTTGGGTAGGCTCGAAGTTGGTTGGGGGAAGTGGGTTTGCCGAGAGGTGGGATGGAGGTAGTTAGTTTGGGTTGAGGGAGTGGTGCATGGTGTAGATGGTTGGGGTTGCATGGTAGTGGTGGTGAGGGTTAGAAGGTTGGGGTTTGTGGTCTATGCATGGTGGACTCGGCATGGGGGGTTGGTGGAGAGGTTTTGAGGTGGCCGAGTGGTGGAGGGATGTGGGTGGGTTATGAGATGCAGAGGAGGTGTGGGTGGTTTTGCATGCATGGGCATGGGAGTGGTTCGAGCATGGGTTTGGATATGTGGTGGCATGCAGGGTGGTGAGGTTGATGGTTGAGTGTGGATGAAGTTTGTTTGGTTTGAGTTGCCGAGAGTAAGGGTGGTGAGGTGGTTAGAGGTTGGGATGGGTTTGCATGTAAGATTTGTATGCTTGGTTGGGGAGGTGGTTGATTCGAGTGCTCGAACTGAGCCTGCGAGCACTCGAATTAAAGGCAGCCGAGAGAGGTTGTAAGATGGATGCAGGTTGGTGGGTTGTGGAAGTTGGTCTGCATGGGTTGGGGGGGGGGGTGGTTTGTTGATGGAGGTCGAGCACTCGAAGCTTGGTCTTCGAGTGCTCGAAATTTGGGCAGTGAGTTGGGTTAAGAAGCTTGGGCACTCGGAAGGGGGTTGGGATTGCTCGAAAGTAAGGCAGAGAGTTGGGGTCTTTGGGTGAGAGAAGTTCGAGCACTCGAAGTTCAACTTCGAGGGCTCGAAGGCTGGACAGTGAGCTCAGCTGATGAGTGCATTTGAGTGCAAACTTTATGAGGGCATTTGAAGATCAATCAAGCTGTTGCATGCAGTGGCTTGAGTGTTGGGGAGGAGGAGTTCGGATGAATGAAGCTTGGGAGGAAAACTGGAGCACTCAAAGCTTGCATGAGGATTAAAACAATGCATGAATGCAATGCAATGGTGCTTTAAGGCAACATGTGAACCTGAACTCTAACATTTCTTGACCATTTCATGCAATGCAAGTTCTTAAACCTGAATGCAATGAATGAAGCTTGCAAGTTCCTTTGCATGCATGAATAAACTGTGCATCATGTTGGCATCAAAGCTGCATGCATTATGATTATGATTATGATAAAAATATGTATATTTATAAAGAGGTGATTAATGATTATTTATTTATTTATTTATTTATTTTTTATATATGCCAATGGAAAACTTTCCAAGCCTTGATACATTGCAACATGATGCAAAATGGATGGAATTCTCAAAAATGAATATTTCAAGCATAGAGAATTTTTGAAAATTTGCATGTCAGTCCTAAATTCAAGCAATGCATGGAAAATTTGAAACTTGGCACATTATTCCAATCCAATGCCTGGATGGATAATTTGTCAAACTTTGCAACATCTTGCTAATGCATTGATCAAATTGGAAAAAAAAAAAAAAAAATTTCAAACTTTGCACTTCACACAATGCATGGATGAGTTTAAGAACATTTCAACAATGCATTAAAGATGAGAGGCTATGCATGTGAGTGCCATGTCGGAAGTCCGAGAAAATTGCCTGATAGGGCCGGAAACTTCCGGGAATGAAAACAAGAGTTGAGAAGGTCTAAGAAGCCAGTCTAAAAATGTGGAACACAACTTAAGATAGTTCCAGAGAAAGTTAAATTTTGGCATTTCTACACCGTTTCCCAGAAAATTTGCAAGGCACGAGCAATTTCAAAGAGAAGGAAGCTTGGAAATTGAAAGAATTTCTTCCCTTGAGTTGCTAAATTTAATGTCGATAGCTAGACAAAGCTAGAGTAGGCACTAATCCTCATAAATTGGATCCGTCAAGAGGACTTCCTCAACTTTTCGGGTTAGAATTGTGCCGTCAATGCAAGGCTTAAGCCTTTGGCCATTTACCTTGAAGAGTGATCCACTTGCAGGATCATGAAGTTCGATTGCTCCATGAGGAAAGACGGTAGTGACAATGTATGGACCATCCCATCTTGACCGGAGTTTACCGGGAAAGAGTTTCAAGCGGGAATTGGAAAGCCAGACCTTTTGTCCCAGGGCAAAAGACTTTTTGACGATGTGTTTGTCATGAAAAGCTTTAGTCTTTGCCTTTTAAATTTTTGCGCTTTCATACGCGTCATTACGCAATTCCTCAAGTTCATTTAATTGCAACGCACGATTAGAGCCGGCTTGTTTGAGATCAAAATTAAACCTTTTTATGGCCCAATAAGCACGGTGCTCTAATTCTACCGGGAGATGACATGCTTTGCCAAAGACAAGTCGATATGGTGACATGCCAATGGGTGTCTTATAAGCTGTCCGGTAAGCCCAAAGCGCATTGTTTAGCCTTACTGACCAATCTTTGTGGTCCGGTCTAACCGTTTTTTCCAAAATGTGCTTAATCTCCCGGTTAGAAATCTCTACTTGACCACTCGTTTGAGGGTGGTAAGGTGTAGCAACCTTATGAATAACGGAATACTTAGCAAGGACGGATTTTAGATAACGATTTCGGAAATGAGATCCGTCATCACTAATGATTGCTCGGGGCGTACCAAAACGACTAAAGATGTGAGACTGAATGAAATGGATCACGGCTTTATGATCATCGGTTTTGGTAGCCTCGGCTTCAACCCATTTAGACACATAATCCACCGCTACAAGGATGTACTCATAGCCACAACAAGATGGAAATGGTCCCATGAAGTCAATCCCCCACACATCAAAAATTTTAACAATTAAAATGTTGGTGAGGGGCATCATGTCTCTTCGAGACATGGATCCAAGTTTTTGACATCGTTCACACGATTTGCAAAAATTGTATGCATCCCGAAACAAGGTAGGCCAAAAGAATCCGCTTTGAAGGACTTTGTTAGCGGTCTTTTTGGCACTGAAATGGCCTCCACAAGCAAGAGTATGGCAAAAATTTAGAATGCTTGTAGCCTCGGTTTCAGGAATACATCGCCGGATGATTTGGTTTGGGCAATACTTGAATAGTTCCGGATCTTCCCAAAAGAAATGCTTAACTTGGGAGAAAAGCCGGTCCCTCTCTTGTTTGGACCAATGGGTTGGAATTTTGCCAACCTCAAGATAATTGACAATATCCGCAAACCATGGAAGAGTAGAATGTGAAACTTGAAGAAGTTGCTCATCCGGAAAGGAATCACGGATGGCTGCGAATTCTGAAGATTTCTCAATAAGTAAGCGAGAGAGATGGTCGGCGATAACATTGTCGGTCCCTTTTTTGTCCCGGATGTCAATGTCAAACTCTTGAAGTAAGAGGATCCATCGAATTAAACGGGGTTTTGTCTTTTTTTTTCGCTAACAAATGCCTAAGAGCGACATGATCTGAAAAGACGATGACCTTGGAGCCAAGAAGATAAGAGCGAAATTTATCCAAGGCGTACACCACAGCTAGCAATTCTTTTTCAGTGGTGGTGTAGTTCAATTGGGCATCGCAGAGAGTTTTGCTAGCATAATAAATGACATGCGGAAGTTTATCCACACGTTGGCCCAAAACCACCCCCAATGTATAGTCGGATGCGTCACACATGATCTCAAAGGGAAGAGACCAATTAGGGGGTTTCATGATTGGGGCGGATGAGAGGAGAGTGCGAAGTTTGATGAAAGCTTCCATGCAAGCGTCATCAAAATTGAACGAAACATCCTTGGCTAAGAGATTACACAAGGGCCGTGAGATTTTGCTAAAATCTCTGATGAAGCGACGATAGAATCCGGCATGGCCAAGAAAAGAACGGTTTTGACGGACGAAATTCGGAGGAGGAAGATTAGAGATTAACTCAACTTTTGCCTTGTCTACCTCGATTCCCCGCTTAGAAATGACATGTCCTAAAACAATGCCTTCTTGGACCATGAAGTGGCTTTTCTCCCAACTTAGAATGAGATTCGTCTCTTTGCATCTTTGGAGCACAAGAGATAAATTTTTGAGACACAAGTCAAAGGAGGAGCCAAATACGGAAAAATCGTCCATGAAAACTTCCAAGAATTTTTCAACCATGTCAGAGAATATGGACATCATGCACCTTTGGAACGTTGCCGGTGCATTGCATAGACCAAAAGGCATGCGTCGATAGGCAAAAGTACCAAAGGGACATGTGAATGTTGTTTTCTCTTGATCTTGGGGGGGCGATTGCCACTTGGTTATAGCCGGAATAACCATCAAGAAAACAAAAGAAGCTTTGGCCGGCTAACCTTTCTAGGATTTGATCAATAAATGGGAGTGGGAAATGATCCTTCCTAGTTGATGAATTGAGTTTCCGATAGTCAATGCACACACGCCACTCGGTGGTGGTGACAACTTGTGTGGGGCTCACCCACTTGCTATCAGAGATAGGATAGATGATTCCCGCATTTAGCAATTTGATCACCTCTTTCATGACCACTTCCTTCATATTCGGATTTAACTGGCGCTGGACCTCTCTAGTAGGCTTTGCGTCATCCTCCATATGAATGCGGTGCATACAAATAGAGGGGTCAATTCCTTTCAAATCTGCCACTGTCCAACCAATAGCTTCTTTATGCTCTTGGAGCACCGCTAAAAGGTTGGTCTCTTGGTCTTTTTGAAGGTCCGAGGCAATAATGACCGGAAGGGTTTGCTTTGGACCAAGGAACACATACTTGAGATGGGCCGGGAGCGGCTTAAGCTCAAGTTGTGGCGGAGATAACAATGATGGGACTGGAGGAGTGGTGGAAAGTTGGGGAAGTGGTTCTTTTGGAATTTTCCAAGGAGGTACATCCATGATAACACTAATATCAAGCAAGGAATTGACTTCTTGAATGGCTTGATCAACATCAAAGTTTGAGAAGTCAAAATGGGACATGCAAGTTTCAAGAGGATCTTTGCTTAGAATGAAGGGGAGAGATTCTTCGACCACTTCATCAATGACATCCACAAGAAAACAATCATCCTCATTAGAGGGATGTTGAGTTGCATGAAAGATGTAGAGTTTGACTTGCATGTTTCCAAAAGCAATGTCCATCACCCCGGTTCGGCAATTAATTGATGCATTAGCAGTGGCTAAAAATGGCCTACCAAGGATCACGGGAATGTGTTTTTTTGGGTCATGGACCGGTTCCGTATCAAGAACCACAAAATCTACCGTGAAGTAGAATTTGTCCACTTTGATGATAACGTCCTCGAGAATACCTCATGGATGCTTGACCGATCTATCGGCAAGTTGCAAAACCACGGAAGTCGGCTTAAGATCTCCCAAACCAAGTTGTAGGTAGACTGAGTATGGAATTAAATTCACACTAGCTCCTAAGTCAAGGAGGGCCCTCTCAATTTTGCTGTCACCAATGACGCAAGAGATTGTGGGGGCGCCCGGATCCTTATACTTCGGAGGAGTGCTGTGCTAAATGATAGCACTAACATTTTCAGTCAACCTTACATTTTTTGGCAAATGATTTTTAGAAGTACGCTTTTGAGTGCACAAATCTTTGAGAAATTTTGCATAGGGAGGGATTTGCTTGATAGCATCCAAGAGGGGCAAGTTAACCTTCACTTGCTTGAAAACTTCCCACATGTCTTGAATTTTACAATTCTTGTTCCCAAAATGTGTCGACTCTTGAAGACGTTGAGGAAACGGAGCTTTTGGCTCATAAGTAGTTTCCACATTTGGGGTGACATGTGTGGGATTTCCGTGAATGGTATTTGGACAAGAATTTGGATTAGAAGAGCTTGAATTTGGATTAGAAGAGCTTGGATTCAGATTTTTCAAAGGAGAAAATTCCTCGCTTTTGTCTCCATCGACCTTGTTGTCAACCACTTTACCACTCCGAAGGGTGGTGATAGCTTGAACTTGTTCATGAGTCGGCCCACTCGGAGGAGGGGTTTCGTCAATCACATGCATTCCTCTAGGATTTTCAAAAGGTTGAGAGGGATGCTTGCCCTTGTCCTTTTGAAGCAATTGATTCACCGAGTTAGCTATTTGGCCCACTTAATTTTTGAGATTAGCTATGGATTGAGTATGAGAGTGAACCATCTGGAGAGTAGGCTGCAAGGATGTCAAGAGTTGCTTGTTGGCATCCATTATTTGCTTATTTAATGATTCCATCATTTGCTTGTTTGCAGCTACTATCTCGTCAGTTGGACACACAGGAGGTTGATTGGAGACATTTGGATTGTAGGGAGGACGGTAGCTTGAAGAGGCTTGGAAAGGTCTACCTTGATATTGAGAAGAGGGCTGATTTTGCTGCCCTTGGTTTTGGAATTGGGAATTTTGTGGGGCTTGTTGCCGCCACGAGAAATTCGGATGATCTCGCCAACCTGGATTGTAGGTGTTGGAATATGGATTGTTCCCGGGCCGCGAGAACATGGCATTAGCTTGCTCTTGGTTGGGATTGGGAAATTGCTCCGGTGTGGGGCAATCTTCCGAGAGATGGAATGGACTAGTACATGAAGCACAAACTGAACTTGCCGAATTTTGAGACAATGAAGGAGGAAGATGTGGTGCCATCAATTGGTAGAATTTATGAGCGATGGCATCCACTTGAGATGATTCCTCCCTTATTGATTTTGGTTGACAAGGGTTGGTGTTGTTTGGAGTGGTTGAGGTCGGAGCCCTACGAGAATTGTGTTGAAGTGAATTTTCACTCAAATTCTCAAGTAAGGTCCAAGCCTCATCCGCATTCTTGGACATGAACATCCCACCACATGAAGAGTCAACCATGAATCTATGGGTTTCGGTCAAGCCAGCATAGAAAGCTTGCACTAATTGCCATTTTGGGATCAAATGATGAGGACATTTTCGAAGAAGATCTTGTAGCCTTTCCCAAGTCTCGTGGAGTTGTTCTCCATCAACTTGAGAAAAGCTTAGAATGGAACGCCTCATTTGGTTGGTTTTACTCACCGGATAATACTTCTTAAGAAATTCTTGTTGCAATTGAGCCCAAGAAGTAATAGAGTTGGGAGCGAGGGAGTTCAACCAAAATTTTGCCCTGTCCCTAAGGGAGAATGGGAAAAGATGGAGATGAAGTGCATTGTCCAGAAAACCTCTCAACCGGATGGTCGAGCAGATTTCAAGGAACTCATCAAGATGCTTGTATGGATCTTCATTATCAAAGCCATGAAATGATGGAAGCATTTGAATGGTACTAGACTTGATCTCATATTGAGCTGCATCGATGTTTGGCATCACTATACAA
Organism: Cornus florida; assembly: GCF_030987335.1. Lineage (NCBI taxonomy): Eukaryota > Viridiplantae > Streptophyta > Magnoliopsida > Cornales > Cornaceae > Cornus > Cornus florida. The sequence goes on along the minus strand of NW_026775571.1, from coordinate 26,284,476 downwards.
GAAGGAGAAGCATAGGTGGTAGGAATGAAATGATCTCTAAGAGTCATTGGTTCTACATTAGGAATTTCAGCCCTGTCATTCCCCGGATTTCCTACGTTATCCCCCATTATATTGAATTCAGTTTCAAGATCCCTTGTAAGAGTGGGTTCCCTAAGGTTCCGTCTAAGAGTTCTTTCAAGTGAATTTATATCAATAGGCGAGTCAAGTGTGGGTAGAGAGAGTGACCTACGGCCGAACATCAACAATTCACAACCACATCATCACAACAAATCTTTATCATCAACTCCATATACGATGTTCCCTTTCTCCTCAATTATCAAGACAGAAAATAAATGGCCACGACAAGGACCGATGCTTGGAATTGAAAATACACAATTGAAATAGCCTTGACAAGGGCTTGTAATTTATCTACTTCTAAGCTTAACACATGCACGATATTCACAATTCGAAACTAGAAGTCACGAGACTTACCTGGGGTCCTCTAGACTTACAATTTGCTAGCAATCCCACGGCGAGCTTCGAGTCCCTAGAATCTTACGACACGAAGATGATCAAAACACACAAGGAATATTCACAAGACACAATATGCACAATCAAACTAAATTTAACCCTAGACTTTGGTTGCTAAACCGTTTGCAAGTCCCCGGCAACGGGGCCAAAAATTGATCGGTTGATCAACTATACATCAACCTTCGCAATAGCACGAATCATTGTAAAATAGGGCTATTGGTCGGGTAAGTCGAACCACTGGGACTGCGCTAGTCTTACGGCAACCGTAGTGTCTAGAATCTTTCTAGAATGATGAGGGGGTGTTTATAAAGGTTTTGTTTGTTGTCACTTAAATTAGGAATTCAAAGCGCATAAAACACTAATTTGCAAGGAATTTAGGATGAAATAGAACAATAGAGAGAAGGAGACTAGGGAAGTGAATCCGCCTCCATCCCTATACATATGCTAGATTAGACCTAAATTGGGGGAAAAACAACATATGATGGTCAAGACTTACATAGCAACACATGGTTGCCATATAAGTAATCAAGAGGTACATTAGGTCTCAAACAAGTATAATCCATCAAAAGATAAACATGCTTAGACTACCTAACTAAGGTGTAGCTTATACACATTTACTTAAATGAGAGACTATCAAGTTCTTGACAAAATGAGAGACTATCAAGTTCTTGACAAAATGATAAAGCACATGGAGTTAGAGATTAAGCATACACTATCAAAAAATTTCCTAAGCAATGGTCTATCAAAGTCACCTATCAACATGCCATGAAACCATTTGATAACCTTGCTTCCACTCTCACCATGAAAAACTCAAGCAATATGATTACTCTAAGATATCATCTAAAGCAAGATAATCAACTTGGAGAAATCATCCATACATGTATCAACATTCATTACAACAAATGAGGTGCTCTTGGTTATGAAAAGACCATAAAATATACATGGCAAATCCCCAAAATAGACTATCCTAGGACATGCTTACAAGGGAGGGACTTCATCACCTCCCTAGAGGAAGAGTTAGTTACCCATTTCTAAGTTAGAAGAAGGAAGAAGCTCCATCTTCATGGCCATTTTCGTGCAACCTTCTTGGTGCTTGAAGAACACACCTCCTTTGCTCCCTTCTCTCTCCTCTAATCTTGTAGAAAAATGTAGGATAGCAAATGTGTGGCCTTTGGTAGCCTTTTATCCTCCAACAAAACCCTCTCTCTCCTCCAAGGAACACCTCCAACCACTTCATAAAGAAGGAAGATGGCATTGAGGAAACCAATGTGCAAGTGGCTGAAATTGAGCCATTTTCGAGTGCAATCTGTCTCGAGCACTCTAAATTAGTGCAATGTGCAACATGCTCTTCTTGCTCAGCGCTGACCTACTTTGGTAAAACTGTTAACTTTGTGCCCCGAACTCCGAATGATGATATGTTTGAAGATTTGGAGAGCTGATTCAGTGATTTAAAAACTTCATGTTTTGATGAAGACCCAATTCTCAAGTCTGGTTGGTCGAAAATGGGGAGAAAGGCAGTACTTCAGTGCTGCCAGGCAGTTCTGCGCACCTCTGTTAAGAAGATCATAACTCTCTGATCCGAACTCCGAATGATGAACCGCTTGAAGATTTGGAAAGCTGATTCAGAGATCTAAATCTTTCATGTTATGATGGAAGTCCAGTTCTTGAGTTTGCTAGGTCAAAAATGGCGACAAAAGTCAGGATCACTGCTGCCAGAAATTCAGAAATGGCACCCTTTTTGTTCAAAATTCCACAAGGCATCATTTTTGCTTCCTTTTTGCACTTTAACCTGAAAATGCATAAAAACATGCAAATGGAGTTAATCTACATAAAATAATCAATTAATGGACTTTGTTAATGTAATTTAGGGCGCTTGAATATACAGTATTCAGCGCTTATCACATGTCGACTGGTTCCTACTATATACATTTGTGATTTATTTTCCTTTTTTACATTATCACCCATTTATTATTACTAGTATTTACCATTTGACCCAGTATAGATGTTTTAATCACATGTTCGACTATATTACCCCCGAACTTCATCATAGTCATTGGATATCCTTTGTGAATGATTGTTTTACCCTTTTTGGGTTTTAAACCTTTCTATCCACAGGAGCGTACTGAGTCAGGGGCTTACCACTACGGCAAGAAGGACTGGAACAAGAGCTACAATGCTCTTAGCAAGAGCTTAGAGCAGGACGCTATATTGGTAGTAGAGGAGGCTGCAGAGGCTGAGGAGGCAAAGATGACAGGAGCAGCAGACGATCTAGCAGTCGCACCGGTGGCTTCAGCACATATAGATATAGACCTAGAGTAGTAGCCTCCAGAGGAGTTACAGCATCACTCTCTAGTTGGGTCGCCAGTTCATTTCCAGGAGCAAGGTCAGGATGTACCACAATTTCATGATCCAGTTATGCCTAACGCTCTAGCTCTGACACCTGGCTTAGGAGAGTGTGTCCAGGCATTAGAGGATGTAGTAGTCTCCCTCCGAGCAGATATTTCTACTCTCCATACGGATGTCTTAGCTACGCTGCGTGACATATCCAGAGATATTCAGGGATCACGCCCCGCTCGCCCGACCACCTGTGCCTGATTTCTTGACCTCTTTACTCTCATCATTATATATATTTGTGATATCTGACTGTTGTTTTGATACGAATATGATATTTTTGCGGCTAGTCTGTCGGCCCAGACACTATGATGTACCATCTACTGTTTATTATTTTTCTTTCTATTCATGCTATTTTTGGATGTCTGGACATTATATTGATATATTTGTTTATGATTGACTCTATTATCAGGTGTATCCCAGTGACTTCAGTGAGAAAGAGTGCTGCCCAATTTTTTTTTTTCAGGACCACCCTTATTCCTCTCTCTTTACTTCATTTACTATCCCATTTACACTTGCATCTCCACTGTGCACTATTATTATCCCTTTGTGTGATACCCCTCGGATCCGAGACGCAGGTTGATTAGGCCCAGGACCAAACCCGAGGGAATATCAAACAATTAAAGTATTTTATAATGAACACAGATGACAAAACGAAATAAGAATAAATATTAAAAGCTGAAATGAATACTAGTACAGAATCCTCAATCGATAAAACTTAATAAAATCCAATATCCAAAACCTCCATGATTATAACTAGGGAATCCATCTAGTAGACCCCTAAATAAAATCCTGACTGAACTGAAAGTAAATAAAATCGAAAACATCGTGGGAAGTCCTATGTAATCTGACGAATGGAAATTATCCTCGAACAGCACGATCAAGCTCTAAGGCTGGAACCATCCTGTACCTGAAAAGAATAATAGAAGAGTGGGTTAGACCCACCAGCAAGTTTTAAACTAACTGCAATCCATATAGTGACCCGATACACAGATACACCGTAGATACCTCACAATATCTATTTAGTCCATACATATATATATATATATATATATATATATATATATATATATATATCCACACTAAGGGACATTCACTAGACTACAGTAGGGGTCTCAACCTGAATAGAACGCAACATGCGAAAACGCACCCAAGGGTGGGCATGAGTACTTAGACCTAACAGGGTACACTTACCTACTATATCCAGCTACGCATCCACTGCATATACGCACCCTAACCAACGACTCTGAGACTCAAGCTCATATCGTGGTACCATAATCATATATCTAAAATCCGTCCAAAACCATAATATGTCATTCAATTATTTATTGAGGAGACATACAAAACATACTAGTTAGTCACTTAACTTATTCAGTTGATATGACTTAACCTCCATCCATTAATCCAGGAAGCCATTTAACTTAGTCACAGTTGATCTGACTTAGTCACAGTTAGGATTCAATATCTTCCAATCCATTCCTTTAATCCGATAGGTTAGGTTTAAGCATTTTGAGCTAAACCATCCATAGTATGTCACCGTCCCATACCGGTTCATACAATCCTCCATATCCATGTAAATTACGATACATAAATATTAAGTTAGTAATTTACAATCCAAACCAATATCCAAATCATTGCAAAAAGACATTTTAAAGGTTCAACAATTTAAATCCAAGAGTTAAACCATGTATTGTTTAACAGTTCAACGACTAACATCCAGAGCATGAATAGATTAGTTTTAATAAATCAACAACTCTATCATGCATATAAATAAGTTTTAAAATCATAATATTGTCCAAGAAATTGCTAAGATTAATTCTAGAAATTCAGTTCCTTTTATCCATCAATAACATTTTAGGTTGCATCTTTGCATACTGTTTTATTGTTTTAGCACCGAGCCATAAACTATGCTACAAGTCCAATTTTTTAATTAAAAGACTCCCTCATACATCTAAAATTTAATTTAGAATCATATTATAGCACCCTAAATTGTCAAATTAAAATTAGACAATTTAACTTCCTTCCAGCAGTTAACCGCGCACAAGTTGTTAAATAGCGCACTGTTAATTTCATTAATACAAAGAGGGTATTTTATGCAATACGAGACCTTAATTACATCCTAAATTAATTATTGAAAACCCCATTAAAGTTTTAAAACTGTTCAGAAACCCCAAGTGCCCAAACAGTAGCTGAAAACTTATAGTACGCATCAAAATGGAAAGAGCCTGCTCTAAAAAAAAATAGAGCAAGCTCAAACCAACATTGAGCTGGCTCCATACAACCTTGGAGCCGGCTCTAAATAGGTGGGAGCCAGCTCTAACATTCCAGAGCCGGCTCTCTTCCCCCCTGTGAGCCTTCTTTCTATTCCAGCTTCGTTTCTGACCTTTGCTCCCACTCCGGCTAGTTGCAACCTTTTTGTTTGGTTTTTAAAACTAATCTACGAACCTTATGTAAGCCAAAAATCATCCCCATGACTTATTTACAGTGGTTGCAAGCAAGTAAAAATAACTAAAATTACAACCGGATTAGCATGCTTTAAAAAAACAAAACTTGAAACAATCAGGTATGAATTTGTAACAGATTTGATTACAACACAAATAGAGCATCAATAAATCATACAATAAACATGTAAGTTCCAGTTTATGATTTATTTAACCCTAGAGATTACCTAGGTGCACAGAACACGAGCCAAAGGGAAGGAGAAAGTAAAGAACTTGCCTGTAGTTTTGGTCTCAAAACTTTGTCGCCGTCTTCCTAATTTCTGGCAAACACTGACCACTTCAAGCCTCCTATGGTTTTGGTTTAATCCACCATAACTCTCCCTTGGTCCTCTCTATTCTCCTCCCAAGCCTTGTTCTGTTTTCTCTCGCTCAGTTCTCTCACAAGTCTCTGTTATTTCTGTATCTTTGGTACGTGAATATGGGTTGTGTATTCTCAAAACCCTAAGTTGATGTACTGTTCTATATTTATAGAGGCTTAACTAAACCCTATTCCCTGTATGTGTAGAGACAGAGCCCTATTCCTAATCCTTGGCGGCCCATAACAAAACCTACGTTTTAAAACAGTGATGGCTACACACGTGAATTCCATTCTACAGTTAAAATTGTAACTTAATTTAATAAATAAAACATTTAAATTAATCCAATTAAAATAAACCATGAAATTAAAAATAAATACACAAATAATAATTAACTAAAATAATCAACCAATTTAAATAAAATAATTAATCAAACAAAATCCAATTTAAACAACATTTAAATAAACACACAAACAAATAACCAATTAAAGCAAATAAAAATGCAATTAAATAATAAAATAAATAGAATTAAATAATTAAATAAATACCAGAATTATCCTTTTAAAATTAGGGGTATTACACTTTTTTATCTGATGAGTTTTATCCAAGTGCTATCTTTTCAGGACCGCAGTCAATTCCAAGTTTGGGGAGGTTTATACCACCCACTTTGGGCATTTGTGTTCTGGCCATTCTTTGCCTTAGTTGCACTAGTATACTCTTTCCTTTTGTTCTCTTTGCACATTGAGGACACTATGCCATTTAAGTTTTGGGGTAATGAGTGTTAATTGCAGTGTTTGCTTTCAATTCAAAATTTTAAGCATGACTTGTGTATTTAAGGGATTTTCTATGATTGGTCCATAACTAGCTGTGATTTTAATCTTTTGAGGACTATATTGCTTAAAATTTAAAAATTGCTTGACTTGAGAGTCCTATACTCCTTGTATGCCTTATGGATGCCATTTAGGAGTAAATTTTGCGAAAGATTGATATCTTGCTTACACTTGTGGTCCACATCATCCTGATTTTGTGATTGTTTTAAGATTCACTCTAGGATTCTACACTAGCACAGGCGCACACTAGCATTCATTTGTGGGTGCATGCTTTGTTGATTATTCAATTGGCTATATCCCAATTGAGCTAGTAGTGCATTGAAAGCTTTCATTTTGATAAAGGTGGATAACAAACCCTTTTCATTGAGTAGTCTGGATTCTAGCCTCATCAAGCATTGAATTTCTCACGTCGAAAGGTGGACGGCCCAAACTCTAGGTTAATAATTGAATGCTACTTGAAAAAAAAAAAAAAAAAAAAGTTGCAAAAGTAATAAAAAAGTGAGGACTTTTCCCAAAAGGTGAGAAAGGGAAAATGATTAGATGGAGGTTGTTTTGATTTGTAGCCTAGTTGATTTGAGCTTGTAAGTCCTTAGGAGTATTTGAACACCTAATGCCCTAAATCCGTCCGGTTTGGGAGTCATTAACCTAACACTTGACCTCATGGATCGCTAGAAAGCTTAATAGATCAACACATTGCACCATGCTTTCATCTTTGATGCTTTAGTATAGTTAAAAAAAAAAAAAAAATCGAGTTAAAAGAATAAGCGCACCTAGTTGAATAAGCTTTAATAAAAGGTCCACTCTTTATCTTGATGATCGGTACTAGATTTGTGTGCTATTTGAGGATAAGGATGTAATCATTTCTCTAGTTGGCTTAGATAGCAACATATTTGATGCCTATCCACTTAAAAAGAATTCTAGAGTTATTTTGATTTGCATGATCATTTTCTTGATGTGTGGAGGACCATACTTGCTTGCATGATGTTGAAATTTTGGGAGATTGCTTGTTAAGGGTTGAAAAATTGCATACTTGAGGTAGTTTTCTCTCAATGCGTTTCTACAATATTGGCGCCTTTTTATGAGAATGAGCTTAATGGTTGTGGGTATCATTTTTGGAAACCCTCACGAGACTTCACTCGTGCACTAGGCGTAAGTAACCAAGGGGTTTCAAAAGGCTTGTTGCATATGCTAAATGCAATCGTGTTCCCTACGAAAGTGGTGTTATCCATTTATTGCTTTCTAGTTCATAGTTGTATAGTCGTTCATTTCATTCCTTTACTTCGTAGTTCATTGCTAGGGACTAGCAATATTTAAGTTTGGGTGTGCGATGAGCGTTAAAAAGTGCGTAATTAAACCCTTTAAGCTTAGGTATTTTAGTACCTTTATCTATCTTATTTTTCCGTCTTAGACTAATTTCGTGTTATTGCCCTTTTTAGGTGCTTATCCCAAAAATAAGTTAATTCAGCCAAATAAGAGCTTAAAAGAAGTAATCTTATGCTGAATGGAAGAAAGGAGCAAAGTGGAGGAAGAACAGCAAGTTTGATAGATCTCAACATTACTTCGATCGATCAGAGTAAGATCGATCTGGCCACATCAAGATGGATCCAAGTAATTGTCCTTATCCAAAAGATCTCACCATCTTCGATCGATCCAACCTTTCTCAGATCGATCGAAATTATTCGATCTTATCCACACCTACCACCCTACCTACCACTCTTGTCTTTCTCCCAAAATATCTCAGAGATTTGTATTTATTCAAAATGTTGCCACCAAGGATGATCGATCTCTGCAGCATTCGATGGATCTCACCAATGTTTGATTGATCGAACCTCTTCAAGTCTGAATTAAAACAAAGTCCAACTCATTAAAAGTTGGCTCATGGTAGAATCATTGTAAGGATCCTAGTGCACGAATCCAGACCATTGGGTGTGACATTTGAACCTCCTATACAAGGATTTTGAGCCATTCATATCTTCATATCTTCATTAAACATATCATATCTCATATCTTGGAGAGGAGGCTAAAGACTAGAGAGCTTTTACACATCTTTGGGAGTTCTTCCATTCTTCTAAGGTTTCCATTAAGAAGGTGGTCATTCCTACCATGGAGATAGCCCTTGAGGGTTGGAGGACTACTTCAATGAGTACCTAGACATCTACTTGGGGCTAGAGTAACCCCTAAGGTTGCTTCTTAGACCTAGTGTTTTGTATATTTTTGGGGATTTACTTATAACAAATGTTTTGATCTTGGATTTATATATATATCTTGTGGTTTCTACTTGATGTGTATGGATTAATGCTTTCAATTGATTGTCTATTTCTAATCATATGACTATGTATGCTAGAATGGATAATTTATGTGTTTTTCTCTAGATTTAATGGAATTTATGCATGTCTATATGTATGGATGAAGTTAATCTAGTGATGATCAAAACATAGTGCTTAATTGAACACTTTTGTAATTTATTTGATGGATTGTGCCACACCTTTAGCTTACTTAGTTTAATTTCTATGTCTTTAGTGTAGATGTAGTGTAGTTGTTTTAGATTCATATATAGGTGGACAATCTATTCTTGTTCCTTGGTGTTCCATACTTATGAATGCAACGGGTGTATGCTTCAAGATAGCTGTGTGTGCATAAATTGTGGTTTCATTGAATGGATTTTGGTCTCATTTGATAAGTTGTGTTTTCCATTTGAATTGGCTAGACAATCTGTACTTATTTTCCATCCATGCCTAGTTTCAATTAATGTCAGACACACACACAAGTTACAATTCAATTTCCCCATTGATATGCAATTGCTAGTGTCTAGTGAAGTTTAGCTTAGTGGTGAGCTCTAATACCCTAAGTCCTCTCTTTTATATCTTTTTCCCTACTTTCTAAATTGTTACCTTTTACTTGCTTTAATTTCAATTGCATTGTAGTTTAATTTAATCAACCAAACAAATCATCTTTTGATCGCTTGACCTACTAACTCTATATTTTATTTCCATTGCAAACACGCCCACAATCCCTTGGGACGATCACTACTCACCTTAGCTACATTTTTAGTTAATGGTAGTAGTGGCTTTTATAAATTTAAAACTTGGCCACATTGCACACTCACATTTTTAGTGCATTCTTAAACGTTGGCCCTCCCTACAGCCACCAAGTTTTTGGCGCAGTTGCCGAGTATTGAATTGGCAACGCCGTGTTTTGGGAACAAATAGGAATTAGTACTCTTTTGATCGTGTCTTTACTTTCCTTTATTTTTGTTACTTATTGTGCTTATTCTTGATTGGCTAGGTGCATTGAGCTAAGAGAGAGTCAAGTAAAGGGAATTAAAGAGCAAAGGAAGCAAGGAAGCCAAGTGAAGCGAAGCAAAAGCATAAAGGGCTACAATCTAAAATTTGCAAAGCATAGCAAGGCTTGAAAATTGAAAATGAATTAAAGTTGCTTAAGGACCCTTTGTGAGATCTTTCTAACTCAATCTCTAGTTAAATTTTCGGCCGGTATGGTGGCAAGTTTTTAAATTCTTAGATAAATCATGAGCCTGCGTGGAGACAATTTAATTTTCTTTGTATATTGTTTAAGCATGGGAGTATGGGACTAATGTATGTGGAGAATGTTGTTGATTGATTTGTTGTGGGGGCAAAGTGATTGTTATTTGCTTGTTATTTGTTTTGCTAGTGCATGCAAGGTCGTAGGTCATTGAATCCTACTATTGTCCCTCCTAATTTGCATCTTGAATTGGTTGTTCGTAATCCTAGGGGAAGAGGTAGTTCGCATCACTCCATTTCACCAATGGAGGAATTGAATGACGACTATGTGGAGGACCTTGGTCATATAGAGCAACAAGCCATCCTCCACCCTAATGTGCATCATGAAAATATTCAAGTTGCATTAGGCATACCAAGACCATTCATTCCACCACAATAACAAGGCCAAATTCCATTGGGAATGTCTCGGCGAATTTTTGCTCCATAACCTCCTATTATGCAAGGCAACCACGGTGTTCAAGTAGTACCACCGGTTGTGAATCCTCCCATTGCTTTAAGAGACCATTATGTGCTTAATGAATACAATGCACCTACATGCATTTAATTTCCCCCATTTAGAGTACATCACTATGAGATTAGGCCACAAACTATTCAAATGCTTCCCAACTATCGTGGACTTCCAAGTGAAGAACCCTATAAGCATTTGGATGAGTTTCTTGAAGTGTGTTCCACCGTGAAATACACGGATATGCCAGAAGAAGTGTTAAAACTTAAACTTTTTCCTTTTACCCTTAAGGATAAGGCAAAATATTGGTTCAACAATCTTAGACCTTTTTCGATAACTTCTTAGGCAGAAATGCAACAAGAGTTCTTGAAAAAGTACTATCCGGTTTCAAAGACCAATGCCATGAGAACTTCCATTCGTGAATTTTCTCAAGGGGATGGGGAAATGTTTTATGAAGCATGGGAAAGGTTTAAGGACTTGCTTAGGAAGTGCCCACATCATGACATACCTAAGTGGCAACCAGTTCAATATTTCTTTGAAAGTTTACCGGATAATCACAAGGGTATGGTTGATGCATCTATGGGTGGTTTTTATCTTGACAAGCATGAAAATGATTTGTGGTAATTGTATGAAAGCATGTGTGAGAATTTAATGCATAGATCTTTGTCCTCTAAAAATGGTAGAAACCTAGGTGGAAGGAAGAATGTTGGCTTATATTAAGTTCACAATTCCAATGACATAGCCACCGAGATGAAATATTTATCTCAAGACCAAAATTCATCGAATCAAGTATCTTCCTCCCCTAATCATGTTCATCATCATGCATCTAATGAATCTTGCATGACTTGTTCAAGTGTCTTGCATTCTACTTCCAACTAATGCTGTCTTTGCTAACTAAGGGAATAATCCCTATAGCTCACACTATAATCCAGGGTGGGGGAACCATCCAAACTTCTCTTGGAAAAGCCAAGGGGAAGGCTTAAACCCTCCCCAAGGTGGTTTTCAAGGAAAGTATGTTGCACCTCCAATGTAAAGCCAAGGTTCCCAAGGTTATAGATCTTCTTTTCAATCATCACATGGAAATCAATTTTCAAATTCTCATTTCCCTAACCAATCATCGTATTCTCAAGGAAACTCAAAGAATCCCACTTTTGAGGAGAAAGTGTTGATCGCTCTAGGCACTTTAGAGACGAACACTCAATTGCTTCATTCTCATTCTCAATCCATTACTAAGCTAGAAACCCAAGTCGGGCAAATAACTAGTACTTTAAATGTTAGAGAGAAAGGGAAGATGCCTTTAAATGCCCCACCAAAGCAACAATGTGTTGTGGAGACTTATATCTCATCGAAAGGTCACACAATTGAGCATGTCAATGCGGTGACAACCTTGAGAAGTGGGAAGGTTATTGACAACCAAGTGAGTATGTTCAATGAAGAGAGTGAACCGGTGCAACCAAAAGTTGACACCCGTCCCGTTTCATATTTTATTCCTCTTTCATTGCATGTGCATGATCATCTTGTTGAGAAAGTTATCAAAAATGAATTGAAAGATGAATTGAACAATGATTTGAAAAATAATTCTAAGAATTCTAGTGTTGAAGATTCTTCAAAGAAAAATTTTGAAAATGCTTTTGAACCTAAAGCTCCATTTCCAGATGCTTTGAAAGGATCCATTTCGCTTGAAAAGCAAAAGACAAAGATCAATGAAATCATTGAAGTGTTTAGGCGAGTGAAGATTAATCTTCCGCTTTTGGATACAATCAAACAAATTCTAACTTATGCTAAATTTCTGAAAGATCTTTGCACCCAAAAGAGGAAGAATAAGAGCCAAGCACTAAAAAAAATGGTCTTGACTGAGCAAGTGAGCTCCATTTTGCAACACAACACTCTCCCAAAGTTTAAGGACCCCAGTTCACGTACTACTTCTTGCATCATTGGTGACCATATCATCAATCAGGTTCTCTTAGATTTAGGAACAAGTGTTAACCTTCTTCTATATTCAGTATATGTTAAATTGGGCTTAGGAGACTTGAAACCGATATCGGTAGTTTTACAACTTGCCGACCGATCCATCAAAAAGCCCCAGGGTATTATAGAGGATGTTTTGATTAAGATTGATAAGTTCTTCCTCGTTGATTTCGTTGTCATTGACACGGAACCAGTTCCGAATTCCAAGAGCCAAGTCCCCGTTAACCTTGGCCTTCCCTTCTTGGCAACCGCAAATGCCAATATCAATTGTAGGACGGGGATAATGAAAATCTCATTTGGCCACATGAAGGTGAAGTTGAACATCTTTAATTCAACCCCGAATTCAATAGACAAGCATGAATAAGTGTGTGTTGTTGAAACATGCATAGCCAATGAATTTGATGAAGTTGAGTCTTTACTTGATAATGAACATTTCCATGGTTGGCCTACCAAAAAGAATTCAAGGAAAGTTGTTGTAAAACCAAGTGTTCCAAGGGCATGGAAGCCCAAGAGTTGCATAGACCAAGGATCGTCAATTCCTTTTGAATCAAATCCAACGAGTTCTCTAGAGAACCATTTGTTGGGTGGGGTTCAAAGTACTTTTCACCCCATCAAGGAGGGGATGCATAATTAGATATTTGATCCGGGCTAAAAGAGCCCAACGTCTTGCTAGAGACGTTAAAGACTAGTGAATTCGTAGGGTTTACAACCTTATTCCTCCCTCATTTCTATTTTATCTTTCATTTCTTGTGTCGTCTAGATATATTCTAGGTTTATACACATGGCTAGGAACTGTGATTGAGAATGCATGAACTTTCATGTTGAGAATAGGTATTTGGCACTTGTTCGATCGATCTCGAAAGAGGTTTGATCGATTGAACATCTATCTCTGCATCCAATCATCTTTCAGTCCCATCAATCGAGAATTCCCTGCATAAATCAGGTCTCTGTGTATCGAGCAAACTTCAGTTTAGATCGATCTGAGTGTTCCAAGATTGATCAAAATTTCCCTCAAATCGATCTTCATTCCATACTTAGAAAATTTTTTGGAACCCATGAAAAAGCCTCTCTATGTATCGATCGAACTTGTCTGTAGGTTTTCACCTATTGGATCGATCGAAGCCTCTTCCAGATCGATCTTGGATTGATCGATCTGTGGCCCTTTGTTGACTTTGACTTTGAATTCCCTTTTTGAATTTTGAATTTATTTATAAAATATATATATATATATTTTCATTTTATTTTATCCTCAAAAATACAAAAATATTCTTTTATTTTATTTTTATTTTCAAAAACTCCAAAAAAATATTAATTTGATTTTGATTTTGATTTTGATTTTATTTTATTTTTCTAAAAAAATTCAAAAACATTTTATTTTTATTTTTATCTTCAAAAATCTAAAAATATTTTTAAAATTCAAAATTTTCAAAAAATACCGTGTCGTTTTGAAGCTTAGATCGATCTATGTTCGATCGATCTGAGATTCTTCCAGATCGATCGAACATGTCGGAAACAGTTTTTAAAAATAGAAGCCAAGGGTCATTTTGATCGATTTACACATCAATCTCATACCCTTATCTCCCTTTCGCCACTGCAAACCCTCTTCCCAACCTCCGGCGTGTGACGGCCCAAGTTTTGTAAACCCGGTGCGTTAGTGATGACCAAAAGATGACCCGATAACGGATCCAAAATACGGAAGTGAAAGTTAAAACAATGGTCTCTAGAGGTACAATGCGTCTCTAAGACACCAATGTGACCCTCAATGAGGTCATGGAACCCAAAGGAAAACAAATGCGGAAGTGTCGTTTCAAAAACGGACAAAAAGGAACCTAGGGGCAAATGGTCATTTTGCAAAAAAATGGATTCAAGTGCTATCGAGCACACCACAAGGAATACAATGAAAAACTAGTGATGATGGACTCAAGAATTTCATTATCCGGATTTCGGACGAAGGAGAAACGACAAAACAAAGCAAAACGAGCAATAAAGCTAAAAGGGTAAAATGGTAATTATCTAGAAATATTTGGGTGTAACTGAGTACACCGTTGGATAGACAATGAAAAATTAATCAAATTAAAAAAAAAACTCACTTGATTTGGAGTCCGGATGAGGGAGAAAGGTTAAAAACAAAATCGACGTCGCGGCGGCCCGACGAAGGCAGTGACAGCTAGAGTGCCGTCAACCCACTATTGCTGCAACTGAGAGTAAAAATGGGCATCTAAACGGACTTTTCTGGAAAAACTCAAAGTAGAAACCCCCCCTAAAATCAATTTTTCTACCCGAATTTTGAACGGAAACCAAAAAAATGCATTGTAAAATGTCCAAAATACCCTCAAGAAAATCAAGTCTAGAGGTCAAAAATCGTTCCAAGCTACTGCCCAAAGAAAGGAAACGGGGCTTTGGAAGGTTTTTAAATTGCCTAAATTGAAAATACAATCTTAAAATACACCCACAAGACCCTCGGAAGTTTCAGATCGGTCGTCATGCTTTTCAAAAAAAAGTTGATGAATAGTACCAAGTATATTTGCACTAAAGTCGGCAAAAACCTGGCAGCAATGATTTTTTGGAAAAAAATAGATTTTTGAGGGCCAAGATGGCATTTTCTGGAAAAACACAAAGAAGAAACCCCCCTCAAAATTGAATTTTCTATGTGACTCACACTGAAAAATGGAAAAAACGCATTTTGAAATACCTAAAATGACCCTAGAACAGAATAGGGTAAAACTCCCTAAAAATGCTACTTAGAGTCTTTGTTTCATCAAGGATGGTGTTATTTTGCCAAAGTGAGCATTCAAGCATATGTAAGGTGATAAAATAGATGTGTTGCAATGGCCTATGGCCTCATGGCATGTCATATGCAAAATAGAACCCTTCAATGCATTAATCCACATATCTTCCATAGGCAACAATGAAGTTCAAAGTTAGCATACATTTCACATAAGTGCCTTTGGCCCTTGGCCTCACTACAACCACATTCTAAGAGTGTCAAAAGGTGCACTTAAGTGCACATTACATAACTTAGACAATAAGTACAAGTTTTATCAAAGTAAGCAAAAGTAGGACAAGATATACTAACATATGCATATTCTATGTCATCAAAAATACTTCAAGAACTCTAGTGAGTCTAAGAATGCTGTGCATCCCACACTAAGGCTTCTTTACCTGCAAAACACCCATTAACTTAGGGGTGAGTAACAAGTTTACTCGTAGGGAATGCATGGGTTTATCTTCGTACGAAGTTACCATCCAATACCATTTAATTCATGCTACCAAGTGACAATAGAACTTTCAACATAACACAATGAGATGTAATTTTACAAAGTTAACAACTTAGAATTTAAATACAAAATCAAACCAAAGTGGATACTTGGACGTCACGCCGGATCAAACCGACAATGTGGTTACTTTAGGGTTACTAGCCCATGGGTAACCTCCCTATGTGCACACTAGACTTGTAGAGGGACTTTCCCCCGTACTAGAACCATGCCCTAGCCATAGTCATAACAACGATATCCCCAAGTTTTCAAAATCAACATTTTGTGCACATTACATATATGTATCAACATAACATATATATATACAATGTAAAGCCATCAACATGCACAAATCAAGTTTGGAAACACAATACATGCCCTAAGTTCTCAACTAAAATGGCATGAAGAATATTGAATGGTCATTATGCAATTTGCCACTAATTACAACAATATCATTCAACAACAAGAACATAGCCTCACAAGTATGATATAAGTTTAAAATCATAATTTAAACCATTAAATAAAACAACTAAATTCCCTAGATTTCACTTCTCATCCAAACATGCTCAATTTAATATATGTTGTAGTACATGTCATGGTTATTATATAAATCACTTCAAAACTTGATTTATGTCATGGGAGCATATAAATAAAAATTAATTAAATTAATTCATTAATCCCACTAGATTTTAAACAACTCTAAATGACCTCAAATTAACATAAGTTATGAATCAAGCCATGGTCATATTATTTATCTAGTCTAAAGTGAATTACATATAAGTCACAAATAATCATTTATTTCTCATTTTAATACAAGACAAACATATAACTTAGATATCACTATAGGAACAAATAAAATCACTTGGAAGATAAATGATAACACCCCCTACCTCAATAGAGAATTGAATCTCTATAATCCAAGCAACCAAGCTCAAAATGGAAAACAAGTTTAGGGTTAATGAAGAGGGGAGTGAGATGAAGCTTTTGTCTTCCAAGGCTTTATGTCTAAGGTGAGTGGAAGGAGTCCAAAATAAAGAAAAAAGCTATCAACCAAGCTTTTCTTCAATGGTGGCTAGGTTATGGTTCTTGAAAAAAGTGAAAATGAAAATGATAAAGTGTAAAATGGCGAGTGGAAGGGTTAGAAATCCTCCACTCACTATGTGCTCTTACACTACCTCTCTCTTACACACAATGCAAGACTAAATGGTGAACCTACACTTGTCATGAATCTATGGTTCATTTCTAGGCTTAATTTCAAGCCTACATTTGTCACCATCCTATGTAAACTTCCAAGACTTAATATTAAACCTACATTTGTCAACCATCCATGCCAACAAGTGTACCAATCCTAGGCCAACAAGTGGGTGAATCTCCACCTTCCACATGTCATCATCCAAGGCATCAAAGTGTTTCCACACAAATATCAACAAGTGGACCAATGTGAGTGTGACACTTGTCACACTTTCTGAAAATTACAAACAAGTCCTTTTTGAAAATATCTTTCAAATTAAATTACAAAATGGTCCCTAAGACAAAAAATAATTACTTTACTTAATTACCCAAAAACTCCTCAAGTTATGGATAATTACAAAAAGTCTTGTTTTCATGGCTTTTACAAAGAAAGTAAGCATTTAATATGCATTTCTACAAAAGTAAAAATGTAGATGTCATGGAATTTAAATATCATGGACGTATGCAAAATCAGAATCAAATCCGAGCACAAAAAATGAGGTTATGCATGGAAAAACGAAAGAAACGGGAAAAAGACGAAAAAAGAAAATCGCCAAAAATGAAAAAGGAGGAAAAAGGCCGGGTCATTACAACCTACCCTCCTTAAAAGGATTTTGTCCCTGAAATAGAGTCGTACCTGAAAAGGAGAACAAATGGGGATATCATGAGCGAACCTCCTGTTCGAGCTCCCAGGTAGCCTCCTCAACACCGTGATGTCTCCACAAGACCTTAACCAATGGAATGATCTTGGTCCGCAAGACCTGCTCCCGTGAATCAAGAATCTGGACCGAACCTTCCTCGTAGGTCACGTCCTCATCAACAACCACATCAGTCCACCGTAGAACATGCGATGGGTCCAGCTTGTACTTCCTCAACATAGAGACATCAAAGAAGTCGTGAACCCTATCTAGGTCTGGCGGCAATGCCAAACGATAAGCAACTTCACTGACGCGCTCCAAAATCTCAAATGGTCCGATGAACCTAGGCGACAACTTGCCAGTCTGCCAAAATCTCAGGAGCCCCTTACGCGGAGAAATCTTAAGAAAGACATGATCCCCTACCTCAAAAGACAATGATCGCCTCCTCCTGTCAGCGTAACTCTTCTGTCTACTCTGTGCGGTAGCCAACCGCTGCCGAATCAACTTGATCTTCTCTGTAGTCTCAATAAAAATGTCGGGACCCAAGGCAACTGTATCACCGACCTCAGTCCAACAAACTGGAGATCTACAAGGTCTGCCATACAACGCCTCAAAAGGTGCCATGCCAATACTGGCCTGGTAACTGTTGTTGTAGGCAAACTCAACCAAAGGCAAGTAGTCCTCCCAACTACGCCCAAAATCCAAGATACAAGCCCGCAACATATCCTCCAATACCTGAATGGTGCATTCCGACTGTTCATTAGTCTGAGGATGGAATGCCGTGCTAAAATGAAGCCCCGTGTCAAGAGCCTCCTGAAAACTCTGCCAAAAGTCAGAGGTGAACCGCGGATCCCTATCCAAAACAATGGATACAGGAACCCCGTGAAGCTTGACAATCTGTCTCACATAAAGTCCACTCAGTCTCTCTGCACTATCTGTCATTGCCATTGGTAAGAAGTGAGCCGTCTTAGTTAACCTGTCAACTATGACCCAAATGGCATCATTCCCTGCCTGAGACCTCAGAAGTCCCGTCACGAAATGCATAGTGATATGCTCCCATTTCCACTCAGCTACTGGTAATGGTTGCAATAATCCTGCCGGTCGCTGATGCTCTGCCTTCACTTGTTGACAAGTAAGGCATCGAGCCACGAATTGTGAAACATCCCGTTTCATGCCTTGCCACCAAAACTGTCGTCGTAGATTGTGATACATCTTTGTACCACCAGGATGAACTGCGAGCCTAGAGTGGTGGAAATCCTGAAGAACGTCCTCACGACAAGATAATGGAACAAACATCATCCCCTTGTACCTGAGACCACCGTCTGAATGTATGGTCTAACCCTCTACATTTTCGCCGCCTGAAATCCGAACATGGATGCCCTTTATCTCCCCATCCTCTAACTGTGCTTCAATAACTCTGCTAACAAGTGCCGGTTGTGCCACAAGGCTAAACAAAATAGCAGGTCAAACATCCTCATAACACTGTAAACCAAGATCTGCAAGCTCTTCTAGCATCTTCCATCTATGAAGGGAAATGCTAGCAAGAGTTCCCCGTGACTTCCTACTCAATACATCGGCCACCACATTGGCCTTACCCGGGTGATACTGTAATTCAAAATTGTAATCCTCTATAAACTCAACCTATTTGTGCTGTCTCAAGTTCAAATCCTTCAGAGAGAAGAGATACTTGAGACTCTTGTGGTCGGAGAAAACTTCAAACTTCTCCCAGTACAAATAGTGTCTCCACCCCTTCAAGGCAAAGATAACTGCTGCTAACTCCAAATCATATATTGGATAGTTCAACTCGTGAGTCTTTAACTGTCGAGACCCATAAGCAACCACCCGCTCTGTCTGCATCAAGACACAACCCAAACCTTCTCGTGAAGCATCACGAAAGATCACATAACCTAAACCACGTTTAGGAATGATCAAAACTGGAGCCGGTGTCAACCTGACCTTTAACTCCTGAAAAGCAAACTCACATGCCTCGTTCCATACGAACTTGACCCCCTTGCGGGTAAGTCGAGTCATAGGTGCCGCTAAACAAGAGAAATCCCGAACAAATCTCTGGTAATAGCCGGCTAGGCCAAGAAAACTCCGAATCTCAAACACTGTCTTTGGACGCTCCCAATCCATCACTGACTCAATCTTCGTTGGATCCACTGTAACACCGCCCCTTGACACAACATATCCAAGGAACTTCACTTTTGGTAGCCAAAATTCGCATTTCTCGAACTTGGCGTACAACCGATTATCCCTAAGGATCTGCAACACTGTCCTCAAATGATACTCATACTCCTCCAGCGAAGCTGAGTATACAAGAATGTCATCAACAAAGACTACAACGAACTGATCAAAATAGTCACTAAATACACGGTTCATTAAGTCCATAAAAGCTGCTGGAGCATTGGTCAAACCAAATGGCATCATTAGAAACTCATAATGGCCATACGGTGTGCGGAAAGCGGTCTTGGATACATCCTCATCCTTAACCCTCAACTGATAGTAACCCGATCTCAGATTAATCTTCGAAAAGCATGTCGCTCCCTTCAACTGATCAAATAAGTCATCAATCCTAGGCAAAGGATACCTGTTCTTGATTGTGACATGGTTCAGCTTGCGATAATCGATGCGAAGTCTCAAAGACCCATCCTTCTTCTTCACAAAAAGAACCGGTGCTCCCCAGGGTGAAGCACTAGGACGAATAAAGCCCTTAGCTTTCAAATCATCCAATTGAGCTTTCTGCTCATCAAGCTCTGCCAGTGCCATACAGTACGGTTCCATAGAAATAGGTGCAGTACCGAGAATGACATCGATGGCAAAGACAACCTCCCGAAGAGGAGGGAGTTCTGTTAACTCCTCCGGGAAGACATCCAGAAACTCGTCTACAACTGTCGAAAAAACACGGCCCAGATTGCTACCCTCGTCAACTAACAGGCTAGCCAAGTAGGACCTGTGGCGACTCCAGTCACCGATACGAAAAATTTTCGTCGGGTGGGAATCGGTCCGATCTCCCACGAAGTGAAAACAATCCCCCGTGGGAGTGCAAACAGACACTCGCCCACGGAAGCAATCAATCGTGGCACTAAAGAAAGACAACCAGTCCATCCCAAGAATGACGTCAAAACCCGTCATGTCGAAAACAACAAAATCAAACTTTAACGTTCGTCCAGCTATTTCGATAGCACAACCCCAACAAACACGGTCCAAAAACACTGGACCACCAACTGGTGTGTCAACACAAAGGAAACCATCCCGCTGCGTGACCTCCAGACCCAAAGAATGTGCAAATGATGCAGATATGAATGAATGTGATGCACCTGTGTCAACAAAAACTCTAGCTCAAGAACTGAAAATTAGAAAGATACCTCGAACTGTAGAAGTCCCTGCGGAGGTATCGGCCTGTGGCAGTACGTAAGCTCGTCCCTAAGCCCCTGACTACTGTGAACTGCCCTGCTAAGCTGATTGATGTCCGGAAGTAGTAGGTGTAGGGTTCTTACCTAGATACGAACTGACTGGTGCAACTGGCTGTGGTGCTTGAGGCACCCTGAAACCTGACTGTGCAACTGTTAACTGTGCCGGTGTAGCCTGTGGGCCTGCGCCACTCTGTGCCCTGTTCTGTAGGTGCGGACACTCCCTCTTGAAATGTCCAGGCTGCTTGCAGTAATTACAAACCCCCTGAAGTCCCTGCATCAAAGTTGAAGACTTACTAGTCTGAAAACGACTGCCCTGAGACTGCAACTGTGGGCAACGAGGCTTGATGTGCCCCGGCTACTGACAGTGGTGACAAATGACTCCCTGGGCTGACCCCAAAGATACTGGACCTACAGATGCAGACCGAGCTTACTGTGACTGTCCCTGAGTACGTGAATTGTCCCCGGCCTTGGCCTTCTTCCACTGACCCCCAATAGATACTGATGAAGCCTCTCCACGTGGCTGCTTATATGAACCCTTGATCCTAAGCTGATCTCGGTCCTCTGCCTCAACTAGCATAGCCTTCTGTACTACCTCCCTATAAGTCCTCAGATCCAACACTGAAATTCGTGGCCTAATATCAAGATGTAACCCATCCTAAAACTTTTTCGCCCTGAGCTCATCGGTGGCTACCATCTCCGGTGCATAGCGGGAAAGAGAAGTGAAGCGTGTCTCATACTCAATGACACTCATCCTACCCTGATAGAGACCTGTAAACTGCACTCTCATATCATACCTCATAGCCCTTGGAAAGAAGCGGTCAAAGAACAATGTCCTGAACTCCTCCCAAGTCTTCACCTCCACATCGTGGATATTGGTCATAGACCTCCACCAGATATCGGCATCTCCTATGAACATAGAGGCTGTTAAGGAGATCCTCAATCGGTCTATAGGTACTGCCATGCTATCGAGCTTGCGTACCATGAGATCAAACCATGCCTTTGAAGCAAGTGGATCCATACTCCCTGCAAACTGGTCGATCTTAACCCTCTGTAACTTCATGAAGTAGTCCAATGGCTCATTAGCAACTGGTGCCGGTGCTAGTGCCAGTGCTGGAATCTGTATCCCCGCCATTTACTAGCAAAACATCGCCTAAATGGACTCTGATATCCCCAGAGCCACCCCTTGTGTAATCTGCTGCTCGTAAGTCAGAGCTCGTGGTGGATTTGGACCCGTGCCACGAACTGGAATCCTAGGCCTCCCTGGACCCCTCGTAAACTCGGTGTCATCCACCTGCTCCTCAACGCCCTAACGCGAAGACTCCCCACATGTGACAACCATGATGCTAAACATATGCTATTAAAGAGGTCAACAATAACACAAGTTATTATGACCGAATGTAACTCGTACTATGAAAGTAAAAAATATGAAGCAAGATGAGGTATGTAACATACGGTCATGATAAGGCAATCAAGGAAGGCTGTTTAAACAGTTAAGCACTTAAGCAATATGTTAAACAAGGATGCTTCTTAAATATATAAGCATACAAACATAGAGACATATCATAATAACAAGTATGTCACCAAGAAACATGTAATCATGTTATAATGCCAAAAACATGTTATCAAAGGTCTGCTAATAAATCAAAGTACACTAACAAAAGCATGTTATGCACCCGAAACCCGTCGTCCTAAGGTTTTCGAACCTAGGAGCTCTGATACCACTTATGACGGCCCAAGTTTTGTAAACCCGGTGCGTCAGTGATGACCAAAAGATGACCCGATAACGGATCCGAAATGCGGAAGTGAAAGGTGAAACAACGGTCTCTAGAGATAAAATGCGTCTCTAAGACACCAATGTGACCCTCAATGAGGTCATGGAACCCAAAGGAAAACAAATGCGGAAGTGTCGTTTCAAAAATGGACAAAAAAGAACCTAGGGGCAAAATGGTCATTTTGCAAAAAAATGGATTCAAGTTCTATCGAGCACACCACTAGGAAGACAATGAAAAACTAGTGATGATGGACTCAAGAATTTCATTATCCGGATTCCGGACGAAGGAGAAACGACAAAACAAAGAAAAACGAGCAATAAAGCTAAAAGGGTAAACTGGTAATTATTTAGAAATATCTGGGTGCAACCGAGTACACTGTTGGATAGACAATGAAAAATTAATCAATTTAAAAAAAAAACTCACTTGATTTGGAGTTCGGATGAGGGAGAAAGGTCAAAAACAAAATTGACGTTGCGGCGGCCCCACGAAGGCCGCGACAGCTATAGTGCCGTCAACCCACTACTGCTGCAACTAAGAGTAAAAACGGGCATCTAAACGGACTTTTCTCCATTGATATACAATTGCTAGTGTCTAGTGAAGTCAAGCTTAGTGGTGATATACAATTGCTAGTGTCTAGTGAAGTCAAGCTTAGTGGTGAGCTCTAGTACCCCAAGTCCTCTCCTCTATATCTTTTTCCTTACTTTCTAAATTGTTACCTTTTACTTGCTTTAATTTCAATTGCATTGTAGTTTAATTTAATCAACCAAGCAAATCATCTTTTGATCACTTGACCTACTAACCCTATATTTTGTTTCCATTGTAAACACGCCCACAATCCCTTGGGACGATCCCTACTCACCCTAGCTACATTTTTGGTTAGAGGTAGTAGTGGCTTTTATAAATTTAAAACTTGGCCACATTACACACTCACATCCTTAGTGTATTCTTAAACGTTGGCTCTCCCGACAACCACCATGTGCAATGCCCACTTTGGGGCACAGTAGGCCATAACAGACCTGTGAAAAACAACAAAAAAGGCCAAGGATTGAAACAATCAAATCCAACCAAAATGTAACTAGAAGAAGAGACAAGAAGAAGATTACATATCCAACCCAACCTATGTCAATCAACAATGAACCAAGATTGTCCCTGGGTAAGGGAACAACCATGCAAGAATAGTAGTTGCAACTCTTCCATGTTTTTTACTACCCTGATGTCACTACCACATTTCAACTTTATGGATGCAAACCTGGCTTGGATACAACTATTAATGAGGCAAACAATGTGGTGAGCAGTATAGAATTTGTTTCTAAATGCTATTGAATTCCTTTCCAGCCAAATAAAATAAATTGCAGTAGAGAGGAGTATCTTATGCGTGATAAAATGTGGATTGGTCCATATGGAAAAGCACCATTCAATAAGCTCATTCCAGCTTTGTGGCAAGATGTAGAACCCAACAGCATGTTGGATGAACTCCCAAACAATGTAACTGAATTTGCATTTAAAGAACATATGATCAAGTAACTCCAACTCAGAGAGGCATAAATAGCAGGCATTTGTATAATGTTTATTCAACATTGGTTTAGTATCCAATGTGTAGAGTCTTCATTTCACTGCTAACCAAGAGATATGACTATGTTTTGGAATGTGGTGTTTAAACCAAATAAGATACTTCCAGTTAAATAACAGAGATGAAGGGTTGAAATACTTCATAGTGTGACATATTGAAAACCCTTTTGTATTTGATGGTGGCCATTTAATAAGATCAGGCTCATTTGATGGAGCTGGGAGGGAATGCAATTGTGAAATGAAATATTGTGATTGAAAGAATTGGACCTGTTGAAATGTAGCTGGAATTACCTACTAATTAATGGAAATTAGACTATCAACTTTGACCCGAGTGTCTAGTTGACAAATTTTCACATCGGTGAGATTAAGCTGGGAAGAAATTGGCCGGTTCATTTGATAGCCAATAGTCCAACCATAAAATTGTATCCATCCCATTCCCAATCTTATCCCTTATTAGACCTCCAATCATACCTCTTAATTTAAGAAGTCCTCTCCAAAAGCCAGGGCTGAGTGTAGTTGGCTTCACAATGCACATGCTTTTAGTCATGATTAGATACTTATAGGTCCATGCAACCCAAATGTTATCCTTCTTTATACACAACTTCCGTAAGTGCTTAAGGCTTGAAACTCTATTTTTCATGTCCAGACATAGAAATCCAAGACCCTTATTTACCTTAGGTCTACACACAATAGACCATATACCTTTTGCACCAAAATTCTTCAGTTCAGTTCCAGACCAATAGAAGCCTCTCAGAATCTTGTTAATTTGGTCAATTGAGGGGAAGAACAAAAAATTGTGTCCAGTAAGCTTGAATTGAATACAGTATGGACTTAATGAGTACAGTCTTTCCTGCATAGGACAAGAATCTTAAAGTCCAATTGCATATTATAGCTGTAATTTTCTGCACAAGAGTCTCATAGTCTGTGGCATTGATTATAGAATATACTTTCTCACTTTTGAATATAGACCATCCATGGTTATTATATATATATATTTTTGTCATGATAATATTGTTGGGATGTGTCTCAAACTCTCTAGGATGCTTTTTCTAGAAAAGTGCGATGGGTTGCACTTTTTTGGACCAGTCGTACTTTGTGTAGGTTGTTGTTCTAGAGAAGTGCAACCGGCCATTGCACTTTTTGGGACCGTTTGCATCTATATGATATGTGGAAGATTTGTTTTCTTATTTGAGAAATTATTTTCCTAAATGCGGTAAACTTGTACTACAACAAATTTGGTCTTTCGCAATAAAAATTTTAGCGACAAGAGAAATTCATTGCAAAAAAATCCTATCATCATATCCTAGCTTTAACCAACAAAAACTAATTTTGACGCAAAAACTTGTCACAATAATGCACCTGGAAAAATAAAATTTAGTGACAAAAGTTTATCGCTACTAATTACAATTTAGTGACAAAGATAACCTTGTCGCTATTGACTTGATTTTAGCAACAAATATACCTTTGTCACCATTTGATGACATTTAACGACAAAAAGCTACTAACAAGCTTCTAGTGACAAATGAAACATTGTCACAAAAGAATTCAGTTATTGTGACAAAACTATCTTTGCGTAGTTAATTAACTTTTAGCGACAAAACATTATCGCTACTTATTGGCATTTAGTGAAATGAATTTTTGTCGGAAAAATGTAAATTCTAGCAACAAACCATTTATAGATTTCTAGTGGGAAATTATTTGTTGCCAATTTCTAGCTTTTAGCGACAAAGAATATTTCTTCACAAAATAATAAATTTTCATGACAAAATTGTCTTTGTCACTATATACTTCTTTGGGAAAGCATAAGCAAAATCAAAACTTATCACAAGGTATATATTTAATATAAAAAATGGGTATATATATATTTATATATATGGGTCGCGTGCAGATAACCCCTGTAATATATATATTGTGTGTATAACACCCTCATGTTTGTTAACCACCCCACTATCAAAACATACGTGCGAATTATTCCATTTTGCTTGTTTACTAGTACCGAAGCTACAAATTTACTAAAATACCCCTCTCTCACATTGATGTTTATATTTCAAATCGACCCGTTCTCTTTTCCGGTGCGATCTTTATCACAACACCTTCAATTTTAACGCACTTACAGTTGCAGTCTGCTACCGCACTGCAGCTTGGGTCCAACATCAAGTCTCTCACTCTAACTTCTGCCAATATCAAGTTTCTCGGGCAAAGATCGGTGAGGACTGATCCTGATCTACAGCGAGGACGGCTGAAAATGAATCAAGGCTAAGAACCATAGCAAGGAAAAAGGGAGCATAAGGAACTGCTCAGTGACCAAGATGGTGGCTAACAATAGGCATTTGCACGCCAGCGATAGCCAGATGGTACTGACGAGAATGTCCGCAAGGAGGAAGGAGAACAGAACGGAGGTGAAGTGGACTAAAATGCCTTTGAATAGTGAATGTAATGGCGAGATTTCGTTGGTGGTTGGTTTCAGTCCTTCAGACCGGGATGGGTTGTCCACTATTGTTGTCTTTTTTATTTTGTTTTTCAATTGGGTTTTGGGTTTCGTATTTTGTGTTTGGGTTGATTGTGGTGGTAATGGAGGTTTGGGGTTATGATTTTGATTTTCGTTTGTAGGTATGGTTTAGTTGCGGATGGATGGTGGTTTGGGTGGTGGTGAAGGTTGTGGGCGAACGAGGTCGTTTTGCCGATTTGGGGTGTTGTTAATGGAGGTATATTGTCTATTGGCGTCTGAATGGCACCAACGACTTAACTAACCAACGAGATGCGATATTAGGTTAGAGAGAAATCAAATTTGGTTTACCCTGCCATCTTTGCTCCAAGTTGGCCATTGTCGTTTTGAGCTCGCCATCGCCATTCTCTCTTCAAGCAAATTGGGGAGGACTGATACTTTAAAGTCTTGTTTTAGGGGTTTTTTATTTCCCAACGTAGGGCTTCCTGGAATGGTGTGGGTGGTGGCGGTGAGGAAGAAGAGATGTGAGGGTTGTGAAAACTGACCAAAGGTGGTTAGTTGCAACATTGTAGTATCTAGTATGGATTTGTATGCACAAAATAAACTAGAGGGGTGTAATCTGCACAAAATCAAAAGTAGGAGGGTGTTTTGTAGACTTTACCCTATATATAAATATATCATGTTGCTTAATCACTAATAATAGGTAAAATGCATTGTATTTTTGTGTATGATTTCCAAACAGTTTAATTACTTAAGTATCTCACCAGATTCAATTAATTGAAGATGATTTTAATGGGAATACTTCAAGTGAAATTATTTAGAGTTAGAAATTAAAGTAGAAAGATGTTTGCGCTATAATATATAGGGAAATGATTTCGTGCTCACTGAGGATCCAGAAATTCATCCACATCTTGAATATATAGCATATATATCATATAGGTAATCAATAAATTTAATTGAAAAAAATTTCTTTATTTATTTATATTAGTAGTTAGCAAGATATATGATGTTTGTAGACATGCATATGCTCCAATCCTCTGAGCCACGGTCCCCACCCCATCTCCATGTATTGTATGTATTCCTGGGATTTATACCCTAAAAAAAAAACCTTTTCTTAGTTCGAGTATAGCAAGCTCCCATAGTGTGACGGGCGCGCAGTGTGTACAAGCTTGTGGCCTAGGAACAAATTCATAATCAAATGCTTGACCGTGTTTATGGCCTTTTCCGCATAGAAAAAAAATAATATTTTGGTAATAAATAAGAGAATACTAAAAATTTATAAAATAGAATATAATTATGACACTACGTATTTATTAGATCAAATAAGTACATTCCAACTAATAAAATGAATACCAAAAAATAAAGTGTACCTAAAAAAGTTAGAAAATATTTGTCTGACATTGTCCCTTGTCCGCAATTCCTGACACAAGATTAAAATTATAGTTCTTCCAATCTAACCCATCGTAATAAATTATTTGTGTATAAAAATTTCTTATAGTTACTAATGGACGACCTACAACCTCACCCATTATGGCATCACGGATTTCTTTTGTTGAAGACGTTTAGCCCATTTTTAAGCTTGTATTATTTGATGTAATTGGGACTTGTAATGAGATATGTATTTATTTTGTAAAAAGCTTGTATACTTGTAATTGTTTCATGGACAGAAATAGTTTTGAGACCATTTTTCTACCTAATGTGGTCTCATTAGGATTTCTAATCCCATGTAAGGCTTTATGACCATTTTATGATGTAATTGGACCTATTTTGACTAGATTTGATGTATCAAACTTATTATGATGATTATATGAATGCATGGATGTTAGCTTGTGGTTGTTTTCATTTAAATGGATGTCTTTAGGGTATTTTTATTTCATATTGAAGCTCAAAATTAAGTTGCATGAGTTCCCAAGGTGTTTTGGCAGCCTAATAGGTGTTAGAGCCACTTTCAGCAAAGAACTGGTCGACATGTGGCAACCCATTCGTTGACCAGTACCTCACATTTTAAAGAAGTAATGATTTTCACTTTACAGGGATATATCGATTGTTGTCTAAGGGCCAAACGTCGACCGAAAGACCTCAACCGATCGACGTGTAGGCTTGCACACGTCGATCAAATCCTGTAGCCTGCTTTTTTTTCTCTTTTTTTTTTTTTTTTTTTTTTTTTTTTTTTCTTTTCCCTATTTTACCTATTTTCAACCTACTCAATGATACTATTATGCACTCTAAGAACCGGTGTCATGTACTAATTATATTTGGACCAAGAAAATAACCATATTTCCCTCGGATGACCTCGGGTTCGAGCTGTTAGAAGTTTGGTATCAGAGCAATGATTTGAAAACTAATAGGATGACGGGTAGTGGCTTACCTTGGAATGTGGAAGGTTAACTTGCATTGACTATGTGTTTCGTGCTAAGGTGTTTAATGTTTTTAAAAGCACGCTTACTTTCTACATGCTTAAGTGATTATGTGTTGATGTTTATTGTTAGCATGGAGATGTATATTAAATGTTGTACATCCCATGAGTATGAAAGGTGCTTATTTGATTTCATTTTTTGTTGATTGAATCAAGTGAGGACATCATTCTCGGATGGGTTACTTATATCATTTTCATTAATTCGTTTTCTCCTTTTATAGCGTTATGCCACAACGATAGGATCACTTTAGACCGAGGGGTGTTGGTGGTAGATCACCAAGAGGTGATGTTGAGGATAGTTCTAGCTCCAATCCTGTGGAGCAAGTTAACGAAGAGACACTTCTTAAGGACTTAGTGTAACGACCCGGTCATTTGCCTCCCTTTCCTTTTTCTTAAAATTTTACGAATGAATTTTTTCGTTTAATTTTCTTTTCTGAGCTCTGTTTCGTGTCGCTTAGTGTCATCTCAAGTGTTCGGAATTGGTTTCTGAGACTTTTTCATGTGAATTGACAACTTCCTTTGAGAACCGAGTCATTTTCGCATTTTCACTTTTCGGACACTATGCGCCTTTCGTCCTTTTCCCTGTTTCGTCTTTTTCCCTATTATGTCTTTTCCCCGTTTGTCACATTGTTGGCACAACCTCACTTCTCATGCTCGGAGTTGGTTTTTGACTTACGTGCCTTCATTTTGAGTGGTTTCCTTGAAATACGTATCTTTACATTTACAAGAAAGTATTCTGGTTGCTCCTGGTGTCCATAGGGGCATGGATGCATAATTCTTTAGAATCTTTTTCATTTCTTGGGGTATTTTTCATAAATATATTTTGAAGATATTTTATTTCAGGGACATCTAAGAAAATATCTTTTGGAAGATATTTTCATTCTGGGGCAGTTTCGCAGTTAACCCTTTTTGTAGGGGCCATTGTGCAATTAACGAAAGTTATTGCAAAATGCCTCGTCTGGAGCCTGAATCCTCGTACGGGATTCATTTTCACATTTCGTTGAGTCATGGACTCTTAGAAATTCCTTCTGGTCATTTTTCTCCAGTTTTAGAGTTTCTGGACCCAGTTGCCACTGAACTTGTTCGGGGCATAACTTTCTGCTCGAGACTCAGTTTTTGACTTCGTTTCTTTCGTTGTTCATATTTTCTCATTTTGAATCTTTTTTGTTCATAAAGTTTTTCCATTTGAGCACGTTTTCTCAAATTCCACTTTTCCGAACCCGGTGAGGCCCGTTCGAGGCACTTTTTGAGATTTTTTTAAAAGGGGGGTGAAATATTTTATTTTTCATCTTCCCCACTCTCCTTGCATGACCTGAAGTAGCCATGGATGCCCATGGAGCTGCCACCTTCTCTCTCCTCCTTTGATTTACTTTTCCTAAGTGAAAAGTCTTCGGCCTTCACGGTTTTTGTTCCCCTCGACGTGTTCTACAATTCCCCCTTATTAGAATTCATTTTTGACCATTTCTTGAGTTCGGGTTTGAAGTCAAGTTGTGATTTTCATGGGGTTTCCTTTGGATTCATGTAGATCGTGTTATCCCCGTCAAAACCCTTCGATTTCAGCGGATTCAGAACACTTTTCTTCCGGTGGGGATTTGGGGTTTTCATCTCAAATTGAGGTAGGGGTTGTTATAATTTAAATTCTTGCTATATTACATGCTTATGATGCTTATACAACTTGATTACATGCTTGAATGTAAAATCTAGAGATTTTATTATTTATTTTTCTTGTGAAGGATTTAATTTTTCCGGTTGTCCATAACTTTGTTTAATCATGTGGCATGATAGAATATTATCCCTTGATATGTAGATTGACATATATTAAATCTAGATTATTTGGACAAGAAATGAAGATTTTATTTAATATTTATCATGAATAAAATATTAAATCATGTGGCCTTATCTAGCTTTAAATCAACATGTGATAGCATATTATATTAGGCCCTAGCATGCTCTTCAACATAGATTAAATTGAGAGTAATCGGAGAAGTTTTGAAATCTAGTAATATTTAATTTATTAGATTAATTAATTTGCTCCAAGTGTGCTATTCATCCCGTTGGATTTCCGAGTTGAAATTCTTGATGTGCATGCAATGTAGTTTCACATATATTAAATCTAGAATATTTGATTAGGTTTTGAAATCTTTTAATTATTATTTTTCTAGTATTAAAGTTTAATACTCGTGGCCGTACCTTGCATGAAATGTACTTATACCGTGTTCTTAAATCAAGTTATGACATGTTGTATAGCATACATTAAATTGAGGTCATTTGGATGACTTTCAAAATCTAAAGATTTTAATTAAATGAAATAATTAAAATCCATTTAATGGTTCTATGCACTTGATTAAGTTTCTAACCTTGTATTCATGATTTTCTTGATAAGTTCCTCATTTGTATTACATTGAGCATAATTGGATAAGTTTTGAAACTTATATTTATTCATTTCTCTTGTATGGAACTTGACTCACATGGTTGTGTCGTGTATGAAATGAACTTGAAACTTGACATTGAACTTGGCCTTGACATGATCCTTGACATAACTTGTTCGTAGAACATTTGGACTTGCCATGTAACCTTGATAATTTAATCCCTTAAGTAGATTAAATTTCTTTTTATGTCTCCATCGAGTTAATCATGCCTTGATATCATGTATCTATACTTCTTGTATCTTGGTTTCATTAATGTGCTTAATGAATATGCTTAATTGTTTCGGAATGGTTTATTCACGCGTGTTGTTTAGTATACAATTGGATCATGTATCTTATACTTATGATATATTTGCTTCGATGGATTCCATGTGCTATTTATCTTGGTTGTGGTCTATATAAATGCACACATTGATTTCTTGACATTTCACATACCATCATAGTTGAGAACTTAGGGCATGACTTGTGTGTTCCAAAATCTTGGTTGCGCATGATATGTGGTTAATGCATTTCTTATATTTTGATACAATCTTGACTTGCACAACTTGTTGATTTTGGGACTTAGGATATCAATCAAGAATTGACATGGCTAGGACTCGGTTCTAGTACGAGGGAATGTCTCTCTACACTATAGTGCGCACTAGGGGAAAGGTACCCATGGGTTAGTAGCCCTAAAGTGATATCAAGAGTATGGTTTTAATCCGGGCGATATCCAAGTTTCCACATTGGTTGATTTCACTTTTTAAATTTCAAGTTGCTATTCCTTGAAGATTTAAACTTGTCGTATATGTGAAATGCACCAATCTTGTCTCATTGCATAGATTTTATGCTTCATTTGTGATTTAACTCCTTAAATTTTTAGTGTTGCATTCCTTGAAGATTTAAGACTCTTTTCGAGTTATGTGGTAGATTCTACCAATGTTTAAATGTATAGATATTATGCCTTGCTCCTGACTCCATGTATCTTCCTTTTCGTGTTTTATGGAATATCCCATCTTTATTTAATTGCGTAGATATTATGCATTATCCTTGATGTCATGTGTAACTCTTTTCGTGTTATGTGAATGGTTACAACTTTGTCTAATAGCATAGATATTATGTCATGTTCTTGATTTCGTGTATTAACCCTTTCGTGTTAATTGGAATGCGCCAATCATGTTAATTGTATTGATAATGCAATTTATATTAATCTATGTTCAAGTATCCTTCTTATCGTGTTCTTGGATTATTCCAACCTTGATTTTTTTTCATATATGTATATATATATCATGATTCTTGTTGCTTATACTCCATGATAGCTTAGGATGATCCCTGAGTCTAATTTTTGACACAGACGTTAGGTAGCATGATCCCTTTTAAAATATATCATGTTAGTCCTAAAAATCTCTAAAGAAATCGAGTCGATGCATGCTCATCCCCTGCGAATAAACTTGTTAGTCTTGTTTATTCACCCCAAAGTTACTGGGTGTTTTGCAGGTAAAGAAACTTTGTTGTGGGACACACAACACTTTTAGACATGCTAGAAGTCTTGAAGTATTTTTGATGACATTGAATATACACATGTTAGTATATCATGTTTGCTTTTGTTTATTTTGACAAAGCTTGTATCTTTCGATTCCATGTATGTAATGTGTACCTAAGTACACTCTTTACAATGTATTTGATATGCATGACATGAGGCTGGAGGCCATTGACATGTATATTGAATTCTATGTATGTTTTAACTTCATGAAATATTATGAAAATATTGAAAAATGCCAAGTCATTGTCTCACCATGGTTGCATCGGGTGTGGGAATTCTATTTTTATTCTTTCGTAGGGTCTTATAAATCATGTTTGAAGTGTGGCCAAGGGTTATTTGAAATCATTTGTAAATTTTGGTTTTCAAATTTCCCTTTTCTTATTCATTTTTGCCTTTTTGCCCGTTGGGGGGTCGAATTGTGCATCGGTGGTATTTTTAAGCCATGGACCATTGTAGCATGTTTTAATAGGTAAGTTACGTTTGCGTGTATGGTTGTTTCCGGGCAAACCTCTTCCTTGGCAATTTGAGCCTCCTAGGGATTCATTTTGCACTTTTATTGCATAATCTGGTTTAGGGGCACTTTGGGGTTTTTCTTCAAAAAATAATTTTCGATCTTTATATGGTCGCTTAGAAAACGTGATTTTAGGGGGAGTTACTTTTTCGTGTTTTTCTAGAAAATGTCGTCTTGGTGTCAAAAATCGATCGCAAAATTCAGCTTTTTGTTTTTTTTTAGCAGCTTTTTGGACCTCCATGACCAGATTTCATGTAGGGATATTTCGGGCATTCTACATTGTATTTCTTTTGAATTCTCTCTGTTTTCACATAGAAAACTCAATTTTGAGGTGGGTTTCTTCTTTGTGTTTTTCCAGAAAAATTCGTTTAGTAGCCCGTTTTTGCTCTCAGTTGTGGGCAGATTCTGAAAAAAATTCATGTAACAGCTTTTTGGGTCCATCTTGACCTATGCTGTTCAAGGGGCATTTTAGGGACTTTACATCGTGTTTTTTGTGGTTTCTTTTGCAATGTCGGGTAGAAAACATGATTTTAAGGGGGGTTTCTTCTTCGTGTTTTTCCAGAAAAACTCGTTTAAGGGTCCGTTTTTAACCTCAGTTCTGAGAAAAAAATCAAATGTTGCTTGCTGTAAAAACACTATTCCTGCCCAGATTTCTTAACCGGAAAATAAGTTGATTTTTTTGAAAATTTGAGGCTTCATATCTTCATCATCCAGACTCCAAATCAAGTGATTTTTGAGTCTAAGTTTATTAACTTTTGCTTGTTTATCCAACGGTATGTACGGTTGCATTCAATTCTCTCTGAAAGGACCATTTTACCCCTCGCCAAGTACCCTTGCCGCATTAATTTGAAACCCAAAAGTCTAGTTTTTTGTAACTTTGACGTTTCATATCTTCTTCATCCGGACTCCGAATCAATAGATTCTTGAGCCTAGATTTATTAGTTTTTTCTTGTCTATCTAATGGTATTCTTAGTTGCATCTGGTTTTGTCTAAAAAGACCAGTTTACTCCTTGTAAAGTACCATTTCCGCACTAGTTTTAAAAACCCAAAAGTTCGATTTTATGAAACTTTGGAGTTTCATATCTTCTTCATTCGGACACCGAATCAAGTGATTCTTGAGTCCATCTTGGTTAGTTTTTCGTTGTCCTTCCAGCGGTCTACTTGGTGGCACTCGGGTCCACAGTTTCCAGAAATGACTATTTTACCCCTAGGGGCTTATTTGTCATATTTTTGAACTTTTGCTTCTGCATCAGTTCTCACTGAGTTGCACGACCTCATGGAAGGTCACTTTGACTTCTTAGAGTCTTGTTTTCTGTTTTCGCTTCCGCATATCGGATCCGTTATCGGGTCAATCTTTGGTTCATCACAAGACAAGCTGGCCTAAAGACTAGGGTCGTCACACTTAGTTCCGTCAAGAGGTGTCCCCGTTAGAAGGGATGATATTGTGATACCCGTTGAGGAGGGTGAAGGCTCAGTTAGATGACGACGGCCGTTCTTATATGCAAAAATAATGTAGTAAATGTGCGGTTCAAGAAAAGCCTTTTAGGTCAAGTTTAAATTTATAAAACCACTACCACCACTACTACTAATGTAGCAAGAGTGAGTAGGGATCATACCCAGGGATTGAGTTATCGTACTAGCTTGTGGAATCACTATTAGAGTTAGTAAGTCGAGTGATCAAACAAATAGTTGGTTAGTTGATTAAACTAGAGAGCAAATTAAACTAAATAATTGAATGCAATAAAGAGTAAGTAAGAAAGAGAGATCTTGGGGTTTGGAGGTCACCACTGTTGTTGGTTTCCTTGATGGAGTCGCCACAACCAACAAAGCTTGAAGAGTTGTGAATTTAGGAGGTGGCCAAGTTTTACATTTATAAAAAGCCACTACTACCTTTCTCTATATAAAATATAGATAGGGTGAGTAGGGATCGTCCCAAGGGAAGAAGAATAATCAAGCATGCAATCTAAGAGAATATAGCACAATAAGAAAATGAGATATGCGCTCAAGCCCTAACTCGGCATAAAGTAGGCATAACTACACATAAGGGCACCATGGTGAATCCCCTTTTTATTTTTTTTAAATATTATTATTTTTATTTATTTATTTTTTTTTTTTTGGAAGTAAAATAAAAATGAAATAAAAATATTTTTGGAATTTTTGAAAAGAATAAAATAATATATATATATATATATATATATATAATATATTTTTTTTTTGAATTTTAAAATTTAAAAGTCAAAACAATAAATTCCAAAATTGAGATCGATTTGAACAGAATATTCGATCGATCTGACAGAGAGGTAGAATATGCAGATTTTTGGGTTCAGAAATTTTTCTAAGGGTTGGGACTTGCAGATCGATCCAATGATGAAATTGGATCGATCGAAGAACGTTAGATCAATCTTGAAATGTTTTCGATTGATGAGACAGAGAGCTGAAATATGCAGGTTGATGCACCTCAAAATTTTTCTAAGTGTTGGAGCTCAAGATCGATCGAACTTGAGGTTTGGATCGATCGAAAAAGTTATGATCGATCTGAGAATAAGTTCGAACGATGGGACAGAGAGGTGATTTGGATGCAGGTCGAAAATTTTTCTAAGTGTTGGATGCAGGTGGAAGTTCAATCGATCAAACTTATGCAAAATGCTCAACTCCAACATGAAAGTTCATGCAATCCTAATCACAGTCCCTAGCCATGTGTATGAACCCAAAGCTAATATCTAGACTTTGCAATAAATGAAATTTAAGATAGAAATGAGGGAGGAATAGGGTTTTGACACCCTACGAAATGCTTTTGTTAGTTTTAACGTCTCTAGCAAGACATTGGGCTCTTTTAGCCCGGATCAAAGATCTTGTTATGCATCCCCTACTTGTTGGGGTGATAGATGCTTTGAACTCCACCCAACAAATGGTTCTTTGAAGAACTTGTTGGATTAAGCTCGAAAGAAGCTTTTGGTCCCTTATTAATGCAATTTTCTATGTTTTCATACACCGGGTCAACTAGATGTGCAACTTCTAAATGTCTTTGAAGACTTAACCCTCTATATAAGGTTTCAACCTCTGTCCATTAACTTTAAAAATGTTTCCCTTCTTCAAATTTTTGATTTCAACCACCCCATGAGGTGCAACAGAGATGATTTCATAAGGACCCTCCCATTTGGTTCTCAATTTCCCAGGAAAGAGTTTCAGTCTAGAGTTAAAAAGCCAAGCTTTTTGATCGGGTTCCAAAGACTTTTTCACAATACGCTTATCATGAAAGGCTTGGGTTATTTCTTTGTAGAGTTTGGCATTATCATAAGCATTATGTCTCAATTCTTTTAACTCACTCAATTGAAGTAGCCTATTCTCTCCGGCTTTATCAAGGTCAAGGTTGAGCTTTTTAACCGCCCACAAGGCTTTATGTTCTAATTCAACTAGAAGATGGCAAGGCTTTCCATATACAAGCCTATAAGGAGACATGCCAATGGGAGTCTTATATGCCGTCCGATAAGCCCACAAAGCATCATTTTGCTTCCTTGACCAATCCTTCCGGGTGGTGTTAACCGTTTTCTCAAGAATATGCTTAATGAAGTAGAATTTGTCAACTTTGATTATGACATCTTCAAGAATGCCTCGTGGATGCTTAACCGATCTGTTAGCAAGCTGTAAGACCACGGAGGTTGGCTTAAGATCTCCCAACCCAAGTTGTAGGTAGACTGAATATGGAATCAAGTTTACATTAGCTCCTAAGTCAAGGAGGGCTCTTTCTATCTTGTTGTCACCAATAACACACGAGATTGTTCGGGCACCCAGATCCTTATACTTTGGAGGAGCATTGTGTTGAATGATTACACTCACATTTTTAGTCAATCTTACTTTCTTTGGCAAATGATTTTTGGAGGTGCACTTTTGAGTGCACAAATTCTTGAGGAATTTTGCATAGGGGGGATTTGCTTTATAGCATCTAAGAGAGGCAAGTTGATTTTTACTTGCTTGAAGACTTCCCACATGTCTGGAATTTTACAATTTTTGTTCCCAAAATGTGTCAACTCTTGGAGACGTTGAGGAAACAGAACCTTAGGTTCATAAGAGACCTCCACATTTGGGGCAACAAGTTTTGTATTTTTAGCATTAGACTTCAGAAATTCAGGTGTGAGATTTAGATTAGAAGAGCTGAGAATTGGATTTTTGGGAGGAAGAACTTTTTCATTATTTCTTCTATCAACCTTGTTATCCACAACTCGACCACTCCTAAGGGTGGTGATTGTTTGGACTTATTCATGAGTTGGCCCACTCGGAGGAGGGGTTTTGTCAATTACATGAATCCCTCTAGGATTCTCAAATGGTTGAGCAGGAAGTTTCCCCTTATCTCTTTGAAGAAGTTGGTTCATTGAATTGGCTATTTGCCCCACTTGATTCTCAAGTTTAGCAATAGACTGAGTATAGGAATGAACCATTTGGAGAGTGGGCTGCAACGATGTCAAGAGTTGCTTATTGGATTCCATCATTCGCTTGTTTAGAGATTCCATCATTTGCTTGTTTGCAGCCAAAATCTCATCAGTTGGAAACACAGGAGGTTGATTAGAGACATTTGGATTATAAGGAGGACGGTAGCTTGACAAGGCCTGAAATGGCCTATTTTAAAATTGAGAAGGGGGCCAATTTTGATGCCCTTGATTCTGAAAGTTCGAATTTTGTGGGGCGGGTTGCCTCCACGAAAAATTCGGATGATCTCTTCAGCCTGGATTATAAATATTAGAATAAGGATTGTTTCCAGGTCTGGAAAACATCGCATTTGCTTGCTCATGATTGGGATTAGAAAATTGCTCCGGTGTGGGGCAATCTTCCGAGAAATGGGAGGGACTCGTGCATGATGCACACACCGCACTTGCCGAATTTTGAGACAAAAAAGGAAAGAGATGTGGTGCCATTAATTGATAGAATTTTTAAGCTATGGCATCCACTTGAGAAGATTCTTCCCTTATTGTTTTTGGTTAACAAGGATTGGTGTTTTTAGCATTGGTTGAGATCGGAGCCCTACGAGAATTGTGTTGTAATGAATTTTCCCTAAAATTCTCGAGTAAGGTCCAAGCCTCATCCGCATTCTTAGACATGAACATCCCTCCACATGAGGAGTCGACCATGAGTCTATGTGGTTCGGTTAAACCATCATAGAAGGCTTGCACTAATTGCCATTTTGGAATTAGATGGTGTGGGCATTTCCTAAGAAGATCTTGTAATCTTTCCCAAGTCTCATGGAGTTGTTCTCCATCAATTTGAGAAAAACTAAGAATAGAGCACCTCATTTGATTGGTTTTACTCACCGGATAGTATTTCTTTAGAAATTATTGTTGTAATTGGGCCCATGATGTGATGGAGTTTGCAACAAGGGAGTTTGACCAATACTTTGCCCTATCTTTCAAAGAGAATGGAAATAGATGCAGGTGGAGTGCATTCTCAGGAAAACCCCTCATCTTGATAGTTTAGCAAATTTCAAGGAACTCATCAAGATGCTTATAGGGATCTTCATTATCAAAGCCATGAAATGATGGAAGCATTTGGATGGTGCTAGATTTGATTTCATATTGAGCGGCTTCGATATTTGGCATTACTATGCAAGAGGGAAAAGCATAAGTGGTAGGGATGAAATGGTCCCGAAGAGTCATGGGAACCACATTTGGAATTTCAGCCCCATTATTATTGATTCCCTCATTCTCCAAATTTTCTTCATTACCTGCCATTGTATTAAATTCAAGTTCAATTCCTCTTATGTTAGCAGATTCCTTAAAGTTTCTTCTAAGAGTTCTTTCAAGTGAATTTATGTCAATTGGCGAGTCAAGAGTCGGTAAAGAAAGTGATCTATGGCCAAACATCAACAAATCACAACACAATCAAGACAACAATGCATCACCATAACCTCCACATACGATATTCTCGTTCTCCTCAATTATTAACAACAGAAATTAAATAGCCATGACAAGGACCGATGCTTTGCAATATAGAGAAACAAAAAAAATAGCCTCAATAAGGGCTTCACAATTCAACTATCTCTAATTTAACCACATGGAAGATATTCACAACCTTGAGACCAGGACTTCAAAAACTTACCGGGAGTCTTTTAGACTTACAAATTTGCTAGCTTTCCCACGGGAAGCCTTGAATACCTAGAATCTCACAAGAAAACTTGATACATAAATTAATCGAAACCAACGAGAAAATATCCACAAGAACACAATATTCACAATCAAACCAAAGTTAATCCTAGAACCTCGGTTGTAAAACCGTTTGCAGTCCCCAGCAACGGCGCCAAAAATTGATCGGTTGTCAATTATACATCAACCTTTACAATAACACAAATCATTGTAAAATAGGGCTATTGGTCGGGTAAGTTGAACCACTGGGACTGCTAGATTATGGCAATTGAGGTTTTTAAATCACTTTTGGAATGACGAAAGATGTACAGAGTTGTGTTTGATTTGTCACTTAAAACTAGAAATTAAAGAGTGCATAAAACAATAATTTGCAAGAACTTTAGAGAAACGAAATTTAGATAGAGAGGACTAGGGAAGTGAATCCACTCCAACCCCTTACAGATGCTAAATATATGATTGATTTGGTGAAATAATATATATATGTAACCATGATATATAGCGACACATGGTTATTACAATATCTTCAAGAAATTCATTAAATCACAAGGCAAGAATAACCTATCAAAGCTTTACATGCTTGAACTACCTAAACTAGGGTGTAGCTTTAGACGTGCTCACTAAGCTAGAGATTATCAAGCCCTCAATCAAATGTTAAAAGCACATGGAGTCAAGAGGCAAGATTAACCCATCAAAAGGAAGCCCTAAGCTATGGATTAACAAATTTCTCAAAAACCATGCCATTAAAACCATTTCATAATCTTATTTCCATTGTCACTATGAAAATGCTGGCCATACAATCATGAGAATAAATAATCTAAGACAAGAGTAATTGATTCAATATGATCATTTATACAAAATAATATTCATTACACATTGTAAAGTGCTTTAGATTATGAAACTTGGTCTATACATACATACATTCCCCAAAATAAATCAAATTTTAAACATGCTTACAAGGAAGGGTTTCATCACCTCCCTAGATAGGGAGTTAGTTACCCATAGGAGTAATGGAGGAAGGAGGAGAAGTGAAGTAGCCTTCCATTTTCGCACCTAGAGGACCCAAAATACACAAACCCTCAAGAACTCTACTTTCTCTCTCTAGAACTTAGTAAAAATATGAGATATATAAAAAATACAAGCTTTTCCCCTCTTAACTAGCCAAAATCCTTCCTCTAACCACTTAATCCCGAGCTTTAACTACCCTAGGAGGAAGGAGGACCACAGAAAGTCATTAGGGAACCAAATGCAGTAAGAAATCAGGAGCAGGTAATCTGCTCTCTGCAGATCGGCGGGCGCCCACGGGTGCTTGCATCCCGAAGGTGGCTACTGGACAAAACGGCGGGCGCCTACGGGGCTTGCAGCGGGGGCCCGCGGATCACTACGGGGCCCCACGGATGAAGGCAGCATTCTGGAGTGATTAACGGACGCCCGTGGTGGCGCGGCAGGAGCCGGCGGAGCCTTGTCTTCAGAGCACTCAGCCCTCACTTTAGCCATTTTGATAGGTCCGGTGACACGGCCATCATTTTTAATGCAAGTCCGCAAAACTCACGCATATGCTGACTCAAGAAACTTGGCTCAAATAATGGTCCGCAGCAACGGCGTGTTCTGATCCTTCAAGGGATTGTCAAAACCGCTCTTTTAATCATATTCGGGGGACCCAACCTGAAAGTAGATGAAAGCAAACAAATAAAGCTAAACTATACATTATTATTAACTAATGGACTTAACTAATGCAAATAAGGGCGCTTGAATATGCAATATTCGGCGTTTATCAATTTTTTTCATTTTTGTCCGCATAGTTGGGTAGAAAACATGATTTTAGGGGAGGTTTATTCTTTGTATTTTTACAAAAAAAATCGTTTTGATGCCGAAAACAACTCGCAGATCTGGAATCTGGTGCGTTTCAGGTTTTTCCCGAAAAAGTTCTGATCTAAGGTGCATTTTGGGTATTTTACTTGTAAAATAAAAACTTCTCTTAATATGGTTATGTAGAAAACTTGATTTTGGTGGGAGTTTCTTCACAAATTTGTGCCAAAAAATGTCATTTAAGCCTTCAAAACCCCATTTGAATTCCGAGAATCTGTGCAGGTCCTCCACATGCTTGAAACCCAGAAAGTCTATTTTATTGAAACTTTGACATTTCATATATCCTTCGTCCCAATTCCAAATCAAGTGATTTTTGAGTCTAAGTTTATTAACTTTTGGTTATCTATCCAACGGTATGCACGGTTGCATCCAATTCTATCTGAAAGAACTAATTTACCCCTTGTCAAGTACCCTTGCCGCACTGATTTGAAACCCAAAAGTTGGTTTTTTGGAAACTTTGACGTTTCATATCTTCTTCGTTCGGACTCCGAATTAAGTGATTCTTGAGTCTAGATTTATTAATTTTTCCTGGTCCATCTAATGGTATGCTCAGTTGCATCTAGTTTTATATGAAAAGACCATTTTAACCCTTGTAAAGTAGTTTCAATATCTTCTTCATCCGGACCCCGAATCAAGTGATTCTTGGGTCTAACTTGATTAATTTTTTGCTATCTTTCTAGTGGTGTGCTCAGTAGCACCCGATTTTATATTTTTAGAAATGACCATTTTGCCCTTGGGGCTAAATTTGTCCGGTTTTCTTTTAATTTGTTTCCTCTATTTTCTTTTGAGTCCCGTGACTTCATGGGAAGTCACGGATGTGTCTTAGAAATGATTTACATTCCCAAGGACATTGCTTCCATGTGAAAAGACTATTTTGCCCTAGGGGGCCTGTTTGGTCTTTTTCTGATCATTCGTTTCCGCATTGTTCTTGTTAAGATCCGTGGCCTCATGGAAGATCACTCTGGCTTCTGAGAGA
The DNA here is from genome assembly GCF_030987335.1 of Cornus florida. Lineage (NCBI taxonomy): Eukaryota > Viridiplantae > Streptophyta > Magnoliopsida > Cornales > Cornaceae > Cornus > Cornus florida. The sequence continues at coordinate 26,241,823 of NW_026775571.1, read as the reverse complement.
TACATTGCATATCCATGGGCTTGTTTTCTATTTCTACTTCCGTATTTGGATCCTTTATCAGGTCAATCTTCGGTTCATCATAGGACGCATTAGCTTGAAAAATCAAGGCCGTCACAAACTTAAACTAATTAAACTAATGAGGTAGCACAATCCATCAAGAAATAAGCATAATCCATCAAATAAAACACAAGGGTAATCAATTAAGCACCATGCATTGACTAACACTAGATCCATTATTTTAATACACATAGACATGCATCAAATGTAAAGAATCAAGTGTAAACTCATAATCATCCATTCCATCGCACATAGACATATAAATAGAATTTAAAGATTAATTGGAAGCATTAAAGCATACAAATCATGTAGAAATAAGATTTCTATAAACATGAGGTCAATACAATATTTACCACACAAATCCCCACTAATAACAAAGCATTAAAGTTTAGGAGGAAAGCCTAGGGTTATCTCTAGCCCCAAGAGAATGATCTAGCCACTCATGGTTGTTATCATTCAACCCTCAAGGGCTCTCTTCATGGTTGAATTCATCTTCCTCCTCTTGGTGTTCTTGATAGAAACTTTAGCAATTGGAAGAATTCTCCCCAAAATGTGTATATTCTCTCTCTAATCTCTAGCCATTATCCAACTAACCAACCTCCTTACTAAAAATAGCCAAAACTTTCTTATATAGGTAGCTCAAATGTCACCTTAAATGGTCAGACCTCGTGCACTAGGACCTCCAAATTATTACACCACCAGCACACCTTCAATTGGGCTTGAAATCTATTTTGCATGGATTTTGAGGCAGTTCAATTGATCATACTATTGCGTCGATTGATCGAAGCATGGCGGCGCACTTATTTGGATAAGGATAAACGCTGAGATATTTATGGGAAAAAGGACAAAAGTGGTTATGAGGATAAGATCAAGGGGTTCGATCGATCGAAGAAAAGATTGGATTGATTGAAGAGGAAATTTTCCTGAGAATAAAGACAGAAGCACGATCCATCAAGGGAGGTTGGGAATAATCACAACGTTATCGATTATAGCATGGTTCGATCGATCAAACATGGACAATTTTCACCATTTTGCTTCCACTTTGCTCCTTCTTTACACTAGACTTCGGATTGCTTCCTCCAATGCTCTAATTTAACTGATTTGGCTTATTTTAGGGCTAAGTACCTAAAATTGGAGAAAAACATAAAATTAGATTAAAGAGGGAAAATAAGATATAATAAGGTCCTAGCATACTTAAGATTAAGGGTTTAAATACGCACTTTTTAGTGCTTATCACACCCCCAAACTTAAATAATGCTAGTTCCTAGCAATAAACTATGAAGTAAAGCAAGAAACTAACAACTACACAAAAATGAACTAGAAAACAATAAAAAAGATAAAGCCACTATTGTAGGGAACACGAGCAATGAACTATGAAGTAAAGCAATAAACTAACAATTACACAATAATGAACTAGAAAACAATAAAAAAGATAATGCCACTTTTGTAGGGAACACGATTGCATTTAGCATATGCAACAAGTCTTTTAAACCCCTAGGTTAGCTCTAGTGGACGAGTGAAGCCTCGTGAAGGTTTCCGAAATGATACCCACAAACATTAAGCTCTTTTTCACCAAAGAGGCACCAACATTCCAAACAAGCATGGGGAGAAAACTACCTCAAGTATGCAATTTTTCAAGCGTCTCTAAGCAATTCTCCAAAATTTCAATAACATACAAACAAATATGGTCTTCCCACACATAAAGAAAATGATCATGCAAATCAAAACAACTCTAGAATCCTTTTAAAGTGAACCAACATCAAATATTTTGCTATCTTAGCCAACTAATGAAATGGTCACATCCGGCCTCAAGCTAGCATACAAGTCTAGTACCGATCATCAAGACAAAAAGTGAACCTTTTTATTAAAATTTTATTCAACTAGCTGCACTTATTCTTTTCACTTGATTTTTTTATTTTTATTTTTTATTAGGATCAAAGATGGAAGTATGGTGCAATGTAGTGATCTCTTAAGCTTTTTAGAAGATTCATGAGGCGAGTGTTAGGTCAATGACTCCCAAACCAGATGGCTTTAGGTCAATGACTCCTAAACCGGATGGCTTTAGGGCATTAGGTATAGAGACACCCCTGAGGACTTACAAGCTCAAATCAACTATACTACAAATCAAAACAACCTCCATTTAATCACTTCCTACTCCTCACCTTTGGTAAGAAGTCCTCAACTTTATTTTATTTTATTTTTTATTGCGTAGACCTAGAGTTTGGGCCTTTCACCTTTCGGTGTGAGAAATTCAATACTTGATGAGGCTAGAATCTTGGCTACTTAGTGAAAATGGTTTGTTATCCACCTTTGTCAAGAATAAAAGCTTTCAAAGTACTACTAACTCAAATGGGATATAACTAAATCAATAATCAACAAAGCATGTACCCCACAAATGAGTGTTAGTGTGCACCTGTGCTAGTGTAGAACCCTAGAGTGAATCTCAAAACAATCACAACATCAAAATGATGTGGACCACAAAAGTAAGCATGATATCAATCTTTCAAAAATTTGCTCCTAAAAGGCATCCGAAAGGCACATAAGGAGTATTGAACTCTCAAATCAAATAAATTTTAAATTCTATGTAACACAGTCCTCAATAGATCAAAATCATTGCTAATCATGGACCGAATAATAAATCTCTTAAATGCAAAAGTCATGTTCAAAATTATGAATTGAATGTAAAGAACACACATTACCCTCAAACTTAAACTTCACAATGTCCTCAATGTGCAATGAGGACAAAGGAAAGAGGAAAGAGTATATCAGTGTAGTTATGGCGAGGAATGGTTGGGACACAAGGATCCGAAGTGGGTGGTATAACACCCCCCCCCCCCCCCCCCCAAACTTAGGATTAACTGTGGTTCGAAAAAAGATTAGACTAGTATAAAACCTCATCAAATAACAAATGGGAGAAATAATGGTACACAATGGGCATATATGTGCAAGTGGGATAGTAAATGAAAGAGAGAGAGGAAAGAATGGTCCTGAAATATATAGGCTGCACCCTTTCAATAAAATTGATAAGTGCTTAAATGTGATGTATTTTAGAACCTAAGCTAGGGTATTTTAGTCCATTCATCTATCTTATTTTCCTGTTTTAGTTCTTATTTGTGTTTTTGTTTATTTTGAGGTTAATAAGGCTCAAACAGGCTAAAAAGAGTCTTTTAGCTCAGTTTTGGGGCTAAGGAGAAGATCCAAAAAAAGTCAAAAAAACTGCACTGTTGAAGTTTTGATTGATCGAAGGAAGTCCCGATCGATCGAAGGAAGCTACAATCGATCGAAAAGAAAGCGGTGCCAGCTGAATGGATAATGTTGCCAGCTGTCCAAAATATCTTGCCACGTCAGCTTCGATCGATCAAAGTAAGTATTGGATCGATCGAAGCTCTGTTTGATCAATTGAAGCAAGGGTTGGTAGCTATAAGTTTACACCAATCAAAGGCCTTATTTCTGACTTGTTGCCTTCTTAAAGTGGCTTGTATTTAAATCAAATGAGCTAATTTGTATAGGGTTGTTCAATTTTATATTTTACCAAATATATAAATAGCTCTTAGATAGTTTCTCTCTCTATAATTAGGGTGTTAGAGCAAAGCAAAGAGGAAGAAGATGGTGCCTACATTGAAGACAACCGTTGAGGGTTCCATGACCACTACTATAAGTGGCTAGATCATTCACTTAGGGCTAGAGATAGCCCCTAGGCTTGCTTCCTAAACTTAGTATTTTGTAGTTTTTGGGGATTTTAGTTGTAAATGATGTTTTGACCATGAATGAATATAGATCTTGTGTTTTTAGATGATTTGTATGAATTAATGCTTCCAATTGATCTTTTAATTCTACTCATATGTCTATGTATGCTAGAATGAATGGTCATGTATTTATCACTAGATTTTATGAGTTTGATGCATGTCTATGTGTGTTGGAATTATAAATCTAGTGATGGTCAAGGCATGGTGCTTAATTGATTACTCTTGTGGTTTGTTTAATGGATCATACTTAGTTCTTGATGGATTATGCTACCTCCTTAGCTGAATGAGTTTAAATTTTATGTTATTAGAGTGGTTGTAGTGTAGTTACTTTAAATTCCTAGATAGGTTGACAATCCATTCTTGTTGTTTGATGATCCATGCTTATGAGTGCAAGTAGTACATTTATCTAGATTCTTGTGTGTGCATTAATTGTGGTTTCATTGAATGGTTAATGGCTTAGTTGGATAGGTTGTACTACTCACTAGATTGATTAGATAATTTATGCTTAATTTGCCATCTATGGTTAGTTTTCAATTAATGACACTCACACACACACACATTTGATTTACAACATAAAACTACCCTTAAGTTGACAATTGCTAATGTTCAGTGAAGTAAAGTTTAGTGGTGAACTCTATGCCATAAGACCTTTCTCTCATTCTCTTTACCCTAATCTCTAGATTGATCTTAATTTGCTTGTTTTTAATTAAATCTTTAGTTAATTCAACCAACCAAACCCTAATTTTATCATTTAACCTACTAATCCAATATTGATTCTGGAATACCTTACAATCCTTTGGGACAATCCCTATTCACTCTTGCTACGTTAGTAGTTAGTAGTGGTAGTGGCTTTTATAAGCGACGACCTCACACTAAGTTTTGGTGCCGTTGCTAGGGATTAGCAAAGCCGTATTCGAAATTGATTAGGAATTAATACTCTTTTGATCCTTGTTTTACTTTATTTTATTTTGTTTTCTTATTGTGTTTACTCTTGATTGGCTAGGTACTTGGAGCCAAGAGAGGCAAAGCAAAGGAACTTTAAATCAAGCGAACAAGTAAACAAGCAAGCAAAGAAAGGCATAAAAAGCTAAAATAAAAAAAATTGCAAAAGAAAAGCAAAGCAAAAAGGTTAAAATTTTCTTAAAGTTGCTTAAGGACCCTTTGTGATCTATTCTAACTCCTTTTGCTTAGTTAAATCGTCGGCTCGCATGGAGGTATTTTATTTCATTGTTTATCGTCAGCCCGCATGGAGGCAACTTACTTTTCTTGCATTTGTTGAAAAAACATGGGAGTATGGGATCATTGTATGTGGAAGCTTGTTGTTGATTGATTTGTGTTGTGGAGGAGTTCTTGTTTTTGTTATTTTTGTTGGAGTGTTGTTTAAATTTTGTGCGGTCCTTGCCCTACTCTTCAACTTAATCATTCCAATGGAAAACCTTGAGGGCAACCTTGGTTATCTAGACCCGAATTTCATGGAATACCCTCCTTTCGACCAATTTCCTCTATGAGTTAAGCTCCAATTCCGCCAATGACCCTTTATGATCATTATAATTTTAATGGGTACCATGCACCGAATTGCATCATGCTCCCTTATTTTAGGGCCGATCACTATGAAATTAAGCCCGAGACTATTCAATTGTGTCAACTTTTCTATAGCTTAGATGATAAGGAACCATATAAGCATCTAGATGAATTTCTTGAGGTATGCTCCACCGTGAGGTACATGGATGTCCCACAAGAAGTCCTTAGGCTATTTCTCTTCCCTTTCACTCTTAAAAATAAGGCGAAACATTGGTTTAATAATTTGGGGGCAAATTCAATAACTTCTTGGATACAAATGCAAAATAAATTTTTGAAAAAATATTACCCTGTGAATTTGACCAATTCAATGAGAATCACCATTAGAGAATTTTCTCACGGGGAGGGAGAACTTTTACATGAGGCTTGGGAAAGATTGAATGACTTGCTATGGAAATGTCCACATCATGACATTCCAAAATAGCAAGTGGTTCAATATTTCTATGAAAGCTTATTCGGCACCCACAAGGATATAGTGGATACTTCATGTGGAGGTTCATATTTTGGGAAACATAAAGATGACATTTGGCATCTTTTTGAAAAAATGAGTGAAACTTCATTGCATAGATCTCAAACCTCTTGGGTGAGTCATAATTCTAATGTAAGAGGGAACAACTTGAAGGTGTGTCAAGTTGAAAGTCCAATGGAGATTGTAGCCGAAGTCAAAATTCTCACCAAAAGACTCGATCAATTCTTATTGAATCAAAAACTAGCAGTTCAATCATTTCCTTTCCATCATCATCATCATCATCATCATCATTCTAGGTGAGCTTTGCATGGCATGTTCAAGTGTTCTACATAGTTCTTTCAATTGTCCCCACAGACATGCTCAAAGTACACAATATGAACAAGTCAATGCTACATTTGCTCACCCTCATTCAAATGCTTATGTTCTGGGGTGGAGTGAAAATTCAAGTCCATTTCAAACTAGAAGTTTTCGAAGTCGGTATATACCTCCTTATAAAAGAAATGAAGGTTCTCAAGGATTTGTTCTATCTTCTTCTTATCAAAGAATGAACCACTTTTCTCACCATTAAACTTACAACTCTCAAAATTGCTCTCATCATTCTAAAGCACTTTATAGCATTTCCACATTTGAAGATAAGGTTTTGGTGGCTTTGGGTAGCTTAGAAGTAAACACTTAATTGTTGCATTCTCATTCTCAATCTATATCGAAGATTGAATCCTAAATCAGGATGATAGCTAACTCCTTGAATGAAAGAGAAATTAGTAAGCTACCTAGCTAACCCGAAAGAAACCCAAAGGCATAATACTTAGTAAAAGCAAATCCTATATCGGGATGCCCTTCCCAAGAGAAAGCGCAAGCAATTACCACTTTAAGAAGTGGTAGAAAAATTGATAATAGGGTAGAAAAACCAAGTGAAGATAGTGAACTGGTGCAACCCAAGGTTAGTACCTGTCCTGTTTCCGATCCTATTCTTACTTCCTTGGATGAGAATGGTTCCACTAAGAATTCTCCATCTTCTTCATCATCTTCTCAAGTAGGAAAATCATCTCAACGGGGTGAAATGAACTTCGAACCCCACCCAACAAATCATTCCCGAAGGAAATCATTGTATTCGGTTCAAGTATACTTGATGGTTTTAGGTCAAAAAGATTTTTTGGCTTCCATGACTTTTTTACATTGCATTTCAAAACAACATCTTTTGAGGATTCATTTAGGAGTAAAACCCTTGGTTTTTCAACAAGAGAAAACAAATCATTTTTTATAAACATTTTCCACAATATAAGCCTCTTCGTGCTTGTCCATTGAATTAGGGGTCGGATTGAATATGTTCAACTTCATCTTCATATGGCCAAAAGAAATCTTCATTTTCCCCATCCTACAATTTATATTGGCATTGGTGGTAGCCAAGAAAGGACGGCTAAGGATAACGGGGATTTAGCTTTTCGGATTGGCAATTGGTTCCGTATCAATGACTATGAAATTAACCGGGAAGAAAAATTTATCAATTTTTATCAAAACATCCACAATTATACCCTGAGGTTTTTGATTGATCAGTCGGCTAGTTGCAAGACTACCGACATTGGCTTTAAATCACCCAAATCCAATTAGACATTCACCGAGTACGGAAGAAGATTCACGTTCGCCCCTAAATCCAAAAGAACCCAATTAATGACATGGTCACCTATAGTGCAAGATGTAGTAGATGTTCCTGGGTCCTTTAAACTTGGGAAGAGTGTTGTGTTGCAAAATTGAGTTAACTTGCTCGGTGAGGACAAATTTCCTTGGTGCTTAGCTCTTGTTCTTTTTCTTTAGAGTGCACAAATCTTTTAAAAATTTTGCATAAGCTGGAATTTGTCTAATGGCTTCTAAGAGAGGAAGATTTATTTTAACTTTCTGAATTACTTCAATTATTTCATTCACTTTGCCTTGTTGTCTTTTAAAAGATGTGGACGGTTTCAAAGCATCCAGAAATGGAGCCTTTGGCTTAAAAGATTTCTCAAAAACATTTGGTGATGAATTCTCAAAAATGGGGTCCTTTTTACTAAGTGAAGGAGGAATAGGATGTGAAACGGGAGGGGTGTCAACACTAGGTTACACTGGTTCACTCTCTTCATTAGAAACATCAACTTGATTATCAATCACTTTTCCACTTCTTAAAGTGGTCACCGTATTAACTTACTTAAGTGAAGGACCTTCCATTTGGGAAGTTGTCTCCACTACGAATTGTTGCTTAGGTGCGGGATTAAGAGGCATTTTCCCTTTTCTCTTGCATTTAATGTGCTAGCTATTTGCCTTACTTGGGTTTCTAGCTTAGCAATTGATTGTGAGTGAGAATGAAGCAATTGAGTATTGGCCTCCGAAGTACCTAAAGCTGATAGAATTTTTTTCTCAAAAGCGGGACTTCTAGGATGACTTTGAGAATAAGATGGCTGATTGGGACCTTGAGAATTTGAAAATTGATTCACATTGGTAGCTTGATAAGAAGGTTGATAGCCTTGAGAATTTTGGCCTTGCAAGTGGGGTGGAACACACTTCCCTTGAAAACCACCTTAGGGAGGATTTGAACCTTCCCTTTGGCTTTTTCAAGAGAAATTGGGGTGATTTCTCCACCCGGGATTATAATGATTGCCATACGGATTATTCCATTGATTCACAAATATAGCATTGAGTTGTTCATGATGCTCATTATACACATGTCCATGAGTACAATTAGAAGTAGTATATAGAACACTTGAACATGTTATGGAAGACTCATTAGAATGATGATGATGAGGGGAAAAAAAAACTTGATGAGCCGAATTTTTATTGATAAAAAATTAATTAAACAGTTGAGTTAAAGACAATGATTGATGTATTGAGTTTTCACTTATGCTTTCATACAATCTCCACACATCATCCTCATGCTTATCTAAATAGGACCCTCCCATTGAAGCATTAACCATGCCTTTATGGGTGTCCGACAAACTTTCATAGAAATGTTGGACAATTTGCCACTTAGGAATGTCGTGATGAGGACATTTCCTAAGTAGGTCATTCAATTGTTCCTATGCCTCATGTAATATCTCCCCATCCCTTTGTGAAGACTCAGGAATAGAAGTGCGCATGGCATTAGTTTTGGAAACGGGATAATACTTCCTCAAAAACTCATGTTGCATTTCTGCCCAAGAAGTTATGGAAAGAGGTATCAAATTATTAAACCAATACTTTGCTTTGTCTTTTAGGGTAAATGGGAAGAGTTTAAGCCTTAATACCTCTTCCGACTTGTTCGTGTACCGCACGGTGGAACAAACTTCAAGAAACTCATCCAAATGCTTGTATTGTTCCTCATTGGTTAGCCCAAAATAGTTTGGGAGCATTTGGATAGTTTGTGGCTTAATTTCATGGTGATGTGCTTTAAATGGAGGAAGACGAATGCATGTGGGTGCATTATACTCATTAGGCGCATAGTGATCTTTTAAAGTAATGGGAGGATTTGCAATTGGTTGCCCTACATGAGCTCTATTATTAGCTTGGACAATGGGTGGTAGAGATGGCACGAAAAGTGGCCTTGGCATTCCCAATGGAACTTCGCCTTGTGGTAGAGGAGCAAGAGGTCTAGGCATACCCAGAGGAATTTGCATGTTATCATGTTGTTGCACATTGGGATGAAGCATACCTTGTTGGTATACATGACCAAGGTTTTCAATATTATCATCTATTGATACAATGGATTCACTTGAATTACCCTTACCCCTTAGATTACACATAATTGAGTCGAGATTAAGATTCAAAGGAACAATAGGGTGGTTTAAAGACCTACGACTATGCATGCACAAAATAAGTCAACACAAACAACAAACACAACAAATATCAAATAAACTTCTCCTCCACAACCCAAATTAATCAACAATACTCCTCCGCATACATTGTTCCCATACTCCCATGCTTTTTAATAATGCAATAAATTAAGTTGCTTCTACATGGACTAATGATCAACAATAACATAAAATGCCTCTACACGGGCCGATGATTAATTAAGCAAGAAGAGTTTAGAAACGTTCACAAAGGTCCTTAAGCAACTTCAAGAATTTTTAAGCATTTTTGCTTTGCTTTTGCAATTCTATTTTATTTATTTATTATTTATTATTTTATATTTTTTATGCTTTGCTTTCTAATCTTACTTTAAGGCTCCCTTGCTTACTTCTCTTTGCTCCAAGTACCTAATCAATTAAGAGTAACAAAGTGAGAATAAAATAAAAATAGAAATAATAACAAAGATCGCAAGAGTACTAATTCCTATTCAATTCCTAATACAGCATTGCTAATCCCTGGCAACGGCGCCAAAAACATGATGTGGCTCGGGCCTTGTGCTCAAAATGATGTAAAAAGTGTGAGTGGGTGAAGTGGCTACCGCATTTAAAATTTCTGAAAACCACTTAACACTGTACTATGTAGTATGAGTGAAAAGGGATTATCCCAAGGGATTTGCATGGTACTACGGAATCGAATTTGGGTTAATAGGTCGAATGATTAAAGTGAGTGGTTTGTTGGTTGAGTTATACTATGATTTAATTAAAAGCAATGCAATGAAAAACTAGCTAAAGTAAGTGAGATGTAGAGAATGAGAAAGGGGTCTTGGGACATAGAGTTCACCACTAAGTTTTACCTCACAAAACATCTAATATTTGTCAAATAAGGAGGATTAAATTTTGTGAAACAACTGTGTGTGCCATCAATTGAAATACTAAACATGGATGACAAAATAAGCATAGATTGTCTAATCAATCTAATGAGTAGCACAACTTATTAAATTAAGCCATTAACCATTCAATGAAACTGTAATGACCCGGCCTTTTTCCTCCTTTTCCATTTTTGGCGATTTTCTTTTTTCGTCTTTTTCCCGTTTCTTTCGTTTTTCTATGCATAACCTCATTTTTTGTGCTCGGATTTGATTCCGGTTTTGCATACGTCCATGATATTTAAATTCCATGACATCTACATTTTTACTTTTGTAGAAATGCATATTAAATGCTTACTTTCTTTGTAAAAGCCATGAAAACAAGACTTTTTATAATTATCCATAACTTGAGGGGTTTTTGGGTAATTAAGTAAAGTAATTATTTTTCATCTTAGGGACCATTTTGTAATTTAATTTGGAAGATATTTTCAAAAAGGACTTGTTTGCAATTTTCAGAAAGTGTGACAAGTGTCACACTCTCATTGGTCCACTTGTTGACATTTGTGTGGAAACATTTTGATGCCTTGGATGATGACATGTGGAGGGTGGAGATTCACCCACTTGTTGGCCTAGGATTGGTACACTTGTTGGCATGGATGGTTGACAAATGTAGGTTTAATATTAAGTCTTGGAAGTTTACATAGGATGGTGACAAGTGTAGGCTTGAGATTAAGCCTAGGAATGAACCATAGATTCATGACAAGTGTAGGTTCATCATTTAGTCTTGCATTGTGTGTGTGAGAGAGGTAGTGTAAGAGCACATAGTGAGTGAAGGATTTCTAGCCCTTCCACTCACCATTTTACACTTTATATTTTCATTTTCATTTGTCTTCAAGAACCATAACCTAACCACCATTGAAGAAAAGCTTAGTTAATAGCTTTCTTCTTCATTTTGGCCTCATTCCACTCACCTTAGACATAAAACCTTGGAAGACAAAAGCTTCCTCTCATTCCCTTCTTCATTAACCCTAAACTTGTTTTCCATTTTAAGCTTGGTTGCTTGGATTATAGAGATTCAATTCTCTATTGAGGTAGGGGGTGTTATCATTTATCTTCCAAGTGATTTTATTTGTTCCTATAGTGATATCTAAGTTATATGTTTGTCTTGTATTAAAATGAGAAATAAATGATTAATTGTGACTTGTATGTAATTCACTTTAGACTTGATAAATAACATGACCATGGCTTGATTCATAACTTATGTTAATTTGAGGTTATTTAGAGTTGTTTTAAAATCTAGAGGGATTAATGAATTAATTTAATTAATTTTTATTTATATGCTCCCATGACTTAAATCAAGTTTTGAAGTGATTTATATAATAACCATGACATGTACTACAACATATATTAAATTGAGCATGTTTGGATGAGAAGTGAAATCTAGGGAATTTAGTTGTTTTATTTAATTGTTTAAATTATGATTTTAAACTTATATCATACTTGTGAGGCTATGTTCTTGTTGTTGAATGATATTGTTGTAATTAGTGGCAAATTGCATAATGATCATTCAATATTCTTCATGCCATTTTAGTTGAGAACTTAGGGCATGTATTGTGTTTCCAAAATTGATTTGTGCATTTTGATGGCTTTACATTGTATATATATATGTTATGTTGATACATATATGTAATGTGCACAAAATGTTGATTTTGGAAACTTGGGGATGTCGTTGTTATGACTATGGCTAGGGCATGGTTCTAGTACGGGGAAAAGTCCCTCTACAAGTCTAGTGCGCACATAGGGAGGTTACCCATGGGTTAGTAACCCTAAAGTAACCACATTGTCGGTTTGATCCGGCGTGACGTCTAAGTATCCACTTTGGTTTGATTTTGCATTTAAATTCCAAGTTGTTAACTTTGTAAAATTACATCTCATTGTGTTATGTTGAAAGTTCTATTGTCACTTGATAGCATGAATTAAATGGTATTGGATTGTAATTTGGTACAAAGATAAACCCATGCATTCCCTACGAGTAAACTTGTTTACTCACCCCTAAGTTAATGGGTGTTTTGCAGGTAAAGAAGCCTTAGTGTGGGATGCACAGCATTCTTAGACTCACTAGAGTTCTTGAAGTATTTTTTGATGACATAGAATATACATATGTTAGCATATCTTGTCCTACTTTTGCTTACTTTGATAAAACTTGTACTTATTGTCTAAGTAATGTAATGTGCACTTAAGTGCACCTTTTGACACTTCTTAGAATGTGGTTGTAATGAGGCCAAGGGCCAAAGACACTTATGTGAAATGTATGCTAACTCTGAACTTCATTGTTGCTTATGGAAGATATGTGGATTAATGTATTGAAGGGTTCTATTTTGCATATGACATGCCATGAGGCCATAGGCCATTGCAACACATCTATTTTATCACATTACATATGCTTGTATGCTCACTTTGGCAAACAATACCATCCTTGATGAAACAAAGACTCTAAGTAGCATTTTTAGGGAGTTTTACCCTATTCTGTTCTAGGGGCATTTTGGGTATTTCAAAATGCATTTTTTTCATTTTTCCTTGAGAATCAAATTGAAAACTCAATTTTGAGTGGGGTTTCTTCTTTGTGTTTTTCCAGAAAATGCCATCTTGGCCCTCAAAAAATATATTTTTTTCCAAAAAATCATTGCTGCCAGGTTTTTGCCGACTTTAGTGCAAATATACTTGGTACTATTCACCGACTTTTTTTTGAAAAGCGTGACTACCGATACGAAACTTCCGAGGGTCTTGTGGGTATATTTTAAGATTTCATTTTCAATTTAGGCAATTTAAAAACCTTCCGAAGCCCTATTTCCTTTCTTTGGGCAGTAGCTTGGAACGATTTTTGACCTCTAGACCTGATTTTCTTGAGGGTATTTTGGACATTTTACAATGCATTTTTTTGATTTTCGTCTAAAAATCGGGTAGAAACTTGATTTTAGGGGGGGTTTCTTCTTTGAGTTTTTCCAGAAAAGTCCGTTTAGATGCCCGTTTTTACTCTCAGTTGCAGCAGTAGTGGGTGGACGGCACTGTAGCTGTCACGGCCTTCGTCGGGCCGCCGTGCCGTCGATTTTATTTTTGACCTTTCTCCCTCATCCGGACTCCAAATCAAGTGAGTGTTTTTTTGAAATTGATTAATTTTTCATTGTCTATCCAATGGTGTGTTCGGATGCACCCAAATATTTCTGAATAATTACCAGTTTACCATTTTAACTTTATTGCTTGCTTTTCTTTGTTTTGTCGTTTCTCCTTCGTCCGGAATTCGGATAATGAAATTCTTGAGTCCATCATCACTAGTTTTTAATTGTCTTTCCAATGGTGTGCTCGATAGCACTTGAATCCATTTTTTTGCAAAATGACCATTTTTCCCCTATGTTCCTGTTTGTCCGTTTTTGAAACGACACTTCCGCATTTGTTTTCCTTTGGGTTCCATAACCTCATTGAGGGTCACATTGGTGTCTTAGAGACGCATTGTATCTCTAGAGACCGTTGTTTCACCTTTCACTTCCGCATTTCGGATCCGTTACCGGGTCATCTTTTGGTTATCACTGACGCACCAGGTTTACAAAACTTGGGCCGTCATAGAAACCCATAATTAATGCACACAAAAATCTAAAAAAAATATACTACTTGCACTCATAAGCATGGATCATCAAATAATAAGAATGGATTGTTTGCCTATCTAGGAAATTAAAGGAACGACACTACAATTATACTAGTGACAAGGAAATTAAACCAATTAAAGTAATGAGGTAGCACAATCCATCAAGAAATAAGCATAATCCATTAAATAAAACACAAGGGTAATCAATTAAGCACCATCCATTGACCAACACTACATCCATTATATTAATATACATAAACATGCATCAAATGTAAAGAATCAAGTGTAAGCTCATAATCATCCATTCCATCACACATAGACATATAAATAGAATTGAAAGATTAATTGGAAACATTAAACCATACAAATCATGTAGAAACAAGATTTATATAAACATGAGGTCAATACAATATTTACAACACAAATCCCCACTAATTACAAAGTATTAAAGTTTAGGAGGCAAGCCTAGGGTTATCTCTAGCCCCAAGAGAATGATCTAACCACTCATGGTTATTGTCATCCAACCTTCAAGGGCTCTCTTCATTGTTGAATTCATCTTCTTCCTCTTGGTTTTCTTGATAGAAACCCAAGAAATTGGAAGAATCCTCCCCAAAATGTGTATATTCTCTCTCTAATCTCTAGCTACTATCCAACTAACCAACCTCCTTACTAAAAATAGCCAAAAATTCCTTATATAAGTAGCTCAAATGTCACCCCAAATGGTTAGACCTCGTGCATTAGGACCACCAAATGATTGCACCATGAGTACACCTTCAATTGGACTTGAAATTTATTTTGCACAAATTTTGAGGCAGTTCGATCGATCACACTTTTGCGTTGATCGATTGAAGCTGGCGGTGCACTTATTTAGGTAAGGACAAAGGCTGAGATATTTATGGGGAAAAGGATAAAAGTGGTTATGAGGATAAGATCAAGGGGTTAGATTGATCGAAGAAAAGATTGGATTGATTGAAGAGGAAATTTTCCTGAGGATAAGGACAAAAGCTCGATCCATCAATGCAGATTTGGAACGATCACAGTGTGATCGATCATAGCATGGTTCGATCAATCGAACAGGGACAATTTTCACCATTTTGCTTCCACTTTGCTCCTTCTTTCCACTAGACTTTGGATTGCTTCCACCAATGCTCTAATTCAGTTGATTTGGCTTATTTTAAGGCTAAGTACCTAAAAAGGAGAAAAACATAAAATTAGACTAAAGCGGGGAAATAAGATAGAACAAGGTCCTAGTATAATTAAGATTAAAGGTTTAAATGTGCACTTTTCAGTGCCTATTAGCCTTCACTCTTTAGGGATGCATATATATTTTGTAGGTCGTGTGTTCGATGGTGTGTCATTGGACCAAAGCCTAAAAATGTGCTAAGAATGTGAATGTGCAATGTGGCCAAGTTTTAAATTTATAAATACCACTACTATCTCTAACTAAAAATATAGCTAGGGTGAGTAGGGATCGTCCTAAGGGATTGTGGATGTGTTTGTAATGGAAAAAATATATAGGGTTAGTAGGTCGAGTGATCAAAAGATGGTTTGTTTGGTTGATTAAACTACAATGCAATTGAAATTAAAGCAAGTAAAAGGTAACAATTTAGAAAGTAGAGAAAAAAAGATATAGAGGAGAGGACTTGGGGTACTAGAGCTCACCACTAAGCTTGACTTCACTAGACACTAGCAATTGTATATCAATAGGGAAATTGAATTGTAACTTGTGTGTGTGTGTGACATTAATTAAAACTAGGTATGGATGGCAAATAAGTATAGCTTGTCTAGCTAATTCAAATGGGAAGCACAACCTATCAACTGAGACCAAAATTCATTCAATGAAACCATAATTTATGCACCAACAACTATCTAGAGACATACACCCTTTGCCTTCATAAGTATGGAACACCAAGTAATAAGAATAGATTGTCCACCTATCTATGAATCTAAAACAATTACACTACATCTACACTAAAACATGAAAATTAAACTAAGTAAGCTAAAGGTGTGGCACAATCCATCAAGAAACAAGTGTGAACCATCAAATAAATTACAAGAGTGTTCAATTAAGCACTATGGTTTGATCATCACTAGATTAACTTCATCCATACACATAGACATGCATAAATTCCATTAAATCTAGAGAAAAGCGCATGAATCATCCATTCTAGCATACATTAAAATATGATTAAAAATAGATAATCAATTTAAAGCATTAATCCATACACATCAAGTAGCAACCATAAGATATATATATAAATCCAAGATCAAAACATTTGTTACAAGTAAATCCCCAAAAATATACAAAGCACTAGGTGTAGGAAGCAAACTTAGGGGCTACTCTAGCCCCAAGTAGATGTCTAGCCACTTATTGAAGTAATCATCTAACCCTCAAGGGTTATCTCCATGGTAGGAATGACATCCTTCTTGATGGAAACCCTAGAAGAATGGAAGAACTCCCAAAATGTGTAAAGTTTTCTCTAGTCTCTAGCCTCATCTCCAAGATATGTGATATGAGATGTGTAAGTATGATGAATGTTGAATGTTACTCTTAGAATAGCTCCAAATCCTTATATAGGAGGCTTAAGTGTCACACACAATGGTCTGGACTCGTGCACTAGGGCCTTTGTAATGATTGTACCATGAGCTAACTTTTAATGAGCTGGAATTTATTTTATTTTAGACTTGAGGAGGTTCGATCGATCGAACTTAGGTGAGATCCATCGAATGCTGCGGAGATCGATCACCCTTGGCGGCGCCTTTTTGAATAAAGACAAATCTCTGAGATATTTTGAAATATTTTGGGAAAAAGACAAAAGTGGTAGGTGGGGTGATAGGTGATGATAAGATTAAATAATTTTGATCGATCTGAGGAAAGTTGGATTGATCGAAGGTGGTGCAATCTTTTGGATAAGGAGAAAGGTTTGGATCCATCGTGAAATGTCTAGATCGATCACCTCTAGATCGATCGAAGAATTGTTGAGATCGATCGAACTTGCTGTTTTTCCACACTTTGGTTCCACTTTGCTCCTTCTTCTATTTAGCTTGAGATTGCTTCTTTTAAGCTCTTATTTTGCTGAATTAACTTATTTTTGGGATAAGTGCCTGAAAAGGGCAATAACATGAAATTAGTCTAAGATGGGAAAATAAGATAGATAAAGGTCCTAGAATACCTAAGCTTAAATGGTTTAAATGCGCACTTTTCAGCGCTCATCACTCCCCCAAACTTAAATATTGTTAGTCCCTAGCAATGAACTACAAAGTAAAGGAATGAAATGAATAACTAATTAACTATGACTAGAAAGCAATAAATGGATAACGCCACTTTCGTAGGGAACACCATTGCATTTAGTATATGCAACAAGCCTTTTAAACCCCAAGGTTACCCCTAGTAGATGAGTGAAGTCTCTTGAGGGTTTTCAGAAATGATATCCACAAACATTAAGCTCATTCTCACTAAAGAGGTACCAATATTGCAAACAAGCATTGGGAGAAAACTACCTCAAGTATGCAATTTTTCAACCCTTTCCAAGCAATCTCCCAAAATCTCAACATCAAACAAGCAAGTATGGTTTTGCACACATCAAAAAAATGATCATGCAAATCAAAACAACTCTAGAATCCTTTTTGAGTGGACCGGCATCAAATATGTTGCTATCTAAGCCAACTAAAGAAATGATCACGTCCTTACCCACAAACTAGCGCACAAATCTAGTACCAATCATCAGGATAAAGAGTGGACCTTTTATTAAAGTTTTATTGATCTAGGTGCGCTTATTCTTTTTACTCGATTTTTTTTTTTTTTTTCTTTTTCCTAATCCTAAGGATCAAAGATGGAAGCATAGTGTAATGTGTTGATCTATTAAGTTTTCTAGTGATCCATGAGGTCGAGCATTAGGTTAATGACTCCTAAACCAGACGGCTTTAGGGCACTAGGTGTTCAAACACCCCTAAAGACTTACAAGCTCAAATCAACTAGGCTACAAATAAAAAAACCTCCATCTAATCATTTCCCATTTCTCACCTTTTGGGAGAAGTCCTTACTTTTTTTTTTATTTTTTTTTTTTTAGTATTCAATTATTAACCTAGAGTTTGGGCCCTCCACCTTTCGGCACGAGAAATTCAGTGCTTGATGAGGCTAAATTCCCGACTACTCAATGAAAAGGGTTTGTTATCCACCTTTATCAAGAATGAAAGCTTTCAATGCACTACTAGCCCAATTGGGATATAATCAATTCAATAAGCAACAAAAGCATGTACCCCACAAATGAATGCTAGTGTGCGCCTGTGCTAGTGTGGAATCCTAGAGTGAATCTCAAAATAATCACAAAATCAGGAGATATGGACTATAAGTGCAAGCAAGATATCAATCTTTCGAAAAATTTACTCCTAAATGGCATCCATAAGGCATACAAGGAGTATTGGACTCTCAAGTCAAGCAATTTTTAAATTTTAAGCAATATAGTCCTCAAAAGATTAAAATCACAGCCGGGACACAGATATCCAAAGTGGGTGGTATAACCCCCCAAACTTGAAATTAACTGTGGTCCTGAAAAGATGGCACTTGGATAAAACTCATCAGACAACAAAGGGATAATAACAGTGCATAGTGGACATGCAAGTGTAAATGGGATAGTAAATGAAGTAAAGAGAGAGGAATAAAGGTGGTCTTGAAAAAAAAAAAATTTAGGTAGCACTCTCTTTTACTGAAGTCACTGGGATGTACCTGATAAATGGAGTCAATCACAGATAAATGTATCAATATAAGGCCTAGACATCTAAAAATATCATGCATTGAAAAAGAGAAATAATGTACAGCACATTATAGTATCAGGGCCAATAGACTGGCCGCAAAAATATCATAATAGTAGCAATGTAACAGTAATGTATCACATATATATAAAATGATGAGAATAAAGAGGTAGAGAAATTAGACAGAGGAGGTTGGGCGAGTGGGGCGTGATACCCGAATATCTCTGGATAAATCCTGTAGCGTATCCATGACGTCTGAGTGGAGAGATGCTACATCAGTGCTGAGGGAGGCCACATCTGACCGAAGAGAGATAACTGCATCCTCCAAGGTCTGTACACACTCTTCTAGGCTAGGTATTGAAACTGGAGCTTTAGGGATAACTGGATCATGAACTGAAGACCCTGCTCCTGACCCTGCCGAAGAGTGATGTGGGAGCTCATCTGTTGGAGGCTCCTGCTCTAAGTCTATATCCATATGTGCATCCGCAGCCGCCTGTGGGTCTGCTTGATTAAGCTCTACTACTGCTATTGCTGTCTCCTTCTCTACAGCCTCCTCAGCTGCCAAGATAGCGTCCTGCTCTAAGCTCCAGATAAGAGCATTATAGCTCTTGTTCCAATCCTTCTTGCCGAAGTGGTAAGCCCCTGACTTAGTACGCTCCTATGGATGGAAAGGGTAGCACTGGTCCCTGAGGATCTGTGTAATAAGATGTGCAAATGAAAGGAACTTGGCCCGCTTGGGCTTGGCCTTACTAATATAATCTGTATATAACTTCATCATTACACTCCAGTAGAGTGCAGGAATAGAGAACTAGTGCCCTGTATAGAAGGCGTAGAGGGCTGCAAGAAAACCGGAACGCCTTTGGATCTTATGGCCTGCCATAAATACATTTCGGTATAATACCAAATCAAAAAACTATAAATCATCGGGCATATAAGTCCTCGTGGTGAATGTCTCGCCACCACTGTAGTGGCCAGTAAGTGCAACAGCCATGTCTGCATCAGAAGTCCTCCTCAGAATAGGATAGTGAAGATTAGGAGGGCAGACATGTGGGCATCGAGAAGAAGTGGCCAAAGTGTCGACTGTGATACGGATAGGGTAGCGATCAATAGTAATCCGCAGCTCTAATAGGTTACTCGGGGCTGGCCGGAGGTTCTGGAAGAACATCTGAACAAGCCGCGGGTAAACAGGATAGGTAACTGGCACCAGAATGGCTGAAATGCCGCGCCGCTTGATATCATCAAAAGTTGCCCGGGTCAAGACTAACCGAGAGAAGAAAGCAATGTCGAAAACCGACTTATATGTTACTGAAAGGTTCGAATATTTCTGGCTAGGTCTGTCTATGATCTGGCTTGGCTGTGCCGATGGTAGAAAAGGAGAAGATATATGCTTAGCCTCATCAGAATGGGATGAAGATGTAGAAACGGTAGAGACAGAGTGGTCAGACGGAGCTGGAGCTGGCTCCTTATACTCCTCTAACTGCTCAGGCTGCTCTAGAACTAGATCCTGGGCATGAGAAGGCTCTGCGGGCTCCTTTACTCTCTGTCGAACTCTCCTCTTATACTGTCGATGGGCAACTGTCTTAACCAGTGCCGTGGCCTGCAAAATAGAAAAGAAACACTTGCAATAGAAGTCAGTAACAGATAATAGAGATTTGAAGCACAGTATATAGAAACATGTATGTCAAGTAAGATAACTCAGAATAATCGACATGAATCTATGTAAGTGATAATGCAGCCAAGTAAACAGTGACTAAGTGAAGCATGCTAAATAGTGTAAGTATGGAATGCATCGAATGTGGAAAACACAGGCATTGGGCATCAAGAAACTAGCATGAAACACAAAAGATGGTGTGTGAATCTGTGATGTTCGATCGATCAGAAAAATATGAGATCGATCTTTCTCTGATCGATCAGAGAAAAAAATTTTGATCGATCGAATTGTTGTGAGAAATTTGAAAAGTCACAGATCTGTGATGTGGATGACACGAGGGGCACCCAAGCAAGCTTGTGGGTCCCTCAACACATCAACAACTCAACAATGGTCACTTATCGTGGCACGTGACCCCCAAAATCTAAATTGGAATCAAAGAGATATAAATATATATATATATATATACATATATATATAGGCTTGGAAACTTCAAATATGGACAGAAATCTACTATAGAAGCTCAGATCTAACATTACAAACATGGAATAATCAAGATGAAGCTTAGGATCAAAAAGAAAATTCAACTTACCAAATCGGGGAGAGAAGTAGAGACGAAGGAGAGATGACGAGATCTGAGATGAGGAGTAAAGTTTCAAGGCTCTAGAGACTCGCCGAAGACACGCCGGAGGTTACAGTGGCTGGAAAAAGCTAGGGTCTGAGATCGATGGTTAAATTGATCAAAATGACCCTTGGCTTCAATTTTTAAAAACGATCTCTGACATGTTCGATCGAACTGGAAAAATTTCTGATCGATCGAACATAGATTGATCTTGAAAGAACGTAAATCGATCTAGGCCTCAAAACGACACCGTATTTTTGAATTTTTTTTGAATATTTGAAAATTAAAAATATATATATATATATATATATTTATTTATTTTTTTTTGAAAATATATATTTTTTTAAATAAAAACACAAAATAAAGGAAAAATATATTTATGGATTTTTTGAAAATTAAAAATATATATATGGATTTTTTGAAAATTAAAAATATATTTTTGTATTTTTGAAGATAAAAATAAAAATAAAAAATAAAATGTTTTGGATTTTTTGAGAATTAAATTTAAATTAAAAATATTTTTTGTATTTTTGTTATAATAAAATCAAAATTCAAAAGAGTAGTTAAAGTCAAAGCCAATAAAGGAATACAGATCGATCAATCCAAGATCGATTTGGAAGAGACTTCGATCGATCAAACAGGTGAAAACCTGCAGATAAGTTCGAACGATGCACAGAGAGGCCTTTTTCATGGATTTTAGAAAATTTTCTAACCATGGAATGAAGATCGATCTGAGGAAAATCTCGGTCGATCTTGGAACACTCCGATTGATCTGAATTGAAGTTCGCTCGATACACCAAAAACTGATTTATGCAGGGAATTCTTGGTCGATGGAATAGAGAGATGATTGGATGTAG
Source organism: Cornus florida (assembly GCF_030987335.1). Lineage (NCBI taxonomy): Eukaryota > Viridiplantae > Streptophyta > Magnoliopsida > Cornales > Cornaceae > Cornus > Cornus florida. Next base: position 26,219,797 of record NW_026775571.1, on the reverse strand, counting down.
GGATGGATATTCGATTGATCAAACCTCTTTTGAGATCGATTGAATAAGTGCAAAATGCCTATTTTCAGAAGGGGAGTGCATGCATTCTTAATCATAGTTCCTAGCCATGTGTATAAACCCAAAATATATCTAAACGACACTAGAAATGAAAGATAAAATAGAAATAAGGGAATAATAGTGTTGTAAACCTTACAAACGCATTAGTCTTTAACGTCTCTAGCAAGACGTTGGGCTCTTTTAGCCCGGATCAAATATCTTATTATACATCCCCTCCTTGACGGGGTGAATGGATTTTTGAATCCCATACAACAAATGGTTCTCTAGAGAACTTGTTGGTTTTGATTCAAAAGACATTGATGGTCCTTGGTCTATGAAACTCTTGGGCTTCCATGCCCTTTCAAACTTTGCTTTTGAAACAACATTCTTTGCTCTCTCTTTTTAAGGCAACTCGTGGGAATGTTCAACATTAAGTAAAGACTCAACTTCATCAAATTCATTGGCAATACATTTTTCCACAACACACATTTCTTTATGCTTGTCTATTGAATTCGGGGTTGGATTAAAAATGTTCAACTTTACTTTCATGTGGCTAAATGAGATTTTCATTATCCCCTACAATTGATGTTGGCATTCGAAGTTGCCAAGAAAGGATAGCCAAGGATAACTGGAATTTGGCTCTTGGGATTTGGAAACGGTTCCTTGTCAATGACAACGAAATCGACCGGGAAGAAGAACTTATCAATCTTAATCAAAACATCCTCTATAATACCTTGGGGCTTTTTGATGGATCGGTCGGTAAGTTGTAAAACTACCGATGTTAGTTTTAAGTCTCCGAAGCCCAATTTGACATACACTGAATATGGAAGAAGGTTAACACTCGCTCCTCAGTCTAGAAGAGCTCAATTTATGACATGGTCACCAATGATGTAAGATGTAGTAGGTGAACCGGGGTCATTAAACTTTGGGAGAGTGTTATGTTAGAAAATGGAGCTCACTTGCTCGGTTAGGACCACTTTCCTTAGTGCTTGGCTCTTGTTCTTCCTCTTTTGGGTGCAAAGATCTTTCAAAAATTTGGCATAAGCAGGAATTTGTTTAATTGCATCCAAAAGCAGAAGATTGATCTTCACTTGCCTAAATATTTCAGTGATTTCATTGGTCTTGGTCTTTTGTTTGTCAAGAGAAATGGATCCTTTCAAGGCATTCGGAAATAGAGTTTTAGGCTCAAAAGCTTTTTCAAAATTTTTCTCTAAATCACTTTCAAAGCAAGAATTTTTCAAATCCTTTTTCAAATCATTGTTGAATTAAGCTTTCAAGTCACTTTTGACAACTTTCTCAACAAAATAATCATGCACATGAAATGGAGGAGGAATAAAATTGAAACGGGATGGGTGTCAACTTTATGTTGCACCAGTTCACTCTCTTCATTGGAAATACCTACTTGGTTGTCACCGCATTGACATGCTCAATTGTGTGACCTTCCGATGAGGAATGAGTCTCCACAACACATTGTTGCTTTGGTGGGGCATTGTGATGACCCTGTGGGCAGGTGTGCCGTGGGCGGGTGTGAGAGACACTATCAGGCTACCACACTGGTGAGCTACGAGTGCACAGTCCCATATCACCTGGGTAGAGGAAAGGTAAAGTGCTTATATGTAAGTGTGTCACCTCCAATTGGTATGAGGCCTTTTGGGGTGAAGCCCAAGAGCAAAACCGTGAGGGCTCAGGACCAAAGTGGACAATATCATACCATATGATGGAGTGGGTTGTTACAAATGGTATCAGAGCCTGACCCAGCCGGAAGTGTGCCAACGAGGACGTCGGGCCTCCAAGGGGGGTGGATTGTGATGACCCTGTGGGCGGTGTGCCATGGGCGGGTGCGAGAGACACTGTCAGGCTACTACACTGGCGAGCTACGAGTGTGCAGTCCCATATCGCCTGGGTAAAGGAAAGGTGAAGTGCTTATATGTAAGTGTGTCACCTCTAATTGGTATGAGGCCTTTTGGGGTGAAGCCCAAGAGCAAAACCGTGAGGGCTCAGGCCCAAAGCGGACGATATCATACCATGTGGTGGAGTGGGTTGTTACAGGCATTCAAAGGCATTTTCCCTTTCTCTCTAACATTTAAAGTACTAGCTATTTGCCCGACTTAGGTTTCTAGCTTAGCAATGGATTGGGAATGGGAATGAAGCAATTGAGTGTTCGCCTCTAGAATGCCTAGAGCGGTTAACACTTTCTCTTCAAAAGTGGGACTCCTAGAATTTTCTTGAGAATACGATGATTGGTTAGGAAAATGAGAATTTGAGAATTGATTACCATGCGATTAAAAAGATGATCTAAAACCTTGGTAGCCTTGGCTTTGGATTGGAGGTGGAACATACTTTCCTTGAAAACCACTTTAGGGAGGGTTTGAACCTTCCCCTTGGATTTTCCAAGAGAAGTTTGGACGGTTCCTCCACCCTGGATTATAGTGTGAGCCATAGGGATTATTCCCTTGGTTAGCAAAGATAGCATTTGCTTGTTCATGGTTCTCGCTTTACACATGTCCATGGGGACAATTAGAAATAGAATGCAAGACACTTGAACAAGTCATGCAAGATTCATTAGATGCATGATGATGAACATGATTAGGGGACGAAGATACTTGATTTGCTGAATTTTAGTTGATCAAGAATTGATCAAACATTTGAGATAAGGATTTCATCTCGGCAGCTATGTCATTAGAATTGTCAACTTGATATAAGCCAACATTCTTCTTTCCACCTAGGTTTCTACCATGTTTAGAGGACAAAGATCTATGCATTAAATTCTCACTCATGCTTTCATACAATTGGCAAATATCATTTTCATGCTTGTCAAGATAAGAACCACCCATAGATGCATCAACCATACCATTTTGATTATCCGGTAAATTTTCAAAGAAATATTGAACTAGTTGCTACTTAGGTATGTCATGATGTGGGCACTTCCTAAGCAAGTCATTAAAACTTTCCCATGCCTCATGAAACATTTCCCCATCCCTTTGAGAAAATTCACGAATGGAAGTTCTCATAGTATTGGTCTTTGATTCAGGGTAGTACTTTTTTAAGAACTCTTGTTACATTTCTACCTAAGAAGTAATCGAAAAAGGTCTAAGATTGTTGAACGAATATTTTGCCTTGTCCTTAAGGGTAAAAGGAAAAAGTTTGAGTCTTAAAACTTTTTCTGGCATGTCCGTGTATTTCACGGTGGAACACACTTCAAAAAACTCATCTAAATGCTTGTAAGGTTCTTCACTTGGAAGTCCATGATAGTTGGGAAGTATTTGAATAGTTTATGGTTTTATCTCATAGTTATATGCTCTAAATAGGGGCAATTGAATGCATGTAGGTGCATTGTATTAATTACGCACATAATGGTCTCTTAAAGCAATGGGAGGAGTCATAACCGGTGGTGCTACATAAGCACCTTGATTAACTTGAACCATGGGAAGTTGTGGAGCAAAAATTGGCCGAGGCATTCCCAATGGAATTTGGCCTTGTTGTTGTGGTGGGATGAATGGTCTTGGCATGCCTAATGGTACTTGGATATTTTAATGATGCACATTAGGGTGGAGGATGCCTTGTTGGTCTATGTGACCAAGGTCCTCCACATGGTCGTCATGTTGCTCCTCCATTGATGAAATGGAGTGATGCGAACTACCTCTTCCCCTAGGATTACGAACAACCGATTCAAGATACAAATTAGGAGGGACAAGAGTATGATTTAATGACCTACGACCATGCATGCACTAGCAAAACAGATAACAAGTAAATAACAATCACTTCGCCCCCACAACAAATTAATCAACAAATATTCTCCACATACATTGGTCCCATACTCCCATGTTTGAATAATATGCAAAGAAAAATAAATTGCCACCACGCGGGCTCACAATTTATCAAAGAATTTAAAAACTTGCCACCACGCGGGTCGACGATTGAACTAGAGATTGATTTAGAAAGATCTCACAAAGGGTCCTTAAGAAACTTCAATTTAACTTTGGATTTCCAAGCCTTGCTATGCTTTGCAAATTTTTAGATTTTTGCTCCTTTTTTTTTTTATGCTTAGCTTAGCTCCTTGCTTTTCAAATCTCCTTTGCTTAATTTCCTTACTCAATTCACCTAGCCAAATAAGAACAAACACAATAAGTAACTAACAAGAAAATAAAGTAAAGACACGATCAAAATAGTACTAATTCCTAATTGTTTCAAAAACACGGTGTTGCCATTTCAATCCCTGGCAATGGCGCCAAAAACTTGGTGTGTCGTCGGACCAAAGCCTAAAAATGTGCTAAGAATATGAATGTGCAATGCGGCCAAGTTTTAAATTTATAAATGCCACTACTACCTTTAACTGAAAATATAGCTAAGATGAGTAGGGATCGTCCCAAGGGATTGTGGGCGTGTTTGCAATGGAAATAATATATAGGGTTAGTAGGTCGAGTGATCAAAAGATGGTTTGTTTGGTTGATTAAACTACAATGCAATTGAAATTAAAACAAGTAAAAGGTAACAATTTAGAAAGTAGAGAAAAAAGATATAGAGGAGAGGACTTAGGGTACTAGAGCTCACCACTAAGCTTGACTTCACTAGACACTAGCAATTGTATATCAATGGGGAAATTGAATTGTAACTTGTGTGTGTGTGACATTAATTGAAACTAGGCATGGATAACAAATAAGTATAGCTTGTCTAGCCAATTCAAATGGGAAGCACAACCTATCGAATGAGACCAATATCCATTCAATGAAAACATAATTTATGCACCTATAACTTGTTACCCAAGAATTGACTCTAGAGGGGAGGGGGGTGAATAGAGTCAATGGCCAATTTTCGCAAATTATAGAAATACAATTTTTAATCAACAATATAACCTATTGTGCAATAATCAATATATGATATCACGTTATGAAAGTAAACAATTTATAACACAATTGTAAAAGAGATAAGAGAAGAGAAATTGCAAACTACAACACGGCGATTTTTGCGAGGTTCAGAAACTCCTACTCCCCGGCTCAAGATCCCTCTTGAGACTTCCCAATCCAATATGACTTCTCCTTACGGGTGGAGAGCAAACCTTGATTAAAAGCAACTCCTTGCTAAGAGAAAACCTCTCTTAGTCTTCCTTTGGGTCACACCAACCCTTACAATATCCTTGCTAAGAGACCACCCTCTTAGTTTTACATAGGCCACACCAGCCCTTACAATTTCTTTGCTAAGAGAAACCCTTCCTCTTAGGCTTACAGCGGATTTGTAGATAGAATTTGTAGTACAAGAAATCCTCTCAAGAACTGATACAAATCAAACCTCACAATAGAGTATATATGAAATCAAGTGAAGCTCAAACTCTAAGTATGAAATGTACGAGAGATGATGAGGAAAATGCAGAACAAAAGCTCTGATGAAATACTAAAATAAAAGTTTAGCAAAGGCTCATGAAATGCTCTATGAAGTTCACTCTGATTCAGCTATGGAAGCTTGTATATGAGATAAAGATCGATGTCTGAACAGAGGCTCTATGAGTAAGTATAACTAGAACAAAAGCTCTATATAATGGTAGAGCCAAAAGCTCTCTTTGATGCACTTGAATGAATGTTCTTGAATGCTCTCTCAAGTAGTATATGAGTGAATGAGAGAGATGAGGAGAAGATGTGAGAACAAAAGCTCTTTTTGATGTAATATAATGTCTCTAAAAAATGGTCAACTTATTCAGCAGACAACCCCTCTATATTTATAGAATTTTGAAGCTCAATATAGCTATTAGAAGTAGTTTGGGAGCAATGAATGAAAATGTTTCCGTTGCAGTTCAAAACCCTAGAAGGAGCCGGCTCTTGTAAACAAGAGGAGGCGTCTCCCTAGCCTTGAGAGCCGACTCTCCATTGTATGGAGACGGCTCCCAGCCTCTGAGAGCCTGCTCCCTATTTTGGGAGCCTGCTCTTTAGATGGAAACTTCATTTTTCGTTGAAAAATAGCTACTGGAGTTGAAAGAGACTTTTACAGAGCTGGCTCTATTCTTTGAGAGCCTGCTCCATTTGCATGGAGCCTTCTCCATTTGCTTGGAGCCTTGTCCATTTTCATGGAGCCGTCTCTAATTTCTTGGAGCCTTCTTCATTTTCTTGGAGCCTTCTCCATTTTCATGGAGCCTTCTCCATTTGCATGGAGCCGTCTCTAATTTCATGGAGCCTTCTCCATTTTTTTGGAGCCTTCTCCAATCTTTGAGAGCCTACTCTAACTTTCATAAAGCCTGCTCCATTGGTCTTGAGAGAGCTGGCTTTATTTCTTATAGAGGCTGCTCTTGCTTCATGAAGGCTGCTGCTAAATTGGATTGGACAGAAAAAGTGCATAACTTCAAATGGACATAACTCAGTCCATGAAACTCCAAATAAGGTGAAATTTGAGTCTAAATTTATTGCCTTGAAGTAAGATTTCTAAATCCACCGGCCTTGCTCAAAAATTCCAACCACAGTAATGGTTATGCCCATTTTAGTGCAACCTAGTCAGAATTTTCGCAGAGCAGAATCAGGTTTTTTGTGAAGCTCATATCTCAGTCATTTTAAATCCAATTTAGGTGAAATTTAAGTCTAAACTCAAGAGCTCGAAGTCAGCTTTCCAATGCCACTAGTTTTACATAAAAATTCCAACTACACAAATAGTTATAGTAGTTTTAGTGCAAGCTGGTCTGGATATTTTCTAGGCTGAAAATTACTTCTTTTGAGATATCCATCTTTCTAGCACCTAGGACTTTGATGAATGATTCAATTTAGTTCAAGTTCTATTTCTAAGGGTCTAGGGACATATAAAGATGATAAATATCAAGTGCATTATGTCCTAGGATTTCTAGCATAAGTTGTGAGCTCTTTCAAAGCTTATACAAGTTTGAACAAACCCTTTCTTAGCAAAGACTTCATATGACAATATATATGAATGAAGTGCAAAGTCCATTGCTAATGAACATAGGAATATATGAATGGTGTATGATATGCATGGTCCTATAATTTTGAGTTTCAAAATGTATTCAAATAAACTTTGACATTAAATCTTATGCTCTCACCATCCTATCTACCCTTTTCTTCATTTCTTGACCATGATTGTTTAGGCTTGATGAAGACTTGCTGAAAAGCTTAAATGATCTTTGAAGAGTGAGTTCTTCTTTAATTTCTTGCACTTTGATGCTTCCTTGAATCTATTGCTTGAGTGTTTGGAATGCTTGAAATGGAACTTCTAGCTTATCATTGAGGATTGAATGATTGATCAACTATACATCACTCAATGAAAATATTAGTACATAAACATCATTAATGGTTTGTAATCATCAAAACATAAGATTGACCTTTAGATAAAATCCTGAGGCCAACACAACTATTTAGAGACATACACCCTTTGCCTTCATAAGTATGGAATACCAGGGAAGAAGAATAGATTATCCACCTATCTATGAATCTAAAGCAACTACACTACATCTACACTAAAGACATGAAAATTAAACTAAGTAAGCTAAAGGTGTGGCACAATCCATAAAGAAATAAGTGTGAACCATCAAATAAATTACAAGAGTGTTCAATTAAGCACTATGTTTTGATCAGCACTAGATTAACTTCATCCATGCACATAGACATGCATAAATTCCATTAAATCTAGAGAAAAGCATATGAATCATCCATTCTAGCATACATAGACATATGATTAAAAATAAATAATCAATTGAAAGCATTAATCCATACACATCAAGTAGAAACCACAAGATATATATATATAAATCCAAGATCAAAACATTTGTTACAAGTAAATCCCCAAAAATATACAAAGCACTATGTCTAGAAAGCAAACTTAGGGGCTACTCTAGCCCCAAGTAGATGTCTAGCCACTCATTGAAGTAGTCATCCAACCCTCAAGGGATATCTCCATGGTAGGAATGACCTCCTTCTTGATGGAAACCCTAAAAGAATGGAAGAACTCCCAAAATGTGTAAAGCTCTCTTTAGTCTCTAGCCTCCTCTCCAAGATATGTGATATAGGATGTGTAAGAATGATGAATGTTGAATGTTTCTCTTAAAGTGGCTCCAAATCCTTATATATGAGGCTCAAGTGTTACATATAACGGTCTGGACTCATGCAATAGGGCCCTTGCAATGATTGCACCATGAGCCAACTTTTAATAAGCTGGAATTTGTTTTATTTTGGACTTGAGGAGGTTCGATCGATCGAACTTTGGTTCGATCGATCGAACTTAGGTGAGATCCATCGAATGCTGCAGAGATCGATCATCCTTGGCGGCGCCTTTTTGAATAAAGACAAATCTCTGAGATATTTTGGGAAAACGACAAAAGTGGTAGGTGGGGTGGTAGGTGAAGATAAGATCAAACAATTTCGATCGATCTGAGGAAAGTTAGATTGATCGAAGGTGGTGGAATCTTTTGGATAAGGACAAAGGTTTGGATCCATCTTGAACTGTCTAAATCGATCACCTCCAGATCGATCGAAGAATTATTGAGATCGATCGAACTTGCTCTTTTTCCATACTTTGGTTCCACTTTGCTCCTTCTTCTATTTAGCTTAAGATTGCTTCTTTTAAGCTCTTATTTGGCTGAATTAACTTCTTTTTGGGATAAGTGCCTAAAAAGGGCAATAACATAAAATTAGTCTAAGACGGAAAAATAAGATAGATAAAGGTCCTACAATACCTAAGCTTGTGGGATTTAAATGCGTACTTTTCAGTGCTCATCATTCGATGTCAGAAGTTAGGATCAATTTCTAGAAGGAACATAATTCCCTTGAATCTAATCTTAATCATAGAGGGCTTTGATGTCTAGGGTATTGATTTCATGGGTCCTTTTATTACTTCACACGGTTATTAGCATATTCTTGTAGTTGTTGATTATGTGTTTAAATGGGTTGAGGAAGTGGCTACTAAAACAGCCGATCACAATGTCGTGGTTGAGTTCATTCCTATGAACATTTTAATCGGTTTGGTATGGCACGAGCTATTATTAGTGATGGAGGTGCTCATTTATGTAACAGGTATTTTCGTACCTTGTTCTTAAAATACTCCACTACTCATAAAGTTGATCCTCCCTATCATCTCGAAACAAGTGGCCAAGTTGAAATATCAAATCGTGAAATTAAGAACATTCTTAAGAAAACAGTTAAGCCAGATCGTAAAGATTGGTCCTTGTGATTGAACGATGCTTAATGGGCTTACCGAACAGGTTTTAAGACTCCGATTGGCATGCTACCTTACCATCTTGTTTATAGTAAAGGTTGTCATCTTGCTATAGGGTTAGAGCATCGAGCTTTTTGGGCATAAAAAAGCTCAACTTCAATTTGAACTCTACTGGCTTTAAAAGGAAACTTTAACTTGATGAACTCGAAGAATTGCGTAATGATGCTTATGAAAGTGCTAAGATCTATAAATCAAAGACCAAGGCATTCCATGACAGGCACATATTGCGTAAGACTTTTGAGCCCGGGCAAAAAGTTTGGTTATTTAATACACGACTGAAACTTTTTCCTGTAAAGCTTAGGTCATGTTGGGAGGGTCCACACATGGTTATTTCTGTTACACCCCATGGTGCGGTAGAGATACAGGATTGCAAGACTGGATAATTATCCAAAGTCAATGGACAAAGACTAAAACCTTACATAGAGGATAGTGTGCATAGAGGTACATGGAGACCGTAGAGCTTCATGATCCTATTTACTTGAACTAGAGAGGTCACTTATCGTCGAACTAGCAACGTTAAACTTAGCACTATTGTCAAGCTATCGACGTTAAACTTAGCATTTGTATGTTATACTTTAGTTTGATTTGTTTTTGTTTTTGCCTTTTATTTTTCTTTTCTTATTGTTTTTATTTTTTAATTTCTAGGATTTTATTTTATTTTTCTAGGTTGTTAGTTCACTTCTAGTATTTTTGTTTTTATTTTTACCTTAGGATAGACTTAGGTTAGTTTAGAAAAAAATAAATAAATAAACAAAATATAAAAATTTGTCTCAAAGGCTTGAGCCATATTCTTTAGGCTCAAGCCCAACTTCTCAGAGAGCTCGAGCACAATGCCATGTGCTCGAGCCAAATGGCATCACTGTTTCAGAGGCAAGAGCTCGAGCCCAAATCCTTAAGCTCAAGCCCTGGTTTCTAAAAAAATTCTTATAAACTCAAATGTTTCATCTCATTCCTTTCGTTCTTTCCCAAGTTTAATCCCTATTTTATCTTCTCCATCTATCCTTGTTATGGTCATTGACATTCCACTTCCAGATCTGTGTGTCTAAGATTGGTACCATTCTTTCTCGTCTTCATCTTTACATTCTCTTTTCCATGGATAGTTCTTGTTTGAGATCTTGAATGCGAGAGGTGCACTTATAATAAACTTTGATGAAGTCATTTTCCATAATTGCATATACATCCTATGTAAGTTTAAAGGAGTTATTGATTGTAATACAGGGCTTTGGATTAGATTCATGGAGTTTGTTATAGAAAGTTGCAGGTTCTGCTCGAGCCCAGATCTTTAGGCAAAAGCCTTGGTTAAGCTGGAGCTTTAATTTCTAGATTACAGATTTAGGTTACTTCTTGAGGTTTGAAAGTGTTTCTTTGAGGTATCTTAGTTCATATAGTCTATTGGAAGTTGAGATGGTTCGCCCTGCTCCTTCTAACCGTGCTCGGATGACTAAAGGCATCATGCCAAATGCTTGGAAGACTTGTCCAATTTCTTATGAAACGACCTTTGACTTTAAGGCGTTCATCATCGATCCTGGCATTAGATTGTGATACCCCTCGATTCTAGAACCACGGGTGATCAAGTCCGAGCACAGATCCGAGGGATGCCAAACAATTACGTATATAAATGAACACGGAGTCCAAAATAATAATAAGAAATAAATAATAAAAGTTGAAAGAAATCTAAAATATAAATCCTTAAAATTAAATAATTAAAATCCAATAATCCAAAACCTCCAACATTTAAACAACTCAGGAATCCATCTAGTGGACCCCTAATAATCCCAAACTGAACAGTAAATAATTGTAATAAAATCCAAAGCTAAACCATGAAGGGAAATCCTACGTAGTAGGAAGACTGAGTGACTGTCTCTGCTCAGCACGAAGAAGCTCTAAGCCTGAAACTGACGAACACCTGAAAAATAAGAGTGGGTCAGGCCCATGAGCAAGTTCTACTCTATTACAATCCAAACAGAGACCCGATACGCATGTACATCCTAAACAACTCAACAATAACTATGTAGTCTGTACATATATATATCCACACTAAGGGACTCTCACTGAACTACAGGCCGGTGTCAACCTAACTAGTAGGCAACATGCAAAATGCACCTGAAGTGGGCATGAGTACCTAGACCTGACAGGGTACACCTCCAACCATCATAGCCAGCTATGCATCCCAATGCATATACGCTCCCTAACCGTTGATCCTAAGACTCAAGCTTATATCGAGGTACCATAATTCTATATTTAAAATCCATCCAAATCAAAGTAGTGTCGCTCAACTGTTCGTTGCCTTGACACGACATATCCGTAGGATTTAACCTTATAGTTAATCCATTCATTTATTCCAGAGTAGGTAGGACTTAGTGTTTTGAGCTAATACATCCCTAGTATGCCACCGTCCCATACCGGTGCATATAATCCGTAAATCAAATAATTGATAATACAGATAATAAATGTAAGTATCAATTAATCCAGAATAAGCATAATTAAAATATGTAAATTAACATGCTTATTTGATACTACTCCACAGAATCCAATAATTGATAATATGGATGATATATACAAACATCAATTACTCCCTAATAAGCATAATTGAAATATATAAATTAGCATGCTTATTTGATATCACTAAAACACGATTAAACTATAAAATCATTCACAGAAAATTGCTAAGATAAGTTTCAGCAATTTAAATCCTCCACATCCACTAATAGTATACCAAATTATGTAAGAATTTTTATACTGCTCAAGTTATAAACCCTAGGTGGTTTATTATCCATTATCATGCTCTTTGGAGCTTTAACAAGACCTTAGATATCATCTAATTTCCCATGTACAGCCCCTGATTACACCAAGAAGGTCAAAAACCAAACCCAGTATAAAAAATACGCCAAAAATCAACAAAAAGGGGGAAGAGCCGCCTCCCCCTTGAGTGGAGCCGGCTCTCCCTTAAGGAGAGCCACCTCTTAGCTTGGTAGAGCTGGCTCCCCCTTGTGGGGAGCCACCTCCCTTCGAAAGGGAGCCGACTTTCCTCTTGTTTTCCTTCTCTACGTCTTCTCCGGTGACTTCCAATTCCTCTGTCCTCTATTACTATGATTCCTTGGTGTCTGAACTGGGTCCTAGAGTATTCCAGAAACAATATTTACATCCATTATGCTTTGCTAACCTTAATTAAAACTAATAGTTTTGCAAGAAAACTCAAGATTTAACAATTAAAATTTCTTTAACAAACACACTGTTTTAATCAAGATTCAGCATGAATAACAAATTAATTTAAAGTTTAATTTACACCTGGAATTGAATAGGCATGGAAAGAACACGAAGCCTAAAGGAGAGAGTTAGATGTAAAACTTGCCTTTAGGTTTCAGTTTGAAACCTTTTCATCATCGGCTCTAAGTTTCCGGTAAATCCCTAGACTACCGTTCAACACCTCTGTTGCTCTTGGTTCAACCCGCAATCAATCACCTTCCTTCCTCCTTGGCCCGACTTTGAATCTACAGCCGAAACCCCAACTGGTTCTCTCTGTTTTTCTCTCAAATCCCTCTATGTATACGTGAACTCTCTGTATACGTGAATATGGTTTTCTTAACCCTAAATAGACTTAACAAGTATATTTGTAGGCCAATTACTTTACCCTAATTCTAATCATGTGAGGAGACGGAAAAGAAATAAATCAATTTAACTTAACATTTAATTTAACACTTAATTTAAGTCTACACAATTACAAGATTTTAAATAGACAAATAAATCAATTTAAACCTACAATGTCACTTAAACAAATTAAACAATTAATAAAATGCCATATAAGCACATAATTTAATTAAACAAATAATAATTAAACAATTAAGCAATTAAGTAACTAATCAAATAAAAATGCCATAAAACCATTAGACAAAACACCAAGATTATCCTTTTAAAATTAGGGGTATTACATTCTTCCCCCCTAAGAAAAGGAATTCCGTCCTCGGAATTCACTCTTACCTTCTTCCATAATTTTAGGAAACTGAGAGCTAATGACACCCTCCCATTCCCAAGTAGACTTAGCCTCATTATGGTGACTGCACTGGACATGCACTAAAGGGATAACCTTATTGCGAAGAATTTATCCCGATGGTCGACAATACGACACGGTGGCTCCACATATGTTGCTTCCGGCTGCAACTCAATCTCCCCAACATCGATATACTGGTAGCGATCCTCGTCTCGTAGAAATTTCAACAATATGGAAACATAAAACACATTTTGTACACGATCCAAATGGTCCGGAAGTGCTAACCGATAAGCCACAGCTCCAATTCTATCCATAATCATGAATGGACCAATAAATCGCGGTGACAACTTCCCTTTCTTCCTGAAACACATTACTCTTTTCATAGGAGATACTTTGAGTTAAACCTGATCCCCAACCTAAAACTCTAATGCACGAGTATGACAATCGACATAACTCTTCTACCTACTCTGGGCAGTACGCATGCGATCCATAATAAGAGCAATCTTTTCAGAAGTGTCCTTGATAAATTCAGGACCCAAAAATCTACTCTTTCCAACCTCCATCCAACAAAGAGGAGATCGACATGGTCAGCCGTACAATACCTCAAATGGTGCCATGCTAATATTCTTCTGGAAGCTATTATTATATGTAAACTCCACAAGTGGCAAATAATTCTCCTAGTGACCCTTAAAATCCAGAACACAAGAACGCAGCATATCCTCCATGATCTGATTAACCCTCTCGGTCTGTCCATCAGTCTGAGGATGATAAGCAGTTCTAAGATGCAACTCTATACCCAAAGCCTACTGAAAACTCTTCCAAAACCCTGACACAAAGCTCGAATCCCTGTCTGATATAATAGATAACAGAATGCCATGCAACTTCACAACCTCTGTAATGTAAAGTCTTGCCAACTGCTCCGATGTGAAGTTAGTACAAATAGGCAATAAATGAGCTGACTTAGTCAACCTATCAACGATGACCTACATGAAATTGTGATCCTTAAATGAATTAGGCAATCCCTCCAAAAAATCTATAGAAATGTTCTCCCACTTCCACTCTGGTATAGGTAGTAGTTGTAGAGCTCCTGGCGCCCTCTGATGATTAATCTTGACTATCTGACAAGTACTACACTGAGAGACAAAAATAACAATGTCCTTTTTCATACTTACCCACCAAAATTGCCGCTTCATATCCTGATACATTTTGTCTCCTCCAGGATAAACAAAAAACTCAGAATGATAAGTCTCAGTCACCACATCCTTCCTTAAATCGTCAACAGAAGGTACTACTAATTGCCTTTTGTACCTCAAACCTCCATTAATCCCAACGTAGTAAAATGGAACCTCCCTAGAAGCTGTCTCTGCAACTTTATCAATGCACTGCTGATCCGTGAGTTGTGCAGTCAAAACCTTATGAATGATAGAAGGTGTAACTACCATGCAAGCCATAAAAGTATCAGACAACTCATCAACTATCTTCAAAGCATTCCACTCAGTGGTGAATAAAGCAAAAAGACTCGCATAGGGTCGGTGACTGAGTGCATCTTCCACCACATTTGCTTTCCCTGGATGGTATTGTATAGAGAAATGATAAACTTTCACAAGCTCTAACCATCAACGCTGTCTCATATTCAACTCCAATTGAGTGAATAAATACTACAAACTCTTGTGTTCACTAAATAATCTAAAGGACTCTCCCAATAGATAATGCCTCTAAATGCGTAAGGTAAAGACCACAGCTACCAACTCCAAATCATGTGTTGGATAATTAAACTCATGAAGCTTAAGCTTCCGAGACCCATACGAAATTGGTCGTTCTTCCTGCATCAAAACACACCCAAGACCTTGCAAAGAAGCATCTATGTAGACAAAGTACTCTATCCCGCTCTGTGGAGTAGACAGAACCGGTGCTGAAGTCAACTTGCTCTTTTGTTTATTAAAAGCTTTCTGACAGTGTTCATCCCATACAAATCGTACCCCCTTCTTTGTTAGGTGAGAAAGTGGTCTTACTATCTTTGAGAACCCTTAATGAACCTACGATAATATCCTGCCAATCCGAGGAAACTCCGAATCTTTATAGGTGAAGTAGGCTGTCCCCACTCTACCACTACTGAAACCTAGGTTGAATCTATTGCTATTTGCCTTTCTGACACTATGTGACCCAGAAACTTCACTTCCTGCTGCCAAAATTCACACTTCTTAAACTTGGCATATAACTGGTGTTCCTAAAACATCTGCAACACTATGCGAAGATGTCTAGCATGATTATCCTCCGACTTAGAATAAATCAAAATATCATCAATGAAGACGATGACAAATTGATCTAAGTAAGCCCTAAAGACTTTGTTCATTAAATCCATAAAGAATGCTGGTGCATTAGTCAATCCGAAAGATATGACACGAAACTCATAAGAACCATATCTAGTAAGAAACGCTGTCCTATGAACATCCTACTCCCTAACCTGAAGTTGATGATATCCAGAACGTAGATCAATCTTAGAGAAGTACGTAACTCCCTTCAACTGATCCAAAAGATCATCAATTCTGGGTAAAGGATACTTATTATGTACAGTAACCTTGTTCAACTCCCTGTAATCTATATACAGGCGAAGTGAACCATCCTTCTTCTTCACAAACAAAACTAGCGCTCCCTATGGTGAAGTACTCTTACAAATAAAACCCTGGCTGAGTAATTGCTGAATCTGATCCCTTAGTTCTCGCATCTCCACTAGTGCCATCCTGTACAGTGCTCTAACAATAGGCGTAGTACCTAGAGCTAAGTGATCACAAAGTCTATCTCTCGACTAGGTGGGAATCCTGGAATCTCTTGAAAAACATCCAGAAATTCCTATACAATTGGTATGCTATCCAATAGCATAGTAATCTCCTCCTCCGTTTTCTCCTCCACATAGAACAAATAAATGCTAACAACCCTGTTAGAACATGGCATAACGATGATGTACATATCCTAACTAGGTATAGTAAAAACAACATACCTATCATAACAGTTAACTTGGGCATAGTAATGAGATAACCAATCCATCCCAAGTATCACATCATAAGTGTGCAAGTCCAGGACCAATAGATTGGCTAGAAATCTGAGTCTACCAATATCTAGTGTCACCGGCGCAATCACTCTCATGTAGAATGGCAGTATTGCCTAAAGGTGTAGAAATACTATGAGGTCTATCGCATACCCGTGTCGTCATCCCAAAGAATGTTGATCAACGGATCGATTATCAATTATAAATCAACCCATTTGCAATAGCACAAATCATTGTAAAATAGGGTTACTGGTTGGGTAAGCCGAACCACTGGGACTGCTAGTCTATAGCAACCTAGGTATCTAGAATCTTTTTAGAATGATAAGGGGGTTTATAGAGGATTTATTGGATTGTCACTAAAACTAAGAATGTAAATTGCATAAAACAAAAGTGTGCAAGGAATAAAAGAAATAGAAATACAAGTTAGAGAAAACTAGGGAAGTGAATCCGCTCCCAACCCTGTATACATGCTAGATTAAGATTAATTTGGGAAAAACAACATATATGATGGTCATGATATATGGCAATACTTGGTTGCTATAATATCCTCAAGAAGTTCATTAAATCAATAAGCAAAAATAATACATCAAAGGTTTACATGCTTGAACTACCTAAACTAGGGTGTAGTCTTCAACATGCTCACTAAGCCAAAGATTATCAAGCTCTTAATTAAATGATGAAAGCACATAAAGCTAGGAATCAAGCATAGACCATCAAAGGGAAAACCTAAGCCATGGACTATCAAGGTTCTCTAACCTCATGCCATTAAAAACCATTTTATAATCTCATTTCCATTGTCACCATGAAAATGCAAGCAATCTGATCAAAAGAGAGAACAAGCTAAGACAAGATAGTAAACTCAAAATGATCATTTATAGACATTATAATCCATTACAACAAGTATGGTGCTCTAAATCATGAAATGACCAAAGATTATACATTGTTATCCCAAAATAAAATCTACACTAAAACATGCTTACAAGGGAGGGCTTCATCAGCTCCCTAGATGGAGAATTAGTTACCCATGGATGGACTAGAGGAAGGAAGAAGCTTGGATGCCACTCCCATTTTTGAGCTCCCCTTCTGGCCACAAAAACTCTATCTTCTCCTCCTCTCTCCCTCTAGAAAATCTTGCAAAATATATGTGATAATTGATATATGGTTCCCCTTCCCTTTTGTAGACAATATGTCTATTAAACCTCCTCAAAACAAAGCTCCACTCCCACCAAAAGACATCTCCAACCAACTCATAAAAGAGGGAAATCTGAAGTTGAGGGAATCAAGGCACAAGTGGGTCTGCATGCTCCTTCGAGCGCTTTAAGAATGGGTTTTGAGCGCTCAAAGATTGCCGTGGACCATTCTGTCCTGATTTCGAGCACTCGAAGGTTCTCCGAGCGCTCAAAAATGCATCAGAATGCATTTTCTTCTTCTTCTGCTCTGAATTCTTCTACATGGATTTAGCCTTGGCCTATTGAGAATCATTCACCCCTTTTTCATTGTAGAAGAACTTCGTAGACTTGTTTTAGCAGATTCCTCTTGGAGATTTCCGGATGCAAAAGCCGGGAATGATTTGCTCTTCAACAAGCCTTCTGAGCGGTTTTATTCCCTTTTTGCAGACAAACCTAAAAAAATGCACAGAAACAAAGAACTGGAGAAAATATATTCATATAAACCAAAAATGGACTTAACTAATGCAAGTAAGGGCGCTTGAATATGCAATATTTGGCGCTTATCACACCCCCAAACTTACATTTTGCTAGTCCCATAGTAAAACCAAAATGAAAAACTCAGCTAACGACAACTATTGGATTGCTTCCCAAAGAAAATAATATCAACCATGGAAAAATGAAATACATACATAACTCAAATACAACTTAAAACAGACAAAGACTAGAGATGGGATCATTAGGCAGACTACTTTGCATATATGAAGCCTTGGTACAAAAATAAATGGTTAAACATGCTTAAACATCTATGCAACAGCATCATAGTCTATATAAATAACTCAATTGCTATCTCTTGAATAGAAATTAACTCTAGCTTCAGTGAAAGTGAACTGGATTTCCCAACATGTGGCTTTAACGTTCTCTTTCCAATTTCAAGACACAAGTCTTCACATCATCGAATTCCCTTTTAAATGAAGTCACTAAGGCATGAATTTATTTACAATACAACTTTTGTTGCTTGCTAAAAATTTATTAAAACTCAAAATGATACATATTATGGTTGTGCAATGCCGAAGTCCCTTAAGCTTTCTAACCAACCCATGTAGCAAGCATTAGGCTAACAACTCCCAAACCAGATGGCTTTAGGGTGTTGAGTGTAGAAACACTCCTAGGGCTTAATAGCTCGAATTGGCAAGGCTACGAACTCCAACGGACCATGTTTATTATATATTTTTTAAATGACTATACAGTGCCTAAGTCTTCTTCTTCTTCTTCTTTTTATTTTTTTTATTTTTTATATCATGCCAAAGGTATCCATCTATTAAGTTCATCAGATCAGATTAACTAGGTCAAGATCAAGGTCAATCAAGTTGCATGCCTCACAGTTAAGTTTCTGGTGTGCATCTGTGCATTGTGAAGCATAAAAGAGTATAAAATCCAACGAGAATCTAATTGAAACATTTATACAGACTAAATTGCATCCACATGATCATTTCAAATTTTCTTTATTTTCAAAACTCAATAATTTCTTCTATACACAAGGCATTAAACATGAGGTTCATCTCCGACAAGTTTTAAATTACACTATCATTGCATTGCCTTACAAAAATGTACTACCAAAAATGCTATATTGCACCCCCAAACTTGAATAGCACATTGTCCTCAATGTGGGATAACAACTAACATCTATTAAAAATTAAAGAGAATAACAAAAACAAAAATACCAAGAAAAGGAGGACAGTGCATAGCGAGGTGACAAAAAGCTCCCATGTGAAGTCCAACAAAAATAGGCCCCCAAACTTGAATTGTGCAACCTGTAAGGGAACACTAAGAAAAATAGATGGGAATACAAAAGACAGAAATAATAATGAAACATTAAAAGAAAATAATTAACAGACAATAAAAGAAAAGAGGGAATTTTCATTCAAAAGTAAGTGGACATGATTACAAAAGGAGCTGAAATTCTATCATGTCTAACCAGATCAACAAATGCGTAACACATTCCCATGTTCAAAAATTAGAATAGAAATAGAAAATAGAAACATAAACATGTGAAACAAAAGACAAATCACAAACGAGCAACTAGCTACGGGCCAGGGGGGAAACGGGCAAGGATGGCATTGAGGAGGGATTGAGTTTCACGCCTTTCATCCTGTGCCACACGATGGTCCTCAACTGCAACACAACGGTCTTCCTCCGCACGCAAGTAGTCCTCTTGGACTGTCCTAGTGTAGTCCGCCAAGGTATGCTCAAAACGATCCATCCTAGCATGGATACCGGCGATGCCAGCGTGCAGAAAAGCATGGTCCTACTGAGAGTCAACAGGGGGCGCTTCCCAGTCAGCATCCTCAGCCATGGGATCATCCTCAGAAAAAGGAGGAGATGGAGAGCGGGGAGATGGAGGAGCAGCGGGCCGATGGGGCAGAGAATAGCCAAGAACATTGTTGCAATGTCGGATGGTAAAAGTTTGAATCTTTTTGCCCTTTCTTCATGGGGAGGAACAATGAAGCCTTTGTGCTTTAGAAGCTTGGTGATGAAGAAAGGCAATGGAAAAGCCCAAGCTTGAGCTCGTTGATGCTGGGCGTTAAGGCAGTCGTCCCAGAACCGCATAAATTGGCTCCAAATGAGCTCCGAAATAGAGATCCATTGGCCTTGGTCCAAGGCATACAAAGTCTGTAACATCAGACCTCGGCGCTCGGTGCTGTGCACCAAGGGGCAGATATTGTGCTTAAGCACGGAGTCAAAGAACCACACGCGCTCAGGGAGGGTGGATTGTAGTGTATAGTTCCGGGGTCGATGAGGATCATCTACGTTGCAAATGGCGGCAACAACTTGCTCCACAGTTAAATTATCATACTCCTCATATAAAGAAAGATTCTCACGATTCACAATATCATCGGGGCACTCCAGAGGACAGCCGGAGACCTCCATAATGTCAGCCAAGGTAAAAGAATAAGGGACACCATCAATGGATGTGGTGAGAAAGATGAGCGGCCCTTTATGACAAGTGAGATTCTGGTAGAAGTGGCGCACCGCACGGGGATAGGCAATCTTTGCAACGGGCTTGCAAATGTGCTGAATGCGCCGGTTAGCTAATTCCGCGACAGCCCAAGAAGTGGTGGGAAAAGTGGCAAAGACATCCGTGAGCGGAAATAGAAGCTCATAGTTGATCTTTTTTGTGAGCCAAGGTTCTTGGGGTTGCTCACAATTAACAGTGGGGGCACTACAGAGGGCCTAGGACGGAGAGAAGGTCCAGCACGAGACATTTGGAGAGGCGGACGTGGATGGGGAATTTCAGCGAGCACCTGGTGGGCACCAATAGAGAGGAAGGGTGAGAGTGAGAGTAATGGATGACAAAACTCAAAAAAATTTGGACAAAAATGCTCTTTAGTCTAGAGCAACAACATGAATCAACATCCAAACCTCCAAATTTTCATGCCCACACTCCTCAAAATGATAACAACAATTAAACAAAAAAAATTAAAGGAAAAGAATGAAGAAGCATACCTTAAGAGGATGATGGGGAGAAGGATGGATGGAATGAGGAAAGAGGATGGATGTGGTGGGTATTTATAGGAGTGTAGTGCATGAATGGGGGAGAGGGAAAGTTAGGGAAGTTATGGAGGAGAAGTGATGGAGGGAGGTCGTGGGGGTGATGGAGGGAGTGGGTGAGGTAACTAAAACAAATGGGAGAGGGAAAGTCAGATTTTAAAGGGAAGGGATTAGTTCGAGTGCTCGAAGGTGGTCTTCGAGCGATCGAAAATTCGGCAGAAAGCTTTAAAACCGTGGGATACAAACTTCGAGTGGTCGAAGAAGGCTCTTTGAGCTATCGAGTGTCTGATGGAATGATATGGAGGCCCAGATGCAACGCACGAACGCTCGAAGGTGGTCTTTGAGAGCTCAAAAATTCAGCAGAGGCAAAAATCCAATCTATGAGTGCTCGAAGGAAAGGCTTCGAGCACTCGAAAACCTGGCAGTGAGCATTTTGGTACCTTCAAGCACTCGAACTACAGGGCAAAATTGGATTGCAATCTTTGCTACACGGTAATGGTAACAAGGTTAGAGAGTATGCCAATGTAGGACTTAAATGCTCGGATGGACTTGGGAAACCATGATCAATGAGTGCATTGAAAATAGGAGGTTATGCACAAGAGCACGATTCCGAAGGTCCGATGAAATTACTGGATAGAGCTGAAAACTTTCAGGAATGAAGACAAGGGTTAAGAAGGTCTAAGAAAACCAGTCTGAATTGTGGGAACACAATTTAAGATAGTTCTAGAAAAATTAAGTTTTTGGCTTGCCTTAGCCATTTCCCAGAAAATTTCAAGGCTCAGGCAATTAAAAATTAGGGAAGCATGGAAATAGAAAGAATTTCTTCCCTTGGTTGCTAAATTTAATGTTGATAGCTAGACGAACCGGGCACAGCATGGAGCATTAATCCTCATAGATTGGGTCCGTCAAGAGGACTTTCTCAACTTTGCGGATTGGGACTATGCCATCAATGTAAGGCTTAAGCCGTTAGCCATTAACCTTGAATAGAGATCCATCAACTGGATCTTGAAGCTCGATTACGCCATGAGGAAAAATAGTATTGACGAGATAAGGACCATCCCATCTTGACCGGAGTTTACCGGGAAAGAGTTTCAAGCGGGAATTAAAAAGCCAAACTTTTTGGCCCAGGGCGAAAGACTTGTTGACAATGTGTTTGTCATGAAATGCTTTGGTCTTTGCCTTGTAAATTTTTGCACTTTCGTATGCATCATTGCGGATTTCCTCAAGTTCATTTAGTTGCAAACCACGAGTAGAGCCGGCATGTTTGAGATTAGAGTTGAGCCTTTTTATGGCCCAATAAGCACGATGCCCTAATTCGACTGGGAGATGACAAGCTTTTCCAAAGACAAGCCGATATGGCGACATACCAATGGGTGTCTTGTAAGCTATTCAGTAAGCCCAAAGTGCATTGTTGAGTCTTAACAACCAATCTTTGCAGTCCGGTCGAACCATTTTTTCCAAGATGTACTTAATCTCCCAATTAGATACTTCCACTTGACCACTCGTTTGAGGATGGTAAGGTGTGGCAACCTTATGAAGGACAGAGTACTTTGAGAGGACGGATTTAAGGTAACAATTTTGGAAATGAGATCCACCGTCACTAATGATTGCTCGAGGCGTACCAAAATGACTAAAAATATTGGACTGAATGAAGTTGATCACTACTTTATGATCATTGGTTTTGGTAGCTTCGGCTTCAACCCACTTGGAAACATAATCCACCACTACAAGGATGTACTCATAGCTATAGGAAGATGGAAATGGTCCTATGAAGTCGATCCTCCACACATCAAAAATTTTTATGATTAAGATGGGAGTGAGGGGCATCATGTCTCTTCGAGACATGGATCCGAGCCTTTGACATCGCTCACATGATTTATAGAAATTGTATGCTTCCCGAAACAAGGAAGGCCAATAAAATCAGCTTTGAAGGACTTTGTCAGTGGTTTTTTTGGCACTAAAGTGTCCTCCACAAGCAAGAGTATGGCAGAAATTTAGAATACTTGTGGTTTTGGTTTCGGGGATACATCGCTGAATGATTTGGTCCAGGCAATATTTGAACAATTCCTGATCTTCCTAAAAGAAATGCTTAACTTGGGAAAAGAACCGGTCTTTCTCCTGTTTAGACCAATTGTAGTATAGTGGTGAATATTCCCGCTTGTCACGCGGGTGACCCGGGTTCGATCCCCGGCAACGGCGCCAAAAATTGATCAACGGATCGATTATCAATTATAAATCAACCCATTTGCAATAGCATAAATCATTGTAAAATAGGGCTATTGGTCGGGTAAGTCGAACCACTGGGACTGCTAGTCTATGGCAACCTAGGTATCTAGAATCTTTTTAGAATGATAAGGGGGCTTATAGAGGATTTTTTGGATTATCACTAAAACTAAAAATGTAAATTGCATAAAACAAAAGTGTGTAAGGAATAAAAGAGATAGAAATACAAGTTAGAGAAGTCTATAGAAGTGAATCCGCTCCCAACCCTATACATATGCTAGATTAAGATTAATTTGGGGAAAACAACATATATGATGGTCATGATACACGGCAGCACTTGGTTGCTATAATATCCTCAAGAAGTTCATTAAATCAATAAGCAAAAATAATCCATCAAAGGTTCACATGCTTAAACTACCTAAACTAGGGTATAGTCTTCAACATGCTCACTAAGCCAAAGATTATTAAGTTCTTAATTAAATGATAAAAGCACATAAAGTTAGGAATCAAGCATAGACCATCAAAGGGAAAACCTAAGCCATGGACTATCAAGGTTCTCCAACCTCATGCCATTAAAAACCATTTCATGATCTCATTTCCATTGTCACCATGAAAATGTAAGCAATATGATCAAAAGAGAGAACAAGCTAAGACAAGATAGTAAACTCAAAATGATCATTTATAGACATTATAATCCAATACAACAAGTATGGTGCTCTAAATCATGAAATGACCAAAGATTATACATTGTTATCCCAAAATAAAATCTACACTAGAACATGCTTACAAGGGAGGGCTTCATCAGCTCCCTAGATGGAGAATTAGTTACCCATGGATGGACTAGAGGAAGGAAGAAGCTTGGATGCCACTCCCATTTTTGATCTCCCCTTCTAGCCACAAAAACTCCATCTTCTCCTCCTTTCTCCCTCTAGAAAATCTTGTAAAATATATATGATAATTGATATATGGTTCCCCCTCCCTTTTGTAGGCAATATGTCTACCAAACCTCCTCAAAACAAGGCTCCACTCCCACCAAAAGACATCTCCAACCAACTCATAAAAGAGGGAAATCCGAAGTTGAGGGAATCAAGGCACAAGTGGATCTGCATGCTCTTTTGAGCGCTCGAAGAATGGGTTTCGAGCGCTCGAAGATTGCCGTGGACCATTCTGTCCTGATTTCGAGCGCTCGAAGGTTCTCCGAGCACTTGAAAATGCATTCTGATGCATT
The DNA here is from genome assembly GCF_030987335.1 of Cornus florida. Classification (NCBI taxonomy): domain Eukaryota; kingdom Viridiplantae; phylum Streptophyta; class Magnoliopsida; order Cornales; family Cornaceae; genus Cornus; species Cornus florida. The sequence goes on along the minus strand of NW_026775571.1, from coordinate 26,195,360 downwards.
TCTTCTTCTGCTCTGAATTCTTCTACATGGATTTAGCCTTGGCCTATTGAGAATCATTCACCCTTTTTTCATTGTAGAAGGACTTCGTAGACTTGTTTTAGCAAATTCCTCTTGGATATTTCCGAATGCAAAAGCCTGGAATGATTTGCTCTTCAACAAGCCTTCTGAGCTTCCATTTTATTCCCTTTTTGCAGACAAACCTGAAAAAATGCACAGAAACAAAGAACTGGAGAAAATATATACATATAAACAAAAAATGGATTTAACTAATGTAAGTAAGGGAGCTTGAATATGCAATATTCGGCGCTTATCAAATGTAACAAAATATTTAGATACAAATGAATTTGTTTGTAACACTCGTATCAAATAAAACACGACCCTGTGAACCATTATTAAAAAACATACCCTCAACGGCTTGAGGTGCCTGAACATCCTATGGCATGGGGTTATACACCCTACCATAATGCAAGTGTAGCGGTACTTGTCCCAAAGGCTATGGCTATTCTGGTAAAGCTAGATATATTTGTCCTTGAATCCGTGAAATCAATGGAACGGGTAAAAGTACTGGCGCCCTCTGTCCCTGCTGCACATATTGACTATGTCCCTGTCCTATTTTAGGACACTGCCTGGAAGTATGACCATATTCTCCACAAGTGTAGCAACTACCCTAGAAAGTGCTAAATGACCACCTCTGTCAGTTAGCCTGTGGTTGACCATGTCCTGTCTGTGGTCCCTCATCCTGCTACCTCTGAACAAGTGCCCTAGTCTTGTGAGCATCAAAACCACCCTTGTGCTTCTTCCAAGACTGTTGTCCCTATAATTTGCCCTTATCATTCTGTCGGTGTCCATTACCATTCCCTTTCTCAGCTGACTAATTAACAGAGTCTCTATCACCCCGCTTCTCACCCCTAGCCTGTCTGAAGTCCACGATCAACTGATACTGCTATAGAGCGGCGTCTACTGCCTGAGCATAAGTAGTCTAGGCTGGACTACCTGTAATAGCTCACTTAATAGACCACATAAGTCCTTTAACGAAAACTATTACGTTTATTTTCCTCTATATCCACCTCCTCTGGTGCAAAAAGTGACAAGCACGTGAACTGCTGCTCATACTCTGCCACCATCATGTTCCCCTTCTCTAGATTAAGGAACTCAGTCTTCATAGCTGTTTTGACGGCATATGGAAAGTACTTCTCATTGAAGCGAGCACTGAACTGATCATAAGTCAATGAAGTCCTCTCCTCTGCAGTGGTAGCTGACTTCCAGCAATGTAGTGCATCTTCGACGAGCTTGAAGGTAACAAGCATCTGTTTTTGAACCTCCGTGCACAAAACCATTCGAAGATGTCACTTGATATCCTTCTTCCATTGATGAGCTACTTTCCCATCGGTGGAGCCTGTGAACTCAGGTGGGCTCCCCTTTGTGAAAGAACTCCTAGCCTTTTCCTAAGGATCAGTCTGAACCAGTGGTGATGGTATAGGTGCTTACTGAACCTGTGGTTGATTCGGAAGTGCAGTTGTTACCCCTGCTTCTATAGCCTAAGTAATGAGGTCATTGATATGAGGAGGATATTCTGGATCTCTTCCCTGATCCTGAATCTACTGAACTTCCTCCTGTTTATCTTGAAACTGACCATCATCATCCTTAAACCCAGGTATTTACTACTCTTCCTCCATTTGCTGACGCCGTAGGAGATATTGCTGCCTACGTACCGCCCACCTTTACCTTCTGTTTCCTTGTATATTCTGTCTTCACCTAGCGTTAACCATTCTGTTAACACAGAAAAACAGGCATTAGTACGATTTTAAACGACTGTAATGGAATACAATAAATGCTAAACTTAAGCTCTACACAAGAGAATACGCTACGCGGAAGTCTTATAAAATAGAATCCTAGAGACACTTGAACCCGGAGTGCTCTGATACCAACTGTGATACCCCTCGATTCTAGAGCCACGGGAGATCAAATCTGAGCACATATCCGAGGGATACCAAATAATTAAGTATATAAATGAACACGGAGTACAAAATAATAATAAGAAATAAATAATAAAAGCTGAAAGAAACCTAAAATATAAATCCTTATAATTTAATAATTAAAATCCAATAATCCAAAACCTCCAATAATTAAACCACTCGGGAATCCATCTAGTGGACCCCTAATAATCCCAAACTGAATAATAAATAACTGAATTAAAATCCAAAGTTATACCATGAAGAGAAATCCTACGTAGTCGGAAGAATGAGTGGCTGTCTCTGCTCAGCACGAAGAAGCTCTAAGCTTGGAACTGATGAACACCTGAAAAATAAGAGTAGGTCACGACCACGAGCAAGTTCTACTTTACTATAATCTAAACAAAGGCCTGATATGCATGTACATCCTAACCAACTCAAAAATAACTATATAGTCTGTACATATATATATCCACACTAAGGGACTCTCACTGAACTACAGTCCGGTTTCAACCTGACTAGTAGGCAACATGCAAAATGCATCTGAAGTGGGTAGGAGTACCTAGACCTAACAGGGTACACCTCCAATCATTATACCCAGCTATGCATCCCAATGCATATACGATCCCTAACCATCGATCCTAAGACTTAAGCTCATATCGAGGTACCATAATTCTATATTTAAAATCCATCCAAACTAAAGTAGTGCCACTTAACTGTTCGTTGCCTTAACATGACATATCCATAGGATTTAACCTTATAGTTAATCGATTCCTTTATTCTTGAGTAGGTAGGACTTAGCGTTTAGAGCTAATCCATCCCTAGCATGCCATCGTCCCATACCGGTGCATATAATCTGTAAATCCAACAATTGATAATACAGATAATAAATGTAAGCATCAATTGATCTAGAATAAGCATAATAAAATTATGTAAATTAACATGCTTATTTGATATTACTCCACAGAATCCAATAATTGATAATACAGATGATATATACAAACATCAATTACTCCCTAATAAGCATAATTGAAAAATATAAATTAGCATGCTTATTTGATATCACTGAAACATGATTAAACTATAAAACCATTCACAGGAAATTGCTAAGATAAGTTTAAGCAATTTAAATCCTTCACATCCAATAACAGTATACCAAATTATGTAAGAATTTTTATATTGCTCAAGCTATAAACCATAGGTGGTTTATTATCCATTATTATGCTCTCTGGAGCTTTAACAAGACCTTAGATATCATCTAATTTCCCATGTACAGCCCCTGATTACATCAAAAAGGTCATAAACCAAACCTAATATCAAAAATACGCCAAAAATCAACAAAAAGGGGGAAGAGCCGCCTCCCCCTTGAGTGGAGCCGGCTCTCCATTAAGGAGAGCCGCCTTTTAGCTTGGTAGAGCCGGCTCCCCCTTGTGAGGAGCTGCCTCTTTGAGTGGGGAGCCGCCTCCCTTTAAAAAGGAGTCGGCTCTCCTCCTGTTTTCCTTCTCTGCGTCTTCTCCGGCGACTTCCAATTCCTCTGTCCTCCATTGTTATGGTTCCTAGGCATCTAAACTAAGTCCCAGAGTATTCCAGAAACAATATTTACATCCATTATGCTTTGCTAACCTTAATTAAAACTAATAGTTTTGCAAGAAATCTCAAGATTTAACAATTAAAATTTCTTTAACAAACACACTGTTTTAATCAGGATTCAGCATGAATAACAGATTAATTTAAAGTTTTATTTACACCTAGAATTGAATAGGTATGCAAAGAACACGAAGCCTAAAGAAGAGACTTAGATGTAAAACTTGCCTTTCGGTTTCAGTTTGAAACCTTTTCACCGTTGTCTCTAAGTTTTCAGCAAATCCCTAGACTACTGTTCAACACCTCTGTTGCTTTTGATTCAACCCACAATCAATTAGCTTCCTTCCTCCTTGGCCCGACTTTGAATCTACAATGAAAACCCTAACTGGTTCTCTCTGTTTTTCTCTCAAATCCCTCTCTGTATACGTGAACTCTCTATATATGTAAATAGGGTTTTCTTAACCCTAAGCAGACTTAACAAGTATATTTATGGGCCAATTACTTTACCCTAATTCTAATCATGTGAGGAGACAGAAAAGAAATAAATCAATTTAACTTAACATTTAATTTAACACTTAATTTAAGTCCACACAATTACAGGATTTCAAATAAACAAATAAATCAATTTAAACCTACAATGTCACTTAAACAAATTAAATAATTTAAACAATTAATGAAATGCCATATAAGCACATAATTCAATTAAACAAATAAACAAATAATAATTAAACAATTAAGCAAAAAAGCAACTAATCAAATAAAAATGCCATAAAACCATTAATTAAAATACCGAGACTATCCTTTTAAAATTAGGGGTATTACAAGATGGGCTATGAAATCTTTTAGTTATAGGCACTTTCTTAACACTATAGTACCTACTGCCAAGATTGCTTATCCATGCTTTGTTCGGTTGTTTTATCTTAACCTTTAGGAGCTTTTGTTGATGGACATAAGTTGGTTATTAATCCTGATGCAATTGTTGCAGCTTTAAAGTGTTATCATAAGATGTCTGAGGTAATGAGAGGCATAGTTGCCCTATTTTTACACCTTTTCCTCGAGATCTGATTGTGCAAAGAACTTGATTAAGGAGTTATGTGATGGTTGGTTTGCCAAGGGAAAGCGTAGTAGCACTACCAAATCTAAGCTTCCGAGGAGGCTGTGGATTATGGACTCTATAGTCTCTACCAAAATCCAACCACTTGAACATAAGATTATTAGGACTACCGACTTTCTTCAGGCACTCTATGCTATTCAGTTTGATCATTGGTATTCATTCTCGAGAATGATATTTTACCAGTTGCTTGAGTTTTGGTCTAAGATTGGACCTAATCAGAATATTCTGACCTACAAGCTTCCTTTTCCTTATATGATTACAAGGCTATTAGAGTTACAGGGTTTTGCGATTGAGATAAATGAGAAGAGTAGTGAGGAGTCACCACTATTCGGACTAAATGAGTGATACAAGGTTTGGACTCATATGCCTGAGGAGCGTAACAATGCGGTAGAGATTGGTGATGTTGAATTTAGGACAGATGATAGAGATCCTCCAGCAGATGATGCTGAGGGGGACGAGGATAAGCACAAGCATGATAGCTTAGAGGAGGACATGGATGCCTCTGATGGCCAGGCATAGAGGAGAGAGCCAGCCCCTGCAGCACAACCTGGGAGTTCTTCTCAGGCTAAGATTCTTGGGCTACGTGCCGCGGTGGCACAGCTGTAGGCTAGACAGACAAAGCTTAGGATGGAGTTGAGAGACTCCAGAGTTACAATAGCAGAGGCACGCCATGCACATTCACAGGCTTTGGAGACTATTTAGTGTTATTGGCTACACAGTAGTCGACATTGGTTGTGATCTTACGCCACTCTACTTCTACTCTACAAATGCTCCTCCATCCGCAGATTAACTGATTAGGGCTATTTTTGTTTTATTTTTTACTAATGTATTATTTTTGATGTATTTCATTCCATAAGCTGTATATTTGCCCTAAGTATTTTCGTTGAAGCATTGCACTAATTTTGATTATATATGCTTTCTGCCAAAAGGAATTGATGAGCGCTGAATATTGCATATTTGAGCCCCTAAATATACGTATGTTAGGACGTAAAGTGATATTTCTATCCATTGTTAGACTGATTTATGTTTATTTCATATTTGTAGTTACTTTCCCAAACAAACGGTTAAAACCAGGACTTTAAGATAAAAAGACTGATATCGAAGCTTACAGAGTCGTTGCCGATCATCCGAAGCAAGTTGAGAGTCAAAATGGTGAATTTTGGAGAATTAAAGTGTCAAGGCTCGAACCTAAGTTCCATGGCTCAAGCACAACAGAAAGACGCAAAAAAATCCAGTGAGGAAGAAAAGTTTTAGCCTAGATCCTAGGGCTCGAGCCCAACTTCAAGGTGCTCGAGCCTTTACCTAAAAGCTAGAGCCAAATGTGTGTCGAAATATGAAAAGTTACTTCAGAAAAACTAAGCTCCCAGAACCTCGTGCCAAGACTTAAAGGCTCAAGCACCTTTCCAAGAAGGTCGAGCATAAAGCCAAAAAGCTCGATCCCAAGACCTAGGGCCCAAGCACCATGAAAGAGGGATCGAGCACTGTTAAAGAAGAAATCCAAAAATATTCTAAGTGTTAATGAAAAAGACATTTCGGAAAAGATTTGAAGAAATTTGGCTAAGTATAGAAGTTAGGCTCGAGCCCTATTCCGGAAAGCTCGAGCCTTATTCCAAAAAGATCGAGCCTTTGCTATTGAGTTAGATTATTCAAATGCGGGATTTGTCTTGATTAAGTCATTTTTATCCTAGATGGGCCCAAATTACCTCAAAAGACCTAAAAGCCTGTCAGAACCTTAATAGAAGTTAATTCTTCTATAAAAGGAGGCACAAGGCCTCAAAAAAACTCTCTCGATTCTGTTTTAATTCCCTTTTATTTTAGTGGCGGCTTTTAGGGTTTTTGTGGTGATAGAAGATGAAGATCCTAAGAAGGGAAGTACAGTCCATGATGATGAAGACCATAACAACACAAATGATATCTTGCATTGTCATGAGTAGCTAATTCCTCTCTTAGGGTATTGATGTAACCCAATCTAAGTACTATGGTTTGATTATTCTAACTTTGAGAATTTTAATGATTTATATATTTTGATTGCATGATTATGAGCAATTGAGTCACATCAATTGGTGTTTTAATGAAATAATAATTTTAAAATTATTATTACCTTGTCTTAGATATAATTGTTCTTAAATTATTCTCAACCCATTATTAATGGACGAGATGGCAGCATAAGGACTTCTCCACATTAATAATGGAGATCATGCAATGGTGTTCCAATGTTTTTCATAAATGAATGTTTTCATAGGCTATGCTTAGAAAAGATGAATTATACTGCAAAAATAGTTAGAAGTAGGTAGGTGGATAGTTCTTGCTAACCGAAGATAGGTTATAGTTAATTGAAATTCATGAAACAACTTTCTTTAAAAACAAATTAAATGAATGTTATTGAGTTTAATTCATATGATATATAAATTGTTGAAATCCCAAGGTTGAAGGATTGACCACAGTATGAAGTTTGTGATGAAGTCAAGCCCTAAGACTCTCTCTCTATGATCTCTTTACCTTAGTTTAGTTTTATTTTATTTTATGTTCATGTCAAACAATCAATCAAAACATCTTTTATCTCTGAATCAAAACTGAATTAATTGGATATGAAAAGTAAACACTCCTCTCTCTCTATGGGATCGACACCCTTAATACTACCATATTCTACAAGGATTCGTGCTATTGCGAGTGGAATATCTTGACACACATCAGTAGCCACTATCAAAATACCAACCACATGGACCTAGTGCTCTAAGTGCAGTATGCATGGCAAGGTAGTTTAAATTTCTTTACCTAAACAAGTTTAGATTCATTATGCAATGATTTCCTTATTGTTCTAGGCAAAGTGTCACAAGGTTCAGGCGTCTTTTTTATTATCTTCTTCTTATTAGAACTTTCCAGATTTTTTAATTTTTTCCTAAGTTCAATTTTTCCTTTCTGACACTAATACTTGATATGCCCTTTTTCACCACAAAAATGACATGTTGAAATAAGTTTCGGAGAACTAGTGATAACAGAAGGTTTGGCTTCAACTTTCATAAAAACATCTTCAGATTTTTAGAAATACAAATCCTTTGAAGTTGAAGCCAATTCTTTAATATTACTAATATTCTCAACCACTCCTTTCAACTTATCAATTTTGCAAGTTTAAGTGTCAAATTTTTTAAAAGACTGTTTTGATTTAAGAAACTCACTACTCAAATTATCAATTTTAATTTCAAGTAATTTATTGAACCTTTTTACTTGTTCAAGCTCCTTTTCTAGAAAATCATCCTCATGAAGAAGATTCAAATTTTTATGGCCAAGTTCTTTCAAATTTTTATTAGACACAGAAACTTCTTACTTATAAATATCTCTATCAAGTTCTGCAAGATTTAATTTTTCTAATAAATTTTCAAAATCCTTTTTAAACTTAGAGCACTCAATTTGCATACTTGTGACTGAAAAAAAAAAAAAAAAAAAAGAAAAAAAAAAAAAAGAAAAAAAAAAGGAGATAAATGCAACATATCAATAGAAGGTGACCTTTCAAACATAATGCAAAAATCACAATAACTAAACAAATATGATCTACTCAATATATCGATTAACGTACCCATTCTAATACCAAATGTGAGTTACGTGGAGCGGAAGCTGTTAGTTGATTTAATTGTGATTAACTCTTTTAATGACCTAGATGAGATTATTAGGTTAACTTACCCAATTTTTGTGAATGATTAAATTACCTAAGCAATATGATCAATTTAAATATCCACAATCACGAAGATAAATACTGAAAAGTAAAGCAAGTAGATTTAGAGAGATTGCACCAGGATTTTAGCAGGAAACCCCAAATTGGTAGACTAGACCAATTGTTTTGGGACAAACCTCATGGACTGTGCAGTTCAAAGCAAACCGATCCACTATATTTGAAACAAAGTATAATGGAATTTGACTCAGGCTTATAAGATATAAATTTTGTAATTGGCAATTTTCGGTAACAAAATAAGTCCTAGTCGAAGTGTAATTACAAGTTACTATATCAGGATCGACAACAATTACGGAATTGGAAGGTTGTTCAAAGATGCCATAATTGAGATCATCAAGAAAGGAAAGAACAACACTTTAGGAAGAAATCTAAAAAGGTTAGGACGCATTCTATACTTGGTATATTTTCAGAAAATTCCAAAACAGTGTTTTTACCAAGTTTCAGCCTTAGGATTCAAGACTAACAGACTTGAACCGGTTCAAGCTTTTTCGAACCGGTTCAAGAACCTTCAAATTTTTTTGAAAAGACTCTTTCATTCTTAAACTAGTTCATCCTTTCTTGAACCAGTTCAAGAGTCTTCTACAAGTTTTGGAAATTAGCAATCCTATTCTAATTTCTTTCCAAATTGGTTTAGAATTGTACCAAAAGTCCAATGCATGAAATTTCCTATATTTTCTAAAGGATTAGGTCTTTGAAAATTCTATAGAAACCCTGATAGTCATCTAGGTTTAGTATCGGCTTTTGCTATATCAATTCATTATTCTTAAAAGCCTTGGGAAGATTATTTTGGTAGAAAATCAAAGAGATTTCTCTGTTCATCTTTCTAGAACACACACATAAACACATAGTGAGTCTAATAGTGTTGTTCAAATCTTGATCGTGATCAAGGTCTTGTATCAACAGTGATCAGCGAAAAATAGATCCACTTCTACACCAAATTCAGATATTGAAGAACAGAAGTAAAACCGATCATACTTTGAAAGGGCCAAAGCATTCGAGGAGTGTTGTTTGATCTACCTGCTACCCTTCTGCAAAGATCAAGCATAAGCCTGAGGTCAAGTTGTTGTTAGACGGGACGTCACAAAACTAGAGGATTGTCAGCTATTTGTATTTGGTAGAATGATAGGGTGTGAGCTAGAGTCAAAGTTCAGTGTACTTTGTTTCATACATAGTGGATCGGTTTACTTTGGACTTAACAGTCCACTAGGTTTTTTCCGCGTAAACAGTTAATCTATTTTATCAACTGGGTTTCCTCACGAAAAATTCTGGTGTCATCTCTAACTCTTGACTTTGCTTTATTTTACTGTACATGTGATTAATTATTTAATTGCTAAAATAAGTAAAGTTAGAAAGACATAGATCTGTTTCTGAAAATACAAAACTATCTAAATCTTTCACTGCGTACAACTCATAAGGCTCACACACTATCATTCTACCAAACACCAATTGTTGACAATCTTCTGGCTTTGCGACATCCCGTCCAACAGCTCTTGACCTCAGGTTCACTCTTGTTCTCTGTAGAATTATTACTGGTAGATCAAACAACACCCCTAGAATGATTTAACCCTTTCAAAGTGTGATCGCTTCACCCATGTTCTTCAAGATTTGAACTTCAATGTAGAAGAATTAAATCTGCTCTTCCAGAATCTATTAATCTTTAATTAAGCTCCAATTTTGATGAGATAGAGAATAACGCTACTAAATCACTCATGAATTTATATGTGTGCTCTCAAAAATAAATTAAGAATAATCAGATTTTATTTTCTGAAAAATCTATTTCGAAAGGCTTTCTTAAGATAATGAATTTATGTTCCTGAAGTCATACATTAGTAATGAATGAAAGAGGCATTATATAGAAGATTGGAAGACCTAAGCATACTTGCAAAACAAGTATAATTCATGCATATGTTTTATAAGGAAGTTTGGACCAAAAAGGAATCAAAATGGATAAAGAAACTGATGTTTCTAAACTAATTCGCAAGCCTTGAACCAGTTTAGGATTTGTTGAATCGGTTCAAGATGACCAGGGAAAATTCAAAGAATCCCTCTTGATTCTTGAACCAGTTCAGCATTCTTTGAACTGGTTCAAATTGGTCAGTCTTAAATTATTCATAAATTCTCAGATGTTAAACCTGTTCATTGAATTCTTGAACCTGTTCGCTCAGATGTTAAACTTGTTCCCTGAATTCTTGAACCAGTTCAAGTTGGGCAGAAAGTAATTTCTCCCTAAAAACTTCCAAAACTTCCTAAGTGTTCTCACACACTCACAAAACTTTCCTAAAGCATTGTTGTCATCATCCCGGAATGTATTAAACCATAAACACTTGAACTTCTTTAAATCCGCATCTGATCTTCAATCTTAAATTTTTGAACTGAAAAATTAAAACTCGATCAGACTTATTCTGACAACAAAATTAGCCAATTACAAAATATATATCTCACAATCCGCACACCGAGGTATATGCAATGGTTATCAAATATGGTACCTGTTATTGTTATTAAGAAGAATGACAAGCTACAGATTTGTGTGGATTTTTGTCGTGACCCTGGATTTTTCAACCCGGTGTCCTATGATAAACCGAAGATTGACCCGATAACAGATCCAGATGCAGAAGCAAAGAAACAAGACAATGGTCTCTCAAGGCATAACACACCTTTAAGACCCTAAGATGATCTTCCATGAGGTCACGAAACCCAAAGGAATAACCGGAAGTGAAAGCTAGAATGAAAACGTCACTTGGTACCCTATGGTACCAATGACAACCAAAGAAGCAAGATTTAGTTCAAACTAGACCATGTGTGTCATAGAATGGCTCAAACAAGATAAACAAGGTCCTGTAGGAACAACAAACAAAGTTAACCTGTCGAGGCAACAAACCAAAAAAAACCTACAAGGCAGCTCCATTTCGGTCGACTGAAATTGAGCTTCGGTCTGCTGAAATGAGCCAGAAAAAGAAGAGGAAATGAGCCTTCAGTTCGGTCGACCGAAATGACAAACTAGTCGACCGGTTTGTGGCTCGAGATGAAAAATGGCTACTGGAATTGAGTTTCCACTGCTCAATTGAAGTTCAAAGGGCATCGGTTGACCGAAATAAGCCACCGGTCGACCGAAACAGGTCGAAAATGTGAAGAATGAACCTGCTATGCACCAAAACTGAAAAAAAGACTTTAAGTCTCATTTGCATAACCTATGGCATGATCAATTTACATTATATGCTAATGTGTGATGGTGTGAACATACGCGCAAGTGTAATATGATATTTTAGACGTGCTACAATGGCCCATGGCCTTATTACATTTCATTTACAAGATTTGATATACCAAACCACAAGGTTAGCTAAAATACGTTTCAAGGGCAAAACTTGAAGTTTTAAATGCGTACACTTGAACTTTAAAGTTTATGGCCCTTGGCCTCATGTCATACATATCAATTACGTCACAAAAGGTGTACTTATGTACACTTTACACATTTAAAACAAAATTACAAGTTTGGTCATACAAGTTGCAAATATGGTTTCATGCTAACATTTTGATGGAAATGGTACTTCAAGTCTACGAAACTTCCATGCCATAGTGTGCATCCCAAATCAAGGTCCATGTACATGAAAAATGTCCCCACTACGTGGGTGAGTAACAAAAAGCTACTCGTAGGAGATGAGCATGCATTGACCTAGCATTTTACAATTATATCACCTTAGCGTGAAACATGTTAGAGAGGCTCATGCCACCTAACGTCTACATCATAATGAGACTCAGGGAGCATCCTAAGCTACTCATGCAATTGAATTGAACAACGGCATACAAGTATACATGCTCAAATACACTAAACCGTAATAAAACATGATACACGACGTACAAGCATATATGTTCACGTACTCTAAATCATGTTAAATAAGAAAAGCAATATGTAACATACCTACACAAGTATTCGATATACATATAGAGAACTCATAAATCAAGTATACAAATATGAGTATACTAAGCTAAACAATTACGCACATGACAAGTATACATGGCACAAGTATACTAAAATGAAATCCAAATACACAAAACAAGCAGACTAAGCATAAGTATACTAAATAGAGTTTAGACACTCCAACAAGGATACAAGTTCAAGTATACTAAATGAGGTCTAAATACACAAAACAAGTATAAAGTTTCAAGTATACTAATTATGATCTAAAAACACAAAACAAGTATACAATTTCAAGTATACTAAACATGAATCAAATACCTAAGGAAGCATCAATTCTCAAGCTACAAGTAATCCATGATTAACAACTTGAAATTAAATGCAAAATCAAATAGTGGAAAGACTAGGATCCTTGGCTGTAGACCAATCGAGTTATTCTGGGTTACTAGCCCGCAAGGTACTACCTAGTGCGCACGTGTATAAGTTATTCTAGGTAATTACGACCCACAAGGTACTACCTATTGCGCACTTCATATGACTTAGGAAACTCACGAATCCGTACTAGGGCCAGACCCTAGCCATCACATGAACATGATCCTTATAAGCCTCCAAAAACAATAAGTTCAAAACTTATGCAAAATCAATAAGTTAAACCAAACTTATACATTTCAAATAATGTCTAGGAATCAATTTACATGCACAAGTAAGGTTGAATCTACACAAACCATGTCCTAGAATTCAAGTCTTGATAGCATATGACGTGTCAAATCTCTATCATGCAATTTATACACAAAGTAAGAATATTTTACAACAATTGAACCACATTACTATCCTAAGCCATAAGTACTAAATAAGTTACAATTTAGTAACAAGCTCTCAAGGTAAGCAATTGTAATATTTTAACAAACTATATACCTACACAAGATGTATTTAAACGAGCTATTCAAGACAATGATATCACCTATCATGCTAAGTCAAATTACCATCTTTAGAGGCTACAAGTACTAATTCTACAACAAGCTAGTAGCATGCTCACAAGGTAATTAAACGGACTACATTTCAAAGAATTATCAACCTATTACATCCAATATCAATTTAAGTGACTAACACACTTAAAACAAAATTAATTAAGCTAATTAATTAATTTTTCTCTAGATTTTCAAACATATCCAAATATCCTCAATTTAACATATGTTAAAGAACTCATCAAGGCCTACTTTAATATCACATTACAAGTTGATTTCATGCTTGATACAACTATCTGAATTAATCTTTTACAAAAGATAAATATTAAATAAGTTTTGCAATTCTTATTCAAATGCCCCAAATTTAATATATGTTACACAACTCACCAAGGCCTAATTTACTAGCATGCCATAATTTAATTCTAAACTATATACCATCATTAGAATTAAATCATAAACAAAGAAAATAAATAAATTAAATTCTAATAACTTGAACAAGGCATGCTCACAAGTTGTATATGCTTATAAAACAATCAATACAATAATAATATAAACCTAAGACATCCCCTACCTCAATTTGAGATGAAAATCTCAAAAGTCCACAGAAAAAAAAAAAATGCTCCGAATCCGATGATACCGAAGGGTTTTGTCGGGGACAACACGATCAACATGAACCCACAAGAAGCCCCATCAAAATCACAACTTGACTTCAAACCCAAACTCAAGAAACGGTCAGAAATGAATTCTAATAAGGGGGAAAGGTAGAGCACGTCGAGGGGAACGATAAACATAAAGGCCGAAGAGTTTCCACTAAGGAAATCAAGTGGAGGAGAAGAAAGAATAAAGGCAGCCCCTTGGGCTCCCATGGCAGCCGGCCAAGAAGGTGGAGAAGATGATGGAAATCTTACTTTTTGACTTAAGACCACTATTTATAGAAAAACTCAAAAAGTGCCCCGAAAGGGTCCCGCCGGGTCCGGAAAAGTGGATTTTGAGCAAACGCGCTCAAATGATAAAACTCCGTGAATGAAAAATATTTTAAATAAGAAAATATAAATAACAGAAGAAACAGCGTCGAAAACCGAGTTCCGAGCAAAGAGATATACCCCAAACAAGTTCAGCGGCAACCGGGTCCAGAAACCCTGAAACTGGAGAAAAATGACCAGAAGGAAATTCTATGAGTACACGACTCGACAAAATGTGAAAATGAATCCCGTATGAAGGTCCAGGCTCGAGATGAGATATTTTGCATTAACTTTCGTTAATTGCACAATGGCCCCTACAAAAAGGATTAATTGCAAAACTGCCCCAGAATGAAAATATCTTTCAAAAGATATTTTCTTAGATACCCCTGAAATAAAATATCTTCAAAAGATATTTATAAAAAACACCCTAAGAAAAGAAAATGATTTTGAAAAACTAAGCATCCATGCCCCTATCTACACCGGGAGCAATCAGAGTATTTTTCCGCAAAAGTAAAGATACGTTTTTTGTGGAAACCACTTAGAATGATGATACGTGAAGTCAAAAACCAACTCCAAACACAAGGAGTGAGGTTATGCCAACAAAGTGACAAACGTGGAAAAGATAAAATAGGGAAAATGACAAAACAGGGAAAAGGACGAAAAATGAATTGTGTCGAAAAACAAAAAACGTGAAAATGACTCGGTCCTCAAAGAAAGTTGTTAATCCAAAGGAAAGAGTCTTAGAAACTATTTCTGAGCACTCAAGATGACACTAAACGGCGAGAAACCGAACTTAGAAAAGGAATTTCAACCCAAAAAAAAAAAAAAAAATTCATCCGTAAAATCCTAAGAAAAAAAGGAAAGGAAGGAAATGACCGGGTCATTACAACCTACCCTCCTTAAAGCAATTTCATCCCCGAAATCAGGAACATTCCCAGAGAAGCCGAAGAAGGACTGTACACAAGGTCACACGACAGAACAGATCATAAAGTACCTAAGGACAATTCCAAAGGTCTCAAGATCAATGAAGAGACACGAAACCGCAACTAGTGAGACACCTCTCCAACGAATTGACATACTGACCCAATGTTAACCACCCAAAGGAGATCAAGGCAACTACATAACTAAACAAGGAACACAACCAGAAGCAACATGGCAGCATGAATACTGACTAGAACCCACCCACAACGTACCCAAGGTGCGGTAGCATCCACAGTGTCAAGTGTCCTCCCAAACTCACACTACTAGCTAGGTAATGCAAGGTAGCATCGACGGCAACTAGCACTCGCCCACACATAACCTGTACGGTAGCATGAGAGTGTAATAACCCAGATTTTCACGGATAATTTTTTTCCGTTGTCTTTTCCTTTTTGGGTTCGGTTTTTCATCACTTGATGTCGTCTCGAGTGCTCTGGAATGATTTTTGAGACTCTTTTCCTTAGATTGACAACTTCCTTTGGGGATTGTGTCATTTTCATATTTTATTTTTCCGAACACTATTCACATTTTGTCTTTTTCTCGTTTATCCTTTTTCCTTTCACAACCTCACTTTTTGTGTTCGGATTTGATTCCGGTTTTGCATGCATTCATGATATTTGATTTCCATGATAGTGGTATTTTTACTTTTCTAGAAAAGCATGTTGATTGCTTACTTCCTTTATAAAGGGGCATTAATGCATACTTTAGTGTAATTCTTCTTAACTTGTGGGGTTTTAGTGTAATTAAATTAAGTAATTATTTTTTATCTTGGGGACCATTTTGCAATTAAATTTGGAAGATATTTTCAAAAAGGACCTTTTTGTAATTTTTGAAAAGTGTGAAAAGTGTCACACTCTCATTAGTTCACTTGTTGACATTTGTGTGGAAACACTTTGATGCATTGGATGATGACATTTGGAGGGTGAGGATTCACCCACTTGTTGGCCTAGGATTGGTGCACTTATTGGCTTGGATGGTTGACAAGTGTAGGTGTGGGATTAAGCCTAGGAAGGAGCCATGGATTGGCGACAAGTGTAGCTTCACAATTTAGTCTTGCAAATATCTTTGGGCCACTTTGGGATTATGGTTTTAAAGGAAGGTTTTTGTGCAATTGACCATAAATGTGTGTGTTGACCATGGTGTAGGATCACATAGTGAGTAGAGGATTTCTATTTCCTCCACTCACACATTTTCACATTTCATCTCTTTCTTCCTCACCACAAAACCCTAGCCTCTATGGATGAAGTTTGAAGCTTTAGGCATTAACCTTGATCTTTGAGGCCCTTCCATTTACTTTAGACCATAAAGTTTAGAATACTTTTTGTTCCCATCATCCTCATCTTCAAAACCCTTAAAGGATCTAGCCTAACTCTTAGTTTTGCTTTGGTATCTAGAGATTCAATTCTCTAGTGAGGTATTGATCTATTATTTTGAAGTATTTTTATGTCATTATTGTGTGTTTTACATGCATAGAAGAGAAGGACTTGTATTCTGCCCTTAAACTGTTTTAACTTAAAATAAATCTTGTTAAATTAAATATATAACATGAAAATATAATCAATTAGCTTCCATTTAGTTTTGATTTCATGTAATTTGGATTTAAAATGAATTAGTTATAAATTTTTGAAGTTGCAAGCTAGTTGCTGGAAATTTAAATTTTTCTTATCTGGTCCGGAAATGAATTTTTATATGGAGCTGTGGTACTTCAATTACCTTGAAATTTTAATGGAACTTTCTCCATGGATTTTACACTACTCAGAATTTTTTCATGATTTTAGAGCATTTCTAAATTTTTTTAAAAATCCGAGACTATCTGTTGTCCATGTTTTTATTGCAACTGGAAAACATATTTTTAGATGATTTATTTCACTAACCTTTTGACATTGGATCATGGTTTAAATTTTCAGTTTTACACTCTCATATGTTTACTTCCAAAATAAATTAGATTTGCCCAATTTGGATATCAAATGAATTTTTCATGAATTTTCAAAGTTGGAAGCTACAGGCTGAAAATGTGTTTTTTGGGCAGAATTTGTTTCAAAGTTGTGGGTCAAAACTGTTTCAATTGGGAAAATATTTTGTTAAACTAAATTGATATTATCAAATTACAGTGTTTAAGCTTTCATTGGGCTTTGGATTCATTTAATTTGGATTAGAATTGAAATTTTTATGAATTTCCCAAGTTGAAGGTAACAAGCTGAAATATCTGTCTTGCGAACCAAAATTTTGGGGTGATTTCACTTCGGTGGTAATTGGGATTTTCATTCCAATTGAGGTAGGTCTTCTAGGCTTTTGTGTGTGTTGTATTGAGTGTTTAGCATGATTATACAACTTAATTACATGCCTTATATCGATTCTAGAAAATTAGTATTAATTATTTCTTTGTATGAAATTTAATTCACAAGGATGTGTATAACTTAGAACGGAATTGTGGCATGCTAGAAAATCATGTTTTAATATGTTTGTTAACATATATTAAATTGGGATAAATTGAATAAGAATTGCATATTTTATTTAATATTTATCTTTTGTGAAAGATTAAATCCCATGGCCGTACCTAGTATAAAATTGACTTGCGATATGCTTTTAAATTATGTCTTGGCATATTGTTTAACATATTTTAATTTGAGAGCATTTGGACAAGTATGAAAATCTAGAGATTTTAATTAAAATGATTAATTAAAATCTAATTAAGGGTTCCATTGGCCTAATTAAGTGTTTAACTTGATATTTGTGATAACTATGACTTATGTTCTAGCATATATTAATTTGGAACCATTTGATGTTGTTTTAGAAGTTAGGGATTTGATTATCATGATTTAATTAAATTCCACTTTATTGTTCTTCTGGCCTAATCGAGTTTTGATGTGGTGTATGTAATGACCATGCTATATTGTTTATCATGTATTAATTGGAGGCCATTTGATTGAGATTTGAAACCTAGGGAATGTAATTAGTTTATAGATTAAATTCTGTTTCTATGGTATTATTGATTAACTCATGTATTTGACATTGATAGTATGTTGAAAGCATGACTTTTGACTTATAATGAATTTATGAGTTTATGTTTTCAATATTGGATTACATTGTTATAGCGTGTAACGAATCGCACTTTGAAGATTCGACATTGTCATCCTATAGTAGTTGTGGATTTAGAGCATGTGTTGTGTGGATACAATCTACTTGTGCATGGAAGGTGACTTAGTGCATTATATAAATTACGTATAAGTTGTGAACTTATTTGATTATTTTGGAGTCTTGGGATATTATTACTGTGATATGTCTAAAGTTCGGCTTTAGTGCTGGAGGTATGAGTTCTCCCCAATTGAGATAGTGCGCACTAGGGTGGTCTTCCCAGCGGGTTAATGCCCGGAATAACCAATTTGTTCTTGGTTTAGTCCGAGACGTGATGTCCAAGTTTTCCACTATTTATTTTCGCATTCAATTCCAAGTTATCAATCATGTTTATATTGTGACTATGGTTTTGGCTATTGGCGATTTGATGTTGTTAAGTACATCCATACTAAATTGCTATATTTAGTTGATTTAGCATTTAGATTTCAAGTTGATAACTTTGAGAATCTATATCTAGTTGCTTTATGTAAGCATGTTTCTATCTGGTTGCTTTGTGTAAGCATGTTTTTAACTAGTTGCTTTGTGTAAGCATGTTATATCTTGTTGCTATGTGTAGCATGCTCCTGTGTTGTTGAAATTACATAAAGGATGTGTTTTATGCTAGAAATGATCTTAGGTATCTAGGATGCTCCCTGAGTCTCACCTTTGACATAGACGTTAGGTGAAATGAACCACAATGATTAAATCATGTACACTTGTAAAACGTAGATCGATGCATGCTCATTTCCTACAAGTATCTTTATGTTACTCACTCCTACGATACTGGGGTATATTTCAAGTACAGAATACAAGATTGGAGATTGCAATTGCTTGGGTGATTTGCTGAGTTGAGCTTCTTTAGAAACATTCTTGTTCATATGCAAGTGTTAGCATGTTCATGATTTGTCTATGAAATGGAATTTTTCTAACTTGGAGATCTAACATGTCAAATGTTGTAAATGAGTTGTAATAAGGCCATGGGCCATTGTAACATGATTAAAATACCATTTTTTACACTTGCGTGTATGTTCACATCATCACACAATAGCATATAATGCAATTTGATCATGCCATGGTGAGTCATTTTGATGCCTTAGGGATGACGTGCATCTCTAGTGGCCACTTAGTTTCCTTCGTTTCCACATTTCGGATCCGTTATCGGGTCATTCTTTTGGTTCATCACAGGACACACTGGGTTGAAAAATCTAGGGTCGTCACAGGCAGTATAAAGCTCTAATTCATCACCTGCCTCCAACAAGCTTACCCGTGAAACCGATCGATACAAATGACATCAATGTCAAAATGATCATTACTAAAAGCACCACGGAAACCAGGCATTCTGTGAGAGTTGCGATATGGTCCAAAATGTCCGGCCGGACCATTCTAGCCAATCCAAAACTCTGACAACAATATCATAGGCACCGCTACGCTTAAGGCATTAAATCCTCAATACTGGAAACTAACAATCCCAAGTCTTAAAAACATCATTGTCAACCACATCAGTCACAAATCCAAAGCCTGACAAGTCTATGCCCTCAAGCCAATGGATCGGACTTTACAAAATCAAGCAACATCATCATCGCCCTAGCCACAATGACTCCCAACAAGACAATGCACCCAGAATCCTCCATGTCGTTCTAAAGCTGATCTACTACAAGGCTACGCCTAGGAATCAAGACATCGTATCAAGCTCACACACACAATCCTGACAACCAAGGTCACATAACCCCAAGCACAGTGCGGAATGATAAATGAAATGAACTAATAAAATAATTAGTCATGAAACATATATATATATATATACAAGTATACATTCACAAGTATACTAAGAAATGTCAAAACGGAAACGCAATATATGTATATGTACAAGTATACACTCATAAGTGTACTAAGCAGTACTAAATCCATGCTAGACAAGTATACGCGCTCAAATATACTAAACCAAAATGAAATAAAATAAACAATGTGCAAGCATACTAGATACAAGTATACTAAATGTAAATAAAAGTCCACGCACCTTACAACTAAACACATAGTGTACAAAGCAATCAAATATGCTACCTATCACATAGGGGTCAAGTATCAGAGACATGCTACACATCACCTATGACGCCAGCATGACAAGAAGATATAGTAAATGGAAAACACATCATCTATCTCATCACATAACCACCAAATAGTCACACTCCCTAACATGTTTCTAAGGCATGCTCAAAACGACAAGGCATATAAACATGTAAGAATGACTATGCAATTAACAATCCCACAAAATCAAAAGCAAGAAGGGATGAAATGCCTTTTAGAAGGACAAACTCACTGAAAGTGAATCCCAAAAACCCAGATGAGTCCAATCCCTCACCACAAGGAAGTGAATCATCTCCCAAAATGAACACTAAGGTCCCTGAAACAAAAGTCTACAAGTCTTTCCTAAGACTGGCTCAAACACAAGGTGGAATCCTAATGCCACACAAAACAAACAACGAGGTAATGGGTAGCCCCAATACTAACCATTACGAGGCACCAACAAGAGATCTTAACTCAAGACACCGATGAGTTCGATAGGAACTCTACAGGATCTTATTAGAACCCTAAACATAATCCCAAGACTCCAATGACGAGGGAGAGTAATTGATTGCACCAATGCAATTAATTACACAAAAACACTCACACCCCAACCTAAGCTCGTAAGAGCTATCCAAGGCAAAACAAGAAGAATTCTAGGTCAATGCACCTATCAAATCCCTAACCTTCATTCCAAGAAGAAGAGACGCGAGGACCTCACCGTGAGGCTTACGAAAACAAATCTCCCAATCCCTTAGAGAGGACTTGAGTCAATCCGACTCATCGCCCCATGACGCTAGAAACAAGATCTCAATGACATCACCACATCAAAGTCACCATGAAACCCCAAGAGATGATGCCCTAGCATTAATCTCAACCGACCAAGCTGGGATAACCCACAATGCCTAAATAAGACATAAAAATAAGTAGTTAACGCGTAACATAGCAATGCATTACTTACTTACACAAATAGAAAATAATCACATAAGGCATGTCAATGTATACACCATACAGTCATACTAAAAATAACAAGCACATGTAATACGCCAAAGCAAACAAGCATAACCCTCATGCTAAGCAGACAAACGTAAATCAACATGCTAAAACAGACAAGCACATACAATGTACTAAGACTTACAAGCATATACAATGTACTCAGACAGACTACCACATACAATATACTAAAGCAACAACCATATATATCATGCTGAGACAGTTAAAGAAACTTCTAAACATACGTCCACATAAGCACGTAAACATGTTATCAAGAAGCAACTAAACATATAGAGCATGGCAACACAAGCATGATATGCACCCAAAACCTGTCGTCCTAAGGTTTTCGAACCTAGGAGCTCTGATACCACTTGTTGTGACCCTAGATTTTTTAACCCAGTGTCCTGTGATGAACTGAAGATTGACCCGATAACGGATCCAGATGCGGAAGCAAAAGAATAAGATAATGGTCTCTCAAGGCATAACACACCTCTAAGACCCTAAGATGACCTTCCATGAGGTCACAGAACCCAAAGGAATAACTGGAAGCAAAAGCTAGAATGAAAAGGTGACTTGGTACCAATAACAACCAAAGAAGCAAGATCTAGTCATAGGAGATGAGCATGCATCGACCTAGCATTTTACAATTATATCACCTTAACGTGAAATATGTTAGACGGGCTCATGCCACCTAACATCTATGTCATAATAAGACTCAGGGAGCATCCTAAGCTACTCATGCAATTGAATTGAACAACGGCATACAAGTATACATGCTCAAATACACTAAACCGTAATAAAACATGATACACGACATACAAGAATATATGTTCAAGTACTCTAAATCATGTTAAATAAGAAAAGCAATAACTAACATACCAACACAAGTGTTCGATATACATATAGAGTACACATAAATTAAGTATACAAACATGAATATACTAAGCTAAACAATTACACACAAGTATACATGGCACAAGTTTACTAAAATGAAATCCGAATACACAAAATAAGCATACTAAGCGTAAGCATACTAAATAGAGTTTAGACACTCCAACAAGGATACAAGTTCAAGTATACTAAATGAGGTCTAAATACACAAAACAAGTATAAAGTTTCAAGTATACTAATTATGATCTAAATACACAAAACAAGTATACAATTTCAAGTATACTAAACATGATTCAAATACCCAAGTAAGCATCAAATTCTCAAGCTACAAGTAATCCATGATTAATAACTTAAAATTAAATGCGAAATCAAATAGTGGAAAGACTAGGATTCTTGGGTGCAAACCAATCGAGTTATTCCGGGTTACTAGCCCGCAAGGTACTACCTAGTGCGCACGTGTATAAGTTATTCCGGATAATTACGACCCACAAGATACTACCTATTGCGCACTTCATATGACTTAGGAAACTCACAAATCCGTACTAGGGCCAGACCCTAGCCATCACATGAATATGATCCTTACAAGCCTCCAAAAACAATAAGTTCAAAACTTATGCAAAATCAATAAGTTAAACCAAACTTATACATTTCAAATAATGTCTAGGAATCAATTTACATGCACAAGTAAGGTTGAATCTACACAAACCATGTCCTAGAATTCAAGTCTCTATTATGCAATTTATACACAAAGCAAGAATATTTTACAACAATTGAACCACATTACCATCCTAAGCCACAAGTACTAAATAAGTTACAATTTAGTAACAAGCTCTCAAGGTAAGCAATTGTAATATTCTAACAAGCTATATACCTACACAAGATATATTTAAACGAGCTATTCACGACAATGATATCACCTATCATGCTAAGTCAAATTGCCATCTTTAGAGGCTACAAGTACTAATTCTACAACAAGTTAGTAGCATGCTCACAAGGTAATTAAACGGACTACATTTCAAGGAATTATCACCCTATTACATCCAATATCAATTTAAGTGACTAACACACTTAAAAAAAAATTATTTAAGCTAATTAATTAATTTTTCTCTAGATTTTCAAACATATCCAAATATCCTCAATTTAACATATGTTAAAGAACTCACCAAAGCCTGCTTTAATATCACATTACAAGTTGATACAACTATGTGAATTAATCTTTTACAAAAGATAAATATTAAATAAGTTTTACAATTCTTATTCAAATGCCCCAAATTTAATATATCTTACACAACTCACCAAGGCCTAATTTACTAGCATGCCACAATTTAATTCTAAACTATATACCATCATTAGAATTAAATTCTAATAACTTGAACAAGTCATGCTCACAAGTTGTATATGCTTATAAAATAATCAATCAATAATATAAACCTAAGACATCCCTTACCTCAATTTGAGATGAAAATCTCAAAAGCCCACTGAAAAAAAAAAATGCTCTAAATTCGACGATACCAAAGGGTTTTGTCGGGGACAACACGATTAACATGAACCCACAAGAAGCCCCATCAAAATCACAACTTGACTTCAAACCTGAACTTAAGAAACGATCAGAAATGAATTTTAATAAGGGGAAAAAGGTGAAGCACGTCGAGGGGAACGATAACGTAAAGGCCGAAGAGTTTCTACTAAGGAAATCAAGTGGTGGAGAAGAAATTATGAAGGCATGCCCTTGGGCTCCCATGGCTACTGGCCAAGAAGGTGGAGAAGATGATGGAAATCTCACTTTTTGACTTAAGAACCCTTATTTATAGAAAAACTCAAAAAGTGCCCCGAAAGGGTCCCGCCGGGTCCGGAAAAGTGGATTTTGAGCAAACGCGCTCAAATGACAAAAATCCATGAATAAAAAAGATTCTAAATAAAAAAATATGAACAACGGAAGAAATGGCATCAAAAACCGAGTCCCGAGCAGAAAGATATGCCCCAAACAAGTTCGGCGGTAACGGGGTCCAAAAACCCTGAAACTGGAGAAAAATGACCAGAAGGAAATTCTATAAGTACATGACTAGATGAAATGTGAAAATGAATCCCGTACGAGGATCCAGGCTCTAGACGAGATATTTTGCAATAACTTTCATTAATTGCACAATGGCCCCTACAAAAAGGGTTAACTGCGAAACTACACCAGAGTTAAAATATCTTCCAAAAGATATTTTCTTAGATACCCCTGAAATAAAATATCTTCAAAAGATATTTATGAAAAATACCCCAAGAAAAGAAAATGATTTTAAAAAACTATGCATTCATGCCCCTATGGACACCAGGAGCAACCAGAGTACTTTTCTGCAAAAGTAAAGATACGTATTTCGTGGAAACCACTTAGAATGATGATACGTGAAGTTAAAAACCAACTCCGAACACAAGGAGTGAGGTTATACCAACAAAGTGACAAACGGGGAAAATACAAAATAGGAAAAATGACAAAACAGGGGAAAGGACGAAATGTGAATAGTGTCGAAAAATGAAAAATGTGGAAATGATTCGGTCCTCAAAGGAAGTTGTCAATCCAAAGGAAAGAGTCTCAGAAACCATTTACGAGCACTCAAGACGGCAATAAACAATGAGAAACCGAACTTAGAAAAGGAATTTCAATGAAAAAAAAATTCATTCGTAAAATCCTAAGGAAAAAAGGAAAGGAAGGAAATGACTGGGTCATTACAATTTTTGCAATCTCAACACAACAACTCCTAAAGATGAGTATCGCATGCCAGTGGCCGATCCGTTGATAGATGCTACAGTGAACCATGAGATTATATCCTTCATAGATGGGCATTATGGGTATAACCTATAAAGACCGTGTCTTCTTTTCCCATTTTTGATTTTGTCATTCATTTTTTTTTTTTTTAATTATTTAATTTTTTTCGGTGCTCGAGAACGATTTCCGGCACCATATGCATTGCATTATATTATCTTGTACTACCCGCGTATTTCTTAATGTCATTGTAAAGCATGCTCATATGTTTTTGATTTATAGGGGTATAGATGCATGGTTTCTTCAAAAACATTTTTGTTTTTCGGGGTGTTTTACGTAATTAAGTTTTATAGTTATTTTTCCTTAGGGACTTTTGTGGAATTATTCTTTAAAATATTTTGTGGAGGGACTAATTTGCAAATGGGGAAAAAGAGTGACAAGTGGCACTCTCCCATTGAACCACATGTTGACTAACCATTAGTGCACTTGTTAGCTTAAATTGTTGACAAGTGTAAAGCTAGGATCAAACCTTGTAAGGAGGCCTAGATTAGTGACAAGTGGAGGGTGGATGTGTGTGTGAGAGAGAGAGGTGGTGTTGGTGTGTGTGTTTGGCCAACAAAGGGGTTAGAGTTAGTGGGAAAAGTTGTGAAACTTGTCTTCCACACTTAGCCACCATTGAAACACCTTGAAACCCTAGCCACCATTTTCAGAATTCGAACCTCTTCCCTGAGGAATTTAGTCTTCCACCTTGAAGATAAAATCTTCCTCTCTTCCATATCTAGAACACCTTTTTTTTCAGTTCCTCCATTTGTCCTTGTTTGCCCCGGATTTTAGAGGGACAATCCTCTAGTGAAGCTATTTGGGAAAACCTAAAACCCTAGTTTCCATTTCTGAAATTTGACCTCCTTCCCTTGGGATTATGGTCTTCCACCCTGAAGATAAAGGTTTTCTCTCTTCTTTATCTAGAACACCTTTTCACAGTTTTTCAATTAGAGCTCGTTTGCCCTCAATATCGGAGAAACAATCCTCCAGTGAGGTAAAGGTTGTCTTATGTTTATCCTCCTATTGTTTCTTGTTTCCTTTGTTGTTAATATATATTATATGCATGTAAATTGAAGTTCTAGGGTTGTTTTATATTAATTAAGATTATATCTAACCTAAGGTTTCATTTTTGTACAAGATATATATGTGATTATTCTATTGTATTGTTTTTGTTTAACTTAGTAGATAATGAGAAGCTTGCGATAAGTTGTTGTTGTTACTTTGATGTTCTAGGATTTTTGTTGTCATTATTTGTGTTGTGATAATTGATTATGTTGTTGTTAAGTTATGGATTTAATGAATACTATGTTAGCATGATTAAATTTCCTTTGTTGATAGCCTACTAGTTATGTTGTTCTATACACCTTGTGAATTTGACATTGTATATGCCATTATAGTTTGAAGAATTAGAGCATGTATTGTGTGGCTTCAAATGTTAGTTATGCATGGAAGGTGGTTAAATACATCGTAGAACCATGTGGTTGTTGTGACACTTGATTGATTTTGGATTCATAGGGCATTTGTTTCGTGATATGGGTAGAGTATGACTCTAGTGCGGGAGGTATGAGTTCTCCTCAATATAGTGTGCACTTAGGAGGTTCCTTGAGGGTTAATAGCCCAAAATAACTATTTGTCTCAGTATGATGTTCATAGCCAGATGTTTATGTCTAAGATTCTAATTGTGTGACTTTGCATTTCAATTCCATGTTGTCAATTTTGTATACTTGTAACTTGTGAATTTTGTATTAGATGTTCAAACTTGGCTTAGTACATTACGTTGAGAATTTTTGTATTGGATGTTCCAATTTGGCTTAGATCGTTGTATTGTGGTTACTTTCAAGTTGTTTCATATATAGCTTAGGATGATCCTTTAGCTCTCCCATTAAACATAGATATTAGGTGGCATGATCCACATGAATTCAGTTTATATTATGTTGCAAAGAACAGCTAAAACTTTAGGGTATACACATGTGCATTATCCTACTGAATAACTCATTTACTCGCCCTAGTTGATTTGGGTCTTTTTTGGGCAAGAAGACACTACTTTGGATGCTCAACATCCCTAGCTTGGCTTATGTAGCATTGAGATATCATTTATGTACTTTTAACATACAAGTGTTAGCATACTTTGATTAGTTTTGCTGTTGAAAATGTATAACTAGTTTAGTAGCATGACTTGCTTCATTTTGGATATATAATGTAAACTTGAATGTCTTATTTTGATTCAACTTCACATGAACGTAATGAGGCCTTAGAGCCATCTTTTGCTTATTGCCCTTTATTAGTAAATTGCATACATAGGCATGTTGCACACACTTGTAAATGATCATTCATGTTTGGGGAACTTATTCATCAATTTTGGGTGCCAAGGAAACCATTTGTAAGCATTTGGAACGCATGTTTAGGTATTATATTGGTTTTGTATCAGTTTTAGCTTCTACAGCTTTTCTAAGCCCTGTTCCCAGGTTTGAGTCGGCCCAATTATCAACTGAGATGACTTATTCTTCAACCGAGCCGACTTGATTCTTTAGGGAGTCGACTTGGTTCATTCACGCCTCATTTTTTTTTTTTTTTTTTTTTTTCACGCTCTCAGCCCAAAGGAATCGACTCAGTTAGTAAGGGAGTCAACTCGGTTGATAACCGAGCCGACTTAATTGTTAACTGAGCCGACTCTTTCTTGTTACTTGGCAACTTTGATGCCATATCTTCAAATGGTCATAACTTATTCATTTTAGATCCAAATTGGATTATTCTGGAGTCTAAATTCAAGGATTTTGAGTCAACTTTCCAATGATACCAATCTCATCTTCCGATTCTTTTTCTACTTAGAGATATAATCATTTAAGAGGGATAGTTTAGGATTTTCTTTTGAACCGGTACAGGATTTCCGTGGGATTTCGCTTCCAATGGCCTTAGGAATTCTTATGAGTTCACTAATTGATTTTATTGGATTTATTTGATCTCATTTGACTTGTTGGGAGTCAAATTTTGTAATGACCCGGTCATTTTCCTTCCTTTCCTATTTCTCAAATTTTACGGATAATTTTATTTTCTTTGATTTTTCTTTTCCGAGTTCGAGTTTTCGTCATTTTGTGTTGTTTTGAGTACTCGGGAATAGTTTTTGAGACTCTTTCTTTTAGATTAACTACGTCCTTGTTCAGACCGCGTCATTTTCACATTTTTTTTTTTTGACATTTTTATTTTTTCGTCTTTTTAGCAATTCTGCTTTTCTTCGCGTAACTTTACTTTTTGTGCTCGGATTTGGTGATATTTGTATTTTTACTTTTGTAGAAAAGCATGCTAGTTGCTTACTTTTTCGTAAAGGGCATGAATGCATAGTTTATTTGGAACATTCTTCATTTTTGGGATTTTTGTGTAATTAAATAAAGTAATTATTTTTTATCCTAGGGACCATTTTTCAATTTAATTTGGAAGATATTTTCAAGAAGGACCTTTTTGCAATTTCAGGAAAGTGTGAATAGTGTCACACCTCTATTGGTCCACTTGTTGGCATCTCATTGGTTCACACTTAGGAGCCTTAAATGATGACATGTGGAGGGTGAAGATTCACCCACCTGTTAACTTAGGATAGGTACACTTTGTTGGCTTGGATGGTTGACAAGTGTTGGCTTAAGATTAAACCTACAATGGATGCTTAGTTTAGTGACAAGTGTAGGCTCCAAAATTAGTCTTGCATTAGTGTCTGTGCATGGTGGTGTAAGAACACATAGTGAGTGGAGAAATACACTAAAATTAGTTTAGGTCTTGTCATTTTATTTTATTAATTCATCTCTTTCCTTTTGAACCCTAACCCTTAGCCACCATTGGAGGAAAGTTTAACCTAGGCTTAAAATCTTGCTTTTGATCTCCTTGCACTCTCATTTAACCTTAAAGCTTGGAATAGAAAAGCTTTACCTCACCTCCCTTTACAAAACCCTTGAAGGAAATCTAAAAATTCCTTTACTTCCCTTGGATTTAAGAGGAACAATCCTCTTATGAGGTAGGGGATGATTTAGGTTTATAATTTATGTATTTTAATGTTTTTGTAGCTTAGAACAATTTGAAAACATATCTTTAACATAATTATAAAAATTTTTGGCAGTAGTACTTTGTATAAAATTAAGTTAAAGCATGATATTGTTAAAGGCCATGACTTGATCTATAGCTTGTATTAGTTTAAAGTCATTTAGAGTTGTTTTGAAATTTAGAGAAATTAATTAAATAATTTAATTAATTTTTATTTATATGTTTCTTTGATTTAAATTAAGTTTTGACTTGATAAATGTAATGGCCATGATATGTTCTTTAGTATATATTAAATTGGAAGCATTTGGAGTTGTTTTAAAATCTAGAGATTTAATTATTTTATTTTAATTAAATTCTATTTAATAGTTCCACTTATTTGATTATGTTTTTGACAAGATATTAAATTACGTCTTGATATGTTCCTTGACATATATTAATTTGAGAATATTTGGATGAGTTTTGAAATCTTTATTTAATTATTTTCTCTGTATGAAATTTAATTCACATAGTTATATCTACTGAGAAATTAACTTGTGACATGATATTATATTAGGCCTTGACTTATTTTTTAACATATATTAAATTGAGAAGATTTGGAGTTGTTTTAAGATCTAGAGATGTTATTATTTTAATTTAATTAAATTCTATTTAATTGTTACAATGATGTAATTAAGTTTTTGATTTCATATATATAATGACCATGCTATGATCTTTGATATATTTTAATTAGAGAATATTTGGATGAGATTTAAAATTTAGAGAAATTAATTATTTTATTTAATTAATTTTCTTTTTTGTTACATTAATGATTTAATCATGTATTTGATGTTGATTGTAAGTTTAAATCATGATTTTAGACTTGTATTATATTCATGAGATTATGTTTTCAATATTGATAATATTGTTGTAGCGTGTAATGAATCGCACACTGAAAATTCGACATTTTGTATGCTATAGTAGTTGTGAACTTAGAGCATGTATTGTGTGTTTTCAAAATTGGTTTGTGTATGATAGATAGTTTGTTACCTTGTATATACATAATGATATAGATACGTTGTTGCACAATTTGTTTATTTTGGAAACTTGGGATGTCGTTTGTTCGATATGACTAGAGTAAGGCTCTAGGGCGAGAGATTAGCTTTCCCCACACGTACGCACTAGGGAGGTTACCCATGGGATAGTAATTCTAAAGTAACTATGTTGTCAGTCCAATCCGATGTGATATCCAAGTCTTCTACTATTTGATTTCGCATTCAATTCCAAATTGTTAATTATGAATTATTTGTACTTCGGGAATTGATGCACAAAGTTTCTTTACGGTTTCGTAAACTAGTGCTTATATACTTGTATACCTCGGATTTATCATTTCAATAACTTGTGTAGTTGAGATGATCCCTTAGTTCACTTTGGAACATAGACATTAGGTGGAATGAACCACTTTAATTGTTTTTGCATTTTATATTTCAACTTGATAACATTGATAATCTATATTTCGTTACTTTATATTGTATGCTCCTATGTTGTTTACTTGCATTAATATTGTGGTTTATGCTAGAAATGCTTTAAAGTAGTTTAGGATGATCATTGAGTCTCACTTTGAACATAGACACTAGGTGGCATGAACCACATGGAATGATCCATATTAATTTGATAAATTTGTAAAACTTTAGGTCTATGCATGTTCATTCCCTACGAGTAATGTAAGTTACTCACCCTACTGAATGCGGTTTGTTTCAGGTAACGAAACGCTATTTTGGGATACATCACATCCCTAGATCACTTTGTATGCTTGGGATATTTTGTAGTACTTTATTCATGCACTTGTTAGCATGAAATGCCTTACTTTTGGTTTAATATGTCAAAATATGTGCACTTTGTTTTAAATATGTAATGTGCACATAAGTGCACCTTTTGAGATGTATTTGACATGTTTGTAATAAGGCCAAGGGCTAATTACTTTAGGTTGCTTCATAAGAACTTTAGATTCCATGTATAATTAAGAAAAATGAAGAAATCGAACGCTATAGCAAGCTATCTTTTACTTGGGATGTGTAAAGTGTGCATAAGCACACCTTTAGGGTCTCTTTATATATGTATGAAGTATAACCAAGGGCCAAATGGTCTTTTGAAGGCATCTATGTGTTTTGGTTTCAAACTTTTCTTTTAAAAGTCATTTTAGGTGAAATTTTAGGTTTGGTAGGTCGAATTTTGCATTGGGGGTTATTCGAAGCCGTAGAACATTCCCGCACGTCTTAAAACACTTATTACATTTTGCGTGTACAATCGTTTTAGCACACAACTTCATATTTGTCAAAATTAGCACTTGAAGCAAAGTTGCATTTTTAGGTTTTTTGTCAAAATTGAGGTCTCTAAATGGCTTCAAAACATCTGATTGCAGCATAGATGGGTCACGCCCGGTTAGAGGTGGGTATCCGGTCCCGCTGCAATAACAATAGAAAAGGTTGAGTTGGTTCTGTTCGAATAGGTTTTCTAGTTAGATCCTTAATTCAATTCCGAAACTTCAGCATCTTCGGTGAGAAGCGGGATACACTCATTTCCAGGAAGATGGCTCTTTGTCAAGCGGATGTCGCATAAGGGCATTTTAAGAATTTCACATCAAAATTAATTTTTTTTTTTTTGACATAGTCAGCTAGAAAACTTGATTTTAAGGGGGGTTTCTTCTTTGAATTTTTCCAAAAATATTCATTTAAGGGTCCATTTTTGCTCTCTGTTCAACATTTTCTACCAAAATCAACTGCTATCAGCATTTGGCTTGGCCGCAGGTGCGTGGGTGCGCGCGCGCGGGGTGCGCATCAGGCGCGTGTGAGCGTAGGGGCTTGCTCCCTTGGCCGCTTCAACCCAAATTTTGTTTTTGTCTTTTCTCCTTCATCCGGACTCTTAATCAAGTGATTCTTGAGTTTAACTTTATTAATTTTTCGTTGTCTATCCAAAGGTGTGTTCGGCAGTACCCACATCTTTCTAAAAATTACCATTTCACCCCTAGGGCTAAACTTGTCCCTTTTTAAAATGTCGCTTCTGCTTTGTTTTCTTTCTTATCTTAGGAATGACGTATATCTCTCTAGACTTGGCTTTCTTTGTGAAAAGACCATTTTGCCCTTGGTGGCATACTTTGTCTTTTTGTGAACTTTTACTTCCGCATTTGTTCTCGTTAAGTTCCATGGTCTCATGGAAGGTCACTTTGGCATCTTAAAGATGTATTGCATCTCTAAAGACTTGGTTTCTATTTTCGCTTCCCTATTCGGGATCAGTTATCTGGTCAAACTTCGGGTCATCACAGGACGCACTGGCTTGAAAAACCAGGGCCGTCACAAATTTCTTTCTCCTTGAATAAAATGATCATTCTACCCCTATTATTATTTCTGGCTCTTTTTTACTTTAGCTTCCGCTTTTGTTTCCTTTTCGAGTCTCATGACTTCTAGGAAGTCACTTTGACGTCTTAGAGATGGTATTCATCTCTAGGGACCTCTTCTCCTTTATTGCTTCCGCATTTAGGATCCATTATTGGTTCAGTTTTTGGGTTACTTGCTAACGTATCAGGTTCTTTGAAATTCGGGCTATCACATACCTAGATTTATATAGCTAAGGAAGACATATCAAAAAAAACATTTAGATGTCTAGGGGCAATTAGGACCTTCGAGTGGGTAGTGATGCCATTTGGGTTAAAGAATGCGAGTGCTACTTATTAGCAAGCGATGAATTATAATTTTCATGATATACTTAGAAAATTCATAGTGTATATTGATGATATAGAATGCGAGCTCATAAGTTAAAAATGAATTCAATCAAATGTGCTTTTGGGGTATTGGCAGGGAATTTTTGGGTTTCCTAGTACACCAGATAGGTATAGAGATAGAAAGGAATAAGGCGATGGCTATTATTGCTATCGATGCACCAATAAGTAAAAAGCATTTACAAAGGTTGCTCAGCTAGGTGGGGTATCTTCGGCAATTCATTACAAATACGGCACATTTTTTCTCTTTTGCTTAAGTTGAAATAAGGGGAAGAGTTTAACTGGAAGGAAGCACACCAAGGGGCTTTCGAAAGGATTAAAGAATACTTAGCCAGTCCTCCGATAATCATTCCTCCAAGGAAGAAATGGCCAATGAAATTGTATTTATCGACTACAGAAGAGTCAATCTGTAGTATGTTAGCATAAGAAAATAAAGCTGGTAAGGAGTAGGCGTTGTACTATCTCAGCCGAGTGTTAATTCGAGTTGAGATTATGTATACATTGATTGAGAAGCTTTATTTGGCTTTATACTTCTCTGCCATAAAATTGAGAGTGTATATGCTGGCTGTTCTGGTATATGTTATTTGCCAAACAGATCTTATTAAGTGTATGTTATCGAGGCCATTGATTATGGGTCATATTGGTAAATGGGCTTTGGCTTTGATGGAGTTTAATTTTATCTACATCCCGCATAAAGCAATCAGGGGAAGGGCATTAGCTGATTTTTTAGCAGATCATCCGTTAATTGAAATTGATCCTCAGGTGTATGATGAATTAGACTCGGCAACCATTTTTATGCCTCTATAGACTTTAATGTTTGATGGGTGTTATGAGATTTAGACGTCTCGGCCGACTGAACTTGAATAGTTAACCGACAGACATATATCACATACAAAAGAAAGGTTCTTAGGATAAATGATTTGGCCGACCGAATTAGTGAATCAACCGACCAATAAGAACCCTCACAAAAACAGAAAGATGGGATTCTTAAACCCATTGTTTCGACCGACCGAAAATTGGACGTCAGCCGACCGATAAGGGACTTCGGGCGATCGAATATATGCCATCACCCAACTAACTTATAGACAAATTTAAAAGCAACCTCTATATCCTGTTTTGGACTTTGCACACCTCACCTCCAATAGCTATATTTTGCCTCTCTCTCTATATATATGGGCCAGACTTAGTGATATACTTACACAACTCAAAAGCGCATTCTAGATAGCATTGAAGAGCATTCAATAAAGTATTTAAGAGCTTTCAAGATCTTCATTTGATCATTCATTTTCACATCTTTCATTTTCTCATATCATCTTAGAGATTTGAGCTTCATTTGATTCATATATCTACTCTAGTTGTCAGCTAAATTTGTATAACAATTCTTGAGAGATAAACTATCTTGTATTTCATATATACATTACTACAAACTTGTGTAAGGGTTAGTGTGACCCAAAATAAGTCTAGGAGA
Organism: Cornus florida; assembly: GCF_030987335.1. NCBI lineage: Eukaryota > Viridiplantae > Streptophyta > Magnoliopsida > Cornales > Cornaceae > Cornus > Cornus florida. The sequence goes on along the minus strand of NW_026775571.1, from coordinate 26,161,070 downwards.
AGGGTGTCCTCCTAACAAAGAAAAGAAGCAAGGGATTGCTTCATGTGAAGGTTTTCTCTCCACGCTTAAGGAAAAGTTCTAGTGATATTGTAAGTCTTAAGAGGGATGTTGAGCTGAGGAGTAGGAGTTTTTGAACCTCGCTAAAATCTCTGAGTCATTGTTTGCAATTTCTCATTCCTAACTCTCTTACATTTATGCTTTAAATTGTTTGTTTTTCTTAATCAATTATTACATATTTGTTTGTTAGAAGTTATTGTTTTAAATTGAAAAATTGGACATTAAGTCTATCCAACCCCCCTCTAGAGTCAATTAGTGTTTCACAATTCTAAGCCATTACTACTGCCCTTATATTATAATGAAGACCAAAAACAAAATTGCAAGTTTTGTTCGCTTCATCCCTCACTAAGTCGGGGGCAAAGTGAGAGAGAGAGAGAGAGGTAAACTTGTTCTCATAGTTTGTCACGGTCATACTGCCCTAATTGAGGTGATCAAACTCCCTTCGTAGTTCCCATCTCTTAGTCATCGAAAAATACTTATCATAGAATAAGTCCTTGTAAGTGTCCAAATCCATTGCTTCAATATCATGTCAGTTAGTTACTGACTTCCACCATAGCTTCACATCCTTAGAGAAATTATAAGTGGCCAAGATGATCTTCAAGTGATAATTCAGCACACCGATAGTCAGTAAGTGCTTCTCCACTTACTCAAACCAATCATCCGCTAAATTAGGGTCAGGACCACCCTCAAACATCACCAGCATCAACTTGACGAATATAGAAATGAGCATGAGACGTTTCTCTATCTCCGTCTCTTCCTGATGAACTACCACGTGTGGTGCCGGTTGGGGCACCAGTTGCAGAATAGTGGCAACCGTAGCCCGAAAAATATTTTGCAAAAGTGTGATTAGGATATGTCTAATGATAAGCGCTGAAAAGTGCGTATTTAAACCCCTTAAGCTTAGGTATTCTAGTACATTTATCTATCTTACTTTACCATTTTAGATTGATTTCATATTATTTCCATTTTCAGGCACTTATCTTGAAAATAAGCTAATTCAGCCAAATAAGAGCAGAAATGAAGCAATTATGGGATGAATCAAAGAAAGGAGCTAAGTGGAAGCAAAAGGAAGCAAAAGGTGGAATTTAACATCTTCGATCGATCTCAGATCAAAGTTCGATCGATCCAACATGATCGATCTCAACACTTCAAGATGGATTAGAGCCATGATGACATTTTCAGAGATCTCAAAAGTTTGATCGATCCAACATCATTCTTCGATCTATCGAACTACCTTGTCCTTATCCAAATGATTAATCTTATCTAGTTGTACCACCCTACCAACCACTTTTGTCCTTTTCCCAAAAATATCTTCGAAATATCTCAGATTTGTTTTTATCCAATAAGGCGTCGCCATTGAGGATCGATCCAACTTCAGTTTGATAGATCTCAGCCATGTTCGATCGATCCAAGTCCAAGGTTCGATCGATCGAACTTCCTCCAGTGCGAAAAAATTAAATTTCCAGCTCATTGAAAGCTGTCATTATCCAATCATTGGGGAGTATTTTGTGCACGACCCCAGCTCATTTTGTGTGTCAGTTGACCTACCTATATATAGAATATGATACACTTTTTGAGGAGGATTCATCTATCACAATAGAGGCTATTCTTAGGGAGGGAGAAAGGAGGAGAAGGCTAGAGGCACAAGCTTGGGAGCTCTTTATCAACCAAGGAGTAGATTTCTTCCATGGAGTTTGCCCTTGAGGGTTGGAGAAGCATTACCATGAGTGGCTAGACATCCTCTTGGAGCTAGAGGTAGCCCCAAACATGCTTTCTACATCTTAATTTTGTGTATTATTGAGGGATTAGTGTTGTAATACATGTTTTGGCACTTTTACATATATAAATCTTATTTATTCAATGATTTATGTGGTTTAATGCTTCCAATTGATCATTTCATTCTATCCATATGTCTATGTATGCTAGAATAGATGTTCATGTGTTTGTCTCTATTTCTTGTGTTATTAATGCATGTCTATGTGTATTAATTCCATAGATCTAGAGATTGTCAAGACATAGTGTTTAATGGAATGCTCTTATAATTTTCTTGATGGTTCATGCTCATTTCTTGATGGATTGTGCCTCTCCCTTAGCTTAATTAGTTTAATTTCATGTCATTAGCTTAATTGTAGTGTAGTGGTAGCATAGTTTTTAGATGGGAGGACAATCCATGCTTGTTGTTTGATGTTCCATACTTTTGAATGCAAGTAACATATGTCTCTAACCTTGTGGTGTATTTGGCTTGTGAGCTTAATGAAAGGATTAATGACTTACTAGATATATTGTACTTTTCACATGCTACTTAGATAATATATACTTAATTGTTAGATATATTGTGCTTTTCACATGTTGATTAGACAATATATACTTAATTGGTCACCCTTGCTAATTGAATCAACCAAACACACATACACATCAATATTACAACACACATTTCCCTCATTAGTCACTTGTTAAGGGTGTAGAAAAGTATTGTTTGGTGGTGACCTCTAAACCCCAAGATCTCTCTCTCTTACTTACTCTTTTTGCATTCAATTATTTAGTTTAATTTTCTCTCTAGTTTAATCAACCAACCAACTATTTGTTTGATCACTCGACCTCCTAACCTTAATAGTGATTCCAAAAGCTAGTACGATAACTCAATCTCTTAGGACGATCCCTACTCACTCTTGCTACGTTAGTAGTAGTGGTAGTAGTGGTTTTATAAATTTAAATTTGACCTAAAAGGCTTTTCTTAAACCGCACATTCACTACATTATTTTGGCGTATAGAAACGGCCGTCGTCAAATTTTGGCGCCGTTGCCGGGGATTAAGCAACGTCGTATTTGTGGAATTAATTAGGAATTAGTACTCTTTTGATCGTATCTTTACTTTGTTTTTATTTTTCTTTTGATTACTTATTATGTTTGTTCATCTTTGACAAGTTACATTGATCTAGGAGGCAAACAAAGGAGCTACCAAGCAAAGCAAAGCTAAGCAAGTAAGGAAAAAGGCTAAAAATTAAAAAATTGCTAAGCTAAGCTAAAAATTTGGAGTTGAAGTGCTAAAGGACCTCTATGAGCTTTTCTTTACTCAATCCCTTAGTTAAATCATCGACCCGCGTGGAGGCTTCTATTTCAATTCTTAGTTAAATCGTAAGCCCGCGTGGAGATATTTTAATTATTCTTTGCATTGTTATCAAAGCATGGGAGTGTGGGATCATTGTATGTGAAGGAAGTTTGTTGATTATTGACTTGTTGCGAAGGATGAATGTTTGTTTTGTTGTGATTTGTGTGTCACTTGTAGTCTTGTATAGACCTTGTCATATCATTCATTCTAGGCAATCACATGGAAAATCTAGAGGGTAATCTTGGCTACTTAGACCCACGTTTCATGCAAAATCCCCCTCTTAATCAACATGGCATCGGAGTTCAAGCTCCAATTCTTCCAATGGTCCTTCGTGACCATTATAATCCTCATGCATACCATGTACCTACTTGCATTGTGTTACCTAATTTTGAGGCTAATCAATATGAAATCAAGCCCGAGACCATTCAAATGTGTCCACTGTTTTATGGCTTAGATGAAGAGGAACCATATAGGCATCTTAATGAATTTCTTGAACTATGTTCCACCGTGAGGTACATGGATGTCCCGGAGGAAGTTCTTAAATTACTTCTCTTCCCTTTCACGCTTAAAAGTAAAGCAAAACATTGGTTTAATACTTTAGAGGTAAATTCAATAACATCTTGGGCACAAATGCAAAATGAATTTTTGAAAAAAATTTACCCCGTAAGTTTGACCAATATAATGCATGCTTTAACTAGAGAATTTTCTCAAAGGGAAGGAGAGTTGTTGCATGAGGCTTGGGAGAGATTGAATGACTTGCTAAGAAAGTGTCCACATCATGGTATTCCAAAATGGCAAGTTGTCCAATACTTCTATGAAAGCTTATCCGACATGCAAAAGGATATAGTTGATACCTCATGTGGAGGTTCGTATTTCGAAAAACATGAAGATGACATTTGGCACCTTTTTAAAAAAATGAGTAAAAACTCTTTGCATAAATATTACACTTCTCGGCTTGATCATGGTTTTAATAAAAATGAGAAAAGTGTAACAGTGTGTCAAATTGAAAGTTCAAAGGAAATTGCAGCCGAGGTTAAAACTTTTTCTCAAAAACTTGATCAACTCTTGTTGAATCAAAAACCAGCTATTAATTCATCTCCTTTTCATCATACAACTCATCTTTGTGAGCCTTGCATGACATGTTCAAGTGTTTCGCATACTACTTTTGATTGTCCCCATGGACATGTTGTTAATGAACACTTTGAATAAGTTAATGCTACATTTGCTCACCCTTATTCAAATGCATATGTTCCATTGTGGAATGAAAGCTCAAGCCCTTATCAAGCTAAAATTTTTCAAGGAAAATACATTCCACCTCATAAAAGAAATGTAGGTTCTCAAGGGTTTGTTTCTTCTCTTTTTCATCATCAAAGAATGAATGACCTCTCACATCCTCAAATGTATGATTCCCAAGTTGGCTTTCATTATCCTCAAGCACTTTCTAGTAATTCTACATTTGAAGATAAGGTTTTGATGGCCTTGGGTAGCTTAGAGAAGGATACCAACTTGTTGCATTCCCACTCTCAATCCATATCAAAGGTTGAATCCCAAATTGGGACCATAGCTAATGCATTAAATGCAAGAGAAATTGGGAAATTACCTAGTCAACCCGAGAGGAATCCAAAAGCCTAATTTTGCGTGGAAGCAAACCCTACATCGAGGTGTTCTTCCCAAGCTCTAGTACAAGCCATCACCACCTTGAGAAGTGGTAAGCAAGTGGACAATAGGGTTGACCTACCAAAGGAAGATAGTGAATCGGTGCAACCAAAAGTTGTTACCCATTCAATTCCTGATTCTATTCCTACTTCCTTAAATGAAAAGGTTCCTAACCAGAATTCTCAATTTTCTCCATCATCTTCTCAAATTACAAAGTCTTGTAAGCCAAAAGCTCTATTCCCTTATGCTTTAAAAGAAACTTCGCCTTATGGGAGGTAAGAAGGGAAAATACATGACATGATGGAAGCCCGGTAGACTTTGTGGTTCTTGACACAGAACCGGTCCATGATCCAAAGAAGCATATCCCCGTGATCCTTGGTAGGCCATTCTTAGTTACGGCTAATGCTTCAATTAATTGCCGAACCGGGGTAATGGACATCGCTTTTGGAAATATGCAAGTCAAACTCTACATTTTCCATGCCACTCAACATCCTTCCGAAGAGGATGATTGTTTTCTTATTGATATGGTCGATGAAGTGGTTGAAGAATCTCTCCCCTTCATTCTAAGCAAAGATCCTTTGGAAACTTCCATGTCTCATTTTAACCTCTCGAACTTTGATATTGACCAAGCCATCCAAGAAGTGAATTCGTTGCTCGACATAGGTGCTGTCATGGATTTTCCTCCTTGGAAGATGCCAAAAGAACCACATCCTCAACTCTCTACTACTCCTCCGGTCCTTTCCTTGAAATATCCACCACAACTTGAGTTAAAGCCGCTCCCGGCCTACCTCAAGTATGTGTTTCTTGGTGTAAATCAAACTCTTCTGGTCATTATTGCATTGGACCTTTTAAAGGACCAAGAAAATAGCCTTTTAGCGGTGCTTCAAGAGCACAAAGAAGCTATTGGCTGGGCAGTGGCTGATTTGAAAGGAATCGACCCTTCTATTTGTATGCACCGCATTCATTTGGAGGACGACGCTAAACCTTCTAGAGAGGTGCAGCGCCGGTTAAATCCTAACATAAAGGAAGTGGTCATGAAAGAAGTGATCAAATTGCTAGATGCAAGAATCATCTACCCAATCTCTGATAGCAAGTGAGTGAGCCCCACTCAAGTGGTCCCCAAGAAATCCGGCCTCACCGTTGTTGAAAATTCCATGGGAGAGCTCGTGCCACAACACACCACCACTGGGTGGCATGTGTGCATTGACTACCGGAAGCTAAATTCTACTATGAGGAAGGATCATTTCCCACTCCCATTCATTGATCACATCTTAGAGAGGCTAGCCGGCCAAAGCTACTACTATTTTCTTGATGGTTATTCCGATTATAACCAAGTGGCAATTGATCCATAAGATCAAGAGAAGACCACTTTCACATGCCCCTTCGGAACCTTTGCTTATAGACACATGCCCTTTAGGCTATGCAATGCACCGGCCACATTCCAAAGATGCATGATGTCCATATTCTCCGATATAGTTGAAAAGTTCGTGGAAGTTTTCATAGACGATTTTTTCGTCTTTGACTCCTCCTTCGATTCATGTCTCCATAATTTATCCATTGTGCTTTAAAGATGCAAGGAGACAAATCTAATTCTAAGCTGGGAGAAGAGTCACTTTATGGTCCAAGAGGGCATTGTTCTAGGACATATTATTTAAAAAGAGGAATTGAGGTTGACAAAGCCAAAGTGGAGTTAATTTCTAATCTTCCTCTTCCAAATTTCGTCCGTCAAATCCACTATTTCCGTGGTCAGGCCGGATTTTATCGTCGCTCATCAAGGATTTTAGTAAAATCTCTTGGCCCTTGTGTAGTCTTCTTGCTAAGGATGCTCCGTTTGATTTTGATGAAGCTTGTATGAAAGCTTTCATAACACTTCGCACTCTTCTCTTATTTGCCCCAATCATGAAACCGCCTAATTGGTCTCTTCCATTTGAGATCATGTGTGATGCATCCGATTATGCATTAGCTGCGGTTCTGGGCTAGCATGTGGACAAACTTCCACGTGTCATCTATTATGCTAGCAAAACTCTCTTCGATGCCCAACTCAATTACACCACCACTGAAAAAGAATTGCTAGCTGTAGTGTATGCCTTGGATAAATTCTGATCTTATCTTCTTGAATCCAAGGTCATTGTCTTTTCGGATCATACCGCCCTTAGGCATTTACTCACAAAAAAAGAGACCAAGCCCCTCATAATTCGATGGATACTCTTACTCCAAGAGTTTGATATTAAAATTCGGGATAAAAAAGGGACCGACAATGTTGTCGCCGACCATCTCTCTCGCTTACTCATTGAGAAATCCTCTGAGTTTATTGCAGTCCAAGACTCATTTCCGGATGAGCAATTATTTTAGATTTCCCATTCAAGTCTCCCGTGGTTTACGGATATTGTCAACTATCTTGTGGTAGGCAAAATTCCGTCCAATTGGTCCAAACAAAAGAAAGACCAATTCTTCTCCCAAGTCAAAAATTTCTTTTGGGAAGATCCGGAGTTGTTCAAATATTGCCCAGATCAAATCATCCAGAGATGCATTTCCGAAAATGAAACCACAAGTGTCCTAAATTTTTGCCACACTCTTGCTTGTGGGGGACACTTCAGTGCCAAAAAGACCGCTGACATAGTCCTTCAAAGTGGATTCTATTAGCCTTCTTTGTTTCGAGATGCTTACAATTTATGTAAATCTTGTGAGCGTTGCTAAAAGCTCGGCTCCATGTCTAGAAGAGACATGATGCCCCTCACTCCCATCTTAATCATAGAAATTTTTGATGTATAGGGATTGACTTCATAGGACCATTTCCATCTTCTTATGGCTATGAGTATATCCTTGTAGCGGTGGATTATATTTCTAAATGGGTTGAGGCTGAGGCTACCAGAACCAATGATCATAAAGTCTTGATCAAGTTCATTCAATCCAATATTTCTAGTCGTTTTGGTACGCCCCGAGCAATCATTAGTACGGTGGATCTCATTTCTGAAATTGTTATCTCAAATCTGTCCTTTCTAAGTACTCTGTCATTCATAAGGTTGCCACACCTTATCACCCTCAAATGAGTGGTCAAGTGGAAGTATCTAATCGGGAGATTAAGCATATCTTGGAAAAAACGGTTCGACAGGACCGCAAAGATTGGTTATTATGACTAAACGATGTGATGTGGGCCTATCGGACAGCTTACAAGACGCCCATTGGCATGTCACCATATCGGCTTGTCTTTGCCAAAGCATGTCATCTCCCAGTTGAACTAGAGCATCGTGCTTATTGGGCCATAAAAAGGCTCAACTTTGATCTCTAACAAGCTGGCTCTACTCGTAAATTACAGCTTAATGAGCTTGAGGAAATTCGAAATGATGCGTATGAAAGCACCAAAATCTATAAGGCAAAGACTAAAGCTTTTCATGACAAGCATATTGTCCACAAGTCTTTTGCCCCTGGATAAAAAGTTTAGCTTTTTAACTCTCGCTTAAAGCTCTTTCCCGATAAACTCCGTTCACGGTGGGATGGGCCATACATTATCACTTCCGTCTTTCCTTATGGTGCAGTCGAACTCCAAGATCCTACCGATGGATCTCTCTCTAAGGTTAATGGCCAACGGCTTAAGCCTTATGTTGACGGCATAGTCCCTATCCGTAAAGTAGAGAAAGTCCTATTAACGGACCTAATTTACGAGGACTGATGCGCGATCTTGGTTCGTCTAGCTATCGATGTAAAATTTAGCATTCATGGGAAGCAATTCTTCCATCTGCCGGGCTTCCCTCTTCCATGTGCCAATGTGCCAAGAATCTTCCGGGAATTTACTAAGTTTAACCCAAATGTGCACTCTTTCGGACTTGTCTCATCTAGCATTCCAGCGGTCGCACTCGGTTTTCTTCATCGTTTTCAGGTTTCTGTACCACTTCTGGAATTATTCAAGGTCAATGAGGCACTTGTCTCGTCTAATCCAAACGTCATGGGATTTTTGGACCTCTAAAGTATTGCGTTTGCCAGTAAACCCCAAATCCCGTTCTGTAGGTTTTGCAAGGTGTCCTGGCCTAGTTCGATGCTTCAAATTCGCATTTGGGAACTTTTCGCTCCTGTCCCAAGCCCTATAGGTGGCATTCCGTGCCGAGCAGGAAGCCTACTCAAGCTTCCGCAGGCACCCGCGAAATTGGCCAGTGAGTTCCTAGCATCCATGGGGCCCTGCCGTACCTCACAGGCCCCCGCAAAAATGGGCGGTATGCCCCGTCGATCCGCAGGCGCCCGCGCCTCCTCTTCGCTGCATTTTAAATGGGCTTTCAAGCCCATTTCAACTCTTTAAACTCTCCCTCTTTCTCACCTGTGATCCCAAGCCTCTCTCTCTTGCCCTCTCAACCTTCCTTCCTCTCCTTCCATTCTTTCTCTCATATCTCATCCTTCATCCCTCTTCATCATTCTCTTCATCCTTCAATCTCTCATCCGCATCTCTCATTCTCCAGGCATAAAGGGAATTTGTTCCACTAAATTGGGTAAGTTTCTTCTCCTTTCTTTTTTCTTTAAATTTTCGATCCATGGAGGTTGGGAATCTATTTTTGGAGGATTAGTGATTGTTGGGTGATGATTGCATGTCAATTGCAGGTTCATTTTTGGGATCTTTACACTTCTAACATCCTTTTACCTATCTTCCCAAATTCTGTGCACGCCAGGTGTTTGTAAAAAGTCTTGAACCAGTTTTCTTCACTCCAATGGCACCTAAAGTGGCTTCCAAGCGTGCTCGCTCGTCCGAGGGCCCTCCGAATGTGCCTCCAACTCCAAATTGGGCTGAATGGCCAATAGTCCCTGCGGCAAAATTCAACATTGAAAATAATTTTGAGCAAAATCAAGAGACCGCATGGTCCGTCCGTGAATTGAGAGCACGTGGCCTCGCCTCTCTTTTCAAGCCACGCGTTCATGCTTACTACCCGCGTGTGGTCCATCTGTTCTATGCCAACTTATTCCATTCCTGTGCAGAGCCAGACATCATCAAGACCACCATTGATGGTGAGGCTTTAGAATTTAATCTCGATGATCTTGCTGAGGCTTTAGCTTGCCCACTGGCATCACCGGTGGATGATGCGGGCTTGCCCCTCTATGTTGAAGCTCCGACTCCGCTATTATTGTCGGACATCGTGGGGGAGATTTGCGACGGTCAATTTACCGGCACTTGAACCACAAGCACTAATAAGTCATTCTTACCATGTCGGCTGTGGTTTCTAGATTCAGTCCTAGCCAAGAACGTCCTTCCCGTACCAGGCCATTCTAAGCGTAAGGGGGATTTTTTGAAAGCCCTCTACGCCGCTGAAAAGGAGCATTGATCACTGCGGGCATCCGCCAATCACTCCAGAATGCTGCCTTCATCTGCGGGGCCCCGCAGTGATCCGCGGGCCCTGCCGCAAGCTCCGCGGGCACACGCCGTTTTGTCCAGTAGCCACCTTCGGGATGCAAGCACCCGCGAGCACCCTCCAGATCCCCACAGGCGCCCGCCGATCTGCAGAGAGCAGATTACTTGCTCCTGATTTCTTGCTGCATTTGGTTCCCTAATGACTTTCTGTGGTCCTCCTTCCTCCTAGGGTAGTTGGAGCTCAGGATTGAGTGGTTAAAAGAAGGATTTTGGCTAGTTAAGAGGGGAAAATCTTGTATTTTTTATATAGCTCATATTTTTGCTAAGTTCTAGAGAGAGAAAGTAGAGTTCTTGAGGGTTTGTGTATTTTGGGTCCTCTAGGTGCGAAAATGGAAGGCTTCTTCACTTCTTCTCCTTCCTTCATTGCTCCTATGGGTAACTAACTGCCTATCTAGGGAGGTGATGAAACCCTTCCTTGTAAGCATGTTTAATGTTTAATTTATTTTGGGGAATGTATGTATGTATGGACCAAGTTTCTTAATCTAGAGCACTTTACAATGTGTAATGAATATTATTTTGTATAAATGATCATGTTGAATCAATTACTCTTGTCTTAGATTATTTGTTCTTATGGTTGTATGGCTAACATTTTCATAGTGACAATGGAAATAAGATTATGAAATGGTTTTAATGGCATGGTTTTTGAGAAATTTGTTAATCCATAACTTAGGGCTTCCTTTTGATGGGTTAATCTTGTCTCTTGACTCCATGTGCTTTTACCATTTGATTGAGGGCTTGATAATCTCTAACTTAGTGAGCACGTCTAAGGCTACACCTTAGTTTAGGTAGTTCAAGCATGTGAAGCTTTGATAGGTTATTCTTGCCTTGTGATTTAATGAATTTCTTGAAGATATTGTAGTAACCATGTGTTGCTATATATCACGGTTACATATATATATTATTTCCCCAAATCAATCATATATTTAGCATGTGTAAGGGGTTGAAGCATGCTTTCATAAAGCTACATCTTAAGCTCAAAATAAGAAATCAAATAAGGAGCAACAAGTTACGATATCATCTAGTTATCAACTTGAAATGAAATACGAAATCAAACAAAATGGATACTCGGACGTCACGCCGGATCAGACCGATAACATAGTTACTTTAGGGTTACTAGCCCATGGGTAACCTCCCTATGTGCGCACTAGACTATATAGAGGAACAATCCCCTGTACTAGAACCAAGTTCTAGCCGTAGCCAAACAACGACATCCCTAAGTTTCCAAAATCAACAAATTGTGCAACAACGTATATATATCAACATGTATATACAAGATATCAACAATTTACCATGCACAATCCAAATTTTGGAAACTTATACAATACATGCTCAAAATTCACAACTACTATGGCATGTAAGATGTTAAATACAAAGTGTGCAATTCCTTACACATAGCAACAATATATTCAATAAGGAAAAACATATTCTCATGAATATAAAAGTAACAACTATGTTATCCAATACTCAAAAGTAATCAAGTGAACATACATCAAATCTAAATCCATGATTTAAATATAGAAACAACTTCCAAAATGCAATTAAATCCATGGAGTAATAAAGTAGAATTTAATTAAACATAAATAGTTAAATTCTCTAAATTCCAAGTTAATCCAAATAACCTCAATTTAATATATATTGAAAGACATGTCATGGTCATTACATATATAACATCAAATGACAAGTTAAGTAATTAAAACACTTAAAACAAAATTAATCAAGCTAATTAATTAATTTTCTCTAGATTTTTAAACAATTCCAAATGCCCTCAATTTAATCAATGTTAGAGAACATGTCAAGGCCTATTTAAATACCACATTATAACTTGATTTAATGCTTGATACAACCATGTCAATTAAACTTTCACCAAAGATAAATATTAAATAAAAGTTGTAATTCTTAATCAAATGATCCAAATTTAATATATGTTAACCAATATATCTAAGCATAATTTTCTAGCATGTTACAATTCAAATTAAAGTTATACGTCATCATAAATTTTAAATCTTATACAAAGAAATAAAAATTACTAACTTTCTAAATTTGATACAAGGCATACATATATGTTGTATAATCATGGCAAACACACAATACAACACACAAATAATCCTAAAACATTCCCTACCTCAATTGGAATGAAAATCCCAATTACCACCGAAATGAAATCGCCCCAAATTTTCGGTCCGCAAAACAGATTTTTTTGCTTGCTACCTTCAACTTGTAAAATTCATAAAAAATTCAATTCTAACCCAAATTGAATGAATCCAAAGCCCAATGAAAGCTTAAACACTGTAATTTGATAATATCAATTTAGTTTAACAAAATATTTTCCCAATTGAAACAGTTTTGAACCACAACTTTGAAACAAATTCTGCCCAGAAAACACATTTTCAGCCTGTAGCTTCCAACTTTGAAAATTCATGAAAAATTCATTTGACATCCAAATTGGGAAAACCTAATTTATTTTGGAAGTAAACATACGAGAGTGTAAAACTCAAAATTTAAGCCATTATCTAATGTTAAAAGGTTAATGAAATAAATCATCTAAAAATATATTTTCCAGCTGCAATAAAAACATGGATAGCAGATTGTTTCAGATTTTTAAAAAAATTTAGAAATTTTCTAAAATCGTGAAAAAATTCTAAGTAGTGTAAAACCCATGGGGGAAGTTCCAATAAAAATTTCAAGGCAATTGAAAAACCACAGCTCTATATAAAAAATTCATTTCTGGACTAAAAAGGAAAAGCTTCAAATTTCCAGCAACTAGCTTACAACTTCAAAAATTCATAACTAATTCATTTTAAATCCAAATTACATGAAACCAAAACTAAATGAAAGCTAATTGAGTATATTTTCATATTCTATATTTAATTTGACAAGATTAAGTTCAAGTTAAAACATTTTAAGGGAAAAATACAAGTCCTTCTCTTCTATGCATGTAAAACACTCAATAATGACATTTTTCAGAAATTGCAAAAAGGTCCTTTTTGAAAATATCTTTCAATTTAATTTACAAAATGGTCCCTAAGACGAAAAATAATTACTTTACTTAATCACCCAAAAACCCCTCAAGTTATGGATAATTGCAAAAAGTCTTGTTTTCATGGCTTTTACAAAGAAAATAAGCATTTAATATGCATTTCTACCAAAGTAAAAATGTAGATGTCATGGAATTTAAATATCATGGGCGTATGCCAAGCTAGAATCAAATCTGAGCACAAAAAGTGAGGTTAAGCAAGGAAAAATGAAAAACGACTAAAGGACGAAAAAGGGAAAAGACGAAAAAATGAAGTGTCAAAAAAACAAAAAATGTAGAAATGACTCGGTCCTCAAAGGAAGTTGTCAATCCAAAGGAAAGAGTCTCAGAAACCATTTCTGAGCACTAGGGACGACACTAAGAGGCGAGAAATCGAACCCGAAAAAGAAAAGACAATGAAAAAAATTTATCCGCAAAATTTGAAGAAAAAGGGAAAAGAAAGAAAATGACTGGGTCAGTACACTTCCCTAGTCCTCTCTATCTAAATTCCGTTTCTCTAAAGTTCTTGCAAACTATTGTTTTATGCACTTTTTAATTCCTAGTTTTAAGTGACAAATCAAACACAACTCTATACACCTTTCCTCATTCCAAAAGTGATTTAAAAACCTCAATTGCCATAATCTAGCAGTCCTAGTGGTTCGATTTACCCGACCAATAGCCCTATTTTACAATAATTTGTGCTATTGCAAAGGTTGATGTATAATTGACAACCGATCAAAAACACACCGTAAAATACCCAGAATACCCCTAGATCAGAAAAGGGCAAGAGGTTTAAAAAGCTGCTCTAAGCATAACAGAAAATTGAACTTTGCACGGGATTTCCGGCACCAAGATGACATTTTCTGCAAAAATTCGAAGAAGAAACCCCCCCCCCCCCCCTAAAATCACGTTTTCTAAGTGACCATATCAAGGTCGGAGTTTATTTCCTGAAACAAAACCCCAAAATGCCCTTAAACCGGATTATGCAAGAAAATTGTAAAATGAGTCCATAGGAGGCTCAAATCACCAAGGGGGAGGTTTTTCTTGAAAACAACCATGCACACAAACGTACCTTACCTATTAGGACGCGCTACAATAGTCCATGGCTTAAAAATACCGCCGATGCAAAATCCGATGCCCCAACGGCCAAAAGGGCGAACATACACATGAAATGGAAAATTTGAAAACCAAAATTAGCAAAGGATTTCAAATTACCATATGGACCTTGGCCACACTTCATACATGATTAATGAGACCCTATGAAAGAATAAAAATGGAATTCCCACACCCGATACAAACATGGTGAAGCAATGACTTGTCATTTTCAAGGTTTTCAAAGCATTTCATGAAATCAAGAATTACATATGATGCAATAAAAATGTCATTGTCCTCCGGCCTCATCTCATAGATGTCAAATACATTGTAAAGAGTATACTTATATACACATTACATGTTTATAATCAAATATACACATTTTGACATATAAGGCTACAAGTGGCATTTTCAAGCCAACATTTACAAAATTTGAAACCTTCAAGTTAACAAATCATCCAAGCACAATGTGAATCTCAAATCTTGATTCCTGTACCTGAAAAATGTCCCCACTACGTGGGTGAGTAACAAAAATCTACTCGTAGGAGATAAGCATGTAAAGACCTAACATTTTACAAACCTATTAAGTTGTTATAATTTAACTCACATTGTCATGCCACCTAGCGTCTATGTCGAAGGTGAGACTCAGGGAGCATCCTAAGATACCTTAGAGTATTTCTAGCATAAACCACATCATCCATGCAATTTAGGCAACATAGAAGCATGCGATACACACAACGAGATATTCAATATACAAGTATACGTACACAAGTATACAATCAATATTAGGATGCACTTAAGACAAGTATACAAGACACAAGTTTACTAGGTAATCTAGAAAGTAAATCATTAATATGCACGTGTACATACTAAATACGCTAGGCAATATTGAAATAGAATACAACATATATATTCAAGTATACATTTCTAAGTATACTAAGCAATGTTGACATACATGGCATGTAAGTATACAAAGCATTTTTTGATATATATAAGGCATACAAGTATACTAAGCAAGAAATGAAGTACCATGCGTCCAAGCACAATTTAAAAGTAATCCACAATTACAACTAGGAATGCAAAATCAACTAATGGCGGAAAGACAAAGGACACATGGTCTCAATGACCAAACAAGTGATCTTGGGTTACTAGCCCGCAAGGAACTACCTAGTGCACACTATATGTTGTAGAGGGAACTCTCATCCCCCGTACTAGAGACATACTCTAGCCTTAACATATTACAATGTCCATACAAGTTTTCCAAAAATCATCAAGTTGTGCGACAAGTATACCACATATACACAATGCACATTGTTAATTACAATGCACAACCAAGTCATGGAATACACACAAGATATGCTTTAGGCCTTGAAGCTACAATGGCATATTAAATGTCATATAAGTATAATGTGTATACAACAAGTTAAAACATAACTTCTACTCATGGAATACCATCTTGTAATCATACACCAAGTTGCAAATTATAAGTTAAGCAAGAATATAACATCAATACTTAATTACCTCAATGAAAGAATACAAATGGAACTTAATTAAATTAAATAATTAAATTCTCAAGATTACAAAGCA
The DNA here is from genome assembly GCF_030987335.1 of Cornus florida. NCBI lineage: Eukaryota > Viridiplantae > Streptophyta > Magnoliopsida > Cornales > Cornaceae > Cornus > Cornus florida. The sequence goes on along the minus strand of NW_026775571.1, from coordinate 26,145,168 downwards.
ACTCCAAAAATTTTAAATATATTATATGTCAAAGGTCATAGCAAAGCCTAATTTAATTTCAAGTTACAAGCCAATTCTACCCTAGTTACAACAAGGTAATTTAAGATCAATGCCAAGAAAATAATTAAATAACTTTCTCAAAACTCATTCAAATATTCTCTATTTAATATATATGAAAGAACATGTCAAGACATTGTTTAAAATCAAGTTACAAGTTAATTCTACACTAGATACAACTAGGTGAATTAAATTTCATACAAGAAAATAATTAAATAAAGTTTCCTAAACTCATTCAAATATTCTCAATTTAATATATATTAAAGAACATACCATTCTCATTACATATATCAAGTCAAATGTCAATTTAAATGAATGAAACACTTGAATAGAAATTAATTAAACTAACTAATTAATTCCTCTAGAATTTAAATCAATTTCAAATGACTCCAAATAATTATATGTCAAAGGTACTATCATGGTAATCACATATATCAACTCAAAAACTTAATTAAGTAAGTGGAATAATTAAATAGAAATTAATTAATTCTAAATAATTAAATCTCTAGATTCTAAAACAACTCCAAATGACTTTATACTAATACAAGTTATAGATCAAGTCATAGCCTTCAAGAATATCATGTCCTAGCTTAATTTCATGCAAGGTGCTACAACCTATTAATTTAAAAATTAAGTATAAGACATGTAAACAATTTATTGTAAGCTATAAAAACAATTAAAACACTTAGATTAAGAACCTAAATCACCCCCTACTTCACAAAAGGATTGTTCCTCTTGAATCCAAAGCAAACAAAGGAATTTTACAATTTCCTTCAAGGATTATATAGAGGAAGGTGAGGCAAGTGTTTTGTGTTCCAAGCTTTTAGGTCTAAGGTGAGTGGAAGGAGATCAAAACCAAGGTTTTAAGCCTAGGTTAATGGTTTCCTTCAATGGTGGCTAGGGTTCTAAGTGAGGAAGAAGAAGTTTAATGAGTAAAATGAAATAATTAAAACAATTTAGTGTATTCCTCCACTCACTTGGTCAATGGAAGTCAAACACACCTAGCCTTGCACCATCCCCTCGCACACACAAAAGCTAGAGTTTAATTAGAGGCCTACACTTGTCATTAATCCAATGGTTAATTCTAGGCTTAATCTAAAGCCTACACTTGTCAACAATCCAAGCCAACAAGTGCACCAATGCTAGGCCAACAAGTGGGTGAATCTCCACCCTCCACATGTCATCATCCAAGGCTTCCAAGTGTTAACCAATGAGATTCTTACAAGTGGACCAATGAGAGCGCGACACTTGTCACACTTTTCGGTAATTACAAAAAGGTTCTTTTTGAAAATATCTTCCAAAATAAATTGCAAAAAAGTCCCTAAGAAATAAAATAATTATTTTCTATAATTACGAAAAAAGCCCCAAAAAAATAAATAATATTTTCGAAGAAACTAAACATCCATACTCTTTACGGAAAAGTAAGCCACTAGCATGCTGTTCTACAAAAAGTAAAAATAAACAAAACATGTAATTTAAATATCATGGATGCATGCAAAATCGGAACCAAATTTGAGCACAAAAAGTGAGGTTACACGAAGAAAATCATTCTCGGGAAAAAGACGAAAAATGAATAGTATCAAAAAAATGAAAATGTGTAAATGACTCAGTCCTTAAAGGAAGTTGTCAATCCATAGAAAAGAGTCTTGAAAACAATTTTCGAGCACTCGAGACGATACTAAGTGATGAGTAACCAAACTCAGAAAGGAAAATTCAACGAAAAAAAACTTATCCTTAAAATTTCAGAAAAATGAAAGGAAGGAAAATGACCGGGTCATTACAAATTTCCTTATCACCAGTATAATTATAGTGTAGTTGTTTTAATTTCCTAGATATGTAGACAATCTGGTATGGCCTCGTCGTATACGCAATAAAATGTGGCCAAGTTTAAATTTGTAAAATGCCACTACCACTTCTAACTAAAAATATAGCTACCGTGAGTAGGGATCTTCCCAAGAGATTGGAGGTGTGTTTGAGATGGAAATTAATATCAGATTAGTAGGTCAAGTGATCAATCCATCAAGAAATAAGTGTGAACCATCAAATAAATCTCAAGAGTGTTCAATTAAGCACTATGCCTTGACCATCACTAGACTAACATCATCAACACATATAGACATGCATCAATTTCATTAAATCTAGAGAAAAAAACATGAACATCAATTTTAGCATACATAGACATATGACTAGAGCCAAATGATCAATTGAAAGCATTAAATCATACAAATCAAGTAGAGATTACAAGATTTATATATATTCATTGTCAAAACATTCATTACAATTAAAATCCCCAAAAATACATAAACGCTAAGTTTAAGAAGCAAACCTAGGGGCCATCTCTAGCCCCAAGAGAAGGATTTAGCCACTCATGGTAGTGGACATGGAACCCTCAAGGGCTATCTTGGAGGTTGGCATCATCATCTTCATCCTTGCTTTCTTCCCAAAAACCCTAGTTCTAGAGAGAAAAATTTTATATTCTATGTTTGGTAATCAAAAACTACTCTCTCTTACAATGATTGTTCAATAAATAAATTACACACTCCTTTAAGTAAGGACCAAGTCAGAATAATAGCCTGTGATTGGTGGAAATTTGTAACTATGCAAGGTAGGTGGAAAACGGTGCGCTTGGGAATTAGACAGCTCACTGCTAGTAACATTTTCTATTGATCAAGAGTGTTTGATTGATCAAACACTTAGGCTTCAATCGATCGAAGCTGACGTGGCACAAAAATATCTTCAGACTTTATCCAAATGGCTGAGCTGGCACTGCCTTGATTTCGATCGATTGAAGATCACTTCGATCGATCGAAATTTCCTTAATACATTTTTCTTAGCTTCTTTCCAACTTTGCTCCTTAGCTCCAAAAATGATCTAAATGGCTCTTGTTAGCCTTTTTAAACATTATTCACCTGAAATAGGTAATAACACAAATAAGTATCTAAGACATGAAAATAAGATAGATGATTGGACTAGAATACCCTAGCTTAGGTGCTAAAATGTGTCACATTTGAGCACTCATCACACCCCCAAACTTAGATATTGCTAGTCCCTAACAATGAACTACAAGGAAAGAAAGAAAGAAATAACTATACATCTATAAACTAGAAAGCAATAAAAGGATAACGCCACTTTCGTAGGGAACACGATTGCATTTAGCGTATGCAACAAGCCTTTTAAACCCCTAGGTTACCCCTAGTGGATGAGTGAAGTCTCGTGAGGGTTTCCAGAAATGATACCCACAAACATTGAGCTCTCTCTCACTAAAGAGGCACCAATATACAAAACAAGCATTAAGAGAAAACTACCTCAAGTATGTAATTTTTCAACCCTTTCCAAGCAATCTCCCAAAATCTCAACATTAAGCAAGCAAATATGATCCTCCACATGACAAGAAAATGATCATGCAAATCAAAACAACACTAGAATCTTTTTTGAGTGAACCGGCATCAAATATGTTACTATCTAAGCCAACTAAAGAAATGATCACATCCTTACCCTCAAATTACCATACAAATCTAGTACCGATCATCAAAACAAAGAGTGGATCTTTTATTAAAGCTTTATTGTTCTAGGTGTGCTTATTCTTTTCACTTGATTTTTTTTTTTTTTTAACTATCCTAGAGGATCAAAGATGGAAAGATGGTGCAATGTGTTGATCTATTAAGCTTTCTAGCGATCTATGAGGTCGAGCGTTAGGTTAATGACTCCCAAACCAGATGGCTTTAGGACATTAGGCATTTAAACACCCCTAAGGACTTACAAGCTCAAATCGACTAGGCTACAAATTAAAACAACCTCCATCTAATCATTTTCCACTCTCACCTTTTGGGAGATATCTTCACTTTTTTATTGCTTTTGCAACTTTTCTTTCTTTCTTTCTTTCTTTTTTTCAAGTTCAATTATTAACCTAGAGTTTAGGCCCTCCACCTTTTGGCGTGAGAAATTCAATGCTTGATGAAGCTAAAATCCCGGCTGCTAAATGAAAAGGGATTGTTATCCACTTTTGTCAAAATGAAAGCTTTCAATGCACTATTAGCTCAATGGGATATAACCAATTCAAAATCAACAAAGCATGTACCCCATAAATGAATGCTATTGTGCGCCTATGCTGGTGTAGAATCCTAGAGTGAATCTTAAAATAATCACAAAATCAGGATGATGTGGACCACAATTGCAAGCATGATATCAATTCTTTCAAAAAATTTACTCCTAAATGGCATCCACAAGGCATACAAGGAGTATTGGACTCTCAAGTCAAGCAATTTTAAATTCTAAGTATCATGGTCCTTAAAAGATCAAAATCGGAGCCCAGATTCTCAAATCATACCACATGCATAGAAATGAAGTGCGATATATAAGATATGCTAATACACCCCTAAACGTAATCTGTGCATTGTCCTCAATGTACAAAGAAGCAACAGATAATGGCAAGAGTATACCGAATAGGTGAAGCAAAAGGGACCCGGCAATGGAAGCTTAGCTTTGGAAGGCACACCCTTAAACTTAGATTCCAAAAGCCTGTCAGAAAATGGTCACACTAACAACTGTCAAATCATATGCATCAATGATATAATTGAGAAGTAAAACTGAGAACTAGGCAAAAATCATGGCATCTAGCAATGTAAAGCTCGTAACATCCAAAACTAATATCAAGTATCTAAAAATCCAAATATAGAGAATAAATGCAAGATCAAATATCCATAGAATTAATAATATCCATCAAAATATAAAAATATCCAAATCAAATCCAAATAACTATTCAAGAAATAGCCAGATATATCCAAATAAATATCCAGACAAATATATCCAAGACTAGTGCAAATATCCAAATATGACGCAAAAATATCATAGCCAGAACAATAGAGATCATGAGTATGAGAGAGAAAATGGGATCAGACTGTAGGATCTGGGGTAAGCATGCCAACAATATGCTGTAGCATGGTAGACATCTCGATGCTGTAGTGAGTGAGCGAAGTGGTAAGGTCGGTCCTCAAAGCGCCAAGCTCATGTCTCACCTCAGTTACCTCGTCACGCAAGGCATTAGATCTCTAAACTAAATCATCTTATCTCTCCACCAGATCATCATGTCTCTGCACTAGGTCATCATACCGCCTCATGATATCCTCGTGACGAACAGTCATATCAGCTCTGAAAGATATAAAATTTGTATGCAACTGAGCTACCTCTGATCGGTAGCTAAAGTCAGTGCTGGTCTGTGTTGTAGGTACGGGAGGATGGGCATGTGATGAGCTAGTCTGCTATGATACAACCGGTACATCTGGCTAGGAGGTGGATCCAGAAGTAGTAACGCGATGTCTCTATCTGCTGTATCATCCTCTAGAGCATCGCCTACTGCTGCCTGTGCTGTGTCTCTCTATAACTGTGCCTGTAGTCTCTTGAAATCTCTATTGGCTCTATTCTTGTGGCAGGAATTGAAAGTCTTGGTCCACCGGGCCAAGTCATAAGTTCTTTTTGCCCTATTAGCATCAGGCTCTGGGATTTCCTCAGGGTTAAACTGGTATCCCTAGTCTATAAGCAGTTGCGTGATAAGATGGCCAAAGGGTAAATGTCAGGTCCTTGCTCGAGTGGTAGGCAAAAAATGCAAGTTCTTCCAGAACTTGTGGATAAGCTCCCAGATAAGTGCAGGAATGGAAACCAGTAACCCTGATCAACACAGTATAAGGCCTGGAAGATCCCCTCTCTCCTCTGAGTGCCATGACCAGTAAGGAAAGCATTGAGGTGAAGCACGGAATCGAAGAACCAGTACCGGGGATCAATCTCGACCCGATCTAAAAATGTGTGCCCTTCATATGCCACCTGTGGAGATAGTGTAGCTACCATGGTCAACTCAGTAGGCAATAGTGGATAGTCAAGGAATAGAAGCTCCTGAGTGTCCTTAGCCAGTGGAGAAGTGTGGGGGCATCGACTGGCAGCAATTATGGCTAGGAGAGAAATATCGATCTCCTGACCGTCAATGGTAGTATGTTGAAGAAGTCTGTCATCCTCATCCATCCGGAGGTGCTGGTAGAAGAGAGCAACCAATCGGAGGTAAATAACTGTATCTGTTGGAGTCATAATAGCAGCAATACCCTGCCTCACTAACTCATCATAAGACCATCTGGTCTAGTCCAGTGTAGAGAATAGCTCTGTATCAAATCTATACTCGGTCTCCCGAGCCTTGCTGGCATAAGTCTCAGTGGGGACCTCTCTAACAATGGTCTGCTCAACATCCATAGTGGCAGAAGAAGATGAAGAGGAAGACTCTACAATTGGAGGTGCAGGCTGTGGCACTAGGGGAACTTGTTTCCTGGCAAAATTCTTTCTTCTAGTTTGCATCTGCAAAAATAGTTTTAAATCAGTGCACAGGTAAAGAATAAGGTAAGCAAATGAGAAGGAAACAAAAAGCATGCCTGAGTCAAGTAGAAACAGATAATAGACAAATAGGATTATGCTTATGCAAGAAGTGAATAAGAAAGCTTCAGAATCATATTAAAATATGCTTCAGCTAAACAAAACAGATCTGATATGCAATGATGGCATAGAGGGTAGAAAAGTCACATATGGAACAATATGAGCAAAAACATGATCAACAGAACAAGCATAGGCTATGATGTGTGTAAAGAATGCAACATGTATTCACAAACCTAAAACTCAAGAAAATACTACAATGATATGACAAGTAAACTCTAGGATGACTTCGTATCAATTCCTAGAAAGAATGTCTACAAGTGCAACAATGAAAAGCAAATAGAGCAACAGGATAACATGGAGCATATAGGCATGGCTAATGTCAACTTAGGACTCAAGAAACAGGCATGTCATGCAATAAAGACTAAGTGAAATGCATGGTTACAAAACACAACAATCCAAGGCATATTATGACAAACAAGTTCAAGAAAGAATCCTGGACATGGTATGTAACTAGATAGCATATATCAGAATGATGCACAAGTAAGAACAACACCAAACAAAGAAATATTATGTACTTGCAATGCAACAAAATCAACATCCTATAATCACTCATGGCTCGTGACCTCCTCTAATGCTTAGATGAAGTAGAGAATGAATAAATATCAAGAATACAAGAAGCTTACCATCTGTAAGTCAGAATCTGGACCAAAAAGAACATCGGTCATCAAGAATGATCACAAGTGTATAAGATATAGAGACAATGGCATGGAATCAGATAAACAGCAATATCAAGGGAAACACAGTCCTGACTTGGTTTACATTTCAGTTTAAAACAAGATTATACAAATGGATGCAAGGGAAACAAATGGAACAAGTTTCAACTTAGTCAAGGGTATTTTGGTCAACTTTGGAATTTTTCAACACTTGTGGGCAAAATTGGAATTTTTTAAAACTTTGGGGTCAAGATATTCAATTGCATTGTAGAAAAACTTCATGACAAGAATCATGCAATGAATGAAAATCAATTGAAGGAATCATGCAATTCAACTTCAAATTTTGTAAACAAAGTTCAAAATTCTCCTTTTTGAATCATTTGAAACCCAACAAGTGTGATCACAAAGCAGTTCAACAATAAGAGATCATTTTACCAAAATAATGCACTCAATCCAACTAAAACTTTGCAAAGAGGTCCATTGAAACATTTGATGCATTAAGACAAGACTTAGCATTTTCAATTTTCAAAGAGTTAAAGTCAAATCATGCTTGCAAGCAATTTAGACAACTTGAACACATCCATGCACTTCATATTCAAGATAAGTAAAGGAAACATGATGGAACTAAGCTCACAACAAGTCAATTTTTCAATGCCATTTCAAAATCAACATCAATAGCTCAACTTGTAAAACATTTGAACATTTTATTTCTTCTCGTTCCAAAACCATCTTTAAAGTTCTTTTCAAATTCCATTTCAAAGTACAAAAATCAAACCACATGCCATTTTGGATTTTAAAATCAAAGTGTAGAAATTTTACGAAAATTCGGTATGGTTTCCCTATAAAAATGGACATCCCAAAAATTTGCAAACACAACAAACATCCATTAACAATCAGTTTAAACATTTAAATCATTAACAATCCAAAAGTCAACAATCAATTAGGGACACCGCCCACAATAATCCACAAATCCAATGCAATTTGCCCATTCTCCTTCAAACAACTACCATCAACAACCGCAATCCATATTCATTTGTTCTTATCAACATTCAACATACATCAGAATTCAGTCCCAAATCAGTTGGTTCCAAATATTTTTGTTAAGCAACAATTTTCAACAAGAAATTTATTTTTCTTTTGTTATTTTTATTTTTCTATTTTTATTTGTTTTTGGTATTTTTCTAATTTTCTAGTTTGTTTTCAAATTATATAAACAAAATTATATACAAAAATAAAATTAAAGTGCAAAATTTAAAATGCAAAAAGAAAGCAAGAAACAGAATAAAAATAAAATAAAAAATAAAATTAAAATGAAGCAAAATAAAATAAAAATCTACAAATTAGAACTTACCCAACAATTTTAGAGAGTAAAGGGGAGAAAAGGGAGAAATCTGGAGCAAAACGGAGGTTTTTGAACCTCACCGGTGCCGGAGAAGGTGACTGGAGTCTCGCCGAAGACTCACTGGAATCTGCAAGTGTCGCTAGAGGTTGATTTGGGATTTCCTTGGCCTAAATCGGCCGAAAATGGTGTTTTTGATGCTACCCGAGAGAAAAATAGAGAGATTGGAGAGAAGAGCTTGGTCGAATGGCCAAAAGCACCACCGGCGACTATGGAGGTTCGCGGCGAGAAGCTTGGGCTCTTGGATTCTTCGCTGGGATAAGAGGAAGATGGTGAGGTTGAGCGAGAAAGGATAAGGGAGAATGAGAATTAGATAAAGTAAGAAGGAGGAGGTGGAGATGGATTCGGGAAGAGATAAAAGATGGCGGCGGCTAGGGTTTAGAAAAGAGGAAGAAGATGAATATGAAAGAAAAAGAAAATATAAAAAATTAAAAAAATTAAAAAAAAAATTAAAAAGAAAAAGAAAAGAATAAGGAAAAATACAAAAGATAGGGAGAAAAGAAAAAGAAAAAGAAAAAAAGAAATAGGAAGCTGAACCGGCCAAAAGGGATTTTTGAAATTTTCAAATGATGCATTTTTTCTCAATCGAAGAACTTCGATCAATCGAATCCTTAACTTTGATCGATCCAATATGGATTTCAATCGATTGAACTTACCATTGATCAATCGAAATGAAATGTCAAAAATCCTCAAAACAAGTGATTCAATCGATACTTCGATCGATCGAACTTGAGTTCGATCGATCGAAATGTCCCTGGTAGTACTCAAAATGCAGAAAATGGCTCTCTAGGCGGATTTTTCAAATTAACTCATATCTAGATGACGCAAAAACATATAAAAACATAAATGAAGGAGGAATAGGGTTGTCAAACCCTACGAAATACACTAGTCTTTAACGTCTCTAGCAAGACGTTGGGCACTTTTAGCCTGGATCAAAAACCTTATTAGTCATCCCCTCCTTAACGGGGTGAATGTATTTTTGAATCCCACCCAACAAATGGTTCCCTAAAGAACTTGTTGGATTTGATTCAAAGGAGATTGATGGTCCTTTTTCAATGCAACTTTTGGGCTTCCATGCCCTTTCAAACTTTGTTTTTGAAACAACTTTCTTTGAAATCATTTTAGAAGATGAACTTTTGGAAATTCCACTTTCAAGTAAAGACTCAACTTTTTCAAATTCATTGTTAAGACACTTTTCCACAACATTCACTTCTTCATGTTTATCCATTGAACTTGGGATTGGATTAAATATATTCAATTTCACCTTCATGTGCCCAAATGAAATTTTCATTATCCCCGTCCTACAATTAATGTTGGCATTGGCAATTGCCAAGAATAGACGACCAAGGATAACGGGAATTTGATTCTTGGGATTTGGGACTGGTTCCGTATCAATGACAATGAAATCAATCGAGAAAAAGAATTTATCAATTTTAATCAACACATCCTCAATGATACCCCGGGGCTTTTTGATGGATCGGTCGGCAAGTTGTAAAACTACCGATGTCGGTTTCAAGTCTCATAAGCCCAATTTAACATACACCGAATAAGGAAGAAGATTAACACTTGCTCCTAAATAAAAAAGAGCCTGGTTAATGACATGGTCCCCAATGATGCAAGAAGTAGTAGGTGAACCGGGGTCCTTAAATTTTGGGAAAGTATTGTGTTGCAAAATGGAGCTCACTTGCTCGGTCAAGACCACTTTCTTTGGTGTTTGGCTCTTGTTCTTCCTCTTTTGGGTGCAAAGATCGTTCAAAAACTTAGCATAAGCCGGAATTTGCTTAATTGCATCCAAAAGTGGAAGATTAATTTTCACTTGCCTAAACACTTCAATTATTTCATTCACTTAGGTCTTTTGTTTATCAATAGAAATGGATCATTTCAAAGCATCCGGAAATGGAGCCTTTAGTTCAAAACCCTTTTCAAAGTCTTTCTTTAAAATGTAACGACCCAGTCATTTGCCTTCCTTTCCTTTCTCCTGAAATTTTATGAATGAATTTTTTTCGTTTAATTTTCTTTTCTGAGCTCTGTTTCGTGTTGATTAGTGTCATCTTGAGTGCTCAGAATTGGTTTCTGAGACTCTTTCATGTAAATTGACAACTTCCTTTGAGGACCGAGTTATTTTCGCGTTTTCACTTTTTGGACACTATGCGCCTTTCGTCATTTTCCCTGTTTCGTCTTTTTCCCTATTCTGTCTTTTCCCCATTTGTCACATTATTGGCACAACCTCACTTCTCATGCTCGGAGTTGGTTTTTGACTTCACGTGCCTTCATCTTGAGTGGTTTTCTCAAAATACGTATCTTTACTTTTGTAAGAAAGTATTCTGGTTGCTCTCGGTGTCCATAGGGGCATGGATGCACAATTCTTTAGAATCTTTTTCATTTCTTGGGGTGTTTTTTGAAAATATCTTTTGAAGATATTTTATTTCAGGGGCATCTAAGAAAATATCTTTTGGAAGATATTTTCATTCTGGAGCAATTTCGCAGTAAACCCTTTTTATAGGGGCTATTGTGCAATTAACGAAAGTTATTGCAAAAATGTCTCGTCTGGAGCCTGGATACTCGTACGGGATTCATTTTTACATTTCGTCAAGTCGTGGACTCTTAGAATTCCGTTCTAGTCGTTTTTCTCCAGTTTCAGAGTTTTTAGACTCGGTTGCCGCTGAACTTGTTCGGGGTATAACTTTCTGCTCGGGACTCAATTTTTGACGCTATTTCTTTCGTTGTTCATATTTTATTATTTTAAATCTTTTTTGTTCTCAGAGTTTTGCCGTTTGAGCGCGTTTGCTCAAAATCCACTCTTCCGGACCCGGCGGGACCCTTTCGAGGCACTTTTTGAGATTTCTATAAATAGGTTGCCCTAATTTTTAAAATTAGATTTTCAGACCTTCCTCCTCCTCTTGGCTAGCAGCCATGGGAGCCCAAGGGGCTGCCTTCACTCTTTCTTCTCCTCCACTTGATTTCCTTGGTAGAAATCCTTCGGCCTTAGCATTTATTGCTTCCTTCGACGTGCTCTACCTTTTGCCCTTATTAGAATCCATTTTTGACGATTTTTTGAGTTCGGGTTTGGAGTCAAGTTGAGATTTTCATGGGGCTTCTTGCGGATTCTTGTTCACGGTGTTGTCCCCGACAAAACCTCTCGGTATCGTCGAATTCGGAGCACTTTTATTTTGGTGGGCCTTTGGGATTTTCATCTCAAGTTGAGGTAGGAGATGTTCTAGATTTAAATTCTTGTTATATAGCATGCTTGTGATGCTTATACTACTTGTTTGCATGATTAAATATAAAATCTAGAGATTTTATTATTTATTTTTCTTGTACGAGATCTAATTTTCCCGGTTGCTCATGACTTGGTTTAAATATGTAGCATGATTTTATATTGCCCCTTGATATGCTCATTGTTGTGTATTAAAATTGGAACATTTGAATAAGTATTAAAGATTTTATTTAATATTTATCTTAGGTGAAAGATTAATTCACATGGCCTTAACTAGCTTAAAATCAATATGTGTTAGCATATTAAATTAGGCCTTAGCATGCTCAGCATATTAAATTAGGCCTTAGCATGCTCTCCAACATAGTTGAATTTGAAAGTGATTGGAGGTGTTTTGAAAATTAGTAATTATTAATTAATTTGATTAATTAATTTGCCCCGAGTGCACTATTCACTCTATTTGAATTCCGACATGATATTATTGATTTACATGCCATATAGCTTCACATATATTTGATTTAGAATATTCGGTTAGGTTTTGAAACCTTTTATTTAATTAAATTCCATGTTTAAGATTTAATCCTCATGGAGATATACAACTTGGAATTGTATTGTGGCATGCTAGAAAATTAAGCTTAGGTATAGTTGTTCACATATATTAAATTTGGATTAATTGCATGAGAATTGCAACCTTTATTTTATATTTTACTTTAGTGAAAGTTTAATTTACATAGGTGTAACTTGCATGAAATAAGCTTGTAATGTGATATTACATTAGTCCTTGGCTTGTTCTCTAAGATATGTTAAATTGAGAGCATTTGGTTAAGTTTGAAAATTTAGAGATTTTAATTAAAAGAATTAATTAAAATCTATTTTGTTGTCCCATTAGCTTAATTAAGATTTTAACTTGATATTTGTATTGGTCATGACTTGTTTACTAGTATATATTAATTGTGGACCATTTGAAGTTGCTTTAGAACCTTGATAATTAAATTAGCATGATTTAATTAGAGTTTTACTTTGTTGTTCCAATAACCTAATTGAGTTTTAGAATGGATATAGGTGATGACTATGCCATATCCTTTAATATGTATTACTTTGAGGTTATTTGGAATTGAATTAGAATCTAGGGAATTTAATTATTTTTATTTAATTAAATTCTATCGAATTGAGCCATGGATTTAATTGTGTTTGAAACTCGTTTCTATATCAAAATCCTGGACATGGACTTGTTGTATATTCATTTGGTTATGTTTTGAGCATTGGATAACATAGTTGCTATGTTTATACTCATAAGAATATGTTTTCCTTATTGAATATATTGTTGCCTTGTGTAATGATTTGCACATTTCGTATTTAACATCATTCATGCATAGCGTGTAACGAATCGCACACTGAAGATTCGACATTCATCACAACATATTAGTTGTGAACTTAGAGTATGTATTGTATAGGTTTCCAAATTTGGTTGTGCTTGGTAGATAGTTGATTATCTTGCATATTCTTGTTGATATATGCGTTGTTGCATAACTTGTTGATTTTGGAAACTTGGGGATGTCGTTGTTTGGCTATGGCTAGGACGTGGTTCTAGTACGGGGGATAGTCCCTCTATATGGTCTAGTGCGCACATAGGGAGGTTACCCATGGGCTAGTAACCCTAAAGTAACTATGTTGTCGGTCTGATCCGGCGTGACGTCCGAGTATCCACTTTGTTTGATTCGCATTTCATTTTCAAGTTGATAACTAGATGATGTTGTAACTTGTTGTTTCTTATTTGTCATTTCATTTTAAGTTACATGATGTTAACTTTACGAAATTGTGCTTTATGCGTTGTATTGGAAGTTCCAATGTTGGTTAAATTGCATCGATATTGAAAATTGTGTTTTGACGTTCTAACAAAGCTTAGGATTGATCCTATTGATTCATTTATAACTAAGACGTTAGGTGGCATGACCCACTTCTGTTGTTTTCGTGCTTTAGATTTCAAGCTGATAGCTTTTAGAAATTGTATTTTGTTGCCTTGTATAATATGCTTTTATGTGGTTAGATTGCATTGAAGTTGTAAATTGCGGTTTGATTATTCAGCATGGCCTAGGATGATTCCTTAGACTTATTTAGAACATAGACGTTAGGTGACATGATCACTTTAGTTGTTTCTGTATTCGAGATTGCAAGTTAATACCTTTAAGAACCTATATCTTGTTGCTTTGTATAACGTGCTTCCATATTGTTTAAATGGCATAGATGATGTGATTTATGCTAGAAACACTCTAAGGTAGCTTAGGATGCTTCCTAAGTCTCATTTCGATATAGACGTTAGGTGGCATGCTCATCTCCTACGAGTAGCTTTATGTTACTCACCCCTACGATACTAGGGCATATTTCAGGTATGAAGACTTGGTTCATAATGCCTAGCATTCCTTGGATGTCGTGTAGCTTTTAAGTTTCCATTTCATGCGAATGTTAGCATGAAATATCATTTTGTAGACTTATATGTCAAAATATGTATATTTGATTCCATGTATGTAATGTGTACTTAAGTACACTTCTTTCAATGTAGTTGATATATATGAGATGAGGCTGGAAGCCAATGAACATTATATTGTATTCTATGTACTTTTTAACTTCATGAGATATTGTGAAAATCTTGAAAAATCGCCAGTCATTGCTTCACCATGGTTGCATCGGGTGTGGGAATTCCATTCTCATTCTTTCATAGGGTCTCATAAATCATGTTTGAAGTGTGGCCAAGGGCCAAATGGTCATTTGATCCCATTTTGTATTTTTGGATTCCGAGTTTTCATTCCAAGTTCCATTTTTGCCTTTTTGCCCGTTGGGGGGTCGGATTTTGTATCGGTGGTATTTTTAAGTCATGGACCATTGTAGCACGTCCAAATAGGTAAGTTACGTTTATGTGCATGGTCGTTTCCAGGAAAAACCTTATCGTTTGTGTTTTGAGCCTCTTGTGAATTCATTTCGCATTTTTTTTGCATATTCTAATCTAAGGGCATTATAGACCTTTCACATCATTTTTATTTTCTTCTTTTGACATGGTTGAATAGAAAATATGATTTTAGGGGGGGTTTCTTCTTTATGTTTTTCTAGAAAATGTTGTCTTGGTACCAAAAATCCCTCGTGAAGTTTTAGCTTCCAGTTTTCATTTAGCAGCTTTATGACCCTCTTGTTCAGTTCTGATCTAGGGCCATTTTGGGGATTTCGCAGTGAGTTTTTTTCGATTCCGTCCACATAGTCGAGTAGAAAACTCGATTTTAGGGGGGGTTTTTTCTTCGTGTTTTTCCAGAAAAACTCGTCTTGACCTCCGTTTCAAGCCTCAGTTCTGGGCAGATAAAAAAAAATGTAGTAGCAGCCAAGGGCTGCCACCAGCCATGTCTTTGGGCGCCGGTGGGCTCACGCATAGGTGCCGTGTGCGCCATGGCCCTCGTCCGGCCACCGCGACGTTAATTCTTCTTTTAGGCTTTTCTCCTTCGTCCAGATTCCGATTCAAGTGAATTTTTTTTTTAGCTTGACCAATTTTTCGCTGTCTTTCCAACGGTGTGCTCGGTTGCACCCAGTTCTTCCTGGATAATTACCATTTTGCCCTTAAAGCTTTAAGTGCCCGTTTTTTGTCGTCATGCCGTTTCTCCTTCGTCCGGACTCCGAATCATCCGATTCTTGAGTCCATCTTGATTAGTTTTTCGTTGTCCTTCCAGCAGTGTGCTCGGTGGCACCCGAATCCGTATTTTTCAAAAATAACTATTTTGCCCTTAGGGGTTTATTTGTCATATTTTGACATTTTGCTTCCGCATCAGTTCTCATTGAGTTCCATGACCTCATGGAAGGTCACTTTGACTTCTTAGAGTCCTATTTTCTGTTTTCGCTTCCGCATATCGGATCCGTTATCGGGTCAAATCTTCGGTTCATCACAGGACACGCTGGCCTAAAAACCAGGGTCGTCACATAAAACATCTTCAACACAAGAATTTTTCAAATCCTTTTTCAAATCATTGTTCAAATCATTTTTTAATACTTTCTCAACAAAGGGTTCATGCACATGCAATGAAAGAGGAATAGAATGTGAAACGGGACAGGTGTCAACTTTTGGTTGCACTGGTTCACTCTCTTCGTTAGAAACACCTACTTGGTTATCAACAATTTTTCCACTCCTCAAGGTTGTCACCGCATTAGCATATTCAATTATGTGACCTTCCGATGAGGAATTGGTCTCCACCATAAATTATTGCTTTGGTGGGGTATTTAGAGGCATCTTCCCTTTCTCTCTAGCATTCAAGGTACTAGCTATTTGCCCAACTTGGTTTTCTAGCTTCACAATGGATTGAGAATGGGAATGAAGCAATTGAGTATTTGCCTCTAAAGTACCTAACGCGGTCAACACTTTTTCCTCAAAAGCGGGACTCCTAGAATTTCCTTGAGAGTAAGAAGATTGATTAGGAAAATAAGAATTTGAGAATTAGTTTCCATGTGATGATTGAAATGATCTATAACCTTGGGAACCTTCGCTTTGCATTGGAGGTGGAACATACTTTCCTTGAAAACCAACTTGGGGAAGGTTTGAGCCTTCCCCTTGGCTTTTCCAAAAGAAGTTTAGATGGTTCCTCCATTCGGGATTGTAATGTGTGCCATAGGGATTATTCCCTTGGTGAACAAAAGTGGCATTTACTTGTTCTTGGTGCTCATTTTGCACATGTCCATGGAGATAATTGGAAGTAGAATGTAAAACACTAGAACAAGTCATGCAAGATTCATTTGAAACATGATCAGTATGATTAGGGGAGGAAGACACTTGATTTACCAAATTTTAGTTGATCAAACCTTTGAAACAATGATTTCATTTCGGCGGCTATGTCATTGGAATTGTCAACTTGATGCAAACCAACATTCTTCCTTCCACCTAAGTTTCTACCATTCTTGGAAGATAAGGATCTATGCATTGAATTCTCACTCATACTTTCATACAATTGCCAAACTTCATTTTCATGCTTTTCAAGATAAGAACCACCCATAGATGCATCTACCATACCCTTGTGATTATCCAGTAAACTTTCAAAGAAGTATTGAACAAATTGCCACTTAGGCATGTCATGATGTGGACACTTCCTAAGCAAGTCATTAAATCTTTCCCATACCTCATGAAACAATTCCCCATCCCCTTGAGAAAATTCTCTAATGGAAGTTCTCATAGCATTGGTCTTTGAAACTAGATAGTACTTTTTCAAGAACTCTTGTTGCATTTCTACCCAATAAGTTATCAAAAAAGGCCTAAGATTGTTGAACCAATATTCTACCTTGCCCTTAAAGGTGAAAGGAAAAAGTTTTAATCTCAAAACCTCTTCCAGTATGTCCAGGTATTTCACAGTAGAGCATACTTCAAGAAACTCATCCAAATGCTTGTAAGGTTCTTCACTTGGAAGTTCATGACAATTAGGAAGCATTTGAATAGTTTGCGGTCTAATTTCATAGTGATGTGCTCTAAAAGGGGCAATTGAATGCATGTAGGTGCATTATATTCATTTGGCACATAATGATCACGCAAAGTAAGAGGAGGATTCACAATTGGGGGTGAAACATAAGCAACTTGATTCCTTTGAATAATGGGAGGTTGTGGAGCAAAAATTGGCCGAGGCATTCCCAATGGAACTTGGCCTTGTTGTTGTGGTGGAATGAAAGGTCTCGGCATGCCTAATAGTACTTGAATATTGTCATGATGCATATTAGGGTGGAGAATGCCTTGTTGGTCTATGTGACCAAGGACCTCCACATGGTCCTCATTCTGCTCCTCCATTGATGAAATGGAGTGACTAGAATTACCCATTCCCTTAGAATTATGAACAATGGATTCAAGATTCAAATTAAATGGGACAAAAGTAGGATTTAATGATCTACGACCATGCATGCACAAACAAGACAAGAACAAGCAACAAGCAAGTAGCAATCACTTCTCCTCCGAAAAAAATCAATAATCAACAATCCTCCACATACGATGATCCCATACTCCCATGCTTTCAACAATATGCAAAGAAAATTAAATTGCCGCCACGCGGGCTCATCGTCTATCTAAGAAATGAAAAACTTGCCTCCACGCGGGCTCACGATTTAACTAGAGATTGAGTTTAGAAAAGCTCACAAAGTCTCACAAAGCTCACGATCTATCTAAGAAATGAAAAACTTGCCTCCTTAAGCAACTTCAAGTTGTTTTTCAATTTTTTTCTTTGCCTTGTTTGCTTTGCAAATTTTTATTTTTGAGCTTTTTATGCTCTTGCTTAGCTTCACATGGCTTCTTTGCTTCTTTAATTCCCTTTGCTTCACCTTCTTGGCTCAATGCACCTAGCCAATCAAGAACAAACACAATAAGTAACCAAAATAAAATAAAAATAAAAACAAGATCAAAAGAGTACTAATTCATAATTAATTTCCAAACACGACGGTACCAATCCCCGGCAATGGCACCAAAACTTGGTGTGGCCTCGTCGTATACGCAATAAAATGTTGCCAAGTTTAAATTTGTAAAATGCCACTACCACTTCCAACTAAAAATATAGCTAGCTTGAGTAGGGATCGTCTAAAGGGATTAGAGGTGTGTTTGTGACGAAAATTAATGTCGGATTAGTAGGTCGAGTGATCAAAGATGATTGGTGGTTGTTTAGTTAAACTACAATGTAATTAAAGATTAATGCAAATAACAATCAATCTAGAAAGTAGGGAAAAGATAAAAGAAAAATTCTTGGGGCATAGAGACACCACTAAGCTTCATTTCATCAAACACTAGCAATTATACATTAATGGAGAAATTTAAATTGTAACTTGGGTGTGTGCGACATTAATTGAAACTAAGCATGGAAGGCAAATAAGTATAGTTTGTCTAGTCAATTAAATAAATAGTACAACCTATCAAATAAGACCAAAATCCATTCAATCAAACCACAATTAATTCACACACAAAAATCTAGAGTAATACACTTTTTGCATTCACAAGTATAGAACACCAAGAAACAAGCATGGATTGTTCACCTACCTAAGAATTTAAAGCAATTACACTACACTAGACTAGAGACATGAAATTAAACTAATTAAACTAGAGATGTGATACAATCCATCAAGAAATAAGTGTGAACCATCAAATAAATCTCAAGAGTGTTCAATTAAGCACTATGCCTTGACCATCACTAGACTAACATCATCAGCACACATAGACATGCATTAATTCCATTAAATCTAGAGAAAAACACATGAACATCAATTCTAGCATACATAGACATATGACTAGAGCCAAATGATCAATTAAAAGCATTAAATCATACAAATCAAGTAAAGATTACAAGATCTATATATATTCATTGTCAAAACATTCATTACAATTAAAATCCCCAAAAATACATGAAGGCTAAGTTTGAGAAGCAAGCCTAGGATCCATCTCTAGCCCCAAGAGAAGGATTTAGCCATCATGGTAGTGGACATGGAACCCTCAAGGGCTATCTTGGAGGTTGGCATCATCATCTTCATCCTTACCTTCTTCCTTAGTTTTAAAGAGGAAAATTTTTTATTCTATATTTGGTAATCAAAAACTACTCTCTTACAATAATTGTTCATTAAATCAATTACACACTCCTTTTAGTAAGGACCAAGTCAGAGTAATAGCCTGTGATTGGTGGAAATTCGCAACTATGCAAGGTAGGTGGAAAACGGTGCGCTAAGGAATTAGATAGCTCACTGCCAACAGCATTTTTGTTCGATCGAGAATGTTCGATCGATCAAACACTTGAGCTTCGATCGATCAAAGCTGACATGGCACAAAAATATCTTTAGACTTTATCCTGATGGCTGAGCTGGCACCGCCTTGATTTTGATCGATTGAAGATTACTTCAATCGATCGGGACTCCCCTTCGATCGAAGTTACCCTGATGCATTTTTCTTGGCTTCTTTCTAACTTTGTTCCTTAGCTCCAAAAATGATCTAAATGGCTCTTTTTAGCCTGTTTGAACATTATTCACCTAAAATAGGCAATAACACAAATAAGTATCTAAGATATGAAAATAAAATAGATGATTGGACTAGAATACCCTAGCTTAGGTGCTAAAATGCGTCACATTTGAGCATTCGTCACAATCCATTCTTGTTATTTGATGATCCATGCTTATGAGTACAAGTAGTATATTTATCTAGATTCTTGTGTGCATTAATTGTGGATTTTATTAAATGGTTAATGGCTTAATTTGATAGGTTGTGCTACTCATTAGATTGATTAAACAATCGATGCTTATTTTATCATCCATGTTTAGTATTTCAATTGATGACACACACACTTGTTTCACAACATTTAATCCCCCTAATTTGACAAATATTATATGTTTAGTGAGGTAAAGCTTAGTGGTGAACTCTATATCCCAAGACCCTTCTCTCATTCTCTACTACGAGTGCACAAAAGAACCGGAACCGTAGAACCTGAACCGGAATCGTGAGAACCGGAACCGTTTTTTCGGGTTCTCACGGTTCCGGTTCCGGTCCTGGTTCCAACTTTAGGAACCGTGGACTTACAGTTCTAGTTCCGGTTCCAGCCCGTGGGAACCGGTAAGAACCGAAACCATATATATATATATATATATATATATATATATATATATATATATACTAAAAATGAAGTATAAAAAACCTATTTTTTTAGTTTTTTGCCCTAAATCTCGCACTCTCTCAGTCCTCACCTCCTCTCAATCTCTCATCTAAATAGATGAAGTGATGAAACCTAAGCTAACCCTCGCCTCTTCTAAAGTCTAACCTCTCATCGCCCTCGCCTGAGTGAAAGATGTGTTTGTATTTCAAAGAAAAGTAACTTAGACAGAGAAAGTGAAAGATGTGTTTGGTGTTCGTATGCGATGAGGATGAAAGGATGATATCTAGGCAACCAGCACCAGGGTCGTGTCCGTACTGTGGAGGGATGATACATGCCATAGACGTTAAGAGTCAATGGAGGTTCTGTTTCCTGCCTCTGTATATTAGGACCAAGAAAAAGTACTATTGTAGTATGTGTGCTAGGTGTTTGGTCATCAAATACTAAGATTGTTTGTAGATCAAAGCGACGAAGAAAGTGGTTCTCTCCTTATCAGAACAATTGGAGACCGATCTCAGATGGGTTAGCTTGATGATTAATGACTACTACTTTAATTTGTTTGGTTTGTTTGCTCGCTTTTTTTATTTTTTATTTTTTATTTTTTCTATTTTATTACGTATATGTATATATATATGAATCGTATGATACATAGGTATGAATATATTGATGATGAAATACTTTTTTGGTAAAATGTTACTTTGGTGTATCTTGAAGTTTAGTATTCTTTTTTAATTCTATCACTTGTTTATTTTTTTTTTATTTTTTTTTTTTTGGCCTGAGAAATATGATTTATAGAAATAATGGGTAATAAATTCAGAAATGATTACTAGTATTGGACTGTGTTGGAGTCTGTTTAAAATTTTCCTCATCAAAGGTAGCCTAAATCACATCGATTTAGTTTTGAATTCTGTAAATGGCTAACTATGGTAGTGTAATTGCAAAGAGGTCATTTTCTTTTGCTTTTACCATGGATGAACATAATTCTAAAACCTTTATACCCAATCCTTAAAGGAAAAAAACCAAACAGTTAACGGTTCTCATGGAACCGAACTAGAACCGAACCGTTCGGTTCCAGTTCTGTTCCATACTATACGATTCCAGTTCCGGTTCCATTTTCAAGGAACCGTCGTGAATGGTTCCGGTTCCGGTTCCGACCAGAATCGTTTGCACCCCTATTCTCTACATCTCACTTACTTTAGCTTGTTTTTCATTGCATTGTTTTTAATTAAATCATAGTATAACTCAACAAACAAACCACTTACTTTGATCATTCGGCCTATTAACCCGAATTCTATTCCGTAGTACCTTGCAAATCCCTTGGGACAATCCTTTTTCACTCATACTACATAGTATAGTGTTAAGTGATTTTTATAAATTTTAAATGTGGTGGCCACTTCACACACTCACCCTTTTTACATCATTTTGAGCACAAGGCCCGAGCCACACCAAAGGCCAAAAGAAACCGCACTAAAGAACTTTAGCTGCAGTTTTCTTTAAACTAAAATGACCTCCGCAACCAAGAGTGTGACAGAAGGTCAGAATACAATAAAACTCACTCTTGGGAACATATCTACGAATGATTTGGTTAGCACAATATTTAAAAAGTTGGGGATCTTCCCAGAAGTACATCCTAATTTGGGAGAAGAAACGATTTTTTTCCTACTTTAACCAATTTAAAGGAATTTTGTCAATTACGAGGTAATTCACAATGTCAGCAAACCATAGAAAATTCCAATGAGAAACCTGAAATAGTTGCTCATCCGGAAAGGAATCACGAACTGGAAGTGAAGTTGAGGTGTCCTCAATAAGAATTCTAGAAAGATGGTCAACCACCACATTTTCAGACCCTTTCTTATCCCAGATTTCGTAATCAAACTCTTGAAGTAAGAGGATCCATCGAATCAGACTGGGTTTGGTTTCCTTTTTAGATAGAAGATGTCTCAAAGAAAAATAATCAGAATAGACCACTACTTTGGATCCTAATAGATATGATCTGAATTTATCCAAGGCAAAGACAACTGTAAGTAACTCTTTTTCAGTAGTGGTGTAATTCAATTGTGCATCTGAAAGAATTTTGCTCACATAGCAAATAACATGAGGTAGTTTCTCTAAGTGTTGTCCTAAGACAACACCCATAGCATAATCAGATGCGTCACACATGATCTCGAATTAAAGAGCCCAATTTGAAGGATTCATAATAGGAGCAGAAGAAAAAAAAGAGCGATGCTTATGGAAAGCTTCAAGGCATGATTCATCAAAGGTAAAAGGAGTGTCCTTTGCAAGTAGATTACACAAAGGACGGGAAATTTTACTGAAATCCTTGATAAACCGTCGATAGAACCCGGTGTACCCAAGAAATGATTGCAATCCCCTTCTGGAGGTAGGAGGAGGCAATTTAGAGATCAAATCTACTTTGGCTCTATCAACTTCAATACCTCCCTCTGAAATGATATGCCCTAAAACAATACCCTCTTGAACCATAAAATGGCTTTTCTCCTAACTAAGAATAAGATTTGTTTCCCTACAATGCTGAAGCACTACGGATAGATGTTGGATACAGTTTTTAAAAGTGGATCCGAAAACAAATGAGTCATCTATAAAGACTTCAAGAAAATTTTCAACCATATCCGAAAAGATAGACATCATACACCTTTGGAATGTTGCAGGAGCATTGCATAAACCGAGTGGCATCCGTCTATATACAAATGTACTGAATAGACAGGTGAAAATAGTTTTCTCTTAATCTTTAGGATCAATGGCCACCTAATTATAGCCGGAATATCCGTTTAAGAAACAATAATAACTCTGGCCAACTAACCACTCTAGGATCTGATCAATGAATGGTAATGGAAAATGATCTTTTATAGTAGCGGAGTTTAGTTTTCGATAATCAATACACACATGACATCTAGTGGTGGTGCGCTATGGAACTAATTCTCCCTCGGAATCTTCAACTACTGTAATACCTGACTCTTTAGGTACTCTCTGAGTAGGACTCACCCACTTGCAATCTGAGATGGGGTAGATTATTCTCGCATCTATCAACTTCACAACTTCCTTCATAACCACCTCCTTCATATTAGGATTCAATTTTCTTTGGAGTTCCTGAGATGTTCGGGAATTCTCCTCCAAATAAATCTGATGCATGCAAATTATGGAGCTAATTCCTTTCAAATCAGCCACAGTTCACCTAATAGCCTTTTTATTTTGCTCAAGAACTTTTAAGAGACTGCTTTCTTGAGAACTTGTAAGATTTGAAGCAATGATCACTGAGAGTGTATCATTTAAACCTAAGAAAGCATACTTAAGCTTATCCGCTAGTGGCTTAAGCTCCAGCTTAGGTGGAGACTTTAACAAAGGAATAGGCGGAATACTAGAAAATGGAGGAAGAGGCTCAAGTCTAGATTTCCATGGAAGAAAATATGTGATAGGAGTGGAGTTGAGCGATGAATTCACTTCAGCTATAGAGGAGTCGGTGTCAAAGTCCTCATAATTGAAGTGATTAAGACAAGCTTTTAAAGGATCCTTTGATAAAATAGTTAGGAGTGATTCCTCAACCAACTCATCAATAACATCAAGGAAGAAGCATTCACTTTCATCTTGGGGATGATGAATGGCATTGAAGATATTTAGCTTGACTTTCATATTTCCAAAAGATAAATCCATGGCTCTAGTCCTATAGTTAATGCAAGCCTTCATTGTGGCAATGAAAAGGACACCCAAGAATAACTGGAATATACTTTTTGGAATCGTCGACCGGTTTTGTACCAAGAACTGAGAAATTGACCGAAAAATAGAACTTGTCCACTTTTATGAGTACATCTTCAACAATACCTCATGGTTGCCTAACAAAATAGTCAACAAGCTGTAAAACAACTAATGTAGGTTTTAGATCTCCCAAACCTAAATTCTCATACACAGAGTAAGGAATGAGATTCATACTCGCTCCCAGATCAAGAAGTGCTCGCTCTATAACATTATATCTAATGATGCAAGAAATTGTAGGAGCGCCAAGATCTTTAACCTTAGGAGGAGTGTTGTGCTGAAGAATAGCACTGATCTGCTTGGTGAGACAAATTTTTTTAGAAACTTGGCTTCTTGATTTTCTCTTTTGAGTGCAAAAGTCTTTTATAATTTTGGAGTAGGCAGGAATTTGCTTTATAGCATCAAGAAGAGGAAGCTTGATTCTGACCTATTTAAAGACCTCCATCATATCATGAATTTTCTCCCCTTGCTTGCCAAAGTAAGAGGTTTCCTTGAGACATTCAGGATAAGGTGTTATTGGCTCATTAGCTGTCTCAAGGTTTAGAGCAGATGAAGAAGTGACTTCACCTTCAACTCCTTTGGAATTTCGTGGATTAGAATTTGAGGGAACATCCTTCAGATGTGAATTTTGATGATAGGATCAATGGGAATCCAAAGCCTTTCTTTTTCTTCCTGGCCTTTCTCAACTTAGTTATCAACCACTTTACCACTCTTCAATGTAATGATAGCCTGGACTTGCTCATGATGAACACCTGAAGAATTAGTTTCGTTAACCATGTAAGTCTGCCCTTTCGGGTTTACTACTGGCTAACTAGGCAGCTTTCCATCCTCTCTTCAAGATAGAGTACTCGCTATTTGCCTAATTTGTGCCTCTAGCTTTGCTTTGGCTTATGAATGTGAATGAAGAAATTGGGTATTTGCTTTAAGATCAGTGAGAGCATTAAGTACATAGTCCTCAAAAGTAGAACTTTTTGGAGGAGGTGGAAGATCAGGAGCTTGAGCAGATTGATTCCTAAACTAAGGTGGACAATATATGGAAGATTAATTGAAAGAATTATTTTGGGGCAAAGGATTCGATGGATTTTGGTAGTGTCCCTGTGATTGTGGAACAGTGGTACCTTAGCTCTGATTCCACCATGATAGTTTTAGATGATCTCTCTAACCAAGATTATAAGTAAAAGAATATAGATTATAAACTGGTCCTGAGAATGCAGCATTTACTTACTTCTGAAGGATCTCAGATGATTGTCCCATCATAGGGCAAGTATCAGCAAGATATGAAGGATTAGCATAGATCTAACATAATTCTTTTGGCAAAGAAGCATGCTGAGAAGTAACAGGAACATAGCCAGATTGTGACGGCTTAAGTTTTACAAACCAAGTGCGTCAATGATGACCCAAAAGTCAACCCAATAACGGATCCCAAATGCGGAAGCAATGAAATGAGAAGTGGTCACTAGGGATGGACACCACCCCTAAGACCCAAAATGGGCTTCTATGAAGCCACAGAACTTAAAGAGATAAATGAAAGCGGAAGTAAAAGTCAAAACAAGAAAACTCCGCCCATCAAGGGCAAAATGGTCATTTCATAAACAAGAAGAAAAACCCAACTCTAAACAAGTCAAATGAGGTCTATACAACCTAATTTAGTCATAACAACATTCCAAGAGTTTCTAAGAACCTTGGATATGAATCCCACAAAACGCCCATTCCGGTTTAAGCAAAATCCGACACTATTACACTAAAACATGATTACCTCCCACTATGATTTTAATCAGAGAATGAAATTGGTACCATTAGAAAGTTGACTCAAAATCCTAAAAGATAGGCTTAAGAATGACCCCATTAGGATTAGAAATGAAGGAGATATAACCGTCCAAAGTTGGCATGAAAGGTTGTCCAAGAAAAACTGAAAAGGGGAGACATCAAAGAGGATCAGCAGACTGATGACAAGGATCAGTCGGCCGAAACTCAAGGTCCAGCTGGCCAAACCCCAATGTTCAGCCGGTCAAAATGGCCTGTGAATGTTACAAACTCACTGAAATGCTTACGAAAGGCAATTAGCTGGCTTACAGAAGTTGTCAGCCGACCAACGCACTAGATAGCAGCAAAAATTACTACTGTAAAAAAGTGCTCAGTCCAAACCTAACACTACACAAGCATCCCAAATGTCCCAAAACAAGATTAAAAACATTATATAGCCTCATGCAAGCATCAATAACATGCAAAATCAAAAGGGATGCTTGGAACATACACTAATGCATAAATTTAGTACAAAAATGCATAAATCACCAAATGATAGCTCCAAGGCCTAAATTAAGAGTTATGTGCAAAGGTGAACATGCACGTAAACGTAATATCCATTTTTACATGCGCTACAATGGCCTACGGCCTCAATACATATTAATTACCAAAAGTCACCTATCAAACCTCCAAAGTTCGAAAAGTTACATTCAAACATAAAACACGGAACCAAAATAGTACAAGGCAAATTAAAAGATGCTTGGCCCTTGGCCTCATTACATACAAGTTGCTAAGTGTCAAAATATGGTACTTATGAACTTTTATACATATCAAGGGAAGCTATGTAAGCCTCTAAATACCATACATCCATGGTATACAAAAAATATAGTCCAAAAGAAAGCATGTTAAATATTGCATGATATTAACACAAAAGATATCCATTTGCTACCAAGTAAAACTAGGAATGTTATGCATCCCAAAACAAGGTTTCTTTACCTAAAAAATATCCCAAACAACTAGGGTGAGTAAACAAAGTTACTCATAGGAAATGAACATGCGTATAAGTTACTTGTGAATGGGAGTCCTCATGATTTTTTTCAGCCTTCTAGAGGGATAAGGCAAGGTTGCCCTCTCTCCCCTTTGTTATTCACTATGGTCATTGAATATCTATCTGCCATGTTTGAATTTGAATGCAGATGTGGTAATTTAATTGTCTCTCCTGCTGCTAGAAGGCCTAAGAGTATGGTTACTCACCAATTTTTTGCTAAGGACTTGCTTGTGGTGGTGAGAGCTTGGTGTTGCCATGCACCTAGTTGCAAAAAGAGTGTAGTGTGGCCAAGTTTAAATTTAAAGATTGCCACTACCACTTCTAACTATAAATATAACTAGGGTGAGTAGGGATCGTCCCAAGGGAAATGGTGTGTATTTCGCTTGGAAATCAATGTTGGATTAGTAGGTCGAGTGATCAAAGATGTTTTGATTGGTTAATTAAACTACAATATCAACTAAATAGATGCAAAGTAAAGCAATTGAATTAGAATGAAATGTAGAGAATATAAGAGAATGATGTTGGGACTTAGAGGTCAACACTAAACATCATCTTCCTAGACACTCAATGTGTAATGGATAAGGGGGATTATATGTTGCAATACTAGTGTGTGTCATTGATTGAATCAACAAGTATAGATGACTAAATAAGTATACATTGTCTAGCTAAACTAATGAATAGCACAACATATCAAGTTAAGCCATTATTCCTTCCTTTAAGTCCACAATCAATGCACATCATCAAATTAGAAAAATATACTACTTGCATTCATAAGCATCGAACATCAAACAACAAGCATGGATTATCCTCCCATGTAAGAAAGTAAGGCAACTACACTACAACTAAGCTAAGGACATGAAAATTAAACTAATTATACTAAGGAGGAGGCACAATCCATCAAGAAATAAGTATGAACCATCAAATAAACATCAAGAGTATTCCATTTAAGTATCATGCCTTAACCATCACTAGATTCATAGCATCAACACACATAAACGTGCATCAATGTCACAAAACCTAAAGACAAACACATGAACATCTATCCTAGCATACATAGACATATAAATAGAATGAAATGATCAATTGGAAGTATTAAACTACACAAATCATTGTTGAAACAAGATTCATATATATATCAAATGTCAAGACAAGAACTACAACACAAATCCCCTTAAATTACAAAACATCAAAGTCTAGGAGGTATGTTTAGAGTTATCTCTAGCCCCAAGAGAATGGTTTAGTCACTCATTGATGTAGTCATCCAACCCTCAAGGGCTATCTCCATGGTAGGAATGATCTTCTTCTCCTTGATGGAAACCCTAGAAAAGTGGAAGAACTCCCAAATGGTGTGTGTCTCTCTAATCTCTAAACTCCTCCAACCTCTCTTGTGTATGGTTCCTTTCTAAGATTGTATAAATGACCCAAAATCCATATATAAGTAGCACAAATGTCACACCCAATGGTCAGATCTTGTGCACTAGGACCTCCAAATTATTACACCACGAGCACACATTTTAATTGGCTAGAACTATGTTTTTCTCACACTTGAGGAGGTTTGATCGATCACAAGGGTGGTTCGATTGATCAATCTATGGCGACGCCTTTTTGGAATAATGAAAAATTTGAGATATTTTCAGAATATTTTGGGAAAAGGACAAAAGTGGTAGGTGGGGATAAGATCAAAAATGTCTAATCGATCGAAGTAATGTTGGATCGATCGAAGAGGGAAATTTCTTGAGGATAAGGATAAGAGGCTCAATCCATCTTAGCATGGTTGGAACGATCACTGTGAGATGGATCAGAGCTTGGTTCGATCGCTTGAAGAATGTTGTTTTCCACCACTTTGCTTCTTTCTTCCACTATGCTTGAGATTGCATCTTTTATGCTTTAATTCAGCTGAATTGACTTATTTTGGAGATAAGTGCCTGAAAAGGGAAATAACATAAAATTAGACTAAAATGAAAAAATAAGATAGAATAAGGTCCTAGAATGTTCAAGTTTAAGGGGTTTAAATGCACACTTTTTAGTGTTTATCAGAGCTAACATGGCTTCAGTCTTTACACTGAGAAGAATGATGAAACACCTTGCTGAGGTGTCTAGCTTGGTGGTGAATACTGACAAATCTGAAGTTTATTTCGCTAGATCAGTTCAAATAAAGGCTATTATTTTGAGAACTTTGGGTTGTAGATAGGGTTCTCTGCCTTTTACCTATTTAGGACTTCCAATTTCTGATGGGGTTCTTAAGAGATTGGACTGTAAACCTTTATTGGATAAGATCATTGCTACAACAACTAGATGGGCAGGTATAAACTTATCATTGGCTGGGAGAACTAAATTAATTTGATGTAATACCCTGAATTTAACAGGGATAGTTCTGGAATTTATTTAATCGTTTACATTGTGTTTTTTATTATTTAATGGTGAATTTGTTTTGATTTAATTAATTGTGTATTATTTAATGACTTGTTTTATATGGTTGTATTTAATTTAATTGTTTTAGTTACTTGTTTATTTAAATTAGATTTTATTTTATTGTAATTGGTTACTTGTTTTTAGCTCATTGTTATTTGCTTAGTTGTCTTAATTGCATGGTTATATTAATTCAGTTAAGTTAAGTGTGTTGTTGTTAAATTAGGTTTTTACACGTCACGTATGTTGCTGACATAATTAAACATTAATTAGGTTTTCTATGGGCCGACTAAGAAATAGTTTAGGGTTTAGTTAAACTAGGGTTTTGGTGTAAACCTATAAATATAAGTATTACATTCGGTTTAGGGTTTAAGAACCCTATTCATGATATAAAGAGAACAGAGAGAAGTCTAGAGGAGTCTGGGAGAGAGCAAAGAGGGAAAACCAAAGGATCACCGGGAAAGCTTAGGAGAAAGACGCTGAGATTTCTGAACCGAGTCTCACAAGCAAGTCTTATAACTAGCTCTATCCCTTTGACTTGTGTTCTTTGCATCTCTAACTCAATTCCAGGAATGGATAAAGATCTAAAATCAATCTGGTTTGCATGCTTGCATTATTTAATAAACCTTTGTTCATAAACTGTTAAATTGTTTATTTTGCAGTTTTGTTTGTTTTATAGTTTTGTTTTACATAATTCGTGAGGTAATGATGCCAATTGATGGATTAAGAGTCTTAATAGTTTTAAAACATATTGGGAAATCTTAAAATTAATCTGGATCCCAAGGCTAGATACTTGAAACAGTATGTGTTCTTATATGGGTTTTAATCCGTTGTTAAACTGTTTTTGCTTGACTATTGTTCTAATTGATTTTGATTAATAATTAATGAATTTAATTAACTCTGGAACACACTAGGGTTTAGTTTTAATCAATAAAGAACTTGGTTTGGAGGATCAACATAGCCGAACATCGCCGGAGTTGGAAAAGATGACGCACAGGGGAGGAGCCTGCTCTATTTCAAGAAGAGCAGGCTCACCAAAGAGTAGAGCCGGCTCTTTGGCCTATAGAGGCGGCTCCACCTTGTGTGCAGCCGGCTCTACTAAGTGGTGGAGGCGGCTCCACCTTGGGTGGAGCAGGCTCCTTCGATTTTGCTTCCAGTTTTGATTTTCTGCGAAACCTGGGCTACGGGGATTGAATTCTTTACTATCTAGGCTGAAAACAGAGTGTTTTTAAAGTTATTCAGTAAGGTATAAACCCTTGTTAAATGGGCAGAAGCCATGGTGATTCATAAGACACCATAGGAAGCTAAATAGGGTCACAGTCTACCCCTTAGAGAAGTTTTCAAGTTTAACTTTGTGGTGGATGGTTCAAGTTGTTAAATTTTAAGTTAACAATTGAATTTGGAGTTTGATATTTAAATCATGTATCAGTGGTATGAGATTAAGCATGTTAACTAATATGAATTCAGTTAATGCATAATAAGAAGTTAGTTGATATTTTTAAAAGAACTATATATATCAACTTCTGGGATGTTGTGGAGTGGTTATATGTAAGCATGTTAATTCTGTTAATGTTATTAATATGCTTATTTTGAGTTATAGGATGGTTATATTTATTCTCTGCATTTTAAATTTGTTAGAGAATCAAGTACTGGATGTATTGAACAAGCATGCTAGTTAAACATTCTTGTTATGCTTATGATTGGACATGTTAATATTGATATGTTATACTGTCATATATGTATTATCAATAATTGGATGGATGTTGTTATGCTTATACTGGAGATGTTGATATTGAAATGTATACTGTCATTTATATTATCAATACTGGATGGATGGATTGTATGCACCGGTATGGGACGGTGACATACTAAGGGGATTAGCTCAAAAATACTAAGTCCTACTTACTCTGGATTAAGGGATGGATTAACTACAAAAGTTAAGTCCTACCTGTATTTTGTGTCAGATCAATAAATAGTTGAGTGACATATTGGTTTGGAATGGAATTTAAATATATTTTTATGATGCCACGACATGAGCCTGAGTCTCAGAGTCATTGGTTAGGGAGTGTATTTGCATTGGGATGCATAGCTGGCTATGATGGTTAGATGTGTACCCTGCTAGGACTAGGTAGTCATGCCTACCTTTGGGTGCGTTTTCGCATGGTGCCTATTAGTCAGGTTGAGACGGGCCTGTAGTCCAGTAAGAGTCCTGTAATGTGATTATATATATATATGGACTATTTTGCTATTGTTGGATTGGTTAGGATGTACATGCGAATCGGGTCTCTGCTTGGATTGTAGTAGTATAGAACTTGCTCGTGGGCCTGACCCACTTATCATTTTTCAGATATCGGACGTTTCTAGTCTTAGGGCTTGTTCGAGCTGAGCAGAGACGATCTTTCATTCTACCGATGATGTAGGACTTCTTTCTAGATATTAGATTTGGATTTTATATTCAGTTATTTACTTTCATTCAGTTTGGGATTTTTAATAGGGTTCCACTAGAGATGGATTCCCGAGTTGTTAAACTTATGGAGTTTTGGATTATCGGATTCTAAGTATTTAATTATAAAGGATTTTATCTCTAGTTTCTTCCAGCTTATTATATTATTCTTATTCACTTTGTATTCCGTGTTCGTTATAAAATAGTAATTGTCTGATATCCCTCAGGTTTGGGCCTGGGCATGATCAGCCGGTGTCTCGAATCCGAGGGGTATCACATTTGAGCTGTAGTGACTCCTATGGTTCTCTACTGGTCTTCAATTTTCTCTATTCCCGCTGCTGTGGTGAACATTATTGATAGAATGATGCAAAGTTTTGTTTGGGGTCATGATGACAACACTGTGAAATTACATGGTTTATGTTGGAATAAAATCACTTCTCCAAAGACTGAGTGAGGTTTTGGTTTAAGAAAATTATTGGATATTGATAGAGCTGCCAAATGCTCCTTGGCTTAGGATTTTCTGCTGTCTAAAGACAGATTGTGGGTTACTTGGTATAGAAACTGTAATCTTTAGGCTGCTTCGTACTGGTTTATGATTCCAAAGGATACTCATTTAGTAATTTGCAAAGGAATTGTTGCAGTGAGAGGGATATTGAAGGACAATTGTTCTTATCACATTGGCAATAGTCAACTTATACAAATGTTTCTGGATCCATGGTGTGGGGGGCACTTTTTATCTGATCTATTCAGTTATAAAACCTTAAGATTGGTCTCTAATAATAAACAATTACTCTTAAGTAATTTCATTGAGCTTTTTCAGTGGAAGGTTGATGGTCTTCCTACTGAAATTCAACAGCTTCTGCAACAGTGTAGAATTCATGGTGGCGAAGATCAGTTTTTCTAGAATCTTAAACCTTTTTCTTTCAAAGTTGCATGGGAATACTGTAGGGTTGTTCAACCTAAGGTACATTGGTTTTCTATGGTGTGGAATGGAGGAAAACCACGCTGGTCTATTTTTGGTGCTTTAATTTTACAAAATGTTGTTTTGACTGAGGTTATTTTGCAGAGAAGGGGTATTTTTTTAGCTTCTATTTGTTGTTTCTATGGCAGGAATTTAGATCATATGGATCTTATGTTCCTTACTTGTGTTTACTCTTGGGAAGTTTGGTGTGGCTCGACTGATTTGTTCCATTGGAAGGTTCAAAAATTGAGTTGTATCACAGCTTTTGCTAATGATTTGGGGCAACAGTTTGTTGACAATTCTTGTAGGAATAAGGTCTTCAAAGTTGTTTTCACAGTGACACTCTATTATTTATGGAATGAAAGGAATGGAGGACTTCACATGAATATTGTTCGATCCTCTTCTATTCTATTGAAATGCATTATTAGGGATGTCTTAGATATTGCAAGGGTTAATCTTCAAGATTTTCTAGGATAGTTAAGAGCTTTTGGGTTGTTGTGGGCATGTCTACACTTCTCTTTACTCCTCAGGGTGTGTTTCAGTGAGATTTTTATCTCACTTTCTCTTTTGTACTGTACTGTCAATTTATAAAATTTTCTTCATTTAAGAAAAAAAACATGCGTGTAACTTGAAGTTTAATGGTTTTACAAGTTAACATAAACCGATCCATGTGGTACATGCCACCTAACGTCTATGTCCAAAGTGAATCTATAGAATCATCCCTAAGTTACTTTAGAATATTTCAATATAAACCAATATAGTAATGCAATAGAACGATATTAGAGTACATAATACCAAACAACAAGTTACAACTTCTCAGTGTTATCAACTTGAAATGAAAATACAAAATCAAACAAATGTGGATATACTTGGATATCAAGCAAGATCAAACCAAACGATAGTAGCTATTTTGGGTTACTAGCCCATCGAGAATTACCCTAGTGTGCACGTGTGGGGAGAACTCATATCTCCCGCATTAGAGTCGTACTCCAACCATAGTCAAGGCAACGACATCCCAAGTTTCCAAAATCAACATATTGTGTAACAACGTATATACACATATACACAATGCACTTAGCCACATACCATGCATAATCAAATTATTGGAAACACGCAATATATGCCCTAAGTCCTCAAGCTATAATGGCATGTAATATATCAAATTCACAATATGTATTAATATAAGCTACAACTATGATATCAATACATAAAGTACAATTATGTAAGTGTACAATAAGTTCCAAATCTATGATTTAAGCATCAAAACAACATCAAATACATACTTAAATCAATGGAAACAATTACATTGAATTTAATAAGGTCTCACAATTAAATTCTCTAGATTTCAAAACATCTCTAAATAAAGCAAGTTTAATATATGTCAAAGATCATATCTAGGCCTTAAACAATATCGAGTCTAAGGTTGATATCATGCCAGAAAAACTACATACAATCTTAGAATTTAAATTTATACATGCATATAATTCATAATAATGCCAAGAACACTTAAAACACTAAGATTATAAACATGAAAACACCCCCTGCCTCACTAGAGAATAGAATATCTAGAATCCCAAGCAAAAGAACTCAAATCGGAAAACCGGACAAGGGTGTTCTAGAGAGGGATGAGGGGAAGGTTTTATCTTTAGGATGTTAAGTTAAAAGGTGAGGGGAACGGCTCCAAAAATCAACAATGGAGATTAGGGTTTCAAGGTTCATCAATGGTGGTTAGAAAGGAAAGATAGGAAAGAGAAGAAAAAGACGAAAAAGTTAGTGGGAAATCTAGTATTTCTCCACTAACTAAGCACTATGTGTGCTAGCACTGCCTCTCTCACACACACAACTCATCACCACCCTCCATTTGTCACCAAAATAATCCCCCTCACAAGATTATATCTTAGGCTTACACTTGTCACCATCTTAAGCCTCCTCACAAGGCTTAATCTAAGCCTTACACTTGTTCGCATCATAAGCCACCAAGTGTCCCAATCCTAGGCCAACAAATGGGTGAATCCTCACCTTCCACATGTCATCATTCAAGGCTTCCAAGTGTCACCGAAACAATGATGACAAGTGGACTAATGAGAGTATGACACTTGTCACACTTTTTTTAAATTGCAAAAAAAGTCCTTCCCCAAAATATCTCACAAAATAAATTACAAAATGGTCCCTAAGACAAATATTTCAAGAAAATTTAATTACGCAAAAACCCATGTAAAACAAAAATATTTTTGAAGAAACTATGCATCCACACCCCTATGGAAAAAGTAAACAAGTAGCATGTTTTTCTACAAAAGTAAGACAACGTATTTCTTGGAAACCAAATGTAATGGATGCACGTGAAGTCAGAAATCGAATTCAAATTGGAAAATGAACTCGAAACCTCACCTCGAGTCACAAAAACCCTAAGGTTACGCGAAAAAGAAAAATGCCAAAAAAAAAAAAGAGAAGATGACACGGTCCTCACAAGGACGATATCAATCTCCAAGGGAAAGAGTGTCGAGAACTAATCCCGAGCACTCAAGATGACCCGAAGGGGCAAAACCCGAACTCAGAAAAGAAACATCAACGAAAAAAGAAAATCTATAAAAAAATGGAAAAAATAACCGGTCATTACAACATACCCTCCTTAAAGAGATTTTGTCTCCGAAATTAGAAACATCCCGAAGAAAACTGAACAAGGATTGAATGCAAGGTCACACCAAGGAAAAGATCATAAAGTGCTAAAGGACAATTCCAAAAGCCTCAAGATCGAACAAAAGAACACAAAACCACGAATTGTGACACTTCTCTAAACGAATCGATATGCAAACTCAATGTTAATCACCAAACGAATCCCCAAGATAACAACACGTCAAATCAAGGCGCCTAACTTAAAGTAGCATGGCAGTATAAATAGTGACTAGAACCAGCCCACAACGTACTCAAATGTGTCGTAGCATCGACAGCGTCTAGTGCCCTTCCACACTTACTCGTCAATAAGGTAGCATTGACGGCAACTAGCACTCGACCACAACACACAATTTAGTACGATAGCATGACAGTATAAAGCACTAATTCATGACATGCCCCCCACTGGGTCTACCCAAAAACCTCTTGATAACGATGACATCAATGTCATAAAACAATCATTGCCAAAAGCATTACGGTAACCAAACATCCTATGAGAGTTGGGGTAGCTAATCCCAAAACTCTGACAATAATGTCATAGACACAATCATGTTTAATGCCCTAAATTTTCAATACAAGCAAAACCAACCTTTCCTACGTCTCAAAACACTACTATCAACAACCTCTAGTCATGAATCCAAGCCTTACAATTCTGTGCTCTTAAGCCAATGGATCGGACTCCACAAAATCAGAAAATATTAACACCACCCAGTCATAACGACCCACACTTCAAGGCATTACACCGAAAACCTACCAAAATAGACCTAACATCAGGCGATACGCAGGAACCAAAACACTGGATCAAAATCCCTATTATAGACAACTAGATCCTTAAAAGATAAATCAACCACCCACTCTAACTACTTCAGAACATAACCCAATCCTTCTCACGAGGAATTTTAAAAGACCACTTAACCCAAACCACGTCTAGGTATGACTAAAACTGGAGCCGATGTCAACCTGACCTTTAACTCCTAAAACGCCAACACACAAGTCTTATTCTATATGAACTTGACCCCCTTGCGAGTAAGTCAAGTCATAGGTGCCACTAGATGAGAGAAATCCCGAACAAATCTCCAGTAATAGCTGGCTAAGCCAAGAAAACTCCAAATCTCAAACACAGTCTTCGGACGTTCCCAATCCATCACAGACTCAATCTTAGACCAATTAACTGCAACACTGTCCATTCTGCAACTAATCAAATAAGTCATCAATCCTAGGCAAAGGATACCTGTTCTTGATTATAGCGTGGTTCAACTAGCGATAATCGATGCAAAGTCTCAAGACCTATCCGTCTTCTTCGTAAAAAGAACCGGTGCCTTCCGTGGTGAAGCACTAGGATAAACAAAGCCCTTGGCTTTCAAATCATCTAGCTAACCCTTCAGCTCATTCAACTCTGTCAGTGCCATATGGTACGGTGCCATAAAGATGGGTGTTATACCGGGAATGACATCAATGGCGAACGCAACTTCCCGAATAGGAGTTAACTCTTTCAACTTCTCTGGAATGACATCCATAAATTCATCCACAACTATCGAAAAAACACAGCCCAAACCCCTATCTTCCTCGGCTAACATACTAGCTATGTAAGACCTATGGCGACTCCATTCACCAATGTTAAAAACCATCATTGGGTGGGAATCGCTCTAATCTCCCACAAAATGAAAACAATCTCCCTCGAGAGTGCAACCAGACACCTTATTGTGGAAATAGTCAATCATATCACAGACAAATGACAACCAGCCCATCCCAAGAATGATGTCAAAACCCGTCATGTCAAGAAGGACGAAATCGGACTCTAAAGTCCGCTATGCAGAGAAAACTGGGTGAATAGAACAACCCCGACAAACCCTGTCCAAACACACTGGACCCCTAACTGGCGAATATACACAAAGAAAACTATCCCAGAATGTGACCCCAGTCCCAAGAAATGTGCAAATGATGTAGAAATGAAAGAATGTGATGCACGCGCAAAAGGAAGCACTCGAACTGAAAAAATTAAACAGAGGAAAGATACCTCGAACAACTGAAGTCCCTGCAAAAACATCCATCTACGGAAGAAAAAAGGCCATTCGTCCTTAAGCACATAATCCTTGCTGTCCTCTAGCCTGATGTGTGGAAGTAATAGGGGTAGAGCCCTGAGTAGAGCGAATGACGTGAATTGAAACAACTGGATGCAGTGCCGGCGCAACGCTGAAGCCTGACTATACGACTAAAGACTATGCATGTCCTATCTGTGGACTTAGACCCCTGTGTGCCTTATTCAACAATCTTGGGCACTCTTTCTTAATGTGCCCTAGCTGCTTGTAGGAATGAAAAACTGCTTGTCTTGCCCGAAACCCCGTGTCATAACGTGACTTTCCCAATAACTTTGGGCACTCCTTCTTAAAGTGACCTGTCTATTTACAGTAGTTACAAGCTCCGTGAACTCCCTTAATAGCAATAGCAGCATGCCGAATGATCTGAGCCTGAAGCTGAGGGCAACAAGGCCTGATGTGCCCGAGCTGACGGCAATGGTGGCATACTATTTCACGAGTAGACCCCACAATCAAAGAAATTATGGTCGTATGATGAATCTATTGCGATGGTCCCCGTGAGTAGGTAACGCCCCCAACTATAGCCATCTTAACCTGCACCCCTGAAGATGGAGCCTCATCCTCCCATCACTCCCTAGACTCCTTAACCCGTACTATATCTCGAGCCTCTGCCTCGATAAGTATAGCCCTCTGAACTACATCCTCATAAGTCCTCGAGCCCAGGAGTGGAGACTGTGGCCTAACATCAAGCTGCAAGCCATCTCGAAGTCCCTTAAGATATTCTAAAGCCTCAAATACTGCTGGTGCGGGTGTCAGTATTAGAATCTGCAACCCCACAATCCACTGGTGTACCAACTCTTGTAAGGATTCAGTAATCCCTAGCATCACTTCATGCACAATCTACTCCTCAATCGTAGAAGCCCATGGTGGATTAACATCCATACCTCCAGTTTGAGCCTTAAGTCCCCCAGACCCCTAATGAGCTCCGTGTCAGCAACCTGCTCCTCTATAGCGTGACACGAAAACTTACTACAAGTCATGACCATGATCCTATAAGTATGAAAAAATAGGTCAGTATAAACACAACTACTGACCGACCATGCATACAAACTACATACAACTTATACAATGAGGGCATATAAACACATAGTATGATAACATATGCAAAAAGAAACATAAGGCATGAAGACGTATGTTGCATACTATCATACTAAAGCAACTAAAGAAAGCTTCTAAACACTTAAGCACATAAGTAAGTAGACATGTGATCAAATCAAGCATTTTATCAAGAAGCATGTGAACACATAGACCATGCCAACAAAAGCATGATATGCACCCGAAACCCGTCATCCTAAGTTTTTCGAGCCTAAGAGCTCTAATAGCACCTGTGAAGGCCTAAGTTTT
Organism: Cornus florida; assembly: GCF_030987335.1. Taxonomy (NCBI): domain Eukaryota; kingdom Viridiplantae; phylum Streptophyta; class Magnoliopsida; order Cornales; family Cornaceae; genus Cornus; species Cornus florida. The sequence continues at coordinate 26,106,274 of NW_026775571.1, read as the reverse complement.
ATAAACCCGATGCGTCAATAATGACCCAAAAGTTGACCCGATAACGAATCCCAAATGCGGAAGTAACGAAAAGAGAAGCGGTCACTAGGGACAGACACCACCACTAAGACCTAAAGTGGGCTTCTATGAAGCCACAAAACTCAAAGAGATAAACGAAAGCGGAAGTAAAAGACAAAATGAGCAAACTCTGCCCATCAAGGGTAAAATGGCCATTTCACAAACAAAAAGAGAAACCAAACTCTAAACAAGTCAAATGGGGTCTACACAACCTAATTTAATCATAACATAACATTTCAAAAGTTTCCAAGAACCTTGGACATGAATCCCACAAAACGCCCATTCCCGGTTTAAGCAAAATCCAACACTGTTACACTAAAACATGAATAACTCCCACTAAGATTTGAATCTAAGAATGGCATTGGCACCATTGGAAAGCTGACTCAAAATCCTAAATGACAGGCTCAAGAATGACCCCCATTTGGATTAGAAATGAAAGAAATATGAACATCCGAAGTTGGCATGAAAAGGTTGTCCAAGAAAAACTGAAAAAGGGAGACGTCAGAGAGGATTAGCAGGCTAACGACAAAGATCAGCCAGCCAAAACTAAATGTTCATCCGGCCAAACCCCAGTGTTCAGCCGGCTGAAATGGCCTGTGACGGTTACAAACTCATTGGAATGCCTACGAAAGGCTATCGCCAGCTGACAAAAGTTGTCAGCCGGCCGACGTACCAAATAGCAGCAAAAATTGCTGCTGCAAAGTGTGGAAAAAGTGCTCCGTCCAAACCTAACGCTACACATGCATTCCAAATGTCCCAAAACAAGATTAAAAACATTTCATAGCTTTATACAAGCATCAATAATATGCAAAATCAAAAGGGATGCTTGGAACATACACAAATGCATAAATTTAGTACAAAAATGCATAAATCACCAAATGATAGCTCCAAAGACTAAATTAAGAGTTTTGTGCAAAGATGAACATGCACGCAAACATAATATGCATTTTTACATGCGCTACAATGGCATACGGCCTCAATACATGTCAATTACCAAAAGTCACCTGTCAAACCTCCAAAGTTCAAAAAATTATATTCAAACGTAAAACACGGAACCAAAAGAGTACAAGGCAAATTAAAAGATGCTTGGCCCTTGGCTTTATTACATATAAGTTGCTAAGTGTCAAAACAAGGTACTTATGTACCTTTTAAACATATTAAGGGAAGCTATGCAAGCCTCTAAATACCATACATCCATGGTATACAAAAAATATAGCCCAAAAGAAAGCATATTAACCATTCCATGATATGAATAGAAAAGATATCCATTTGCTACCAAGCCAAACTAAGGATGTTATGCATCCTAAAACAAGGTCTCCTTACTTGAAAAATATCCCAAACAACTAGGGTGAGTAAACAAAGTTACTCGTAGGAAATGAACATACGTATAACCTAAAGTTTTAATGGTTTTGCAAGTTAATATAAACTGATCCATGTGGTACATGCCACCTAACGTCTATGTCCAACATGAATCTATAGGATCATCCCTAAGCTACTTTAGAACATTTCAATATAAAGCAACATAATAACGCAATAGAATGACATTAGAGTACCTAATACAAAACAATAAGTTATAACTTCTTAATGTTATCAACTTGAAACGAAAATATGAAATCAAACAAATATGGATATACTTGGACATCACGCCGGATCAAACTGAACGATAGTAGCTATTTTGGGTTACTAGCCCATCGGGAACTACCCTAGTGCGCACGTATGGGGAGAACTCGTATCTCCCGTATTAGAGTCGTACTCTAACCATAGTCAAGACAACGACATCCCAAGTTTTCAAAATCAACATATTGTGCAACAACCTATATACACCTATACACAATGCACTTAGCCACATACCATGCACAATCAAATTACAAGTTATAATGGGCCTGTAATATATCAAATTCACAATGTGTATTAATAGAAGCTACAACTATAATATCAATACATAAAGTATAATTATGTAAGAATACAACAAGTTCCAAATCTATGATTTAAGCATCAAAACAACATCAAATACATACTTAAATCAATGGAAACAATTACATAGAATTTAATAAAGTCTCACAATTAAATTCTCTAGATTTCAAAACATCTCTAAATAAAGTGAGCTTAATATATGTCAAAGATCATGTCTAGGCCTTAGACAATATCGAGTCTAAGGTTGATTCCATGCAACATACAACTACATACAATCTTAAAATTTAAATTTAGACATGCATACAATTCATAATAACCCCAATAACACTTAAAACACTAAGATTATAAACATGAAAACACCCCCTACCTCACTAGAGAATAGAATCTCTAGAATCCAAAGCAAAAGAACTCAAATCAGAAAACCAGATAAAGGTGTTCTAGAGATGGATGAGAGGAAGGTTTTATCTTTAGGATGTTAAGTTAAAAAAGTGAGGGGAAGGGCTTCAAAAATCAATAATGGAGGCTAGGGTTTCAAGGTTCATCAATGGTGGTTAGAGAGGAAAGAGAAGAAAGAGATGAAGAAGTTAGTAGGAAATCTAGTATTCTCCACTAACTAAGCAATATGTGTGCTAGCACTACCTCTCACATACACAAAACTCATCACCACCCTCCATTTCTCACCAAAATAAGCCCCCTCACAAGATTCCATCTTAGGCTTACACTAGTCACCATCTTAAGCCTCCTCACAAAGCCTAATCTAAGCCTTATACTTGTCCTCATCACAAGCCACCAAGTGTCCCAATCCTAGGCCAACAAGTGGTTGAATCCTCACCCTTCACATGTCATCATCCAAGGCTTCCAAGTGTCACCAACACAATTATGACAAGTGGACCAGTGAGAGTGTGATACTTGTCACACTTTCTAAAAATTGTAAAAAAGTCCTTCCCCAAAATATCACACAAAATAAATTACAAAATGGTCCCTAAGACAAATTTCTCAAGAAAATTTAATTATGCAAAACACCATGTAAAACAAAAATGTTTTTGAAGAAACTATGCATCCACACCCCTACGGAAAAAGTAAACAAGTTGTATGCTTTTTTACAAAAGTAAGACTACGCATTTCATTGAAACCAAATGTAATGGATGCACGTGAAGTCGAAAATTGAATCCGAACTCAAAACCTCACCTCGGGTCTCAAAAACCCTAAGGTTACGCGAAAAAGAAAAATACCGAAAAAAGAGAGAATATAACACGGTCCTCACAAGGACGATATCAATCTCCAAGGGAAAGAGTGTTGGGAACTATTCCCGAGCACTCAAGACAACCTGAAGGGGCAAAACCCGAACTCAAAAAAGAAACATCAACGGAAAAAGAAAATCCATCAAAAAAAATTATATATACATATATATATATATATAAAAGAACCGGTCATTACACAGATGATAAGACTTGGTCAAACCTTCGGTTCAACGCTTCTATTTCAGTGGCTAACTCGCTAAACTTCTCAACTTTAAAAAGTTTTTCAAACCTTATGGATTCCAGGAGTAGACCTAGACCTAGAGGAAGAAGCATGTTGCATTGAATTTTCACTTAGGGCCTCAAACAGTTCCCAAGCGTCAACTGCACTCTTATGAAGGAAAGCTCCATTACTGGACGCATTAACTATGTTCCTATGTGGATCAAATAATCCATCATAGAAGATCTGCACTAAGTGCCATTTAGCAATGTCATGGTGTGGACATTTCCTTAGCAGATCGTTACATCTTTCCCATGAATCATGGAGTTATTCACCCGAGATTTGGGAGAACGCCACGATCTCTCTTCTCATTTATGTTATTTTACCCACAGTGTAGTACTTTTTCAAGAATTCTTATTGCAACATGTCCCAAGTAGATATGGATTTAGGTGCAAGGGCATGCAACCAGGTTCTTGTTTTATCCTTGAGGGAGAATTGAAAAGTCGCATCCTGAATGCATCATCTGAAAGAGTGGACAACTTAGTAGTTGAACACAATTCCAGAAACACATCCAAGTGCTTATAAGGATCTTCTATTACAAACCCATGGAATGTAAGAAGCATTTGGATCATAGCAGGCTTGATCTCAAAGTGGGTTGCATCAGAATTCGGGATTTGAAAGCACGAAGGGGATGTATATGACTTAAAATCTTCTATAACATTGCAAGATTACAATTCAAACAATGGAAAAAAATTATCCAGTAAATAGGAGAAAACCAACAGCCATAAAATAAGAGCAGCAACTTTAAAGACTAGTACTGTTATTTTAACCAAAATCCGGAGTAAATAGGAGAAGAGCAGAAGCAAAAATAATAATAACAATAATATAAAGGGCAACAACTTCATATTCTTCTGCAAAAGCTAGCCCGGTCCAATTCTTAGTTTTCTCTCTCCCAATTCATGCTCTGTTTTTCTTCCTATCTCCCTGCTCAATGTCTTGAACTGGGCACGTCATTAAAATCATAAAATCTGGTTGTTGAAACAGAGTTTGTTGAAAATTTGCAGGGATGAATCCTATTTAAACTCCACTAATCCAACCATAAAATCAGAAAGAAAGAAAAAAAAAAAATTAATAGCTTAGTTAAAATCTGGTGAAATATGTCCAAGAAACCTGAAACTTAAAAGCTCAACAAGAAATCTGAAACTTAAAAGCTCTTGGGTTGATCAAAGCTAGCCCAAGTTTTAAAAATTTTAGTTTTCAAATTTGGTCCAAATGTGAACGACTAATTAAAGCCAAAGATAAAATTGGCCTTTGAATTCCAAAATAAAACCCTTTGTGACAGTGGTAATCTACATAATGTTATTAATCACTGCAACGAAAAAATATATTGTCTTTCTGCAAATTGTAATTAAACAATCAACCATATAACGAAATTTTCAAAACAAAAATCCAATTCTACCAACCACGAAAACGAACTTGACAATCAATATATCATTTGTTTTTCCTTCCTTTCAATTTCTCAGTAATCAAACAGTGTTGGCATGAGCAATACAACTTTTTAGCTAAATTATTTTCTCTGTTTTTACTTTCCCAAGCCAGTATACCAGTTTTACCGTTGCTTGTAAACACTTTAAAATCCCCAACAGTAAATGATCAATTTTTGCCAAAGGAGATGGATCTTTTTAAGTGTGAGTATGCACAATATTCTACTTTATATATTGTAGCATTCTTCAAAAACGCAGAAACTAAAACTCCAACCCCTTCCCCTGCATGATCACAAGATGGGTACAACTTAACAATGCTAACACTTGTTTGAAAACACATGAGAATAAATCAAACTTTTAAATTAGAATTGAATTAAAATTATTATTATAGGATTGGGAAATATTACTGCGGAATGCTATAAGATTTATGCTTAGAATCTCAAATAATATTGGACCACTAATTTGTACTATTGTTTAATAACATCAAATTGTTAAATTATAATTGAGTACTATAAATATGGCCTTGTATTAGCAGTTAGTAGTATCTGTTTACTCCATTATTTTTGTCCAATGGAAAGATGACAAATGGCGAGTTTTAGCGAGCTTACCATATGGGGTTTCTACACTAATATCCAATAAGGGAAGGCGTGACATGTAATTATTGATATGGGTTACCACTAGAAAAGAGAAATATGGCAAGGTCTAATGGAACTCGCCATGCTGGATTGTAATTCTGGTTAATATATTCTTCTGGGACATTGAAACTACGTAATTTCATTAGAAGAGTGATTGGTCGAGAGAAGTTCCACCACGTGGAATTATTAAATTGAAGGAAAGTGGTGAGTCCCATTAGGACTTACAAAATTTGGGATATAATGTCCTAAAAAGGTGGCATGGAGTTACTATTATGAGTGCAACCTTATGAGAAGTTTAAAGTCACAGATTAGCCAACTAATGATTTATTAACACATGGCGAGTCTTATTAAACTTGCCACGGTGGATTAATTCTTTCAAGATTGACCAAGTCAAGAGAGGAGAACGTGGGGCTAGAATTTTTCCTTATTTTTAGGAAATCTCAGCGGCTTATTCAGACCTAGTCAGTATTTGGTGCTGTAATTCTGCAAAATCGTGGGTTTAATATATTTATAGATATATATATTAAACCCATGACTTAAAAGAAGTTGCTTGTGCCCTGAGAGAGTGATGCCGTGAAAACAGGAAGGAAGGTTTGGTTGACGAAAGTTACAGAAGAATAAGGGATGTAGGGAATATTTGTATTTATGGATATATATATTTATGTGTCAGATATGACTCACGAAAGGGAAATCGCTGAAAGAAGAGACCACGACACCATAAATGGAATATTTCCCACGATGAAGAAGTTACTAAAATTCAGGGACCATGACACCATCAAGCAAGAAGGAAAGATTGATTAAGGAACATTATTAAAATATGGAGATCATGGTCAACAGACGTGGGGGATGATGTATTCATGGATATATATATATTTACATATATATATTTTCCACGATGAAGAAATCACTGAAAGAAAGGTGTCACGGCGTCATGATACAAAGACCAAAATGGAAAGTTCAATTGGAAGGAAGTTACCCAAAGCCAGGAGAACGGGGTCTGCAAATAATTTCTATATACATGCATGATATATATAGAAATTATACAGAAGAAGGACTTTAAAGAAGGAAGGGATTACAAGAGATCATGGAATAAGATCAGTTAAAAGTGGTAGTGCCTCATACAACTACTACCACTAACTGAAAACGGTTGATGTGGATTTTAAATGATTGGTTTAAGGTGATTAAATCGTGTCTAAATTGGAGGAAGAATTCGTGGGAGACGGAAGAAGAACAAGAAGACGTGGGAAGCGTGTCAAATTGTGAAGAAGACGAGTGGAATTTCATTCCAAAAAACTTCCCACGGTGCAAGTTCATGAAGGACTACTACAAACATGGCTGGAGTTATGCATCTGAAGAAATAAGGAGCAAGGAGAGGTTTAACTAAAAAGAAATTACAACTGCTAAGAGAATATGGGACACTTGGCAGTCCAAAATCAGTCCACTTAAAAGCTGCTGAAGCTGCCACATCGAGTTACTGCATGCAATGAAGAGCTCTATAAATAGAGCACCCAAGATTAGTTTGCAAACCCTGCCTGACAAGCATACAAACACATCATCTTTGCTATTTCATGTACCTTTCATTCCAGCAATGAATTTACATTATGTCTAAACCTAACACTTTGCTAGTTCATGTACTTTCCATTCCAGCAATGAATTTACATACTTTTAAGTTGAGTCCAGCACTTTGCTATTCTATATAACTTTCATTCCATGCGATTCCAAGCACTACACTTCAATTCTTTAATTTCCAAGCACTGCACTTCAATTCTCTAATTTCCAGTCATGCACTTCAGTTATCTTAATTTCCAGTCTTGCACTTTCAATTACTTTAATTTCCAGCTTTGCACCTTCAATACCGTCTTCATTTCCATTAGCCATAGAATAGTTTGAAGTCCTTGTTCAAAGGCAAAAAAGACCTTCGAAGGTGGTCATTCCAAACCTTCGTACAATCGCCTGATCCCTACAACTTTCCAACTAGATAACCGTTCGGATTTTTACTTTAGAACTACTGTAGTTCCTGGTACGCCCGCACACCACACTATTCTATTCCACATTTCCACCCAATTCGGAAAGCAGAACCAGCGCTTTCTCGCGAGTCGAACACTATCAAATCATAGAATAAAAATCTTACAATAGTCCATTAGAATTATTTCCCCCTTTTTTTGTTGGGTATTAAGAGAAGTAATTAATGGTCGTTGTTTGTTTCACCGGTAAAACAATTGAGTATCACTGCTATTTTCTTCTTTTTGCCTTCTTTTATCATGTAAAATTGCATCTTCATATTAGAGTCAATTATGTATTACTGGCCCTTTAAATTGTAGTTATGATTTTTTATTTCCATTTTTTTCTATTGCTCAGAATTAGAATGATGGAATTCCATATCATATAATATTTGAGTTGCTACATTGTTTGTTTTGATTCTGCCTTTGATATTTGTAAGTTATTGTACACCATTTGAAGGCATTAGCTGATTAAGTTGTGAATTTGTTCATATAGCAAATAGGAAAAATAGGAATGCTGGAAAAATCTTTTTTGTCTTTGTGATGGTTTGCATCTATTGCAACCCCTTATTTTACTTTCCTCTATGAAGCATGGGGACATTATCCAAATTATGTCTGGTCAAACCATACATAGAGTAAGACACTTTTGTCATTATAGGTATATTCTATTGTAGTGCATGGTGTTGCATTGGTTTTCAACTTCCCTTACTATTATTATAAGTTATTAGCTCCTTTACTGAATCAATCAAACTTCTTCTTGGTAGGTTTATTACTTCAACTAAAAGTAATGATAGGGATTTAGATTCTGACCATCTAGACAATTTGAAGTGAGTAAAGGTTAATTTTATCATGGCGTTAAATATATTAATGACATTTGTAATGTCAGCTCCCACACACATAAATCAGCCAGAATTGTCCGACTTTCGAATTTCAAATTGAATTAATCAAAATTTTGGTTTCTTCTAATAAAACTGTTGGATTTATATCAGTGTGGTTTTTTTTATATATATACTTGGTAGCACCCATATGTTTTGATTCCATTTGGTCCCCACCTACATGTATAAATTATTGATTTTTTTTGTTATTAGTTTAGGCCATTATTTGTGTACTTACTTCCATTCCTTAGTTGTCTCTCTCTAACAAATTAATTGTACCAAATTCTATTTTCTCTATGTACAAGTTCAAAATCGATTATCATCTTCTTTTGGGATACCTGGGTGTGCTTCCTAGGGTATTAGAATATGATGACGGGCACTACAATGAGGATATCAAGAAAAACACAAATAGTATAATACTGACCAATTGGGTTGTCTAGAAGAGTAAGCAATTGCCTTAATATTTTGATTTTTTGTGGGTATTGTTACTTGCTAGGTTACAATTTTTGTGGGTATATATATATATGTCAACAATGATGGAATTGTACATTGAAATCTTTAATGAATATAAGACTTCTTGAAATTTATTTCTTTGTGATTGGTGGGATTTGCCCTTTTTTTATTTTTTGTATGCTTGAGCCATTTTTTTGCATGCATCAAATATGTTGATGTTGTTAATTTGCACAAGGCTTGGTGTGACAATATATGGCTTTGGATTGAGTTTTGGTTGTGTAATATTCGTGGAACAGGCATATAATTTTGAGTCTCATGAAAAACAGGCATATAATTTGTTTTTGGGTGGAAAAAAAAAATCACTTTTCACAAGGGGCAAAGTCCCTCGCAAAACAGGCAAAAATCGTTATGGAAAGTTAAATTTCTAAGAGGGGTTATGTCCGTCATAGAACTTTCTACAACGACCATTGCCCCTTGTCGAAAGTTCACTTTCCACAACGTGTTGGAACTGTCGTAGAAAACCCTGAGTCAACAACAATAGGGGATACCACAACTGGTCATGCCCATTGTAGAACTGTTTTTCACCCTTTGTTAAAAGCCATTTTTCTTCTTGTGTATTTGAGATCTTTCAAAGTAGATTAAACACTAGTCCATCAATATGGTCGACCATATCTCTCATTTATGTACATGTTGCACTGCATTGAAGTCCCTGTACGACTTTAAGGAAAAAAGTTGGGACTGATTAATTATGCTTTGCCAAAGGCTTATCCTTCCCAACTTGGAAATATTGGCTCCATAAACAAAGAATATGAAATACTCGTCTTTGTTCTCCATAATCATGGCTGAGCAGTGAACAATGTGGCTTTCTTCCTTCAAAGGTTAAATGTTAATCTATCAATAAGAATGAAGAGCAGCCCACTCAATGCAAATTTCAGTAAAATCGATCATATTCTTGTATTATGTGGCTTGGTTAGCATACAATGGTCCTACTACACTAGCCACATTGGTTAGCAATTTTGAGCTGAAGACATCTTTGTTTTTTACTTATTTGAATTCCATTTTTTAAGCACGATGGTCTTCACAGCAATCGACTAAGGACCTTCATTAATAATTTTGTCACTTGTGTTGGGATTTATATGCCCTGGCATAGCAAATTCCTGTTTGGATTAAAGTGACATATATTCCTGACGTTTCTGAAATATTTATGTTTTATACAATTGGTGAATTCAATGTATTATATTTCGATTCATTATAGAATTGATAGTGTCCATTTGATTACAAGAGATATTTATATATATGTATATGATGGCAATCAATGTATGATATATAAATAGTAATCATAAATGGTTCATAGTCGGTAATTATGGATGGACTCATAATTAATTAAGATTTGAACTGGATCCGTGTTAGGTTGAGATATATTGCGAGAGCCGTCGTATGCAATTGCTCCCTATTACCGTCATGGCATTTGACTCTTAAGTATGAGAAAATTATAGACTCTTTTATTAATTAATAATTACTTTGATTTGTTCGGTGGATTCTTCGGGATCCTTAGACCGACACTTTGGGTAGTTATATAATTAATAGTTAAAGGGTTATATTTTCAATATTTGCATCATTGTTACTTGTATTTATTTTGTATTGATTATGGTTGATCACAAAGTAAATTTGAAGGCCTTCGTATGTTTTTAAACAAAATGATTTATTATATATTTATTTATTTAAATTATTATTTTTGTCAAACAAATGTTTTATTGTGATCGAGCCAGAAATAATCAATAGTACCAAAATAAATATATTAATTAAGTAGTCGGATTGATGGCTTTATTTATCCGATAACAAATTATGCATAGAGGGGTCAAAGTGCAATATTGATTTAGAGGTTATTTATTATTTAATTGGAGTTCAATTAATTTCTTTTAGTGGAGTAGAAATTAATTTATGAATTAATTGAATTGGGTCCATGGACCGGGCTAATTATTAATTCATTGTAGCCAATAAAATAATAGGCCCAATGGATTCTCACTCATAGCCCAACTTGATATTGGAATCATATTAGATTTGAGACATGTGAATTAGAGATTGAGAAGGATTTGTTGTTTCCTTTTCTTTATTTTTATGTTGCCTATAAATATACATGGTCTATGTATATTTAGGGAGATTTTTGGAAGAAGGAAAAAGGAATAAATTTTCTTTCTCTAAAAAATTAGGATTAGTGTTCTCATCTAATGGAGGCTCCCACAAGCCTAGTTTTCCAAGGTCATTCATGGAGGCTTATGAGTGATTCCTAAAGGCAAGACCATTACTAAGAAGATGGAGATCCATGAAAAAAGTGTCTAGCAAAAGGGATCTACAATAAGTGAGAACATTCACTTTAGAGGAGAGATCTAAGGTTTACTCAAACCTTGATGTAAGTATTCAATCTTTTGATTAAATGATACATCATGTTTTATTTTTGCATAAAACTTGTCTCTATATAATGAATCAAGATCTATGAATTAAAATCCCTTGAAAAGTTTTTAAAATTAGCACGTTTCCCAACAGTGGTATCAGAGCATGGTTTGATTCATTACTAGAGATCATGATTTTATGAAAATCATCATTCATGGATTCAAATTTATATATGCATATGTATATATTTTTATATGATCATGATGTATGTATATTTGTGATTGAATGAATGTTGATAAATGTTTGGGCCATGGATGAAGCTTATAGGTTATTGGAATGTAATTTTATCTTTGAATGAATGTAATTAAGGCTTTAATTTAGCCGTTTGAAAGTTCAATGATGTAATTTAATTTTTTCCATTGTATTTCAAATTGTAAATTTATTTAAGGCCATGTAATCTTCATCAAAGGATGCTATGAAGCTTCAGGAAGGTCCAAAAGGGTTAAATTAGGCTTCAAGAATTTTCTAGAATTTTTCAGAATTTTTCTAGAATTTTTTGGGCTTAATTATAATTTTTTGGGATTTTTTTATTAATTTTCTGAAATTTACCGGCGATCGGAGTAATGCCGGCGGCGAGGGACATTGCTGGAAGGTGGACGGATGATCCGGTGTGGCGCAGTGCATATGCACGCACACCAGCAGCCTTTAGATCAAAGATCAGAAGCGAAAAAGATCCCATGCAACGCATTCCATGGTGCGCTATATGAGCACCCAATGGGAATGCGCATGAGATGCACGCGCCGAGTGATGCAGCGCAACTACAAGACAGGCGCTTGGAATCACGCGCTGCAGCATCTACAAAGTGTGTGTAGGCGCGTCTGTGCGTGCAGGCGAGTTCCACGCGCCCCAAGCGCGTGCCTGCGCGTGGAGGCCCGTGCAGTGTCCTGCTGCTTGCCCCCGGCGCGTGTGAGCGCGTGTGGGGCCCTCCGGGCGCATTCCAAGCGGTGTTTTGCTTCTCCAAACGAGTACCAGCCTCCTGCGGGTGTTTACAAGGCATTGAAAGACACTCAGGCAATACATAGAGCAATTAAATGTTAAAAGCTGTTTCCATTGGCCATTTTTATTTGTTTGATCTGTCATTAATTGATGTATGTGATGCATGGAATAGATAATTGTTTATTAATTATTATTCATGCATTGGATCCATGATATTTATTTAAATGGCTTGATTTATATTAATTAAATTATGAAAATTAATTGGATTTGATTACTAATTAATTAAAGGACACTTATTGGGAAACGAAAAATTATTTTTGAAAATTATTTTTAAAGTGTGCCTCCAATTAAATATTAGTGAATCATTTAAAAGTCCAATTATTTTCTAAATTTAATTGGATTAAAATCAAGACGTTTTGCATACATTATATCATGTAAATGAATAAAATGAAAACCCTAATTATGAATGATTAAAAATTAAGTGGGAGCGGGAATTTTTATACATTGCCCCATGGCCTTCGTTATTAACACCATTGTAATTAGATCTTCAAAAATAAGGCCCCACGCATGATTTGAAGAGTCTTAATATTACAAGAATGGTTGTCTCATGAAAATAATAATATTAAATGTTCATTGTAATTAGATCTTTAAAAATAAGGCCCTAGGCATGATTTAAAGAGTCTAGATTATAATGACAAGATATTTAAATGTTTTATTTTTCATTAGAGCATTAATAACGTTATACACTTAATCTAAAATCAATAGTGTTAGCTCCCCAACGGAGTAGTCTACACTAGGTGATTTTAGAAAGGCTAAACATAATCGGGAATCATTTCATATAGATAGACAAGGCATTGTCTTAAGAGATATGGAGATGATGGGTTCTGCCCGCCAATAGCAGTAATGAACTTCGCCAACCGAATAAGCTATTGGTGTATTGGTTATCCGATTTTTCATGCAGTGGTTAAGGGACCCACATACTATTTTAATGGAAGTGTTCACCTAATAGTAAATGAATCTCAACAATAGTAATAATAAACTCCTCCAACAGGATAAGTTATTGACATATTAATTGGTTGATTTATTATGCTACAGAGTTGAGGGACCCGCATTAATTAAAAGTGATTGTTCACCAATAATGATAATGATCTCTTGTTCGATTGAGATTTATTATATTATGTGGTTAACAAACTCATTTTAATTTTAAATATGCATGACAGTATTAATAATTCACCTTGCATATTGTATGAATGCATTTATATTCAAATTAATTATGTCTAATCCAGTTTATCTGCTTGCTTACATATTCAATGTAACTGGACCTCATTAATATTGACTGAGAAAGGAAATTAGATATTTTATTCACAACGTAAGGGTACAAATGTATTTACTACTCCTAAATCTAATTCTTTTTACTTTAAGATACCCAAGAGAACATTAATGCTTTGAATAAGTGAAATAAGGCAAATGAGATGACTTGGTGCAATATTCTAGAGATTACCTCGAATACGCTCCAAAGCTAACATTTACATTATTTTATTTTCTTCAAGTATCATGTTAAATGTCAATAAGATGTTTTGGTGAGATTAGATAGAGAGTATGCCAAAGTACTATGTCAGACTTGAATAGCATCAAGATAGCCTAAGGAACTCCAGTATGAAATCGAATTTTGGAAAATGATTGTTTATTATTTAAAAATTAGCTGGAGATCAATAGGGTTGACTTGGGTGGTAAGTTTCAAGTTGACATGATTATTACCTTGTTACCAAACTCGTTCGACTCTGTTAGAGTGAACTAAATAAGGAATCAGTTTGAGTTCACATTTGCTGATATTCTTATAGAATTGGTAACAGATGAAAGGATAATCAAGAGTATGGGCGTTCCTATCAATCTAACCTAGTCTATACCATCTTCTTCTAGGCCCAAGTGGATGGGCAAAGCAAAGAAGAAGGATGATAATAGGACTAGGCTTACACAAAACATGGGTATCTAAAAGGTTAAAGGGAATAAGGCAGTGTATGTTGAGGGCGAAGGAAATTGTTTCTTTTGCCGCTAACTATGACACTCAAGGACGAACTGTCTAAGCAATGACGTGGTATAGGAAAATTCCTGATGGATAGATTCTAGAGCCACTAAACATGTTTGCAATTCGTTGCAAGGATTTCAGGAATCCAGAAGCCTCGATGATATGGAATATATTTGTACTTGACCCAATGACAAGGTTGTAGCTAAGTCAATGGGAGTATTACATCTGAAATTAGAGAGTATGAGAATATTAGTATTAGAGAACTATCTTTATGCACAGAAGTTAGACGCTATCTAATTCTTGTTTCACTTGTGGTTTATAAAAACTATGTTGTTATTTAGTAAAACTGGTTTTATAAAATTGAATAGATATGCGATTGCTTCTGGTGCATTGAAAGATGGTTAATATACTATAATCACAAACTCTTAAGATTTGCAGGATATAGAAACTAATGTTGCATCTTCTAGATTGAATGTTAAGAGAAAAATTGTTATTCCTGACTCCTTATATTTTTAGCGTCTATTTTTGGGTTGTAATCAGTCAAAATGAGATTTAAAGATTGGTCAAAGAAGGTTAATTACCTAGTGAGGCAGAGGAGCCTAAACCAAACTTGTAAACCCTGTTTTGAAGGATAGATAATTCTTAGGGCTTAATCAGCCAGATGAAATAGGCATAAAGGATAATTAGAGTCGGTACACACTGACACGTGTGGTCTTATGAGCATCCAAGCAAGATTACTCACGTTTTGGATAAGTTTATCTGATGCAACACAAGTCTTAAACTCTTGGTATATTCTGAGAAGGTCAAGACTAATGTGGAGCACATATTAGATAAACTTATCAAGACATTTCGATCTGATCGAGGATATGAGTATTTCTTGGGATAGTGCAAAGACTATATGGTCAATGAGGGTGTTGTGTACCAGTTTTCCGCAATTGACACTAAATGCATTTAGGTGTCAAATAGGAATAACAGAATTCCACTTAACATGGTTAGATCTATGATCAGTTATGCCACATTATCTCTTTCATTTAAGAGTTTAACGTTAATGACATCGATGCGCATTATGAACTGCATTCCATCTTATTCTGTCTCAAGGATACCGTTGAGCTGTGTTTTTGACTAAATCTTAGTTTGAATCACATGCGCATATGGGGTAGTCTTGCACATGTACGCTTGATATGGACAAGTAAGTTGGAAACAGATCATACGCATGATCGATTTGATAGCTACTCTAAAAGTCACTAGGACGAATTATTTTATGATATCAATGATAAAAGTTGATTATTACACTCACTGTTTATCTATAGGAGAATCATATTATGAATCACATACCTAGTAGCATAGTGTTAGAGAATATGGTATGAGTACCAGATGTACCACATATGAACACACTTAGTATAGAGATTTAGAATTATAGATGAATTCCCTATTGATGCGTCAGCATCGTCTAGTACACAGATTCCTTCATCGGTACATTGATGTAGTGGGAGGATAATTATCTAATCCGACAGAATCATGTTTTTAGGTGAGACCGTTATGGACATCCCTGTTAAACATGAGTTGGACCCAGTAAGCTACACGGAAGCGTGAACCGATATAGACACAGATCGTTTTAGCGAGTTACTATGAAATCAGAGTTAGAATCTATGTATTCTAATAAATTCTGGGATCTTGTAGAACTTTCTTGTAGGATGATTCCTATGGAAGGCAAGTTAATCTACAAAAAGATACCAGAATATTTCTTAGTGAATAAATCATGAGTGTACAAGGGAATGTCATTATTTTTCTGATTCTATATATATTGATGACATCCTACTCATATAGAATGATGTGGAAGGTTTGTCATTAATAAAGAGGTAATTGTTCAATTACTTTTAAATGAAGGATTTTTCAAGATGTAAGCTATATTCCTAGGATCAAGCTTTTGCAAGATCGGGTTAAAAGGAAAATAGGCTTATCTTAATAATCCTACATTGATAAAGTTTTGACCAGGTTTGTTATGTATAACTCAAAGAATGAGTTCTTGCTTTATTAATATGGATTGCTCTCTCTAGTAAATAGTTTTCCAAGACTAGCAGAGGAGATTGAGCAAATGAGACTGGAACTATATGCTTTGGCATATGGGAGTCTCATATATGCCATGGTCTATACCAAACAGGACATCCGCTACATAGTAGGGATAGTCAGTAGATATCAGTCCAATTCTGGACTTGATAACTGGTTTGTTGTGAAAAATATCATTAAGTACCTAAGGAGAACCAATGATATCATACTCATTTATGGATGTAATGATATGGTTCTAGTCAGGTATGCTGATTCTGATTTTCAATCAGAAGTAGATACTATGAGGTTCATGACTTAGTGTATGTTCACTTAATGAAAGGGAAATCAGTTGGTAGATTGTTAAGCAGATTTCAACTGCTGACTCAAACCTGCAGGTGGAATATATTGCAGCCTTAAAGGCTGCAAAGGAAGCCTATTGGTTTGATCTCACTGATTCAGAGGTTGTGGAGCATACTAGCTTGCCTATCGAGCTATATTGCGACAATAGTGTAGAAGTAGTCCAAACCAATGACCCAAGGTTCTATAGAGGAACAAGATACACTGAGAGGAAGTATCATGTTCTACATGATATTGTCCGGCAAGAAAATGTACTTGTAACTAGAACATTGCATTGGAACACAACTTTGTTGATCCATTATCAAAGGTGTCATTGATCAATAATTTTGATCATCATCTGGATAACATTGGAGTTAGGTGCAATTTGAATTGGCTATGAGGGCAAGTGGGAGCTGTTGGGATTTATATACACTGGCATAGCAAATTCCTGTTTGGATTAAAGTGGCATATGTTCCTAACGTTTCTGAAATATTTATGTTTTATACAATTGGTGAATTCAATGTATTATATTTCGATTCATTATAGAATTGATAGTGTCCATTTGATTACAAGAGATATTTATATATATGTATATGATGGCAATCAATGTATGATATATAAATAGTAATCATAAATGGTTCATAGTCGGTAATTATGGATGGACTCATAATTAATTAAGATTTGAACTGGATCCGCGTTAGGTTGAGATATATTGCGAGAGCCGTCGTATGCAATTGCTCCCTATCACCGTCATGGCATTTGACTCGTAAGCATGAGAAAATTATAGACTCTTTTATTAATTAATAATTACTTTGATTTGTTCGGCGGATTCTTCGGGATCCTTAGACCGACACTTTGGTTAGTTATGTAATTAATAGTTAGAGGGTTATATTTTCAATTTTTGCATCATTGTTACTTGTATTTATTTTGTATTGATCATGGTTGATCACAAAGTAAATTCGAAGGCCTTCGTATGTTTTTAGACAAAATGATTTATTATATATTTATTTATTTAAATTATTATTTTTGTCAAACAAATATTTTATTGTGATCGAGCCAGAAATAATCAATAGTACCAAAATAAATATATTAATTAAGTAGTCGGATTGATGGCTTTATTTATCCGATAACAAATTATGCATAGAGGGGTCAAAGTGCAATATTGACTTAGAGGTTATTTATTATTTAATTGGAGTTCAATTAATTTCTTTTAGTGGAGTAGAAATTAATTTATGAATTAATTGAATTGGGTCCATGGACCGGGCCAATTATTAATTCATTGTAGCCAATAAAATAATAGGCCCAATGGATTCTCACTCATAGCCCAACTTGATATTGGAATCAAATTAGATTTGAGACATGTGAATTAGAGATTGAAAAGGATTTATTGTTTCCTTTTCTTTATTTTTATGTTGCCTATAAATATATATGGTCTATGTATATTTAGGGAGATTTTTTTAAGAAGGAAAAAGGAATAAATTTTCTCTCTAAAAAATTAGGGTTAGTGTTCTCATCTAATGGAGGCTCCCACAAGCCTAGTTTTCCAAGGTCATTCATGAAGGTTTATGAGTGATTCCTAAAGGTAAGACCATTACCAAGAAGATGGAGATCCATAGAAAAAGTGTCTAGCAAAAGGGATCTACAATAAGTGAGAACATTCACTTTAGAGGAGAGATCTAAGTTTTACTCAAATCTTGATGTAAGTATTCAATCTTTTAATTGAATGATACATCATGTTTTATTTTTGCATAAAACTTGTCTCTATATAATGAATCAAGATTTATGAATTAAAATCCCTCGAAAAGTTTTTAAAATTAGCACGTTTCCCAACAACTTGAACCCCAAGGAGTTTGACTAGTTAGAAAATACTTGGGCCTGGTACCTCATAAATGTTAGGTCTCAGGATCGATTTCTACTAAGTACAAACAATTTCTTGGAGGGGAGTGCGTAAATATCAACTAAGAAAAAAAAAATATATTAATAATTTTGTCACTTAGCCAATCATATTTAAGCTGGTGACCAATATCAAGGAAATTTTATAAGGGAGATTTTATATATATTGCTTGTAGTCTTGATAACCATTGGATTCTCTCTCCCCCTAACAATTGTGGTGTTATGCCTCTTAAACTACTCCAAATACATATAATCCCTTCGTTTTATATACACCAATCTATAAAGGTAATATTAAAAGGATTCGAACTTTTGATTTGACTTTTAATATATGAGATAAAAGTCTTACCATTAAGTTATCCTCTTATAATATTTTTAATTTTCGTATTGAGATTTTCTTATTTTGTGAGAGAGTATTTAATAATTAGAAGATGAAAAAGGAAATTTCAAATTTGATGGCACCCTGAATGCTCGGTTGTCTCAATGGCCGGGGGCCGTGGCTATTTAATTATTAGACTTGTTGGTTGTCATATTGTAACAATACTCCACAGAAAAACATTATTTGCTGACTTCGGGTATTCTGAACTTCTCTGACACCCCGACTACTCGATTGTCTCTCTAAGTGTGACATAATGGCTGAGGGCCACAGTTATTTGAGACATATGACTAGTTGGTTGTCATCGATTGTAACAGTACTCCATCTAAAAACATTATTTGTAGACTTTCTCTTCCCATTACCTATTTTGGGCTTTGAATGAAAATGACCAAAATGCCATCATTGAAAATTCTGTCACCACTAGTACCTACCTATGCATAAATTTACAAAATTTAGTATTGGACGGAAAGTAATCGCGGGCACAAACCGAAATCGTCTAAAGAAGGTAATACCGTGGCCAATCCCTTGATCATTATGCCTTTTCAAGTATTCCAAAATCCATTACTAAGTACATGCAACCCCTTTGTTTTACACATCAATCTGTAGAGGTGATTTTTAAATATTCGAACTTGTAACCTCCAAAATGTAAAATAAGAGTCATACCATTAGATTACCCCCTTATAATTTTTTTCAATTTCTTATTGAAAATTTCTTATTTTTTAAGAGAGAATTTAATTATTAGGAGATAAAAAATAAAAAATTTCAAATTAACGACAACATGACTACTCTATGTCTCACATAGGTATTTCTCAATAATTGAAAGTTATTTTGAAACACATGACTAGTTGGATGTCATCCTAGCAATACACCATAGAAAAACACTCTTAATCTGTAGAGTTTCTCTTCCCATTACCAATTTTGGGCTTTGAATGAAAACGACAAAAATGCCATTATTGAAATTTTTGTCACTAGTACCTATGCATAAATTTACAAAATTTCGTGCTGAACGAAAAGTAGTCGCCGGCCCAAACCGAGATTGTCTAAAGACGGTAAGACCGTGGCCAGTCCCTTGATCATGGTTTGGCCATTGTTGGTGAGCTCCATCGGCGTCTTCAACATCTCCTGCATTTTCTCTCCAGTATCACCAGCAATGTTCTTGAAACCATTCAAGCAAGCCTGTTGGTTCTTGACAGCACCACCAATCCATCTCTTGAAGTCTTTATAAAAGGTAATCAATTTTCCAAACTCTACAGTGTCAAGCTTATCTGCACACTTCTTGAGATCACCATTCGAGTTGTTTAGAAGATTATTACAGGCCTTTAAAGCTTCAATAGTTTTAGGGTCATTTCCTGCAGCCTTTTGAAGAATACTGGTGTTCTTTATCGCGACATCCATGTCCTTTATGGCTTCATGGAATGCAAGCTTGATGAGCTCTCTCGGGTCACTGGTCTTCCCGGCCACCTGAGAAAGAGCATTTTCACAAGCGTCCATGTGTTGGCAGATGCCCTCAACGAGCTTCTTGGACTTCTTAGCATGAGTTTTCTTGGGCCTGGTGGCAACAATTATGGCAATAATAACGATTAACACTAGGACGACAATAGCCACAATGATGGCAATCTTCTTTTTCTTACTGTATTGATCAAACATTTTGAACCAAAACAATTTATGTTATCTATACACCAAGGAAAAAAATGAAACACAGTATGACTTTGTGTATATATATATGTATGTGCGTGTATATATATATATATATGTTTTTTCTCTTACTGTATTCTTGTTTTCCCTTGATGAGAGAATGAGGAACCCCACAGAGGTCTTGGAGTCTCCCTGCTGTTTTACAATTTTTAAGCCCTTTTGCTGACTGATTTTTAACTTGTGTCTATTTTAGGGAAGAGAGAGTCAAAGGCAGACAAATCAAAGGACATAGTCAATTCGCTAATGTGAGGCAGGAAGTCTAGACACGAGAGGGACTTGTTTGTAGTTACCAAATTTGGAAGTCCGATATTCACTCTTAATCATTCTTAATTTCTAGTTAAAAGACCTCTAGTTTGATTAACTACCATTCAATTTTAAAAACAGCAAATATAAAAGTATTGCAAATAAACACATTATTCATTTTGAAAAAAAGAAAGAAATAAATTTACCCACTCAAATTACGATTAGAATTTAATGGCTAATGCTAATCAATTTATGTGCATTTTTTTATAACAAACTTAATTAGCATGTGATCCAGAAGGAGTATTCAGATTTTATAGAAAGGAAAAGAAGAAAAAACAAAAAACTAGAATGAGAACTATGTAATGCCAGCTCACCTATTCAGCCCTTAAATCAATATGCCGTTAAATTGATATGAAAATGTGATACATAATGTCTCCTTTTAATTTATGAACTATTTGATAGTTGTATATTGAACCAATTATACATTTTTTTTAATACTTTTGGGTGATGTAGGACACTTTTATCTTGCTTAATAATTTTTTATTTTAAGTTTTTTACTTATTTTGTTTTTTATAATTTTTTTAAAGGAAATTTTATTTTAAACAATTATCAATATAATATTAAATTTTCTCTAAATTTTACGAATTTAAAGTTATTTACTTCTTTTTTGTGAGCATTTTCGCTCCGTCATAATTGATGTGAAAATAAAAAGATAATTAATTAAAAGAGAGACTAATTAATGGCAAATTAATCAAAGGAAAAAATAAATGTGAATATGCTGAATAGCTATCTCAATAATTGACACAATCATTGAGCTTCGTGAAGCAAACGTTTTCGAACGTATGAAATTAAAGCCATATAAAATAAATACATATTTTTAATCATCTGAAATCAAGTGCAAGATTTACATGTGAAATATCAATTTGTATTTTGGTTAATTTCATTATTAAAATAAGTCCAATCAAATTGTAAATTTTTTATTTGATTTGTCAAGACTCAAGATTGGAAGCGGATCGAATTGAAGAAGTTCTAGTGTTCATACTTAGATGCACTCTAAGATTATGAGAACAATGTTTTATGAAGGTAAGAGAGTATGTGAGGACACTAAGGAGATTCAGAATTAGGTATTTAGAAGATTTTACATTCTGCCAAACTTGAACTGGTTCAAGTTTTCGTGGAACAGGTTCAAATTTTGGTTAAATCCTCGATATTCAAGTCTATCCAACTTAAATCGTTTCAAGTCACTCTTGAACCGGTTCAAGTGTAAAGATGAAATTAAATTTTAGCTTCTAGCCTACTTAAACCGGTTCAAGTCCCTCATACCAATATGGTTTACTTGTTTCCCTGGTCTGTTTTGGCTTTCTATTTTGGACAGACTTTTGTTATATTAAGCATACACCAAGTTGACTTGGTTTTCAAGTATTTTTAAGTCTTCCAAACTTCTATAAAATCTCGCTTTTATTCAAAATTAAATACGATTTTTTGGAACAAAAATTCAAATATTTTGAGAGAGCCTTTGAGAGAGATTTTTTAGAAAAACAAGCTTGATTTTTCTGATTTTGTTTTGAGAGCACACACATAAACATAAGAGTGATTTAAAAGTGTTGTTCGATCTCTATCCCATCGGAATTGGAACATAATTAAAGATTTATAAATTTAGAGAAGCGAGATTTATCTATCTTCACATAAAATTCAGATTTGAAGAAGAAGATTTTCTGATCACATTTTGAAGGGGTCAAGGCACTTGCGAAGTGTTGTTGATCTACCAGCAATCCTTTTACAAGGTTTGAGGCATAAGTCTGAAGTCAAGAGCTGTTGGACGGGAGGTCGTAAAGCCAAAGGAGTTCAGCGGATTGGATCTTCGTAGAGTGAAGGGGTGTGAGCCTGAGTCAAAGTTCGGTGTACTTTACTTCATACATAGTGGATTGTTTACACTCAGAACAACGCAAAAATCCTCGAGGTTTTCTAATTGATTTTCTCGCTAAAATCCTGGTGTTATCTCTCTAACTTTGCTTTACTTTTTAGTATTTATTTTTGTGGTTTTGGATGTTTAATTGAACACATTTGTGAGTAAATCAATCAATCACAAAAATTGGGCAAGTTAACCTAATCATCTCATCTAGGTCATTTGGAGAGTTAATCATAATTAATCAACTGACACATTCCGCACTGCGTAACTCACAATTGACATCAGAACGGGTTACTCGATATATTGAGTAGATCATATTTGTTGATTTGTTGTGATTTCTGCATCATGTCTGAAAATTTATCTTTTGTTGATGTTGTGCATTTACCTTCTATTTTTGATATTGTCACAAGCATGTATGTTGATGGGTTTAACTTTAAAATGGATTTTGAAAATTTGTTGGAGAAATTGAAACTTACAGAATTTGATAGAGATATTTATAAGTTAGAAGTTTCTAAAATGATATAGATTATCAAAGTTATCAACTTGAAATCTAAAATGAAACAATTAAATGATACAATTTAACATTATTGAAACATCTAATACACCGCAACAAGATATACATTATCAAAGTTATCAACTTGAAATCTAAAATGCGAAATCAAACAAATGTGGAAATACCTAGTCATCACGTCGGATTAAACTGAACAATAATAGCTATTTTGGGTTACTAGCCCGTCGGGAACTATCCTAGTGCGCACGTGTGGGGAGAGCTAATCTCCCGCCCTAGAGCCATACTCTAGTCATATTCGAAATAACGACATCCCAAGTTTCCAAAATCAATAAGTTGAGCAACAACGTATATACCAACATATATATACTAGGTAATAAGCTATCTACCATGCACAAACCAATTTTGGAAACACACGATGCATACTCTAAGTCCACAACTACAATGGCATAGAAAATGTCGAATCTTCAATGTGCGATTCGTTACACTTGCAATAACATCACATGTCGAATCTGTTACTCAAGAATTGACTCTAGAGAGGGGGTGAATAGAGTCAATGGCCAATTTTTGTAAATTATAGATATACAATTTCTAATCAATAATATAACCTATTGTGCAATAATCAACATATGAAATCAAGATATGAAAGTAAACAATTTATAGCACAATTGTAAAAGAGATAAGGGAAGAGAAATTGCAAACTATAACACGGCGATTTTTGCGAGGTTCGGAAACTCTTACTCCTCGGCTCAAGATCCCTCTTGAGACTTCCCAATCCAATATAACTTCTCCTTATGGGTGGAGAGCAAACCTTGATTAGAAGTAACTTCTTGCTAAGAGAAAACCTCTCTTAGTCTTCCTTTAGGTCACACCAACCCTTACAATATCCTTACTAAGAGACCACCCTCTTAGTTTTACATAGGCCACACCAGCCCTTACAATTTCTTTGCTAAGAGAAACTCTTCCTCTTAGGCTTATAGCAGATTTGTAAATAGAATTTGTAGTACAAGAAATCCTCTCAAGAACTGATACAAATCAAACCTCACAATAGAGTATATATGAAATCAAGTGAAGCTCAAACTCTAAGTATGAAATATATAAGAGATGATGAGGAAAATGCAGAACAAAAGCTCTGATGAAATACTAGAATAAAAGTTCAGCAAAGGCTCACGAAATGCTCTCTGAAGTTCACTCTGATTCAGCTATGGAAGCTTGTATATGAGATGAAGATCGATGTCTGAACAGAGACTATATGAGTGAGTAAAACCAGAACAAAAGCTCTGTATAATGGAAGAGCCAAAAGCTCTCTTTGATGCACTTGAATGAATGTTCTTGAATACTCTCACAAGTAGTATAACAGAGCAAAAACTCTATGAAGATTAAAACAAGAGCAAAAGCCCTTTTAATCTCTATTGGAATCTCTCAAGATGGAATAAGAGTGAATGAGAGAGATGAAGAGAAGATCAGAACAAAAGCTCTCTTTTCAATGTAATATAATGTCTCTTAAAATGGTGTTAATTTGTTAGCAGACAACCCCTCTGTATATATATATAAAATCGCAGCTCAATATAGCTGTTAGAAGTGGTTGGAAGAATTAAATGCAGAAAAATTGCCGTTGTAATTCAAAACCCTCAAAGGAGCTGGCTCTTTGCAAAAGTGGAGGTGGCTCAATTTCAAATGGAGGCGGCTCCATTAAAAAAGTGGAGCAGGCTATTTTCTGAAGGATTGTTCTACGAGCCAAGAAATGCTACTGGAGTGAAAGGAGTAGGCTCATTATTTTTGAGTGGAAGCGGCTCTTTTTCAAATGGAGGCAGCTCCAAAAAAATAAAGCAGGCTCATTTCTGAATGGAGGCGGCTCCATTAAAAGAATGGAGCAGGCTCCTTTTTTTGAATGGAGGTGGCTCCATTTGCCTTGAGAGAGCTGGCTCTATTTACATGAAGGCTGCTTTAGGATTGGATAGAAAAGAGTGTATGACTTCAAATGGACATAACTTAGTCCATGAAACTCCAAATGAGGTGAAATTTAAGTCTAAATTTATTGCCTTGAAGTCAGCTTTCTAATCCAACTAGCCTTACTCAAAAATTCCAACCACAAAAGTAGTTATGGCCGTTTTAGTGCAACCTGGTCAGAAACTTCGCATACTAGAATCATGTATTTTGTGAAGCTCATATCTTAGTCCTTTTAAATCCAATTTAGGTAAAATTTGAGTCTAAACTCAAGGGCTCGAAGTCATCTTTCTAATGCCACTGGCCTTACATAAAAATTCAAACTACACAAATAGTTATAGCATTTTTAGTATAAGCTGGTCTGAAATTTTTCTGGGCTGAAAATTGCTTCTTATGAGATATCCATCTTTCTAGCACCTAGGACTTTGGTGAATGGTTCAATTTAGTTCAAGGCATGTTTCTAAGAGTCTAGGGACATATGAAGATGATAAGTTTCAAGTGCATTGTGTCCTAGAGTCATTTACCAAATTTTGGCAACAAAGGCTTTAAAGATGAAAAATTAATTTCAATGCATTTTCCTTTACTTTCAAGAGACCAAAATAAATATAATGATTAATGTGCATGGTCCTAGAATTTCTAGCTTAGACAATGAGTTCTTTCAAAGCTTATCAAGCTTGAACTAACTCTTTCTTAGCAAAGACTTCATATGACAATATATATAAATGAAGTTCCTAGTCTATTGCTAATGGTCATAGGAGCATATGAATGATGTATGATATGCATGGTCCTATAATTTTGAGCTTCAAAATATATTCAAATATACTTTGACATTAAATCTTAAGCTCTCACCATCCTATCTACCATTTTCTTCATTCTTTGACCATGATCGTTTAGGCTTGATGAAGACTTGCTTTGTTTCTTTGAAATGCTTTATGTGATCTTTGAAGTCCGAGTTTTTTTTTGATTTCTTGCAACTTTGAGGCTTCCTTGAATCCATTGCTTGAGTGCTTGGAATACTTGGAATGGATCTTCTAGCTCAACATTGAGGATTGAATATTGATCAACTATATATCACTCAATGAAAATATTAGTACTTAAACACCATCAATGGTTTGTGATCATCAAAACATAAGATTGACCTTTAGATAAAAATCCTTAGGCCAACAGAATCTTCAATGTGCGATTCGTTACACTTGCAATAACATCACATGTCGAATCTTCAATATGCAATTCGTTACATCACAACAATATTATCAATATCGAAAACATTATCTCTTGGATATAATACAAGTCTGAATTTATAATTTAAACATACAAACATCTTCAAATACATGGTTAAATTATTAATACAGTAAAAATGAAAATTAATTAAATAAAATAATTAATTACTCTAGATTTCAAATCTCATCCAAATAATCCCTAATTAATATATGTCAAAGATCATAGCATGGTCATTCTATATATCAAGTCAAATATTTATTTAAATGATTAGAACACTTACATAAAAATTAATTAAAATAATTAATTAATTTTCTCTAAATTTTAAAGCAACTTCAAATGACTTCAAATAATTATATGTCGAAATTCATGTCATGGTCAATACATATATCAAAAACTTAATTACATCATATGAACAATTAAGTAGAATTTAATTAAAATAAAATAATTAAATCTCTAGATTTTAAAACAATTCCAAATGATTCCAAATTAACATATACTAAATAATAAGTCAAGGTCATTATATATATTAAGTTAAAAACATAATCAAATTAATGGAACCATTAAATAGATTTTAATTAATTCATTTAATTAAAATCTCTAGATTTCAAAATTCATCCAAATATTCTCAAATTAATATATGTTAATGAACAAGTCAAGGCCTAATTTAATATCATGTCTTAAGTTAATTCCACACTAGATACAACTATGTGAATTAAAATTTCATACAAAGAATAATTTAATAAATTTTTAGATATATACAAAGATATACATACAAGTTATATAAACCTCAAAAACAATTAAGACGCCAAGATTGTAAACCTATAAACATCCCCTACCTCAATTTGAGATGAAAATCTCAAATGACACCAAAATGAAACCTCTCTGAATTTGACAATACTCCTGGGTTACGACGGGGACAATAAGGGGAACAACAAACCCTCTTGCGACAACACCAAAATCCAAACTTGAACTCAAAAATGGTCAAAACCGGATTCTAAAAAAAGGGAAATGAAGGCATCGTCAAGGCCGACGATAAAGCCTTCATTGGCAAGTGAAGAATCAAAGGGGAAGAAATCCAAAAAGGAAGAGAGAAGGTAGCAGCCCAAAAGGGGACTGAAATGGCCGGCAGCCATGGGAGAGAAAGAAGAAAATTCTAACTTTTTCTCTCTCATCCCTCCTATTTATGGAATTCTCAAAAAGTGTCCCGAACGGGTCTTGCGCTGCCCCGAAAAATGAAATCTATCCAGACGTGTTCAAATGGAAAAACACCGTGAACGAAAAAGAACCGAAATGAAAAAAAAAAAAAAAAAAAAAATGAATAACAGAAGAAACGGTATCAAAAACCAAGTTTCGAGCAAAAAGATATACCCCGAACAAGTTCGGCGGCAATTGGGGTCGAAAACCCTAAAACTGGGGAAAATGACCTGAAGGCAATTCTAAGAGTATGCTATTTGACAAAAAGTTAAAATAAATCCCGTACAAGAATCCAGGCCCAAAACAGGACCCTTTTAACTTTCGTTAATTGCACAAAAGCCTCTCAACAAAAGGATAACTATATAAATGACCCAAAATGAAAATATCTTCTAAAAGATACTTTCTTAAAAACCCCCGAAATAAAATATCTTCAAAAGATATTTACAAAAAATAACCCAAGAAAGAAAAATGTTTCCAAAAAAACTTTGCATCAATGCCCCTACGGACACAATGAACAACCAGCGTATTTTTTTACAAAAGTAAAGATACATATTTCACGGAAACCAATTAGAATGAAGGTACGTGAAGTCGGAAATCAAATCCGAGCAAAAAAGTGAGGTTACACGAAAGTAGTGACAAACGGGAAAAAGACAAAAAAGAAAAATGTCCGAAAAAAGTGAGGAGATAACATGATCCTCACGAAACGAAGCAAAATCTCAAAAGGGAAGAGTGTCGGAGACCATTCTTGAGCACTCAAGACAACCCAAAGGAACAAAACTCAGACTCAAAAAGAAAAACATCAACGGAAAAAAAATATCCGTAGTAACAGGAAAAAAAAAAAGGAAGGAAAATGACAAGGTCATTACATCACATTTCCATTTAACAAATATACATGCTTTACAATTTCCCTACACTCCAAAAGACCCAAAGAAAATGAAAATTACAAGCATAAGCCACCCTTACCTCAATTTGTGATGAAAATCTCAAATGACACCAAAATAAAACCGCTCCAAATGCAACGAAACTTCGGAGTTATGTTGAGGACTATGAGGAAAACAATTAACCCTCTTGAGGTGTCACCCAAATCCAAACCCGAGCTTAAACCCAAAACACAAAAATAGACAAAAAGAAAATTTAATCGGATAGAAATCAAGGCCTTACCAAGGCTGACATAAAAGTCTCCTACAACGAAGGAAGAATCAAAGATGAAGAAGATCAAAATGAAGAGAGAAGAAAAAGGACAAAGAAAAAGAAAAAAGGGGAGGAAGATGCGGCCAAGGGAGAAAAGAAATCTAATTTTCTCTCTCTCTCCCCCCTCCTTTTATACTTTTTCAAAAATATCTCCTAAATGGGCCCCACGCGGCCCCAAAAAGTGAAAAACGTCGAAACGTGCTCAAACGGAATAAAACTGAAAACGTAAAAGCACCGATATAAAAAATGATGAATAACGAAAGAAAAAGCATCGAAAAATAAGTCCCAAACAGAAAAATCCATCCTGGACCCACACGGCGACTCCCTAGGTCAAAAATCCTAAAACGAAAAAAAATGTCTGAAAGACATTTATATGAGTCCATAGCTCGACGAAATGCTAAAAGGAATCTCGTACAAGAATCGTAGCCCAAAATGAGATACTTTTCCCTAACTTTCCTTAATTACACAAAGATCAAAAGATAATCGCACTATTGACCTAAAATAAAAATATCTCCAAAAGATACTTTCTCAAAAACCCCTAAATAAAAATATCTTCAAAAGATATTTTCACAAAAACCCCCCAACAAATGAAAATGTCCTCTAATATAATCACACAAATAACCCCAAATTAATAAAAGAAGGCGAAATAAAAATAAGGACAATACAAATATCAAATGAAAGAAGTGTCGAGAATTATTCCTGAGTACTCGACTCAATCCGGTCCGACAAAACCCGAACTCAGTAAAATAATGAAAAAAAAATTCACAAAAATAAGAAAAAGGAACCGATCTCTACACACCACCATTACCAAACCTCAAACACTTCACGTATGTTTTATTCTCCACGATGGCCATCCGCTTCCTAAAAGTATCATAAATTTCATATTTATTTTTCAAAAAATAAATCCATACATTTCTTGTTGAATCATCAATAAAGGTAACATAATACAATGAGCCACCAAGAGATTAAATTGGAAAAGGTTGTTACACGTTTGTATGAACCAACTCTAATTTTTCTGTCTTAGATATCCTGCTAGCCTCTGAAAAATTGACACTTCTATTTCTCGAAAATACAGTCCTCGCATAAACCAATTTAAACTGATTTAATACCCAATAGTTTTCCTTTCAACAAAAGTACCTCCATCCCCTTCTCACTCATATGACCCAGCCTACAATGCCACAAGTTTGAATCTATGCCAACATCAGCAACAACAATGGTGTTCTTGGGTTTTGTTGTCATATAAAGAGTACCTATCTTACTTTCATAAGCCACGACTATTACTCCCTTGGTGATTTTCCAGGAACTACCCACAAAGATAATTGTGTGCCCATCGTCATCAAGTTGTCCCACAGAGATCAAATTTCTCTTCAAGCCAGGAACATGCCTAACATTTTGAATCTTCCATGCAACTCCATTAGGTTTTTTGATCCAAACATCCCCTTTACCACAATCTTTAAAGGTTCATCATTAGTCAGATAAACCTTCCCGAAATCACTACTGACATAATTCTTTATGATTTCATTATGTAGAGTAGAGTGAAAAGATGCACCTAAGTCCAAAACCTACAACTCAACCGATCTAGGCTCAAAATCATAGTATTAATAACCTCTTCTGTAGCGGCATTTACAGATTCCTATTTTTCTTCTCTCTTCTTCTTCGGTGCCAGATAATCAAACTTTAAACGCCCCTCCTTTACATAGTTCCAACAAGTTCTAGTTTTTTACTTGCTCATGTGTTTGGATTTTGATTTACTATAGCCTAAGCCTAATCTTTCATAAGTTCTTCCTCTGCACTCGGTATTCAGAGCAAATCTAGATGATTTCTATGTTTCCCTTATGCGAATGTCTTCACTAAGAACCAAGTTTCGAACATCACCTAACTTCAATTTAGTTTTCCCTGAAGAATTGCCCACTATTGTAATAGTATTGTTCAAGCTTTCTGTCAAAGATGATAAAAGAAGCAGTGCCTTTGTAATGACCCGGTCATTTTTCTTCCTTTCTTTTTTCGGTAATTTCTTTTTTTCGTCTTTTCCTTATTTTGTCTTTTTCCCATTTATCGTTTTTCCTTGCATAACCTCACTTTTTGTACTTGGACTTGATTTTGGCTTTACATGCATCCATGATATTTAAATTCCAAGATATTTGTATTTTTACTTTCGTAGAAAATACATTCTAGTTGCTTACTTTTTTATAAAGGGATAGTTTCTTGGAAACATTCTTGACTTTTGGGGTTTTGTGTAATTATGTAAAGTAATTATTTTTCGTCTTAGGGACCATTTTGGAATTTAATTTGAAAGATATTTTGGAAAATGACATTTTTGTAATTTTTGGAAAGTGTGACAAGTGTCACACTCTCATGAAGCCACTTGGAAGCATAATCTTGGGACATGTGGAGGGTGGAGATTCACCCACTTGTTGACTTAGAATAGGTACACTTGTTGGCTTGGATGGTTGACAAGTGTAGGTATTCGATTAAGTCTTAAAAGGAACCATGGATTGGTGACAAGTGTAGGCACCAAATTAAGTCTTGTATTGTGTGTGTGTGTGAGAGCTAGTGTAAGAGCACCTAGTGAGTGGAGGAATACTAAATCCTTCACTCACCATTTTCATTTCACCTTTTTCATTTCCTTTATTCTCAAAACCCTAACCTAGCCACCATTGAAGAAAAGCTTGGCTTAGAGCTAATTACTTTATTTTGTCTTCCTTCCACTCACCTTAGACCTTAAACCTTGGAAAGTAAAAGTTTCCTCTCACTCTACAAAACTATAGTTTAGTTTTCCATTCTATGCTTGGTTGCTTTGGATTATAGAGATTCAATTCTCTATTGAGGTAGGGGTGGTAGTATATTTATGCTATAAGTATTTTATGATCCTTTGGGGTTTAATATATATTGTGTACATGCTTTTAATATTGTAGTCTTGCATATTATAAGAAACCCTCACATTTGACTTAGAGTTTATTGATTTAAGCATGTATGATATGTATATATCTTGTGTAGAAGGATTATATGATTTAGTAATATACTAAATTCTAGTATTTTCACATGTGGTAGTGATATAGAACTCTTGTAAAATTATTAATGTTATATACAATTCTTAGTGACTTGAATTGCTATATTATTGTGATGATAATTCTATGTTCTTGTGGATTACTAATTGTAATTATTTTAGAAGCTTATTACTATAATGTTAAGATTTAGTATATAAAGCTTATTGTTGAGGCATGAACTAAATTGATAAGTTGGTGGTATTGTATTGTGCATTATATCATGATGAGGACTTGTCATTTGGTATATCATTTTAGACTTGGAACCCTAAGACATGGTTTGTGTGGTTTCAAAATACTTGTGCATGGAAGGTGGTTTATATACCTTAATTATAGTGTATAAGTTTTGAACTTAATTATGATTTTGGATTCTCTTGGGACATAGTTACAAATGACATGGCTAGAGTTTGGCTCTAGTGCGGGAGGTACGAGTTCTCCCCATTTTTAGTGCGCACTAGGGTGGTATACCCAGCGAGTTAGTGCCTGGAATAACCGTTTAGGTCTTGGTTTAATCCGGGATTTGATGTCCAAGTTTTCTTCTAATTGATTTCGCATTAAATTCCAAGTTGGCAACCAATGTTTAATTATAACTTGCAATTTTAGTTATTGGCGAATTGATGTTGTTAAGTACATTGATATGGATATTGTGTTGTAATAGAATCATTTAAGTTAGTTTAAGATGATCCCTTAGAACACCTTGAACATAAACATTAAGTGGAATGATCCCTTGTATTCATCTATATTGAACTTGCTATGATATTAAAACTTTAGGTATACGCATATGCTTCTTCCTACGAATAACTTAATTACTCACCCTAATTGTATGGGTTATTTTACAGGTAAGGAGACTATATTCTCGGATGCTCACCATCCTTAGAGGCTTATGAGCATTTTGGAATATTTTTGGTGTATTAACATGCAAATGTTTAGCATGCTTACTTTTGGATGATATATTTTGTATACCATGGATGTATGGTATTTTAAAGGTAAAATGGCTTCCTTGATATGTAATGTGTATCTAAGTACACTTGACGATGCTTATTTTGTATGTATAACATAAGGCCAATGGCCATTAACCTTAATGTTTATAAGCACATTTTTGAAACTCAAGTATTGCCTTTATAACCTATTTTGTGAAAAATGGAGGTTGGTATGTCAAATTTTGTAAATGGATTGTAATGAGGCCGTAGGCCATTGTAACGCGTCTACTTCATCATTTTACGTTTGCGTGCATGCTCACATCTCACAAAACTCTCAAATTTAAACTTTTGAACTATTTTTGGATGATTTATGAATTTTTATGCAAAATTCATGCATTGGAGTAAGATTTGAAGTTCCCTTTTGATTTAGCATGTTATGTATACTTGAATGAGGCTAGGAAATATTTTTAAACTTATCTCGGGGTATTTAGGATGCATGTGTAGCTTTAGAGTTGAACCAAGCATCTTTCAGACACTTGACAGTAGCTATTTTTACTATCATAAGGTGCATCAGTCGGCTGACACATCCTCGAGACCAATTCCAGTAGCCTTCTTAGTGAAAAAGGTCGTTTCAGTTGGCTGATGATTGGGGTTCAGTCGACTGATGATTGAGGTTCGACCGTCTGGTCCTTGCCGTCGGTCGGCTAATCTTCCCTGGAACCTTTCCATTTCAGTTTTTCTTAGACAGCTTTGTTTCACCAACTTTAGAGAGCCATATCTCACTCGTTTTAAATCCAAATCAGGTCATTATTAAGTCTAAATTCAAGAGATTGAAGTTATCTTTCCAATGGTACTAACCACACACCAAAACTCCAACCGTAGTGAGAGTTATCGCAGTTTTAGTGAGATAGGGTCTGTTATCTTTTAAATGGAGGACACCATTTTATTCTATTTTTCATATCTTTTCCGTCGGGACTCTGAATTAGGTGATTCTTAGGTCTAACTTTGTTCATTTTTCGTTCATTTTTCATTTTCCAATGGAGGCACCCATTTCAGTTTGAAATGACCATTTTATCCTTGGTTCATTTCTTTTTGGGTTTGATATCTTTGCTTCATTACTTGACTCATTTAAGTCCCATGGATTCATGGAGAGTCATTTTGGTACCTTAGGGATGACATACATTTCTAGAGGTCACTTTTTATCTTTTGCTTCCGCATTTCAGATCCATTATCAGGTCATCTTTGGGTCATCACTGACGCACCGGGTTTATAAAACTTGGGTTGTCACAACCTTAGCCTCATCATCAAACTCAATCTTTATGGACCTTAACTGAGTTGTAATAATGTTAAACTCGATCGTTTAGATCACTACAAGAAAAATGACTTTTTACCACGGTGGAAAAGCCTTTCTACCACGGTTTTGAACCGTGGTAGAAAGTATCGACTTTCTACCACGGTTTTACACCGTGATAGAAAGTTGGCCTTCTACCACGGTTTTGCACCGTGGTAGAAAGTCTACATTCTACCACGGTTTTGCACCGTGCTAGAAAGTTCGACTTTCTACCATGGTTTTGCACCGTGGTAGAAAATAGACATTCTACCATGGTGCAAAACCGTGGTAGAATGTCGACTTTCTACCACGGTTTTTACACCGTGGTAGAAAGTATTTTTTCTACCACGGTTCTTTACTGTGGTAAAAAGTCTATTCGCAGAAGAAAAATAGATTTTTTACCACGGTGCATAACCGTGGTAGAAAGTATTATATAATTTTTTTTTAAAAATAATACTTTAGCCCTTGTGAAGGCTCTTTTATTATTATTATTATTTATTATTATTATTATTTTAACTACTACTAACGTTACGGAACCCTAAATATATAAAAAATAACATTATAACCAAAATAATTTACAATTCATATATATATATAACCAATTCCAAATCATTATTTTATACAAAAATTAACCATATACAAATATAAAAATTAACCATGTACATGATCCACACCTTACATATTTACTTAACCAAAATAAAACAAAAATTCTTCATATCTTCTTGCAACTTCTTCTTCTTCATCAACCATCCAAAAAATATAGCGGCAACAAAAAATGTATCTGCAACCCGCAATCCTAGCTTTGACCTACAAAGATAGTTGAAGTAAGAGAATTAATGTAAAGCATTATAAAGGTACTTTGAAAGACTCTTCGTCTTAACTCAAGCAAAGCAAGTATTAATATGGTCTTAACTCAAACAAAGCAAGTTCAGTGTATCATGGAAATAATCCCAAAGCAAGTATTAACATGTACAAGTACTTTTGAATCAAGTCTTATGGTCTTAACTCAAACAAAGCAAGTTCAGTGTATCATGGAAACAAAACAAAAATTCTTCATTTATCAAATCTTCAAGTTCATTCACATTTTCTTCATTTTGATTCTCATTCCTATCTTCATTCATTAAATCTACATGTTCATTAAGATTTTCTTCATTCCTATGTTCTTCATTCACCAAAAGATTATCATTCTCATTCATATATTCTCCATGTTCACTTGGGCTACACATATAGATGGATAAAAAGAAGACGAAGAAAAGAAAAGAAAAGAAGTTTAATATAAGAAAATTATAAGTTATTGCAAACTTGTGCTTGTTAGAAACAACTTGTTGCTAGTGTCGTGACATAATCATAAACTATCCAAAATTGACAATGAGGCCAATTTTACTGATCAAAATTTTAATAAAGAAAAAGAGAAAAAAGAAATGAGGTCAATATTACACGCTTAAACTCTCAAAGAATATAAGAATGCACACAGAATTAATGTACTATAAAAAAATACTAAATACATCATACATATTCATATTTCCATAATTTATTCTCTAGTGGTAGATAATCAAAAGGATGCCATGACAGAGGTCACATGGTCTACGGACATCAGGAAAACAAAACAATAAATAAATAAATAAAAATAAAACATTTTTATAATTTCATCTAAGTCTCATTGTGGTGTATTAACACTCGTGATACTTAATACTTCGATATCCATACATTTTTAAGTGATCAATATAGCTAAACTTTGACAGGTTGTGCGATGCTGTTTTAGACTCTCTGTAACTGGCATTGGGGCCACCAACTGATAATTGTTTAGATAAAGATTTAGTTGTGTCCTCCTTTCAAGTTAGATAGTATTTCAAGAAACCTTTTGCGTGTTGAGCTGCAAAGAGTTTATGCGTATTATATACTATTTCGCAGATCAAGAAGCAATTTCATCGTGCCGAAATTGTTCCTATATGTAGGGTGGATGCGAGAGGTTTGGTTATTGAGGTAGGTTGCTACATCTGGTTATGATGAACGGGAATGGTATATTGTATTTGTGTCTAAAGCTCAACCCCACAATGATCAGGCCCCCAAGCTGGCCAAAAAAGTATATGCAAAACTTGAAGTTGATTTCAGCTCAAAGAAGAAGGAAAGGTAAGCCTACTGCTGCCAATTATATGGCTTCTTTTGTTTTTCTTAATTATAGATTGAGTTTAATTTTTGAATAATCTAGTTCACGTATCATATATCCACTAGATACTCTTCCTTTCAGAACAATTATCTTTTTCTTTTTCCCCTATGAAATTCAGAATAGCTATCTTCATTAAGATCTGAGTGTCATCATTTAAATTTTGTAAGAGAAAAATAGGAAATTGTAAGTGTCACTAAGTTACGTAAAGGATTATTTTAAAAGGTAATCAATTTTTAAAAACTTGATTTTCATCACTTCATGGTTATTGTCCTTTCAATCATCATCATCATCATCATAATCATCTTTATCTTATTCTTCTTTTCCTTTCCGGTGTAATTACCCCTTTCTATTTCATTGCATTTCTGCTAGTTCCCTCGTTCTGCCTAGATTCCTTTCAAATTGAAATGGCTCTTTGGCCTGGATCTGAATCTCAACAGTGTTGTGTTTGAGTCATCTAAAACATTTTGGCCCACGATTGGTACAAAAAGCATCATATTTTGACTAACATGATTTCATAAGGTTAAGGTCAAGGGTGATTTTAAAAGATTTTAATAAACTAAAGGGAAATATAAAAGGAGTACTTACAAAAGCCCCTTGTTCTCCCTGATGGTCTAAATTTTATTTATTTATTTATTTATATTTATATTTATATATATATATATATATATATATATATATATATATATATATATATTTTCACTCAAGTGCTGCAAATTTGATATACATGGACCCGAAGCAAATTTCTGGGATGACTTGGAATCCAAAATAGTGGAATGCATCAGGAACACACTTGACAGGCGTATTTAGTTTTATGAGGATGAGATTCGCAAGCTCAGTGAACAACGCTTCATGCTCATTTGGAACTTTTGCAACTTTTTCATTCTAAAGGTAGTTGCAGTGGTAAAACTATCTTTATAGTGACTAAGAGATTGT
This sequence comes from Cornus florida, assembly GCF_030987335.1. NCBI lineage: Eukaryota > Viridiplantae > Streptophyta > Magnoliopsida > Cornales > Cornaceae > Cornus > Cornus florida. The sequence goes on along the minus strand of NW_026775571.1, from coordinate 26,069,035 downwards.
TATGTACGGGCACTTGGCTGTAAGGAGATATCTTACTTCAGTATTGTGGATTTTTTTTTTTTTTTTCTTTTCGAAAATTCGTATTGTGGATTTTCATGATCCCTGCTCATGTAAACTTAGTTGAATTATATAGCACATCTGGAGAAGTTTTCAACTAGAAAAGAAAGAATATGCCTCCCATTGAACATAGGTGGTGGCCGGCCAACTAACATTAACTCGTGCCCTCTCAGCCATGTGTTCATAATTACATAACATTCTTATTCAGAGTATTTTCTTTCTAGAATATTTCGAGTTATCTAGTGTTTTTTTTCTCTATTTATAGTAAAGCTTGGCTTTCATGTTTGAGATGGCTCATCTTCATGAAGATTCATTATGTGAATATGACGAATTGGAACTCTGCTATTTGGAAACGGGTGCTTAATGTTTATGTTTCATCTCTTTCTGCCGTCAATGTTTATTATGGTTATTCTAATTATGTTTCCAATTCCAATTGCTTCTGAAATGTAATAGATATCATTTACCTGTCAACTATTAATGGTGTCTCTAGAAATTTGACTGGTCTTAGCCTGTTTGTCTTTTATGCATATGACTTATGGTAGTTCTCTTAAGGGGAAGAAAATCCTTAATGACTAAATATGAAGATAAGAACATGTTCATTTCTCTGTCATTTGAAAAGAAGGATAGAAGCTTTGGAAAGTAATTATGTAGGAAAAGGTTCATCTCAACAAATTAAGGACAATAACAATGTCGGGATACATTTGCTAAACAAAAAGACAGAGATAGGTGATTGGCCCAGAACTAAGAGATGCATTGTAAACTAGAATGACAAAAACCAAACCCACTCTTTAGATTTATTGTACAACTGAAGAAAGAGCAGAGATTCACTAAACCACCAATAAAAACCTTAAAGATTGGCTAATCAAACCAATAAAACCCTAAATTCCAAACCACATTCCCCAAAATCAGAGTCAAGAACGAGAATAGAGGCGATTGGGGAGGCTGAAATTAATGATTTGCCCTAAAAAAATTTATATTGAATAATTGAAGAATGACTTACCAGGGCCTTCAGCTTGTTTAAGACTCAAATTCAACCCAAATTTACCAATTAGTCTTTCAAATCCTGCAAAGGGAGATCCTGTTTCACCAAATAGGATTTAGTTTGCAAAACAAGAATTACAGACCTTATTAATTGATTTAGAAAAAAAATAATAAAACAAAACCCATACATACAAGTTCGTAGCTGCAGAGAGATGGCTTGAGAGTTGAGAGACACCGGGACAGAGCCTGAAGCTTGCGAAAGGCGAACCCAATTGAACTGGAACAGCGGGATTTGGAAACTGAAGGATATGGGTTTTGATTTTGAACAATAATATATGATATGTCGATATGGGTTCTGATTCTTGTAGATTTTTTAGTTTACACTTGCAGAAACAGAGAGAGGGTAACTTCAGAGTAGAGAACGAGAATAGAGATGGAGGCGATTTGGGATGCTGAAGTGAGAAGAATGAGAATAGAGATGAGGCGATTTGGGAAGCTGAAGTGAGGAGAACGAGAATAGCGATGGAGGCGATTTGGGATGCTGAAGTGAGGAGAACGAGAATAGCGATGGAGGCGATTTGGGAGTGAGGAGAACGAGAATAGAGATGGAGGCGATTTGGGATGCTAATCGAAGTGAGGAGAAGATGAGGCGATTTGGGATGCTGATCGAAGTGAGGAGAAGCTGAAATGATTTGCCCTAAACTATGTGGTCTGTGTACGTGCGAGGCTATATATATTTATGTATATAAAAAAAAAAAAAAAAGATTAATTTTTTCTTTAAGAAACTAGCGGGAATAAAACCCGCCTTCTATATTCAATTTCTACCACGGTGCTCCACCGTGGTAGATTGAATTACTACCACGGTTTTCCATTAACCGTGGTAGAAAAAGCGGCACAAAGGGCGCGACCTTATCCCGCAAAAATTTAGTGAAATAACCTCACTTTCTACCACGGTTAATGGAAAACCGTGGTGAAATAAATTAACTTTCTACCACGGTGCTTTTATAACCGTGGTAAAAAATATAATTACTACCACGGTTTTAAAATAACCGTGGTAGAATAAACTTTCTACCACGGTTTTGAAATAACCGTGGTAAAATATAAATTTTCTACCACGGTTATTTTATAACCGTGGTAGAAAGTGTTTTTTACCACGGTTATTTTAAAACCGTGGTAGAAAGGGCGTGGTAAAAAACTGTTTTTCTTGTATTGGATGGTCAATCAGTGACGTGCCTTTTGACATTCTAGGGTTGAATAATCATCGTATCAAATATACCTTGTTAAACGCAATGGCTTTCTTATACATATTTGAAAGGGCAGCCATCAAACCTGATGTTTTCATCCCCATTACTATGTTGAATACAACATTGTGTGATAGTGTCAATCGAATGCCCAATAACGGCCATTAATGTGACTAACATGCAACTAAAGTCAAGATAGAAAGCAAACAGCCTCCCAATACATAGTCAGTAATCTAATTCAACACAAATCTCAGATCCATTTTGAATGAGCTGCCAAGCCCTTAATGCCTGCCGATCAAGAAGGGCCCAGTAATTGTCCTTTATCTCTTCTAGTTTCTTTCCAGAAAGAGGCTGATACAGTTTCTTCTGATACAAATAATCTTCAATCTGCATCTTCCATAACCCAAAATCTTCACCATTTGAACTTGTCGATCTTGATCTTTCCTTCTTCTGTACCCATCGCCCCCACTCGAACCTAATGACTCTAATTTTGAAATTAAGCAGAAAATAAGGAACAACATATCAAACACACATAAAAAGGACACACAAATTTTACTTGGTTCAGCCAAAACTAGGGCTGCGTCCAAGGATTATAAGGATTTCACTAAAAAAAAAAAGGGCACCACCAATACAAAGAGTTCATAATGAATAAACACCCTCGCACTAGAGCGACATAACAAGTTGGATTCACAGAGTTGGGCCTTGGTGTACAATATTAATTTATCAGGCTCCACACTACCCATCAGACTCCATATATTATTTAGGCCTTATTTACATTTTGTTACATTAAAAAAAAAAAAGTCTTATTTTTGGTATTGTAAGGAAAATTAAGGCGCGACAATAAGATAAAAGTTAGGACCTTTAAGAGTTCAAGCCCTTGGAGAGCAATACAAAAATTCTAATAAATACAATATATTAATTTTTGTGAATGTTTACAAAAGAATTCAGAATAGTATACCAAATAATAAAGAAAACTTACAGGTGAAAAATGGGCCTTATGAAATCTTAATAACATAATGGTAAATTCATCCAAACCTAGATTATATGTACAATCATATGTTATATATGAGTTGTGTGATTCATCCTTTGAAAATGAGCATTATGAAATCCTTAATAACATAATGGTAAATTAATCCAAACCTAGATTATATGTACAATCATATGTTTTATATGCCTCATATACGCGTCGTGATTCATCCTTTGAAAATGAGACGTGTCTCAATGTGTTTGTTTGAGTAAGAGACAAACAATATGCATTCTGACTTTTGGCCAACAATAATGGTAAATTAATCCGAATCTAGATTATATGTACAATCATATGTTATATATCAGTCGTGATTCATCCTCTGAACATAAGGCGTATTTTAGCGTGTTGCTTCCGAATTTTGCTTATCATTTTCGGTTATAACATATGACATGTTTTGACATATATATGTTTAGGTGCTAGTTGGATATTGCTGCTCATGTGGTCATGCTAGACGTGTAGGGCACTCCGGCAGCCGGAATCCATACATCGCCGTGAAGGAATTTTTTGGGAGTGAAACTGGAGGCTTCATCTAAAGTAATCTTCTTGATACCTGGCCATGTCACTCTCTTAGTCAGTATTGCACCGGAACCTCTGTTGTCATACTCGGCATACCAGAGAGTGTCAAGATACATATCACCATGCCAAGTGTGCCACCCTTTTGGTTCGATCAGACCATCAATATTCGAGTTCATAATAATGGTCCTCGAGAATTTCTTCCATGGTCGTCCGAGGAACACCTTGGCTGGCTTCCCAGAAGCCAGTAAGTTCACTGCAGCAGTGATGGTGCAGTTCTGGAGGACGATGGCCGTGGTCTGGTGGCGCTCGGTCCTTCCTTGAGCCGTGACCATGCACGCTTGGTTGTGGAGCGGCTTCCTCACCACCAACTTGCAGTTTTGGAAGACAGCTGCAGCATTGCCAAAGATGAAGTCGATGGTACCGGAGATGGTACAATCACGGTAGAACTGACGGTGAGTATGAACGTAGAGGGTATCCTGATAGCCGTGGATTTGGCAGTTGTAGATGATGGACATGTCGCCTGATACACGGAGTGCCACTGCTTGATGCATTATAGCTCCTGCAGTGTTCTCGATTCCAATGTCCTTGGCGATAAAACAGTCTCCATTTGCAGCTGCATCATTTTCAAATAAATACATTTGTTGATTGGTAATAGAGAAGTTATGAAACAAGAAGCTGTAAAAAGTGACTCCTCGATTATATAGACAATGCTACTTCAGCTAAAAGTCTTTGGCCGAATCTCTTGCATTTCATAGGATGCATTGTGTGATGCGGCCAAAGTGGATCCCACCACACAAAGCGGTTGATTGAAATTTTATGCCTAAATATTATTTTTCCTATATGTTTCAACAATTTTGGGTTGTTTGGAAAATTCAATTTCTTTACCATGTTTTTTTAAAAATTAAGATTTATTGTATTGATAAAAGTGAATTTTAAAATTTATTTTTCTTAAAAGATAAATGAGTAATTAGTACATTTATTTTTAATGATGTCAATGCTAAAAGATGGATAGTTTTGGAATGCTATAATAAAAAAATAGTATATCCATTTTTGGAAGATGACATGTATTTTAGGACATGGATAAAAATTTTGGGACAATTAGAGTAAAATGATAAAGGAAGACCCTAAAAATATCAGCATAAAATCTGCATTTATGTAACGAACCAACTAGGAAATGACTTACCAAGAGTTGCAGTTTTATATGTATTGAAACCGCTGCCATGACTCCTGTTTCCGGTGATCTTTGTTTTGGTCGCGCCATCTCCAACCAACACAACATCCAACATGCTCTTACTAAGCTCCACATTCTCCTGATAGGTACCTTCCTTGATGTATATAACAATGGTCTTGTTGATGTTCAAAGGAACATCCTTGAGGGCTTCATTGATACTCTTGTACTTCCCCGACCCGTCCTGAGCCACAACAATGTCCGGTTTCATCATCGCCGGAGTTGCTTCAAGAAGCCTGCGTTTCCCAGGACCAATCCAAGAAGGGTACCCATTGAAAATCTCTGGTTTTGAATCCGAAAGGAGCCGTCGCTGGCCAAAGAAGGGGGTCAATTGAATAGATTTGAGGACGGTGGAGAGTTTTGAGACAATGGCGAGGGCATTGCTCGTGAGCTCACCGGACATCTTCAACTTGGCCTTCATTCTATCCCCGGCATCGCCTGCAGTGTTCTCGAAGCCATCCATGCAAGTCTCCTGGTAAGTGATGGCTGCACTGAGCCATGTCTCGAGGTCCTCAAGATAATCATCCAATTCGCTGATATCAAAAGTATCAAACACGTGAAAACATTTCCGGAGATCGTCAATGGAGTCTTCCAAGAGCTCGTGACAGGTCTTGTAAGCCTCAACTACAAAAGGGTCCGTGACATTTTGGGGAGCTTCTGTGGACTTCATGATCACGCCGTAGAGTTGATCCACCGCGGCCTCAAAAGCGAGCTTGACAAGCTCTTTGGGGTCTCCGGTACCGGATTTTCCTGCCGGAGAGAGGCTGCTTTCACAAGTCTCCTTGTAATCTGTGGGTTGGCAGATGGCTTTGATTGCCATCATTTTGGTCTTGGGTGTGAATTTAACAGCATTGTCAGCCGCATTTTTGGCTTTGTTAATTTGGCTGCGAATGGCACCGATAGCGCAGGCCGACACAATTATCAATATGACAAAAGACACCACACAGATGATGGTCGTCGTCTTCTTACTAGTGACCATTTTTAACGCCAATAAAATATATATATATATATATGAATCCTCTCTCTCTATATATATGTGTGTGTTTGTATAAATAGAGATATATAGTCAGAGAGAATTAGGACTCAAAAAGAGCTATTGGGTCTCTTTGTTTCCGAATTCTTGAGCTCCTTGTGAGTTTGGGGACATGAAAATGGAGGCATGCATATATATATGTATGTATGTGTAGATATATGTATGTATGTATGTATCAATATATTATAGAGAGGAGAGAGAGAGTTGAGGACTGTTAGTGCTGTTAACAAATGTGAGGCTGGAAGGTGTCAACACCACAAACAGTTGTTTTCACTAAATTTGGAAGTGCATTACTGAATTTACTCTTTAAGTTCAGTCCTGAAGACAAATCATTCAATGCCTACCATTCAATGCCAAGAAGTGCAAACTAAACTGTTAATTTTTAGTACAAAAGCTTTAACTTGTTAATTACGACTAAAAGTGAACGGATAAAATAATAGTGATTTAGCTCGTAGACTTCTATTACTGTTTAGATTATGGCAGCTAATGTATGACAATTAAGTGTAAACAGGGGAGCCACCTCAATCTGTTTTTTTTAGGTAATATGAAAACGGATCGAGCTCAAACTTCTCTCCTTGATGTTCAATTAAACATTTAGATTTTTGCTTTCAGAGGGCCAAAACGTGTGCACCATAGTAAAAAAACATGTGCTTGGTTGAAAAAGATTCCCAAAACGTGTGCACCATAGAAAAATATAAAACAGAAAAAGAGACATGATCACAAGCGCTTGGTTGATGAAGATGGAAGCATACATTTATATCATATATCTAGGCCTTCTTTCTAATTGATAAAGGGAATAAGTTTAAAGGTATGTGTAGGTGCAAAATTTCGCTCAACCGATAATGATTGAAAAAAATAGAACAACACACTCAAAAAACAGTAAGAATAAATAAGAACAGTGTATAGAGAAGCGTAGAATTGCTTGCTTGGTTCCTTTATTGGAGGTCTTAGCCTCTATTTATACACAAAAGATTGTAAAATTATGGTAGGACTCGCGTTGCTTGCCCTCCAATTCTTTCTATATAAACATTCTTTACTAATAGAGTTCTTTCCATTGTCTAATTTTTCATACATAGAACTTGCCTTGTACAGAACTTCCTATCTCAGAATTTTCCTTCTACAGTAAATCCTTCAACTGGTAGGACTTGTGCATTCTTGAATAACTGGGCTGAACATATTTTGATCCGGCTGGGCTTGAGTAACGGACCGGATGTTAAATATTAACAAGTTGGGCTGATGACCTCTTGATTCGGCCTTGATGGAGGTTGGAGGACAAATAACAATAGTCTTGGGCTGTAAATACCCTCAATTTGGGCTTGAGCCTGATGGGCCTTATATGTCCTTGGAATGTCGATATGTGTAGTGGTGACGTGTGCGCTTTTGATTGGAGGGAGTTTTTTTTCCCTCCACACTTTGCCCCAAATTTCATTTTTAATTGAGTGACGGCTCCTATTAAAGAGGGAATTGAAACCGGTTTTTTTACTTTGCTTTAGAAACGGTTCAAGGTCTTTCATTATTACTCCGTCATACAAGATTTTGCAAGAGTTACATTCGCCCTTGCTGCACTTCTGCGTTCTTCATTCCATCGCTTTGTCAGGTTAGTTTCGCATCTTTCTCTTCAATCTTTCATTATGAGTACTTAATCTACTCTCGAACGTATAGACATTGGGGATTCTGAATCCACACCTTCATCTTCCCCCGTTCGCATTAGGGCTCCCCCTCCTAGGGTTTTCGTTGAATCCATTAGGTACTTCCCCTCTTCCAGCCGAGACATCCACCTCAGGCTCTGATTACGTTCTTACTCATGAAGAGAGGAAAGCAATCATCTCTATTCGCCGCATCAAGTTCTCTATTGCTTCGGTAATGGAAGAATTTGATATTCCTGAGGGAGTAGAAATTGCAGAATATCCCGAGGGTGCCGATTTTACCTCCGGCGAGGGAATTGAGGAGAATGAATTGCTTCTTTCGGTAGGGTATCTTAACGCCCTCCGATTCCCTCTTCATCCCTTCTATCATTTAGTTTTCAACAAGCTAGGTCTTGCCCCCCTTCAGGTAAATCCTAATTTCTTTCGCATCCTTTCGGCACTGTTGGTGCGTCGGAAATTAGAGGCTCAGGATTTGACCCTTGCCGACCTTCTGCTTACTTACAATATATCTAAGCATGGGACCGAGCCTGGTCGCTTCTTTTTTACCTCTCCCCTTCATCAGAGGATATGCACGAACCTTCCTTCATCCGAAAAGAAATGGAAAGAAAGGATGGTTATAGTTAAAGAAAAATGGTTCGTGTCCCAATCAATTACGCTCCCCATCCCGCGCAAGTTCGGGAGATTAGGTATAGAATACTTAACCTCCCTTCATACCAAGTGTTCTGGCTGTTTAACATTTAGATTTTTGCTTTCAGAGGGCCAAAACGTGTGCACCATAGTAAAAAAACATGTGCTTGGTTGAAGAAGATTCCCAAAACGTGTGCACCATAGAAAAATATAAAACAGAAAAAGAGACATGATCACAAGCGCTTGGTTGATGAAGATGGAAGCATACATTTATATCATATATCTAGGCCTTCTTTCTAATTGATAAAGGGAATAAGTTTAAAGGTATGTCTCATTCATTACATCAAATGAATAGGAATTTGATATAATAAATAAGCTCAAAGGTAAGTCACATTCGCTGTATAAGAATCCTTTGACCTAACAAATAGATTTGAGAATTTGGTCTAAATACCGTTATCAAGTAGCAAAAGAGTGGTGCTACATGAGAGAGAGTTGAAGTAACTAAAATTATTGAGCACTATTTTTTGTCAAAAATATAGTTGAAGTAACAATAATTCCCTTTAACTCAGTGAAAGAGTGGTGCTACATGAGAAAGAGTTGATGTGAGGTGAACTTGTTGCTTGACGTTTTGTTCTCACGTTGATGTGAGCTCTTCGCCTTTTCTCCATGTCGCACTTTCACCACCATCATCGTCACCCCACCATCTCGCACCCAACTAATGAAGAAAGTGTTGTGTAGTTAAATGAGTCCTACATCCGTAAAAAAATAAAGAAATTTGGGACTTATATAGGGTAATGGTAACTCAATCTAATAAGTTAACCTTTTGAGTTGAATACCCACAAACCCAACAACTGGTATCAGAGAAAGGTCCCCAGGGGGATTTAGCGAATCCCTGAGATTTTAATTCAATCTCGAGAAATTCATTCCGCTTGCATTTCGATTTCAATTGAAATAAATCCGTAAAGCAGAATAATGATGTTCATCCGGTTCCGCCAGGAATCAGAACCAGTCACGACTGTTCCTTAAAATGGAATTGGAACTAGAACCGTGTATGTCCTGGGACGGCCCTTTCTCTCATCATCCCATGGAATCGAACCGAACCGTTCCACGAAACCGTTAACTGAGGAAGATGAGCCGTGTTGCACTGTTGTAATATGTCTTGATAAAACTTGGTAGATACCAAAAAAACAGGATTTAGATCGTTAAAAAAATGAAAAATAAAATAGATAAAGAAAACATTATACTTTATTTAATATAATATAAATATCAAAATATATTTTAAATGCAGACTATTCGGGTAAATTGTATTCCCTCTATATTTAGAGGTTCCATTTGACTTGACAGTGTAGTACTATACTGTTTTTTTTCCAAAATTAGTACAGTACTAAACATACTAATTACTATATTGATAGTATACATTTAAATATAAATATATAATATATATACGGTTTCGATTCAGTTCGGCTCTCACGAATCCGAATCTAACCGTAAATGAACTCTTCCTAATTTTTAATTTCACGGTTCTTTTGTGCACCCTTACTTGTATAGGTTAAGGGCCACTCCACTTAATAGGTCAACCCTTTTGGGTTGAATACCCACAAGCCCAACAAAAAATAGGGTCGGATCTTCTGTTGGCCGGATTTGGAAATGGCCGCAAATTCAGTTTATCAAAGGTCACAAGCTTATGTTGCGAGGTTTCCAATCTGAAAGTTTTGGATCAAATTCGAATATGAACAATTCTTTGAAGCAATTGATCTAGCATCCAAATTGTGATTTTTTTAAATTTAGCCAGAAAAAATATCAGCAACTTATACACCCTACCATGGAATCATCAATTTTTAGCGGTTTGGAAAGAAAAGAACTCGTATCGGATTCGTGGAGATCATTGGGTGTTTTCTAGTTGTTTGTTTAAATGTCAAGCTCAATTTGGGTGCTTCATAAGCTGGCCTATTCTTTCAATCCCAAAGTTAAAACAACCACCTTCAGAGCCGATTCATCATCTGAGTCGACTTCAAACCTCAGTTTCCCAGCTTGCCTTATCACCAATTCAATTGATTCTATCACTTCAATAGAAACATCGACCAAACCCAGAGGAAGAACATCCAGAGCCGTCATCTTCGCTCTGATCACTACCCAGAACTGACCCGACACTCACTCCGACCTCATTAGCATCCACAACAGAAGCCCGTCGCGCGTGCCTCTAACTGAGACATTTGGCCCTCACCGGCGGTCTGAATTTCATTGTTGGCCAGTGGGTTAGTTTGAGATGGGCAACGTAGTGGTGATGGGAGGTTGAGTGATAGTGGCGATTGAGGGGTGGGGCAAGCGGCAGAGAAACGATGGCAGTTGTTGGGGGTGGTGGTATGGTTGGAGGGGGGTGATTGTCACGTCCTCCTCCGACGTGAACGCGGTGCTCCACTTGCGACAGTAGCTGGTTGCACCACCGTAGACAGCACGAATTCCCCGATCGACCCTGAATTGATTTGCTGACAAGGGTCTAGTTCATGGGTCCATGCTTCTCAACCACCTTTTAAGAGGAAGAGAGAGAAAAGGGGTGGTTCGGTAGAAGTAGTGGCAGCGATGGTCGTGGGTGGAGGAGGTCGTGGATGGAGGAGGAAGAGAGAAAAGGAAGAGAGGAGAGAGAAGAATTGGAGAAGGAAAAAAAAGTGTCTCAGGCACATGTAAAGGGTAAAATGGTCATTTGCCATTTTCGAATATTTTAATAATATAATAATAAGGGTAGCTGAGTAATTCACCTCAAAAAGAGCCCAAATCTGGAAAAATACATCATTTATGTAATATTACTAATAAAGGTCAGAGGTATTTCTTCATCCTATACAAGATTTTGACAGTTCCAATGGCCATGGAAGCAATGTTGGAGTTTTGAGCGTGTTGGATGTCTGTTCTTACATCCAATCTTTCATATGTAACGAGGAGATTCTACTTGAGATTAAAGCTGAGAGATTTCATACAATACCATCACATGTTAGCATTCAAAAATCAAATCAACTCGTTCAACCTCATCTGTAAAATACGGTAGGTAATACAAAACTACCCACTATTTGCTCTTGAACATTGGCCCAGTGATTCATATGACAATCTTACAATAACAATAATTCTATTATTGCCTTCACTATAATAGTCCGCTCTTATTTTAATTTATTTTTCTCACAGCGATGAATTATATCATTCCTTTCCACTTCGGACTATTATGTATTATTTGATATTGTCTTGTATTTTTCATTTTATTGTTCTGTTCAACAAGTGCTCTGCTTGTCAAGACTCCACTTTCTGAAAATTTCAAAGTTTTGCTCTCTGTAATTCTAATTTGGCAATGGTACCCAAGTGGACCTCGTCTGGACCATCTGCTATTCTTAATGTTCTTGCCGTAGCCCAGAGATGGGCTAGAACAGTATCAGAAGATAATCCCGCTGCACCATGTACTTGCATTGCCATGTCGAGCACCTTCAGCGCCATATTTGGAGCTGCTACCTGCAACGTAAAATGAGGACCAATTTGACAAGGATATCATAAGAATCGTCATAAATCAATACTAGAGACTTATACCACGATCTAAAGAACAAATTACAAATAGACAAAGATACCTTGGCCATCGCTAAGGTCCCACGGGCTTTTTTGTTTCCAAGACGATCAAGCTGATCAGCAGCTTCCAGAACCAACAATCTGGCAGCCTCCAGCTCAATTCGACACTAAAAGACAGAATAATAATTTCATTATCTAGATCATAAATTAATAAATGACGTTATAACGAATAGCTTTGAGTTTACTAGTCTTATGAGAAGCTTTTGTTTTCACTTGATTGCATTATCAGAGTAAAGCAAATTAATGCAAATTTTCTTGAAGTATATTATCTTTGGACATTTGCTAGACGTTTTATTCAAATTACCTTGGCAATATCTGAAAGGAATGAACCATGCTCAGCAATCAATTTTCCAAATGCTCTCCTTTTCAGAGCCCTTTGTGCCATCAGCTGCATACCACGCTCGGCTGCACCTATCAATCTCATGCAATGGTGCAACCTTCCTGGTCCCAGCCTACCCTGCAACATAAAAATTAGAAGTTATGTTTATTTGTGGATGTTTATGGAAGTTTACACATTCAAAATTCCTGCACACATTCAAAATTAGAAGTTATGTTTATTTGTGGATGTTTATGGAAGTTTTACACATTCAAAATTCCTGTACAGTCAATACAGGTTCAACTTTGTTCATTAGTAATGGAATTATTTTGTGAATTTTATAAAGATAATTGACGGTAGAGACCAACATTTGTTATACTAATCTCATAACCCACTAGATTTAGGTAGGCATTAAACAACTTTACCTGAGCTATCTCAAACCCACGGCCCTCTCCCAGCACAATATTCTTGGCTGGCACACATACATTCTCAAATGTTACTTCTGCATGCCCATGAGGTGCATCATCAAAGCCAAATACTGTGAGTGGTCTCTTTATGTGTACACCAGGAGTATGAATATCCACCAAGATCATGGATTGCTGTTTATGCTTAGGGGCATTGAAATCAGTTTTTCCCTGCATAATAGTCAAAAACCTGCCTTTAACTCCAGGACGTACAATATGAATCAACCACTTCTGCCGTGCCAAGCGAGAAGAACTAACCATAACTATAAGAAGCCTGCACCTAGGATCCATGGCCCCGCTGGTCCACCACTTCCTCCCATTGATGATATATGAGTCCCCTTGTCTGTGCAAGGCACACATGGTAGTCATAAACAAATTGAACAGATACTCCATCGTAAATATTTGTAAATTAGAATGATTACTGCAGTTGCATAAGTTAAGGAAATTTAGATGAAGTATGATTTCTATTCTGCGAGAGGTTTACTATAATTATAAGAGATTCTTGGCTTTTAAAAAAAAAAAACCATAAATTTTGATTAAATGAACCATTCTGAACATAGAACATTGGAAAGTTGATGCTTGTAACTACTATTCATAATTGCCTTACAAGACATGGTTTCAAAATAGCAAAATTTTGACTTCACATTAATCATTTAAGAGGGTTATTGTTACAAGGAGATCCGATCCCACACCTGATCCGGATGGAGAAGTGATTGGGTATATATGGGTGGGTGTTAACACAACCTAATAGCTTAAACTTTTGAGTTGGACCGCAAAGCACCAGATCCTTTACTGTTGGTATCAGAGCCAAACCCAATCCCTAATCCGATGTCATGCCAATCGCCAAGCTTGGACATGTTCGGGTGTCTTCCCCCAGGTAGATAGGGTGGTGGCCTAATTGCAACGAGGGCGTTGCAAGTTCAGGTAGGGAAGAAGGTTACGAGGAAATCCAATCCCACATCAGATCTGATGAGGAAGTGATTGGGTATATATGGGTTGAGTGTTAGCACCACCACCTAATAGCTTAAGCTTTTGGGTCGGACCGCGAGGCACCCGGCCCGTTACAGTTATCCTCTTTAACAAGGAAAAACAAAGTCTATAACAGGAGAGGAAAATATATATATATATAGATGACATTTGGAACATTTGTGACATCCTTTCAATTTTTGAAATTTCACATTTTAGTCCAATCACTTTAGGCACCTACAAAGATGAACTAGCTGTAACTTGGGGGGAAAACCTGACGGTTAGGAGTGAAAAAGTGATTTAAACAAAATTTACGGGAGACAAACTCCAGCTGGGATTTCACTTGGAATTTATTTCCTTATTTCACCAAGTCTCTTACTACTTCTTTCTGACTTTACCTTTCCATTTTAAAATGTTTGAAAGTTAAAGATATCAAGGATTCAAAAATAATCTATCAAATGTGCCCCTTAAGAGGTAATTGTCATAGCCTCCACCTGATAAGACGAGTAGCATGCAATGTTTCATGGGGATATAAAATTCATTCTCACAATATTCAACCTCTAAGTTCTCTAAAATTTACAGATAGGAGTAACAAAGTGTTATTACTGTCCACAAACAACCGATTTTTTTTTTTTGACAAGTAAAGACGATATAAAAAAGTGCTCAAACAACTGAAATTTTTTTTTTTTTTATAAAGTACAGAAACACCCCATGAGGTTTGGGGTAAGGACATGCAGGTGAAAGTTTGCCTATTTTTGAACAATCACACCCCTTGGTGAAATTTGCCATCCAAATATAGCCTTAAAACATGTGAAAAATCTATTTTACCCTCTGCCATTTTATTTATTTTAATTATAAAATATCAAAATACTTAAATGACCAAATTGCCCTTTTCATCTCTTTCTATATATATATATAGACACACAACAATCACCACCACCCCCAACCCAGACCCAAAAGCATCGCCGTGCCTCTCTCCTTCTTGAAGTGTGCCCCCGACACAACTTATACCGGTCCGCTTTCTCCTCGGATTCTAGGGCCACAGCATCGCCACCGCCCCCTCCCATTCCTCTTTCTTACGGGAAAACCAGATCCAAGTAGGAACAAGCCTAAGAGCCAACCAATAATCCATCAATGACCGCACACCTTTAATTGTCCTCTGGATCTGTTTAATTCAACCATCCATTGACTCCAATTCATCCATCCATAATCCATCCATCACACAAAAAGGGACAAAAAAAATTAATAATTTAACTCAATCCAATACAAAAGAACACCCACGAATGAATATACATATAAACTAAATAGATGTTCTGGGTTTCATTGGGTTGTATTAATTGAACCCCGAACATCTATTTGATTAGAATGTATATACTTATCAAAAAAATAATAATAATTGGGATGTATATACATAAAAATTAAATGGGTATTTTGTGTATTCTGGGTTTGAATCACAAGCTTGTTGCTGTCCTCCATTGTTAACGTTCTCTGGCATACACACGAGCTTCGTGCATCGCCGATCACAGCAGATAATTCCTTTCGGTTCATTCTCGCCAGGCAATTCAAGTGCACCGTGATGAATTGATGATGATGTTAAGGGATGATGATGTTGCGGCAGTGGGGCTGATTTGTGGTGGTGATGATATATGTGTGTGCATGTGTATTTTACGGGCAATATATATATGTGTGTGTATTACAGTAGTTTGGGTTAGGGTCTGAAAGAGGGAAAAAAGAAGAAGTGGGTAAGGTTTTTGGGTTTATCAAATGGGTTTTTCCCAATAACTCATTTAATCTTTATTTGATTCAAGGGTATTTAAGTCAATTGTATTTGTCAATTTTATATCAAAGGGCAATAAAGTCAATTCACCATTGTCAGAGTGTCTTTGTCCATTTTATCAAACTTGAGGGGGTGTGATTGTCCAAAAGTAGGACAACTTTCATCTACCTGTCCTTATGCCAAATCTCAGGGGGTGTTGGTGTACTTTACCTTTCTTTTTTTTTTTTTTTTTTTTTTTTTTTTTTTTTTTTTTCAAGAGAGAACAAAATCATAAAAGATAAGCAATGGTTAAGATATACCAAAAAGAGAGGGTTTCACTAACAAGCCAGTGGCCTAGAGGTATCAGTCTCTTACCTCCCAAAGGTAAGTCAGGGGTTCCAAATCTCAGAAGAGACAAGTATGTGTGTGAGTACCAACTAGGAAAAAAAAAATAAAAAGGGGGGGGGGGGGGGGGGGGGGGGGGGGGGTCATTCTTGTAGTTCGCATCAACCTTTGATCTTGCATTGCAACGATCCATACGTGTAAAATAGAGAGATTTTTTCACGCTTGCACTAACATGCATAATCTCTCAACATAAAACTCTCATAACCCAATAATGCACTTTTAAGTATCAAAATCCCAAGTGCATAGAAATTCCATTATTAGGAACTGTTAGAATGTTATATATATATATACATGTGTTGGGTCATTATGTAATTACATATAGTTGATAGGGCCCTTGTGTTATTAAGTAATACTTGTACTCTTTATATAAGCCTACATAGGCTTATTAGGTTTACTATGTGTTGAAATGCAAGAAATGGTTGATCTCTCTCTCTCTCTCTCTCATAAGATTTTGAACATGGTATCAGAGCAACACGATCATTGGTGTGAGAGTCTGTAATTGGGTTGTTCTTGTATAAGATCGGCATCGCGATTGTGGTGTTGGTGGTCTCTGCCAGCAGTTCCTTATTCGTCGCCATCATCAGCTAATCGTTCACCGTCGTCAGATCTGCAGGCACGTTCGTCACCGTCAGATCTGAAGCTTGTTCGTCGTCGTCTCAGCCTTGTTCGTCGTCGCTGACAGCTCCTCTTTGGTTGTCAGCGAGCTCGCCGACATCTACCGTCTCGATTTGCAGAGGTGAGGTTCGTCTTTTTTGGCCGGAAGTTGCAGCGGTCGCTGCTTATTGATTCGGCCGTTGCTTGTGATTGAGTTGCCGTCGCCTCCGCTGCGTTGTTCACCGGCATTTGTGAAGGTGTGAAGAAGAAGACCCATGTTTGGCTACACGGTTATGCTATTCCAACCCTGGTTTACTAAACCTGGGATAGCCCAGATCCGGCCCGTTTGCCCAGATCCGGACCGTTTGACCAGATCCGGCCCGTTTGACCAAATCCGGCCCGTTCGACAAGTTCGTCCAGAATACAAATTCTGCAAAAAAAATTCCCTTCTCTGTTTTACTGGATTCAACATGGCGTCCAGTTTCGATTTGCTTTCTCCCACGACCAGTCTTCATTCTCCCATGACTTCAGTTAAACTCAATGGGAAGAATTACATACTGTGGGCTAAATCTGTTGCAATTTTTCTCAAAGGCAGAGGTTTTGGTACTCATCTGACTAAAGATAAACTCAAGGAAACTGATGCTTCTTTTGCTACATGGGAAAAGGAAGATGCTCAGATCATCTCTGTGATGATAAACAGTATTGAACCCCAAATCAGTTCAACTTTACTTTATTTGGATACTGCCAAGGAGATATGGGACAGATTGCAGCAATTGTATTATGGGACAGGTAATATCACTCGTGTTTATGGGCTCTGTAAGCAGTACTTCAATCTTAAACAAGGTAATCACAGTATAGAAGAGTATTATTCCAAAGTTATGGGAGTCTGTGAGGAGCTGAATATGTATCAGCCCATTACTGCTGATGTTCGAAGTATCCAACAACAGCGTGAGGACTTTAATGTTGTCCGTTTTCTTACTGATTTGTCATCAGCATATGAGTCTTTTCGTGCACAGATTATGGGCAGTCCCACACTTCCATCTCTTGCTAAGGTGTTCTCTCGACTTCAGCGTGCTACACTTGCAAGTGACACCTCCAATTTGAATACTGGACAGAGTGGTGAGCGTTCAGCATTGGTAGTTTCAAAGGGTGAACATAATGCTTATCGTGGAGGTCGTGGGGGATGCTCTACACGTGGTGGTCGTGATTCACGGGGAGGACGTGGCCGTGGCAGGGAATCAAGAAAATGTACTCATTATGGTCTTTCTAATCATACTGTGAACTTTTGTTGGGACCTTCATGGCAAACCATCTAGTTATGCAAATCAAGTTTCCTCCTCTCCGAATGATGTTGCTTCTGGATCTCACACCGTAGCTAAATCAGACACGGTCCCTGTTCCACGGGATGAGTATACTCAGTTTTTGTCTTATAAGCAAGCATCTAATTCATCTTCCACGGCTACCTTTGCCCAGTCAGGTACTGCACACACGTGCCTATTGTCTTCCACTCGCAGTCCTTGGATCATAGACACTAGAGCATCTGATCATATGACTAGATGTTCTTCTCTTCTATCTGATTTTAATTATGTACCTCTTTCTCAAAGTGTTACTCTTGCTAATGGTTCATCCACTAAGGTTTCAGGTTTAAGGACAACTCAACTTAGTGATTCCCTGTCTCTCTCGTCTGTTTTACATGTTCCTAAGTTTCCTTTTAATTTAATATCTATCAGTAAGCTTACTAAATCTCTCCAGTGCTCTGTTACATTTTATCCTACTTCTTGTGTGTTTCAGGATCTCAAGACGAAGAAGAAGATTGGTACGAGGCATGAAGCCGGTGGCTTATATTATTTTGATTTGGAACCTTATCCTGTGGCTCTTCAGTCTTCTCTGTCTCCATTCCAGTGGCACTGTCGTCTTGGTCACCCGTCACTTCAAGTTTTGCAGCGTCAAGTTCCTAGTCTTAGTCATTTAAAATTCTTATCATGTGAAGTTTGTCAACTTAGTAAGCATCATCGCGTGTCTTTCAAGTCTAGGTTTAATAATCGTGTCTCTAGTCCTTTTCATTTGGTTCATTCAAATGTATGGGGTCCAATAAAGCATTCTTTAATAAATAAATTTCATTATTTTGTGACATTTGTGGATGATTATTCTCGCCTGACTTGGTTGTTTCTAATGAAAGATTGTTCTGAATTATTTTTAATTTTTCAAAAATTTCAAAAAGAAATCAAAACTCAGTTTGGATGTCAATTCGTATTCTACGTTCTGATAATGCTAAAGAATATTCTTCAACTCCCTTTGATACATATCTTAGTGATAAAGGAATTATTCATCAAAATTCATGTGTTTATACTCCTCAACAAAATAGAGTTGCAGAACGTAAGAATCGACATCTCTTAGAAGTAACTCGTGATCTTTTGTTTCATATGCGTGTGCCTAAACGGTTTTGGGGTGATGTTGTTCTTACTGCCTGTCATCTTATTAACCGTATGCCATCATCTGTATTAGATGGCAAATCTCCACATTCTATTTTATTTCCTGATTCTCCCTTGTTTTCTCTTACTCCTAGAGTTTTTGGATGTGTATGTTATGTCCACAATCTTGGTCCTAGTTTTGATAAACTAAACCCACATGCCACAAAGTGTGTATTTCTTGGCTACTCTCGTTCTCATAAAGGTTATCGCTACTATAGTCCTGTTTCTCAACGGTACTTTATTAGCGCGGATGTAACCTTTTGTGAGTCCATCCCATATTTTTCAAATACTAATTCACTTCTTGATATCACTCTTAAGTCGCCTCTTTCTGCAGTTCCTCTTCCCTCACCTTCTCTTCAACCTAGATCTCTAGTTCCTTCGCCTGCCCCATTACAGGTGTACACTCGAAGACCAAAGCCACCTGCTGTCGTGCCTTCTCCATCGTCTTCAAAGTCCTTGGATCCAACAGATTCCTTGCCTATTGCACTTCGTAAAGGTACTCGCTTGTGTGTCACTAATCGTCCCATTACTCAATATGTCTCTTATAATTCCTTATCGCATCCTTCTCATGTTTTTCCTCTCAATTGTCTACTACATTTGTTCCTAAGACTGTGCAGGATGCTTTGTTTGACCCGGGCTAGAGGAAAGCAATGCAAGATGAAATGGATGCTTTGCATCAGAATGGCACATGGAATCTTGTTCCATTACCTCCAGGTGCCAAACCTGTTGGTTATTGCTGGGTATATACTGTGAAGTATCTTCCAAATGGGTCCATTAAGCATTTAAAAGCAAGTCTTGTTGCCAAAGGTTATACCCAGACTTATGGTATTGACTACGATGAGACGTTTGCCCCCGTTGCTAAGATTTCTTCTATTCGTGTTTTGATTTCTCTTGCTGCTAATAGAAATTGGCCTCTATTTCAGTTAGACGTTAAAAATGCTTTTTTGCACGGTGACTTAGCAGAAGAGGTTTATATAGAGCAACCACTTGGGTTTGTTGCTCAGGGGGAGTATCTTCACACTGTTTGTCGCCCTGTATGGATTGAAACAATCTCCACGGGCTTGGTTTGAAAAATTCTCTAAGGTGGCATTAAAATTTGGTCTTAACAGATGTCAGACCAACCATTCGGTGTTTCACCAGCGCACTAAGGCTGGCTTCATATTTCTTGTGGTGTATGTAAATGATATTGTGATCACAAGTGATGATTCTGAAGGCATTGCTAAGTTGAAGTTGTTTCTACAATATCGATTCCACACTAAACACTTGGGTAAACTTAGGTATTTCTTGGGTATTGAAATTGCTAGATCCAATAAGGGTATAAGTTTATCCCAATGAAAATATGTGTTAAACTTATTAGAAGAAACAGGTATGTTGGGTGGTCGTCCGGTTTCAAATACAAAACTTGTGTCTGATGAGGGTGATTTATTTAATGACCCAGGCAGATTTCGTCGCCTTGTTGGGAAATTAATTTATCTCACTATCACTCGACCTGATATTTCATATGCAGTTAGTGTTGTAAGTCAGTTCATGGGAGCCCCTAGAATGCCACATTGGATTGTTGTTCTTCGGATTATCCGATATCTCAAGCAAGCTCTAGGGTTGGGGTTACTATATAAATCAAATGGTCATCTCAGGGTGGAAGGTTTTACAGATGCTGACTGGGCTGGTTCTCCTGCAGATAGGAGATCAACTACAGGCTACTGTACATTTGTAAGAGGAAATCTTATTACATGGCGAAGTAAAAAGCAAACGGTAGTAGCTCGATCTAGTGCTGAAGCTGAGTATAGGGCAATGGCCCATAACACTAGTGAGTTGACATGGATACAAAATTTTCTAAAAGAACTTGGGTTGACAGTTGAAGCTCCTACTCCATTGTTCTGTGATAATCAAGCAGCACTTCACATTGCATCAAATCATGTGTTTCATGAGAGGACCAAACATATTGAAGTTGATTGTTACTTCATTCGGGAAAAAATATTACATGGGAGCATCTCTACTCCATTCGTGAAGTCTGAAAATCAATTAGCTGATATGTTTACCAAAGCATTGGGTCATAACCGGTTAAGAACTATCTGTTCCAAGCTGGGATTATTTAATATATATTCTCCAGCTTGAGGGGGAGTGTTAGAATGTTATATATATATATATATATATATATATATATACACACATATGTAATTACATATAGTTGATAGGGCCCTTGTGTTATTAAGTAAGACTTGTACTCTTCATATAAGCCTACATAGGCTTATTAGGTTTACTATGTGTTGAAGTACAAGAAATGGTTGATCTCTCTCTCTCTCTCTCTCTCTCTCTCTCTCATAAGATTTTGAACAGGAACAATGTCTTAAGGAGCCATTATTGATGCACTAGTAAAAGACCGTATCCATTTAAGTCTGAGAACAGCCACTTTGTACCCAGAGTTCCCCCTCCGGCATCCCATGTGGGGGCACCAACACTATGTAATGACCACAGTCCTAAGAAAGCAGGGACACGGACACAGACACGATACGACACGAATACACTGACACGTGGTCGTGCATTTGGAAGGAGAGAAATAACAGATCTTTTGACGGAGAGGAGTCTCCCTTAGGAATTTGAAATTTCATATTATTAGTTTCATTTTTTGTTGGGGTATGGGCAGATATTGAACATCTATAGAGGAGATTGATGACTTTCTAGCCTCTTTGGGTCCTTAGGATCCCTTTTTTGGCTTTAGCTTTGGCCTGTGTATTCTTGGGATGCATTCCCCTTTTGATTGCTTTCTATACTACTTTACTTATCAAAAAAAAAAAACAATAGAACATTAATTAATTTATAATTCCTATATTAACAGTTACATAGGCTAGAATTGAAGCTATTCAAATAACAAAAAGAATATATTATATTATATATAATATTATTATCTTATCTTGCGATTAAAGTTATATTTTTTAATTACATATTTGACATGTGTTTCATGTAAATTGTTTACTGAAAGGAGGTTGGACACTTTGATGTATGTGTATAATGTTGTTTTTAAGATTGTCTTGTGTCTGGCATGTGTTGACCCAAGTGTCCAGGATGTGTTGGCCAAGTGTCTAAGATTTGCCGATGAAGTATCAGAAATAATAATAAAAAATTTAAATTATGGACACGGCCATGAAGTGTCGAAAACGTGTCTAGGAGTGTCCATGAAGTGTCGGTGTCTGACACGGTGTTAGATACGGCACCTTCATAGAAGTGTCATGCTTCTTAGAACCACCTAATGTCTTGGGTTCCAGTCTTTCCTAAGGTAACACCATCCAATGTCTTCAGTTCCAAGAGTTCAATCTAGTACTCCAAAATCTAACATGCGAAGAGTTTAGTGCAAAACTTAGATAATTACCATACAAGGGATAGGTGCCCAATTATATTTCCCATGTGTTTAAATAGTGCTTGAGGTGTTGGTGCATACCCTTCTAGAAATTTCTGATGCTTATTATTATTTGCTCACACCCTAAATAACATTGAAACAAGTACCTTGAGAAATTTGTACAAGTCTATGTGATGGAGATCAGTGGCAGCTGCCTTCCACGTGTGGAAAGACGGGTTCTAAGGCTCAAGCCTTAGTTTGGTATATGATATATGATGTGGGTTCCACTTGGAATCTTGAATAATTGTGGGTTTTGGTCAAGTTGCATCATTTATGAGCTTGGTGGGGCATTATGATGCAATTCAGCTGGTTTTTATTTATGTTACAAAGTTATGAGTTAAGAAATTGAATAATTGTGATTCTTTTTTATTACCTCAATTATTAGGCGGCTAAAAGTCATGTCCATGTCTAAGAGGCAAGAGTGGAAATCCTATAAAGGGATGAAGTGTAATCTTAGTTGAATCAGTGAAAAATAAATAATCAATATCTTATGAAAAACCCTTGTGAGTGATTCACAAATTGTGAGGGTGCGATACCTTCGATAGGTGCGATGCCTAGACCTGTTGGTGTGACTCCAATTAGCTGCTCTCATTCCATTTTTTTTTTTTTTAGCTTTTTTTTTTTGATAAAAATAAAAATAATAATAATACATAAATAAAACAAGGATAAAAATAATTAAAAATAAAAACCTCAAACTCTAGACCTGATTATTTGAATTTTCAACCTTTGAACTTTTCAATTTTTAGTTATTTGAGGCTGCTCCTCAAGTCCTACATCACTATGACCATACAGATGCAACCAGTTGACTCATCATCAAACTTCACAAAATAATTAAAGCTGACGCCATGTTGAAAACGTCATCATTTTCATTTATGGGCAAATCAATGCCTTATCAACCATGATCTTTTTCCTCTTTTAAGGTCGGAACAAAGTTGTAGGAAGGATGCCAGCATCCCATAAAATAGTGTTCAACCGCGGCTACAATTATATATTATAGGTTCATAATTTCAGAGTTGTTGCATGGAATTACCTCCTAATAGAGCACTCAATATTAGTTGCATCAGAAGATGCAACCTGTGGTTCTGTCATTGCAAATCCAGACCGTATCTTACCCTCAAGCAAGGGAACAAGCCATTCTTGTAGTTGCTCTTTGTTGCCATAGCGCAATAATACCTAAAATGAAAAAGTAAGCTTAATGACCAGATCTGATAAAGCATGCACATGGACAAAGATAGTGAATATACACAAATATATTGTACACTACCAGGCACAAAATTCAATCCTTTCCACAAATTAGAAAACTGATGACTAAGCAAGCTGGACCACTGGAAGCTTTTTATATGTATCAATAAATCATCTCTTAATGGTCGCGTGAATGAATAACATCATTTCCTTTACCTTCCTGTTCGGAACTTTTGGAGCAAATCTCATACAATAATTTTTTTTGGACGCAGTGTACATTCAGAGACAATGGAAAGCCAATGTGGCAATTGCATTGATGTATTTGTTCCTGAATGCTAATGAATTTGAAGTTCATTCTTACCTCCGTATTTCCAGTATCAGGCGCCCCACAATTAAACACCTGCGGAGCCCAAACAGAACGACCCATGATCTCACAAAGGTACCCATATTCAAGGTTTGAGAGGCCAACTCCCAATAAGCAATTGTTTGAATTGTCAATAAGTTCATTTCTCCCATCAAAAATTAGTTTTCTTGCCCTGGCAGCGCTATCTAACTGCATGCAAAAATTGAAGCGTGATTCATTATGTTCAATGCCAATATATTATATTCCACAAACTTAATATAATAGCTTAAAACTTGCTTTTTAAAGAGGAAGACAAAAATAAGGAATGGAAAAAGATGGAATGGAAGAAGAACCAGATACATACAGGAATAAATAAATTCCACAAGCCTTCTCTTTTCGCTAGCTCCTTCAACTTCTCCTCCTCTGGGTGAACTGTCCAACGTAGGGTAGATTGAGCGAGTTTGGAGAATTCATTTTCCATGGGGTATATGTGATCTTCCATAAATTTAATCAATCTCTTTCTCAATTCCAAAACCTTATTACTAGGAACAAATTTCCCCCTTTCCTTTGGAAGGCCTTGATCTTTGCTCCCATTTCCAAATTGTTGTGAGTAAACTTGTTCTATTGCATCTGAATAGTTGAGGAGGAAACAGCACACTAGGCATTGGTTTTGCGTAAAAAAAAAAAAATTAACCAAATGAATGGCAAGAAAAACAAGAGATTACAAGTTTCAGGCCCCCAAACCCTAGCTCTCGCTCCCATTCTCTTTCTCTGCAATTTTCAGTGCTCTCTCTCTACCCACTCCAAACCCTAAGCGTCCTTATGTACCGGGCTACAAGAGAGTACTAAACAGGGTCCACAACCCGCAAGCGGAAAAACTCAATCATAGGGTCGTCGGGTTAAAAGCAGGTTGCAACCCGACTCGAAACCAAATTCAGGCCACAACATCCCAGTATATATAACTACAAATATATATGAATATGTGTGTGTGTGTGTGTGTGTGTGTGTGTGTGTAGACTAGTTTAAAAGTATCTTGTAGAAATAAGAGTGGAATAATGAATATTGGTTGACAAGTGCTTTGTTTTGCCTTGTAATGTGTAAAAGTTTTTAGCAATAAAATTGTGAGTTCTAATCATTTGTATTTGTTCTCGCTTAATTACTATTGTGATGTAATTTACTTTAACAGGCTTTATGGTTTATATAATAGTAGTATTTTAAACGCTTCGCATGTTGAGATGACTTAATCTTCCCCAGAGACGTTAGTTCTACCCTATTAGTGTTAGGAATGGTATTAATCAGCTTATTACTTTATCAGTAGTAGGATTGTACCATTAGTACTGGCGTGTAATAGTATTGTTGTTCCTCTTTCTCCAAGTGCACCGATACTTAGATTCGACTATAAAATAAGATATATTATTTCTCCATTATGCAATTCTCCTAAAAGGTAGGAAATTTCATAAAGTTAACACCTCATCAATCTACTAATCTTACTATTTCTATTACGGGAATTGGGAAATAAATACACAACCCCAAAGGGTTGGCTCAAGTGGGTAAGAACTTGACCATGGTGCCTCAGGAAGCATCAGGTCTAAGGTTCAAATCTCTTAGGTGCAAACAATTCCTTGAGGGGGTGTGTGTGAGTATCAAATAGGGCAAAAAATAATAATAAGAAATAAATATACTACAACATCAATTAAATTGTTTAAGGATAAAGCTACCAGATGGAGGACGTTGAGGAAGCACAGATTTTCGTTGAATATATGACCATGCAGCATCTATGAGTACATTAGCTTTTCTTCCTGTTTGTTGTGCACGCTCACCTCCTGAAGCATTACCCTGCAGAGTTATGGTGAATAAAATCATATATGAAGTACCAAATTGGCAATGTAATTTCAAATTATCAAAATCAACAGATTGGATTTGACGGTTTAATATACCATAATCCATCTACTATGTACTCCTGCATAGATTGATGCCCCACGAAACAAGGAAAAGGCAATATAGAACTTCCACTCATCAACAGGCCATGGTTTTCCCTACATTGCAGTTCCAGTAAGATAAACAGTAGTAAGTGGAAGTATGCTAGGTGACAAATATTAGAACATTAAGATGGACACCAATCACATGTCAGTAACTACACATTCAGGGGGGTAGATCCCTTCAGTCTTAATTAAAGACGAATAGAGTTAACCCTCATCACATTCATATGTATTCTTTAAATAAAATATTTTGATTATAGCAGCCAGAGTTCACTTTCAGAACCACTAATAGAATGACAATACATAAAATAATTATTATTATCAAGTTGTAATGGTGATAAAGCTCCAGGCCAGATAGATTCACTATGCAGTTTCTTAAGGAGAGCTGGGAGGTGGTGCGTAGTGAGGTGACGGGCACCTTTCAGGATTTTCATTCTCATGGCACATTTGAGAAATCATTGAACGCGTCTTTCATGGCCCTTATTCCTAAGAAGGGCGACGCCTCTGATATTAAGGACTTTAGGCCAATCAGCTTAGTGGGAGGTATGTATAAGCTTATTGCCACGGTCCTTGCTTTTAGGATGCAAAATGTTTTGCATGGAATTATTTCAGTGTCACAAAATGCTTTTGTTGGAGGACGACATATTTTGGATTCCGTTCTTATCGCAAGGGAATGTGTTAACTCTAGATTGAAGAGTGGAGTTCCTGGCGTCTTATGCAAACTTAACATCGAGAAAGCCTATGATCACATTAATTGGAAGTTTCTTCTTTACTTGCTTCGGACGATGGGGTTCAGAGATAGGTGGATAAAATGGATTGAATCTTGCATCTCGTCCGTTATGTTCTCTGTGCTTGTGAACGGATCTCCTGCTGGTTTTTTCCCGATTTCGCGCGGTTTAAGACAAGGAGATCCCTTATCGTCTTTTTTATTCCTTATTGTTATGGAGGGATTGAGCAGATTAATGAAAAGAGAGGAGGAACTGGGTTACATAAGGGGGTTCATAGTCGGTAGAGATGTTGCTCATCAAATTAAGATATCCCATTTGTTGTTTGCGGACGAAACCTTGGTTTTTTGTGATGCTGATGTCTCCCAACTCAAATAGTTGAGGTGCATTCTTGCTCGTTTCCAAGCGGTGTGGGGGATGTCCCAACTCAGATACTTAAGGTGCATTTTCGCTTGTTTCCAAGCGGTGTCCGGACTTAAAATCAATGTTGGAAAGAGTGTGCTTGTCCCAGTGGGGGATGTTCCAGATATTTCCTCCTTAGCTGCAGTTCTTGGGTGTGGAGTTAGTGTTTTTCCACCTCCTTATCTGGGATTGCCTTTGGGAGTTTCCTCCAGGAGAGTGGGGAGTTGGGATCCGGTGATTAACAGGTATGAAAAAAGATTGGCAAAGGGGGGGAAGGTCACTCTTATTAAGAGTACCCTCTCATCCCTTCCTACCTATTTCTTATCTCTGTTTCAAATCCCGTGCTCTATTGCTGAACGAATCGAAAAAATTCAGAGAGACTTTCTTTGGGGTGGAAGAGGAGAGGAGTTCAAGTACCATCTTGTTAATTGGGAGCAAGTTTGCAAACCTTTGAAATTAGGCGGTTTAGGCATTCGAAAGCTGGTCCCTTTCAATAGAGTTTTATTGGGGAAGTGGTTATAGAGGTTCGGTAAAGAGCGTCATCAACAGTGGAGAAGAGTTGTCTCGTGTCGTTTTGGGGAGGAAAGTGGGGGTTTTCCTCTCATCCTGTTTCTGTCACGGGAGGCGTTGGCGTTTGGAAATTCATTCGAAAGGGTTGGGATGTGTTTTCCACCCATATTAGATTCAAGGTTCGTAATGGTAGGTATGTTCGATTTTGGGAAGATTTATGGTGTGGTGATCAGTTGTTGCCTCTATACCTTCCTCATCTCTTCAGTATTGCTGAGAATAAGCATGCTTACGTAGTGGACTGTTATCAACTCGATAGCAGTGGGGTTATGTGGGATATGCGTTTTAGGCGTTCTTTTCAAGATTGAGAGATGGCAGAAGCATGCATTTTTTTGGACTTGTTGTATTAGACAGAAGGATGTTGGCAGAGGTTGTGATGATATTTTGCGGATCCCCTCCACTCATGGTAGATATGGAGTAAGATCCATGTTCTTGTGTTTGTCTAATTTCGCTGGCCAAGAATTCCGATGGAAGTCTTTTTGGCACTCTAAAGCTCCTCTTAGAGTCACATTCTTTGTTTGGACTGCTACCTAGGGAAAGGTTTTGACATTTGATAATTTGCGAAGGAGAGGCAATACCATTGTTAACTGGTGTTGCTTATGTAAAACAGACGGTGAGTCCGTAGATCACATTCTTATGCATTGTCGCGTATGATTGTTGGAATCCCATATTCAGTATTTTTGGCATTCAGTGGGTAATGCCTAAGCACTCTATTCAATTAATCAACGCACAGAGAAGATGCCCTGTTAAAGGTCATGCTCGTGATTTTTGGAGGATCGTCCCACACTGTGTTTGGTGGTTTGAAGGAAAGGAATCATCTCTTGCAAACTTAAAATCTCATATTCTTCGTTCTCTTTTCTGTTATGTAAGAGGCAGCGCTTGCTCCTCGATTGATGATTTGTTCGATCTGTTGGACTCTGTTGGTCCTTAGGTTTTTCGTTTTTGTGTATTAGGGACGCGTTCCCCTTTTGAATGCTTTTCTAATATATTTTACTTATCAAAAAAAAATTTAATCAAATGGATAACTATTTCCGTTGGAGAAATGTATGCACCATAGAAGCTCAATGCTTTACTGAGCACCTATTTTATCCTTTTTTATATATAAGATCATTTGCATTTGTTAATTATTGTACATGAGAACTACCAAATTTTAGTTGGCAATATAGATCTTACAGCCGCAGAGCAGTATTCTGCCACGTATTCTGCCACTGAAGGAAGTCCTTCAGGAATACCAGTAACTTCCAAACCTTCATCCTGTTGTATGTTATCAAGCCCGAAATTCACAACATAATGCTGTTGAGAAAAGAAAAAAAAAAAATTACATCAATTATCTCAAAAATGTCAGTTGTCGAGCTTCTACACTTGTTTTCTAACAAAATTTTAAGTATCAAGTGATTTAATAGGGAATTTCACAGTTAGTTTAAACAAATCAATAAAAATAATTCCAAAACTAATGAGGATAAAAGAACCTTTGCAGTTACATTAAACAAATCGCAAGAGCATCTTCCATAGAAAATTTTGAGGATTGCAAAATGAATTAATTACCAAGCAGCTATATGCAACATCGCACATTTGGTTCCCAAGGGTGGATAACTCCCAGTCAAGAATGCCAATTACTTTATCCTGCAGCATAAACAAGTAATTAGATGGAATTTACGTAAAGCAGTAAATATGTAGAGATTTAAACCACATTAGGAACCAACTCTAGAACAAAACAACTTGACATCCTATTTTCTTAAAAATTTAAATTCACAAGTTCATGATTCATACAAGCAAATTGTCCACTCAATGAATAATATGAGTATTCCAATAACTAAATTGACTTGAGTTTTTGCTTTCAATATGTTCAAAGTTTTTGAAGTACCACACCTCAATGGGATGGAATACAAGATTATCAATTCGAAAGTCGCCATGAACTAGGCCTGCAGCTGCTCTTGAGGAATCTTCAAGAGGAATATGTTTCCGTAGCCAGTCAACCAGCTGTAACATCTTCGGATTTCTCTCCGACTTGCCCTCACCAGTTGAAGAAATATATTGTTTGGTCCACCTCTCTATCTGAAGTGATTATATTGCATTAGATAATGTTATATTCATAAATGCGAATAAGCACCACCAAGTTGCATGTAGTTATAAGATCTAATAAACAAGAAAGTTAATAATAGCAATTACACAAATAACATCAAAAGACACTTCAATGGGTAACAACACCCTAAGAATCACAGATATGGACAAGGACATAGGTACAACACAATACGGACACACCGATACAACAAATTTAATATAATAAATAAAAAGAGAGAGAGACAAAAACACAGCACAGATACGTAAAAAAAAAAAACTAATATAATGTATTATTATATATGCAAAACATATTTTTGCTTTTTTTTTTTTCCAAATTATCATGAATGATTGAATGTAATCACTAATTTAAAGCTTAGAGCTGGATAGATATTGTTTTTTTTTTTTTCCTAAACCTACCCATAATATGTTTTTCAAAGAACATATATAATTGCAGACCTATCCCATCATGTCCCGAAAGTGTCACAGACGTGTCCATCGTGTCCATGCCGTGTCCAACAAAGAAAAGAAAAAACTCAAATTACAAGATACTTTTAGCCATGTTGGAAACGTGTTCGGCCATATTCCTAGACAGCACCTTAAAGTAAGAAAAGAAGAAAAAAGAGATCGTCCAAGTAGTCCCCCACCAATGGAACAACGGGTTGCACCATTGGTATGAGACGATCAAGTACTACTTTTTATTGTGTTTAGTTGAACCCACTTCATTTTTGCACCTTTCAACTAAGAGAAGCCAATTTTCCTTCTATTAGAGAGATTTTTTATCAGGTTAGAAAAAATTAGTTTTTTTTTTTTTGGGTGTCCACGGCTTCTCAGTTTGTTTGTTTAGTAGAAACTAAAGTTCGCCTAAGTTTGTTTGATGTCATCTCAAAGAAGATTCGGCGTAATTGGTGTTGGTTAAATAACTATTCTTCTCATGCTTATGGTAGGATTTGGGTGGGATGGAATCCCTTGGTGTTCTCTGTGACTGCTGTTCATGACACTGGACAAAGCATGCTGCTTAAAACTGGGGAGCAATTCTGGTGCTCTCCAGTGATGCTGCAAATACTAGAAAAGAAAGACAAGAGCTTTGGGAGCAGCTTGTACATTACTCTACTATTGCTAATGGTCCTTGGATTGACCTTGGGGATTGGAATGCTATTTGCTTTTATGGTGATAAAAGGGGGGGTGGCAGAGTTCCTCAAAACCTGCTTGATGAATTCAATCAATTGTATTCAAACTGCTGGCTTGATGGAGTTGTTTGCTTCCAATGGGGACTGGTCCTGGTGTAATAGACAGAGGGCCTCTAGAAGAATTTTTGTTAAAGTTAGACAGGGTCTTTATCAATGACATGTGGTTAGATCAATTGCCTGGTACTAAGGTCTCTTATAGCTCTGCTAAGTGCTCTGACCACTATGGTCTTCTGGTTCATATTTCCAAGGATTTTGCCTCTGGTCCAAAACCCTTTAAGATGCTTAAGGCGTGGTGTATACAAGATGCAATGTATCCTTTGGTTGAGAAAGCCTGGGAGAGTGAGGTGGGTGGTAGTCCTTTCCACATAATACTTAAGAAGCTCAGGAATGCCAAATCTGCCATCAAAGAATGGAATAAGAATTGCTATGGTGATGTAAGACAGAAGGTTATTGAAGCTAGGAAGCAATTGGAGGATGATCAGTTGGGTCTTCTAGCTGATACTAGGGGTTCCATGTTTGATTCAGAGCAGAGGGCTAGAGAAACTCTTCAGGCTGCCCTCAGTGATCAAGAAATTCTATTTGCTCAGTAATCCAGAGTTCGATGGTTGAAGGATAATGATAGATGTGCAGCCTATTTTTATCACAAGCTGAAGCAAAACAGAAATTTTAATGCCATTACTAGTGTGGAGAATGATAATGGGGATACAACAACTGATTTAAAAGTCATTAGAGAATGGTTTGTGGATTATTACACCAATCTGTTTTCTAAAAGAGATGTTGTTGTGTGTGCTATTAGTCCTAGACATCAACTTCAAGAGATGGATGCTCTCATGCTTGATAGGGAAGTTGGCTATGAGGAAGTGAAGGATGTGGTTATGAGGTTTAATCCAGACAAATCCCCTGGGCCTGATGGGTTCCCTGCAAGGTTTTTTCAAACCTTTTGATCTAGTATTAATAAAGACCTAGTATCAGCAGTTCAACATTTTTTTCGAACCAGTACCATGCCAATTGGGGTGAGTAGCTCTTTCATTGCTCTTATACCCTAAGGTTGGGAATGCAATGAAGCTTGGGGAATTTCGACCTATTGCACTTTGTAATGTGTTGTACAAGATAATTACCAAAATTATGAACAATACGTTGTCTAAAGTGCTTCCTAATCTAGTGGGGGTTAAACAATGTGCCTTTGTTAAAGACAGAAACATTCAACATGCCTTAGTAATGGCCCATGAGTTGATTAGAGACTTTAATTCTGCAAGACATGCTTCAATGGCAATGAACGTGGATCTCAAGAAAGTATATGACTTAGTCTCATGGAAATTTTTATTGCAGGTGTTAAGGAAGTATGCATTGGATTTCTTGGGTTTTGTTCAGAGTAATATATATGAGAGAGAGAGAAGTTTCAGACTTGTATATTCATCATCTTCTAACCTAATAAAGTGTACAAGGCTTATATAAAGAGTACAAGTCTTACTTAACTACACAAGGGCCCCTATCAACTTTCTGTAATTACATAATGGCCCAACACTTATATATGTATATATATATATATATATAAAACATTCTAACACTCCCCCTCAAGCTAGAGAATATATATCAAATAATCCCAGCTTGGAACAAAATAGTTCTTAACCGATTATGACCCAATGCTTTGGTAAACATATCAGCTAATTGATTTTCAGACTTCACAAATGGAGTAGAGATGCTCCCACTTAATATTTTTTCCCGAATGAAGTGACAATCAACTTCGATATGTTTGGTCCTCTCATGAAACACAGGATTTGATGCAATGTGAACTGTTGCTTGATTATCACAGAACAATTGAGTAGGAGCCTCAACTATCAACCCAAGTTCTTTTAGAAAATGTTGTATCCATATCAACTCACTAGTGGTATAGGCCATTGCCCTATATTCAGCTTCAGCACTAGATCGAGCTACTACCGTATGCTTTTTACTTCGCCATGTAACAAGATTTCCTCCTACAAATGTGCAATAGCCTGTAGTAGATCTCCTATCTGAAGGAGAACCAGCCCAGTCAGCATCTGTAAAACCTTCCACCCTGAGATAACCATTTGATTTATATAGTAACCCTAAACCTGGAGCTTTCTTGAGATATCGTATAATCCGAAGAACAGCAATCCAATGTGGCATTCTAGGAACTCCCATGAACTGACTCACAACACTAACTGCATATGAAATATCAGGTCGAGTGATAGTGAGATAAATTAATTTCCCAACAAGGCAGCGAAACCTGCCCGGGTCATTAAATAGATCGCCCTCATCAAATACAAGTTTTGTATTTGAATCCATAGGAGTATCAACCGGACGACCACACAACATATCTGTTTCTTCTAATAAATCCAACACATATTTGCGTTGGGATAAACTTATACCGTTCTTAGATCTAGCAACTTCAATGCCCAAGAAATACCCAAGTTTACCCAAGTTTTTAGTGTGGAATTAATATTGCAGAAACAACTTCAACTTAGCAATGCCTTCAAAATCATCACCTGTGATCACAATATCATCTACATACACCATAAGAAATATGAAGCCAGCTTTAATGCGCCGGTGAAACACCAAATGGTCGGTCTGACATCTCTTAAGACCAAATTTTAACGCCACCTCAGAGAATTTTCCAAACCAAGCCCGTGGAGATTGTTTCAATCCATACAGGGCCTTTTTAAGGTGACAAACAGTGTGAAGATACTCCCCATGAGCAACAAACCCAGGTGATTGCTCCATATAAACCTCTTCTGCTAAGTCACCATGCAAAAAGGCATTTTTAACGTCTAACTGAAACAGAGGCCAATGTCTATTAGCAGCAAGAGAAATCAAAACACGAATAGAAGAAATCTTAGCAACGGGAGAAAATGTCGCGTCATAGTCAATACCATAAGTTTGGGTATAACCTTTGGCAACAAGACGTGCTTTTAAACGCTCAACAGACCCATCTGGAAGATACTTCACAGTATATACCCAGCAATAACCAACAGGTGTGACATCCGGAGGTAATGGAACAAGATCCCACATGCCATTCTTATGCAAAGCATCCATTTCATCTTGCATTGCGTTCCTCCAGCCCAAATCAGACAACGCATCCTGCACAGTCTTAGGAACGAATGTAGTAGACAACTTAAAGGAAAAACAGGAGAATGATGGCGATAAGGAATTATAAGAGACATAATGAGCAATAGGATGGTGAGTAACACATGAGCGAGGAGCTTTACGAAGTGCAATAGGCAAGGAATCAAACACAGTGGAAGGCGTCGGATCCAAAGACTCGGAAGACGATGGAGGAGGCATGACAACAGATGGCTTTGGTCTTCGAGTGTACACCTGTAACGGGGCAAATAAAGGAACAAGAGATCGAGGTTGAAGAGAGAGTGAGGGAATAGGAACGGCAGAAGGAGGCGACACAAGAGTGATATCAAGAAGTGAATCAGTATCTGAAAAATATGGGATAGACTCAGAAAACATTACATCTGCGCTAATAAAGTACCGTTGAGAAACAGGACTATAGCAGCGATAACCTTTATGAGAGCGAGAGTAGCCAAGAAAAACACACTTTGTGGCACGTGGGTCTAATTTATCAAAACCAGGACCAAGATTATGGACATAACATACACATCCAAAAACCCTAGGAGGAAGAGAAAACAAGGGAGAATCAGGAAATAAAATAGAATGTGGAGATTTGCCATCTAAAACAGATGACGGCATACGGTTAATAAGATGACAGGCAGTACGAACAGCATCACCCCAAAACCGTTTAGGCATACGCATATGAAACAAAAGAGCATGAGTTACTTCTAAGAGATGTCGATTCTTACGCAACTCCATTTTGTTGTGGAGTATAAACACATGAATTTTGATGAATAATTCCTTTATCACTAAGATATGTATCAAATGGAGTTGAAGAATATTCCTTAGCATTATCAGAACGTAGAATATGAATTAGACATCCAAACTGAGTTTTGATTTCTTTGCGAAATTTTTGAAAAATTAAAAATAACTCAGAACAATCTTTCATTAAAAACAACCAAGTCAGGCCAGAATAATCATCCACAAATGTCACAAAATAATGAAATTTATTGATTGAAGAATGTTTTATTGGACCCCATACATCTGAATGAACCAAATGAAAAGGACTAGCGACACGATTATTAACCCTAGACTTGAAAGACACGCAATGGTGCTTACTAAGTTGACAAACTTCACATGACAAGAATTTCAAATGACTAAGACAAGGAACTTGACGCTTCAAAACTTGAAGTGACGGGTGACCAAGGCGACAGTGCCACTGGAATGGAGACAGAGAAGACTGAAGAGCCACAGGAGAAGGTTCGAAATCAAAATAATATAAGCCACCAGCTTCATGCCCCGTACCAATCGTCTTCGTCTTCTTGAGATCCTGAAACACACAAGAAGTAGGATCAAATGTAACAGAGCACTGGAGAGATTTAGTAAGCTTACTGATAGACATTAAATTAAAGGGAAACCTGAAACCTGAGTGGATGAACCATTAGCAAGAGTAACACTTTGAGAAGGATGTACAAAATGAAAATCAGATAGAAGAGAAGAACATCCGGTCATATGATCAGATGCTCCAGTGTCTATGATCCAAGGACTGCAAGTGGAAGACAATAGACATGTGTGTGCAGTACCTGACTGGGCAAAAGTAGCCCTGGAAGATGAATTAGATGCTTGCTTATAAGATAAAAACTGAGTATACTCATCCCGTGGAACAGGAACTGTATCTGATTCAGCTACGTTGTGCGATCCAGAAGCAACATCATTCGGAGAAGAGGAAACTTGATTGGCATAACTAGATGGTTTCCCATGAAGATCCCAACAAAAGTTCACAATATGATTAGAAAGACCACAATGGGTACACTTTCTGTATTCCCTGCCACGGCCACGTCCTCCACGTGAATCACGACCACCACCCCATGACCTCCACGGTAAGTATTATGTTCACCCTTTGAAACCACTAATGTTGAACGCTCACCACTCTGTCCAGTATTCAAATTTGAGGTATCACTTGCAAGTGTAGCACGCTGAAGTCTAGAAAACACCTCAGCAAGAGATGAAGTGTTGGGCTGCTCATAATCTGTGCACGAAAAGGCTCATATGCTGATGATAAACCAGTAAGAAAACGGACAACATTAAAGTCCGCACGCTGTTGTTGCATACTGCGAACATCACCTGTAATAGGCTGATACATATTCAGCTCTTCACAGACTCCCATAACTTTGAAATAATACTCTTCTATACTTTAAGTACCTTGTTCAAGATTGAAGTACTGCTTACAGAGCTCATAAACACGAGTGATATTACCTGTCCCAGAATACAATTGCAGCAATCTGTCCCATATCTCCTTGACAGTATCCAAATAAAGTAGAGTTGAACTAATTTGGGGTTCAATACTGTTTATCATCATAGAAATGATCTGAGCATCTTCCTTTTCCCATGCATCAAAGGAGACATCAGCTGCCTTGGGTTTCTCTTTAGTCAAATGAGAACCAAGACCTCTGCCTTTGAGGAAAATGGCAACAGATTTAGCCCACAATATGTAATTCTTCCCATTGAGTTTAACTGAAGTCATGGGAGAATTAAGACTGTTCGTGGGTGAAAGTAAATCTGAACTAGATGCCATGTTGAATCCAGCAAAACAGAAAAGAAGAACGGCAAAAAAAAAAACAGATTCTGTATTCTGGCCGAACCTGGAAAATGACTCGGATCTGGAACCGGGTCGAGTCTTGGACCAGGTCGGGCCTGGCCAACGGACCTGGTCAAACGGGTTGGACTAACCTGGGCTATCCAGGTTTAGCAAACCAGGATTGAAGTAGCTATAACCGCGTAGCCAAACAGAGGTCTTCTTCTTCACACCTTCACAGACGCCGGGGAATAACGCGGCGGCGACGACGGCAACCCAATCACAAGTAACGGCCAAATCCATAAGCAGCGATCGCTGCAACTTCCAGCCAACAGAGATGAACCTCACCTCTGCGAATCAAGATTGCAGAGGTCGGCGAGCTCGCTGGCAACCAAAAAGAAGCTGCTGGCAACGACAAACACGGCAGAGACGACGACGAACGACAACGAACACGGCAGAGACGACGACGAACAACTCCCAGATCGGACGATGCTACAGATTTGACGATGATGAACAAGCCGCTACTGATGACGACAAACAAGGAACCGACGATAGAGATCACCAACACCACAACTGCAATTCAAATCTTATACAACAAGAACCCAATTACGATTCTCACACCCATGAACGTACGCTCTGATACCATGTTCAGAGTTATATATATGAGAGAGAGAGAAGTTTCAGACTTGTATATTCATCATCTTCTAACCTAATAAAGTGTACAGGCTGATATAAAGAGTACAAGTCTTACTTAACTACACAAGGGCCCCTATCAACTTTCTGTAATTACATAATGGCCTAACACTTATATATATATATATAAAACATTCTACCAGGTTTCAACTGTTCTCACAACTTCTAGATACTATATCCTAGTTAATGGATCTCCTACTGGGTTTATCCAACCAGGTAGAGGGCTTCGACAGGGCTGTCCTCTATCTCCTCTCCTATCCACATTGGTAACTGAGCACCTTTCTCAAACTATCAACAATGTTGTTCAAAGAGGTGAGATATCAGTGACTCATGCAGCTAGAAGGTGTCAATCTTCTTCCTGTCATATATTTTTTGCAGATGATCTTCTGGTGGCATGTGAGGCTTCCATTTCCAATGCTAGGGCCCTTGCAAGTATATTTCAAAAGTTTGAGGTGTCCACTGATTTGCAAGTTAGTAAAACAGAAGTCTTAGTGTTTTGTTCTCCAGAGCAACTAGAAGAAAGCAGGCCATTGTTAATTTGCTCCAATGCACTGAAGAAAAATTTCCTATTAAGTATTTGGGACTACCCTTGTGTCCCAATGGTTTAAAGAAATCTCAATGTCATGCTCTCATTGATAGAGTCACTCACAAAATCCAATGTTGGAACACTCGATTACTGGCAGGTAAGGCTGAGCTTATAAGGGCTGTGGTAACTCCTATCTTTCTGTATTGGTGTGGTAGTTACAACATCCCAATTGCTGTCATAAACCTACTTTAGAGAATGTGTAGAGATTTCGTATGGGGGACTAAGGATCATTCCAAGAAAATGCATCTGCTGAAATGGGATTTGATCTCTACACCCAAGTCTGAAGGTGGTTTTGGGGTGAGGAAGTTGGTTGACATTCAAGTAGCCTCAAAGTGTGTATTGGCCTGGGACTATCTAATTAGCAAAGACAGGCTTTGGGTACCTTGGTTTAAACAGAGGTATGCTCCTCATTCTTCTTTCTGGAATGCTATCCCTAGGGGTTCTTCTATTATTTGGAAATCCATGTTGGCTGTCAAAGACCTTATGCTGCAGAATGTGTACTATAAAATTGGAACTGGTGCGTCTATTTCTACCTTCCTAGACCCTTGGTGTGATAGACAAACAATTGTTCAGAAGTTTGGACATGGGCTCGTCAGGAATCTCTCCTTACATAGGAACTCTACATTGGATAGTCTCATCCTTAATGGTTCTTGGAATTTTCAGTTTCTGCAGGCTACTGAGTTGCATCAGTTTCGGGAGTTTGTGCTTAATGTGCCTCTCTATGCTGGGGAAGACACTTTACAATGGGCTGGTGGAACTTTCACATTCAAGAAGGCCTGGCAGGCATGTAAAACTGCAGGTGAACAGGTAGCTTGGCACTCTTTGTGTTGGGGTAAGGCCAGACCTAGATGGTCTGTGAACGCAGTTTTTGTGTTGCATGATAAGCTGCCGTCTTTGGTGAATTTGCAGAAAAGGAAAATTAGGTTGGCAGCTAGATGTTCTTTATGTTGCAGGGAGGTAGATACCAGAGATCACATTTTTGTGGCATGTACTTTTTCTCGGGGTTTTTAGGCTTGGCTTGGGGAGGTTCTTCAATGGAATATGGAGCAGTTTGCTATGGTCTCTAGTGTCAGTGCTCTGTTTGTTTGGTTTCAACAGCTTTACCAAGATTCAAGGTCTCTAAAAAGTTTGTTTGTTGCTGCTCTTTGGGGTATTTAACAAGAAAGAAATGCCAGACTGCATGACAACATTTCTAAGAATCTAGTGGCAGTGGCACAACATATGCCATGGGAGGTGTTGGATGTTCAAGATGCTACACTCAATGATATTGTCCCTTAAGTTTTTTCAATTCTTTGATGTGTATTGGAAGTGGGCTTTTCTATGTTTTGTATTTATCTGTGGTCCGTTCTCTGAGGGTATGCCCTCTGTGCTCCTGTATTTCACTCTTTATCTTTAATACAATTCAACACCAATTATGAAAAAAAAAAAAAGAAGTTAGAAGTTGTTCGGTTACAAGTATTACAGATTCCTTTACTTCCTTTGGAATTAGTACTTTTTTTATACATATATAAGTACAATTTTATTAAAGAGTGCTCAAAGGGGGGAGCGCAGCCGAGGAACAAATTCACAAAAGAAAGCACTATACCCTTAAACCATTCAAAAAACCAACAAAATAGTCTACAGATATACAAACACACCCTTTCACCCAAAAAATAAGGAATACAAAATAGAATACTTCAGCACCCAAATTGATGCTTCCACACCCTTAACAGATCTCCTATTCCTCTCCCTCCATAAACCCCACCAAATACATAACGGACTAACCCTCCAAGCTTCACAAGATTGACTTCCCACTGTACATCCCTTCCAAGACTTAAGAGCTTCTGTAATGCTCGCCGGCAATACACACTACATCCTGAAAATAGATAAGGAACATAGCCCAAACATCACTCACTACTAGGCAATGCAATAAGAGATGAGTCACCAACTCCTTAGCTCTATTGCACATACAACACCAATTGACTACGATCCAACGACGCTTCTTCAAGTTGTCCATGCCCAAGATCTTCCTTCACACCACCATCCATCCGAAGAAAGCCACCTTGAGAGGGGCTTTTGTCTTCCATGGAAATGCGATCTCTGAATCTCCTTGAAGCATTTGACAAAACAATTTAACCACAAATCCATCCTGCATAGCTCCTCTCTAACAGCACCTATCATCGCCCTCCATGTTCACCGTGTACCGATTGATTAAATCAAAGAAAGCTATAACCTTTTCCAACTCCCAACTCCGAATCAGCCTAGCAAACTAAACATCCCATGTCACCGCCCCGTTTAGAAGACGATAACAGTCGACCACCATGCTATGTTTGTCAATCACCAACCTGAACAGTTTAAGAAATATGTGCGAGAGGATTACCCTCACACCAAGCATCCAACCAAAACCTGATCCGCCTCCCACTTAGTCCACCATCTCCTTTCAGATCTAAATCTGCAATCTCTGCCATCAACTGGTTTTTCCTCCACTCCGAATTACTAAATATCTCCCAATTCCAATTCTTGATGTCGAGCTTCAAGAGTTTCAGTTTGTGGGCCAAAACATAGCTAGGATTTCCTTGCATCTGGTACTCCCCCAACCCATGATACACATTATCTTCAAAGTCCTCTGCACTAAGCCACATATTCTCAAATCAAGAAGGAGACTTCACCTGCCACAGCCCGCAACAATCCAACAAGATAGGAATATGATCCGACCTAGGCCTAGCCATAGCCACTCCACTAGGGCAACATCAGGGAATTCCTCTTTCCAATCTCCCAACACCAAAAACCAATCAAATTTAAAAAGAGTAGGCGCCTCTCAGCCATTGGACCAAGTGAAATGAGCACCCTCCATAGGCAAGTCAATCAATTGATTCCAGCCAATGAACACAAAGAACTCATGCATACCTGATGTCAGATACCTATGTGGATCTCTCATATGGGAATCTGAAGATGTTTAAGTAACCACCCAAACACCATGCGACACTCCCATCTCCTGCAAACATTCCCACGCTCCTCAGGAACTAGGCCCCTTTGGAAATCATCAGTGGGCCCATACACAGCCAAAAAATACCTCATTTTACCCATCTTCTTCAATAAAGAATAGACAAGATATAGACCATCTGGTCCATCTCCCCCTTATCCACCTCCACTTTAGATAACCACCACTTATCCCAAAGCGTTAAATCCTGCCCACTGTCACGCCCCACCGATGGAGGTTATGCCACGCAGGCGACACACAAGCGCTGAGTAGGATGCTGCATGGCAACTGCATGGCGAAAGGAGTTTCTAGAGTCTTCCGGAGTTATCTAGAGTAGTATGGAGTATTCTAGAATTGTGTAGAATCTTGTAGAAATGTGTAGATACTTGTAGAAGTGTATGGAAGTGTAACGAAGGTGGGAAAAGATTCTAGAGAATCGATCTCCACCGTTGGTTAGAATGCATCTTAGCAGTCCTTAGGGATGGGGATGCCTATAAATAGGAGTAGGACTTCATTTTGGAGTCATCAAGTCCTGGGGTGAGTCTTGAGAGCCTTGTAGAGAGTGAGTGGCTAGCCTTGTACAAAACATTCTTTGAAGTAATAAAAGTACCCTTTCCTTGCCAATCAAACTGTGCCTAAGTGTGTGTGAGTGCGCAAGCCAAGAGTGAGGGGCGAGGGCCACTACAACACTAGTAAGCGCACGAGGGGAGTGTGTTGGCTAAGGTGTGCACGAGAGTTAGGCTGATCAAGTGCTTGCGCGGGTAGAAGCAACGCCTTGGTGCCGCACGGGTTTAGCTAGAGTGGTGCTGAAACTTTAGACCCGTGACACCGCGATACTTACCACATCAGGTGCCACCCATTCAACATATATACCTCCCCATAAACTCTAGATAATATCCCTAGTAGGCAAAACCAATTTGGATTCTTTTAGGCACACCACCTGCGCTTCCAACATTCTCACCATCATCTTCACCGCCTTCTTTTTGTCCGGGTCGCTCAAACCGTGAATATACCAAAATCTTATTCTAAGGTTCATGGAAAAACAACTAACCTCAGCTCCCCCTTCCTTCCACCCTCTCCCTCCCTTCCACTTCTATTATCATAATTCACATATGTGACGAAGTTTCTTAACTCCCTCTCACCCCGACATAGCCCTCCCTTCCTCCTTCCAAGGCCTTGGCTTCCCTTAATGCTGCGTTTGGTACGCAGGAATGGAATGCCCATTCCAACCATTCCTTTGTTTAGTATAAAATTTAAAGTCGAATTAACCATTCCCTTGGAATGAAAATTCATTCCACAACTAAACCTGTGGAATGGCCATTCCATTCCCAATTAAATTTTAAAAAAAAAAAAATTTAAGTTCCCAAAAATCCCTCATATTCCAAGTCAAAAAACCACAACCACCACCACCACTGCCACTACCATCCTCCTCCACCACCTTCACTGCCACCACCACCACTGTCTCCGCCTTCCACCTCGACCACCACACCACCGCCATCTCTACTGCCTTCAACGGTTACGCCACCGCCACAGCCACCAACTTCCACCATGCCACCGCCACCTCCACTACATTCCACCACCGTCATTGCCACCACCACAATCACTGTTACCGCCACCACTGTCGTCGCCTTCCACCTACACCGTTGTCGGCGTTGCTACAACTGTCGCAGCCGCCGCCTTCCACCACCATCGCACCACTGCCATCGCCGCCGCCATTGTCTTCCACATCCACCACCTACACTACTACCTCCTTCCACTACCACCACCACCACCACCACCACTGCTTCCATCACCGCCTTCCACCACCACCACCTATACCACTGCCACCTTCCACCGCCACCACAACCGCCTTCCAATATCACCACCTACAACACTTCGCATTCCACCTCCACTACCAAAGTCGCCGCCATCCCCACCACCCTATTTCTTTTGAAAAAAAATTATAGGAGAAAGGTATTTTATTAATTTAATTTATTTGTCACCGGGTATTTTGGACAATTCAATTTGAGATTCATTCCATTCTAGGTTTTAAATTGGTCCAACAAAACACTAAAATGGTCATTATCATTTCATATTTGCATGGGAATGAGAATGACCATTCCATTGCATTCATATTCTCATTCCATTCCCACTTGCATTTCATTCCATTCTGCATATCAAAAGAAGCATAATAGTATTCTACACACCTTAGATTGTTTGGAACATAGCTTTAGCCTCCCTTTGCGTCCCTCATAGGTCAGTCCCAATTACTAATTTCTCCAATGCTGTGATCCATTCCTCAGTTTGAGTTATTCTACCCTCACTAATCAAAATTTCCTCCTCCTCTCCAAACCCCATTACAACCAGAGATTGCACCTCCTCCTACTCCATCATATTTTGTTCTAATCCAGTAGCAAGGGGAATGACATCACAACCATTTTGCTTCTCACCATTAGAGGATGTCTCCACATGCCATTCTGACAAGGTATTGTATCCATCCTCTAAACTGTGTTCTAGTACATTGGCAGTGCCATCCCTCTAATTTTCCTTTGTGTCTCCTTCCCTCAAGCTACAGTACTCCCACTATGCACCTTCAAATCCTCCATGGGTCATTGCACTCTCCTTGTCCAATCAAAGTTGCACCCATTTTCCCACACAAACAATGAAGGCTCCATCATTTTACCACTCAATCGGCCCCAGCTATTCTCTGACATAGAAAGCAACACCCTTCCTTCCTTGTCACGTTCATCCCCATATCTACCCTTTATACACACGTAACCTTGCATAGTGGAACTTGCAATCAAGGCCCACATTAGATTTAAGTGCCACCTCGAACACACGTGACCTTTCCCCCCTTTTAAATTTAAAGTGGTTACCAGATGCACCCCATTCATCGCCACACGTCCACCTGCTTATGCAACATGTCCCCTTGCATGTCCTCTTTCCCCACAATCCCCACTCCCCCCTCTTTCCCATCGCATTTTCCCCACAATATCTTCTTTCTTTTGCCTGCATATCCTCTTCCCACCAATCGTTGCATCTACCACCACTCGTCTTCTTTTATGAGAGAGCTCTCATATCTACCATTGAGGCTCACAGTCTTGGGCAACTTCTCTTCTGAAACGAAGACCCTATAACACCAAA
The DNA here is from genome assembly GCF_030987335.1 of Cornus florida. NCBI lineage: Eukaryota > Viridiplantae > Streptophyta > Magnoliopsida > Cornales > Cornaceae > Cornus > Cornus florida. The sequence continues at coordinate 26,025,251 of NW_026775571.1, read as the reverse complement.
ACCACCTCTAGGATCGATTCACCCTCCTTAACCATAATCGTGATCTTAATTAGAAAAAAAAAAAAAAAAAAAAAAAAAAAACACCATAATCGTGATCTTAATAAACAACTAGACATCCAATCTTAGATTAGCATCCCACATCTCCTCGTCCCTTCCATCAAACCTTAATGGCTTCAACATGAGATGGCAGTAGAAATAGTAACAGTGTATTTGGCAAGAAGCGAGATTAAAACTCCGCATGCTACCTTCCAAGCCCGGTTGCCTACTCTTCAATTTGTGTAAGATTTCCAACTTCTATATCAAATTTCCCCACCAAACAGCATTGCAAAGCCTCTCTCCTTTGCCAAATGCCTTGTTCATCCATCTCAAAATCAAACCTGCTTTTTGATTTCGTCACCTTTTATTACTCAATTATGAGGAATTTTTTGTAACCTCAGCATACAAACGATGGCTGGAGCACCGTTGTCGTACTTCGTACAGCCCTTTTCATCTATCGAGGATCCTATTTAACTAGAATGGTAACATGAGTGAGGTGCTGAACGGAAAGAAATCTAATATGGAAAATGTCTTGGTGGATAATGGATTGTAACCTAAATGGAATACTAGGAGGTACAGAACCCTAAATGTATGAAATTTCAGTAGCTTAAAATCAAAATGTGTTGGGATTTTTAAATGGTAGAGGATTGAAATGGATTAGTTTAGGACGTTCTTTATCTACAAAGTACAATTATATAACCAAAGATCTAGTTCGCTGGATAATAGACAGGCAACCAAACTCAATAATAGTTGTAGCATATAGTGGAAGAACTATATCACATGCACTCAAGAACATGTCTCGGATACGGGTATGTGTCCAAAAGTTTGGATTTATAATATCCTCAAACCCAAGAAAGGGATGTGCCTAAATATCTTTCTTTTTATTTTTTTGAAAAAAATAATAATGTATTTGTGTAACAAGTATTCAATGAAGGCATTGCATAAATTTTTGAAGTACTAATGTAACAAACATAAAAAAAGGAATTATATGTACAATAATGTAATAATTTTTAATTATAACATGCTTGTTACACATATCCTATGCCCACCCCATTTGCCGTTTATCCGACAATATCTCTTCATGCGAATTTTAAGTCAATATTATATGTCGCTTACAGTAAGAGAATTCCCCTAATTTCAGACATTTCTTAAAAATGACGTGCCTAAATTTGATCAATTGACCCACATTGTCTGATAATCATAATTATAAGTTAATAAAATTGTAGCATTTATTAAAGGAACTCCAATAAGTCTTTTTATATTATATGTGCATGATACAATATCCCATGGCACAACATAAGTCCACTCAAGCTATCAGTTTACATTCATCCAAAATTTCTTATTTAAGGACAGAGCCACTAGTACCAGAGGTTCCTTCTAAAGATCCCTCTAACTCATTCTATGAAATTCTAGCCAATTACACAGTCCATTTCAAGGTACACGATTAACCAACAAATATAAGAGCACTAGGTTACCTAAAATCTTGAGAATATCCACACACCTGACGTTTACAATAGTTTCCGAGTTGCCCATATTTTGCTAGACCAATGGCATCCACATTAACAGAATGTAGAGAAGCTAAAGTTCTGGCAGCTGCACTGTATAGTGCCCTCCTCCGCTTAGGTGCCAAACCCTGATCAAACACATCAATGACATAATCCAACATGAAAATGAAACAAAGTGCCTAAATATTGTCTCTTTGATGAGCCAATTTACAACAGCAGTAGAACTTCAATTTATAAAACAAAAACAGGATTAAAATAAAGTGTCAGAGTAAAAGTTCATACAGGTAATGTAGGATCTAGATAAATGCGTCCTTCCAAATACTCCATGATGTAAAATGGAGTTCCAATAAGACTCGAATCCGTACACAAACAGAATACCTTAGGAACTGGAACCTGTGTATGAACACCCAGTGCCTGTTGAACCTGTCACATTGCAAATCTTATACATTACATTTTAAAAAAACTTCAGTTTATTGCCATTTTCACGTTAAGTAATGTTACTCTTTAGCATAATCACATATTATTTCAGTGCATCACAAATATAATTGCCCTTCATAAAAGAATATAAATATATATATATATATGCACACACACTGTATACCTGAAATTCTCTGTCGACGGCATGAGCAGATTGTAGTAACTTCCCAGAGGGCTTCTTTCTCAGAACATATCGCTTCACAGAAGAGCCTGAACTAACTTCCATGAGAAACGTAGGATTCGACTGACCGTGCCCGAACTAACTCACAATAACACCCAATCAAGAAAGATCAAAAACAGAACAAAAAATTCTTTGAAAAAGAAAAGAAACAATCAGACATTTCAAATTTTAATAATCCGTTGTTACGAAAAATCAATAATAAATAAAAAAATAAGTGAATTCCACTTCAAATTCAAGTCTTTACACCTCGTCTAATCCTAAATGAGTTGAATTAAGATTAATTGAGTAGAGGGTTTCTGAGTTTTCAAACAAAGAAAAAGCCCAAATTTTGAAACCTCAATTTGTTTCTTTCAGATTCTCAGCACCAAACAAAGAGAGAGAGGTTTCGACCTGAGAGACGGCGAATTTAGAAGGAGAGAGAGGGAAGTCTTGGACATTGGCTGATGAATAGCGAAACAACGCATCGAGATCGAACTCATGAGCAGGATTTACAGAAGTAACGAGATCGGATGTTCGGTACGCCATAGATTATCGTTCTTTCGTTTACAGAGTTCGTTGTTTGCAAAATGCTGAGTGAGTAACTTGCATTGGGGAAATGGATCATAAATGGGGAATAATCCAAGTAACGGATATACACATATATATAGTGACAATGGTGGTGATGTCTGATTTGGTCAAAGGAGAAGTTTTTATACGGCATTTATTTGGTACTAGGGTAAATTGTTTGATATATTAAGGTGATGTTTGGTATGTGCTTTGATTTTGACTTTTTGTTTTATCCTAAAATAAAACAATTATTTTGTTATAAAGTATTTTGAGTTGAAAATGAAAACATGTTTGGAGGCAAAAATTTGTAATGGGAATTTCGAAAATAGAAACATGTATAACATATTTGACAGCATCTTTCATTTTAAGAAATTTTAAAACAAACCATATTTAGCAGAGTTCGAATGTTGTCAAAATTGCTGAAACAAAAAATCTATTTGGCAGGAGTGTTTTTGTTTTGTTTTTTAAATTTTAAAATGTATTAATACATTATTATTTTTATATAATAGTACATTATTTGATATGGTTTGAAAATTGATATTAATATGTTGACCATTTTTTTTTTTTTTTAACAATGACGTCCATTGAAGTTTGAATGCCATGATGATTCGTGTTCATGGGGTCGTAATCGTATCGTGTCGACCTAAGGATATTTTACTAAATATCTTAATCCGAACATGACTCATTTAATAATCGTATCAGAAATCCTCAATACTAACTTGACTTTTTTATTAAACGAATTATACATATAACCCGTTTAATGACCTATTTAATAAAACGAAACATTATATTATTTAAATTATTAATAATACTCAATCAAATAATAAATACTAAAAAAATATAAGTTAATCTCTAATCTACAAAACAATAAATTAAAAGATACAAGTTTAAATAGTTATTTTGAAAATTAAATAAAAATTTGTTAGGACACATATAGTTAAACAAGTATAAATGGATTACAGGTGTTGAACCTCTCAAATCAAACACGATACGATTAACTAAATGAGTTAATCGTGTCAACCCGTTTATAACCTAAACCCATTTAAGATCAACTTAAATCCGCTTAACTCGTATTATATTAACAGGTTGTGTCAAACTTTGTCACCACTAATTTGATAAAGTTAACAAAGTCACCTTCAATCATCTCGTACCACTTTTAACTTATTCATTGACCTATTTAGACAGTGAATTACTTTTTTTCAATTTATTTTATTGAACCAAATTAACTCTCACCGCTCTTTACAAGATAGATATATAAATTTATTGATTACATATCATTCTATAGTCCATACAAACTATATATATATATACACACACACACACTAAGAATATTTTAGAACGTAAATAAATTAATTTACTTTAATCTCCATCTCTATATGATAGTAATTGTGAAAGACAAATATGACCTTAGTAATTTGACATAATTGAAATGATTGAATTTAATTTCTTCCATTTCTTACAAAGTCATAACTAAGAAAAGATAATAACGTATACATTAAATTTCTTAGAATAAATTTTCTATTTATCATCAGCATTTTATTGGATTCCAATCTTATTAGCAATTTAAGGCTAAATAATATGATTTGTTATTTTAATTGGTAGCATGATAAACCCAATAACGTGATTTACAAAAGTAACGGAGCTTGGATGTTCGGTACGTCATAGATTATTGTCCTTTTGTTTACAGAGTTCGTTGTTTGCAATATGGGAATAATCCAAGTAAAACAAATACACGAAGGTATATGCTGACAATGGTTGGGGGATGTCTGATTTGGTCGAAGGAGATGAGTTAGTACTAATATTTATTTGGTATATATGGAGGACAAATCTCATGTATAGGTTCACATTGTAAGTGTATAGACAATTTTACTCAAACCCTAAAAGTTATTTTTTAATCGAGTCATATCACTTTTGCATGTAAAATGACTTAATTATTCTTTTGACTTTCTGTGTTTGATAAAAATTAAAAATTAAGTATTTAAAATTTTTAGTACTTAATTAAAAAATAATTTTTTATGTTTATAATTTTTTAGCGTTCAACATTCAAATTAAGCGCTCAGTTGAGTGGCATTTAATTTACGTGATATTTTAGTAATATTCAAATTGTTCTATCAAACTCACTTAATTAAATAAACGTTTAAAATTAAGCGGTCAATTGAGTTTTCAAACAGCACTTTATGAAAGGGTTTTTTTATGTATAAAATAACTTTTCTACCCCCTCTTTCTCTCTCCTTCTTTTCTTTTTCTTTTTCTTTTTTTTTTTCCCTAAATCTCTCTCCTTCTTTTCTCACTAAATATATATATAAATATATACATATTTTCTTTAAATATGCTACAAATTTAAGTCCAAAATTAATTATTTACATAAATAATAATGTTAAAAAAAATTAAATATTCTATATAACAAAAAATTAAATGCATTATATATAAATTTTTATTTAAATATATATGTTCAGAAACTTTATATTTATAGTATTCAATTTCATGTGTTTTTAATTTAATTATAAATTTAAACTTAAAATTATTTATTTATATTAAATATGTTTAAATATTATATATATTATATATAAATTTTTATTTAAATATATATGTTAAGAAACTATATATTAAATATGCTATGTAATTATTCAGGGAAAAAAAATGCTATGTAAGTTAAATATGATAATAAATATGTATATATGTATATTTTTATGATGGCAAAATTGTTCATTAAGTTTGCTGATATTTTGAATTAAAATGGATTAAAAAATGGAGGTAAAATTATCATTTCACACATTTTTAACAAAAAAAAGTGATGAATAATTTGATAGTAATTTTTTATAGTAAAATATGAAAGTAATTTTTGAAAGGTGTCTTAGATTTATCCAAATCTCGAGGTATCAATAAAAGTAAGCCTAAAGACAACAATGAGATACGTGTTACAATGTAAAATTTGTAGCAATTTTTTTTTCCCAACATTTCAAGCGCAAATACACACCATTGTATGCATATATATAATGTCTCTCCAATGCTCAACCTTTTCATTTGGAAAACTTATGCCATCTAAGTTACTGTCATTATGGACAAGGCAATAACTTTTTTGATTGATTTTTTTTTTTCATTTTTCCTCTAAAAGCACAAGGTTATCAGGTTCATTACCAATTTAGTAGTGTTGCTCTAGTATGTGTAACTTGAAGGGGCAATCCAAATTTAATATAAGCCAGCTCATTGTTTAAAAGGTTAATTTAATTTAAAACTATTTAGGCGGACTTAGTTACAAGAATGTAATATATTCGAATAGTATATGATGAAAAAGAAATTAATATTAAAGTAATTATCAATGCGCCAATTTTTTCATATACTCGTCAGCACTTTAAGACTTATCCAATAACCTTTAGACGTTTGGCAGCGAGAAAGAAATCATTTTTTTCATTTTTTAATTTAGTAAGTAATTTTAAAGTTGGAATGATCATTCCTGATCATTCTTGAATAATAATTATTTTTACAAAATCATTCCGCTTTTTATAAAAAGGATTTCATTCCCACTTAAGAAAATATGGAGTTAAAAAAAAAAAAAGAAGAAAAGAACTAGTGTAACAAAAAATACTCAGTAAAGGGTAGTGTCAATAATAACTTGTGTCATTAAGGTCTAATTAAAAATGAAAAAAAAAAATGTTAGCATTTATTTTTTACGATTTCCGCTTTTTATCAAAAGGATTTCATTCCCACTTAAGAAAATATGGAGTTAAAAAAAAAAAATGAAAAGAAAGAACAAGTGTAACAAAAAATACTCAGTAGAGGGTAGTGTCAATGATAACTTGTGTCATTAAGGTCTAATTAAAAATGAAAAAAAAAAAAATGTTAGCATTTATTTTTTATGATGTGAATATAAGGGGGTTTAAAGAACAGGGCAATGAATTTTTTTTTAGGATGTTTACTGTTATGGACATAATTAAAGCTTCACACATTTATGAAGGATTTATGTCAAATTTCAGCATATAAGGAAAATAATTATGATATTTTACTATTATGGATATAATTATGCCTTGTATTGATGTGAGGGCATTATATTTATGAATTTAAAATGAGGAGATATATGACTATATGGAGCTATTTGACAATATAACAGTGTTCAATTATACCACAATCTTTTAGCTTATTACAGTATGATGATTGAGAATTTCACCGATCAACTTGGAATTATTTATTCATTTTTTTGTTGCTCAAATCTTGTAGAGAATCAGAAGATTACAAAGATACTAATTTTTGTTGTAAACCGTTTTTTTTGGAGAGCTGTTTCTAATAGAGAGAGTTTTTATAGTCAAATGGGTACAAGGGTCATATTAAGGGCAAAAATGGCATTATGTAAAAGTACAAACCACATGAGCCGGAAATCTCCCTCAAGGGGGGTATGTTGCTTTACATTGGGAAAGTTGGAACTCTAGGATAGTTCTGGGGGATTGGGGTAAGTAGCTTACTTTGGGAAAGTTAAGGGGCTCAAAAAAAAAAAAAAAAATTCAGGGGGCATTTTGCAACACTAGGATAGTTTTGGGAAATTTTTTGCACTTTTGCCAGGGGCGGAGCCAAAAAATTAAGGTTGGGGGCGGATTTAAACTATGTAACAAAAATTAAAAAAAAAATTATTAATCAATTGTAATATATATATATTTTTTAAATACTAGTCATATATTATATACCTTGAGGAAATAAAAAAATGAGAAAAATACTACTTAGAAAAGAAGAAAAAAAATGACGTTAGAAAGAAAATTATGGAGAAGAAATGTAAAGAAATAAACAATGTTAGAAAATCAATTTTCCTTTATAAATTGTTTCACTTTTTTAAAAATCTAAGTTTTGAAAGAAGAAAATTAAGTAATTTGATTTCACTTGGGAAGGATATATATAGATAAAAGATTAGAAAAATATAATGAATTTAAAGTCAAAAAAATTATTTTAAATTCAACGAGATTATTATTGAGTTATTAACCAAAATACAAATAGTTATAAAATTTATTATTTAGAAAGTGACAACTAAAACTATTAGCATATAGAAAGTTTTACAATACTTTAGTTTATCTTCTTTCCAAATATTCCTAGGACTTACCAATAAATATTTTTATATAAATTTTGATATTTTCTTGGAAATACTAATTTACAAAAATGTTTGACAAAAATTGTTTCCAACATTTTTACTAAACATGAGGGAATATTAGTTATTATATTTATTTTTTTCTCTCTTGAATTAATATTATAGATATTGTACTTGTATATATAAATAAAATAACAAATGGTTGCGAAAACGACTATAATTATTATTTACAAAAAAAAAAAAAAAAAAAAATGACTATAATAATAATGAGCTTAAATTTTTGTTTCATAATATTTGAGCTTTTAGAAGTATACTTAAAAGATTGCAAGTTGAAAATTTTTTAAATTTGAAGGAGAGACAAACTAAATTTATTTTCAAACTCTTTATTTTGGGTCAATATATGTGTTTTTTTTAAAATTGGGGGACCAATTAAATTTTTTAATAAAATATAGGAATAAAATTTACAAAATAATTAATATTTAGGGGTTATTAATAGAAATTTCAAAAAGGCTTGGCTGGTCAATATATGTGTTAAAAATATTGGAGGGCTAATTAAATTTTTTAATAGATTTAGGGACAAAATTTACAAATTAATTAATAATTAGGGATAATAAAAAAAAAAAATTCAAAAAAGTTTGGGGGGCAATGGCCCTAGCCCCCTAGCTCCGCACTTTTGCCAAAAAAATATAGGGTAATTTGCACTCACACCCCCTGAGGTTTGGGTCAACGTCATTCAACGAACGGTCAATACACAAGTTTATATTGACACCCCCTGAAGTTTCAGAAGTTTACGTATACACCCCCTCTATCCGAGAAAATGGCCATTTTAACCTTTGACTTTGTCAACAAATACATAAAAAGTGTAAATTACTAATATAACTATGTAAACTAAATTTTGAAATACCACAATAACCTCTGTTTTCATTATTTCTCTAACCTTTGACCGGTATTTCTGCCCCTCTCTAACTTTCTCTCTTTAAAAACCTTAATTCTTTTTAGACTCATGATTGATTTGATGAACTTGAAGAAACTGAAAGAGAAAACGAAAGTCTTAAGATGAAGGTGGTGCAACTGCAGCGACAAAGGCGACAACACAGCCAGAGAAACCAACAGATCTGGACTAGTAGCCGCCGTGAAAGAGATCAGGTTTTGCGGCGTCAGAAAGAGACCGTAGGGCAGATTCGCGGCTCAAGCCTATGACGCCGCCGCTTGATCCCTACAACTTGCTCGGGCAGATTCGAGCAACACTGTTGTAATACCCTAATTTTAAAAGAATAGTTATAATACCCCTAATTTTAAAAAGGATAGTCCTGGACTTTATTTAAATTATTTATGTATGTTTTACTAAATTTTTTGTTTAAATTGTATTTTGTTTGTTTAAATAAAATTATTTGCTTGATTAATTGCATTACTTGAATTAAATTGTTTTAAATATTTGTTTAATTAATTATTTGCTTGATTATTTGTTATTCGTGAATTAATTGTTTTAAATAAAACTGCTTTGGGTTAATTGGTTATTTAATTATGTTTCTTAAGTTTTGTTAATTACGTGCTTATGTAAATTAACTGTTTTATAATTTAGGGTTTAATTTATTTAGCCGACACAGGTTTTAATTAAGTTCTATGGGCCGGTTAGGAATTAGTTAGGGCTTGAATTAATTTAGGATTTGGTATAACTCTATAAATATATGGGTATACGTCTGCCTAGGGTTTTTGTAAACCCTGCTCACCACCTTCAGTAACAGAGTCATACAGAGAGTTGTGAGGGCAGAGAAACAGAGAGGGAGCTTGTGTGGTTTACAGAGAGAAACTTTAGGAGATTAAGGGAGAGATTCAAGGAGGATTTCTGGTCTTAACTAGGAGTGGCGGAGGTTGATAACAAGAAGTTGACGTTGCCGGAGTTTATAAAGACTACAGTTAGAGTTTTTGATTCAAACTCTCAGAGGCAAGTCTTGTTCTTCTCTATCTCTTTAATCTGTGTTCTGTGCATGTTTAGGAAGACTACAGGGATTAAACTAAGGCTTAATTATAACCTTTATGCATATTTAATCAATGTTTAAATTCATGGAATTGAACCTGTTCTTCGTTATTTCAGAAAGATAGTAAATAAACTGTAGTTCTGTAACCTTGCTCCGTTGCGTAGTAATTTATTTTTAATTCAAGTTTTGATGGTATATCATTGTTTTACAATCAATCTGGAACTGAATTAGACCTCAAAACATGCACTAAAAGTTACTACAAGAACCGGTACTCACAGAAATCAGAGAAGACAACGAAACGGACGAAGCTACTAAGGGGAAAAGGGAGCAGGCTCTTAAAACCCCTTAGAGCCGGCTCCTAGAAGGTTGGAGCCGGCTCTTAGTTGTTATGGAGCCGGCTCTAAGGAGCCTAGAGCTGGCTCTGAAGGAACAAAGAGCAGGCTCTTTAATTTCTAGAGCCTGCTCTCTCTTAAAAGGTCCAGAAACTGATTTTTGTGGTTCGTTTGGCTGAAATTGAATTTTCTGGAACTGTTTGAAGCTACTGAATGTTGTAAATATATGTTTGAGACTTATAATAATGTTAAGAAGCAAGCTCACATTTAGTTATTGAGGATGGGAATTAATTTAAGATCAAATAGAGGGCTAGTAGGTGAATGGTTAAATATGTATATTACACTGCTTACTGTTTTAGCAATTGGTTTTACTGCATGATCTTAAATTATGAATCATGTTATCAGTTGTGTTAAGAGCATATGACTGTTAAAATATATGTGTTCTTAGTTGGAATTAACTGATGTTTACAATTTGACATACAATGCATCAGTTATGGTACTATATGGAAAAATGAATTGTATAATCTTGATTTGTCAATTTAAAGGACTGGAACTGGGATTCTAAAATTTTTATTGGATGCATAATTTAGTTATACACATGTTAAACTATATTTATGCAAATTTTGGAGTATAGTTGATTAGTATGTGATACTGTTTTCGTCAACTACGCTAACTGGAGGAGCTAAGTGTACAGTTTTTTTTTTTTTTTTTTTTTTTTTTTTTTTTTTTTTTATGGTTATTAAGAACTGCAATGGGATATCTAAATGTTATATTGGATACATAAATTGGTTGTATACATGCTAAACTATATTTATGCTTATTCTGAGATGTGGTTAATAAATAGATACACTGTGTTATTAACTATGTAAACTGGAGGATGGTATGCACCGGTATGGGACGGTGTCATACTAGGTACGGATTAATTCAGACACTAAGCCTTACCTAAATTTAGAATAAGGTATGGATTAATCACAATGGTTAAGTCCATCACCTATATGGGTCATATCGATTGTGAATTGAATGATCCACTATGGTTTCAAGATGGTCTTGTTACACTTATATCAGACCACTACACAGATGGATGGTATTTTGTATTAGGAGGGGTACGGACTTTATATATATATTATATGGTGTCATGGTATGAGCTTGAGTCTCATGACCATGGTTCGGGCGCGTATATCACCTAGGATGGATAACTAGACATAGAAGTTGTTCCCTGGTAGGTCTAGGTACTCATGCCCACCTTAGGGTGCGTATTCGCATGTTGCCTTCTATTCAGGCTGAGACAGACCTACTGAACTAGCGAGCGTCCTATAGTGTGTACTATATACTTATATGGACTACTCTAGATATTGTTGAGTCTTTCTAGGATGTATCTGCGTATCGGATTACTGTTTGGATTCCAGTAGATCAGGACTTGCATGTGGGCCTGACCCACTTCTTTATTTTTCAGGTGTTCGCCAGTTCCAGGGTTAGAGCTTGGACGTGCAAAGCAGATACAGATATTCATTCCTCCGACTATGTAGGAATCTTCTTTATGTTAGCTTTAGACTTTATTTCTATTATTTCAGTTTCAATTTGAGAATCTTTAATAAGGGGTCCAATGGATGGATTCCCAAGTTGTAAACCTATGGAGTTTGGATTTAACAAATTTCAAGAATTATATTATTTTTAAGGATTTTCAATTAGCATTCTTTCAGCTTATTATTTTTATTTATTTCATCTTGTATTCTGTGTTCAATTACATATTAATTGTTTGATATCCCTCGGGTTTGGGCTGGGCTTGATCAACCCGTGTCTCGGATCCGAGGGGTATCACAATAGTTTCCGTATTTATTTATTTATTTTAATTGCATTTTTAATTATTTATTTGATTATTTGGCTAATTGCTTATGTGTTTAATTTATTTAAGTGTTACTTGATTAATTGACCGTTTGTCTATGTGCTATTTGTGTTATTCGTTTATTTAAATTGTGTGTTTAACTGATGCGAATTAATTGTAATTTTATTTGCTAGATTAAATGTTTATTTTATTTTATTTTAAAGGATGGATAAAGATAGTAGTTGATAGGGAAAAATAACCTACCTTGACCAGCCGTCAGAATTCTTCGACATATTCTATTATCAGAGATAACGATTTCCATCAAATAAGAATGATGATATTTCTTATCTAGGATAATGAATGACGACGTGGTTCAACAGGGTGAGGATAATCTTGGCACAATTTGAGAAAGTCAAAGGAGTAAATTGTCTCCCCGACAAATCTGGCAATAAACGATCTCCTCTGATCTTGCACAAGCGGATCTCCCGCGGGACCAATTTGATTCCAATCGACAGCCATAAATATGGCACCAAGCCATTAAAGAAGGTACGAGAAAAAACCCCTAAACAGAATATACATAATTATTATGTGATACGATTACAAGTACTAACTTGATCATCGGAGGGTTCTCGGCTGGCACCCCACCGATGCCATTCGAGGTGACGTCCTTTTATTTTGCAGGTAAACGCTGTCGTTTCGAGTCGCGAGGATTTTCGCATCAACAGCTGGCGCCGTCTGTGGGAACCATTAGTTCTTTGAAGAAATAATAATCCTGACGCGACTTGGCTCGGACGGCAAGACGACAGTTTCCGATCATGAAAACCATCCCAAAGTCATCAGTTGACAATGGGTTTCCATGTTCTTATATAAAGACGGGTCTCTACAACATGATTACCTGTCCATAGGGCTGTAACTCGGGCGGGTTGGATGGGTTTGAGGTATAACTTGAGCCCAATCCACCATATAAAATACTAAACCCAAGTCCAACCCTAATTCTATCCTTAATCTTAACTACTCAACCCAAGCCCAACACATCATTCTACTTTTAAATTCGGGCTTGCAACTCGGGCTTAGATTCGGGATAAAAATTTCGGGTTAATTCAGATTACTCATATGGCTAATCCTTACATCGAAAATTTAATATGATCTTGAATTAGTTTTAGATTAAATTACTCTTAAACAAGAAAAAGTTTAAAAACTTTTTTTAGATTTTTAATAAATTGCAAACAAATTTTTAGAAAATTAATTCTTCTAAATGTTAATATACAATAAGTTAAGATTTAACAAAAGAAATTGGAAAGAAAAAAAGTAATCATTTTAAATATTATATATAATGTATTTAAAACTAAAAATATATATGAAAATCATATTAGAATTCGGGTTCGGGTTGGTTCGGGTTGTTAGCACTTCAACCCTAGCCCAACCCTAATTAAATTCGGGTTGAGATTTTTCAACCCAAGCCCAGCCTTAATTGTAAAAGTAATTGCCCAAGCCTATGAAAAATTGGGCTTGGATTAGGTTGGGTTCGGGTTACCCAACCCAAGTTGCACCCCTACCTGTCCATCATATTGGGGGCAAAACGATGGGTTGCATGATGCCACCCAATATACGATGACAATAATCATAATTTGGCAAATCGACCCAGGCAGTCCAATGTGGTATATTCCATCTAGCGATGCTTGGTCCCCTCACTACTAAGGTTTTGTGATGTTTCCAATTTTCAGCATTTTTTTTTTTTTTTTCCGGACTTCCGTTAATGCAAGGGTATTTTCGTCATTTCACATTTTGCGTACGGGATTTTAGTTGAGTCCATTTGCATTTCATACATTTTATTCTATGTAAATTATGTAGCATTCCTATGGTGGTGTATTTTATGTACATGTGTGGTGTATTAAAATGAAAAGAAAAAGGGAAAATAAAGGAAAAGGGGATGGGACCCACTTTAGCCTTTTTGAAGCAAATTAGAGACCATACATAGTCTCACCTCTCTCACTCCCGCAACTCTCTTTCTCTTGCTTTTTCTTTCTTTTTTTCAATCAAGACTTTGGAGCTTGATTACTCCTTCATTACTTGGAGTTTTTGAGTACTGTTTGAGGTAAAACGGAGAGCACACGAGCTCTACGCTTGAGTACCAACAATTTCAGCTTTGGGCCTCCCTTTGATTTTTGAAATTTGAAACCATTTTAAGGGTTTTCACATTCTAAGAGGTAGGGGTCCTTAATCCATGAAGTTTTGTGCTTTAGTGAGTCAATTTACTTAATTTGTGTTCTAGCATGCTTAATTGTATTGATTATGGTTTACTTTGACTTGATTGAACATGTATGAATATATGAAGATGTGTATTAATTTAAGTTGTATAATAAGCATGCTTTTATGTGAGTTCTTAAGTCTACTATGATGTTAACATGCTATAAATGAAGTATGAGAATATGTTTAATGGTGTTGTGAGAAATTTCTTAGTATTGTTGTAATGAAAGCACGAGACACATATGCATATCATTGGGCTTGCATGGAAGGAATCGTTTTGAAATGAAAAAGGGGATTTTGGGATGAAGTTTTTGTTTAAAATGTTTTATGAAAACCCAGTCGCCGCGGGGGTACTAAAGGGCCGGAGTGTTAATATAGCCTAGAGGGAACTAGGGAGATTGCCCTAGCGCGGTTGAGCTAGCTGGGCCCATAATGACGCCGCAGGGGTACCAAGGGTCAGGGACACTAGCCAATCATTCTCTTATGTCGCTGCGAGGTCACCAAAGGGCGGGTTATATTAACAGTTTGAAAGTGAAAATGGGGAGTGACATCGGCATGCATTGCATTCCATTGCATTGCAATATCCCGATATTGTATGATCCCCATTCCCATTGTTTTATTCTTTGTTATAGGTTCACGGGGACACAAGAGACGTGTCTTAAGTGCCACCTACTGAGCTTTATGCTCACTCCTTTATTTAACATTTTTTTAGGACACGGAAAAGAAATAGTGGAAGACAATCCACCCGTGCCTTAGCTTGGAGTAGAAAAATGTCTTTTTTGCTATCTTTTGTAATTTGGCCTAATTTTGTATAATGTTGACTAAAAATGTATTGTTTTGTAACATGTGATATATTTAGGCCCATTTTGTGTGTAGCCATTAGGGAAAATGTAATTGACTTTTCATTACACTAAAGGATTAACTAACGTGTGGTAAATTATGTTAACATTATGGTCATTGTTATTGTTGATGCTAAAATGTATTTGAATGCGTACGTGAGTGTTGTGGCGTGAGTGGTTGGTTACAAAAAGTGGTATATTCTATTTTTCTTTGGACAGTGGCAATTGAGTGAAAATAACCCAAACCGGTCGACGTAAAATCCCATACTTCGACCAAGTTGGGTGAACCAGTCGACGTGTAGCTTCCCACACGTCGACCGGTATCTTGGCAGTAGCTATCTCACTGTGCACGTCTTAAACCAGTTGACGTGTAGCTTCCCACACGTCGACCGGTATCTCGGCAGTGGGCAACATCACTGTACATGACCCAAACCAGCTGACGTGTGATGTGTATACATCAACAGTAGTAATCAATTGTGGCTTATTTTCCATTTTGCCCTTACTCACTCACTTAAGTGTACTTGTTACACATTATATGACTCAGTATAATGCAATAATTAAAATTTAACCCCAGAAAATGGTATATTGCTCCGGATTTTATTATTATTATTATTATTATTATTATTATTTTTTATAAGACCCAAGTAAATGACTATTGTGTCCTTTGAGTTTCAAATTATTGGATTGTGGCAAATTACCATCTCGTCCATGTTGGACTTTAAATATTTAATTTAACGTGAAAGAACCGTATTACCCTTAGATGATTCTGGTAAAGACCCGTTTAATGATCCGGATCCTTGAGGATTTGGGTCGTTTCAGAATGGTATCAGAGCCTTGGTTCGAAAACCTATAGGCCGACGGGTAAAGGCCTACATAGAGTTGCATGGGAAGTTGTTTGCATTGTTTACGTGACTACTTGCTACGTGTTTTATTTCTTGAACAAGCATGCTTAATTGCTTATGTGCTTACGTGCTTAAATGTTACATTAAAATGTTTCTTGTATAGTTATGCATGCTAAGTGTTGGTACGTCATCATTTTATGTTGAGTCGTCCACGGTGGACCTTAGCATCATGTTTTTGAGCTATTTTCTCATTTTATAGTACGATGTTACGGCGTGAGGAAACCAGTGAAGTTGGCCCTAGGCCGACTAGGGGTGATGTTGGCGAGAGCTCTAGCTCTAATCTGGAGGAGCTAAATGATGAGGACACATTTCTTAGGGACTTGATTCCCCCGAGAGTTGTCCCCACAAGGAGGGATAATGTTGAAGCATCCGTAGAAGTGGGTGAAGGTTCTGTGGCACTGGAGTTGAATCGTTTGTTGTAAAGTGCCGTGAGGGCAACGATTGCAGCTCAATCACAGTCGGCATGACAACCTACAGTTCAAGTTGAGGAGACGCCGGCTCAGAAGCGTCTTAAGATCATTAAGGGGTTTTCTCAATTGATGCTAGTAATGTTTGAGGGCGGTGCGGATCCAATGGTAGCAGACGACTACGTGGATCAAGTTGAAACTCAGTTGACCTCAATGAATGTGACAGAGGATCACCTGAAGATCATCCTAGCAACTTACAAGTTTGCTAAGGACGCCAAACTTTGGTGGAAGATGGTTACTAATCGGCACAAGGTGGAAGAAATGAGTTGGGACAAGTTCAAGGAGCTATTTTACGAGAAGTATTTTCCGCTTTCTAAAAGATAGGAGTTAAAAAACCAGTTTTTTGGCCTCATCCAAGGCAACATGTCAGTGGCAGAGTATGAGAACAAGTTCACTTCACTTTCTCGCTTTGTTCCGGAAATGGTAAGAGATGAAGTTGATAAGACTCAGAAATTTGTTTCCGGTCTTAATAATAGGATGAGGCCGTTGATAACGGCACAGTTTGTCAAAGTTTATTCTGAGGCAGTAGAGAGGGTTTTGATGCTTGAGGTTGATTTCAAAGATAAAGATGCAAGAAGGGAACAGTGGAAGCAAAAGAGAGGTGCAGGGCCATCTTCAAAAGGATCTTCTTGGAAAAAGAACAAGAGTGGTTTGTCTCAGTTTCAAGGGCAACAGTCTGTAAGATCCGCTCCTACCACTCCTATGCTTGGGTTTGACAAGAGTGGAGTCGTGTGTTTTCAGTGTCAGCAGCCTGGGCATTACAAGTCCAGTTGTCTCATGAGATCGTCTTCAGTTTCATCAGCTCTAAAGGCTTGCTATGGGTATGGTCAGCAGGGTCACTTGATTCGAGACTGTCCTAGTCAGCGAACAGGCACTGGTAGTGGCAGAGGGTCACGACAGAAGCTGTAATACCCCTAATTTTAAAAGGATAGTCTCGGTATTTATTTATTTATTTTTATTGTATTTTTTAATTATTTAATTGATTATTTGACTAATTGTTTATGTATTTAATTGAATTAAGTGTTACTTGATTAATTGGCTACTTATTTATGTGTTATTTGTATTTTGTCTAGGTGTTATTTGTATTATTTGTTTAATTAGATTGTGTGCTTAAATGATGTATTTGATTAATTGTAATTAACTGTAAATTAAATGATTAAATGTTTTATTTTATTTTATTTTATGGTTATGGTTAGTGGTAATGGGCTAACTAATTGGATCCCATGGACTACTTTGATAGGAGGTTGGATGGGTATGGATAATTACCCATAGATAGTTCTATATGTATATATATAGATATATATGTATATACATATATATAAAAAAGAAAGTAATTTATTAATATTATAGTAACTTTAGTATTAATAAATAATCTGATGTATATATTTTATATATTTATATAATAAGGATACGTAACATGTTTTAAGTTACTTTTTTAATATTATGGTAACTTTAGTATAAATAAATAATCCGATGTATATATTTTATTTATTTAATGAGGATATAGATAGATTATATACGTAACAAGTTTTAAGTTACCTTTTAATATTATGGTAACTTTAGTATTAATAAATAATCTAATGTATATATTTTATTTAATTAATAAGGATATACATAGATTATATACGTAACATATTTTAAGTTACCTTTTTAATATTTTCATTTTTTATTTTTCTTTATTAAGTTGACTTGGATTGGGAAAAGGAATAGGGTTATTATTTAACCTATAAATACACAACTATAGGTTGAAAAAGGAGTGAAAATATATCACGTAATATATTCTAGAGAGAGAGAGTTAGAGAGAGAAGGAGAAAGAGGAAGGAAGGAGGAGAAAATCCTTTAGAGATAAGATCAAGGAAGAAGAAGTTTAACTTTCAATCCGAAAGTTTAAGGCAAGTTCTTCTTCTATCTCTTTCCCTTTGATTCGTGTTTCTGTACATGCCTAAGAAATTCCAGGATTTATTAAACACAAAAAATTGGTTCATATCTGTTCTTGTGTTATGAATTGGTAAAATGCATGATTTTGATTTGATTTCTTATGTGAATTTTTACATGTTTAAATTATGTATTTTTCATATCTGTGGAATGATGGAACGTAGAAACATGCCTAGGATTCTTGAATATTAAATAGGAACTAAGTTTGGGTTTAAATAAATTTAAATAGACTCAATCATAATGATGCTTGCTATTTGAATGTTTTAAACAAACGAATGAATTTAATATTTTAATATGTTTAAGCAATTGAGATTAAATGTGTAGGATGAATTGGATACGGAAAATGCTTATTTGCCGGTATAATAAAATATCATCATGTATAAGATTCAATTTGTGTAGGACATATGATATAGGAAGCTTAAATAAATAATAAGTCATTCCTATTTTGTGATAACTTGATATCATATTATCATAGTTATTTTTGGATTATTTGATGTATTTCCTTAATCGTTACATCAATTGTTATATTATGTGTTTTAATGCACCGGTATGGGACGGTGGCATTCTAGGGACGGATTAACTTATCAGTTAAGTCCTACCTATTTTATATAAGGGAATTGATTAACTAAAATGTTAAGTCTTACTTATATTCAAGTCAGGTCAGCTGAACAAGTTGAATGACTTATGGAGGATTAATTTATTATATAAGGGAATGGATTAACTAAAATGTTAAGTTCTACTTATATTCAAGTCAGGTCAGCTGAACAAGTTGAATGACTTATGGAGGATTAATTTATACTGGATAGGATGGTTACTAAATTATATATATATAAGTATGGTGCCATGATATGAGCTTGAGTCTCAGGATCAGTGGTTAGGGTGCTTATATTGCCAGGGATGTGTAACTAGATATAGTGTAGTTGTGTACCCTAGTAGGTCTAGGTACTCATGCCCACTATATGTGCTTTTTGCGTGTTGCCTACTATTCAGGTTGAGACAACCCTATAGTCTAGTGAGGTTCCTTTAGTGTGTGTGTATATATATATATATATATATACGGACTACTAGTTACTGTTGGATTGACTAGGATGTATACGTGTATCGGATCTCTGCTTGGACTGTAGTAGAGTAGAACTTGTTTGTGGGCCTGACCCACCATTATTTTTCAGGTATTCGTCAGGAGTAGAGGTTAATCGTGCTGAGTGAGGATCAATCTACTTCATTCTTCCGATGCTACATAGGAGTTCCTTTATGATTCAGTTTCCTGATTTAGACAGTTATTGCTGTCATTTGTTTAGTTTGGATTTTCTAGGAGTCCACACAGTATGGATTCCCGAGTTGTATTTTGGAGGATCAGTTGTATCAGAAGAGTTTATTAACTAATGGAAATATATTCTGAGGTTTATTATTAGATTATCATTTTAGTTTCTTGTCAGCATTTTATTTATTCTTCTTTATTCTTTTGTACTCTGTGTTCGTTTATCATCAATTTGTTTTGATATCCTTGGGTATTCGGGCGTGGGCCTGGCCAACCCGCATTCGGAAATCCGAGGGTATCACAGAAGCCGTCACAATCGGTTACACTTCAGTCAGGTTTTAGACCACCGCCACCATCACAGCCTACTCTGTCTTCTCAGGGTTCACGATCCGTTAGGAGGGATGCTCCTACTGTGTCAGCGCAGTAGTCTGGTATTCAGGGTGGCAGTTCTCAAGCACAGGCACCGCAGGGACGTGTCTTTGCACTTGCATCGACTGATGCATCTCCTAGATCGTCAGTTCTTTGAGGTATATTTCCAGTGTTTGGTTCTTGGGCCCGTATTTTATTTGACTCTGGTGCATCTCATTCTTTCATTTCATCATCATTTGCACTTGTATTAGGGTTAGAGGTCAGTTTCATGGATCGGGCGTTGTGTGTTGATACGCCAGTTGGGGTTTCAGTGTCTTTGAATAGAGTTGTGAGGGATTGTTCCATTGTGATAGCCGGGCAGACCTTTGTGTTTGTCCTTATCCTCCTTGAGATGACTAGCTTTGATGTCATCCTCAGGATGGATTAGTTAGCTTTATTTCGTGCCATGATTGACTGTTTCAGAGGAAGAGTTACAGTTTACACTCCTGAGGGAGATTGTTTCTTTTTCATAGGAGACCGGGGTGATTCCCAGCCTTCATCATTGTATGGAATTCGAGGATGAAGTCATGGAGACTATTTCTTGGCTAGCCTTCTAGCCGAAGAAGATGATGTTGTAAGAGAAGACTATCCGGAGGTAGTTCGTGATTTTCTGGATGTGTTTCCGGAGGATTTGACAGAGTTGCCTCCACACCGAAAAGTGGAGTTTACAATTGACTTGATGCCCAGTACCACGCCGATTTCTATGGCACCGTATCGTATGGCACCCGTTGAATTGGAAGAGTTGAAGAGGCAGCTTGATGATTTGAGGATGAAAGGTTTCATCCAACTGAGTGTGTCACCGTAGGTCGTACCGGTCTTGTTTGCTAAGAAGAAAGATGGTTCTTTGAGGTTGTGCATTGATTACCGGAAGTTGAATCATGTCACCATCAAGAATAAGTATCCTTTGGCAAGGATAGATGATTTGTTCGATCAGTTGAGGGGAGCCAGTTGTTTCTCAAAGATTGACTTGAGGTCTGGCTACTATCAGTTACGGGTTAGGGATGAGGATATCCCGAAGACAGCGTTCCGTACACGGTATAGACACTATGAGTTCCTTGTTATACCTTTTGGCTTGACTAATGAGCTAGCGACATTCATGGACTTGATGAACCGCGCTTTTCACGATTACTTGGATCAGTTTGTGGTAGTTTTCGTGGATGACCTTTTTGAGTACTCACGGACTCGAGAGGAACACGAGATCCATTTGAGTACTGTTTTACAGATTTTGTGAGAACACCGACTGTATACCAAATATGAGAAGTGTGAGTTTTGGCTACAAGAGGTGAAGTTTTTGGGACACGTTGTTTCGGAAGGTGGAGTGTCAGTTGATCCATCAAAGATTGAAGCTGTTTTGAATTAGGAACAACCCAAGAATGTTTTTGAGATCCGGAGTTTCCTTGGTCTAACGGGTTATTATCAGAGATTCGTGAAAGATTTCTCCCGTTTGGCAGCACCTATGACCCATTTGACCCGGAAAGGGATCAAGTTTGTGTAGAATGAAGCCTGTGAGTCATCTTTTCAGGAGTTGAAGACAAGATTGACTACAGCTCCAGTGTTGGTGATACCTGGGCGTGGCTTGAGTTATGTGATCTATTGTGATGCTTCACGTGATGGTTTGGGATGTGTATTGATGTAGGATGGTAGAGTAGTGGCTTATGGGTCTCGACAGTTAAAGACTCATGAGTACAATTACCCTACTCATGATCTAGAGTTAGCGGCAGTTGTGTTTGCCTTGAAGTGTTGGAGACACTACTTGTATGGCGAAAGGGTTTGAAGTGTTTTCAGACCACAAGAGTCTCAAGTACCTTTTCTCCCAAAAGGACTTGAATAATAGACAGAGAAGGTGGGTTGAGTTCTTGGAAGATTACAATTTTGAACTGCAGTATCATCCGGGCAAGGCAAATGTGGTAGCAGATGCCTTGAGCCAGAAATCTCGTGGAACTTTGGCCGGATTAGCTATTCGAAAATGGAAGATGATTAATGATCTAACAGAGATGGGATTATATTGTGTTGACGACTATGATTGCGGTGAATCGACATTCTTGTTTAGTCTTGTGGCTCAGCCTACTCTTGTTGTGCGAGTGATTGAGTCACAAAGACAGGATTCTGATTTGAATGCCATTCACACTTTAATCTCCAGTGGTGAGACAGTGAAAGATTAGACCTTGCATGCAAATGGGGGTCTACGGTACAGGGGTTTATTGGTGGTTCCCCCAGTTTGTTGTGAAGACGTCTTACGGGAGTTTCACACTTCCCGCTTTGCAGTTCACCCAGGTGGTACCAAGATGTATCACAATTTAAGGCGTCAGTATTGGTAGAACGGGATGAAGAAGGATGTTGCATAGTTTGTGGCTAGATGCCTTACCTGTCAACGGGTGAAGGTCGAGCATCAGAACCGGCTGGGTTGTTGCAACCATTGCCTGTAGCACAATGGAAATGGGAGCAGATTGCTATGGATTTTGTGACAGGTCTTCCAAGGTCACGGAAGGGCAATGAAGCCGTATGGGTCATCATTAATAGACTGACTAAGGCGGCTCACTTTTTGCCTATTAAGGCAACAGATGATGCAGAAGCACTTGGTAACCTTTATGTGAAGGAGATTGTATGGTTACATGGAGTTCTAGTAACCATTGTCTCAGATAGGGATGCCAAGTTCACTTCGAAGTTCTGGGAGGGACTTCAAGCCGCGTTTGGTTCAACATTGCATCTTAGTACGGCATTCCATCCACAGACAGATGGCCAGTCGGAGCGTACTATCCAGATGTTGGAGGATATGCTTCGGGCATGTGTGCTTGACTTGGGTGGTAGCTGGGAAGATCATCTACCGCTTATTGAGTTTGCCTACAACAACAGTTATCAAGCGAGCATTGAGATGGCTCCATTTGAGGCGTTGTACGGCAGACCTTGTAGGTCTCCAGTTTGTTGGACAGAGGTGGGCGAGACAGCCGCCTTAGGACCCGACCTTGTACTCGAGACTACCAAGAAAATTAAATTGATCAGACAGAGAATGCTCACGGCTCAGAGCCGACAGAAGAGCTATACGGATAGGCTGAGACGACCGCTATCTTTTGAGGTGGAAGACCATGTTTTCTTACGGGTTTCTCCACGGAAGGGATTGATGAGATTTGGGAAAAGTGACAAGTTGTAGCCACGATTTATTGGACCGTTTGAGATTTTGGACCGCGTGAGAGAGGTGGCCTACAGACTTGCATTGCCACCACAGATGAACAAGGTTCATAATGTTTTTCATGTGTCGATACTACGAAAGTATGAACCGGATCCATCTCACATTTTGGATTGGGTTGATGTAGATGTCGATAAAGATGTCTCCTATGAAGAGGGACCAGTGCAGATCCTTGACACACGACAGACGATGTTAAGGGGCAAAACAATCCAGTTGGTAAAAGTTCTTTGGAGACACCACGGAGTCGAGGAGGGTACTTGGGAGCTTGAACAATAAATTTGCTCCAGGTACCCAGAGTTGTTTTCTTCCCCAGGTATGGCCTGATTTCGGGGACGAAATCCTTTTAAGTTGGGGAGATTGTGATGTTTCCAATTTTCAGCATTTTTTTTTTTCCGGACTTCCGTTGATGCAAGGGTATTTTCGTCATCACATTTTGCGTACGGGATTTTAGTTGAGTCCATTTGCATTTCATACATTTTATTTTATTTGAATTATGTAGCATTCCTATGGTGGTGTATTAAAATGAAAAGAAAAAGGGGGGAAAAAAAAAAGAGGATGGGACCCACTTTAGCCTTTTTGAAGCAAATTAGAGACCATACATGGTCTCACCTCTCTCACTCCCGCAACTCTCTTTCTCTTACTTTTTCTTTCTTTTTGTTCAATTAAGACTTTGGAACTTGATTACTCCTTCATTACTTGGAGTTTTTGAGTACCGTTTGAGGCAAAACGGAGAGCACGACGAGCTCTACGCGTCAGTACCAACAATTTCAGCTTTGGGCCTCCATTTGATTTTCAAAATTTGAAACCATTTTAAGGGTTTTCGCATTTTAAGAGGTAGGGGTCCTTAATCCATGAAGTCTTGTGCTTTAGTGAGTTAATTTACTTAATTTGTGTTCTAGCATGCTTAATTGTATTGATTATGGTTTACTTTGACTTGATTGAACATGTATGAATATATGAAGATGTGTATTAATTTAAGTTGTATGATAAGCATGCTTGTATGTGAGTTCTTAAGTCTACTATGATGTTAACATGCTATAAATGAAGTATAAGAATATGTTTAATGGTGTTGTGAGAAATTTCTTAGTATTGTTGCAATGAAAGCACGAGACACATATACACATCATTGGGCTTGCATGGAAGGAATCGTTTTGAAATGAAAAAGGGGTTTTGGGATGAAGTTTTTGGTTAAAATGTTTTATGAAAACCCGGTCGCCGCGGGGGTACCAAAGGGCCGGAGTGTTAATATAGCCTAGAGGGAACTAGGGAGATTTTCCTAGTGCGGTTGAGCTAGCTGGGCCCCATAATGACGCCACGGGGGTACTAAAGGGTTTGGGACACTAGCCAATCCTTCTCTTATGTCGCTATGGGGTCACCAAAGGGCAGGTTATATTAACAGTTTGAAAGTGAAAATGGGGAGTGACATCGGCATGCATTGCATTCCATTGCATTACATTGTTTACACTTGAGATTGATTAATATGTTACAATATCCCGATATGGTATGATCCCCATTCCCTTTGTTCTATTCTTTGTTGTGGGTTCACGGGGACACAAGAGACGTGTCTTAAGTGCCACCTACTGAGCTTTACGCTCACCCCTTTATTTAACATTTTTTCAAGGCACGAAAAAGAAATAGCGGAAGACAATCCACCCGTGCCTTAGCTTGGAGTAGAAAATTGTCTTTTTTGCTATCTTTTGTAATTTGGCCTAATTTTGTATAGTGTTGACTAAAAATGTATTGTTTTGTAGTATGTGATATATTTAGGCCCATTTTGTGTGTGGCCATTGGGGAAAATGTAATTAACTTTTCATTACACTAAAGGATTAACTAACGTGTGGTAAATTATTTTAACATTATGGTTATTGTTATTGTTGATGCTGAAATGTTTTTGAATGCATACGTGAGTGTTGTGGTGTGAGTGGTTGGTTACAAAAAGTGGTATATTCTATTTTTCTTTGGATAGTGGCAATTGAGTGAAAATAACCCAAACCGGTAGACGTAAAATCCCATACGTCGTCCGAGTTACATGAACCAGTCAACGTGTAGCTTCCCACACGTCAACCGGTATCTTGGCAGTAGCTATCTCACTGTGCACATCTCCAACCAGTCGACGTGTAGCTTCCCACACGTCGACCGGTATCTCGACAGTGGGCAACATCACTATACGTGACCCAAACCAGCTGACGTGTGATGTGTATACATCAACCGGTTCTTGTGTAGTAATCAATTGTGGCTTATTTTCCATTTT
This sequence comes from Cornus florida, assembly GCF_030987335.1. Classification (NCBI taxonomy): domain Eukaryota; kingdom Viridiplantae; phylum Streptophyta; class Magnoliopsida; order Cornales; family Cornaceae; genus Cornus; species Cornus florida. The sequence continues at coordinate 25,999,814 of NW_026775571.1, read as the reverse complement.
GCCCTCGCTCACTCACTTAAGTGTACTTGTTACACATTATATGACTCAATGTAATGCAATAATTAAATTTTAACCCCAGAAAAGGGTATATTGCTTCGGATTTTATTATTATTATTATTATTATTATTATTTTTATAAGACCCGAGTAAATGACTATTGTGTCATTTGAGTCTCAAATTATTGGATTGTGGCAAATTACCATCTCGTCCATGTTGGACTTTAAATATTTAATCTAACGTGAAATAACCGTATTACCATTGGATGATTCTGGGTCGGGTAAGGACCCGTTTAATGATCCGGATCTATGAGGATTTGGGTCGTTACAGGTTTGGTCGTCTAAGACCAAACTCTATCTCATATCTGGTAGCAGCCAATTACCAAGGCCTGATCATTGAAGACCAAGGCTTAGTCCTTCTGTGCCTACATAAATGAGTTGGTCTCCACCCATCAAGAAGATCACTACTAACAAGGGGGTTTCTACATACTAGTAAAACCTCTACCAATTAGAGTGTCCCTAGCAACGGAGTCTCATTACTCTGTCCGTTCATGCAATTAGGGTGGCCTTCTACACCTAAGAATGTATCAAGGCCTTCAGGTCCAAGGAAGTCTAATGTCCCTCCAGATCCCATGAGGTCTGTACATCCAAGGAGGTTCCTAAATAAAGGGTGATCATTGGATCCAACAAGGTACTAGCCACCTAACCATCATCTGTCAACTGTTGGGTACCATGCCCCCATCACGCCAATTGCTGGACACCAAGCCTCCACCTACCAGACGACAGTCGTCACCTCTCTTCCTTTGCAGGAGTTGCCTATTGACTTCAGATTATGCAGAATTTTTGATTGATAATCCATGGCAGGTTAATTTTCAGTAATCATTTCTAACACAATCTAATATTTTTAGAAAACTGTAAATTGTTGCGGCACCAGGCACCCCGTTCCCTGTATAAACATCTATATCAGGGGCAAAATAGTAGGTCACACAATATTAATCGTCGATCTACATATTAAGGGAAGTAGGTTTTATCATCGCAGTGTTATATATAATTAAAGCTTCCTTCATTTACTAGAAGAGACAAGACAACTACCTCTCGTATTAAAGGGGTCACCCTTCTTCAGACTACACCTCTTTCCCCCATAAGGGATACAAGGGATGATAATGAGTGTCCTGTACTACAAGGCTCCGGGCTGAATGAATCCCATAATTAATATCCCCGTACTATGAGGGATAGTAAATGAGTGTCCTGTATTATAAGGACTCAGGCTGAATGAATCTCATAATCAATTTCCCGTACTATAAGGAATAGTAAATGAGTGTCCTGTATTATAAGGACCCGGGCTGAATGAATCCCATAATTCATATCCCCGGACTATAGGGGATAAGTGTCTTGTATTATCAGGACCCGGGCTGAATGAATCCCAGAAACCATATCCCCGTACTATAAGGGATAGTAAATAAATGTACTGTATTATTAGGACCAGGGTTGAATGAATCTCGTAATCCATATCCCCGTACTATAAGGGATAGTAAATAAATGTCCTGTACTAAAAGGACCTAGGTTGAATGAATCCCGTAATTAATATCCCCTTACAATACGGGATAGTAAATAAAAATCCCTTACTAAAGGGATGTAATACCCCTAATTTAAAAAAGGATAGTCCTGATATTTATTTAATTATTTAATTACGATTTAATTTATTTAATTGTGAATTTGGTGATTTAATTGTGAATTGGATGTGAATTATTTAATGACTTGTTTTATTTAATTGTTTTGTTTTAATTGTTTAATTAATTGGAATTATTTTATTCTATTTGACTTAATTATATCTTTCGTTAGTTGATTTCTGATAATGGGTTAAATGTGTTTTTGTTAAATTAGGTTTTTAGACGTCACGTATGTAGCCGACATAGTTAAACATTAATTATGTTTTCTATAGGCCGACTAAGGATTAATGTAGGGTTTGAATTAAATTAGGGTTTTGTGTAAACCAGTAAACCTATAAATATATGTAATAAGCGTCTGCCTAGGGTTTTAGAACCCTATTCACGGCATACTGGAAACAAGAAACGTATAGAGAAGTCTGGGACAAACTGAAGGATTTTCGAAAAAACTTAGGAGAAAGACACTGAGATTTTTGAACCAAATCTCACAGGCAAGTTTTATACTAACTCTATCTCTTTGGCCTGTGTTCTTTGCATTCCTAATACAATCCTAGGAAGAAATCAAGATAAATTAATTTGGTTTGCCCCGTTATTTATTTCAAAACAGTATGTCTTCCTTTATGTGAATGCTAATCGTTTTTAAACTATTTTGCTTAATTCTTGTTTCAATTGAATTTGATTAATGATCAATGAATTAAATTAACTCTGGAACACCCTAGGACTTAGTTTTAATCAATCATAAACTTAGTTTGGAGGAACACAGTTGACGGACACCGCCGGAATTGGAGAAGATGACACACAGGGGAAAAGTCGGCTCTATTTCAAAAAGAGCAGGCTCACCAAAGTGTAGAGCAGGCTCTACCTTAGGTAGAGCTGGCTCTTTAGGCTCTAGAGGTGGCTCCACCATGTGTGGAGCCGACTCTACCATGTTGTGGAGGCGGCTCCACCTTGTGTGGAGCCGGCTCCTTCGACGTTTTCCAGTTTTCTTGATTTTTCTGCGAACCTAGGCTACTGTGGTTTGAATTTTTAAGGTTCCAGGCTGATTCAAGAGCTGTTTTAGGGATGTCCAGTGATGTATAAACCTTTGTTAAATGTTCAGAAGACATGGTGATACATAAAGCACCATAAGAAGTTAAGGTAGGAACGGTCGGGAACACTTAAGAAAGTTTGTGTGACGATATTGTTACAGATAATTCAAGTTGCTTATTTTTAAATTTAGCAATTGAATTAGGAATTTCATATTTAAATCATGTAACAGTGGTATGGGATTAAGCATGTCAACTAATATAAATTTAGTTAATGCTTAATAAGAAACTAGTTTACAAAGCATTGTTTGTGTCAACTTATGGGATGTTGTGGAGTAATTACAAGTAAGCTTGTTAATTCTGTTATTGATATTATTATGCTTATTGTGGGTTACAGAATGGTTGTAGTTATATCTCTGCGTTTTAAATTCTAGAGAATCATATATTGGTAGTATTGAACAAGCATGCTATTTATACATTCTTGTTATACTTATATTGGATATGTTGATATTGAAATGTTTACTGTCATTTATATTGTCAACACTGGATGAATGGATTGTATGCACCGGTATGGGACGGTGATATACAAGGGTGATTAGCTCAAAAACGCTAAATCCTACCTACTCTGGATTAAGGGATGGATTAACTACAAAAGTTAAGTCCTACCTGTATTTTGTGTCAGATCACTAAAAAGTTGAGTGACACTTTGGTTTGGAATGGAAATTAAATATATTTTTATGGTGCCACGATATGAGCCTGAGTCTCAGAGTCATTGGTTAGAAAGCGTATATGCATTGGGATGCATAGCTGGCTATGATGGTTGGATGTGTACCCTGCTAGGTCTAGGTAGTCATGCCCACCTCAGGTGCGTTTTGCATGGTGCCTACTAGTCAGGTTGAGACGGGCCTGTAGTCCAGTGAGAGTCCTATAGTGTGAATATATATATATATATATATATATATATATATATGTATATCTACGGACTATTTAGTTACTATTGGATTGGTTAGGATGTACATGCGTATCGGGTCTCTGCTTGGATTGTAGTAGTATAGAACTTGCTCGTGGGTCTGACCCACTTATCATTTTTTCAGGTATCGGACGTTTCTAGTCTTAGGGCTTGTTCTGGCTGAGCAGAGATGATCTTCCATTCTACCGACGACGTAAGATTTCATTCCATATGTTAGATTTGGATTTTATCGTTAGTTATTTATTTACATTCAATTTGGGAGTGTTATTAGGGGTCCACTAGAGATGGATTCCCGAGTTGTAAAATTATTGGAGGATTCTTTTTAAGAAGGTTTCGGAGTATTGGATCTTAAGTATTTTAATTTCAAGGATTATGTTTTAGTATTCTTTTCAGCTTTTAAACTTTTATTTATTAAATTCATTTTGTATTCTGTGTTTAGTTAAATATTAATTGTCTGATATCCCTCGGGTTTGGACTTGGGCCTGATCTACCCGTGTCTCAGATTCGAGCGATATCACAAGGGATGAGCTGAATAAAGCTCGTAAAGTTCAATTCCCTTATTAAAGGAGTGACAACCTGAGTAAAGCTCGTACAATTTATTTCCTTACCAAAGGAAGATTACCCAAGGGTACCAAAAAGAGTACCCGGAGGAAAAAGAGTACCCAAGGGTACTAAAAATAGTACCCTGGGGCAAATTACCCATTGTAATACTCCTAATTTTAAAAGGATAGTCTCGGCATTTATTTATTATTTTTATTGTATTTTTGCATGATTATTTGGATTTGGATTAATTATTTTTATTTATTATTTTGATGTAATTGTTTACCTATGTGTCATGTGTTTTAAATTGAATTAAGTGTTTTTAATTATTTAATTGGGTTTTTAATTGAAATTAATTAGTTAAGTGGATTTAAATATGTAATTGTTTTTTCCATTTAATTCTACTTTAGGTTACAGTTAACTTTGGGGTTGGAAATTTCACGTTTAAGTAAGCCGTAACAAAAGTAGTTTCATGGGCCGACCAGGTTTAGAATTAGGGCTCTGTCTCTGATTAAACACAGATTAGGGTTTATGTTTTTACGCCTATATATATATGGTTACTCTGTATCAAGGGTTGGAAAAACAAAACCCTATTCACGTACCCAAGATACAGAGAGGGAAACAGAGAGCAGTTGTGGGGAAAACAGAGTGAGGCTTAAGAGGAAGTGTACAGAGAGGACCAAGGAGGTTGAGTAAGGATTAGAGACTGAGTTATAGGAAGCTTGGCGGCGTTCAGAATTGCCGGAAAAACTTAGAGACGACACAGGGATTTCAAGATTGAAATCACAGGCAAGTTCTTCTCTTTCTCCTTCCCTTTGGCTCGTGTTCTGTGCACCTAGATAGTCTCTAGGGATTAACTAATTAGTAAAGGAAACTTATGTGTTCAATGTATGCTTGTTGATGATTTGTTTGCATTGAATCCAAATCTGTTTATAGTTCGTGTATTGTTGCTTCCTGTTCTGTTCATTAAAGCATATTAAAAATCTGTTGAGTTTTGGTTATGATTCTTGCCTCTATCTTCTGTAAACAAACCCTAGGGATGTTAATGGGATGTTATAAGACTCCTAAGATCAGTTTGTGAAGAGAAACAGAGAGGTTGGAATAGAATTATAATTTCAGTTTGGTTCCTAACGCAGGTTAGTTCGGTAGCAAATTTAGTCTCTGTAATTGTTTTTAATTGTTGTTATCAAGCCATTGGGATGCTACTGGGTATTAATAGGACACCTAAGTTTGGTTTTAAAAACTAACAGAGGGTTAGGAATAAGCCGGAGAAGGAGCACAAGAGCTGAAACGACGCACCGGGGACGATGGCTCTCAAAGGAGGTGAGAGCCGGCTCCATAGAAGTGGGAGCCGGCTCCCACAACAAAGTGGAGCCGGCTCTAGGGAGTCCTAGAGCCGGCTCTAGGCTGGAAAAGAGCCTGCTCCAAATTCTGGAGCAGGCTCCCTTGTTATTTTGATTTATTTTACGGTTTTTTTTTTTAATTTTCTACATACTATGTTCATTGTTGGAGCATGGAGACTGTTTGAATGAATCTGGAACTTTACAGAGGGATCAAGGAATGAATTTTGAGTGTTATTAAGACCCTAAATTGAGTAAAGTTTAATTCTAAGTTGTCGGGACAAGCAGTGTAAAAATTAAGGCACTTAACAAATGGAAGTTGAATTAATTGTTGAATTAAAATTCAGCAATTTGATGGAACATAATGTGTTTATAAAACTTGTTTTAGAATGCATTCAAGTGCATGATAAGGTCATTTAATTATTAATTTTGGTCTATGCATGCTTAGGAGGCTAGTTGCTGAATTATTAAATTGTTTACTGCAACTATATGGTTAATGCTTGGATTTAAACTGCTGAAATATTTAAACAATCTTCTGAATTGTTTTAGCAATTTATTGGTTAATAATAGGATTATTTAACCTATTCAAATGCATGATGGAGTCCCTGACATATTAACTTCGGTCTATGCATGCTCTGGATGTTAGTTGTTGATTTGTTAAATCGTCTCTTGCAACTATATGGTTAAATGCTTGGATTTAAATTGCTGAAGCTTTAAATATTTTTCTGCAATTGTTTGGATGGTAGTTTTTGGTCTGTAAATTATTGAACTGTTATGTATGTTGTAATTTACATGGATATGGAGGATGGTATGTACTGGTATGGGACGGTGACATACTAGGGACGGTTTAACTCAAAACACTTAAACCTAACCTAATGGACTAATGGAATGGATTGAAAGATATCGAATCCTAATTGTGGCTAAGTCAGATTAGCTGTAAACAAGTTGGATGACTTCCTGGATTAACGGATGGTAATTAAGTCATATCAACTGAATAAGTTGAATGACTAACTAGTTGGTTTATTGTATGACAGTTTAATAAATAGTTGAACTGCATACCCTGGATTTGGACGGACTTTATATATATGGTTATGGTACCACGAGTTGAGCTTGAGTCTCAGACTCGTTGGTTAGGGTGCATATATGCAGTGGATGCGTAGCTGGTTATAATAGGTTGAGGTGTACCCTGTTAGGTCTAGGTACTCATGCCCACCTATAGGTGCATATTCGCATGTTGCCTTCTATTCAGGTTGAGACCCCTATTATAGACTGGTGAATGTCCTTTAGTGTGGATATATTTATACGTATGGACTAGATGGATATTGTGAGGTGTCTACGGTGTATCTGCGTATCGGGTCACTATATGGATTGCAGTTAGATTAGAACTTGCTCGTGGGTCTGACCCACTCCTTTATTATTCTTTTCAGGTACAGGACGGTTCCAGCCTTAGAGCTTGATCGTGCTTGTCGAGGACAGTCTCACCTTCATCTGATTACGTAGGACTTCTCTCGATATTTCTAGCATTATCTATTTTCAGTTTTCAGTTTCAGTTGAACTTTTGGTTAGGGGTCCATCAGTGGATTCCCAAGTTGTAACCTTGAAGTTTTGGAGGATTGGATTTTCAATTTTCAGTTATACATGGAGGATTTTATAATTAATGTTACTTTCAGTTTTATTCCATCACTTTTGTTTCATTTTGTCATCTGTGTTCGCTTTAAAATACTTTAATTGTTTGATATTCCCTCGGGTTTGGGCCCAGGCCTGATCAACCCGTGTCTCGGATCCAAGGGGTATCACACCCAAGGGCACCAAAAATAGTACCCAGGGACAGATTACCCAAGGGTACAAAAAATAGTACCCAGGGGCAGAGTACCCAAGGGTACTAAAAATAGTACCCAAGGGAAGATTACCCAAGGGTACCAAAAATAGTACCCAGGGGCAGAGTACCCAAGGGTACCAAAAATAGTATGTAGGGGCACAGTACCCAACGATACTAAAAATAGTACCCAGCGGCAGAGTACCTAAGGATACCAAAAATAGTACCCAAGGGAACAGTACCCAAGGAACCATTACTCAAGGGAAGAGAACCCAAGGGTATGAAAAATAGTACCTAGGGGCAGTACCCAAGGGTACGAAAAATAGTACCCAAGGGCAGAGTATCCAAGGGTACCAAAAATAGTACCTAGGGGCAGAGTACCCAAGGGTACTAAAAATAGTACTCAAGAGAAGATTACCCAAGGGTACCAAAAATAGTACCCAGGGGTAGAGTACCTAAGGGTACTAAAAATAGTACCCAAGGGAAGATTAGCCAAGGGTACCAAAAATAGTACACATGGGCAGAATACCCAAGGGTACCAAAAATAGTACCTAGGGGCAGAGTACCTAAGGGTACCAAAAATAGTACCCAAGGGAACAATACCTAAGGGACCATTATTCAAGGGAAGAGAACCTAAGGGAAAAAATTACCCAAGGGAAGATTACCCAAGGGAACAGTACCTAAGGAAAAAAAAAAAAAAATGTTATTGTTCACATAAATAGTACGCGCGGGCACTGTTCCCCAGGGCAAAAAAAAAAAAAAAAAAAGCTTAGAGACTACCACTTAGTCTCTCATTTTCTTCCCCTCTCCCGCTGGATTCTATCTCCCCTCTCTTTCTGGATTTTTTTTTTCCTTTTTCTTTGATTCCAATCTTCAAAGTTAGATCTCTCATTCATTACTTGGAATTTTTAAGTGCCGTTTACGACAAATCGAAGCCCACGACAAGATCTTCAAATTCATACCAGAAATTTTAGCTTTTGTCCACTTTAGGAAGTCCAAAAATTGAGACCCATTTTGAGGGTTTTTGCATAATCTTGAGGTAGGGGTTCTTAATCCACAACTTCTTGCTCATTTGTGAAATTTTCTATGTGTTTTGTTATAAAGCATGCTTAATTGTGTTGAATCCTCCTTTAAATGACTTAATTGTGTGTTTAAAGCATGCAATTATGTGAATTAATTGATGTGGTATGTAAAAGCATGTTTTAATTTCATGAAAAATTGTTTATGCTTATATGAGTCTTGTGTATGTAATATGATAATTGTACATCTTGTGATAATTGACTATATGTGTATTGCCTATTTGAATTGTATAAGATGACATACTAAAGTTGAATTGATATGCTTGAATTTTATGTGAAGCTACATGATCCTATGTGTTATTAAATATATGTGACACGTTATTGATTATTATGTTGTGAAAAAAAAAAAAAAAACTCTAGGTGATTTTATTCCATGCCTTGTGTATTTAAATTACCGTAATTAAAATGTGAAAACATGGTACATGTATTACACAAATTTCTCTTAAGTGTGATATGTGGTTTAAATGTGAATATGTGAACAATTATGGCATGGAAAGGCATGATCCATTCATGCATAGCATTGGGTAAGAAAAATGGGAAAGAAATGTGTTGAAATGAAAAAGGGGTGTTGGGAAAAAAATTTGAGAAAAGAATTTTGTGAAAACCAGGACGCCAAGGGGGTACCGAGAGTCCGTGGCGTTAATGTAGCCTAAAGGGAACTAGGGAGATCGTCCTAACGTGGTTGAGCTATCTGGGCCCTAAATGATGCCGCGGGGGTATCAAGGGTCAGGGACAGTAGCCATTCATTCTCTCATCGTTGAGGGGTTACTAAAGAGGGTTACATTAACGGTTTAAAAAGTGAATAATGGAAGTGATTTTAAGTATGGGGAACTACAATTATGGCATCACATATCATGGCACAGCATTGTTATTTTGAAATTAGATTTGATGTTGTATTCTTTCCCGGCATAGTGTGATCCTTATTCTCTATTCCTATTCATTGTTTGGATTCACATGGTCACAAGAGGTGTGTCTTAAGCATCACCTACTGAGCAATTTGCTCACCCCTTATATTTAATATTTTTCAGGACACGGATGGCAAGTGGCGGACGACGCTCCTCCACAGGGTTTGATGGGTTAGTAGACCGTTTTGACATACTTTGTAGCTATAATCTCATTTTATTATTATCTATTTATTTATTTATTATTACTTATTTTTTTTATAAATCCGGAATGATACGTATAATATGTATTGACGTAGAAAAGAATGGTGTTGTCTCTAGTTGACCTCCGGGTTCGGTTAAGGGCCAGGCTAACGGTTCAGACCTACGGGTTCGAGTCGTTACAATATCCCTGACAAATTTGGCAACAAACGATTTCCTCTTCTCTCGCACAAGCAGATCTCCCGCGGGACCAATTTGATTCCAATCGACAGCCATAAATATGGCACCAAGCCGTTAAAGAAGGTACGAGAAAAAACTCTAGAACAAAATATACATAATTATTATGTGATACGATTATAAGTACTAACTTAATCGTCGGAGGGTCCTCGGCTGGCACCCCACCGGTGCCATTCGAGGTGACGTCCTTTTATCTTGCAAGTAAACGCCGTCATTCCAAGTCGCGAGGATTTTCACATCAACAGTAGTAATGGACCACCTAATCGGGTCGCATGGACTACTTGGATAGGAGATTTGATGGTTATGGATATTTACCCATGGATAGTTAAATATGTATATATATACATATATACATATATAAGGATAATAAGTTTTTATTAATATTAATTTACTATTAGTATTAACAATAGTATGGAATAATCTGATATATATATATATATAAAATAATAATGGTTATATATAAGATTATATATATACGTATATAATTAGTTATTTCTTATATTTTTACCTTTTACTTATTTTTCCCTTAGCACACTTGGAATGAAATTAAGATTAGGGTTAGTTTTCTTTAATTTATATATATACTAGTAAAAGTTTGAGGAGACTTATATAATGTTACGTGATATATTGTATACCTAGAGAAAGAAAGAGTTTTACAGAGAGTAAAGAGAGAGAGAGAGAAACCAAGAGAAGGAATAGGGAGTTTAGCCAGGAGGGTTGAACCAAGGGGGAAGAAGAAGAGAAGGATGTTCGAGGATTAGAACTGAGCAGCTGAGGGCTTTGATGGCAGCCAAGGAGTCACTGGAAAAACTACGAAGGAAAAGGTTAAGATTTCAATCTGAAATCTAAGGCAAGTTCTCCTTCTAACTCTTTCCCTTAGTTCTCGTGTTCTATATATGCTTAGGTTAATTCCAGGATAACTAATCTGTAAAATCAACCATGTATGTATGCTTAAAAAGATGAATTACAGTGAATATGGTGATATGTATATCTTTGTTTGTTCTTGATTTTCTTTGCATGATTTTTTATTTTAATTTGTTTAAATTATGCATAAAGGATTAAAATAACTATTGGGGATCATTTGGGACTTAGTACAATCAATTAGTATGACGGCCCAAGTTTTTCAACCCGGTGCGTCAATGATGAGACCCGAAAACGAATCCGAAATGCGGAAGCAAAAGATAAAACAACGGTCTCTAGAGTTACAACATGACTCTAAGACACTAATATGACATTCAATGAGGTCACGGAACCTAAAGGAATCAAATGGGGAAGCAACGTTTCAAAAAAGAACAAGAATGAACCTAGGGGCAAAATCATTATTTTTAGCTTAAAAGTGGGTACCACCGAGCACACTATTGAAAAGACAACGAAAAATTAATGAATTTAGACTAAAAAATCGCTTGATTCGGAGTCCGGATGAAGAAGATATGGCTAACGGAAGAAGAAGGGGCAAAACGGTCAAAAAGTGCAAACCCTAAATCATCTAACCGGTTACCAAGCCTTCATAACTGGTTAGAAGACCAAAAAATTCAACCAAAACACTGCCCATGCACATGTAACCGGTTACAAGGACCTATCTAAACGTTTATATGTGAAGGAGGCAGAATGGGCAGCAAGAAATCCTAGCAGCAGGGGTTTTTCCGGGAAAAATGGAAAGTTGAGGACCAAGATGACATTTTCTGGAAAAACTCAAAGAAGAAACCCCCCTCAAAATCGAGTTTTCTACGTGACTCGCGAAAAAAATTGAAAAAAAATCACTGTAAAATGCCCAAAATTCCCTTCCAAGAAAACTAGTCCAAAGGGTCCAAAAAGCTGCTAAATTTAAAAACTGAAAGCTGAACTTCGTAAGCGATTTCCGATGCCAAGACGACATTTTCCGGAAAAACACGAAAAAGAAACCCCCCCCCCTTCCAAAAGCATGTTTTCTATTCAACCATGTGAAGAACAGAATTTATTTCTCAAATAAAATTCCCAAAATACCCTTAGGTCAGATTATGCAACAAAAGTGTAAAATGAGTCCGTAGGAGGCTCATTTTACCAAAGAAGAAGCTTTGCCCGAAAACGACCATGCATGCAATCGTAACTTACCTAGTAAGATGTGCTACAATAGTCCATGGCCCAAAAATATGGCCAATACAAAATATGACCAAAATGAATGCCAAAATGATACAAAATATGACCCAAAAATACGGCCAAAATGCCAAAAACGAAGTTTGGAACAAAAACTTGGAATTTAAAATCATGAGATGGTTTCAAAATGCCGTTTGGCCCTTGGCCACACTTCATACATGGTGATTGAATGCTAATAGAAGAATCAAAATGGAATTCCCACACCCAATGCAAATATGGTGAAGCAAAAACTCAATATTTTTCAATACTTTCATAATATTCCATGAAGTCAAACTTTACATAAGATACAAATTACATATCATTGGCCTCCGGCCTCATCTCATACATGTCAAATACATCATAAAGAGTGTACTCATGTACACATTACATATAAGAAATCAAATGTACACATGTTGACATATAAGACTACAATTGGCATTCCAAGCCAACCTTCACGAAAATAGAAGTCTCCAAGTCCACAAACCATCCAAGCATAATGAATACCTCAACTTTGATTCTTGTACCTGAAATATGTCCCAGTATCGTAGGGGTGAGTAACATAAAGCTACTCGTAAGAAATGAGCATGCATCGACCTAACATTTTACAAATTTATCACCTTAAGGTGAAACATGTTAAAGGGGCTCATGCCACCTAACGTCTATATCCAAATGAGACTCGGGGAGCATCCTAAGCTACCTTAAAGTCTAAGCAACAAGAATCATGATATACATACGTGTATGAAACGAATCATGGTTGGGATAATCTAAAGAACACGACAAGAATCTAAAGAACAAAATAACAGTGGTGGTTCATGCCACCTAACGTCTAAGTTCTAAATGAATCAATATGATCAATCCTAAGCTTTATTAGAACATCAAAACACAATTTTCAATATCGATGCAATTTAACCAACATTAGAACTTCCAGTACAATGCATAAAGCACAATTTCGCAAAGTTAACATCATGTAACTTAAAATGGAACGACAAATAAGGAACAACAAGTTACAACATCATCTAGTTATCAACTTGAAAATGAAATGCGAAGTCAAACAAAGTGGATACTCGGACGTCACGCCGGATCAGACCGACAACATAGTTACTTTAGGGTTACTAGCCCATGGGTAACCTTCCTACGTGCGCACTAGACTATATAGAGGGACTATCCCCCGTACTAGAACCACGTCCTAGCCATAGTCAAATAACGACATCCCCAAGTTTCCAAAATCAACAAGTTGTGCAACAATGCATATATCAATAGGAATATGCAAGATAATCAACTATCTACCAAGCACAACCAAATTTGGAAACCTATATAATACATGCTCTAAATCCACAACTAATATGATATGATGAATGTCGAATCTTCAGTGTGCGATTTGTTACACACTATGCATGAAAGATGTTAAATACGAAATGTGCAAATCATTACACAAGACAATAATATATTCAATAAGGAAAACATATTCTTATGAGTACAAATATAGCAACTATATTATACAATGTTCAAAACATAACCAAATAAATATACAACAAGTCTAAGTCCATGATTTAAATATAGAAACCACTTCTAAAACACAACTAGATCATGGAGCAAATTGATAGAATTTAAATAGATAAGTACAATTAAATTCTCTAGATTCCGATTCAATTCCAATTAATCTCAATTTAATACATATTAAAGGATATGGCAAGGTCATCACCTATATCTATTCTAAAACTCAATTAGGTTGTTAGAACAACAAAGTAGAACTTTAATTAAATCATGCTAATTTAAATCCCAAGGTTCTAAAACAACTTCTAATAGTCCCAAATTAATATATGCTAGTAAACAAGTCATGATCAATACAATTATCAAGTTAAAAACTTAATTAAGCTAAGGGGACCATTAAATAGATTTTAATTAATTCATTTAATTAAAATCCCTAGATTTTCAAACTTAACCAAATGCTCTCAATTCAACATATCTTAGAGAACATGCCATGGACTAATGAAATATCACATTACAAGTTTATTTCATTCGATTTACGACCATGTGAATTAAACTTTCACTAAAGTTAAAAATAAAATAAAAGTTGCAATTCTCATGCAATTAATCCCAATTTAATATATATGAAACTAGTTGACATGTACATCATGAATATCAAGTCGAAAATCAAATGGAGTGAATAGTACACTCGGGGCAATTAATTAATCAATGAATTAAATATTTTCTAGATTTTTAAACAACTCCGATTACTCCCAATTTAATCTATGTTGATGAGCATGCTAGGGCCTAATATAATATGCTAACACATATTGATTTCAAGTTAGTTAAGGCCATGTGAATTAATCTTTCACCTAAGATAAATATTAAATAAAAGCTTTAGTATTTATTTAAATGCTCTAATTTTAATACACGACAATGAGCGTATCATGGGGCAATATAATATCATGCTACATTTTTAAACGAAGTCACGAGCAACCAGGAAAATTAGATCCCGTACAAGAAAAATAAATAATAAAATCTCTAGATTTTATATTTAATCATGCAAACAAGTTGTATAATTATCACAAACATGCTATATAATAAGAATTTAAACCCAGAACATCCCTTACCTCAATTTGAGATGAAATCTCAAAGACCCACCAAAATAAAAGTGCTCCAAATTCGACGATACCGAGAGATTTTGTCGGGGACAACACCGTGAATAAGAATCCGCAAGAAACCCCATAAAAATCTTAACTTAACTCCAAACCCAAACTCGAAAAATCGTCGGAAATGGATTCTAATAAGGGCAAAAGGTAGAGCACGTCGAGGGAAACAATAAATGCTAAGACCGAATGATTTCTACCAAGGAAAAGTGGACCAAAGGAGGAGAGAAAAAGTGGCAGCCATGGCTGTTAGGAGATCTGGCCAAGAGAGGTGGGGAAGATGACCAAAATCTGATTTTTCTTCTTTAAGTGTTCTATTTATAGAAAGTCTTAAAAATTGCCCCGAAAGGGCCCCGCCGGGTCCGGAAAAGTGGATTTTGAGCAAACGCGCTCAAACGGAAAAACTCCATGACCAAAAAGATTGAAAATGAGAAAATATGAACAACGTAAGAAACGGCATCAAAAACTGAGTCCCGAACAGAAAGTTATGCTCCTAACAAGTTCGGCGGCAACCGGGGCCAGAAATCCCTAAAACTGGGGAAAACGACCAGAAGGAAATTCTAAGAGTCCATGACTCAACGAAATGTGAAAATGAATCCTGTACGAGGATCCAGGCTCTAGACGAGACATTTTACAATAACTTTCGTCAATTGCACAATGACACCTACAAAAAGGTTAACTGCCAAACTGGTCCAGAATGAAAATATCTTCCAACAGATATTTTCTTAGATGCCCCTGAAATAAAATATCTTCAAAAGATATTTACGAAAAACACCCTAAGAAATAAAAAAGATTCTGAAGAATTGTATATCTATGCTCCTGTGGACACCGGGAGCAACTAGAGTACTTTTTTGCAAAAGTAAAGATACGTATTTCGAGGAAACCACTCAAGATGAATGCACGTGAAGTCAAAAACCAACTCCGAGCATGAGAAGTGAGGTTGTGCCAAAAACTGACAAACGGAGATAAGACGAAATAGGGAAAATGACAGAATAGGGAAAAGACGAAATAGCGTATAGTGTCCGAAAAACGAAAAATGTGAAAATGACTCGGTCCTCAAAGGAAGTTGTCAATTCACATGAAAGAGTCTCAGAAACCAATTCTGAGCACTCGAGATGACACTAAGCGACACGAAACAGAGCTTAAAAAAGAAAATTAAACGAAAAAATTTCATTCGTAAAATTTTAGGAAAAAGAAAAGGAAGGCAAATGACCGGGTCGTTACAATTAGGACCCTTAACGGAGGAGAACGGAGAAGACAGAGGTTGTCGGAGACGAAGAAGACGACTCAAGGGTCAAAAGAGCCGACTCGGTTGAGAAGGAGCCGACTTGGTTAGCAATTGAGCTGACTCCTTCTGTGAAAGAGTCGACTCGGTTGGGCTGCGACCTGGGTATTTCGTTTTAATTGCCCAGAATTGTTTTAAATCTGTTTTAATTAATGTTAATGGGTTTAATGGACTTGGGAATGTTACAGAATGCATAATATAACTTTATATGCTAAGGAATTGGATAAGATGATATTTTGAATAACTTATATGTTGTTGAATGCATTTTATACTGTTGTTAATTATTATAACAAGTGTAATAGATGTTGAATGGGCTTAATCATGCTTAGGAGGATTAATATACTTTAAATGAGATGTAGGTTAATTACTTTGGATGTAAGTTAACTGCATGCTATTTAAATTGTCATTTTTGCTTGATTACATGCAAGGATTATTAGGATGATTTATATCATGCTATGTATGGATTATTTGATGTATAATTATATTTATTTTATCAATTGTTGGATTATGGATTTTATGGATTAATGTACCATTATTGTATGTCCTTAGTTGACCTGATAACAAATATTATATGCGAAAGCAAAAGATAAAACCAAGGTCACTAAGGACATACGTCATCCCTAAGATGCTAAAGTGATTTTCTATGATACCCCTTGAATCCAAGACACGGGTTGATCAGGCCCAAGCCCAAACTTGATGGATATCAAACAATTAAGTAATAAACAAGCATTGAATACAAAAGACAAATAACTAAGAATAAATAAAAGAGCGGAAAGAGAAACTAAATAATAAATCCTTAAGCTAAATAATAAATAATCCTCTAAATGAATAATATCCATAACCTCTGATATCATTACAACTTGGGAATCCATCCAGTGGACCCTAATAATATCCCAACTAGAAAACTAAAACTGAAAAGAAGATAACATAGATAGAACCCTACATGAGGTCGGTAGAGTGATGATGACTGTCTCTGCTCGGCACGATCAACCTCTAAGACTGGAACTGTCGAGTACTTGAAAAATAATAATGGGTCAGGCCCACGAACAAATTCTATTCTACTACAATCCAAGCAGAGCCCCGATACACGTATACACCCTATTCAACTTAGCAATAGCTATATAGTTCGTACATAGATATATCCACACTAAAGGACTCTCACTGGACTATAAAGGGGGTCTCAACCTAAATAGAAGGTAACATGCAAAACGCACCTGAGTGGGCATGAATACTTAAGCCTAACAAGGTATACCTCTACCATCATAGCCAGTTACGCATCCTACTGCATATATGCTCCCTAACCGTCGATCCTAAGACTCAAGCTCATATCGAGGTACCATAAACATATATATATAAATCCTATCATATCCATCCATAAAAATGCCAATAAGTCTTCCAGCTTATTCAGTTGATTTGACTTAAGTATCAATAGCAAGCAATCCAGATAGTCATTCAACTTTGTTCAGCTAATCTGACTTAAATATAAGTAGGACTTAACATTTTTAGTTGATCCATTCCCTTATACAAAATAGGTAAGACTTAATTTCTTTGGTTAATCCGTCCTTAGAATGCCACCGTCTACCGGTGCATTAAACCATACAATCCATAATAAATGATGCACAAATAAAATAGTACACCAATTACTCCATACCTAGCATGATATAAATCATACACATAACCATTTGCATTTATTTAAGTAAATACAATAATTTAAATAGCAGGTAGTTAACTTACATTCCACGTAATTAACCTACATCTCAGATAAATTGTATAAACTCCTAATCATGAATAAAGTCATTTAAACATTTAATTCAATTGTTAAAACAATTAAATAACTAACCATCCATTAAATAATTTATAAAAATTATTTATAAATTCGTATTGTCCAATTCCTTAAGCATATGAAGTATATTATGCATTCTAGAACCTTCTAAAGTCAATTTAACCCATTTAGATTAATTAAAATAAGTTTAAAAATAATTCTGGGTAATTAAAACCAAAAATCCAGGTCGCGGTCCAACTGAGCAGGCTCGGTTACAACTGAGCAGGCTAAGTTGCCAACTGAGTCGGCTCAGTTGCCAACTCAGTCGGCTGGATTACCAATCGATTCGGCTCAGTTCCAACTTAGTCGGCTTGGTTGGTGCTGAAATCATCTTTTTCGTCTGTTCAACCTCTGTAAACCCTAAAACTTCATTGTTAAGGCCTCTAAGCTTCAACCTAAGTCTCATACGTCCATACTAAATTATTTTAGATGTTTTAACATGCAAAGAATAAACTTAAACATCAATTATGCATCAAAAATTCCAGAATCATTCAAAACAAGAATATGAATCTAAAATCATACACCATCTGTTTTAGTCCAATTAAGTGTGCATAATTATTCAATTTTAATTGTTTAAGTCTCCTGGAATATCCTAGGCATGTATAGAAACATAGATCAAAGGGAGAGAGTAAGAGAAGAACTTGCCTCTAAGGTTTTTGGATCAAAACCTTAACTCCTACTTCTCTGTTTTTTCGGCGACTTGCTCTGCCATCAAACCTCTTTGCTATTCTGTGCTAGCCCATGCACAGACCTTCATTTCTTTCCCTTGGGTTCAGCCTTGCACTCCCTTAGCCGAATCTCCTTCCTCCTCTCTATTTCTCACGTTCTCTCTCTATTTCTCACATTCTCTCTCTATGTCTGCTTAATGGTTTGTAACAACCCTATGCAGACTTGTAATATGTATATATATAGGCATAAAATAAAACCCTAATCCCAATCCCATTACAATTCCTAAAACAGGCGTGAAATATAAGTAAGAGGAAAAATAAAATAAAACTAATATTATTACTTTATTTATTAACTATATATATATAACCATTTATATATATACATATATACTCTGTTTGCCTCAACGTGATAATATTACATATGATATGTTAATTATATAATTATTAATCAGTAATTAATAATAATAGCTACAATTATAATAACATCCCTATATACATATATACCCATACATATATGTATAATCATCCATGAGAAGTATCCATACCCATTTAAACCTACCCAAGTAGTCCATGTGACCCATGGGTTTGGTCCATTATTACTAACCATAAACATTAAAATAAAATAGAATTAAACAAATAAGACAACATTTAAATTATTTAATTCTAACAATTAATTACAAGTAAATAACTAACATTTAAGAAACCAAATACACACCATCAAGCATACAATTTAATTAAACAAGTATTTCAAATAAACACATTATCAACTAATTCAAATAAACCATTAAAACAATTAAACAAATAGTCAAGAAATCAAATAAATAATTAAAAATTCAATTAAAACAATTAATTAAATACCGAGACTATGCTTTTAAAATTAGGGGTATTACACTTTTCATGAAGTCACGGAACTCAAAAAGAATAAAAACGGAAACGAAGTTTTAAAAATGGGTAAGTACAACCCTAGGGGTAAAATGGTCTTTTCAAAACACAGATGGGGTGCTACTGTACACATAGGGGTGGCAAAAGTTGACACGCCCCGCCAACACAACTCGAACACGACACGAGTTAAATGGGTTTGGGTCATAAACGGGTTAACACGATTAACCCGTTTAGTTAATCGTGTCGTGTTTGAGTTGAGAGATTCAACCCGTGTAACCCGTTTAAACACGTTTAACTATATATGTCGTAAATAAATTTCTGTTTAAGTTCTAAAATTACTATATAAACTTGTGTCTCATAATTTAATCTTTTGTAAACTATAAACTATTTAGTAATTTGGTTGATTAAAACTTATATTATTTTTAGTATTTATTATTTTATTGAGTATTATTAATAATTTAAATAACATAAATTTTTTTTTTTTTGTAAATAGGTCATTAAACGGGTTACATATGTAACCCGTTTCATAAATAGGTCGTGTTAGTGTTGAGAGTTCTTAACACGATTAAGAAATGGGTCGTATTCGGATTGAGTTGTTTAGTATAATACCCTTAAGTTGACACGATGCGATTACGACCCGCGAACACGAATTGCCATCCCTACGTGTACATCATTGGAAAGACAACGGAAAAAATAATAATAATAAAGTTAGACTCAAGAATCACTTGATTTGGAGTCCGGATGACAAATAAATCAAATTCCGAAATTTTGAAACAAAAAAAAAAAAAAAAAATGCAAAGGGGTGCGATCAATAGTCGGTTTAGGCAACCGGTCGCCCAGCACCCTAGGAACACCCCATGACAAGCGGCAACCAGTCGCCAAAAAGCTGACTTGCTGGTGAATAGTGAAAATGGCCTAAATTCTAAAAATGCAATTTTTTGTAACCTTGAAAACTATGTGAAGATGAGCCTTTTTGCAAAAAGTTTGTGAAGTAACCCCTTCTAAAATTATATTTTCTATACGACCATATTGAAAGAAATTCTTATTTCTGAAGTGAAATACCCAAAATACCCCTTAAACCAGATTTCGCAAAATAAAGTGAAAATGAGTCCAATGGATGCTTATTTCATGAAATAGGGTATTGTATGCCCAAGTGAACATGCACGCAAATGCTATATGCCTATTAAACCATGCTACAATAGTCCACGGCCCCCAAATACACCTAATGCAAAAAGTGACATGTCAAACCTCAAATTTACAAAATATTGCTTTTAAAAGAAAACATGAAACCAAAAGTATACAAATGGAAGCAAAAGACATTTTGGCCCTTGGCCACACGTCACACATATACAAAGAGTCATAAGGAGTGTGCTTATGCACTCTTTACATAATACGAATTGAAAATGACACGTTAAAATCTCTAATTTCTTAATATTGCCTTTAAAGGTAAATTTCAATACCAAAATGCATAGACATGAACAAAATGGTGTTTGGCCCTTGGCCACACCTCATACATGTAAAAAGGATCCCTTATAGTGTGCTTAGGCACACTTTACGAATTGCAAGGTCAAAACAACCTATGAAACCTAGCTATGCGTTACAACTTCAAAAGTGAAATTTAAACATGCTAACATTTGTATGTGTACAAAATTACATGAAGGACATAAATAAAATCACGCCAACTGTAATACCCCTAATTTTAAAAGAATATTCTCGGTATTTATTTAATTATTTTAATTATATTTTTAATTATTTATTTGATTTCTTGGCTAATTGTTTACTTGTTTAATTAATTTAATTGTTTCTTGGCTAATTGAATTATTTGTTAAATTAAATTGTGTACTAAAATTTTGTGTATTCGATTTCTTTGTTTAAATTAAATTGTATGTGATGATGTGTATTTGTTTAGGAATTTAATTGTTTTATTTTATTTTTATATATTTTTATTTTTTTTAAAGGAATTGGATATGGATAGTAGTAATGGATCAACCAATTGGGTCTCATGTACTACTTGGATAGGTAGTTAAATGGATACGAATAATTACCCATAAATAGTTATGTGTGTGTGTGTGTGTGTGTATATATATATATATATATATATATATATATATATATATATATATATATATATATATATATATATATATATCTACATATATATAAGGGAAGTAATTTATTAATTAATATTATTTATAATATTTTTATTAGTAATAAAGGATATATATTTAGTGACCTTTTAAATATTTTAAATTTAGTTAACTTTTATATTTTCTTTTTCTTTTTCTTTTAATTATACTTGAATTGGGAAAAGGGGATTAGGATTATTTTATTTACCTATAAATATATAACTATATGGTTGTAAAAGGGGGTAGAAAATAACTCACGTAATATATTTTAGAGAGAGAAAGAAGGAAGAAGAAAGAAGAGAAAGATAAAGAGAAAGAAGGAGGCTAGGGCTTTTATCAAATCCATTAAGACAAGTTTTAATTCTTCTATTCTCCTTTGATTCATACCCTATGCATGCTAGATTAATTCTAGGTTCTTTAAATAAATTAATTGGATCTAATTACATGGATTAATTTGAAAATTAAAGTTCATGTGTTTTAATAATGGGTTTGTGATGAAATTTCATATTTTGATAAAATTGAATTTTCATGTGTTTTAATTTATTAGGTGTTTTAATAATGGGTTTAATTATTCTTTTATGCCGAACTTAGCACTGTTTGGTGGCTTGGATATTTGTTATTTTTTTAAGCATGTTTTTTTTTTTACATGATTCAGTTTGTTATATGAAGTTGTGATCAAAATTTGTTTGCTTCATAAAATATACAAGCCGAACAAGAAAGTAAAGAAAAGTCAATGGCTTTAAGAAAGAATTACTGTGTTATATAATTAGAATTTGTTTTCTAAGATATGCACGTCGAACAAGGAAGAAGGAAACCAATTGATTTAATGGGATTGGATTGAATATTTAAATAATTCTTTAGATTGTCTATGTATGTTTGTTATTATATTTTGATTAGATAATTTTTTTTGTACATTAAATATTTTTAATGTTAATCTGATTAATGATGGGACATTAAACTAATTTTGTTGTTTTTGATTGATGGATCAGTATTAAATATTTATTTAATGTAAATAGATTCTTAAGAATTGGATTTCATGATTTAAAGTACTCATACTAAGTATGAAATTTAATTTAAAAGGTTAAATTAATTAAATATGGTTGGATTAAATTGTTTTAATCAATTATTTGGATTTTAAATTAATTTAATCAGGTTATGGAGGAGTACAATTAATTGAGATGCATGGTAATTCTTTACGATATAAATTAAATGCCTGATACCTAGAATTATTATTTTTGCTCAATTAAATGCAAAGGATGTGTATATGATTGATATCAACGTTTGCACCATTATGGGATGGAGGCACTTTAGAAGTGAATTAACGGAATAGTTAAGTCCAACCTATTTATATTTATAAGGGAACGAAATTAACTATGTAATTAAGTC
Organism: Cornus florida; assembly: GCF_030987335.1. Classification (NCBI taxonomy): domain Eukaryota; kingdom Viridiplantae; phylum Streptophyta; class Magnoliopsida; order Cornales; family Cornaceae; genus Cornus; species Cornus florida. Next base: position 25,977,128 of record NW_026775571.1, on the reverse strand, counting down.
CTACTTATTCCTGTCAGGTCAACGGAACAGTTGGATGACATATTATTAAAATAATATTTAGATAGGTTATTTTGATGGTTGGATAGGACAGATTTTATATACATAATTATACGCCATGATATGAGTTTGAACCTCAAAATCAGTGGTTAGGGTGCGTATATTGCCAGGGATGTGTAGCTAGATATAGTGTAGTTGTGTGACCTGATAGGTCTAGGTACTCATGACCATTATATGTGCGTTTTGCATCTTGCCTACTATTCAGATTGAGGCAACTCTATAATTTAGTGAGGTTCTTTTAGTGTGTAAATATTTATATATGGACTATTTAGTTATTGTTGAATTAACTAGGGTGTATACGTGTATCGGGTCTCTGTTTGGGATGTAGTAGATTAGAACTTGTTTGTGAGCCTGACTCACCATTATTTTTCAGGCAGTTCCAGACCTAGAGGTTATTCGTGCTGAGCAGAGACAGTCTATTCACTCTTCCGATTCTATGCAGGATTCCTCGTTATATTTTAGTTATGGATTTAGATTATTTATTTATTTTCAATCTGTTTTATTAGGGGTCCATAGTATGGATTCCCGAATTATAGTTTAAAAAATTACTTGTATAAGAGGATTAGAGGATTTTATTATGAGATTATTTAATTACTATTTATTTGAGGATTATTTATTTAGTTTTATTGTCAGCTTATTTATTTATTCTTAATTCATCTTGTATTCAAATGCTTGTTTAAATATTAATTATTTGATATTCCTTGTATTATGTGCTCGGACTTGATCACCCGTGACTTTAGAATCGAGGAGTATCACACCAACCTAAAGATGTCGTGCACCCCAAAACAAGGTTTTTGTACCTGAAAATATCCTAAACAATTAGGGTGAGTAAACAAGTTATTCGTAGGAAATGAACATGCGCATAACCTAAAGTTTTAATAGTTTTACAAGTTGATATAAATCAATCCATGTGATTCATGCCACCTAACGTCTATGTTCCAAGGTGAACTAAAAGATCATCTCAAACTACATACGCGGTTGAAATGAAATGCGCAACATACAAGTATACAATGTACAAGTATGCTAAATGAAATTTAAATGCATGTGAGGCAAGTATACAAGTTACAAGTATACTAAATGGAATTTCAAAATCTACGAAGCAAATACACATGGCACAAGTATACTAAATGTAATTGAAAAACACAAGAAGCAAGTATACAAGGTTCAAGTATACTAAATGGAATTTCAAAACATACGAAGCAAGTATATATGGCACAAGTATACTAAATGTAATTGAAAATGCAAAAGGTAAGTATACAAGATTCAAGTATACTAAACGAAACTGAAACATAAGAAACAAGTATACAAAGTGGTGTTGTCGTGAACCAACAAGTTGAAATGTGTTAAAGAGTGGCCAAGTTTAAATTTGTAAAGTGCTACTACTACCTCTAAGTACTAATATAGCTAGGGTGAGTAGGGATTGTCCCAAAAGATTGGGGACAATGTTAATATGGAAACAAGGCCGGACTAGTAAGTCGAGTGATCAAAAAGTGGTTTGATTGGTTAATTAAACTACAATGTGAATAAATTCAATACAAAACAATTAAAGTAAGTAAAGGGTAGAGAAACCGGCGAGAGGGATCTTGGGATTTAGAGGTCACAACTAAACATCACCTTCTTAGACACTCAATGTGCTACAAATAAGGGGGATTATATGTTGCAATACTAGTGTGTGTGATTGATTGAATCAACAAGCATGGATGGCTAATTAAGTATACATTATTTAGACAAGTTAATGAATAGTACAGCATATCAAATCAAGCCATTAATCATTCCTTTAAGTTCACAATTAAGACACATCAACAGGTTAGAGAGATATACTACTTACATTTGTAAGTATGGAACATCAAACAACAAGCATGGATTGTCCTCCCATCTAGGAAAGTAAGGCATTTACACTACAACTAAATTAGGGACATGAAAATTAAACTAATTAGACTAAGGAAGAGGCACAATCCATCAGGAAATGAGTATAAACCATCAAATAAGCCACAAGAGTATTCATTAAAGCACCATGCCATGACCATCACTAGATTCATGATATTAACACACATAGACATGCATCAACGTAACAAAATCTAGAGATAAATATATTAACATCTATTCTAGCATACATAGACATATGAATAGAATGAAATGATCAATTGAAAGTATTAAACTACACAAATCATTGTAGAAACAAGATTCATATATAAATCAAATGTCAAGACAAGAATTATAACATAAATCCCCTCAAAATACAAAACATCAAGATCTAGAAGGCATGCTTAGGGCTTACTCTAGTCCCAAGAAGATGTTTAGCCACTCATTGATGTAGTCATCTAACCCTCAAGGGCCATCTCTATGGTAGGATTGATCTTCTTCTCCTTAATGGAAACCCTAGATGAATGGAAGAACTCCCAAAAATGGTGTGTGTCTATCTAATCTCTAGTATTGCTCCAACCTTTCTCTCCAAGGTCTATTGTTGTCTATTGTTGTATCTTATTGTATCTATGTAAAAATGGCTCAAAATCCTTATATAAGTAGCTCCAATGTCACACCCAATGATCAGGTTTCATACACTAGGGCCCCTTCAATGATTGCACCACGAGCCATCTTTTAATAAGCTGGACTCTGTTTTATTTCCAAACTTGAGGAGGTTCGATCGATCGAATTTTCATGAGATCGATCGAAGTATAATCAGATCGATCAAAGTATAGCCGGATCAATCAAACCTTGGCGGTGCCTTTTTAGAATAAGACAAATCTGAGATATTTTCGGGATATTTTGGGAAAAAGACAAAAGTGGTAGGTGGGGATAAAGATTAAAGAATTTCGATCGATTGAAAGAAAAGCTAGATCGATTGAAGATGGAAATTCTTGAGGATAAGGACAAGGGGTTAGATCCATCTTGATGAGGCTGGATCGATCACTGTGAGATCGATCGAAACTTGCTGTTTTCCACCACTTTGCTTCTTTTTGCTCCTTTCTTCCATTTAGCTTGAGATTGCTTCTTTTATGCTCTAATTTGGCTGAATTGACTTATTTTGGGGATAAGCGCCTGAAAAGGGCAATAATATGAAATTAGTCTAAAACAAAAAAATAAGATAGATAAAGGTTCTAGAATACTTGAGCGTAAGTGGTTTAAATGCGCACTTTTCAGCGCTTATCACAAAGCTCAAGTATACTAAATGAAATTTAAAGCCCAAGAGGCATGTATACAAAACTTAAGTATACTAAATGAAATTAAAATCGTAAGAAGCAAGTATACAAGACTCAAGTATACTAAATGAAATTTAAATACATGAAACAAGTATACAAGCGCAAGTATATTAATGAGATTTGAAAACGCAAGCACCATATTACAAGCTAAAAGTAATCCATGATTAACAACTTGGAATTGAATGCCAAATCAAGTAGTGGAAAGACAAGGACATGTGGTCTCAAGACTGTACAAGTTATTCCGGGTTATTACGACCCACAAAGTACTACCTAGTGCGCACTATATGTTGTAGGGAGCTCTCTATCTCCCGTACTAGAGCCGAGCCCTAGCTGTAACATATTTCAATGTCCTTACAAGCTTTCCTAAAATTAACAAGTTCATGACATATACAATTACAATGCATGAAACTACCTACCAAGCACAAGTAGGGTGAAACCACACAAACCATGTCCTAAGGATTCAAGTGTACAATGGCATACACCATATTGAATCTTCAATGTGCGATTCGTTACACATGCAACTATATATAATGTCGAATCTTCAATGTACGATTCGTTACACGCTATAGTAACGTTATAATTTAACTAAATCAAATTACTATCAAGTAAGCTACAAGTACTAAATATTCTACAACTTAGTAACAAACTTCCAAGGTAAATATAGTAGTACATAAAAAGATATGTTTCTAGGAATTTACAAGTTATTAAATCAAATAACCTCTACACAACATTTATAAGCTACACATGCTTTGAATTTCTAAATATAAATTAAACCAAGTTACTATCATGCAAGCTACAATTACTAGGGATACAATAATCTAGTAATAAGCCTTAAAGGTAACTTTATTGTTATTTTACAAGATTTCATCAATACAACAACAAAATCTCTAAGATTTAGAAAGGTAGTAAATGAAACAATTTACTACATGTTATGTAATATATAAATATATATTAAACATGCTCTTAAATCATAATCACATAAATATACAAGAAGTCCAAATCTATGATTTAAGCACAGAAACAATATCAAACACTTGATTAAATCAATGGGACAATTAAATAGAATTTAATTAGATTGAATAATTAAATTCCTTAAATTTCAAAACTACCCCAAATGACTTCAAATTAAGATATGTCAAAGATCATGCTAAGATCATTACTAATATCAAGTTAAATACTTAATTAAATCAATGGAGTAATTAAATATAAATTAATTAAACTAAATAATTAATTTATCTAGATTTCAAAACTCATCCAAATGACTTCGATTATATATATATATCAAAGACCATGCCATGGTCATCACATATATCAAGTCAAAAATTTAATTAAATCATTGGAACAATTAAGTAAAATTTAATTAAATTCTCTAGATTTTAAAACAACTCCAATTGATTCTAAGTTTATATATATTAAAAATCGAGTCAAGGCCTTTAATAATATCTTGTCAAAACTTATTTTTATGCAGGGTACTATATACAATTCAAAAATTCATATATAGACATGCATACAAGTTATATAAACTCCAAAAACAATTAAAACACTAAGATTATAAACATATAAACACCCCCTACCTCATTAGAGAATTGTCTCTCTAGAATCCAAAGAAAGCAAAGGTTTTTAAAGAAACCTTTCAAGTGTTTTGAAGATGAAGGTGATGGGAAGCTTTTACCTTCCAAAGGTTAAGCCAAAAAGTGAAGGGAAGGGGTTCAATTTCAAGGTGGTAAGCCTAGGGTTTCAAGAACAACAATAGAGAAGAGCCTAGGGTTAGAGAGCAAAAGTGGGGAAAGTGATGAAGTTAGTGGATTTTGGTGTATTTCTCCACTCACTATATGCACTAGCACTACCTCTCACACACACACAATTCATCTCACCCCTCCATTTGCCAACTAATTAAGCTCCCTCACAAGATCTCATCTAAAGCCTACACTTGTCATCATCTTATGCCTCCTCTTAAGGCCTAATCTAAGCCCTCCACTTGTCAACATCCTATGCCTCCTCACAAAGCAATCTAGGCCTTCCACTTGTCAACATCCATGGCATCCAAGTGTCACCATACAATTGCCTATAAGTGGACCAATGAAAGTGTGACACTTGTCACACTTTTCAAAAATTGCAAAAAGGTCCTTCCCCCAAATATCTTGCAAATTAAATTACAAAATAGTCCTTAAGACGAAAAATAATCACATTATTTAATTACACAAAAACTCCAAAAATAAATAATGTTTCTGAAGAAACTATGCATCCATACCCTTTACAAAAAAGTAAATAAGTAGCATGCTTTTCTACAAAAGTAAAACTATGTATTTTATAGAAATCAAATGTTATTAATGTATACAAAGTCGGGATCAATCTGAGCACAAAAAGTGAGGTTACATGAAATGAAACGATAACCGGGAAAATGACGAAAAATGAAAAATTCCAGAAAAAGAAATTGTGAAGACGACACGGTCCTTACCAAGATGATATTAGTCCAAAAGAAAGAGACTCGGGAACTATTTCCGAGTACTCAAGACAACCCAAGGGAGAAAACCCGAACTCAAAAAAGAAAAATCAACGGAAAAAGAAAATCCATAAAAAAAAAAAGAACCAAAAAAAAAAAAGGAAAGGAAGAAAAATAACTGGGTCATTACAATTATGGGATAGGGGCATTTTAGGGACAGATTAACTAAAAAAAGTTAAGTCCTACCTATTTCATTTGAAGCCACTGAATCAGTTGGATGATATGGTTAGATAGTTTACTTTATGTTTGGATATGATGGATTTTTATATATGTATAGATATATTTCATGATATGAGCTTGAGTCTTAGGATCAGTAGTTAGGGTGCGTATATTGCATGGGGTGGTTAGTAGGCTATAATGGATTGTGGTGTGCCCCGGTAGGTTTAAGTACTCATGCCCACTATAGTTTTGTTTTGCATGTTGCCTATTATTCATGTTGAGGCCGCCCTATAGTTCAGTGGGAGCCTTTTAGTGTATATCTATATATATATACAGACTATGTAGATATTGTTGGATTGACTATGATGTATACATGTATCGGGTCTCTGTTTGGACTATAGTAAAGTAGTACTTGTTTGTGGGCCTGACCCACCATTATTTTTCAGGTGTTCGTCAGCTCCAGGCTTAGTGGTTGTTCGTGCTGAGCAGAGACGGTCTTCATCACTCATCTCTGTAGGATTCTTCTTTTATTTCAGTGATGGATTTGTTTACTTCAGTTTTAGTTGGGATTTTATTAGGGGTCCACATGATGGATTTCCAAGTTGTAATCTAGACGATTACTGGTATTAGAGGTGTTGGATTATATTGGAGGATTATTTATTTATTAATTTGAGGATTTATCATTTAGTTTCTTTTCAGTTAATTATTTATTCTTAATTTATTTTGTATTCTCTGTTCGTTTATATACTTTAATTGTTCGATATCCTTCGGTTTTGTGCTCGAACTTGATCACCCGTGGCTCTAGAATCGAGGGTATCACAGTTGGTATCAGAGCACTCCAGGTTCAAGTGTCTTTAGGAGTGTCTTTCATTGTGTGACTTCCACGTTGCGTCTCCTAAAACTTAAAGCGCATATTAGGATTCATTGTACTCTATTTATGGTTTGTTAGGAGGAGTTGATGTCAATTATATTCTGTAGTCACAGAATGGCTGTCACTAGGAAAATGATGGGGTCCAAGGTGAAAGTGATAAAGATCCAAAGAAGTAAAATAGTACGTTATCAATTTCGTTGCCAGAAGGCAGAATCAGGGATCAAAAGTTTAGTTCCGATTAGCGTTACTTTAAAGTATAAGCCAAAGAAGGATTTAAGTATGTGTGTTAGGTCACCACATATCGGGACCAACACAACTTCAATTATTCTCAAAAAGGAGAAAAGCGAAGAGGATCCTAATGGAGGAGAATTAAGAGTATCCAAGAAAGAGGGTACTAAATCTTGAAGATGAATGGATGAATGATTGCGCAAGGGTGATCTAATTTACTAATAGTATAACGAATGATACTAGTGGAATTGGTGTTGATCAATCTACATATAGTTAAACTTTCTTATCATCTCTAAAAGAGATATATAAGAAGTACTCTTCAGAAGTTTGGGGATTTGATGGAGTTCTTATCAGAACGAAACATATGATTTTATGTCACGCCCCCTAGACCATAATCCAGGTTGTGAACATAAAACAGAACAAATAAATGTCTGATCGAGCCTTGGAACAATGTCTAAAACTTTTAAATAAAACTTTAATGCCCATGGGTGATAATAGAAAAATCCCTTGGTTCAAAATCATTTTAAATAAAATTCCCTATCCCAACATGCATACACAAGGTCCATTTCCCTGTCCACACATTATCTGAAAATATAAAAGTAGGTTTCATAATTAAAATCTCATAATCCTTTAATTACAATAATTAAACAAAATCTGTTTAGAAAAATATTTACAAATATATATGCCGGTCTCAAAATATACATTTTCCATTTATACAAAGATATACAACAAAATAAAACCCAACATCCGTCCATGGCTATTGAGGAACTCCCTCTACGACCTCTTGTCCATAACCTGAAAAAAATGTATATATAATAGGAATGAGCAACCACAGCTCAGCGGGAAATGCCTAACCGTCACTCCTTAATACCCCCATGAATGCAAACAAAGAATAGGAATCAGAAAGGGAGTCATACAAATTAGGAAAAAAATAATCATCACATAATCATGTTGTCTCACAAAACAGTCAACACAGAAGAATATGAAGTGTCATATAAACATAGTCTAATCCATTTCCCTTATTACAACCTTCTATACAAAGTATCACATTTCTAATTATCATAACCATCAGTCTAAAGGTATGCCCTTGTACCGTGAAAAGACTATCCCTCTATTAATACCTAAGGAACCCTTTAGTATTAATGATTTACTGAACCTATACAAAAGGATAATCACTCTTGTCTAATCATAAACACAAACTGAGAATATCCATCTCTATTACTCCATAATTACCACATTCTTCCCAATTAATATCTTAGCTGGTCCTAGACCCTTGTACCATTTTCTTTCCTTCTCTTTCAAATACTAGGATTCACACCACTTCCTAAAGATACCAAACCTATAAGGAGTAAACATATAACAAGAGAACAGGAAACATGATGGTTTGAATAACAACATATACATGATGAAATGAAATGAAGTGTCATGAAATGTAATGACTCCTCTCAACTATTAATATGATATGATAAATGAAGTGACATGCAATGCCAATGCCAATGCTAATTCCACTGACACTTCTCACTTCCCGATACCTTGTTTCATCACAAAAAGTTAATGTAATCCACCCAGGGCTGCTCTCCAGTACCACAAGAACAGAGTTGGTCATCTATCCTTGATACAATGTAACTCCTTGTGATTATTTAGGGCTCTAGTGACACAACTACGTGTAGAGCCACTCCTTACGTTTCCTCTAGACTCCCATTAACTGCACAAACATAAGGCAACTCCTTTGTCTGATTTTAAAAATAATTGATTCAATCTCACTTTCTAAAATTCATGGATACAAGGTAACTTCCTGTTATCCAGTTTTCAAAACCATTTAATGAAATATTTCCATTCTCCACCCCCATGACCATGCAATGCAACCCATGCTAAATGAATTTCCTAATAGCATACCATGTCAACTGTGTAATGAAACTCACACAACAACACTGGGATAAGATACTATGTATAATAAATACAACACAAACTCTAACCATTGCCCTAAGGCAAGTAGAAACTCACCACATCCTCACAATACCATGCATAATGAACGAGATGTTACAACATTGCTATGGCAATAACGTACTCATATAAGATACTCAACTAGAGGGACAATTCTATAACAAGTCGTTATGACGACATTCTCGTTTATTCCCATAAAACACATTTAACCCTACTAGTTGTTAACAATTCATACGCAGCTTATTACCTCCATCTTTGAAAATTCATAACATTTTCAATTCTAAGTCAAATTGAGTAATTCCAAAGCCTAATAAAAGCTTAAACAATGTACTTTGAAAGTGTTAATTTAGTTTAACAAAATCCCTTTCCAATTGGAACAGTTTTGACTCAAAATTTTGAAATAAAATCTGCCCAGAAACTGATTTCCAGCCTGTAGCTTCCATCTTTGAAAAATCATAAAAAATTCAATTCTCATCCAAATTGAGTGAATCCAAAGGTCATTGAAATTTTAAAGACTATATTTTCAACATAAAATTTCCCTTCACCAAAATACCTTACCATTTAAAGCAGGTTTGATGAGAAAGACTCGAACAAAATCTGTCCCAACCCAAAATTTCTAGCAGCAACACTCTAACTTCAAAAATTCATAGTAAATTCATTTCTCAACCAATTTATGTGAAACCAATTCTCAATGAAAGCTAATTAACTATATTATCATAATATCAAATCATCTCTAAATGATAAATTACGAATTTATAAGAATTTGAGCAAAACAGTAGCATGTAATTTCAGCCAAATAGTTTTAGCATGCTTCAGTTTAATTTTAATAGACTTTACAACATAAATTGAAAGAGATTAACTCATGAAAGGCAAAAGAATTGAGGGTTAGACAATCCTACCTCAAGGGAGTTCAAAACCTTAGAACAAACACCTCCAAGCTATCCCAAGGATAGATCAAATCACCAAAATGAAGAACAAACACCCATTTCCTATTAATGAAACTCCTCCCTTTCAACCAACTTCTGAAATGCTGTGATGAAAGAATGGACACTCCCAATACACCAATGGAAAGCTTACTCTCTCTAGCTCACTTTTCATTCACATGGAAACCTCTAATTCACCCCACAAAGCTCTCAACTTTGGGCTTAAAAACATATCCTCCAATGGAGGATAATGATGGATGAAGGTGGAAGGAAAAATGCCGAAGCAATATACAGCCTAAGTTCTGCATACATGAGTCATAAACAACTTAGTAATGGCTGCCAAGTGTGCACCAAGTGACAAGCCCACCAAGGGTCAAAAGTGTGACCTTGCCAAAAGACCAAAATGCCCCTATCTCTTCATTAAACTACCAAAATACCATCCCATCATCAAATGACCATCCCACCCTTATAAATAAAATAAATGACATCCAAGATAATTATTTTTCAATTAAGAAACTGATTCAAAACCCAAAAATCCCAGCGTAGGACCGACATAGGTCGTTCGGGCCAAAAATTCAAAAACTGTCTAAATGATTCCCGAAGCATATCGATGCATCCCGAACTCAACAAAACATTCCAAATCATTGTAAAACCTTTGTGACACACAATCACAAGCATGGCACGTAACCCGATGTAATGAAATAATCACTTATGCCAAAATGAGAAATACCCGAAAAATTAAAAAAGTGATGGACATCACATTTTATATCACATTCAGGAGAGCATTGGTATTGTGCTGTGACGTTCTATTCGCTTTATAAAAGCCAAGTTAGACAGTTTACATTCCGCGTATAAGGAGGTTGAGGGTTGAGCCCTTGGTATTTGCTTAAGCAAACATATGTTGCTTTTAAGCTATGTTTAAAGGTTGGATGATTATATACAAAACTATAAAAAAAAATTATGTGAAATAATTTTGCAAGTTGATTTCAGAGAGATTGTCCCTGGAAAGAATGATATCTTAAGTAGGAGTATATTTTGTGGTATTGTGTTTGTCATACATGTTTTATTTTCGTTAATTATTTCGGATTTTTAGTATGTGGTTTAGTTGGGGACACAAGTATGTGATCAGCCAACTACTCTGTGTGTGTGTGTTTTTTTATTTATTATTATTATTATTTTCGCCATGGGGTAAAAACGCTATTTTATGCTAGGATTGTGAGCATGTGGTCATAGGATTTGGTACATATACATAATTTATAGCCAATTTATTGGTCCTCGATATGTACCATTATGGTATGATTTGAGGTGGGATAGTTAAACCATTTATACGAGTTAACTAATCTAATATGATTAGTTTGATATTTGATGCTAGGTCTGGATACGTATTTGATTACAACGCCATGATAATGGTGGTTGTTAATATTTTCGTTATTCATGAGGTTATGGTAAATAAAGACCACTGTAACGCCACGATGGTTTATCAGAGGTGCCGGAATTCATAGAACATCTTCTTGGAAATTCCAGAAGTTGTTACTAAGTCAGAAAGAGAATTTCGTACTGGTTTAGGTACCTATTAGAATGACACCAAGTAAGGATAGTAGACTGCATAAATATTCATCAGTCTATTCTTAATCAAGAATTTATTTTCAAGGTGGTGTCATTAGGAGGAGTTGCCGGTGTTGCACATGGAAAAGGGAACTAAGTCTCTTCACTTGCATAAATAGTATGGAAATTTTTTTTCTTAGGTCACAATTTGTAACAATTAGCTATTGCTAAGAAATTGATGACTTATTAGGAGGATGGAAAGGTTCCATATTCATTTGATGTTGAACAAGAAGTCAGATTGACATTTATTTACTTGTGTAAAAGAACAGGGTGTGTCAAAGACATGATGGTGAGACTGATCGCCTATATAATAAGAAAAGGTGCACAGTGTGTGTGGAAAAATTATAGCTAGTTGAATTTTGATGAATTGGATTACTGGTTGACTTTCAATATTGGTAGGATTATCACAGATCAATGGTGCATGGATTTAGTTACAGAGTTAGTTTTTGAAGATGCTCCAATTTAAACAATGGGTGTAGACGAAAGCTGGTGATACCAGACTAACGATACTTTCTAAAGACAAATTGGAAGGAGGATGCAAAGACTGAGGTTCACAACTTTTAGTTCTTTAGTCATCCAGGTGGGAGATACGATGCGTCACGATATGAAGCAAATGTTTGGAAGATGGGTAGGAGGAAGGACATGGTGATTTTGTCTCCAAGCCTAATATTTATTAGATAGTCGAGATGGACCATCAGAGATCACCAGATCCTTATAGCCATTTCCTATACTAAAGTGAAAATGAGAGAGCATTTTCTACGAATTTAGTTGAGGGATTGCTGATTTTACCCAAGGGTCAGGATTCTAGTCGGGATATTGTTTGACTAATAAATTAAATCAGTTTAATTCTTATTTATTTTGAACTTGTAGGATATTAGTCCATACGAATAGAACAGATCATGAGACATCTTAGATGGATAGAAGTGATGACTCTCTCTTTGCATCAAGTTCCGTCTGGTGGAAGCAAATATGGAAGTGGATGCTCTCAATAATCGATGTGATATTTAAAATCTTTCGATTAGATGTTGAGATATCAGTTGAATTTATAGCATGTGTAATAACAACACTTGATATTACCAAGGTAATTAAGGAGATCAACTTAGAATGTCGGGGCTGACCCTAGAGGAGGTGTTACCTTACTTGAATAGAGTTTAAGGTACTGGAGGATGATTAGTAGATTCAGTAAGAGATGTTATAGAGGTCGGAGTTACTGAGATGTAAAATTCATAAATTTTTCTCGGTGCACTCAGATGGTTATAAGGTACATCAAGACATTAAATGTCAATTTTGGTGAATAGGAATGGGTAGGGACATGTACAAAATTGTCTCTAAGTGTAACACTTGTTAGAAAGGTGGAATATTGATAATCGGATATCATTAGAGATTTTTACCACTTCCTATATAAAATGGAAGTGAGACTAATCAGGGGTGGATGGTTGGTAGAAATTATCGACATTGATTTGGAATTTTAATTCCATATGGATTAAGAGTGGTGAATTGAGTAAGTTTGCTTGTGAACATTAATTCGAAGTGTTCACTTTAGAGCTTCATATCAGTTCTACATTACACTGATAGTGGTGTTATAGCATATGGATGTCCATTATAGTAGATGAAAAGTGCTATTTTGAAGGAGCTTTATGAAGATTTTGGAGCAACAACTTTGCTTCATATCTCTAGACGGAGGGTTTGATCGAGAAATTTACTTAGATCGTGGAGGATATGCTTGAGGCATATATCCTAGGTTTTCATGGACAATTGGGAGTAATTACTTTGCTTTTCAGAATTTTGTCTGTGATATTATTGGCACAAGGAGGATTAGTGTGACAACGTTTGAGGTTTTGTATATTACACAGTGTAAACCTCTTATTGGTTGGTTTGAAATGGAAGTTAGGGTTGTACAATAAGACTTTGATTTCATTTAAAGACACGGCGGAGAAAAATACTCTCCTTTGTAATGGTTTGCGTTCAGTTTGGAGGTGGCAACAGATTTTTGTAAATAGTCGAACTCGTACACTAGATTTTCTATCAGGAAGTAGTTTGCTCGTGATGTCTTCCATATAGGAAGAAATGCGTTTTTTGGAAGTAGGTTAATTTTTAGTGACTTTTCGCGGATTTTGTTTATAAATTAAGGCAGTAGTCTATAAATTAGCATTACCAAATCATTAACGCTGGGTGTATAGGAGTTTTATGCATATATTCTATGGAAATTAGCAGATTATGGATCGTTACCCTTGAATAAATATTGGGTAAGATTGAGTTGTTGTTAGATACAACCTATTAGTAGTACGGTTATTGTGTTTCTTAAATATATGAACCATGTATACTATTTGATACATTGGAGTTAAATGGAGCCATCATAATGAGGTTGAGTCTACTTGGGAACGGGAGGATGCCATTCGCTTACAGTTTTCAGAAATTATGTAATAAGGTAAGGGTGAATTCCTAGGACGAAATTCCTTTTGTTAGGGGGGAAGAATGTAATACCCCTAATTTTAAAAGGACAGTCTTGATATTTATTTGTTTGTTTTAATTGCATTTTTAATTGTTTATTTGGCTAATTACTTATGTGTTTAATTGATTTAAGTGTTACTTAATTAATTAGCTGTTTGTTTATGTGTTATTTGTGCTATTCGTTTATCTAAATTGTGTGCTTAAATATTTATTTTATTTTATTTTAAAGGATGGATATGGATAGTAGTAATGGACTACCTAATCAGTTCGCATGGACTATTTGGATAGGAGATTTGATGGGTATGGATATTTACCCATGGATAGTTGAATCTGTGTGTAATTTGATATATATATTTATATAATAAAGGTTATATATAAGATTATATATATACACGTATATAATTAGTTATTTCTTATATTTTTACCTTTTCCTTATTTTTCCCTTAGTAGACTTGGATTGAAATTAGGATTAGGGTTAGTTTTCTTTAGCTTATATATATACTAGTATAAGTCTAAGGAGACTTATATAATGTTACGTGATATATTGTATACCTAGAGAAAGAGAGAGTTTTACAAAGAGTAAAGAGAGAGAGAGAAACTAAGAGAAGGAAGAGGGAGTTCAGCCAGGAGGGTTGAACCATGGGGGAAGAAGAAGAGAGGGTTGTTCGTGGATTAGGACTGAGTAGCTGAGGGCTTTGACGGCAGCCAATGAGTCGCCGAAAGAACTAGGAAGAAGAAGAAGGTTAAGATTTCAATCCGAAATCTAAGGTAAGTTCTCCTTCTAACTCTTTCCCTTAGATCTCGAGTTCTATACATGCTTAGGACAATTCCAGGATAATTAATCTATAAAATCAACCATGTATGCATGCTTAAAAAAATGAATTATGGTGTATATGGTGATATGTATATCTTTGTTTGTTTTTGATTTTTTTTGCATGATTTGTTGTTTTAATTTGTTTAAATTATGCATAAAGGATTAAAATAACTATTGGAGATCATTTGGGACTTAGTACAACCAATTCGGACCCTTAACGGAGGAGAATGGAGCAGGCAGCGTCACTGGAGATGAAGAAGACGACTCCGGGGTTAAAGAAGCCGATTCGATTGAGAAAGAGTCGACTCGATTGGTAAGGGAGTCGACTCAGTTGAGAAGGAGCCGACTTGGTTGACAATTGAGCCAACTCCTTTTGTGAAAGAGTCGACTCGGTTGGGCTGCGACCTAGGTACTTCGTTTTAATCGCCCAAAATTGTTTTAAATCTGTTTTAATTAATTTAAATGGGTTTAATGGACTTAGGAATGTTCCAGAATGCATAATATACCTTTATATGCTAATAAATTGGATAGAATGAGATTTTGAATAACTTATATATTGTTGAATGCATTTTATACTGTTGCTAATTATTATAACAGCTATAATGGATGCTAAATGGTTTTAATCGTGCTGAGCAGAGACGGTCTTCATCACTCATCTATGTAGGATTCTTCTTTTATTTCAGTGATGAATTTGTTTACTTCAGTTTTAGTTAGGATCTTATTAGGGGTCCATATGATGGATTCCTAAGTTGTAATCTAGACGGTTACTAATATTAGAGGAGTTTGATTGTATTGGAGGATTATTTATTTATTAATTTGAGGATTTATCATTTAGTTTCTTTTCAGTTAATTATTTATTCTTAATTCGTTTTGTATTCTATGTTCGTTTATATACTTTAATTGTTCGATATCCTTCGATTCTGTGCTCGAACTTTATCATTTGTGGCTCTAGAATCAAGGGGTATCACAACCGTCTATCGTGCCCGGTAATTTGAGTAACACCGTCGATTATGATGCAACCCTCCTTCAGGCGGCACCCTCGCTCACCACCAATCCTGGTAATCTCACCGTGGGTAGGGTTAAGATCGGGCAATGTATGGGTGTGTAGGTATGGTGGTGGTTGTGGTGGGGTGTGTAGGTGTGATACCTCCGGATTCCCGAATGCGGGTTGGCCAGGCCCACGCCCGAATACCTGAGGATATCAAAAACAAAATTGGCAATAAACGAACACAGAGTACAAAAGAATAAAGAAGAATAAATAAAATGCTGATAAGAAACTAAAATGATAATCTAATAATAAACCTCAGAATATATTTTCATTAATTAATAAACTCTTCTGATACAACTGATCCTCTAAAATACAACTCGGGAATCCATACTGTGTGGACCCCTAGAAAATCCAAATTAAACAAATGACAACAATAACTATCTAAATTAGGAAACTGAATCATAAAGGAACTCCTATGTAGCATCAGAATAATGAAGTAGACTGATCCCCGCTCAGCACGAACAACCTCTACTCCTGATGAACACCTGAAAAATAATGGTAGGTTAGACCTACAAACAAGTTCTACTCTACTACAGTCCAAGCAGAGATCCGATACACGTATACATCCTAGTCAATCCAACAGTAACTAGTAGTCCATATATATATATATATATACACACTAAAGGAACCTCACTAGACTATAAGGTTGTCTCAACCTGAATAGTAAGCAACAAACAAAACGCACATATAGTGGGCATGAGTATCTAGACTTACTAGGGTACACAACTACACTATATCTAACTACACATCCCTGGCGATATACACGCCCTAATCACTGATCCTGAGACTCAAGCTCATATCATGACACCATACTTATATATATATAATCTAGTAACCATCCTATCCAGTATAAATTAATCATCCATAAGTCATTCAACTTGTTCAGCTGACCTGACTTGAATATAAGTAGGACTTAACATTTTAGTTAATCCATTCCGTTATAAAATAAATTAATCATTCATAAGTCATTCAATTTGTTTAGCTAACCTGACTTGAATATAAGTAGGACTTAATATTTTAGTTAATCCATTCCCTTATATAAAATAGGTAGGACTTAACTGATAAGTTAATCTGTCTCTAGAATGCCACCGTCCCATACCGGTGCATTAAACCACACAATCCAACAATTGATGTAATGATTAAGAAAATACATCAAACAATCCAGAAATAACTATGATAATATAATATCAAGTTATCACAAAATAGGAATGACTTATTATTTATTTAAGCTTCCTATATCATATGTCGTACACAAACTGAATCTTATACATGATGATATTTTATTATACCATCAAATAAGCATTCTCCATATCCAATTCATTCTACACATTTAATCTCAATTGCTAAAACATTTTAAAAGATTAAATCCATTCGTTTGTTTAAAACATTCAAATAGCAAGCATCATTATGATTGAGCCTATTTAAATTTATTTAAACCCAAACCTATTTCCTATTTAATGTTCAGGAATCCTAGACATGTTTCCACATTCCATCATTCCACAGATATGAAAAATATATAATTTAAACATGTAAAAATTCACACCGGAAATCAAATCAAAATCATGCATTTATCAATTCATAACACATGAACAGATAAGAACCAAACCTATGTTCTAATCCAATTAAACATGCATAATTATTTAATTTTATATGTTTAATAAATCCTGAAATTTCCTAGGCAAGTACAGAAACACGAATCAAAGGGAAAGAGATACAAGAAGAACTTGCCTTAAACTTTCGGATCGAAAGTTTAACTTTTTCGTCTTTGATCTTCTCTCTACAGGGTTTTTCTCCTCTTTCCTTCATTTTTCTCCTACCCTCTCTAGCTCTCTCTCTCTAGAATAAATCACATGAATATTTATAACCCCCTTTTACAACCCATAACTATATATTTATAGGCTAAATAAAATAACCCTAACTTTTTTCCCAATTCAAGTCAATTTAAAAAAATATTAAAATTAAAATATTAAAAAGGTAAGTAAAATATGTTACGTATATAATTTATGTATATCTTTATTAAATAAATAAATTATACACATCCCATTATTTATTAATGGATTATCCAATAATACCTAAGTTACCATAATATTATAAAGTAACTTAAAACATAACACGTATCAAATCTATGTATATTTTTATTATTTAAATATAAAATATATACATCAGATGAAATATTACTACCCAAGTTACCATTAAAGTAATTAATAAATTACCCATTATTTATTAATGCATTATCCAATAATACTTAAGTTACCATAATATTATAAAGTAACTTAAAACATAACACGTATCAAATCTATTTATATTTTTATTATTTAAATATAAAACATATACATTAGATTAAATATTACTATCCAAGTTACCATAAAAGTAATTAATAAATTACTTTCCCTTTTATATATGTATAATATATATATATATATATATATATATATATATATATATATATATATATACAACTATCCATGGATAATAATCCATACCATAAAAGTAATCAATAAATTACTTTCCCTTTTATATATGTATATAATATATATATATATATATACACACACACACACAACTATCCATGGGTAATAATCTATACCCATCCAACCTCCTATCCAAGTAGTCCATGGGACCCAATTGGTTGGCCCATTACTACTAACCATAACCATAAAAGAAAAAAATAAAAATAATAATAATAAAATAAAATAAAACATTTAATTTACAATTAATCAAAATACCATTTAGCACATAATCTAATTAAACAATTAACACATAGACAAATACAAATAACACATAGACATATAATCAAATACTCAAGTAAAACTTCATTCAATTAAACCCATAAGCAATTAGTCAAATAATCAATTAAATAATTAAGAATACAATTAAAACAAATAAATAAATACCGAAACTATCCTTTTAAAATTAAGGGTATTACAGTAGGTGTGACTGATTATCTTCTTTCACCCAGAGGCAGTGTGCGGGTGTGGCGGTGGGTGGTGTTGTGCAGGTGTGTTGGTGGGTGGCGTTGTGTGTGTTATGTGGCGGTTGTGGTGTAGGTTGCAGTGGCTTGTGTGTGTGGCGGTGTATGGGTGTTGCGGTGGTGGGTGAGAGGGGAATACATAATATTGATTAGGGTTATTTTTGTCAATTAACAGGTTCAGGGGTAAATATGACTTTTGAAACCTTAGGGGTGTCAATGTAAACTTGTGCGTTGACCCTTCGCTGAGTGGCATTGACCCAAACCTCAGAAGGTATGAAAGCAATTTACCCAACAATATATTAAAAACCCTCCTTATGTCTCAACGTTTCTCTCCGTAACTGAAACCCATAACTTTTGATTTCAAAATCTGTCATTGATGGTGATCGGCTGTGACTTTTTGTCTCTCACAACTCAAACCCATTACTATTAAGTCTGAAATAAGCCATTAACGACGATCGACGACTTAAATCAGTCATTGCAGTAACAAAGCAATGTTCTAAATCAACTCTGCTCACGGGATTAACTCTCTCCTCCATCTTTATCTTTCAAATTGCACGTAACTTTACTATTCTTGATTCATTATCCATCGCCCTCCTTTATACATGGTCTTTAATTCAATTTTATATCATATTATATATTAATTTCATGTCTTAGTATGTTTATTGTCGTGACCCGAGTTTTAGTCAACCCAGAGCAACAGTGATGAACTAAAAATTGACCTGATAACGGATCCAGATGCGGAAGCAAGAAATAAGACAATGGTCTCCCAAGCACAACACACCTCTAAGACCCTAAGATGACCTTCCATGAGGTCACGGAACTCAAAGGAACAAAGTGTGAAGGCAAAAGATCGAAAAAATAACAATTAAGCCCCCAGGAGCAAAGTAGTCATTTACGAACATATGAATTTAAATGCCACTGAGTACACCACTGGAAAGACAACGAAAAACTAATCAAGATAGACTCAAGAATCGCATGATTTGGAATCCGATCGAAGATAAAACGACAGGATAAAGAAAAACGAGCAAAACCCGTTAATCAATGGCAAAATAGTCAATTTACAATGAGATGATAGATTTGACTCTAAACAAGTCAAATGAGGGCCACACAACCTAAACTAATCATTTCACAACATTCCAAGAGGTTCTAAAAACTTTGGACAAGAATCCCACAAGAAACCCTTTCCCGGTTCGAACCAAATCCCGACACTACTTCACTAAAACTTGAATAACTCCCATTGTGATTTAAATCTAAGAATGAAATTGATACCATTGGAAATCTGACTCAAAATTCATGAATTTAGGCTCAAGAATCACCTCATTTGGGTTAGAAATGAGGAATTTATGGTCGTTTGAAGTCAGAACATTAGTGCTGTTACAAAATCCAAAGGGTAGCTGAATGTGGGCTATTTCGGTCGGCTGAAATAGAGTTTCAGACAACTGAAACTCACAAAATTTCTGTTGAAAACATGTTTCTAAAGAGAGAATGTTTCGGTAGACCGAAATAAGCCATCGGTCAACCGAACTGGGCCAAAATAGCGAAAATGGCTACTGGAATGTGTGATTTGACTGTTCAAATGAAATCAAAAGGGCAACGGTCGACCGAACTAGCATTTCGATCGACCGAAATGGCTCGAGAAAGTGCATATGAACTTGTTATGCACCAAAAATGAAGAAATAGGCGATTTCAAGATTGAAAGAAAATCTGTATATTGCCCTCCTTTGAATGGTTTACAATGCTTTAGTTAAATAGGACATACAAGGGGCTAAAAAAAGGAAACTACAAGCTGACTACAAGCTGTGACAGCAAACTACAGGCTGTAATTACAGGCTGTATACTAACAGAAGCTACAGGCTGTGCACTAATAGAAGCTATAGGTTATACACTAAAATATCCCCTAAAATCTGGTCATTGACTATCTATATTTACACGCCTATCATATCCCCTAAAATATGGTCTTATTAAAACCAAATATCTCTTTTTCAACACTCCCCCTCAAGCTGGCTTGTAGATGTCTTCCATAGCTAGCTTGCTTCTTAAAACTTCAAACTGTTTCTTGTGTAGTCCTTTGGTAAGGATGTCTGCAGCTTGTTCAGTAGTAGAGACATAAGGAATGCAAATCATACCACAGTCAAGCTTTTCCTTGATAAAGTGTTTGTCAACTTCCACATGTTTGGTTCTGTCGTGGAGGACTGGATTATGAGCAATTGAAATGGCAGCTTTGTTGTCACAGTAGACTCTCATTGGAGGAGAAACAATAACCTTCAAATCTTCAAGGAGTCTTTTTAACCATATAGCTTCGCAAATCCCATGGGCGAGTGCTCTGAACTCGGCTTCTGCACTACTCCTCGCTACTACATTTTGTTTCTTGCTTCGCCACGTGACTAAGTTTCCTCCAACGAAGGTGCAATATCCTGAGGTAGATCGTCTATCAACTATACTGCCTGCCCAATCAGCATCTGTGTACACCTCTACTTGTAAATGACCTTGTTTCTTGAACATAAGTCATTTACCTGGTGAGCCCTTTAAGTACCTCAGAATCCTGTACACTGCTTCAAAGTGTTCCTGTCCAGGAGAGTGCATGAACTTACTCACCATACTGACTGCAAATGCTATATCTGGGTGTGTGTGAGATAAGTAAATTAGTCTTCCCACCAATCTCTGATATCTTTCACGATCAACCATATTCTCGGGTTCGGCAGCTTCTAACTTCAGGTTGACTTCAATTGGAGTGTCAGTAGCTTTACACCCGAGTAGTCCTGTCTCATTAAGCAAATCAAGTACATATTTTCGTTGATTCACGAAAATTCCTTCTCTTGACTTGGCAAATTCCATTCCAAGGAAGTATTTTAATGCTCCCAGATCTTTGACTTCAAAATCTTTAGCAAGTTTCTTCTTCAGTCTGGTCAACTCTTCAATGTCATCACCTGTCAAAATTATATCATCCACATACACAATTAAAATGGCAATTTTCCCTTCCTCACCGTGTTTGTAGAACATGGTATGGTCTGCCTGACTCTGATGATACCCATGACTCTTCACAGCCTTTCCAAAACGTTCAAACCACGCTCTTGGGACTGTTTCAAACCGTACAGGGATTTTTTGAGTTTACAGACTTTGCTCTGACTGTGTTTTCCTTCGAACCCAGGTGGCAAGGTCATAAACACTTCTTCTTCCAAGTCTCCATTTAAAAAGGCATTTTTTATGTCCAATTGATGTAATGGCCAATTAGAATTGACTGCCAACGACAATAAGACTCGGATAGAATTTATTTTTGCTACAGGAGCAAACGTCTCTTGGTAATCAATGCCGTACGTTTGTGTAAAACCTTTCGCCACAAGTCTTGCCTTGTACCTTTCCACACTACCATCAGCTTTACACTTAATAGTGAAAACCCATTTACACCCAACAGTTTTCTTTCCTTTGGGTAAGTCAACTATTTCCCACGTTCCACTCCTTTTAAGAGCATTTATCTCCTCTAACACTGCTGATTTCCAATTCGGATCATCTAGTGCTTCCTGAATGTTTCTTGGAACAAACAAGTGAGAAATATTTGAAGTAAAGGCCCTATGTTTATGGGAAAGTTTATCATAAGACAAGTATTTGGCAATGGGATGCTGGGTACAGGTTCGGATTCCTTTTCTAACAGCTATAGGGATATCAAGGTCTACAGGAACTTGGCTAGGTGTCTCTGTACGATTAGAAATAGTAGGGACAACTGTAGACAAGTTAGGATTTAGAGTACCTTGAGTGTTCAGGGAGTCATTGCTCGGGACCTCTGATTGGCCTTGCTCAGGTACAATAGTAGGCTCTCTACTCTTTTGATGAGTCTTTTTTCTGTTATAAACCAGAAGCTCAGGATTCGATTTTTTTGGAACCGTTGGTAGGATTTCTCCCCCTGTTGGAGATACAGTAAGGCTCGGCAGATTAGGACTAGGAGGCCCCGGGTTTCCTGATTCTAGAACATCATTTTCTTGTTTAAAAAGATCAGTGTTTGGAGTAGAGTGTGAGACAATAGTTTTAGGTAAGGGAATATTAGTAGAAATCTCCCAAAAATTTTCTTCACTCTCTTTCTCCCCCTGAAGAAAAGTTTTCTGAAAATAAGGATGATTTTCTAGAAAAAAAACATCCATACTGATAAACATTTTTTTTGTTGTCGGATTGAAGCATTTGTACCCCTTTTTATTCGGGGCATACCCAACAAATACACATTTTTCAGCCCGAGGATCCAATTTAGATCGAAGTCTACTAGGTAAATGGACAAAGACAGTGCATCCAAATACTTTCAAATGCAGGTTCGAATAAATCCGAGTTTCAGGAAAAGATTTTTTAAGGCTTTCAAGGGGTGTAAAATAGTTAAGAACACGAGTAGGCATCCTGTTAATCAAATATGTTGCTGTTAAAACGGCTTCACCCCACAAATACTTAGGAACATTCATTGAAAACATGATGGCACGAGAAACTTCAAGTAAATGTTTATTCTTTCTTTCAGCAATTCCGTTTTGTTGGGGTGTGTCAACACAAGTGGATTGGTGAAAAATTCCTTTTTCTGTTAAAAAACTTCCTAAAACTTCATTAAAGTATTCGGTGCCGTTATCAGTATGAAGAATGCCAATTTTTGTTTGAAATTGATTTTCAATCATCATATAAAAATCCTTGAATAATTTTTCAACTTCAGATTTTTCATTCATTAAATACACCCAACACAAACGTGTATGATCATCAATAAAAGTCACAAACCATTTTTTTCCAGAAAGAGTTGTGATCCTAGAAGGGCCCCAAACATCGCTATGGATTAAATAAAATGGTTTTGATGTTTGGTAAGGTTTAGGAGAATACGTAGTACGATGACTCTTTGATAAAAAACAATTCTCACAATAAAAAGATGAACAATCCAATCCTTTAAACAAAGAAGGAAATAATTTTTTAAGATAAGGGAAACTAGGATGCCCTAGTCTAAAATGCCATAGCATTATTTGTTCTCTAACAGGGATAGAACGAAAACTACTCAAACCTTGAGCCTTTTTATTACTTGAAATATCATCTTCAAAATAGTAGAGACCATCTATCATCTTAGCACTGCCAATCGTCTTCCCCAAGCTCTGGTCCTGAAATTCACAATAGGATTCAAAAAAGATAACACGACAATTAGAGTCTTTGGACAATTTACTAACTGATAAAAGGTTACAAGCAAGCTTAGGGACATGAAGGACAGACTTAAGATCAATAATTTTTGAAAGTTTCACTAAACCTTTGCCTGCAATAGGAGAATAAGAACCATCAGCTATTCTGATT
Organism: Cornus florida; assembly: GCF_030987335.1. NCBI lineage: Eukaryota > Viridiplantae > Streptophyta > Magnoliopsida > Cornales > Cornaceae > Cornus > Cornus florida. The sequence goes on along the minus strand of NW_026775571.1, from coordinate 25,953,059 downwards.
TTTTTTCCAGAGCCAGAACAGGGTGAATAAGTTTGAAATAAATGAGAACAACTTGTCATATGGTCAGAAGCCCCTGAATCAATGATCCATGGGGTAACACTGGAATTTGAACGACAAGATAAGGCCTTCGGGTTGTTACCTGTTTGAGCAAGAGAAACATTAGGAGTACCAGATGAGGAATTGAATTTCAGCAATTTTAGAAGATGATCCATCTGTTCTTTGCTGAAGGGAAGTGCCTCGGCTTCATGAGCTGATGGGGCTCGGTTGAATCTGCCTTCCTGGTTGAATCTGCCTTCCTGCTTACTCTTCCAATTCGCTGGTTTACCATGAATTTTCCAGCAGGTTTCACGGGTATGGTGAGGCTTGTTGCAGTGGTCACACCAAAGACGGGGCTTTTCATTATGTTTCCTGCCAATATTCGCTTCAGATGCGACCAAGGCAGAGGTCTCAACAGCACCATTTGATAACTTTTTTCCAAGCATGACCAGCCTGCGACTTTCCTCTCTTCGAACCTCGGAGAAGACTTCACCGATTAAAGGCAAGGGTTGTCGTCCAATTATTCTGCCTCTCACTTCATCAAACTCGACATTGAGTCCAATGAGAAACTTGAAGATGCGGTTGTCTTCCACCTTCTTTTTGTAATGGTTGCAATCTTCAGGCGATTTCCACTCATAATCGCTGAACAAATCAAGGTCCTGCCACAAACGTTTCAGAGAGTTGAAATATTTTGTAACACTGTTATCTCCTTGACGGATCTCTCCGAGTTTCAGCGTTAGTTCATAGACTTGAGACTGATTTCCTAGGTCTGAATACATTTGGTTGACATTGTCCCAAAGTTCTTTTGCTGTGTGGTAACACATATAATTAGAACTGATGTCCTCCTCCATAGAATTCACCAACCAGGTCATCACCATCGAATTCTCTGCATCCCAGGTCGAGTAGGATGGATCTTCAGGTTTTGGTTCCTTCTTTTCTCCTGTTAGGTAGCTGATTTTGCCTCTGCCTCGGATATACATCCGCACGGACTGGGACCAGCGAAGGAAGTTTTCACCATTTAGCCGAATTGTGGTAATCTGGACCGAGTGTGTCTGAGAGTTTTGGACTTGGGACTCAAAGGTCTTGGTCTTGGACTCAGGTATGTCATCAGACATGGTGATTAGAGTTGTTTGGAAGAGAAAAAAAAAAGGAACAGCTAGGGGTTTTTTTTTCAGAAGAATCGGTAAAATGCTCTGATACCAAATAGGCGATTTCAAGATTGAAAGAAAATCTGTATATTGCCCTCCTTTGAATGGTTTACAATGCTTTAGTTAAATAGGACATACAAGGGGCTAAAAAAAGGAAACTACAAGCTGACTACAAGCTGTGACAGCAAACTACAGGCTGTAATTACAGGCTATATACTAACAGAAGCTACAGGCTGTGCACTAATAGAAGCTATAGGTTATACACTAAAATATCCCCTAAAATCTGGTCATTGACTATCTATATTTACACGCCTATCATATCCCCTAAAATATGGTCTTATTAAAACCAAATATCTCTTTTTCAACAGAAGAAAAGTCCCTACCGAAATGGCTCGAGAAAGTGCATATGAACCTGTTATGCAACAAAAATGAAGAAAAGTCCCTATGTCTTATTTGAATCCCCCATGGCATGATCTAATTACACTATAAGCTAATATGTGAATGTGTGAACATGCACGCAAGTGTAACATAACATTTTAAACATGTTACAATGGCCTACGGCCTCATTACATTCCATTTACAAGATTTGACATGCCAAACCTCCGAAGTTGATAAAAACTACATTTTTAAACAAAATGTGGCACCAAATAAGTACAAGTGCAAATATAAACATGCTTGACCCTTGGCCTCATGTCATACATGTCAAATAAATTGAAAAGAGTGTACTTATACACACATTACATAAATGAAATCAAGAATACCTGTTTGATACATAAGGCTACAAAAATGGCATTTCATGCTAACATTTGCATGAAATGGAAACTTTAAAACTACATGTCATCCACGGAATGATGAACATCACGAACCAAGTCTTCGTACCCCCAGTAACTTCGGGGGGAATAAATAAGTTTACTTGTAGAGAATGAGCATGCATCGACTCGATTTCTTTCAGATTTTTAGACTAACATGAAACAATTCAAAAGGGTCATGCCACCTAACATCTATGTCAAATGTGAGACTCAGGGAGCATCCTAAGCTACCTTAGAGTGTAATAAACAAGAATCATGATATAAATACATATATGAAACGAACCAAGGTTGGGATAATCCAAAGAAAACGACAAGAAGGATACTTGAATATAGATCAACATGAATTGCATTATCAATACAATCAAGTAAGGGTTGGAATAATCTATATAATACGACAAGAGAATACTAGAGTACAAGGATCACATTATCAATGCAATTTATATGCTTGGAACATACTAATTAACGAGACAAGAAGAATACATGATATCAAGGAAAATGCATAATACCTATACAAGCAAACAAGATTGGAACATTCCAATTAACAAGACAAGGATGATGCACGAAATCAAGGATATTGCATAATATCTATGAAATGAAACAAGATTGGAGCATTTCACATAACACAAGTTTTAAATCTTCAAGGAATAGCAACTTGAAATTTAAAGAGTGAAATCAACCAATGTGGAAACTCGGATATTGCCCGGATTAAAACCGTACTCTTGGGATCACTTTAGGGCTACTAACACATGGGTACCTTCCCCTAGTGCGCACTATAGTTATAGAGGGACAATCCCCCGTACTAGAACCAAGTCCTAGCCATGTTAATTCTTGATTGATATCCTAAGTCCCAAAATCAACAAGTTGTGCAACCAAGAATGTATCAAGATACAAGTAATGCATTAAACCATATTCCATGCACAACCAAGATTTTGGAACACAAAACTCATGCCCTAAGTTCATCAACTATCATGGCATGTGAAATGTAAAGAAATCATGATATGCATCTATATAGACTACAACCAAGATATATGTAGTATATGGAATCCATTGAAGTAAATATACCACAACTATAAGATACATGATTCAATTACTTACTAAGCAACACATAGATAATTAGACCATTCCAAGTCAATTATGTAAATTCATTAAGTACATTAATGAAAATAAGATACAAGGGGTCATGATTAAATCGATGGAAGCATAAAAGGGAATTTAATCTACTTAAGGGATTAAATTATCAAAATTTCAAGACAAGTCTAAATATTCTACGAACAAGGACAAGTTCAAAATCAAGTTACAAGTTCATTTTATACAAGACACAACCATGTGAATTTAGTTCCATACAAAGGAATAATTAAGTATAAGCTTCAAAACTTATCCGATTATTCTCAAATTGCTACACGTGAAGGAACTTGTCAAGGAAATCATGAATACCAAGTTAGAAACTTAATCAAGTGCATGAAACTATTGAATGAATTTTAATTAATTCCTTTAATTAAAATATCTAGATTTTGAAACTCAACCAAATACTCTCAAATTAAAGTATGTTATTAAACATGTCAAGACTTAATTTAATAGCATGATACAAGTGATTTCTATGCAAGATACTGCTTTGAGTATTAAACTTTAATACAAGAAAAATAATAAATGAAAGGTTTCAAAACCTAATCAAATATTCTCGATTTAATATATGTGAAACTATATGGCATGCACATCTATAATATCAAGTCGGAAATCCAATGAAATGAATAGTACACTTGGAATAAATTAATTAATTCAATTAATTAAATATTACTAGATTTCAAAACATCTCCGATTACTCTTAAATTCACTTATGTTGAAGAGCATGCTAGAGCCTAATATAATATAACATCATATATTGATTTTAAGCTAGTTAAGGCCACATGAATTAAATATTTTCTCAAGAAAAATATTAAATAAAAGTTTCAATACTTGTCTAAATGCTTTCAATTTAATATATGTCAATGATCATATCATGGAGTAATATAATATCATGTCACAAGCTTAAAACATGCTATAGCCCACCGGGAGAATCAAATCTCATACAAGAAAATAAATAAATAAAAAATTCTAGACTTGATATCCAAGCATGTAAATGAGTTGTATAGGTATCCATAGCATATAATATAACAAGAATATAAACTATAATACCCCCTACCTCAATTTGAGATGAAAATCTCAAATTCCCACCGAAAGAAAAGTGCTCTGAATCCAACGATGACGCGGGGTTTTGTCGGGGACAACATAGTGAATAAGAATCCCAAGGAAGCCCCATTAATATCACAACTTAACTTCAAACCCAAACTCCAAAAATGGTCAGAAATGGGTTCTAATAAGGGGGAAAGGTAGAGCACGACAAGGCGAACAATAAACGTTAAGGCCGAAGACTTTTCACCAAGGAAAAGTGGTTCAAAGGAGGAGAGAGAAGGTGGCAGCCATGGTAGCCATGGAATCCGGCCGAGAAAGAGGAGGAAGATGATGAAATCTGACTTTTTGACTTTAAGTCCCCTATTTATAGAAAACCCCAAAAAGTGGCCCGAAAGGGTCCCGCCGGGTCTGGAAAAGTGGAATTTGAGCAGACGTGCTCAAAAGGTAAAACTCCGTGAACAAAAAAGATTCAAAATGAGAAAATATGATCAGCGAAAGAAATGGCGTCAAAAATCGAGTCTGGAGTAGAAAGATATGCCCAAACAAGTTCGGCGGCAACCGGTGTCAGAAATCCCTAAAACTGGGGAAAACGTTCGAGAGGAAAATCTAAGAGTCCATGACTCAATGAAAAGTGAAAATGAATCTCGTACGAGGATCCAAACTCAAAATAAAGTATTTTACAATAACTTTCGTTAATTGCACAATGCCCTTACAAAAAGGGTTAATTACAAAACTGCCCCAGAATGAAAATATCTTCTAAAAGATATTTTCTTATATACCTCTAAAATAAATATCTTCAAAAGATATTTATGAAAAATACCCCGAGAAAAGAAAAAGATTTTAAAGAACTGTGCATCCATGTCTCTATGGACACCGGGAGTAACTTTTCTGCAAAAGTAAATGTACGTATTTCGTGGAAACCACTTAGAATGAAGATACGTGAAGTCAACAACCAACTCTGAGCATGAGAAGTGAGGTTGTGCCGAAAAGTGACAAACGGGGAAAAGACGAAATAGAGAAAAGGACAAAATAGGGAAAATGACAAAAAAGTGAATAGTGTCCAGAAAGTGAAAATGTGAAAATGACTCGGTCCTTCAAGGAAGTTGTTAATCCACACGAAAGAGTCTCAGAAACCATTTCTAAGCACTCGAGATGACACTAAGCAACGAGAAACAGAACTCAGAAAAGAAAATTAAACGGAAAAATTTTATCCGTAAAATTTCAGGAAAAAGGAAAAGAAGGAAAATGACCGGGTCATTACATTTATTGAATACCATGACTAGCAACTGTGAAGATGGTGTTGAAGGTGCTGTCCACTGGTGGGTCTCTAATAACATGGGTGGTCTCTGTTTTGTTCGCCGTTGATGATGATGGTGTTATGTCCATAGCATGGATGATAGGGGTATTTTAATATATTTACAGCTCCGGTACAGGTAAATAAGCAAAAAGGACTAATTCACACACATTTTTTTGATAAAGAGATGGTTAACAAATGACAACGCTCTTGCGAGAGGTCGTTTCACAAGGTCAAAATATGATTGTGGTTTTGGAAGCTTGGAAAGTCAAATTTACATTTATAAAACCACTAATACTACTAATGAAGTATAGCGAGTAAGGATCGTCCGTAGGGATTAAACACGTAGTTAGAATCTAACTTCAACTCTGTGGATCATAAGATTGCAAAGAGAGGTTTGGTTGGTTGATTACACTAAGTTCAATTAAATGGAAATGCAAGTAAATTAAACTAAAGTGAGTTAGGGGTTTAAGAGAAGAGAAGAGAGGCTTAGGGCATTGGAACCACCACCAAGCTCTTCACAAATCCACATACTTTTAACTAATTGGGAAAAACATTCTTGCGAACAAAATGCGATTAGTAATTGCAATATTAAGCATGGACCATCAAAATCAAGCATGAATTATCTACCTAACCTACAAGTAAACTAAATGTAGCACAACCCATCAAGTTTAAGCATGTCCCATCAAATTAGTAACAATAGTAACACACATCAATCTAGAGAATCATGAAATTTGCAATAATAAGCAATGGAATATCAAATTCAAGCATAGATTGTCTACCTAAGAACAAGTAAACTAATGTGTAGCACAACCTATCAAGCCCAAGCATAATCCATCAAATTAATTGACAAATCCATTCAATGAAAACTATGCATAGTCATCACTAAATCCTCAAATAATCACACATAGACATACAACCAACATAGAGAATTACTAGAAAGAATTTAACAATAGAAATCAAAGGAGAACCCACGATTCATTATATACACAAGACTATAACATTAATCACAAGATAAATTTCTCAAAAAGATGAAAGATAAGGATTTAGATTACAAGCTTGTGGCTTGTCTAAGCCCTAAGAGAAGTCTAGCCAATCATGGAGGAGGTGAATGTGGTCATGGAACCCTCAAGGGTAATCTCCAAATATGACTCCATCTTCTTCCTCTTCTTCTTTGTTGAATTCTAGAGAGAGAGAGAATGTGTAGATCTTGAGATGTGTTTTTGGTGCCTATCCACTCATCTTTTCTTCTAACCCTAATCTTTAACTTTTCTAGAGAGAAAACTAATGAAAATATCAAAGTTACAATGTAAAAAATAAAGCATACAAAAAAAGATATTTTACAAAATGGTTCAATCCCCTTTTTGAATAAGCTCCTTGGAATGCAAAACAAGTTAGAAAATGAGCCCAAAATGAATTAATCCTGTAGCCATTTGGTAGGTGAAGATTTGGTGAAGTCGGGAATAAAACAGCTTACTGTTAGGCAATCTGCGATTGATCGCAGAAATTCACGATCGGTCGTAAATTCTGCGATCAATTGGGATGATGTGGTAGCCTTATCTTGACAACTGGTGGCCTTATCTGCTGACGTGGCATTACGAAATATTGTACTTTTCTGCGATAGATTGTGACTTGAACGACCGATGATGTGGCGGCCTTATCTCTTGCTAACGTGGCTATGAACGATGACATGGCTTGCGATTGATTGTAACCTAAGTTACACAATCCATCTTAACAGGTGTCGCTTTTACGCTCCGAGCGCGCTCATGCTCTCACGCTCCGTGCGCGCTTTCGCTCAAATTCTCACTACTTACGACTTAATTTTGCCGCTTTCACGCTCCCGTTCTCGAATTCACTTTCACTCCCGCTCCCGCTTTATGTGACTTAAATCGTAACCTTTGCCTTGGCATTTTTTCGACTTTTTTTCGGATTTTCTCGATTTTACTCGGTGGATTTGCTTGACTCCAAAAAGGCTTAATAGACTATTTTTAGCCCGTTTAAATTTTATTGACTTGAAATCGACAAAATTAGAACTGAAATGGGAAAATAAAGATAGACGAAGGGACTAACATACCCTAGCTTAAGGCTAAAATGTGCAACATTTAAGCACTTATCAACAAATATGAGGGGGTTTTACGCACAATATACTAAATTGTTTTACTTGTGTGCCAAAAATCCGAATCTAACTCCCGCAATATGAAAAAATAAAATAAAAAACACAATTGCCATAGAAGGAGTACAAAACTATTCGTACAATATATATATATATATATATATATTGTGATACCTCCAGATTCCCGAATGCGGGTTGGCCAGGCCCACGCATAAATACCCGAGGATATTAAAACAAATTGATAATAAACGAACACAGAGTACAAAAGAATAAAGAAGAATAAATAAAATACTGACAAGAAACTAAAATGATAATCTAATAATAAACCTCATAACATATTTCCATTAATTAATAAACTCTTCTGATACAATTAATCCTCCAACATACAACTCGGGAATCCATACTGTGTGGACCCCTAGAAAATCCAAACTAAACAAATGGCAACAATAACTGTCTAAATCAGGAAACTGAATCATAAAAGAACTCCTATGTAGCATCGGAAGAATGAAGTAGACTGATCCCCGCTCAGCACGAACAACCTCTACTCCTGACGAACACCTGAAAAATAATGGTAGGTCAGGCCCACAAACAAGTTCTACTCTACTACAGTCCAAGCAGAGATCCGATACACGTATACATCCTAGTCAATCCAACAGTAACTAGTAGTCCGTATATATATATATACACACACACTAAAGGAACCTCACTAGACTATAGGGTTGTCTCAACCTGAATAGTAGGCAACATGCAAAACGCACATATAGTGGGCATGAGTACCTAGACCTACCAGGGTACACAACTACACTATATCTAGCTACACATCCCTGGCGATATACGCACCCTAACCACTGATCCTGAGACTCAAGCTCATATCATGACACCATACTTATATATATATAATATAGTAACCATCCTATCCAGTATAAATTAATCCTCCATAAGTCATTCAACTTGTTCAGCTGACCTGACTTGAATATAAGTAGGACTTAACATGTTAGTTAATCCATTCCCTTATATAATAAATTAATCCTCCATAAGTCATTCAACTTGTTCAGCTGACCTGACTTGAATATAAGTATAACTTAACATTTTAGTTAATTCATTCCCTTATATAATAAATTAATCCTCCATAAGTCATTCAACATGTTCAGCTGACCTGACTTGAATATAAGTAGGACTTAACATTTTAGTTAATCCATTCCCTTATATAAAATAGGTAGGACTTAACTGATAAGTTAATCCGTCCCTAGAATGCCATCGTCCCATACCGGTGCATTAAATCACACAATCCAACAATTGATGTAATAATTAAAGAAATACATCAAACATTCCAGAAATAACTATGATAATATGATATCAAGTTATCACATAATATGAATGACTTATTATTTATTTAAGCTTCCTATATCATATGTCCTACACAAACTGAATCTTATACATGATGATATTTTATTATATCGTCAAATAAGCATTCTTCATATCCAATTCATCATACACATTTAATCTCAATTGTTAAAGCATTTTAAAAGATTAAATCCACTCGTTTGTTTAAAACATTCAAATAGCAAGCATCGTTATGATTGAGTGTATTTAAATTTATTTAAACCCAAACCTAGTCCCTATTTAATGTTCAGGAATCCTAGGCATGTTTCTACGTTACATCATTCCACAGATATGAAAAATATATAATTCAAACATGTAAAAATTCACACCAGAAATCAAATCAAAATCATGCATTTATCAACTTATAACACAAGAACAGATATAAACCAATTTCATAAAAACCTATACTTTAATCCAATTAAACATGCATAATTATTTAATTTTATGTATTTAATAAATCCTGGAATTTCCTAGGCATGTACAGAAATACGAATCAAAGGGAAAGAGATACAAGAAAAACTTGTCTTAAACTTTCGGATCGAAAGTTAAACTTCTTCTTCCTTAATCTTCTCTCTACAGGGTTTTTTTCCTCCTTCCTTCATTTTCCTCCTTCCCTCTCTAACTCTCTCTCTCTAGAATATATCACGTGAATATTTCTAGCCCCTTTTTACAACCTATAGCTATATATTTATAGGTTAAATAAAATAACCCTAACCCTTTTCCCAATTCAAGTCAACTTAAAAAAAATATATATATTAAAATATTAAAAAGGTAAGTAAAATATGTTACGTATATAATTTATGTATATCTTTATTAAATAAATAAATTATACACATCCCATTATTTTTTAATGGATTATCCAATAATACTTAAGTTACCATAATATTATAAAGTAACTTAAAACATAACACGTATCAAATCTATGTATATTTTTATTATTTAAATATAAAACATATACATAAGATTAAATATTACTACCCAAGTTACCATAAAAGTAATTAATAAATTACTTTCCCTTTTATATATTTTAAAAAGGTAAGTAAAATATGTTACGTATATAATTTATGTATATGTTTATTAAATAAATAAATTATACACATTCCATTATTTATTAATGGATTATCCAACAATACTTAAGTTACCATAATATTATAAAGTAACTTAAAACATAACACGTATCAAATCTATGTATATTTTTATTATTTAAATATAAAACATATACATCAGATTAAATATTACTATCCAAGTTACCATAAAAGTAATTAATAAATTACTTTCCTTTTTATATATGTATATAATATATATCTATATATATACATACACAACTATCCACGGGTAATAATCCACACACATCCAACCTCTTATCCAAGTAGTCCATGAGACCCAATTGGTTAGCCCATTACTACTAACCATAACCATAAAAGAAAAATAAAATAAAATAAAAAAATAAAAAAATATTTAATTTACAATTAATCAAAACACCATTTAAGCACATAATCTAATTAAACAATTAACACATAGACATATACAAATAATACATAGACACGTAATCAAATAATCAAGAAATACCTAATTCAATTAAACACATAAGTAATTAGTTAAATAATCAATTAAATAATTAACAATACAATTAAAACAAATAAATAAATACCGAGACTATCCTTTTAAAAGTAGGGGTATTACATTCTTCCCCCCTAACAAAAGGAATTTCGTCCTCGGAATTCGCCCTTACTTTTTTTCATTATGCTTAAAAACTGTGAGCGAAATACATCCTCATATTCCCAAGTAGAAGCAACCTCACTATAAGGGCTCCACTTAACTCCATTATACCAAGTGGTATACAGGATTCCTATATTTTAAGAAACACAATAATCATACGATGCGTAGGTTGTATCAACGTAATCCTCCCATGTCGACAAGAGAATGATCTGCATACCTCTAAGTGCCATAGAATATACGCACAAACTCCTACGTACCCAGCGCTAATAATTCGGTAACGCTAATTCAGAGGCGACTGCCTCAATTGCGAAACACAATCTTTTAAAAGTCAATGTAATAAGTAAAATTGACCTTTCTCCAAAAATCGTCGTTCTTCCTACATGGAAAACAGAACGAGCAAACTACTCCCTGATAGAAAAACTCTAGTATACGAGTTTAACTATTTACAACATCCCGCTGTCGCCTCCCAACCGCGCGCAGTTCAATACAAAGGGAAGTATCTGTTTCCGGCATATTTTTAAATGAAGTCGAGGTCTGATTGTACAACCCTTACTTCCATTTCCAACCAACAAATGAGAGGTATGCATTGTGAAAGATACAAAACCTCCAAAGTTGTCACTCGAACCTTCTTGTGCTAACAATATCACAGACAAAATTCCGACAAGTGCAGTAAACACTTCCAACTGCCTATGAAAATTTAGGATATACGCCTCAAACATATCCTGTATGGTCTAATTTAATCTCTCGATTAATTCCTCCGTCTATAGATATGAAGTAGAGCTGCTGCTCCAAAATCTTCATAAAGCTTTTTCAAAATAGCACTTTGCATCCACTAATATGGACATCCACATGTTATAACACCACTATCACTGAACTATAGAACTACTATGAAGTTCTAAAATAAGCATCACTCAAATTTATGTCCTCAAGCGATCTTTCTCAATCCACCACTCGGATTCCATATGAAAAATTAAAATTCCAAATCAATTTCGATCCTTCCAACTGACCGTCACTCCTGTTTAGTTCAACTTCCATATTTGTTATAAGAAGTGGCTAAAGATTCCTATGATATCCGATGATCAACTTTCCACCTTTGTAGCAGGTTTTACACTTAGGGCAATTATATACACGTCCCTATCCGTACCTGTTCACCAAAACTGACATTTAATGTCGTGATGTACCTTCTAACCATTTGGGTATACCAAGAAAAATTATAAATTTCCATCTCAGTCGCCCGACCGTCATATCACTATTTACAGAAACTGCTAACTCTCCTCCAGTACCTTAAACTCCTTCTCTAGGGTCAGCTCCAATATTTAAAATTGACCTCCTGAACTACCTTGATAATAACAAGTGTTATTATTACACCTGCTATACATTCAACTGATAACTCATCAACGAACCGAAAGATTTAAATATCTTATCGGTTGTTAAGGGCATCCACTTCCATAATTGCTTCCACTAGACGGAACTTGATATAAAATGTGAATTACCACTTCTATCTATCTAAACCATCTTGTGATCCATTCTATTCATATGAACTAAAGTCCTACCAGTTCGAAATAGACAAGAACTAAGCTGACCTAACTTATCAGTCAACCAATATCCCATCCAGAATCATGAGCCTTGTGCGAAGTCAGCAATCCCTCAACTAAATTCGTGGAAAATGCTCTCTCATTTCCACTTCAATATAGGGAATAGCTGTAAATGATCTAGTGATCTCTGATGGTCCATCTAGACTATCTAATAAAAATTACAATGGGAGACAAAATCACTATGTCCCCCTTCCTGCCTGTCCTCCAAACATCTGCTTCATACTGTAAAGTATCATATTTCCACTAAGATAAATAAAGAACTAAGAGTTGTGAAATTCAGTCCTTGCATCCTCTATCCAATTTATCTGCAGAAAGTATCGTTAATCCGGTACCACCAGCTTTCGTCTGTACCCATTGTTTAAATTGGAGTATCTTCAAAAGCGAATTCTGTAACTAAATCTATCCACTACTGATCTGTGATAAACTTACCGATATTGCAAGTCAATCGGTAATTCCATTTATCAATAATCAACTATGACTTTAACTCAACAAAAGTCAACAAACTACGACATTTCCATACATACCATGCACCTCATCTTTATATAAGTGTTTGGTCTCACCATCTTATTTTTGACACACCCTGCTTCTTTAAGACAAGTTAATGACAATCAACTTCTTTGTCTAACTTCAAAAGAATATGAAATCTTTCTATCATCTACATAAGTCATCAATTTCCTTGCAACAGCTAATTGTTGCAAATTGTGACTAAAAAAATAATTCCATATTATTTATGGAAATGAAGAGACTTAGTTTCCTCCTCCATGTGCAACACCGGCAAATTCCTCTTAATGACACACCCTCTTGAATAAATTCTTGATTAAGAATTTATTGATGAATATTTATTCAGTCTCCTATCCTCACTCGGTGTCATTCCAATAAGTACTTAATCCCATACTAAATTCTCCTTCTGATTTGGTAACAATTTCTGAAATTTTCAAGAAGATGTTCAGCAAATCCAGCACCTCTGATATATCATCATGGCGTTACAGTGGTCTTTATTTACCACTACCTCACGCATACCGAAACATTAACAATCACCAATATCATGGCATTGTAATATAATACGAATCCATACCAACGTAAAGTATATCAAACTAATCGTTCTAAATTGTTTGACTCGTAGTGATGATTTAATTATCCCATCCCAAAACACACCATAATGACACACGTCCAGGTTCAATAGATTGGCTAGATTTATGTGTATCTACCAAATCCTACGACCGTATACTCACAAATCTAGCGTAAATAACGCTATTACACCATGTTATTAAAACAATAATTGGCTGATCACACCCTTATGTCCCCAACTAAACCACATACCAAATCCCGAGTAATTAACAAAATAAATAAATAAAACACGTATGATAAACACAATAGAACAAAATATACTCCTACTTAGGACATCGTTCTTTCTAGAAAAGAAAGTCTCCTTTGAAATCAACCTTACTAGATTGTTTCAAAAATTTCTTTTATAGTTTCGTAAATAATCATTCAACCTCGAAACATATCCTTTAAAACATTGCTTAAAAGCACAAATGTTTGCCTAAGCAAATACCAAGGGCTTAACCCTCATCCTCCTTATATGCGGAATGTAAACTGTCTAATTTGACTTTATAAATCGAATTAGAACGTCACAACATAATACCAATGCCTTTTTGTATGTGATTTAAAAATTATGTATTTCGTTCTGATAAGAACACATCCGATCCCCAAACTCCTGAACAATACTTCTTATATACCTCTTTTAGAGATGATAAGAAAGCTTAATTATTTGAAGATTGATCAACTCCAATTCTACTAATAACATTCGCTATACTATTAGCAATTCAGATCACCTCGCACGATCATCCATCTTCAAGATTTAGTACCCTCTCTACTGGATGCACATAAATCTCCTCCATTAGGATCCTCTTCGGCTCTTACTCTTCGCTTGTCTCCTTTTTGAGACCAACTGAAGTCGTGTTGACCCCGATATGCGGTGATCTATCACGTACACCTAAATCCTTCCTTAGCTTATACTTTTAAAGTAACGCCAAATGAACCTAAACCATCGATCCCTAACTCTGCCTTCTGGCAACGAAATCGATAACGTACTCCTTTACTCCTTTGGCTCTTTACCACTTTCGCCTTGAACCCATCCTTTTCCTAGTGCCAACCATTCTATGACTACAAAATATAATTGACATCAGCTCTTCCTAACAAATCGTAAATAAAGTACAACGAATCCTAATACGGGCTCTAAGTTTTAAGAGACGCAACGCGGAAGTTACATAACGAAAGACACTCCTAAGGACACTTGAACCTAGAGTGCTCTGATACCAACTGTGATACTCCCGGATTCCCGAATGCGGGTTGGCCAGGCCCACGCCCAAATACCCGAGCATATCAAAACAAATTGATAATAAACGAACACAGAGTACAAAAGAATAAAGAAGAATAAATAAAATGCTGACAAGAAACTAAAATGATAATCTAATAATAAACCTCATAATATATTTCCATTAATTAATAAACTCTTCTGATATAACTGATCCTCCAAAATACAACTCGGGAATCCATACTGTGTGGACCCCTAGAAAATCCAAACTAAACAAATAGTAACAATAAATGTCTAAATCAGGAAACTGAATCATAAAAGAACCCCTATGTAGCATCGGAAGAATGAAGTAGATTGATCCCCGCTCAGCACGAACAACCTCTACTCTTGACGAACACCTAAAAAATAATGGTGGGTCAGGCCCACAAACAAATTCTACTCTACTACAGTCCAAGCAGAGATCCGATACACGTATACATCCTAGTCAGTCCAACAGTAACTAGTAGTCCGTATATATATATATACACACACACTAAAGGAACTTCACTAGACTATAGGGTTGTCTCAACCTGAATAGTAGGCAACATGCAAACCGCACATATAGTGGGCATGAGTACCTAGACCTACCAGGGTACACAACTACACTATATCTAGCTACACATTCCTGGCGATATACGCACCCTAACCACTGATCCTGAGACTCAAGCTCATATTATGGCACCATACTTATATATATATAATCTAGTAACCATCATATCCAGTATAAATTAATCCTCCATAAGTCATTCAACTTGTTCAGCTGACCTGACTTGAATATAAGTAGGACTTAACATTTTAGTTAATCCATTCCCTTATATAATAAATTAATCCTGCATAAATCATTCAACTTGTTCAGCTGACCTGACTTGAATATAAGTAGGACTTAACATTTTAGTTAATCCATTCCCTTATATAAAATAGGTAGGACTTAACTGATAAGTTAATCCGTCCCTAGAATGCCACCGTCCCATACCGGTGCATTAAACCACACAATCCAACAATTGATGTAATAATTAAAGAAATACATCAAACATTCCAGAAATAACTATGATAATATGATATCAAGTTATCACATAATATGAATGACTTATTATTTATTTAAGCTTCCTATATCATATGTCCTACCCAAACTGAATCTTATACATGATGATATTTTATTATATCGTCAAATAAGCATTCTCCATATCCAATTCATCATACACATTTAATCTCAATTGTTAAAGCATTTTAAAAGATTAAATCCATTCGTTTATTTAAACATTCAAATAGCAAGCATCGTTATGATTGAGTGTATTTAAATTTATTTAAACCTAAACCTAGTCCCTATTTAATGTTTAGGAATCCTAGGCATGTTTCTACGTTCCATCATTCCACAGATATGAAAAATACATAATTCAAACATGTAAAAATTCACACCAGAAATCAAATCAAAATCATGCATTTTTTAATTCATAACACAAGAACAGATATGAACCAATTTCATAAAAACCTATACTTTAATCCAATTAAACATGCATAATTATTTAATTTTATGTGTTTAATAAATCCAGGAATTTCCTAGGCATGTACAGAAACACGAATCAAAGGGAAAGAGATAGAAGAAGAACTTGCCTTAAACTTTCGGATCGAAAGTTAAACTTCTTCTTCCTTGATCTTCTCTCTATAGGGTTTTTTTCCTTATTCATTCATTTTCTTCCTTCTCTCTCTAACTCTCCATCTCTCTAGAATATATCACGTGAATATTTCTAACCCCCTTCTACAACCCATAACTATATATTTATAGGTTAAATAAAATAACCCTAACCCTTTTCTCAATCCAAGTCAACTTAAAAAAAAAAATTAAAATATTAAAAAGGTAAGTAAAATATGTTAAGTATATAATTTATGTATATCTATTAAATAAATAAATTATACGCACCTCATTATTTTTTAATGGATTATCCAATAATACTTAAGTTACCATAATATTATAAAGTAACTTAAAACATAACACGTATCAAATATATGTATATTTTTATTATTTAAATATAAAACATATACATAAGATTAAATATTACTACCAAGTTACCATAAAAGTAATTAATAAATTACTTTCCCTTTTATATATATTAAAAAGGTAAGTAAAATATGTTACGCGTATATGTTTATTAAATAAATAAATTATACACATTCCATTATTTATTAATGGATTATCCAATAATACTTAAGTTACCATAATATTATAAAGTAACTTAAAACATAACACGTATCAAATCTATATATATTTTTATTATTTATAAAGCATATACATCAGATTAAATATTACTATTCAAGTTACCATAAAAGTAATTAATAAATTAATTTCCTTTTTATATATGTGTATAATATATATCTATATATATACATACACAATTATCCATGGGTAATAATCCACACACATCCAATCTCCTATCTAAGTAATCCATGGGACCCAATTGGTTAGCCCATTACTACTAACCATAACCATAAAAGAAAAATAAAATAAAATAATGAAATAAAAGAAAATATTTAATTTATAATTAATCAAAACACCATTTAAGCACATAATCTAATTAAACAATTAACACATAAACAAATACAAATAATATATAGACACGTAATCAAATAATTAAGAAATACCTAATTCAATTAAACATATAAGTAATTAGTTAAATAATCAATTAAATAATTAACAATACAATTAAAACAGATAAATAAATACCGAGACTATCATTTTAAAATTAAGATATTACATATATATCTCTCTTGTAAATAAGGATGCCAAAGTTGTCGCAATGGATAAGTCCTCCTCATAACATTTTCTCGCATTTAAAGTCGGAATGCAAGAGCCACTCAATGGCACATCCAGACCCTTTCGGACCTAATACTTGGCGAAACACCGTATCAAAGACTCATATCAACCTTTACGAATAAGGGGGTTTCAACCCAAAATGTTATGAAAGGCGGGGTTGTATTTATATATGTGTGAAACGTCTCGAATTGTTTTCTTTCTTTCGAGTCGTGTATCATTGCTAAAGGAATTCATCGTTGTCGAATGAGCTCCAGACAACTCCATCACGAACTCAGCGAAACCCTATCATCCATTCTTGATTGTGAGCGAAACCCTAGTTATTTGATTTGTGAATATTTGAGGATTTTTGGTGTGAAAGAAAGAAATCCATAAAATTCAAACTTGAATCTTCAACAACATCATCATCATCATAATGGTCACTTGTCTCTTTTCAAGTTCACGAAGGCGTAGTTGGATATCTGTGTTGAGGGACAAACGCAGCCTCGAGCTGCCGGAAAAAGCAACGAAGGCAGCAAATTGGGATCGGAAAATCTCTCGGCAACTTCAACAGACGCCGGTGAGAGTGCTGGGAACATGAAGGCACATGTTTAATCCTAGAATCAGCTTCATTTTCTTCCGAATTATGTTCGATATAAACTTTCTAGAGGGAGAAAATAAGCATTCAAATCTTCGATTGCTCTGAATCCAACACAAGATACGAATTCCAAACGCTCGTTTTTTGCTCTCTCTAGCTCTGCACCCAACGATCCGTTTGGCAATCAAAGATATCCGAACCAAGGTGTGTGCTTGTGAACAATATTTGTGGATTTTTGGTGTGAAAGAAAGAAATCCATAGAGTTCAATCTTGAATCTTCAACAACATCATCATCATCAGAATGGTCACTTGTCTCTTTTCAAGTTCACAATTTTTTTCGATGCAGAGGCATATTGGGATAAGGTTTGGACTCTCAACATTTGATTGTTCATGTTGTATCTAAATTGTTCATTGGATAATATTATTTGATCATATCTTGTTCATCTCAATCTTAGGTTGATTTGTTTCTTTTTGTTTCTGCAGCTCCTGCTATGTTAAAGAGGCCATTCCAATTTTGCTATATACTGTGCTGATCTTTTTCTGTATTCTTTCTTATAGCTGTTTATATAATTAGGACAGATTGGTTCTCTTATTAATCCATCAGAATTATAATATAATAACAGTGATGGCCCTAATACTAGTGTAACTTAGGTGGGTTAATTACCTAGTTATATATCATAATCATTTTTGTCATCGCGGTACTAAGTGGTTTACCTTGGTCTCAGTGGTTTTTCTACATCCTAAAAAGTAATCCCTCATTCATCCTCATTTATTTGGAACTTTCATTTAAATTTAATTTTTTTTATTAAATTTTTTTTCGAACAGGGATTTATTGACAAGTTTAGTTTGTTGATATTTTTGATGTTCTAACAAAGTATTGCCGGAGATTTGTGTCTTTATCTACTTCAGTGCAGTTCAAGGTAATGGACTTAGGGTTGCGTCTTGAATAAGCTTGTGAGTCAATTGGAAAGATAGCTTTTATGTGTATGATATAAAAATGAAGTTTCTTTGTTATAATTTTAGTGGTATATTTTTTAATTATTGTCTTGCAACTATTTGAAGCCAATGTTAATGTGGTAGACAAAAATTTGAAGCTAATGTTAATGATAATAAAGATTCAAATAGCATTGACAAAAGTGGAAATAAACAAAAAAAGGACACTGTATTCACAACGCAGAAAAATTTAGTCACATACATGAAGCATGCTGCCTGATGCATTTACTAGCTTAATTTATTACTTTTGATAACTTATCAAAAAAAAAAATTAATTTATTACTTTTGATAAAGATCTCAAATTCTTTGCTTGCTTCATCTAACAGAATAATGCTTACACTAGCTTTTATTAATTTATTACATTTGATAAAGCTCTCAAATACTTTGCTTGCTTCATGTAAGTGAATAATGCTTACACTCCATCTCTATATAGCAGTTTAGAGAGGGAGAGACTCTACATTCCAGCTCTAGTACTATCTGATATTGGGATTGATTGACTAGAGCTAAACACATCTACTCCACCGTGTTAGAGATTCTCTAAAACTTTCACACCCCTAATCTCCCCTTGTCCTTCCATTAATATTATTAATGGCTTCCTCAAAGTCTGCGTCATTTGTAAAGTACCCATATCCGGAAGAGGTTAATGTGAGGGACTTTGTTCCTGTCATCCTCTCTAAACAAAACTATTTTGTGTGGAAAAAGCTGATGCTTCGTCTTTTTGAGAGTCAAGGCTTGGTTGGTTTCTTCAATGGCAAAGTTCCGGCACCACTTGAAAGGATCACAGTACCAAATAGTGATATTATCTCGAAGGAGATGGAGAACAAGGATTACCAGGATTGGAAAAGATCAGACGCGCTGTTACAAAGATGGGTTTTAGCGACGATCAGTGAAGATGTTCTTCCAAATATGGTTTGCTTGAAAACTGCTAAAGATATTTGGTCAAAGTTAATTTCCCTGCATGAAAGAAAAATAGGTAAGGTCATGACTTAATTATGTGAATGATTACATAAAAAATATTGGGTACCCAGGGGTACCACAATGTAGTACTCCGAATAGTTATTTCCTATTATGAAGAAAAATAGTTAATTTTCTCAAACTCATCCTCTTTTGCAGAGTACCCATTCCCAGCAGAGATCAATGTGAGGGACTTTGTTCCCATCAAGCTCTCTGTAGATAACTCTTCTACGTGGCAAAAGTTGATGCTTCGTCTTATTGAGAGTCAAGGCTTGGTCGGTTTCATCAACGGGCAGGTTTCACAACCAGTTAAAAGGATCATGGTACCAGATGATGGTGGTAATTGCTCTACCAACGTGACAACGGAGATAGAGAATGAGGATTACAAGGCCTGGAAAAAAACTGATGCCCTGCTGCAGAGCTGGATTTTAGGGACGATCCTTGAAGATGATATTGAGCTTGTGTTAGATTACGAAACCACAAAAGAAATATGGGAAATGATCAACTGGAACTTCAATCCTGACTCCTCTGGTGAAAGTAACACTGGTAAGGCTTATTCTTCTAATGTTTTGCAGTGCACTTTCCTAGTTTTTGTTATGTATTTTTCTTGTTTTTGTTTTGTTATGTTCTTATAGTTTTGTTTTGAGAAATTGTAATTCTTGTAAACGGTTTAAAATTGAAATTCTTACAAGTTCTCCAATTTATTTTATCCAGTCTCTTTTAATGGGGTTTGTAAATGTTTCTATTGATATATATATTGCCAAAATAATTATTTGTTACGAAATTGGGTCTTACCTAAGTCTAGGAATTTTTGTGGGAATTGTTAAGGCCCCGTTTGGGAAGTGTAGTGTGATGTAGTGTACTGCTCTAGCCTAGAACAGAACAAGTGTTTTGTAGTGTGATGTTCTGAAATGAGAACAAAACATGTTTGGTGTTCCAAGTTTGCTCTACCGAATCATGGAACAAAAACATGGTAGAACATGTTTGGTAATGTATATTGTTCTAAGAAATATGAGAACAAAACATGTTTGGTGTTCCAAAGTGTAACCAAAATTAATTTGATAAATAAAATAATTAAATATGTTGGATTAAAAATGTTTTTAAATAATATTTTCTTCAATGCATTTTTTCTAACTTTATTAAGTATAAAGTAAGAAAAAATGATTGTATTATTTTAACATATTGTTCCTCTATTTATCTTAATTTATTATAAAAACCATTAAAATAAATTAAAAAAATCCAAATATGGAACTGAAATAAAGTTTCAACATATCATAGTTTCATGAATTTTAATATATTACATACACGAGTATCAAAAATATTACAGCATTCGTCAACAATGCCAATAAAAGTTCATGAAATAAAATTAAACTTTCAATATTACATTATTTCTCAACAGCCACAATAATAAACAACAACAACATAAGCAAAAACAACAAAAATATAGTTATAGTAAGACAACAACAACATCCATAGATAATGTAGTTTTGCCGATTTTGTTGAGCTTGCATAACAGCAACTACATCCTCCAACTCTTCCTGCACATGACCACCCACTGGCAGACGTTGGTGCATGTCATCCAACCATATAATTTTTCAAACATTGTCAACATTGTCAGCAAACATTGTCAGCATTGATATCTATCTAATTACATAGTTTTAATAAAAATGTGTTAAAAGGGTCATTAACAATTGTAATCTTAGCCAATAACATCGTCTTAACTACACAATTATAATCACGCCATTAAATGCAAAAACAATTTGAGTTGTTTTACTTACATAGTCCGATAATTAGACACATCCTATTATACTCACGTAAGTTGGGAATAATGTCATCGGATTTACCATTTTTCTTTCACATTTATCTCAACATTAAAGCAAACATATACGCCTTTTTGTCTAGGCCCAGGCTCGAACCTCAAGTTATACAACTAGTCCAAAAGCCCTTTGATTATTTGATCTTTCATTGTTAAAGTGTATAAGATAGAATCCCAAAACATTATACAAGGGGTTAGATCTATTTTCTTGTTTTTCATACTTCTTATTTCAGTTCATTCCTTATTTGTAATCAAACATTTCTTTATGCCCAGGTCCTCTATAGTTTTGTCTTTATGACCTCGTCAAAAGTTTTACAATTATTAATCATATGTGTTTTGTCCACTAATTAAGAATGGTAACTTTTTTCAAGTATCAACTAAACAATTCGACTAACAATTCGACTAAAAATAGACCAATAAATATATTCATATGATTTCACGTGGCATTTTTTCGATGCCTGTTAATCACCTTTCATTCACATTGATTTGTTGGTAATATTTTACGTTTTAGAGCCAAACAGCACTTAAATCTTGGAAGTTACATTATGACAAATTAGGATCGAAAGAGTTCATTAGCAAAAGGAAATTCTTGAAATTTTGAAATGATATCATATGATAGTTGGAAAGAGAATCTCTCCTTATGTAGATACTGAAATTTCAATTCAAACCAACAATATAGATAAACAAACAGTGCTATGGTCAACATCAGATCTGAATGAGTAAATGAATTGGGTGTTAGCATTTAAGTCCGACCGCAAACCACCCGACCAGAAACAGTTAATATCGATCAGACCCGGTCCTTGATCAGGTGAAAATACAATAAACCGGTATATTGAACTCCTGAACCTTCATGGGACACTAGAAACTAGGAAATGAACCTTGCCAAAGTTCATTGAACTTTGAACCTCCATGCAGAAAAACAGAAAATAGGAAAATGATTCTTCAAACCCGGAAACAAGAAGGGTTGTTTCTCTTGCTCATTCACATTAAAATGGAGCATAATCAATTTAGAAGGGAAATATAACACCGAAAATACATAGGTTTTGGCACTCGTATATTTAACACAACGTAACAGTACAACAATCAAATTATATAAAATCTATTTTCATAAACCTTCATTAATTGTGGAAGTCCCATGGCAATGTAAACCAAACTTATAATCCAATCTATATCAAAGATTAGAAGGAAAAAAAAAAATTACATGGGAACGACTCGGGCCTTGTACATGCAAATGTAAGCCATATGCCAATCGCCTGTAAGAAAAGTAAAGAGAATACATTAAAATGAGAGGAAGAAATATTAGTGACACCAATCTCTACTTATTCTCATTGAGATGAATGTGGAGCAATGTTTTGAATATGGGACTGGATCTGGTGGTCAAACCGTTCAGACCAGGAAACAGACCTCCAAATCCTCCCTCATAAAAACATCTCATCTTTTATTGTGGGTCAGTAAATTCTTCTTACTAAAATAATTACACAATTGAACACACTTGTTCTGTCATTTCACAACTGTTTTGTTGAATGATATATGTCGAGTATAGAGATAGGAATATGTGTGGCTCATATCAAGAACTGAAGAGCATGAGGTCGCGTGATTAACGTGATAGAATCGCTGGAAGACAACAAGTTTTTATATCAAGTATTCAAGTATTCAAAAAATAATCGCTGAAAAATACTTGTTTTTATATAATTAACAACATCCATATATATATATATCAACTCTTCCTGCACACAGGATCATTGACCACAAAGATGCATCAATTTAACAAAAAAATGCACACAGTGGCTATGCCTATATATAATTAATTATATATCTATATATATATATATATGTATACATATATATATATCTATGTATATACAATGCACACAGGATCTAACAGTGTCACCGGGTTGCAATCAAAACCCTTTCCTTCAGTCCACTGTGAATTTTTTGAACATTCCACCACAAAATCCCCATTACTGAACATTTTAATTGACAAACAAATTACAAAATCAAAGCAAGTTAGAAGCTTGATACAAGAGGCTTGGCAGTTTGATGGTCCGGCGAAGCCACAGTACACCATAAATAGAGATACAAGAGAGCATTCCTCAACAAATCAGGCAACAAGGTCTTCATAATTAATTTTTTTTTTCAAGCAAACAAAAAATTAACTCACTTGGTGTCGACGATGAAGGTAAATAGACCGAGAATCGCCTGTGAATCCGAGAGTGCAGAGAGCAGCGGCGAAGCTTGGTTCGCCGGAAAACCCAGAGGTCACAAAGGGGAAGTTTATCTTCAGATCTGCATACACAATGGAACACCGAGAACAAGGATCTTCATTATACATGTGACTAAATTTAGACAGAACAGAATGACTCCATTTATGAAGAAGATGCATGTTTGGAACTCACCGGTGAGAAGAAGACGTTGCCGAGAAGCTTCGTATTTACATCAATGGTGTCGATTTCAACCCTAGATCTCGGAAAGCTCCAGACACAAAAGGGTACACTGTGAATCGCCTCAGTCGTGTAGAGAGAACCCTAGAACAAGATGGACTGATTCTTTACATTTTGTTATGTGGATTCCTTGTTTTTGGGCTGTTGTTCTCCATTCTACAGTGAATAGTAGGCCGACCATAATTTGGGAACACTTTGGAACATGATTTTTTTGTTCCGGAAATTGGCCGAAAAACTGAAATTGTTCTAGCACTATTGGACACAATACAGCCCAAACAAGTTGGTGTCCTCAATAGTGTCCATTTGCACCGTAGGGAAGGGCATAGAACAAGATGGAGCATGCCCCAAACAGGCCCTAAGTGAATTGTTATGTCCAAAGTTTGTAACGAATAGCTTAACATATACTACAAAACCAAATTGTAGTGAATATAATTACATTTGCTACAAAACTAAAATGCGATGACTTTTTGCTACCTGCCTTTGCTACAACTTGGTGACAAAATTTTTGTCTCTAGAATTCTCTTGCTATGAAAACATAACTTTTTCCTGAAAACAAAAAAAAAAATTTGTAGCAAAAAACCTACTTTTTTGTAGTGAAATCACCATGATTACTCTTCTATATTTAAACTAGACAGTTTTCGTTAGTGTGTGTGATAATTATCTAGCTATCAGAAATATGGTGGTCCTTAATCATTATCAAGCACTGATACTACATGTTTTTTGTTTTTTGGGTAAAGCACTGATACATGTTACTACATAGACATGCATGGTACTGGGAAAAAGGACCAAAGAGAGACTGAATAGGATTTTTGATCGACATTATTTTATATAAAAGTTAATCTGGTTGAATAAATGCACAATAAACATAAAAAGTTTTGTTCATGAGTTAATTTTGTATTACTCTTCCTATATTAAATCCTTGAATTTCATAGTTTTTTTTAAAAAAGAAGGTGAATCTAGTGCACAAGGCTTTTGCTATTGCAGGGTCTATAGAGCATCAGACGTATGCAGCCTTACATTCGCTTGCAGAGAAGTAGTTTTTTGTTTCAAACTTAAATTTCATAATCATGAATGAAATAATTAAAAAGATTCTGATCACTAATTTTTATTTGTGTTTTTTCATGACAATGCCATATGAAGAAACAGAAGAAGATCCAACTAGTCAATACTTGCCGCTGCACAAAGCTGCATTGACAGGTGACTGGGAGGCTGCCAAAGAATCTATTTAAAAAAATCCAGGTGCTGAGAGAGCCTTCATCACGAGAACCAAAGAAACAGCACTCATGATAGCAATTAGATCTGCGCGGGGAAACCATTTTGTGAAGAAACTCTTGGAGTTCCTGGCACCAGAGGATTTGGGTCTACGTGATAATGGTGGCATGACAGCTCTACATCATGCTGCAATAGCCGGCAACACTGAGGCAGCCAAGTTCTTAGTGGACAAGAACCCAGACCTGCCCAATTATTGTAGCAATAATGATGTGTCACCTCTCCTCCAAGCTGCTACATTCTGCCGAAGAAAGATGGTTGTTTACTTGTTGGACGTTACTAAGACAGATATTACACCCAAACTATTTGAGGGTATAAATGGTGCTAAACTTGTCAAAGATCTGATACTTAGTGGTCTTTATGGTAAGCAGTATTTCATTTCCATAGAAAATGCTTTTAATTCGAAAGAAGTCAGCATCACTTAGTACAACTCGTTCACCTATAATACTTCTGCACAAGCACATGCCAAAAAAAAAAAAGAAGAAAAAAAGAAAAAGTTTAAAGTAAAACAGTTTCTTACTACTAATGAATTCTTAATTTTATCTAATGTATGTTGCAGACATTGCTCTACTATTAATTCGGTGCTACCCCGAACTGGCATGGGTGCGACCTTATTCGGCCCTGACAATAATTGCTTCCAAAAGTTCTTCTGCGTTTAAAAGTGGAGCACACTTAAACTGGTGGCAAAACTTACTATACTCTTGTTAGTCTCTTAATCTGCTATCTCTCCTCTTTTTATTGTTTATTTTGCTGTACAATTATTTTTTACCTTTGTTGGGGTTGGACGTGCATATCTCCTTGGTTCTTATTCCGTTATTGGTTTGGAAATTTTTTGTTTAAGTAGTAGGAAAAAGAAAAGTTTTAAAATACTATATATAGGAAAGTTGAATCTCCAAATGGCAAAAACTCTGACCTCACATTCTTGAGGCTGAGAGTTTGAATCTCCTTGGGGCCACCCCTTTGTGATTTTCTCGGTACTTGCCTGGTGCATACGGGATGGAGATTATGGTGTGCTTAAGGCCAAACTCACCCATGGTCGACCAAAAAAAAAAAAAAAAGGGTCAAAAGTTCTTTGCAAATATAATACTAAAAATTATGACATTACAAGAGTCCATGACGTAGTAGAACCAAAATAGGAGGAAAATAAATATAATTAATTTAGAGGATCCCTAAAATTCACTAGGAATTTTTTTTTCTAAATTTCATTGTTGTATCAGAACAATAGTAATTCAGTGACTGCAACCTTAAAGATAATAATAAAATTGTTTGGCTTGTAATTCCAAGTCCCAGGAGGCAAGACAAGATTGTTTGGCTTGTAACATGGGTCAAGCTTGCCACAAATGTGAGTGAGTCAAACTATTTATATTTCAGACTGTGGGTAGGTCTTCTAAGGATCGGTTGACTATAAGGGTTTAGGAATAATCGTCATTGACCATTTTCTAAATGCCTTATCGATGAGGGCTTCCGGCAAAAATGAAAGCTCAACAATGAGATTAGAAAACACATATGTGCTGAATAAGAAATTCAACACGCTCATGAAGAAAGACATTCATTAATAGATGGAAAAGTTAAAGTAGTGGTTGCAAGTGATGAAATAAAAACCTTCAATGAGACTTTCTTAGAGAGATTTTTCCCACTCATTCTTATACTAAATTATCGGACTAAAAATAAGCTACAACTACCTAATTTAAAGCCAAAGAGCTACAAGGATTGGGAAACTGAAGAGATGTGATAGATAAAGCTACAAGCTATAAGCCATGATAAGCTAAGATATTGGCTTATTGGATGATAGTGCTAGACCCCCTGCTTGTGGGACTTTTATCTGGTATTTATAAGGGTCTAGCTCTGCTCTTTTTTCTTTTTTTTTTCCTAGTTGGTACTCCCACACTCCCTACCAAGGAATTGTTTGCACCCAAGAGGAGTCGAACCTTAGACTTGATGCTTCTTGAGGCACCAGGGAAAGTGACTTACCGACTTGAGTCAACCCCTTGGGGTATCTAGCTTGGCTTGTTGCTTGGTTCTCTTCATATAACTTTTCATGGGAATCAAGTTTGAAAGCAATCAGTCACGACTGCCCATGGACTCTTCAACTTTTGGCAATCTTATGTTTGACCATGCGTCAGTTTTGTGTGCTACCCATCTCTAGTTGGTGAGCTTCAACCTCTTTATGCTTTGTTGATTCTACTTGTTTACCCATTTTTAGCTTTTCCCAACCATGCTAGCTGAAAATCTAATCTTGTCCATGCCTTGGCTGTTGAACCCTCTTAACGACCTTTAAGCATGATCATACTATTTATTTTAAACTTCTATTCAATTTGCTTAACTTGGTTTCTGGAGCTCTGTTGAATCTTGGGAACTTCACCATTAACTTAAATTAAACTTGTCTTCACATCCTTGGTATTATTATTTTTTTTTGATAAGTTACATCCTTGGTATTATGAATTGAGAAGATGTCTTGGATCACAATTTGATCGAGCTAGGGTTGGTGTTTCTGTTGACCACTATGGTGGTAATGCGCTGTATTGACCACGTGTTGATCCTTGATTCAAACAATTTGTCCCTAGCATGGCAACCTGGGATTTCCAACAATTCATGAGAGTCAAGAGTTGCAACCGAGGAATTGAGACATCTCTGAGTCATGATCTCTTCTGGTCAACAATTCATGATCTCTTTTGGTTAACAATTCATGATCTCAGTCCTCAATCGGCATGGTCAACATATTTCTTAGGACAATTATTAAAGATAATGATCATTTGCTCTTGACCGCTTTGTCTTGAAATTCTCCCCCTTAACCACACTGATTGAGGGATCATTTAATCGACATGTGACTATTACTACTCACAAAGTTATGCCAAATTGTGGTTCGAGCTTAGTCTTTTCTTTCATGATTCTTGATCACAACTTGGACTCTCTATTTGTTCTTCATATACTGAAATCTCTTTGTCAATCTTCACCATTGACATAGGGCATAATCCGAACCACGTAAATTTTTGTGTTGTGTGGTTCATGGTTTTACTTTTTTTGTCTTTTTGTTATGATTAACCACCATCTACTCTAAAAGCTTAAGCTATTAGAGAGGGTGTAACTTTAATATTTAAATCCTTTTAACACGCCCCCTCACGTGTGGCCTTCTTTGGTCCAACACGTGTTTCAGTTTTAATTATCAGGGTGATGGTGAGGGTTGAACACTATGCCTTACTTTCTCTAATACCATGTTAACCACCATCTACTCTAAAAGTTTAACCTATTAAAGAGGATGTAATTTTAATATTTACATCCTTCAACAATTATTGTTCTTGGTATTGAGGTGTTTGTGGTAACACAACTATCAAGATCAATCCCTTATCAACGAGTTGGTCCCATAGAAGGATGCTTTTTATGACTTACTTGCTTGTCTCTTGATTGATTTGACCTTCCTCTAACAGTAACAAGTTGGTCCCATAGAAGGATGCTTGTTAGACTTGCTTACTTGTCTCTTGATTGATTTGACCTTCCTCTAACAGTAGTTTTCCTTGAGATGCTCGACATCCTTTGTGTTCCATGGTTAGTGATTAGTTTCGTTGCAACCAGCTCTCTTGGTTAAGGTTTAGGTAATTGTCTTGCCCTGATTTTTCCTACGACAACATCGTGGGGGAATGTTTATTAAGTTGATGTAGATGAGGATGCCCTTAGAAAAATAAGATTTTTTATGGGACAAAATGTAATATGGCCTTAGGAACATGGAGTCGCTATCTAAAATTGAGTTGTGGTGTGTTAGATCACTTAGAATATGTGATTCGAATTAAATTGAATGACCATACTTACTGATTCAATGGTTTTGATTATGCATGGGGAAGGGATTAGGCACCCCACAAATACATACTTATGCATTGTTACTAAACTTTTACATGTTTCTCTAAGTATGTCAGTGCAGGTAGAACCTTATAAGATTCTCTGTTAATTTAGTCTTGTTAGAAATGATATTAGGCCTATTATGAAGACCTTAACTCATGTCATTATGGCATAATGCTTATGACTTGGTAACCCGAGTATTAACTTGAACATTGTGATGACATGGACTAACCTATGTACAAGTGACCAAGTGTTAAATGTGAGAGGCACCTAATGCAACTAATGCTAACTTGAATTAAGAGAAGCTAGCGACTTTTTATTGGTGGAACCAAACCAAGGGTGGCCTACATATTTTTCCTTTGAAAAGGAAAGAATCAGGTATAGTTTGAAAAGACATGTTTCGACCTAGGGTACTTTATTATAATTTTGGCAGAGTTACATTTTGACAAATGAGTTTTGTTAAGTGTCAAAAGAAATTATTTTATTGTAAAAATTGATGTAGAAGTATTTATAAATTTGAAAATTTTAGAAAATTTTTAAAGTTTTTAAAACAATGCATTATATATGATGTATTAAGTGATATTTGGTGAAAATTCGACAGAGTATTGATGCAGCCCAATGTCTTAGGGACATAGTGATCATATTTTGATGATTTGACCAGAAGCTAAATGCACCTAAAAATGTTAGATATGACCAAAATGTGCTCCTAATGAGTGATGACAACTGTGCAATTACTTAACCACATTTCTGAATTAGAATGCCATCAAAGCTCCAATTTGAGGTAAAATTTTGAGATTTCTAAAATTCCATGAAAATGAATATTTTTAGAAACAATATGAAATTTAGAATTGCTGGAAAAATAAAGAAAATCGTATGGTTTTGAAAATATTAGGTCTTTGGTATACTAGG
This sequence comes from Cornus florida, assembly GCF_030987335.1. NCBI lineage: Eukaryota > Viridiplantae > Streptophyta > Magnoliopsida > Cornales > Cornaceae > Cornus > Cornus florida. Next base: position 25,922,841 of record NW_026775571.1, on the reverse strand, counting down.
CAGACTAATTCAATTACATTATTTATGCAAAAAAATAAATCAAATAAAGATAAAAAGATATTATCAAATATAGACAAATGAATTTGGTCTTTGCCCTCTTGTAGATTCCCAGATCCACTATACTTTCTCCTTCAATGTGGAGAATAAACCCATTACAAAGAAGCTTCAAGCTCTCTTTCCCCCAAAGTGAAAAACCCTTCGCTTTGAATCCAAGGGATACGCTAGCCCTCTTCCATTAGCAATAAATGATAGAGAATGATTTTGGTACAACAATAATTCTCTCACAGATTGATTTTTCAATACAAGCTACAGTTATAAATGAAAGAAAGTTGAAATCTAGAATTTGGGGTTCTAATGATTGATTACAATAAATGTTGTTTGCATTTAAGCTCAATGGTAGTTCATACTCCTAAATGTTCAAAACATTGAGTATTTATAGTCCCTCTAAAAAATATGGTTGTTTGGTGCCCTAGATGCACAAAGGGATAATTGAACTAACTGTTGCATTTTTGAAATCACAGATTTAGTGGACTAACTTTACAAGTTGGTCGACTGACTTTCAAAAGTTAGTCAACCGAGTCTTTAATTGGTCGAATGAAAGTTTATGTTCAAAAATGATCAAAAGTACATTTGACTACTTTCGGTTGACTGAATCTTTGATTCTATCAAACTGATTCTTAGTACACTATAGTGATTTTAGTTGACTGATGAAAACACTTAGTTGATTGATTCATTTGAAATCAATTTGCACCCTACACTAGAGTACACTAGTCGATCGACTTATACAGTTGGTCAACTGATTCTCTTGACTTGGAGATTTAAGCCCTGTTTAACCAATTTCGTCAATTGATACGAAAACTTAGTTGACTAATTTCCCTTGTGGAAATTGAATTCTGTTAAAGCTATATAACAAGTTTGAACATTCTCAAGGTTGACTAAGGCCTTATAAAATGAATGAATTAAGTTCGTGGCCTAGACCAAGTATTCTAAGGACCTTTAAATGATACTTTCAATTCTATGATGTCTGTTTCAGTGTATATTGTGTGTCAAACTACTCAAGCACTAAAAAAGTGTGCCCTTTTTAGCTATTGTTTTGTGATCTGATGATAGATATCATATTACCTATTAGATAAGGGTAGGAAACAAAACAAAATGAGTTCGAAACTCCACTACTAGAGATTGTTTCCTATAACCAACCTAATTCCTATAACCAAACCTACATAATATAAACAGAATGGGATACAGTTCTGGAATTAGGCTTCACAATCTGGGTTTTAGAGCCCACTTAGTGAAGAGTTTGAGCTTTCAATCATAGTTACTTCAAAAATAATTTTACCTTGTAATCTAACACTCACCCAAGACCATACTATACTATAATCTTGATCTTCAATCTTTGAGCTTTAATGGTCCATCATCATATTACTTCTTGTTAGTCCATGGCTTTTGAATTACTTGAGATAATTTGATACCTGATAATATGCACACTTAAGTAACAAGTGAATATTTTTAATGTGCTAAATTGGTTAATTTTGATGTTTTCTCCAAAAAAAGGAAAAAAAATCAGGTTGTTAATGCGTGAATGCACACACAAAAAATAGTTTTTTTGGGAAAAAAAATCCTATGGGGTTCTAAGATTGAAAAATGGTTGGTTAAAGGAGGTGCTCATCCCTCTCTCATTTTCTGTACTGCTGTAGCACTCCGGTGATTCTACCAGCAGGACTAACAACAACTTAGCCTACTTTGCGAGAGAGAAACAAGGACCCCTTGCTTAGCCTACTTCACGAGAGAGAACCAAGGGCGCTTGCTTAGAGATATGGGCGAAAGAGATGCAAAAATAAAAAAAAATAAAATAAATGAAGAAAGGTAGAAGATGAGAGAGATGCATGCAAAAGAGAGAAAAACAAATTAAAATAAAACCCTAAAGATGCATCTATATAAGGGTGAGTGAAGAGAGGAAATGAGTTAAGAGGACCTTGTGTCTCTCAAACAATTGTTAGAAGTAGGAAGTTTTCTCAACTTGATTCAATATGTATCATCAAAGGTTGGAAGTTTATTCTTCAAAAGTTTTTACGAGGACTGTAGACTAATTTTGAAAGAGATGAAGGTTGGTTGTACTCCTTGGATTGCTTGGACTTGAGTAAAAGGTGCTTGGAGGCAGTTCAGGACCCTTTCAGGTTGCAGAAGGGAGTTGAATAGGTCGTAATCCCGAAATCTAGTGGAGGAAGGGGTTATTTATAGAAGTTTTGGGCCAATGGGAATTACGGAAAGCCGAAACTATGATGTTTTAGGGAAAATATCATCATTTCCGCATCAAGTGATGTGGCAATCCCATTCTTGGGCAGTAATCCTCTGTGCCACATCTTTTGATGTAGCAATTTGAAACCTCCTCGATTTTCATGACAAAATCGTGTTTTAAGTGATAATGACCTAATTATTTTTCATGTTATCATATTTTTAGCGATAGAATCTGATTTTGACTAGGTTTTGAGTCGTTTGACCCTTAGCCTTTGGGATAGTCTAATGAGAGAATCTCAGGGACTCCTTTCAAGATCGAAAAAAATAGAAATAGCCCAATCAAAGGGATATTTTGGGGTTTTTATTAAGGTAAAGTAATCCAAATTTCATTATGTAAGCATCAATTTGAGGTTTTGATGAAGCCAAGATGATGATTTGAAAAATCAGGAATGGGTGCTCATGACTGGACGACTCCTATGGCTCTTATGCGATTCAATGGTGGAAGTATTCGAATCGAAAGGTATTTTTAGGATTTGTAGGTAAAATGACTTGAATTTTACCATAGGCATGTCAATTTGAGTTCTTTGATAATGGAAAGATGGACATTTGAAAATCTGGGAATTGATGTAGGCCTGAAACTCAAATTTGTTTGATATCTCAAAATTGGACCAATTGGTTGGATCCAGTTAAAATCGGCTTGTGCAAATGGATGGATTATTATTATTATTATTATTTATTTTTGGTAAGTAAGAGCAAATTGATGGATTATGATCCCAAATGATGTTTTAAATCATTTTTATTGGGTTTGATGAAGGATTAAGACCTCTTGACGTTGATCGTGATTTAAATTAGGGTGTTGGAAACCCTAATTAAAGCTCGACTTGGGAGTCAATTTCATAATTGGAAGGTGAATCAATTTGAAATGTTGAATAATGATGGAATTCTACTTTTGGGTGGATTTAGAGTCTTTCATGCTCTCTTGTTGCTTAGAGGAGTAGAAATTAATATATGAGAAACCCTAACCGGGACTCCAAGACTCGATTTGTAGGTGATTTCACTATTGAGTATGAAATTGACTCGATTGTTTTTTTTTTTTTTTTTGAAATGATTGAATCCCACTCTAGGGTGGATTTGGAGTTTTTGGGACCCCTTGATCGTGACAAGCGACGGACTCTACGAAGTTTCGGTGATGAAAAATAGCTGAAAATAGGGGGTGGGGGCAAAATATGGTATCTACAATTGTCTTTTGCCATATGAACTTTTGACATTGGTCCCTAAGACATTAGGATTTTGGGCATATTTTGAAAGTTAAGACCGTCTATGATGTAATAGAAGCAAAAGGAGGACGATAAATATAATTAATTAATCTACAGAATCCCTAAATTTCACTACAAAAAGATTTTCTAAGTTCAATTTTCGTATCAAAATGAAGAGAATTCAGTCACTACAACCTTATTTAATTATAGCATAGTCTAAACTCTACAAGATTTAAGAAACAAAAGAAAATCTAAGATGTGGACAAAAAGAAAATATTAAATATTATACTTTCTTAAAAAAATCACATTAAAAGACCACAAATAAACTCTAATAAATAAAAAAGAAACTAGAAAATAAATCCTCACTTATTGCCACTTGTTTTGCACTAATTTCATTACTCCATTTTTTTTTTCAAAAACTATTTTTATAAACAGTTTAATAATTTCATTATTATCTCATCTAGATGTACTAACGAAGTTAGAGGACTCTACATACTACCATAGTGGAGGAGACATCGAAAATCCTACCAATAACAGTTTCCTTTCAGGTTTGTCAAATTTCCTAAGTTTTCATTTGTTTATCTTCTTTACTTTGTCTTTTGGTTGATGGTAAGACTTCAAATCCTAACTCTATAACCTTTTTTTAGATGCCATGGCAACATTTGTTCGGTTGCACGAAAATTTCGAATTGGAAATCCAATTCTATGGAATTAGATTCAATTAATTCAATTCCAAATCCGTTGTTTGGATCAACTTTGAATTTCGTCTATTATTGAATACCAATTCCATTTTTTTTTCTTTCATTAAACCATTCATGTATAAATGAATATTTATAGATGATATATGAGAATATATGCCAACATACACACATATGCACACAAATGTATTATCTGAGAACTTGATAGAAATTATAGGTCATCCTAAATTTCCACCCTCTATCTTTGACGTTGACAAATTTACACTGGTTGTGTGCGCAGTGAAGCAAAAGTTGCATTATGCAATATGGAAAGTCTCATTAATATTTGGTAAGGAATGTGTAAAATAGACACTTCAATTTGGAGCATGCAATACTAAAATATATAGCATAACTCCATTCCTCACTTTCATTTAAATTGCAGTGCCACATATGAAGTATATTCGAGAGATAAAATTGAAACACGAGAAAGCACTTCAACTTGTGAAACATCTTTGCAGCGAAAGCTTGAAGTTGAATTACTAACAACTAAAGATATTATTCAAACATCTTTAGTCAGTGCAGCAGTTTCTGGGATTCCTGAAGTTGTTGAAGAAATTATTGAGGTATTTCCGGACTTAGTTTATCACACAAATGAGATGGGACAAAATATATTCCGTATTGCAATTTTGAACCGTTGTGAAGATGTGTTCAACCTCATTTATCAATTTCGCGAGGAGGTACGACACCTTATACTAACAATTAAAGACGTGAACAATAAAAGTTGTCTAGATTTGATTGTAGATTTGAAAAAAGAGCAAAAACTCAATCTTAGAGGTAGTGCAGCTGGTGCAGCTCTACAGATGCAGCGTGAATTGCAGTGGTTCAAGGTAATGAATAGACTATTTTCCAACTAAGAATAAGTGCATCACAATAAATCTCTTTACATTTCATATCCTTAAGTTGATTTTATCAAAATTTACACACTTCCAATCCTCATTAGTAGGGCAAAAAATGTGTCGAGTTTGAGCCTGAAATCTTATTTGAAATGTTTAGATTATAATTTGAAATTTGTTTAGATATGGATTTTATTTATACATTAATTTTATGAGTTAGATATAAATTATATACGATTATATGAACCCTCACATTATGATATGAGTCTGTACATGGATTTACATAGATCTGCTATTGATCAGATCCATTTCATTCATCTAGCAATAAATCTTGCCACGTAACTTTGATGATATTAATTTGATTCCACGATGTCAGGTTTCTGATTATCTATTGTGCTGACTACTTCCCTTAAACGAATAATAAATATTGGATAGGCGTCAAGTACACAAAAGCATGTTTATGCTTGTTAAGTATGACATTTAGTCTGTCTTGCATTTATGTAGATCTAAGAAGCCAGCATATATATATATTTGTGTGTGCGTGTATGTGTCATAGCCCATAGATTAATCCAACCAGTATTGAAACCAAAATTCCTTGTACATATTCATAAGAAATGTTTGTCTTGAGTGGCACAAACAAAATTCACTCTCATGATCTCATCCAGCACAACCAGTGCTAGATTTTACATTTTGAACCGAGCTCAAGAAAGACTGTCCAACCTCTATTCGATAGATCTGACATGCAAAATGCATGGTTCCCTAGATGTGTTAGCATAACTAGATGCTAAAGAGAAGCCTAACCCAATAAGGTTTTTCTATTTCTTCTATAAATTACTATGGAGAGATTTGATACCTCCTGTCAATCCAAACATGTACAACCCCCGTGGTTTTTGTTCACCAGATGATGGAGAAATCTAGTTTCAATTTTGCAAGAAGTAAAAGTTTTTCAGTGAATTCATTTCTTCTTTTTCTAATTTTTAATCTAAAATTATATAATTCTAGATTTCCTTTAAACCATGCCATATTTTAAACTATTAGAAACTTTTGATCAAATCTGCTTTGTAAATGCCAAGTCATTCCATTTAATGCAGGAAGTAGAAAAACATTCAATTACCAAGGAAAGGACTATATCCGGAACAGTATATACTGAGACACATGAGGAGTTGGTCAAAGAAGGAGAGAAATGGATGAAAGACACAGCTACCTCATGCACAATTATAGCAGCTCTTGTTGCTACTGTAGTGTTTGCAGCTGCCATTACAGTACCAGGTGGAGATGATGACAAAAGTGGCATTCCAATTCTCTTCCAAGATAAATCCTTCATACTCTTTGTCGTATCAGATGCGCTTGCTCTTTTCTCATCTGTTTCTTCTGTACTAATGTTCTTATCCATCCTCACTTTGCGTTATTCAATAATTGATTTTCTCGACACCTTACCCAACAGGTTAATTATTGGTCTCCTATCCCTATTTATCTCCATAATATCCATGATGATAGCCTTCGGCGCCACACTCTTCCTTATTTTTGGACATAAGATAACATGAATTCTTTTTCCTATTATTGCATTTTCCTGTATACCTGTGACTTTGTTTGTGTACTCGCAATTTCCTCTCCTGTTGGACATGATCAAATCCACTTATGGCTCCAACATTTTTTGTAAGCAGAGTGATCGTATCCTTTTTTAGATCTGTAAGTTGAGACGGTAAAAAAACATGAACTTGTGTATCATTTGCAATCTTTGAATCCTTGAATGAATGAACTAAATTTTCTTTTTTTTGAGCTTTCACATATAGTTTTGTTTTCTTCTTTTCTGTGTGTCGTTTCGTGATTGGCCGGGACCATTTAATATTTTTATTCACATTCACAACACGAGTGGTCAGGACCACGTATGAGGTGGTGGTTCCGGACCACCTAATAATTCTCTCGACGAGGGAACTTTATTATCTCAATAAAAGGTATGTCACCCTAAGCAAACAGACAGCACTTAACCACTAAAAAAAGTATGTATTTTCTTTGCATCAATGCCCACTTATAATATTCCACTGCCTTTCAACAAATTGATCAGAAGGAATCACCAGTCACTAAATAGTGGCCGGGATCAGCAGATTATAGGGTTTTCTTGGTTCTATATTAAGGGACCCTGTGGTAGCCTCAGTATGCACCAAAAAACCAAGACAAAGTTGCGCCTTTTGGTCAGGTTTTTTTATACTTTATTGTGTTGCTATATAGAAATGGCTGCTGATCAGACAGACCTTAAGAAGCTTGGGTTGCAAGAGTTTGCACTAGAGAGGAGGCCTCCTGCCGATCCTAAGAGATCGGATCTGAGACCGACGTTTGCAATACCGGCTGATTTTCATGCTCGAGAGGGGAGGCCTCCTGCTGATCCTAAAAGATCTGAGATGAAGGAATATCGGTGTCTTAGCCATGGTATGGTGGTGACCAAAGAGGCTATTAGGAAGTACGAGGCGCCAAAATTGTATGGCGGGGCTCTAATTAAGGAATATCGCAAAAGAAAAAATCCTCACTTGAAGTAGAGACTAGAGTTCACCTGTATCTATCTATCTATCTATTATGCTCCTCTTGCATTATGGAGTAGAGTTCACTTGTAGTATATATTATGCATGCTTCCTTATTAATAAGGTTTACTAGTATATGTATCTTGATCCAGCTTTGTTATACTCTCTCTCTTCCTTATATATATTTTGTGTGTGTGTGTGTGTGTTGTGTCCATTATCCATCCATTTATCTATCTATTTAGAATTTTAAGAAGAGAAGGCTGGTTGTCCGAGATTGTACCCATGACTGTTTTTATTTTATTTATTATATTTATTTTATTTTATTTATTTATCTAGAATTTTAAGAAGAGAAGGCTGGTTGTCCGAGATTGTACCCATGACTGTTTTTATTTTATTTATTATATTTATTTTATTTTATTTATTTATCTAGAATTTTAAGAAGAGAAGGCTGGTTGTCCGAGATTGTACCCATGACTGTTTTTATTTATTGTACCCATGACTGTTTCTATCTATCTAGAATTTTAAGAAGAGAAGGGCTGGTTGTCCGAGATTGTACCCATGACTGTTTTTATTTTATTTATTATATATATATATATATTGAAATTTAAATTTAATGGTATATATTTGTGTCTCAAAATTCAATGGAGTTAAATGATATTGTGTCCATGAAGTCTTATCGGTATGATATTGTTGTTGAAAATTTTATGCCAGACAAGAGTATCAGTGAGCCATACTGAGTGCTATATATTATGAAGTTGGTATACTGGTGGAGTTAGTAAACTTGGTCTGTTGGTGGAGTTAGAAACTTAGTATACTGGTGATTATAAGCAAGCAAGGAAGGAGAAAACAAAGAAGCAACACGAAGAAGACAATCGATTCTCTACAAAGTTGTATGATTTATTTTTGCATTAATTTTTATTTTGTGTTTCTTTTTTTCTTTTTTAAATTGTACTTTTTATGTATATAATTGTTATATTTGTTTAGATTCATTAGCTTGCTCATTTCTTTTTAGTAATACTTAATTTTTATTTTTTTATTTTTTTTATTTTATATTGTAACAATTATTATTATTATTTTTATAACAAAATTGTAGATATATATGCGTGTGCAAGAGCAAGAAGGTTTACTTATAAAAAAAATACCAGTATTGTATATATTGAAGATATATATATATGTGTATAAGAGCAAGAGGGTTTACTTATAAAAATTATCATATCATGCATACAAGAGGGATGAATGTTGCCGCCATCATCATCATCATCATCAATAGTAGTCTCCCAGAGGGACATGACATGATATATGCCGGACATGATATATTCCCACCTTCAATAATTGGGTTACTTGCGTACAGAAAGACAACCTAAAAATCTCCTTTATAAAACAACTTTTATTCCCTCAATAAGTGGATTCCAGAGAAAGACAACATAAATCTTCTTCTATATATATAACAATTTATGTTTTTCCCTTAAGCTCGGTATATCTTATTTACTCTTAAGTACACTGGAATAGTATTTAAGCTGATTAACATTCAATAATTGACAATATTTTGTTATATTTAGGGAAATGTTTGAAGATATGGATAATTTTTTTTCATTATAAGTGTGGACTATCGTTATAATAACATTAGGTGACAACCTAAAACCACTATATGGCAGTATCATTAATTGCTCAATTTTTTTTTTAGTAATACTTAATTTTTTACATATTGTAACAATTATTATTATATTAGCCTATAGGCATGTCAATCAAAACATAAAGACTCGGGTTGGTTAGCCTTTTCTCCTCTTCGTAGGAGTCCTCCTTCCTATAGGAGTTTCTCTACTTGTTAGAGTAGTAGTCGCTCTCTCTTCGGTTGTTGTGATAGTTTGATCCATTAATTCTCCCTTTTCTCCTCTTTTGTTTCTCCAACTGATAGTGTGCTCGATCCCTTTTCTGATCCTTTCTTTGCAACACCGTTGTTTTTCTGTTTTGGTCAAGTTGGGTTGGAAATTTCTTCAATTTCTGGTTGTGCAGTGTTGATGGTCTTGTTTTTAGATGGGTTGAGTTCCTTGTAGTGGTGATTGTGGGGTTTTGTCTCCGATTTTCACTGCTTCTTTCTTTGGTAGGAGGAGTGATTTCAGGTGTTTCTTTCCTCCATCTGGATCCCTGGGTGTCTCCTCTGTGGATCGGCGCCGGTATGTTGGTTTTTGTGGTGCAAAGGTTTCTCCGATTCTGTTGAGGACGTCGGTGGCGACTGTGGTGGGATCTGGCAAATTCCCCATCCCGCATGGGCCCCGCTCCGCCCTTTATAGCCGGGATGGGGATCCTTTTACCTAAATGGGGATGGGGATGGGGCTAATTTGTGAACCGGGGCCGGGGCCGGGGCCGGGGCCGGGGCCGGGCCGGGGTGGGGGTGAGGATGGGGTAAACCCGCCTCGATTAAGTGTGAAGTTACTAATATACCCTTACATATAATAATTTATTACTAAATTAGATTTATTATATATATAAAAATAAGAAAAAATATGTTTTTTTTTTTTAATAAAAAAAATTATGAGACCGGAGCCGGCGGTGGGGCGGGGCGGGGGATAAGGTGGCGGGGGCAGGTATGGGGATTCTGGCAAAATTTTAAGCGGGGATGGGAAATGAAAAATGCATCGGGATGGGGATGGGGAATGGAATCCCCGCCCCACCCCGCCCCGTTGCCATCCCTATGTGTACCTGATTCGAGGATTCTTGGTAGCGTCTGTGATACGTTTTTTCGGCCTAGGTGGTTACTCGAACTCTTGGGCCTTTCAATTTGGCCCAACATAGGGGGTTTTTCCTTTCTTGAATCCATGCCTCCCAGTCCATGTAATGGAGAACGCCCATTCATTTGATGGCCCATTGGGCCAATCCCATTTGGGTATTCTTCGGGTAGAGAATTGTGAATTAGGATCTACGTCTTCATATGCTCCATTTTGTCATTCCAGACCGGTAGCTTCGACAACCTCTGGGGTGGCTCCATCTTTGGTACAATCTTCTCCTACTGATGGTAACATAATCATCCGGAATTGCCAAGGATCGGGAAACCCATTGACAATTCAGCAACTTAAGATCCTCAAACGTAAGTTTTCCCTACTATCTTTGCTCTCTTAAAACTAAATGTAGGGGGAATCATCTTGCCAAACTCTAAAAGGTTCTTGGGTGTCATAATGTGTGCATGGTGGATCCGGTGGGTCGTTCTGGTGGTATAGTTATATGGTGGATGGATGCAGTGAATTTGCAGGCGATTAAACATAATCGGTTTTCTATTACTGCTGTTGTCTCTCGGGATACCCAGCAACCTTGGACATTATCGATAGTTTACACGAGTACGGTGGATAGTACCCGAGCCATGCAATGGAAATATTTGGAACACCGCTCTCAATTCTGGCCTGGTTGGTGGGTGTTGGTGGGTGATTTTAATGATATTCTTTATGCCTCGAAGAAAAGTGGTGGAGTGAGTAAACAGGGCTGGAGGCTGCGAAATTTCAATTCCTTGATGGCACGGTGTAATTCATTGGATATTGGGTTTAAAGGGTATCCGTTTACTTGGAATAATCACAGAGATGGGCCGGCTAATATTCAAGAAATGTTAGATAGGGCACTTGCTACACAAGAATGGTGTTCTGCCTTTCCTCATGCTAAATTATCCAATCTTCCCGTTGCGGGTTCCGACCATCACGCTTTGCTTCTTGAGCTTCATCCATTATTTTCTCTGACAAAGAGACAATTCCACTTTGATGCGCGTTGGAATTTGGATAATAAATATGCAAAAATTATTGCTAATAATTGGTAGATAACTATTCAGGGTTCTCGCCAATTTGGTTGGGCTTCGAAATTAAAGTCTTGTAAAGCGGTTCTAATTTGGTGGGCAAAATAGAATTAAGGGAATTCCCAGGAAAAAATTAATCAAGTGGAGTGTGAGCTTCATTGTTTAAAGGGTAAACCATAGATTACAATCATCATCATGTTTTACAAACTGAACAACTTTTACGTAAGTATTGGTTGGATGAGGAGCTCTATTGGAAGCAAAAATCTCGGAACTAGTGGCTCCAATTTGGGGATCAAAATACTAAGTTCTTCCATGCTGCAAAAAATGAAGACGGGCTCGAAACCTTATTTTTGGTATTGCAGATGAAGGAGGGCAATGGTACGATGAGGAGTCTCAAGTTCAGTCTATTTTCTTACAATATTTTCAAGGTCTCTTTCAGTCTCAAAACCCCTCCAATATTGATCAATTTTTAAGGTACATTCCCAATCGTATTTCTCCTGAACAAAATCATTTTCTTTTGGAACAACCACCCACCCCCCCCCCCCCCACCCCGGCCCCCATGGAGTTGGAAATTAGGAAGGCGGCGTGTGACATGGCTCCACTTAAAGTGCCTGGACTTGACGGTATGACGCCTTTGTTTTATTAAAAATACTAGGATGCGGTTAAAGGCGATATTGTTGCGGGCATAGCCAGTTTTTTTCATTCAGGTTATATGCTTTCCAGTCTTAATCATACTAATGTTGTTTTGATTCCTAAAATTATGTCGCCTACTTTAGTTTCGCATTATCAGCTTATTTCGTTATGTAATGTTTCCTATCATATTATTGCAAAAGTACTAACAAACAGGTTGAAAGCGGTGATTGATTTTATCATTAGTGAAACACAGAGTGATTTTGTTGTAGGGCGGCATATCACGGAAAATATTCTTGTCACTCATGAGATTTTACATTACCTAAAAAATAAGCGAAAGGGACGAAAGGTTTTTATGGCCTTTAAATTGGATATGAGCAAGGCGTATGACCGTATTAAATGGGCCTTCTTTTTTCAGATGTTGTCAAGATTGGGGTTTTAAGAGCATTAGATAAAGCTTATATCTGCTTGTGTTTCTTTGGTTACTTATTCCATTAATATCAATGGAAAATCTGTTGGCTTCTTCCATCCTTCTCATAGGTTGTGGCAAGGAGATCCTCTTTTGCCATATTTATTTATCATTTGTGTTGAAACGCTTTCCTTGGCTCTGCATCGAGATCAATAAGCAAAGGTATTGACTGGAGTTCAAATCTGTAGGGGAGCTCTAGAAATTTCCGATCTGTTTTTTGTGGATGATTCTATTGTGTTTTGTTCAGCTACGGAAGGTGAAGTTCAATCCTTAACACGAATATTGCAACAATATGAGCGAACCTCGAGACAACAAGTAAACTTTGCAAAATCTTCAATTTTCTTGCCCAAAAATGCTTCCCCAACTTTGCGCCGTAATTTAAGCAGGTTGCTTGGTCTAATTGAGTGTCAGCGATTATTGGTCGGTCTAAAAGAGATGTGTTTAAATTTGTGTCTCAACACATGCAGGAATGACGGGCTTCATGGAAATCTAGTACATTATCGGCTGGAGGGAAAGAGATTCTGATAAAGGCGGTGTTGAATGACCTTCCCACCTACGTAATGTCTGCTTTTGAGCTTCCTCGTTCTCTATGTTTTGAGTTGATGCAACATATTAGAGGATTCTAGTGGCATCAAAATGGGAAGAAGCGACTAGTGCATTGGATCAATTGGGAACTTTTGTGTTGGTCTAAAAAGATTGGGGGCTTGGATTCAGAGATTTGGAAGCTTTCAATATGGCATTATTGGCAAAACATGCTTGGAATTTTCAAGTTTCTCAAAAAGGTTTAGCTTACCAATTGCTCAAAGCTAAGTATTTTCCGTCGTGTTCTTTTCTGGAGGCGTAGTTGGGATCGACACTATCCTGGGGGTGGCGTAGCATTTGGTTAACCTAAACTCTGTTGAGATCTGGGCTGAGATGGTTGGTTGGAAATGGGAAAGCAATTCATATTTAGCGTGATCATTGGGTCTCGGATTTTCCAACTACGCTTACTCCACGTCGGGAGACTGTTGTTTTTTCTTACTGTCATGTGGTTGAACTTACTGATTATCCTCATTCTTCATGGAGAATGGATATTCTTCACCAATTATTTGAGCCAAGTGTTATCCAAGCTATTTCTTGTATGGTATTTAGTCATTGGGACAAGGATGATGTTCAATTTTGGGCTCCCGAAGCTATTGGGAAATTTTCGGTGAAATCGGCTTATGGATTAGCTTTATCCATTGTTGGGCTACCTGGGGATTTCTTTTCTGGGTGGTCTCTATTGCCTTCTTCGGGTTCTGCTGCTATTGCTTGGCGGAAATCCGTTTGGAGGTGTGATGCTCCTTCTAAGGTTAAATATTTTTTGTGGAGATGTTGCCATGATGCCCTTTAAACGGGGTTAGTTCTTTTGCAGCAAGGTTGGCAAATTTCTCCTTTTTGTTCTCATTGTGGGGCTGATGAAGAGGACCTTGTTCATCTTTTAGTCAAATGTCCACATTCACTTCAGGTTTGGAAGCTGTCTCCTCTCTGGTTTGATTTTTCAAATGCTCACTTTTCCTCTTTTGTGGAATGGTGGAGTTTTGTGCTTGATCATGCAGCGTGTGCTCCTGATAAAAACTCTTATATGAGTTTGATTTCCTTTTGTGCTTGGGCTATTTGGAAGGCTCGTAATCGGCAAGTGTTTGAAAATGAGTTAAGGAGTCCTTCGGTGGTGGTGAACCTTGCTATGGAGTGCTTATGGGAATTTGCAGATATGCGAATGAGATGTAGGCAGCTGGTGGGGAAGAGAAGTACGAATTTTTTGCCTTATGCCTGGGTTCCGCCATTATCGGGGCAAGTCAAATGTAATGTGGATGCTTGTTTTGACATGATCTCTTCTTTAGGAGGTGGGGGGCTGTTTTTCGTGACTCTTTAGGTTCCATCCTTCATTTAGTGGTGTTTCAGCCTTTTCCTTCATCCTCTGCTTTGGTGGTGTAGGCCGTTTGTCTTCGACGTGTTATTTCCTGGGCTCAATCGCTTCAATTGCTTAATATATGTTTTGAATTCGATGCAAAGCTGATTGTGGAAGCTGTCAATGGAACAGGACGTGTTACAATTGATGTTGCGTCAATCATTTGTAATATTAATATAGCTTTGAATTTGTTTCATTTGGCCTCGGTTTTTCATGTGCGGCAATCTGGTAATAGGGTGGCTCATGCTCTTGCCAGTTTGTCTAGAGGTTCTATGGATTCTGATTGTTCTTTATTGACCGTGCCTCCTAATATTGTAGATTTGACAATTAGGGATGTGTCTTTGAATTTTAGTTAAGTGTTGGTGGTTTCTGTTTGCCAGGGGAAAAAAAAAATAATAATAATTATTTTTTTATAGCAAAATTGAAGAATTTCACGTGCTGGAGAAGGTGGTTCTAGTAGTGCCATTCTGTGACATTCGCAATTTTTCATTTTTCTGTTAATTTTTTGAAAATTTGGATTTATTTATTTTTGTGCCTTGTTTTGCGTTTCACGCACTGGTAGCGTGCCACAAAGGTGTCGAGAGTGGTTTTGGAAATTTCTTTGAGTTTAGAACTCTTAGAAATATATTTTGAGTCGTTTTAGTATTTTTTAGATTTTTGGTCTGGGAGATCCCTTGTGGGTCCCATGCTTGGTTATTTCGTGTGGGTGATCTTTTTGAGTCCATGTGTATTTCATGTTTATTACATGATGTATATTTATGTGGTTATGTGTATAGATGTGTGATTATAGCATGTTTTGGTATATATAAACAAATAAGGGCATTTTAATCATTTTGTGAGTCAAGGTGGACCCCACTTTGACCAATGCACTTTAAATTGGCCACACATTCATATATTGACCATTTTTCCTCCTCCTTCCGCCGAGAGACTTCTCTCTCCCTCTCTTTCTCTCTACAATTACTTTCTCTCTCTAAATTTCAAATTTAAAGCTTCCATTTCTCCATTTTCTTATAGGAAAAATCTTTGCCATTGAAGGCAAAGTTGTAGAGCTCAACGAGAGCTTCAATTTGATTGGAGCGGATTTTCGTTTTGGTGACATGGGGATTTTCAAAAATTTGGGAAAATTAGGGCTTTTGCTCATTTCTTGAGGTAGGGGTCTCTAAAGCCTACATCCTTTGTTTTTTGTGAATTAATTTTCTTATATTTGTGTATAGCATGAATAAATTGTGATTTTGAAGCATGATATTATGTTTTATGTGATGAAATGTGTTGAATTATATGCTTATGTGAGCTTTTGTGAAGATATATGTTTAATTAGTGTTATCACATTAATTTTATGTTTTAAATGCCATGATTGTTGAGTTAATTGCATGAGAAATTGTTGTGTTAATTTACCCCCAAAACATGCAAGTATGATTGCAGTCAATGTAAGAATTTTCATATTGGCATGACGTTAAAATTCATGAAGCATTCCTGCATTTGCATTGGGTGACAGAAAGGGAAATTTGATTCTTAATTGAAAATTTAATCTTTTGAAAGGTTTTGAAATGATATTTGCGAAAACCAGACGACAAGGAGTCGCTTTGTGTCGGTGGCGTTAATGGAACCTAGAGGGAACATAGGAAGATTGCCCTATGTGTGGTTGAATTACCTAGGCCCCAAATGATGCTAAAGAGTTGCCTTAGGTCAGGGATAGTTAGCCAATCATTCTCTTGTGGCGCCGAAGAGTTGCCTCGAGCTGGGTTACATTAACGGTTTGACAGTTGTTGCAATTGGCAAAGGTTTTGGAAATGGGGAGTCCACATTGCATTGCTTTGGCATTGCATTTATTATGCTTGGATTGTATTATTGATGAGTATGTTGATTATTTTCCTCAATGTATGCATGATCCTTTTTCCTTTGCTCCATTCTTTGCGTATAATTCACGGGATCATTAAGGAGTGCGTTTTAGGCACCTTTTACTGAGCCATTGTGCTCACCCCTTTATTACCACTTTTTAGGTTACGGAAAGGAAGTGGTGGATGGCATTCCCCCACAAATTTAGATGAATTAGAGGACCTTCGATTTCTTTTGTAATCATTATAATATTTGATATTTTGAAGAAAATGTAATGTACATGTTTCTATTTTGCTATAAGCTTGTATAAGACCGGTATATGTATTTATTTTGTGTATAGAATTAGTCTTGAGACCATCCATGAGTCTTTTGTGGTCTCATTTGGATTTCTAATCCTTGTAAGGCTTTATGGCTATGTTATGTTGTAACCGGCTTTATTTTGGCCATCCATGATGTGTTAAACTTGTTATAATGATTTTATAATTGCATAGAAGTTATATGCATTGTATTTGATTAAATGTATGCTTTCGAGACCGATTTAGACCACATTTAAGGTTCCAAATTGCCAAACAAGGGTGTCGGAGGGCTAGACCATAAAAAACAAGCCTTAAGGGCCAATGAGGCTCAAAATGGTTGACGTGTGGAGCACTAGGCATCCGCCATATCTCAACAGAACTAAATTTCAATTACAAAGCCAAACTAGTTGATGTCTAGAGCAAGAAGTCGACCGATTTAGCTGAACCGATCAACGTGTGACCTGCATACGTCAACCGATTCCAGTTGCTTCCTAGTTTTCATTTATTCTCCTCTTTTGTCCAATCCCAGTCCATTTTATGATGTCATGGTGCACTATAAAGCATAATATGATGTATTAATTATACTTAAACATTAGAATGACCATAATGCCCTTATATGACGTTGGGTTCAGTTAAAGACCCATATAATGATTCAGACCCCCGGGTTCAGGTCGTTATATGTTCCTTCCAGCAGGCATGGTGAAAAAGTCAGTGATTGATAAGCGCCAAATATTATATATTCAAGCGCCCTAAATTGCATTAGTAAAGTCCGTTGTATGTTAATTTATGTAGATTATCTTCATTTCTATGTTTTTATGCATTTTCAGGTTCATTGGCCAAAATGGAACAAGAATAAGGCCTTGTGGAATCTTGAGCAACAAAAGGTGCCAATGCTGAATTCTGGCAGCAGTAGAACCTGGGCTTTGCTCGCCATTTTGACCTTCCAAACTCGAGAACTGGACTTCCCTCATAACATGAAAGATTTAGAGCTCTGAATCAGCTTTCCAAATCTTCAAACAGTTTGTCATTCGGAGCTCGGAGCAGAGAGTTATGGCCTTGTTACCAGAGGCGCGCAGAACTGCCTGGCAGCAATGAAATTCTGTCTTGATCTTCATTTTCGACCAACCATCCTTGAGAATTGGATCTCCACCAAAACATGAAATATTTAGAGCTCTGAATTAGCTTTCTAAATCTTCAAACGGTTCATCATTCGGAGTTTGGAGTGCAAAGTTATGGCTGTTTAACCAAAGTAGGTCTGGGCGGAGCAAGTGAAGCATGGGCATTTTTACACTAAATTCGAGTGCTCGAGGCCTTGCTTAGAGTGCTCGAATTTTGGGCAGAATGCCCTTCGGAAATGGCTCATTTCAGCCCACTTGCACCTTGGTTTCTTCACTTTGCTTTCCTCTTTAATGAAGTGGTTGGAGATGTTGGTTGGTGACCTTTTGGGTGGTAGATAAGGCAAGGAAGGCCACACATATCATGGGATCCCATATTCTACAAGATTAGAGGAGAGAGAAGAGAGCAAAGGAAGGTGTTCTTGGAGCTAGAAGAGGGGAGCTCGAAAATGGAGGTCAAGGCTTTGCTTCCTCCTTCCTCTAGTGCATCAATGGGTAACTAAACCTCCATCTAGGGAGGTGATGAAGCCTCCCCTTTTGCTTATGTTCTAGATTAGGATCTATTTTGGGGATTAAGATGTATCATTTTTGGTCTTTTCATAATCTAGAGCATATTACTTCTTGTAATGAATTCTAATGTTTATAAATGATTGTTGTAAGTGATTTATCTTGTCTTAGATGGTTTCTTGTAGTAATCATAATGCTTGCTTCTTCATGGTGACAATGGAGATAGGATTATGAATAGCTTTCAAGGCATGTTGATAGAGAAAATGGATAGTCCATTGCTTAGGAACTTCCTTTGATGGGTTATGCTAGTTTCCTACCTCATGTGCTTTATCATTTGATTACAAACTTGATAGTTCTTGCTTGAGTGAGTATGTTGAAGGCTACACTTTAGTTTAGGTAGCTCAAATGTATTAATTTTTGAGGGATTATTCTTGTTTAATGATTTAATGAACTTCTCTAAGGGTATATGGTAATCTAGTGTTGCTATATATTCCGTGACCATTTTATACATTGTACTTCCCCAATTTAGCCTTAATCTAGCATGTACTTAGGGTGTAGTGTGGATTCATCTCCCTAGTCTTTTCTACTTGTATCTCACTCCTTTAATTTCCTTGCAATTTATTGTTTTATACACTTCAATTACTACCTTAGTGACAAACCAATCAAACAACTCCTTATTACACCTTATCATTCTTAAATAACTCTAGATACTTAGGTTGCCGTAAGACTAGCGCAGTCCCAGTGGTTCGACTTACCCGACCAATAGCCCTATTTTACAATGATTCGTGCTATTGCGAAGGTTGATGTTAATTGACCAACCGATCAATTTTTGGCGCCGTTGCCGGGGACTGCAAACGGTTTAGCGACCAAGGTTCTAGGGTTAAATTTAGTTTGATTGTGAATACTGTGTTTTGTGAATATTTCTTGTGTGGTTTAACCTTTTTTTGTGTTGTAAGTGAGATTCTAGGAACTCGAAGCTCGCCGTGGGAATGCTAGCAAATTGTAAGTCTAGAGGACCCCAGGTAAGTCTTGTGACTTCTAGTTTCGAATTGTGAATATCGTGCATGTGTTAAGCTTAGAAGTAGTTAAATTGCAAGCCCTTGTCGAGGCTATTTCAATTGTTTTAAATTTCATGTTCAAGCATTGGTCCTTGTCGTGGCCATTTACATTTTTTGTCTTGATAATTGAGGAGAATGGGAACATTGTATGTGGAGGTTATGGTGATGAAGTGTTGTGTTGATTGCTTTGTGTGTTGTTGAATTACTCATAGATGGAGAATAGTTATCTTCCAACTCAATTCTACACACCACATGAGTTTTGTGCATTTTGCTCTAGTCATACACATCATACAAGAGAATGTCTTCCAACGAGACAATTCTCGGACTTCTATCTAGAGCAACCAAATGAAAATTTCTTTGAACCGGGTAGTGATCCATACTTCAATGGTTATAACTCGGGTTGGGGAGACCAACAAAACTTCTTGTGGCATGACATAGGAAATTCAACCCCACAATCTCATATGCAACCTTTTCAACCCAATGATCATCCTTTCCCGCCCTCTTCTCCTTTTCCACCGTCTCCATTGGATGAGCTAATTGTTGCTAACAAACAAATGATGGAGTCTATGCACACGCAAATGATGGACTCCAACAATCAACTATTGGCTTCCCTTGCTAGCATGCAATCCACAGTAGAGTCTATCAATCAAGTGGTACCATATCACCAGTCCCAAGTTAGTGCAATGATAGATGATCAAATATCTCAAATTCAACAAAGGATTAATGCTAAAAATCATGAAGAGGAGGAGACATTTTCATTTGAATTTATGGCCAATCCAAAAGAAAATTCTATGAATGATGAGATTACTCCTAGTAACTTTCATCATGAGAATGATCAAGTGGTTGTTACATGTGAAAATGATGAAATGGTGGTTAAAGATCAAAGTGTTGCCACACATCAAAATGAAGCAATTGTGGTTCAAAATGGGAAAAATAATGATGTAGAGATTGTCTACCCTACTCCAAAACAACCCCTACATAATCCTTTGCTTGATGCACCTCCTTTAATGGAGGATCCTCTAAAAGCTTGTTTGGCTCATTTCAATTGTGAGGATTTTAATGTTGACAATTCCATTTCAGAGGTGAATTCTTTGCTTAATATTCATCCACATATTCATTCTTTTCCTTTGTCAACATCAAATGTATCTCTTTCTTGGGAGCTTGCATCTCATCCCATTCCCTCACTTGAGTTATCTCAAACTGTTGAGCCCGAACCACCGGATAAGTGTGGGGAGGATGTTGAAAGTTTGAAGGACAATTCTCCGGGCATTCCCGTGCTAAATATGATTTTTCAAAACCCTTTGCTAGGTGTGCCCTCACTTGATCCATCTTCCCATAATCCAAATCAGCCCTATAGTCCAAAGTTCTTCATTGAGAAAGAAGAGTGGGTTGAGGTCTTTCCGTTACCTCTTTTCCACTTTTGTCTTCAAAGTCTTCCTCCTCCACTTTTAAAAGAATTATCCTATTTGGGGACCTATGACTCTCTAGAGAGACATGGTATAGGGTAAGGAGGATTAACCTGATCTCGGTGCGTCTAGCTATCGACGTTAAATTTAGCACCCTTGGGGAGCAATTCTTTCGACTTCAATGCCTCCCTAATGATCAATTGCCTGAGCCATGAAATTTTATAGGAAATGGTTAAGAAATGCCAAAATTTAACTTTCTCTGGAACTATCTTAAGTTGTGTTCCACATTTTTAGACTGACTTCTTAGACCTTCTCCACTCTTGTTTTCATTCCCGGAAGTTTCTGGCTCTATCAGGCAATTTTCTCGGACTTTCGACATGGCACTCACATGCATAGCCTCTCATCTTCAATGCATTGTTGGATCATGGTTTCTCAAAATCATCCATGCGTTGGAAAGGTGCTACATTTTGAAAAACTTTCCAAATTGTCCATGCATTAGAAAGAAGTTGAAAAGTTTTCAAAATTTTCCATCCATGCATTACATTGGAATGAAAGTGCAAAGTTTAAATTTTTCCATGCATTGAATTAAAATGGAGTTGCAAAGTTTAAACAAAAAAATATTTCCATGCATTTGAGATGATTGCAAAGTTTGAAAAAAAAAAAACTGCAAAGTTTAAAAACAAAATTTTCAAAATTTTCCATGGAATG
This sequence comes from Cornus florida, assembly GCF_030987335.1. NCBI lineage: Eukaryota > Viridiplantae > Streptophyta > Magnoliopsida > Cornales > Cornaceae > Cornus > Cornus florida. The sequence goes on along the minus strand of NW_026775571.1, from coordinate 25,901,535 downwards.
GAATGAAGTTCATTGGAGGAAAATTGCACAATCTGAAAAATTTTCAAAATTTTCCTTGCATTGCAATGAAGTGTAGAGTTTGACAATTATCCATCCATGCATTGGATTGTATTAATTTGCAATGTTTCATTATTTTCCATGCATGCAAGGTGAAAATAATCCATCCATGCATTGATTTGGAAGCATGTTGCAAGGTTTTATCAATTCTTCAGCTCTCAGTTGATCATGTATACATTCACAATGCATAAGAATGAGGCACCTAATGGAATGACATGCAAAGTTCATCTCTCAACCTCACTGCATAATGTTACAATGCATGCAAAAGTTCATCTCTGAACCTCAATGCTACTGCCTTCATTTCGAGCACTCTATTTCCTCTTTGGAGTGCTCGAAAGCTCTATGAAGCTTGCACAAAACCATTCTGAGGCTACTGCTTGTATTTCGAGCGCTCTAAGTCCATTTTCGAGTGCTCGAAATGTAAGCCTCTTCATTTTCCCGAGCTTACTGATCCAATTTCGAGCACTCGAATTGGCATTTCGAGTGCTCGACATCCCTCCACATCTTGGCCATTCTCTCTGCCCCAAGCTCGAGCACTCCAGCTTCCTCTTTGGAGTGCTCGAATTTTGCTCCATCCCATACTAACCTCTCTCAATCTCACTGCCTCATTTTCGAGCCCTCTATCGCCCATTTGGAGTGCTCGAAAACTCCATGAAACTTCTCAATCCATTCCGCGGCCACTGCCTTCACTTCGAGCACACACTCACCTTCCAACCATCCCTCATCTCTCACAACTCGCTTCACCAAACCATAACCCTTACCAGCTCTCGGCATCAACCATCTTCCCCATCCCCCTCACCTGCAAACCACCAACTCAACCTCAACCCCACACACCACCTTCCTCCCTCTCGGCATCTCTTCAGCCAACCTATCTCGGCTGCCTTCAATTCGAGTGCTCGCAGGCTCAGTTCGAGCACTCGAATCAACCTCCTCACCAACCCATCCTCAATCACTCTCGGCTTATCTCCATGCAAACTGCAACCAACCTCCACAGCAGACAACCATCCTCACCACCTTGCATGTCTACGGCAAACCCACTTCCCTCAACCAATTTCGAAATCCCACCATCAAGCCCACGGCCTCCATGCATGCATGCACACCCCATGCATGCATGCCACCCACAACCTACCTAAACCTAATGCAACACCATGCACCCACATCCAACCAAACATCTCTCACCACCTCCCAACCATCCTCCTCATCAACCATGTACCCACATGCAACCCACAACTCACCACCATCAACCCCCAACCTTCCTCATCTCTCTCGGCACACCCCAACCCCTCTTAACTCCTCACCACTCTCGACCAACCACCACCTCACTACCACAAAGCTCCCCTCACCTCTCTGCCATATTTTCGAGCACTCGAAGCCAAGCTTCGAGTGCTCGCATTTGCTTGAGTTCTCACACAACAAACACCCGAGCCCACTGCCCCATTTTAGAGCACTCGAAGACACACTTCGAGTGCTTGAACCAAGCCACCTCTCTTTTAAACACAACCTCAACCAACCAACTCCCTCTCACTCGGCTCAACCTCTCCACAACTCATCAACCTCACCTCACAACCCTCTCCCAAATCCACTACACCTCTCTCGGTAACCATGCACACCATCCTCCAAACTCAACCTCTCGGCACCCTTAAGCTCCAACCCAACTATCCAAACCCACCACCTCATGCATGCCTCCATAACCACACCACCACACAAGGACATGCATTCATGCATGCACCACCACTTCCACCCCACATTTCCCACCATGCATGCATGCATGCACCTCCCCATGCATGCTTACCCACCCATCTATCAATCTCTCATCCATATCTTCCATTAACCACAAAATAATGGGCCTTGTGTTCTCCATTGTTGGGTAAGTGTCTACCCTCTTTTTCTTTTACTTTTTGATCCATGGAGGATGGGATTGCTTGTGTGAAGGATTTGTGATTGTTTGGGAGTTGTGTATTGCAATTGCAGGGCCAAATTTTTGGATTTTCTCATCTCTAATCAACCTTTGGCCCTCTTCCTTTTTGTCTTGCACACCACGTGTTTGACGAATTGCCTAAGCCAACTTTATCTCTCTAAATGCACGGCTTTTGGCATTATTTTGTTTTCCATTTTACACTTATGACTCATGTGTGCCAATTTGTATTTTGTATGGATTTTTACCTTGCAATCACATTCAGGTTAGTATTTTTCTTTCTGTTTTGATTTTTCTTACGAGACCTATGCTTTCACCTATGTACATTAGTTCTCTTTTGATAGGTCTTCATGTCCAAGTTTGGGGGACGCCGTTGCGCACTCACATGGCTGAACATCTACGTCGTCGTCACTCCACTTGGTATTATTGTTCTTTTACCCTCTTTGCGCTTATTTTGATTTACTTGTCTTCTCACATTGAGGACAATGTGACATTCAAGTTTGGGGGTGCATTTATGTATTTTTGGTTTTACATTTTTGCTAAGCAATGATAATGGAATTTGAAACCTGTTGGAGATGAAAGCATATGTTTAAAACTTTGTGTATAGAAGCAGCTGATATTTTTGAAAATAAAGAAAATTTGAGTTGAAATGATCATGTAGATTCAAATTAGTCTGTACAAATGTCTCAATTAAATTCTCGCTGGATTTGACACTCTTTTAAGCTTCACAATGCACAGATGCACATTGGAAACTTAACTGTGAGGCATGCAACTTGATTGACCTTGACCTTACCCTAGTTAATCTGATTTGATGAACCTAATGGATGAATATCTTTGGCATGATTTAAGTTGTCTAAAAAAAAAAAAAAAAAAAAAACTGAAAAGGAAAGAAAATAATGACCAGTTGACGTTCGTAGCCTTTCCAACTCGAGCTATTAAGCCCTAGGAGTGTCTCTACACTTAACACCCTAAAGCCATCTGGTTTGAGAGTTGTTGGCCTAACGCTTGCTACAAGGGTTGGTTAGAAAGCTTAAGGGACTTAAACATTGTACGGTCATTCAAAAAATAAACTGGTAATAAACATGGTTCGTTGGAGTTCGTAGCCTTTCCAACTTGAGCTATTAAGCCCTAGGAGTGTCTCTACACTTAACACCCTAAAGCCATCTGGTTTGGGAGTTGTTGGCCTAACGCTTGCTACATAGGTTGGTTAGAAAGCTTAAGGGACTTCAGCATTGCACAACCATTCTATGTTTCACTTATAAGTTACAATAAATTGTCAATAAGCAACAAAAGTTGTCTTGTAAATAAAATCATGCCTTAGGGACCTCATTTAAAGGGGAATTTAATGATTTGAAAACTTGTGCTTTGGAATTGGAAAAGAAAGTAAAAGCCGCATGTTGAAAATCCAATTCACTTTCACTGAAGCTAGAGTTGATTTCCATTCAAGAGATGATAATTGAGTTATTTATATAGACTTTGATGTTGATGCATGTATGTGGAAATGTATTTAGCCAATTTTTGTATCAATGCTTCATATATGCAAGGTAGTCTTCCCAATGACCCCATCTCCAACTCTTTTTCTATTTCAAGTTATTTTTGAGCAATGTATATATCTTATTTTACCATGGATGATATTTTTGCAGTAGCAAGCCCATGGTTGTCTTTTCATTAAATTTTTCATTGTAGTTTTGCTAAGGGACTAGCAAAATGTAAGTTTGGGGGTGTGATAAGCGCCGAATATTATATATTCAAGCGCCCTAAATTGCATTAGTAAAGTCCGTTGTATGTTAATTTATGTAGATTATCTTCATTTCTATGTTTTTATGCATTTTCAGGTTCATTGGCCAAAATGGAACAAGAATAAGGCCTTGTGGAATCTTGAGCAACAAAAGGTGCCAATGCTGAATTCTGGCAGCAGTAGAACCTGGGCTTTGCTCGCCATTTTGACCTTCCAAACTCGAGAACTGGACTTCCCTCATAACATGAAAGATTTAGAGCTCTGAATCAGCTTTCCAAATCTTCAAACAGTTTGTCATTCGGAGCTCGGAGCAGAGAGTTATGGCCTTGTTACCAGAGGCGCGCAGAACTGCCTGGCAGCAATGAAATTCTGTCTTGATCTTCATTTTCGACCAACCATCCTTGAGAATTGGATCTCCACCAAAACATGAAATATTTAGAGCTCTGAATTAGCTTTCTAAATCTTCAAACGGTTCATCATTCGGAGTTTGGAGTGCAAAGTTATGGCTGTTTAACCAAAGTAGGTCTGGGCGGAGCAAGTGAAGCATGGGCATTTTTACACTAAATTCGAGTGCTCGAGGCCTTGCTTAGAGTGCTCGAATTTTGGGCAGAATGCCCTTCGGAAATGGCTCATTTCAGCCCACTTGCACCTTGGTTTCTTCACTTTGCTTTCCTCTTTAATGAAGTGGTTGGAGATGTTGGTTGGTGACCTTTTGGGTGGTAGATAAGGCAAGGAAGGCCACACATATCATGGGATCCCATATTCTACAAGATTAGAGGAGAGAGAAGAGAGCAAAGGAAGGTGTTCTTGGAGCTAGAAGAGGGGAGCTCGAAAATGGAGGTCAAGGCTTTGCTTCCTCCTTCCTCTAGTGCATCAATGGGTAACTAAACCTCCATCTAGGGAGGTGATGAAGCCTCCCCTTTTGCTTATGTTCTAGATTAGGATCTATTTTGGGGATTAAGATGTATCATTTTTGGTCTTTTCATAATCTAGAGCATATTACTTCTTGTAATGAATTCTAATGTTTATAAATGATTGTTGTAAGTGATTTATCTTGTCTTAGATGGTTTCTTGTAGTAATCATAATGCTTGCTTCTTCATGGTGACAATGGAGATAGGATTATGAATAGCTTTCAAGGCATGTTGATAGAGAAAATGGATAGTCCATTGCTTAGGAACTTCCTTTGATGGGTTATGCTAGTTTCCTACCTCATGTGCTTTATCATTTGATTACAAACTTGATAGTTCTTGCTTGAGTGAGTATGTTGAAGGCTACACTTTAGTTTAGGTAGCTCAAATGTATTAATTTTTGAGGGATTATTCTTGTTTAATGATTTAATGAACTTCTCTAAGGGTATATGGTAATCTAGTGTTGCTATATATTCCGTGACCATTTTATACATTGTACTTCCCCAATTTAGCCTTAATCTAGCATGTACTTAGGGTGTAGTGTGGATTCATCTCCCTAGTCTTTTCTACTTGTATCTCACTCCTTTAATTTCCTTGCAATTTATTATTTTATACACTTCAATTACTACCTTAGTGACAAACCAATCAAACAACTCCTTATTACACCTTATCATTCTTAAATAACTCTAGATACTTAGGTTGCCGTAAGACTAGCGCAGTCCCAGTGGTTCGACTTACCCGACCAATAGCCCTATTTTACAATGATTCGTGCTATTGCGAAGGTTGATGTTAATTGACCAACCGATCAGTGATGATGTTGGGTAGAATTTTGGTACCCCACTAGAGGGGACTAGACATAAAATACAGTGTCTTTTATGTGGTTAAATTGTCAATAGCGGAATTACAAGTCTAAAATAGCATTTGGCAATATGGTTGGATGTATAAGAGTGAGTAGAGATGTGAGAGAAAATATAATGAAACTTTTAACAGAGGGGAAAGAAAAGAGAAAAGATAAAAGAAATATAAGTGAAGAAATAAAATCACTATTAAGGGGGGATTATGATGATAAGCCTGATGAGGATGCGGACGTGACCGTTAACTGCAAGGATAGTTTAATGGCCCATGAGGAGTTACATTGGAGAAAACAACTTGAGTTAGATAGCAGCTAACATGAGGTGGGAGGGGGTAGTGGATGTAAGAATAGGGGTTTACATAGGGTGGGAAAAGAGATAGCCAATTTGTTTGGGTTTAGAAGTAAATCGTCACTTCATGAACGTGAAGTAGAAAAGAGGGAGAGCTATGGGGCAGTGAGTTATGGTGGGAGGAAACAATCGGTCAATCTTGATATACCAACGGGAAGATTACGGGTTATGGATCCCATACTTGAGAGAGCCAAAAGTGCTAAACAAACAAAAATTGACAAGGGGCGAAATAAAGATCTTAAACAAAGAATGGGGATGGCGGTTTCTAGATGCTATTATTATAACCATATACTCCCTCCATCCCAAAATAAGTGTCATGCTTTCCTTTTTTGTCTGTCCCAAAATAAGTATCCACTTTCCTTTTTTAAACAATATATTTCACATCTTTCCATATATGTCCTTTGAGTTTTAAATTTTAAATTTGAATATTCAAAACTTAAAAGGCCAATTTAGTAACTTTCTAGGGAGACAATGCATGTCCTACATGTCCCCTTAAAAATTATTACTCCCCAAACATGACACTTAAATTGGGACGGAGAGAGTACCATTTAACACCATTGGTTCCCCATACACTCACCCTATATTTGATGTGATTGCTGAGTGTGGTCCTACGATGAAAGCTCCTACTGCTAAGGAGCTTGCCGAAAAATACTTAGAAGAGGCCCTTTGTTTGGCTCATAAAGTGGTCTGAGGTCGCTAGCCAACAAATGGCTGACCCAGAATGCAGGCGTGCCAGAGTCCTGATGGACTCAAATATTTGCCAAACTATTCCTATCGGGTCGGGTCACCGACCTAAGGTGATTCAGGCGAAAGTTGGATAATAAGAATGACCCTCTCCTTAAGGTTACTATTGCTTTTAAGAAAGAACTTTAAACATTCAAGATAAATATCAATTAGAAGCAACTTAACTGAATAATAAATATACTTGAATCTGCAAACCTTTCTTCATTGAACTTGACTGATTACAATGATGAATGAATTACAAACTCTTGATTGAAATGGAAACTAAAGTATTGAATGCTGAAAGATGAACTAAGTACTAAACTGATAGTGCTAAACTGAACTTGATGAAATAAAACTAAGTGCTAAGTCATATGAATGCTAAAGGTTGAACTTTAGAAATGGTCTTGGACCCCTCCCTTGTAAGCCCTGAGTAGGTATTTATAGAAGCCTTCATCTGGTGTTGTCCCTTTCAAACCATTTCTCTAGAAATTAAATGGTTGTAAGCTGAAAATGACTTTTCCTAACCATCTTGCTGAGTTGGTCAGGTTGACTGACTTGCACATCTCTCTATGGGCAGATACAAATGTGTCTGACATAGTAGTTTTGACTAAATGGTGCATATTCTTTCATGCTTGATGATTTTGGTCTTCAAGCCATTTTCAGCTCTATACACCTGTAATGCTTGGCTTGATTTGTACACTGGCTTGGCATCTCTGATTACTGACAATTATGACTTTCTTCATGAGATGTAGGTGTGAACCTTCCATCTATAGTTCTGAACCTCTGGACTTCTGACATGGTCAAGTTGTCTTTTTCTATTTCAAGCTTTCTTTAGGTTTCTAGGCCTGACTTGTTTTGTTCTTGAGATATTGGGATTCATAGCCGTTCTTTATTTCCAAATATTCTTTAAGTGACTGTAGTGACCTAGTCATTTCCTTTCCTTTTCCCTTCTCTCAGATTTTCACAGATATTTTTTTTCCGTTGATCTTTTCCTTTTTGAGTTCAGTTTCTCGTCACTTAGGTCATCTCGGGTTCTCAGAAATAGGTTCTGAGACTCTTTTATTTGGATTGACAATTTCCTTTGAGGACCGAGTCATTTCCATATTTTTCACTTTTTGAACACTTTTCACTTTTCGTCCTTTTCCCTATTTTATCTTTTTCCCGTTTGTCACTTTGTTGGCATAACCACACCTTTTGTGTTCAGAGTTGGTTTTTAACTTTAAGTATCTTCATTCTAAGTGGTTTCTACGAAATACGTATCTTTACTTTTGCAGAAAAGTACTCTGGTTGTTCCCAGTGTCCATAGGGGCATGGATGCACAATTCTTCAAAAACACTTTCATTTCTTGGGGTGTTTTTCATAAATATCTTTTAAAGATATTTATTTCAGGGGTTTTTAATAAAATATTTTTGGAAGATATTTTCATTCTGGGCAGTTGTGCAGTTTTCACTTTTTGGAGAGGCCATTGTGCAATTATGAAAGTTATTGCTAAATGCCTTGTCTTGAGCCTGGATCCTCGTACGGGATTTATTTTCACTTTTCGTCGAGTCGCGTACTCTTAGAATTTCCTTCTGGATGTTTTTCTCCAGTTTCAGGGTTTCTGAACCTGGTTTGCGCCAAACTTGTTTGGTGCATATCTTTTTGCTCGGGACTCAGTTTTTGACGTCGTTTCTTCCGTTGTTCATATTTTCTCATTTTGCTTCTTTTTTGTTCATGGAGTTTTGTCGTTTGAGCGCGTCTGCTCAAATTTCACTTTTCCGAACCCGGCGGGGCCCGTTCAGGACACTTTTAGGGTTTTTCTATAAATAGGAAGTCTTAAGAAGAAAAATCAGATTTTCTCTCTCTCTCTCTCCTCTCCCTTGGTCGGCAGCCATGGCAGCCAAGGGGCTACCACCCTTCTCTCTTCTTTTTCGGTCACTTCCCTTAGGTAAAAAGGTATAGTGCCTTAGCGTTTTATGTTCGCCTTGCCATGCTCTGCCTTTCCCCCTTATTAGAATCTATTTTTGGCCATTTCTTGAGTTCGGGTTTGAGGTCAAGTTGTGATTTTAATGGGGCTTCCTTGGGGGTTGTGTTCATCGTGTTGTCCCCGACAAAGCCTAGAAGTTTCGTCGAATTCGGAGCGGTTTCGTTTTGGTGGGGATTAGAGATTTCATCTCAAATGGAGGTAGGGGGTGTTATAATTTCATATTTATGTTGTCTTGCATGCTTTTGATACTTATACAACTTGTATGCATGCTTTTATTAAGAATCTAGAATTTAATTTAATTATTTTCTATGGTTAAGATTTAACTCTCATGATGGTATTCAACTTAGAATTATATTATGGTATGCTAGGAAAATAAGTTTTGATGTGTTTGTTGACATATATTAAATTGGGATTATTTGAATAAGAATTGCACTTTTTATTTAATAATTATCTTTAGTGAAAGTTTAATTCCCATGGACGTACCTTGCATAAAAATAAATTATGATATGCTTTTAAATTAAGTCTTGACATGTTCTTTAACATACTTTAATTTGTAAACATTTGGATGAGTTTGAAAATCTAGAGACTTTAATTAAGAGAATTAATTAAAATCTATTTTTATGGTTCCATTGGTCTAATTAGGATTTGAATGAATATATGTAATGACAATGCTATGTCCTTTAGCATATATTAAATTGAGGCCATTTGGAAAGGATTTGAAATCTAGAGAATTTAATTACTTTTATTTAATTAAATTCTATTTTGTTGTTCCATGGATTTAATTTTGTTGTAGAAGTTGTTTCTATGTATAAATCATAGATTTGGACTTTTGTGTATTCACATAGTTGTGTTTTGAGCATTGGATAACATTGTTGCTATATTTATATTCATAAGAACATGTTTTCTTTATGGAATATATTTTTGCCTTGTGTAATGAATTGCACACTTTGTAATTGACATTATGTATGTTATTTTAGAATTTAAAATCTAAGGCATGGATTGTGTGGTTTCAACCTACTTGTGCATGGAAGGTGATTTCGTGCATTATATAAATTATGTATAAGTTGTGAACTTATTTGGATTATTATGGAGTATTGGGACATTGTTGTTACAAGTGACATGGCTAGAGTTTGGCTCTAGTGCGGGAGGTATGAGTTCTCCCCAATTGAGATAGTGCGCACTAGTGTGGTCTTCCCAGCGGGTTAATGCCCAGAATAACCATTTTGTTCTTGGTTTAGTCCGAGACGTGATGTCCAAGTCTTCCACTATTTGATTTCGCATTCAATTCCAAGTTGACAATCATGTTTAATTGTGACTTGTGGTTTTGGCTATTGGCGATTTGATGTTGTTAAGTACATCTATACTAAATTGTTATATTTAGTTGCTTTCACACTTTTAGATTTAAAGTTGATAACTTAGAGAATCTATGTATTGATGTATGGTTTTAGAAATTCCAATTGTACTAAATTGTTATATTTAGTTGTTATTGCATTTTAGATTTCAAGATGGTAACTTTGAGAATCTATGTCTTGATGCTTAGTATAGCATGCACCTATGTTGTTGAAATTGCATAAATGATGTGTTTTATGCTTGAAATGATTTAAGGTAGCTTAGGATGCTCCCTGAGTCTCACCTTTAACATAGACGTTAGGTGGCATGACCCTTTTGAACTGTTTCATGATAGTCTAAAAATTTGTAAGAAATTGACTCGATGCATGCTCATTCTCCACGAGTAAACTTGTTTACTCACCCGAAGTTACTGGTGGATTTGTTCAGGTACAGGATTCAAGATTTGGAGATTGCACTTGCCTTGGGTGGTTTAGAGATTTGAAGTTTCTTTTAAAGCATTCTTGTTCACATGCAAGTGTTAGCGTGGTTAAGTTTCACCTTTAACGTTTTAATACTTAGTTAGGTGCAATTATGTCATTTTTGTCTTATAACATGTAAAGTGTACTTGGATACACTATTTGGAACCTAATTGATATGTATGACATGAGGCCAAGGGCCACAAGCTTCTAAGTTCAAGTGTATGCATTTAAATTCTAAGTTTTGCCTTTGAAATGTAATTTTTTCTAACTTTGAGGTTTGGCATGTCAAATCTTGTAAATGTGATATAATGAGGCCGTAGGCCATTGTAATATGTTTAAAATGTCATTTTACATTTGCGCGCATGTTCACATCATCACACACTTGCATATAATTCAATTTGATCATACCATGAGGGATTCAAATAAAGCTTAGGGGCTTCTTCTTCATTTTGGTGTATAATAGGTTCATAGGCACTTTCTCGAGCCATTTTGGTCAATCGAAATGCTAGTTCGGTCGACCGATTCCCTTTTTGGTTTCATTTGAACAGTAAAACATGCATTCTAGTAGCCAAATTCGAGTTTTAGGTCCATTTCGGTCGACCGATGGTTCATTTTGGTCAACTGTAGAGATTTTTCTTCACCTTCAGGATTTTAGGAGAATTTCTGGTCATTTCGGTCGACCTAAATGGCTTCCATACTCCAGTTTCTTCAATTCTGTTCCAGTACTGTTGTTTCGACTTCAAATGGTTATATTTCCTTCATTTCTAACCTAAATGGGGTGATTCTTGAGCCTAAACTCAAGGATTTTAAGTTAGATTTTCAATGGTACCTATGCCATTCTAATATTCTAATCACAATGGGAGTTATTTATGTTTTAGTAAAGTAGGGTTAGTTTTCACTTAAACAGGGAAAGGGCATTTCTTGGATTCTTGTCCAATGTTCTTGGAACCTTTTGGAATGTTGTGAAATGACTAGATTAGGCTGTATTCACCTTGTTTGAATTATTTAGAGTCAAGTTTCTTTTCTTAATTGTGAATTGACCATTTTGCCCCTTGGTTAATGGATTTTGTCCGTTTTGACCTTTGTTTTCGCTTTCGTTTCATTTGAGTTCTGTGACTTCATGGAAGGTCACATTGGTGTCTTAGGGATGATTTATATCTCTGTAGACTTTGGTTTTATCTTTTGCTTTCGCATTTCGGATCCGTTATCGGATTAACTTTTGGTTCATCATTGACACACTGGGTTGAAAAACTTGGGCCGTTACAAGTGGTATTAGAGCTCCTAGGTTCGAAAACCCAAGGAAGATGGGTTTCTGGTGCATATCATGCTTGTGTTGCCATGCTCTATGTATTTATGTGCTTCATGATAACATGTTTTGGTCTGATAACATGTTTATGTGCTTATGTGCTACATGTGGTATGCCGTTTGTTTAGCATGATTTAAATTTTATTGTAAAGAGCATGACATATGATGTATGCTGGATTTAATTTGTATATGTATGATTGTTTTGCATTGTTGGCAGGACTTGGGATTAGTCGTTGGATGTTTGAGTTGAGGTTGATTCGTTTGGTGAGTTTTCACTTAGTGCAATGGTTGGTGTGTTTGGTTTTGTTTAGGCACTCTTCTTTGAGGTTGTTGGAGATTGTCCACATGGTTTTATAGTAGTATAGGTTGTTATCGACCTAGCTTTGGTTGTGAGGTAGGTGGAGAGACACCTTTTGTTTAGATTCTTATGAGGTGAGTCATTAGGCGTTGCCATAGTGCTGGATTTGTTGGTTTTGGGCCATAATGGAGTTATGGACCTCTTAAGATCCTGGGTTGTTCGGGATGATTCCTCTGGGAGTGTAATTTTTGTGGGCGGGTACGTTGTGGGCTGGTGCTTGGCACTGTTATGCTACTGTACTGGCTAGCTACAAGCGCAGTTCGGATGGAATTGATGTTGGTTTTGTTTTGATAGGCGTTGTCCTTTTGGTCGATGATGGTAATGATTGTTTTGGGGATCAGTCGTAGTGATTGATTTGGGTGTTGTTGATATGGTTATAGTTGCCATTTTCCTGGAGTTCTCTTACGTGATAACACTTTTGGGATCAAGTCAATTGATTGATGCTTTGGGTAAAGAGAGTATTGCACTGTTAGTGTCACTTGTAGTGTCACCTTTAGATCGGAGATGGATTTTTAGAGTCTTACCATTTTGGTAAGGGCTCACAATTGTTTTGAGACAAGTTGTTGTCGCGTTGGTTTTTGGAGTCAGTTTATTGCTAGGACTGGTCTTTCCTTTCAGCTAGACATTCTAGGATATGATGTCCATAGGGTTCATAGATGCATTATTATTATTATTATTTTTTTTCTTCTTCTGCTGTTTCGTTTACTACCATGTTAGTAGTTTGATTTATGATATTGCGATGCATGAGTAAGTGGAGTTATGTCCACATTTGCCTTCTTGTTGTGTGGCATTAGCATGCCTTCTTTATATGCTTAGAGATGCCATGTTGTTACTGCGTTTTAGTGACATGATTTTGTGCTTACGTGGAGACGTGCTGCATGTACCCTTGATTTTGTCTATGTGAGTAGATTTACCTTCTTGGTAGTTGCATTCCTTGTCATATGCATGACTTCTATATTCAGTTTTCCCTTTTGTATCCTTCGGTCGCATGTAGTGTGCATGCGGGTTGGTTTCGTTGTGAAATTCCTCGTAGAGGAGTTGTCACATTTGTTTTGTCTTGGGCTATCCACTTCCCTAAGGTGGGAAGAGTGCTCCATTTTCTCGTTTGTTGTGTTGACTCTTGTAGGGGAATAGGGTTTCTCCTCTTCTTCTTGATTCATGTTAGGGACTTCACAAGGAGTGAGTCTCTTCTCTTCGTTGCGTTGTGCACGGTTTTGGGGTTGGCTGGTCCGTGAGGATCACCATTGTTGTCTTGAGTCCTTGGTGAGGATTTGGTTGATTTTAGTTGACTTATTTCCATGTAGGGGGTGAAGTCTTTGACATTGTTGTCTTTCATTTCAGAGATGAAGTCGTGGTGTTGTCTTTCTTAGGACTGGTGGTTCCTTTTCTTTGTGTCTTCCCTTGGGGAGTTTTGTCGTGGTTGTTGACGGAGTTGTTGTGCTCAAAGTGAGTTGATTGGTGTGAGATCATTTCTACGGGGACTTATGTCCATATTATTGAGGAATTGTTTGATTCGTGAGGTGAGCTCGATGCTCTTTTGAGGATGTATTTTGTATACTTGCTTTGGTTTTGGAGATCTAGATGTGGTTGACTTTTAGGAGAAGTTTTGGAGGATCGCTGTTGGATATGGCTTGTTTGTGGAGTTTTCTCATCCTAGCTATGGCTAGGTGTAGTTTTGAGGAATCGTGGTTCCGATGATTGGTTGTGGATCGAAATTGAGGAATTTTGATTTAGCTTGGTGTTGCCAAGCACGATTTTGAGAGACTCGTTTTGTGGCCTCGTTCGTCGAGATTATGATATGTGTGCCACTTGGTGGACTTGTATTTCAGGGATTTAGTTATCCATGATAGAGATGTGGATCCGATGTCTGATTATAGTGTAGTCTTGTAGTTGATCTAAATCTGGGAGAAATGAAGGACTTTCGATGAAATGTCTTGTTGCGAGGTTCGTTTTGATTTTTGTAGGCATTAATTTGCTTATTGGGCTTTGGATTCTTGATTGATGTTATTAATAGGAGTATTTTGAGACATTGGAGTTGCTGGCTTTGTTGTATTGAGGATTTGAGGCCTTAAGCATAATGGTGCCTATGACATTGTTGTCAAAGTTTGGGATTAGCCAAGATGGTCTAGAACGTCCTTGTACCATATTCCAACTCTCACAGATACCTGGCTTCCACATTACTTTAGCTATGATCGTTTGTGACATTGATGTCATTTGTATCGAGAGTTTCATGGGTAGACTTTATGGGGGGCAAGTTATGAATTAGTGCCTTATACTGTCATGCTACCGTACAAAGTTGTGTGTTGTGGGCGAGTGCTAGTTGCCGTCGTTGCTACCTTACTGACGAGTAAGTGTGGGCGGGCGCTAGGTACTGTCATTGCTTGTACGTCATGGGCGGGTTCTGGTCGCTATTCGTACTGCCACATTGTCCTTGTTCAGTTCCTTGATTCGATATGTGGGGATCTTGGAGTTCTTTTGGTGGTTGTTTTTGCATCCGTGTGATAGTTTGTCAGGAGGGATGCTTTGGTGGTTGTCTTCCATTCCCTCGTCTGACCTAGGATTCTGTGTGTGAGTCTTGACTTGTCCTGTGGCCGCGTGGTCACTTTCTTTTTGAGAGGTTGTCTTGTCATGAGCACGTGGGTGCGACTGACATTGGCTTCTACATTGTCCTTCAGTGTTGGATATGCTTTTGTAGCATGTTGTGAAGGATACTCAGAGAAGTACTTTGTAGTTATACTGGTTTCGCCTTTTGTTTTGTTGGGGTAGGATTTCGGGGACGAAATCCCTTTAAGGTGGGAAGGTTGTAGTGACCCGGTTATTTCCTTTCCTTTTCCCTTCTCTCAAATTTTTGCGGATATTTTTTTTCCATTGATCTTTTCCTTTTGAGTTTAGTTTCTCTTCCCTTAGTATAGTCTCGGGTGCTCAGAAATAGTTTCTGAGACTCTTTTCTTTGGATTAACAACTTCCTTTGAGGACCGAGTCATTTCTATATTTTTCACTTTATGTCATTTTCCCTATTTTGTCTTTTCCTTGTTTGTCACTTTGTTGGTATAACCACACCTTTTGTGTTCGGAGTTGGTTTTTGACTTCACGTATCTTCATTCTAAGTGGTTTCTACGAAATACGTATTTTTACTTTGGATAAAAGTACTCTAGTTGCTCCCGGTGTCCATAGGGGCATAGATGCACAGTTCTTCAGAAACACTTTCATTTCTTGGGGTGTTTTTCATAAATATCTTTTAAAGATATTTATTTCAGGGGTTTTTGAGAAAATATTTTTGGAAGATATTTTCATTCTGGGCCAGTTGTGCAGTTTTCACTTTTTGGAGGGGCCATTGTGCAATTAATGAAAGTTATTGCTAAATGCCTTGTTTTGATCCTGGATCCTCATACGGGATTCATTTTCACTTTTAGTCGAGTTGCGTACTCTTAGAATTTCCTTCTGGTTCTTTTTCTCCAGTTTCAGGGTTTCTGAACCCGGTTTGCGCCGAACTTGTTTGGTGCATATCTTTCTTCTCGGGACTCGGTTTTCGACGCCGTTTCTTCCGTTGTTCATAACTCATTCTGCTTCTTTTTCATTCATAGAGTTTTTTCGTTTGTGCATGTCCCTCAAATTCTACTTTTTCGGACCCGGCAGGGCCCGTTCGGGACACTTTTAGGGTTTTTCTATAAATAGGAGGTCTTAAGAAGAAAAATCAAATTTTCTCACTCTCTCCTCTCTCTTGTCCGGTAGCCATGATAGCCAAGGGGCTACCACCCTTCTCTCTTCTTTTCCGGCCACTTCCCTTTGGTAAAAAGGTGTAGTGCCTTAGCGTTTTATGTTCGCCTTGCCGTGCTCTACCTTTCCCCTTATTAGAATCCATTTTTGGCCATTTCTTGAGTTTGGGTTTGAGGTTTAGTTATATTTTTGATGGGGCTTCCTTGGGGGTTGTGTTCATCGTGTTGTCCCCGACAAAGCCTAGAAGTTTCGTTGGATTCGGAGCAGTTTCGTTTTGGTGGGGATTTGAGATTTCATCTCAAATGGAGGTAGGGGGTGTTATAATTTCATATTTTTGTTGTCTTGCATGTTTTTGATGGTTATACAACTTGTATGCATGCTTTTGTTAAGAATCTAGAATTTAATTTAATTATTTTCTATGGTTAAGATTTAATTCTCATGATAGTATTCAACTTAGGATTAAATTGTGGCATGCTAGGAAATTAAGTTTTGATGTGTTTGTTGACATATATTAAATTGGGATTATTTGAATAAGAATTGCACTTTTTATTTAATAATTATCTTTGGTGAAAGTTTAATTCCCATGGAAGTAACTTGTGATATGCTTTTAACTTGTGATATGCTTTTAAATTAAGTCTTGACATGTTCTTTAACAAACTTTATTTGAGAACATTTGGATGAGTTTGAAAATCTAGAGACTTTAATTAAGAGAATTAATTAAAATATATTTTTATGGTTCCATTGGTCTAATTAGGATTTGAATGAATATATGTATTGACCATGCTATGTCCTTTAGCATATATTAAATTGAGGTCATTTGGAAATGATTTGAAATCTAGAGAATTTAATTACTTTTATTTAATTAAATTCTATCTTGTTTCTCCATGGATTTAATTTTGTTGTAGAAGTTGTTTTTTATGTATAAATCATGGATTTGGACTTTTGTGTATTCACATAGTTGTGTTTTGAGTATTGGATAACATTATTGCTATATATATATTCATGAGAACATGTTTTCTTTATGGAATATATTGTTGCCTTGTGTAATGAATTGCACACTTTGTAATTGACATTATGTATGTCACTTTAGAATTTAAACTCTAAGGCATGAATTGTGTAGTTTCAACCTACTTGTTCATGGAAGGTGATTTCATGCATTATATAAATTATGTATAAGTTGTGAACTTATTTGGATTATCATGGAGTCTTGGGACATTGTTGTTACAAGTGACATGGCTAGAGTTTGGCTCTAGTGCGGGAGGTATGAGTTTTCCCCAATTGAGATAGTACGCACTAGGGTGGTCTTCCCAGCGGGTTAATGCCCGAAATAACCATTTTGTTGTTGGTTTAGTCCGAGATGTGATGCCCAAGTCTTCTACTATTTGATTTCGCATTCAATTCCAAGTTGACAATCATGTTTAATTGTGACTTGTGGTTTTGGCTATTGGCGATTTGATGTTGTTAAGTACATCCATACTAAATTGTTATATTTAGTTGCTTTCACACTTTTAGATTTAAAGTTGATAACTTAGAGAATCTATGTATTGATGTGTGGTTTTAGAAATTCTAATTGTACTAAATTGTTATATTTAGTTGTTATTGTATTTTAGATTTCAAGATGGTAACTTTGAGAATCTATGTCTTGATGCTTAGTATAGCTTGCACCTATGTCATTGAAATTGCATAAAGGATGTGTTTTATGCTATAAATGATTTAAGGTAGCTTAGGATGCTCCCTGAGTCTCACATTTGATATAGACGTTAGGTGGCATGACCTTTTTGAACTGTTTCATAATAGTTTAAAAATCTGTAAGAAATCGACTCGATGCATGCTCATTCTCTACGAGTAAACTATTTTAGTCACCCCGAAGTTACTGGGGGATTTGTTCAGGTACAGGATTCAAGATTTGGAGATTGCACTTGCCTTGGGTGGTTTAGAGATTTGAAGTTTCTTTTAAAGCATTCTTGTTCACATGCAAGTGTTAGCATGTTTAAGTTTCACCTTTCACGTTGTAATACTTAGTTAGGTGCAATTATGTCATTTTTGTCTTATAACATGTAAAGTGTACTTGGATACACTATTTGGAACCTAATTGATATGTATGACATGAGGCCAAGGGCCATAAGCTTCTAAGTTCAAGTGTATGCATTTAAATTCTAAGTTTTGCCTTTGAAATCTAATTTTTTCTAACTTTGAGGTTTGGCATGTCAAATCTTGTAAATGTGATATAATGAGGCCGTAGTCAATTGTAATATGTTTAAAATGTCATTTTACATTTGCGTGCATGTTTACATCATCACACACTTGCATATAATTCAATTTGATCATACCATGAGGGATTCAAATAAAGCTTAGGGGCTTCTTCTTAATTTTGGTGTATAATAGGTTCATAGGCACTTTCTCGAGCCATTTCGGTCAACCGAAATGCTAGTTCGGTCGACCAATTCCCATTTTGGTTTCATTTGAACAGTAAAACATGCATTCTAGTAGCCAAATTCGAGTTTTAGGTCCATTTCGGTCGACCGATGGTTCATTTTGGTCAACCGTAGAGATTTTTCTTCACCTTCAGGATTTTAGGAGAATTTCTGGTCATTTCGGTCGACCTAAATGGCTTCCATACTCCAGCTTCTTCAGTTCTGTTCCAGTACCGTTGTTTCGACTTCAAATGGTTATATTTCCTTCATTTCTAACCTAAATGGGGTGATTCTTGAGCCTAAACTCAAGGATTTTGAGTTAGATTTTCAATGGTACCTATGCCATTCTAATATTCTAATCACAGTGGGAGTTATTTATGTTTTAGTAAAGTAGGGTTAGTTTTCGCTTAAACAGGGAAAGGGCATTTCTTGGATTCTTGTCCAATGTTCTTGGAACCTCTTGGAATGTTGTGAAATGACTAAATTAGGCTTTATTCACCTTGTTTGACTTGGTTAGAGTCAAGTGTCTCTTCTTAATTGTGATTTGACCATTTTGCCCCTTGGTTAATGGATTTTGCCCGTTTTGACCTTTGTTTCCGCTTTCGTTTCATTTGAGTTCCGTGACTTCATGGAAGGTCACATTGGTGTCTTGGGGATGATTTATATCTCTGTAGACTTTGGTTTTATCTTTTGCTTCCGCATTTCGGATTCGTTATCGGATTAACTTTTGGTTCATCACTGACACACCGGGTTGAAAAACTTGGGCCGTTACAAGTGGTATCAGAGCTCTTAGGTTGGAAAACCTTAGGACGACGGGTTTTGGGTGCATATCATGCTTGTGTTTCCATGCTCTATGTATTTATGTGCTTCATGATAACATGTTTTGGTCTGATAACATGTTTATGTGCTTATGTGCTATATATGGTATGCCGTTTGTTTAACATGATTTAAATTTTATTATAAAGAGCATGACATATGATGTATGATAGATTTGATTTGTATATGCATGATTGTTTTGCATTGTTGGCAGGACTTGGGATTAATTGTTGGATGTTTGAGTTGAGGTTGAGTCGTTTGGTGAGTTTTCACTTAGTGCAATGGTTAGTGTGTTTGGTTTTGTTTAGGCACTCTTCCTTGAGGTTGTTGGTGATTGTCCATATAGTTTTATGATAGTATAGGTTGTTGTCGACCTAGCTTTGGTTGTGAGGTAGGTGGAGTGACACCTTTTGTTTAGACTCTTATGAGGTGAGTCATTAGGCGTTGCCATAGTGCTGGATTTGTTAGTTTTAGGCCATGATAGGGTTATGGACCTCTTAGGATCCTTGTTTGTTCGGGATGATTCCTCTGGGATTGTAATTTTCGTCGGCGGGTACATTGTGGGCGGGTGCTTGGCACTGTCATGCTACTGTACTGGCTAGATACAAGCGCATGTTGGTTTTGTTTTTATAGGCGTTGTCCTTTTGATCGATGATGGTGATGATTATTTTGGGGATCAGTCATAGTGATTGATTTGGGTGTTGTTGATATGGTTATAGTTACCATTTTCCTGGAGTTCTCTTGCGTGATGACGCTTTTAGGATCAAGTCGATTGATTGATACTTTGGGTAGAGAGAGCATTGCACTATTAGTGTCACTTGTAGTGTCACCTTTAGATTCGGAGATGGATTGTTAGAGTCTTACCATTGTGGTAAGGGCTTACAATTGTTTTGATACAAGTTGTTGTCGCGTTGGTTTTTGGAGTCAGTTTATGACTAGGACTGGTCTTTTCTTTCACCTAGACACTCTAGGACAAGATGTCCATTGCGTTCATTTTATTTTATTTTATTTTATTTTATTTTTTTTTAATCTTCTGCAGTTTCATTTACTGCCATGTTAGTAGTTTGATTTATGATATTGCGATGCACGAGTAGGTGAAGGTATGTCTTATATGCTTAGATATGCCATGTTCTTATTGCATTTTAGTGACATGATTTTGTGCTTACGTGGAGACGTGCTGCATGTACCCTTGATTTTGTCTATGTGAGTAGATTTACCTTCTTGGTAGTTGCATTCCTTGTCATATGCATGACTTCCATTGTAACGACCTCGAACCCGAGGATCTAAATCGCTAACCGAATCCTTATCCGAACCTGAGGACAACTAAAGGAACTACCGTCCTTTCTTATGTCAATATATAATATACGTTTCATCACATGGTTTATAAAAATAATAATAATTATAAAGAAATAATAGTAATAAAATGAGATCATAGCTATAAACTATGTTAAAATGGTCTACTAACCCATCGAACACTATGGAGGAGCATCGTCCGCCACTTCCCTTCTATGTCCTAAAAAATCTTAAATATGGGGTGAGCTAAACACTCAGTAGGAGGTGCCTAAGACACACCTCTTACGACCCGTGAATCCACATTGAGAATAAAAAGCATGAGAACGGGATCATATCTTGGGAGTCGAGTAAAACCACTGTATCATCAACAAACATACATAAATCAACCAATACCAAATGCACCAAGTATGCCAATGATGTGCCATGCCATGCAATTTCACTCCCCGTTTCCGAAACAATACCGTTTCAACTTCTAAACCGATCATGTAATCCGACCCAAGGCACCTCCAAGGCGTCACGAAAGGGGGATTGGCTAACTATCCATGACCACAAGACACCTCCAAGGCGTCGCATCTGGCCTTGTTAACTCAATCCCTTGTCCTCTCTAGACTACACTAACATCACGGACCACTAGGCGCCTCCTAGGCGTCCGGTTTTCACAAACACTTTCCAAAACAATTTTCCCAAAATTATTTCATTTCATTTCAAAACAAATTTTCCCTTTCTTGCCTAACGCAATGCATGAATGCTTCATGCTTTGATCACCATACCATGTCAAGTTTACAATTCCATACAATTCATCTATATCTCATTTGCATGCTTTTGGGAAAATTAAATTAATAAACTCTCAATTAACAATTTTGACAACATAGTATTTGATATTCAAGCATTCAAGTACATATAATCAAAATCAATAAATAATACAAACAATTTCTATCACTTTCAACACATTATACACTTTGTTATGCTCATTATATATAAAATGTCTATAATCATAAACAATACTCATAATTTAGTAAACAACTTAACAAATTTTATAAGAAAACTCACAAAAGTCAAAGAAAGTTGTGGATTAGAAACCCCTACCTTAAAATAGATGAAAAGCCCCAAATTTTTGCCCAACCACAAAATCCAAAGTATGGCCAAACGACACTTTGCTCCGATCAAATCGTAGATCTCGACGCGCTCGTCGACTTGCCTTCTCTGTGAGTCCATTTCGGCTTGCTCTCTATCCTCAAATAATTCTCTAAATTCTCAATCTCGGCCCTCTCTCTATCTCTCTAGTTTTTCTCTGCTTTCCCTATTCTGTCTTTCAAATGACTTAGTGGCACACACACAGACACTCAATTATATAGGCCATTCCGCCAACCCAACAACTACTCACCACCACGCCTCAAATAGGAGTCAGAAGATAATATCTTACTTTAGACATCTAACATAGTACAACAATTCATCAGACGCAATGCAAACAACCTATGTGCAAAAATCAAAGTCAAAAAGTTTATGTTTAAATATCTTCCTAGTGGGTCCAACGAGAAATCATTACATTACCTTATCTCTTATCCCACTTCGGCAACCACAAATTGATACATATATATATACATAATATATATACAAAACCAAGCCAAACCCATTTCTGTTCACTGTGCCTTCTCTCTTCATGGGTCCCGCACTTAACCATCAACCACCCCAATTTTCTTTCCTTTCAATTCGGCTGCGACCTTACAGCATATAAATTATATATATTATATATATCAAGTGCACAAAACTAATCAAACCTTTAAATATCTCAAGTGTAGGACTCGCCACCATTACTATTTCAATCTTCTCCTCATTTCGGCACCTCTTTCCATTACACAGCACACACTAAAAATATATATACATATACACCAACCAAATCACACGGGACCCGCTAAAATCATATTTCACAATCTGTATTTTTTTTTTTCAATTCTCTTTTATCACCAAACTCGGCTACCTGTTCACTTCTCCCATCGGAAGCAATATATATATATATATATATATATATATATATTTATATATATATCATATGCATACTGCGTGACAAAAAAAATCAAACTAATTAGATCTCAATTGGGTAAATCAACAAGTCTCCAATCATTAAATATAAAAAAATTATGACAAATGAAATAAATAAAAAATTTAACTCTTAAAAATTCAGATTATCACATTCTCCACCACTTAAAAAGAATCTCGTCCCGAAATTCAGATCCAACAATTTTTCGTATACCAGAAAACATCCAATTCCAACTTATCCCTTAAAAGATATACAAAACCCCAGACAAGGAATCCCGTCCGTCACACAATCAAGCTCAAACTCAAATCTACACATCCCTATCAAACAAAGTACTCGCCATCTACCGCATAACTACACCATCGCATAACCGCACCAGCGACTACCAACCGCACTATACGACAATCATCATACTAAATAGCTACAAGATGGTTAAACAACAAATCTCCCAATGACTACATAATCATAGAGACCCCAGAACAATAAAACGTACTATCATGTACCCAAGACCTAAATCCTCAAAATGAGATCCTTAATAATCAACGGATTGGACACTTGGTCCAACCTAACACACCTCGTCACTCAAAACAAATCATCTGAATCCAGAAATTACCATTTTCTCAAACGAAGGTCTTTCCTAGACCAGATCCACACTGTCACACCGACACAACATGCAATACCGTGCTCTCACTGTCCATGACGAATCGAGACAATCATTGACCTTTGACCCGACATTGTGCCAAAGAAGGACTGATTCAGGAGAAATGGTTGGCCAAGCCATTCTCATCATCGATTCGATCTCAGCACAGAACGTCATTCCTATCCTTAGGTCCAAACCTCAAATACGATTTCACATTATCCACAAAACAACTATGAGATTCACTCTCTATCAATCCATCGCTTTACATAACCTTTACGACTATACAGTCACATATCTGCTCTAAAATCCTAACTATGCCTTGAACACATAACCCATAACAATTGAAAAGCAACACAACACCAAATACCACAATCATCGACCAGCATAAGAGCTCTCCGATTTCCTCATAATACCCATACTAGGTAGACAATTCCATAACATCATTCAATTCAGTTTTGACCTAATCAAAACACAGAATTCGACTATCTCATGCTTGAGATCTCAAAACCAAAGTCAATATTTCCCATTATTCTTAAACAGAATCCCTCATTCACCTTCTCTAATCACGTAATTCTAAGGCGACATCGACATTTGTCCTCAAGACATTGCTCGTATCAAACGCCTATAAAAACATTCGAGTGTGTAACTCACTGATAAGCGCCGAATATTGTATATTCAAGCGCCCTAAATTACATTAACAAAGTCCAGTTATTAATTATTTTATGTAGATTAACTCCATTTGCATGTTTTTATGCATTTTCAGGTTGAAGTGCAAAAAGGAAGCAAAAATGAGGCCTTGTGGAATTTTGAACAAAAAGGATGCCATTTCTGAATTTCTGGCAGCAGTGATCCTGACTTTTGTCACCATTTTCGACCTAGAAAACTCAAGAACTAGACTTCCATCATAACATGAAAGATTTAGATCTCTGAATTAGCTTTCCAAATCTTCAAGTGGTTCATCATTCGGAGTTCGGAGCAGAGAGTTATGATCTTCATAACAGAGGTGCGCAGAACTGCCTGGCAGCACTGATGTACTGCCTTTCTCCCCATTTTCGACCAACCAGACTTGAGAATTGGGTCTTTGTCAAAACATGAAGTTTTTAAAGCACTGAATCAGCTCTCCAAATATTCAAACATATCATCATTCGGAGTTCGGGGCACAAAGTTATAGCAGTTTTCCCAAAATAGGTCAGCGCTGAGCAAGAGGAGCAAGTTGCACATTGCACTAAGTTAGAGTGCTCGAGATCACTTTGCGAGTGCTCGAAAATCAGGCAGATTGCACTCGGAAATGGCTCAATTTTAGCCACTTGCACATTGGTTTCCTCAATGCCATCTTCCTTCTTTATGAAGTGGTTGGAGGTGTTCCTTGGAGGAGAGAGAGGGTGTTGTTGGAGCATAAAAAGCTACCCAAGGGCCACACATTAGGAATCTTGGATCTTTAGCAAGATAGAGGAGAGAGAAGAAAGCAAGAAGAAGAGGGTTCTTGGAGCAAAAGGAAGGGAGCTCGAAAATGGAGGAAAAGGGCAAGCTTCTTCCTTCTCCTAGCTCACTCATGGGTAACTAAACCTCATCTAGGGAGGTGATGAAGCCTCCCCTTTTGTTCATGTTCTAGATTAGGTTATATTTTGGGGATTATAATGTATAAACTTTGGTCTTTTCATAGTTTAAGAGCTTATTACTTCTTGTAATGAATATTCATGTTTAAATGATTGATGTGAGTTATTTAGCTTGTCTTGATGATTCTTACATTAGTCTTATTGCTTTTATTTTCATAGTGACAATGAAGATATTAACTATGAATGGTTTTCAAGGCATGTTAATTTTGAAACTTGATATTCCATTGCTTAGGTACCTCCTTTGATGGACTATGCTTGATTCTTACTTTCATGTGCTTCATCATTTGATTGAATGCTTGATGGTCTTTTGCTTAAGTTAATGTATTTGATACTACACCCTAGTCTAGGTAGTCCAAATGTGTTGTCTTTTGATAGACCATTCTTGTTTTAATCTCATGAACTTTTTATTGGTTATGAAGCAACTATGTGTTGCTATATAATTCTTGATCATTGCTTATATAGTGTTTATCCCCAATTTAGTCTTGATTTAACATGTATTTAGGGCGTAGGTGGATTCACTTCTCTAGTTTCCCCTTTTATTATCTCTAACTCTCATTTACTAGCACTACTATTTTATGCATTCTAAGTTCTAAGTTTAAGTGACAAACAACCAAAACCCTCTATAAACCCCTTATCATTCTAAGAACAATTCTAGACACTTAGGTTGCCATAGACTAGCGCAGTCCCAGTGGTTCGACTTACCCGACCAATAGCCCTATTTTACAATGATTCGTGCTATTGCGAAGGTTGATGTTAGTTGATCGACCGATCAATTTTTGGCGCCGTTGCCGGGGACTGCAAACGGTTTAGCGACCAAAGTTCTAGGGTTAATTTTAGTTTGATTGTGAATACTGTGTTTTGTGAATATTTCTTGTGTGGTTTAACCATTTTTGTGTTGTAAGTGAGATTCTAGGAACTCGAAGCTCGCCGTGGGGAATGCTAGCAAATTGTAAGTCTAGAGGACCCCAGGTAAGTCTCTTGACCTTCTAGTTTCAAGTTGTGGATATTGTGCATGTGTTAAGCTTAGAAGTAGTTAAATTGCAAGCCCTTGTCAAGGCTTTTTCAATTGTGTATTTTCAATTCCAAGCATCGGTCCTGGTCGTGGCCATTTATTTTCTGTCTTGATAATTGAGGAGAAAGGGAACATCGTATGCGGAGTTGATGATAAAGATTTGTTGTGATGATGTTGTTGTGAATTGTTGATGTTTGGCCGTAGGTCACTCTCTCTTCCCACACTTGACTCGCCTATTGATATAAATTCACTTGAAAGAACTCTTAGACGGAACCTTAGGGAACCCACTCTTACAAGGGACCTTGAAACTGAATTCAATATAATGGGGGATAACGTAGGAAATCCGGGGAATGAAAGGGCTGAAATTCCTAATGTAGAACCAATGACTCTTAGAGATCATTTCATTCCTACCACCTATGCTTCTCCTTCTTGTATAGTGATGCCAAACATCGATGCAGCTCAATATGAGATCAAGTCTAGTACCATTCAAATGCTTCCATCATTTCATGGTTTTGATAATAAAGATCCATATAAGCATCTTGATGAGTTCCTTGAAATCTGTTCGACCATCCGGTTGAGAGGTTTTCCGGATAATGCACTTCATCTCCATCTTTTCCCATTCTCCCTAAAGGATAGGGCAAAATATTGGTTGAACTCCCTCGCTCCCAACTCTATTACTTCTTGGGTTCAATTGCAACAAGAATTTCTTAAGAAGTACTATCCGGTGAGTAAAACCAACCAAATGAGGCGTTCCATTCTAAGCTTTTCTCAAGTTGATGGAGAACAACTCCACGAGACTTGGGAAAGGCTACAAGATCTTCTTCGAAAATGTCCTCATCATTTGATCCCAAAATGGCAATTAGTGCAAGCTTTCTATGCTGGCTTGACCGAAACCCATAGATTCATGGTTGATTCTTCTTGTGGTGGGATGTTCATGTCCAAGAATGCGGATGAGGCTTGGACCTTACTTGAGAATTTGAGTGAAAATTCACTTCAACACAATTCTCGTAGGGCTCCGACCGCAACCACTCCAAACAACACCAACCCTTGTCAACCAAAGTCAATAAGGGAGGAATCATCTCAAGTGGATGCCATCGCTCATAAATTCTACCAATTGATGGCACCACATCTTCCTCCTTCATTGTCTCAAAATTCGGCAAGTTCAGTTTGTGCTTCATGTACTAGTCCATTCCATCTCTCGGAAGATTGCCCCACACCGGAGCAATTTCCTAGTCCCAACCAAGAGCAAGCTAATGCCATGTTCTCGCGGCCCGGGAACAATCCATATTCCAACACCTACAATCCGGGTTGGCGAGATCATCCGAATTTCTCGTGGCGGCAACAAGCCCCACAGAATTCCCAATTCCAAAACCAAGGGCGGCAAAATCAGCCCTCTTCTCAATATCAAGGTAGACCTTTCCAAGCCTCTTCAAGCTACCGTCCTCCTTACAATCCAAATGTCTCCAATCAACCTCCTGTGTGTCCAACTGACGAGATAGTAGCTGCAAACAAGCAAATGATGGAATCATTAAATAAGCAAATAATGGATGCCAACAAGCAACTCTTGACATCCTTGCAGCCTACTCTCCAAATGGTTCACTCTCATACTCAATCCATAGCTAATCTCGAAAATCAAGTGGGCCAAATAGCTAACTCGGTGAATCAATTGCTTCAAAAGGACAAGGGCAAGCTTCCCTCTCAACCTTTTGAAAATCCTAGAGGAATGCATGTGATTGACGAAACCCCTCCTCCGAGTGGGCCGACTCATGAACAAGTTCAAGCTATCACCACCCTTCGGAGTGGTAGAGTGGTTGACAACAAGGTCGATGGAGACAAAAGTGAGGAAGTTTCTCCGTTGAAAAATCCAAATTCAAGCTCTTCCAATCCAAATTCTTGTCCAAATACCATTCACGGAAATCCCACACATGTCTCCCCAAATGTGGAAACTACTTATGAGCCAAAAGCTCCGTTTCCTCAACGTCTTCAAGAGTCGACACATTTTGGGAACAAGAATTGTAAAATTCAAGACATGTGGGAAGTTTTCAAGCAAGTGAAGATTAACTTGCCCCTCTTGGATGCTATCAAGCAAATCCCTCCCTATGCAAAATTTCTCAAAGATTTGTGCACTCAAAAGCGCACTTCTAGAAATCATTTGCCAAAAAAAGTGAGGTTGACTGAAAATGTTAGTGCTATCATTCAGCACAGCACTCCCCCGAAGTATAAGGATCTGGGTGCCCCCACAATCTCGTGCGTCATTGGTGACAGCAAAATCGAGAGGGCCCTCCTTGACTTAGGAGCTAGTGTGAATTTAATTCCATACTCGGTCTACCTACAACTTGGTTTGGGAGATCTTAAGCCGACTTCCGTGGTTTTGCAACTTGCCGATAGATCGGTCAAGCATCCACGAGGTATTCTCGAGGACGTTATCATCAAAGTGGACAAATTCTACTTCCCGGTAGATTTTGTGGTTCTTGATACGGAACCGGTCCATGACCCAAAAAAGCACATTCCCGTGATCCTTGGTAGGCCATTTTTAGCCACGGCTAATGCATCAATTAATTGCCGAACCGGGGTGATGGACATTGCTTTTGGAAACATGCAAGTCAAACTACACATCTTTCATGCAACTCAACATCCCTCCAATGAGGATGATTGTTTTCTTGTGGATGTCATCGATGAAGTGGTCGAAGAATCTCTCCCCTTCATCCTAAGCAAAGATCCCCTTGAAACTTGCATGTCCCATTTTGACTTCTCAAACTTTGATGTTGATCAAGCCATTCAAGAAGTCAATTCCTTGCTTGATATTAATGCTATCATGGATGTACCTCCTTGGAAAATTCCAAAAGAACCACTTCCCCAACTTGCCACCACTCCTCCGGTCCCATCGTTGTTATCTCCGCCACAACTTGAGCTTAAGCCGCTCCCGACCCATCTCAAGTATGTGTTCCTTGGTCCAAAGCAAACCCTTCCGGTCATTATTGCCTCGGACCTTCGAAAAGACCAAGAGACCAACCTTTTAGCGGTGCTCCAAGAGCATAGAGAAGCTATTGGTTGGACAGTGGCAGATTTGAAAGGAATTGACCCCTCCATTTGTATGCACCGCATTCATATGGAGGATGACGCAAAGCCTACTAGAGAGGTCCAGCGCCGGTTAAATCCAAACATGAAGGAAGTGGTCATGAAAGCAATGGAACCTTTAAAATAAATTTTCATTAATCCTTTTAATTAAACTCTCTAGATTTTCATACCTATCCAAATGCTTTCAAATTAAAGTATGTTAAAGAACATTCCAAGACTTAATTTAAAAGCATATTACAAGTCAATTTCATGCGAGGTATGTCCATGAGAATTAAACTTTCACCAAAGATAATTATTAAATAAAAAATGCTATTCTTATTCAAATAGTTTCAATTTAATATATGTTAACAAACATATGAAAGATAAACTTTCTAGCATGCCACAATTTAATTCTAAGTTACACATCATCATGAGAATTAAATCTTAACCATAGAAATTAATTAAATTAAATTCTAGGACTTAAACCAAATCATGCATACATGTTGTAAAAGCTCCTAAAATCATCAGTACAACATGAATATAACCCTAAGACACCCCCTACCTCAATTTGGGATGAAAATCTCAAGAGCCACCAAAACGAAACCACTCCAAATCCGACGAAACTTTCGGGGTTTTGTCGAGGACAACACTGTGAACAAGAACCCCAAGGAAGCCCCATCAAAATCACAACTTGACTTCAAACCTAAACTCAAGAAATGGCCAAAACGGGATACCAATTGGTGGAATCAAAGGCCTCGCCAAGACGAACATAAAACTCTAAGGCACTACGGCGTTTCACAAAGAAGAAGAAGCTCAAAACAGGAGAGAGAAGGTGGCAGCCATAGCTGCCCTGGAATCCAACCAAGAGAGGGGAGAGAGAGGGTGAAATATGATTTTTCAATTAAAGACACCCTATTTATAGAAAAACTCAAAAAGTGCCTCGAACAGGCCCCGCCGGGTCCGGAAAAGTGAAATTTGAGCAGACGTGCTCAAGTGGCAAAACTCCGTGAACAAAAAAGAACTGAAATGAGAAAATATGAACAATGGAAGTAACGGTATCAAAAACTGAGTCCCGAGCAGAAAGATATTTCCCAAACAAGTTTGGCGGCAACCGGTGCCTGAAACCCTAAAACTGGAGAAAAACAACCAGAAGTGAATTATAAGAGTACGCGACTCGACGAAAGAGAAAATGAATTCCTTACAAGGATCCACGCTCAAAACAAGACATTTAGCAATAACTTTCATTAATTGCACAATAGCCCCTCCAAAAAGTGAAAATTGCACAACTGGTCCAAAATGAAAATATCTTCCAAAAATGTTTTCTTAAAAACCCCTAAAATAAAATATCTTTAAAAGATATTTACGAAAAACACCCCAAGAAAAGAGAATATTTTTGAAGAACTGTGCATCCATGTCCTTATGACACCGGGAGCAACCAGAGTACTTTTCTGCAAAAGTAAAGATACGTATTTCATGAAAACCACTTAGAATGAAAATACGTGAAGTCAAAAACCAACTCTAAACACAAAAAGTGAGGTTATGCTAACAAAGTGACAAACAGCGAAAAGACAAAATAGGGAAAAAGACGAAAAGTGAAAATGTAGAAATGACGCGGTCCTTAAAGGAAGTTGTTAATCTAAAGAAAAAAATCTCAGAAATCATTCCAGAGCACTCGAGATGACACTAAGTGATGAGAAACTAAACTCAGAAAAGAAAAGATCAACGGATAAAAAATATCCGTGAAAATCTGAGAAAAGGAAAGGAAGAAAAATAACCGGGTCATTACAGCCTTTCCTTTTACAACTGCACTTCCTCCATTCTATCTTAAAAACATACGTAACCACCTTCTAACCCTACCTTCCCCACCTTCTCCAATTTAGTTTTAACCTTCTCCATCTCTATTAATCATCAAATCTTCCTCTTCCATTATCATCAATCCATCAAAGAAGGCAAGATTTAAATCTCTAAATTGAGATAAGTTCTTTCATCTTCCATCTTTTAATTCTTGAATATTCCATGAAGATTAGAGCTTTATTTTATGGAGATTGATTCTTTAAGTGAGGAACTGTTGTGCTTTAATTCTAGATTCATTCTTGTTGGATTCAAATAATGTATATTCACAAGTGTTCTTTACTTTTCAGTCTTGCACACCATATGTTCGACAAAAGTTCTGAACCAACTTTCTTAACTCAAATGGCTTCTTCCTTCACTTCTAAATGCCTTCGCAAATCAAAGGGTTCTTCTGAGGAAACTTCTGCTCTGGATTGGTCTAAATGGCCCCTTCAATTTGAAATTACATTTGATATTAGGAATATCTTTCGTAGGCGTGCTGACATAGACTGGGCAGTTAAAAATCTCAGAAAATGTGGACTGGCATCCATTTTTCAGCCATGTCATAATGTGGTTCATCCTTGCTTAGTTCGTCAGTTTTACCAGAATCTTTCATACAGACCTCAGGAACCAAGCTAGTTTTTCACCACAATTGATGGCACCATATTTTTGTTTACATTAGAGGATATTACAGTTGCATGTGGATATCCAATCAACTCCCCAGTTGATGTGGATGGTCGGCCTCTCTATGCTCCCCTACCGGATATTCTTGATTTATTAGATGACCTAACAGAAGTTTTGAAAGAAGTAGCACATAGTAATCTCAAAAGCTTAGATAGCACCTCACCTAAAAGATCTTTTATTCCACCCCAGATTTGGTTCATTGAGGTTTTACTAGCTACGAATGTTCTTCCAATTGGAAAACCTACAGTAAATAACAGTGTCCTTTTGGATTGTCTCGTTTCAGTAGAGAATGAATTTTGGTTTTCTGTTCCCACTTTGATTATGAATCAAATCTTGAAGGTTTCTAACAACTTGATTGTCCGCAAAAAGAAAGCTCTTTGACTTGGTCATTTCCATTTCTTATCTAATCACAAAGATGATTAAGAACCAAGGGTTTGTGGTTCCATGTAATAAGAAACGAGAATTACTGCAAAGAAGGTTTAAAATTTCAAAGACTGGAAGGAGCAACTTCTTGCTCGCACTGGTGCAATCACTGAATGATCATGCACCTGAAGGAGCAGACACTTCACCCTCTATTTTGTAGGGCGAACTGATTTTACCTTTAGTTTTTTATAGTTCATGATATTTATTTCTGCTCTATGTGTTTTGAATAATTTTAGGATTTAGACCATGTTTGGCATGACAATTGTGGGTGCACTTTTTGATGTGCACATATTTTGGTTTTCTTTCCTGGTTTTGAATAAAGCATAACATATTAATTCCAATTTATATCTTTCTGTATATCTATACTTTTATGCTTGGTACCAAGTTTTTATGAACAGATTATCAGGTCTAAGTTTAGGGGGAGAGAAATTAAGCTGTTTCAATGCGACTGGTTGCACTGGAGTTATTATCTGGCACTTGGTAGTTTCTCTCTTTTTATATTTCTATGCATGCTTAGTTTTTATACTTGTTTTCATACATTGAGGACAATGTATCATTTAAGTTTGGGGGTGTTGATAGTTAACTATTCATATGCATATTACCATTGTCAGCTATGTTTCTATTGTTAATATAAATTAAAAAAAAAAAATTGTATATTTAGGCGAATGATTTTTGGTGTTGTTGGAACTAAGTTTAGGGAGGTATTTATGTGATTAATACAATATGTATGCTTATATACGATATTAAGGAATGGTTGAAAGTTGCTAGCATGATTGTTTAAGTGAAAAAAGGTCCATTGCATGATTTAAATGTCTTCTTTTGGAGTCTTTCATCTCTAAGTAACTTCAAAATGCACATTGGGCACACCAAAAATTGCCTTCCCTTCCTTGTGGTTTTACTTAATTGGCTTCTTGAATTAGTAAGTCGGATGAATGAAATAATCCTTGGCATAAAAAAATTAAAAAAAAATATGAATGAATGAATAAAACTGCATTCTTTCAACATGTCAACTGATTAAAAAGGAAGACAAGTTAAAATTTTAAAATGTATGATTAGTTTGAGTTCATAGCCTAACCATTCTGAGTCATTACACCCTTAGGAGTGTCTTTACATTTAACGCCCTAAGACCATCTGGTTTGGGAGTCGTTG
This sequence comes from Cornus florida, assembly GCF_030987335.1. Lineage (NCBI taxonomy): Eukaryota > Viridiplantae > Streptophyta > Magnoliopsida > Cornales > Cornaceae > Cornus > Cornus florida. Next base: position 25,868,868 of record NW_026775571.1, on the reverse strand, counting down.
GCTCAACGCTTGTTACATGGGGTGATTAGAGACCTTAAGGAACTCGGACATTGCACATAATCATACATAAAAATAATAAATAAATAAAAACATGCAAAATGTTTTCAAATAAATACATGCCTTGGATTACGATTTCAAAAGATAGATTAAGGATGTGGAAGATATTAAATGAGCCATAAAAGGGTTAGAAGTGCATTTTAAAAGAAAAAGAAATTTCGGTTCACTTTTAAGGAACTTGAGATGAAATTCTATTATAAATGAGATGTTGAAGATCATATATGTGGACTAGTTTGTTGATGCATGAATGCTGGGAATTAGATATTGTTTTGAGATGTCATTGTATGCATACTTGTCGCAGTCCTCATGATAGAGTTTTTCCCCAAAGTCATATATTTTAATATACACTAGAATGAGCCTTGTTGCTTAATATTTGTGGGTATCATTTCTGGTAAAGCATCACAAGACTTCACCCGTCCTCAAGGGATACTTAGGGGTTTAAATGGCTTGTTGCATATGCTAAATGCAATCGTCACTTCCACGAAAGAGGAGAAGTCTAAGTTTCTTAATGACTCGGTCATTTTCCTTCCTTTCTTTTTCAGTAATTTCTTTTTTTCGTCTTTTTCCTTTTTGTGTCTCTTTCGTATTTCATCTTTTTCCCATTTATCGTTTTTCTTTGCATAACCTCACTTTTTGTGCTCGAATTTGATTCCAACTTTGCATGCATCCATGATATTTGATTTCCATGATATTTGTATTTTTACTTTCATAGAAAATATATTCTAGTTGCTTACTTTTTCCTAAAGGTCATGGATGCATACTTTCTTGGAAACATTCTTAATTTTTGGGGTTTTAGTGTAATTATGTAAAGTAATTATTTTTCATCTTAGGGACCATTTTGCAATTTAATTTAAAAGATATTTTGGAAAAGGACCATTTTGTAATTTTTGAAAAGTGTGACAAGTGTCACACTCTCATAGAGCCACTTGTTGGCATTTGGGTGGGGAGACTTGGAAGTATAATCTTATGACATTTGGAGGGTGGAAATTCACCCACTTGTTGACCTAGGATTGGTGCACTTGTTGGCTTTGATGGTTAACAAGTGTAGGCATAGGATTAAGCCTAGGAAGGAGCCTTAGATTTGTGACAAGTATACGCTCACAATTTAGTCTTGCATTATGTGTGTGTGTGAGGTAGTGTAAGAGCACATAGTGACTGGAGGAATTCTAGATCCTCCACTCACCATTTTCACTTTATCTTTCTCATTTCCTTTGTTCTTCAAAACCCTAACCTAGCCACCCTTGGAGAAAAGCTTGGTTTATAGCTTATTTCTTTATTTTGACCTCCTTCCACTCACCTTAGACTTAAAACCTTGGGAAGTAAAAGTTTCCTCTCACTCTCCTCTTCAAAACCCTAGAATTGTTTTCCATTTTTAAGCTTGGTCGCTTGGATTATAGAGATTCAATTCTCTATTAAGGTAGGGGTGGTAGTATGTTTATATTTTAAGTGTTTTATAATCCTTTGGGGTTTAATATATACTGTGTACATGCTTTTCATATGATAGTCTTGCATATTATAGGAAACCCACACTTTTGACTTAGGATTTATTGATATAAGCATGTATAATATGTATATACCATGTGTAGAAAGATTATATGATTTAGTACTATGCTAAATTCTAGTATTTTCACGTGTGGTAGTAATATAGAACTCTTGTAGAGTTATAAATGTTATATACAATTTCTATTGGCTTGAATTGTTATATTATAGTGGTGATAATTCTATATTCGTGTTAAGGACTTATTATGATTATTTTATAAGGTTATTACTATAATGTTAAGATTTAGTATGCAAAGCTTATTGTTGAGGCATGATTTAAATTGACAAGTTGGTGGTATTGTATTGTACATTATATCATGATAAAGACTTGTCATTTGGCATGCCATTTTAGACTTGGAACCCTAAGACATGGTTTATGTAGTTTCAAAATACTTGTGCATGGAAGGTGGTTTATATGCCCTAATTATAGTGCTTAAGTTTTGAACTTGATTATGATTTTGGATTCTCTTGGGACATTGTTACAAGTGATATGGCTAGAGTTTGCCTCTAGTGCGGGAGGTATGAGTTCTCCCCATTTGAGATAGTGTGCACAAAGGTCGTCTTCCCAACAGGTTAATGCCCGGAATAACCATTTTGATCTTGGTTTATTCCGAGACGTGATGTCCAAGTCTTCCACTAATTGATTTCGCATTCAATTCCAAGTTGACAATCAATGCTTAATTATAACTTGTGATTTTTGATATTGGTGAATTGATGTTATTAAGTACATTGATATTAATATGTGTTGTTAAAGAATCATTTAAGTTAGCTTAAGATGATCCCCTAGAACACCTTGAACATAGACGTTAAGTGGAATGAACCCTTGTATTCGTCTATATTGATCTTGCAATGATATTAAAACTTTAGGATATACATATATACTTCTTCCTACGAGTAACTTAATTACTCACCCTAGTGGTTTGGGTTGTTTTACAGGTAAAGAGACTATGTTCTTGGATGTTCATCATCCTTAGGGTCTTATGAGCAATTTGAAGCATTTTTATATATTGACATGCAAATGTTTTGCAAGCTTTACGTTTGAAGAAATATTTTGTATACCATGAGTGTATGATATTTTAGAAGCTAATGTAGCTTCCTTGATGTGTAATGATACTTAAGTACTTACTTTTGACACTATTATCATGTATGTAATGAGATCAAGGGCTAAGCATGTTTACTTTTGTACTTGTACTCATTTGGTGCTATATTTTGCTTCAAAAATGCATTTTAACCAACTTGGGAGGTTTGACATATGAAATTCTTGTAATTGACATGTATGAGGCCATCAGCCATTGATTTACATTCAAATATTCATATTAAGTTTGTTGACATGTTCACATACTCACATTTCCTTGAAAATCAGCTTTAAACCTTTGTTTTTAAACCAATTCATGAGGGGATTTAAGGCTTGGGTTGAACCTTAATGTTTTTGACATGTAGTAGGTCCTATAGCACTCTTTAGAGTCATTTTGGCCAACTGAAATCCCATTTCAATCGACTGATGGCTTTTGAAAACTTCATTGAACAGTAAAACACACATTCTAGTAGCCATTTTCACTGTTTGGGTTCATTTCGGTCGACCGATGCCTTATTTTGGTCTACCGAAGTGACCTCCCCTTAAAAACCAGCTTTTAGGAAAATTTTTGTTCATTTTGGTCGTTCGAAATACCATTTCGGTCGACTGAAATAGCACACATGCACAGCTGCTTCTAGATTTTGTTTCAGCATTGATGTTCCAACTTTAAAGGGTTATAACTTCTTTATTTCTAATCTAAATGGGGTTATTATTGAGCCTAAACCTAAACTAAAGGATTTTGAGTTAGCTTTCCAATGGTACCAATGCCATTCTCATATTCAAATCACAGTGGGAGTTATTCATATTTTAGTGAGGTAGTGTCAGTTTTTGCTTAAACCGGGAAAGGGCGTTTTTTTGGGATTCTTGGCCAAAGTTCTTAGAACCTCTTAGAATATTGTGAAATAATTAAATTAGGTTGTATTCACCTTGTTTGACTTGTTTAGAGTCAATTCTCTCTTTTTATTTGTGAATTGACCATTTTACCCTTAATTAACGGATTTGCCCATTTTAACTCTAGTTTCCTCTTCACTCTCTTTAAGTCCTATAACTTCATGGAATGTCACATTGGTGTCTTAGAGATTATTTATATCTCAAAGAACTATGGTTTTATCTTTTGCTTCCGCATTTTGGACCCATTGCCGGGTCAATTTTTGAGTCATCACTGACACACAGGGTTGAAAAACTTGGGTCGTCACAAGTGGTATCAAAGCTCCTAGGTTTGAATACCTTAGAACGATGGGTTTTGGATTCATATCATGTTTTTGTTGATCTACTTTGATATACTTACATGCTTTTGATGACATATTTTGGCGTTATAATATGTTTACGTGTTTCTTGATAACACACTTGGTATTATGACATGTCTCTATGGTTATATACTTATGTGTTTAAAAGCTTCTTTATTTGACATGTATACTTACTTGCTTAAGTGCTTAACTATTTGAAGAGCTTTCTTTGATTGCTTTAGCACGACTGTATGTTGCATACCTTGTCTTGCTTTATGTTTCGTGCATTTATAGTATGAGTTGTATTCGGTCATAATAACTTGTGTTATTGTTGACCTCCTTTCTTTCATACGTTTAGCAATATGGTTGTCACACATGGAGAGTCTTCACATCAAGATATTGAGTAGTAGGTGGCTAACACTGAGTTCACGAGGGGCCGGGGAGGCCCAGGATTCTAAATCATGGCGTGGATGTTAATCCGTCGCAGCCACCGACTTATAAGGAGCGAGAGGCTCAGGGAATCAATCAGGGGATCACTGAATCCCTACAGGAATTAATACGTAGGTAGGTGGCAAGGATACAGATTCTGGCACCGGCACTGGCACCGATAGTCAATGAGGCGATGGAGTACTTTATATGACTACAGAGGGTTAAGATTGATCCATTTGCAGGGAGTTCAGATCTGTTAGTCTCAGAACCTTGGTGGGACCTTATGGTTGGCAAGTTGGACAGTATGGCGGTACCCACAAATAGGTTGAGGATTTCTTTGACAGCCTCTATGTTCATGGGAGATGCAGATATCTAGTGGAGGTCTATGAGCAATGTCCACAATGTTGAGTTGATGACTTGGAATGAGTTCAGAGATCTATTCTTCGAGCGCTTCTTTCCTAGGGCTGTGAGGTGGGAGATGAGGATACAGTTCATAGGCCTTTATCAGGGCACTATAAGTGTCATTGAGTACGAGACACGATTTACTTCTCTCTCTCATTATGCCGAGGATATGGTAACGACAGACGAGGCCAGGGCAATGAAGTTTCAGGATGGGCTACAACTTGACATCAGGCCATGGGTCTCAATTCTTGATTTGAGGACTTATAGAGAAGTGGTCCAGAGGGCTATGCTAGCTGAGGCAGAGGAACGGGATCAGTCATGGATTAGAGGTTCACATAAGCAGCCTCGCGAAGCCATCATCTTCAGGGAGTCAGTAGAAGAAGGCTAGGGCTGGGAACAATACTCACTCACAGGGGGCACCGCAACAGACTCATTCTTTACCCACAGTTCCTATATCTTTGGGATCAGCCCAGGGTGTGGTTTGTTACCATTATCAACAGTCGGGGCACATCAAGCCTCGCTGCCCACAACTTCAACCATAGGCCAATCAGACATCAGTTTCTACAAAAACAGGGCAGGGAGCTTGCTTCTATTGCAAACAACCAGGTCATCTCAAGAAGGATTGTCCAAGGTTATTGAATAAGTCACGTAGTGGCACAGATTCACAAATGGTACCGGTACAGTCTGCAATGGTTTAGTCTTGTTTCAGAGTTCCTCAGGCACCACAGCCAGTGGAGCCAGTTGGCACTTATCCAGCCAGGGGTTCTACACCTACTACTTCTACACATTAGTCAGGCTATCATGGCAATTCACAGCAGGGCTCAGGAGCTCAGGGACGAGCCTACGTTCTTCCACAGGCGGATGCTTCCGTAGGGACCTCTTCAGTTTGAAGTATCTTTCTAGTTTTCAGTTCTTGGGCAAGAGTTCTTGTTGACACTGGTGCATCACATTCTTTTATTTTTGCCTCATTTGCACATTCATTGGGTCTGGAAGTCACACTTCAAGATAGTCTTCTCTGTGTTGACACACTAATTGGGGGTCCAATATCTTTGGATCGTGTTTGTCAAGGTTGTGCTATTGAGATAGCTGGACAGACCTTAGAGTTTAATTTTGTTGTTCTTGACATGACGGGCTTTGACATCATTCTTAAGATGGATTGGTTGTCATTCTTCCAGGCTACGATCGATTGTTTTCGCGGGAGGGTGTTCGTTTGCACTCCTAAGGGAGATTGTTTCCACTTTGTAGGAGATCAGAGCGATTCTTACCCGGTGATGGTTTTCAGCATTGGTGACTGGAGTCGCCACAGATCCTACTTGGCTAGTTTGCTAGTTGATGAGGATAGCAGTTTGGGCCATGTTCTTTCGGCAGTTGTTAAGGATTTTGTTGATGTCTTTCTAGAGGAATTGACAGAGTTACCTCCTTTAAGGGAAGTTATTTTTGCCATTGATGTCATTCCCGGTACAGCACCCATCTCTATGGCACCGTACCGTATGGCACCGGCAGAGCTTGATGAGCTGAAAGGTCAGTTAGATGATTGGAAAGCTAAGGGCTTTATTCATTCTAGTGCTTCACCATGGGGAGCACCGGTTCTTTTGTGAAGAATAAAGATGAGTCTTTGAGACTTTGCATCAATTATCGCTAGTTGAATCACACTACGATCAAGGACAAGTATCCTTTGCCTAGGATTGATGACTTGTTTGATTAGTTGAAGGGAGCGACATGCTTTTCGAAGATTGATTTAAGATCGGATTACTATCAGTTAAGGGTTAAGGGTGAGGATATACCCAAGACCGCTTTTTGTACACAGTATGGCAATTATGAGTTTTTGGTGATGCCATTTGGTTTGACCATTGCTCCAGCAGCTTTCATGGATTTGATAAACAGTGTATTCAGTGACTATCTTAATAGATTTGTGGTGGTGTTCGTTGATGAAATTCTCGTGTACTCAACTTTGAGGGAAGAGCATGAGTATCACTTGAGAGTAGTTTTACTCCTTAGGGATAACCGATTGTATGCCAAGTTCGAGAAATACAAATTTTGGCTACTGGAGGTGAAATTCCTTGGACATGTCGTGCTAGGGGGCAATATTGTAGTGGATCCGTCAAAGATTGAGTCTGAGATGGATTGGGAGCAATCGAAGACAGTGTTTGAGGTTCAGAGCTTTCTTGGCCTAGTTGGCTATTACAGAAGATTTGTTCAGGATTTTTCTCGTCTAACGGCACCTATGACTCGACTTACTCGCAAGGGAGTCAAGTTCATATGGAATGAGGCTTGTAATTTTTGCTTTTCAGGAGTTAAAGATCAGCTTAACATCAGTTCCAGTGTTGATCATACCTGAATGTGGTTTGGGTTACGTGGTCTATTGTGATGCTTCGCAAGAAGGTTCATGGTGTGTTCTGATGCAGACTGAACAGGTGGTAGCTTATGGGTCTCAATAGTTAAAGACTCACGAGTTAAACTATCTGACGCATGATTTGGAATTGGCAGCAGTTATCTTTGCCCTGAAAGGGTAGAGACATTATTTGTACAGGGAGAAGTTCAATGTTTTCTCTGATCACAAGAGTCTCGAATCTCTTTTCTCAGAAAGATTTGAATTTGAGACAGAGTAGATGGATCGAGTTCATGGAGGACTACAACTTTGAGTTGTAGTATCATCCGGGAGAGGCCAATATGGTGGCCGATACATTGAGTAAGAAGTCACAAAGTACTCTTGCTGGCATTTCCATCCACAGATGGAAGATGCTAGAAGAGCTTGCAAATCTTGGTTTACAGTCATATGAGGATGTTTCACCGGCTATCTTGTTTAGCCTTATGACTCAACTAGCTCTTATTAGCGGAGTTATTGAGGCACAACAGGAGGATAGGGAGATGAAGTCCATCCACGATCGAATTTCAGGCAGCAAGAATGTAAAAGGTTAGACCTTGCATTCAGATAGTGATCTCAGGTACAGAGGAAAGACGTTTGTTCCCTTATTTTGTCGTGATGTTGTTCATTAAAATTTTCACCATTCTCGACTCACAGTTCATCCTGGTGGTACAAAGATGTATCACAATTTACGGAGACAGTTTTGGTGAAAAGGCATGAAACGGTATATTTCTCAGTTCGTGGCTAAATGCCTTACTTGTCAGCAAGTGAAGGCTGAACATCAGAGACCGGCAGGTTTGTTGCAACCACTACCAGTGGCAGAGTGAAAGTGGGAGCACATCACTATGGATTTTGTGACGGGACTTTTGAGATCCAAGGCAAGGAATGATGCCGTTTGGGTCATTGTTGATAAATTAACTAAGATGGCTCATTTTTGCCTATGGCAGTGACGGATGACGCAGAGAGACTTAGTGGGTTGTATGTGAAGCAGATTGTCAAGCTTTACGGGGTTCCAGTATCCATTGTTTTAGATAGGGATCCTAGATTCACGTCAAACTTTTGGTAGAGTTTTTAGGAGGCTCTTGACACGGCGCTTCATTTCAGCACGGCATTCAATCTTCAGACTGATGGTCAGTCGGAGCATACCATTCAGATATTGGAAGATATGTTACGGGCTTGCATTTTAGATTTTGGGGGTAGTTAGGAAGACTACTTACCCTTGGTTGAGTTTGCCTACAATAACAGTTACCAGACCAATATTGGCATGGCACCTCTTGAGGCGTTGTATGGCAGACCTTGCAAATCTCTAGTTTATTAGACCGAGGTAGGTGATGTAGTCACCTTGGGTCCCGATATTGTCTTTGAGACTACAGAGAAAATTAAGTTGATTCAGCAGCGGTTGGCTACAACTCACAGCAGGCAGAAGAGTGATGCTGACAGGAGGAGGAGATCCTTGTCTTTTGAGGTAGGGGACCACGTCTTTCTCAAGATTTCTCCATAGAAGGGACTTCTGAGATTTTGGTAGACAGGCAAGTTGTCCCCTAGGTTCATTGGACCATTTCAGATTTCGGAGCGTGTCGGTGAAATTACTTATCGTTTGGCGTTGCCGCCAGACCTGGATAGGGTTCACGATGTCTTTCATATCTCTATGTTGAGAAAGTATGAGCCGGATCCATCGCATGTTTTACAGTGGACAGATGTTATTGTTGATGTGGACGTGACCTACGAGGAGGGTGTCTAGATTCTTAATTCACGGGAACAGGTCTTGCGGACCAAGACCATTCCATTAGTTAAGGTCTTATGGAGACATCACGGTGTTAAGGAGGCTACCTCGGAGCTCGAACATGAGGTTCGCTCTCGGTATCCCAATTTGTTCTCTCTTTTAGGTACGACTTAATTTCAAGGACGAAATCCTTTTACGGAGGGTAGGTTGTAGTGATTCGGTTATTTTTCTTTCTTTCTTTTTTCAGTAATTTCTTTTTTTCGTCTTTTTCGTTTTTGTCTCTTTCCTATTTTATCTTTTCCCATTTATCATTTTCCTTTGCATAACCTCACTTTTTGTGCTCGGATTTGATTCTAGCTTTGCATGCATCCATATATTTGATTTTTATGATATTTGTATTTTTACTTTCGTAGAAAATACATCCTAGTTGCTCACTTTTTCGTAAAGGGCATGGATGTATACTTTCTTGGAAACATTCTTGATTTTTGGGGTTTTCGTGTAATTATGTAAAGTAATTATTTTTCGTCTTAGGGACCATTTTACAATTTAATTTGGAAGATATTTTGGAAAAGGACCATTTTTAATTTTTGGAAAATGTGACAAGTGTCACACTCTCATGAAGCCACTTGTGACATTTGCAGGTTGGAGATTCACCCACTTGTTGGCCTAGGATTGGTGCACTTGTTGGCTTTGATGGTTGACAAGTGTAGGCTTAGGATTAAGCCTAGGAAAGAGCCTTGAATTTGTGATAAGTGTAGGTCCACAATTTAGTCTTGCATTGTGTGTGTGTGAGAGAGAGGTAGTGTAAGAGCACATAGTGAGTGGAGGAATATTAGATCCTTCACTCACCATTTTCACTTAATCTTTCTTATTTTTTTTGTTCTTCAAAATCCTAACCTAGCCACCATTGGAGAAAAGCTTAGTTTATAGCTTATTTCTTCATTTTGGCCTCCTTCCACTCACCTTAGACTTAAAACCTTGGGAAGTAAAAGTTTCCTCTCACTCTCCTCTTTAAAACCCTAGAATTGTTTTCCATTTGTAAGCTTGGTTACTTGGATTATAAAGATTTAATTCTCTATTGAGGTAGGGGTGGTAGTATGTTTATATTTTAAGTGTTTTATAATCCTTTAGGGTTTAATATTTATATATTGTGTACATGCTTTTAATATGATAGTCTTGCATATTATAGGAAACACACACTTTTGACTTAGGATTTATTGATATAAGCATGTATAATATGTATATACCATATGTAGAAAGATTATATGATTTAGTACTATGCTAAATTCTAGTATTTTCACGTGTGGTAGTAATATAGAACTCTTGTAGAGTTATAAATGTTATATACAATTTCTATTGGCTTGAATTGTTATATTATGGTGGTGATAATTCCATATTCGTGTTGACGACTTATTGTGATTACTTTAGAAGCTTGTTACTATAATGTTAAGATTCAGTATGTAAATCTTATTGTTGAGGTATGATTTAAATTGATAAGTTGGTGGTATTGTATTGTACATTATATCGTGATAAAGACTTGTCATTTGGTATGTCATTTTAGACTTGGAACCCTAAGACATGGTTTGTGTGGTTTCAAAATATTTGTGCATGGAAGGTGGCTTATATGCCTTAATTATAGTGTTTGAGTTTTAAACTTGATTATGATTTTGGACTCTCTTAGGACATTGTTACAAGTGACATGGCTAGAGTTTCACTCTATTGCAGGAGGTATGAGTTATCCCCATTTGAGATAGTGCGCACTAGAGTGGTCTTCCCAGCGGGTTAATGCTCGGAATTACCGTTTTAATCTTGGTTCATTCCGAGATGTGATGTTCAAGTCTTCCACTAATTGATTTCACATTCAATTCCAAGTTGACAATCAATGCTTGATTGTAACTTGTGATTTTTGTTATTGGCGAATTGATGTTATTAAGTACATTGATATTGATATGTGTTGTTAAAAAATCATTTAAGTTAGCTTAAGATAGTCCCTTAGAACACCTTGAACATATACATTAAGTGGAATGATCCCTTGTATTCATCTATATTGATCTTTCAATGATATTAAAACTTTAGGGTATACGCATATGCTTCTTCCTACGAGTAACTTGATTACTCACCCTAGTGGTTTGGGTTGTTTTACAGGTAAAGAGACTATGTTCTTGGATGGTCATCATCCTTAAGGGCATATGAGCAATTTGAAGCATATTTTTATATTGACATGCAAATGTTTAGCATGCTTTATGTTCGAAGAAATATTTTGTATACCATGAGTGTGTGGTATTTTAGAAGCTAATGTAGCTTCCTTGATGTGTAATGATACTTAAGTACTTACTTTTGACACTATTATCATTTATGTAATGAGGTCAAGGGCCAAGCATGTTTACTTTTGTACTTATACTCATTTGGTGCTATATTTTGCTTCAAAAATGCATTTTAACCAACTTGGGAGGTTTGACATATGAAATTCTTGTAATTGACATGTATGAGGCCATGAGCCATTGATTTACATTCAAATATTCGTATTAAGTTTGTTGATATGTTCACATACTCGCATCTCCTTGAAAATCAGCTTTAAACCTTTGTTTTTAAACCAATTCATGAGGGGATTTGAGGCTTGGGTTGAACCTTAATGATTTTGACATGTAGCAGGTCCTACAGCACTCTTTTGAGTCATTTCGGCTGACTGAAATGCCATTTTGGTCGACCGATGGCTTTTGGGAACTTCATTGAACAGTAAAACACACATTCCAGTAACCATTTTCACTGTTTTGGTTCATTTCAGTCAACCGATGCCTTATTTCGGTCTACCGCAGTGACCTCCCGTCAAAAACCAGCTTTTAGGAAAAATTTTGTTCATTTTGGTCATCCGAATTACCATTTCGGTCGACCGAAATAGCACACATGCACAGTTGCTTCTAGATTTTGTTTCAGCATTGATGTTCTAACTTCAAAGGGTCATAACTTCTTCATTTCTAATCCAAATGAGGTGATTCTTAAGCCTAAACACAAGGATTTTGAGTCAAATTTCCAATAGTACCAATGCCATTCTTAGATTCAAATCATAGTGGGAGTTATTAATGATTTAGTGAGGTAGTGTCAGTTTTTGCTTAAACTGGGAAAGGGCATTTTTGTGGAATTCTTGGCCAAAGTTCTTAGAACCTCTTAGAATGTTGTGAAATGATTAAATTAGGTTGTATTCACCTTGTTTGACTTATTTAGAGTCAATTCTCTCTTTTTATTTGTGAATTGACCATTTTGGCCTTAATTAACGGATTTTGGCCGTTTTAACTCTAGTTTCGTCTTTTGCTCTCTTTAAGTTTTGTGACTTCATGGAATGTCACATTGGTGTCTTAGAAATGATTTAGATATTAAAGGACTATGGTTTTATCTTTTGCTTCCGTATTTTGGACCCGTTACCGGGTCAACTTTCGGGTCATCACTGACGTACCGGGTTGAAAACCTTGGGCCGTCATAGTTTCAATTTTGTTTTGCTAAGGGACTAGCAAAATGTAAGTTTGGGGGTCTAATAAGCGATAAATATTGCATATTTAAGCGCCTTTAATTGCATTAGTTAAGTCTATTATTTGATCTTTGTATATAGATTAACTATATTTTTATAATTTTATGTTTTTGCGGGTCTTATTGATAAAAAGGAATAAGAATAAGGTTTTAAGGGTTTTTGGAGCACAAGTCATACTGGGCCTATATATCAACTGGTTTTCAAGGAGAAATAAGCTAAATAGACGATAGATGCGATTAGAGCTAAAGAGAGAAGACCAAGTCATAGAAGCAGCCTCGCGTCCGAAAGTAAGAACTGGCGTCCGAACACTACCTCTCAACACCTTGCATCCGGACGCAAGAATGGTGTCCGGACGCCACACTACCAGGACCTTGCATCTGGATGCCATTCTGCGCGTCCAGACGCAAGGCTACAAGTCTCCTTTTTAATTAAGCCTAATTTTATTCTATCTTGAGCAGAAATTCAAATTTTGAACGTATTATTTTATTTGGAAACTTATGTAAGGATAAAGAAAGGGAAAAGGCTTGTATCGATTAGTTAGTTTTGGTTTTTGAAAAGAATATTGTGAGGGAGAGGATTTTTAGGGTTCTTGGAGGCTAAACTTTGTAATAATGGCGAGACAGAGGATTTTCTTCTCTTCTTCAATCCTGGAGGTTGCTGCTATATCCATGAGATGCTAACTTCCTTTCTAGGGAGTTGATGTAACCTAGACCAAGTAAACATTTATTAATTTGTGTTTCAACTTGAGGATCTTTATTGTATATATTCAGTTTTATAAATTAGAAGTTTTTTCATTGAATTGATGTGGTGTACATTGAATTAATGTATGTGATTATCAATTGAGTATATATTTGTGTTGATTTGTTATCTTGTCTTAGAAACCACATTGACACAATTATACACTCATTTTCCTATAGTGACAATAGGAAATAATTTATGGAATAGTTATATTGGCATGTAATTGAGTATTTATATAGGTTATGTTTAAGGAAGATGGACCATGCAAGACCTTTAGATTAATGTAGTTAGGTAGATGGTCCATACCAACTGAAAATAATCTATGATATTTAATTGATTTCATGTGCTGCAACATACCATTGAAGGACCTTGATAGGCCATGCCTAGGGAAGATGGTTCATACCACAACCTAGCTTAGGTGGATGAACCATGCTAACCAAAGATGGGTTACGCTTAGTCCTGAAATATATGATCTTCTTGACGATGTTGTGGTAGTTTTAAGCTCCTACGCATCATTTTATATATATAATTGTCTATCCCCAAGTTGAGTGCAATTTAAAATGTTTAAGAGCTTGAGGTGAAGTCAATTCCCTAGCCTTCTCTTTATAAGTTCAATTCATTCTAATCACTTTATTTACTATTTTATGAAATTTAAATTCATAGGTTAAGTGACAATCGATGTATCATCTCTGTTATCAAATTAGGAAGTAATTTTGCAATTCTGTTTGCTATAAACTAGCAATCCTTTTGGTTCAACAACCCCCTACTATAGCATTAGTCTATAATGATGAATGTGTTATTGTTATAAATGGTATTTTTAAGTGGTACACATTTGTGCGCATTAATGGGTATCCTTTTATATGTGCGAAAGTTAGGTGTGACACAGTTTTTGGAAGGTTACCTGTGTTGCTGGGTTGGGTTTGGACCTTGTATGTCTGTTCATATTATGGTGTTTTCTTCTGTGTAAGAAATATGTATGTGTGATGTGTGATGTTCAATGAAATATGAAGCCATATATATTTCAAAGTTAACGTAAAAAAAAAAATATATATATATATATATACATGGGGTAGTGTTTTGAAAATGAAGGCAAAAAAGCATATTATGTCGTCCAAGTGGAAAAAGGAAAGAAAAATGACACATACGAGATGCCTTAAATTGTGACGACACTACCATAAATGGGGAGTTAAATGGCGACTACTTCCGACTTAAATGAATCAAAAATGGGTGTCAATTGACTCCATATCCCGGTCTATTCGGGTACAACAGTTGAGAAGGACATTTAACAATTTATTTAAGTATTCATTAGGACTACTACTAATTAATTAATCTTTTGTGGATTGATTGATTAGGTCCGGGTCTTTATTTGGACTATTAATTCCTATTAACTATGATAAGCAATATATATAATTCATAAACAATATATATAAGTCATTTATTTTTATTGTATTTGGTAAATTAAAGCCAAGAATATCAGTTCATTGTCCAACTTGTATAATTCATATCAATTAATCTCAGTATCTGCGAAATTATGTATTTCAAATTTAGATTGAAATTATAAATTCATATATAATTAAGACTATATATTTATGATATACGACACCAACAAGGCAACTATATAAATCTGGCTCAGACATATATATGATGCATTACATCCCAATAAATACGTACAATAAATACGTACATTAATTAATATAATTCGTAGTAAGTATCCCAACATAATCCCAGGCCAAATCCCTTGAAGGTAACCAACATAAATTTGATTGACGATTATAGATCCGTCTGAAATAAAAACTGCAAACATATAGTAGTCTGCTTAATACATCATAATTCCAAACAACCCCAACAACATTTCACTTTCTTTTGGACGTACTACTCCTTGGCATTAGAATTTCAAAGTCATCATCTCCGGAGTTAGAAAAATCTGATAAATCGGAATTCGATTTTAGGTTCAACTCAATTATAATTTTTTCAACCTCTTCATTCGGATCCTCGTATGTGTTCATCGTTGGTGAGCATTAAATATTGCATATTCGAGCCCCTAAATATACGTATGTTAAGACCTAAAGTGATACTTCTATCCATTGTTAGACTGATTTATGTTTATTTTGTGTTTATAGGTACTTTCCCAAAGAACAAGTTAAAATCGTGATTTATGATGAAAAGATTGATACTGAAGCTTATAGAGCCATTGCCGGTCATCTAAAGCAAGCTTGGAGTAAAAATGATGAGAATTCTGGACCTACTTCAGTATTTTGGGCATAACTTTTTACTCAAAACTCCAAATTAAGCAAACCTAACGACTTTAGAAAAAAAGACTCGAAGTTCGATGTTTTTGTCTCTAATAGCCATCTCCAAATTCGCACTCTAAATGGTTCAAAATTGCATAGCCTCGAGCCCTATTCTTGAAAGCTCGAGCTTGTACGTAAAGCTCGAGCTTTAAGTACAGAAAGCTTGAGCCTTAACCCAAAAATCAAGGATTGAGCACCATGAAAGGGGATCGAGCACTATTATAAGGAAAAACCCAAAAATATTTTAAATGTTGATGGAAAAGACGCTTCGGAAAAGATTTGAAGAAAATTGGTTAAGTATAGAAGTAGGGATTGAGCACTATACCAAAAGCTCAAGCCTGGTACCCGAAGCTCGAGCCTTAGGTACAAAAAGCTTAAGCTTGGTACCTAACGCTCGAGCTTTACCGTTAAGTAAGAATTTTCAAGTTGCGGGATTTGTTCTAATTCAGTCATAATTCATCCTAGATGGGCCCAGATTACCCCAGAAGACCTAAAAGCCCATCCAACCCTTAGTAGAAGTTAATTATTCAATAAAATGAGGCACAAGGCCATCATATTAGGGCTCTCTCAAATCTCTCTCTCACGGTGGCTTTTAGGGTTTTGAAGAAGAATATCCAAAAGGAGTTTTAGCAGTCTATGGCGATGAAGACATAACAACACAAATGATATCTAGCGTCGTCATGAGTAGCTAATTCCTCTCTTAGGGCACTGATGTAGCTCGAATCCGAATATTATGGTTTGATTGTTCTGTACTTTGGGAATTTAATATATTATATATTTTAATTGGATGATTATGGGGAATTGAGCCAACTCAATTGGTGTTTAATGAATTAATAGTTTTTGAATAGTTATTATCTTGTCTTAGATATAACTGCTCATAAATTATTCTTAACCCATTCTTATTGGACGATATATGGCAAAGCCCTGTCGGAGATAAGAATGGAGATCATGCAATAGTGTTCAAAGGTTTTTCATCAATGAATGTTTTCATAATGTATGCCTAGGGAAGACGAGTTATACTACAAAATAAGTTAGAAGTAGGTAGGTAGATAATTCGTGCCAACCAAAGATAGGTTATTATTAATTGAAATTCATGAAATATCTTTCTTTTAAATCTGAATTAAACGAATGTTATTGAGTTTAGTTCCATATTACACATAATTATTGAAATCCCAAGGTTGAACAGTTGACTATAGTATGAGGATCGTGGTGAAGTCAATCCATAAGTCTCTTGTTCTCAATCTTTTTATTCTGTTTATTTTCTTTTATGTTATTGAATTGTAACACAATACATAAAATCAAATCCTCTTTCTAAATTAAAATTGTATTAATTGAAGACTTGATAAACCACCACAGTCCTTGAGGTTTGACACCCTCAACATAGTCCTATCCTACAAGGATTCGTTCTATTGCGAGTGGTTAATTTATTATTGACACACATCAATTTTTGGCACCATTGTCGAGAACTGTGTCACGAATTTGTTGAGTTCGAGATTAAATCTACTTTAATTTATAGCTTTAGGACTTTCTGATATCTCACCTTATATCATTTTCTTTTCAAGTGCAGGAATCTAGCAGCGAGGACGAAGATGCCTAAGAAATAGAAGCTTTCGTTTCAGGACCTTTTATAAGTTTTTGTTATTTTTCTTCACTTGAAATTTTTCTTTTTGTTACTACTTGTTACCATTGAAATTAGACTAAATTGTTAGGACAATTCTCTAAATCAGACATGGCTAATAATAGTGATAATCCAAATGGGGCACATGTGCCACAAGCACCTGTTCCTCCACCACAACCATAATTGAGGGATCACTTCATTCCCACCTCTTATACATCCCCTTGTTACTTTCAATTTTCACAATCTGATGTAACCCACTTTGAAATCAAGTTAGCTATGATCCAAATGCTTCCAACTTTCCATGGGTTTACTACTGAAGATCCCTATAAGCACATAGATGAATTTCTAGAATTGTGTTCAACTACCAAGTTGTCCACTCTTTCTAATGATGCTTTTAGGATGAAACTCTTCTAATTTTCTCACAAGGACAAAGCTAGAACTTGGTTGCACTCCTTACCTCATAATTCCATAAGCACATGGGACAAGTTGTAACAAGCGTTCTTGAAGAAATACTACATTGTGGGTAAAACCACACAAACGAAAAAAGAAATCATGGCGTTCTCCCAAATCCCGAGTGAACAACTTCATGATACTTGGAAGAGATACAATGATCTTCTGAGAAAGTGTCCACACCATGATATTGCCAAATGGCATTTGGTGCAAATCTTCTATGATGGATTACATGATCTACATAGAAACATGGTAGATGCTTTTAGTAATGGTGGTTTCTTTCATAAGAGCCCAGATGACGCTTGGGAACTGTTTGAAGCCCTAAGTGAAAATTCTGTTCAGCATGCTTCTTCCTTTAGGTCTAGGTCCACTCCTGGTATCCATCAGGTTGAAAGTTTGTACGAAGCAGAAAAATCTAAAGAGCTTGCCACTCAAATAGAAGTGTTGAATCGAAAGTTTGACCAAGTTTTGTCAGCTGTCAGTACTATTAGTTCTTCTCATCACTCCTCTTTGCCAAATGAGGTGTGTTTTGTCTATGTTAATCCATCTCATTATGCTAATAGTTGTCCTTTCTTGGGTTAATCTTTTGAAAATCCATAAGTGCAAACCAATGCTGCATTCTCTAGTTCGGGTTACAATCCAAATTCCAATACTTATAACCATGGCTTAAGAGATCATTCCAATATATCATGGTAGAATCAAAGCCAAGGCAATACTATTCCCCAATCTCAGGGACAGTACCATAATTCTTTCAATCCATCTTCCATCTACTGTCCTCCTAAATTTAGGAACCAAGCTAATCCAGATCCTCCTCCTCCTAAGTACTCGTCTCTATTTGAAGAAAATGTAATGGCTGCACTTAGTAACCTTAAGTCTAAAAATGAATTGTTGCATTCCCATTCTCAATCTATATTCAATCTAGAAACTCAAGTTGGGGAAATAATAAAAGTGTTGAATCAAAAAGAGGAAGGAAAACTTCCAAGTCAGCCAATTGCAAATCCAAAAAGGCAAACTTACATGATTGATGAGACTACTCCATCAAGTTCTCGTCATGAGCAAGTTAATGCCATCACTACTTTGAGGAGTGGAAAAATCATTGATAATCAAGTTGAGGAATAAGAGGTAGAAAAAGAAAGGCATAGGATTCCTATCAATCCTATTCTTCTAACTCCACATCCCACAGATGTTCCCTCACATCCTACTCCATCAAGCTCCAAAGGAGTTGAAGGTGAAGTCACTTCTTCATCTACTCCTAACCTTGAGATAGCTTATGAGCCAAGAGCACCTTTTCCTGAACGTCTCAAGGGACCCTCTTACTTTGGTAAGCAAGAAGAGAAAATCCAAGACATGATGGATGTCTTCAAATAGGTAAGAATCAATATTCCTGTCCTAGATGCTATCAATCAAATCCCTGCCTATGCTAAATTTCTAAAAGATTTGTGCACTTAAAAAAGAAAATCAAAAAGCCAAGTCTCTAAGAAAATCTATCTCGCCGAGCAAGTCAGTGCAATCATTCAGCACAGCACTCCTCGTAAGTTCAAATATCCTGGTGCTCCTACCATATCTTGCATCATTGGAAGCAATGTGATAAACTGGGCACTTCTTGATCTTGGAGTGAGTGTTAATCTTCTTCCTTACTTGGTGTATGAACAATTATGTTTGGGAAAGCTTAAACCTACGTCAATGGTGATGCAACTTGCTGATCGATCTTTGAAGCAACCATATGGGATCATTGAAGATGTTCTCATTAAAGTGGATAAGTTTTATTTTCCAGTCAACTTTTTTATCCTGGATACAAAACCTGTCCATGATCCTAATCGATGTACTCCTGTTATCCATGGTCGTCCATTCTTGACTTCAGCAAATGCCAACATTAACTGTATGACTGGGGCTATGGATATTTCTTTTGGGAACATGAAGCTCAAATTAAACATCTTCAATGCCACTCCATATTCCTCAGATAAAGATGAGTGCTTCTTTATTGATGTTATTGATGAGGATTCAATCACCATCTTTCCAACGAAAGATCCTCCTCCTTTGATTTTGAGTCCTCCTTGTCCTTCTTGTGAGTCCTCTCACAACCTTGAGCTTAACCTACCACCGGATAAGTTTGAGTATTCTTTCTTGGGTCTTGATGGAACCACACTGATTCTTTCTGTTTTGAATTTCATAATCACCCATAGAACTGGTTTTGGGATGAGAGAGGTAGTTGAATTATTGGATACAGGCTAAGGAGTGGTGTACAGTTGAGCTAGCGACGTTAAACTTAGCATGTTGTCGAGCTATCGACATTAAACTTGGCATTGTATGTTTGTACCATAGTTTATTTTTATTCTTTTTAGTTTTTCTCGGTTTTTAGTTTATTTGTTTATTTTTCTTTTGTTTTTAAATTAGGTTAGTTTAGATTTGTTTTAGGAAAAAAAAAAAAAAAAGGTTTGTTTCTTTGTAATATTTTTCTTTTATTTTTAGATTAGGTTAGGTTTGTTTTGTTTTGTTTTGCTTAAAAAAATAAAAATTGATTGACTTGTGCATAATGATGTTTACTCCATATACTTGATACTCTAATGTGTGTTGTGGAGTGATTATTTTGTCAGCTACAAAGGACTAAGTTTGGGGGTGAGGTGACGATTTCATTCCTCTGAGCTATCAATTCTTGATCTTTGCTGGTTCTACATATTTGGTAATATCTTTCTAACTCTACCTCTGTTTTTACACATTGAGGACAATATACATCTTAAGTTTAGGGGTAAGGCAGTGCCTTTTAAAATTTTAAAATTTTGTTGTTGATATATTGTGCACAAGAGGATGCAATTTAATTGTTTAAGTATGATTTTAAGTCTGTTGATTATTATGATGTCCATATGTAGTCTGATATTGGTTAAAGATGGCTTGTATGCCGAATTCATGCTAAATACGGATTTTTGAAACAATTTTATATCAGTTGGTGGCCTGTGGTTCACTTTGCCTGGATAGTTACAATTTGATGATTTCAATTCCTAGAATACTTCACTTTGTACATGTTCACACTTACATGCATTCTGTGGGGTATAAACTTGAAGTCTTGTTCTGATTTATGTTAAACTAAGATGAGCAGGTAATTTTTGATGATTTTGAGAACCAATGTATAAAAAAAATAAAATAAAATGGTATGAATGCAATAATAATTAAAAAAAAAAAAAAAAAAAAATTCTTCACCAATGTGAAAGAAACAAATGAAAAGAGAGAAAAAGGGTCAAGTTCAGGTTTGTACCTAGATTGCTTAAACAATTAAGTCCTCGGGGGTGTTTCAACACCTAATGCCCTAAAACCAACTAGTTTGGGAGTCATTGATTGAAAGTTCATTACATAAGAAGTTTAGGTTGCCTAGATTACTTGAGCAATTAGGTCCATAGGGGTGTTTTAACACCTAATGTCCTAAAGCCATCTAGTTTGGGAGTCATTACCTGAAAGTTCGTTATAGGAGTGATTTAGAAAGTTTAATAAACCTGAGCATTGCACAGTACCCTTTTAAAAGAAAAAAAACAAAAATAAATAATAAAAAAAAAAAACAAAAAAAAAAAAAAACGAAAAAACAAAAGAAGAATTTTTAAAAAATTGAGTGATGAATGAAATAAATGCATACTTATAGAAAATTAGGAAAAATACCTTGGGGATCAGAATTTGAAAGGTTTACTTGTGAATTGAGAGATAGCATGAGTTAGATATAAGTATCGATACTAAACCACATGTTTAAAATTGTAAGTTCACTATTAAAAAGGATTTTAGGGATCGAGATTGTTAAACATGTGATTAAACTGACATATGGGGGCCATGGCTGTTGATATGATATTGAGAGTTGGAGATTTTTCCTGTTTAATATAGTTCCTTATACTTATTGTAGTTGACTAATTGATGCATTGCTAGGACATTATGATATAAAAATTGGTTTAAACGAGCTTATCGTGCAATTAAGGCACTGATTTGATAAGTTTGTGGGTATCTTCACTGGAAACCCTCACGTGACTAGAACTTGTCCACTATGGGTAACCTAGGGGTTTAAAGGCTTGTTGCATAAGCTAAATGCAAGCGTGATTCCCACGAAAGCGACTTTTTAGTTCTATATCGCTAAAGGACTAGCAATATATAAGTTTGGGGGTGTGACGAGCGCTGAATATTGCATATTCGAGTCCCTAAATATACGCATGTTAAGACCTAAAGTGATACTTCTATCCATTGTTACACTGATTTATGTTTATTTTGTGTTTGTAGGTAATTTCCCAACGAACAATTTAAAACCGTGATTTTATGATGAAAAGACTGATATTAAAGCTTACAGAGCCGTTGCCTGTCTTCTAAAGCAAGCTTGGAGTAAAAATGATGAGAATTCTGGACCTACTTCAGTATTTTGGGCATAACTTTTCACTTGAAACTCCAAATTGAGTAAACTTAGTGGCTCAGGAAAGAATAATCGAAGTCCGATGTTTTTGTCCCTAATAGCCATCTCCAAATTCACACTCTAAATGGGTCAAAATGGCATGGGCTTGAGCCCTATTCTTGAAAGCCCGAGCCTGTACCTAAAGCTCGAGCCTTAAGTACAAAAAGCTCGAGCCTTAACCCAAAAATCAAGGATTGAGCACCATAAGAGGGGATCGAACACTATTAAAAGGAAACCCCAAAAATATTCTAAGTGTTGATGGAAAAGACGCTTCGGAAAAGATTTGAACAAAATTGGTTAAGTATAGAAGTAGGGATCGAGCACTATACCAAAAGCTAGAGCTTGGTACCCGAAGCTCGAGCCTTAGGTACAAAAAGCTCGAGCCTAGTACCCAAACCTCGAGCTTTACTGTTAAGTAAGAATTTTCAAGTTAATGGATTTGTTTTAATTCAATTATAATTCATCCCAGATGGGCCCAAATTACCCTAGAAGACCTAAAAGCCCATCCAACCCTTATTAGAAGTTAATTCTTCTATAAAAGGAGGCACAAGGCCATCATATCAGGGCTCTCTCATATCTCTCTCTCACGACGGCTTTTAGGGTTTTGAAGAAGAAGATCCAAAAAGAGTTTTGGCGGTCCATGGCGATGAAGACCATAACAACACGGATGATATCTAGCGTCGTTATGAGTAGCTAATTCCTCTCTTAGGGCATTGATGTAGCCTAAATCTGAATATTATGGTTTGGGAATTTAATATATTATGTATTTTGATTGCATGATTATGGGCAATTGAGCCAACTCAATTGGTGTTTAATGAATTAATAGTTTTTGAATAGTTAGTACCTTATTTTTTATATAACTGCTTATAAATTATTCTCAACCCATTCTTATTGGACGATATCTGGCGGGGCCCTGTCGGACATAAGAATGGAGATCATGCAATGGTGTTCAAACATTTTTTATGAATGAATGTTTTCATAATCTATGCCTAGGGAAAACGAGTTACACTGCAAAATTAGTTAGAAGCAGGTAGGTAGATAATTCGTGCCAACCGAAGATAAGTTATTATTAATTAAAATTCATGAAACATATTTCTTTAAATCTAAATTAAACGAATGTTATTGAGTTTAATTCCATATTATACATAATTATTGAAATCCCAAGGTTGAACAGTTGACTATAGTATGAGGATCGTGGTGAAGTGAATCCCTAAGTATTTCTTCTCTTGATCTTAATCTTTTTATTCTATTATTTTCTTTTATGTTATTGAATTGCAACATAGCAAACAAAATCAAATCCTTTTTCTAAATTAAAATAGTATTAATTGAACACTTGATAAACCACCACAGTCCTTGAGGTTCGACACCCTCAACATATCCCTATCCTACAAGGATTCGTTTTATTGCGAGTGGTTAATTTATTATTGACACACATCAATCGCCTTTGTCAGTTTCTTCATCCTATGCCATCTTACATTTAATTGACGGATCTCATGTTTAAGTTGGACAATGACAGATTCCATATCAGCGACATTCGATTCTTGCATTTTAAGATGGCGTGCTCTAGAAATGGTCACCCCGAGTCGTCTACACTCTGCCACAATCACACTCCTTGCACCTACCAGCTCGTTATACCTGATACGTTGTTGAGGTTGAACTAGTTTATTGATGTCTACTGCTTCGACTTGAGAGTTTGATGTGGACCCAAGCTCGTGCATATGCCATCGATGAACTGCTTCAACGGCTTCTGTATGGCTATGATAAGGATAATACTTGCCATTATGAAACCCTCGCGTTTGTGCTATCGCTTTTGCCGGGTTCATGTATATCCCTACTTTCTGACCAACAAAAACAGTGTAATATCGATGTGTAACCATTGATGTGGACAAACTTGGTGTATCGGTTTCATTGGATTGGCCTTGAGGTACAATATATATGGCACTCAGTTACAATATATATAGTAGTTGAGAAACCCTTTTACTTCTTTACTGCCTTGATTGATTAGGTCTGGGTCATGTTGGGTTTATTGAACTATTAATTCCAAGGATATACTTTCACTTCTTTAGTACATATAGTAATATATATAGCAGTGAATTATAGATATGCGTATATCATAAACTATATATATATAGTAGTGAATATAAAAAAAAAACAATATTATATGAAACGCTATTTAAAAACCTATTTCAATAGGTGTCCTATTAATAAGGAACCACAATAGTTTGACTTCTTAATTAGCTATGCAGTAGCAGTTAATTTTGTATATGCCGATTCATGAAGGTATGAAACATTGTTTACAAAAGTATTTAAATAGGTATCGTATTAATAACAACCCACCCACAATTACAAAAGAAAAAAAAAAAAAACAAATTACAAACTTCTACGTTTATAGAGTAGTGATCCAATGGATAAAGAAACACAATGTTGGATTGAAGATGTCATTTGCAGAGTTGATGCTTTATGCTTCAACCATTTAAAGGACAAGCATGAGTGGTTAGTTCTTATTTTTCAGTGCCCAAACATGACAGAATATATATTTCAATAAAGGTTTGGATTAAAATTTATATATCATGTTGAATGGAAATGGAAGAACTTGGAAATGCACCGTGGACGCTAACATGGGAAGGTTACGGTGTACAGAGCTTGTACTAGGAAGTGATGGGCTAGAATATGTAATCAGAGATAGGTGTATGTACATATAACATAACTTTCAGTCCAGGAATTATGATGCTAGGTTTATAAGAGGAGTGGTACGTGTCATAAGATTCTATTATTTATATATTTATAAATCAAAGTTTTGTACAATACTATCGTGTCAACTTTAATTAAGACTATATCATAGGTGGATTGGATTGTCTTCAACAAACGTAGAGGATTGGCATTCCTGCCTCGAATTGGGTTTAAGTCGTTATATGCTATATGCATTGCATTACTCTTTTATGATGATGATGATGACAAAAAGGTCGGAATTCAGTTATTAACTTTGTTATGGAGAAATGAGCATCTGCGGACAGCATTGAAGACTGCTCAAAAAAAAATTCTTACATTAATTCAGAAACAAGACTGTGGGAATGCTAGATTCTTTGAATATGTTCCTCAATGTTGTCTGCAAAGGAACCACATTTACTAGCAATGCTGGATTTTGAACGAGGATGTCATAACTTGCCATCATTGTTGGTGTGATTTAAATGTCATGTTGTTGCAAGGAAAACTTTCAACAAATTACATTGAAGGCTTATTTTAAATGTGATGTTATGTACGTAAGGGTTGGGATGTTTTTTACGTAAAGATTGGACTTTTATGTAAAGTATTGGGGTTTAACATACGAATATTATAGGATTTAATGTAGGTAAATGTTGGAATGTTATGTATGAATTATGTTAACAATTTCTCCTTCGTATTTGTTTCCTACATATTTTATTGGACAATATTAGACTAAAATTTTTGAAATTCAAAATTTGAAAAACTTACCGTTTCTATACTTTGATTGGCATTACTATTTACAGAGTCCTATAAATCATGACTTCCCAAATTTACTTCATATGAATTACAGTTATATTCTTCTCCTATTTGGAGATGGACTCCTGTGTTTCGTAAACCAGCAGGTGTTCTTTAAAATCCCATTACTGAAGTTCATCAATAGCCACTTAAACCAACAATCGTGGAAATCGCAGATCACTCCAGCTATCTAATGTTCAGAACACAGTAAGGGATTCCCTCTCTTCATTTATGAAATATATTTACTTAATTCAAATAATTTTTATTTCCTCCATAATGAAATTAGATTATCCCCATTTTTTTGGAAGAAGGTTTGGTGAAGCCGTATTTAAAGTGTTGATTTTCTTTTATTTAGGCTGCATCTACATCAGGCACAGGGCCAATCGACTTACCTAACATAAAGTATATGAATACACTTTGTTGGTGTCAAGGGACGACAGATGTCAAAATTACAGAAAAACAAATTTCCAACAAAGGAAAGTTATATTATATATGTTCAAAACCACAACATGAACGTTGCGGATTCTGGGAATGGTGCCATCCTATTTCTTCTATCAGATTTGGTCAATCTTTAACTTTATTTGCAAGTGAACCACAACACTTACCAACCGACCAGTCCATGGGAGATCGCATTAATTTGTTGGATGAAGTTAAGGAACTTAAAGCTGAAACCGGAGACCTTGCTTCAACTATGAGACTTATCCAAGCAAGTAATGCATTAGTTAAGCTGCTGGCAATGTCAACCCTAGTTATGACTATCTTATACTTTCTATTAACTGCATCTGTTTTACTTCGTATGTAAGGTTTCAGTTGTATTACTTCGTACGTAAGGTTTCAGTTGTAAGGTCTGATCCCTCTTTGTGGTTATGAACCAACTTTTGTCTTATGTTTCTTTAAACACTTCAAATTTCATATCCGTATTGTAATGGTAAGGTGTTTTTGTAGTGATAATAATGTTGGGATTTACAATACCAAATGTTTGGATTCATCTTATGAAATTATTGAGATATTAATTAGGCAAATATTGTGATTTAAAGTAAGAAAATATTGCAATTTATTGTAGGAATATGTTGGGATTTACTATACGAAAATGTTGAGATGTTAATCAGGAAAATATTGGGATTCATATTAGGAAAATGTTAGAATTTTTCCTACCAACAGTTTAGGCTACAAAGTAGAAAAATATCTGAAATTTACATACTAAAATGTTAGGATTTAAAATAGGAAAATGTTGGGATTTAAAATAGGAAAATGTTGGGATTTAAAGTAGGAAATTGTTGGAATTTAAAGTACCCAAAAGTTGGGATTTAAAACAGCAAAATATTGGGATTTTAAATAGCAAAAGGTTAGGATTTAAAGTAGCAAAATGTTGGGATTTAAAACATCTCCAACAGTATGTTCAATAACCTTTTTCTATAAAATATACACCGGCATATATGATTTGTAATTTATTTTCATCTCCAGCACTCTGTTAAGATACACTGCCACATTTAACTAATGTGTAAGAGGGTAGTTTATTTTACAGAGCCCTTTTATACAGCCACGTAAACATATTTTCTCTCTCACTGTTAAACTAACAAATTTCACCATTCCAGCAAATAAGTAACTTATTTCCGAAACTTCAAATAACTCACATATGTTAATATAACTGTACAAACATATCATGCATCTGTCCCATATTAGTAGTCCACTATCTCATCTTTAGTTGTTCCTAATTAGTTGTTCACTTTGAAAAGTGAAACCAAATAATCCAATCCTTTACCATAATTGACAAATGCATATTTCCACAAATACATAATATAATACTTTACAACAATTGGCAAATAACAAAAATTTGAAATAATCCAATCCATTCATTACCTATGCTAACCTACCAAATTAGGAACCATATACAAAGTTCATGCATATAACCCAAAATCATATCCTTCTTTTGGAAATTATCTTTTCGAAACAGTAGCATAAAATTAGAGGAACTGGACATGGATAAAGTCAAATACATCAACATTGTTTACTAAATTTTTTAATAACTGTTGCTTTTACTAATACATTATTGTATCCCGAATGTCTAAAACTGTCAATAATCTACTTTCTTCATTGTTTGAGGTACGCATTGCCTTCCCAATTCCCTCTCTTTGCTGCACCTTTTTTCCTCGCCATTCTCTTTTCCCGGCATCTATAAAACCTTCACCACAGCTGTTGATCCTCCATCGACACTACCTGTAAAAACGTTTTCTCCATTTAACTGTCAACCTTAACTTATACAAATCAGGAACTACTATCATAATTAAACCAACCTAATTTGGATTGGGAAAAGAAAGTAAGGGGTAAGGTACTTCATACTTCACCGCTATTCCACAAAGACATCATTATAATCATACATAACATATAGAAGTGAACAAGTTTGAATCCCCCATTACAAAACCTTAGATAACAATTGCGATGTGATTTGGATCAATATTTTCCAAAGATGGACATCATTATAATCATGCATCAGTCATATAACTAACAGGCATAGGCCCACCACCAATTTATGTAAAACAGATCATCTACTTCTATGCTTATTTTGCATAATGATTTTCTACACCCCTTTCATGTGTCAAACACTACTAATACGGAATATACTTACTACAATTTTTTCTTTTTTCACTATTTATCTGTTCGGTTCTCTGGTTGCTTATGTGTAATACCTAGTTTAATTTAATTATCGTTGAATAAAAAACTATTGGTGCATTTTTTGACAAATATTAAATCAGCAAATCGTAACATAATTACACGAACCCAATTTGGATTGACAAAATAAACAAAGGGTAAAGTCAAATACTCTACTCTACCATCTACATACGAGTACTTCCATTATGGATGAATGGCCAAAAATTGCATTACTGACACTTTAACTAATTTCACTGCTAATGGATTATGAATTAAGTCAACAGCATGGACAATTAAGATTCAAGAATTGATAGAGATACACAAAGTACCTGCAAGCCATACGTACTTCATCAGGGTGAAGATGATCAGACAGCAGTATACAAATGTTAACGGTATCCCTCCAATTTGGAAACTTGAATGATACAGAGTCTTTGAAATTGATTAATCACAACCATAGGAATGTTGTAAATATTACAACAGTAGAGGAAAATAGGAGTGACAGTAGACCTGAACAATTCGACTTTACCTACAACTGATAACATCTTCGTACTCCAACACTAAATTCTGATAGAGAGCCTATCTATTAGCCCCTGACAATGAATTCTCTTAATGCCATACGGACACAATGGTAATCCCAAATATGTAATAGGGAACTGAGCCTCTAAACATTGTAAAACATTCATTAACTACTGCCTTCGTCTCACTGCTCTCGAAAAAATAACATTACTTTTCTGTTGACCGACTTGCAGCCTTGTAGAATCCTCAAATTGCTTGAATAAATTTGATAGCACTATAGCATTAGAGATGGAAGCCCTACAAGCTAACAACAAATCATCTGCAAAGAAAATATGGCTCAAAGAAGAATGAATTTTTGCAGATTTATGTGTTCACTCTAGATCCCCTCTCTGGACAGCAGCATTTATAGTGTTAGACAAGTGTATTGTAACAAGTGTAAACCAACAAAGGGGATAAAAAAACATCCTTGTCTTAATCCCCTATCTGGTTGTATGAAATCATTTAGAGAGCCATTGATCAAGATAGAACATCTAGTAAAGTTCAGAACAGCAGAAATCCAATTGCTCTATACTTCACTAAAGCCATAACCTTTCATAGCCCTCAATGAGAAACTCCAAGACACAGAATCATAGGCCTTCTTGATATCCATTGTGATAGCCTAAGTTTTTCAACCTGGTGCGTCAGTGATGAACCGAAAGTGATCCGATAACGGATCCGAAATGTGAAAGCTAAAGGTAAACCAAGGTCTGTAGAGATAGGAGTCACTCCTAAGACATAAATGTGACCCTCCATGAGGTCGTGGAACTTAAAGAGGACAAAAACGGAAACAAAGGTCAAAAAGGGGAAAATTTGCTATCCAAGGGGCAAAAAGGTCAATTCACTATTAAAAGGAGAAAATTGACTCTAAACAAGTCAAAAAAGATTAATACAACTTAATCTAATCATTTTGAAACATTCCAAGAGGTTCCATGAACATTGGCTAAGAATCCCACAAAATGCTCCGTCCCGGTTGAAGTGAAAACTGACACTGCTTCACTAAAACATACATAACTCCCACTGTGTTTAGAATTTGAGAATGGGATTGGTACCATTGGAAAGCTGACTCAAAATACTTAAGTTTAGGCTTAATAATCACCCCATTTGGATTAGAAACGAAGAAGTTATGACCCATTGAAGTTGGATGATCAGTGTTGAAACTCAACAGAGGCAAGGCTCGGGTTCATGCTATTTTGGTCGACCGAAATGAAGTTTTGGATGACCAAAATGAAGATGCTGAGACCTAAAATCATGAAAAAGAGGTTCCAATTGCTTCAGTAGACCGTAATAAAGGTTCGGTCGACCGAAATGACCCTTGAACAGTGTTTTTGGCTACTGAAATGTGAGATTATTGTGCAAACACAAAACCATATGACATCGGTCGACCAAAACACCATGAAATGCTGCTGAAAAAGCTGCTAATAGCCTAAGGTGCTAAGGTCTAAACTCTACTTTGAATCCCTTCATGAATTGGTTCAAAATGCATGTGAAAAACTGATTTCTTTCATGAGTTTGAGTGTGTGACCATACTAACATCTTTGATATGGATCCTTGAATGCAAATTAATGGCCCATGGCCTCATACACAATATTTACAAGATTTTCACATGTCAAACCTCAAAATTTGATTAAGAGATATTTGAAGCAAAACTTTGTTACCAAAGGTGTCTAAGTACAAAAGTAGGCATGCTTGGCCCTTGGCCTCTTTACATACATACTTAAAATGTTAAAAGTAAATATTTGAGTGTTATTACATATCAAGAAAGCTACTAAAGCTCCAAAAGTACCATACACCCATGGCATTCAAAATATGATATCAAAAGTCAAGTCATGCTAAACACTTGCATGTTAATATACAAAAATGCTTCAAATAGCTCAAAAGCTTCTAAGGATGATGAGCACCCTTGAACATGGTCTCCTTACCTGAAAAACAACCCAAACCACTAGAGTGAGTAATCAAGTTACTCGTAGGAGAAGCATATGCGTATACCCTAAAGTTTCAATATCATTGCAAGATCAATATAAACGAATACAAGGGATCATTCCACTTAACGTCTATGTTCAAGGTGTTTTAAGGGATCATCTTAAACTAACTTAAATGATTCTTTAGCAACACAAATAATTATCAATGTACTCAACAACATCAATTCACCAATAATAAGAATTTCAAGCTACAATTAAGCATTGGTTGTCAACTTGAAATTTAATGCGAAAACAAGTAATGGAAGACTTGGACATCACGTCTCGGACTTAACCAAGATCAATACAGTTATTCTGGGCACTAACCCGCTGGAAAGACCACCCTAGTGCGCACTATCTCTATTGGGGAGAACTCATACCTCCCGCACTAAAGCCAAACTTTAGCCATGTCACATGTAAGAATGTCCCAAGAGATTCCAAAATATATATCAAGTTCAAAACTTATATATATATAATAAGGCATACAAACCACCTTCCATGCACAAGTATTTTGAAACCATACAAATCATGTCTTAGGGTTCCAAATCTAAAGTGGCATGCCAAATGACAAATTCACATCATGATATTATGCACAATACAATATCACAAATTTATCAATTCAAGTCATGCCTCAATAACAAGCTCTATATACTAATTATCAACATCATAGCAATAAGCTCCTAAATAATTACAATTAGTAATTCACAAGGGTATAGAATTATTGTAACAACAAATATAACAATTTATATCAATAGAGATTGCATATAACATCAATAATTCTACAAGTGTCCCACATCACTAACACATGTGAAATTTCTAAAATTTAGCATGCTACTAAATTATATAATCCTCCTACGCATGGTTTACACATATCATACATGCTTAAATCAATAAACCCTAAGTCAAGAAGTGAGGGTTTCCTATAATATGCAATACTATCACATCAAAAGCATGTACACAATATATATTAAACCACAAGGACTATAAAACACTTAGAATATAAACATACTACCACCCCTACCTCAATAGAGAATTGAATCTCTATAATCTAAGCTACCAAGCACAAAAAATGGAAAACAAGCTTAGGATTCTTAAAGAGGAGAGTGAGAGGAATCCTTTTCTCTCCCAAAGTCAAAGGTCTATGATGGGTGGAAGAGTGCCAAATGTAAAGTCAAAGCTCTATACTAAGCTTTCCTCTAATGGAGTCTTGGCTAGGGTTCATGAGAGATTGTGGAATGAAGAAGGCAAAGTGTAAAAATGGTGAGTGGAAGGGCTAGAAATCCTCCACTCACTATCTGTTCTTACATTACCTCTCTCACACACACAATACAAGACTAAATGGTGAACCTACACTTGTCACTAATCCAATGCCCCTTCCAAGACTTAATCCTAGACCCACACTTGTCAACAATCAATGGCTACATGTGCACCAATCTAAGGCCAACACATAGATGAATCTCCACCCACCAAATGTCAAGAAGTCATGGTGCCAAGTCTCTTCACCTAAACGCCAACAAATGACTCCATGAGAGTGTGACACTTGTCATACTTTCCAAAAATTGTAAAATGGTCTTTTTTCAAAATATCTTCCAAAATAAATTGTAAAAAGGTCCCCAAAACAAAAAATAATTATTTTACATAATTACACTAAAACCCCAAAAGTTATATATAATTACACTAAAGTATGCATTCATGCCCTTTACAAGAAAAGTACTAATCTAGCATGCTTTTCAAGAAAAGTAAAAATACCAATGTCATGGAAATCAAATATCATGAATGCATGCAAAATCGTAATCAAATCCGAGCACAACAAGTGAGGTTATGCAAGGAAAAATAAAAAACGACTAAAAAACGAAATAAGGAAAAGACAAAATAGGAAAAAGACGAAAAAAGAAAATCGAAGAAAATGGAAAAGGAGGAAAAAGACTGGGTCATTACATCCACCTTCAATGCCACGGAAGCATGTTTAGGTCCATTGAAATCTCTAACCAATTCATGTGCCATAACAAGATAATCTTGAATTTTACGACCCTTCACAAAAACACTCTATTCAGGACGACCAATCAATATTGACAACACAACAGCCAACCTATTTGCCAACACATTTGCAAAAATTTTATAAAGTAAATTACACAAAGCTATAGGCCTATACTCTCCCAGTTTCTTTGCATTACCCACCTTAGGAATAAGAGTCAGAAAATAACTACTCACTCCCATTGGCATAACATTTATATGGAAAAAATGTTGAACTGCTACTATAACCTCCTTGCCTATAACAGACCAAAATTTCTGATAGAATCAACCTGGAAACCCATCTGGTCCTGGAGATTTATTAGGATGAAACCCCATAACAACCTTCTTTATCTCCTCCTCACTCACAGTTCTGTCAAGAGAAACTACCTCTTCAGGCTTGAGAGAAAATCTAGGAGTAATATCTGGATGAGAAACCTCAAGACTCCTAGAGAACAACTGTTGATAATACTCCACAAACCATGCTCTAATCATCCCCAAATCCGTAGTTGTCTATGCATTATCATTCTTCATAGCAGTTATTGCATTAAAATTTATGTATTGTTTCAGCTTACTATAAAAATACACAGTACTTCTATCATTATCTTTCAACCAACGTACACGAGATTTTTGGGCTATAAGAATTTCTTCATCATTGACAGCAGAGTGATAAGCCAATCTAGCTTCTTCTGCAATTTGGAAGGTTGCATCACTAGTATCATTCAATAATTGGAGCTGGACTTCACCCAAATGGTCCTTAGTTTTAATCACCTTCTCACCAACATTACCAAAACAATTCTTGTTCCAATATTTTATGATCAACTTCACATTCCTGAGCTTCTTCAGCAGAACATGGATTGGATTCCCAAAAACCTCAATATCCCAAGCTTTCTGCACCATAGGAGGCATACAATCTTGCATACACCACAACTTGACCATTTTTAAAGGTTTGGGACCTACTGCAAAATCTTTGCAGATGTAAATAGCAATTCCATAGTGATCCGAACATGAAGTACTAGTATACAAAGCCATAGTACAAGGCAGCTTGTCCAACCAACTCTCATTAAGATGCATTTTTAAATTGGTTCAATGTTCGCGAGCTTATACAATTTATCTCATTTTGCATTCCTGGGATCGTCCAGTAGATCCAAGATGAACTGCGAACACAGGAGCTTAGGCTCTTCCTATATCATATAAAAAGTATACAACACTATGTTATGTACTTTACACATTACGACGCATGGAATAAAGTTTGAATAAATAACCCAACTTACATGAAAGGTACTTGATAATTCATTGCCATTCCATAGCTCCATGTACCTCATCACGAACAATCCACAAGCATTTCTAACATCCAATGAATAAATTACATATATATTCAGTGACTTATAGAATACTAAAATATGAAACTTTTTATCACATTTTTCATTAAATAATTATATTTAAATTTAAACTATACATACCCATTATTCTGAATTGGTATTTTCTTTGAAGGCTTTGTTTTGTACGATGGCCACTTTTCCCCTACTGCAATCTCAATGAACTGTTTCTGTCATATATAACATGATCCCATTTACGATTCTATTCAATAGGATGTTTCAAAAAGCATGTATTGATTAATAATGCCAGTAGAAGACATAGATTAAAAAAAATAAAAAATAAAATGCGTAAGCATAGAGTTGTACCACGTATTCGGCATATATAGTGTATCTATATGGTCGGCCCAATGAACATAGGTAATCAACTGAATTATTCAACTGGTTGATGATAAGCAAAAACCAGTGACTCACGACAAGTGCAGGAAAAAAATATTGTGTCACAGTGAATCAAGATAAAGTAAGGACATACAATACAACACATATAACCGACTGAAATAAAATTAATGACAAATAATGAAACAGACCAGATCACACTTCTTCAGTATGTCTACATCGATTTTCGCATACTTTCTGTAATTTTCCCACACTTCTTTTAAGGCTGCCTACCACTCCTCAACAGTTTTAAAATTCACCAACTATTTTGCCACAAGAAACTGCACGGCTATAGTTGGGAAATAGTACTTGGTCATACGGTCTCCTTGTTGTTTGTTCAAAATATTTGCCCAAAATAGTATGACCTGAAATAAGTAAACACTTGTATTCACTAAGTATATTCATAACATAAAGATTAATTACAAATAACATGTGATTATAATCACTCACCAAGTTAGATACCCAATTCAGGTCAAACAGTTGAGCTATCTCTATCCTTGAAAGGGCCCCACCATACATTTCTACCAATATCTTTCTGTACAGATTGATTAAAAATAATATATTCATTCCAATGTAATATTATATTAATTAAAAATAAATGAAGATGGAAATATCACGACACATATACAATTGCAAAGGATTTTAACAAGTGTGTGTTGCAAGGACACTCACGCGATGTCGCATAACTCAACAATTTCTTCTGCTTAATGCCCAATTGAATCTTCTTACCTCCCTTATACACAAATGGAGAGAAGTAATATTTTGTTAGCTTTTTTTGTCCTCTTACTTCATCTTAGATTTTCCAGGATTTCATCCTCTCCTATGTCCATAACATTAATGGCATTTTGAGGCCCTACAACATTTATGTCTGCCTGACTATTGGAAGCTGCAACTGCTGCTGCACTTAAGTCCTGCTCCATAGCTATGGCGACAACCGTATTGACCTCTTCCCTTTGTTGGTCATTCATTATAAGGTTGGTGGTAGGAGTAAGGTGGCTTATATCTCTCTTGAATACCTCCCCATCAAGTGATTTTCCCACACCACCTATTTCCCTATACTCCCTATCCTCTTCATCTCTTGGCTCAGCAGACTATTGCACCTCACCTTTACAATCCTTTCTTGCTTCTTCTTCATTAAAGTCTCTATCCCCTTAACCTTTCTCTTCAACATCTTTGTATTTTCTGCATCTTTTCTTCTTTCTTTTTACATATCTTTAATGCAACACTACATACACATGTAGTAATTGGTGAACACTAATTGAAATACAATTACGAGGCAGTCTATTCATACATACATACATCATCTCCAGCATTAAAATGTATATTTACCTCCAATGCAGCATTGGATGAGCTTGACTGAGATTGGGACAGACCACATGCAGTTAGGCCAACATTGACATTGCTCAGATCTTCTGTGCCGCAAGCTGTGATCAACTGTTCCAGATTCAAATTTTGCACAATGTGTAACTATTCTTCTAGTTGATGCTGGAATGATAAAATAAAGATACACGAGTACTTAAATTTGCAACGTAGCTAACAAATACTACATTACCTGACCATTTCCAAACCCTCCCATCTATTCCTTCCATTTTAATCAATCACGTACGAGGCCATCATCCCAGTAAGCTAGGCTGTTTTTATCTCTAGTAGGATAGCATGGGTACTTCACTTGACATCTCATCAAATAAAGCAGATATTTTGTATGAAACAAAATGCACCAGATTAGACATGATACATATTTTATACGAAATAATTTAAATTCATAACTTTCAGTTTGCAAATGGAGTTAAATTAAAAGTTGTATACCTATAAGAAAAGTAAGCAACCAAAATACTCTCTTTTTAGCTTACCATCATCCAAACTATCAACCACATGGTCCAACACATACAGACACCAGTTATAAGAACTTATTGCTTTGACATTGTCAATGGCCAATAATTCTTGTACATGCGGATGATAATGCTCGTTTGGGGTTAGTACAGTCGCGCATGCGAATAATACAAAAGCCTTTTTGAAGTCATCTCCAGCTTCACATTCTACAACCCTTTTCATTAATTCGCCTACAGACAAGGGCTCCTGATATCCACCTTCGTCTATCCAGTCCGCATAAAACTGACGAGATGTAGGCACTGGCACTAAACCGGCAAGTAACCCCAAAATGTTATGCACCTCAAAGGCATTTATGGGCAACAACTGATTGCCCTTCAGTTTTATGCCACATTTGTTAGCCTCAAATTGTTTTATCAAGTAGTTGAAGAGTGGAGTCGACAAATAGGAACACTTGAGGTCCAACAGAAATCTAAAACTGATATCCTCCACATCCTTCCTCTTATCAGAGTTCAGTTTCGCAACTATTTCTATGAATTTTGGAATAGAGCTTCTATGGAAACTGGCCTTAATCTTATATTCTGCCTTCTTCTATACCATTGAAAAACTAATAGCATTATCATTCAATTTTCAAGTGTAATATGCAATAAATACAAATAATTCGATTTAACACATTACCCTTTTCCTTCTTTAATTTGTAGTTTTATATCCAGACCTTCGGAACTCCATTTCAAGCTACTTTTTTCCTCATAATATGAGGCCTTCTCTTCAGTGGTCATTATTTTCCATGATTGCGTAGCTTCAGTCTCTGTTTGTCTTTTTACAGACATCTTGATTTTTTCCGTCAATCCATGCTCTTCTCGGTATTTCCTCATATATGCCGCTCTGATCAACCATTAATAAACCAAGCATAAGGATTTAAATACATATACATCAGAAGTTACTTTTATGTTCTCCACTCTCAAATTCATATATCTTCCATTTATGAAAAACCAAAAATTTCATATAACTTCTCAATTTGTTCCTACTTTTCCATGACTTTAGAAGTCTAAATTGATCACCAATTGTAATGAGCAATTCATATAATTATTTAAAGTTGATAATTATACATATACTAACTGTCTTGCTAACATAACCCAACTCTGTTCCTTTATTTTTTGTTATATTTTTTACAAATTGGAAATTATCAATAAACATCATTGGTTTTCCTTTATGTTCTCGCAAGTGAAATTAATACAACTTCCCAATTTGTTCCTACATTTTAATGATTTTACAATTCCAAATTAATAACCAATGCATATAATTATTTAAAAGTTTGGAATTATGAAAAACTAACTGTCTAACATAATATATTGCATTCCAATGATAATAAAAATGGAACTAAACTTCAAACCAAATTTCAATTACAAAATTAACATTAATGCATACATACTTGAACAAAAGGAACACTCCAACAGGATGACGCAGCATACTTCTTTGTTCTTTGAGGATGTAGTAGTGTTTGCCTCAGCCTCGAATTCTTTTTCATCTTCATCTACCTCCTCTTCATGTGGCACATAATCAGAATCACTCTCAAACACCATTCTAGAACTCTCACCAACCTCACGACTAAATTTTAAAATAGGAAAAGGATTAGGGATACTTTTCTTCTTAGCAACAAGTATAATTTTCCTTTTCCCTTTCCCTTTATTACGACCTATAGTCTTCGAACTACCCATTTCAAAACCTAAATTCGATTCAAGTCACCAACAAATTTAATGAAGCCAACAAAGCCATAGCAATTGAACTCAGACAACCTTAATTTTAAACCAACCACGAAAACCCTCACACCCAACCCTCAGACAAAGCAGCACAGACCTTCCCTTCGTCTTCGTCTTCCCTTGTTCCCTTATTCTTCGTTTAAGACCTCCCTTGTTCTTTGTTTCAGAGCAACCTCCAAAACCCTAAAGCCTCACACCTTCGTCTTCCCTTGTTCCCTTCTTCTTCGTCTTCCCTTATTCTTCGTTTCAAACAAACTTCCAAAACCCTAAAGCCTCAGTCCTTCCCTTTTTCCCTTCTTCTTCTTCTTTCGTTAAGACCTTCTTCTTCCCTTCTTTAGTTAAAAATGATATAAGGGATAAATAGACAATTGCAAACAATAATTAAGGGCTAAATTGACAATTCTAACCAATATACCGTATTATTGTAATATATACCGTATTTATTATATAATACTTTAATCTTTAATACCCATTTAATACTACATAAACAATGTGCAGTTAAAATTTGTTCACCCAATTTTTTAAGTGACGTGGCCAACTCTGGACCACTCATTCCCAAATAAAGCAAATGGGGCACTGTGCGACTAGAGGTGATTTTCAGCCCTTAAATGCGACTAGGCTATTGTTAATCTCAAACCTTTTTCCTTCCCAAAAACTCACCACCTTTTAGTTTAATGTAGGGTTAAGTACAAAGAACATCCCATCTACTATCGATATAATGCAAGAAGGTCCGTGTGTGGTATAAACCCCCCCCCCCCCCTATACTATCAATTTTGTGCAAATATGTCCTTGTGTGGTATAAAATGACTATAATACCCTCACTTCAGTTAAATAAATTAATAACTATAAATACAAGCCATATAAAATGACCCTTTTGTCCAATTTGTGTTAAATTGTGTTTATTTAGGACAAGAATAAAATAAACCTCGATTTGTATAAAATTGGGATAAGCTAAACCAAATAAACCTAAAACTAGATATAATAAAAACCAAATCCAAATAGCCCCTACTATATAAGACACACACTGTAGCACTATTTATCCAAAAAAAAAAAAAAAAAAAAACAAACAAACAAACAAACAAATATATATATTTAATATATACAAATAAATTTTGCACAAACCCTATATAAAAACAGAAATGAAGATGCAACCTCATCCCCACCATGTCCACCACCTCCTCCTACCTCCTCCCCACCATGGCCGCGACCTCTCCCACCTCCTCTCACTACCCATGCCGCCTCCTCCCCACTATTGTCGTCGCCTCCTCCCACCTCCTCCCCACCATGGTCAGCACCTCCTCCCACTGCCCATGCCGCCTCCTCCCTACTATGGCTGCCACCTCCTCCCCACCCATAATCATACATAGAGTATTCCATTGTGTTTACCCTAACATAAATTTTATTTTATGTGTCTATTGAATTGATCCTTAGCCTTCCCTTCGTCTCAAGGCTCTGCATTGTCAACTTCCTCATTGATACAGAACTCAGTTTTGCCCTTAAAGATAGAAGGTCAACAGGTAAACCCCCTCTATGTAGGAACCTTAGATGCTTTTAAGAAAAGTGGTTGTAGAATCTTGTGACAGATCAGATTGAAAAGCATAAGGAATTAATATATATATATATATCATTTTCTAACCCTAGAGAGAGAGGGGGGGAGGAGAGAGAGGGGCCGTCTTGACCACGAATCGTGACCCGCCTCTCCCTCTAACCGTCAGATTTAACTTCAATACCACCAGCCAACTTTAGTATAAGAGCTGCAAAATCAAAGTGACCCCCGAAAAAGGAAATGAAATGCTCCAAAACAGCTGAAAAATGTTGCTTTACCAATCACATGAAATAGCCTGCGACAAAACAAACATCACCCTTTTTGAAGCAAAAATACCGGTTTTAGACACTTAAATGATTTTGATATCAGCCTTATTAACGGAAACTCAATGGAAGCCTAAAAGATGGTCTACTTCGCCGTAACATAATCCATTTGTAAAGCGAGGTGAAGATGGCAAAACAGGGTTTTCATATTTAGTTTTTGTCAAAAAGTGGTTAGAGGGGCTTATTTACACATTTTTTGAATTTTATGGACTAACATGCACATTTACAAAAATTAGGGACTAGTTTTGCTCAAACCCTATATATCAGGGGGATTTTTTGCAGTTAACCCTTTAATGTATAACACAAGAAGGACTATTCAGGAAAAAAAAATGGAAAAAGAAGTTAAATTTAAAAAAATTTAAATTTGCTATCATTTTTTTATTTACTTTTTATAAAAAACTATAAATTTGTCTGTGTAATGACCCAGTCATTTTCTTTCCTTTCTCTTTTTCTTAGATTTTCATAGATATTTTTTTTCCATTGATCTTTTCCTTTCTAAGTTCGGTTTCTCATCACTTAGTGTCATCTTAAGTGCTCGGGGATGGTATTCGAGACTCTTTTCCTTCGATTGACAACTTCCTTTGAGGACCAAGTCATTCCATATTTTCACTTTTTGGACACTATTCACTTTTTGTCCTTTTTCCTATTTTGTTTTATCCCCGTTTGTCACTTTGTTGGCATAACCTCACTTTTTGAGTTTGGAGTTGGTTTTTGACTTCACGTATCTTCATTCTAAGTGGTTTCCATGAAATACATATCTTTACTTTTGCAGAAAAGTACTCTGGTTGCTCCTAGTGTCCATAAGGGTATGGATGCATAGTTTTGCATAAACATTTCCTTTTCTTGGGGTGTTTTTCGTAAACTTCTTTGAAGATATTTTATTTCAGAGGTTTTTAAGAAAATATTTTTTTGAAGATATTTTCATTCTTGGTCATTAGTGCAGTTTTCACTTTTTGGAGGGACCATTGTGTAATTAATGAAAGTTATTGCTAAATGCCTTGTTTTGAGCCTGGATCCTCGTACAGGATTCATTTTCACTTTTCGTCGAGTCGTGTACTCTTAGAATTGCCTTCTGGCCGGTTGCCGCCAAACTTGTTCGGGGCATATCTCTCTGCTCGGGACTCGATTTTCGATGTCGTTTCTTCCGTTGTTCATCTTTTCTTATTTTGGTTCTTTTTCGTTCACGGAGTTTTGTTGTTTAAGTGCGACTACGCGAATTTCACTTTTTCGGACCCAGCAGGGCCCGTTCGGGGCACTTTTTGAGTTTTTCTATAAATAGGGGGTCATAAATTGAAAAATCATATTTCTCTCTCTGGTTCTCTCCTCTCTCTTGGCCGGATTCCATGGTAGCCATGGGCTGCCACATTCTCTCTCCTCTTTTGAGCTTCTTCTCCTTAGTGAAACGCCATAGTGCCTTAGTGTTTTATGTTCGCCTTGGCGAGGCCTTCGATTCTACCGATTGGAATCTCATTTTGGCCATTTTTTGAGTTCGCGTTTGAAATCAAGTTGTGATTTTGATGGGGCTTCCTTGGGGTTCTTGTTCACCGTGTTGTCCCCGACAAAACCTCAAAGTTTCGTCAGATTCGGAACGGTTTCATTTTAGTGGCTTTTGGGATTTTCACCTCAAATTAAGGTAAGGGATGTTATAATTTATATTTTTGTTGTCTTGCATGCTATTGATGCTTATACAACTTGTATGCATGCTTTTGTTCATAATCTAGAATTTAATTTAATTATTTTCTATGCTTAAAATTTAATTCTCATGATGATAGTCAACTTAGAATTAAATTGTGGCATCCTAGAAAATTAGACTTTGGTAATAATTTTCTTTTGTGAAAGTTTAATTCTCATGGTCGTACCTTACATGAAATTAACTTATGATATGCTTTTAAATTAAGTCTTGGCGTATTCTTTAACATATTTTAATTTGAGAGCATTTGGATAAGTTTAAAAATCTAAGGATTTTAATTAAAAGGGTTAATTAAAATCTATTTAAAGTTTCCATTGGTTTAATTAAGTTTTTAACTTGATATTTGTGATGACTAGGACTTGTATGCTAGCATATATTAGTTTGGGACCATTTAGAGTTGTTTTAGAATCTAGTGATTTAATTACCATGATTTAATTAAATTCTATTTTTATTGTTCCAATGGCCTAATTAAGTTTTTGAATTGATATATGTAATAATCAAGTTATGTTGTATAACATTTGTTAGTTAGGGATCATTTGATTGGGATTTGAAACCTAGATAAATTAATTAGTTTATTAATTAATTTTGCGTTAATGATTTAATCATGTGTTGACATTGGTAGTATGTTTAAAGCATGATTTTAGACTTGTATTAGATTCTTCAGTTTATGTTTTCAATATTGAATTATGTTGTTATAGCGTGTAACGAATCGCATACTGAAGATTCGACATGTGATGTTATTATAGCGTGTAACGAATCACACTCTGAAGATTCGACATTGTCATCCTATAGTAGCTGTGGATTTAGAGCATGCATTGTATGGTTTCAACCTACTTGTGCATGAAGGTAGCTTCAAGTATTATTTAATACATATATAAGTTGTTAACTTATTTATTTTGGAGTCACTTGGGACATTGTTATGTTGAGATGGCTAGGGTTTGGCTCTAGTACGGGGGCAAGAGTCCTCTAAGTCGTTTATGCGCACGGGGTGGTCTTCTGAGCGGGTTAGTGTGACGGCCCAAGTTTTTCAACCTGATGCGTTAGTGATAAACTGAAAGTTGATCCGATAACGAATCCGAAATGCAGAAGTGCAAGATAAAACCAAAGTCTATAGAGAGATAAACCATCCCCAAGACACCAATGTGACCTTCCATGAAGTCACGGAGCTTAAGGAAATAACCGGAAGAGAAAACTAACATGAAAAGGGTCAAATGGTACCCTATGGCACCGATGACAACCAAAGGGGCAAAGTCTAATTCAAACTAGACCACGTACACCAAAACTGAAAAAGAGACTTTAAGCCTCACTTGAATCCCCCATTGCATGATCAAACTTAATTATATGCAAGTGTGTGATAATGTGAACATACACGCAAGTGTAAAACAACATTTTAAACATGCTGAAATGGCCTATGGCCTATGGCCTTATTACAATTCATTTACAACATTTAACATGTCAAACCTCTAAGTTGGAAAAATTACATTTCATAGGCAAAACTTAAACATGCTAACACTTGCATGTGAACAAGAATGCTTCTAAAGAAACTTCAATTCTGCAATTCACCCAGAGCAAATGCAAACTCCAATCTTGTATCATGTACCTGAAATATGCCCCAGTAACTTTGGGGTGAGCAACATAAAGCTACTCGTAGGAAATGAGCATGCATCGACCTAACGTTTTACAATTTTATCACCTTAAGGTGAAACATGCTAAAGGGGCTCATGCCACCTTACGTCTATATCAAGATGAGACTCAGGGAGCATCCTAAGCTACCCTAGATCATTTCTAGCATCAATCAAATCATCCATGCAATTTAAACCACATAAGAGCATGCTATACAAAGCAACGTGATATAGATTCTCAAAGTTACCAACTTGAAATCTAAAGTGCGAAAACAACCAAAGTGGCTCATGCCACCTGACGTCTACGTTCCAAATGAATCTATAGGATCACTCCTAAGCTAAATTTGAACAACAAAACACAATCACAATATCTATGCAATTTAACCAACATAGAAGCAATTTAGTATAATTAGAATTTCTAATACCACACATTAAGACATAGATTCTCTAGGTTATCAACTAGAAATCTAAAAGTGCGAAATCAAATAGTGGAATACTTGGACATCTAAGCGCAGAATTCTGCCAAGACCTCAACGGCTATTTCGGGGACTAACCCGCTGGTAATACCACCCCTAGTGCGCACTATCTCGAAGGGGAGAACTCATACCTCCCACACTAGAGCCAAACTCTAGCCATGTTATAGTAACCATGTCCCAAGTGACTCCAAAATAA
Source organism: Cornus florida (assembly GCF_030987335.1). NCBI lineage: Eukaryota > Viridiplantae > Streptophyta > Magnoliopsida > Cornales > Cornaceae > Cornus > Cornus florida. The sequence goes on along the minus strand of NW_026775571.1, from coordinate 25,825,160 downwards.
ATAAGTTAACAACTTATATACAAAAAATATATATACAACACGAAACTACATTCCATGCACGAGTAGGTCGAAACCACACAATACATGCTCTAAATCCACAACTACTATAGGATGACAATGTCGAATCTTTAGAGTGCGATTTGTTACGCACTATAATAACATCACATGTCGAATCTTCAGTGTGCGATTCGTTACACGTTATAACAATATAATTCAATATTGAAACATAATCGCATAAATCCATTACTAGTCTAAAATCATGCTTCAAACATAATATCAATGTTAAACACATGATTTAATCAATAATGCAACACAAACATAAATTAATTATATAACCTAATTAATTTCTCTAAGTTTCATATCTCAATCAAATGAACCCTAATTAACACATGTTAAACAACATAACTTATTCATTACATAAATCAAATCAAAAGCTTACTTAGGTCTATGGATCAATAGGATGGAATTTAATTAAAACATGATAATTAAATCCCTAAATTCTAAAACTACATCAAATGGTCCCAAATTAATATATGCTAGTATACAAGCCCTAGTCATCACAAATATCAAGTTAAAAACTTAATTAGGCCAATGGAACCATTAAATGGATTTTAATTAATCATTTTAACTAAAATCTCTAGATTTTTATACTTATCCAAATGCTCTCAAATTAGAGTATGTTAAGGAACATGTCAAGACTTAATTTAAAAGTATATTACAAGTTCATTTCATGTAAGGTATGACCATTAGAATTAATCTTTCACAAAAGAAAAATATTAAATAAAAAATGCAATTCTTATTTAAATAATCCTAATTTAATATATGTTAACAAATATATTAAAACTAAACTTTCTAGCATGACACAAGTTAAATCTAAATTATACATCATCATGTGAATTAAATCCTAACCATAGAAATTAATTAAATTAAATTTTAGGACTTGAACAAAAGCATACATACAAGTTGTATAATCATGGAAAACACTCCATACAACACATATAAAATCCTAAAACATCCCCTACCTCAATTTGAGATGAAAATCTAAAAAGCCCACTGAAAAAAAAAGTGTTCCGAATCCGACGATACCGAAGGTTTTTGTCGGGGACAACACGATCTACATGAATCCGAAGGAAACCCGATGAAAATCCCAACTTGACTTCAAACCCAAACTCAAAAAATGGTCAGAAATGAGTTCTAATAAGGGTGAAAGATAGAGCACGACGAGGGGAACAACAAACGTTAAGGCCAAAGACTTTTCACTTAGGAAATCAAGTGGAGGAGAAGAAGAAAAGGTGGAAGCCCAAGGAGCTCCCATGGCTACTGGAAAAGAGGGGGAGGAAGGTGATCAAAATTTGACTTTTCTTCTTTAAGTCCCCTATTTATAGAAAATCTCAAAAAGTTCCCCGAAATGGCCCCGCCGGGTCTAGAAAAGTGGATTTTGAGCAGACGCGCTCAAACGGTGAAACTCCATGAACGAAAAAGATTCAAAATGAGAAAACATAAATAATAGAAGAAACGGCGTTGAAAACTAAGTCCCGAGCAGAGAGATATGCCTCGAACAAGTTCAGCGGCAACTAGGGTCAAAAACCCTAAAACTGGAAAATAACGACCAGGAGGAAATTCTATAAGTACACGACTCGACGAAAAGTGAAAATGAATCCTGTAGAGGATCCAGGCTACAAACGAGGTATTTTTGCAATAACTTTCGTTAATTACACGATGGCCCCTCCAAAAAGTGAAAACTGCACAACTGCCCCAGAATGAAAATATCTTCCAAAAATATTTTCTTAAAAACCCTTGAAATAAAATATCTTTAAAAGATATTTTCGAAAAACACCCCAAGAAAAGAAAAAAAAATTCAAAAAACTATGCATCAATGCCCCTATGGACACCGGGAGCAACCAACGTACTTTACTACAAAAGTAAAGATACGTATTTCATGGAAACCACTCAAGATGAAGGTACGTGAAGTCAAAAACTAACTCCGAGCATGAGAAGTGAGGTTACACCAACATAGTGAAAAACGGGGAAAAGACAAAATAGGGAAAATGACGAAAAGTGAATAGTGTCGAAAAACGAAAAATGTGGAATTAACTCGGTCCTCAAAGGAAGTCGTCAATCCAAGGAAAAGAGTTTCGGAAATCACTCCAGAGCACTCGAGATGACACTAAGCGACGAGGAACTGAACCCAGAAAGGAAAAGATCAACGGAAAAAAAAAAAAAATATCTGTAAAAATCTGAGAAAAGGGAAAAGAATGAAAATGACCGGGTCATTACAACCTTCCCACCTTAAAGGGATTTCATCCCCGAAATCCAGCCCCAAACAAAATAAAAAACGAAACCAGGATAACTACGGAGTACATCTCCGAGTACCCCACATAACACGCCACACCAGCGACCTCAAAGCTGAAAGGAACACACAAACCAGTGTCATTTGCATCCATGTGCTCATGACAAGACAACCTCTTAAAGAAAAAGTGACCACATGGCCACACGACAAGTCAAAACTCACACACTGAACCCAAGGCTAAACAAAGGAACGGAAAACAACAACCGTAACCATCCCTCCTGTTGAACCATCAAACCAATTCAAAAACAACCACCAAAGGAACTCCAAGATAACCACATATCAATTCAGGGTACTGAACAAAGATGACATGGCAGTACGAATAGCGACTAGAACCCACCCACGGTGTACTCAAATGTGCGGTAGCAAAGACAGTGCACAGCGCCCGCCCACACTTACTCGTCAGTAAGGTAGCATCGACGGCAACTAGCACTCGCCCATAACACATAACTTTGTATAGTAGCATGACAGTATAAGGCACTAGTTCATAACCTGTCCCCCATTAGGTCTACCCATGAAACTCTCGATATAAATGACATCAATGTCAAAAATGATCATTACCAAAAGTATCACAGGGGCCAGAAATTTTATGAGAGTTGAGATCTTGTCCAAAGACTTCCAGCCGGACCATCCTGGCTAATCACTAAATGATGAGAAACAGAACTCCGAAAAAGGAAACTAAATGGAAAAAATTTATCCGTAAATTTTGAGAAAAAGGAAAGGGAGGCAAATGACCGGGTCATTACATGTCATACATACTAAATAGGTCCCAATTAGTGTATCCAAGTACATTGTACATGTTTAGAATCAAATATACACATTTTGACATATAAGGCTATGAGTGGCATTTCAAGCAAAACTTCACAAGAATGGAAACCTTCAAGTCGACAAATCATCCAAGCATAATGAGAATCTCGAACCTAACCTTCGTACCTGAAACAAATCCCCAGTAACTTTGGGGTGAGTAACATAAAGCTACTCATAGGAAATGAGCATGCAAGGACCTAACGTTTTATAAGTTTATCACATTAATGTGAAACAATTCCAAAAGGTCATGCCACCTAACGTCTATGTCAAGGTGAGACTCAGGGAGCATCCTAAACTACCTTAGATCATTTCTAGCATAAATCACATCTGTAACGACCCGGTCACTTGCCTTATTTTCCTTTTTCCTGAAATTTTACGAATGAATTTTTTTCGTTTAATTTTCTTTTCTGAGCTCTGTTTCGTGTCGCTTAGTGTCATCTCTAGTGCTCAGAATTGGTTTCTGAGACTCTTTCATTTGAATTGACAACTTCCTTTGAGGATCGAGTCATTTTCGCATTTTTCGTTTCTGGACACTATGCGCTATTTCATCCTTTTCCCTATTCTGTCTTTTCCCCATTTGTCACATTTTTGGCACAACCTCACTTCTCATGCTTGGAGTTGGTTTTTGACTTCACGTGCCTTCATCTTGAGTGGTTTTCTCGAAATACGTATCTTTACTTTTGCAAGAAAGTACTCTGGTTGCTCTCGGTGTCCATAGGGCCATGGATGCAAAGTTCTTTGAAATTATTTTCTTTTCTTGGGGTGTTTTTCGTAAATATCTTTTAGAGATATTTTATTTCAGGGGTTTTTAAGAATATATTTTAGGAAGATATTTTCATTCTGGGCCATAAGTGCAGTTTTCACTTTTTGGAGGGGCCATTGTGCAATTAATGAAAGTTATTGCAAAATGTCTTATTTTGAGCCTGGATCCTCGTACATGATTCATTTTTACATTTTATCGAGTTGTGTACTCTTGGAATTTCCTCCTGATCGATGTTTTCCAGTTTCAGGGTTTCTGGCCCCGGTTTGCGCCAAACTTGTTTTAGGCATAACTTTCTGCTCGGGCCTTGGTTTTTGACGCCGTTTCTTCTGTTGTTCATATCTTAGCATTTTGAATCTTTTTCATTCACAAAGTTTTGCCATTTGAGTGCATCTGCTCAAATTTTACTTTTTCGGACCCGGCGGGGCCCGTTCGGGGCACTTTTTGAGATTTCTATAAAAGGGGGGTGAGATATTTCATTTTTCATCTTCTCTCCTCTTCATGCACGACCTGGAGCTCCCATGGCAGCCCAAGGGGTGCTTCCATCTTCTCTCTCCTCTTTTGGTTCACTTTTCCTTGATGGAAAGTCTTCGGCTTTAACGTTTGTTGTTCCCCTCGCCGTGCTCTACCTTTCCCCCTTATTAGAATTCAGTTCTGACCATTTCTTGAGTTTGGTTTTGAGGTCAAGTTATGATTTTGATGGGGCTTTGATGGGGGTTATGTTCACGGCGTTGTCCCCGACAAAACCTAGTAGTTTCGTCGGATTTGGAGCCGTTCCATTTTGATGGCTTTTGAGATTTTCATCTCAAATTGAGGTAGGAGATGTTCTAGGTTTAAATTCCTGTTATATAGCATGCTTGTGATGCTTATACTACTTGTTTGCTTGATTAAATATAAAATCTAGAGATTTTATTATTTATTTTTCTTATACGGGATCTAATTTTTCCGGTTGCTCATGACTTGGTTTAAACATATAACATGATTTTATATTGCCCCTCGATATGCTCATTGTCGTGTATTAAAATTGGAACATTTGAATAAGTATTAAAGATTTTATTTAATATTTATCTTAGGTGAAAGATTAATTCACATGGCCTTAACTAGCTTGAAATCAATATGTGTTAGCATATTAAATTAGGCCTTAGCATGCTCTCCAACATAGTTGAATTTGAAAGTAATTGGAGGTGTTTTGAAAATTAGTAATTATTAATTAATTTGATTAATTAATTTGCCCCGAGTGCACTATTCACTCTATTTGAATTCCGACTTGATATTCTTGATTTACATGCCATATAGCGTCACATATATTTGATTTATAATATTCGGTTAGGTTTTGAAACCTTTTATTTAATTAAATTCCATGTTTAAGATTTAATCCTCATGGTGATATACAACTTGGAATTGTATTGTGGCATGTTACAAAATTAAGTTTTGGTATGGTTGTTCACATGTATTAAATTGGGATTTATTGCATGAGAATTGCAACTTTTGTTTTATATTTAACTTTAGTGAAAGTTTAATTCGCATGGTCGTAAATTGAATGAAATAAACTTGTAATGTGATATTACATTAGTCCTTGGCATGTTTTCCAACATAGGTTAATTTGAGAGCATTTGGTTAAGTTTGAAAATCTAGAGATTTTAATTAAAAGAATTAATTAAAATCTATTTTGTGGTCCCATTAGCTTAATTAAGATTTTAACTTGATGTTTGTATTGGCCATGACTTGTTTACTAGTATATATTAATTTGGGACTATTTGAAGTTGTTTTAGAACCTTGGGATTTAAATTAGCATGATTTAATTAAAGTTCTACTTTGTTGTTCTAACAACCTAATTGAGTTTTAGAATGGATATAGGTGATGACCTTGCCATGCCCTTTAACATGTATTAAATTAAGGTTAATTGAAATTGAATCGGAAATCTAGAGAATTTAATTGTGTTTATCTATTTAAATTCTATCAATTTTCTCCATGATCTAGTTGTGTTTTAGAAGTGGTTTCTATATTCAAATCATGGACTTAGACTTGTTGTATATTCATTTGGTTATGTTTTGAACATTGGATAACATAGTTGCTACGTTTATACTCATGAGAATATGTTTTCCTTATTGAATATATTGTTGCCTTGTTTAATGATTTGCACATTTTGTATTTAACATCATTCATGCATAGCGTGTAATGAATCGCACACTGAAGATTTGACATTCATCATATCATATTAGTTGTGGACTTAGAGCATGTATTGTATAGGTTTCCAAATTTGGTTGTGCTTGGTAGATAGTTGATTATCTTGCATATTCCTGTTGATATATGCGTTGTTGCACAACTTGTTGATTTTGGAAACTTGGGGATGTCGTTATTTGACTATGGTTAGGACGTGGTTCTAGTACGAGGGATAGTCTCTTTATATAGTCTAGTGTGCACGTAGGGAGGTTACCCATGGGCTAATAACCCTAAAGTAACTATGTTATCAGTCTAATCCGGCGTGACGTCCGAGTATCCACTTTGTTTGATTTCGCATTTCATTTTCAAGTTGATAACTAGATGATGTTGTAACTTGTTGTTTCTTATTTGTCGTTCCATTTTAAGTTACAGGATGTTAACTTTGCGAAATTGTGCTTTATGCGTTGTATTGGAAGTTCCAATGTTGGTTAAATTGCATCGATATTGAAAATCGTGTTTGACGTTTTAATAAAGCTTAGGATTGATCCTATTGATTCATTTATAACATAGACGTTAGGTGGCATGAACCACTACTGTTATTTTGTGCTTTAGATTCTAAGTTGATGGCTTTGAGAACTTAAACCTTGTTGCGTTGTATAACATGCTCTTTTGTTGTTGAATTGCATGGATAATGTGATTCTTGTTAACTTGTATTCAAATATGCTTTTGTCATGTTGTATGGATTACTCTAGACCTAGTTCAATTGTATTGAAAATGCAATTCATGTTAATCTATGCTCAAGCATTCTTCTTGTCGTGTTCTTTGGATTATCCCAACCATGATTCGTTTCATACACGTATGTATATCATGATTCTTGTTGCTTAGACTCTAAGGTAGCTTAGGATGCTCCCTAAGTCTTACTTGGACATAGACGTTAGGTGGCATGAGCCCCTTTAACATGTTTCACCTTAAGGTGATAAATTTGTAAAATGCTAGGTCGATGCATGCTCATCTCCTACGAGTAGCTTTATGTTACTCACCCCTACGATACTGGGGCATATTTCAGGTACGAAGACTTGGTTCGTGACGCCTAGCATTCCTTGGATGTCGTGTAGCTTTCAAGTTGCCATTTCATGCAAATGTTAGCATGAAATGTCATTTTGTAGACTTATATGTCAAAATATGTATATTTGATTCCATGTATGTAATGTGTACTTAAGTACACTCCTTTCAATGTATTTGATATTTATGAGATGAGGCCGGAGACCAATGACCATCATATTGTGTTCTATGTACTTTTTAACTTCATGAAATATTGTGAAAATCTTGAAAATTACAAGTCATTGCTTCACCATAGTTGCATCGGGTGTGGGAATTCCATTCTCATTCTTTCATAGGGTCTTATTAATCTTGTATGAAGTCTGGTCAAGGGCCAAACGGTCATTTGACCCCGTTTTGTATTTTTAGATTCTGAGTTTTCATTCCAAGTTTCATTTTTGCCTTTTTGCCCGTTGGGGGGGTCAAATTTTGTATCGGTGGTATATTTAAGTCGTGGACCATTGTAGCACGTCCAAATAGGTAAGTTATGTTTGCGTGTATGGTCGTTTCCGGGTAAAACCTTATCGTTTGTGTTTTGAGCCTCTTGTGAATTCATTTCGCATTTTTTTTTTTGCATATTTTGATCTAGGGGCATTATGGACCTTTCACGGTGGTTTTATTTTCTTCTTTTGACATGGTTGAATAGAAAACATGATTTTAGGGGGGGTTTATTTTCCGTGTTTTTCCAGAAAATGTCATCTTAGCATCGGAAATCGCATCTGAAGTTCAGCTCTCAGTTTTTAAATTTAGCAGCTTTTTGGACCCTCTGGACCAGTTTTCTTGGGAGGGCATTTTGGGCATTTTGCAGTGAGTTTTTTTTCGATTTTCCTCACTAGTCATGTAGAAAACTCGATTTTGAGGGGGGTTTCTTCTTCATATTTTTGCAAAAAAATTCATCTAGGCCTCCAAATTCAGGCTCTGATCTGGATTTTTCTGAAAAATAACCCCATAGCAGCTTTTGGGCTACTGCTGCCAGCCATGGTGCACTCAGCGCGCGCGTGGCGTGCATGGGGCTGCTCATGGGCGTGCGCATGGGGATGTCATGGCCTCTTGTCGGGCCGCCGCGACGTCAATTCCTCTTTTGGACTTTTCTCCTTCGTCTGGACTCCGATTCAAGTGAATTTTTTTTTGAACTTGACTAATTTTTCGCTGTCTTTCCAACGGTGTGCTCGGTTGCACCTAGTTCTTCCTGGATAATTACCACTTTACCCTTTTTGCCTTAAGTGCTCGTTTTTCTTCATCATGCCGTTTCTCCTTCGTCCGGACTCCGAATCATGCGATTCTTGAGTCCATCTTGATTAGGTTTTTGTTTTCCTTCCAGCAGTGTGCTCGGTGGCACCCGAATCTACAATTTTTAGAAATGACTATTTTGCCCCTGGGGGCTTATTTGTCATATTTTCGATCTTTTGCTTCCGCATCAGTTCTTGTTGAGTTCCATGACTTCATGGAAGGTCACTTTGACTTCTTAGAGTCTTATTTTCTGTTTTCACTTCCGCATTCGAATCCGTTATCAGATCATCCTTACGGTTCATCACAGGACACGCTGGCCTAAAAACCAGGGTCATCACAACATCATTCATGCAATTCAAACAAAATAGAGGCATGCTATACAAAGCAACAAGATATAAATTCTCAAAGTCATCAACTTGAAATCTAAATTACGAAAACGACAAAAGTGGGTCATGCCACCTAACGTTTATGTTCCAAATGAACCTATAGGATCATTCCTAAGCTATATATGAATATTTAAGAGCATAAATGTACTTCACAACATTAATAACATGCGATGATTCCTTACAAATCATAATGTATAAATGTACTTAACAACATTAAAATTTACAATGATTTATTAAAAATCATAAAACATGAATGTACTTAACAACATTAAAAGCATGCTATGATTTATTCAAAATCATAATGGATAAATGTACTTAACAACATTAAATCACCAATAACCAAAACCACAAGTTACAATTAAACATTGGTTGTCAACTTGGAATTGAATGCGAAAACAAATAGTGGAAGACTTGGACATCAAATCTCGGAGTACCAAGACCTAAATGGTTATTCTGGGCACTAACTGTAATGACCTGGTCATTTTCATTCTTTTCCCTTTTCTCAGATTTTTACGGATATTTTTTTCTGTTGATATTTTCCTTTCTAAGTTCAGTTCCTCGTCGCTTAGTGTCATCTCAAGTGCTCTGGAGTGATTTCTAAGACTTTTTTCCTTGGATTGACAACTTCCTTTAAGGACCGAGTCAATTCCACATTTTTCATTTTTCGACACTATTCACTTTTTGTCCTTTTCCCTATTTCATCATTTTTCCTATTTTGTCTTTTCCCCGTTTGTCACTATATTGGCGTAACCTCACTTCTCATGCTCGGAGTTGGTTTTTGACTTCACGTACCTTCATCTTGAGTGGTTTCCACGAAATACGTATCTTTACTTTTGCAGTAAAATACGCTAGTTGCTCCCGGTATCCATAGGGGCATGGATGCATAGTTCTTTGGAATTATTTTCTTTTCTTGGGGTGTTTTTCGTAAATATCTATTGAAGATATTTTATTTTAGGGGTTTTTAAAAAAATATTTTTGGAAGATATTTTCATTTTGGGGCAGTTGTGCAGTTTTCACTTTTTGGAGGGGCTATTGTGTAATTAACGAAAGTTATTGCAAAAATACCTCGTCTGGAGCCTGGATCCTCATACGAGATTCATTTTCACTTTTTGTCGAGTCGTGTACTCATATAATTTCCTCTTGGTCGTTATTTTTCAGTTTCAGGGTTTCTGGCCCCGGTTGTCGCCGAACTTGTCCGGGGCATATCTCTTTGCTCGGGACTCGGTGTTTAACACCGTTTCTCTTGTTGTTCATGTTTTCTCATTTTGAATCTTTTTCGTTCATGGAGTTTCACCGTTTGAGCGCGTCTGCTCAAAATCCACTTTTCTGGACCAGACGGCACCATTTCGGGACACTTTTTGAGATTTTCTATAAATAGGGGATTTAAAAAAGAAAAGTCAAATTTTGATCATCTTCCTCCCCCTCTTGGCCGGCAGCCATGGGAGCTCCTTGGGCTGCCACCTTTTCTTCTTCTTCTCCACTTGATTTCTTAAGTGAAAAGTCTTCGGCCTTAATATTTGTTGTTCTCCTCGTCGTGCTCTAACTTTCACCCTTATTAGAACTCATTTCTGACCATTTTTTTGGTTTGGGTTTCAAGTCAAGTTGTAATTTTCATGGGGCTTCCTTTGGATTCATGTAGATCTTGTTGTCCCCGACAAAACCCTTCGGTATCGTCGGATTCGGAGCAGTTTTTTTTTCGGTGGGCTTTTGATATTTTCATCTCAAATTGAGGTAGGGGATGTTTTAGAATTTTATGTGTTGTATGGAGTATTTTCCATAATTATACAACTTGTATGCATGCTTTTGTTCAAATCCTAGAATTTAATTTAATTAATTTCTATGGTTAGGATTTAATTCACATGATGATGTATAACTTAGATTTAAATTGTGGCATGCTAGAAAGTTTAGTTTTAATATATTTGTTAACATATATTAAATTGCAATTATTTAAATAATAATTGCGTTTTTTATTTAATATTTTTCTTTTGTGAAAGATTAATTCCCATAGTAATACCTTACATGAAATGAACTTGTAATATGATTTTAAATTAAGTCTTGGCATGTTTCTTAACATACTCTAATTTGAGAGCATTTGGATAAGTATAAAAATCTAGCGATCTTAATTAAAATGATTAATTAAAATCCATTTAATAGTTCCATTGGCCTAATTAAGTTTTTAACTTGATATTTGTGATGACTAGGGCTTGTATACTGGCATATATTAATTTGGGACCATTCGATGTTGTTTTAGAATTTAGGGATTTAATTATCATGTTTTAATTAAATTCCATCCTGTTGATCCAAAGACCTAAGTAAGCTTTTGATTTGATTCATGTAATGAATAAGTTATGTTGTTTAACATGTGTTAATTAGGGTTCATTTGATTGAGATATGAAACTTAGAGAAATCAATTAGGTTATATAATTAATTTCTATTTCTATTGCATTATTGATTAAATCATGTGTTTAACATTGATATTATGTTTGAAGCATGATTTTAGACTTGTAATGGATTTATGCGATTATGTTTCAATATTGAATTATATTGTTATAGCGTGTAACGAATCGCACACTGAAGATTCGACATGTGATGTTATTATAGTGCGTAACGAATCGCACTCTAAAGATTCGACATTGTCATCCTATAGTAGTTGTGGATTTAGAGCATGTATTATGTGGTTTCGACCTACTCGTGCATGGAATGTAGTTTCGTATTGTATATATATTTTTTGTATATAAGTTGTTAACTTATTTATTTTGGAGTCACTTGGGACATGGTTACTATAACATGGCTAGAGTTTGGCTCTAGTGTGGGAGGTATGAGTTCTCCCCTTCGAGATAGTGCGCACTAGGGGTGGTATTACCAGCGGGTTAGTCCCCGTAATAGCCGTTGAGGTCTTAGCAAAATTCTGAGTTTAGATGTCCAAGTATTCCACTATTTAATTTCGCACTTTTAGATTTCTAGTTGATAACCTAGAGAATCTATGTTTTGATGTGTGGTATTAGAAATTCTAATTATACTAAATTGCTTTATTTAGTTGATTCTGTATTTTAGATTTCAAGTTGATGACTTTGAGAATCTATATCTTATTACTTGGTATAGCATGCTTCTATGTTGGTTAAATTGCATCGATATTGTGATTGTGTTTTATTGTTCAAATATAGCTTAGGAGTGATCCTATAGATTCATTTGGAACATAGACGTTAAGTGGCATGACCTACTTTGGTTGTTTTCACTATTTAGATTTCCAGTTGGTAACTTTGAGAATCTATATCATGTTGCTTTGTATAGCATGCTCCTATATGGTTTGAATTGCATGGATGATGTGATTGACGCTAGAAATGATCTAGGGTAGCTTAAGATGCTCCCTGAGTCTCATCTTGATATAGACGTTAGGTGGCATGAGCCCCTTTAGCATGTTTCACCTTAAGGTGATAAAATTGTAAAACGTTAGGTTGATGCATACTCATTTCCTACGAGTTGCTTTATATTGCTCACCCCAAAGTTATTGGGGCATATTTCAAGTACATGATACAAGATTGGAGATTTGTATTAGCTTTGGGTGAATTGCAGAATTGAAGTTTCTTTAGAAGTATTCTTGTTCACATGCAAGTGTTAGCATGTTTAAGTTTTGCCTATGAAATGTAATTTTTCCAATTTAGAGGTTTGACATGTTAAATGTTGTAAATGAATTGTAATAAGGCCATAGGCCATTTCAGTATGTTTAAAATGTTGTTCTACACTTGCGTGTATGTTCACATCATCACACACTTGTATATAATTAAGTTTGATCATGCAATGGGGGATTCAAGTGAGGCTTAAAGTCTCTTTTTCAATTTTGGTGTATGTGGTCTAGTTTGAACTAGACTTTGCCCTTTTGGTTGTCATTGGTGCCATAGGGTACCATTTGACCCTTTTCATGTTAGCTTTTTGCTTTCGGTTATTTCTTTGCGCTCCGTGACTTCATGGAAGGTCACATTGGTGTCTTGGGGATGGTTTATATCTTTATAGACTTTGGTTTTATCTTTCGCTTCCGCATTTCAGATCCGTTATTGGGTCAACTTTCGGTTCATCACTGACACACCGGGTTAAAAAACTTGTGCCATTACAAGTGGTATCAGAGCTCCTAGGTTCGAAAACCTTAGGACGACGGGTTTTGGGTGTATATCATGCTTGTGTTGCCATGCTTTATGTATTTATATACTTCATGATAGCATGTTTTAGTCTGATAACATATTTATATGCTTATGTGCTACATGTGGTATGTCGTTTGATAGCATGATTTAAATTTTATTGTAAAGAGCATGACATATGATGTATGCTAGATTTGATTTGTATTTGCATAGTTGTGTTGCATATTTGGCAGGACTTGGGATTAGTCATGGGATGTTTGACTTGAGGTTGAGCTGTTTGGTAAGTTTACACTTAGTACGATGGTGGTGTGTTTGGTTTTGTTTAGGCACTCTTCCTTGAGGTTGTTGGTGATTGTCTACATGGTTTTGTGGTAGTATAGGTTATTGTCAACCTAGCTTTAGTTTTGAGGTAGGTGGTGAGACATATTTTGTTTAGGCTCACGTGAGGTGATTCATTTGGCATTGCCGTAGTGCTGGATTTGTTGGTTTTGAGCCATGATGAGGTTATGGGCCTCTTAGGATCCTTGATTGTTCGGGATGATTTCTCTGGGATTGCAATTTTCGTGGGCGGGTACGTTGTGGGCGGCTGTATAGCACTGTCATGCTATCGTACTGGCTAAGTACAAGTGCAGTTGGGATGGAATCGATGTTTGTTTTGTTTTGATAGGCGTTGTCCTTTTGATCGATGATGATGATAGTTGTTTTGAGGATCAGTCGTAGTGATTGATTTGGTTGTTGTTGATATGGCTATAGTTGCCATTTTCTTTAAGTTCTCCTTGCGTGATGACGCTTTTGGGATCAAGTTGATTGATTGATGTTTGGGTAGAGAAAACATCGCACTATTAATGTCACTTGTAGTGTCACCTTTAGATTCAAAGATGGATTGTTAGAGTCTTACCATTGTGGTAAGGGCTCACATATGTTTTGAGACAGGTTGTTGTCGCATTGGTTTTTGGAGTCAGTTTATGGCTAGGACTGGTCTTTCCTTCTACCTAAACACTCTAGGACACGATGTCCATAGGGTTCATTGTTGCATCATTTTTATCTTATGCAGCTTCGTTTACTACCATGTTAGTAGTAAGATTTATGTTATTGTGATGCGTGAGTAGGTGGAGGTCTATCCATATTTTCCTTCTTGTTGTATGGCATTAGCATGCCTTCCTTATATGCTTAGAGATGCCATGTTGTTACTGTATTTTAGTGACATGATTTTGTGCTTACGTGGAGACATGCTACATGTACCCTTGATTTTATCTATGTGAGTAGATTTTCCTTCTTGGTAGTTGCATTCCTTGTCATTTGCATGACTTCCAGGTTTAGTTCTCCCTTTTTGCTCCCTTTTCATAGTTGTCGTGTCGACATTTGTGGGAGAATAGGGTTTCTTCTCTTTTCTTGGTTCGTGTTGGGGACTTCACAAGGAGTGAATCTCTTTTCTTCATTGCGTTGTGCGCTGTTTTGGGGTTGGTTGATCTGTGAGGATCACTATCGTTGTCTTGAGTCTTTGGTGAGGATTTAATGGATTTTGGTCGACTTACTTCCATATAGGGGGAGGAGTCTTTGACCTTGTTGTCTTTCGTTTCTGAGATGGAGTCGTCGTATTGTTCTTTTTAGGACCGGTGGTTCATTTTCCTTCGTGTTTTCCCTTGGGGAGTCTTTGCCGTGGTTGTTGACGGAGTTGTGGTGCTCAGGGTGAGTTGAATGATGTGAGATCATTTTACGGGGACTTGTGTCCATATCGTTAAGGATTTGTTTGATTCGTGAGACGAGCTCGATACTCTTTTGGGAGTGTCTTTTAGAGACTTGTTTCCGTCTTGGAGACCTGGATGTGGTTGAATCTTAGGAGGAGTTTTAGAGGATCGCTGTTGGATATGGCTTGTTTGTGGAGTTTTCTCATCCTAGTTATGACTAGGCGTGGTCTTGAGGAATCGTAGTTCCAGTGATTGTTCTTAGATTAAAATTGAGGGATTTTGATTTAGCTTGGTATTGCCAAGCACGGTTTTGAGAGATTCATTTTGTGACCTTGGTTATTGGCATTTTGATGTGTGTACCACTTGGTGGACTTGTATTTTGAGGATTTAGTTATCCATGATAGGGATGTGGATATGATGTTTGATCATAGTGATTGGTCTTGTAGTTGATCTGTTTCAGGGAGATATGTAGGACTTTCGATGAAATGTCTTGTAATGAGATTCATTTTGGTTTCTGGATGTCTTGACTTGTTTTTCAAGTTTGGGACTCTTGATTGATGTTGTTATGGAAGTATTTTGAAACATTGGAGTTGTCAGTTTTGTTGTATTGAGGATTTAAGGCCTTAAGCATAGCGATACCTATGGCTTTGTAGTCAGAGTTTAGGTGTCATCTCGAGTGCTTGAAAATGGTTTCCGAGACTCTTTCGTTCAAATTGACAACTTCCTTTAAGGACCGAGTCATTTTCGCATTTTTACTTTTTGGACACTATTCACTTTTCGTCATTTTTCCTATTTCGTCATTTTTCCTATTTCGTCTTTTCCCTGTTTATCACTTTGTTGGCATAACCTCACTTTTCATGCTTGGAGTTAGTTTTTGACTTCACGTATCTTCATTCTAAGTAGTTTCCATGAAATACGTATCTTTACTTTTGCAAGAAAGTACTTTTGTTGCTCCCGGTGTCCATAGGGGCATGGATGCACAGTTTTTCAGAATCTTTTTCTTTTCTTGGGGTGTTTTTCATAAATATCTTTTGAAGATATTTTATTTCAAGGGTTTTTAAGAAAATATTTTTGGAAGATATTTTCATTCTGAGCAGTTGTGCAGTTTTCACTTTTTGGAGGTGGCATTGTGCAATTAACGAAAGTTATTGCAAAAATACCTCGTTTTAAGACTAGATCCCAGTACGGGATTCATTTTCACATTTCGTCAAGTCGTGTACTCTTAGAATTTCCTTCTGATCATTTTTCTCCAGTTTTAGGGTTTTTGACCCCAGTTGCCGCCAAACTTGTTCGAGGCATAACTCTCTGCTTGGGACTCAATTTTTGATGTCGTTTCTTCTGTTGTTCATATTTTCTCATTTTGAATCTTTTTCTTTCATAGAGTTTCACCGTTTGAGCGCGTCTGCTCAAAATCCACATTTTCGGACCCGGCAAGACCCGTTCAGGGCACTTTTTGAGATTTTTTATAAATAGGAGTCTTAAGTCAAAAATTCAGATTTCTTCATCTTCTTCCCCCTCTTGGCTGGCAGCCATGGGAGCCCAAGGGGCTGCCTTCATTCTTTCTTCTCCTCTATTTGATTTCCTTAGTGAAAAGTCTTTGGCCTTAACGTTTATTGTTCGCCTTGTAGTGCTTTACCTCTTCCCCTTATTAGAACCCATTTCTGACCATTTTTGAAGTTTAGGTTTGAAGTCAAGTTGTGATTTTCATGGGTCTTCCTTGGGATTCTTGTTCATCGTGTTGTCTCCGACAAAATCCCGCGGTATCGTCGGATTTGGAGCACTTTTCTTTCGGTGGGGATTTGAGATTTTCATCTCAAATTGAGGTAGAGAGTGTTATAATTTATTTTCTTGTTATATTGCATGCTTGTGATGCTTATACTACTCATTTACATGTCTTTGTATCAAATTTAGAAACTTTAATTTATTATTTCTTTGTGTAAGATTTAATTTTTCCAGTTATCCATAACTTGTTTTAAACATATGGTATGATAGAATATTACCCCTTGATATGGTCATTGACATATATTAAATTGAGGGCATTTGAATAAGTATTAAAGTTTTTATTTAATATTTATCTTGAATAAATGTTTAATTCATGTGGCCTTAACTAGCTGGAAATCAATGTGTGTTAACATATTATATTAGGCCCTAGCATGCTCTTCAACATAGGTGAATTTGAGAGTAATTGGAAGTGTTTTAAAATCTAAAGAATATTTAATTAATTAATTTATTCCATGTGTACTATTCACTCTATCGAAATTCCAACTTAATTTTATTGATGTGCATGCCATATACATTCACATATATTATTTTGATAATTTTTGGACAACTTTGATTTCTAGATAAATTAATTAATTAGGTTAATTAATTTCCACTTAGGGTTCTAATGAGTTAGACTTGTATTTCATGGGGCTTTTGCTTTTTTATCATGTATCATGATTTGTTGCAACTTAGCTTTATTAATGTAGTTAATGAACTCGCACCCTTACATTGGAATGATTTAATTGTTCAAGAGTTGTTAAACAAATGATTAAATCGTTAATCTTATACTAGTGGTATGTTTGAATCAATGGATTCCTTGTGCTTCAAATCCTAGTTTGTAGTCTATGTAGATGCATACCATGATTTCTTGACATTTCACATGCCATCATAGTTGAGAACTTAAGGTATGACTTGTGTGTTCTAAAATCTTGGTTGTGCATGAAATGTGGTTTAATGCATTACTTGTATCTTGATATATATTCTTGGTTGCACAACTTGTTGATCTGGTTGGGATATCAATCAAGAATTGACATGGCTAGGACTTGGTTCTAGTATGGGAGATAGAGAGTTCCTTACACTATAGTGCGCACTAGGGGAATGTACCCATGGGTTAGTAGCCCTAAAATGATCCCAAGAGTACGGTTTTAATCCAAGCGATATCCGAGTTTCCACATTGGTTGATTTCACTCTTTAAATTTCAAATTGCTATTCCTTAAACATTTAAAACTTGTCATATTATGTGAAATGCTCCAATCTTGTTAATTGCATAGATATTATGCCTTATTTTTGATTTCATGTATAACTCTTATCGTGTTAATTGGAATGTTCCATTCTCGTTTACTTGCATAAATATTATGCATTTTTCTTGATTTCACGCCTTGTCCTTGTCATGTTAATTGAATTGTTTCAATCTTGTTAATTTTGTTAGTTATCTCGTTCCAAGTTACCTTATGCTATCACGACTTAGGAATGATCCTATACATGTAACTTGACTTAGATTCTAGGTGGCATGATCCACATGTAATGATTTATATCAACATGTAAACTCTCTAAACCCTTAGATTTCAAGTGTTATCTCTTGAAGATATAAGGACCTTGTCATGTTATATGGAGTATTTCCTACTTTGTTTAATTGCATAGACGTTATGCTTACTTCGTGTATTTAGACCTCATTCAGTATACTTGAAACTGTGCACTTGCATCTAGATTCCATTTAGCATACTCGTGTCTTGTATACTTGCCTTGTGTGTTTCCAATCTCATTAGTATACCTGTGTTTTGTATACTTACCTCGCATGTTTTCATCTTCGTTTAATACACTTGTAATCGGTATGCTTGTATGTTGTGTATCTCATTTCAATTACATGAGTAACTTAGGATGCTCCCTGAGTCTCATCTTGATATAGACGTTAGGTGGCATCACCCTTTTAAACTGTATCATGTTAGTCTAAAAATCTAAAAGAAATCGAGTCGATGCACGCTCATTCTCTACGAGTAAACTTGTTTACTCACCCCGAAGTTACTAGGGGATTTGTTTAGGTACGAAGACTTGGTTCATGATGCTTGTCGTATATTGGGATGACTTCTAGCTTTTAGGTTTCCATTTCATGCAAATGTTAGCATGAAATGCCATTGTTGTAACCTTTTGTATAAAACTTGTAGCCAATGACATGTATTTTGTATTCTATGCACTCTTTAACTTCATGAACATTGTGAAAACTTTGAAAAACCACAAGTCTTTGCTCTATAACTTTTCCATCGGGTGTGGGAATTCCATTCTTTCTTTTTCATAGGGTTTCTATGATTATATATGAGGTGTGGCCAAGCGCCAAACACCATTTCATTCTAGGTTTTGCATTTTGGTTTCATTTATAGCATTTTAAGGCATTTTTGGCCATTGAGAGGTTATATTTTGCATGGGGGTTCCTTTGAGGCCGCAGACCATTGGGACGCGTCTTAAATGTTTTTTTACATTTGCGTGCATGTCTATATTTCACAAAACTCTTACGTTTCAACTTTTGACCTATTTTTGGACAATTTGATGAATTTTTATGAAAATTCATGCATGAGGGTGTCTTTTGAGGTTCTCTTTGTTTTGGCTTGTCTTAGAGGCTTGAACGGGTCTAAAAAATGTTTTCAAACTTGTTTGGAACATGTAGAATACATGTAAAACCTTAGAGATGGCCCAAGTACCTCACACACACATTGCAGCAGCATTTTCTGCTACAGCAGATGTGTCGGTCGGATGATGAGGGTCTATCAGTCGACTGACAAGCCTCGAGGGTCCATAGGCTTTTCTTGAAATATGGCGTTTCGGTAGGCTGAACATTGGGGTTCGGTCAGCTGATGATTGAGGTTCCGCCGGTTGACCCTTGCCTTCGGTCGACCGATCCTCCCTGGGACTTTCTCCTTCCAGTTTTCTTGGATAGTTTCCTTGCAGCGACTTCAGAGGGACTTATCTCCTTCATTTCTAATTCAAATCTGGTCATTCTTGAGTATAAGTTCAAGAGCTTGAAGTTATCTTTCCAATGGTACTAACCACACATCAAAACTCCACCTATATTGAGAATTATTCCAGTTCTAGTAAGATAGGGTCGTGGTAACTCTTAAACGGAGAAGGCCACTTGTTTTAAATTCATAACCTTTCTGTTCGAACTCCGAATCAGGCGATTCTTGAGTCTAACTTCGTTCATTTTTCATTGTCTTTCCAATGGTGTGCACGGCAGCACCCATTTTAGTGTGAGATGACCATTTTGCCCTTAGTTTATTTCTTTTCGAGTTAGGCATTCTTACTTCATTTGCTTGGTTCATTTGAGTTCCGTGGCTTCTTAGGAAGTTATCTTGGTGCCTTAGGGATGATGTACATCTCTTGAGGCCATTTTGCTTCTTTTGCTTTCACATCTTGGATCCGGTTCGGGTCATCATAGGACACACTGGATTAAAAAATCCAGGGTCGTTACATAACATGAGGCCAAGGGCTAAGCATGTTTAATTTATCACTTGTACTCATTTGGCGCCATATTTTGTTTAAAGATGTATTTTTATCAACTTTGGAGGTTTGGCATGTCAAATTTTGTAATGAAATGTAATAAGGTCATGGGCCATTGTAGCATGTTTAAAATGTCATATTACACTTGCGTGTATATTCACACCATCACACAGTAGCATATAATGTACATTAATCATTCTATAGGGGATCCAAATGAAACTTAGGAACTTCTCTTCATTTTTGGTGCATAGCAAGTTCATTCTTCACATTTTCGACCTATTTTGGTTGACCTATTCATTGTTCAAATTGATTTGAACAGTATTTTGTCAAGTCCAGTAGCCAATGTCACTTCGAGCCACAAACCGGTCGACTGGTTTGTGATTTTGGTCGACCGAAATAAAGGCTCATTCCCTTCTTTTTCTCAGCTCATTTTGGTCGACCGAAGCATCTTTTCGGATGACCGAAATGAAGCTGCCTTGTGGGTTTTGTTTGGTCGGTTGTCTTGGCTAGTTAACTTTATTTGTTTGTTCCCATATAATTTTGTTGATCTTGTTTAATCCATTTAATGGCTCACTTAGTCTAGTTTGAACTAGATCTTGTTCCTTTGGTTATCATTGGTGTTATAGGGTACCATTTGACCCTTTTTGTTTTAGCTTCGCTTCCGGTTATTTCTTTGAGTTCCGTGACTTCATGGAAGGTCACATTGGTGTCTTGGAAATGATCTATATCTCTAAAGACTTTGGTTTATCTTTTGCTTCCGCATTTCGAATCCGTTATCGGGTCAACTTTTGGTTCATCACTGACACACCGGGTTGAAAAACTTGGGCCGTCACAGTCTGTCATTTTTTTATTTAACTTTTTTAAGAAGATAGGATTTTGTTCAACCCCCTGATAGAAGAAGAGCGATTTTAATAGAAGGACTCTTCTCACTCTCTCCAAACAGTGCATTCTTATTTAATTATTAATACATCATAATTATAAAGAGTTTAAAACACCTCAAATATTTGAATTGAAGTGGTTTTGGACACTCTTTGAAACCATAATCCAATATTGTTGGTTGTTATCATAATTTATTTAGTCAAAAATTTAATTTCATCCAATATAATTTTCAACTCCGCATTTTTTTCTTTTAAAAGGTAAAGTTTTGGGGGGAAGGGGGCAAAATTGTTCATGACCCCCGCCAACCAGTGATGGACCTAGAGAATTGTATGAAGGGAATGGTTTTGAACAACAATAATGAATAGTAGGGTATCATTAGAAATTGAATGGGAGTATTATATTTAAAAGTTTCGCAAAAATTAAAGACATTTTAAAGATTTTTACAAAATTTATAAGTAATTTTGTAACCAAAAAGAAATCCAGTGAGGGCGGCTGCCGACCCTTCATGGGTTTGTGTCTGTCGAAACCTACCCATATCCGTGCGCTTTTAAATAGATTTGGGAACCATTTAAAAAAATCGAGTCAAAAATAGGTACTCATATTCAACCCATATTCACATATTATATATAAGACAAAGAAAAATTCATTCTCCCGTCACCCCTTTCCTAAGATTTTCTCTCTCTCTAGATCATGATCTGCTCTCTCTCTCTTTCTCTCTCTCTTTGTGATACTCTCTTTTAGGTCTCTCACATCCCCACCCCCAACCCCCGCCGGGGCTCTCTCTCTCTCTTGGAGGCCTTGTGAAATCAATTACTAATTGATTACGATTTTGAATGACTTTTTTTGCTTTGGCACTGAAGATTATTATCCAACAGGAAGGCTCTTATACGGTCCAAAAGAACGGATTTTTCAGCGAACCAATAGTCAAATAGTCAATTACACGTTATTACTTTATCAGACCTAACCTTAGTTAATATTTGTTACCTTAATAGTCAATTTACCATAGTTAGTCAATACATTTATTCAATCTCGTTCCTCCTTAATCTCTTCCATCTTTCTTACATTCTCCAATAGTCAATTTGTTCATAAATTTGTAATCATTGCTTATGAAAAAATCCCCCTAAATTGAAAAGAAAAAAAATTAAAAGAGTAAAAAAATTAAAAAAACTTATTCATTAACCCTAAAAAATTAATATTCAAAGCCATGAAAAAACTTATTCAATTATTATTCCACACTTCGTTCTCAATTTGTTCTTTTAACCCAGTAATGCGATCTTAGTTATTTTCGATTAGAAATTGAGCACCATTTGGAAACTAATTTAAGGATTGTCCCACGTGTATCTCCTCCTTAATCTCTTCCATCTTCCTTGCAATCTCCAACAGTCAATTTGTTCATAAATTTGTAATCATTGCTTATGAAAAAATCCCCCTAAATTGAAAAGAAAATAAAAAATAAAAAAGCTTATTCACGAACCCTAAAAAATTGGTATCCTTTGAACCCATGAAAAAAACTTATTCAGTAATTATTCCACACTTCGTTCTCAATTTGTTCTTTTAACCCAGCAATGTGATCTTAGTTATTTTCGATTAGAAATTGAGCATCATTCATAAACTAATTTAAGAATTGTCCTACATGTATCTAGAGTACAGGGAACCAATTGGCATATTAGAAGCATATTATAGATTAATGGCATGAGAAGGAGTTTCCAATTTACATTGCAAATTGATAAATGAGGTTTAATTTGATATACCTATGCAAGTAGTACCATGAATTGCTAGACATGTAGAATTTAAAGTTCTTGTTAATGATGATCTAAATTGGAGAAACTGTGAAGTGGTAAATGGGGTGTGTGTGTGTTATGTGCACTTGATATGACCTCGCCAAAATGTTTCTGCATGATTATTTTCAACCACCGAAAAAAAAAAAAAAAAATTGGTTGAGTAATAGAAATAGTTTTTGAGATATTTTAAAATTTTGAACTTCAATTTTCTGATACCATAAACTATTTCCAAAATTGGGATGATGAGATTGGATATTTAATTGTATTTGTACATAAAATTTGAAGGAAATTGTAATGCGTGAAAACGTGAATGGGAATGAAAACGAACAAATTGTCAAAATCAGAATTTTGAGATTTTTCTTATTTTTGTCTCAGAAAACCCAAATTTAAAGACCTGTTATTGTTTCCATACCAAGGTTAAGCAATATATACTTTCTGTTTGAGACTTCATTATTGAATAAAAGTATTTGCTAACTATGGTAAATTGACTATTAAGGTAACAAATATTAACTATAGTTAGGTCACGTGTAATTGACTATTTGACTATTGGTCCGCTGAAAAATCCGTTCTTTTAGACTGCATGAAAGTCTTCCTGTATTATCCAATACTAATACTTGCTGGTAGATGCTCGTTTGTTGATTGTTAATCTAGCTAGCGGAAGCATTTTTCAGAGTTGGAAAATTAAATTGAATTTGAAAAAATAAAATACAATAGTAATTTTATTTTTTCTTTTTAATCTCAACATTATATGTTAATTTAAAAATGGGCTACATCTCAAAGTTGATCGATAAAAACATTAATTCTTATTAAACTACTAAAAATTTTTCAAGCTTTAACATAAATACATTAAAAAAAAAAAAAAAAAAAAAAATTACACGCGAGAACTAATTGAAGACTATTATTTGGCTGCAGACCAGAAAAAATTTCCTAACATTTCTGATGATACTTGAAACCAAGTTAATGAAACCAACAATCTGCCCAGAGTGGACCAAGAGTAATTATTTATCTTGTTCCAACAGGAAACAAACTTTTAAAGCTCTTCTCCATGATAACACTTTTGACTCTTTTCTTAATTAAACATATGCAAGAAGTACGAGTGGCACTGTGATTACTCAAATTTTTATTTAGAATTTATTGAAATAAAACTAATTTCAAATCCGCAAAGTGAAAATTAAATGCAAGTAAAATAAAAATAGAGTTTAGAGTCACACCATAATTTTAGTGAGGAAAACTAATTAGAGAAAAACATCAAATTATGAAAAAAATAAATAAATAAAATAAAATAAAATAAAAAATAATCTCTCATACTGTCAGGCATTCTCGAACGAAAAGATCCACTGTAGGTGAAGTAAAGTGCAATGGTCTTTGTCTAGTCTCAAAACCCTTTCATTCTATTAAGAACCAATCACTGAGCTTCTTTGGCTTTCCGACTCCCTCGTCCAACACACTTAACTTCAAACTTACTTCCTTGATCTCTTAAAACGATTGTTGATAGATTAACGAACACTCCACAAATGTTTTAACACCTTCACAGTCGGATCTTCTCATCTTTTTCTTCAAATCTTGAATATTGAAGTTTAAAGACAAAAATTGCTTTCATGACCGATGGCACATGATCTTCAATTATGCGAACTCCGATCAAACATAAAACCACATCCTAAATCACTTTAGTGTATAGGTGTGTGCTCTCTCCCACAAAAGCTCTCTAGAATTTTGAAATCATCAATTTGAAAGTCGTACAAATTTGGGGGCAAAAAAGAATTTATATAGAAATTTAGAGAGACCTTCTAAGGTTAGAAAACCTTAACAATTTTGTGCTCAAATATCCCTCTAAAACTGACTATATAAGGTAATTGAAGTTGACAAAAACTTACTTTCCTTTTCTAACTTGGACAAGCTAGTTCAATAGGTTCAGTTTAGAAACTCTACCGGTTAAACTTTTGCCAAGTGCAGCTTTCATGCAAAAAGTTCAACCAGTTCAGTTTAGGAACACTGCAAGTTGGACTTTGCTAATTGCTATTTTAATCACCCTCCTATCCAACTTTAATAAACTTCCATAAGAAATTCCACTTCTGATACTGAGACTCAAATATAAATAGAAAATTACAACTCGACCTCGTTTGACACTAAAATATGCCAATTATAATTTTACACTTCACAAGAAATGTAATAATTTCTTGTAATTCTTTTTATTTCACCATGCTTACATGAGTTATTTGATCTTCTAATCCATCATATTCTAAAAATCATGAAAAAAAAATGCACAAATACAAAGAGACTCAAGTATCCCTGGATGAACTAGCTTATACCTTCCTTCTTGTTTACGAACCCCTACGAAACATTTTTTTTTTCCTGATAAAAACAATTAACCCTATCTCATACATAACTTTCACTATCTCAAGTTCTCATCATTTGCATTATAATCAAAGTTGTGGCCTAATGGTACTTCTCATCTTCAAAAAATGAGGATTCAAGTTTCTGTAATTATCAGGGTATCATAGATCGATTTACCTACTTCGAAGTTTCAAAAAATAAAAGTTCTAACGCGCCAAGGGAAGATGACTCCACCATATAGTAGCCCAAGCATATATTTACCAACGCATCATAGATTTACGTACTTTGTATAGTCCGTGTGATACAAGAGGAATCTTGTCCTACATCGGATCTAAACGGGAAGTGAAATAGGTATATATGAGTTCGGTGTTAGTCCCTCCTAATAGCTTAAGGTTTTTAGTCGGATCGCGAAGCACTCGACCCGTTATAGTTGGTGTTGTTGGGAAACGTGCTAGTTTTAAAAACTTTTCGAGGGATTTTAATTCATAGATCTTGATTCATTACATAGAGACAAGTTTTATGCAAAAATAAAACATGATGTATCATTCAATTAAAATATTGAATACTTACATCAAGGTTTGAGTAAACCTTAGATCTCTCCTCTAAAGTGAATGTTCTCACTTATTGTAGATCCCTTTTGCTAGACACCTTTTCCATGGATCTCCATCTTCTTGGTAATGGTCTTACCATTAGGAATCACTCATAAGCCTCCATGAATGACCTTGAAAAACTAGGCTTGTGAGAGCCTCCATTAGATGAGAACACTAACCCTAATTTTCTAGAGAGAGAAAGTTTATTCCTTTTTCCTTCTTTCCAAAAATCACCCCCAAAATATACATAGACCATATATATTTATAGGTAACATAAAAATAAAGAAAAGGAAACAACAAATCCTTCTCAATCTCTAATTCATATGTCTCAAATTTAATATGATTCCAATATCAAGTTGGGCTATGAGTGAGAATCCATTGGGCCTATTATTTTATTGGCTACAATGAATTAATAATTAGCCCGGTTCATGGACCCAATTCAATTAATTCATAAATTAATTTCTACTCCACTACAAGAAATTAATTGAACTCCAATTAAATAATAAATAACCTCTAAGTCAATATTACACTTTGACCCCTCTATTCTTAATTAGTTATCGGATAAATAAAGCCATCAATCCGACTACTTAATTAATATATTTATTTTGGTACCATTGATTATTTCTGGCTCGATCACAATAAAACATTTGTTTGACAAAAATAATAATTTAAATAAATAAATATATAATAAATCATTTTGTCTAAAAACACACGAAGGCCTTCGAATTTACTTTGTGATCAACCATAATCAATACAAAATAAATACAAGTAACAATGATGCAAATATTGAAAATATAACCCTCTAACTATTAATTACATAACTACCCAAAGTGTCGATCTAAGGATTCCGAAAAATCCGCCGAACAAATCAAAGTAATTATTAATTAATAAAAGAGTCTATAATTTTCTCATGCTTAAGAGTCAAATGCCATAACGGTGATAGGGAGCAATTGCATACGACGGCTCTCGCAATATATCTCAATCTAACGCGGATCCAGTTCAAATCTTAATTAATTATGAGTCCATCCATAATTACCGACTATAAACCATTTATGATTACTATTTATATATCATGCATTGATTGTCATCACATACATATATATAAATATTTCTTGTAATTAAATGGACACTATCAATTCTATAATGAATCGAAATATAATACATTGAATTCACCAATTGTATAAAACATAAATATTTCAGAAACGTCAGGAACATATGTCACTTTAATCCAAACAGGAATTTGCTATGCCAGGGCATATAAATCCCAACAGCTCCCACTTGCCCTCATAGCCAATTCAAATTACACCTAACTCCAATGTTATCCAGATGATGATCAAAATTATTGATCAATGACACCTTTGATAATGGATCAACAAAGTTGTGTTCCAATGCAATGTTCTAGCTACAAGTACATTTTCTTGCCGGACAATATCATGTAGAACATGATACTTCCTCTCAGTGTATCTTGTTCCTCTATAGAACCTTGGGTCATTGGTTTGGACTACTTCTACACTATTGTCGCAATATAGCTCGATAGGCAGGCTAGTATGCTCCACAACCTCTAAATCAGTGAGATCAAGCCAATAGGCTTCCTTTGCTACCTTTAAGGCTGCAATATATTCCACCTGTAGGTTTGAGTCAGCAGTTGAAATCTGCTTAACAATCTACCAACTGATTTCCCTTTCATTAAGTGAACATACACTAAGTCATGAACCTCATAGTATTTACTTCTGATTGAAAATCAGAATTAGCATACCTGACTAGGACCATATCATCACATCCATAAATGAGTATGATATCATTGGTTCTCCTTAGGTACTTAATGATATTTTTCACAACAGACCAGTTATCAAGTCCAGAATTGGACTGATATCTACTGACTATCCCTACTATGTAGCGGATGTCCTGTTTGGTATAGACCATGGCATATATGAGACTCCCATATGCCAAAGCATATAGTTCCAGTCTCATTTGCTCAATCTCCTCTGCTAGTCTTGGAAAACTACTTACTAGAGAGAGCAATCCATATTAATAAAGCAAGAACTCATTCTTTGAGTTATACATACCAAACCTGGTCAAAACTTTATCAATGTAGGATTATTAAGATAAGCCTATTTTCTTTTTAACCCGATCTTGCAAAAGCTTGATCCTAGGAATATAGCTTACATCTTGAAAAATCCTTCATTTAAAAAGTAATTGAACAACTACCTCTTTATTGATGACAAACCTTCCACATCATTCTATATGAGTAGGATGTTATCAATATATATAGAATCAGAAAAATAATGACATTCCATTGTACACTCATAATTTATTCACTAAGAAATCTTCTGGTATCTTTTTGTAGATTAACTTGCCTTCCATAGGAATCACCCAACTAGAAAGTTCTACAAGATCCCAGAATTTATTAGAATACATAGATTCCAACTCTGATTTCATAGTAACTCACCAAAACGATCTGTATCCATATCGGTTCACGCTTCCGTGTAGCTTACTGGGTCCAACTCATGTTTAACAGGGATGTCCATAACGGTCTCACCTAAAAACATGATTCTGTCGGATTAGATAATTATCCTCCCACTACATCAATGTACCGATGAAGAAATCTGTGTACTAGACGATGCTGACGCATCAATAAGGAATTCATCTATAATTCTAAATCTTTATACTAAGTGTGTTCATATGTGGTACATCTGGTACTCATACCATATTCTCTAACACTATGCTACTAGGTATGTGATTCATAATATGATTCTCCTATAGATAGACAGTGAGTGTAAACAATCAACTTTTATCATTGAGATCATAAAATAATCTGTCCTAGTGACTTTTAGAGTAGCTATCAAATCTATCATGCGTATGATCTGTTTCCAACTTACTTGTCCATATCAAGCGCACATGTGCAAGACTACCCCATATGCGCATGTGATTCAAACTAAGATTTAGTCAAAAATACAGCTCAACGGTATCCTTGAGACAGACTAAGATGGAATGCCGTTCATAATGCGTATCGATGTCATTAACGCTAAACTCTTAAATGAAAGAGATAATGTGGCATAACTGATCATAGATTTAACCATGTTAAGTGGAATTCTGGTATTCCTATTTGACACCTAAATGCATTTAGCGTCAATTGCGGAAAACTGGTACACAACACCCTCATTGACCATATAGTCTTTGCACTATCCCAAGAAATACTCATATCCTCGATCAGATCGAAATGTCTTGATAAGTTTACCTAATCTGTGCTCCACATCAGTCTTGACCCTCTCGGAATATACCAAAAGTATAAGACTTGTGTCGCAACAGGTAAATTTATCCAAAACGTGAGTAATCTTGCTTGGATGTTCACACGACCACACGTGTCTGTGTGTACCGACTCCAATTGTTCTTTATGTCTATTTCATTTGGCTGATTAAGCCCTTAGAGTTATCTATCCTTCAAAACAGGATTCACAAGTTTGGTTTAGGCTCCTCTGCCTTACTAGGTAATAAACCTTCTTTGACCAATCTTTGAATCTCATTTTGATTGATTACAACCCAAAAATTGACACCAAAAAATACAATGAGTCAGGATTAACAAATTTTCTCTTAACATTCAATCTAGAGATGCAACATCAGTTTCTACATCCTGCAAATCTTAAGAGTTTGTGATTATAGTATATTAACCATCTTTCAATGCACCAGAAGCAATCGCATATCTATTCAATTTTATAAAACCAATTTTACAAAACAACAACACAGTTTTTATAAACCACAAGTGAAACAAGAATAAGATAGCGTCTAACTTCTGTGCATAAAGATAGTTCTCTAATACTAATATTCTCATACTCTCTAATTTCAGATGTAAAACTCCCACTGACTTAGCTACAACCTTGACATCAGGTCAGGTACAAATATATTCCATATCATCGAGGCTTCTGGATTCCTGAAATCCTTGCAACGAATTGCAAAAATGTTTAGTGGCTCCAGAATCTATCCATCAGGAATTAATAGATACAACCACATAACATGGCTCAATGATTAAATATATATTTTCCTATGCCACGTCATTGCTTAGACAGTTCGTCCTTTAATGTCTTCGTTAGCAGCAAAAGAAACAATTTAATTTGCCCTCAATATACACTGCCTTATTCCCTTTAACCTTTTGGATACCCATGTTTTGTGCTAGCCTAGTCCTATTATCATCCTTCTTCTTTGCTTTGCCCGTCCATTTGGGCCTAGAAGAAGATGGTATGGACTAGGTTAGATTGATAGATATGCCCATACTCTTGATTATCCCTTCATCTGTTACCAATTCTATAAGAATATCAGCGAGTGTGAACTCAAATTGATTCCTTATTTAGTTCACTCTAACAGAGTCGAACGAGTTTGGTAACAAGGCAATAATCATGTCAACTTGAAACTTACCATCCAAGTCAGCCCTATTAATCTCCAGCTAATTTTTAAATAATAAACAATCATTTTCCAAAATTCCATTTCATACTGGAGTTCCTTAGGCTATCTTGATGCTATTCAAGTCTGACATAGTACTTTGGCATACTCTCTATCTAATCTCACCAAAACATCTTATTGACATTTAACATGATGCTTCAAGAAAATAAAATAATGTAAATGTTAGCTTTGGAGCGTATTCGAGGTAAACTCTAGAATATTACACAAAGTCATCTCATTTGCCCTATTTCACTTATTCAAAGCATTAATGTTTTCTTGGGTATCTTAAAGTAAAAGGATTAGGTTTAGGAGTAATAAATACATTTGTACCCTTACGTTGTGAATAAAATATCTAAGTTCCTTTCCTAGTCAATATTAATGAGGTCCAGTTACATTGAATATGTAAGCAAGCAGATAAACTGGATTAGACATAATTAATCTTAATATAAATGCATTCATACAATATGCAAGGTGAATTATTAATACTGTCATGCATATTTAAAATTAAAATGAGTTTGTTTACCACATAATATAATAAATCTCAATCGAACAATAGATCATTATCACTATTGGTGAACAATCCCTTTTAATTAATGCGGGTCCCTCAACTCTGTAGCATAATAAATCAACCAATCAATATGTCAATAACTTATCCTGTTGGAGGAGTTCATTATTACTATTGTAGAGATTCATTTGCTATTAGGTGAGCACTTCCATTAAAATAATAATATGTGGGTCCCTTAACCACTGCATAAAAAATCGGATAACCAATACGCAAATAACTTATTCGGTTGGCGAAGTTCATTATTGCTATTGGCGGGCAAATCCCATCATTTCTATATCTCTTAAGACAATGCCTTGTCTATCATATGAAATGATTCCCGATTTTATTTAGCCTTTCTAAAATCACCTAGTGTAGACCACTCCGTTGGGAAGCTAACACTATTGATTTTAGATTGAGTGTATAACGTTATTAAAACTCTAACGAAAAATAAAACATTAAATATGTTGTCATTATAATCTAGACTCTTTAAATCATGCGTGAAGCCTTATTTTTAAAGATTTAATTACAATGAACATTTAATATTTTTACTTTCATGAGACAACCATTCTTGTAATATTAAGACTCTTCAAATCATGCGTGGGGCCTTATTTTTGAAGATCTAATTACAATGGTGTTAATTACGAAGGCCATACGGCAATGTATAAAAATCCCCGCTCCCACTCAATTTTTTTAATCATTCATAATTAGGGTTTTCATTTTATTCAAATACATGATATGATGCATGCTAAACGTCTTGATTTTAATCCAATTAAATTTAGAAAATATTTGGACTTTAAATGATTCACTAATATTTAATTTGAAGCACACTTTAAAAATAATTTACAAAAATAAATTTTCGTTTCCCAATAAGTGCCCTCAAATTTATTAGTAATCAAATCCAATTAATTTTCATAATTTAATTAATATAAATCAAGTCATTTAATTAAATATCATGGATCCAATGCATGAATAATAATTAATACACAATTATCTATTCCATGCATTACATACATCAATAAATGACAGATAAAACAAATAAAAATGACCAATGGAATCAGCTTTTAACATTCTATTGCTCTAAGTATTGCGCGAGGGTCCTTCGTCGACTTACAAACACCTGAAGGAGGTTGGTATGCGCCTGAAGAGGTAAAACAGTGCATAGAACGCGTCCGGAGAGTGCGCAGCATGTACCCACGCGCTGGCACTCGCTGGGGAAGTCTAGCAGCGCGTGGCACGCGCCTTCACGCGCTGCCACGCTCCTGAAGGGTGCTGGAATGACCAGCGCGTGTTACTCACGCGCTGCAACGCCCCATGTGGCGCTAGTCTTTGCTGGCGCGTGGTCCCCACGCACCAGACACTTGTGCTCCATGTATGCTAACTCTCCCGCGAAGCATTGGATCATCCCACCCTTGTTGACTTTGATCCTTCGACTCCTGTTGCGGGTGCATGAAGACCTTGTTGCACTGGAGCAGCTGCCACTTACTGCGGCGCTTCCCTTGCCGCCGGCGACTCTCCGGTCGCCGGAAAATCGCCGAAAAATAATAAAAATTTATAAAAAATTTCCAGAAATTAAATTTAAGCCCAAAAAATTCCAGAAAAATTTCGAAAAATTCCGGAAAAATTCCAGAAAATTCCTGAAGCCTAATTTAACCCTCTTGGACATTCTTGAAGCTTCATAGTATCCTTTGACGAAGATTACATGGCTTTAAAAATATTTATAATTTGAAATACAATGGAAAAAATTAAATTACATCATTGAACTTTCAAACGGCTAAATCAAAGCCTTAATTATATTCATCCAAAGATAAAATTACATTCAAATAACCTATAAGCTTCATCCATGGCCCAAACATACATCATCATTCATTTACAATTATACATACATCATCATGTATCAATATATATCAACATATTAAATCATACATCAACATACATCAATCAAAATATATATGAATATAATTCTGGATCTATGAATGTTGAATTTTGATAAAAATATGATCTCTAGTAATGAATCAAACCATGTTCTGATACCACTGTTGGGAAACATGCTAGTTTTAAAAAAAATTCGAGGGATTTTAATTCATAGATCTTGATTCATTACATAGAGACAAGTTTTATGCAAAAATAAAACATAATGTATCATTCAATTAAAAGATTGAATACTTACATCAAGGTTTGAGTAAATCTTAGATCTCTCCTCTAAAGTGAATGTTCTCACTTATTGTAGATCCCTTTTGCTAAACACCTTTTCCATGGATCTCCATCTTCTTGGTAATCGTCTTGCCTTTAGGAATCACTCATAAGCCTCCATGAATGACCTTGAAAAATTAGGCTTGTGGTAGCCTCCATTAGATGATAACACTAACCCTAATTTTCTAGAGAGAGAAAGTTTATTCCTTTTTCCTTCTTTCCAAAAATCACCCCAAAAATATACATAGATCATATATATTTATAGGTAACATAAAAATAAAGAAAATGAAATAACAAATCCTTCTCAATCTCTAATTCATATGTCTCAAATTTAATATGATTCCAATATCAAGTTGGGCTATGAATGAGAATCCATTGGGCCTATTATTTTATTGGCTACAATGAATTAATAAT
Source organism: Cornus florida (assembly GCF_030987335.1). Classification (NCBI taxonomy): domain Eukaryota; kingdom Viridiplantae; phylum Streptophyta; class Magnoliopsida; order Cornales; family Cornaceae; genus Cornus; species Cornus florida. Next base: position 25,792,133 of record NW_026775571.1, on the reverse strand, counting down.
TGGCCCGATCCATGAACCCAATTTAATTAATTCATAAATTAATTTCTACTCCACTAAAAGAAATTAATTGAACCCCAATTAAATAATAAATAATCTCTAAGTCAATATTGCACTTTGACCCCTCTATTTTTAATTAGTTATCGGATAAATAAAGCCATCAATCCGACTACTTAATTAATATATTTATTTTGGTACCATTGATTATTTTTGGCTCGATCACAATAAAACATTTGTCTGACAAAAATAATAATTTAAATAAATAAATATATAATAAATCATTTTGTCTAAAAACACACGAAGGCCTTCGAATTTACTTTGTGATCAACCATAATCAATACAAAATAAATATAAGTACCAATGATGCAAATATTGAAAATATAACCCTCTAACTATTAATTACATAACTACCCAAAGTGTCAGTCTAAGGATCCCGAAAAATTCGCCGAACAAATCAAAGTAATTATTAATTAATAAAATAGTCTATAATTTTCTCATGCTTAAAAGTCAAATGCCATGACGGTGATAGGGAGCAATTACATACGACGGCTCTCGCAATATATCTCAACCTAATGCGGATCCAGTTCAAATCTTAATTAATTATGAGTCCATCCATAATTACTGACTATGAACCACTTATGATTACTATTTATATATCATGCATTGATTGCCATCACATACATATATATAAATATTTCTTGTAATCAAATGGACACTATCAATTCTATAATGAATCGAAATATAATACATTGAATTCACTAATTGTATAAAACATAAATATTTCAGAAACGTCAGGAACATATGTCACTTTAATCCAAACAGGAATTTGCTATGCCAAGGCATATAAATCCCAACAGGTATCATAGTCAAACTTAATCTTTAATCTGGTGTCAGCCAAGCGTCTTGTCCGGAGGTGTCTGAGTGAGCCCATTCACTTAGGTAGGGTGGCCCGACCACAACGAGGGCATTGCTAATTCAGATAGGAATAATGTTACAAAGAAGTCACATACAACAATAAAAAAATATATTATTATAGAATTATTTTTTAACAATTTTTTAAAATGTTATAAGTTTAAATGCAATCATTAATATACCATAGAAGTTAGTTTCACAATATATTAAACAAACATCCCTAGTCATCACTAATTAAAATTTTAACTTTTCTCATTAATTACACTATGTTATTTTTGTTGAAAAAGTTACATTTTAATGTTCAAAATTTGTTTAAAATTTGTTATGAAATATAAGAGAAGTATCAAATATGCAATCGAAGTCTATCAGTAGTATCAGATACATATTATAAATTAAAAATATATATATTTCAAAAGTATGGATAAGTTTAAAAAGTATCGAACACGTATTCATGAGTATATGAAGAATATCGATATCCGACACGTATCCGATATGGGTATGTCGCTCTTGTAAAAATATCCGTGCTTCCTAGGCCCTACCTATTAACTTACTTTTGATCTACACCGTGTAACATAGCTCAACGTTTTTCATTAGCACACTTATAATCTATAAATTAAGGTGTCTTTTCCTTCTTACAGAGAGGTTCGTTGGGCTAAGTTTTTCCTTTATGGATAGACGTTTTAAGGAGAGACTTGTCATACATCGGATCTAGATTGGAAGTGAAATAGGTATAAATGGGTTAGGTGTTAGCCCCACCTAATATTTTAAGATTTTGGGTCAAATTGTGAATCACCCACCGGCGACAATTGGTATCAATGTCAAACCAGTTCTTGATCCGGTGTTATGCCAAACACCCGACTCGGAAAGGCATCTGGATGTGCCACCCGGGTAGGCAGGATAGTCTAACAGCCACGAAGGCGTTGCGAGTTTGAATAAAGGAGAATGTTACAATGAGAGACTTGTAGCACATCAAATCCGAATAGGAAATGAAATGCATATGAATAGATTGAGTGTTAGCCCTACCTAATAGCTCACCTTAAATAATGATAAAACGCAAGCTATTTTTTTACTTATTGTAACACTAGAACTCAAGTTAATTGAGGATTTAAATATAATAAATTAATATAAAATTATCATTTTCTCCTAACAAATTTTAAAAAATTAAATTAAATTAAATTTGAAAAATGGCTTATGATAGAATAGACAAAAAAAAAAAAAAATGAAAATAAAAGAGAGAGATAAACACAATAATTGTTGATCCAGTCGGCTATTAAAGTCAAAAAAAAAATAAATAAATAAATAAAGATGAATTTTGTTCCATTGGTACAAATCGTTTGAAAATAGCTCAAAATTTTGAGTAATTGGATCAAAGAAGATTCTTCAAATTGTATTTACCAGGAAAAAAAAAAAAAAAAAAAAAAAAAAAAAAAAAAAAAAAAAAAAAATCTTTAAATTGTGGAGCCAAACGAAACATGAGTTTTGAAAAAAACCTAAACACAAATAAACAAAAAATGTCGGCTATTTGTGTGGACCCCGCCTACCAACGGTTAATTGAAATAGTCAGAGATAGGCATGAATTTTTTATTTTTATTTTTCACAAATACACATGAATTTCAGAATCTACAAATAGACAAACCAAATGCCAACGGTAATGAGCGAATGGGACCCCATAATATTTATATCAATCTAGTAAATAACTTATTATAATCCATACAATAATAATGGAGTGATACCCACAAAAACAAGGCCATAAACGACGTCGCATGCATGCCTTTTGCTGTCTATGTAATTGACTGTAACTTTGCAGTTACTGGCAAACGACATGTCACTTTCCTGGGTAAACAAAAAGAAAACAGTAAAGAAAACAACGTGTCTGAGTCAAACCACGAGTTCAGTAGTTTCAGAAACCAATAAAGTGGTCATAAACCACAAAAGAAGGGGAACAACACATCGAACTTCTTTTTCCTCCAAGTCGGAGCAATTTTCAAAGAACCTTTCCAGAAACTAACAAAAGCTAAATACTAAAAAGATTTAAAGCACAAATTAAAAATCACATCAAGCCCATTTCAGCAAATTCTAAAAAAAACACAAAAAAATTTAAAAATAAATAAAAATCAAGTGACCAAGTATATTGGCATTGCCGAAGCTGAGATCCTGTGTTGCTGCTCCATATTAAGCTCCCTGAGGCTGATGTACGGTACACCCATCTCCCCCTTCCTCGCCGGCGTCAGGGTTCCGGCTAGCGGCCCCGACGTCGGCTGGCTGGTTGTCCGGTAGGGCGTGGCTGACCCACCCCGACTCTCGGTGATGTACAACGGGCCCGACATTGATCCCCTGAGGGCGCGACCACAGCGGAGCCCATCACGGTGATCGGAGCTGGGTTGTCGGTCGTTGGGGGTCAGTTTCCGGCGGAAGAACAGCAGAGCGTTTCGCCACCATCGTTTCTTGGTCTTCTTGATCTTCTTGGAGTCGTCCTTGGAAATGGGTTTTTGGAGCTTGAAGTGTAGAGCGTCTATGGATCTTGGTTTCTCGCGCTTGTGCTTCCTTGCTTCTTCTAGCACCTTGTTTTCACCCACACAAACACACAGAGAAAATGGGTCAAGAGCTTCACATTTATGCATATATTGTATATATAGTATACGTACGTGTATATATATATATATATATGTGTGTGTATGTGTGCGTGTCAGTGTATAGAAGATGAGACCTGGAAATAATCGAATTGAGGGTCAAAGCCGTAGTCACTGAAGTGTTGGGGTTCTGGCATTGGAAATATCGGGGACTGCTTCGCCATTTTTCTCTCTCCTCCAGATGCTCTTTTTCTCTCTCTAGGTTGGGTGAATGCAAACCTCAAAAGGGTACCGTTTATATATTACTGCTGTAGTAGAAGAAAGAGCTACTGAGTGAGTTAGTAAGTGAGGATGTGTGTGAGAGAGAGAGAGGGAAGTGCAGAGCAGTGTGTGTTTGTGTGTGAGAGAGAGAGGGAGGAGTGTAGATGCAATGCGTGTTTGGGGCTCAAGAGGTGGGAATGGCGTTGGTATTTACAAACCAATAAATGCATTGCACTCTAAAACTTGAAAGCTTTATTTATTAATAAAGTGAGGCATGTGAGATGATTTAAGAGATTAACTGACATTCACGGGGCTGACGAGCTCTGGCGCGGATCACATACCTTGAAGTGGTGGTTCTCACAACAACTAGATGGATAGTGGTCCCAACCCAACCAAACTCTCTAGCTTGCGAAGCTGACTTGATTTATATGGTACTGTGAATTTTTTGTTCCAATGCATTTAATGGGTAAGTTTTATTTTGCTGTTTATTTGTTTGTTGACGGACAAATTTTTGAGAGTGTATATTCACTTTTTAGCCACCTTGGGCCCTTGGCTCTCCACCTTATTTTAGTCTCCACCTTATTTTAGTCTATTTAAAATGTATTATGATATTATTTTTTAAATATTAATTTTTAAATTTGAACCTATATCATATTTGGGACGATTAATATTAGTTTGAAATAATTCATAAAAGATTTTTTTGATTCAAATCCATATCACCAAACTGGTGATGCTATTTTGGTACTGTAGCAAAAAAAATTAAAACAAATTTTCAAATTTTTTAAAATAAATTTTCGTTACTAAATATGATTCCGATTTCACTTAAAACATTTCTATAACAAAATGGTTATTTTGGTATTGATTAAAAACATAACACTTAAAGCATATCACATGCTAAACAGGCCCTTAATATTTGGATAATTGAGTAAAAAAATTGGTGTGAACCTACCAAGTGAGAATTTTCATACCATTCACTTCCCTTTAGCAAATGATATTCAAATTTTACCTTTCGAAAAAAAAAAAATAATAAATAAATAAATTCAAATTTATATCCCATAATGATATAAATTAACCATAACTTTTTTCATGAAAGGAGGAGGAAACGCCACTTGAACTATGCTCTTAAGAATAGTTTATAATTAACTCATAAAAAGAGATGATATATAAATTGAATTGCCTTGTAGCTTTCTGCCGCCTATTGAAACTATTTTGATTATTATGTGAAAGATTCATGATATTCACGTTAATTAGTTAAATTTATTTGTTAAAGTGAAACAATTAAGGTCATTAATAATAAAAAGTACGGTCTAAAACGGGATCTTACTTTATGCCATCAATGGTCTTGAGCATTTCACTTTAACAAATAAATCACATCATCATTTTCCTTGTTTGAAAATTGGATTTAAGAACTATGCTACATTTGGTGTGCAGGAATAGAATGGAATGAAATGCCCATTCCAACCATTTCTTTGTTTGGTATGCAACTTAAAGTGAGAATGGCCATTCAATTGGAATGAAAATTCATTCCTGGGAATGAAAATCCATTCCACGGCCATTCCATTCCCAAGTAATTTATTTTAAAAAATCGACTTCCCAAAACACCCTCATATTCCAAGTCTAAAAACCACCATTACCTTCCACCACAATCATCTGCCTTTCACCACCACCACTGCCTTCCACCACCATTGACCTTCACCATCGCCCACCACTTTCCACCACCACCACCGCCGCCGCCGCCTTTCACCACCGCTTCCGCCACTGTTTGCCGCAACCACCACCGTCGCCTTTTACCACCGCTACCGCCACCACCTTCCACCACCACCACTGCCATTGCCTTTCACCACCTTCCACCACCACCACTGCCATTGCCTTTCACCACCTTCCACCACCACCGCCGCCATCGCCTTTCACCACTGGCACCATCTTCCACCACCACCACTCCTACCGCCTTTCACTACCACCACCACCTTCCATTACCACCACCGCCCTACACCACCGCCGCCGCCTTCCACCACAGCCACCTCCACCTTTCACCGCCACCGCCACCGCCACCGCCTTCAACAACCACCAACGCCTCCTCCATCGCCTTCCACCATCACCATCGCCGGCTACCACCTTCCACCACCACCACCACCACTATCTTCCACCACCAATTACTGCCACCACCTTCTACCACCGCCTTCCACCACCGCCACCACCACATTTCACCATCGCTACCACCACCACCACCTTCCGCCACTACTTTTCGCCATCGCCCACTACCTTCCAGCACCACCACCACCACCGCCACCGCCACCGCCACCTTCCACCACCACCACCACCTTCCATCACCACCTTCCACCACCGCCTTCTACCACCTTCCACCACCACCACCACCTTCCACCACCGCCACTATCACCGTCTACCATTGCCACCACCACCACCACCTTCCGTCACCGCCGTCACCACCACCTTTCGCCATCACACACCACCTTCCACCATCGCCACCACCACTTTCCACCACCGCCACCACCATCCATCACCACCGCCACCGCCTTCCACCACCACTATAGTCACACCACTATTTCCTTCCACCACAACCACCACACTATTGCCACCATCTACCACCAACACCACTGCCACCTTCTACCACCACTACTACCACCAATTTTCACCATTGCCACCACCGCTGCCTTCCAACACCACCACCTACACTACTACCACTTTCCACCATCCACCGCCGCTATTGCCACCATTTTATTTTTAAAAAATTATTAGAGAATATCATTTTATTAATTTTATTTAATTTATTTCTTACTAAGAGGGATATTTTGGAGAATTCAATTAGAAATTTATTCCATTCTAAATTTTAAATTGGTCCAACCAAACACTAGAATGGTTATTTTCATTTCATTGCTACACATTTCATATTTACAACCAAACAATAGAATGAGAATTCTCATTCTCATTCCATTTCCACTTACATTCCATTCCATTTCTGCACACCAAACGTAGCATAAGAGTTTCGAATTAGAAAGTGAAAGAAGTCGTGATCAACAGTAATGAAAGGAGAAAAGAAAAAATAAAAAAGGACAAATTGGACATGAGAGAGAGTAATGCTAAAATGAAACAGGTTTGTTCTCAAACAATTTATCCTTAATTTTATTATCACACCATAATTTTTTTTTGTAAAACTAGAAGAAAAAAAAATAGTTTTTAAATTACAATTCTACTAGATTTAATTCGATTTCATAAAATTGAGCCGATTCAGCATTGACTCTTATTATAATTATTTATTTTTTTCATTATTCAAGTACATATAGATGAAATGATAAAAATTACCTATATTAATAGAATTTTTTTTTTTCTTGTGGGTTTGAGCCCACCCCTATTTTTCGTCCTTGCACAATAAACTCATGTAAAAGTAAATAATCATAATTTAACACCGGTCAATTAATGCCGTTTGTAATATGCCAGGGTCATTGAATTTTTCTACTCACATTTAAAATGTGTAATGAAATCTATTAAATTATATAGTTTATTATTATTAATTAGCACTATTGAATTGCAAAGTTAATTGAGTTATTTAGTCTAAATGCTGAAATGGTTTATCACCACACAATTATTTTTTAAACCAAAGTGAAATTTTTTTGCCGTTCGTGTTACGCCATGTAATTACAAATGTTATAAAAAAGACAAAAAAAAAAAAAAAAAAAAAAATTCCAATGAATCAGCGGCACATGGGTGTTGCCGTGTTGGAGGGAAGTGGGGTTACAGGTACCGTTTGTTTGGTAGATTTCTATTAATTCTCACTGTTTGGATTAATTGATTTTTTAAGATTTGGTTGAGAGTTAAACAAATAAGTGAACAATTATGTTTGGTTAACTGTTGAAGAAAATTCCTTCGTTACATCTACAGGTTTTTAGCTCGAGGCTTGAAGCGTTTTAACATTTCTATATATATAAAAATAATTATTTTTCTTTATTTAAAATATCATTTAAAGATTGAGTCAACTAACACAATTCAAATTAATAGAGCTTATGAGACTATACTTCCTTGATTAATTAGCTAGATTTTGAATTCCAAATCACAAATGCAATTTTTATTTTTATTTTTTTGGCCAAAATAATACACCCACCTAAATCACCAAGGGGAAGCTATACATGTAACCTATGAACAACTATCTATAAAATTTAATATGAGAAAATTGATATATCATTGTTGAATAACTAATACTATAATAATTATTTATATAGGCATATATTAAGATCACGATATCTCTAAAATGACGATAAAATTGGGATAAGGTTTTATTATTTAATAATAATAAAGACCAGGAATGACCTTTGGCGCCTAAAAAAAAACAGAAGAAGAAGAAGAAGACGACGACGACGATGACGACGACTTTTAACACCAAGTTATTAAGTAAAATTAATGGAAGGGAATAAAGTGCAAAAAAAGTAAAGGCTAGAATACCAAAATGTGAAAGAAACACCGCATTAAGAATTAAGTGCATATAAATTTATGTATTATCAATATTTTGAGCAAATTATTCACTAATCATCAATTTTGACCAATTTTTTTTATATAAAAAATCCTAAAAAGGGTTAATTTCACTAACACCCTCTCAAGTTTGACCAAATATCACCTTAAAACATCTTTCGAAAAATACTATCACTTATATCCCAAGTCACTTTTTCGTTACTAACACCATTAAAATGGGTGTGGAATGACATTTTAACCCTTATTTTTTAATGCCTTTTATTTTAAAACCTATAAGGACGAAATTACCCCCATCATCCTTATGGATGTAGATTAAGCCACGTCACTAAGAGTCAAATCAAACTGACCCCACATCAGCACCAGCTCCGAGCAAGAGGACAAAATGACCAACACTTAGTCGATGAGATCCTAATGGGCCTTGAACCTCGATTCGACCAAGCCATAAACAGTCGATCGATGGTCCTTGAACATTGATTCCACCAAGTCATAAACAATCGATCGATGGTCCTTGAACCTCGATCCGACCGAACCACAAACAGTCAATTGACGAGCCTTGAACCTCGATTTGATCGAGCCACGAATTGTTAATAGACGGGCCTTGAATCTCGATCCGACCGAGCCACGAATTATCGATGGACGGGCCTTGAACCTCGATCCGACCGAGCCACGAATTTTCGATAGACGGGCCTTGAACCTCGATCCGACCGAGCCACGAATTATCGATGGACGGGCCTTGAACCTCGATCCGACCGAGCCACGAATTATCGATGGACGGGCCTTGAACCTCGATTCGACCGAGCCACGAATTGTCGATCGATATGCCTTGAACCTCGATCCGACCGAGCCACGAATTGTCGATCGACATGCCTTGAACCTCGATCCTACCGAGCCACAAATTGTCGATCGACATGCCTTGAACCTCAATCCGACCCAGCCACAAATGGTCTATCAACAGGCCTTAAACCTCTATCCGACTGAGCCATAAATTGTCGATCGGCGGTCCTTGAACCCTGATCTAACCAAACCACATTCTCATAGGTAAAATGAACAACGAAGAGTAATGGTATGACTTTTCGAGGCCAGGGGGAATGCAAAAGGGACTTTGGAATGGAGGATGGAAAATTAGTTAAGTCTTGCTAAGGCAAGACTCAATTTGAGGATAAGAGCGAAAGACAGGCTAAAGTAAGTACAACCACCTTTATTGCTAGCCCCATTTAGTTCATTCAAGGAAAAACGTACACTTAGTAGCAGAATCGAAAGGATAAGGATAAGGGCAACATCACCCATAAAGGGAATGACCCTGATTCATTTGATCCGTAGGCTCAACAAATACAACCACCTGAATGACCTAAGGACTATAAAAAGGTAGCAAAGGCAAGAGGACAGGGGACACAATAATTTCAAAGGTCAGACCACATACTCTAGACTTTATCTTCTCTACCATCGCTCTAGTCCTCAGATTGGGCTGGTTTTCTCTCCTTTAATCCACTCTTTTGTATTCATCATATTGTTTTAGTGGTATATCTCAGATATTTTTAATCTCTCTACAATCATTAAAAAATAGGTACATACAATCCTCACCCTCACTCACACATCCTCGATCTCTTCCATTGCTAAATGAGTCAACCTTTTAGCTAATCTAATCAAATTAGCATAACTATTAAGAAAAAATTAAATCAACACAATAGAGTATACAATAACCAACAATTCACACAGATTAATCAAATACATTTTAGAAAAAGAAGAGAAACCCATTAATTAAAACCAGACTACATAATAAATAAGAATGATAGAGAAAAACAGACGATTTGTAATGTCCCAGTCATTTCCTTCCTTTTTTTTTTTTTTTTTTTTTCGGATTTTCTTTTTCCGTCGATTTTCCTTTTTTTGAGTTCGGGTTTTGTTCCTTCGGATCGTCTCGAGTGCTCAGGAATAGTCCCCGACACTCTTTCCTTGGAGATTGATGTCATCTTTTGTAATGACCCGGTCATTATCCTTCCTTTCCTTTTTTCTCAAATTTTACGGATAAATTTTTTCTATTGTCTTTTCTTTTCTGAGTTTGGTTTCTCGTCACTTGGTGTCATCTCGAGTGCTCGGAAATGATTTTTGAGACTCTTTCCTTTGGATTGAAAACTTTCTTTGAGGACTGAGTCATTTCCATATTTTCATTTTTTGGACACTATTTGCTTTTCGTCTTTTTCCCGTTTGTCACTTTGTTGGCATAACCTCACTTTTTGTGCTTGGAGTTGATTTCTGACTTCACGTACTTTCATTCTATATGGTTTCCACGAAATACGTATCTTTACTTTTGTAGAAAAGTACTATAGTTGCTACTCGTGTCCATAGGGGCATGGAGGCATAGTTTCTTGGGAAATATTTTTTTTTCTTGGGGTGTTTTTCATAAATATCTTTTAAAAATATTTTATTTCAGGGGTTTTTAAGAAAATATCTTTTAGCAGTTATCCCTTTTGTAGGGGCCATTGTGCAATTAACGAAAGTTATTGCAAAATGCCTCGTTTTCACTTTTCGTCGAGTCGCACACTATTAGAATTGTCTTCTGGTCGTTTTCCCCAGTTTTGGGGTTTCTGACTCCAGTTGCCGCCGAACTTATTCGGAGCATATTTTCTGCTCGGGATTCAGTTTTTGACGCCGTTTTTTCCTTTATTTATTTTTTCTCATTTTGGTTATTTTTTGTTCACAGTGTTTTGCCGTTTGAGCACGTCTGCTCAATTTTCACTTTTCCGGACTCGACGAAACCCGTTCGGGGCACTTTTAGGGTTTTTCTATAAATAGAGAGTTCTAAAATGAAAAGTTAAACTTTCTCATCTCTTTCCCCTCTTGGCCGGCAGCCATGGGAGGCCAAGGGGCTGCCACCCTTCTCTCTTCTTTTTTGGCCACTTCCCTTTAGTAAAATGTCTATAGCGTCCCGGATTTTTCGGCATTATTTCCATTTTTTATTTTATTTATTTTTGTGCATCGTTTTACGTGCCGTGTGGGTCCCCGCATTATTTGCCCATTACCGTGCATTTATCTATGTGTAAGTTAATGTATTAAATGTGTATGTATATGTATTATGTGGGTGGAGATAGATATTATGTGGCATGATGTAGTTTTAGTAAACTTTGAAGGGTATTTATGGTAATTGTGTGAGGTGGACTTTTGACTCATTTCTAACCATTCAATATGGCTAAACAAAAACCACCACCTCACTTCATTTTCCTTCCATTTTCGTCTCTCTCTCTCTCTTTCTCCCCCCTCCATTGCATTTTCTCTCTCTAGAATCTCAAGCTTCTCTCTAAAAGTTGAGCTAGCTAAGGAAGATCTAGGTGGGGAGCAAAAAGGAAAGTTGTTCTACTCTTTAAGGTCTACATTTCTCAACCAGTCTTGCATGTATTTGGGGAATTTTGAGCTTGGAAGTTAAGGGCTTTGGGTTGCATTCTTAGGCCAGCGCATCCTGTGATGGACCGAACGTAGATCCGATAACGAATCTAGAATGCGGAAGCGAATTATAAGAAAACTGGACAAAAATAGCCCCAAGGGCAAAATGGTCATTTCTGAAAATAAAGATTCGGGTGCTACTAAGTACACCAATGGAAAGAAAATAAAAAACTAATTAAGATGGACTCAAGAATCGTATGATTCGGAGTCTGGAAGAAGGAGAAACGGCAAACCAACGAAAAACGGACATACAAAGTAAAAAGGGTAAAATGGTAATTATCTAGGATGATCTGGTTGAAACCGAGTACACCGTTGGAAAGACTGCAAAAAAATAGTCAAGTTCAACAAAATTTTTACTCGATTTGGAGTTTGGACGAGGGAGAAAGGTCAAAAACAAAAAGAGGGTCATGACAGCTATAGTGCTGTCGACCCACTGCTGCTGTAACTGAGAGTAAAAACGGGCATCTAAACGGACTTTTTTGGGAAAACTCAAAGAAGAAACCCCTCCTAAAATCAAGTTTTCTACCCTATAAAGTGGACGGAAACAAAAACAATGCATTGCAAAATACCCAGAATGCCCCCAAGAAAATTAGGTCAAGAGGGTAAAAATCCTTCTGAGCTGCTGCCTAAGGAAAGGAAATGGGGCTTCAGGAGGTTTTTAAATTGCCTAAATTGAAAATGCAATCTTAAAATACACCTACAAGACCCCCGAAAGTTTTAGATCAGTCATCACACTTTTCAAAAAAAAGTTGATGAATAGTACCAAGTACACTTGTATTAAAGATCAGTAAAAACCTGACAGTAAGGATTTTTCGGAAAAAAAAAATGGGTTTTTAAGGGCCAAGATGACGTTTTCTGAAAAAACACAAAGAAGAGACCCCTTCCAAAATCGAGTTTTCTACCCAACATTGCAGGAAAAAATGAAAAAAACACATTGTGAAATACCTAAAATGCCCCTGGAACAGAATAGGGTAAAAACTCAAAAAAATGCAACCTTAAGTTTTTGTTTCATCAAGAAGGGTATTGTTTGCCAAAGTGAACATGCAAGTATATGTGATATTATAAGGTAGACGTAATACAATGTCCTATGGACTCATGGCATGTTGTATGTCAAATATGGCCCTTCAATGTATGAAATTTCCTAACTTCCATAAGCAACAATGAAGTTAAAAATTTGTATACATATCACATAACTGTCTTTGGCCCTTGGCCTCATTACATACAAGTCAAAATACATTGCATAGAGTGTACTCATGTACACATTACATATATGGAATCAAATATACACATTTTGACATATAAGGCTACAAGTGGCATTTCAAGCTAACCTTTACAAGAATTAAAACCTTCAAGACTACAATCATCCAAGCAATGATGAACATCACGAACCAAGTCTTCATACCTGAACAAAACCCCTAGTAACTTCGGGGTGAGTAAACAAGTTTACTCGTAGAGAATGAGAATGCATCGACTCGATTTCTTACAGATTTTTACATTAACATGAAACAATTTAAAAGATTCATGCCACCTAACGTCTATATCAAGGTTAGACTCAGGGAGCATCCTAAGCTACCTTAGAATATTTCTAGCATAAATCACATCATTCATGCAACTTGAATAACATAGAAGCATGTTAAACAAGGCAACAAGATATAGATTCTCAAAGTTCTCAACTTGAAATCTAAAACACGAAAACAACTTAAGTGGATCATGCCACCTAACGTCTATGTTCCAAATGAATTTATAAGATCATTCCTAAGCTACATTTGAATATAAAAACCCAAATCATGATATCGATGCAATTTAACCAACATTGAAACTTCCAATACAACGCATAAAGCCTGATTTCTCAAAGTTAACATCTTGAACTTAAAATGGGAAATCAAATAAGGAACAACAAGTTACAATATCATCTAGTTATCAACTTGAATTGAAATGCGAAATCAAACAAGGTGGATACTCGGACATCACGTCGGATCAGCCCAACAATGTGGTTACTTTAGGGTTACTAGCCCATGGGTAACCGCCCTATGTCAGCACTAGACTATAGAGGGACATTCTCGCTTACTAGAACCATGTCATAGCCGTAGTCAAACAACGATATCCCCAAGTTTCCAAAATCAACAAGTTGTGCAACAACGTATATATCAACATGTATATACAAGATAATCAACTATCTGCCATGCACAACTAAATTTGGAAACACATATAATACATGCTCTAAGTCCACAACTACTATGGCATGAAAGATGTCAAGAACAAAGTGTGCAACTCATTGCACAAGGCAACAATATAATCCATAAGGAAAACATGCTTTCATGATTATAAATAGAACAAAAATGTTATCCTGTGCTCAAAACATAACCAAGTGAATATACAATAAGTCCAAATCCATGATTTGAATATAGATACAACTTCTAAAACACAATTAAATCCATGGAGCAATTAAATAGAATTTAATTAAATAAAAATAATTAAATTCTCTAGATTCCAAATCAATTCCAAATGGCTTCAAATTAATACATGTCAAAGATCATATCGTGGTCATTACATATATCATATCAATACTTTAATTTAAGTCATGAGTAGAAAAACATAATTTAATTAAATACAAGTAATTAAATTCTCTAGATTTCAACATTCTTCCAAATATTCCAAATTTAATATATGTTAAACAACATGTCAAAATAATCACTAATATCAACTCAAAAGTTTAATTACATCATTGGAATAGTTGAATAGAATTTAATTAAATAAAAATAATCAAATCTTTAGATTTCAAGACATCTTCAAATCCTTCCAATTTAATATATAACAAAGATTAAATCATGATAATCACTAATATCAAGTCAAAAATTAATTACATTAATGGAGTAATTAAATAGAATTTAATTACATAAAATTTAAATAAATCTATAGATTTCAAAATAACTCCAAAATTTCTCAAATTAATATATAACATAGATCAAGACAAGGCCTAATCAAATATCAAGTCCTTAATTAATTCTTCATCATATACAACCATGTGAATTAATTTTTAACCAATGAATAATTAAATTAAATCCTAGATTTCATACAAAACATGGTATACACATAAAAAAAATAATAATAATAAATCATTCCCTACCTCACTAGAGAAGTGTCTCTCTAGAATCAAAGGCAAATCAACACAAAATGGCAAACCCTTCAAGGGTTATGTAGAGGAGGATAAGGGGAACAAAAAGTATTCCAAGCTTTATGGTCTAAGGTGAGTGGAAGGGCCTCAAAAATCACTTTCAAAGCCTAAGCATCAAGCTTCTCTAGTGGTGGCTAGGTTTTGTGGTGAGGAAGATGGTGATACAATATGATAAAGTGTGAGTGGAGGAAATAGAAATCCTTCACTCACTATGTGATCTTACATCATAGTCAACACACACAAGTCTTGGTCAATTGGACAAAAACCCTTCTTTAAAACTATAATCCCAAAGTGGCCCAAAAATAATTGCAAGACTTAATTTGGAACATACACTTGTCACTTATCCAAGACAACAAGTGGTCCAATCCTAGGCCAACAAATGGGTGAATCACCACCCTCCATGTGTCAAGAGATTAAGCTTCCAAGTGGTTCCACCAAAATGTCAACAACTGGTTTTATAGGAGTGTGACACTTGTCACACTTTTCAAAAATTCAAAAAGGTCCTTTTTGAAAATATCTTCCAAATTTAATTGCAAAAAGGTCCCTAAGATGAAAAATAACTATTTTTCATAATTGCACTAAAACCCCAAAAATAAAAAATGTTTCCAAAAAGTTATGCATCCATACCCTTTATGAAAAAAAATAAGCAAATAGCATGCTTTTCTACAAAAGTAAAAATACCACTGTCATGAAAGTCAAATATTATGGATGCATGCAAAGCTGGAATCAAATCCTAGCACAAAAAGTGAGGTTATGCAAAGAAGAATGATAAACAGGGAAAAAGACAAAATAAAAAAAAAGACGAAAAGTGAATAGTGTCAAAAAAATGAAAATATGAAATTGACGCGGTCCTCAAAGGAAGTTGTCAATTCAAGGAGAAGAGTCTCAGAAACCCTTCCAGAGCACTCGAGACATCACTAAGTGACTAGAAACCAAACTCAGAAAGGAAAGATCAACGGAAAAAAATATCCGTAAAAATCTGAGAAAAGAGAAGGGAAGGAAAATGACCGGGTCATTACAAGGATGTTTAAAGTACCATGCTTTATCTCTTATTTGAGTTTCTCTTCTTGATTTCCATGTTTTACTTCCTCTAATTGTTAAATTTTAAGTTGAAGTGGTATTGTCTGTTGAATTGAGAAAGCATATCTAAATCTGATTTTAAATTATATGTATAAATTGATTGTTATGACATTACAAGCATGAAAATATTGATCTCTATAATGTATGATTTCACTCATGGCATGAGTATGGTTTCAGGGATGGTGGTTGAAATGTTTTTTTGAAAAAAAAAAAAAAAGTGATTTGGAAATGGTTGGGAAAATGATTTTATGAAAGGGACCAGGTTTCGCGAGCCCGGGGCTAATTCGACCTAGAGGTGGCGCGTGCCGGTGAGGACGTGTAAAGTTGATTGCTAGGCCCCAAATAGTTACAGGATAGGAACTAAGGATAGCTAATCAATCTCGCCTCAGTAAAGTCGGTTAGCGGTTTTCGGTGTGTGTTGAGTTGAGCCGGGAATTGTGATTAGGAAAGCATGACATTTTATAACATGATGGTATCTTTGTGTCGATTGGGGTTTATTGGCATTCCCTCGTATGACCCCGATTTCTTTTAGCTATTCTTTGTATGTTGACTCAAGGGAGCCTAAAGATAATGCTTTAGGCATCTCTTACTGAGCCGTCGTGCTCACCCCATATTTATCATTTTTAGGACATGGCAAGGATATTGTAGACGACGCACCCCCGTAAGCTTGAAAGTGTAGAATGGACTTTTGACATCTTTTATAATAGACTAGCATGGACAATTACTTTGCAATGTAATTATATTCTTTTGTGAGCTTCAAGAGAAACTTTTGTAGTTATGGCTATGGAGGCCTCATCATCTTGTAAACATATTCTTTTGCACTTGTATAAATGTTTCAAAGATGTATGAATGATGATGTTTGTAAATTTTATGAAACGTTTTATGGTTGATGATGTTCATGGAACCTAAAATTTCATGTTTAGGTGTTTGGGAATTGCATTTGACTAGATTGGGAAGCAGGAATTTTCATAGATTCATCTATGGGCATCATCTGGTTACAAAGGATCACCTAACCGGTTAGATGAAAGGGAACAGTGTGTTGGTTTGATGGGCTTTTCCCCTCTAACCGGTTATGAGGAGTTTTCTTAACCGATTAGATAGTTTTTGGGTGTTTTACTACCCAGGTAGGAGATTCTTCATAACCGGTTAGATAAGGTTTCCTAACTGGTTAGATTTTGTCTTTTTACGATTTTTTTTCACTGGACCATTCATGTACTCGGTTAGGAAAAATCTCTTAACCGGTAACATGTGATCTCTTAACCTGCAAGTATACTAGACTATTCATTTACTCGGTTAGTAGGAATCTCCTAACCGGTTAGATGAACTGATATTTTCACAAGGACTTCATATTTTCAAATAATTACCTAATGACCCCCAGACCCTAACCAAAGTGCAAAATGACCCTAGAAAATGACAGAATTACCCCGAAGGGTATGAACGTTGTAATTTGACTAGAAAATGACTATTTTGCCCCTGAGTGTTTTTATACACTATTTCAATGCGGTAAAAGTCTATTTTACCCTTTTGGGTTTAATATTATTATTTGACTATGCAAAAATACCATAATGCCCTTATAAACTCTAGGGGCATTAGAAGGATGTGGTATGACTACAAGGCCCCCATACCTTATTTTAATTATGGAATGACTCTAGTAAATGACGATTTTACCCCAAAAGGACTTCAAATCATGAAATTAATATAAAATGTTCATAGTACCCTTGTGTCACCTTGGGTCCAGGTAAGGACCCGGTTAGCTATCCGGATCTCGGGATTTGGGTCATTACAGATTTGGTATCAGAGCGTCGGTTCGAAAATCATTAGGACGACGGGTAGAGGCCTACATAGAGTTGCATGGGAAGTTGTTTGCATTACGTATGTGATTATTTGCTACATGTTTTGTTATTTGAAAAAGCATGTTTAACTATTTAATTGCTTATGTGCTTACGCGTTTATGCTAAAGTGTTTCTTACATAGTTTTGCATGCTAAGTGTTGGTATGACATTATTTCATGTTGAGTCATCCACGGTGGACCTTAGTGTCATGTCATTGAACCGTTTTCTCGTTTTATAGCACGATGCCACCGCGTAAGGAACCTAGGGAAGTTGGCCCTGGGCCAACAGGGGGTGATGTTGGTGTGAGCTCTAGCTCCAATCCAGCAGAGCAGGTCAAAGAGGATACACTTCTTAGGGACTTGGTTCCCCCTAGAGGTGTCTTCACTAGGAGGGGTAACGTTGAAGCACTCGTTGAGGAGGGTGAAGGTTGGACAGAACTAGCATTGAACCGCTTGTTGCAGAGTGCTTTGAGGGATACAATTGCTACTTTTCAATAACCGGTACCACAATCGGTAGTTCAAGTAGAGAAGACGCCAGCACAGAAACGTCTCGAGTTGATTTCAGGGTTTTCTAAGTTGATGCCAGTGATGTTTGAGGGTGGTGTAGATCCAATGGTAGCAGATGACTACATGGATCAAGTAGAAACCCATTTGACTTCCATGGATGTGGCGGATGATTATGTGAAAATCATCCTGGCCATTTACAAGTTTTCTAAAGATGCCAAGCTTTGGTGGAAATCAGTCACCAACTGGCATAAGGTGGAAGAGATGGGTTGGGACAAGTTTAAGGAGTTTTTTTATGAGAAGTATTTTCTGATTACCAAGAGGTGGGACCTAAGGGAATAGTTTAATGGCCTTATCCAAGGCAATATGTCGGTGACCGAGTATGAGAACAAGTTCACCTCTCTCTCTCACTTTGCTCCAGAGATGGTGAGCAATGAAGTTGACAAGACTTGGGTGAGCAGTGGAAAGGGCAGAACCAAAGGATAAAAATACAAGAAGGGAACAGTGGAGACAGAAGAGGAATGTAGGATAATTTTCAGAGGGACAGTCATGGAAGAAGAACAAGGGTAATTCGTCTCAGTTCTAGGGGCAGCAGTTTGCACGATCCACTCCTACTACCCCTGTGCCAGCAGGGTCTGCTAGAAGTGGTGTCGTTTGTTTTCACTGTAATCAGCCGAGTCACTACAAGGCAGAGTGTCCACAGGCATCAGTGAGTTCTGGGGTTTGCTTTGGTTGTGGCTAGCAGGGCCATAGGGTTAAGGATTTTCCGAATCGGGGACCAGGCACAGGTAGTGGCAGAGGGTCATAGCAGAGGCCGTCACAATCGGCTACAGCTCAGTCAGGTTTTAGACCACCACCGCCACCACAGTCTGTTATGTCTTCTCAAGGTTCACGGCCAGTTAGGAGGGATACTCCTACTATGTCAGTACAATAGTCAGGTGTTCAGGTTGGCAGTTCTCAGACATAGGCACCACAGGAACGTGTATTTGCACTTGCTCAGGTCGATGCATCTTCAGGTCCATCAGTTCTCTGAGGTATCTTTCCAGTGTTTGGCTCTTGGGCCCATGTTATGTTTGACTCTGGTGCATCTCATTCCTTTATTTCATTGTCATTTGCACTTGCATCTGGGTTAGAGGACAGTTGCATGGATTAGGCGTTATGTGTTAACACACCAGTTAGGGTTCCAGTGTCTTTGAGTAGAGTTGTGAGAGATTATTCCATCGTGATCGCTGGATGGACTTTTGTGTTTGATCTCATCCTCTTGGAGATGACTGGCTTTGATGTCATTCTCAAGATGGATTGGTTAGCTTCATTTTATGCTACGGTTGATTGTTTTCGAGGAAGAGTCACAGTTTGTACTCCCGAGGGAGATTGCTTCTTTTTCATAGGAAATCGGAGTAATTCCCATACTTCATCATTTTATGGAATCCGTGGATGAGGTCGTGGTGACTACTTCTTGGCTAGTCTTCTAGCTGAAGAAGATGATGTTGTAGAAGGGGTTTATCTGGCAGTTGTTTGTGACTTTTTAGATGTTTTTCTGAAGGACTTGACAGTGTTGCCTCCACATCGAAAGATGGAGTTTACTATTGATTTGATGCACCACGCCAATTTCTTTGGCACCGTATCGTATGGCACCAATGGAGTTAAAAGAATTAAAGAAGCAGCTCGATGATTTAAGGAAGAAAGGCTTCATCTGACAGAGTGTGTCACCGTGGGGCGTACCGGTCTTGTTCGCTAAGAAGAAAGATGGTTCTTTGAGGTTGTGCGTTGATTACTGAAAATTGAATCATGCCACTATCAAGAACAAGTATCCTTTACCAAGGATAGATGATTTGTTTAACCAGTTGAAGGGAGCTAGCTGTTTTTTAAAAATTGACTTGAGGTTAGGCTACTATTAGTTACGGGTTAGGGATGAAGATATCCCAAAGACGGCGTTCCGTACTCAGTATGGACATTATAAGTTCCTTGTTATGCCCTTTGGTCTGACTAATGCACCAGCGACATTCATGGATTTAATGAACCGTGTCTTCCATAATTACTTGGATTAGTTTGTGGTAGTTTTCGTGGATGACATTCTTGTATATTCACGTACTCGGGAAGAGCACAAGGTCCATTTGAGTATGCTGTTGCAGATTTTGCAGGAGCACCGTTTGTATGCCAAATATGAGAAGTGTGAATTTTGGCTACAAGAAGTGAAATTTTTGGGGCATGTTGTTTCAGACGGCAGGGTTTTAGTTGATTCTTTAAAGATAGAGGCGGTTTTGAATTGGGAACATCCCAAGAATATTTTTAAGATCCGTAGTTTCCTTGGCCTAATGTGTTATTATCGGAGATTTGTGAAGGATTTTTCCCGTTTGGCAGCTTCTATGACTAGATTGACCTGTAAGGGAATTAAATTTGTATGGAATGAAGCCTGTGAGTCATTCTTTTAGGAGTTGAAGACAAGGTTGACTACGGCTCCAGTGTTGGTGATACCCGAGCGTGGCTTAGGTTATATGATTTATTGTGACGCTTCACATGATGGGTTGGGTTGTGTGCTGATGTAGAATGGTAGGGTTGTGGCTTACAGGTCTAGACAGTTGAAGACTCACGAACTTAACTACCCTACACATGATTTGGAGTCAGCGGCAGTCGTTTTTGTATTGAAGTGCTGGAGGCACTATTTGTATGGTAAGAGATTCGAGGTGTTCTCGAATCATAAGAGTCTCAAGTACATTTTCTCCTAAAAGGACTTGAACAATAGACAAAGATGATAGGTTGAATTTTTGGAGGACTATAACTTTGATTTGTAGTATCATCCGGGCAAGGCAAATGTGGTAGTTGACGCCTTAAGCTGGAAATCTCGTGGAACATTGGCCGGGTTGGCCATTCGGAAGTGGAAGATGCTTAAGGATCTGGCAGAGATGAGAATATAGTGTTTTAATGATGACTATGGCAGTGAGTTAGCGTTCTTGTTTAGTTTTGTGGCTCAGCCTACTCTTGTCGGATGAGTGATTGAGTCATAGAGATAGGATCCAAATTTAGATGCCGTTCATACTTTGATCTCCAGTGGCGAGACAATGAAAGATTGGACCTTATATGCTGATGGAGGTCTATGGTTTAGGGGATTGTTGGTTGTTTCCATAGGTTGTCGTGAGGATGTTTTACGGGAGTTTCACACTTCCCGTTTTACAGTTCATCCAGGTGGTACCAAGATGTATCACAATTTGAGACGCCAGTATTGGTGGAATGGGATGAAGAAAGACGTTGCACAGTTTGTGGCTAGATGCTTCACTTATCAGCAGGTGAAGGTTGAACATCAGAGACCAGCTGGTTTGTTACAGCCATTGCCCGTAGCACAGTGGAAATGAGAGGAGAATAGTATAGATTTTGTGACAGGTCTTCCAAGATCATAGAGGGGAAATGAAGCCATATGGGTTATCATTGATAGATTAACTAAGACGGCTCACTTTTTTGCTTATTAAGGCAACAGATGACGCAGAAGCACTTGGTGTTCTTTATGTGAAAGAAATTATGAGGTTACATGGAGTTCCAATGACTATTGTTTCGGATAGGGATGCCAAGTTCACTTCAAGGTTTTGGGAAGGACTTCAAGCAGAGTTTGGTTCATCGTTGCACCTCAGTTTGGCATTCCATCCATAGACGGATAGCCAGTCAGAGCGTATCATCCAGATCTTGGAGGATATGCTTTGGGCCTGTGTACTTGATTTGGGAGGTAGTTGGGAAGATCATCTACTGCTTATTGAGTTTGCCTACAACAACAGTTATCAGGTGAGCATTGGGATGGCTCCATTTGAGGTGTTGTATGGTAGACCTTGTAGGTCTCCAGTGTGTTGGACTGAGGTGGGCAAGACAGCCTCCTTAGGACCCGACATTGTACTTGAGACCACCGAGAAGATTAAGTTAATCAGACAGAGGTTGCTCACAGCTCAGAGCTGACAGAATAGTTATGCGAATAAACGAAGACGATCGCTATCTTTTGAGGAGGGAGACCACGTTTTTATACGGGTTTCTCCACGGAAGAGGTTGATGATGTTCGGGAAGAGTGGTAAGTTATCGCCGTGATTCATTAGACCATTTGAGATCTTGGACTGCGTAGAAGAGGTTGCCTACAAACTTGCATTACCACCACAGAGGGATAGAGTCCATAATGTTTTCTATGTATCGATGTTATGGAAGTATGAGCCAGATCCGTCTCACATTTTGAGTTGGGTTGATGTGGACATTGATGAGGATGTTTCCTACGAGGATGGACCAGTTCAAATCCTTGACACACAGCAGAAAGTGTTAAGGGACAAGACGATACCATTGGTGAAAGTTCTTTGGAGATATCATGGAGTTGAAGAGGCTACTTGGGAGCTCGAACAGGAGGTTCGCTCCAAGTATCCAACATTTTTTTTTTCCCAGGTATGGTTTGATTTCGGGGACGAAATCCTTTTAAGTTGGGGAGATTGTAGCGTCCCGAATTTTTCGGCATTATTTTCATTTTTTATTTTTGTGCATCGTTTTACATGCCGTGTGGGTCTCGGCGTTATTTTCCCATTACCATGCATTTATTTATATGTGACTTAATGTATTAAATGTGTATGTATATGTATCATGTGGGTGAAGATAGATATTATATGGCATGGTGTAATACCCCTAGTTTTAAAAGGGATATAATTGGAATTTTACTATTTATTTTATTGTTTTCATTATTTCTTTTATTATTTTTAGGTGCTTACGTGGCTACGTGTTTGGAGGGTTTCCTGTTTTTGGGTGATATTTGAATTAATTGAATTTTTATTTTATTACTTGAATAATTGGACCTATTTGTAATTATTTGAATTGTTTGCGTAAATTATATTGTTACTTGACTGAATGGACTTATTGGTAATTAGTGGAATTGGTTGCGTTAATTTTCATTATTGGGTTTAAATTATTATAATTAAGTTACATGAGTTTTTAGATGTCACCTAAGTGTAGCCGACATAGATTTTAAACGTAGGTTTTGTTTATGGGCCGACTAGGATTTATATTAGGGCTCTGTCTTTAATCCTACAAGGAATAGGATTTTAACTAAGTCTATATATATATAGAACAGTATGTCACCTTAGGGTTTTAGCAAACACAGATCCTATTTATGTTCAGAGTTGTTGAAAGAAAACAGAGAGGAACAGAGAGAGGTTGTGGGAAACAAACAGAGCAACTTATACAATACATGCTCAAAAATCACAACTACTATGGCATGTAAGATGTCAAATACAAAGTGTGCAATTCCTTACACATAGCAACAATATATTCAATAAGGAAAAATATATTCTCATGAATATAAAAGTAACAACTATGTTATCCAATGTTCAAAAGTAATCAAGTGAACATACATCAAATCCAAATCAATGATTTAAATATAGAAACAACTTCCAAAATGCAATTCAATCCATGGAGTAATAAAGTAGAATTTAATTAAACATAAATAGTTAAATTCTCTAAATTTCACGTTAATCCAAACAACCTCAATTTAATATATATTGAAAGACATGTCATGGCCATCATATATATAACATCAAATGACAAGTTAAGTGATTAAAACACTTAAAAAAAAATTAATCAAGCTAATTAATTAATTTCCTCTAAATTTTTAAACAATTCCAAATGCCCTCAATTTAATCTATGTTAGAGAACATGCCAAGGCCTATTTAAATACCACATTATAACTTGATTTAATGCTTGATACAACCATGCGAATTAAATTTTCATTAAAGATAAATATTAAATAAAAGTTGTAATTCTTAATCAAATGATCCAAATTTAATATATGTTAACTAACATATCTAAGCATAATTTCCTAGTATGTTACAATTCAAATCAAAGTTATACATCATCATAAATTTTAAATCTTATACAAAGAAATAAAAATTACTAACTTTCTAGATTTGATACAAGGCATACATATATGTTGTATAATCATGGCAAATACACAATACAACACACAAATAATCCTAAAACATTCCCTACCTCAATTGGAATGAAAATCCCAATTACCACCGACATAAAATCGCCCCAAATTTTCGGTCCGCAAAACAGATTTTTCAGCTTGCTACCTTCAACTTGTAAAATTCATAAAAAATTTAATTCTAACCCAAATTGAATGAATCGAAAGCCCAATGAAAGCTTAAACACTGTAATTTGATAATATCAATTTAGTTTAACAAAATATTTTCCCAATTGAAACAGTTTTGCCCCACAACTTTGAAACAATTTCTGCCCAGAAAACACATTTTCAACCTGTAGCTTCCAACTTTGAAAATTTGTGAAAAATTCATTTGACATCCAAATTGGGCAAACCTAATTTATTTTGGAAGTAAACATATGAGAGTGTAAAACTGGAAATTTAAGCCATGATCCAATACAAAAGGTTAGTGAAATAAATCATCTAAAAATATGTTTTCCAGCTACAATAAAAACATGGACAGCAGATAGTTTCCGATTTTTAAAAAAATTTAAAAATGCTCTAAAATAGTGAAAAAATTTTGAGTAGTGTAAAACCCCTGGGGGAAGTTCCAGTAAAAATTTCAAGGCAATTGAAGCACTATAGCTCCATATAAAAAATTCATTTCCGGACTGAAAAGGAAAAGCTTTAAATTTCCAGCAACTAGCTTGCAACTTCAAAAATTCATAACTAATTCATTTTAATTCCAAATTACATGAAACTAAAACTAAATGAAAGCTAATTGAGTATATTTTCATATTCTATATTTAATTTGACAAGATTAATTTCAAGTTAAAACAGTTTAAGGGAAAAATACAAGTCATTCTCTTCCATGCATGTAAAACACTCAATAATGACATAAAAATACTTCAAAATAATAGATCAATACCTCACTAGAGAATTGAATCTCTAGATACCAAAGCAAAACTAGGAGTTAGGCTAGATCCTTCATAGGTTTTGAAGAGGAAGATGAGGGGAACAAAAAATATTCCAAGTTCAAAGTTCTAAGGTGAGTGAAAGGGCACCAAAAATGAAGTCAAAGCTACTAGTCAAGCTTTTCTCCAATGGTGGCTTCCTTAGGGTTCTTGAGAGGAAAGTGATGAATGAATTAAAATGTGTAAACCCTAAGCTAAATTGGTGGGCTTCTCCACTCACTAGGTGCTCTTGCACTACCTCACACACACATACTAATGCAAGACTAAAGGTGAGTCCTACACTTGTCATGAATCCAAGTAAGCTTCCAAGATTAAATATTAACCCTACACTTGTCAACCATCCATGCCAACAAGTGCATCAATCCTAGGACAACAAGTGCGTGAATCTCCAACCTCCATGTGTCATGAGATTAAGCCTCCAAGTGATTCCACCACAAAATCAACAAGTGGCACCATAGGAATGTGACACTTGTCACAATTTTTGAAAATTGCAAAAAGGTCCTTTTTGAAAATATCTTCTAATTTAATTTGCAAAATGGTCCCTTGGATGAAATATAATTACTTTACTTAATTACCCAAAAACCCCTCAAGTTATGGATAATTGCAAAAAGTCTTGTTTTCATGGCTTTTACAAAGAAAGTAAGCATTTAATATGCATTTCTACAAAAGTAAAAATGTAGATGTCGTGGAATTTAAATATCATGAACGTATGCAAAACCGGAATCAAATCTGAGCACAAAAAATGAGGTTATGCAAGTAAAAGTGAAAAATGAAAAGAGGACGAAATAAGGAAAAGACGAAAAATGAATAGTGTCAAAAAACAAAAAAATGTGGAAATGACTCGGCCCTCAAAGGAAGTTGTCAATCTAAAGGAAAGAGTCTCAGAAACCATTTCCGAGCACTCAAGCGACATTAAGAGGCGGGAAATCGAACCCGAAAAGGAAAAGATAATGAAAAAAAAAATTTATCCGCAAAATTTGAAGAAAAAGGGAAAAGGAAGAAAATGACCGGGTCATTACAACCTTCCCACCTTAAATGGATTTCGTCCCTGAAATCCAGCCCCAATAAAACAAAAGGCAAAACTAGGATAACTACGGAGTACATCTCCGAGTACCCCAAACAACATGCAACAAAAACAACCCCAAGGCTGAAAGACAATGCTCAAGCCAATGACATTTGCACCCACGTGCTTACGACTGGATAACCTCTGAAAAGAAAAATGACCGCACGGCTACACGACAAGTCAAAGGTTACTCACAGAACCCAACGCTAGACAAAGGAACGGAAGACAACAACCGTAAGCATTTCTCCTGATGAACCATCATACCGATCCAAAAAGAACTCCAAGATCATCACAGATCAAATCAAAGTACAAAACAAGCACAACAAGGCAGTACGAATAACGACCAGAACCCGCCCACACTTACTCGTTAGTAAAGTAGCATGACAGTATAAGGCACTAATTCATAACCTGCCCCCCACTAGGTCTACCCATGAAACCTCTCGATACAAATGACATCAATGTCGTGAATCATCATTACCAAAAGCACTACGAGAACCAGGCATCTTGTGAGAGTTGGGGTAGCTAATCCCAAAACTCTGACAACAATGTCACAGGCACCGCTAAGCTTAAGGTCCTAAGTCCTCAATACAACAAAACCAACAACTCCAACGCCTTAAAATACTCCTGTTAATAACCTAAATCACGAATCCAAAGCCTAGCAAACAAAACATCATCTCCGAAATCCCAGATATCATCCTGAAAGAGATCAACTATGAAACCACACCGAAATCAAACATCGGATCACAATCCCTACTGCGGGTGACCAAATCCTCGAAATACAAGTCCACTAAGTGGTACACACATCAAGTCCTGACAAACAAAGTCACAAAACGAATCTCTCAAAACCGTGCTTGGCATCACCAAGCTAAATCAAAATCCTTTAATTTCAATTCACAATCAATCACTGGAACTACAATTCCTCAAAACTATGCCTAGCCATAACTAAGATGAGAAAACTCCACAAGCAAGCCATATCCAACAACGATCCTCTAAAACTCCTCCTAAGAGTCAACCACATCCAGGCCTCCAAAACTGGAACGAGTCTCCAAAAGACATTCTCAAAAGAGCATCGAGCTCACCTTACGAATCAAACAATCCTCAAAGATATGGACATAAGTCTCCGTAAAATGATCTCACACCAATCAACTCACTTGAGCACCACAACCGTCAAAAACTATGGCAGGAACTCACCAAGGGAAGACACGAAAGAAAGGGGACCACCAATCCTAAAAAGGACAACACCATGACTCCATCTCTAAAATGAAAGACAACAAAGTCAACGACTTCACCCCCTATATGGAAGTAAGTCGACCAAAATCTATCAAATCCTCACCAAGGACTCAAGACAACAATGATGATCCTCATGGACCCATTAACCCCAAAATAGTGCACAACACAACGGAGGGAAGAGACTCACTCCTTGTGAAGTCCCTAACACGAACCAGCACAAAACCATTGTGGAAACCCGCATACAGACTACGTGCGACCAAGGGAAACGAATGGGAAAACCTAACCTGAAAGTCATGTATATGACAAGGAATGCAACTACCAGAAAGAAAATCTATTTACATAGATGAAAATCAAAAGCACATGCTGCACATCTCCACATAAACACAAAAGCATATCATTAAAGCGCAGTAACAACATGGCATCTCGAATCATATAAGAAAGACATGCTATTGCCACACAACAAGAAGGCAAACGTGGATAGACCTCCACCTACTCATGCATCACAATATCATAAATCATACTACTAACATGGTAGTAAATGAAACTGCAGAAAACAAAAGTGATGCAACAATGAACCCTATGGACATCGTGTCCGAGAGTGCCTAGGTAAAAAGGAAGGACCAGTCCTAACCATACACTGACTCCAAAAACCAATGCAACAACAACCTGTCTCAAAACAAACGTGAGCCCTTACCACAATGGTAAGACTCTTACAATCCATCTCTGAATCTAAGGGTGACACTACAAGTGACACTAACAATGCAATGCTCTCTCTACCCGAAGTATCTATCAATCGACCTGACCCCAAAAGCGTTATCGCGCAGGGAGAACTCAAAGGAAATGGCAACTCTAGCCATACAATCAGACAACCAAATCGATCACTACGACTGATCCCTAAAACAACCATCATCATTATCGATTAAAAGGACTACACCTGTTGGAACAAAACCCAACGCTAATTCCATCCGAACTGCACTCGTAGCTTGCTAGTACGGTAGCATGACAGTGCCATGCACCCGCCCACAACGTACCCGCCCACGAAAATTGCAATCTCAGAGGAACCTTCCAAACAACCAAGGATCCCAAAAGGTCCAAAACCTAACCATGGCCTAAAATCAACAAATCCAGTACTACGGTTGTGCCTAATGACTCACCCCACGAGAGCCTAAACCAAAGGTGTCTCTCCACCTACCTCAAAACCAACTCTAGGTCAACAATAACCTAAACTACAATACAACCGTGACTACAATCACCATCAACCTCAACTCGAGCCTTAATGACCAATCTCGTGTCATGCCAAATATGCAACACAGTTATGTATATACAAATCTGATCTAGAATACATCATATGTCATGCTCTTTACATAATAATTAAATTATGTTAAACAAACGGCATACCACATGTAGCACGTAAGCACATAAACATGTTATCAAACCAAAACATGTTATCATGAAGCATATAAACACATAGAGCATGGTAACATAAGCATGATATGCACTCAAAACCCGTCGTCCAAGGTATTCAAACCTAGGAGCTCTGATACCACCTATAACGACCTGGATTTCTCAACCCGGTGCGTTAGTGATGAACCGGAAGTTGACCCGATAACGGACCCGAAATGCGAAAGCGAAAGAAGCCAAATAACCTCAAGAGATGTACGTCATCCCTAAGGCCCCAAAATGACTCTCCATGAAGCCACGGAACTCAAATGAGCCAAGCAAATGAAGCAAGAATGCCTAACCCGAAAAGAGATGAACTAAGGGCAAAATGGTCATTTCTCACTGAAAAGGGTGCCACCGTGCACACCATTGGAAGGACAACGAAAAATGAACAAAATTAGACTCAAGAATCGTCTGATTCTGAGTCCGGGCAGAAAAGATATGAAATTCCAACACCCGATGCGAAAGTTATGAAGCAATGACTTAACATTTTCCAATATTTTCTTAATAAACTTTGAAAACAAAAGTGCATAGAAAACGAGATACATGTCATTGGCCTCCAGCCTCATCTCATACATGTTAAATACATTGAAAAGAGTGCACTTAAGTACACTTTACATATACGAATCAACGGATACAAGTTTAAATAAATAGGGCTACAAAGAGGCATCTTATGCTAACACTTGCATAAAATAGAAACTTAGAAACTGTAAGCCATCCAAGACGCAATGGAATCTTCATCCTGAGTCCTGTACCTGAAATATGCCCCAGTATCGTAGGGGTGAGTAACATAAAGCTACTCGTAGGAGATGAGCATGCATCGACCTAACATTTTACAATTTTATCACCTTATGGTGAAACATGTTAAAAGGGCTCATGCCACCTAACGTCTATGTCAAGATGAGACCCAGGGAGCATCCTAAGCCACCTAGATCATTTATATCATAATCACATTGTTCATGCAATTCAAACAACATGGAAACATGTTATACAAGGCAACAAGATGTAGATTCTCAAAGTCTTCAACTTGAAATCCAAAATACGAAAACAACAAGTGTGGGTCATACCACCTAACGTCAATGTTCAAAATGAATCTATAAGGTCATTCCTAAACTACATTTGAACATCAAAACACAAATTATGATATCGATGCAATTTAACCAACAATGGAACTTCCAATACAACGCATGAAGCATGCTTTCATAAAGCTACATCTTAAGCTCAAAATAGGAATCAAATACGGAACAACAAGTTACGATATCATCTAGTTCTCAACTTGAAATGAAATACGAAATCAAACAAAATGGATACTCGGACGTCACGCCGGATCAGACCGACAACATAGTTACTTTAGGGTTACTAGCCCATGGGTAACCTCCCTATGTGCGCACTAGACTATATAGAGGGACAATCCCCTCCACTAGAACCAAGTCCTAGCCGTTGCCAAACAACGACATCCCTAAGTTTTCAAAATCAACAAATTGTGCAACAACGTATATATATCAACATGTATATACAAGATATCAACTATTTACCTAGCACAATCCAAATTTTGGAAACTTATACAATACATGCTCAAAAATCACAACTACTATGGCATGTAAGATGTCAAATACAAAGTGTGCAATTCCTTACACATAGCAACAATATATTCAATAAGGAAAAACATATTCTCATGAATATAAAAGTAACAACTATGTTATCCAATGTTCAAAAGTAATCAAGTGAACATACATCAAATCCAAATCCATGATATAAATATAGAAACAACTTCCAAAATGCAATTCAATCCATGGAGTAATAAAGTAGAATTTAATTAAACATAAATAGTTAAATTCTCTAAATTTCACGTTAATCCAAACAACCTCAATTTAATATATATTGAAAGACATGTCATGGTCATCATATATATAACATCAAATGACAAGTTAAGTGATTAAAACACTTAAAAAAAATTAATCAAGCTAATTAATTAATTTCCTCTAAATTTTTAAACAATTCCAAATGCCCTCAATTTAATCTATGTTAGAGAACATTCCAAAGCCTATTTAAATACCACATTACAACTTGATTTAATGCTTGATACAACCATGCGAATTAAATTTTCACTAAAGATAAATATTAAATAAAAGTTGTAATTCTTAATCAAATGATCCAAATTTAATATATGTTAACCAACATATTTAAGCATAATTTCCTAGTATGTTACAATTCAAATCAAAGTTATACATCATCATAAATTTTAAATCTTATACAAAGAAATAAAAATTACTAACTTTCTAGATTTGATACAAGGCATACATATATGTTGTATAATCATGGCAAATACACAATACAACACACAAATAATCCTAAAACATTCCCTACCTCAATTGGAATGAAAATCCCAATTACCACCGACATAAAATCGCCCCAAATTTTTGGTCCGCAAAACAGATTTTTCAGCTTGCTACCTTCAACTTGTAAAATTCATAAAAAATTCAATTCTAACCCAAATTGAATGAATCGAAAGCCAAATGAAAGCTTAAACACTGTAATTTGATAATATAAATTTAGTTTAACAAAATATTTTCCCAATTGAAACAGTTTTGCCCCACAACTTTGAAACAATTTCTGCCCAGAAAACACATTTTCAACCTGTAGCTTCCAACTTTGAAAATTTGTGAAAAATTCATTTGACATCCAAATTGGGCAAACTTAATTTATTTTGGAAGTAAACATATGAGAGTGTAAAACTGGAAATTTAAGCCATGATCCAATGCAAAAGGTTAGTGAAATAAATCATCTAAAAATATGTTTTCCAGCTACAATAAAAACATGGACAGCAGATAGTTTCGGATTTTTAAAAAAATTTAAAAATGCTCTAAAATAGTGACAAAATTGTGAGTAGTGTAAAACCCCTGGGGAAAGTTCCAGTAAAAATTTCAAGGCAATTGAAGGACCACAGCTCCATATAAAAAATTCATTTCCGGACTGAAAAGGAAAAGCTTTAAATTTCCAGCAACTAGCTTGCAACTTCAAAAATTCATAACTAATTCATTTTATTTCCAAATTACATAAAACTAAAACTAAATGAAAGCTAATTGAGTATATTTTCATATTCTATATTTAATTTGACAAGATTAATTTCAAGTTAAAACAGTTTAAGGGAAAAATACAAGTCATTTTCTTCCATGCTTGTAAAACACTCAGTAATGACATAAAAATACTTCAAAATAATAGATCAATACCTTACTAAAGAATTGAATCTCTAGATACCAAAGCAAAACTAGGAGTTAAGCTAGATCCTTCAAGGGTTTTGAAGAGGAGGATGAGGGGAACAAAAAATATTCCAAGTTCAAAGTTCTAAGGTGAGTGAAAGGGCACTAAAAATGAAGTCAAAGCTACTAGTCAAGCTTTTCTCCAGTGGTGGCTTCGTTAGGGTTCTTGAGAGGATAGTGATGAATGAATTAAAATGTGTAAACCCTAAGCTAAATTGGTGGGCTTCTCCACTCATTAGGTGCTCTTGCATCACCTCTCACACACACACTAATGCAAGACTAAAGGTGAGTCCTACACTTGTCATGAATCCAAGTAAGCTTCCAGGATTAAATATTAGCCCTACACTTGTCAACCATCCATGCCAACAAGTGCACCAATCCTAGGACAACAAGTGCGTGAATCTCCAACCTCCATGTGTCATGAGATTAAGCCTCTAAGTGGTTCCACCACAAAATCAACAAGTGGCACCATAGGAATGTGACACTTGTCACAATTTTTGAAAATTGCAAAAAGGTCCTTTTTAAAAATATCTTCCAATTTAATTTGCAAAATGGTCCCTAGGACGAAAAATAATTACTTTACTTAATTACCCAAAAACCCCTCAAGTTATGGATAATTGTAAAAAGTCTTGTTTTCATGGCTTTTACAAAGAAAGTAAGCATTTAATATGCATTTCTACAAAAGTAAAAATGTAGATGTCATGGAATTTATATATCATGAACGTATGCAAAACCGGAATCAAATCCGGGCACAAAAAAGGAGGTTATGCAAGTGAAAGTGAAAAATGAGAAGAGGACGAAATAAGGAAAAGACGAAAAATGAATAGTGTCAAAGAACAAAAAAATGTGGAAATGACTCGGTCCTCAAAGGAAGTTGTCAATCCAAAGGAAAGAGTCTCAGAAATCATTTTCGCGCACTCAAGATGACACTAAGAGGCGGGAAATCGAACCCGAAAAGAAAAAGATAGTGAAAAAAAAATTTATCTGCAAAATTTGAAGAAAAAGGGAAAACGAAGAAAATGACCGGGTCATTACAGGTTTTCGTCTCAAATGGAGGTAGGGGGTGTTATAATTTACTTTCTTGCTCTATTACATGCTTGTGATGCTTATTCAACTCAATTGCATGCTTGGATATTAAATCTAGAATTTTTGATTATTTATTTTCTAGTATGAAATTTAATTTTTCCGATGAGTTATAGTATGTTTTAAACTTGTGGCTAGACATTATATTACACCTTGATATGTTGATTAACATATATTAAAATTGGAGCATTTAGATAAGAAATGAAGATTTTATTTAATATTTATCTTGAACAAAATATTAATTCATGTGGCCTTAACTAGCTTGAAATCAATGTGTGATAGCATATTATATTTGGCCTTAGACTGCTATTCAACATAGTTGAATTTGAAAGTAATTGGAGGTGTTTTGAAAATTAGTAATTATTAATTAACTTGATTAATTAATTTGCCCCGAGTGCACTATTCACTCCATTTGAATTCCGACCTGATATTCTTGATCTACATGCCATATAGCTTCACATATATTTGATTTAGAATATTTGGTGAGGTTTTGAAACCTTTCATTTAATTAATTTCCTTATTTAAGATTTAATCCTCATGGTGATATACAACTTGGAACTGAATTGTGGCATGCTAGAAAATTAGACTTTGGTATGGGTTTTCACATACATTAAATTGGGATTAATTGCATGAGAATTGTAATTTTATTTTATA
The DNA here is from genome assembly GCF_030987335.1 of Cornus florida. Lineage (NCBI taxonomy): Eukaryota > Viridiplantae > Streptophyta > Magnoliopsida > Cornales > Cornaceae > Cornus > Cornus florida. The sequence goes on along the minus strand of NW_026775571.1, from coordinate 25,758,247 downwards.
TTTAACTTTAGTGAAAGTTTAATTCACATGGTCGTAAATTGAATGAAATAAACTTATAATGTGATATTACATTAGTCCTTGGCATGTTCTCTAAGATATGTTAAATTGATAGCATTTGGTTAAGTTTGAAAATCTTGAGATTTTAATTAAAAGAATTAATTAAAATCTATTTTGTGGTCTCATTAGCTTAATTAAGATTTTAACTTGATATTTGTATTGGCCTTGACTTGTTTACTATATATATTAATTTTGGACCATTTGAAGTTGCTTTAGAATCTTGGTAATTAAATTAGCATGATTTAATTAGAGTTTTACTTTGTTATTCTAATAACCTAATTGAGTTTTAGAATGGATATAGATGATGATCATGCCATGTTCTTTAATATGTATTAATTTGAGGTTATTTGGAATTGAATTAGAATCTAGGGAATTTAATTATTTTTATTTAATTAAATTCTATCTAAATGAGCCATGGATTTATTTGTGTTTCAAAGTCGTTTCTATATCAAAATCCTGGACATGGACTTGTTGTATATTCATTTGGTTATGTTTTGAGCATTGGATAACATAGTTGCTATGTTTATACTCATGAGAATATGTTTTCCTTATTGAATATATTGTTGCCTTGTGTAATGATTTGCACATTTCGTATTTAACATCTTTCATGTATAGCGTGTAACGAATCGCACACTGAAGATTCGACATTCATCATATCATATTAGTTGTGGACTTAGAGTATGTATTGTATAGGTTTCCAAAATTGGTTGTGCATGGTAGATAATTGATTATCTTGTATATACATGCTGATATGTATGTTATTGCACAACTTGTTGATTTTGGAAACTTGGAGATATCGTTGTTTGGCTACGGCTAAGACGTGGTTCTAGTACGGGGGATAGTCCCTCTATATAGTCTAATGCGCACATAAGGAGGTTACCCATGTTTAGTAACCCTAAAGTAACCACATTGTCGGTTTGATCCGGCGTGACGTCCAAGTATCCACTTTATTTGATTTCGCATTTCATTTCAAGTTGATAACTAGATGATGTTATGACTTTTGTTTCTTACTTATTTTCTCGTTTTAAGTTTCAGGGTGTTTACTGTGAGAAACCATGCTTTACGCATTGTATTAGAAGTTCTAATGTTGGTTAGATGGCATTGATATTGTGATTTGTGTTTTGATGTTCTAATGTAGTTTAGGAATGATCTTATAGATTCAATTGGAACATAGACGTTAGGTGGCATGACTCACTTCTATTATTTTCGTGCTTTAGATTTCAAGCTGATAGCTTTAAGAATTTGTATTTTGTTGCCTTGTATAACATGCTTTTATGTGGCTAGATTGCATTGAAATTGTAATTTGTGTTTTGATTGTTCAACATGGTCTATGAGATGATTCCTTAGACTTATTTAGAACATAGACATTAGGTGGCATGATCACTTTAGTTATTTCTGTATTATAGATTGCAAGTTGATACCTTTAAGAACCTTTATCTTGTTGCCTTGTATAACGTGCTTCCATATTGTTTAAATTGCATAGATGATGTGATTTATACTATAAATGATCTAAGATAGTTTAGGATGATTCCTGAGTCTAATCTTTGACATAGAGGTAAGGTGGTATGATCTCTTTTGAACTATATTATGTTAGTCCTAAAAATCTCTAAAGAAATCGAGTCGATGCATGCTCATCCCCTACGAATAAACTTGTTAGTCTTGTTTATTCACCTCGAAGTTACTGGGTGTTTTGCAGGTGAAGAAGCTTTGTTGTGGGATACACAACACTCTTAGATAGGCTAGAAGTCTTGAAGTATTTTTGATGATATTGAATATGCACATGCTAGCATATCATGTTTACTTTTGTTTATTTTGATAAAACTTGTATTCTTCGGTCCCACATATGTAAAGTGTACATAAGTAGACTCCTTTTCATTGTATTCAACATGTATAAGATGAGGCCGGAGGCCAATATCATGTATCTCGTATTCTATACACTTGTGCTTTCAAAGTTCATATGGAAATATTGAAAATTCATGTGTTGTTATGCCATAACTTTTGCATTGTGCGTGGGAATTCCATTCTGATTCTTTCATAGGGTCTCATAAATTATGTTTGAAGTGTGGCCAAGAGCCAAACGGTAATTTGAAATCATTTGTCAATTTTGGTTTTTATGTTTTCCATTTCAAGTCCATTTTTGCCTTTTCGGCCGTTAGGGGGTCGAATTTTGCATCAGCGGTATTTTTAAGCCATGGATCATTGTAGCGCATCCAAATAGGTAAGTTTTGTTTGCATGCATGATCGTTTTCAAGAAAAGCCTCTTCCTTGGCAATTTGAGCCTCCTAGGAACTCATTTTGAGGTTTTATTGCATAATTTGATCTAGGGCTATTCTAGACCTTTCACATCAGTTTTATTTTCTTCTTTCGATATGGTTGATTAGAAAACATGATTTTAGGGAGGGTTTCTTCTTCGTGTTTTTCCAGAAAATATCGTCTTGGTACCGGAAATCCCTCGTGAAGCTTCAGCTTCCAGTTTTCATTTTAGCAGCTTTTTAGCTCTTTTGACCAGATTTCTTGGGAGGGCTCTTTGGCTATTTTTTAGTGAGTTTTTTTTTAAATTCTATCATGAGTCACGTAGAAAACTCAATTTTGAGGGGGGTTTCTTCTTTGTGTTTTTGCAAAAAAAATCATCTAGGCCTCCAAATTCAGCCTCTGTTCTGGATTTTTCTGGAAAAAAAACCACAAAGCAGCTTTATAGGCTGCTGCCAGCCATGTGTGCACCCAGCGCACGTGCAGCGTGCATGGGCGCGTGCATGGGCGTGCGCATGGGGCAGTCATGGCCCCTTGTCGGGTCGCCGTGACGTCAATTCTATATATATTTGTATTTTGTTGCCTTGTATAACATGCTTTTATGTGGCTGGATTGCATTGAAATTGTATTTTGTGTTTTGATTGTTCAACATAGTCTAGGATGATTCCTTAGACTTATTTAGAACATAGACGTTAGGTGGCATGATCACTTTAGTTGTTTCTGTATTCTAGATTGCAAGTTGATACCTTTAAGAACCTTTATCTTGTTGCCTTGTATAACGTGCTTCCATATTGTTTAAATTGTATAGATGATGTGATTTATGCTAGAAATGATCTAAGATAGTTTAGGATGATTCCTGAGTCTAATCTTCGACATAGACATTAGGTGGCATGATCCCTTTTGAACTATATTATGTTAGTCCTAAAAATCTCTAAAGAAATCGAGTCGATGCATGCTCATCCCCTACGAATAAACTTGTTAGTCTTGTTTATTCACCCCGAAGTTACTAGGTGTTTTGCAGGTGAAAAAGCTTTGTTGTGGGATACACAACATTCTTAGATAGGCTAGGAGTCTTGAAGTATTTTTGATGATATTGAATATGCACATGTTAGCATATCATGTTTACTTTTGTTTATTTTGATAAAACTTGTATTCTTCGGTCCCACATATGTAAAGTGTACATAAGTACACTCCTTTACATTGTATTCAACATGTATAAGATGAGGCCGAAGGAAGAAGCAGCTACTGAAGTTATATATTTCAGTTGCGGATGAGTCAATCGGAAGTTTGTTAGCCTAAGATAATAAAGTAGGGAAAGAACAGGCAGTGTATTACCTTAGTTGTATTCTGACACCGGTTGAGCGTCGATATACGCCAATCGAAAAAATGTGTCTTGCTTTGTATTTTGCTGCTCACAAATTGAGAATATATATGCTACATGTTTTAGTTTATGTGATTTGTTCCACTGACTTAATTAAGTATATGTTTTCTCGTCCAATAATCTCGGGACGAATAGGCAAGTGGTCCTTGGCCGTCATGGAATTCAGTTTCCAATATGTGCCTCAAAGGGCTGTAAAGGGCCAAGCACTTGCTGACTTCCTAGCCGACCATCCATGTTTGAATGTTGATCCTAGAGTCTATGATGCAATGGAGTTGTGTGTTATTCAATTAACTCCTTGGACTCTAATCTTTGACAGATCAAGTGCAAATGATGTCGGAGGGGCCAGAATTGTAATAATTGCTCCAAATGGAAGGAAAACAACATATTCTTTCTTTCTAGACTACAAATGTTCTAATAATCAAGTAGAATATGAATCTCTGATTATCGGTCTTGAAATACTCTTAGAAATGGGGGCATAGACCATTGAGATCATAGGTGATTCAAGTCTAATGATCGGTCAATTGTCCAGCAATTTTAGGTGCCAAAGTTGGCACCTCAAACCATTTCACTCTATAGCCATGCAATTACTATAAGAATTTACAAATGTAAAGGTCAAGCATGTTTATAGATCTCATAACAAAGAGGCCAATGATTTAGGCCAAATAGCATCCGGCGTCAGGGTGCTAGAAGGAATAATGGAGAATTTGATCAGAATAAAGAAAAGATCATTACCCTCAGTCAAGGTGGGGGAAGAATTGTTGGCAGAGGTCTTTGCAATCGAGGTGGAAGAGGATATAGAGGAAGATGATTGGAGAACACCAATTGTTGATTTTCTCAAAAATCCAGAACCTAAGGCTGACAGGAAGCTAAGGATCAAAGCTCTTAAGTTTTTGATGATTGATGGAGACCTATTCAGAAAAAGCATCAAAGATGACCTACTCTTATGGTGTGTCAATAAACGAAAAGCCATGAAAGTAATTGGAGAGGCCCATAAAAGTATATGTGGTGCTCACCAGGCTAGAATAAAAATGAAGTGGCTAATTAGAAGGTACGCTTATTACTGACTTGGGATGCTTAAAGATTGCATCACATATGCTAAAGGATGTCAAGCATGTCAAAGGCATGGGCCAATCCATAGAGCCCCAACGATTAAGTTACAGCCAGTCGTAAAACTATGGCCTTTTAGGGGCTGGGCTATGGATTTGATTGGGAAAGTTTATCCACCTTCTTCTAAGCAACATTGTTTTATCATTGTGGCAATTGACTACTTTACCAAATGGGTCAAGGTAGTGCCCATGAGATCGGTGCACCAGGAAGATGTGATTCGTTTTATCAAACAACATATTATTCATAGATTTGGGATCCCAGAATCAATCACAACTGATCGAGGTTCAGCCCTTATTGCTAAAGAAGTGCAGGCATTTGCAGTAGAGTACGGGATCAAGCTCCTAAACTCAACCCCGCATTTTGCATAAGGAAATGGTCAAGCCGAGTCGTCTAATAAGACGTTAAAAGGCATCATTGAAAAAATGGTGGAAGACAACCCCAGGGTGTGGCATGAACTGTTATCAGAAGCACTTTAGGCATATAGGACCTCTCAACGGTCAAGCACAGGTGTAACTCCATTCATGCTGACTTATGGTCATGATGCAGTTTTGCCCATGGAAGTGACTGTGCGGTCAATAAGATTTGCATTGCAAAACAATTTGACTCATACTGAATACAATGAATCTATGTTAATCGAATTGGAAGACCTAGATGAAGTGACGTTAAGGGCTCTTGACCACATATAAGTTCAAAAGAGGTAAGTAGCAAGGGCATATAACAAACGTGTTAGGACCAAAACCTCTGGCGAAGGTGACTTGGTTTGGAAAACTGTCCTCCCAATAGGTGTGAATGATCGAAAATATGGAAAATGGTCACCAAATTGGGAGGGTCCATTTATGGTTTACAAAGTCTTAAAAGGAGGCGCTATCATTTGCAAGATCTCGAAGGGGAGATACACCCACGGCCGATTAATGGTCGGTACTTAAAAATTTATTATCCTACAATGTAGGAGACGATGGAGAATGAAGCCAAAGATGGTTAAATAATCAAAAAGCCATAGAGACATGCATTTCATTCATTATTCCATTGATTACAAAAGTTCATAACAGTCATTACCTATCATTTTCTCTGTAGATAAATAAAATGATTCCTGAGCTCATCCCACTCCTTCTTAGACATGGCCACTTTTTCATTCTCTTTGGCTTTCTCAGTCCTCAGTCGAGGAATTTCTTTTAAGACCGATTTTCTCTGCTGGTCAATTTCCATATTATTTTCATAAATCTCCTTCATCTGAGCAGTGAGTTCTTCTCTTGATCGAGCAGTTTCAGTCAATTCCAGCTTGAGACGTTCCATCTCCTGTTCGATTTCTGCTGTTCTCTGGGTTCCTTTAACATGAGCCGATTGTAAAGTCTAAAAATGGGAAACATTTTCCTTCTCTTATTTAATCAGAGATTTCTGCTCTTGCAGCTTTTCATGGATCGTGGACGACAGCTTACCAGCCTTTTGCGAGGAAAGCTAAAAATCATAAACAATAGTCAGGAATTGACTTTTGACATATTTAAGATGGTCAATCTGTTCCCGACTTAAGTCATAATGATCTATTAGCACAGACATAGCATTGGTCACATCAACAGCCAAACTTGGCATCTCAGTAAGGTCTCGGGACACGACGGCAACTAGTAATCTTTCTGCTCCCTCAATATCTGGCAGATGACTGGAAGGTGTAAGCACAACAACTGGCTCACTCATCAAGGGATCTAGATTGAACCCAGCCTCTATCTGGGAGAAATAGGCATCAAAGTCATCAATCGTTCCATAAGTTTGAAGGGTCGGTTGGGACTGAGAACTTGAGCCAGCCTGCGAATGAAAGGAATTTAGTAAAGCAATTCGAGGCTTGAATGAGAGAATAAGTCATAAATACTAACACCAACTGGTGAAGGCCGAGTCACATAGCTGAAGGTGCGTTTGGCTGTAGTCATGTGTGCTGAGTGAGGGCTTGGAACTCTCGGTCGAGTGCCCGAGGCAACTTGCAATAGGCAAGAATGTTTATAAGTGCCTAGCATAGATGAAGATATGCGAGAGATGTATTGAAAGATCAACTTGAATTTTACCTCAGCCCTATCGAATTGGTGGAGGATAGTGTTTGATTGAGTCATGGTTTGTTGACACTTGACTCCACTGGTACAAGGCTGATCAACATTCGCAATGTCGTCACAAGTGTTGATCCTATCTCTCGACAACGATGTCGCGCCCCGACAATTCCAATAAAATCCTCGATTTAATCATATTCAAATATATCAAAATACACCAGGATCACAAAAACACGCCCTCTTTTATACAAAGTCAGATTCCTAAAAAATACAAAAAAAAAATTCTCCAAATAATAATAATAAACTCGCAACGCCGACTCTTCAGCCTAAGCCCGAATCTAGCAATTCCCGTTCATCTTCAGTACCTGAAACTGGAGGGTGGTGAGACAAAAAGTCCCAGTAGGAAAAACCATAACAAGAATCTCATAGAGGTTTAATAAAACAGTTTCACAACATAAACATATACATTTAATACATATGCATTTAATTAAAAACATTTAATAAAAACATTAAAGCAAAACCTCCCCACGCCATTCAAGGTATAAAGAACCCTACACTAAAAAAGATTTATTTTCCACTAGATCACCAAGTCCCAAACGCCGGTCACCTCTGCAACCTCTCTGTTCCTCTCTGTTTCCTTCTCAACTCACTCTTTATCTCGGCTTCCTCACTTTCTCTTTAAATTTTTTTCTATCTTCTGTATCATCACCAAAAGGCACAAGTCCAATTTTATAGGCAAAATCACTGACAAGCCCATGTGAAGCTCGCTCCTTTCCTTCCTTACAATATCTTTTCAATTCATTACATTTCACTTCAAAATCTCACTCCAGACCAAACCCACGTGAAGAAAATTAAAAGCCAAAAGAATTTGGCCAAACAACTCCTTGGTGGGACCCAAAATCAACATCTTAATTTTCTTTCTCTCAATTCGCCACCTACCGCTTCCTTCTTTCGGTCTTCATATAGAAATGAACCCCACCAAATCACCTTTTTATTACCTTCACATGGCCACAAATTTCGTCCACCTTTTCACTCCATCATATTACACACACACACAAATATATATATATATATATATATAAATTATAAAAAAAAAAACTAGATTACACCTCAACTTCAACCAACTCAAAACTAAAATTATAAATAATAATAAAATAAAATCATAAAGTAAAATTTTTTAAAAAAATTGAGTTATCACAAACGACCTAGCCGAGTGTGAAGAAACCTGCCCATAAAGATGCCATTAGAATTGGCAAGGTACATTGATACTGGAAGTAAAAACGAAGTCTAATTACCTCACGACTGGCAAAGGTATTTGTTTCAACCGAGAAAGTTGATGGCACCAAGGGGACGGGATTTTCTTCTTCCTCATCGTCAATCAATAGGCAAGAGGCGGTGATCCTGATTGAGGTAACTTAGTTTTTTCCTTTCCCTACCTAGGTCACCTAAAATACCATTGAGGTTAAAAAAGACATATATATTTGGTACATAAATGTAAACTAAATTTTTAAGCAATTATGCTTTGAAAAATTCATAAAGAAAACCTTAGGTCTCTTAAGGGGCATCACATCTTCTTGGTCAGCCTCAAGCATTCCCGCCTCATGATCAAAAACGCCTAATAAATAATGTAAGGCAACAGCTGCATAAAATAAAAAATAAAAAATAAAACCCATGAAAGCCCCATCAAAATCATAACTTGACCTCAAAACCAAACTCAAGAAATGGTCAAAACTGAATTCTAATAAGGGGGATAGGTAGAGCACGGCGAGGGGAACAACAAACGTTAAGGCCGAAGACTTTCCATCAAGGAAAAGTGAACCAAAAGAGGAGAGAGAAGATGGCAGCACCCCTTGGGCTGCCATGGGAGCTCCAGGTCATGCATGAAGAGGGGAGAAGATAAAAAATGAAATATCTCACCCCCCTTTTATAGAAATCTCAAAAAGTGCCCCGAACGGGCCCCTCCGGGTCCGAAAAAGTAAAATTTGAGTAGACGCGCTCAAATGGCAAAAATTTGTGAATGAAAAAGATTTAAAATGATAAAATATGAATAATGGAAGAAACGACGTCAAAAATTGAGTCCTGACCAAAAAGTTATGCCCAAAACAAGTTTAGCGCTGACCGGGGCCAGAAACCCTGAAACTAGAAAACATCGTCCAGGAGGAAATTCCAAGAGTACACAACTTGATGAAATGTGAAAATGAATCTTGTACGAGGATCCAGGCTCAAAACAAGACATTTTGCAATAACTTTCATTAATTACACAATGGCCCCTCCAAAAAGTGAAAACGGCACTTATGGCCCAGAATGAAAATATCTTCCAAAAATATTTTCTTAAAAGCCCCTGAAATAAAATTTCTTCAAAAGATATTTATGAAAAACACCCCAAGAAAAGAAAATAATTTCAAAGAACTTTGCATCCATGCCCCTATGGACACCGGGAGCAACTAGAGTACTTTTTTGCAAAAGTAAAGATACGTATTTCGAGGAAACCACTCAAGATGAAGGCACGTGAAGTCAAAAACCAACTCCGAGCATGAGAAGTGAGGTTGTGCCAAAAACTAACAAACAGAGATAAGAAGAAATAGGGAAAATGACAGAATAAGGAAAAGACGAAATAACGCATAATGTCCGAAAAACGAAAAATGCGAAAATGACCCGGTCCTCAAAGGAAGTTGTCAATTCACATGAAAGAGTCTCAGAAACCAATTCTGAGCACTTGAGATGACACTAAGCGACACGAAACAGAGCTCAGAAAAGAAAATTAAACGAAAAAACTTCATTCGTAAAATTTCAAGAAAAAGGAAAGGGAGGCAAATGACCTGGTCGTTATAGATTTTTGAGTCTATGTTTATTTACTTTTGCTTGTCTATCCAACGGTATATACGGTTGCATTCAATTCTCTCTAAAAGGACTATTTGACCCCTCACCAAGTACCCTTGCCGCATTGATTTGAAACCCAAAAGTCTAGTTTTTTGTAACTTTGACGTTTCATATCTTCTTCATCCTGACTCCAAATCAAGAGATACTTAAGTCTAGATTTATTAGTTTTTCCTTGTCTATCTAATGGTATTCTAAGTTACATCTGGTTTTGTCTAAGAAGACCAGTTTACCCCTTGTAAAGTACCATTGCTGTACTTATTTTAAAAACCCAAAAGTTTAATTTTATGAAACTTTGGAGTTTCGTATCTTCTTCAACCGGACCCCGAATCATGTGACTCTTGAGTCCATCTTGGTTAGTTTTTTGTTGTCTTTCCAGTGGTGTGCTCGATGGCACCAGAATCCATACTTTCAGAAATGACTATTTTGCCACTGGGGGCTTATTTGTCATATTTTTGATCTTTTGCTTCTGCATCAGTTCTCATTGAGTTCCACGACCTCATGGAAGGTCACTTTGACTTCTTAGAGTCTTATTTTCTATTTTTGCTTTCGCATATCGGATTCGTTTTCGGATCAATCTTCGGTTCATCACAGGACACGCTAGCCTAAAAACCAAGGTCGTCACAGGTGGTATCAGAGCTCCTAGGTTCGAAAACCTTAGGACGATGGGTTTTGGGTGCAAATAATGCTTTTGTTGGTGTACCTTGATATATTTATATGCCTATGATAACATGTTTTGGTATTATAACATGTTTACATGCTCCGTTTGATAACATGCTCGGCGTGATGACATATTTTCTGTATTTAAAAGCATCTTTGTTTGACATGTTTGCTTTTGTGGCACCTTGAGTAGATAGTCCATTGCTATGATGCATGCTAGCTATTTACTTTTATGTTTGCTTTTAGCATTGTCTCTTAGGATTTGTCGTATCTCTTGGATGCATTCTTGTTTCCTCTTTGGATAGGAGAAATTCATTCTGTAAGGACCTATGTCGGGAACCTTCTTGTCTATTCTGTCAATCGATGCGAGTAAGGCTCATGTGAGCGTAGAGGACTGCAATTCATTTCCTTTTCCTTCGTGGCTTCTAGATCTAAGGCCTTAAGTGTATGGTGCCAGTGTCATTGTTGCCAGAGTTTTGGGATTAGCTACCCCAACTCTCGCAGATGCTTGGTTCCCGCAGAGCTTTTGGTAATGATCATTTCTGACATTGATGTCATTTGTATCGAAAAGTTTCCTTCTGGGGCATGTTACGAACTAGTGCCTTATACTGTCATGCTACCTTACAGACGAGTAAGTGTGGGCGGGTTCTGGTCACTGTTCGTACTACCTTATCACTCTCTTCTTCTATTATGTTTCAACGTTTCATTGTCTTGGAATTCTCTCGGTAGTTGACGTTGAGTTAACGTGCCGATTCGTATGGGGTGTTGTCTCAGTTCATGGTTTCGCGTTTTTTCAGTTGATCTTTAGACTTTAAGATTTGTCCTTCAGTGCGTTATGAGCCGTCCTTTGATTTGACTTTTTATTCTGTCATTATTCTGTTCTCTCTGGTATGTTCCTAATTTTGGGGATGAAATTCCTTTAAAGAGGGTAGGTTGTAACGACCCGGTCATTTGCCTTCCTTTCCTTTTTCCTGAAATTTTACAAATGACTTTTTTTTTCATTTAATTTTCTTTTCTGAGCTCTATTTCGTGTCACTTAGTGTTATCTCGAGTACTCGGAATTGGTTTCTGAGACTCTTTCATGTGAATTGACAACTTCCTTTGAGGACCGAGTCATATTCGCATTTTCACTTTTCGGACACTATGCACTATTTCGTCCTTTTCCCTATTCTATCTTTTCCCCATTTGTTACATTGTTGGTACAACCTCACTTGTCATGCTCGGAGTTGGTTTTTGACTTCACGTGCCTTCATCTTGAGTGGTTTCCTTAAAATACGTATCTTTACTTTTGCAAGAAAGTACTCTGGTTGCTTCTGGTGCCCATAGGGGCATGGATGCACAATTCTTCAGAATCTTTTTCATTTCTGGGGTGTTTTTCATAAATATCTTTTGAAGATATTTTATTTCAGGGGTATCTAAGAAAATATCTTTTGGAAGATATTTTTATTCTGGGGCAGTTTCGCAGTTAACCCTTTTTGTAGGGGCCATTGTGCAATTAACGAAAGTTATTGCAAAATATCTCGTCTGGAGCCTGGATCCTCGTACAGGATTCATTTTCACTTTTCATTAACTAGTAAATTCATAGAATTTCCTTCTGGTCGTTTTTCTCCAATTTCAGAGTTTCTAGACCCGGTTGCCGCCGAACTTGTTCGGGGCATAACTCTCTGCTCGAGGCTCTGTTTATGATGTCATTTCTTCTGTTGTTCATATTTTCTTATTTTGAATCTCTTTCATTCACAAAGTTTTGCCATTTGAGCGCGTTTGCTCAAATTCCACTTTTCCGGACCCGGCGGGGCCCTTTCGGAGCACTTTTTGAGATTTCTTTAAAAGGGGGGTGAAATATTTTATTTTTCAGCTTCCCCACTCTCCTTGCATGACTTGAACCAGCCATAGATGCCCATGGAGCTGCCACCTTCTCTCTCCTCCTTTGATTTACTTTTCCTAAGTGAAAAGTCTTCGGCCTTCACGGTTTTTGTTCCCCTCGACGTGTTCTACCTTTCCCCCTTATTAGAATTCATTTCCGACCACTTCTTGAGTTTGGGTTTGAAGTCAAGTTGTGATCATAGGGCTTCCTTTGGATTCATGTAGATCGTGTTGTCCCCGTCAAAACCCTTCGATTTTGGCGGATTCAAAACACTTTTCTTCCAATGGGGATTTGGGGTTTTCATCTCAATTTGAGGTAGGGAGTGTTATAATTTAAATTCTTGCTATATTACATGCTTGTGATGCTTATACAACTTGATTACATGCTTGGATGTAAAATCTAGAGATTTTATTATTTATTTTTCTTGTGAAGGATTTAATTTTCCCGGTTGTCCATAACTTTGTTTAATCATGTGGCATGATAGAATATTACCCCTTGATATGTAGATTGACATATATTAAATCTAGATTATTTGGACAAGTAATGAAGATTTTATTTAATATTTATCTTGAATAAAATATTAAATCATGTGGCCTTATCTAGCTTTAAATCAACATGTGATAGCATATTATAATAGGCCTTAGCATGCTCTTCAACATAGATTAAATTGAGAGTAATCGGAGAAGTTTTGAAATCTAGTAATATTTAATTAATTAGATTAATTAAATTGCTCTGAGTGTACTATTCACTCCATTGGAATTCTGACTTGAAATTCTTGATGTGCATGGCATATAGTTTCACATATATTAAATCTAGAATATTTGATTAGGTTTTGAAATCTTTCATTTATTATTTTTCTTGTATTAAAGTTTAATACTCAAGGCCGTATCTTGCGTGAAATGTACTTGTATTATGCTCTTAAATCAAGTTATGACATGTTGTATAACATATGTTAAATTGATGTCATTTGGAGGACTTTCAAAATCTAGAGATTTTAATTAATTGAAATAATTAAAATCCATTTAATGGTTTTATGCACTTGATTAAGTTTCTAACCTTGTATTCATGATTTCCTTGATAAGTTCCTTCATGTGTATTACATTGAGCATAATCGGATAAGTTTTGAAACTTATATTTATTCATTTCCTTTGTATGGAACTTAACTCACATGGTTGTGTCATGTATGAAATGAACTTGAAACTTGACATTGAACTTGGCCTTGACATGATCCTTGGCATAACTTGTTCGTAGAACATTTGGACTTGCCATGTAACCTTGATAATTTAATCCCTTAAGTAGATTAAATTTCCTTTTATGTCTCCCTCGAGTTAATCATGCCTTGATATCATGTATCTAGACTTCTTGTATCTTGGTTTCATTAATGTGCTTAATGAACATGCTCGTTTGTTTCGGAATGGTTTATTCACACATGTGTTGTTTAGTATACAATTGAATCATGTATCTTATACTTATGGTATATTTGCTTCGATGGATTCCATGTGTTATTTATCTTGGTTGTGGTCTATATAAATGCACATATTAATTTCTTGACATTTCACATGGCATCATTGTTGAGAACTTAGGGCATAATTTGTGTGTTCCAAAATCTTGGTTGTGCATGATATGTGGTTAATGCATTTCTTATATTTTGATAAAATCTTGACTTGCACAACTTGTTGATTTTGGGACTTGGGATATCAATCAAGAATTGACATGGCTAGGACTCGGTTCTAGTATGAGGGAATGTCCCTCTACATTATAGTACGCACTAAGGGAAAGGTACCCATGGATTAGTAGCCCTAAAGTGATCTCAAGAGTACGGTTTTAATCCGGACGATATCCAAGTTTCCACATTGGTTGATTTCACTCCTTAAATTTCAAGTTGCTATTCATTGAAGATTTAAACTTGTCGTGTATGTGAAATGCACCAATCTTGTCTCATTGCATTGATTTTATGTTTCATTCGTGATTTAACTCCTCAAATTTCAAGTGTTGTATTCCTTGAAGATTTAAGACTCTTTTTGTGTTATGTGGTAGATTCTACCCATGTTTAAATGCATAGATATTATGCCTTGCTCCTGACTCCATGTATCTTCCTTTTCGTGTTTTATGGAATATCCCATCTTTGTTTAATTGCGTAGATATTATGCATTATCCTTGATGTCATGTGTAACTCTTTTCGTGTTATGTGAATGGTTCTAAATTTGTTTAATTACATAGATATTATGCCATGTTCTTGATTTCGTGTATTAACCCTATCGTGTTAATTGGAATGCTCCAATCATGTTAATTGTATTGATAATGCAATTCATGTTAATCTATGTTCAAGTATCCTTTTTATCGTGTTCTTGGATTATTCCAACCTTGATTTGTTTCATATATGTATATATATCATGATTCTTGTTGCTTATACTCCATGATAGCTTAGGATGATCCCTGAGTCTAATCTTTGACATAGACGTTAGGTAGCATGATCACTTTTGAAATATATCATGTTAGTCCTAAAAATCTCTAAAGAAATCGAGTCGATGCATGCTCATCCCCTACGAAGAAACTTGTTAGTCTTGTTTATTCACCTTGAAGTTACTGGGTGTTTTGTAGGTAAAGAAGCTTTGTTGTGGGATACACAACACTCTTAGACATGATAGAAGTCTTGAAGTATTTTTGATGACATTGAATATGCACATTTTTGCATATCATGTTTGTTTTTGTTTATTTTGACAAAGCTTGTATCTTTTGATTCCATGTATGTAATGTATACCTAAGTACACTCTTTACAATGTATTTGATATGTGTGAGATGAGGCCAGAGGCCATTGACATTTATATTGAATTCTATGTATGTTTTAACTTCATGAAATATTAGGAAAATATTAAAAAATGCTAAGTCATTGTCTCACCATGGTTGCATCGGGTGTGGGAATTCCATTTTCATTCTTTCATAGGGTCTCATAAATCATGTTTGAAGTGTGGCCAAGGTCCAAACGGTAATTTGAAATCATTTGTCAATTTTGGTTTTCATGTTTTCCATTTCAAGTCCATTTTTGCCTTTTCGGCCGTTGGGGGTTCGGATTTTGTATCGGTGGTATTTTTAAGTCGTGGACCATTGTAGCACATCCCAATAGGTAAGTTATGTTTGCGTGCATGATCATTTTCAAGAAAAACCTCATCCTTGGTGATTTGAGCCTCTTGTGGACTCATTTTACAACTTTGTTGCACAATCTGATTTTAGGGCATCTTGGAGTTTTCCTTTAGGAAATAAATTCTGGTCTTCACTTGGTTGCTTAGAAAACGTGATTTTAGGGGGGGGTTTCTTCTTCATGTTTTTCCAGAAAATGTCGTCTTCGTGCCGGAAATCCATTGCAAAATTTAGCTTCCAGTTTTCATTTAGCAGCTTTTTGGACCCTCATGATCAGATTTCTTGGAGGGGCATTTTGGGCATCTTACAGTGAGTTTTTTTCATTTTCTCTCGTGTAGTTGGGTAGAAAACTCGATTTTAGGGGGCTTTCTTTTTCGTGTTTTTCCAAAAAAATTCGTTTGGTAGCCCGTTTTCGCTCTCAGTTGTGGGCAGATTCTGAAAAAAAAAATTCATGTAGCAGTTTTTTGGGTCCATCTTGACCTATGCTGTTCAAGGGGCATTTTAGGGACTTTACATCTTGTTTTTTTTGGTTTCTTCCTCGATGTCGGGTAGAAAACATGATTTTAAGTGGGGTTTCTTCTTCATATTTTTCCAAAAAAACTCGTTTAAGGGTCCGTTCGTAGCCTCAGTTCTGGTAAAAAAATCAAATGTTGCTTACTGTAAAAACACTATTCCTGCCTAGATTTCTTACCCGGAAAATAAGTTGATTTTTTTTAAACTTTGAGGCTTTATATCTTCATCATCCGGACTCCAAATCAAGTGATTTTTGAGTTTAAGTTTATTAACTTTTGCTTGTCTATCCAACGGTATGTACGGTTGCATTCCATTCTCTCTGAAAGGACCATTTTACCCCTCACCAAGTACCCTTGCCACATTAATTTGAAACCCAAAAGTCTAGTTTTTTGTAACTTCGACGTTTCATATCTTCTTCATCCGGACTCCGAATCAAGAGATTTTTGAGTCTAGATTTATTAGTTTTTCCTTGTTTATCTAATGGTATTCTCAGTTGCATCTGGTTTTGTCTAAAAAGACCAGTTTACCCCTTGTAAAGCACCATTGCCGCACTTGTTTTAAAAACCCAAAAGTTTGATTTTATGAAACTTTGGAGTTTCATATCTTCTTCAACCGGACCCCGAATCATGTGACTCTTGAGTCTATCTTGGTTTATTTTTTGTTATCTTTCCAGTGGTGTGCTCGATGGCACCGGAATCCATACTTTCAGAAATGACTATTTTGCCCCTGGCGGCTTATTTGTCATATTTTTGATCTTTTGCTTCTGCATCAGTTCTCATTGAGTTCCACAGCCTCATGGAAGGGTAGTTTGACTTCTTAGAGTCTTGTTTTCTATTTTCACTTCCGCATATCAAATCCGTTATCGGATCAATCTTCGGTTCATCACAGGACACGCTGGCCTAAAATCCAGGGTTGTCACAAACACCTTGGGATCAAGCACCATGAAGGAAGGATCGAGCACTATAAAAAAAAGATGTTTTAGACAAATTTTACTCCCAGAGCTTGAGCCCAAGCTTCAATGGTCGAGCCCAACTCAGAAAGCTTGAGCACAACCACTCAGGGATCGAGCATTATTGAAAACTCTGGACGTGCTTTAGTATTTTAGGCATAACTTTTGACTCAAAATTCTAAATTGAGTATACTAAGCGGTTCTGGAAAGAACACTCGAAGCCCGATATTTTTGTCTCTAATAGAAATCTCAAGATTCGCACTCTAAATGGGTTAAAATCGCATTACAACTTTAGAACAAGTTGTTGACAGGTTAAGCTCGAGCCCTGAGTCTAGAGCTCAAGCTCTGGCTTCCTGGAGGTTAAAAATACATGCGGGAATTGTGTAAAATCACCCTTCTTTATTTCTTTATGAGCCCAACTGTTACCAAAAGCTAGAAAACCAATCCAAAGGGGATTAGGATTTGTTTTCCACTATAAAAGAAGGAATCATCCATCAATCCAGGAATCTCTCTCTCACGACGGCTTTTAGGATTTTGACGAAGAAGACCCAAAAAGGAGTTTTGGCGGTCTATGGCAATAAAGACCACAATAACACAGATGATATCTAGTGTCGTCATGAGTAGCTGATTCCTCTCTTAGGGCATTGATGTAGCCCAAATCCGAATATTATGGTTTGATTGTTCTGTACTTTAGGAATTTAATATATTATATACTTTGATTACATGATTTTTAGCAATTGAGCCAACTTAATTGGTGTTTTAATGAATTAATAGTTTTTGAATAGTTATTACCTTATCTTGATATAACTGCTCATAAATTATTCTCAACCCATTTTATTGGACGATATCTAGTGGAGCCTTGTTGGACATAAGAATGGAGATTATGTAATGGTGTTCAAATATTTTTTGTGAATGAATGTTTTCATAGTCTATGCCTAGAGAAGACGAGTTATACTAAAAAATTAGTAACCACCACAATCCTTGAGGTTCGACACCCTTAACATAGCCTTGTCCTACAAGGATTCGTTCTATTGCGAGTGGTATTTTATTATTAATAAATAAAAACACACATCAAGTTTTGGCGCTGTTGCCTGGGATTGTGTCACGGTTTTATTGAGTTCGAGATTAATTCTAGTTTAATTTATAGCTTTAGGACTTTCTGATATCTCACCTTATTTCTTTTTCTTTTCAAGTACATGAATTAAGGAGAAAGGGCGATGAAGCTTAAGGAGAAGAAGCTACGGTTTCATGACCTTTTGTGAGTTCTTTTCAATTTATTTCTTTGCTTGAAATTTTTATTTTTTACTTGTTACAATTGAACTTAGCCTAAATTGTTAGGAGAATTCTCTAAATCAGACATAACTAAAGATGAGCGCTGAAAAGTGCGCATTTAAAACCCTTAAGCTTAGGTATTCTAGGACCTTTATCTATCTTATTTTTCTGTCTTAGACTAATTTCGTGTTATTGCCCTTTTCAGGCACTTATCCCAAAAATAAGTTAATTCAGCCAAATAAGAGTTTAAAAGAAGCAATCTCAAGCTGAATGGAAGAAATGAGCAAAGTGGAAGCAAAGTGTGGAAAAACAACAAGTTCGATCGATCTCAACATTCCTTCGATCGATCAAAGAAAGATTGCTCTAGCCTCATTAAGATGGATCCAAGTAATTGTCCTTATTTAAAAGATCTCACCATCTTCTATCGATCCAACCTTTCTCAAATCGATCGAAATTATTCGATCTTATCCACACCTACCACCCTACCTACCACTCGTCTTTTTCCCAAAATATCCCAAAATATCTCAGAGATTTGTCTTTATTCAAAAAGGCACCACCAAGGATGATCGATTTCTGCAGTATTCGATGGATCTCACCTAAGTTCGATCGATCTCACCACAGTTCGATCAATCGAACCTCCTCAAGTCTGAATTAAAACAAATTGCAGCTCATTAAAAGTTAGCTTGTGGTGCAATCATTGCAAAGGCCTTAGTGCACGAGTCCAGACCATTGGATGTGACACTTGAGCCTCCTATATAAGGATTTAGAGCCATTTTAAGAGCAAGATTCAACATTCATCATGCTTACACATCTCATATCATATATCTTGGAGAGGAGGCTAGAGACTAGGGAGCTTTTACACATCTTTGGGAGTTCTTCCATTCTTCTAGGGTTTCCATCAAGAAGGAGGTCATTCTTACCATGGAGATAGTCCTTGAGGGTTGGATAACTACTTTAATGAGTGGCTAGACATCTACCTGGGGCTAGAGTAGCCCTTAAGTTTGCTTCCTAGACCTAGTGTTTTGTATATTTTTGGAGATTTACTTGTAACAAATGTTTTGATTTTGGATTTATATATATATCTTGTTGTTTTTACTTGATGTGTATGGATTAATGCTTTTAATTGATTGTCTATTTCTAATCACATGTCTATGTATGTTAGAATGGATGATTCATGTGCTTTTCTCTAGATTTAATGGAACATATGCGTGTCATGTATATGGATGAAGTTAATTTAGTGATGATCAAAACATAGTGCTTAATTGAACACTCTTGTAATTTATTTGATGATTCACACTTGTTTCTTGATGGATTGTGCCACACCTTTAGCTTACTTAGTTTAGTTTCCATGTCTTTAGTGTAGATGTAGTGTAGTTGCTTTGGATTCATAGATAGGTGGATAATCTATTCTTGTTCCTTGGTGTTCCATACTTATGAATGCAAAGGGTGTATGCTTCTAGATAGTTGTGTGTGCATAAATTGTGGTTTCATTGAATGGATTTTGGTCTCATTTAATAGGTTGTGCTTTCTATTGAGTTGGCTATACAATATATACTTATTTATCATCCATGCCTAGTTTCAATTATTGTCACACACATACACAAGTTACAATTCAATTTCCTCATTGATATACAATTGCTAGTGTCTAGTGAAGTCAAGCTCAATGGTGAGCTCTAGTACCCCAAGTTCTCTCCTCTATATCTTTTTCCTTACTTTCTAAATTGTTACCTTTTACTTGCTTTAATTTCAATTACATTGTAGTTTAATCAACCAAACAAATCATCTTTTGATCACTTAACCTACTAACCCTATATATTGTTTCCATTGTGAACATGCTCACAATCCATTGGGACGATCCCTACTCACCCTAGCTATATTATTAGTTAGAGGTAGTAGTGGCTTTTATAAATTTAAAACTTGGCCATATTGCACACTCACATTTTTAGCACATTTTTAGGCTTTGGTCCAATGATACACCAAGTTTTTGGCGCCGTTGCCGGGGATTGAATTGGCAACGCCGTGTTTTGGAAACATTTAGGAATTAGTACTATTTTGATCGTGTCTTTACTTTGCTTTATTTTTGTTACTTATTGTGTTTGTTCTTATTTGGCTAGGAAAATTGAGCAAAGAAGTTGAGCAAAGGAGAATTGAAAGCAAGGAGCTAAGCTAAGCACAAAAAGGAGCTAAAATCTAAAAAATTGCAAAGTATAGTAAGGCTTGGAAATCCAAAGTTAAATTGAAGTTGCTTAAGGACCCTTTGTGAGATCTTTCTAACTCAATCTCTAGTTAAATCGTCGGCCCATGTGGTAGCAAGTTCTTACATTCTTAGATAGATCGTGAACCCGCGTTGAGGCAATTTACCTTTTATTTGCATATATATTGTTCAAACATGGGAGTATGGGACCAATGTATATGGAGAATGTTTGCTGATTGATTTGTTGTGGGGGTGAAGTGATTGATATTTACTTGTTATTTGTTTTGCTAGTGCATGTATGGTCATAGGTAATTAAATCCTACTTTTGTCCCTCCTAATTTTCATCTTGAATCCATTGTTCGTAATCCTAGGGGAAGAGGTAGTTCTTATCACTCCATTTCACTAATGGAGGAATTGAATGATGACCATGTGAAGGACCTTAGTCACATAGACCAACAAGGCATCCTCCACCCTAATGTGCATCATGACAACATCCAAGTACCATTAGGCATGCCTAAACCATTCATCCCCTATAACAACAACACCAAATTCCATTGGGAATGCCTCGGCCAATTTTTGCTCCACAACCTCCCATTATGCAAGGTAGCCACGGTGTTCGAGTAACATCACCGGTTGTGAATCCTTCCATTGCTTTGCGTGATCATTATGTGCCTAATGAATACAATGCACTTACATGTATTCAATTGCCCCCATTTAGAACACATCATTATGAGATTAAACCGCAAACCATTCAAATGCTTCCCAACTATCATGAACTTCCAAGTGAAGAACCTTACAAGCATTTGGACGAGTTTCTTGAAGTGTGTTCCACTGTGAAATACATGGACATGCCAGAAGAAGTGTTAAGACTTAAACTTTTTCCTTTAACCCTTAAGGACAAGGTAAAATATTGGTTTAACAATCTTAGGCCTTTTTCGATAACTTCTTAGGCAGAAATGCAACAAGAGTTCTTGAAGAAGTACTACCCAGTATCAAAGACCAATGCTATGAGAACTTCCATTCGTGAATTTTCTCAAGGGGATGGGGAAATGTTTCATGAGGCATGGGAAAGGTTTAATGACTTGCTTAGGAAGTGCCCACATCTTGACATACCTAAGTGGCAACTAGTTCAATATTTCTTTGAAAGTTTACCAGATAATCACAAGGGTATGGTTGATGCATTTATGGGTGGTTCTTATCTTGACAAGCATGAAAATGATGTTTGGTAATTGTATGAAAATATGTGTGAGAATTCAATACATAGATTTTTGTCCTCTAAAAATGGTAGAAATTTAGGTGGAAGGCCAAGGTTCCCAAGGTTTTAGATCATCTTTTCAATCACATGGCAATCAATTCTCTAATTCTCATTTCCCTAACCAATCATTGTATTCTCAAGGAAACTTAAGGAGTCCTGCTTTTAAGGAGAAAGTGTTGATTGCTCTAGGCACTCTAGAGGTGAACACTCAATTGCTTCATTCTCATTCTCAATCCATTGCTAAGCTAGAAACCCAGGTCGGGCAAATAGCTAGTACTTTGAATGCTAGAGAAAAAGGGAAGATGCCTTTAAATGCCCCACCAAAGCAACAATGTGTTGTGGAGACTCATTTCTCATCGAAAGGTCACACAATTGAGCATGTCAATGAGGTGACAACCTTGAGAAGTGGGAGAATTATTGATAACCAAGTAGGTATTCCCAATGAAGTGAGTGAACTGGTGCAACCCAAAGTTGACACCCGTCCCATTTCACATTTTATTCCTCCTTCATTGCATGTGCATACTCATCTTGTTGAGAAAGTTGGCAAAAATGAATTAAAAGATGAATTGAACAATGATTTGAAAAATGATTCTAAGAATTCTTGTGTTGAAGATTGTTTAAAGAAAGATTTTGAAAAAGAATTTTAGCCAAGAGCTCTATTTCCGGATGCCTTGAAAGGATCCATTTCGCTTGAAAAATAAAAGACAAAGACCAATGAAATTATTGATGTGTTTAGGCAAGTGAAGATTAATCTTCCGCTTTTGGATGCAATCAAATAAATTCCGGCTTATGCCAAATTTTTGAAAGATCTTTGCACCCAAAAGAGGAAGAACAAGAGCCAAGCACCAAGAAAAGTAGTCTTGACCGAGCAAGTGAGCTCTATTTTGCAACACAACACTTTCCCAAAGTTTAAAGACCCCGGTTTACTTACTACTTCTTGCGTCATCGGTGACCATGTCATTGATTAGGCTCTCTTAGATTTAGGAGCAAGAGTTAACCTTCTTCCATATTCAATATATGTTAAATTTGGCTTAGGAGACTTGAAACCGAGGTTAGTGGTTTTACAACTTGCCGACCAATCCATTAAAAAGCCCCGGGGTATCATTAAGGATGTTTTGATTAAGACCTGTTGATTTTGTTGTCATAGACACGGAACCGGTTCCGAATCTCAAGAGCCAAATTCCAGTTATCCTTAGCTGTCCCTTCTTGGCAACCGCAAATGCTAACATCAATTGTAGGACGGGGATAATGAAAATCTCATTTGGCCACATGAAGGTGAAGTTAAACATCTTTAATCCAACCCCGAATTCAATAGACAAGCATGAAGAAGTGTGTGTTGTTAAAAAATGCATAGCCAATGAATTTGATGAAGTTGAGTCTTTACTTGATAATGAACATTTCCATGGTTTGCCTACCAACAAGAATTCAAGGAAAGTTTTTGTGAAACCAAGTGTTCCAAGGGCATGGAAGCCCAAGGATTACATTGATAAAGGACCGTCAATTTCTTTTGAATAAAATCCAACAAGTTCTCTAGAGAACCATTTGTTGGGTGGGGTTCAAAGTGCTTTTCACCCCATCAAGGAGGGGATGCAAAGCAAGATATTT
This sequence comes from Cornus florida, assembly GCF_030987335.1. Taxonomy (NCBI): domain Eukaryota; kingdom Viridiplantae; phylum Streptophyta; class Magnoliopsida; order Cornales; family Cornaceae; genus Cornus; species Cornus florida. The sequence goes on along the minus strand of NW_026775571.1, from coordinate 25,735,095 downwards.
CATCCGGGCTAAAAGAGCCCAACATCTTGCTAGAGACGTTAAAGACTAGTGAATTCGTAGGGTTTACAACCCTATTCCTCCCTCACTTCTATTTTACCTTTCATTTCTTGCGTCGTCTAGATATATTCTGGGTTCATACACATTGCCAGGAACTGTGATTGGGAATGCATGCCTTGTCATGTTCAAATCAAGCATTTTGTGCCGGTTCGATCGATTTCGAAAGAGGTTCGATCGATCGAACATCCATCTCTGCATCCAATCATCTTTCAGTCCCATCGATTGAGAATTCTCTGCATATTTCAGCTCTCTGTGTATCGAGCGAACTTCAGTTCAGATCGATCCGAGTGCTCCAAAATCGATTGAGATTTTCCTCAGATCGATCTTCATTCTATACTTAGAAATTTTTTTTGAACCCATGAAAAAGGCCTCTCTGTGTATCGATCAAACTTATCTATAGGTTTTCACCTGTTAGATCGATCAAAGTATCTTCCAGATTGATCTTGGATTGATCGATCTGTATTCCTTTGTTGACTTTGACTTTGACTGACCTTTTGAATTTAATATCTCAAAAATACAAAAAATACAAAAAAAAAAAAAAAAAAAAAAAAAAGATTTTGAATTTTTATTTTATTCTTAAAAAAAAAAAAAAAAAATCCAAAAATATTTTAGTTTTAAGAAAATTTTCAAAATCCAAAAATATTTTTCCTTTCTTCTGTATTTTATTTAAAAAAAGATATATAAAATAATACTGTGTTGTTTTGAGGCTTAGATCGATCTGTATCCTTTCAAGATCGATCTATGTTCGATCGATCTGAGATCTTTCCAGATCAATCGAACTTGTCGGGTCCAGTCTTTAAAAATAAAACCCTAGGGTCATTTGGATCGATTTGACCATCGATCTCAAACCCTAGCTCCCTTTCGCCGCTGCAAACCTTCTTCCCAACCTCCAGCGAATCTCCGGCAAGTTTCCAGAGCTTTGAAACTTCCATCCTTGAACTCAAATCTCATCATCGTCTCCACTTCTCTTCTTAGATTAGGTAAGTTTTGAGTTTTATTGTTGATTTAGAGCTTCAATCTTGTGTTTTTCGTGCTTTCCATGCTAGATTTGAGCTTCCATGATAGATTTATTGTCATATATGACATTTTGAAGCATGTGTATATATATGTATATATATATCTACATATATTTATATATTTTGATTCCGATTTTGATATTGGGGGTCACGTGCCAAGATAAGTGACCATTGTTGAGTTGTTGATGTGTGAGAGGGCCTATGAGCTTGCTCGGGTACCTCCTATGTCATCTACATCACAGATCCATGACTTTTCAAATTTCTCACAACAGTTCGATCGATCGAATTTTTCTTTGATCGATCAGAGAGAGATCGATCTCACTCATATCCAGATCGATCCAACATGGATCGATCTCATATTTTTCTGATCGATCGAACATTATAGATTTGCAATTGCACTTCACACACCATCTTTTGTGTTCCATGCTACCTTATTTATGCCCAATGCCTGTATTTTCCACATTGGATGCATTCTATACTTACACTATTTAGTATGCTTCACTTAGTCACTGTTTACTTGGCTGCGTCATCACTTGCATAGATTCATGTACTTTATTCTGAGTTGTCTATCTTACTTGATGCACATGTTTATGTATACTGTGCTTCAATTCTCTATTATCTGTTACTGACTTCTATTGCCAGTATTTCTTTTCTGTTTTGTAGGCCATGGCACGGGTTAAGACAGTTACCCGTCAACAGTTTGAGAGGAGAGTTCGACAGAGTAAAGGAGCCCGCAGAGTCTTCTCATGCCCAGGATCCAGTTCCAGAGCAAGTTGAGCAGCCTGAGCAGTTAGAGGAGTATGAGGAGCTAGCTTCGGCTCAGTCTAACCGGTCTGCCTCTGCATCTTCATCCTATTCTGATAAGGCTGAGCATATACCTTCTCCTTCTCCACCACCGGCACAGCTAGGCTAGATCAGAGATCGACCTATCTTGAAGTTCAGACACCTTTCAGTGGCATATGAGTTAGTCTTCAACATTGCTTTCTTCTCTAAGTCGATTCTGACCCAGTCAGCTTTTGATGATATTGAGCAGTGCTGCATTTCAGCCATTCTGGCGTCAGTTACTTATCCTATTTACTCGCGGCTTGATCGGTTGTTCTTCCAGAACCTCCGGTCGGCCCCGAGTAATCTATTAGAGTTGCAGACTACCATCGATGGTTATCCCATCCGTATTACAGTTGATACATTGGCTACAGCTTCTCGGTGCCCACATGTTTGCCCTCTACGTCTTGATTATCCTGTTCTCAGGCGACCTTTTGATGCAAATATGGCCGTTGCCCTGACTGTCTATTACGTAGATGGCGAGACTTTCACCACCAGGACTTAACTGCCTGATGATCTCTGGTTCTTTGATTCGGTCCTATACCGATATGTATTTATGGCGGGCAATAAGATCCAAAGATGTTCAGACTTTCTGGCAACTCTTTATGCATTCTATACTAGGTAGTGGTTTTCTATTCCTGCACTCATCTGGAGTGTCATGATGAAGCTATATACAGATTATATCAGCAAGGCCAAGCCCAAGTGGACCAAGTTCCTTCCATTTGCACATCTTATTACACAGATCCTCAGGGACCAGCGCTACCCTTTCCATCCACAGGAGCGAACTGAGTTAGGGGCTTGCCACTACGGTAAGAAGGATTGGAACAAGAGCTACAATGTTCTTATCAAAAGCTTAGAGGAGGAGGCTATTTTAGCAGCAGAGGAGGCTGTAGAGGCTAAGGAGGCAGAGATGGCAGTAGCAGCAGGTGATGATCTAGCAGACGCATCGGCGGCTGCAGCACATATGGATATAGACCTGGAGCAACAGCCTCTCGAGGAGTTATGACATCACTCTCTAGTTGGGTCGCCAGTTCATTTCTAGGAGTAGGATCAGGATGTACCACAGTTTCATGATCCAGTTATCCCTGATGCTCTAGTTCTGACACCTGGCCTAGGAGAACGTGTCCAGGCATTGGAGGATGCAGTAGTCTCCCTTATAGCAGATATTTTTACTCTCCGTATAGATGTCTTAGCTGCGCTGCGTGACTTATGCAGAGATATTCGGGGATCATGCCCCGCTCGCCCTACCTCCTTTGCCTGATCTTTTTATCTCTCTTTTATCTGTTATATATATTTGTGATATCTGACTGTTCTTTTGATACTGATATGATATTTTTGCGGCCAATCTGTCGGCCCAGACACTCTGATGTACCATATACTGTTTATTATTTTTCTTTCTATATATGTTATCTTTTGGATGTCATATCTTTATATTGATATATCTTTCTGTGATTGACTCCATTATCAGGTGCATCCTAGTGACTTCAATAAGAGAGAGTGCTACCCAAATTTTTATTTCAGGACCACTCTTATTCATCTCTCCTTAGTTCATTTATTGTCCCATTTACACTTGCATGTGCACTGTTATTATCCCTTTGTTATCTGATGAGTTTTATCCAAGTGCCATCTTTTCAGGATCACAGTCAATTCCAAGTTTTGGAGGGGGGGTTTATACCACCCACTTTGGATATTTGTGTCCCCGCCATTCTTTGCCTTAGTTGCACTGGTATACTCTTTCCTTTTCTTCTCTTTGCACATTAAGGACATTATGCCATTTAAGTTTGGGGGTAATTGATGTTAATTGCAGTGTTTAGTTTCAATTCAAAATTTTACGCATGACTTGTGTATTTGAGGGATTTTCTATGATTGGTCCATAACTAGCTGTGATTTTAATCTTTTGAGGACTATATTGCTTAAAATTTAAAAATTACTTGACTTGATAGTCCAATACTCCTAAATGGCATCCACAAGGCATACAAGCTCAGATGCACATTAGCATTCATTTGTGGGGTACATGCTTTGTTGATTATTGAATTGGTTATATCCCAATTGAGCTAGTAGTGCATTGAAAGCTTTCATTTTGATAAAGGTGGATAACAAACCCTATTCATTGAGTAGCCAGGATTCTAGCCTCATCAAGCACTAAACTTCTCGCGCCGAAAGGTGGAGGGCCCAAACTCTAGGTTAATACTTGAAAAAAAGAAAAAAGAAAAAGAAAAAGAAGTTGCAAAAGTAATAAAAAGTGAGGACTTCTCCCAAAAGGTGAGAAGTGAAAAATGATCAGATGGAGGTTGTCTTAATTTGTAGCCTAGTTGATTTGAGCTTGTAAGTCTTTAAGGGTGTTTGAACACTTAATGCCCTAAAGCCGTCCGGTTTGGGAGTCATTGACCTAACGCTCGACCTCATGCATTGCTAGAAAGCTTAATAGATCAACACATTGCACCATGCTTCCATCTTTGATCCTTTAGGATAGTAAAAAAAAAAAAAAAAAAATTAAGTGAAAAGAATAAGCACACCTAGATGAATAAAACTTTAATAAAAGGTCCACTATTTGTCTTTATGATCGGTATTAGATTTGTGTGCTAGTTTGAAGGTAAGGATGTGATCATTTCTTTAGTTGGCTAAGATAGCAACATATTTGATGACGGTACACTTAAAAAGAATTCTAGAGTTGTTTTGATTTCCAAGATCATTTTCTTAATGTATGGAGGACCATACTTGCTTGCTTGATATTGAAATTTTGAGAGATTGCTTGGAAATGGTTGAAAAATTGCATACTTGAGGTAGTTCTCTCCCAATGCTTGTTTGCAATATTGGTGCCACTTTTATGATAATAAGCTTAATGTTTGTGGGTATCATTTTTGGAAACCCTCACGAGACTTCTCTCCTCCACTAGGGGTAACCTAGGGGTTTAAAAGGCTTGTTGCATATGCTAAATGCAATCGTGTTCCCTACGAAAGTGGCGTTATCCTTTCATTACTTTCTAGTTCATAGTTGTATAGTTGTCCATTTCATTCCTTTACTTCGTAGTTCATTGCTGGGGACTAGCAATATTTAAGTTTGGAGGTGTGATGAGCGCTGAAAAGTGCGCATTTAAACCTCTTAAGCTTAGGTATTCTAGGACCTTTCTCTATTTTATTTTTCCGTCTTAGACTAATTTCATGTTATTACCCTTTTTAGGCACTTATCGCAAAAATAAGTTAATTCAACCAAATAAGAGGTTAAAAGAAGTAATTTCAAGCTGAATCGAAGAAAGGAGCAAAGTGGAAGCAAAGTGTGGAAAAACAACCAGTTCGATCGATCTCAACATTCCTTCGATCGATCAGAGAAAGATCGATCTGGCCTCATCAAGATAGATCCAAGCAATTGTCCTTATCTAAAAGATCTCACCATCTTCGATCGATCCAACCTTTCTCAGATCGATCGAAATTATTTAATTTTATCCACACCTACCACCCCACCTACCACTCTTGTCTTTTCCCAAAATATCCCAAAATATCTCAGAGATTTATCTTTATTCAAAAAGGTGCCACCAAGGATGATCGATCTCTGCAGCATTCGATGGATCTCACCTAAGTTTGATCGATCTCACCACAGTTCGATCGATCGAACCTCCTCAGGTCTGAATTAAAAAAAATTCCAGCTCATTAAAAGTTAGCTCATGGTGCAATCATTGCAAAGGCCTTAGTGCACGAGTCCAGACCATTGGGTGTGACACTTGAGCCTCCTATATAAGGATTTGGAGCCATTTTAAGAGCAAGATTAAACATTCATCATACTTATACATCTCATATCTTATATCTTATAGAGGAGGCTGGAGACTAGGGAGCTTTTACACATCTTTGGGAGTTCTTCCATTCTTCTAGGGTTTCCATCAAGAAAGAGGTCATTCCTACCATGGAGATAGCCCTTGAGGGTTGGATGACTACTTTAATGAGTGGCTAGACATCTACTTGGGGCTAGAGTAGCCCCTAAGTTTGCTTCCTAGACCTAGTATTTTGTATATTTTTGGGGATTTACTTGTAACAAATGTTTTGATCTTGGATTTATATATATATCTTGTGGTTTTTACTTGATGTGTATGGATTAATGCTTTTAATTGATTGTGTATTTCTAATCATATGTCTATGTATGCTAGAATGGATGATTCATATGCTTTTCTCTAGATTTAATGGAATTTATGCATGGATGAAGTTAATCTAGTGATGATCAAAACATAGTGCTTAATTGAACACTCTAATAATTTATTTGATGGTTCACACTTGTTTCTTGATGGATTGTGCCACACCTTTAGCTTACTTAGTTTAATTTCCATGTCTTTAGTGTAGATGTAGTGTAGTTGCTTTGGATTCATAGATAGGTGGAGAATCTATTCTTGTTCCTTAGTGTTCCATACTTATGAATACAAAGGGTGTATGCTTCTAGATAGTTGTGTGTGCATAAATTGTGATTTCATTAAATGGATTTTGGTCTCATTTAATTGGTTGTGCTTTCCATTGAGTTGGCTAGACAATCTATACTTATTTGCCATCCATGGCTAGTTTCAATTAATGTCACACACATAAACAAGTTACAATTCAATTTTCCCATTGATATATAATTACTAGTGTCTAGTAAAGTCAAGCTTAGTGGTGAGCTCTAGTACCCTAAGTCCTCTCCTCTATATCTTTTTCCCTACTTTCTAAATTGTTACCTTTTACTTGCTTTAATTTGAATTACATTGTAGTTTAATCAACCAAACAAATCATCTTTTGATCATTTGACCTACAATCCCTTGGGACGATCCCTACTTATCCTAGCTATATTTTTAGTTAGAGGTAGTAGTGGCTTTTATAAATTTAAAACTTGTCCACATTGTACACTCACATTTTTAGCACATTTTTAGCCTTTGGTCTGATGACACACCAACTAATAATGGTGATAAAACAAATAGGGCATATGTGCCACAAGCACCTGGTCTTCTCCACAACTGCAATTGAGGGATCACTTCATTTCCAACTCATATACATCCCCTTGTTGCTTTCAATTTCCACGATCTGATGCAACCCACTTGGAGATCAAACCAGCTATGATCCAAATGCTTCCAACTTTCCATGGGTTTGCTACTGAAGATCCTTATAAGCACATAGATGAATTTCTGGAATTGTGTTCAACTACCAAATTGTCCACTCTCTCTGATAATGCTTTTAGGATGAGACTCTTCCAATTTTCTCTCAAAGACAAAGCTAGAACTTGGTTGCACTCCCTACCTCATAATTCCACAAGCACATGGGATAAGTTGTAGCAAGAGTTCTTAAAAAAATACTACATTGTGGGTAAAACCACACAAATGAGAAAAGAGATCATTGCGTTCTCCCAAATCCTCGGTGAACAACTTCATGATACTTGGGAGAGATACAATGATATTTTAAGAAAGTGTCCATACCATAATATTGCTAAATGGCATTTGGTGCAAATCTTCTATGATAGATTACATGATCCACATAGAAATATGGTAGATGCTTCTAGTAATGGTGGTTTTTTGCATAAGAGCCCAAATGACGCTTGGGAACTATTTGAGACCCTAAGTGAAAATTATGTTCAACATACTTATTCCTCTAGGTTTAAATCCACTCCTGGTATCCATCAGGTTGAAAGTTGGTATAAAGGCGAGAAAACTAGAGAGATAGCCACTCAAATGGAAGTGTTGAATTGAAAGTTTGACTAAGTCTTATCAGCTATCAGTACTCTTAGTTTTTCTTTGCACTCCTCCTTACCAAAGGAGGTGTGTTTTGTCTGCTTTAGTCCATCTCATTATGCTGCCAGTTGTCCTTTCTTGGGTCATTCTTTTGAAAATCCATAAGTGCAAACCAATGCTGCATTTTTAGTTCGGGTTACAATTAAAATTCCAATACTTATAACCCTGGCTAGAGAGATCATTCCAATATATCTTGGCAGAATCAAAGCTAGGGCAATACTATTCCCCAATCTCAGGGATCGTACCATAATTCATCTAATCCTCTGTAAAGTAATTCTTTCAATCCATCTTCCATCTACTATCCACCTCAATTTAGACACCAAGCTAATCCAGATACTCCTCCTCCTAAGTACTTATCTGGATTTGAAGAGAATGTTTTGGCTACAATTAATGACTTTAATTCCACCATTCAATCGGTACGTTCCCATTCTCAATTTATAGCTAAGATAGAGACTCAAGTGTTGACTCAAAAAGAGGAAAGAACAATGCCAGGTCAGCTAATTGCAAATCCAAAAAGGCAAACTTACATGAATGATGAGACTACTTTTTCAATTTCTCATCATGAGGTTAGTGCCATCACTACTTTGAGGAGTGGAAAGATCATTGATAATCAAGTTGAGGAAAAAGAGGTAGAAAAGAGAGGCGTATGATTCCTATCAATCCCATTTTTCCAAATCCACATCCCACAGATGTTCCCTCACATCCTACTCCATCAAGCTCCAACTGAGTTGAAAGTAGTCACTTCTTCATCTACTCCCAACCTTGAGACAACTTATGAGTCAAGAACCCCTTTTGCTGAACGTCTCAAGGGACCTTTTACTTTGGTAAGTAAGGAGAGAAAATCCAAGACATGATGGATGTCTTCAAACATAAAAGTCAATATTCCTCTCCTAAATGCTATCAATTAGATCCATGCCTATGCTAAATTTTTGAAAGACTTGTGAACTCAAAAGAGAAAATCAAAAAGCCAAGTCTCTAAGAAAATTTATCTCACTGAGCAAATCAGTGCAATCATTTAGTATAGCACTCCTTGTAAGTTCAAAGATCCTGGTGCTTCTACCATTTCGTGCATCATTGGAAATAATGGGATAGATCGAGCACTTCTTGATCTTAGAGCGAGTGTCAATCTTCTTCCTTACTCAGTGTATGAGCAATTAGGCTTGGGAAAGCTTAAACCCACGTCAATGGTGTTGCAACTTGTTGATTGATCTATGAAGTAACCACGTGGGATCATTGAAGATGTTCTCATTAAAGTGGATAAGTTTAATTTTTCGGTTGGCTTTCTTGTCCTGGATACAGAACTTGTCTATAATCCCAATCGATGTACTCCCATGGTCCTCGGTCGTCCATTCTTGGCTACAGCGAATCACAACATTAACTTTAGGACTGGGGCTATGGATATTTGTTTTGGGAACATGAAACTCAAATTAAACATCTTCAATGCCACTCCATATTCCTCAAAGAAAGATGAGTGCTTCTTTCTTGATGTCATTGATGGGATTTAGTCATCATCTTTCCAACAAAAGATCTTTCTCTGTAATACCCCTAACTTTAAAGGGATAGTCTCGGTATTTTATTAATTGTTTTAATTGTTTTTAATTATTTATTTGATTTCTTGACTATTTGTTTAATTATTTATTTAATTGTTTGTTTGAATTAATTGATTATGTGTTTATTTGAAATACTTTTCTAGTTGAATTGTACGATAGATAATGTGTTTTGTTTGCTTAAATATTAGGTGTTTCCTTGTAATTAATTGTTAGGAATTAAATGATTTAAATGGTTACTTTATTTTATTTTTATTTTAATATTTATGGATAGTAGTCAAGGACCAAACCCATGAGCAACATGAACTATTTGGATAGGAGATTAAAAGGGTACAAATAGTTACCTATGGATTGGTGGTACATATATATATGGGTATATATGTATATATAAGGAGAATATAATAATTATTATCATTAATGTTAATAGTTAGTAATATTTATTATTATAGTTAGTATAACTATATATATGTATAGTTATAAAATATATAGTATATTTATACATATGAAGTCACGTATTGACATAGTTATATATATTTATATTTCATATTTTTCCTTTTCTTTTATTAATTTACCTTATAAGCAGACTTGTGCCATAATAAGGATTAGGGTTTAGTATAGCCTATATAACTTTAAGTCTGTAGAAAAGGCGGGCTGTTATAACTATTACGTGATATTATATTATATACATAGAGAGAGAGAACATCAGAGGGAGAAACCAAGAGGAGAAAATAGAGAGCTTGGCCAAAAGGAGGAGGCCGAACCTTAGGAGGAAGAAGGAGAGTTTTGTTCACGGCTGGAAACAAACATAGAAGAAGGGAGTTTAAGGTTTTCGTTCTGAAACCTTGAAGACAAGTTCTTCTCTTACTCTTTTCCTTTGATCTATATTTCTATACATGCCTAGGAGATTCCAGGAAACTTAAACAATTAAAACTGAATAATTATGCATGCTTAATCGGACTAAAACAGAGGGTTTTTTTTTTATTTTAGTTTCATATTCTTGTTTTGAATGATTCTTGGATTTTTGATGCACGAAATGTTGTTTAAGTTAAATTTTTGCATGTTAAAACACTTAAAATAATTTAGTATGTATGTATGGGACTTAGATTGGAGTTTAGGACCCTTAACTATGGAGTTTTTAGGGTTTACAGAGGCTGAACCAACGAATAAGACAAAGTCCAAGCGAACCGAGCCGACTCAGTTGCTAACCCAGCCGACTCGGTTGGAACTGAGTTGACTGAGTTGGGGGCCTCGGGACGAACAGAGCTGACTCGGTTGGTAACCGAGCCGACTTGATTGTAACTGAGCCGACTCGGTTGGGCTGCGACTTGGGTTTTTGAGTTTTAATGCTAGAATTGTTTTAAACTGGATTTAATCCTTATAAATGGGTTTAATGGACTTAGGAAGATCCCAGAATGCATAATATACCTATATTTGCTAAGGAGGTGGATAGTTCGGAAGTTAAATAACCTATATATTGTCTAAATTGGATGAAAGGATTAATTTAATTGCGTTAACAATTGAAATTAATGTTTAAATGGTTTTAAACAATGTTTATAAAACTTTATATTGTTTATCTAAGATGTAGGTTAATTACTTGGAAGGTAAATTAGCTACATGCTATTTAAACTGTTGTATTACTTAAATAAATGCAATATTTATATGTATGATGTGTATCATATTATCTCTGGATGAATCGATGTATTATTATTCTGTTGCATCATTTATTGGACTGTATGGTTTAATGCACTGGTATGGAATGGTGGCATTCTAGGGACGGATTAACCAAAGAAGTTAAGTCCTACCTATTTATTTATAAGGGAATGGATTAACCATAGAGTTAAGTCCTCCTTATTCATGTGAGGCCATTATATCAGATGGATGACATTTGTTTTATGCTTATGAATTATATATATATGATTATGGTACCATGATATGAACTTGAGTCCCAGGATTATGGTTAGGGTGCGTATATCACTAGGGATATGTAGCTAGATATAGGTGTAGTTGTGTACCCTAGTAGGTCTAGCTACTCATGCCCACTATATATACATTTTGTATGTTGCCTATTATTCAGGTTAAGACAACTCTATATACTAGTGAGGTTCCTATAGTGTGTATTTATATATATACGGACTACTAGTTATTGTTGGATTGATTAGGATGTATATATGTATCGGGTCTCTGTTTGGATTGTAGTAGAGTAGAACTTGTTCGTGAGCTTGACCGACTATTATTTTTCAGGTATTCGACAGTTCCAGTCTTAGAGCTTATTCGTGCCGAGCGGAGACAGTTATTCACTCTACCGACTACGTATGACTCTTCTTTATGTTTTAGTTTTGGATTTGTTTTCAGTTCAGTTATTTTTCTAGTTGGGATATTATTAGGGATCCACTAGATGGATTTCCGAGTTGTAATGATATTGGAGGTTTTTGATATTTTTCATTTGGAGGATTATTTATTATTTAACTTAAAGATTTATTATTTAGTTTATCTTTCTGGTTATTTATTTGTTTTAATTTCTTTTGTACTCAATGTTTGTTTATTACTTAATTGTTTGATATCCCTCAGGTTTGGGCTTGGGCCTGATCAACCCATGTCTCAGATCTGAAGGGTATCATATCCTTCTTTGATTTTGAATCTTTCTAATCCTACTTATGAGTCTTCTCACAAACTTGAGCCTAAGCTACCACCGGATAAGCTTGAGTATTCTTTCTTGGGTCTTAATGGAACCACATTGGTTCCTCCTGTTCTGAATATCATAATCACCCATAGGACTGGTTTTGGGATGAGGGAGGTAGTTGAATTATTGGATATAGGCTAAGGAGTGGTATATTGTTGAGCTATCGACGTTAAACTTAGCATGCTGTCGAATGCTGTCGAGCTATCGACGTTAAACTTAGCACTTGTAGATTTGTACTTTAGTTTAATTTATTTTATTTTATTTTTCTTTTTCTTCGATTTATTTTGTTTTCTAACTTTTTAGTTTATTTGTGTATTTTTCTTTTATTTTTAGTTTATGTTTGTTTTAAAAATAAAAAAAAAAACAAAGAAGAAAAAATTTGACTTGTGCATAATGATATATATCTATTTTACTCCATATATTTGGTACTCTGATGTGTGTTGGAGTGTGATTGTTTTGTCAGGTACTAAGGACCAAGTTTGGGGGTAAGAAACCTATTTTTGCCCTTCTGTGCTATAATTCACGACCTTTGCTGGTTCTGCGTATTTGGTAATATCTTTCTAACTCTACATTTGTTTTCACAGAGTGAGGACAATGTGCACATTAAGTTTGGGGGTAAGGCAGTGTCCTTCTTTCAAAATTTTAATATTGATATATTGTGCACAAGATGATGCAATTTAACTGTTTAAGCATGATTTTAAGTCTGTTGATTGTTGTGATGTCTATATGCAGTCTTATATTGGTTAAAGATGGCTTGTATACCAAATTCATGTTAAAAGGGAATTTTTGATAATTTTTGAAATCAGTTGGTGGCCTATGGTCCACTTTATCAACATGATTATCGTTTGATGATTGAGATCTTTGAAATACTTCACTTTGCACATATTCACACTTGCATGAATTCTATGGGGTATAAACTGGAAGTCTTGTTTTCTTTTGTGATAGACTGAGATGAGTAGGTGAATTTGATGATTTTGATAACCAAGGTATAAAAAAAATATAGGCAGGAAAGAAAGAATTGGTATGTATACAATAAATGAAAAAAAATATTCTTCACTAATGTGAAAAAAAAGTGAAGAAAAGAAGTAGAAAAGGGTCAAGTTTAGGTCTCTATATACCTAGATTGCTTGAGCAATTAAGTCCTTAGGGGTGTGTTTTGACACCCAATGCCCTAAAACCATCTGGTTTGGGAGTCATTGGCTGAAAGCTTGTTACATAAGGGGTTTAGGTTGCCCAGATTATTTGAATAATGAGGTCCGAAGGGGTGCCTTATCACTTAATGCCCTAAAACCATCTGGTTTTGGAGTCATTGGCCGAAAGATCGTTATATGGGTGATTTAGAAAGCTTAATAGACTTGAGCATTGCACAGTATCCTTTTTGAAAAATGCATACTTGAAGAAAATAAAAAAAAAAATACCCTGGGAATTGGAGTTTGAAAAGTTTGCCTATAAATTGAGGGATAGCAGGGAATGAATATAAGTATGAATAGAGTTCACTATAAAAAGGATTTTGGGGATTGAGATTGTTGAATAAATGATTAAACTGACATGTGGGGACCATGGTTACTAAATTGAGATTGAAGGTTTGAAATTTTTCCTGATTAATATGACTTATTATACTTGTTGTAATTGACTGACTGATGCATTGCTGGGACATTATGATATGAAAATAGGTTTAAATGAGCTTATCATGCAATTAAGACACTGATTTGAGAAGTTTGTGGGTATCTTCACTGAAAACCCTTACGAGACTACAACTGGCCCACTAGGGGTAACCTAGAGGTTTAAAGACTTGTTGAATAGGCTAAATGCAACTGTGATTTCCACGAGAGTGGCTTTTTAGTTATGTATTGCTAAGGGACTAGCAATATATAAGTTTGGGGGTGTGATGAGCGCTAAATATTACATATTCGAGCCCTTAAATATACGTATGTTAAGACCTAAAGTGATACTTCTATCCATTGTTAGACTGATTTTTGTGTATTTCGAGTTTTTAGGTACTTTCCCAAAGAAACAGTTAAAACTGGGCTTTTATGATGAAAAGAATGATAAAGAAGTTAATCGAGTCGTTGTTGGTCATTCAAAGCAAGCCGAGAGTTAAAATGGTGAATTTTAGGGAGTTTCAAGTTTAGAAGCTTAAGCCTCAGTTCTATGGCTCGAGCTGAGCAGAAAAAGACAAGAAATTCCAAAAGTAAGAAAGCTTGAGCCAAACCAAAAGGTGTTCGACCCTTTGCCTAAGAGCTCGAGCACATAATCCGTCGAAATTGAAAAGTTGATCCAAGCTCCTAGGACTTCGTGCCAAGCCTCAGGGATCGAGCACTAACACCTAGAGATTGAGCCCACAGCCCCAGAGCTCGAGCCCAATACCTTAGGATCGAGAACCATTAATAAAAAGATGTTTCAGACAAATTTTGCTCCCAGAGCTCGAGCCCAAGTGTGATACCCCCGGATTTCTAGATGCGGGTTGGCCAGGCCCATGCCCGAACACTCGAGGATATCAAAAACAAATCGGTAATAATCGAATACAGAATACAAATATGAAAATAAGAATAACTAAAATGCTGATAAGAAACTAAAATGATAAATAAATCCTCAGAATAAATTTCCATTAATAAATTCTTCTGATACAAGTAATCCTCCAATTTATACAACTCGGGAATCAATACAATGTGGACCCCTGGAAAACCAAAACTGAATAATCAATGGTCTACAATTAGATATTAAATCATAAAGGAAACTCCTATGTAGACAATCCAGAAGAATGAAGTAGATGATCCCTACTCAGCACGAACAATCTTTACTCTTGACAAACACTTGAAAAATAATGGTGGGTCAGGCCCATAAACAAGTTCTACACTACTACAGTCCAAGCAGAGATCCGATACACGTTTACATCCTAGTTAATTCAACAATAACTAATAATCCGTATATATATATAGATACACACTATAGGAAGCTCACTGGACTATAGGTCTGTCTCAACCTGAATAGAAGGCAACATGCAAATCGCATATAAAGTGGGCATGAATACCTAGACCTACCAGGACACCCAGATATCTACTATATCCAGTTATTTATCCTTGGCAATATACGCACCCTAACTATGATCCCGAGACTCAAGCTCATATCATGGCTTATAACTATATATCTATAAAATCCATCCTTTTCCAGAATATAAAATAAACATCCGGTATGTTATCCAACTGATTCAGTTGACCTGACATGAATATATGTAGGATTTAACATTTGTTTGTTAATCCATTCCGTTACATGAATAGGTAGGACTTAACGTTTTTAGTTAATCCGTCCCTAATATGCCACTGTCTAATACCCGTCCACAAAATGCAAATGATCCATAAATGATGTAACAATTATAATATTAACATCAAATAGAAATCAGATACATACATGATCATATTATGGAACCAATATATGATTAAAATCATATAACATCCGTATTCATTGCTAAGTTATTTTTAAGCAATTAATTCCTCCCTTCCATCCAATAATTGATGAAGAAATATATTAATACATCAATTAAATCTAGAAATCAGCATACTCAACATTAGATAAATACATGACTAAATTATACTGATAATCCATGACTTAAATTATTTAACATCCATTTAAATTGCTAGATTAATAATACACAATTTCATCCTTCGTTAATAGAAAGATTTATTTAAAACATTATATTGTTCATATCCATGACAAATTAACATAAATTATACATTCGGGAAAATAATTATGCGAATTTAAATCATTCCAACCATCTATTACAACCTAGGTATGTTTTAAACCCTTCTGTAATCCAAAAACCAAGCCCGAACATGCCCTAACCAAAAGTCTAGCATGGGAGTCGCCTCCCTCACAAAGGGAGCCACCTCCCACATGCATAGAGCCGGCTCTATTCCAATGGAGCCGCCTCCATTCAAATGGAGCTGCCTCCACTCTTGTTATTCTCCATTTTTTTCGTCTCTGGCGAGTTCTAATCCCTCTGTACTCCATTGTTAATGGTCCCAAGGGTCTAAATCTTGTCCCACATCATCCCAATAATATATATAAAGTTGATATGCATCTTAAACATAACTCAAATCAAGTTTATATGCAAGAAAATTCAAGATTTAATCAAGAACACATACCAACAATTAAATTAGTTTTTGGTTCAATACAAGCATGCATATAAAGTTAATTTAACCTTTGATTGATCCTAAAATTAACCTAAGCATACATAGAATACGAATCTAAGGGAGATAGTAGGAGAAGAACTTGCCTTTAAGGATTTCGGATTGAAACCTTAACCCACCTTCTTCTTCCTTGATTCCAGTTACCTAGGTTGCCGTCGTCATCCTCTGCAGGTTGGTCTACACCCACATGAGCAACCCTCACACTTCCTTCTCGGGCTCGGCCTCCCTTATTTGGCCGCACCTGTATTCTCTCTCTCAACTCTTTGTCTTTTCAAAGACGTGAATAGGGTTTCTAAACCCTTCGCAAACATAAGGCATATATACATATATGCCAAATACTAAAACCCTAATCCTAATTATACCCTAAGATTAATACAATAAAAGGAAAATGAAAATAAAATAAAAATAAAAATAAAAATACATATACTAAGTCCGATAAAACGTGGCTATATATACATATATAATATATAATTATAACTATATATATATATATATATCACTAACTATCATAATTTTACTATTAGTAATAAATAAATACTAATAATAATAATAAAACTATCCTTACATATATATACCCATATATATATATATACAACCATCAATGGATAATTATCCTACCCATCTAGCCTCCTATCCAAGTAGTCCATAGGACCCATTGGGTAGTCCATTACTACTATCCAAATCTAACTCCTTTTTAAATTAAAATAAAAATAAAAATAAAATAATTAATCATTTAAAACTAACCAATAATTTTCAAGAAACTTCGCACAATTACACAAGCAATTCTCACACTATCAATCAATTAAAACACACAATTGAATCACATATTTCAAATAAATAATTAATCAAATAAACTCATAGCCACATAAGCACATAGCCACATAATCAATTAAAAATGCACATAAAATAAATAATTAAATTCCAATTATATTATTTTAAAAATTAGGGGTATTACATTCTTCCCCCATAATGAAAGGAATTCCGCTCTCGGAATTCACGAAACTCTGAATTCTTTTCTTTTAAATTCATTTCTGTTCCATTGTGGACTCTGCCTCTGTGTATGGGCTCCACTGAATTCCAAATTCTCATGGAAAATATATGGTTCCTATATTTAGGAAACACAAAAATATATTACACATATGTTGTACTTAACAACAACTCATTCTTACCCAATATTTATACAAGGGTACAAATCCATATTCCTCCAAGTTCCATAGCATAGACTCGCAAAACTTCTATGCACCCAACACTAACATTTTAGTAATGCTAATCTATAGGCTACCGCCTCAGTGGATAAACACAATTCTCGAAAAATCAATGTAATAAGTAAAACTAACCTTCCTCGAAAAATTGCCTTGCCTCCTATATGGAAGGCATCACAAGCAAACTACTTCCTGATAGAAAATTCTAGTATACGAGTTCGACTATTTACATAAATCTGTTGCGGCCTCCAAACTGTGCGCAACCCACGATAAAAGAGAGTTGTTACCTCCATCATATCCTTAAATGAAGTCAAGTTCTGATAGTACAACCATTGCTTCCATGCCAAACCAAACAAATAAGAGGTCTGCACCATGTAATATACAAAACCTCAAACCAATTCACACAGTCCTCCTTGTGCCAACAATATGATAGACAAAAATCTGAAAAGCGAAGTAAACACTTCCAATTGTCCATGAAAACCTAGGATATATGTCCCAATCATATCCTCTATTATCAAATATAATTTCTCGATCAATTCCTTCCCTTAAAGATATGAAGCATAGCTGCTGCTCTAAAATATTCAAAAAAATCCTCCTTCTAGATTGCACTTTTCATCCACTATAATGGATAACCACATGTTATAACTCCGTTATCAGTGCAATATAGAACTGATATGAAGCTCTAAAGTGAACACTACTAGAATTAATGTCCACAAGCGAACTTTCTCAATCCACCACTCTTAATCCATATGGAATTAAAAATCCAATCAATGTCGATAATTTCTACCAATCATCTACTCTTGATTAGTCCTGCTCCCATTTGTTATTATGGAATGAAGGGCCTTGGCATGCCTAATGGTACTTGAATGTGGTCATGATGGTGCACATTAGGGTGGAGGATACCTTGTTGGTCTATGTGTCCTAGGTCCTCCACATGGTCCTCATTATGTTCCTCTATTGATGAAATGGAATGATGAGAGCTACCCCTATCTTTAGGATTGCAAACAATGGATTCAAGATTCAAATTAAGTGGAACAAGAGTAGGATTTAATAGCATACGACCATGCATGCATTATCAAAGCAAATAAACAAACAACAAGCATAAAACAAACACTTCCCCTCTGCAACAAATCAATCAACAAACCTCCACAAAGATTTATCCCATACTCCCATGCTTTGAACAATATGCAAGAAAAGTAATTTGCCTTCATGTAGGCTCACGATTTATCTAACAATTTAAAGACTTGCCTCCGCGCGAGCCGACGATCTAACTAGAGAAAGAGTTAGAAAAGCTCACAAAGGGTCCTTAAACAACTTCAAATTAGTTTCAATTTTTGCCATGCTTTGCTTTGGAATTTTTATATTTTTAGCTTTTTGCACTTTTGCTTAGCTTAGCTTGCCTCTTTGCTTTTGAATTTCCCTTTGCTTCACTCCCTTGGCTCAATGCACCTAGCCAATCAAGAACAAACACAATAAGTAACCAAAATAAAATAAAAATAAAAATAAGATCAAAAGAGTACTAATTCTTAATTGATTTCCAAAATACGACGGTGCCAAATCCCCGGCAACGACACCAAAACTTGGCATCGCCTTAAGCACAAGTTGCAAAAAGAGTGTAGTGTGGCCAAGTTAAAATTTAGAGATTGCTATAACCACTTCTAACTATATATATAGCTAGGGTGAGTAGGGATCGTCCCAAGGGAAATGGAGTGTATTTAGCTTGGAAATCAATGTTGGATTAGTAGGTTGAGTGATCAAAGATGTTTTGATTGATTAATTAAACTAAAATGTAAACTAAATAGATGCAAGGTAAAACAATTGAAGTAGAATGAAATGTAGAGAATATAAGGGAAGGATCTTGGGACTTAGAGGTCACCACTAAATATCACCTTCCTAGACACTCAATGTTTAATAGATAATGGGGATTATATGTTGCAATACAAGTGTGTGTCATTGATTGAATCAACAAGCATGGATGACTAAGTAAGTATACATTATCTAGCCATACTAGTGAATAACACAACATATCAAATTAAGCCATTGTTCTTTCCTTTAAGTCCACAATCAATGCACCTCATCAAATTAGAGAAATGGACTACTTGCATTCATAAGTATGGAACATCAACCAACAAGCATAGATTGTCCACCTAGTTAAGAAAGTAAGGCAGCTACACTACAACTAAGGTAATGACATTAAGATTAAACTAATTAAACTAAGGGTGTGGCACAATCCATCAAGAAATAAGTATGAACCATCAAATAAACATCAAGAGTATTCCATTTAAGCACCATGCCTTGACCATCACTAGATTCATAGTATGAACACACGTAGACATACATCAATGTTATAAAACCTAGAGATAAACAAATGAACATCTATTCTAGCATACATAGACATATGAATAGAATGAAATGATCAATTGGAAGCATTAAACTACACAAATCATTGTAGAAACAAGATTCATATATATATCAAATGTCAAGACAAGAACTATAACACAAATCACCTTAAATTACAAAACATCAAAGTCTAAGAGGCATGCTTAGGGCTATCTCTAGCCCCAAGAGAATGGTTTAGCCACTCATTAATGTAGTCATCCAACCCTCAAGGGCTATCTCCATGGTAGAAATGATCTTCTTCTCTTTGATAGAAACCCTAGATAAGTGGAATAATTCTCCCAAATGGTGTGTATCTCTTCTAATATGTAGACTCCTCTAACCTTTCTTGTGTATGGTTCCTCTCTAAAATGTTTCATGTAAAATGGCCCAAAATCCTTATACAGTTAGCTCAAATGTCACACCCAATGGTCAGACCTCGTGCACTAGGACCTCCAAATGATTGCACCACGAGCACACCTTTTAATTGGCTGGAACTCTATTTTTCTCGCACTTGAGGAGGTTTGATCGGTCACAAGGATGGTTTGGTCGATAGAACTATGGCGGCGCCTTTTTAGAATAATGACAAAATCGAGATGTTTTTGGGATATTTTGGGAAAAGGACAGAAGTGGTAAGCAGGGATAAGATAAAAAATGTCCGATCGATCGAAGGAATGTTGGATTGATTGAGGAGGGAAATTTCTTGCGGATAAGGACAAAAGGCTCAATCCATCTTGGCATGGTTGGAACGATCACTGTGAGATCGATTAGAGCTTGGTTCGATCGATCGAAGAATTCTGCTTTCCACCACTTTACTTCCACTTGGCTCATTTCTTCCACTAAGCTTGAGATTGCATCTTTTGTGCTCTAATTCAGATGAATTGACTTATTTTGGGGATAAGTTCTTGAAAAAGAAAATAACACAAAATTATAGTAAACAGAAAAATAAGATAGAATAAGGTCCTAGAACATTTAAGCTTAAGGGGTTTAAATGCGTACTTTTCAGCGCTTATCACACCCCCAAACTTAAATATTGCTAGTCCTTAGCAATGAACTATAAAGTAAAGAAAAAAATGAGTAACTAAATAACTATGACTAGAAAGTAATAAATGTATAACACCACTTTCATAGGGAACACGATTGCATTTACCATATGCAGCAAACCTTTTAAACCCCTAGATTACCCCTAGTGGACGAGTGAAGTTTCATGAGGGTTTCTAGAAATGATACCCATAAACATTAAGCTCATTTTCATAAAAGAGGCACCAATATTTCAAACAAGTATTGGGAGAAAACTACCTCAAGTATGCAATTTTTCAATCATTTCCAAGCAATCTCCCAAAATCTCAATATCAAGCAAGCAAATATGGTTCTCCACACATCAAGAAAATGTCCATGTAAATCAAAACAACTCTAGAATCATTTTTAAGTGAACCGGCATCAAATATGTTGCTATCTAAGCCAACTAAAAAAATAATCTCAACCTTACCCTCAAACTAGCACACAAATCTAGTACCGATCATCAAGACAAAGAGTGGACCTTTTATTAAAGCTTTATTCATCTAGGTACACTTATTCTTTTCACTCGAATTTTTTATTTTTTATTATTTATTTATTTATTTATTTTTCTATCCCTTAGGATCAAAGATGGAAGCATAGTGCGATGTGTTGATCTATTAAGCTTTCTAGCGATCCATGAGGTCGAGCATTAGGTCAATGACTCCACTGGACGGCTTTAAGGCATTAGGAGTTTAAACACCCCTGAGGACTTACAAGCTCAAATCTACTAGGCTACAAATCAAAATAACCTCCATCTAATCATTTCCAACTTCTCACCTTTTGGGAGAAGTCCTTACTTTCTTATTTGCTTTTGCAATTACTTTATTTTATTTTATTTTATTTTAATTTTTTTTTTGTTAAGTTATTAACCTAGAGTTTGGGTCCTCTACCTTTCGGCGCAAGAAATTCAGTGCTTGATGAGGCTAGAATCCCGGCTACTCAATAAAAAGGATTTGTTATCCACCTTTATCAAGAATGAAAGCTTTCAATGCACTACTAGTTCAATTGGGATATAACTAAATCAATAGCTAACAAAGCATGTACCCCATAAATGAATGCTAGTATATGCCTATGCTAGTGTAGAATCCTAGAGTGAATCTCAAAACAATCACACAGTTTATGCAAGTGTGGTTTGGTTACAGTGTTTGTTCTTCCTAAGCATAGTTAATCGATAAATGTTCTAAGGTTTTTATTTAAAGCAAATTGACTTAAGTAAGGGGTGGGATGATTCTGAACATACTTAGTACTCTTAGGAAGAGTTTTAAAACAAACAGAAGGAGTGGAAGTGGCCGGGGTCGAAGCAGATCATCGGAAACGAAGAAGGAAGCGGAACAGTGGGCTTAAAGGAGGAGAGAGCTGGCTCCAGGAAGTTTAGAGCCGTCTCCCCCCTTCTTAGAGGCAGCTCCAAAGTGTTTAGGAGCTGTTTCCAAGCACTTTGAGCATGCTCCAAAATTTTTTGGAGCAGGCTCTCTTCAAATTGGACATTCTGATATATTTTTTTTTTACGAACTGTTGTTATTGTTTGAGCATGGGAACTGTTCTGATGGTTCTGGGATTTCACAGAGGAGTTAGGAAGTTGATTTTTGGTGTTATTAAAACCTTAAATTGATTAAAGTTGACCTCTACATCAATGGGACAACCAGTATGAAATTATTGAGCTTTTTACGCTGCTAACGGATAGGAAGGACTAAATTGCTAAATCTTATTTTAAAAGTTTAATGGATTGTAGCATGGACTCTAAACATGATATTAGGCTATACTAGAGCGCATTAAATAAATTAATGTCTTGTACTCTTGGATTTAACTGTAGGAAAGTATACAACGGTACAGGCGGCTAACGGATGGAAGGAGTTTAATTGCCTAATTTAATTTTAGCAATTTAACGGAATAAGTATATATTTATAAATCTTATTTTGGTTGCACGCTGGGATCATTTATTTAAGAAGGTTGGTCTAGGCATAACTTGGATGTTAATGGTTGAAATACTAAATTCTTTTCTGAAATGCATGGATTTAAGCTTGGAATTTTAATTGCTGTAATATTAAGTATTACACTGCAATTATTTGGATTAGGGTTTGGACTTAAATTGCTGAACTAGTACTTAGGTTCTGTCAATCTAATTGGGTGTTGGCCTAGAATTAATTGAAGAATTAATTATATATATATTTTCTGTCAATTACTTGGATGGATGCTGGATAATTAACTTGATGAACTATTAAACCTTGTCTTGTTAGTTTCGTGGATGGATTTTGGATTATAGATGATGAACTGTTTAAATTCTATTTATTATCTATTTGGATTATATGGATTTGTTTAATGTACTGCATAAAATGTTGCATCATTCACGAATCATTTGTATGTATGTACCGGTATGGGATGGTGACATACGAAGGGATAGATTAGATCAAAACGCTAATTCCAACCCACTCATACATATGGAATGGATTAACTAAAATAGTTAAATCCTACATGGATGCATGTTCTATCAACTAAAACAGTTGAACGACATAACGGATGGTTGTTTATATTTTCTGTTAGTAGAATGGATAGGGATTTAATTAAAACATTTAAATCCTAATTTTATGTCGTGTCATAGCAACGAACTGTTGAGCGGCACTGCATTGGTTTGGATGGGAATTTATATATATAAACCGTGGTACCACGATTTGAGCTTGAGTCTCATAGTCGACGGTTAGGGAGCGTATATACAGTAGGATGCGTAGCTAGCTATGCTAGTTGAGGTATACCCTGTTAGGCTCAGGTAGTCATGCCCACTCAGGTGCATTTTTGCATGTTGCCTTCTATTTAGGTTGAGACCCTCAGCATAGCCCAGTGAGAGTCCTGTAGTGTGGTTATATGTATATATCTATTTACGGACTATATAGATATGGTTGAGACATCTAGGATGTATCTGCGTATTGGGTCTCTGTTTGGATTGTAGTTAGGATAGAACTTGTTCGTGGGCCTGACCCACTATTATTTTTCAGGTATCGAACGGTATTAGGTCTTAGAGCTTGTTCGTGCTGAGCAGAGATGACTACTCATTCTACCGATGACGTAGGCGGTTCCTGTATGGTTTAACATTGGATTCCTTTTCAGTGGTTCATTTATCAGTGTTGGTTTTATTAGGGGTCCACCAGATGGATTCCTGAGTTATATTAGAATTGAAAAAGTTGGTTGTATCAGATTAATACTTTCTTTATAAAAATTTTATTCTGAGGTTTTCAGTTTTGGTTTATCATTCTAATTTCTTTTCAGCAATTTATTTATTCCTGTTTTCTTAATTATATTCTGTGTTTATTTATTGCTAATTGGTTTGATATCCTTGGGTAATCGGGCGTGGGCCTGGCCAACCCGCATCCGAAAGTTCGGGGGTATCACACATGGTGTAGTTTTAGTAAACTTTGAAGGGTATTTATGGTAATTGTGCGAGGTGGACTTTTGACTTATTTCTAACCATTCAATATGGCTAAACAAAGACCACCACCTCACTTCCTCTTCTTTTCATTTTCGTCTCTTTCTCTTTCTCTCTCCTCTATTGCATTTTATCTCTCTAGAATCTCAAGCTTCTCTATAAAATTTGAGCTAGCTACGGAAGATCTAGGTGGCTAGCAAAAAGGAAAGTTGTTCTACTCTTCAAGATCTATATTTCTAAACCGGTCTTGCATATATTTGTGGAATTTCGAGCTTGGGAGTTAAGGACTTTGGGTTGCATTCTTGAGGTAGGGATGTTTAAAGTACCATGCTTTAGCTCTTGTTTGAGTTTCTCTTATTGATTTCCATGTTTTACTTGCTGTAATTGTTAAATTTTAAGTTGAAATGGTATTGTATGTTGAATTGAGAAAACATGTCTAAATGTGATGTTAAATATGTGTATAAATTGATTGTTATGACATTACAAGCATGAAAATATTGATCTCTATAATGCATGATTTCACTCATGGCATAAGCATGGTTTTGTGGATGGTGGTTGAAATGTTTTTTTCAAAAAGAAAGTGATTTGGAAATGGCTGGGAAAATGATTTTATAAAAGGGACCGGGTTTCGCGAGCCCAGGGCAAATTCGACCTAGAGGGGGCGCGTGCCGGTGAGGACGTGTAAAGTTGATTGCTAGGCCCCAAATAGTTACTGGATAGGAACTAGGGATAGCCAATCAATCTCGCCTCAGTAAAGTCGGTTAGTGGTTTTTGGTGTGTGTTGAGTTAAACCGGGAATTCTGATTGGGAAAACATGACATTTTATAGCATAATGGTATTTTTGTGTCGATTGTGGTGTATTGGCATTCCCTCGCATGACCCTAATTTCTTTTAGCTATTCTTTATATGTTGACTCAAGGGAGCCCAAAGCTAATGCTTTAGGTATCTCCTACTGAGCCGTCCTACTCACCCCATATTTATCATTTTCAGGACATGGCAAGGATATTGTAGACGACGCACCAAATAGTTCCCTCGCATGACCCTGATTTCTTCTAGCTATTCTTTATATGAAATGTTTTATGGTTGATGATGTTCATGGAACCTAAAATTTCATGTTTAGGTGTTTGGAAATTGCATTTGACTGGATTAGGAAATAGGAATTTTCGTAGATTCATCTGTGAGCATCATCTAACCAGTTAGAAAGGATCACCTAACATGTTAGATGAAAGGGAACAGTGTGTTGGTTTGATAGGCTTTTCCCATCTAACCGGTTAGGAGGGGTTTTCCTAACCGGTTAGATAGTTTTTGGGTGTTTTACTACCCGAGTAGGAGATTCTTCGTAACCGGTTAGATAAAGTTTCTTAACTCTTAGATTTTATTTTTTTACGATTTTTTTTCACTGGACCATTCACGTACTCGGTTAGGAGAATTTGCAAGTATACTGGACTATTCATCTACTCGGTTAGGAGGAATCTCCTAACAGGTTAGATAAACTGATATTTTCACAAGGACTTCATATTTCCACATAATTACCTAATGACCCCCAGACCCTAACCAAAGTGCAGAATGACCCTAAAAAATGACAGAATTAACCCCGAAGGGTATAAACGTTGTAATTTGACTAGAAAATGACTATTTTGCCCCAGAGGGTTTTTATATCACTATTTCAATGCGGTAAAAGTCTATTTTACCCTTTTGGGTTTAATATTATTATCTGACCATGCAAAAGACCATAATGCCCGTATAAACTCTAGGGGCATTAGAAGGACGTGGTATGAACTCTAGGGGCATTTTAATCATGGAATAACTCTAGTAAATGACGATTTCACCCCAAAAGGACTTTAAATCTTTAAATTAATGTAAAATAACCATAGTACCTTTGTGTCACCTCGGGTCCAGGTAAGGACCCGGTTAGCGATCCGGATCCCCGGATTTGGGTCGTTACAATGTCGTAGTGCCTTAATGTTTAATGTCTGCCTTGACGAGGCCTTCCATTCCAACCGATTAGAATCTCATTTTGGCCATTTTTTGAGTTCGAGTTTGAAGCCAAGTTTGGATTTTGGTGTGACCTCATTAGGGTTTTATGTTCACCTTATTGTCCCCAAAAAAACCCGAAGTAGTCGGATTCGGGGCGGTTTCCATTTGGTGGCTTTTGAGATTTTCATCTCAAATTGAGGTAGGGGATGTTGTAGGTTATATATGTGATGTATTGATGGTTTTATAAGCATATACAAATTGTAAGCATGCCTTTGTATTAATTCTAGAATTTAATTTAATTATTTTCTTTGTATAAGATTTAATTCACATGGTTGTATATAGCTTGGAATTAAATTATGGCATGCTATTAAATTAAGCCTTGGTATTTTCATTAACATATATTAAATTGGGAGGATTTGAATAAGTGTTGCAACTTTTATTTAATAATTTTCTTTTATGAAAATTTAATTTACATGGTTGTAACAAACATGAAATCAACTTGTAATGTGATATTAAAATAGGTCTTGGTATGTTCTTCAACCTATGTTAATTTGAGGACATTTGGAGTTGTTTAAAAATCTAGAGAAAATTAATTAATTAGCTTAATTAATTTTATTTTAAGTGTTTTAATCAATTAATTTGTTATTTGATGTGATATATGTGAAGACCATACTATGTCATTTAACATATATTAATTTGAGGCTATTTATAATTAATTTGAAATCTAGAGAATTTAGTAATTTTATTTAATTAAATTCTTTCTAATTGTTCCATGGATTTAATTATGCTCTAGAAGTTAATTTTATGTTTAAATCATGGACTTGGAGTTGTTGTATATTCACATGGTTATGTTTTAAGCATTGGATAACATTATTGTTATATTTATATTCATAAGAACATGTTTCGAATATTGAATATATTGTTGTCTTGTGTATTGAATTACAAACTTTCTATTTGACATTTAGTATGCCATTGTTGCTTGAATGCCTAGGGCATATCTTGTGTGGTTTCCATGACTCGGATGTGCATGGTATTTGGCTAAGTGTGTTGGGTATATATGATATACATTTTTTGCACAATTTGTTGCTTTTGGATCCTTGAGGCACTGTTTGTTTTGATATGGCTAGAGTAAGGTTATAGTACGGGAGATATAAGTTCTTGACTTTATAGTGCGCACTTAGGGGAAGGTACCCACGGGCTAGTAACCCAAAAATGACCTTTGTATACAATTCTATTCCGGTTGGTGTCCAAGAATATCCATTTTGTTTGATTTCACAATTTCGTTTTCAAGTTGATAACTTTGAGTATTTATAACTTGATGTTTTATATTGGAGGTTCTAATTATGTTTAATTATATAACTTTAGTTAACTTTGCAATTTTGATTACAAGTTAGTAACTTTGATGTGCTATATTGGAAACTACAACTATGTTGCATTGTATCATTTTATTGGTTTTGAGTTTTAAACTCCAAGTTGATAAATTTGGAATTTATATATCATTGTAATGTATTGGAAGTTCTAATTTTGTTGAGTTGCATGAATGATATGGTTTATGCTAGAAATGATCTAAGGTAGCTTAGGATGCTCCTTGAGTCTCAAATTTGACATAGACGCTAGGTGGCATCATCGTATGAATTGATATTATCAACTTAATAAATTTTTAAAAAGTTAGGTCTATGTATGCTCATTCCCTACGAGTAACTTGTTTACTCACCCCAAAGTTATCGGGTTACTTTTTCTGGTAAGAAGACGTGGTTTCGGGATGATGTTTAGCTGGGTTCAATATGCCATTTTTGCCTTGTAATATGTGAAGTGTACTTAGATACACTATTTGGAACCTATTTGATATGTATAACACGAAGCCAAGGGCCACAAGCTTTAAAGTTCAAGTGTATGCATTTTAATTTCAAGTTTAGCCTTTGAAATGTAATTTTTCTAACTTTGGAGGTTTAGTATGTGATTTGGAGTAAAAGATATGTAATGAGGCCATTGGCTATTGTAACACATTTCAATATGTAAATTATGTTTGTTAGCATGCATTTACAACTTTAAGTGTTGTTTTTGGGCAAATTCATGTTGGGGTTTGAGGCTTGGGTGAAGCCTTAACATTTCTTGTGTATAGTAGGAATTTCAGCACCTTCTCGAGTCATTTCAACCGACCAAAATGTCGTTTCGGTCGACCGATAGCTTTTGGGATTCATTTAAACAGTAAAAAGTCATTTTCCAGTAGCTTTGCAACTGTTTGGGTCACAACCGGTCGACCGATTCTTTATTTCTGTCAACCTAAGTGATTTTCCTTCATTTTTTTAGATTTTGGGCCATTTTGGGTTCATTTTGGTCAATCAAAATGCCATTTTGGTCGACCTAAATGCTTCAGCTCTTTATTCTTCAGTTTTGGGACTACATTGTTGCTCTGACTTCAAACGTCATAACTTCTTCATTTCTAATCCAAATGGAGTGACTCTTAAGCCTAAATTCAAGGATTTTGAGTCAGATTTCCAATGGCACCAATTCCATTCTCAGATTCAAATCACAGTGGGAGTTATTCTTGTTTTAGTGAGAGACTATTAGATTTTGCTTGAATCGAGAATGGGAGTCTCGTGGGATTCTTAACAAAAGTTCTTAGAATCTCTTGGAATGTTGTAAAATGATTAAATTAGGTTTTATGGACCTCATTTGACCTAATTAGAGTCAAATTTTCCTTTTTAATTATAATTTGACCATTTTACCCTGGATTAATGGATTTTGTCCGTTTTGACCTTTGTTTCCGTTTTTATTCTCGTTGTATTTTGTGACTTCATGGAAGGTCACTTTGGAGTCTTAGGGATGATTTATATCCCTAGAGACCTTTGTTTTATCTTTCGCTTCCATTTTTCGGATCCGTTACTTGGTTAACTTTTGAGTCATCATTGACGCACCGGGTTGCAAAACCAGGGCTATCATAGGTGGTATCAGAGCTCCTAGGTTTGAATACCATGGATAACAGGTTTTGGGTGCATTTCATGCTTTTGTTGATTTGCTTTGATATCTTCACATGCTTTTTGATAACATGTTTATGTGCCTATGTGGTATATGTGGCATGCCGTTTGTTTAGCATGATTTTATTCTAATGTAAAGAGCATGACATATGATGTATGCTAGATTAGATTTGTATATGCATAACTATGTTACAATTTTTTTTGGCATGATTTGAGATTAGTCATAGGATGTCTGAGTTGAGATTAATAGTGATTGTCAGCATGGTTTCGTAGTAGTTTAGGTCGTTGTTGGCCTAGCATTGGCTTTGGATAGATGGATAGTTACCTTTTGTTTTGGCTCTTGTGAAGTGAGCCATTAGGCGTAGCTGTAGTGCTGGATTTGTTGGTTTCGGGCCATGATGAGGTTGTGGACCTCTTAGGCTCCCTTGTTGGTTGGGACCGATTCCTATAAGATTGCAATTTTGTAAGCGGGTGTGTTGTGGGCGGGTGCTTGGAACTATCATGCTACCATACTGGGCCAGCTATTGTGTAGCTCAGACAGGGTTGGTGTAGGCTTTTGTTCCAATAGGCGTATTCTTTTTGATCGGTGATTGATGGTCATTTTGGGGATGATTCTTAAGATTGATTCGGTTGTCTGATTGTATGGCTAGGGTAACCATTTCATTTGAGTTCTCCTTGCGTGATGATGCTTTGGGGATTGAGTCGATTGATTGATTTTTCAGGTTAATAAGAGCATTGCATCGTTAGTGTCACTTGTAGTGTCACCTTTAGGTTCGGAAATGGATTGTTAGAGTTTTGCCATTGTGGTGAGGGCTCACATTTTTTTAAGACAGGTTATTATCGCATTGGTTTTTGGAGTCAAATTATGGCTAGGACTAGTCTTTCCTTTTACCTAGACACGATGTCCATAGGGTTTACTGTTGCATCATTTTTTTTGTCCATAGTTTCGTTTCCTACCATGTTAATAGTATGATTTATGATATTGTGATGCATAAGTAGGTGGGGGTGTGTCCACATTTTTCTTTTTATTGTGTGACATTAGCAAGCCTTATTTATATAGCTTAGAGATACCATGTTGTTGTACTTTAATGACATGATTTTGTGCTTATGTGGAGACGTGCCATATGTACCATTGTTTTTTTGTCTATGTGAGTAGATTTATTTACTTGGTAGTTGCATTTCCTTGTCATATGCATGAATTCCATGTTTGGTTTTCCCTTTTGTTTCCCTTGGTTGCACGTAGTGTGTATGCCGGTTTCCACAATGGTTTCGTTGTGAAATTCCTTGTGGATAAGTTGTCATATTTGTTTTGTCTTGAGTTGTCCACTTCCCTAAGGTGGGAAGAATGCTCCATTTTCATCTTTGTCGTGTTGACACTTGTGGGAGAATAGGGTTTCTCCCTTTTTTCTTGGTTTGTGTTAGGGACTTCATAAGGAGTTAGTCTTTTCTCTTTGTCGCCTTGTGAACAGTTTTGGGGTTAGTCGGTCCGTGAGGATCACCATTGTTGTCTTGAGCCCTTGGTGAGGATTTGATGGATTTTGATCGACTTACTTCCATATAGGGGGTGAAGTCTTTAACTGTGTTATCTTTCATTTCAGAGATGGAGTCGTGGAGTTGTCGTTCTTAGGACTGGTGGTCCTCTTTCTTTCGTGTCTTCCCTTAGGGAGTTTTTACTGTGGTTGTTAACGGAGTTTGATGTGCTCAGAGTGAGTTGATTGGTGTAAGATAATTTTACAAGGACTTGTGTCCATTTGATTGAGGACTCAGTTGATTCGTTGTGTGAGCTTAACGCTGCTTAAGGATGTCTTTTGGAAACTTGCTTTGGTTTGGAGACCTGAATGTGGTTGACTCTTAGGAGAAATTTTGGAGGATCGCTGTTGGATATGGCTTGTTTGTGGAGTTTTCTCATCCTAGTTATGGCTAGGAGTGGTTTTGAGGAATCGTAGTTCTAGTGATTGTTTTCGAATTGAAATTGAGGAATTTTGATTTAGCTTGGTGATGCCAAGCACGGCTTTGAGAGACTCATTTTGTGACCTTGGTAGTCAGGATTTTGATGTATGTGCCACGTGGTGGACTTATTTTTTGAGGACTTAGTTATTCATGATAGGGATTTAGATCCGATGCTTGATTACTGTGAGTAGTCTAGTAGCTGATCTACTTCAGGATGATATCTTGGATTTTGGAGATGCTGATTTGCTTATCAGGCTTTGGATTCATGATTGATATTGTTGATAGTAGCATTTTGAGGCGTTGGAGTTATTGGTTTTGTTGTATTGAGGATTTGGGACCTTAAGCGTAGTGGTGCCTATGACTTTGTTGTCAGAGTTTTGGGATTAGCTACCCCAACTCTCACAAGATGCCTGGTTCCCGTAGTACTTTTGGTAATGTTCTTTTTCCGACATTGATGTCATTTGTATTAAGAGGTTCATGGGTAGACCTAATAGGGGTAGGTTATGAACTAGTGCCTTATACTATCATGCTACCGTATAAAGTTGTGTGTTGTGGGCGGGTACTAGTTGCCGTCGATGCTACCTTACTGACGAGTAAGTGTGGGCGGGCATTAGGCACTATCAATGATACCACACATTTGAGTACGTCATGGGTGAGTTCTGGTCACTATTCGTACTGCCATGTCATTTTTGTTCGGTACCTTGATTTGATAGGTGGTTATCTTGGAGTTCTTTTGGTGGTTGTTTTTGGATTCGTATGATGGTTCGTCAGGATGGATGCTTACGGTTGTTGTCTTCCATTCCTTTGTCTGACCTTGGGTTCTGTGTGTGAGTTTTGACTTATCGTGTGACCGTGTGGTCATCATTCATTTGAAAGAGGTTGTCATAAGCACTTGGGTGCAAATGACACTGGTTTATGGGTTCTCCTTCACTTTTGGGATTGCTTTCGTAGCATGTTGTGTGGGATACTCGGAGATGCACTCCGTAGTTACCCTGGTTTCACCTTTTATTTTGTCGGGACTGGTTTCGGGGACGAAATCCTTTTAAGATGGGAAGGTTGTAATGACTCGGTCATTGTCCTTCCTTTCCTTTTTCCTCAAATTTTACAGATAAAGTTTTTCCGTTGTCTTTTCTTTTCTGAATTTGGTTTCTCGTCACTTGGTATCATCTCGAGTGCTCGAAAATAGTTTCTAAGACTCTTTCCTTTGGATTGACAACTTCTTTTAAGGACCGAATCATTTCTACATTTTTATTTTTTGGACATTATTCGCTTTTCGTCTTTTTCCCGTTTGTCACTTTGTTAGCCTAACCTCACTTTTTGTGCTCGGAGTTGATTTCTGGCTTCATGTACTTTCATTTTATATGGTTTCCACGAAATACGTATCTTTACTTTTATAGAAAAGTACTCTGGTTGCTCCCCATGTCCATAGGGGCGTGGAGGCATAGATTCTTCGAAAATATTTTCTTTTCTTGGGGTGTTTTTCATAAATATCTTTCAAAGATATTTTATTTCAGGAATTTTTAAGAAAATATCTTTTAGAAGATATTTTCATTCTGGGCCAGTTTTGCAGTTATCCCTTTTGTAGGGGTCGTTATGCAATTGACGAAAGTTATTGCAAAATGCCTCGTTTTGAGCCTAGATACTTGTACGGAATTCATTTTCACTTTTTGTCGAGTCGCACACTTTTAGAATTGTCTTCTGGTCATTTTTCCCAATTTTAGGGTTTGTGACCCTAGTTCCCGCCGAACTTATTCGGGGCATAACTTTCTGCTCGGGACTCAGTTTTTGACGCCATTTCTTCCATTGTTCATTTTTTCTCATTTTGACTCTTTTTCATTCATGGTGTTTTCCCGTTTGAACACGTCTGTTCAAATTTCACTTTTTCAGACCCGATGGGACCCGTTCGGGGCACTTTTAGGATTTTTCTATAAATAGGGGGTTCTAAAATGAAAAGTTAAACTTTCTCATCTCTTTCCCCTCTTGGCTGGCAGCCATGGGAGCCCAAGGGGCTGCCACCCTTCTCTCTTCTTTTTCGGCCACTTCTCTTTAGTAAAATGTCGTAGTGCCTTAGTGTTTAATATCCGCCTTAACGAGGCCTTCGATTCTAACCGATTGGAGTCTCATTTTGACCATTTTTTGAGTTTGTATTTGAAGCCAATTTTGGATTTTGGTGCGACCTCCTTAGGGTTTTATGTTCACCTTGTTGTCCCTGACAAAACCCTGAAGTATCGTCGGATTCGGGGCAGTTTCCATTTGATGGCTTTTGAGATTTTCATCTTATATTGAGGTAGGGAATGTTGTAGGTTTATATATGTGATATATTGATGGTTTTATAAGCATATATAACTTGTAAGCATGCCTTTGTATTAATTCTAGAATTTAGTTTAATTATTTTGTTTGTATAAGATTTAATTCACATGGTTGTATGTAGTTTGGAATTAAATTGTGACATGCTATTAAATTAAGCCTTGGTATGTTTATTAACATATATTAAATTGGGAGGATTTGAATAAGTATTGCAACTTTTATTTAATAATTTTCTTTTATGAAAATTTAATTCACATGGTTGTAACTAGCATGAAATCAACTTGCAATGTGATATTAAAATATGCCTTGGTATGTTCTTCAACCTATGTTAATTTGAGGACATTTGGAGTTGTTTAAAAATCTAGAGAAAATTAATTAATTAGCTTAATTAATTTTATTTTAAGTGTTTTAATCAATTAATTTGTCATTTGATGTGACATATGTGAAGACCATGCTATATCTTTTAACATATATTAATTTGAGGTTATTTGAAATTGATTTGAAATCTAGAGAATTTAATTATTTTATTTAATTAAATTCTTTCTAATTGTTCCATAGATTGTGACGACCTTGGTTTTTAGGCCAACGTGTCCTGTGATAAACTGAAGATTGACCCGATAACGGATCCGATATGCGGAAGCGAAAACAGAAAATAAGACTCTAAGAAGTCAAAGTGACCTTCCATGAGGTCGTAGAACTCAATGAGAACTGATGCGGAAGCAAAAGATCAAAAATATGATAAATAAGCCCCCAGGGCAAAATAGTCCTTTTTTAAAGGATGGATTCCGGTGCCACCAAGCACACCATTGGAAAGACAACGAAAAACTAATCAAGATGGACTCAAGAATCGCATGATTCGGAGTCCGGACGGAGAAGAAATGACATGACGAAGAAAAATGAGCACTTAATGCTAAAAAGGTAAACTGATAATTATCCAAGAAGATCTGGTTGCAACCGAGCACACCGTTGGATAGATGACGAAAAATTAATCAAGTTAAAAAAAAAATTCACTTGAATTGGAGTCCGGACGAAGGAGAAAAGCCCAAAAGAAGAATTAACGTCGCGGCGGCCTGACGAGGGGGCCATGACAGCCCCCATGCGTGCCCATGCACATGCCCATGCACGCCGCGCACGCGCTGGGAGCACACACGGCTGCCAGCAGCCTAAAAGCTGCTATGTGTTTTTTTTTTTAAAAAAAAAACCAGAATAGAGGCTGAATTTGGAGGCGTAGTTGAATTTTTTTTGCAAAAACACAAAGAAGAAACCCCCTTCAAAATTGAGTTTTCTACGTGACTCACGAGATAATTAAAAAAAACGTAATGTAGAATGCCCGAAATGCCCCTCCATGAAATCTGGTCATGGAGGTCCAAAAAGCTGCTAAATTGAAAAACTGAGAGCTGAACTTCGTAAGCGATTTCCGATATCAAGACGACATTTTCTGGAAAAACATGAAAAAGAAACCCCCCTAAAATCATGTTTTCTATTCAACCATGTTGAAAGAAGAAAATAAAACTGATGTGAAAGGTCTAGAATGCCCCTAGATCAGAATATGCAATAAAAATGCGAAATGAGTCCATAAGAGGCTCAAATCACAAACGATGAGATTTTTCTTGAAAACAACCATGCATGCAAACATAACTTGCCTATTTAGATGCATTACAATGGTCCATGGCTTAAAAATACCGCCGATGCAAAATCCGACCCTCCAACGGGCAAAAAGGCAAAAATGAACTTGAAATGGAAAGCATGGAATCTAAAAATACAAAATGGGGTCAAATGACCGTTTGGACCTTGGCCACACTTCATACAAGATTAATAGGACCCTATGAAAGAATGAAAATGGGATTCCCACACCCGATGCAAAAGTTATGAAGTAAAGACTTAACATTTTTCAACATTTTCATAGAAAACCTTAAAGACAAAAATGCATAGAATATGAAATACATGTCATTGGCCTCCGGCCTCATCATATACATATTGAATACATTGAAAAGAGTGTGCTTAGGTACACTTTACATACAAGGAATCGAAGAATACATATTTGAACATATAAGGTCACATAATGATATTCTATGCTAACATTTGCATAGGAATGGAGTCTTGAAAACTACAAGTCATCCAAGAAGCAATAAGCACCACGAACCAAGTCTTCGTACCTGAAAAATATGCCCACTACGTGGGTGAGTAACATAAAGCTACTCGTAGGAGATGAGCATGCATCGACCTAACGTTTTACGGTTTTATCACCTTTTGGTGAAACATGTTAAAGTGGCTCATGCCACCTAACGTCTATGTCAAAGTGAGACCCAAGGATTATCCTAAGCTATCATGGAGCATAAGCAACAAGAATTATGATATATATACATATATGAATTAAGTCAAGATTTGGGATAATCCAAGGAACACGATATGATGGATGCTTGAAAATTTATCAACATAAATTGTACTTTCAATACAATTAAGCAAGGTTTGGGATGATCCATACTACACGGCAAGAAGCATACTCGTAAGCAAGAACAAGGAATAATATCTATGCTAGTAAACAAGGATGGAATACGCGACATGAAGTATACTTGAAATCATGAATAAGGCATAATATATATGCTAATGACAAGATTAGCACATTCTAATTCACACGATGGGAGTCATACAAGAAATCAAGAACAGGGCATATTATATATGCAAGTAAACAAGATTGAAACATTCCGGTTAACACGACATGAAGTATACTTGAATTCAAGAACAAGGCATAATATATATGCAATTAAACAAGAATGGAACATTCCATAAAACACGAAAAAAGTCTTAAATCATCAAGGAATACAACACTTGAAATTTAAGGAGTAAAATCACAAATGAAGCATAAAATCTATGCAATAAGACAAGATTGGAGCATTTCACATACACGAAAAGTTTAAATCTTCAAGGAATAGCAACTTAAAATTTAAAGAGTGAAATCAACCAATGTGGAAACTCGGATATCGCCTGGATTAAAACCGTACTCTTGAGATCACTTTAGGGCTACTAACCCATGAGTACCTTTCCCCTAGTGTGCACTATAGTTGTAGGAGGACATTCCCCCATACTAGAACGAAGTCCTAGCCATGACAATTCTTGATTGATATCCCAAGTCCGAAAATCAACAAGTTGTAAAAGTAAAGATTGTATCAAATACAATAAATACATTAACCACGTTTCATACATAACCAAGATTTTGGAACATACAAGTCATGCCCTAAGTTTATCAACTATAATGGCATGTGAAATGTCAAGAAATCACAGTATGCATCTATATACATTATAACCAAGGTACATAGCATAAGGATTCCATTGAAGTAGATATATCACAAGTATACGATACATGATTCAAGCAACACATGAGTAATTAAAATCATTTTAAGACAACCGTACTAGTTCATTAAACATATTAATGAAGTCATGATACTAGGGGTCATGATTAAACCGATGGGAGCATAAAAAGGGAACTTAATCTACTCAAGGGATCAAGTTATCAAGATTACAAGGTAAGTCCAAGTGTTCTACAACAAGGCTTGTCAAGGATCATGTCAAGGACAAGTCTAAGATTAAGTTA
Source organism: Cornus florida (assembly GCF_030987335.1). Taxonomy (NCBI): domain Eukaryota; kingdom Viridiplantae; phylum Streptophyta; class Magnoliopsida; order Cornales; family Cornaceae; genus Cornus; species Cornus florida. The sequence continues at coordinate 25,698,193 of NW_026775571.1, read as the reverse complement.
CTAGTTCATTTCATACAAGATTCAACCATGTGAATTTAGTTCCATACAAAGGAATTAATTAAATATAAGTTTCAAAACTTATCCAGTTATTTTCGATTTGACACACGTGAAGGAATTTGTCAAGGAGATCATGAATACCAAGTTAGAAACTTAATTAAGTTCAAAGAATCATTGAGTAGGTTTTAATTAATCCTTTTAATTAAAAACTCTAGATTTTGGAATTCATCCAGTTGCTCTCAAGTTAATGTATAATATACAATATGTCAAGACTTGATTTAAAAACACGATACAATTGAATTACATGCAAGATACGGCCATGAGTATTAAACTTTAATACTAGAAAATTAATAAATGAAAGGTTTTTAAACCTAATCAAATATTCTAGATTAAATATATGTGAAACTATATGACATGTACATCATGAATATCAAGTCGGAAATCAAATGGAGTGAATAGTACACTCGGAATAAATTAATTAATCAATTAATTAAATATTCTCTAGATTTTAAAACATCTCTTATTACTCTCGAATTTACCTATGTTGAAGAGCATGCTAGGGCCTAATATAATATGCTAACACACATCGATTTCAAGCTAGTTAAGGCCACATGAATTAATATTTTATTCTAGTAAAATATTAAATAAAATCTTCGTTACTTGTCCAATTTCTCTCAATTTAATATATGTTAATTTACATACCAAGAGGTAATATTCTATCATGCCACATGTTTAAACAAGGCTATGGGCAACTGGGAAAAACAAATCACATGCTAGAAAATAAATAATTAAAATCTCTAGATTTAATATCCAAGCATGTAAACAAGTATCATAAGCATCACAAGCATGCTATATAATAAGAAAACAACCTAGAACACCCCCTACCTCAATTTGAGATGAAAACCTCAAATCCCCACCGAAACGAAAGTGCTCCGAATCCGACGATACCGAGAGGTTTTGTCGGGGACTACACCGGGAACAAGAATCCGCAAGAAGCCCCATGAAAATCCAAACTTCACTTCAAACCCAAACTCAAGAAATGGTCAGAAATGGATTCTAATAAGGGGGAATGATAGAACACGTCGAGGGGAACAAAAAACGTGAAAACCGAAGACTTTTCACTTAGGAAAAGTAAATCAAAGGAGGAGAGAGAAGGTGGCAGTTCCATGGACATCCATGGCTGCTTCAGGTCGTGCATGGAGAGTGGGGAAGATGAAAAATGAAATATCTCATCCCCCTTTTATAGAAATCTCAAAAAGTGCCCCGAACGTGCCTCGCCTGGTCCGGAAAAGTGGATTTTGAGAAAATGCGCTCAAATGGCAAAACTCCGTGAATGAAAAAGATTTAAAATGAGAAAATATGAACAACGGAAGAAACGGCATCAAAAACTGAGTCCCGAGCAGAAAGTTATGCCCCAAACAAGTTTGGCGGCAACCGGGTCCAGAAACTCTGAAACTGGAGAAAAACGACTAGAATAGAATTCTAAGAGTCCACGACTTGACAAAATGTGAAAATGAATCCCGTACGAGGATTATGAAAAACACCCCAAGAAATGAAAAAGATTCTGAAGAATTGTGCATCCATGCCCCTATGGATACCGGGAGCAACCAGAGTACCTTTCTGCAAAAGTAAAGATATGTACTTCGTGGAAACCACTGAAGATGAAGACATGTGAAGTCAAAAACTAACTCCGAGCATGAAAAGTGAGGTTGTGCCAAAAACTGACAAACGGAGAAAAGACAGAATAGGGAAAAAAAAGAAACAGCGCATAGTGTCCGAAAAGTGAAAATGTAGAAATGACTCAGTCCTCAAAGGAAGTTTTCAATTCACAAGAAAGAGTCTCGGAAACCATTTTCGAGCACTTGAGATGACACTAAGCCACACGAAACAGAGCTCAGAAATGAAAATTAAACGAAAAAAATTCATTCGTAAAATTTCAGGAAAAAGGGAAAGGAAGGCAAACGACCGGGTCGTTACATGGATTTAATTATGTTCTAGAAGTTGATTTTATGTTTAAATCATGGACTTGGTCTTGTTGTATATTCACATGGTTATGTTTTAAGCATTTGATAACATTATTGTTATATTTATATTCATGAGAACATGTTTCTAATATTAAATATATTGTTGTCTTGTATATTGAATTGTACACTTTGTATTTGGCATTTAGTATGCCATTGTTGTTTGATTGCCTAGGGCATATCTTGTGTGGTTTCCATGAATTGGATGTGCATGGTATTTGGCTAAGTGCGTTGGGTATATATGATATACATTTGTTGCACAATTTGTTGATTTTGGATCCTTGAGGCATTGTTTGTTTTGATATGGCTAGAGTAAGGCTTTAGTACGAGGGATATGAGTTCTCTTTACTTTATAGTGTGCACTTAAGGGAAGGTACCCATAGGCTAGTAACCCAAAAGTGGCCTTTGTATACAGTTCTATTCTGGTTGGTGTCCAAGAATATCCATTTTGTTTGATTTCGCAATTTCATTTTCAAGTTGATAACTTTGAGTATTTATAACTTGATGTTTTATATTTGAGGTTCCAATTATGTTTAATTATAGCACTTCGGTTAACTTTGCAATTTTGATTACAAGTTAGTAACTTTGATAATCTATACTTTGATGTGCTATATTGGAAACTATAACTATTGTATCATTTTGTTGGTTTTGAGTTTTTAACTTTTAGTTGATAATTTGAGAATTTATATATCATTGTAATGTATTGGAAGTTCCAATTTTATTGAATTGCATGAATGATGTGATTTATGCTAGAAATGATCTAAGGTAGCTTAGGATGCTCCTTGAGTCTCACCTTTGACATAGACGCTTGGTGGCATGACCGTATGAATTGATATTATCAACTTAATAAATTTGTAAAAAGTTAGGTCTATGTATGCTCATTCCCAATGAGTAACTTGTTTACTCACCCCAAAGTTATCGGGTTATTTTTTCAGGCAAGAAGATATGTTTTAGGGATGCACAATATCCCTAGGTCGTTTTGTTGATTTGAAGTTCCTTGAAATGTATTTTTATTCACATGCAAGTGTAAGCATGTTTACTGCTTAGCTGGGTTCAATATGCCATTTTTGCCTTGTAATATGTGAAGTGTACTTAGATACTCTATTTGGAACCTATTTCATATGTATGACGCGAGGCCGAGGGCCACAAGCTTTAAAGTTCAAGTGTATGCATTTTAGTTTCAAGTTTAGCCTTTGAAATATAATTTTTCTAACTTTAGAGGTTTGGCATGTGATTTGGAGTAAAAGATATGTAATGAGGCCATGGGCCATTGTAACATATTTTAGTATGTAAATTACGTTTGTTAGCATGCATTTACAGCTTTAAGGGTTATTTTTAGACAAATTCATGTTGGGGTTTGAGGCTTGGGTGAAGCCTCAACATTTCTTATGCATAGTAGGACTTTCAACACCTTCTTGAGTCATTTCGGCCTACCAAAATGTCATTTCGATTGCCCGATAGCTTTTGGGATTCATTTGAACAGTAAAAAGTCATTTTTCAGTAGTTTTCGCACTGTTTAGGTTACAACTGATCGACCGGTTCTTCATTCCGGTAGACCTACGTGATTTTACTTCATTTTCCAGATTTTGGGCCATTTTGGGTTCATTTCGGTCGACCGAATTGCTTCAGCTCTTTATTCTTCAATTTTGGGACAACATTGTTGGTCTGACTTCAAACGGTCATAACTTCTTCATTTCTATTCCAAATGGGGTGATTCTTAAGCCTAAATTCAAGGATTTTAAGTTAGATTTCCAGTGGTACAAACTTCATTCATAGATTCAAATCACAGAGGGAGTTATTCTTGTTTTAGTGAGACAATATCATAATTTGCTTGAATCGGGAATGAGAGTCTTGTGGAATTCTTGACAAAAGTTCTTAGAACCTCTTGGAATGTTGTAAAATGATTAGTTTAGGTTTTATGGACCTCATTTGACCTTATTAGAGTCAAATTTTCCTTTTAAATTATAATTTGACCATTTTACCCTTGATTAACGGATTTTGTCCGTTTAGACCTTTGTTTCCGTTTTTGTTCTTGTTGTGTTCCGTAACTTCATGGAATGTCACTTTGGAGTCTTAGGAATGATTTATATCTCTAAAGACCTTTGTTTTATCTTTCGCTTCCGCATTTCGGATCTGTTACTGGGTAAACTTTTGAGTCATCACTAATGCACCGAAATACAAAACCAGGTTCGTCACATCCTTTGGAGACCATGTCATATTCTCACTTTTTCTGACGTTTTTATTTTTTTTGTCTTTTTTTTTGTTTATCGTTTCTTTTCGCATAACCTCACTTTTTGTGTTCGGATTTGATCCCGGCTTTGCATGCATCCATTACATTTAATTTCCATGAAATGTGTTGTTTTACTTTTTTAGAAAAGTATACTACTTGTTTACTTTTACGTAAAGGGTGTGGATGCATCGTTTCTTCGAAAACATTCTTGCTTTTTGGGGTAATTGTGTAATTAAATTTTGTAATTATTTTTCGTCCGAAGGACCATTTTACAATTTAATTTGCAAGATATTTAGATGAAGGATCTCTTCACAATTATTTTAGATTATTTTAGAGATATCTTTGGAAAGAGGGTTTTTTGTGTAATTATCAAGAGTTGTGTGTGTAAGCATGGTGCTGGTGCACATAATGAGTGGAGGAATACATAATCCTTTACTCACTCATTCTATCTCATCTCTTTCTTTCTAACCCTCTTCCTTGCCTCCATTAGAACAAAGTTTAACTTAGAGCTTAAGCTTTATTTTTGGTCTTTTTCCACACACTTTTTGGCTTAAGTCTTGGAAGACTTTAGCTTCCCCTCATCCTCCTCTACAAAACCCCTGAACCAATTCTTGAGATTCTTTGATTTGCCTTGGATTCTAGAGATTCTCTTCTCTAGTGAGGTAGGGGTTGTTGTATGTTTATATTCTAAGAGTTTTATATGTTTTTGTAGCTTGATATATATTATATACATGTTTGTTGAGTTGTAGTCTTGCATATAGATGGAGTTCTTATGTGTTTGACCTAGGGTTATTTAATTCAAAGCATGTGTAGTAATATTCTAGTTGTAAAGGAGTTGTTTCAATTAGTAGATCACTAAATTCTAGAATTTCATGCTTATTGTAATATGAAATTCATGTGGTATATTATTAATGATTACTTTACAAGCTTAGAATTATTATTTTGTTGTTAATTTAGTATTTAAGATAATATTATAAATTGATTTAGTTGATAGATGGAAATCTTATATGTTTACCTTAGGGTTTAATGATTAAAAGCATGTATAGCTTATGTATCATGTGTAGGATTACATTTAGATGTAGATTCTATGTGCTTACCATAGGGTTCAATGATTTTAAAGCATGTGTAGCCTATATGTCTTGTGTAGGGTAATTATTTCATTAGTAGCTTATTAAATTCTAGAGGTTTCATAAGTGTTATAATAATGAACTCTTGTAGAATATTATATTGCCTTGCAAGCTTATTACTAAATTGTTGTAGATTTAGTATTCATAGCTTATTTTGATGACAAGATGATTTAGCATGATAAGTTATATTATGCATTGTGTGTGTAACGAATCGCACATTAAAGATTAAACATTTATTATACCTTGTGTGTGTAATGAATCGCACATTGAAGATTCGACATTTATATGCCTTGTACATGTAACGAATCACACACTGAAGATTGGACATTTTAAATTTCATTTTAAACTTGAAACCTTAGGACATGACTTGTGTGGTTTCATCTCTACTTGTGCATGGAAGGTGGTTTCTATGCATTATCTAATTTTGTATAAGTTTGGGACTTATTTTGGAAACACTTAGAACATCACACAATTTGACATGGCTAGGGCAAGGTCCAAGTACAGGGGATAAGAGTTCGCTTTACAAATATAGTGCGCACTTGGGTTATTCCTGTGGGTTAGTAGCCCGAAGTAACTCCCGACGTCTAGTGCGCACTTGGGTTGTTCCCGTTGGTTAGTAGCCCGATTAACTTCTACGTCTTAATTCTATTTCGGGATTCAATGTCTAAGATATTTCGGTATTTGATTTCGCATTAAATTCCAAGTTGACAACCAATGCTTAATTGTGACTCGTGATTTTGGTGTTTAAACCTTAAGTTGTTTAGTACACTTATGCCTAGTATACTTATATAATGCGTTTTACATTTTAATTACTAGTGTAGCTTGAAATGATATTCCGCTATTTGATTTTGCATTAAATTCCAAGTTGGCAACCAATGCTTAATTGTGGCTTGTGATTTTAGTATTTAAAGTTCTAAAATTATTTTAGAGACTTGTGTATTTTGTACTTCAATTTAATTGCTTAGAATAGCTTGAGATAATCCCTTAATTTACCTCACAACATAAATGACAGGAAGAATGATCCTTTGTATTGATCTATGTTAAGCTTACATGATATTTGAAACTTTAGGGTTTACGCATGCACTTCTTCCTACGAGTAACTTGTTTACTCACCCTATTTGTTTGGGATATTTTTAGGTAAGGAAACTATGTATTGGGATGCGCAACATCCTTAGATTGATGTGGTTATCATTATGTCCTTTTATGTAATTTTAAGCACATGCAAGTGTTAGCATGTTTACTTTTTCCTTTCAAGTTGTAACGCCTATCTTAACTTTTTTATCTAGAAATATGTAAAGTGTGCCTAAGTACACTATTTGTGTTCCGTTATATATATATATGTGAGGTGTGGCCAAGGGCCAAACTTTATTTTTTTTTTATTTTTTGATTTTTCATCTATGCCCATTGTTTCCATATTTTACTTTATAAGGAAATTTTATGAGTATTGAGGTTTGACATGTCATATTTTGCATTAGGGGTATTTTAAGGTCATGGACCATTCTAGCACGCTTAAATATCCATTTTACGTTTTCGTGCATAATCGTTTTTGCACACAACATCATATTGCATGAAATGAACACTTGGGGGTAATATGTGTTTTCACCCTTTTTGCATAATCTGATCTAAAGGGCATTTTGGGTATTTTTTTTGAAAAATAAGTTTCGGCCTTGATATGGTTACTTAGAAAATGTGATTTTAGGAGGGGTTTCTTCACAACATTTTTCCAAAAAAATGTCGTCTCGGTCTCGAAAACCCCACGTCAAATATAATTTTCTGGTGCATGCATTTTTCAGGAAAAAGTCTGATCTAAGAGGCATTTTGGGTATTTCACTTGAAAAATAAAAACTTCTCCTGACATGGTCACTTAGAAAATATGATTTTTTTGGAGGGGGTCACTTCACAACTTTTTTCAAAAAAATGTCATTTAAGTCTTCCAAATCGCATTTCAAAGCTGAAAATCAGTGCAGGCCCAGTGGCATGTCAGTGGGGTTGGCCGCGGGCACAGCGCTCCCACAAGCGCCCATGGTGCCCCTTCTTAACAACCTTGATGCCTTGATTTCTTTTGGCCATAACTCCTTCGTCCGGACTCCTGTCATGACCTGGTCATTTTTTTTCCTTTCCTTTTCTCAAATTTTCACGGATATATATATTTTTTTCCGTTGATCTTTTCCTTTTTGAGTTCAGTTTCTTGTCACCTAGTGTCATCTTGAGTACTCGGGAATGGTTTCTGAGACTCTTTTCTGTTGATTGACGACTTTCTTTGAGGACCGAGTCATTTTCACATTTTCACTTCTGTGACACTATTCACCTTTCATCTTTTTCTTGGTTGTCACTTTGTTAGCATAACCTCACTTTTCGTGTTCGGATTTGATTCCGGTTTTGCATGCATCCACGATGTTTAAATTCCATGCTATGTGTATTTTCACTTTTGTAGAAAAGTATGTTAAGTGCTTACTTTTCTTGTAAAGGGTATAGACGCATAATCTTTTTGTAATTTTCTTAACTTTGGGGTTTATGTGTAATTACTGTAAAGTAATTATTTTTTATCTTAGGGACCATTTTGTAATTTAATTTGGAAGATATTTTCAAAAAGGACCTTTTTGCAATTTTTGAAAAGTGTGACAAGTGTCACACTCTCATTGGTCCACTTGTTGACATTTGTGTGGGGACACCTTGATGCCTTGGATGTTGACATGTGGAGGGGAAAGATTCACCCACTTGTTGGCTTGGATGGTTGATAAGTGTAGGCTTAGGATTAAGCCTACAATGGATGCTTGGATGAGTGGCAAGTGTAGGCTCACAATTTGATCTTGTATTAGTGTGTGTGTGAGAGGTAGTGTAAGAGCACATAGTGAGTGGAGGATCTCTATCCCCTCCACTCACATATCATCTTCATCATTTTCCATTTCCTCCCTCTCTTGTAAAGAAAACCCTAGCCTCCATGGATGGAGCTTAAAGCCTTAAGCTTTGACCTTGATTTTTGAGAGCCTTCTATTGATTTCCAAGCTTGAACTTGGGAATACTTTTTGTTCCCCTCATCCTTCTCTTCATAACCCTTGAAGGGTTTACCATTTTGTGTTGATTTGCCTTGGATTCTAGAGAGACACTTCTCTAGTGAGGTAGGGGATGTTATAGGGTTGTTTCTTGCATACTATTGATGTTTATATAAGTTGTATGCATGTCTTTTACTAATTTGAGAAATTAGTGATTTATCATATCTTGCATATAAATTATTTTAGACTTGGTAAATGGCATGGCCATGAATTGATCTTTGATATATATTAATTTGGTATGATTTAGATGAGTTTTCAAATCTAAAGATTAAATGGATTTAATTTGATTTAAATTCTAGTAAATTGTATTTTACTTCTATTCCATTTTAGACTTGAGATATGGTATAACCATGATTTGGTACTTAATATATATTAATTTGGAATCATTTGAATAACTTTTGAAATCTAGAGATTTGATTAATTTAAATTAATTAAATTCTATATGATGCTATCTTGCTCATTTGATACTTTTGATTTGATATATGTAATGAGCATGCTATGTTGTTTGACATATATTAATTTGAGGTTATTCGAATTTGATTTGAAATCTAGAGAATTTGATTATCTTATTTAATTAAATTCTATCTAATGGCTCCATGGATCTATTGGTATTTTAGAAGTTGTTTCTATATTCAAATCATGGACTTGAACTTGTTATGTATTTACTTTGTTATGTTTTGAGCATTGGACAACTTTGTTGTTATATTTATATTCATGAGAATATGTTTTCTTTATGGAATATATTGATGCCATATGTAGTGAATTGCACACTTTGTAAATGACATTATGTATGTCATTTTAGAATTGAAACTCTAAGACATGGATTGTGTGGTTTCAACCTACTTGCGCATGGAAGGTGTTTTCATACATTATATAAGTTATGTATAAGTTGTGAACTTATTTGGTTTATTTTTGGAATCTTGGGACATTGTTGCTACAAGTGACATGGCTATAGTTTGGCTCTAGTGCGGGAGGTATGAGTTCTCCTCAATTAAGATAGTGTGCACTTAGGGTGGTCTTCCCTACGGGTTAGTGCCCAGAATAACCATTGAGGTCTCGGTAGAATTCCGAGCTTAGATGTCCAAGTCTTCCACTATTTGTTTTCGCATTCAATTCCAAGTTAACAATCATATTTATATTGTAACTTGTGGTTTTGGTTATTGGCGATTTTGATGTTGTTAAGTACATCCATGTTTATGATTTTAATGAATCATTTTGATGTTGTTAAGTACATCTATGTTTTATGATTTTTGTGAATCATTTTGATATTGTTAAGCGCATCTATGTTTTATGATTTTAGTGAATCATTGTGAACTTTGATGTTGTTAAGTACATCATGCCTTATATGTTCAAATGTGGTTTAGGATTGATCCTATAGATTCATTTGGAACATAGACGTTAGGTGGCATGACCCACTTTGGTTATTCTAGCATTTTAGATTTCAAGTTGATAACTTTGAGAATCTACATCTTGTTGCTTTGTATGACATACTCTCATGTTACTAGAATTGAACGAATGATGTGATTTGTGCTAGAAATGATCTTAAGTAGCTTAGGATGCTCTCTGGGTCACACTTTGACATAGACGTTAGGTGGCATGAGCCCCTTTAACATGTTTCACCTTAAGGTGATAAAATTGTAAAAAGTTAGGTCGATGCATGCTCATCTCCTACGAGTAACTTTATGTTAGTCACCCACGTTGTGGGGACATCTTTCTGGTACGAAGACTTGGTTCGTGATGCTCATCATTCCTTGGATGGCTTGTAGTTCTTAAGTTTCCATTTCATGCAAATGTTAGTATGAGATGCCTTTTGTAGCTTTATTTGACAAAATGTGTATATTTAATTCCATATATGTAATGTGTACATGAGTGCACTCCTTACAATGTATTTGACATGTATGAGATGAGGCCGGAGGCCAATGACATGTATTTGTATTCTATGTAGTTTTGACTTCATGAAATATTATGAAAATGTTAAAAAATGTTAAGTTATTGTCTCATTATGTTTACATCGGGTGTGGGAATTCCATTTTGATTCTTCCGTAGGATCTCATTAATCATGCATGAAGTGTGACCAAGGGCCAAACGGTAATTTCCAATCATTTGTAAATTTTGGTTTTCAAAATTTCCATTTCAAATTCATTTTCACCTTTTTGGCCGTTGGGGGGTCGGATTTTGACTCGACCATTTCCGGGAGCCACGGGCTATTCTCGCGTGCTCAAAATCACTTATTACATTTGTGTGCATATTTGTTTCAACCTAGAAGTGCATTTAGGGTCAAATGTATGTTTGGTGCAAACTTACATTTTTGCCGTTTTGAGTGTAAACTGAGCATAAGGGCATTTTGGGGTTTTTACATGAAAAATAAAGTTTTCTTTTGGTATGGTTGGCTTGAAAACATGATTTTGAGAGGGGTTTCTTCTTTATGTTTTTTTCAAAAAGGCCCAGAAAGTCCTCAAAATTGCATTTCAAGGTTGCATTTCAGGTGCAGCCTACAGCAGTTCGAGTGATCCAAGGGGGGTTCGAGCGCTCGAAGATGGGGCAGAGAGTTTTGGCCCTTGGGCATGTGCCATTTGAGCACTCAAAGCCCTTGCACGTGCACTCGAGGTACTGTTCATGTGTGGGTGTGTTTGTGTCTTGGTTCAGCACTGCACCTCTGATTTCAAATCATCATATCTTCTTCGTTTTAACTCCGAATTGGTCCGTTCTTGAGTCTGAATTGACCGTGTCGAAATAAGATTTCCAATGGTACAAATTAGAGCTTCAGTTTCTTCTTGTAGCTCTCAATATTCAAGTTTTAGTAAGGTGGTGTCTGTTTTTGGTTCGAACCGGGATAGGGTTTCCCTCCCTTCGACTTCAGAACTGGATATCTTTGTCATCCGGACTCCGAATCAGGTGATTCTTGAGTCTAAATTCATTAATTTATCATTGTCTTTCGAATGGTGTGCACGGTGGCACCCATTTCAGTATGGAATGACCATTTTACCCCTAGGTTCATTCTTGTCTATTTTTGAAACATCGCTTCCGCATTTGCTTCCTTTGTGTTTCGTGACCTCGTTGAGGGTCACATTAATGTCTTAGAGGAGTGTTTTATCTCTAGAGACTTTTGTTCTATCTTTTGCTTCCACATTTTGGATCCGTTTTGGGTCATCACAGGACATACTGGGTTGAAAAATCCAGGGTCGTCACAACTCCGAATCAGGAGATTCTTGAGTCTAACTTCGTTGATTTTTCATTATCTTTCTAATGGTGTGCACGGTGGCACCCTCTTTTGTTTTAAAATGACTATTTTACCCCTAAGGTTTTATTTGTCCGTTTTTAAAAACCGCTTCTGCATCTTGTCATCTTTTAAGTTCCATAACTTTGTGGGAAGTTACGTTGGTGTCTTAGGGATGATGTGCATCCTTAAAGACTTTGTTTGTGGGTGAAAAAACCATTTTGCCCTTGGGGCCATACTTGGTCTATTTTCAACCCTAGCTTCCGTTTTCGTTCTCGTTGAGTTCTGTGACTTCATGGAAGGTCACTTTGGCATCTTAGGGATAATGTATATCCCTAGAGGCCTTGTTTATGTTTTCACTTCCGCATTCGGGATCCGTTTTTGGGTCAACTTTCGAGTCATCATAGGACGCATCGAGTTGTAAAACCAGGGCCGTCACATGATTGAAAGCAAAATTTACAGATTCATAGTTAAGAACAATAGTAAGATTAAACTCTAAGAATGATAGAGAAATAATCAACTTGAAGGGCGATATTTCTCCTTTGCCACCGCCAAGTTCACCGCGCGCTACCGTATCCCTCCTCCTCTACCACACCCTCAAACACACCCTTCAATTAACACAACCTCACTGAGATCCCCAACGTCGGTGAACTATTTAGTTTTTGTCTCCAAGAATGTCAATAGAGAGATGACCTTTGAAGCCGATTACCGAACTGTAGCCGGATCTAAATCTTCACTGATTTGTTCGCTCTAGGAACTTCTGGGCTTTTAGCTTTTTGATGAAGGAAGCCGTCACCAGATCAGTTTAATCTCTGTACATATATATATATATATATATATATATATATATATATATATATATATATATATATATATATATATCACCACCACCACTTCTACCACCATAATCACCACCCAATCTGACCCACGACGAACCTAATTGAACCACGAGAAACCATAAATCAAACCCAATACACACACATACACACACATATATCTATATACATACAGTATCTCTCAAATCCCCAATCCGAAACCCCATAATCCTTTGTTCCTTCACAACCCTTAAACACCCACAGTAAAACTTAAAATTCAAATCCCAAATTGTTGATATTTTTCATCAATTTTCTTGGTTGTTTCTTATTTTTACTTTATTTTTTCATTTTCTCTCAGTGTTAGAGCACGGCAGTAGTGGTGTGTTCATGGCAGTAGCTGTTTGCCAACAATATGATTCAAGGCAACAAATTCAAGGCACCATGGTTGATGACAACCGCGATGGTATTTCGCACTTTTGCTATATATATATATATATATATATATATACACACACACACACACACACACACACACACTATACAATACTCATATATATATATATATATAATTGTAAATTCGCAAAATATTTTGGGATAGTTTAGTCTTTTAATATATTTCTTTAGGTTAAGGTTTTTTTTTTGACAAAGTCAAAGGGCATTTAAGTCATTTTATATGGTGTCAGATGTCTAAAGATAACAACTGGAGTGTGAGTGAAAAACGGAACAAACGTTTGTAGTATGAGTGATAGTAATTTTTTAAAAGTTGTTTCATGGTGATATTTGGCCAAACATGAGGGGATGTTAGTGAAATTAACCTAAAAAAGAAAGAAAATATCTCTTTTCCTTTCTTTCTCTAAACCGTCTCTCTCATCTCTATTTCTCTCTCTACAACATATAAGCCAACATACATTTTCATCGTGTCTATTTCAAATTTAGCAACAACCAATTAACTCTCATTGAAAAATCACTGCTTTGATAAATTAATAAATAAATAAACTATGTATTATCATCGAAAAATTACTACTTTGATAAAAAATTACGTATTTAGGTAATTTCTAAAGCAAATTGCTTATATATATATAACATGAAACTAACACCACAAAATATTTAATTAGTGAAGACACGGAGAGGACGAACAATGAACATGTTTATTTTGTGGAAGTTAAAATATAAAGATTATTGATATTCCTTGAAGATGAGTATTTTCAATATGTCCTAAGTCTATATGCACACTTTTTATAATAAGATAAATGTCGTGTTGGTTTTTATATCATCTCAATTTATTTCGATTTTAGTCTATAACCATGGAGACTGAGATTCACAAGTTTAATTATCCCGTTTTGGCTATTCATCCGTGCCTGTAATTGGCCAAATGTTATCTTGATTGAGTTATAATATCATTTTGATACTTCATCTGCTTAAAGGATCATTTACATTCCAAAAATCAAAAAAATTAAATTATATGAACATTGTTATATATACCCCTGCAACAGGCCTACTCCCATATGTTAGAGAGAGAAAGAAAAAGATTGTGCTTCTAAAACCAGAGTTACTATAATTGATTGCATCTCATATATATATATATATATATATATATATATATATATATATATATATATATATAAAGATCAATAAATATGTGAAAGTTGTTGAAAAAGAGAAAATAGAGAGGCAAACAAATATGAAAGTAGGTGGAAAGAGAGTCCCACAAAAAAGTGAAAACAAAGAGAGAAATAGAGGAGAGAAAGACCTTCCCAAAAAAGAAAAAATAAATTAGAGGAGAGAGGGATATTTTGATTTTTTATTATTATATTTATATACATTTTTTATTTTATTATATGGGTATTTTAGACATTTCAATGGCTAAATTGACCTAATGTTATTAATTGCACAAATTATAAAATATAAGAGGATTTTATGAACAATAGAGCTGAATTGCACATTTTGTATATTATAAATGGATTTTTTTTGCACTCAACCCTTAATATTTTTATTCTTGTCTCCTATTGATAACAACACAATGAGTGGTTAGCAATGGTTAAAGGCAGTTAACTTTGACAGCTAAAAATGAATAACCACAGGTAGTTACTGTTGACACTCATTTTGGTAATTGGGCTTGGACTACAATTGGGCCTGATGAACAGTGACGTGGCAAAGGTTTAGGCCGCAAGAAGATACTGGGCTGAAGAGATGCAGTAATAAGTTTGGGCTGTAAGACATTTTTACTCTACATGGACTGAACAATAGACTTGGACTACGGTTGGGATAGCTATGATGCAGTTAGAGGAAGATTGAGTTTTGCATAGATTAAGTTTGAAAACACAACAGATAAAGTTAGTTTAGATGACTGGAAGTAACAAATATATAGTAAGTATTTATTTAGTTGCATAAGGATGCTTATCTACAGGATTAGTTTGATTTGAATTTTACATTTTAATTATGTGATAGAGTTATAAAGTAATTAGGATGCCTGTTTATAGGTATTTGTTTTACTAATAATTTCTATAGATAAACAAAGGGGCATGCTGAGATCGAGGTCCAGCACCCTCAGAATCATTATATTATTTTGTTTGCTTTCTCAAGCTCTTTTCATAAATAGCATCCTTGCTATTTTTTTCTTTATCTTTATCTATCTCTCTCTCAATATCTCGTCTATCTCTCCCTCTCTCTCTCAATATTTCTCTTAATATTTCTTTTTATATCTATTTCTCTCCCCTTTCTATTCTCAAAACGTTATTATAAATTATTCATTATAAAAGTCTTTTTAATTAAGGCAATTCTTGAACTTAAAGAGGAGTTTTATTGTTCCATTTTTCCTCACATTGTCTGAAAGTCAACCTTCTCAAAGGGACTGAAGTTGACAATTTACACTTAAACCATATAATTGGTTTTGGCATGCCCATTTACATCAATTCCGAATCGGATCTAAGGAGCCGATTTTAGCGTCAACATTTTTGGCACACCCGGTGGGACCCTACTAGGTGAATTATTTATTTATAACAAAGATGCCTCGCAAAAAGAATTCAAAGAATACAAATACAAATGAGGAAGAGGAAGAGGAAGAGGAAGTCCAGCCAACTGGCTAGGCCGGATCTCATATAAAAGGAACTTCCTTCCCATCGGATGTTCCAATCATACAAATGCTTGAAGCCATCCAGCAGGGAATGGAAAGCCAAGAGGCTCATTTGGGAGCTCGCATAGATGGGATGGGTTTGAAGGTGGATTAAGTATTAAAGCCGATCTGATCAAGCCAAAGCTTCAAATGTCCATGAGTCATTGGTTCAACATATTTCTTCATCAAAAGTGATTATTCCTGAAGAACCAAGAACAACAATGACATGATTTATGCTGCCAAATCCAACTCTTGGCATGCCAATCAGCATGATGCCGATCCAACACTCGGCAATGTGCCAAACTAAACTCTTCGCATGCCGATTGGTAATCCACCAATATTATCAGATCCGCCAGCAATAACTATTGTGCCAGTGTATCGGCCGCTAGTAAATCACTAACAAAATCAAAATGTGCAACGCCCACTGATGCAGCCGATTCTTCCTTTAAGAAATTAACAAGAAGGGGATAATCAGAACCAAGGAAGGTAGAACCCAATAATACCACCAGCGGCTGCCAGGGGGCAAGTAAATGCAAATCAACAATGAGAATAGGTTAACCCAATTGTTCCATTTCACCCTAATGACCCTCCAGGCCAAAATGCGGGGATCGACAAGGCTCAAATTTTAGCCCTAATTCAAGCTAAGGTAGCACAGGGACGCAAACGTCCTCGGCCACTATACAGGAAGCCTTATCCTGATTATGTCGATGCCCATGAGTTACCTAGAAATTATCGGTATCACGATTTTTTTATGTATAGTGGTGAAGAGATCTTTTCTACCGTGCAACACATTGCGAGGTTCACAGCACAATGTGGTGAAGCTGGTCCTAATCCTTGGTTGAGGATGAGGTTATTTTCTAGCTCTCTCACTAGGGAGGCATTTGAATGGTGTAGTAATTTACCAACCAATTCTATTCACACATGGGATAAAATGGAAGAAGCTTTCCATACTCTGTTTTACCGAATAGAGATAGAAGCTACGCTGGTAGATATATCTTGATTATCTCAGTTGCCGAATGAATCGGTTGAAACTTTTATAGCCAGGTTCAGAAAAGATAAACTCAAGTGCCGAGTAAGTTTGCCAGAACCAGAATACACCAAGTTGGCATTAAATGGTTTAGACATTGAACATCGCAAAATATTGGTTAAATTTTAAGATCTCTTCGATTTAGTAGATAGAGCCACTTGGTATGAGGAAATACTTAAAGAAGAGAAAGAAAAGAAGAACTCCTCTAAGGGTACTTATTACAAGGACCCTAATTATGAGGTGTTCTCAACAGAAGTTGGTGATGAATTAGAAGTTGATGTTGCCGAGGTCAATATCAAGAAGCCATACATCTGTGAGGCATTGATTAAACCTAAGCCGACCATGGGGGGCAATGTAACATCAACATCGGTAGTAAGGAAAGGAGCTACTGATATCGGGAAAATCTATTCTTTTGATTTATCAAAAATAAATCAAATCTTGATCACTTGATGGCTGATAAAATTATATCTTTGCCTAAGGGGCATAAGATTCCATCGGCAAGTTACTTAAAAGGTAAAGAGTATTGTAAATGTCATAACTCTTGGAACCATACTACTAATGATTGTACTATTCTACAAGGTGTATTGCAGAAAGCTATTAATGAAGGTACTTTAAAATTCCCGTAGAAAACTTCAGACACCATGAAGGTGGATACCAATCCATTCCCTACAATCACATCTACTAATGTGATAAGTTTAGCAAAGCAAGAAAATCGGCAGGAGGCTGAGAAGATGTCAGGTGAGTTCCTTTCATTATATGCGACACGAGAAAAAATGGCAGAATTGCAGAAACAATTAAGAGAGGCTTAATTGGCCCTGATAAACCATGGTTGTTGCCCAAATTACAAGGAAAAACAGAAACCTAAAGAAGAAGAGCCAAGGGAGGTTCAACCAAAGAATAAAGGAATTCTTGAAAGGCTTTCCTTCCCAATTAAGCCTGGTGAGGAGCCTCGGTAGGATGATTCCAGCAGCAGTCACGTGAAGGCAGAAAAGCAAAATCGGCAAGAATATATATCTAGCCGATTCCATTCCTAATATCGGTATCCCAGTTTTAAAAGGTGTTCGCCAGTCCAATAAAAAATTTGGGTACAAAAGGGAGCTGATTCATATAAAGTATGAATTGTAAAATGAAGGACAGACTCAGCCGAGGATAGATGGACTCGTGTCAATCATCCAAAATTCCCTAAAGTTTAACAATATTAGAGTGGAGGCCCTACTCAATCTCAAAAATGCAGGGAACAAAGGAGAAAGGTTAAGGAGAAAAGGAAAGCAGAAGAGGTAAGCCAAGAAGTGTTGGTTGAGCGGGTTAGTATTCCAGATAAAAATCAACCGAATGAGGTAGAGGAGCATCAGCTAACATAGCCCAGACGCAAAAATGAGTTCAGAATTCAATTTGGTAGTTCCCAGATATAATGTTATGTAATATGGCATTTGTATTACCTACAATGTTCCAGGCCCCATCGGCATCAACTGCGAATACTGAAAAGAATGAGGAAATAGAAGGTAAAAGTAGTGCCGAGGAAGAAGAAACTCAGCTGATTCAGAATTTGTCAATTCTTTCTTCAAAATCGATAGAGAAGCTAGTCTTTGAGAAACCTTTGTTAGCAATGACTTAACAACTAAGGCCTTTGTATGTAAAGGTATGGGTAAAAGGCTAACCTATTAATTGAGTCTTAGTTGACAATGGCTCAGTTCTGAATGTTATCCCAGCTAATACATTGAAGAAATTCAGCAACAGTATGGAAGATGTTATTCCCATTGATGTAGCAATTTGTGGTTTTAACGGAGGTTCTACGAGCACTAAAGGAATTTTTCCTTTAGAAGTCGAAATTGAAGGAAGAACATCCTTCACAGCATTTTTTATTATTGAATCCACGGCCTCATATAATTTAGTGTTAGGCCATGACTGGATTCATCCAAATATGTACATTCTATCATCATTACACCAGATGCTGATCGTTTGGGATAGAGATAATGTGAAAATAGTGAATGCCGATGATAAGCCATTTACGGCAAAAGTGTACTCTACAGATGCTATTTTATATGACGAATATTGTGTTCCTATTCAATTTGTGGGAACAGGAGCCGATGGAAGACCTATATCGGTGACCACGAGAAGAAGTCTTGCCGATCGAGAAATCGGCGAGTTACAACAGGAAAATTCTAGGCCGAAGGTAGAATTCCCTCGGCTTGCTTTAATTGAAGAAGAGGTTGTTAATAGAGGCAAAATTTGAAAGAGAAACAGCTCAACAGCAGGCCTTTAGGACCACTTGTATTAGGTTACAAGCATACATAGTCAAAAAACGGCTAGAAAAGGAAGCAAAAATAAAGCCAAGATTATTGGCAAATGTTGCTGAACCTGAGCAAATCGATAATGAAAAGTTGGATGCTATTTAGCTAGAAGATTTGGAATTGGCACCAGCTAAGCTTGATGATCTTAAAGTAGACACTCAAGATCCACTAAGGGAGGTTAATTTAGGTACAGATGCAAAGCCTAGACCAACCTACATTAGTGCACTATTAGCCCCAGAAATGCAAGCCGAGTTGATCAACATGTTAAAGGAAAACAGTAACTATTTTGCTTGGAATTATGAGGAAATGCCGGGTTTGTCCAGAGATCTGGTGGAACATCGGTTTTCCATTAAAGATGGCTATAAGCCATATAAACAACCGCCTCGCCGAATGTCTCAAGAGGTGGTAGATAAAGTTAAAGTGGAAATTGAATGATTGTTAGATGCTGGTTTCATTCGAACTATATGGTATGTCGAGTGGCTATCAAATATAGTTCCTGTTATTAAAAAGAATGGAAAATTATGAATATATGTTGATTTTTGAAACATAAACTCAGCAACCCCAAAAGATGAGTATCCAATGCCGGTAGCCGATCAATTAATTGATGCGGCTGCTAAGCATGAAATCATGTCTTTTATGGATGGACACTCAGGCTATAATCAAATTTATATAGCCGAGGAGGATATCCCAAAGATAGTTTTCAGATGTCTAGGATCGATTGGAACTTTTGAGTGGGTAGTAATACCTTTTGGATTGAAGAATGCTGGTGCTACATATCAGCGAGCTATGAATTCTATTTTCCATGATATGCTTGGTAAGTTTATGGAGGTATATATTAATGATGTGGTAGTAAAATCAACAACGAAAAAGGAACACTTGGTTCATCTAAAAACATCTTTTGAGAGAATGAGGGCTCATAAGTTAAAAATGAATCCAATAAAGTGTGCCTTTAGATTATCGGTAGGAAACTTTTTGGGGTTCTTGGTACACCAAAGGGGCATAAAGATTGACA
Organism: Cornus florida; assembly: GCF_030987335.1. Classification (NCBI taxonomy): domain Eukaryota; kingdom Viridiplantae; phylum Streptophyta; class Magnoliopsida; order Cornales; family Cornaceae; genus Cornus; species Cornus florida. The sequence continues at coordinate 25,678,291 of NW_026775571.1, read as the reverse complement.
AAAATAAAGCTAAGATAATTATTGATGCCAGTGCACCAAAAAGCAAGAAACAATTGCAAAGATTACTTGGTCAAGTGAGCTATCTCAGACGATTTATTACCAATACAGCTGGTAAGTTATATGTGTTTTCCCCTTTACTCAAGTTGAAGCTGATGAAAGAATTCAAATGGGATGACACACATCAGAGGGCATTTGAACAGATCAAGAAATACTTGTCGAGTCCTCTTGTCATGATGCCGCCAAGGAAGAAGTGGCCGATGAAGTTATATTTATCTGCTGCTGAAGAATCCATTGGAAGTATGCTGTCACAAGAGAATGAAGCAGGAAGTGAACAAGCAATATACTATCTCAGCCAAGTTTTAACCCCAGTCGAGTGTAGATATACGCCAATTAAGAAATTATGTTTAGCTTTGTATTTTGCAGCAATGAAATTAAGAATATATATGTTACCTGTGTTGGTTTATATTATTTATCAAATAGATCTTATAAAGTATATGCTATCAAGGCCATTAATCATGGGCTGGATCGGCAAATGGGTTCTAGCATTAATGGAGTTCAACTTTGCCTATGTTCCACAAAAAGCGATTAAGGGGAGAGCATTGGAAGATTTTCTTGTAGATCATCCTTCGCCTGAAATCGAATCATAAGTGTTTGATGAACTTGACTCAGCAGCCATATTCATGACCCCTTGGACTTTAATGTTCGATGGGTCGAGTACCAGTGAAGGGTCAGGAGCTGGTATAGTAATAATGTCCCCATCAGGGAACCAAATTTTGTTTTCCTTCTTTTTTGGATTTTAGGTGCTCAAATAATCAAGCCGAGTATGAAGCATTGATTATCGGCTTGGAAATTCTACTGGAGATGGCTGTCAAAGATGTCCATATTGTGGGGGATTTAAGTTTGTTAATTAATCAAATCTCAGAAGACTTTAGATGCTTAAATTGGCAATTAAGGCCATTTCATTCATTGGCAACCCAATTGGTCAACCAATTTCACATTGGGACTTTGGAATACAGACTAAGGGCTATGAATAAAATATCTAATGATTTAGCACACACTACTTCAGGAATGAGGGTGCCGAGTGGTATGAAGGAAAGGATAATGAAAATCACATGCTGATCTCTTCCATCTGCTGAAACAAGAAATCAAGTTATGGAAAAAGTTTCTGCCACTGATGTTACCGGGTTAAATGATGATGATTGGTGAATTCCTTATATTTTGTTCTTACAACATCAAATTCCAGAAGCTGATAAAAAAAATAAAAAGAAATGCAGTCAATTATGTACTAATGGATGGAGATCTTTATAGGAGATCGGCTGATGATGGTTTACTATTTCAATGTACTAGTAAGTTTAAAGGTTTAAAGATTATGGCAGAGGTACACGAAGGAATGTGTAGAGCTCACCAAGCTGGTATAAAAATGAGATGGTTGATACGCCGATATAGATATGATTAGTCTGGAATGAGAAAAGACTGTATAACTTATGCAAAGGGTTGTATAGATTTTCAGAAGCTAGTATGGCCCAATGCAGTGGGTTCCAGCAATAGAGATGCATTTATTAGTCAAACCATGGCCTTTTAGAGGTTGGGCCATGGACCTAATCGGCAAGATTAATCTTCCTTCATCAAAGGGTCATCATTGGATTATTTTAGCTACCGATTACTTTACCAAATGGGTAGAAGCCGAGGAATATGTCTCAGTAACTCAGAACACTGTTATACAATTTTTGGAGCGACATATCTTTCACCGATTTGGTTTACCGAAAATAATTGTTGCCGATAATGGATCTGTGTTTCGAGCTGGAGAAGTATTACAACTTGGCCACAATATGCAGGTCAAAATGTGATCGGTTGGCAATTCAATCTATAATAAATCAACCTTCGCAATAGCACGAATCATTGTAAAATAGGGCTATTGGTCAGGTAAGTCGAACCACTGGGACTGCGCTAATCTATGGCAACCTAAGTGTCTAGAGTCTTTTTAGAATGATAGGGGTGTTCATAGAGGATTTGTTGGTTGTCACTTAAGCTATGAAATTAAGATGCATAAAATAAAAGTTTGCAAGAGTTTAAAAGAGATAAAATATAAGTAAAGAGGACTAGGGAAGTGAATCTGCCTCCCTCCCTATACACATGCTAGATTAGAGCTAAATTGGGGGAAAAACAATATGTATATGGTCATGATACATAGCACACTTGGTTGCTATAATATCCTCAAGAAGTTCATTAAATCAAACACAAGAATAATCCATCAAAGATTTACATGCTTGAACTACCTAAACTAGGGTGTAGCCTTCAACATGCTTACTAAGCCAAAGATTATCAAGCCCTTAATTAAATGATGGAAGCATACAAAGCTAAGAATCAACTATAGACCATCAAAGGGCACTCTAAGCAATGGACTATCTACGTTCTCCAACTCCATGCCATTAAAACTATTCTATGATCTCACTACCATTGTCACCATGAGAGTGTAAGCAACATGATTAAAAGAATAAACCATCTAAGATAGATAATTGACTCAACATTAATCATTTAAATACATGAAGATCTATTACAAGAGACAAAATACTCTAGACCATGAAAAGACCAAAGATTATACATTGCAATCCCCAAAATAGAACTATACTAGGACATGCTTACAAGGGAGGGGCTTCATCACCTCCCTAGAAGAAGATTTAGTTACCCATGGAAACTCTAAAGGAAGGAAGAAGCTTGGTCTCCATCCTCATTTGTGAGCTCCTTTGTTGTAGCTTCAAGAACTCCCTCTTCTCCTCCTCCTTCTCTCTCTAGAAATCTTACAAGATGAGATATGATTTTTGATATGTGTGGTTCCCCCCTTCTTGTAGACATTATCCTACCAAACCCTACCAAACAAGGCTTAACTCCCACCAAAAGACATCTCTAACCAACCCATAAAGATGGAAATCAGAAATAAGGGAATCAAGGAGCAAGTGGGCTGAAGTGATGGATCCCGGAGAGCATTCTGCTCAAAGTTTGGGCAGAATGTTCTTTTCTCTTGACCTGTTTTGCACTACTTTGGTAAAATAGCCATAACTTTCTGCTCTGATCTCCAAATTATTAACCATTTAAAGATTTGGAAAGCTAATTCAAAGCTCTAAATACGCCATGTTTTAATGGAAGTCCAGTTCTTGAGTTTGTTAGGTAAAAAATGGCAAGGAAAGTCAGACTCTACTGCTCCAGAACTTTAGCCTTGAGCACATTGTTATTCAAAGATTGAACAAAACATCATTTTTGCTCCTTTTTAGCCAATGAACCTGAAAATATATAAAAACATACAAATGAAGATAATCTACATAGAATAATCAAATGATGGACTTAACTAATGCAACTAAGGGCGCTTGAATATGCAATATTTGGTGCTTATCACACTCCCAAACTTACATTTTGCTAGTCCCTTAGCAAAACTAAAATGAAAAACTCAATGAAATGACAACAATGGGAATGCTACCACAAAAATATCACCCATGGCAAAATGAAATATATACATAGCTCAAATACAACTCGAAACAAACAAAGGACTGGAAACAGGGTCATTAAATAGACTACCATGCATATATGAAGCATTGATACAAAAATTGGCTAAACACATTTCAATATACATGCATCAACATCCTAGTCTATATAAATAACTCAATTGTCATCTCTTGAATGGAAATCAACTCTAGCTTCAGTGAAAGTGGATTGGATTCACAACATGCGGCTTTTACTTTCTTTTTCCAATTTCAAGACACAAGTCTTCAAATTATTGAATTCCCTTTTAAATGAAGTCCCTAAGGCATGAATTTATTTACAAAACAACTTTTGTTGCTTGTTGACAATTTATTATAACTCAAAAATGATACATAAAATGGTTGTGCAATGCTGAAATCCTTTAAGCTTTCTAACCAACCCATGTAGCAAGCGTTAGGCCAACAACTCTCAAACTAGATGGCTTTAGGGTGCTGACTGTAGAGACACTCCTAGGGCTTAATAACTCGAATTGGTAAGGCTACGAACTCCAATGAACCATGTTTATTACAATATATATATATATTTTTTGAATGACCGTGCAATGTCTAAGTCTTTTAAGCTTTCTAACTAACCCATGTAGCAAATGTTAGGCCAACAATTCCCAAACTAGATGGCTTTAGGGTGTTGAGTGTAGAGACACTCCTAGGGCTTAATAACTCAAGTTGGAAAGGCTATAAACTCAAACTGGTCATTATTTTCTTTTTTAATTTTTTAATTTTTTATTTTTTTCATCATGCCAAAGGTATCCATCTATTAGGTTCATCAATTCAGATTAACTAGGTCAAGATCATGGTTAATCAAGTTACATGCCTTACGGTTAAGTTTTCAATGTGCATCTGTGTATTATGAAGCATAAAAGAGTATAAGATCTAGCGAGAATTTAATTGAAACATTTATACAAACCAATTTGAATCCACATGATCATTTTAAATTCACATTTTTCTTTATTTTCAAAAATTCACATTTGCTTCTATATACAAGGTATTAAACATATGCTTCATCCCTAATAAGTTTCAAATTATACTATCATTGCTTAGCAAAAATGTGGAACCAAAAATGCAAAATTGCACCCCCAAACTTGAAGTACACATTGTCCTTAATGTGGGAGACAAAGAGGTATAAATAAAGAGCATAGGGGATAAAAGGAACAATAATACCAAGTGGACTGAGAAAGGCAAAGGTTTCCATCTATGTGAATGCGCAAATGTTTTCCCCAAACTTGGACATGAAGACCTGTCAAAACATAACTAATATACACATGTAAAAGCATAGGTCTCTTAAGAAAAACCAAAACAGAAATAATAACATTAACATGAATTTTATTGAGAGATAAAAATCCGTACAAAACACAAATCTGCACACATTAGCCACAAGTTTAAAACGGATAACAAAATAATGCCAAAAATAGTGCCATTTAGAGAGATAAAGTTGGTTCAGGAATTTTGTCGAGCAGGTGGTGTGCACTTTGCAAAAATTAGAGGCAAAGACAGTGAATGGTTCTTGAAAGCCCAAAAATTTTTTTTTACTTGCAATTGACAATATACATGCCCCAAACACAAACTACACCTCTACACAATCAATCCCATCCTCCATTTATACCAAAAACGTGAAAGAGAAGAAGAAAAAAAGAAACTTACCCAAAAATGGAGAACCAAAGGCCCCTTGTGCTTGGTGGTAAGTGGTGGTGATGTGGAGGAGAGAGTGATGGAGATGGGAGAAGGTTGGAGATGAAGAAATGAGGAAGAGGAAGGGGTGGAGAAGTTATGGGAATGCATGCATGGGGGGGGGGGGTAATGGGTATTTATAGTGGGTGAATGCATGAGTAGGGGAGTGGAAAGGTTAGGGAAGTTATGGAGGGGAGGAAGAGGTGGGAGGTCATGGGGGTGTGGTGGACGAAGTGGAGGAGTTGGAGAGGTGAGATGAACCAAAGGAAGAGGGAGCGTCGAGATTTAAAAGGAGTGGGGGAGTGGGAGGGAAGTAATGGAGGAGAGGAAGAAGGAAATGGAGGAGTGAGGTCGTGGGTTGAGAGACTTGAAAGACGCGGGAGAGAGAGAGTCAAGATTAAAAAGGAGGGAGGGGGTTCGAGCGCTCGAAGTTAGTCCTTCGAGCGTTCGAACTTTGGGCAGTAAGTTTCGAGCGCTCGAAAGTGACACTTTGAGCGCTCGAAGTTTGGATAGTGAGTTTGGATGGGCTTTCGAGCGCTCGAAGTGTGTCTCCGAGCATTCAAACTTGAGGCAGTAGCTGTTTGAACGAAAAATGGAAGCTTCGAGTGCTCGAAGCTTGGACTTCGAGTGCTCGAAATTGGACCAGTGAGCAAAAGCCTGGGTGAAATGACTGAAATTACAAATTTTTCAACATCTCTTCAATGCATGGATGGAATTTGGGAAAATTTTTCAAACTTTGCAACATCACTCCAATACATGGATGGAATTTGGGGAACCATGATCCAACAATGCATTAAAAATGAGAAGTTACACACATGTGTAGCATTCCAAAGATCCGATGAAATTGCTGGAAAGAGATGGAAACATCCGTGAATGAAGACAAGGGTTGAGAACGTGTAAGAAAACCAGTTTGAATTGTTGGAACACAATTTAAGATGGTTCCAGATAAGGTTAAAGTTTTGGCTTTTCTTAACAATTTCCCAGAAAATTTCAAGGCTCAAGCAATTGAAAATTAGGGAAGCATGGAAATAGAAAGAATTTCTTCCCTTGAGTGCTAAATTTCACGTCGATAGCTAGACGTACCAAGATCAGGTTAGTCCTCATTACCCTATACCATGTCTCTCAAGAGATTCATACTTCCCCAAAAAAGAAAGTTCTTTTAAAAGCGGAGGAAAAAGAGCTTGAAGAAAGAAATTGAAAAGGGGTAAAGGAAAAACCTCAACCCACTCTTCTTCCTCAATGAAGAACTTTGGATTATTTAGGGGCTGTTTTGGATGATGGAAAGGTGGATCAAGTGAGGGCACATCAAGCAAAGACTTGTGAAGGGTCATATTGAGCACGGGAATGCTTGACAAATTATCCTTCACACTTTCAACATCCTCCTCACACTTATTCGAGGGTTCGGGCTCAACAGCTTGAGATAACTCAAGTGAAGGAGTGAGAGGATGTGCAAGCTTCTAAGAGAGGGATACATTTGATATTGCCCAAGGAAGAGAGTGAATGGGTAGAGGAATATCAAACAAAGAATTTACCTCCCAAATAGAATTATCAACATCAAAATCCTCACAATTGAAATAAGCCAAGCAAGCTTTTAGAGGATCCTCCATTGAAGGAGGTGCATCAAGTGAAGGATTCTTTAGGGGCTGTTGTGGAATTTCAAGGGAGACAATCTCTTCACCCTTATTCTCCTCATTTTGAACGACAAATTCTTTAATTTTTTGTATGGCAACAATTTGTTCCTCAACCACAATTTCCTCATTTTCACATATGGTAACCATTTGATCATTCTCATGATGAAGGTCACTAGGAGTAAGCTCATCATTCATAGAATTTTCTTTTGGATTGGCTATAAGTTTAATTGGAACTTCTTTTTCCTTTTCATTATTTAGAGCATTAACCATTTGTTGAATTTGGGCTATTTGGTCATCTAGCTCAACTCTAGATTAGGAATGAGAATAGGTGGTGGATTGCATGCTAACAATATCATCCAATATTTGCTTGTTGGAATCCATCATTTGTTCGTTGATAGACTCCATCATTTGTTTGTTTGCAGCAATGAACTCATCCAATTGAGATGGTGGAAAAAGAGAAGAGGGCTGGAAATAATGATCATTGGGTTGAAAGTTGGAGTGAAAATGTTGCCTATGAGATTGTGGGGCTGAATTTCCCATGTCATGCCATAAGAAGTTTTGATGATCTCCCCAACCCGAGTCATAACCATTGAAGTATGGATCATTACCCGGTTCAAAGAAATTTGCATTGGGTTGCAAATATAACACAAGGTTAGAGATATATGCTACTTGCATTCAAAAGCTTGGATCATCAAACAACAAGCATAGATTGTCCTCCCATTTAACACTACGCTATAACTACACTACATCTACACTATTAGCATGAAAATAAATTAGGGGAGAGGCACAATCCATCAAGGAATAAGTATGTACCATCAAGAAAATCACAAAAGCATTCTTTTAAGCACTATGTTTTGACAATCTCTAAATCTATAGCATCAATACACATAGACATGCATCAATAACACAAAATCTAGAGACAAGTACAAAAGCATCTATTCTAACATACATAGACATATGGATAGAATGAAATGATCAATTGGAAGCATTTAATCACATAAATCATTGAACAATCAAGATCTATATAAATCAAAGTGTCAAAACATCAATTACAACACTAATCCCTCAATAATACACAAGATTAAGATAAAGAAAGCATGCTTGGGGCTAACTCTAGCCCCAAGAGGATGTTTAGCCACTCATGGTGATGTTGCTCCAACCCTCAAGGGCTAACTCCATGGTTGAAATCTGCTCCTTGTTGATGAAGAACTCCAATAGTGTCTCTAGCCTCCTCCTCTTTTCTTCTACACTAAGAATAGCCTCTAAAATTGTATCTACCAAATGCTAAAATCTCCTCCTCAAAAAGTGCGTCATATTCCTTTTATAGGTAGGTCAAGTGGCACACCAAATGAGCTAGGGTCGTGCAAAGAATATTCTCTAATGATTAGATAGAGGACGGATTGAATAAGCTGGCTTTTTAACTTTTTCGCACTGGAGGAAGTTCGATCGATCGAACCTTGGACTTGGATCGATCGAACTTGCTGAGATCCATTGAAATAAGGCTGGATCGATCCAACTGGTTGAGTTTTTTGGGAAAAGACAAATCCGAGATATTTTAAGAGATATTTTTAGGAAAAGGACAAAATTGGTTAGTGGATGTTACAACTGTGGATATGAGCAATCATTTGGATATGGACAAAAGTGTTCGATTGATCGAAGGGTGGTGTTGGATCGATCAAACTTTGGACTTTCTGCTTTAGGTCAAGGCTTGGATCTATCTTGAAGTACTGAGATCGATCAGTGTTCGATCGATCGAACCTTGAAGTTGGATCGATCGAACTTTGCTACTTCCCACATTTGGCTTCATTTGCTTCCTTCTTTCTCCACTTTGCTCCTTTCTTTGTTTAATCCCAGAATTGCTGCAACTAAGCTCTTATTTGGCTGAGTTAGCTTATTTTTGGGATAAGTGCCTGAAAATGGAAATAATTCGAAATCAATCTAAAACGGTAGAGTAAGATAGATAAAGGTACTAGAATGCTTAAGCTTAAGGGGTTTAAATACACACTTTTCAGTACTCATCATATTCCCACATACACCTTCATGAATGGTTCGCAATATCTGCCGAGCCTCTGTGGGGGTGACACATTTTAAGTATGGCCCAGAAAAAGATCTTTGGTACAACTGGTTATGCACTATGGCATATTTCGCTGCATTTGACTTGATTTTCCAAGCTTCATCCCTTTGTTCAGGCAGAATGCCATCCCGTATATAAGTTATGATCGGATTTATCTAGCTCGGTTCATATGGAATGACATTCACCTGCCAAGGATCTGAGCCTGAAGGTTTTTCGAAGATGGATGGCTGGTTCAATTTACCTACTAGGATCACCCTTGCCAGTGTTTCCCCAGAACTCGAAGCACTGCATGCCAACCGATCGGCGTCTTCATTTTTTTCCCTCGGTAACTGGATAAACCTGACATTATCAAAGTTTTAGCCTTGCGCATGACGGCAGAACGGTATGCCTCCATTGTTTCATCCTTAGTTTTATATTCACCATTCACTTGCTGAATAACCAACTGTAAGTCACTAAAAGTGGTTAAGTTCCTGACTTTCAGCTCATTGCCTAACTTGAGTCCCATTAGCAACGCTTCATATTCTGCTTCATTATTAGTGGCTCAAAATTCAAGTCTGAGCGCTTGACTTAAAAATTTGCCTTTTGCCGTCTGTAGTTTGATCCCACTGCCTCCCCCTATCTGATTTGAGGATCCATCTACGAAGAGTTTCCATGGACAACTGCGAAGGTCTTCCTCCACATCTTCTGAATCATATTCTAGCAAGAAATCAGCCACTACTTGCCCTTTGATAGCCGTTCTGGGTTCGTACGTTATGTCAAATGAACTAAACTCTATGACCCACTTCGTCATTCTCCCCGAGAGGTCTGGCTTATGTAAGATCATTCTGATTGGAAAAGCGGTCAAAACAACGATAAGATGGGATTCAAAATAATGCCTTAGCTTCCTTTTTGCGTTTATGAGCGAGAGTATCACTCGTTCGGCCTTTGAATATCTCCGTTCTGCATCAGTCATTGTTTTGCTGACATAGAACACTGGGTACTAAGCTCCTTCCTTGCAACGGATCAGAACAACACTCGTCACAATACATACCCCGAGGTACAAAAATAACTTTTCTCCTGGTTCGGGAGCAGACAGGATCGGAGGGCTCTGCATATATTCTTTCAAACTTGTTCATCCCCCAAGGCTTGTCTCCCATGGCTTCGTATGGTATCAAAGAATGGCTTGCAACGATCTGACAGCTTAGAAATAAACTGGCTCAATGCAGCTATCCAACCTGTGAGGGCTTATACTTCTTTAATTGTCTTTGGTTCAGCATTCATGGTCAAAGCCTCTGCTTAGGCTGGGCTAGCCTCGATTCCTCTATGATTAACCATATGTCCTAGGAATTGACCAGAACTTACGCCGAATAAGCATTTGGTTGGATTAAGCTTCATTCCATATCTTTTCAATACCTTAAACACATCCTACAGATGCTTCAAATGGTCAACTCTTCTCTTGCTTTTCACCACCACGTTGTCAATGTAAGCCTCTACAGTCTTCCCCATCTGATCCTTGAAAATCTTACTGATCAGCCTCTGATAAGTTGCCCCAGCATTCTTTAATCTGAACGGCATAACTATGTAGCGATAGGTCCCTCATTCGGTTACAAAAGAAGTTTTCTCCTCATTAGCCAGGTTCATGGGCATTTGATTGTATCCTAAATAAGCATCCAAGAAAGTTAAACGCTCGTATACAGTAGTGGCATCCACCATTTGAACAATCTTTGGCAGCGGGAAACTATCCTTCGGACAAGCTTTGTTTAAATTAGTGAAATCAATGCATACTCACCACTTCCCATTCTTCTTTTGCACAACTACAACATTCGAAAGCCTGTCTGGGTAATATACTTCTCTAATGAATCCCGCATTAAGCAAACTATCAACTTCCTCGGCTATGATCCGATTACGCTCCGGAGCGAATCTTCTCTGCCTCTACCTTATAGGCTTCACGTTCGGATTGACGTTGAGGGAGTGGCAAGATGCCGAAGGGCTTATTCCGGGCATGTTCGAGTGGCTTTAAGTGAACACATCAACATTTCGAGACAAGAAATTAATTAACTCATGCTTCTCTCCTTCGTCGAGTCTTATTCCTGCTCTGGTCGTTCGTTCTGGTTTGTTGTGATCGATCTGCACATCAACAAAAGGTTCTTCGGTCAAGTTCCCCAACAAATTTTAATTGCTATCTGGGGCTTGCAGAACAAATGGGAGCTTTTCCCTTCGCAGCAAATTTTAATGATACAAAATAGCATTCTTTTGCTGCCACCTGATTGCCATGAATATCAATCACTTTAGTTCCTTCCGGCCCTAGACATCGCATGACCTGATGCAAAGTGGAGGGAACACCTTGTACTCTGTGAATCCACCTTCTTCCCATCAGGAGGTTGTAAGAGGGGTGGATCTCAACAACAACAAAAATTTTCATCAGAACTCTTTCCGCAGCTTGTACTTCCACTTCCATCGGACAATTGGGTTCCACCCTCTTGCCATTAAATCCTAACAAGGGTTTCCAGTGGGCTTGAGCTTTTCCGGATTGATCTCGAGCGAATCAAATATGTCCCTCGGCATGACATCCGCACTGCTTCCTGGATCATTCAGAATTTTTCGCACCAAACACTCTGCCACTGTCAAACTGACAACCAACGGATCTTCATGAGGAATTTGAACACGCAGAAGATCCGTCCTATTGAACTTTATCTGTGTTGATACGCTATGCTGGTGCAAGGCATTCACGCTGCCGATCCTCTTCTTCATTTGCGCTTGACGAAAGCGCGTTCGAAGTAGCTCATCTAACTCTTCTTTAGGTTCAGGCCGACCATGAATTGCATTGATTATACGAACTAGCTATGAGTTGTGGGAGTGCGGCTTCTGATTCCTCTTCACTTACTCTATCGGTCGGTTCTGTTCTACCGCTGGGCCTTGAATATAACTTGCGAACTCCCCTCTGGCTATCAGCATCTCTACCCATCTCCTTAAGTTCCTGCATTCAATAGTCTGATGGCCAAAGTTAGAATGAAATGCACAATGCTTAGACTGGTCCCTCTATTCGAGGGGCTGCCTGATTGGTAAAGGAGATTGGAACTTATCTTTATTTTCTTGGTACAGCCTTGCTAAAGAGACTTTCAATGGAGTAACCAGCTCTTCTTCTCTGGGCCTCTTCTCAGATTTCCAGGAGGTTTGACGCTGTGGCTAAACCTGCTTTTGCCTGATCTTTGCTTTGGTTTTCTCTTCTATTGATATAATAGATGTCTTCCGAGCGTTAGCTGCCTCCTCTTTTTCTAAGCGCACAAAACCATCAGCTCTTTCATTGAGTTCATCCATAGTCTTTGGCGTATTCACTACCAAGCTTGTGTAGAATGGAGTGCCATGAGTCATGGCCAATTTAAACGCTTGAACCGCCGTAGAAGGATGACATTCAATCACCATGCTCTTAGTAAGGTTAAACCTGGTAAGAAAAGCTTGGAGACGCTCATCCTCATGCTGCTTCATTGTGAATAGGCTCGAAATGTCCTTTGCTGGACGTTTATTCCCATAGTACTAGCTTATGAACCGATCGCATAAGCTTCCAAAACTATCAATAGAACCCCTTGGGAAATTCTTGAACCAATTGAGCGCTGGTCCAGCTAGACTTGTAGGAAAGCATTTGCACATCAAGGAATCGTTCTTAGTGTTCAAGGCCATTTTTAACTGGATGTGATATACATGATCAATCGGATCAGTCGTCCCGTCAAACAGAATGAAAACGGGCATGGAGAATTTCCTCGGACTTGGAACATTCAGAATTTCATCGGTAAACGGTGAGTCAACCGTTCTAGCCGCTGAGCGGAGGGTTTCATTCTCCCTCTGGAACCTTGCGGTAACTCTCTGATCTATAGATCTCCTTTCTGAGTTTCGATAATCGAACGTTGCCATGAAAGGCCGATAAGACGGATCGAATGATCTTTCCTCCATGAACTCCTTATACCACGACGGTATAGCTTTGTGGCGATTAAACTCCATTGTTTCTTCTCGGCTGAGCATTTCTTGATATGGATCGAAAGTCATGGCTTTGTTTCACCTGATTTGTTCACGCCGTGGATCCACGTGAGTTGATCCTTCACGATTATCAACACGATGAGGATTTGGCGGTAAATCATTTGGCCGAACCTCCTCATGGTGAAGATCTATCTGGTTGTTCCCTACCTCTTCACTGTGATGTGTAGCACCGGGACGAAGAGCTTCTTCTCCTGCCGGGAGCGGTCGCGGAATCACCGGAGCCTCTTGACGCTACATTTCAGTCCTTAGCTCTGCATTCTCACTTCGGAGAGCCTCGATCGTGTTCATCAACTCATCAAGCTTCATCTGCTGGACGTTCTCTACTGGATTGGAGTTCTCACCTCTTATCATGATTCCTGACCAGAGCAGAGGCATTAATCGCAAGTTCTTGATTAGATCTGAGCTTTGCTAGTGCAAATTGAGTCAAATCTGGATTCAAATCAGCTGAATTCCGTTCACAGTTCACTGGATCTAAGCTTCCTTTAATTCGAACTCGTCAGATCTAGCCGTAATTGAACAAATTACAGCTGCGTAAATTTGATGCCAACACCTCAAAATCAATAGAAACCAAGAGGAACAACTCAAATCTGGAATCTACTTCCAGATATCAAGCTTCGTTTTCACAGATTAATCTGAATCAACATGATGTTGATCAAACATGAATCAATCTTCATCTCTTTCCCATAGATGGCGCCAATTGAAGATGCAAATAAAATTCTCTCTCTATTTTGACAGAGTTTCATTACACTTCAACCATTATCCCCTTTTTTCTTTACCACTCTTGTCTATTTATAGGCAATTACAAACATTATTAGGATGTCATAACTGATTTCTTATGCTGGGCTCCCAGCTTCAAGCTTCCTTCCCAATGGGCCTAACTTTGTTGGGTGGATCTCAGAGGTTTGGCCCATTCTGTAGTGCCCCTATGTGGGTTAAAACCAATTGCTTGATCTGATGTCCCTTTCGTGGGTCATATCCAGATTGTATCCGGCCCATGTTGCCTTTGGTATCCTCAGTATATATTCCGTTTTTAACTTGTTTTGGAGTATTTGAGTGCATTTATGTAGGTACAAGGGGCTGTTTTACTTGATTGGAAAATTCGAGATATTTTGGACCCTTTGTGAGTTTTCAAAGTTGAATTTATTTGCACTCTATGCTCTATTTGTATATATTTTGTGTGAATTTTTTTTTTATGTATCTAAACAAGTGGTTGAATTAGTTCTAAATATAGGGTAATTATCCTTCAACTCATTTTTACATACCACATGAGCTATGTGCATTTTGTTCTAGTCATACACATGATACAAGGGATTGTCCTACAACGGGACAATTTTCTGATTTTTATCAACAATAAGCAAATGCAGATTTCTTTAAACTAGAGAATGATTCATATTTCAATCATTATGACCCGAGTTGTGGAGGTCATCAAAACTTTTTGTGGCATGATATGGGAAATTCAGCCCCACAATCTCATGGGCAACATTTTCAATCAAATTTTTAGCCCAACGATCATTATTTTCAGCCCTCATCTCTTACACCTTCTCCATTGGAAGAGATATTGGCTTCACAAAAGCAACTATTGGCTGCCTTTTCTAGCATGCAACCCACCATTGAGTTGATCCATTCTCATTCCTAAGCTCTATCTAGGATAGAAATCCAAATGGAACAAATAGCTAATGATCTAAATCATTTAGAGGAAGAGTAATTTTCATGTGAGCTTGTAACCAATCTAAAGAAAAATTCTATGAATGATGAGATTACTCCTAGTAGCTCTCATCATGAGAATGATCAAGTTGTTAGCACATATAAGAATGAAGAAATAGTGGTTCAAAATGATTAAGTTGTTGCCACATATAAAATTAAAGAATTTATGGGTCAAAATGAGGAAAAGAATGATGGAGAGATTGAATCCCATAAAAATCCAAATCAATTGTCCCAAAATCCTCTAAAAATCTGCTTGGCTCATTTTAATTATGAGAATTTTGATGTTGAAAAATCTATTTGGGAGGTAAATTCTTTGCTTGATATTCCTCTACTCGTTCACTCTCCTCTTTAGGCAGCACCAAATGAATCTCTCTCTTAGGAGCTTGCATCTCCTCCCATTCCCTCACTTAAGTTACCTAACAATGTTGAACCCGAACCACCGGATAAGTGTGAGGAAGATGTTGACAGTTTGAAGGATATTTTTTTAAAAATTCTCACGCTAAATATGATGCTTCACAAGTCTTTGCTTGATGTGCCCTCACTTAATCCCCTTTCCCATAATCCAAAACATGTTTTGATTTGATTTCATGAACTTCAGGATATACATAGTTTAGTTTTCTTTGCACATTTTCGGTTTGTTTTTGTATGCCTATGCTTTTATACTTGTGTGCTCTAGTATTGTTTTGATAGGTTCTTTGATGAGCGCTGAAAAGTGCGTATTTAAACCCCTTAAGCTTAGGCATTCTAGTACTTTTATCTATCTTACTTTACCGTTTTAGATTGATTTCGTATTATTTTCATTTTCAGGCACTTATCCCGAAAATAAGCTAACTTAGCCAAATAAGAGCAAAAATGAAGCAATTGTGGGATAAATAAAAGAAAGGAGCCAAGTGAAAGCAAAAGAAAGAAAAAGGTGGAAATCAACATCTTCGATCGATCTCAGATCAAAGTTCGATTGATCCAACAAGATCGATCTCAGCACTTCAAGATGGATCAGAGCCATAATGACATTTTCAGAGATCTCAAAAGTTCGATCGATCCAACATCATTCTTTGATCCATCGAACTGCTTTGTCCTTATCCAAATGATTAATCTTATCTAGTTATACCACCCTACCAACCACTTTTGTCCTTTTCCCAAAAATATCTTCAAAATATCTCAGATTTATCTTTATCCAAAAAGCGCTACCAATGAAGATCGATCCATCCTAAGTTCGATGGATCTCAGCAATGTTCGATCGATCTAAGTCCAAGGTTCGATCGATCGAACTTCCTCCAGTGCGAAAAAGTTAAATTTCCAACTGATTAAAAGTTGTCCTTTATGCAATCATTGGGGAATATTGTGTGCATGACCCCAGCTCATTTTGGGTGTCATTTGACCTACCTATATAAGGATAAGGATTGCTTTTTATAAAGGGGACCAAAAAGAATATCATATCATATCATCTCTTGGAGAGCATGCTTAGAGGAGGAGGAGGCTAAAGACACAAATGGGGGAGTTCTTCATCAACAAGGAGCAGATTTCTTCCATGGAGTTAGCCCTTGAGGGTTGGAGCAACATCACCATGAGTGGCTAGACATCCTCTTAGGGCTAGAGTTAGCCCCAAGCATGCTTTCTATATCTTAATCTTGTGTATTATTGAGGGATTAGTGTTGTAATTAATGTTTTAACACTTTGATATATATAAATCTTGATTGTTCAATGATTTATGTGGTTAAATGCTTTCAATTGATCATTTCATTCTATCCATATGTCTATGTATGTCAGAATAGATGTTCATGTGCTTGTCTCAAGATTTTGTGTTGTTGATGCATGTCTATATGTATTGATGCTATAGATTTAGAGATTGTCAAAACATAGTGCTTAATGGAATGCTCTTGTGATTTTCTTGATGGTTCATACTTATTCCTTGATGGATTATGCCTCTTCCTTAGTTTATTTTCATGCTAGTAGTGTAGTTGTAGTGTAGTGTTAAATGGGAGAACAATCAATGCTTGTTGTTTGATGATCCATGCTTTTGAATGCAAGTAGCATATGCCTCTAACCTTGTGTTGTATTTGGATTGTGAGCTTAATGAAAGGATTAATGACTTGTTTTGATCTATTGTGCCTTTCACATGTTGTTTAGACAATATATGCTTCATTGCTTAGATATATTGTGCCTTTCACATGATGTTTAGACAATACATGCTTAACTAGTCATCCTTGCTTGTTGAATCAACCAAACACACACACGCACCAATATTGCAACACATCATTTGCCCTCATTAGTCACTTGTCAATGGTATGGAAATGCATTGTTTGGTGGTGATCTCTAAACCCCAAGACTCTTCTCTTTCTTATTTGCTTCTAGTTGCATTCTTTTGTTATCACTTAGTTTAATTTAGTTGTTCTCTATTCTAATCAACCAACCAACCAATTGTTTGATCACTCGACCTTCTAGCCCTATTAGCAATTCCACAACCTTGTTCGACCCTCATAATCCCTCGGGACAATCCCTACTCGCCCTAGCTATATTTATAGCGAAAGGTAGTAGTGGCTTTTATAAATGTAAAACTCTTGGCCCACGCCTAAAATTCACACTCTCAAGCTTGATGGTAGTGTGGCAAACCAGACAGTTTTTGGCACCGTTGCCGGGGATTGATTTGATTTGCCAACGTCGGAATTATGGAATCAATTAGGATTAGTACTCTTTTGATCGTGTCTTTACTTTATTTTTATTTTTCTTTTTGGTTACTTATTGTGTTGTTCTTACTTGACTTGGTGTATTGTTGGAGAGGAAGCAAGCAAATGAGCATTCAAGCAAAGCAAAGAAAGTAAAAAGCTAAAAATTTTAAAAAAATTTGCTATGCTAAGCTTTAAATTGGGAGTTGAAGTGGTAAAGGACCTTTATGAGACTTTCTTTACTCAATCCCTTAATTAAATCGTCGGCCAGCATGGAGGATTATTTTTAATTGTTCTTTGCATCATTGTTGTTAAAGCATGGGAGTATGAATTAAGTGTGTGGAAGAAGTCTAATTGCATTGTTGTGAAGGCATAGTGTTTGTCATTCTTTGTGCTTGTTGTGTTTTGCATTGTGTATGCATGGTCGTCGTTCATTGAATCCATCGTTAGAAATCCTAGGGGAAGAGGAAGTTCAAATAGAACCAATCTATCAATGGATGACCATAATAATGATCATGTTGAGGACCTTGGTCACATAGACCAATGAGGTATTCTTCATCCTAATGTGCATAATGAGAACATACAAGTATCATTAGGCATGCGTAGGCTATACATTCACCAACCACCACAACAACAAGGCCAAGCTCCATATGGAATGCCAAGACCAATGTATGCACCACAACCTCCCATCATCAATCAAGCAATTCAAAATCAAGGTGTTCATGTTGCACCTCAAGTAGCTAATCCACCTCTTGCTTTAAGAGACCATTATGTGCCTAATGAGTATAATGCACCTACATGCATCCAATTGCCTCCATTTAGAGCACATCATTACGAAATTAAGCCACAAACCATTCAAATGCTTCCTAATTATCATGGACTTCCAAGTGAAGAACCTTACAAGCATTTGGATGAGTTTCTTGAAGTATGTTCCACCGTAAAATACACGGACATGCCGGAAGAGGTCTTAAGACTCAAACTTTTTCCATTCACCTTAAAAGAAAAGGCAGAGTATTGGTTTAACAATCTTAGGCCTTTTTCAATCACTTCTTGGGTAGAAATGCAACAAGAGTTCTTGAAGAAGTATTATCCAGTTTCAAAAACCAATGCTACGAGAACCTTAATTCGAGAATTTTCACATGGGGATGGAGAAACATTTCATGAGTCATGGGAATGCTTCAATGAGTTGCTTAGGAAATGTCCACATCATGACATGCCCAAATGGCAATTAGTTCAATATTTCTTTGAGAGCTTATCGGACAATTATAAGGGTGTGGTTAATGCTTCCATGGGTGGCTCATACATTGATAGGCATAAGGATAACGTGTGGCGTCTTTATGAGAGCATGAGTGAAAATTCTTTTCATAGAACATTATCATCCAAGAATGGTAGAAATTCATAAGGTAGGAAGAGCGTTGGCTTACATCAAGTCGACCATTCAAATGAAATAGCCGCCGAAATGAAGTCATTCTCTCAAAGGTTTGATCAGTTTTTGATTAACCAAAACTCGGCGAACCAAGTATCTTCCTTCCCTAACCATTCTCATCGTGCATCAAATAAAACATGTATGACTTGTTCTAGTGTTCTTCATTCTACTTCTCATTGTCCTTATGGACAGGTGCAAAATGAACCAAGGGAACAATCCTTATGGTACTTATTATAATCCAAGTTGGAGGAATCATCCGAATTTCTCTTGGAAAAACCAAGGAGAGGGCTCAAACCCTTCCTAATGCGGTTTTCAAGGGAAGTACATTCCACCTCCACTTTAAAACCAAGGATCCCAAGTTTATAGACATTATCAATCACAGGGGAATCAATTTGTTAATTCTCATTTTCCCAACCAATCTTATTCCCAAGGAAATACTAGAAGTCCCATTTTTGAAGAAAAAGTTTTAAATGCTTTGGGCACTTTAGAGGCTAACACTCAATTGCTTCATTCTCATTCTCAATCTATTGCGAAGCTAGAAACCCAAGTAGGGCAAATAGTAAGCACTCTTAATGCAAGAGAGAAGGGAAAGATGCCTATTAATGTCCCACCTAAGCAACAATGTGTTATGGAAACCCATTCCTCATCGGAAGGCCACACCATTGAACATGTTAATGCGGTGACTACCTTGCAGAGTGGTAAGATTGTGGACAATCAAGTTGAAATGTCCAATGAAGAGAGTGAACCGGTGTAACCTCAAGTTGTCACCAGTCCCGTTTCACATCCCATTCCTCCTTCATTGCATATACATGATCTCATGAATGAGAAAACTTTAAAATGTGATTTGAAGAATGATTTTGAAAATGATTTGAAGAAAGATTTGCAAAAAAATGAATTTGAAAAGGTTTTGTTGAAAAATGATTTGAAATAAAATGATTTAAAAACTTCTTGTGTTGAAGAGAGTTCAAAAGAAAATTCTGAAAAAGTTTTTGAAAAAGTTCCATTTTCGGATGCCTTAAAAGGGTCCATTTCGAAGGAAAAGCAAAAGGCAAAAACTAATGAAATTATGGAAATGTTTAGGCAAGTGAAAGTTAATCTTCCACTTTTGGATGCAATCAAGCAAATTCTGGCTTATGCCAAATTCTTGAAAGACTTGTGCACCCAAAAGCGGAAGAACAAGAGCCAAGCACCAAGGAAAGTGGTTTTGACCGAGCATGCTCAATTTTGTAACATAACACTTTGCCAAAGTTTAAGGACCCCGGTTCACCTACTACATCATGCATCATTGGTGAACACATCATTAATCGGGCGCTTCTTGACTTAGGAGCAAGTGTTAACCTTCTTCCATACTTGGTTTATGTCAAATTGGGCCTAGGTGAATTAAAACCGACTTCGGTAGTTTTGTAACTTGCCGACCGATCTATCAAGAAGCCTATGGGTGTCATTGAGGATGTTTTGATTAAAATTGATAAATTCTTCTTCCCGGTTGATTTCGTTGTCATAGACACGGAACCGGTCCCCAATCCTAAAATCCAAATTCCCGTTATCCTTGGACGTCCTTTCTTGGCAACTGCTAATGCTAACATCAATTGTAAGACAGGGATAAGGAAGATCTCATTTGGCCACATGAAGGTGAAGTTGAATATCTTCAATCCCACACCCAATTCATTTGACAAATATGAATGAGAGGTTAATGTTGTAGAAAAATGTCATGATCTTCAATGTCAAGGAAGTGAGCTTTTGTGTAAGACCAAAACTTCAAAGGGATCATCTTCAACCTTGCATTCTCAAAATGTTGCTTCAAATTCTTGCTTTAAAAGGGCATGGAAGCCCAAAGATTTTTATTGCATAGACAAAGGATCAAAAGTTTCTTTTGAGCTAGTTCTTCAAAGAACCATTTGTTGAGTGGAGTTCAAAGCATCTATCACCCCAACAAGGAGGGGATGCATTACAAGATCTTTGATCCAAGCTAAAAGAGCCCAATGTCTTGCTAGAGACATTAAAGACCAGCAAAAACATTTCGTAGGGTGTCAAAACCCTATTCCTCCCTCATTTCTATCTTAAATTTCATTTCTTACGAAGTCTAGATACTTGTTTTTGGTTCATATGCATTGATAGGAACTGTGATTAGGATTGCATGAATTTTTGTGTTGTGATTAAGCATTTTGCATAAGTTCGATCGATCTCAAATGAGAGTTCGATCAATAGAACTTCCACCTGCATCCAACACTTAGTAAAATTTTCGACCTGCATCCAAATCACCTCTCTGTCCCATCGTTCAAACTTATTCTTAAATCGATTGGGAAATCTTCGATCAATCCAACTTCAAAGTTTGATCGATCTCATGATCCAACACTTAGAAAAATTTTGAGCTTGCATCAACCTGCATATTCAGCTCTCTGTCTCATCGATTGAAAATATTCCAAGATCGATCTGAACTTCTTCGATCGATCCAACTTCAAAGTTCGATCGATCTTCAAGTTCCAACACTTAGCCAAATTTTCTGAGCCAAAAACCTGTATATTTTTGCCCTCTGTCTGATCGATCGAACTCTTGTTCTGATCGATCTCAGTTCTTCATTTCATTATTTGGACTTTTCAAATTTTAAAAATCCAAAAATATTTTCATTTTTATTTTATTTTATTTTATTTTCATTTCATTTCATTTTATTTTATTTTTCAAAAAGTTTTCAAAAGTACAAAATTATTTTAGTTTATTTAGTTTTTAATTATTATTGTTTATTCATTTAAAAAAAAAATCCAAAAATATTTTATTCTATTTTATTTTATTTTATTTTACAATTTTGAATTTTAATTCTAATTTTTAATTTTAGTTTTAAATTTTTCTAAAATTTCAAAAAAATACTTTGAGGAGAGTTCATCAAAGTTCGATCGATCTGAAATCTCAGTTCGATCGATCAAACTAATAGGGAAATGTTTTTAAAAATAAATTTGAGAGTTGTGAGATCAATTACAAAGATCGATCTAACAACTCCCTACCCTACCCCTTGCTTCCCTCATCGTCGTCGTGAACCCCAATCACCCTCTCCATCTTCCTCATCTTCGGTGACACCTTTGACAGCATCGAGCTCACCCCGTATCTCACTCCCTCTTCATCTCCACTTATCTCCTTCGGTTGAGGTAAGATCCGATGCACTATGCTTGATTTCGGCTTAGATCTCATGCTTACATGCTTTACATGTTCAATCCATGCCATTTTCATGATAAATCCACCATTGATGAGCTTGAAACATGTTTGTATATATGTGTGTATATATGTTTATATATGTTTTTATATTTTTGATTTTTGAATTGATTATGGAAGTATGGGCCTTGTTTGGGTGATGGTAATTGATGATTTGTTGTGTTGATGGGCCCAAGACCTTGTTTGTGTGGCCTCCATGCTTCCAAAGTCACAGATCCATGACCTTTGAGTTTTCACCTTCGCATAGTTCAATCGATCGAACTTCAATCTCAGATCAATCTTGAGAGATCGATCGAACTCATATCTTAGAT
Organism: Cornus florida; assembly: GCF_030987335.1. NCBI lineage: Eukaryota > Viridiplantae > Streptophyta > Magnoliopsida > Cornales > Cornaceae > Cornus > Cornus florida. The sequence goes on along the minus strand of NW_026775571.1, from coordinate 25,656,069 downwards.
CGATCGAAGTTTTGAGATCGATCTCAAACCTTTTTATGATCGATCGAACTTTACAGATCTCATACACACACTTCATTCATCATGCCTTATGTTCATGCTATCTCATATATGCCCAATACCTGTGATATTCCACATTGGATGTATTTCATACTTACATTGTTTAGCATGTTTCATATCCTATCACTTGCATAAGATTCATGTTATATATATGATTTGTCTATCTTATTTTACATGCATGTTTCTATTTTGTGCTTTCAATTCTTAATTCTGGTACTAACTCCCCTTGCAAGTTTTTAAATTATTTTTCAGGCTATGACTAAGCACAAGACTGTTGCCAAGAGGCAACACGGGCCTCAGAGACATATCAGACCACAGATGGAGGAGCCAGTAGAGCCCTCTCATGTACAGGAGGAGCCAGTACAGCATACTTCACCTCAGTCACCTGCTCATGAGGCTGAGGATGAGCATATTCCATCCACCTCTGCAACTCAGCCTGTATTTACACCATCACCATCTCAATCACATGCTGGAGCTGAGCATTCACCAGTACAATCTCCACCACGCCAGCCAGTTCAGCCAGCTCAAGAGCGTGATAGGCCTGCGCCTAGATATGCACATATGGCAGTAGACCATAAGTCGGTGTTCGACACAGCCTTTTTCTCCAGATCGGTGCTGACTCGATCAGCTTACCACGACATTATTCAGAGGGGCCTTCCAGCTATTCTTGCCCTAGTTACAGAGCCAGTCTACCCGCGGCTGGTACGATTGTTCTTCCAGAACCTCCGACCATCCCCGCGTACCACAGTAGAGCTGGTCATTACCATATATGGCCATCAGATCACTATCACTGTGGACTCGCTAGCCCGCTCTTGCCATTGTCCACACAGATTCCCTCCAGAGCTACAAGAGTTATATCCGAGGCTATACAGGCCTTCTTATGCCGACATGACAGTATTTCTTACAGGTCACCATGCCGATGGCGAGACTTTTGCCACCCGCACATTCCTTCCAGATGACCTATGGTTCTTCGATTCCGTTCTCTTTCAGAATAAATATATAGCCGGGCATAAGATCCAGCGGAGAGGAGATTATTTGACAGCCCTCTACGCCTTCTACACAGGCCACTGGGTATCTATTCCTGCACTCATTTGGAGCGTGATGAGGAAGCTATTTAACGAGCATATTAGCAAGGAGAAGCCCGGACGGGCTAAGTCTCTCCCATTCGGCCACCTTATCACCAGATTCTTATCGACCAGTGCTACCCTATTCATCCTCGGGAGCACCCTGAGAGAGGTTCTTGTCACTTCTTGAAGAAGGACTGGGACAAGAGCTACAATGCCATCATTACTAGACTACATGACCACGCAGTAGTAGATCCCGTAACAGACATGTACCAGTCGGTCCAGTTGCTGAGCATATAGACATTGATTTGGAGTGACCTGCAGATGACGCAGAGCAGCACTTTCCAGGCAGATCGCCAATACATAAGGAGGAGCAGACTCAGGATCTTTCTTCTAACTCTTCTATACCTGAGGCTCCAGATCAGACCCCCAGCTTTAGAGTTCGCCTGCAGACTCTTAAGGATGTTGCTGTTGCTATACGAGCTGATCTTATGGCCCAAAGAGCTGATTTTGCTACCTTTCGTACAGATGTCGTGACTATGTTCCGAGATCTATCCAGAGATATCCGCGGAGCCCGACCTGCCCGTCCTGCCTCATCTTCTTGAGATTCCAGTTCTTCTATCTTTTCATGATCCTTCTCTACTATTGATACTTTACTTTTGTCACTGTACAATACTATTATTTTTACAGCCGGTCTGTCGGCTTTGATATTTCTATTGTACCTGCACTTTATCTGTTTTATATATCTGTTTTTATTATGGATGTCATATATTATATTCTCATATCTGTATATTTGACTCCATCAGGTGCATCATAGTGACTTTAGTGAGAGAGTGCTACCCAATTTTCAGGACCACCCTATACCTCTCTCATCTCTTTATCTGTTTATCCCATTTACACTTGCATGTCCACTGTACACTAATTATCCCATTTTGTTATCTGATGAGTTTATCTAAGTGCCAATTTTCAGGACCACAGTTCAGCCCAAGTTTGGGGGGGCCATGCCACCCACTTCGGATACTTCAGTCCCGATCATTCTATGCCTTAGTTGTACTGGTATACTCTTTCCTTTGTTCTCTTTGCACATTGAGGACATTGTGCCATTTAAGTTTAGGGGGAATGGTGCTTTGCAGTGTTAGCTTTAGATTTCAAGATTTTGAGCATGACTTATGTAATTGAGGGATTTTTCTATGATTGGTCTATATCTAGCGATGATTTTGATCTTTTGAGGACTATATTGCTTAAAATTTAAAAATTGCTTGACTTGAAAGTCCAATACTCCTTGTATGCCTTATGGAAGCCATTTAAGCGTAAATATTTTCGAAAGATTGATATCTTGCTTGCATTTATGGTCCTCATCATTCTGATTTTGTGATTGTTTTGAGATTCACTCTAGTATTCTACACTAGCACTGGCACACACTAGCATTCATTTGTGGGGTACATGCTTTGTTGATTATTGAATTGGTTATATCCTAATTGAGCTAATAGTGTATTGAAAGCTTTCATTCTTGATAAAGGTGGATAACAACCCCTTTTCACTAAGTAGCCGAAATTCTAGCCTCATCAAGCACTGAACTTCTCGCACTGAAAGGTGGAGGGCCCAAACTCTAAGTTAATAATTGAACTTTATTTTTCAAAAAACAAAAAAAAAGAAAAAAAAGAAAAAAAAGTTGCAAAAGCAATAAAAAAGTAAGGACTTCTCCCAAAAGGTGAGAAGTGGGACATGATTAGATGGTTGGTGTCTTGATTTGTAGCCTAGTTGATTTGAGCTTGTAAGTCCGTAGGGGTATTTGAATGCCTAATGCCCGAAAGCTGTCTAGTTTAGGAGTCATTGACCTAACGCTTGGCCTCATGAATCACTAGAAAGCTTAATAGATCAACACATTGCACCATGCTTCCATCTTTGATCCAAAAAAAAAAAATAAATAAATAAATTCGAGTGAAAAGAATAAGTGCACCTAGAACAATAAAGCTTTAATAAAAAGTCCACTTTTTGTCTTAATGATCGGTACTAGATTTGTGTGCTAGTTTGAGGGTAAGGATGTGTTCATTTCTCTAGTTGGCTAAGATAGCAACACATTTGATGCCGCTTCACTCAAAAAGGATTCTAGAGTTGTTTTAATTTGCATGATCATTTTCTTGATGTGTGGAGGACCATATTTGTTTGCTTGATGTTGAGATTTTGGGAGATTGCTAGGAAATGTTTGAAAAATTGCATACTTGAGGTAGTTTTCTCCCAATGCTTGTTTGCAATATTGGTACCTCTTTTGAAAAAATGAGCTTAATGTTTGTGGGTACCATTTTTGGAAACCCTCACGAGACTTCACTCGTCCACTAGGGGTAACCTAGGGGTTTAAAAGGCTTGTTGCATATGCTAAATGCAATCGTGTTCCCTACGAAAGTGGCGTTATCCATTTATTGTTTTCTACATTCATACTTGTACAGTTGTTCATTTCATTCCTTTACTTTTTAGTTCATTGCTAGGGACTAGCAATATTTAAGTTTGGGGGTGTGATGAGCGCTGAAAAGTGCGTATTTAAACCCCTTAAGCTTAGGCATTCTAATACCTTTATCTATCTTACTAAACCGTTTTAAATTGATTTCATATTATTTCCATTTTCAGGCACTTATCCCTAAAATAAGCTAACTCAGCCAAATAAGAGCAGAAATGAAGCAATTCTGGGATAAATCAAAGAAAGGAGCCAAGTGGAAGCAAAAGGAAGAAAAAAGTGGAAATCAACAACTTCGATCGATCTCAGATCAAAGTTAGATCAATCCAACATGATCGATCTCATCACTTCAAAATAGATCAGAGCCATAATGACATTTTCAAAGATCTCAAAAGTTCGATCGATCCAACATCATTCTTTGATCGATCGAACTGCTTTGTCCTTATTCAAATGATTGATCTTATCTAGTTGTACCACCCTACCAACCACTTTTATCGTTTTCCCAAAAATATCTTCAAAATATCTTAAATTTGTCTTTATCCAAAAAGCGCTACCAATGAAGATCGATCCAGCCTAAGTTCGATGGATCTTAGCAATGTTTGATCGATCTAAGTCCAAGGTTCAATCGATCGAACTTCCTCCAGTGCGAAAAAGTTAAATTTGTATCTCATTGAAAGTTGTCCTTTATCCAATCATTGGGGAATATTGTGTGCACGACCCCAGCTATTTTGGGTGTCATTTAACCTACCTTTATAAGGATAAGGATTGCTTTTTACAAAGGGGGCCAAAAAGAATATCATATCATATCATCTCTTGGAGAGCAAGCTTAAAGGAAGAGGAGGCTAGAGACACAAAGGGGGGAGTTCTTCATCAACAAGGAGCAGATTTCTTCCATGGAGTTAGCCCTTGATGGTTGGAGCAACATCACCATGAGTAGCTAGACATCCTCTTGGGGCTAGAGTTAACCCCAAGCATGCTTTCTATATCTTAATCTTGTGTATTATTGAGGGATTAGTGTTGTAATTAATGTTTTAACACTTTAATATATATAGATCTTGATTGTTCAATGATTTATGTGGTTAAATGCTTTCAATTGATCATTTCATTCTATCCATATGTCTATGTATGTTAGAATAGATGTTCATGTGCTTGTCTCTAGATTTTGTGTTATTGATGCATGTCTATGTATATTGATGCTATAGATTTAGAGATTGTCAAAACATAGTGCTTAATGGAATGCTCTTGTGATTTTCTTGATGGTTCATACTTATTCCTTGATGGATTATGCCTCTCCCTTAGTTTATTTTCATGCTAGTAGTGTAGTTATAGTGTAGTGTTAAATGGGAGAACAATCCATGCTTGTTGTTTGATGATCCATGCTTTTGAATGCAAGTAGCATATGTCTCTAACCTTGTGTTGTATTTGGATTGTGAGCTTAATGAAAGGATTAATGACTTGTTTTGATCTATTGTGCCTTTCACATGTTGTTTAGACAATATATGTTTCATTGCTTTGATATATTATGCCTTTCACAAGATGTTTAGACAATATATGCTTAACTAGTCATCCTTGCTTGTTGAATCAACCAAACACACACACACACACACACACCAATATTGCAACACATCATTTGCCCTCATTAGTCACTTGTCAATGGTATGGAAATGTATTGCTTGGATGTGATCTCGAAACCCCAAGATTCTTCTATCTCTTATTTGCTCCTAGTTGCATTCTTTTGTTATCACTTAGTTTAATTTAGTTGCTTTCTAGTCTAATCAACCAACCAACCAATTATTTGATCACTCGACCTACTAGCCCTAATAGTAATTCCACAACCTTGTTCGACCCTTACAATCCCTTGGGATGATCCCTACTCGCCCTAGCTATATTTATAGTGAAAGGTAATAGCGGCTTTTATAAATGTAAAACTCTTGACCCTCGCCTAAAATTCACACTCGCAAACTTTATGGTAGTGCGGCAAACTAGTCATTCTTATGTCCAAGTTTGGGGGAAGATCATTTTGGTATCTCTTCACAGGATTGCTTGTGGCTACAATGCTGACGTTACCCACTTACTTGGTATTATTGTTCCTTTTACCCCATATGTGCTTTATTTTTATATCTTTGTCTTCACACATTGAGGACAATGTGTCATTTAAGTTTGGAGGTATATTTGTGTGTTTTATTTGTTTGAATATTGTTATTATGTAAAATCGAAAAAAAATTATAAAATTGAAAATTTTGAAAAAATATTTTGAAGCAATGAATTCTTGTGTTTGGGACTTGTTGGAGAGTGATGTATGTAATTAATACATCTTGTTTGGATACATTTGATGTCAAAGAATGATAAAAATTTGTTGATAAATATGCTTGGATAAAGAAGATTCATTTCATGACTTAAAGGCATCATTTTTGAGTTTTCATTATCTAGTAGACTTCACATTGCACATGAGCACACCGGAAGTATTTAAATTAAACATATACACCATACTCTTCTTTGCATTATAGAAATGGTTGATTTGAACTGACAAATTGGATGAATGGATATCTTTAGCATGATGATAAAAATTAAAAATAAACAATTATGACCTGTTTAAGTTCGTAACCTTGCTAACTCGAGTTATTAAGCCCTTTGAAGTGTCTTAACACTTAGCGCCCTAAAACTATCTAGTTTGGGAGTTGTTGGCCTAACCGACATTATTGTCTTTGACACCAGACGTCACCAAGAAATCACATGTCACTACCACCAAAACCCAATATGGTTACCCATCTCTCCCTTCATCATAACACAAGATTAACTAAACCTTACGCCTGACTCAAAATGGAACATCAGTCTACTCTACATAGTCACAAAAGGCTCCAAAGCCTGAGAAAAGAATAGTCACCAGACCGTCGAAAAAGACAACATCTAACCTCAACACATCCTTCAAAGGACGCACTAAACCCCAAACAAAGAATCCTGTCCATCTCTCAATAAATCTCAACTCTAATCTACACAACCCAGACAGACCAAACACTTGATATCTAGTACGTAGCTACACCACCATATAACCATACAAACGACTATTAATCACACTATATGGTAATCATTACACTTAAAAATATCAAGATGATTAAACAATGAGTCCCCCAATGACTGCATAAACATTAGTCACCAAATCAGTAAAATGCACTATCCTGCACCTAGGGCATAAATCCTCAAAACAAGATCTTTAATAATCAAACGGATTGAACACTTGGTCCCACCTAACACACCTCGTCACCCAAGACAAACCACCTGAATCCACACTACCACACTGAAACACGCCCAATACCATACTCTCACTATTCGTGTCAACTCAAAACAATCATTAACCTTTGACCCGACATCGTGCTATAGAGGGATTGATTCAGGAGAAATAGTTGGCCAGGCCATCCTCATCCTCGATCCGGTATCAGCATAAACGTCGTTCTTGTCCTCAGATCCACACCTCAAATACAATCTCACATAGTCCACAAAACAAAAATAAGATCCACTCACTATCAATCCATCGTTTTACGTAACCACAAGCCAAAAACAACACAACACCAAACATCACAATCGTCAACCAACATAAAAGATCTCTAATCTTCTCATAACACCCATACCAGGTAAACAACTCATAACATTATTCAATTCAATTCTTACCTCGTCAAAACACACAACACGACCATCTCATGCCTGGAACCTCAAAATCAAAGTCAATCAGTCCTATTATTTCACAACAAAATCCTACCTTCGCTTTCTTTAATCGCGTAATTCTAAAGCAAGACACTGTTCGAAACAAACGCCTATAAAAGTATCAGAGTACATGACTCATGTCACATCACCTAATCATCCTTAAACTGTCATTCACGATACATCCCCTAGCCATCACCACTAGTACGTACCAAACACCGGAAACGCAACCCTCATTTGTCAACCCGTGCCTCACATTCCACCAGTCAAAATTACTCTCAGAACAAGCACTACAAAGACCTAAGACTCCACCTCCCTCCATGGAAGTGAGTCAACCCATTCAACCAGGACCTCCACCGATAAACTCTAACAACGCAACAAACCACACACAAGTCCTTCCAACCACGGACGCACACAATTCCTAAATGGAGAATAAGACTCACAAAAAACGACGTCCTTGCTAGGACTAAAACAAACAGAAAGGGTAACAAATGCCACTCTCATAGGAGACTGACAACTCACACCTGAATGAACCCGACGCCTTGTCACACTCTACACACCAATCGTCCAACCACGGACACCCAATCTCACCTGAGATGAACTAACCCCCCCCCCCCCCCCCCCCCCGCCCTTACACACAAGGAGAAAAATCAACTGGAACACATACGAGACTATGTACTCAAATCTAGGTGACCTCGCCACCAACGAACCATCAAATACTACTAACACGGAACCTTGCATACGCTGTACCGCGATACTCATGCCAACCAAAACCAACCAGAAAAGAGTACCAAACGTTCACGACACACAAACATTAGAAACAATTATAGCCCTTCGGACACCGCGTCCCATTCTATCTGGAAACCGTCACTCCTAAATGACAACTTTTAAGCCGTAAAATGACACTTTACCACCCATTCCACTTTCACCATTCAAGGTGACACTACCTCGAACACCGTGCACACAAGACCAGTGACCTTAGTCACAACAACCTACTACTTGCTATAAGAAAAAGGTGCTTATATAGCAATATTATCCTCACTAACTCTAAAGACTAAGCCGACCACAATCGCCTCAACTGGCACACAACCCTATCACCTACCTGACAACATACAACAAATAATTTATAATCCCCAAACCACATTCAGGTCATACCTTAAACCATCCTGCTCATCAACACTAAACATCTCACTATAGCACCTCTATTACCATTCTTCCCAAAGGATAACTAGTACCTCTCATCTTACCAGACCCTCAAGCCACTACCAAGTGGTTCTTCCTCAAACATCCTTAGGACAACACAATCGTATCAAGAAAATAACCATTACTTTCAATACTTCCCATAATGACCACTATTTACCATTAGAAAAGATCCTTCATACGGCAATGTCATGCCGACAAATCCTCAAAACAAAATGAGCACAAATCTCAAAATGCTCAACAACCAATTGTCACCTCAATACCATCAACGATGCCATCAATCATTAACGCTTAACAGACAACATCAAACCACTCTTTCTAAGCGATCTATGCATCCAAACAAGAAAACTTCATACCCTAAGTTCAACATCGTTACTTTTCCTCATTCCCATTCCTTAAAACATCTTCGGCACCGACAAAAATCAAATGGGGCTACCAATTAACCTACCAGGTCAACTTCGTCCCAATGACTCCAATCATTAGTCTATCTCTTCGGATCCTCAAACAACAAGCATTATCTCCTAATATTCCAGATGTAATCTAAAATACAACCCTAATCCACAGCTTTCAGATTTCAAAACATAATTCATTTGATAACACAATACTCACCAGCTATCACTTCATCCACAACAACCGAGCACTTCAATGACCTCAAACAACCTGCCTTATAGTGCAATCCCGCTCTACACAACTAAAACTAACCACTATACACCACCTCAAGACTCTCTATACAGCCTTACCAACTCAGAACTCCGTTCACTGACCAAGCCATGCAATCGACTCACCGAGACTCAATTACCCTTAGCACACTCCTGTAACTCTCCGAGACGGGGGTCACACCTTGACAAACCAATCTCTAAAATAGACTTTTATAAGACCATGAAATGATCCACATCTGCAATCGGTCCTACGTCACCCTAGACCTATAAAGTCCAACAAGTCCCCACGACAGTCAGAACCAACACGCTTCTTTAGACCGTACCACAAGATACACATCTACAGCTCATAGACTATATTCGTGACTTAAACAATCTCAGTCACACCTACCACAACCGGTATGATAAGAACCTCCGCACCAAACTGTGACCCAGGTCACTAACACCAACCTCCTAAGGTCATACTGAAACCCTCACTCGTACACTTGATCTCCACGGTCACCAGAACCCATACACCAATACATGAAACTCACACACAACAAGGGCACCTTGCCATGAAATATGAACCTGTTCTAAAGTCGTTCTCTAAGCACCGCACAAATTACAACTAAGAATATCAGAATAACTACACGCCAAATAGCTCAATCCACGAGCTAGAAGCCCACGCCATTAGTTTGATAAGAACCAGCGCCCAAACAACCATGGAGCTACCTAGCTCCTCACCTACTCAAGTCAAAACTTACACAACTCTCAATGCTGCAACAAGTACCCCAATGTACAAGCAACCATCCCAATGCTTAACCATATAACTACATAAAGATATAGACATATACTTATACAAAATAAATGAAGCCCACAATACTTCATGAAACATGTTTGCATAGACCATGCTCATTACTTGTCACATTAGCATTGAAATTAGAACTGCACACACCGTGCCTACCACTTCTCGTCACCATACTCCCCATACACAATTGACATGCTTTTCTTTTCTTTCACATTTCATTTACACGGTTAGATCATCTAATTATTCCTCGTATATGGCCATGTAACATAAACTTTAGCATATAAATATATAAACGTACAAACACGTGGCAAGGAAGCATGTTTTTCAAAACCGTAAGCGCATAAACATGTAAACAAGTAACTAGTTAAGCATGCTTTTTAAATAACAAAACACTTTAGCAAATAGTCACATAAATAATGCAAATGACTTCCCTCACAACCCTAGGTCGGCCTCTGCCCGTCGTCCTAATGGTTTTCGAACCATTGCTCTTATACCAATTCTGTAACGACCCTAAAATGATACCAATTATAATATATATATATATATATATATATATATATATATATATAATAAAATATAATACAAAAAAAATTTTTGGCATGACCTCTGCTAAAAAGGGTTACAGCAATCTGCTTAAATGCAAAAAAATGCAATGGCCTCTCTTGGACCTTCAAAACTTATCTAACCTATCCCAATGCACAATACAAATAATACATTTCAACATCCCTTTCATCCATTCATCATGCCTCAACATAGTTCATCTCGTGGTAAAACAACCACATACCATTTAATCCAAATATCATAATTACAGTCCCAAAAAAATATATATGGTTAAGATCAAAAGTACATATTTTACAACGTTTAAACAACTTATATTAAAGTTACAGCCCATGAATATAATTTCAATAATAAGAGTTTATAAGTCTTTGTACAGAATACAATATGCTAAGTTTTACAAAAATAGTAAGACCTAGATACAAAAACAACAAAATAATCTTCTAATCCATACTAAGCCTGTGGTGGAACGTCATCCGCCACTTCTTTCCCAGGTCTTGAAAATTGTTAAATAATAGGGTGAGCATCAAGCTCAGTAGATGGTGCCTAAGACATCCCTCTTGTGACCCCGTGAACCCAAACAAAGAATAGAAATATAGAAAACGAGATCACGCTATGCTAAGGAAAAATACAATACAACTTCAAGGCCAAAAACAAACAAATGTCGTGTTATGTAATGCAATGCCATGCATGTCACTCCCCATTTTCAAAACCATCCATCACTTTTCAAACCGTTAACATAACCCGTCCCTCGGTGACTTATCGGCGACACGAGAGAAGGATTTGCTACGGTCCCTGACCCTTGGTAACCACGCGGCGTCATTTAGGGCCCAGATAGCTCAACCATGCTAGGGTGATTTCCCTAGTTCCCTCTAGGTTCTATTAATGCCACAGACCCTCAGTACCCCCTCAGCGTCCTGGTTTTTCTCAAAAACCCTTTGTCAAAACTTTTCCCAAAACCCCTTTTTCATTTCAAAATTACTCATTCCCATTCTATACCCAATGATGTGCATGAATACATCATGCTTTTCTACAATACCTCAAGGATAAATTCATGTACCATGCAAGTCAAATATTCACACTATAGCTAGCTTTTGAAAGAAATTTCTAATAATAGCCAACATGTTTCTATATTGAAAATTTAGCAAATTGAAACACAATGGCCATAGAATTTCATCACTGAAACATGCTTTGTAATAATTTTTTTTTTTTTTTTTTTTTTTTTTTTTTTTAAAATATAATTGTGAGGACTTACATTTTTGCATTTTTATCATTTTCTATACATGGTAGCATTCATGCATTTTATTATTATTATTATTATTGTCGAAAATATGATTATTTTGCAAATGTGTATTAAATTAATTAAATATCATTATGTGTTAAGAAGTATTATAGAATTTACTATGCAAATGGCATATTAGTCAATTAGTATTTCATAAAGGGGCAAAGTTGACTTTTATTATTTGAAATGGCATATTTGGCATTTGGTCATTTTATAAAGGGTAATGTGGACTTTTTCCATGCAAATGGTATGGAGGGGATTTGGTATAAAGTGGAAGGGCCTTTTAGTCCTTGTGTGTGGTCACCATTTTGACCAAATGAGGGAGTGACACTTGTGTATTACACTTGTCCTTGTTTGGCATGTACAACAATATTATTGCATGCAAATGTGTATTTAGTTTTAGCAGAACTCATTTTGTTTCTCTTACTTGCTTACTTTCCATCGGCACTTTTCTTTTCCTCCATAGTCACTTCTTTTACATGAAAATTTGAGGTACTAGAGTTGAGAATTTGAGGTGATCTTGTGAATAACAAATGATCTAGAAAGGGAGAGGGTTCTTGTGATATAAGGGTTGTAGCCATTTCCTCACTGGTGGGTTTTCAAAAGAGTTTTCAAAAGAAGAAGTTGTGGTAGTGTTTCAAGAGGTGTTCTTTAAGTTTTGCAAACTTGGGTAGCTTTGATTCATCATTTGGGTTGTTTTAAATTGTTCCTGCAAGGATTTTCAAGCTTCTTTGAGGTAGGATTACTTAACTCTCACACCCTTTACCTTTAAGGAATCAATTCTATGTGTTTTGTGCTTAAAACATAGGCTGCTACTTTGTTTTTCACAATTCTGGAATCACAGCAACCTGAACTTCAAAGGAACATAACGTCCTCATTTTAAGTCCAAATTGAGTAAATTTTGGCTCTAAATTGACTAGCTCTAAACAAGTTTCCAATAATACCAATTTCAGCCTTAGATTCCAACTGTAGAAAAAGTTATGACCCTGTAAACATAGGCTGCCAGGTTCGCGCTTTAATCTGCAGAATTTCCTGAACAGCGACCTAAATTTCAACTGACCATAACTTCCTCATTTTAAATCCAAATTGAGTGATTTTTGAGTCTAAATTGACTAGCTTGAAACAAGATTTCCAATGATATGAATTTCAGCCTTAGATTCCAACTATGGAAAAAGTTATGACCTTGTAAACATAGGATGTTACTTGAAAATTAGAATATTGGTTGTTATGATATTTCTCGAAATGGGAAGTTTTGTACTTGATTTTCTAAATGTTATTAAGCATTGTTTATGTTGTTATATGGTAAATGTCAGTTAGAAAGCATGTTTCTTATGTTATACAACCATGGATTAATTAGCCTGTTAATTTATCATGTTTGTGTGTGGATTAAAATGCAATACCATGATATTGTATATGAGTTGAGATTTCTATATTTATTCCATTATCCGTATATCATGTTATACAAATGCACATGCATGTCACATGAGCATGGGGATGATGTTGGAATGAAAAGGAAAGTGAAAATGTTTCATTAAATGGTTTTAAAAACTGGATAACAGGGAGGTGCCTTGTATCCGTGAGTTTTGAAAAATGAATTGAATCAAAGATTTTAAAACCGGATAACGAGTTACCTTGTCTGTGCAATTAATGGGAATCTAGAGGAGATGTAGGGAGTGGCTCTACGGGTAGTTGTATCACTAGAGCCCCAAAATGATCACAAGGAGTGGCCTTGTATCAGGAATAGATGACCAACTCTCTTCTCGTGGTACTGGGGAGCAGCCTTGGGTGGATTACATTAACTTTTTGTGATGCAAATGTGATTTTGGGAAAGTGAGAAGTGTCAGTGGCATTAACATTAGCATTCGCATTGCATGGCACTTTATTTTATTATCCTACATGACATCATTTCTTTCCCGAGTTTATATGATCCCATTATCCTTTATCTATTCTTTGTTTGGATTCACGGAGGTATTAAGGAGTGCGCTTTAAGTAATTCCTGCTGAGTTGTGGTTGCTTATTCCTATTTTATTCACATCTTTTCAGGTCATAGCATGGATGGTGTGGAGGGTGTTCCTCCTCAGCTGTAGACAGAGTCAGGGCTGGTGTTGTTGTGTTTTATTCCGCATAATAGTCTATGTTTTGTATTATATTTCTTTAGAATATTTCTGGCATGTAATAAATGTTCTTTCAGACTTTAAAATTTTAAAGTTGTAATATTTGCATCTTATCTATTTATTTTTAGTCTTATTTTGTAAAGGGAAATAGATAGGTGGAAGTGTGGTTAAGATAGGTTACAGGGATATTCTTGATTTTGAAACTGTGATTGTTTGTGTGTTGTGTTCATAATCTGGACTCCGGTCTAGGGGCGTGATAGAAGTGGTATCAGAGCATGGTTCCTATAACCTAGGGACGACAGGTAGAGGTCTGCCAACAGCTGTGTGTGTAGGGGTTTGCATTATCTTATATGCTTGCATGTTTATCTATTATTTACCTTGTAAGCATGCTTATGTGTATATGTGATTACGTGTTTATCTGATTATGACAAAGCATGTTATGTGCTTAATGGCTTTTATTCATATGAGTCAGTTTGGGACTGTGGATAATGACATTGTTATTGACTTGCATTTCATTGCAGTATACCGCCTCGTAAGAAGGATAGGGCACCGAGAGGCCAAGAGATCTGGCCTGCAGTTGGATGGTCTGGGGAGAGTTCTACATCTCACCCTGTGGGACAGGGAGGTTTGCCACTGCCAGTGATGTCTGCAGGGGAAGATGAGACAAAAAGACGTCTCAAACTCATCTCCACATTTGTCAAACTCATGCCCACATTGTTTGAGGGTGGGACTGATCCGTTGTTGGCAGATGATTGGTTTAACCAGGTGGAAAAGCATATTGATGCTCTGGTAGTTGAAAATGATTTTGTAAAGATTCTGTTGGCTACCTACAACTTTACTAGGGATGCCAAATTATGGTGGAAGTCGGTGTCTAACAGAATGGAAGTGAAGGCATTGTCGTGGGATACTTACAAAGAGTTATTTTACAATAAGTTCTTTCCTGCGACTAAAAGATGGGAGCTGCACAAAGAGTTTATCTCTCTATTTTAGAATAGTTCTATGACAGTGACAGATTACGAGAATAGATTCACTTCTCTTTCTCGTTTTGCTCTGGAAATTGTAAGTAAGGAATCAGATAAAGAACATAAATTTGTAGAGGGACTCCATTATCGGATTAGGACTTTTGTGGTAGCACAGTGCCTACAGACTTATACTGAGGCTGTAGAAAGGACATTGATTGTTGAAGCTGAGCTGAATGATAAAAATCAGACTCGGGAGTAGTGGAAGCAAAGACCAGCCAGTGGTTCAGGGGATGAGAGTCAGTCTAGCAAGAGGCAGAGATGGAGTTCATCTAGGTCTAGAGGACAGTAATCAGGCCGACCTACTCCTTCTACTTCCGTACCATTAGGAACAGGTAAGAGTGAGGTCATATGTTTCAGATGTCAGCAGCCTGGCTATTATGAGTCTAATTGTCCGCAGTCTTTTTCTACGGGAGCTTGCTTTGGATGTGGGCAGTAGGGCCACAGGGATAGAGACTATCCGAGGAGGACTGGTGGCTCAAGCAGAGGTCTGGGTAGTGGTCGTGGTACATAACATAGACCATCTCAGTCTGCTATAGTACAGTCTAGGTTTAGACCACCACAGCCAGATGTATCTTCATAGGGATCTAGACTAGCTTGGAGGGGTACTTCTACAGGGACTGGTCAGTAGTCCAGGGTTCAGGCTGGAGGTTCACAGGCTTAGATGTCCCAAGGCCGAGTGTATGCACTTCTTGAGACATCTTTGGGACCGTCAGTAGTGAGGGGTGTGTTTCTAATTTTTGGATCTTGGGCTCGCATTTTGTTTAATTCTGGTGCATCTCATTCATTCATTTCATGCACATTTGCACTTGCATCGGGATTGGAAGTTGGTTTTCTGGACCGAGTGTTATGAGTTGATACGCTGGTCAGTGGTTCATTGGTTGTGAGCAGAGTGGCGCGGGATTGCGTCATTGTGATTGCTGGCAGGACTTTGGTTTTTGATCTTATCCTTCTTGAGATGACAGGGTTTGACGTCATTCTTGGGATGGACTGGTTATCATCATTTCGTGCCACGATAGATTGCTTCTGTGGTAGAGTTTCAGTGTGTATGCCGAAGGGAGATTTTTTTGTGTTTGTGGGAGATCAGGGTGATTCCTTAGTTTTAACTTGTTATAGTGTTCGTGGTCGGGACTGTTGTGTTTTCTTCTTAGCAAACATTTTAGCTAAAGAAGATGGTGATATGGGGACAGTTTATCCATCAGTTGTTTGTGACTTCTTGGATGTGTTTCCAGATGACTTACCGAATTTACCTTCCAGAAGAGAGGTTGAGTTTGTGATTGACTTGATGCATGGTACTGCGCCGATTTTTATAGCTCCGTATCGTATGGCACCAGTAGAGCTAGAGGAATTAAAGAAGCAGTTGGATGATTTGAGGCTGAAGAGTTTTATTCGGCCTAGTGTTTTACCATGGGGCGCACTAGTGTTGTTTGCAAAGAAAAATGATGGTTTTATGAGGTTGTACATCGATTATCGAAAATTGAATCATGCAACTATCAAGAACAAATATCCTTTACCGCAGATTGATGATTTATTGGATCAGTTGAGGGGAGCTATTTGCTTTTCCAAGATTGATCTGAGATCTGGTTACTACCAGTTATGAGTTCGGGATGAGGATATTCTGAAGACAGCTTTTCGTACGCGGTATGGTCATTATAAGTTCATTGTGATGCCTTTTGGGTTAACTAATGCACCAGCAGCATTCATGGATATGATGTACTGTGTCTTTCACAGATATCTGGACCAGTTTGTGGTAGTGTTTATGGACGACATTTTGGTGTATTCACGATCTTGGGAGGATCACGAGATCCATCTAAGGATAGTGTTATAGATGCTGAGAGAGCACTATTTGTATGCCAAGTATTCCAAGTGTGAATTTTGGCTGCAAGAGGTAAAGTTTTTAGGACATGTTGTTTCGGGTAATGGGGTGTCAGTTAATCCTTCAAAGATAGAAGTAGTTCTAGATTGGGAACGTCCCAAGAATGTGTATGAGATTCAGAGTTTTCTTGGCTTAGCGAGTTATTACCGCAGGTTTGTAAGGGACTTTTCTTGCTTAGCCACTCCTATGACTCGGATGACCCGAAAGGGGATTAGATTTGATTGGACTAAAGCTTGTGAGTCGTCTTTTCAGGAGTTGAAGACTAGATTGACTACAACTCCAGTATTGGTGATACCTGAGCATGGCTTGGGTTATGTTGTCTTTTGTGATGCTTCTCGGGATGGTTTGGGTTGTGTGTTAATGCAGGGTGGTAAGGTAGTGGCTTATGGATCTAAACAATTGAAAATTCATGAGCTTAACTATCCCACTCATGACTTGGAGTTGGCAACAGTTGTCTTTGCTTTGAAAAGCTGGAGGCATTATTTGTATGGTGAGAGATTCGAGGTTTTCTCGAATCACAAGAGTCTCAAGTACCTTTTCTCTCAGAAGGACTTGAATAACAGACAGAGATCATCTGGGTAAGGTGAATATGGTAGCAGATGCCTTAAGCTAGAAATCTCATGGAGTTTTGGCTGGGTTAGCCATTCGAAAATGGAAGATGTCGGAGGATCTGGCAAAGATGGAATTACAGTGCTGTGATGATAGTGTTGGTTGTGAGTCAGCTTTTCTGTTTAGTCTTGTGGTTCAACCTACTCTTGTTACACGAGTGATTGAGGCACAGAGACAGGACTCAGATTTAGCTACCATTCATCAGTTGATTTCAGGTGGGGACACAGTAAAGGACTAGACTTTACACACAGATGGTGGTCTACGGTTTTGTAACGACCCGGTCTTTTACCTTCCTTTCCTTTTTCCTGAAATTTTATAGATAAATTTTTTCCGTTTAATTTTTCTTTCTAAGTTCTGTTTCTTGTCACATAGTGTCATCTCAAGTGCTCAGAAATGGTTTTCAAGACTATTTCGTGTGGATTGACAACTTCGTTTGAGGACCGAGTCATTTTCGCATTTTTCTTTTTTCGACACTATGCACCTTTCGTCCTTTTCCCTGTTTCGTCTTTTTCCCTATTCTGACTTTTCCCCGTTTGTCACTTGTCTGAAAAAACATCACTTTTCATGATCGAAGTTAATTTTTGACTTCACTTGCCTTCATCTTGAGTGGTTTTCTCGAAATACGTATCTTTACTTTTGCAAGAAAGTACTCTAGTTGTTCCTAGTGTCCATAGGGGCATGGATACACAATTCTTCAGAATCTTTTCATTTCTTGGGGTGTTTTTCATAAATATCTTTTGAAGATATTTTATTTTGGGGGTATCTAAGAAAATATCTTTTGGAAGATATTTTCATTCTGGGGTAGTTTCGTAGTTAACTCTTTTTATAGGGGCCATTGTGCAATTAATGAAAGTTATTGCAAAATGTCTCATCTGGAGCCTGGATCCTCGTACGGGATTCATTTTCACATTTCATCAAGTCGTGGACCCTTAGAATTTCCTTCTGGTCATTTTTTTCCAGTTTCAGAGTTTCTGGATCCGGTTGCCGCCGAACTTATTTGGGGTATAACTTTCTGCTCGGGACTCAATTTTTGACGCCGTTTCTTCTGTTCTTCATATTTTCTCATTTTGAATCTTTTTCATTCATGAAGTTTTGCCATTTGAGCACATTTGCTCAAATTCCACTTTTCTAGAACTGGCAGGGCCCATTCGGGCACTTTTTGAGATTTCTTTAAAAGGGCGGTGAAATATTTCATTTTTCATCTTCCCCACTCACCTTGCATGCCCAGAGCTCCCATGGAAGCCCAAGGGAGGCTGCCACCACCTCTCTCCTCTTTTGAACGTCATTCATTTGTTAAAAAGTTGAAGTGCCTTTACGTTTTGTGTTCGTGTTGACTACGCGCTTCTTTCACCCTTATTGGAATCCATTTTTGGCCAAATTTTGAGTTTGGGTTTGAGGTCAAGTTGTGATTTTCATGGGGCTTCCTTCAGATTCATGTAGATCGTGTTGTCCCCGACAAAACCCATCGGTTTCGGCGGATTCGGAACATTTTTCTCCCGGTGGGGATTTGGGATTTTCATCCAAATTGAGGTAGGGGGTGTTATAATTTAAGTTCTTGCTATATTACATGCTTGTGATGCTTATACAACTTGATTACATGCTTGGATTCAAAATCTAGAGATTTTATTATTTATTTTTTCTTGTGAAAGATTTAATTTTTTCGGTTATCCATAACTTTGTTTAATCATGTGGTATGATAGAATATTATCCCTTGATATGTAGATTGAAATATATTAAATCTAGATTATTTGGACAAGAAATGAAGATTTTATTTAATATTTATCTTGAATAAAATATTAAATCATGTGGCCTTATCTAGCTTTAAATCAACATGTGATAGCATATTATATTAGGCCCTAGCATGCTCTTCAACATAGATTAAATTGAGAGTAATCGGAGAAGTTTTGAAATCTAGTAATATTTAATTTATTAGATTAATTAATTTGCTCCAAGTGTACTATTCATCCCATTGGATTTCCAACTTGAAATTCTTGATGTGCATGCAATATAGTTTCACATATATTAAATCTAGAATATTTGATTAGGTTTTGAAACCTTTCATTTATATTTTTTCTTGTATTAAAGTTTAATACTCAAGGCCGTAACTTACAAGAAATGTACTTGTATTGTGTTCTTAAATCAAGTTATGACATTTTGTTGTATAACATATATTAAATTGAGGTCATTTGGATGATTTTCAAAATCTAGAGATTTTAATTAAATGAAATAATTAAAATCCATTTAATGGTTCTATGTACTTGATTAAGTTTCTAACCTTGTATTCATGATTGTCTTGATAAGTTCCTTCACGTGTATTACATTGAGCATAATCGGATAAGTTTGAGACTTACACTTACTTGTTTTACATGTATGGAACTTAGTTCACTTAGTTGTAACTTGTATTCCATAGAACTTTTAGCCTTTCACATGTAACTAGACCCCGTGTATCTTGGTTTCATTAATGTACTTAATGAACTTACATCATTGTTTTGGAATGATTTAATTATCCATGTATTGCTTAGTAAATAATTAAATCATGAATCTTATACTTTTGGTATTTTTGCATCGCTGGATTTTATGTGATATATATCCTAGTTTGTAGTCTATGTAGATGCATACTATGATTTCTTAACATTTCACATGCTATGTTAGTTGAGAACTTAGGGCATGACTTGTATGTTTCCAAAATCTTGATTGTGCATGAAACATGTTTAATGCATTACTTATGTCTTAATGTTATCTTGACTTGCACAACTTGTTGATTCTGGAAACTTGGTGATATCAATCAAGATTGATATGGCAAGGACTTGGTTCTAGTACGGGGGAATGTCCCTCTACACTATAGTGTATACTTGGGGAAGGTACCCATGGGTTAGTAGCCCTAAAGTGATCCCCCAAGATTCCGGTTTTCTATAGTACGCACTAGGGGAAGGTACCCAAGGGTTAGTAGCCCTAAAGTGATCCCAAGAGTATGGTTTTAATCCGGGCAATATCTGAGTTTCCACATTAGTTGATTTCACTATTTAAATTTCAAGTTGCTATTCCTTGAAGATTTAAACGTGTCGTGTATGTGAAATGCTCCAATCTTGTTTCATAGCATAGATTTTATGCCTCATTTATGACTTCACTCCTTAAATTTCAAGTGTCATATTCCTTGAAGATTTAAGACTCTCTTCGTATTATATGAAATGTTCCATCCTTATTAAATTGCATATATGTTATGCCTTGTTCTTGGCTTCATGTATAATTCTTACCTTGTTAATTAGAATGTCCCAATCATGTTTTATTTCATCGATACTATGTATTATCCTTGATTCTATGTACTTTTCTTGTCTTGTTAATTGAAATGTCCAAATCTTGCTAAAATGCGTAGATATTATGCCTTGTTCTTGATTTCGTGTATTAATCCTATCATGTTAATTAGAATGCTCCAACCATGTTAATTGCATTGATAATGATATCCTTGTATTCTGGTATCTTTTTGTCGTGTTGTATGGAATCATTCTAGATCTTGCTTAATTGTATTTGATAATGCAATTCATGTTAACCTATGTTCTAGTATCCTTCTTATCATAATCTTGGATTATCCCAACTATGACTTGTTTCATGTGTGTATATATATCATGATTTTTGTTGCTATTACTCCATGGTAGCTGAGGATGATCCCTGAGTCTAATCTTTGACATCGACGTTAGGTGGCATGATCCCTTTTGAATTATATCATGTTAGTCCTAAAAATCTTCAAGAAATCGAGTCGATGCATGCTCATTCTCTATGAGTAAACTTGTTTACTCACCTAGAAGTTACTGGGGGTTTTGATCAGGTACGAAGACTTGGTTCGTGATTCTTATCATGCTTGGATGATTTGTAGACTTGAAGATTTCAATTCTTGTAAAGTTTGACTTGAAATGCCATTTGTAGCCATTTTGTCAAATGTGTATATTTGATTCCAAACTTGTATTATGTGCTTAAGCACACTTTTTGGTATTCATTATATGTATATAAATTGTGACCAAGGGCCAAACTTCATTTGTAATCCTTGTATATTGAAAAATGTTGAATTTTGCCTTTAATGAGAAAAGTATGAAAATTAGGGTTTTGATATGTCATTTTCGCACCGGTGTGTGCATTGTGTATGTAATTCATCCTCTAGCATTCATTTGCCATATGTGAGGTGTGGCCAAGGGCCAAACACCATTTAGTTTTTATTTTTGCATTTTAGTTCACATATTGCATTTTTGGGCTAAATTGTAAAAACCGAGCCTTAAGGGTTCATTTTCAAATCGGGTGGTGTAAAGTGTGTTCCGGCACCTCCACTAGGTCTTATTTATCTTGTATAAAGTGTGGTCAAGGGCCAAACGGTCATTTGAAACCATTTCCTAATTTTGGTTTCCATATTTTCCATTTCAAGTCCATTTTTGCCTTTATGGCCGTTGGGGGGTCGAATTTTGCATCGATGGTATTTTTAAGCCATGAACCATTGTAGCGCGTCCTAATAGGTAAGTTACGTTTTCGTGCATGATCGTTTTCAAGAAAAACCTCTTCCTTTGTGAATTGAGCCTCCTAGGGACTCATTTTGAAATTTTGTTACATAATCTGATCTAGGGGCATTCTAGACCTTTTACATCAGTTTTATTTTTATCTTTTAACATGGTCGCTTAGAAAATGTGATTTTAGGGGGGTTTCTTTTTCGTGTTTTTCCATAAAATGTCGTCTTGGTACCGGAAATCCCTCGTGAAGTTTCAGCTTCCAGTTTTCACTTAGCAGCTTTATGACCCTCATGACCAGATTTCTTGGAGGGGCATTTTGGGCATTTTACAGTGAGTTTTTTTCGTTTCCGTTCATGTTGTCAGGTAGAAAACTCGATTTTAGGGGGGGTTCTTCTTTGTGTTTTTCCAGAAAAACTCATTTCGACCTCCGTTTCAAGCCTCAGTTCTGGAAAATTTGCTTTGGACCTTTGCTGTCAACATATGCATGCCATTGGGCGCCAGTGGGCTCATGCATGGGCGTCGTGTGCACCATGGCCTTCGTCGGGCCGCCGCGACGCCTCAACTTCAAACACTCGTTTCTCCCTCGTCCGGACTCCAAATCGAGTGAAATTTTTTTTGAACTTGACTAATTTTTCGTTGTCTTTCCAACGGTGTGCTCAGTTGAACCTAGATCTTTCTGGACAATTACCAGTTTACCCTTTTAGCCTTAATTGCTCGTTTTTCTTTGTCATGCCGTTTCTCCTCCGTCCAGACTCCGAATTAGGCAATTCTTGAGTCCATCTTGATTAGTTTTTTATTGTCTTTCTAGTGGTGTACTCGGTAGCACCCAATTTTATAATTTTTTAGAAATGACCATTTTGCCCTTGAGGCTATTTTTGTCCGGTTTTCTTGTAATTCGCTTCCGCTACTTTCTTTTGAGTTCCGTGACTTCATGGGAAGCCACGGATGTGTTTTGGGAATGATATACATTCTAGGGACGTCATTTCCATGTAAAAAGACCATTTTTGCCCCTGGGGGCTTATTCGTCATATTTTCGATCTGCTACTTCCGCATCAGTTCTCATTGAGTTTCACGACCTCATAGAAGGTCACTTTGACTTCTTAGAGTATTGTTTTCTATTTTCACTTCCGCGTTCGGATCCGTTATCGGGTCAATCTTCGGTTCATTACAAGACGCGCTGGCCTAAAAACCAGGGTCGTCACAGGTGGTATCAGAGCGTCCAGGTTCAAAAACCTTAGGACGATGGGTTTTGGGTGCATATCATGCTTTTGTTGGTGTACCTTGATATATTTATATGCCTATGATAACATGTTTTGGTATTATAACATGTTTACGTGCTTCGTTTGATAACATGCTCGGTGTGATGACATGGTTTCTGTACTTATATGCTTTTGTGTTTAAAAGTATCTTTGTTTGACATGTTTGCTTATGTGGCACCTTGAGTAGATAGTCCATTGTTATGATGCGTGCTAGCTGTTTACTTTTATGTCTAGTTTTGACATTGTCTCTAAGGATCTGTCGTATCCCTTGGATGCATTCTTGTTTCACAAGTTTCTTCCTTGGATAGGAGAAATTCATTCTGTAAGGACCCATGTCAGGAACCTTTTTGTCTATTCTGTCAATCGATGCAAGTAAGGCTCATGTGAGTGTAGAATCACAATTCTTGTCTGGTGGAGTGAGACGTGGGCCAGGGAGGCACCGTTTCATTTCTTTTTCCTTCGTGGCTTCTAGATCTAAGGCCTTAAGTGTAATGGTGCCAGTGTCATTGTTGTCAAAGTTTTGGGATTAGCTACCCCAACTCTCGCTGATGCCTGGTTCCCATGGTGCTTTTAGTAATGATCATTTCCGACATAGATGTCATCCGTATCAATAGGTTTCTCAGAGTTGACCTGGTTTGGGGCATGTTATGAACTAGTACCTTATATTGTCATGCTACCTTGCTGACAAGTAAGTGTGGGCGGGTTTTGGTTACTATTCGTACTGCCTTGTCACTCTCTTCTTCTATCATGTTTCAACGTTTCGTTGTCTTGGGATTCTCTCGGTAGTTGACGTTAAATTAACGTGCCGATTCGTATGAGGTGTTGTCTTGATTCGTTGTTTCACGTTCCTTCAGTAGATCTTGAGACTTCTGTATTTGTTCTTCAGTGTTTTATGATCTATCTTTCATTTGACCTTTTGTTTGGTCCTTGTCCTGTTCTTTTCCGGTGTGTTCTGAATTTCGGGGATGAAATTCCTTTAAGGAGGGTAGGTTGTAACGACCCAGTCTTTTACCTTCATTTCCTTTTTCCTGAAATTTTATGAATAAATTTTTTCCGTTTAATTTTTCTTTCTAAGTTCTATTTCTTGTCACATAGTGTCGTCTCAAGTGCTCAAAAATGGTTTTCGAGACTCTTTCATGTGGATTGACAACTTCGTTTGAGGACCGAGTCATTTTTGCATTTTTCGTTTTTCGACACTATGCGTCTTTCGTCCTTTTCCCTGTTTCATCTTTTTCCCTATTATGTCTTTTCCCCGTTTGTCACTTGTCTAGCAAAACCTCACTTTTCATGCTCAGAGTTAATTTTTGACTTCACGTGCCTTCATCTTGAGTGGTTTTCTCGAAATACGTATCTTTACTTTTGTAAGAAAGTACTCTAGTTGCTCCCGGTGTCCATAGGGGTATGGATGCATAATTCTTCAGAATCTTTTTCATTTCTTGGGGTTTTCGTAAATATCTTTTGAAGATATTTTATTTCAGGGGTATCTAAGAAAATATCTTTTGGAAGATATTTTCATTCTAGGGCAGTTTCGCAGTTAACCCTTATTGTAGGGACCATTGTGCAATTAACGAAAGTTATTATAAAATGTCTTGTTTGGAGCTTAGATCCTTGTACGAGATTTATTTTCACATTTCTTCGAGTCGTGGACCCTTAGAATTTCCTTCTGGTCATTTTTTTCCAGTTTCAGAGTTTCTGGACTCGGTTGCCGCTGAACTTGTTCGGGGCATAACTTTCAGCTCGGGACTCAGTTTTTGACGCCGTTTCTTCTGTTACTCATATTTTCTCATTTTGAATCTTTTCTGTTCATGAAGTTTTGCCATTTGAGCTCATTTGCTCAAATTCCACTTTTCCGGACCCGGCAAGGCTCGTTCGGGGCACTTTTTGAGATTTCTTTAAAAGGGGGGTGAAATATTTCATTTTTCATCTTCCCCACTCACCTTGCATGACCAGAGCTCCCATGGCAGCCCAAGGTAGGCTGCCACCACCTCTCTCCTCTTTTGAACATCATTCCTTTGTTAAAAAGTTGAAGTGCCATTACGTTTTGTGTTCGTGTTGAGTACGCACTTCTTTCACCCTTATTGGAATCCATTTTTGGCCAAACACCGGTAGAGATTATCGACCATGGTTGGTCAAGAGATTTTATTTGTTCATAGTGACTGAGACTCTTGATCATGACCATAGAAAATCTTAGATCATGATGGTTGAGAAACTTTCTTCAGCCTAATGGTCGATGGACCTCCATCAGTCTAATGGTCGATGGACCTCCATTAGCCTAGTGATTGATGGGACCTCCATCAGCCATACCTCCATCAACCTAGTAATTGATGGAACCTCCATCAGTCTAATGGTCGATAGACCTCCATCAGCCTAGTGATCGATGGGACCTCTATCAGCCATACCTCCGTCAGCCTTGTGATTGATAGAACCTCCATTAGCCTAGTGATCGATGGGACCTCCATCAGCTTAGTAATCGATGGAACCTCCGTCAGCCATACCTCCGTCAGCCTAGTGATCGATGGAACCTCCGTCAGTCTAATGGTCGATGCACTTCCGTCAGTCTAATGGTCGATGGACCTCCATCAGCCTAGTGATCGATAGGACCTCCATCAGCAATACCTCCGTTAGTACCTCCATCAGCCTAGTGATCGATGGGACCTCCATCAGCCATACCTCCGTTAGCCTAGTGATCGATGAAACCTCCATTAGTCTAATGGTAGATGGAACCTTCGTCATTGTTAGCCATGAGCTGAACACCTTATCTCAGTTGTAATGACTTTAAATCTCGACCTTAATTTCGACCACCATAATTAAAAATTAATTTTTCCCATCGACGATCATGGGCTGATCCATAGTTCAGATCTCGGGTTGTTCAACCACATGGTATGATTACTTTGGATAATATTTTAGGTGTTAACAACTGCCCCCCAACTCTATGAAAATGGGCTCATGCCGAATTTTTGTAGAGTTGTATTCACTTAGGCTTAGAGCTTATGATCGACTTGTATTGCTTACTTGCAATAATTATCTTGTACTAAGTTCTTATCTGCAGTGGCCACTTGTACCTTGGCCATATTGAAACTTCTGACTTGTATAAGCTACTTGTACCCATTTCTTTCTATGTGCACAAACCCAACCAACCCTTCTTGACTTCATTCTATTCTTCCTCTCCCTCACCACATAGAGTACTGCAAACAAAATAATCTTCTTCTGCTCTTGACCCTCCAACCCATATGTGTATATATGTGCGTGCTCAATAAACAAAGACCCACCATAGATGGAAGCATGTTTGTACGAACAAAAGTATACCACAGAGCACTTCTCTTTTGTTTTCGGTCTAGTCACCGGAATTATTCATGCTCGGGGCTCGCCTGACGGACAGCCCTTATCGTTAAATCTCATAACCTACAATAATCAAGTGTCTACTAGAATTCGACCCAGCCTTTTCGTTTGAACGCATGCACCTCGGCAACCTTCTCGGCGTCGTCATCTCACCTGGTTTCTTTCGTTGCAATCATGACGAGGTCGCCCTTCATTGGTGACGCTACTGAATCAAGATGAGGAATACCCGTGTATGCCATTGTCCTTTGTTCATATTCTACAGTTTGGAGTTTCATTGAGCTTCAAACTGAAGCCTACTTTCTCGTGAGAAACGTAGATTGAAGCTTTGAAAGATATGACGGCCGCGAGCTTCTGCGAACTGCATGGTAGATTCCACCGGCAATGGGTCTATGATTTGCGAACAACCGTGACCTTCGTATTGCAAGGTACTGCAATAAGTTTGCCCCGGATCGGCGTCAGTCGTGGAGAGAGTGTCGGCACTGGTTGACTTCTCAGTGAAGTTTCCACCGTCAAACCCGTAGCCGTATATAGGTTCGCCGCTGGCATATGAATCCAAGGAACACGAACACTCTAACTATCTTCTTTGTTAAGTTCATGACTTGGGTGAGAAATCAAAGCTCCCAAACATGTACTTCGCGTCATAGCGGCCAAGAGAAATTCCCAGTCTATTCTGAGCACTGATATTAGTGACTCTCAAGCAATGATGAGCAAAACCACGTCGATCCGTGAGCTTCCTGACCATGCAGCTCCACCGGTGATGGCGACCTATTTGATTAACCGATGTTAAAAATGAATTAATGCCATGTTCATTGTGCATCTTAGGTTTATTCATGTATCAAGTGGGTACATGTATCAACTGTGTATATGAATTAAGTGAGTGCATGTATCATGTGTGTGGTTGAGAATTGTCTTGGAAAGTTCAAAGGTCTATGGGAGAATAGTATATATAGTGTAAGAGATTTGTTGTTAAGATATCAATACAACAAAGAATTCAATACAATACAGAAAAATATTTGTTTCTTCATTATTCTCCTCTCTTTACGTAGAAATTATTTAGTTGATTGAAACTACAGCCAACATAAGTGGTATTAGAGCTTGATTTCGATCAAGAGCAAACTGGGCGTGAAGCTTATTGACGGGAAAACAAACCTCGAAGAAGATCGATTGTGATGGCGACTACAGGCAATTAAAACCAAGGTGCCCATCAATTAACACTTCCCATTTTTGATGGGAAAAATTATGATTTTTGGTATGTGAAGATGAAGACCATTTTTCTATCATATGATTTATGGGATTATGTTAAAGATGAGTATGATGAACTGGAGGATACAACAACTTTGACGAATGCCCAAAGACAACAATTGAAAGATCATAAGAAGAAAGATGCAAAAGCGTTAGGCTTGATTCAACAAAGAGTTGCTGATACAATCTTTCCCAGAATTATCAATGCTTCTAAAGCAAAGGAGGCATGGGATATCCTCGAGAAGGAGTGTAGAGGTAGCATGAAGGTAAAAAACTGTAAAATTCCAATATTTGAGAAGAGATTTTGAAAATATGAAAATGAAAGAAATAGAGTTGTTGAAAGATTATTTTTCCAAACTTATGGAGGTGGTAAATCAAATGAAGACCTTTGGGGAAGATATTTCTAATCAAAGAATTGTTGAAAAAATTCTAATTAGTTTGCCAAAAAAATATGACTCTGTTGTTGTTGTTATTGAAGAGACTAAAAAGCTTAAAAATTTGAGTGTTGAAAATTGATGGGTTCCATAAAAGCATTTAAGCAAAGGTTAAGTAGGCGCTCCGAAAAGACAATTGGAAGTGCTTTTCAATCCAAGCTCAATGTTAGTTCCAAAAATCGAGGAAAATACCCATCAAGTTTTGATTGATCCAAAGGTGAATCTTCTAGAGGTGGAAGACATGGAAGAGAAAGAGGAAGAAATAATTTTGAGAGAAGTGGAAATATCGAGTCCACTCAACAAAATTGTGGAATTTGCAAGAGAAGTAGCCATGTTGACAAAAATTGTTGGTTCTAGGGAAAACCTCAATGTTTCAATTGCAAGAAATTTAGACATGTTCAAAAATATTGCCGGTTGAAAACAAATCAGCAAGCTAATTTTTTCGAAGAGCAAGAAGGTGAAGTGGGCATGTTTTATGCTTGTCACACGACATCGGAACAAAAAGGATGATGTGTGGCTTCTTGACAGTGGGTGTAGTAACCACATGACTGGAGATAAAAATATATTCTTAGAGATTGATTCTTCATTAAATTCTCAAGTGAGGATGGGAAACGGTATGCCTTGGTTTAAGCAAAGGGAAAAGGTACTATTGCCATAGAGACAAAAAAAAGAATGAAAACATATTCGGGATGTGTTACTTGTTCTGGATTTGGAACAAAATTTGTTAAGTGTTGGATAGCTTGTAGAGCATGGGTACTCCATTCATTTTGATGAGGACTCTTGCAAAATTTATGACAAGGGAGGACAAAATCATATTGTGGCGAAAAATCAAGATGGGCAAAAATAGAAGCTTTCCTCTCACTTTTTCATGTTAAAAAAATATGGCCTTGAAGATGAATGTTGTTGATAAGTCATGGCTTTGGCATAGAAGACTTGGGCATTTGAATTTCCAAAGCTTAAAGAATTTACAACAAAATAGTATGGTGTATGGGCTACCAACAATAGAAGAAGTTAAAGAAGTTTGTGAAGGTTGTGCTCTTGACAAGCATCACTGAGAGTCATTTCCGAAAGAGAAGGCATGGAGGGCTAAAGCACCATTGGAGATTGTTCATACAGATGTGTGTGGACCGATGACAACACTAACTCAAGCGGGTAACAAGTATTTTATTATTTTCGTTGATGATTTTTCAAGAATGACATGGATTTATTTCATGAGACAAAAAATCAGATGTGTTCTCTATTTTCAAAAAATTTCAAAACCTTGTTGAAAGGCAAAGTGGCCATCTTATATATCAAAGTGTTAAGAAGTGATAGAGGTGGAGAGTACAATTCAAATGAGTTTGAAAATTTTTGTGAAGATATTGGCTTAGAGAGGCAATTAACGGTTGGGTACACTCTACAACAAAATGGAGTGGCAAAAAGAAAAAGTAGAACAATTATTGAGATGGCCGGGAAAATCAATGCTTCATGAGAAGGGGCTACCTAAATCATTTTGGGGTGAAGCCGTGTATACGGTTGTTTACTTGATGAATAGGAGTCCAACAAAAGCAGAGGAGAATAAAACTCCATTTGAAGCATGGAGTGGAAGGAAGCCATCATTGACCCACTTAAAAGTTTTTGGGTGTATTTCTTTTACTTATGTTCCAAGAGAAGTGAGGCACAAACTTGATGAAGCTAGTGAAAAATGCATCTTTGTGGGTTATAGCTCAAAATCAAAGGGCTATAGACTCTTTAATTTGAATAAGAATAAATTAATTATTTGTAGAGATGTTCTCTTTAATGAGAAGGTTGCCTGGGATTGGAAAGAGAAGAAAGTTCAAGATCAAATCTCCATTTTCAATGAAGAATCAGGAAATCAAGAAAATGAAAATGAAGATTTTCTTGAAGTTCCACAAGAAATGTCTCCCGTATCTAGCTTACAATCAAGCCCAACTTCTCCATCAAACTCAAATTCCTCATCTCCAAGTACAACTCCAAGAAGAATGAAAAGTCTTAATGATGTGTATGCAAGTTGCAATTTTTTGTGTTATTGAGCCGAAGAGATTTGAAAATGCAATTAAAGAAGTGGTAAGGAAGAAATTCAAGAAGAAGAGGAAGAGGATGAGATTCAACTCAAGTATTGCAAGACCGAAGACAAAGATGCGGACATCTTCACCAAAGCATTTCCAAAAAATAAGTTTGAATACTTTAGAGAATTATTGGGTGTCACAACATGGCATTAAGGGGGGTGTGTTAAAAATGAATTAATGCCATGTTCATTGTGCATCGTATGTTTATTCATGTATCAAGTGGGTACATGTATCAACTGTGTACATATATCAAGTTAGTGCACATATCATGTGTGTGGTTGAGAATTATTTTGAAAAGTTCAAAGGTCTATGAGAGAATAGAATATATAGTGTAAGGGATTTGTTGTTAAGATATCAACACAACAAAGAATTCAATACAATACCGAAAAACATTTGTTTCTTCAATCTTCTCCTCTTTTTATTTAGCAATTATTTAGTTGGCTGAAACTATGGCCAACAACCGAGTCTTCTATGGGTCGAGAATCTTGATCACGGAGGTTCGCCGACATCAATTATAATGGTTGGTCTGAGCTTCTGTAACGACCCGGTTATTTGCATTCCTTTCCTTTTTCCTGAAATTTTATGAATGAATTTTTTTCGTTTAATTTTCTTTTCTAAGCTTTGTTTGTTGTCGCTTAGTGTCATCTCGAGTGCTCAAAATTGGTTTCTGAGACTCTTTCATGTGAATTGACAACTTTCTTTGAGGACCGAGTCATTTTCGCATTTTCACTTTTCGGACACTATGCGTCTTTCGTCCTTTTCCCTATTTTGTCCTTTTCCCTATTCTGTCTTTTCACCATTTGTCACATTGTTGGCACAACCTCACTTCTCATGCTCGGAGTTGGTTTTTGACTTCACGTGCCTTCATCTTGAGTGATTTTCTCGAAATAAGTATCTTTACTTTTGCAAGAAAGTACTCTGGTTGCTCCCGGTGTCCATAGGGGCGTGGATGCATAATTCTTCAGAATCTTTTTCATTTCTTGGGGTGTTTTTCGTAAATATCTTTTGAAAATATTTTATTTCAGGGGTATCTAAGAAATATCTTTTTGAAGATATTTTCTTTTTGGGGCAGTTTCGCGGTTAACCCTTTTTGTAGGGGCCATTGGGCAATTAACGAAAGTTATTGCAAAATATCTTGTCTGGAGCCTGGATCATCGTATGGGATTCATTTTCACATTTCGTTGAGTCGTGGACTCTTAGAATTCCGTTCTGGTCATTTTTCTCCAGTTTTAGAGTTTCTGGACCAGGTTGCCGTCGAACTTGTTCGGTGCATAACTTTCTGCTCGGGACTCAGTTTTTTATGCGGTTTCTTATGTTGTTCATATTTTCTCATTTTGAATCTTTTTTGTTCATTGATTTTTGCTGTTTGAGCACTTTTGCTCAAAATTCACTTTTCCAGACCTGGCGGGGCCCGTTCGGGGCACTTTTTGAGATTTCTATAAAAGGGGGATGAAATATTTCATTTTTCATCTTCCCCACTCCTTTTGCATGACCTGAAGCAGCCATGGATGCCCATGGAGCTACCACCTTCTCTCTCCTCCTTTGATCTACTTTTCCTAAATGAAAAGTCTTCGGCCTTCAAATTTTTTGTTCCCCTCGACGTGTTCTATCATTCCCACTTATTAGAATTCATTTCCAACCATTTCTTAAGTTTGGTTTTGAGGTTAAGTTGTGATTTTCATAGGGCTTCCTGCGGATTCATGTAGATCGTGTTGTCCCCGACAAAACCCTTCGGCTTCGGCGGATTCGGAACACTTTTTTTTTCGGTGGGCCTTTGAGGTTTTCATCTCAAATTGAGGTAGGGGGTGTTATAATTTACTTTCTTGCTCTATTACATGCTTGTGATGCTTATTCAACTCAATTGCATGCTTGGATATTAAATCTTGAATTTTTTATTATTTATTTTCTAGTATGAAATTTAATTTTTCCGGTGAGTTATAGCATGTTTTAAACTTGTGGCTCGATATTATATTACACCTTGATATGTTAATTAACATATATTAAAATTGGAGCATTTTGAAAAGAAATGAAGATTTTATTTAATATTTATCTTGAATAAAATATTAATTCATGTGGCCTTAACTAGCTTGAAATCAATGTGTGATAGCATATTATATTTGGCCTTACAATGCTCTTCAACATAGTTGAATTTTAAAGTAATTGGAGGTGCTTTGAAAATTAGTAATTATTAATTAACTTGATTAATTAATTTGCCCCGAGTGCATTATTCACTCCATTTGAATTCCGACTTGATATTCTTGATCTACATGCCATATAGCTTCACATATATTTGATTTAGAATATTCGGTGAGGTTTTGAAACCTTTCATTTAATTAATTTCCTTGTTTAAGATTTAATCCTCATGGTGATATACAACTTGGAATTTAATTATGGTATGCTAGAAAATTAGGCTTTGGTATGGTTGTTCACATATATTAAATTGGGATTAATTGCATGAGAATTGCAACTTTTATTTTATATTTAACTTTAGTGAAAGTTTAATTCACATGATCGTAAATTGAATGAAATAAACTTGTAATGTGATATTACATTAGTCATTGGCATGTTCTCTAAGATATGTTAAATTGAGAGCATTTGGTTAAGTTTGAAAATCTAGAGATTTTAATTAAAAGAATTGATTAAAATCTATTTTGTGGTCCCATTAGCTTAATTAAGATTTTAACTTGATATTGGCCATGACTTGTTTACTATATATATTAATTGTGAACCATTTGAAGTTGCTATAGAATCTTGGTAATTAAATTAACATAATTTAATTAGAGTTCTACTTTTTTGTTCTAATAACCTAATTGAGTTTTAGAATGAATATAGGTGATGACCATGCCATATTCTTTAATATGTATTAATTTGAGGTTATTTGGAATTGAATTAGAATCTAGGTAATTTAATTATTTTATTTAATTAAATTTTATCTAATTGAGCCATGGATTTAATTGTGTTTGAAAGTCGTTTCTATATCAAAATCCTGGACATGGACATGTTGTATATTCATTTGGTTATGTTTTGAGCATTGGATAACACAGTTGCTATGTTTATACTCATGAGAATATGTTTTCCTTATTGAATATATTGTTGCCTTGTGTAATGATTTGCACATTTCGTATTTAACATCTTCATGCATAGCGTGTAACGAATCGCACACTGAAGATTCGACATTCATCATATCATATTAGTTGTAGACTTAGAGCATGTATTGTATAGGTTTCCAAAATTTGGTTGTGCATGGTAGATAGTTGATTATCTTGTATATACATGCTGATATATACGTTGTTGCATAACTTGTTGATTTTGAAAACTTGGGGATATCATTGTTTGGCTACGGCTAAGACGTGGTTCTAGTACGGGGGATAGTCCCTCTATATTGTCTAGTGCGCACATAGGGAGGTTACCCATGGGCTAGTAACCCTAAAGTAACCACATTGTCGGTTTGATCCGGCGTGACGTCCAAGTATCCACTTTATTTGATTTCGCATTTCATTTCAAGTTGATAACTAGATGATGTTATGACTTGTTGTTTCTTACTTATTTTCTCGTTTTAAGTTTCAGGATGTTTACTTTGAGAAACCATGATTTACGCGTTGTATTAGAAGTTTTAACGTTAGTTAGATGGCATCAATATTGTGATTTGTGTTTTGATGTTCTAATGCAGTTTAGGAATGATCCTATAGATTCAATTGGAACATAGACGTTAGGTGGCATGACCCACTTCTGTTGTTTTCGTGCTTTCGATTTCAAGCTGATAGCTTTAAGAATTTGTATTTTTTTGCCTTGTATAACATGCTTTTATGTGGCTAGATTGCATTGAAATTGTAATTTGTGTTTTGATTGTTCAACATGGTCTATGAGATGATTCCTTAGACTTATTTAGAACATAGACGTTAGGGGGCATGATCACTTTAGTTGTTTCTGTATTCTAGATTGCAAGTTGATACCTTTAAGAACCTTTATCTTGTTGCCTTGTATAACGTGCTTCCATATTGTTTAAATTGCATAGATGATGTGATTTATGCTAGAAATGATCTAAGATAGCTTAGGATGATTCCTGAGTCTAATCTTTGACATAGACGTTAGGTGGTATGATCCCTTTTGAACTCTATTATGTTAGTCCTAAAAATCTCTAAAGAAATCGAGTCGATGCATGCTCATCCCCTACGAATAAACTTGTTAATTTTGTTTATTCACCTCGAAGTTACTGGGTGTTTTGCAGGTGAAGAAGCTTTGTTGTGGGATACATAACACTCTTAGATAGGCTAGAAGTCTTGAAGTATTTTTGATGATATTGAATATGCATATGTTAGCATATCATGTTTTCTTTTGTTTAGTTTCATAAAACTTGTATTCTTTAGTCCCACATATGTAAAGTGTACATAAGTACACTCCTTTTCATTGTATTCAACATGTATAAGATAAGGCCGGAGGCCAATATCATGTATCTCGTATTCTATACACTTGTGCTTTCAAAGTTCATATGGAAATATTGAAAATTCATGTGTTGTTATGTCATAACTTTTGCATCGTGTGTGGGAATTCCATGATGATTCTTTCATAGGGTCTCATAAATCATGTTTGAAGTGTAGCCAGGGGCCAAACGGTAATTTGAAATCATTTGTCAATTTTGGTTTTCATGTTTTCCATTTCAAGTCCATTTTTGCCTTTTCGGCCGTTGGGGGGTCGGATTTTGCATCGGCGGTATTTTTAAGCCATGGACCATTGTAGCGCGTCCAAATAAGTAAGTTACGTCTGCGTGCATGATCGTTTTCAAGAAAAACCTCTTCTTTGTCAATTTGAGCCTCCTAGGAACTCATTTTGAGGTTTTGTTGCATAATCTGATCTAGGGGTATTCTAGACCTTTTACATCAGTTTTATTTTCTTCTTTCGATATAGACGATTAGAAAACGTGATTTTAGGGAGGGTTTCTTCTTCGTGTTTTTCCAGAAAACATTGTTTTGGTACCGGAAATCCCTCGTGAAGTTTCAGCTTCTAGTTTTCATTTTAGCAGCTTTTTAGCTCTTTTGACCAGATTTCTGGGGAGGGCACTTTGGCCATTTTGTAGTGAGTTTTTTTTAAATTATCTCTTGAGTCACGTACAAAACTTAATTTTGAGGGGGGTTTCTTATTTGTGTTTTTGCAAAAAAATTCATCTAGGCCTCCAAATTCAGCCTCTGTTCTGGATTTTTCTGAAAAAAAAACCACTCAATAGCTTTATGGGCTGCTGCCAGCCATGTGTGCACCTAGCGTGCGTGCGGCATGCATGGGCGCATGCATGGGCATGCGCATGGGGCTGTCATGGCCCCTTGTTGGGCCGCCGCGACGTTAATTCTTCTTTTGGACTTTTCTCCTTCGTTCAGACTCCGATTCAAGTGATTTTTTTTTTTTAACTTGATTAATTTTTCGCCGTCTATCCAACGGTGTGCTCGGTTACACCCCAATATTTTTGGTTAATTACCAATTTGCCCTTAAAGCTTTAAGTGCTCATTATTCTTCATCATGCCGTTTATCCTTCGTCCGGACTCCGAATCATGCGATTCTTGAGTCCATCTTGATTAGTTTTTCGTTGTCCTTCCAGTGGTGTGCTCAGTGGCACCCGAATCTACAGTTTTTAGAAATGACTGTATTGCC
Source organism: Cornus florida (assembly GCF_030987335.1). Classification (NCBI taxonomy): domain Eukaryota; kingdom Viridiplantae; phylum Streptophyta; class Magnoliopsida; order Cornales; family Cornaceae; genus Cornus; species Cornus florida. Next base: position 25,620,229 of record NW_026775571.1, on the reverse strand, counting down.
CTTGGGGGCTTATTTGTCATATTTTTGATCTTTTCCTTCCGCATCAGTTCTTGTTGAGTTCCACGACCTCATGGAAGGTCACTTTGACTTCTTAGAGTCTTGTTTTCTGTTTTCACTTCCGTATTCGGATCCGTAATCCGATTATCCTTTCAGTTCATCACTAACGCACTGGTCTAAAAACCAGGACCGTCAGAAGTGGTATCAGAGCGTCTGGGTTCGAATACCTTGGATGATGGGTTTTGGGTGCATATCATACTCACGTTGTTTTGCTTTGATGTGTCATTTATATCTTGATAACATGCTTTGTTTGATAACATGTCTTGTATGATAACATGTTCACGTGCTTAGGTGTTTTGAGACATCTATTATTTGTTAAGCATACTTTATGTGTATATATGCTCTTGATAACATGTTTTGATTTGATAACATGTCTATTTGCTTAGGTGGCACCTTGAGTAGATAGTCCATTGCTATGTTGCATGCTAGCTGTTTTTCTTTATGTCCGGTTTTGACAGTGTCTCTTAGGATCTGTCGTATCCCTTGGATGCCTTCTTGTTTCATGAGTTTCTTCCTTGGATAGGAGAAATTCATTCCATAAGGACCCATGTAGGGAACCTTCTTGTCTGTTCTGTTAATCGATGTGAGTAAGGCTCATGTGAGTGTAGAATCGCAGTTTTTGTCTGGTGGAGTGAGACGTGGGCCAGGGAGGCACCGTTTCATTTCCTTTTTCCTTCGTGGCTTCTAGATCTAAGGCCTTAAGCGTAATGGTGCCCGTGTCATTGTTGTCAGAGTTTTAAGATTAGCTACCCCAACTCTCGCAGATGCCTGATTTTTGTAGTGCCTTTGGTAATGATCATTTTCGACATTGATGTCATTTGTATCGAAAAGTTCCTTTCTGGGGCAAGTTACGAATTAGTGCCTTATACTATCATGCTATCTTGCTGACGAGTAAGTGTGGGCGGGTCCTGGTCACTGTTCGTACTGCCTTGTCACTCTCTTCTTCTATCATGTTTCAACGTTTCGTTGTCTTGGGATTCTCTTGGTAGTTGACGTTGAGTTAACGTGCCAATTCGTATAAGGTGTTGCCTCAGTTCTTGGTTTCGCGTTCCTTCAGTTGATCTTTAGACTGCAGGATTTGTCCTTCAGTACGTTGTGAGCTGTCCTTTGATTTGACCTTTTGTTCGGTCATTATTCTGTTCTCTCTGGTATGTTCCTAATTTCGGGGATGAAATTCCTTTAAGGAGCGTAGTTTGTAACGACTCGGTCATTTGCCTCCCTTTCCTTTTTCCTGAAATTTTACGAATGAATTTTTTTCGTTTAATTTTCCTTTCTGAGCTCTGTTTCAGGTCGCTTAGTGTCATCTCGAGTGCTCGAAATTGGTTTCTGAGACTCTTTCATGTGAATTGACAACTTCCTTTGAGGAACGAGTCATTTTCGCATTTTCACTTTTCGGACACTATTCGTCTTTCGTCCTTTTCCCTGTTTCGTCCTTTTCCCATTTGTCACATAGTTGGCACAACCTCACTTCTCATGCTCGAAGATGGTTTCTGACTTCACGTGCCTTCATCCTGAGTGGTTTCCTCGAAATACGTATCTTTACTTTTGCAAGAAAGTACTCTAGTTGCTCCCGGTGTCCATAGGGGCGTGGATGCACCATTCTTCAGAATCTTTTACATTTCTTGGGGTGTTTTTCTTAAATATCTTTTGAATATATTTTATTTTAGGGGTATCTAAGAAAATATCTTTTGAAAGATATTTTCATTTTGGGGCAGTTTCGCAGTTAACCCTTTTTGTAGGGGCGATTGTGCAATTAACGAAAGTTATTGCAAAATGTCTCGTCTGGAGCCTGGATCCTCGTACGGGATTCATTTTCTCATTTCGTCGAGTCGTGGACTCTTAGAATTCCGTTCTGGTCATTTTTCTCCAGTTTCAAAGTTTTTGGATCCAATTGCCGCCGAACTTGTTCGAGGCATAACTTTCTACTAAGGACTCGGTTTTCGACGCCGTTTCTTCTATTGTTCATATTTTATCATTTTGAATCTTTTTTGTTCACGGAGTTTTGCCGTTTGAGTGCTTTTGCTCAAAATTCACTTTTCCAGACCTGGCGGGGCCCGTTCGGGGCCCTTTTTGAGATTTCTATAAAAGGGGGATGAGATATTTCATTTTCATCTTCCCCACTCCTCTTGCATGACCTGAAGCAGCCATGGATGCCCATGGAGCTGCCACCTTCTCTCTCCTCCTTTGATCTACTTTTCCTAAGTGAAAAATCTTCGGCCTTCATATTTTTTATTCCCCTAGACGTGTTCTACCATTCCCCTTTATTAGAATTTATTTCCAACCATTTCTTGAGTTTGGGTTTGAGGTCAAGTTGTGATTTTCATGGGGCTTCCTTCGGATTCATGTAGATCGTGTTGTCCCCGACAAAACCCTTCGGTTTCGGCAGATTCGAAACACTTTTTTTTTCGGTGGGCCTTAAAGGTTTTGTAACGACCCGGATTTCTCAACCGGTGCGTTAGTAATGAACCGGAAGTTGACCCAATAACGGACCCGAAATGCGGAAGTGAAAGAAGCCAAATGACCTCAAGAGATGTATGTCATCCCTAAGGCCCCAAAATGACTCTCCATGAAGCCACGGATCTCAAATGAGCCAAGCAAATGAAGCAAGAATGCCTAACCCGAAAAGAGATGAACTAAGGGCAAAATGGTCATTTCTCACTGAAAAGGGTGCCACCGTGCACACTATTGGAAGGACAACAAAAAATGAACAAAATTAGACTCAAGAATCATCTGATTCTGAGTCCGGGCAGAAAAGATATGAAATTCCAACACCCGATGCGAAAGTTATGAAGCAATGACTTAACATTTTCCAATATTTTCTTAATAAACTTTGAAAACAAAAGTGCATAGAAAACGAGATACATGTCATTGGCCTCCAGTCTCATCTCATACATGTCAAATACATTGAAAAGAGTGCACTTACGTACACTTTACATATACGAATCAACGAATACAAGTTTAAACAAATAGGGCTACAAAGAGGCATCTTATGTTAACACTTGCATAAAATAGAAACTTAGAAACTGTAAGCCATCCAAGGAGCAATGGAATCTTTAAATCCTGAGTCCTGTACCTGAAATATGCCCCAGTATCATAGGGGTGAGTAACATAAAGCTACTCGTAAGAGATGAGCATGCATCGACCTAGCATTTCACAATTTTATCACCTTATGATGAAACATGTTAAAAGGGCTCATGCCACCTAACGTCTATGTCAAGATGAGACCCAGGGAGCATCCTAAGCTACCTAGATCATTTATATCATAATCACATTGTTCATGCAATTCAAACAACATGGAAACATGTTATACAAGGCAACAAGATATAGATTCTCAAAGTCTTCAACTTGAAATCCAAAATACGAAAACAACAAGTGTGGGTCATACCACCTAACGTCTATGTTCAAAATGAATCTATAAGGTCATTCCTAAACTACATTTGAACATCAAAACACAAATTATGATATCGATGCAATTTAACCAACAATGGAACTTCCAATACAACGCATGAAGCATGCTTTCATAAAGCTACATCTTAAGCTCAAAATAGGAATCAAATATGGAACAACAAGTTACGATATCATCTAGTTATCAACTTGAAATGAAATACGAAATCAAACAAAATGGATACTCGGACGTCACGCCGGATCAGACCGACAACATAGTTACTTTAGGGTTACTAGCCCATGGGTAACCTCCCTATGTGCGCACTAGACTATATAGAGGGACAATCCCCTCTACTAGAACCAAGTCCTAGCCGTAGCCAAACAACGACATCCCTAAGTTTTCAAAATCAACAAATTGTGCACCAACGTATATATATCAACATGTATATACAAGATATCAACTATTTACCTAGCACAATCCAAATTTTGGAAAACCTTTTAGAATCACTTTCAACACAAGAATTTTTCAAATCATTTTTCAAAACTTTCTCAATAAATGGGTCATGCACATGCAATGAAAGAGGAATAGAATGTGAAACGGGACGAGTGTCAAATTTTGGTTGCACCGGTTCACTCTCTTCGTTGTGAACACCGACTTAATTATCAATAATTTTTTCACTTCTCAAGATTGTTACCGCATTGACATACTCAATTGTGGGACCTTCCGATGAGGAATTGGTCTCCACAACAAATTGTTGCTTTGGTGGATTCAAAGGCATCTTCCCCTTTTTCCTAGCATTTAATGTGCTAGCTATTTACCCAACTTGGGTTTCTAGCTTTGTAATGGATTGGGAATAAGAATGAAGTAATTAGGTGTTTGCCTCCAACGTACGTAAAGCGGTCAACACTTTTTCCTCAAAAGCGAGACTTCCTTGAGAATAAGATGATTGATTAGGAAAATTAGAATTTCAAAATTGGTTTCTATGTGATGATTGAAAAGATGATCTATAACCTTGGGAACCTTTGCTTTGCATTGGGGCCGGAACATACTTGCCTTGAAAACCACCTTGGTGAGGGTTTGACCCTTCCCCTTGGCTTTTCCAAGAGAAGTTTGGATGGTTCCTCCACCCAGGATTGTAATGTGAGCCATAGGGATTATTCCCTTGGTTGACAAATGCGACATTCACTTGTTCATGGTGCTCACTTTGCACATATCTATGGGAAAAATTAGAAGTAGAATGTAAGACACTCGAACAAGTCATGCAACTTTCATTGGAATTATGATGATGATGACTATGGGAGGAAGACACTTGATTCACAGAATTTTGGTTGATCAAAACTTGATCGAACCTTTGAGATAAAGACTTAACTTCGGCGGCTATGTCATTGGAATTGTCAACTTGATATAAGCCGACATTCTTCCTTCCACCTAGATTTCTACCATTTTTAGAGGATAAAGATTGATGCATTGAATTCTCACTCATGCACTCATAAAGACACCATACACCATCCTCATGCCTATCAAGATATGAACTACCCATGGAAGCATCCACCATCCCTTTAAAATTATCCGACAAATTTTCAAAGAAAAATTGCACCAATTGCCATTTAGGAATGTCGTGATGTGGACACTTCCTAAGCAAGTCATTAAGGTGCTCCCATGCCTCATGAAACAATTCCCCTTCCCCTTGAGAAAATTCTCTAATTAAAGTTCTCATTGCATTGGTCTTTGAAACCGGGTAATACTTTTTCAAGAACTCTTGTTGCATTTCTGCCCAAGAAGTTATCGAAAAATGCCTAAGATTGTTGAGCCAATATTTGGCCTTATCTTTAAGGGTGAAAGTGAAAAGTTTTAATCTCAAAACCTCTTTCGACATGTCCATGTATTTCATGATGGAACACACCTCAAGAAACTCATTTAAGATGCTTATAAGGCTCTTCACTTGGAAGTCCATGATAATTGGGAAGCATTTGAATAGTTTGCGGTTTAATTTCATAGTGATGTGCTCTAAATGGTGGTAATTGAATACATATAGGTGCATTATATTCATTTGGCACATAATGATCACGTAAAGAAAGAGGAGGATTCACAACCGGTGGCGCTACACGAGCACTTTAATTGCCTTGAATAATGGGAGGTTGTGGTGGAACAAAATTTGGCCAAGGCATTCCTAACGGAACATGGCCTTGTTGTTGTTATGGAATGAAGGGCCTTGGCATGCCTAATGGTACTTGAATGTGGTTGGGATGGTGTACATTAGGGTAGAGGATACCTTATTGGTCTATATGATCTAGGTCCTCTACATGGTTCTCAATATGTTCCTCCATTGATGAAATGGAATGATGAGAGCTACCCCTTCCTCTAGGATTGCGAACAATGGATTCAAGATTCAAATTAAGTGGAATAAGAGTAGGATTTAATGACCTACGACGATGCATGCATTATCAAAGCAAACAAATAAACAACAAGCATAAAATAAGTACTTCTCCTCCACAATAAATCAATCAACAAACCTCCACAAAGATTTATCCTATACTCCCATGCTTTGAACAATATGCAAGAAAAGTAATTTGCCTCCACGCGGGCTCACGATTTATCTAACAATTTAAAGACTTGCCTCCACGCGGGCCGATGATCTAACTAGAGAAAGAGTTAGAAAAGCTCACAAAGGGTCCTTAAACAACTTCAAATTAGTTTCAATTTTTGCCTTGCTTTGCTTTGCAATTTTTATATTTTTAGCTTTTTGCATTTTTGCTTAGCTTAGCTTGCCTTTTTGCTTTTGAATTTCCCTTTGCTTCATTCCCTTGGCTCAATGCACCTAGCCAATCAAGAACAAACACAATAAGTAACCAAAATAAAATGAAAATAAAAAAAAAGATCAAAAGAGTACTAATTCCTAATTGATTTCCAAAATACGACGGTGCCAAAACTTGGCCTCGCCTTAAGCACAAGTTGCAAAATAAGTGTAATGTGGCCAAGTTTAAATTTATAGATTGCCACTACGACTTCTAACTATAAATATAGCTAGGGTGAGTAGGGATCATCCCAATGGAAATGAAGTGTATTTAGGTTGGAAATCAATGTTGAATTAGTAGGTCGAGTGATCAAAGATGTTTTGATTGGTTAATTAAACTAAAATGTAAACTAAATAGATGCGAGGTAAAACAATTGAAGTAGAAGGAAATGTAGAGAATATAAGAGAAGGATCTTAGGACTTAGAGGTCACCACTAAACATCACCTTCTTAGACACTCAATGTTTAATAGATAAGGGGGATTATATGTTGCAATACAAGTGTGTGTCATTGATTGAATCAACAAGCATGAATGACTAAGTATACATTGTCTAGCCAAACTAGTGAATAGTACAATATATCAAATTATGACATTGTTCCTTCCTTTAAGTAAACAATCAATGCACCTCACCAAATTAGAGAAATATACTACTTGCATTCATAAGTATGGAACATCAAACAACAAGCATGGATTGTCCACCTATCTAAGAAAGTAAGGCAACTACACTACAACTAAGGTAGTGACATTAAGATTAAACTAATTAAACTAAGGGTGTGGCACAATCCATTAAGAAATAAGTATGAACCATCAAATAAACATCAAGAGTATTCCATTTAAGCACCATACCTTGACCACTACTAGATTCATAGTATTAACACACATAGACATGCATCAATGTCACAAAACCTAGAGATAAACATATGAACATCTATTCTAGCATACATAGACATATGAATATAATGAAATGATCAATTGGAAGTATTAAACTACATAAATCATAGTAGAAATAAGATTTATATATATATCAAATGTCAAGACAAGAACTACAACACAAATCCCCTTAAATTACAAAACATTAAAGTCTAGAAGGCATGCTTAAGGCTATCTCTAGCCCTAAGAGAATGGTTTAGCCACTCATTGATGTACTCATCTAACCCTCAAGGGCTATCTCCATGGTAGAAATGAGCTTCTTCTCCTTGATGGAAACCCTAGATGAGTGGAAGAACTCTCCCAAATGGTGTGTATCTCTCTTTAATCTCTAGACTCATCCAACCTCTCTTGTATATGGTTGCTCTCTAAAATGTCTCATGTAAAATGGCCTAAAATCCTTATATAGGTAGCTCAAATGTCACACCCAATGGTCAAACCTCGTACACTAGGACCTCCAAATGATTGCACCACGAGCACCCCTTTTAATTGGCTAGGACTCTATTTTTCTCGCACTTAAGGTGGTTCAATCAATCACAAGGATGGTTCAATTGATCGAACTATGGCGGCGTCTTTTTGGAATAATGACAAATTTGAGATATTTTTGGGATATTTTGGGAAAAGGACAAAAGTGATAGGTGGGGATAAGATAAAAAATGTCCAATCGATCGAAGGAATGTTGGATTGATCGAACAGGGAAATTTTTGGAGGATAAGGACAAGAGGCTTGATCCATCTTGGCATGGTTGGAATGATCACTGTGAGATCGATTGGAGCTTTGTTCGATCGATCGAAGAATGCTATTTTCCACCACTTTGCTCATTTCTTCTACTAAGCTTGAGATTGCATCTTTTATACTCTAATTCAACTAAATTGACTTATTTTGGGGATAAGTGCCTGAAAAGGGAAATAACATGAAATTAGACTAAAACGGGAAAATAAGATAGAATAAGGTCCTAAAACGTTCAAGTTAAGGGGTTTAAATGTGCACTTTTCAGCGCCTATCACAAAGTTTGAATCACCACTTCTATCCATCTAAGTCATCTCATGATCCATCCTATTTGTATGAACTGATGTTCTACTAGTTCAAAATAAATTGTAAGGTCAGCAATCCCTCAACTAAATTCGTGAAAAATACTTTGTCATTTCCACTTCAGTATAGGAAATGGCTGCAAGGATCTAGTGATCTCTGATGGTCCATCTCGACCATCTAATAAATATTAGACTTGGAGACAAAATATCTGTGTCCCTCCTCCTGCCTGTCCTCCAAACAACTGCTTCATACCATGAAACATCATGTTTCCACCAAGATAAATAAAGAACTAAGAGTTGTGAACCTCAATCCTTACATCCTCCTTCCAATTTGTCTACAGAAAGTACCATTAGTCTGGTACCACCAGTTTTCGTCTGAACCCATTGTTTAAATTGGAATATCTTCAAAAGCTAACTCCACAACTGAATCCATGCACTACTGATCCGTGATAAACTTACCAATAATGAAAGTCAACCGGTAATTCTATTCATCAAAAGTCCACTAACTACAACTTTTCCATACACACCGTGCACCTTTTCTTTATATCGGTGTTCGATCTCACCATCATGTCTTTGACATGCCTTGTTTCTTTAACACAGGTAAGTGTCAATCAGACTTCTTATCTAACTTTAAAAGAATATGGAACTTTTCTATCATCCAAACAAGTTATCAATTTCCTAACAACAACTATTTGTTGCGAACTGTGACCTAAATAAATTTCTCCATATTATTTATGCAAGTGGAAAGACTTAGTTTCCGCCTCTATGGGCAAGACCGGCAACTCCTCCTAATGACACGCCCTTGTGAATAAATTCTTGATTAATGATAGACTGATGAAGATTTATTCAATCTACTATCCTTAATCGGTGTCATTCCAATAAGTACCTAAACCAGTAGGAAATCCTCCTTCCATCTTGGTGACAACTTCTGGAATTTCCAAAAAGATGTTTTGTAACTCTGACACCTCTGAGAAAGCATCGTAGCGTTATAGTGGTCTTTATTTACCACAACCTCACGAATACCAAAATATTAACAACCACCATTATCAAGGCGTTATAATATGATACGAATCCATATCTAGCGTAAAATATATCAAACTAATCGTTCTAGATTATTTGACTCGTAGTGATGATTTAATTATTCCATCCCAAATAACTTACCATAGTGACACATGTCTAGGTCTAATAGATTGGCTAGATTTATGTATATCTACCAAATCCTACGACCGTATGCTCACAAATCTAGCGTAAATAGTGTTATACTCCTTGTTATTAAAAAAACAGTAGTTGGTTGATCACATACTTGTGTCCCCAACTAAACCACATACCAAATCCTGAATAATTAATGAAAATAAAAACACGTATGACAAACACAATAACACAAAATATACTCCTACTTAAGACATCATTCAATCTAGAAAAGAAAGTCTCTTTTGAAATCAACCTTACCAGATTGTCTCACAATTTCCTTTTATAGTTTCGTAGGTAATCATCCAACCTTGAAACAGATCCTTTAACCTTTGCTTGAAAAAAACAACCTCTATGTTTGCCTAAGCAAATACCAAGGGCTTAACCCTCTACCTTTTTATACACGGAACGTAAACTGTCTAACTTGGCTTTATAAAGCAAATTAGAACGTCAAAACATAATACCAATGTTCTCTTGAATATGATATAAAATCATAAGTTTCGTTCTGATAAGAACTTCATCAAATCCCCAAACTCCAGAAGAGTACTTCTTATATATCTCTTTTAAAGATGATACGAAAGTTCAACAATATGTAGATTGATCAACACTAATTCTACCAATACCATTCGCTATACTGCTAGCAAAATAAGATCACCCTTGCGTGATCATTCGTCTTTAAGATTTAGTACCCTCTTCCTTGGATACTCAGAAATCTCTTCCATTAGGATCCTCTTCGGGCTCCTCTTCTTCACTTTTCTCCTTTTTGAGAATAACTGAAATCGTATAGGCCTCGATATGCAATGACCTAACACATACACCTAAATCCTTCCTTGGCTTATACCTTAAAGTAGCGCCAACTAGAACTAAACCTTCGATCCCTTTTAGTAGAATTAGGGATAACGTACTCCTTTACGTCTTTGGGTCCTTATCGTTTTCGCCTTGGACCCCATCCTCCTCTTAGTGTCAACCATTTTGTAACTACAGAATATAATTGATATTAGCTCCTCTAAACGAACTGTAAATAGAGTATAACAAACCCTAATATGGGCTCTAAGTTTTAAGAGACGCAACGCGGAAGTCACATAACAAAAGACACTCCTAAGGACACTTCAACCTAGAGTGCTCTGATACCAATTGTGATACCCCCGGATTTTCGGTTGCGGGTTGGCCAGGCCCACGCCCGAACACCCGAGGATATCAAAAACAATTTGGTAATAATCGAACACAGAATACTAATATGAAAATAAGAATAACTAAAATGCTGATAAGAAACTAAAATGATAAATAAATCCTCAGAATAAATTTCCATTAATAAATTCTTCTGATAAAAGTAATCATCTAATTATACAACTCGGGAATCCATACTATGTGGACCCCTGGAAAACCAAAACTGAATAATCAATGGTCTACAATACTGAATCATAAAGGAAACTCTTATGTAGACAATCCGGAAAAATGAAGTAGATGATCCCTGCTCAGCATGAACAATCCCTACTCCTGACGAACACCTGAAAAATAATGGTGGGTTAGGCCCACAAACAAGTTCTACCCTACTACAGTCCAAGCAGAGATCCAATACACGTATACATCCTAGTTAATCCAACAATAACTAATAGTCCATATATATATATATATAGATACACACTATAGGACGCTCACTGGACTATAGGTCTGTCTCAACCTGAATAGAAGGTAACATGAAAATTGCACAAAAAGTGGGCATGAGTACCTAGACTTACCAGGGCACCCAGATGCCTACTATATCCAATTATCCATCCTAGGCAATATACGCACCTTAACCATGATCTTGAGACTCAAGCTCATATCATGGCTCATAACTATATATATATATATATATAATCCATCCTCATCCAGAACATAAAATAAACATCCGGTATGTCATCCAACTGATTTAGTTGACTTGACATGAATTTATGTAAGATTTAACATTTGTTTGTTAATCCATTCCGTTACATGAATAGGTAAGACTTAACGTTTTTAGTTAATCCATCCCAAATATATTATGCAGCCAATATATGATTAAAATCATATAACATCCATATTCATTGCTAAGTTATTTTTAAGCAACTAATTCCTCCCTTCCATCCAATAATTGATGAAGAAATATATTAATACATCAATTAAATCCATAAATCAGCATACTCAATACTAGATAAATACATGACAAAATTATACTGATAATCCATAACTTAAATCATTTAACATCCATTTAAATTGCTAGATTAATAATACGCAATTTCATCCTTCGTTAATACACAGATTTATTTAAAACATTATATTGTTTATATCCATGACAAATTAACATAAATTATACATTTAGGAAAATAATTATGCCAATTTAAATCATTCGAACCATCCATTACAACCTAGGTATGTTTTAAACCCTTTTGTAATCCAAAAACCAAGTCCGAACACGCCCTAACCAAAAGTCCAACAAGGGAACCACCTCCCTCACAAAGGAAGCCACCTCCTATATGCATGGAGCCAGCTCTATTCCAATGAAGCTGCTTCCATTGGTGATGGAGCCGCCTCTATTCAAATAGAGTCACCTCCACTCCTGTTATTCTCCATCTTTTTCGTCTCCGGCAAGTTCTAATCCCTTTGTACTCCATTGCTAATGGTCGCAAGGGTCTAAATCTTGCCCTACATCATCCCAATAATATATATAAAGTTGATATGCATCCTAAACATAACTCAAAACAAGTTTATATGCAAGAAAATTCAAGATTTAATCAAGAACACACACCAACAATTAAATCAATTTTTAACTCAATACAAGCATGCATACAAAGTTAATTTAACCATTGATTGATCCAGTAATTAACCTAAGCATGCATAGAACATGAATCTAAGGGAGAGAGTAGGAGAAGAACTTGTCGTTAAGGATTTCGGATTGAAACCTTAAACCGCCTTCTTCTTCCTCTATTCCAGTTACCTAGGCTGTCGTCGTCGTCCTCTCCAGGTTGGTCCACACCCACATGAGCAACCCTCACACTTCATTCTTGGGCTCATCCTCCCTCCTTTGGCCGTATCTCTCTTCTCTCTCTCAACTCTCTGCCTTTTCAAGGACGTGAATAGGGTTTCTACAGACATAAGGCATATATATATACATATATGCAAAACAATAAAACCCTAATCCTAATTATACCCCAAGATTAATACAATAAAAGGAAAAGGAAAATAAAATATAAATATAAATATAAATACATATACTAAGTTCGATAAAACGTGACTATATATACATATATAATATATAATTATAACTATGTATATATATATATATATATATATATATATCACTAAGTATCCTAATTTTACTATTACTAATAAATAAATACTAATAATAATAATTAAACTATCCTTACATATATATATCCATATATATATATACACACACACAACCATCCATGGCTAATTATCCATGCCCATCTAACCTTTTATCCTAATAGTCCATGGGACCCATTGAATAGTTAATTCTATTATCCAAATCTAACTCCTTTTTAAATTAAAATTAAAATTAAAATAAAACAATTAATCATTTAAAATTAACCAATAATTTACAAGAAAATTCACACAATTACACAAGAAATTCTCACACTATCAATCAATTAAAACATACAATTAAATCACATATTTCAAATAAACAATTAATCAAATAAACTCACATAAACATGTAGCCACATAAGCACATAGCCACATAATCAATTAAAAATGCACATGAAATAAATAATGGAATTCCAGTTATTTCCTTTTAAAAATTAGGGGTATTACACCAAGCTTCAAAGCTCGAGCCCAACTCAAAAAGCTCAAGCACAACAACTCAGGGATCGAGCATTGCTGAAAACTCTGGACCTACTTCAGTATTTTGGGCGTAACTTTTGACTCGAAACTCCATATTGAGCACACTTAGCGGCTCTAGAAAGAACACTCGAAGCCCGATATTTTTGTCTCTAATAGTAATCTCAAGATTCGCGCTCTAAATGGGTCAAAATCGTATGACAACTTCAGAACAAGTTGCTGACAGGTTAAGCTCGAGCCCTTGACTCCAGAGCTCGAGCTCTGGCATCTTGGAGGTTAAAAATACATGCAGGAATTGTGTAAAATCACCCTTCTTTACTTTCTTATGAGCCCAATTATTACCAAAAGCTAGAAAACCAATCCAAAGAGGATTATAACTTGTTTTCCACTATAAAAGAAGGGATCATCCATCAATCCAGGAATCTCTCTCATATCTCTTTCTCACGGCGGTTTTTAGGGTTTTGAAGAAAAAGACCCAAAAGGAGTTTTGGCAGTCCTTGGCGATGAAGACCACAACAATACATATGATATCTAGTGTCAACATGAGTAGCTAATTCCTCTATTAGGGCATTGATGTAGCTCGAATCCGAATATTATGGTTTGATTGTTCTGTACTTTGGGAATTTAATATATTATAAACTTTGATTACATGATTTTGAGCAATTAAGCCAACTCAATTGGTGTTTTAATGAATTAATAGTTTTGGAATAGTTATTACCTTGTCTTAAAATATAACTGCTCATAAATTATTCTTAACCATTCTTATTGGACGATATCTGGCGGAGCCTTGTTGGACATAAAAATGAAGATTATGTAATGGTGTTCAAATGTTTTTTGTGAATGAATGTTTTCATAGTCTATACCTAGGGAAGACGAGTCAAAATTAGTAACCACCACAGTGCCTGAGGTTTAACACCCTCAACATAGCCCTATCCTACAAGGATTCGTTCTATTGCGAGTGGTATTTTATTATTGATAAATAAAAATACACATCTAGTTTTGGTGCCGTTGCCTGGGACTGTGTCACAGATTTGTTAAGTTCGAGATTAATTCTAGTTTAATTTATAGCTTTAGGACTTTCTGATATCTCACCTTATTTCTTTTTCTTTTAAAGTACATGAATTAAGGAGAATGGGCTATAAAGCTTAGAAGCTACAGTTTCATGACCTTTTGTGAGTTCTTTTCAATTTCTTTGCTTGAAATTTTTATTTTTTACTTGTTACCATTGAACTTAGCCTAAATTGTTAGGAGAATTCTCTAAATTAGACGTGGCTAATACTGGTGATAATATAAATGGGGTACATGTGCCACAAGCACCTATTCCTCCCCCACAACCACAATTAAGGGATCACTTCATTCCCACCTCATATAAATCCCCTTGTTGCTTTCAATTTCCATAATCTGATGCGACCCACTTTGAGATCAAACCAGCTATGTTTTAAATGCTTCCAACTTTCCATGGGTTTGCTACTGAAGATCCTTATAAGGACATAGATGAATTTCTGGAATTGTGTTCAACTATCAAGTTGTCCACTCTCTCTGATGATGCTTTTAGGATGAGACTCTTCCAATTTTCTCTTAAGGACAAAGCTAGAACTTGGTTGCACTCCCTACCTCATAATTTTATAAGTACATAGGATAAGTTGCAACAAGAGTTCTTAAACAAATACTACACTGTGGGTAAAACCACACAAATGAGAAAAGAGATCACGACGTTCTCCCAAATCCTGGGTAGACAACTTCATGATACTTGGAAGAGATACAATGATCTTCTGAGAAAGTGTCCACACCATGACTTTGCTAAACAGATTTTGATGAAAATCTTCTATGATGGATTACATGATCCGTATAGAAACATGGTAGATGCTTCTAGTAATGGTGGTTTCCTACATAAGAGCCTAGATGAAGCTTAGGAACTATTTGAGGCCCTGAGTGAAAATTTTGTTCAACATGCTTCTTCCTCTAGGTCTAGGTCCACTCCTGGTATCCATTAGGTTGAAAGTTGGTATGATGGCGAGAAAACTAGAGAGATAGCCACTCAAATGGAAGTGTTGAATCAAAAGTTTGACCAACTCTTATCAGCTGTCAGCACTCTTAGTTTTTCTCAGCACTCCTCTTTGCCAAAGGAGGTGTGTTCTGTTTACGCTAGTCCTTCTCATTATGCTGCCAATTGTCCTTTCTTAGGTCACTTTTTTGAAAATCCACAAGTTCAAACCAATGCTGCATTTTTCAGTTCGGGTTACAATCCAAATTCTAATACTTATAACCCTGGCTGGAGAGATCATTCCAATATATCATGGTAGAATCAAAGCTAAGGAAATATTCTTCCTCAATTTCAAGGACAGTACCATAATTCATCTAATCCTCTGTAAAATAATTCTTTTAATCAATCGTCCATCTACTGTTCTCCTCAATTTAGACACCAAGCTAATCCAGATCCTCCTCCTCCTAAGTACTCATCTGGATTTGAAGAGAAGGTTTTGGCTGCAATTAATGACTTTAATTCCATCGCCCAATTGGTACTTTCCCATTCCCAATCTATAGCCAAGATAAAGAATAAAGTTGGGCAAATAGTTAATGTGTTGACTCAAAGAGAGGAAGAAATAATACCAAGTCAGCTAATTGCAAATCCAAAAAGGCAAACTTACATGATTGAAGAGACTACTCCATTAATTTCTCGTCATGAGCAAGTTAATGCCATCACTACTTTGAGGAGTGGAAAGATCATTGATAATCAAGTTGAGAGAAAAAAGTGGTAAAAAAAGAGAGGCGTAGGATTCTTATTAATCCCATTCTTCCAAATCCACATCCCACAAATGTTTCCTCACATCCTACTCCATCAAGCTCCAAAGGAGTTGAAGGTGAAGTCCGTTCTTTATCTACTCCCAACCTTAAGATAGCTTATGAGCCAAGAGCGCCTTTTCCTGAATATCTCAATGGACCCTCTTACTTTGGTAAGCAATGAGAGAAAATCCAAGATATGATGGATGTCTTCAAACAGGTAAAAGTCAATATTCCTCTCCTAGATGCTATCAATCAAATCCCTGCCTATGCTAAATTTTTGAAAGACTTGTGCACTCAAAAGAGAAAATCAAAAAGCCAAGTCTCTAAGAAAATCTATCTCACTGAGCAAGTCAGTGCAGTCATTCAGCATTGCACTCCTCGTATGTTTAAAGATCCTGGTGCTCCTACCATTTCGTGCATCATTGGAAATAATGGGATAGATCGAGCACTTCTTGATCTTGGAGAGAGTGTTAATCTTCTTCTTTACTTGGTGTATGAACAATTAGGCTTGGGAGAGCTTAAACCCACGTCAATGGTGTTATAACTTACTAATCAATCTATGATGTAGGATCACTGAAGATGTTCTCATTAAAATGGATAAGTTCTACTTTTCGGTTGACTTTCTTGTCCTGGATACAGAACCTACCCATGATCCCAATCGATGTACTCCTATGATCCTCGATCGTTCATTCTTGGCTACAGCAAATGCCAACATTAACTGTAGGACTGGGGCTATGGATATTTGTTTTAGGAACATGAAACTCAAATTAAACATCTTCAATGCCACTCCATATTCCTTAGAGAAAGATGAGTACTTCTTTCTGGATGTTATTGATGAGGATTTATTCACCATCTTTGCAATAAAAGATCATCCTCCTTTGATTTTGAATCTTTTTTTGTCCTTCTTGTGAGTCTTCTCACAAACTTGAGCCTAAGCTACCACCTAATAAGCTTGAGTATTCTTTCTGGGGTCTTGATGGAACCACATTGGTTCCTCCTGTTTTGAATATCAAAATCACCCATAGGACTTGTAATGACCCAGTTTTTTTCCTCCTTTTCCTTTTTCGGTGATTTTCTTATTTCATCTTTCTCTTATTTTGTCTTTTCCCTATTTCGTTTTTTTCCTGTTTATCATTTTTCCTTGCATAACCTCACTTGTTGTACTCGGAATTGGTTCCGGTTTTGCATGCATCCATGATATTTGATTTCCATGACATTTGTATTTTCACTTTTGTAGAAAATACATTATAGTTACTTACTTTTTCATAAAAAGCATGAATGTATACTTTAATGTAATTATTCTTGATTTTTGGGGTTTTAGTATAATTATGTAAAATAATTATTTTTCGTCTTAGGGACCATTTTGTAATTTAATTTGTAAGATATTTTGAAAAAGGACTTTTTTTGCAATTTTTAGAAAATGTGACAAGTGTCACATTCTCATGGAGCCACTTGTTGGCATTTGGGTGGGCAGACTTGGGTGCATAATCTATTGACATTTGGAGGGTGGAGATTCACGCACTTGTTGGCCTACGATTGCAGCACTTGTTAGCTTAAATGGTTGACAAGTGTAGGCTTAAGATTAAGCCTAGGAAGGAGCCATTGATTTGTGACAAGTGTAGGCACCAAAATTAGTCTTGCATTGTGTGTGTGAGAGAGGTAGTGTAAGAACACATAGTGAGTGGAGGAATACTAGATCCTCCACTCACCACTTTCACTTTATTCTTTTCATTTTCACTTGTTCTCCAAGAGCCCTAACCTAGCCACCATTGGAGAAAAGCTTGGTTAATAGCTTTCTTCTTTATTTTGGCATCCTTCCACTCACCTTAGACTTAAAACCTTGGGAGACAAAAGTTTCCTCTCACTCTCTTCTTCATTAACCCTAAACTTATTTTCCATTTTGAGCTTGGTTGCTTAGATTATAGAGATTCAATTCTCTATTGAGGTAGGGGTGGTAGTATGTTTATATTCTAAGTATTTTATAATCCTTTGGGGTTTAATATATATTTTGTACATGCTTTTAATATGATAGTCTAGCATATTATAGGAAATCCTTATGAGTGACTTAGGGTTTATTGATTTTAAGCATGTATGTTGTGCATGTATCTTGTGTAGGATTATTAATATTGTATAGAACTCATATTGATTTGAATTACTATACTATTTCGATGATAATTCTATATTCTAGTTGATCACTATTGGTAATTGTAATTATTTTAGAAGCTTAATATTATAATGTTGTAATCTAGTATACGAAGCTTATTATTGAGGCATGATTTAAATTGATAAGTTAGTGGTATTATATTGCACATTATATCATGTTAAGAACTTGGCATTTATTATGCTATTCTAGACTTGGAACCCTAAGACATGGTTTATGTGGTTTCAAAATGCTTGTGCATGGAAGGTCGTATATATGCCTTAATATGGCTAGAGTTTGACTCTAGTGCGGGAAGTATCAGTTCTCCCCAATTGAGATAGTGCGCACTAGGGTGGTCTTCCCAACAGGTTAATACCCGGAATAGCCATTGAGGTCTCGGCAGAATTCCGAGCTTAGATGTCCAAGGATTCCACTTTTGATTTCGCATTCAATTCCAAGTTGACAATCAATGTTTAAATTGTAACTTGTAATTTTTGTTTCATGCGATTTGATGTTGTTAAGTACATCTATATTGATATTATGTTGCTAAGAAATGTTTAAGTTAGCTTAAGATGATCCCTTAGAACACCTTGAATGTAGACGTTAAGTGGAATGCTCCCTTGTATTCGTTTATATTGATCTTGCAATGATATTGAAAATTTAGGGTATACGCATATGCTTCTTCCTACGAGTAACTTAATTACTCACCCTAGTGGTTTGGGTTGTTTTACAGGTAAGGAAACTATGTTCTTGGATGCTCATCATCCTTAGAAGCTTATGATCAATTTGAAGTATTTTTGTATATTAACATGCAAGTGTTTAACATACTTTACCTTTGGCGTCATATTTTGTATACCATGGGTGTATGGTATTTTAAAAACTAATGTAGCTACCTTGATACGTAATGATACACAAGTACCTACTTTTGACATTATAAGCATGTATGTAATGAGGCCAAGGGCCAAGCATGTCTACTTTTGCACTTGTGTTCATTTGGTACTAAATTTTGCTACAAAAATGCATCATAACCAATTTTGGGGATTTGACATGTGAAATCCTAGTAATTAACATGTATAAGACTATGAGTTGTTGTAATACATTCATTTATTCATTTAAAGGTTGTTGACCATACTCAAATCTCATTAAAAAAATCAGTTTTAAACTTTCATTTTTGAACAAATTCATAAGGGGATTTGAAGCATGGGTTAAACTTTAACACATTAGGCATTTAACAGGTCTTACAGCAGCTTTTTGAGGTGTTTCGGTCGTCTGAAACTTCATTTCGGTCGACCGATGGCTTTTAAAAGCTTCAATGCACAATAAATTATCAATTCCAGTAGGCTTTTTCACTATTTAGGACCATTTCGGTCGACCGATGGCCTATTTCAGTCGACCAATGGCCTATTTCGGTCTACCGTGTAATGACCTGATCTTTTTCCTCCTTTTCCATTTTCCGCAATTTTCTTTTTTCGTCTTTTTCCCGTTTATGGTTTTTCCTTGCGTAACCTCACTTATAGTGTTCGGATTAGATTCCGGTTTTGCATGCATTCATGATATTTGATTTCCATGACATTTGTATTTTTACTTTTGTAGAAAATACTTTCTAGTTGCCTACTTTTTAATAAAGGGCATAAATGCATACTTTAGTGTAATTATTCATAACTTTTGGGATTTTAGTGTAATTATTTTTTGTTTTAGGGACCTTTTTGCAATTTATTTTGGAAGATATTTTTCAAAAGGACCATTTTGCAATTTTTGGAAAATGTGACAAGTGTCACTCTCATGGAGCCACTTGTTGGCATTTGGGTGAAGAGACTTGGCACCATGACTTCTTGATAGTTTGAAGGTGGAGAGTCACCCATGTGTTGGCCTAGGATTGGTGCATACGTAGCCTTTGATTTATGACAAGTGTGGGCTTGGGATTTAGTCTTGGAAGAGGCATTGGATTAGTGGCAAGTGTAGGATCAATATTTAGTCTTGCATTGTGTGTATGAGAAAGGTAGTGCAAGAGCACATAGTGAGTGGAGGATTTCTAGCCCTTCCACTCACCATTTTACATTTTACCTTTTTCATTTCATTGTCTCTCATGAACCCTAGCCAATCCACCATTGGAGGAAAACTTAGTTCATAGCTTATCCCTTCAATTTGGCTCACTTCCATTCACCTTAGAGTAAAAACCTTGGGAGAGAAAAGATTCCTCTCACTCTCCTCTTCAATAACCCTAAACTTGTTTTCCATTTAGAGCTTGGTTACTTGGATTATAGAGATTCAATTCTCTATTGTGGTAGGGGTGGTAGTATGTTTATATTTTGAGTGTTTTAAGTCCTTTGGGGTTTAATATATATTGTGTACATGCTTTTAGAATTGTAGTATTGCATACTATAGGAAATCCTTATGATTGACTTAGGATTTCATTGATCAAGCATGTATGTTGTGTATATATCTTGAGTAGGATTGTTAAAGTTGTATAGAATTCTTAATGATTTGAGTTACTATGCTACTGTGATGTTAATCCTACATTTTAGTAGATTACTATTGATAATCATGATTGTTATAGAAGCTATTTTTGCTAAAATGCTAACATTTAGTATATATGGCTTATTGTTGAGGCATGCTTAAATTGATTAGTTAATGATATTATTTTGTGCATTATATCATGTTAAGAACTTGTCATTTATCATGCCATTCTAGACTTGGAACCCTAAGACATGGTTTGTATGGTTTCGAAGTTCTTGTGCTTGTAAGGTGGTTGATATGCCTTATTATTTATATATATAAGTTTTGAACTTTATATATATTTTGGATTCTCTTGAGACATGGTTACTAGTAACATGGCTAGAGTTTGGCTCTAGTGCGGGAGGTATGAGTTCTCCCCAATTGAGATAGTGCGCACTTAAGGTGGTCTTCCCTGCGGGTTAATGCCCGGAATAACCGTTGAGGTCTCGGTAGAATTCCGAACTTAGGTGTCCAATGATTCCATTTTTTGATTTCGCATTCATTTCCAAGTTGACAATCAATGTTATTTGTAACTTGTAAATTTTGTTATATGCAATTTGATGTTGTTAAGTACATCCATTTTGATATTGTGTTTCTAAGAAAAACATTTAAGTTAGCTTAAGATGATCCCTTAGAACACCTTGAACATAGACGTTAAGTGGAATGCTCTCTTGTATTCATCTATATTAATCTTGTAATGATATTGAAACTTTAGGGTATACACATATGCTTCTTCCTACGAGTAACTTGATTACTCACCGTAGTGGTTTGGGTTGTTTTTCAGGTAAAGAGACTATATTCTTGGATGCTCATCATCCTTAGAAGCTTTTGAGCTAAATGAAACATTTTTGTATATTGACATGCAAGTGTTTAGCATGCCTTTCTTTTGATATCATATTTTGAATGCCATGGGTGTATGGTACTTTTGGAGCTTTAGTAGCTTTCTTGATATGTAATGACACTCAAACATTTGCTTTTGACATTATAAACATGTATGTAAATAGGCCAAGGGCCAAACATGTATGCTTTTGTACTTAGACACTTTTTGTATCAATCTTTGCATCAAAAATGTAGTTAGACCAAAGTTTGAGGTTTGTCATATTAAAATCTTGTAAATGATGTGTATGAGGCCATAGGCCATTGTTTTATATTTATTTATTCATCAAAGATGTTAGCATGTTCACATTCTCAAAACTCATGAAAAATCAGTTTTGCACATTCATTTTGAACCAAATCATCATGGGATTCAAAGTAGAGGTTGAACCCTAACACCTTGGACTCACAGCAGCTTTTCGTGGTTTTTCAATCGACCAAAACCGATGGCATTTGGATTTGTCAATGTACAGAAAAATCACATTCCAATAGCCAAATGCACTGTTCCAGGGTCATTTCGGTCGACCGAACCTTTATTTCGGTCTACCGAAGCACCAAGAACCTTTTCTTCATGTTTTCAGCTCTCAGCATCTTCATTTCAGTCGTCCAAAACTTCATTTTGGTCGACTGAAATAGCTAGAACCGAGCCTAGCTTCTGTTGAGTTCCAACACTGACCATCCGACTTCAAAGGGTCATAACTTCTTCGTTTCAAACCCAAATGAGGTGATTCTTGAGCCTAAACTCAAAGATTTTGAGTCATATTTCCAATGATATCAATCCCATCCTCAGATTCCAAATATAGTCGGAGTTATTCATGTTTTAGTGAAGTAGTGTCAATTTTCACTTCAACCGGGATAGGGCATTATGTGGGATTCTTAGCCAATGTTCATGGAACCTCTTGGAATGTTTCAAAAATGATTAGATTAGATTGTATTCGCCTTTTTTGACTTGTTTAGATTCAAGTTTCTCCTTTTAATTGTGAATTGACCTTTTTGCCCCTTGGATGACGAATTTTGTCATTTTGACCCTTGTTTCCGTTTTTGTTCTCTTTGAGCTTTGTGAACTCATGGAGGGTCACATTTCTATCTTAGGAGTGACTCTTACCTCTTAAGACCTTGGTTTATCTTTTGCTTCTGCATTTCGGATCCGTTATCAGATCAACTTTCAGTTCATCACTGACGCACCGGGTTGAAAAACTTGGGCCGTCACATACCGAACCAACCTCCTCTCAAACATCATGTTTTCAGCAAAATTATTCCTAGTTTGGTCATCCAAAACTCTATTTTGGTCGACCGAAATAGCCTTCACTCCTCAGCCTTCCAGGTTATGTTTTAGCACTGAAGTTCCAACTTCAAAAGGTCATAACTCCTTCATTTTTAATCCAAATGCGGTGATTCTTAAGCCTAAACTCAAGGATTATGAGTTAGCTTTCCAATGGTGTCTATTCCATTCTCAGATTCCAATCACAGTAGGAGTTATTCTTGTTTTAGTAAGGTAGGGTTTGTTTTTGCTTAAACTGGGAAAGGGCGTTTTTGTGGGATTCTTGTCTAATGTTCTTGGAACCCCTTAGAATGTTGTGAAATTATTAGATTGAGTTGTATTTACCTTGTTTGACTTGTTTAGAGTCAATTTTCTCCTTTTAATTGTGAATTGACCATTTTGCCCTTAATTGACGGATTTAGCCCGTTTTAACTCTAGTTTTCTCTTTCACTCTCCTTAAGTTCCGTGACATTATAGAATGTCACATTGGTGTCTTAGAGTTGATTTTTATCTCTGTAGGACTATGGTTTCATTTTTTGCTTCCGCATTTTAGACCTGTTATCAGGTTTACTTTCGGGTCATCATTGACGCAC
The DNA here is from genome assembly GCF_030987335.1 of Cornus florida. Lineage (NCBI taxonomy): Eukaryota > Viridiplantae > Streptophyta > Magnoliopsida > Cornales > Cornaceae > Cornus > Cornus florida. The sequence goes on along the minus strand of NW_026775571.1, from coordinate 25,596,881 downwards.
CAGGTTGAAAAACTTGGGTTGTCATAGGATTAGTTTTGGGATGAAGGAGGTAGTTGAGGTGTTGGATACGGGCTAAGAAGTGGTGTATTGTCGAGCTATCATCGTTAAATTTAGAATGTTGTCGAGCTATCGACGTTAAACTTAGCACTTATTGATTTATACTTTAGCTTGATTTGTTTTATTTCATTTTTCATTTTCTTTGGTTTATTTTGTTTTCTAGGTTTTTAGTTTATTTGTATATTTTTCTTTTATTTTTGGAGGTTATTTTAGGTTTGTTTTAGTTAAAAAACAATAAAAAATAAAGAAAATTTTTTTTTTGACTTGTGCATAATGATATATATCTATTTTACTCCATATACTTGGTACTCTGATGTGTGTTGGAGTGTGATTGTTTTGTTAAGTACTAAGGACCAAGTTTGGGGGCGAAAAACCTATTTTTGCCCTTCTGTGCTATAATTCATAACCTTTGCTGGTTCTGCGTATTTGGTAATATCTTTCTAACTCTACATCTGTTTTCACACATTGAGGACAATGTGCACATTAAGTTTGGGGGTAAGGCATTGTCCTTCCTTCAAAATTTTATTATTGATATATTGTGCACAAGTGGATGTAATTTAACTGTTTAAGCATAATTTTGAGTTTGTTGATTGTTGTAATGTCCATATACAGTCTGATATTAGTTAAAGATGGCTTGTATGCCATTTTCATGTTAAAAGGGAATTTTTGAAAAAATTTTAAATCAGTTGGTGGCATATGGTCCACTTTATCAGAATGATTATTGTTTGATGATTGAGATCTCTGAAATACCTCACTTTGCACATATTCACACTTGTATAAATTCTGTGGGATATAAACTGAAAGTCTTGTTTTATTTTGTGATAAACTGAGATGAGCAGGTGAATTTGATGATTTTGATAACCAAGGTATAAAAAAAGTATAGAAAGGAAAGAAAGAATTGGTATGTATGTAATAAATGAAAAAAAAAATATTCTTCACCAATGTGAAAAAAAAAAGTGAAGTAAAGAAGTAGAAAAGGGTAAAGTTCAGGTCTGTACCTAGATTACCTGAGCAATTAAGTCCTTAGGGGTGTGTTCTGACACCCAATGCCCTAAAACCATCTGGTTTAGGAGTTATTGGCTGAAAGTTTTTACATAAGGGGTTTAAGTTGCCTAGACTACTTGAACAATTAGGTTCGTAGGGGTGCCTTATCATTTAATGCCCTAAAACTGTCTGATTTGGGAGTTAGTGGCCAAAATTTCGTTACACGGGTGATTTAGAAAGCTTAATAGACCTGAGTATTGCACAGTATCCTTTTTGAAAAATGCATACCTGAAGAAAATAAAAATAAAAAAATTACCTTGTGAATTAGAATTTGAAAAGTTTGTCCGTAAATTGAGGAATAGCATTGAATCTATATAAGTATGAATAGTAAGCTACATGTTTAAAACTGTGAGTTCATTATAAAAAGGATTTTGGGGATTGAGATTATTGAATAAATGATTAAACTAACATGTGTGGACCATGGTTACTAAATTGAGATTGAAAGTTTGACATTTTTCCTGATTAATATAACTTGTTATACTTGTTATAATTAATGGATTGATGCATTGCTGGGACATTATGATATAAAAGTAGGTTTGAATGAGCTTATCATACAATTAAGGCACTGATTTGAGATGTTTATGGGTACCTTCACTAGAAACCCTCACAAGACTACAACTCATCCTTTAGGGGTAACCTAGTAGTTTAAAGGCTTGTTGCATAGGCTAAATGTAACCACGATTTCCATGAAAACGGATTTTTTGTTCTGTATTGCTAAGGGACTAGCAATATGTAGGTTTGGGGGTGTGATAAGCGATGAATATTGCATATTCGAGCCCCTAAATATACGTATGTTAAGACCTAAAGTGATACTTCTATCCATTGTTAGACTGATTTCTGTGTATTTCATGCTTTTAGGTACTTTCTCAAAGAAATGATTAAAATCTGGCTTTTATGATGAAAAGAATGATAAAGATGTTTAGTGAGTCTTTGCTGGTCATTCAAAGAAAGCTGAGAGTCAAAATTATGAATTTTGGGGAGTTTCAAGTTCAGAAGTTCGAGCCTCAGTTCTATGGCTCAAGCTCAGCAGAAAAAGACAAGAAATTTCAAAGGCAAGAAAGCTCAAGCCCTGACCCTCAGAGCTCGAGCCCAACCACAAGGTGCTCGAGCCTTTTCTTAAGAGCTCGAGCACATGATGCGTCGGAATTGAAAAGTTAATCTAAGCTTACAGGACCTCTTGCCAAGCCTTAGGGATTGAACACTAACACCTAGAGCTCGAGCCCAACACCTTGGGATCGAGCACCATGAAGGAGGGATCGAGTACCATCAATAAAAAGACATTTCGGACAAATTTTGCTCCAGAGCTCGAGCCCAAGCTTCAAAGCTTGAGTCCAACTCAGAAAGCTCAAGCATAACCACTCAGGGATCGAGCATTGTTGAAAACTCTGGACCTGCTTCAGTATTTTGGGCATAACTTTTGATTTAAAACTCCAAATTGAGCAAACTCAGCGGCTCTGGAAAGAAAACTCGAAGCCTGATGTTTTTTTCCTAATAGTAATATCAAGATTCGTGCTCTAAATGGGTTAAAATTGCATTACAACGTCAAAATAATTTGCTGATAGGTTAAGCTCAAGCCCTGACTCCAGAGCTTGAGCTCTGACATCCTGGAGGTCAAAAATACATGCGGGATTTGTGTAAAATCACCCTTCTTTATTTCCATATGAGCCTAATTGTTACTAAAAGCTTGAAAACCAATTCAATGGGGATTAGGACTTGTTTTCCACTATAAAAGAAGGGATCATCCATCAATCCAGGAATCTCTGTCATATCTCTCTCTTACGGCGGCTTTTAGGGTTTTAAAGAAGAAGACCCAAAAGGAGTTTTGGCGGTCCATGGCGATGAAGACCACAACAACATAGATGATATCTAGCATCGTCATGAGTAACTAATTCCTTCCTTAGGGCATTGATGTAGCTCGAATCTAAATATTATAGTTTGATTGTTCTGTACTTTAGGAATTTAATAAATTATATACTTTAATTACATGATTTTGAGCAATTAAGCCAACTTAATTGGTGTTTTAATGAATTAATAGTTTTTGAATAGTTTTTACCTTGTCTTAGATATAACTGCTCATAAATTATTCTCAACTCGTTCTTATTGGACAATATCTGGCGGAGCCCTATCGGACATAAGAATAGAGATCATGTAATGGTGTTCAAACTTTTTTCTTGAATGAACGCTTTCATAATCTATGCTTAGGGAATACGAGTTATACTGCAACATTAGTTAGAAGTAGGTAGGCGGATAATTCATGCCAACTTTTGATAGGTTATAGTTAGGTAAGTTTAACGAAACATCTTTCTTTAAAACTAAATTAAATGAATATTATTGAGTTTAATTCATTTGGTATATAAATTGTTGAAATCCCAAGGTTGAACAGTTGACCATATATCTTCTATTGATCTCAATCCTTTTATTCCGTTTATTTTCTTTTATGTTATTAAATTAAAACACAACACACAAAATCAAATCCTCTTTCTAAATTAAAATAGTATTGATTAAAGACTTAATAAACCACCACAGTCCTTGAGGTTTGACACCCTCAACATAGCCCTATCCTACAAGGATCCATTCTATTATGAGTGGTATTTTATTATTGATAAGTAAAAACACACATCAATGCTGACGTGGCGGTGCGATCAATCACACCTAGCCTGCGATTGATCGTAGGCCCCTTTTTGGCAATTTTTTTGACTTTTTTGGGATTTTTTCAATGTATTTGCTTGACTCCAAAAAGCCTTTAATGGACTATTTTTAGCCCATTTGAACCTTATTGACCTGAAATCAACAAAAACACAAATTAGAACTAAAATGGAAAATTAAAGATAGATGAAGGACTAAAATACCCTAACTTAGGGCTAAAATGTGCAACATTTAAGCACTTATCACACCCCTAAACTTAGATATTGCTAGTCCCTAGCAATAAACTACAAAATGTAAAGGAAATGAAAAACTATACAACTATGAACTAAAAAACAATAAAAGGATAATACCATTTTCATAGGGATCTCGATAGCATTTAGCATAGGCAACAAGCCTTTTAAACCCCTAGGTTACCTCTAGTGGACGTGTGAAGTCTCGTGAGGGTTTCTAGAAATGATAACTACAAACATCAAGCTCTTTCTCACTTAAGAGGCACCCATATCCCAAACAAGTGTTGAAGGAAATCTACCTCACTTATGCCATTTTTCAACCATCTCTAAGCAATTTCCAAAATTCCAACAAGCATACAAATATGCTCCTCCACACATCAAGTAAGATGATCATGCAAATCAAATTAACTCAAGCATCTTTTTGAGTGAACCGGCATCAAATATGTTGCTATCTTTAGTAAATCAATGAAATGGGCACAACTAGTCTCAAACTAGCACACAAATCTAATAACAATCATCAAGACAAAGAATGAACCTTTTTTTATTCATTTTATTTTCAACTAGGTGCATTTTTTATTTTATTTTAATAAGATCAAAGATAAGAGTATGATGCAATGTCGTGATCTCTTAAGCTTTCTAGAAGATTTATTTAACGAGCGTTTGGTCAATGACTCCCAAACCGGACGGCTTTAGGGCATTAGCCGTAAAAACACCCTAAGGACTTACAAGCTCAAATCAACTAGGTCACAAATCAAAACAATTTTCATCTAATCATTTCCCTACTCCTTACCTTTTGCAAGAAGCGCTCACTTATTATTATTATTATTATTATTATTATTATTTTTATTATTATTATTATTATTATTATTATTATTATTATTATTATTATTATTATTATTTATTTTTTAAAAATTATTGTTTGGCCCTCTACCTTTTTATGAGAAAATCTATGCTTAATGAGGCATGATTCCCGATTACTTGGTCAAAAAGGGTTTATTATTCATCTTGTCAAGAATGGAAGCTTTCAAAGACTACTAACTCAATTGGGATATAACCAAAGCAATGATCAACTAAGCATGTTCTCCACAAATGAATGCTAGTGTGCACCTATGCAAATGTAGTACTCTAGAGTCGAATCTCAAAGCATTCTCAAAATCACAAGGTGATGTGGACCACCGAAGTATGAATGATATCAAACTTTCAAAAAATTTGCTCCTAAATGGCATCCAAAGGCATACAAGGAGTATTGAACTCTTAGGACTTGAATTTTTTTCAATTTAAAGGAACATAAGCCTCAAAAGATCAAAATTATGGCTAAAATCTCATATCATATCACATGCATAGAAAATAAATTGCAACATGCTAAAACAACCCCAAACTTAATTTGTGCATTGTCCAAAATATAGAAAGAGAACAACAGAAAGTGGAAAGATTATACCAGATGGGTATAGCATATGGAACCTGGCAATGGAATGCTCAAGCAGTGGAAGGAGTACCCCCAAACTTATATTTCAAAAACCTGTCTGGAAAGGTCAAACTAGCAACTATCGAAGCATATGTATAAAGTGATAAAATGAGAGAGAATGGAGAATTGTGACTGAATGGGCAGAAAAATCATGCATATAGCAATATCAAAAATATCCAAAGCCCAAATATCTAAAACTAATATCCAAAAATAAATACCCAAAACCTAAGCATAACATATGTCAAATTAGTACACAACTCAAAAATAACTGAGTATAGCAAAAATAATGTCTGGAGCAGATGAGTAAATGGGTAAATGAGATAGAGAGGTGGTGAAATCAAGGTGTCATAGAGTCAGGGAGTCCTAGTGTTATCATTTCAGGACCATAGTTAATACCCATGGCCATAGTTAATCCCAAGTTTGGGGTAGGGGGGTTCTACCACCCACTTTGGATCCTTGTGTCCCTATCTCATCTTGCCATTGCTACACTGGTATACTCTTTCCTCTTTCCATTATTCTCATTGCACATTGAGGACAATGTGTGGTTTAAGTTTGGGGTTATTTACATTCATTTCAAAATTGAAACATGATTTGTGCATTTAAAATTTGAGATTCATTTTCGGTCCATGGATGGCCATGATTTTGATCTTTTGAAGCATAGTTGCCTTGGAATGGCAAGAATTGAGAGTCTAATATTTCTTGTATGCTTTAGGATGTCATTTAGGGGTAAATTTTAATTTTTGATATCATGTAAATTTTAATTTTTGATATCATGCTTGCTATTATGGGTTATATCATCTTGCCTGTTGAAAATACTTAGAGAATTGATTCTAGCGTAGTACATTTGCATAGGCACGCACTAGCATTCAATTTGTGGGATACATGCTTAGTTGATTATTGTTTTGGTTATATCCCATTTGAGCTAATAGGCTTTGAAGAATCATCATTCTTGATAAAATGACCTTACATATTAAATAACAAACCCTTTTCACTAAGTAACCGGGATTCGTGCCTCATTAAACATTGATTCTCGTGTCAAAAGGCAAAGGGCCCAAATATAAAAATAAATAAATAAAAAATGAGTACTTTCACCAAAAGAGGTGAAGAGTTGGGAAATGAAAAGTAAGAGTTGCTTTGATTTGTAGCCTAGTTGATTTGAGCTTTAAAGTTATTTGGGGTGTCTTTACACTTAATGCCCTAAAACTGTCCGGTTTGGGAGTTAATGACCTAACACTCGTTACATGCATATTCTAGAGAGCTTAAGAGATCTTACATTGCACCACACTCTTAGCTTCGATCCAAAAATAAATAAATAAAAATATATTGTTCAATTGAATAAAAGATTCATTTAATGTCTTGATGATTGATATTTGAGATGTGTGTTAGTTTGTGGCCAGATTATGATCTTTATATTGATTTTGCTAAGATAGCAACGTATTTTGATGCCAGTTCACTAAAAAAGTATGCTTCAATTGATTTCGATTTGCATGATTGATTTGCTAGATGTGTGGGGACTATATTTGCTTGCATGATGTTGAGATGTCGATAATAGCTTTGAAATGGTTGAGATTTGCATACATGAGGTAGTTTTTTCCTGATATTTTCTTGATATGTGTCATTGCTTCTTAAGTAAGAAAAAGCCTTTAATGTTTATGGGTATCATTTCTGGAAAACCCTCAAGAAACTTCACTTGTCCACTAGGAGTTTAAAAGGCTTGTTGCATGTGCTAAGTGTAACTGTGATCCCTACGAAAATGGTGTTATCTTTTTATTGTTTTATTTCATTTCTAGTTGTATAGCTATTTCCTTTTGTTCATTCTTCATTCATTGCTAAAGGACTAGCAATATTAAGTTTGAGGGTGTGATAATTGCTGAAATATGCACATTTCAACCTTTGATCTTGAGTATATTAAGACCTTATTCTATCTTATTTTTTCGCTTTAGTCTTATTTTATGTTTTACCCCTTTTTAGGTGTATAAGGTTGAAATTAGCTAACTTAGTTGAATTAGAGCCTTGGGAAGGTCAACCAAAGTCTTGGTGGGAAGAAGGAGCCAAATGGAAGCAAAAGATGAAAAATTTCCTCTCTGATCGATCGAACCTTCAGTATGATCGATCCAGCCAACTGTCATGATGGATCGAAGCCCTTGTCCTTATCCTCATAAATATCCCATCAGCTTCAATCGATCGAACTTGCCTATCATCGATCATAACTTTTGTTCTTATCTTTATAATTATCTTTGTCCTTATCCTCATAAATATCTCAGCCTTTGTCAATATCCATATTATGAGTTGCCATGCTATGATCGATCGAACCATACCTGTGATCGATCGAATTGCCTCGAAAACTGTGTAAAATAGAATTAAAGCTCGATTTCAGGAGGGCTCGTGGTGCAATCATTTGGGGAGCCTAGTGCACGAGGTCTAACCATTTGGGGTGTCATTTGAGTCACCTACATAAGGGAATTAGCCATTTTTTGGCAAGGGGTTGGACAATTTGAAAAAGGTGAACTTAGGATTAAATATATTTTGGGGAACATTCTCTCTCTTGTTCATACACTCTCTCTCTAGGGTTTCAACCAAAGAAGAAGAAGATGAGCCAAGCCATGGAGATGATTTGTGAAGTATCCTTGAAGGCATCTACCTTCTCCATGAGTAGCTAGTCCTTTTACTTAGGGCTTGGATGAGCCCTAAGCAAGTGTAATTAAACTCCTGTTCTTCAATTTTTGGGGGATTTATATGTTGTAATTTGTGTAATGGTCTTGTGTAATCAAACTTGGTTGTACCAAGGTTTTTATTGATAATTCTTCCTATTGGTTCTCTATGTTGGTTGCATGTTGTCTTATGTGTAAATAATTGGGAATTAATCTTTATACTAAATGTCTTTACTAATTGTGTTTAGTGATGACCATGCATGGTATTTATTGGATACATTTGTTAATTAGTTTGATGGGTTATGGCTTAATCTTGATAGGTTGTTCTACATCTTAGTTTAATTGTAGTTAGGTAGACAATTTATACTTGATTTTGATAATCTATGCTTATTATTGCAATTTGTATTATCCTCTTGATTTATGTGTGCTTGTAGCTGATAAGAACAAATGTGTACCACTTAAAAATACCACTTATAACAATAGCACATTCATCATTGTAGATTAATGCTATAGTAGGGGGTTGTCGAACCACAAAGATTGCTAGTTTATGGCAAACAAAATTGTAAAATTACTCTCTAGTTGATAAAAGAGATGATAGTTCGATTGGTTTGTCACTTAACTTACGAATTTAAATTGCATAAAATAGTAAATAATTGAATAGAATGGATTGAACTTATAAAGAGAAGGCTAGGGAATTGACTTCACCTCAACGTTATAAACATGTTAACTTGCACTCAACTTGGGGATAAACAATTGTATATATAAAATGATGTGTAAAAGTATAAAACTACAACAACATTTTCAAGAAGATCATACCTTTGAGGACTAAGCATAACCCATCTTTGGTTGGCATGGTTCGTCCACCTGAACTAGGTTGTAGTATAAAACATCTTCCCTAGGTATGGCCTATCAAGGTCCTTCAATGGTATGTTGTAGCACATGAAATTAATTAAATATCATAAATTATCTTCAGTTGGTATGAACCTTCTACCTAACTACATTAATATAAAGGTGCAGCATGGTCTACCTTCCTTAGGCATAATCTATATAAATACTCAATTACATGCCAATATAACCATTTCATAAATTCTTTCCCATTGTCACTATAGGAAATCAAGTGTATAATTGTGTCAATGTGATTTTTAAGACAAGATAAACAAATAAACAAATCAACATAATTATATATTCAAATGATAATCACATACATCAATTCAATGTAAAATACATCAATTCGCTGTAACCACTTCTAATTTATGAAACTGAAAATATATAATAAGAATCCCTAAATTGAAATACAATTTAACATATGTTTACTTGGTCTAGGTTACATCAACTCCCTAGAAAGGGAGTTAGCCCCTCATGGATATGGCAGCAACCTCAAGGATTGAAGAAGAGAAGAAATTCCCTCTTTTCCCCATTGTTGCAAAACTCAGCATAAGAACCCTAAGGAAATCCTCTCCCTCACAATCTATTTTCAAAAACCAAAACTGACTGACTTGATTCAAGCCTTTGCCCCTCTTTATCCTTAGATGATTTTTAAAATAAAATAACTCGTTCAAATTCAAATTTCCACTCAAGATAGAACAAAATTGGACTTATTCAAAATAGGGGCCCGTAGGATTGCATCTGACGCGAATAATGGCGTCCGGATGCGAGGCCCTGATAGTTGGTGTCCGGATGCCAGTTCCTACATTAGGACGCTAAGCACACTACTTGGCTTCTTTTTTCCTTTTACAGTGCTATTGCATCTATTGCTTGTTTGGGCCATTTCTTCTTGAAACCACTTAATGTCTAGGCCCAATATGGCTTCTTGAAACCACTTGATGTCTAGGCCCAATCTCATTTATAATAGAATTTCATCTCAAGTTCCTTAGAAGTGAACCGGAATTTAATTTTCTCTTTATAATGCATTTTTAACCCTTTTATGGCTCATATAAATTCATCCACATCCTTAATTTATCTTTTGAAATTATAATCCAATGCATGAATTTATTTGAACACATTTTAAGGTTTTTTTATTTTTATTATTTTTAATTTATTTATTTTAATTTATTATTATTATTTTTTTATACATGACCATGTGTAATGTCTGAGTTTCTTAAGCTCTCTAATCATTGTGATACCCCTCGACTCCAAGACATGAGTTGATCAAGCCTAAGCCCAAACCCGAGGGAATACCAAACAATTAATATATAAACAAGCAGGAATACAAAAAAAATTAAGAAATAAATAATTAAGCTGAAAGAATTCTAAATATAAAATCCTCATACGTTAAAGATTAATATAATCCAAGCTTCCAACTTCCAAGAGTACAACTCGAGAATCCATCTAGTGGACCCCTAAATAAAATCCCAACTGAAAATAAACAACTGAAGATAAAAATCCAAAACTAAAACATGGAATGAAATCCTACGTCGTCAGTAGAGTGGATAACCGTCTCTGCTCAATCTGAACAAGCTCTAAGTCTGAAACTGTCAAACACCTGAAAAATAATAGTGGGTCAAGCCTACGAACAAGTTCTATTCTAGCTATAATCCAAACAGAGACTCGATATACAGATACATCCTAAATATCTTAACAATAGCTATCTAGTCCATACATATATATATCCACACTAAGGAACATTCACTGGATTACAAAGGGGGTCTCAACCTGAATAGAAGGCAACATGCAAAACACACCTGAGTGGGCATGAGTACCTAAGCCTAACAGGGTACACCTCAACCTATCATAGCCAGCTACACATCCACTGCATATACACGCCCTAACCATCGACTCTGAGACTCAATCTCATATCGCGGTACCATAAATATATATATAAATCCTTCCTAATACAAAAATATAAAACAAACATCTAGTATGTCGTTGAACTATTTTAGTTGATAAGACATGAACCCATGTAGGATTTAACTGTTTTAGTTAATCCATTCTGTATGTATGAATAGGTAGGAATTAACGTTTTGATCTAATCCATCCCTAATATACCACCGTCCCATACCGGTGCATATAATGTATATGATCCATAAATGATGCAACATTTAAAACAGTATATCAAATAAAAACAAACATCCAATATGTCATTTAACTATTTTAGTTAACAAGACATGAATCCATGTAGGATTTAACTATTTTAGTTAATCCATTCCGTACGTATAAATAGGTAAGAATTAGCGTTTTAATATAATCCATCCTTAATATGCCACCGTCCCATACCGGTGCATATAGTGCATATGATCCATGTAATTGACAGAATTTAATATAATAATTCAATAATTAAAGTCCAGCACATAAATCCATGTAATTGACAAAACATAGTTTAATAGTTCAGCAATTACTACCAAGAAAATAATCCATGAAATTGCAGAACAGAGTTTATTATTGATGAGCGCTGAAAAGTGTGCGTTTAAACTCTTTAAGCTTAGGTATTCTAGGACCTTTATCTATCTTACTTTCCCATTTTAGACTAATTTCATGTTATTGCCCTTTTCAGGTGTTTATCCCTGAAATAAGCTAATTCAGCCAAATTAGAGCATAAAAGAAGCAATCTCAAGCTGAATGGAAGAACGAAGTAGAGTGGAAGAAAAGCGGTGGAAATCTGCAAATTTCGATTGATCAGGAACATTTTTGATCGATCTCACATTAATCGATCTAGCCATTTCAAGATAGATCCAAACCCTTGTCCTTATCCAAAAGAATTCACCATCTTTGATTGATCCAACTTTTCTCAGATCGATCGAAATTCCTTGATCTTATCCCTACCTACCACTTTTCTTTATCCCAAAATATCCCAAAAATATCTCAGATTTGTCTTTATTCTAAAAGGTGCCGCCAAGGATGGATCGATCTTGCTAACATTGGATCGATGTCACCAAAGTTCGATCGATCTTATCTGAACTCGATCGATCAAACCTTCTCAAGTCCAAATTAAAACAGAGTCCAGCTTATTAAAAGATGGCTCATGGTGCAATCATTGAAAGGACCCTAGTGTACGAGGCCAGACCATGGGGTGTAACACTTGAGCCTCCTATATAAGGATTTGGAGCCATTTTAAGAGCAACATTCATTAATCTTCATATCATACATCATATATCATCTATCTTGGAGAGGAGACTAGAGACACGCCATTTTAGGAGTTCTTCCATTCATTTAGGGTTTTCATCAAGATGAAGATCATTCCTACCATGGAGATAGCTCTTGAAGGTTGGATGACTACATCAATGAGTGGTTAAACATCTTCTTGGGGCTAGAGTTAGCCCTAAGTATGCCTTCTAGACCTTAATGCTTTGTATTTTGAGGGGATTTATGTTGTAATGTTGTCTTGACACTTGATTTATATATGAATCTCATTTATACAATGATTTATATGGTTTAATACTTCCTATTAATTATTTCATTCTATCCATATGTCTATGTATGCTAGAGTAGATGTTCATGTGTTTATCTCTTGGTTTTGTGATGTTGATGCATGTCTATGTGTATTGATGCTATGAATCTAGAGATTATCAAGGCATAGTGCTTAATGGAATACTCTTGTGGTTTGTTTGATGGTTCATAGTCATTTCTTGATGGATTGTGCCTCTACCTTAGTTTAATTAGTTTAATTTTCATGTCCTTAGCTTAAAAGTAGTGTAGTTGCTTTACTTTCTTAGATGTGAGGCCAATCCATGCTTGTTGTTTGATGTTCCATACTTATGAATGCAAGCAGTATTATTCTCTGACTTGTTAGTGTGTTAATTGTGAGCTTAAAGGAAGGATTAATGGATTAGTTTGATATATTATGCTATTCGCTAGATTGTCTAGACAATGTATACTTAATTAGTCAATCCATGCTTGTTGATTCAATCAATCACACCTCTTTTTATTGTAACACATGTTTTTCCCTCATTTATTACACATTGAATGTCTAGAATAGTGATGTTTAGTGGTGACCTCTAAATCCCAAGACCCCTCTCTCTTGTTCCCTCTATCATTTATTTGTTATTATTTGTTTTACATTGAACTTGCTTAATTTTAGCTAGTAGTTTAATCAACGAAATAAACCACTTTTTGATCACTCGACCTACTAACCCTATATATTGTTTCCATTGCAAATACGCCCATAATCCCTTGGGACGATCCCTACTCACCCTAGCTATATTTAGTAGTTAGAGTTAGTAGTGGCTTTTTATAAATTTAAAACTTGGCCACACTATTTTGCACAAATTTGGAGTGTTGCGGCGACGAGCTACCAAGTTTTTGGCGCCATTACCGGTGATTGAATTGGCAACGCTATATTTCTTTGGAAACAAATAGGAATTAGTAGCCTTTTGATCGTGTTTTTACTTTACTTTACTTTATTTTTAGTTACTTATTATGTTTGTTCTTATTTGGCTAGGTGAATTGAGCAAGGAAATTGAGCAAAGGAGAATTAAAAGCAAGGGTAAGCTAAGCATAAAAAATAAAAAAAAATAAAAAAAAAAAATAGGGGGCTGAAATCTAAAAATTGCAAAGCATAGCAAAGCTTTAAAATTCAAACTTAAATTGAAGTTGCTTAAGGACCCTTTGTGAGATCTTTCTAACTCAATCTCTAGTAAAATCGTCGGCCCTCGTGGAGGCAATTTACTTTTCTTTGCATATTGTTCAAGCATGGGAGTATGGGATCATTGTATGTGGAGATTTGTTGATTGATTTGTTGCGGGAGTGAAGTATTTGCTTTGTTGATTTTGTGATGCTTGATTTTTGTGTGGTCATAATCAACCCTTCATCATTCTAATGAAAAATCTAGAGGGTCATCTTGGTTATTTAGACCCGAATTTGATGGGACATCCATCTTTCAACCAATTTCCTCCCGGAGTTCAAGCTCCAATTCCTCTAATGATCCTTCGTGATCATTACAATCTTTATGAATATCATTCACCAACTTGCATCTTGCTTCCTAATTATGGGGCAAATCATTATGAAATTAAGCCCAAGACAATTCAAATGTGTCCACTTTTCTATGGCTTAAATGATGAGCAACCTTACAAACATCTGTATGAATTTCTTGAGATATGTTCCACTGTGAAGTACATGAATGTCCCGGAGGAAGTTCTTAGGTTACTTTTCTTCCCTTTCACTCTAAAAAATAAGGCTAAACATTGGTTCAACAACTTAGGGGCAAATTCAATAACTTCTTGGGTACAAATGCAAAATGAATTTTTAAAGAAATTTTACCCCGTGAGTTTAACCAATGTTATGCGAACTTTTATTCGTGAATTTTCTCAAGGGGAAGGAGAACTTTTATATGAGGCTTGGGAAAGATTAAATGACTTGCTAAGAAAATGTCTACACCATGGCATTCCTAAATAGCAAGTGGTTCATTATTTCTATGAAAGTCTATCCGACATTCATAAGGACATTGTTGATACATCATGTGGAGGTTCATATTTCGGAAAACATGAAGATGATGTTTGGCGCCTTTTTGAGAAAATAAGTGAAAATTCATTGCATAAGTCTCATATTTCTTGGTTGAGCCATGATTCTAATAACAAAAAGATAAATGTGAAAGTATGTCAAATTGAGAGTCCAATGGAGAATGTTGCCGAGGTCAAAACTCTCATTCAAAAACTTGATTAATTTTTATTGAGTCAAAAACTGGTAAATCAATCATCTCCTCTTCTTAATCATCATATTCATCATTCTTGTGAGCCATGCATGACTTGTTTAAGTGTATTGCATACTACTTCCAATTGTCCCCATAGACATGTGCTTGATGAGCACTATGAACATGTCAATTCTGCATTTGCTCATCCTCTTCCAAATGCTTATGTTCCGGTGTGGAATGAACATTCAAATCCTTTTCAAGCTAAAAATTTTCAAAACTGATATATTCCTCCTCATCAAAGAAATAGAGGTTCAAAAGGGTTTGTTTCATCCTCTTCTTATCATCAAAGAATGAATCATTTCTCTCATCCTCAAGCTTATAATTCTCAAAGTAGCTCTAATCATCCTCATGCACTTTCTAGCAACTCTACATTTGAAGATAAGGTCTTAGTGGCTTTGGATAGTTTGGAAATGAACACTAATTTATTGCATTCTTATTCTTAATCGATATCAAAGCTTGAGTCTCAAATCAGGATGATAGCTAATGCATTGAATGCGAGAGAAATTAGTAAATTGCCTAGCCAACCCGAAAGGAATCCAAAAGCCCAATATCTTGTGGAAGCAAACTCTAAACCGGGATGTCCCTCCCAAGAATAAGTGCAAGCCATTACTACTTTGAGAAGTGATAGGAAAGTTGACAATAAGATTGAACAACCAATTGAAGATAGAGAACCGGTACAACCAAAAGTTTACACCTGTCCCGTTTCCAATCCTACTCCTACTTCCTTGGATGAAATTGTCACCATCAAGAATTCTCAACCTTCTCCATCATTCCCTTAAGTTGCAAGGTCTTATAAGCCAAAAGCTCCATTTCCTTATGCTTTAAAAGAGACTTCACATTTTGATAGGTAAGAAGGAAAAATCCATGACATGATGGAAGTCTTTTAACAAGTTAACATAAATCTTCCTCTCTTAGATGCAATTAGGCAAATTCCACCTTATACAAAATTTTTAAAAGATGTTTGCATGCAAAAGAGGACGAGCAAGGGATAAAGCCCTAAAAAAGTGTTCCAAACGGAGCAAGTGAGCTCCATTATTCAACATAACACTCCACCTAAGTTCAAAGATCCCGGTGCTCTGACCATTTTTTGTGTAATTGGAACCCATGAAGTTCGTAGAGCTCTTCTTGACTTAGAGGCAAGTGTCAATTTGATTCCTTACTCCGTGTATGTCCAACTAGGTTTGAATGAGTTGAAGCCAACCTCGGTGCTGCTTCAATTAGCGATAGATCCATTAAAACTCCTAGGGGCATGGTTGAGGACATTCTCATCAAGGTTGACAAGTTTGATTTCCCAGTTGATTTTCTGGTCCTTGATACCAAACCGGTTGCTAATCCTACCAATCACATCCCAATCATCTTGGGAAGGCCATTTCTTGCTACCGCAAATGCAACTATAAATTGTAGATCCGGGGTTATGGACCTTTCTTTTGGTAACATGATGGTTAAGCTTAATGTAGTCAATGCAAGTTGACATCCCATTGATGAAGACGAGTGTTGCTTTATAGATGTCTTAGATAAGATTGTGGAGGGGTCCATTCCTTCCATGGTTATAAAAAAACCAACCGAGGGCAATCATTCATCTCTTTTAGCCGAGGATCCTCTTGCATCTTGTCTCCTTGAAATGTATAAAAGTTGTGGGTTTGATAATGATGGATCAATGAGCAAGATTAATGATCTAATGGAATCCGTCGCAAGTTTGGATTTTCCACCTTGGAAAGCTCTAAAAAAACCTCTTCCTCCACTCTCTAGCAATCCACCGGTCCCATCTTTGGTATCTTCACCCACTCTTGAGCTTAAAACTCTCCATTCCGATTTAAGTACGCCTTTCTAGGCCCAAAAGAGACTTTTTCGGTCATCATCTCTTCAAATCTTAAAAAAGATCAAGAGATTTCTCTTTTGAGTGTGCTTAAAGAAAATAAGAAAACTATTGGATGGAGTGTGGTGGATCTAAAGGGAATTGACCCTTCCATTTATATGCATCGCATTCTTATGGAAGAGGATGCAAAACCTTTTAGAGATGCGCAAAGAAGATTAAACCCAAACATGAAAGAAGTGGTTAAGAAAGAAGTTGTTAAGCTCTTAGATGCTGGTATCATTTATCCAATCTCTGATAGCAAATGGGTGAGTCCAACTCAAGTAGTTCCCAAGAAATTAGGGATTTCGGTGGTTGAAAATTCGAAAGGTGAGGCAATTTCTAAGCGTATCGCCAATTCATTGCGTGTATGCATTGATTATCGCAAATTAAATGCCGCCACTAGAAAAGATCACTTCCCTTTGGCATTTATTGATCAAATTCTAGAGAGATTGGCCGAGTAACAATATTATTGCTTTTTTGATGGCTATTTAGGTGACAATCAAGTAGCCCTTGACCCTCTAGACCAAGAGAAAACCACATTTACTTGTCCTTTTGGTATATTTACTTATAGACGGGTGTCATTTGGTTTGTGCAATGCTCCCGCAACATTCTAGGGTGTATGATGTTAATTTTTTTCGGACATGGTGGAAGAATATCTAGTGGTCTTTATGGATGATTTTTCTGTCTTTGGGTTTTCATTTATTCATGCCTCAAAAATCTAAATTTGGTGCTTAAAAGATGTCGTGAAACAAACCTTGTTCTTAGTTGGGAAAAGAGCCATTTTATAGTTCAAGAAGGTACTGTTTTGGGTCATGTCATCTCAAAAAGGGGAATTGAGGTTGATAAAGCGAAAGTTGAGCTTATTTTTTAATTGCTTCCACCTTCTACGGTGAGAGAGGTTCACTC
This sequence comes from Cornus florida, assembly GCF_030987335.1. NCBI lineage: Eukaryota > Viridiplantae > Streptophyta > Magnoliopsida > Cornales > Cornaceae > Cornus > Cornus florida. The sequence continues at coordinate 25,579,405 of NW_026775571.1, read as the reverse complement.
CTTTTTAGGTCATGCTGGCTTCTATCGCCGTTTCATCGAAGACTTTAGCAAAATTGCTGGACCTTTGTGCAATCTTCTTGCCAAGGAAACTCCATTTGTCTTTGATCAAGAATGCCTTGATGTTTTTCATAAGTTGCGAAAGTTGAGCTTATTTTTGAATTGCTTCCACCTTCTACGGTGAGAGAGGTTCACTCCTTTTTAGGTCATGCTGGCTTCTATCGCCGTTTCATCGAAGACTTTAGCAAAATTGCTGGACCCTTGTGTAATCTTCTTGCCAAGGAAACTCCATTTGTCTTTGATCAAGAATGCCTTGATGCTTTTCATAAGTTACGCAACTTATTGTCATCTGCTCCTATTATGCAACCTCCCAATTGGTCCTTACCATTTGAAATCATATGTGATGCCTCTGACTATGCCATGGGAGCAGTTTTGGGGCAAAGGGTAAGAAAACTTCCATACGCCGTATACTATGCAAGCAAAACTCTCTCGGGAGCTTAATTGAATTACTACACTACCGAGAAGGAATTACTTGCCGTAGTGTATGCTCTTGATAAATTTTGTTCCTATCTCTTAAGATCAAAAGTCATTGTCTATTCTGATCATGCTGCTTTGAAGCACTTTTTGACTAAGAAGGAAATAAAGTCTCGTTTGATAAGATGAATTTTGCTTCTTCAAGAATATGGTTGCCGATCATCTTTCAAGATTAGTGGTAGAATCTTCCCCTAGCCCACCAATTCATGATCCATTTCTGGATGAACAACTATTCTAAGTTTCTAATGGAAAAATGCCTTGGTTTGCTGACATTGTGAATTTTCTTGCAGTTGGTAAGCTTCCGACTAATTGGTCAAAGCAAGCAAAGAAGCGTTTCTTTTTTTAACATCCGAAATTACTATTGGGAAGATCCTGTCTTGTTTCGATATTGTCCAGATCAAATTGTGAGAAGATACATTCCAGAAAGTGAAATTCCAAGTGTGCTTGTGTTTTGCCATACACTTGCATGTGGTGGGCATTTTAGTGCAAAGAAGACCACTTTGAAGGTGCTTCAAAGTGGACTATTTTGGCCCACCATCCATAGAGATGCCTACAACTTTTGCAAGGAGTGTGAGAGATGTCAAAAAATGGGATCAATGTCGAGAAGAGACATGATGCCCTCGACAAATATTCTTCTTATTGAAATCTTTGATATTTGGGGCATTGACTTTATGGGTCATTAATGAACCGTATCTTCCAACCATATTTAGATCAATTCATCATTGTTTTTATAGATGACATATTGATTTATTCCAAAAACCAAGAAGAGCACAAGAAGCACTTGAGAGTGGTCTTGCAACTTCTTCGGGAAAATCAGTTGTATTCTAAGCAAGAAAAATGTGAATTCTGGATGACAGAAGTAAAAATTTTGGGCCATGTAGTGTCCAACAATGGCATCTTAATAGATCCATCCAAAGTTGAGGCTGTTTTAAGTTGGGTCTTATGGATTTCAATACATTTTGCTTGTCATTGATTATGTTTCTAAGTGGGTGAAGGCTTGTCTACCAAAACCAATAACCACTCTGTGGTTGTCTAATTCATTAAATCCAATATCTTTACTCGTTTTGGTATGCCATGAGCAATGATTAGTGATGGAGGAAAGCATTGTTGCAATCAATTCTTAAGTAAATTATTTCTTAAGTACTCCGTTACTCATAAAGTCGCCACTCCCTACCATCCTCAAACAAGTGGACAAGTAGAAGTGTCAAACCAGGAAATTAAACATATTCTTGAAAAAATAGTTAACACAACCGAGAAGGATTGGTCACGCAAGTTAAATGACACTTTGTGGGCTTACCAGATGGCATATAAGACTCCCATTGCCATGTATCCTTATAGACTTATTTATGGAAAGCCCTGCCATCTTCCGGTTGAGCTAGAACATAAAGCCATGTGGGCAATTAGAAAGCTCAATCTTGACTTTGACAAAGCCGAAGAGAACTGATTACTCCAATTAAATGAGTTGGAAGAGTTGAGACACAATGCCTATGATAATGCCAAACTCTACAAAGAGAGAACTAAAGCTTTTCATGACAAACACATTATGAAGAAATCTTTTGAGCCTGGTCAAAAAACTTGGCTTTTCAACTCTAGGTTAAAACTCTTTCCAGGAAAGTTGCGAACTAAATGGGAAGGTCCATATGAGATCATCTCTATTGCACCGCATGGGGCAGTTGAAATTCAAAGTTTAAAGAATGGCAACACATTCAAAGTGAATGGGTAAAGGTTGAAACCCTACATTGAGGGACAAGTTTTTTAACGACATATGGAAGTTGCCCATTTGGTGGATCCAATCTATGAAGAGATATAGTGATACATTCATTGGTCCCAAGAGAAAGTTCAATTTCCTACATATTATTGCATGTTCAATCGATCTCAAAGAAGTTCGATCGATCAAACAGTCATCTCTGCATCCAATCCCCTCTCTGTCCCATCGTGCGGAAATTTTCTGCATATTTCAGCTCTCTGTGTATCGTTTGAACTTCATTCTCGATGGATCTGAAAACTCCTAGATCAATTCGGTTTTTCTTGGATCGATCGAAGTTCTATACTTAGAAAAAATTTTGAAGCTCTGAAATATCACCTCTCTGTGCTCGATCGAACATGTTTGCAGGTTTTCACCAGTTAGATCGATCGAGATTTGATCGATCTATGCTCGATCAATCAGAATGTTTTTTTAGCTAGCTAGAGACATTAAGCTTAGCAATCATTGTGCATATTTTCTTGCATTTTTGTTTCATTGTATATACTTCTAAAAAAAAAAAAAGAGAGTTTTTATTTTCATTTTTCATTATTTTGTTCTTGCATCTTTCTTACTTTTTGTTTTTCATTTCTTGGATTGTACTTATTCTTTCATTACATTTTGACTTCTTTATTTTTCTTTTTACATTTTGTTCATGCATTTTATTCTTTGTTTTTCTTGCATTTTGTATATATTTGCTTTCATAAAAAGAAAAATATAAAAACTTTTCACCATTGTGCTCTTATGTGTAGTCATGCTACTTTCATATTTTCTATTGGGCTTGATTTTATATTTCTCTTTTATGTTGTGTTATATTGCCTTAAGATGCATGACTTGATTATTCTTATCCCATTCGATATTTAATGTGAGTTTGCTAGTGTGGTCATTCAAGTAGGTTGTTGATTCCACGTTTGGGGGAAACGTCTTTCGAATTGGATCACTACCAGGCATCGTATCTATCCACCACGGTACATTCTTTTCATCTTTTCCATTATTCTTATTGCACATTGAGGACAATGTGTGGTTTAAGTTAGGGGGTAAGGGTCTTTGGCTACATTCTATTTAAGTTGAGTTTTAATTGTATGGTTAAAAGATCAATGTTTACGATGATTTTGATCTTTTGAGATCTATATTGCTTAAAATTTAAAAATTGCTTGACTTGAGAGTCCAATACTCCTTGTAAGCTTTGTGGATGTTATTTAGGAGTAAATTTTTTTCGAATGATTGATATCTTGCTTGCACTTGTGGTCCACATCATCCTGATTTTGTGATTGTTTTAAGATTCACTCTAGGACTCTACACTAGCACAGGCGCACACTAGCATTCATTTGTGGGGTACATGCTTTGTTGACTATTGAATTGGTTATATCCCAATTAGGCTAGTAGTGCATTGAAAGCTTTCATTCTTGATAAAGGTGAATAACAACCTCTTTTCACTAAGTAGCCGGGATTCTAGCCTCATCAAGCACTGAATTCTCGCGCTGAAAGGTGGAGGGCCCAAACTCTAGGTTAATAATTGAACTTGCTAAAAAAAAAAAAAAAAAATTCAAAAGTAATAAAAAAAGTGAGAACTTCTCCCAAAAGGTGAGAAGTGGGAAATGATTAGATGGAGGTTGTTTTGATTTGTAGCCTAATTGATTTGAGCTTGTAAGTCCTTAGGGGTGTTTGAACACCAAATGCCCTAAAGACGTTTGGTTTGGGAGTCATTGACCTAATGCTCAACCTCATGGATCGTTAAAAAGCTTAATAGATCAATACATTGCACTATGCTTCCATCTTTGATCCTTAGGATTAGAGGGAAAAAAAAAATGATGTGATATAACCATTCCATTACATGCCCATATAACCATTCCATAAATTCTTTACCATTGTCACTATAGGAAATCAAGTGTATAATTGTGTCAATGTGATTTCTAAGACAAGATAAACAAATCAACATAATTATATATTCAAATGATAATCACATGCATCAATTCAATGTAAAATACATCAATTCAATGTAACCACTTCTAATTTATGAAACTGAATATATACAATCACAATCCCTAAATTGAAATACAATTTAACAAAGGTTTACTTAGTTTAGGTTACATCAACTCCCTAGAAAGGAAGTTAGCCCCTTATAGATATGGTAGCAAGAGAAGAAATTCCCTCTTTCCCCCATTGTTGCAAAACTCAGCATAAGAACCCTAAGGAAATCCTCTCCCTCACAATTTATTTTTCAAAAACCAAAACTAACTGACTTGATTCAAGCCGTTGCCCCTTCTTTATCCTTAGATGAGTTTTAAAATAAAAAAACTCGTTCAAATTCAAATTTCCACTCAAGATAGAACAAAATTGGACTTATTCAAAATGGGGGCCTGTAGCCTTTCGTTCAGATGCGAATCATGGCGTCCAGACACGAGGCCCTGATAGTTGGCATTCGGACGCCAGTTCCTGTGTCCAGATGACAAGCACACTACTTGGCTTCTTTTTTTCTTCTACAGTGTTGGATTGCTTGTTTAGACCATTTCTTTTTTAAACCACTTGATGTTTAGGCCCAATATGGTTTGTGCTCTTAAAACCTTATTTTTATTCCTTTTTTGCAATTAGACCTACAAAAATACAAAAACATAAAAATAAAGTTAATCTATATATGCAGATCAAATAATAGGCTTAACTAATGCAATTAAGGGCGCTTAAATATGCAATATTTGACGCTTATCAGTAGCCATATTTTGATTACATTATATTTTTCCTTAATGGTTGAAAGCAAGTGGTTTAATGCATGAGCTTAGTGGTTATTCATATGCCCTAAAACTTCTCTCCTTATCTCTAAACCTTGTTTACTTTAGCATTAATTTCAATTGCATGTATCCAAATAGTTTAATCAATCAACCAAACTTTTTTTCAATCTCACGTCCATTAATGTCGAGTTATATTCCATCCCATAATCCTTGAGGATGATCCCTTCTCACTTTATACTCATGTATAAGTGTTTTATGGATTTTATAAATATAAAAGTTAATATCCACTTGCACTCTTAATTCTAAATATTTAAACACATTTTTGTGCACACTCTAGGAACGCATCAGGTCTACGTAGTATGATGTTGTGAAATGAGTACCCAAATAGGGTGGTGAGCGTTATATTGCTAGTGGCAGTGGTTGGATTGCCTATTGACAACCGGTGTTAAAGGCACTACGGTTGTGAGCTGACTTTCTTTTGTGGGTTTCGTGAAGTGTCTTTCGGGGAAGATGAATGCTTGTGGATCTTCTTCTTAAGAAGGGTAGATTTAAAGGAAAAAATATTTTTAAGGAGGGTTGATTGTAATGTCCCGAATTTTTTTGGATTTTTTCAAAAAAATTTCTTATTTATTTTTCATGCCTCGTTTTGCATGCTACGTAGGCACTGAGGGCCATTTAGGTCATTTCTTGAACCAAAAGTTTTACAAATGCATTCTTATTTATTTTAAGTCAATTGGAGGCATCGGCATTATTTTTAGGATTTTTCAGAAGTCGAGACAATTTTCGAGCTCGGGAACTTATCCTAGTTTTCTCATTTTAAGTGAAAGGCATTGCGGTCATTCCACACACATATGCATATGAACATATGTAGACATTAAGGTAGATATGTTAGGGATAAGCTTGGTATTGCAATGGAAGGATAAGGGCAAAATGGTAACTTGCCAAAAAGTTAGTAACCATCAAATGTTGGCACATGGCATGCTTTGGATCATGGAATGAGATGCAGGACCAAGCCAACCTCTTCAGCCTTTTTATTTTTCGTCCATTCTTCTTCTCTCTCTATATTCTCTCTCTCTCTCTCTCTATATATATATATATATATATATATATATATATATATATATATTCATGTATACATATATCTTTTATGTTCAAGCTTGGATTTGAGGAGTTTAGGGTAGGATTTTGAGGATGACCAAGAAGGGAGTTTTGTTCCACTTGGCAAGAACTTCATTTTAAGACCATTGATGCTAGGGCTTTGTGAATTTCAAAAATGGGGGCTACCTAAGCGCTTGTTTAGTTGCACACTTTTGAGGTAGGGGTTTCCTAATGCTTTAAATTTTGCCTTTGATTGAGCAAGTGTGTTATAAATTCTCTTACTTTCATTCTTGGATGTGAAAATGTGAATTAAAATGACTAAATGTTTATATTATGAAAGCATGCTAGTCTATGGTGCAAGAATGTGTTTATTTTCATTCTAAAGATGTGTATAACATGGCTTTGGTGCAAATTTGCTTAAATGATGAATATAACATGGTTGTGATGATATGAGATTTATGATGAGCATGCTTGAAATTGATGTATAAATAATGCTATACTTGCGTTCATTTTCTTGAGAACGCTATGTGTGTGCCATAGTAATCATACAAATGAGATTGAAATGAATTTAATGAAAATGATCATATGGATGGCATGGTGGGTAAATTGAATAAGAAAGACATTTGAACCATTTTAGAATGGTGGGAAAGTTGAAAGAGATTGACAAGTTAACTATCTTAGAATGGGCCGGAAAGAGGAAGTTAGAAATTGACTGGGTATCGCGAGTCTAGCGCTAACTTGGTCTAGAGGGAGTGCGGTCCAGTATAGGATGTGTAACGCTTACAGTAGGCCCTAAATGGTTATCATATTGAGGCTAGAGATAGTATCAATTTTAGCTTGGTAAAGTCAGTTAGCGCATGTGGGGATTGGGGTCGGTTTGAGACCAAGCTGGGGAATGGTTATGCATTTCATTGCACGTTCATTCATAGTGTACGAAAATCATATTTGTGCCATTGATTGGATTGAAATGTGGTTTGAATTCCATGAAATTGCTTAAGTATGATCCCAGTTTCTCCTAATCCCCAATGTGTGATGTGTGGCTCAAGGGGAACCACAGTTGACACCTTAGGCATCTTCTACTGAGCCTCCGTGCTTACTTATTCCATTAACATTTTTTAGGTCACGGCAAGGACGTGTTTAATGACGAGTCTTCATAAGTGTAGTTGATGCTGTTAGAATCATCTTTTGTATATATGTATAACCAATGTTAGGGTTAACAACCATTTTTGTATAAGGTTTTTAATTAGGTTATTTTCATATAAAGAAATGTACTTGAGACCATAAATGTCATTTATTTTGTAACAATTATTACAATTACGGATGTAAATGGATGATTATTTTGCATATGACCAAATGATAAATTAATGAAGTTAATTTGCTATCTCAGTGTATGATGATTTATGACATTTGGATTATTTTTAAATTCGCATTTGTGAGTTGGGACAGGTATTTTGAGGCCTAATCGACCATAGTTGTGACAACCCTGGATTTTTCAACCTAGTGTGTCCTGTGATGACCTGAACTGGATCCAAGATGAAGAAGCTAGAAACAAGACAATGGTCTCCCAAAGCACAACACACCTCTAAGACCCTAAGATGACCTTCCATGAGGTCACGGAACCCAAAGGGATAAGTGCGGAAGCAGGAGATCGGAAAGATAACAATTAAGCCCCAGGGGCAAAACAGTCATTTTCAAATTGAAATGAGTAACCCCGTGTACACCATTGGATAGAAAATGAAAAATTAACAAAGATGGACTCAAGAATCACATGATTCGGAATCTGAATGGCAAAGATATCAAGTTCTTAAGTCGAAGGAAGGGAAACCATATCCCAGTTCGAACCAAAAACAGATACTACCTTACTAAAAATTGAATATCTTGAGCTACAAATGAAATCTGAAGCTCTAATTGGTACCATTGGAAAGCTTATTTCGACGCGGTCAGTTTAGACTAAAGAACGGACTAATTCAGAGTTGAAACGAGTGAGATATGATGATCCGAAGTTGGAGGTGTAGGGTCCTAAAGCAAAGCAGGCGCCCGCCCAGAACCCGCGGGCGCACGCCCAAATGGGCAGAACCTTGGGAAAGGTGCTGGGCAGCCCAGAAGCAATGCGGGCACCCACCCAGAACCCGCGGGCACCCGCCCAAATGGGCAGACCCATGGGAAAATTACAAAAAAGAGTAAAAAAATACAAAAAAAATGGATTTGCAACGCGGTTTACGAGGTCAAGATGACATTTTTCGGAAAAATACAAAAAAAAAACTCCCCCTAAAATCACATTTTCTAAGTGACAAAGTCAATAACGGGATTTATTTCTTGAAGGAAATCCCCAAAATGCCCTTAAGCTAGAATTTTCAGCAAAAAGGTGAAATGAGTCCATAAGAGGCTCAAAACACAAACGAAAGGATTTTTCTGGGAAATAATCATGCACGTAGACATAACTTACCTATCAGGACGCGCTACAATGGTCCATGACTTAAAAATACCACCGATGCAAAATCCGACCCCCCAACGGTCGAAGAGGCAAAAATGAACTAGAAATGGGAAATTTAAAAAATAAAATTAACAAATGATTTCAAATTACCATTTGGCCCTTGGCCACACTTCATACATAATTAATGAGGCCCTATGAAAGAATAAAAATGGAATTCCCACACCCGATGCAACTATGGTGAGACAATGACTTGTGATTTTTCAATATTTTCATAATATTTCGTGAAGTCAAGAATTACATAAAATGCAATATAAATGTCATTGGCCTCCGGCCTCATCTCATACATGGAAAATATATTGAAAAGAGTGTACTTATGTACACTTTACATATATGGAATCAAAGAGTACAAGTTTTGACATATGAGCTACTAATAGCATTTCATGCTAACATTTTCATGAAAATGAAACTTCGAGTCTACGAAACTTCCATAGCATAGTGTGCATCCCAAATCAAGATCTCTGTACCTAAAAAATGTCCCCACAACGTGGGTGAGTAATATAAAGCTACTCGTAGGAGATGAGCATGCATCGACCTAGTATTTTACAATTTTATCACCTTAAGGTGAAGCATGTTAAAGAGGTTCATGCCACCTAACATCTATGTCGAAATGAGACTCAGGGATTATCCTAAGCTACTCATGCAATTTAAAGTGAATAACGACATACAAGTATACATACTCAAGTATATTAAGCAATGTTGAAACATGTTATACAACATACAAGCATACATTTCTAAGTATACTAAACCATATTAAGACAAGTCACACAATATCTAAGCATATTACTCAAGTATACATTTTATATGGAAATCTCGTAAATCAAGTATACGAACACAAGTATACTAAGCTAAACAAAATGCACATAAAACAAGTATACATGACACAAGTATACTAAATGAAAGTTAAACTCAAGGAGCAAGTATACAAGTTCAAGTATACTAAATAAGATTCAAATATCCAAAGCAAGCATCAATTCTCAAGCTACAAGTAATCCATGATTAACAACTTGAAATTAAATGCGAAATCAAATATTAGAAAAACTAGGATATGTGGTCGCTAGACCAAGCAGGTATTTTCGGGTAATTACGACCCATAAGGTACCACCTAGTGCGCACTTATGACTTAGAGGACACTTGTCCACGTACTAGAGCCAAACCCTAGTCATCACATAAATTATGTTCGCACAAGCTTTCCAAAATTAATTAGTTCAAAACTTATACAAAATCAAATGCAAGTTACCACATTCCATGCACAAATAAGGTTGAATCCACACAATTGATGTCATAGAATTCAAGTCTAAATAGCATATGGCATGTCATGTCCTCAATATGCAATTTATACACAAAATAAGAATATTTTACAATAATTGAGCCACATTACCCTCCTTAGCCACAAGTCCTAAATAGGCTACAATTTAGTATCAAGTTTTCAAGGTAAACTATTGTAATATTCTAACAAGTTATATACCTACACAAGATATATTTAAGCAAGCTATTCAAGACAATGATATAACCTATCATGCTAAGTCAAATTACCATCTTTAGAGATTACGAGTACTAATTCTACAAGAAATTAGTAGCATGCTCACAAGGTAATTAAACATATTCCATTTCAAGGGATTATCAACCTAATCATGAAAAGTCTCTAGATTTCAAGTCAATTCCAACTAGGTTCAAATTAATATATGTTAAAAGTCATAACATGGTCTTCACATACATTATACCCAAAAGCAATTTAAGCGACTACAACACTTAAAACAAAATTAATTAAGCTAATTAATTAATTTTTCTCTAGATTTTTAAACATATCCAAATGCCCTAAATTTAACATATGTTAAGGAACTCACCAAGGCCTACTTTAATATCACATTACAAGTTGATTTCATGTTTGTTACAACTATGTGAATTAATCTTTCATAAAAGATAAATATTAAATAAGTTTTGCAATTCTTATTCAAATGCACCAAATTTAATATATCTTAACAAGTATACCAAGGCCTAAATTACTAGCATGCCACAATTTAATTCTAAGCAACATTTATCCATGTGAATTAAATCTTAATCATAGAAAATAATTAAATTAAATTCTAAAACTTGAACAAAGGCATGCTTATAAGTTGTATATGCTTATATAACAATCAATACAACATTAATATAAACCTAAGACATCCCCAACCTCATTTTGAGATGAAATCTCAAATCCCCACTGAATTGAAATGGCTCCGAATCCGACGAAACTCCTAGATTATGTCGGTGACAACACGGTGAACATAACCCCCAAGGAAGCCCTATCAAAATCACAACTTGACTTCAAACCCAAACTCGAAAAATAGCCAAAACGGAATTCCAATCAGTTGGAATCGAAGGCCTCGTCAAGGTGAACAATAAAGCCAAAGGAATCACCACTTTTTAACAAAGAAAAGGAGCCCGAAAGAAGAGAGAGAAGATGGCAGCCATGGGAGGGAGCTTGGCCAGTCATGGGAGAGAGAGAAGAAAGCTTGACTTTTTCGCTAGGTCCGGAAAAGTGAAATTTGAGCAGACGCACTCAAACGGCAAAACTTCGTGAACGAAAAAGAACCAAAATGAAAAAAAATGAACAACGGAAGAAACAGCATCAAAAACCGAGTTCCGAGCAGAGAGATATGCCTCAAACAAATTTGGTAGCAACCGGGGCCGAAAACCCGAAAACTGTAGGGTTCGACCGCAAGAATATTCTAAGAGTACACGACTCGACGAAATGTGAAAATGACTCCCGTACGAGGATTCAAGCCCCCAAGAAGACACTTAGCAATTAACTATCATTAATTGCACAAAGGCCTCTACACAAAAGGATAACTACGCAACTGACCCAGAATGAAAATATCTTCCAAAAGATATTTTCTTAAAAACTCCTGAAATAAAATATCTCCAAAAGATATTTACGAAAAATTCCCCAAGAAATAAAAATATTTCTGAAGAATTTTGCATCCATGCCCCTATGGACACTGGGAGTAACCAGAGTACTTTTCTGCAAAAGTAAAGATACGTATTTCGTGAAAATCACTAAGGATGAAGATACGTGAAGTCAAAAACCATCCCCAACACAAGGAGTGAGGTTATGCCAACAAAGTGACAAATAGGTTCAAAGACAAAATAGAGAAAAGACAAAACAGGGAAAATGACGAAAAGTGAATAGTGTCGAAAAATAAAAAATGTAGAAATGACTCGGTCCTTAAAGGAAGTTATCAATACAAAGGAAAGAGTCTCAGAAACCATTTCCGAGCACTCGCGATAACACTAAGCGACGAGAAACTGAACTCAAAAAAGAAATTTCAATGAAAAAAATTCATTCGTAAAATTCTGAGGAAAAAAGGAAAGGAAGAAAATGACCGGGTCATTACAACAGTACAACCCATGATTCAGTACCAAGCCATGGGAGTAAGAATGAAAAATTATAAATTTCAATTTTGGGCCAAAACACTGTTCACCAGCAAGTTTCAAGCTGGCTACCAGTTGGCGCTTATCATGCCGCGTGCAAGGGTGCTCATATGCGCGCGCAGGGGCTGTCCAAGGTGCTGGACAACCGGAAGCCCTAGCTACGGTTGTTGCTTCTATACTTAGACAATTTTTGCCTTTTTCCCCTCCATTTTCAAAATCGAATTTTGTTAAATCATATCTTACTCGTTTCAAACCTGATTAGACTCATTCCTGAGTCGAAGTTGCACACTTTTAAACCCTCTTTCATACGGTATGGGTTTCGTCCTATAATTTGGACATGAAATGATCATTTTACCCTTAACAAATATAAAGCTCCGGAATGAACCCGAACTTAGAGTAAAGTCATTCATGTAGTCCAAAATGGCTATAAATGACCAATGTGACCTCGTTGTGACTCATATTGCGTATTTGGAGGTGAAATGACCATTTTATCCTTGGGTGTTCCAGGGCGGGTTAGGGCTTGGAAGATTCAAAATTATATGTAACGATCCAAATTTCGAAGATCCGGATCGTTAATTGAGTCCTATAAATATTTTTACAAAACTCTATTCTTGTGAAAAAACAATTTTTTACTCCATATTATTGAAAATATGGACCCAAAACTACATGTTAGTGCAATTTTTCATTTATAAACTTGAATTGGGGTCATGATTTATGAACAATATTTACATAATGTGAATTGTTTTTGTATTTTAGGGTCTTAGTTAAATCAACTTCTTCTTTGTCTTCTTCTTCTTTTTTTCTTTTTTTTTTTTTTTTGTGTCACAAATTAACTTTCGATTGAGTTCGTGCACTATTTTTCGTGCCCAAATTGTGTTAATTGAAAGTAAATCTCATGACAACTATCATAGGATCAACCACTTAATAGCATTGCTCAAAACCAAAAACTGCCAATAAAATCAAACAGCACGGTTACCTGAAACTGAAAATTGCGGCTCAAAGTTAATACTACCTACCACAAGCCAAAGCCAGTTCCGAATCCCGAAACCGACCTTCTCTTCCTCTCTCAGAAAAGTGCATGGGTTGCTTGCACCATTAGGGAAAAAAAACTGTACGTCTTGCAAAAAGTGAAGAACGATGTTCTGACAATCCAAAGAGCTAAAGCAAGGCACCTTAAAAAGTTGAAGTATCCCTTCTCCGAAACAAATCGAAACCCAACACGGAAAACTCTCTCAATAGATCACAATCTCCCTCCCTCTTTCTCTCTCTCTCTCAAATTCTGAATGGGGCTCTGTTTCACAAAATCGCGGGAAATCCAAATCTTATCCTCCTCCTCCCCACACAACTCTCCTCCCCGTGCCGTGAAATCGAAACCCACACCACAACCAAAACTCCCAGACTCAGTCCCTTTTTATAAGTGGACTTTGCCTAAAACTGATACATTTTCACAGATTTGACCAATTCTGGGCAAACCCTTTATTGATTTAACCAGACTCTATGATCTTGACAGAGAATTGGGGAGGGGTAGGTTTGGGATAACTTATCTCTGTACAGAGAAGTCCACAGGGTTGAAGTATGCGTGTAAGACCATTTCAAAGCGCAAATTAATGAATCAGATGAGGATTGAGAATGTAAGGAGGGAGATTTTGATACTACAGCATTTGTCCGGGCAGCCTAATATTGTGGAATTCAAGGGTGCTTATGAGGACGGGTATAATATACATGTAGTGATGGAGCTGTGTTATGGGGGTGAGCTTTTGGATCGAATTGTCGCCAAAGGGAGTTATTCCGAGAGAGACGCGGCGAGGATTGGCCGTCAGATTGTGAATGTGGTTCATGTGTGTCATTTTATGGGGGTGATGCACAGGGATTTGAAGCCTGAGAACTTCTTGCTGGTGAGTAGCGACGAGGACGCTCCGCTCAAGATCACGGATTTTGGGATCTCTACTTTCATAGTGGAAGGTCAGTTGCAATTTTTGCTTTCGAGTACTTCAAAATTATTGAGTAATGATTTTGTTCAAATATGATTATTAATTGTAAAAAATTTAACTACTTATTCGGCCTTCTTGGTTTTATATTATTTTGAAAATTTGTAGTTTATAGAGTGAAATTTTAATTTCAGAAGAGACTAAGCTGAATGCATGCCCAATTGTGATTTCAGTACATTAAGATGGTTTGTAATAATATAAAATGATTAGCATTCTCCAAGTACTAATTGTTAGATGTATTGTAATACAAGCAGTGATATTATTGTATATGGTCAAAACACCAATTGTCAACAGTAATGTTTTTTCAATTATTTTGAACAAACATATCTATTATTGAAGTGTTGTACCTTCACGTTTATTCCTAAAATTGAAAAGTTGTACATATTTTTGAATAGTAACGTTTACTACTGAAATACATATATGTTCAATGGTGACTTTTTAATTCAAATTGGAAACTGTTCAGCTCGCGAAAAAGTGCTAGGTTCCGCTTTCGGAATGTGGGGAATGGTGGATGATAGAATAGGGGTTGTGGGTGTTGGGAAACGTGCAAGTTTTAAAAAAAACTTTTGAAGGATTTTTATATATAGATCTTGATTCATCAAATAGAGACAAGTTTTATGCAAAAATAAAAGATGATATATAATTCAATTAACAATTTGAATACTTACATCAAAGGTTTGAGTAAACCTTTTAATCTTTTCTCTAAAGTGAATGTTCTCACTTATTTTAGATCCCATAGTAAGATCCTTTCTCCTTCTTCTTGATGATAATCTTCCCTTTAGGAATCACCAATATGCCTTGATGAATGACCTTGGAATCAAGGCTTGTGGTAGCCTCATTTAGAAGAGAAAGCAAATCCTAAAAACTAGAGAGAGAAAATATATTCCTTTTTCTTGTTCTAAAAGTCACACCCTAAAATATACATGGACCCATGTATATATAGGCAAAATAAAGATAAGAAAAGGAAATAATAAATTCTTCTCCATCTCTAATTCAAATTTCTCAATTCTAATATGACTCCAATATCAACTTGGGCTATGGGTGAGAATCCTTTGGGCTTACTATTTTCTTGGCTACTATAAATTAATAATTGGTTCGGTTCGTTAAACCATGAACCCAATTCAATTAATTCATAAATTAATTTCTACTCCACTAAAAGAAATTAATTGCACTCCAATTAAATAGTAAATAACTTTTATGTCAATGTTTCACTTTAACCCCTTTATGCATAATTATTTATCGGATAATTAAAGCCATCAATTCGACAACATAATTAATATAATTATTTTGTTACTTTTGATTATTTCTGGCTCGATCACAATAAAATATTTGTTTGACAAAAATAATAATTTACTAAATAAATATATATAGAAAATATTTTGTCTAAAACATACGAAGGCCTTCGAATTTAATTTGTGATCAACCATAATTAAAACAAAATAAGTACAAATAGCACTGATGCAAATATTGAGAATATAAATCTCTAACTATTAATTACATAACTACCCAAAGTGCCGATCTAAGGATCCCGAGGTATCCGCCGAACAAATCAAAGTAATTATTAATTAATAAAAGAGTCTATACTTCTCTCATACTTGAGAGTCAAAAGTCATGACTGTGATAGAGAGCAATTGCATACAACAGCTCTCACAATATATCTCAATCTATCGTGGACTCGGTTCAAGTTTTAACTAATTAAATGTCCATCCATAATTACCGACTTTGAACCATTTATGATTACTAATTTATAACTTAGTATTAATTGCCGTTATATACATATATAAATATATCTTGTAATCAAGTGGACACAATCAATTCCATAATGAATCGAAAAATAATACATTCTATTCACCAATTGTATAATGCCATAATAATAATATTCAGTTAAGGAACCATGACTTTTACAATCCAAATAAGAATTTGCTATGCTAGGGCACACATATCCCAACAGTGGGCATGCCATAAACTGCTATTGTTTCAAAGTGAATATCCGAACAATAATCCAGTTGGAGATTTGTAAGGATCAGACGATTGTACGAAGATTTGGAATGACCACATTTGAAGGGTCTTTTTTTGCCTTTGAACAAGGATTTCGGGACTATTCTATAGCTAATGGAAATGAAGACTGTATTGAAGGTGCAAGATTGGAAATTAAAGTAATTGAAGTGCAAGACTAGAAATTAAAAGATATGGAAATGCAGTGCTCGGCCGGAAGTAACAAAAGGAATGCTGGACTTAACTCAAGCGTTATGAGAATTCATCGCTGGAATGAATGCTATATGGAATAGCAAAGTTCTGGACTCAACTTAAAAAGATATGTAAATTCATTGCTGGAATGAGAAATACATGAACTAGCAAAGTGCTAGGTTTAGACTTGATGTAAATTCATTATTGAAATGAGAGATACATGAGATAGGAAAGATGCTTGTGTGTGTTGAGAAAGCAGGGCTTTGAGCAGTGTTGAGTAGGCTTTGCAAACTAGCCCTAAGTGCTCTATTTAAAGAGTTTTTCCATGTATGCAGCAATTTGGTGTGGCAGCTTCCACCTGCTTAGCCCAGACTGCCAAGTGTCCCATAATCCTTTGGCGGTTGAAACCACCTTCTTCCATCTTGTTCTTCCTCTTCCTTTCTTCTGAGCATAATTTTCAGACACGTTCTTTATGATTTCAAGTTTGTGTATACTTTTGAAATTAACTCTCCACTTGTCTTATTTACAAATTGACATATGCCCCCGTCTTGTTTGGTCTTCTTTATCTGCCATAGACTTCTTCCTCTATTTCAGACACGATTTTGTTAACTTCAGCTTTGTCTTGCATGATTTCTGACAACTTCCCTTAGTTAGTGGTAGTTACCTTATAAGGTACCACCAATTTCAACTGACCTATTTGCATTGAGCCAAGTAACCTACGATCTTTAGTAGTCCCTTCCTTCTATAGAATCCTTCTCTCCCTATAATTCCATATATACATGCATATATGTAGAAGTTATTCTGAGACCCACGTTTCCCTTAAACCTTAGTAACTTCCTTTAACTGAACTTCCCAATTTTAGTCTTACATGACGTCGTGGCATCCTGAATTTCAGCGTCTTTATCATCGTGGGTTGGTATCCTTAATTCCTGTAACTTCCCTTCTTGAGACTTTCCTTTTGGGTCTGGAGTTCATGGTGTCATGGCTTCCTTTAGAATTTCAACAACTCCTTTATTCATCATGGGCTATATTATAGTACACACACACACACACACACACATATATATATCTAGAAATATATATTTATCATTTTGAACCATTACCCTACTTCCCTTTTTAATAGCCACATCATTTGACTTAGCGAGAAGTAGTTGTTGAAGCCTCCTAGAATTTAGGATAAATCCAGCACCACGTCTTGCTTGGTCAACTCTGGCCTTATTGTAATTGAAAACCTTCCTTAATACCAACTCTTTAAAAGAATTAATCTACCGTGGTTAGTACCGTGGTAAGCTCAGTAGAACTCACCATGTGTTAACAAACAATTGGTTGAATGAGCCTTAACTTGAATAATTGTATGAGGTTGCATTTATGGTAGCGACTCCATGCCACATTTCTATCCTTTTAGGACATTGTATATATTTATTTAAAGTTGGTAAGTCCTAACAGGACTTCCCACTTTCCTTTTAATCAATAATTCCACGTGGTGGAATTTAACTAGACCAATCATTCTTAGTTTCCATATGAAACCACGTAGTTTTAATTTTATAAAGGAAATTCTATCAGGGTTGAGATCTGGCGTGGCAAATCCCATTGTAACTCGCCACATACCTCTTCCTTATTGGTGACTCTTATCAATAATTCCACATCACACCTTCCTCTTTTGGATAATTTAAAGCATTAATCCAATGTGGCAAGCTTATTAAAACTTACCACATATCGCCTTTCCATTGGGCCAAAAATAATGGGATAAACATATGCCCCCTAAATTCCATGCCTTGTGGAGCAGTATGATGAAAAGGCATGGGATTTTGATTTTCAAACAATTGACATCAATTTTTGGAAACTCGAAGTAATAATTAGAGGTAATAAAATCTTCTGTATATTACGCAGCTGGCTCCTCGATTTCCTCCATGCCGATCTTTCCTGCCGCCAATTTCAAAAAGTATTCTGTATCCCAATAGAAGTCTTATCCATTTATGGCTCTAAACCATCCAACTTCCAAAACCTTACTATTACACTTTTTTGAATTTTGAAACTTCCAACTACCAACCCTCAAAAGCCATATCTTCTTTCATTGCTTCTATATATATGTGTATATATGTCTTCTGTCCTTATCAACCCACTCACAAATATTCCACCGACGAAAAACTTCTCCCCTTCCTTTCTCTTCTTTCTTCTTTCAAACAAAACCCTAAAGAAGAAAACCCTAATTTGTGAAGAAAATGATCCATGGCACCTGTTAAAGAAAAGAAACCGTGCAAGCAAACCACTAGCTCTTCTCTTCCTGCCCCATCTGTTCAACCTAAAGTCAAGATCCAAAGTCATAGCCACCATGTTCAAGTACTTCTGAAATCTTTAAACTCTACTAGACTTCATCTCGAACCTCTGGTTTTCTTTGAAGATTCTTCAGTTGGACTTGGGTCAGCCGTCTCTGATGTGGCTCCTTCTAAGTTAGCAGCGTTCTACCCTTCCAGTAGGTCTTCTCTCCCATTTGATTCAGAGTTCCCTCTTATTTCGAAGAAGGGAAAGAAAGTAAGACCCTCTTTCAGCATTAAAAACTGGCCAACCTACCGTTCATCTTGGTCTTCTTGGGTGAGCCATCTTTCCAAAGATGAAAAGATTTCTTCACAATAGAAAAGACAAGGCATCTTTGACATTATTCAGATTAGCAAGGCTTCCATTACACTTGATCCAAACCTCCTTTTTCCAGCCCTCTTCTTCTGGTCTTCAACCACCAATGCTCTTCACCTTAAATGTAGAATGATGTCTCCCACTTTGATAGACATTTTTTGTATTACTGGCCTCAAGCCTCATAGAGATGATGTGAGTGCCACTCTCTTCATTGATCAATTCCTTTTCCCTACCAAAATCACTGGTAGTAAGAAATTTATCTCTTCCTATCTTCCTTTCATCAAGCACTGCAAAAAAAACTGGACCAATTCAAGAAGATGAACACATTTCTTTCCTGATCTGTTGGCTTTATGGCCATTTGTTATGTGTTCCATCCGGCCAAGTCACAAAGGACTTCGTTCAAGTAGCAATCTCCTTAGCCAAAATTGGAGATTTGGCACTGGCTCCCCTTGTGCTTTCTCATTTGTACAGAGGTATAAATGACCTCCTTGCTTCAAAATTTTCAAGGTTCCAAGGCCCCTTCTGGTTATTTCAGATGTGGCTTAAGGTGTATTTCCAAGATAGAACTTCATCCCTTGCCATTCAGACTGGAAAATCTCTTCTGTGCTATCCTTTGGCAATGGTAGATCCTTTCCCTTGCAGCTTTGTTGAAAACTTTGAATATTTCTACAATCAATGCGAGATTGGTGATGATAAGTTCTTTGATCCGTTTACTTCCCTTGGTCGCATGCCATCATGGTTAGTTCCATCTCCAGGAGTGTACCAAAAAACATTTTGAGGAGTGGAAAAATATATAGGCCAGCTTCCTTCTTGCCTGTGATCTTCATTACAGCACTACCCAGCCCACTTTAAGGAATAACTTATGTCGCGTGGAGTTCTACAATCCAGCCCAACTGGCAAGGCAAATGGGTTTCACTCAACTCATTCCTTTGCCACCTTACAAATCTTATAGCAAATTCTTTGATCAACGGGTGTGGCTTACAGATGCTAAGCAATTTGCAGCAATTGACCAGGCTTATGCAGCGGAAAGGGTAGCTTTCAACTTTCAAGGCCATACTAGCAAGCCTCGATCTACCAATGAATTTGATGTATGGTGGACAACTTATATCTCTTCTACTCAAACAAAGAATTATAAGGCTGTTTGTGACATGCCTGATCAACCCATGTCTCGGAGTCGAGGGATATCACACCTATGCTTGTATGTTTGGAGTAGCCACCTAACATTGTATTGCGGTGTGCTAGGTCACCTAAGGCTGTTTGAGGAGAAGTGAGAGTGTTTGGTCATTTAGACATTTATGAGGTCTAAACGTGGGCCCTAAATGTATTTGACTTCCGTCTAGTCTTCGTGATCCAAATTATTGGATTTTGGGTTTGATTATGTATGGGAAAGGTGTTAGAGTCACACACCCGTGGCACGCATGGTTACCTATTTTTTCATGTAGCAAGTGTAAATTCAAATGTTTTATGAAAACATGAGATGTAGTGTCTAGGCATACATGCATGTGTGAACTTGAGAGCATTTAATCATAAAAAAGATGTGTTTTGACTTGAAAAGAGTTACTAGAATGCGAACATAAGTGTTCATTGAAAGTTGATTTGAAAAGAGCATGAAATTATTTGAAAATAAAAATTAAAGAGTTTAGGAAGGTTTAACTTGAAATTGATTTTAAAAAAAAAGGAACTTCAGAGTTCTTAAGAATTGTTTGAAAAAAGGAAGTTGGCAAATGAGCCTTAAAAAGTGCTTTTGACTTTGAAAATTGAGTTGAAATTAAAATTGAAGAAATCTTGAAAGAATAAGTTGATTTGAAAGTGTATTCACTTTGGAAAGCATGTTTGATGTGAAAAGAGGGTTTTGAAAAGAGAGTTGTTATGAAAATATTTGACTTGAGTTTGTGAGGTTTTTAGACTATGTTACATAAAGTTTTTCAAAAGTAGCGAAAAACCTGTGTCGGACACACATGGGTAGGAGATATGTGTTTGACATTTTGGTTGGACATGTGCTGTTGTGAGATTTATATGTACCACTCGCAAGTGCATGAATCTTTGCAGATATGGCTTACTTGTAAGGGTGTCGTACCCAAGAGACTTGTGTAAAATAAGTTTGTCAACAGATTTCTTGAATTCCAAATTAACTTAAAAGTAGGACAATCAAATTGTGATGATTTATTCTAAATTAACTAAGTAGAAATAAAATGAGAATAATAATTGAATAGGATGTAGAAAATAGAGGGAGAGAACTAGGAGAATGACTTCACCACTAACGTCGCAGCACCAGTTAATTGCATCAATTTACTGGAGATATATCATATAACATGCATAGGGAATTAATCATGGTTACAAGCACATATTAATTCAACTAAAAAATAATATAATTTAAAGCTAAGCATGGACTATCTTCGATTGGTATAAATCATCTACCTAACTACTTTGCTTTAGGGTGTATCATAGTTTATTTTTTCTAGGCATAATTCATCAAATCTCTAACATTATATTTAAAGAAATACTATTGTGTAATCATCTCATTCACAACTACAAGAAGTGAATGAGTTGTGTTCAATTACAAGATTCAAATATATAAGACAAGAAAGAAAAATATTTGTAATTGAATTAAAACTTTAAAACCGATTCTTATTGAAAATTCAATTAAAAACCCTATAGATTATACAATCACGCATGATAATAATTGTTCTCTAATAAATAAATACAATCAAATCAGTGGTGCTAAGCTAGGGCTACATCACAACCCTAGCAAAGCGTTTAGCTAAGCATGAATGGAGTGGAACTCTTTATTGTTGAGGAAGACATCTTCACTGCCATGGATTGATCCCTTCTTGCTTCTGAATGCTTCTCTTCTGATCTTAGTCTCAAGCTCCTATGTATAATGATCTAATGATGTAGAGAACTCCTTTTAAATAAAAGAAGATCAGCCCTATAGTTCCCTTTTTCATATAGAAGACATATATGGAAATTTTGCCAATCAAGGATTCCAAAATTCGTACAGACTTCCAGCCCAATTTTGGCAAGGTAAACAGTTGTTTTATGGAATCCTTGTGAAATATAAAATTATAGCTCTTCGAATTTCCTTTCAATCATCGCGAGAATTTAGCTGTTTTGACACTCAAGGAGAGAGACACTGATAGATTACCAAAACAGGTTCAAGTTACCAACTTTGGCGAAAGTTTCCTTTTTGGAGAAGGATTTTTCCTTTTCTTCTTCTTTCCGTTCTCATCAACTTGTGGCTTCTTTTGGACTTGTGGCTTCTTTTGGATCTTCAACATTACTCGGTCCCACGGAATGTCATCTTTTAAAGCTCAAAATCACTGGTCTTGACTGATTTTACAATTAAAGCTCTGAAATAAATAAAAACAATAAAACAAAGTAAAATCACAAGTAAACTCTATTAATAGAATAAAACATGCAAGTAAAGGGGCTGAAATGTATAACATTTAGTGCCTAACATGCACCTAAAAAACATATTCAATAATTCAATTTTATTATACTATTATTTCAAAATGAGTGAAAGGCCTATATTAAATGCAATATTACATAATAAAATTATTTTACCCTAGATAATAAACTAAAAATAGTAAATAAATTGAATATACAGTACCGTCCATGTGTCCTTTTGTTTGGAAATTTGACATGTCGGATAGGTTTTAGATCTACGGGTGTGTTTACTCATGTTGGTGTATTCAGTCTAACTATGGTAAACCTAATTAGCATGGTGAGAATTGAAGATAGGTCTAACTATTGTAAACCTGATTGGTGAAATACTTGAGGATGACCCAAAGGGGCCATGTTAGATGATGTGTACTGAATGGGCTTCGATTACTTTGAATGATGCACCTTAGGTTCTAGGTGAACTAGTGTTTCGACTTGATGACCTACCTTAACCCTAGGTTCAAAGACTTATAAACACTGGCCCAAAAGAAACCCTGTTGAAGAAGAAATTTTTAACTAATTGTAATGGACTATAATTCAATGCATATGCATACTCCTGTGTCTGCAATTCATATCATTTTTGCTGCATTGTTTGCCACGCCATGAAAAATATGGTAAACAAGGCATCAATTTCTTTAAGTTTTTTATCATGATACTAAACCATGAATTATTCTCCAGGGAAAATCGTTACGGAAGGTGTTGGAACTGCATACTATGTGGCCCCGGAGGTGTTGTATCAGAATTATGGAAAGGAGATTGATGTATGGAGTGCCAGAGTCATTTTATACTTTCTTTTAAGTGGAGTGCCTCCATTCTGGGCTGGTAATGAAAATTTACATTACTATTTCAGTTACTATGATACACAGATTTGATGATATTATAAGTTTATTTATCTATTAACTGATATGATTGAAAGATGAACTAGTCTGTTTGATGTCCATCTATGATTTCATTTGCTGGTGTTATTTTATACACATGTTTTATTAATATGTAAACAGTATCATGTTGTTGTACATAACTTATAAGTTCTCTCTCTCTCTCTCTCTCTCTGTTTTTTTTTTTTCTTTCTTAAACCTAAGTTCTCTTATGTTGAATGAGTGAATTATGTCATGTCAGAGACTGAGGATAGCATATATGAAGCAATTATAGAAGCCGACATTGACTTTGAGAGCTCACCATGGCCTTCTATATCTGCCGCTGCAAAGGATCTCATCCAGAAAATGTTAACAACGGATCCCAAAAAACGGATTACGGCTGTCCAAGCCCTTGGTTAGTAGACATAGTAAAAGGTTCAATATTAATTTATTATTATTGTTATTATTTTTATTTTTATTAATCCCTGCCACAGACAGTTATGCCTCTTGGGTAGGTCTTAGCAAACTGCCTATTCTTATTAATAGATCTTGACATTCAAATGTATCATCAACGGAAGAACTTTTTCAGGCATCAGG
Organism: Cornus florida; assembly: GCF_030987335.1. Taxonomy (NCBI): domain Eukaryota; kingdom Viridiplantae; phylum Streptophyta; class Magnoliopsida; order Cornales; family Cornaceae; genus Cornus; species Cornus florida. Next base: position 25,555,703 of record NW_026775571.1, on the reverse strand, counting down.
TGATATATATCACTTGTACAATGGCTTATCTAAGAGGATGGTATAGGGTTCCATACGACATATTAATTGGATTTGTCATTGTTGGGGAACATGATTTCCAGTTAGCAACTACTTGAACCATAAATAATTATTTTACATTGATCATGACGTATGAACCAGAACATCCATGGCTTAAAAAAGATGATGAAGCATCAGACAAGCCTATTGATAGTGGTGTTCTAATCAGGATGAAGCAATTAATAAACACTTACCCGAATGTTTTCAAATTAGTCGGAAGTTAAAAATGTTCAAAGACTAACATGGCGTAGTTTTATTTATTTATTTATTTTGTTGTCTAGATGATGTGTTGAATTATTATTATTATTATTTTTGAAAGGTAATGTGTTGAATTATTGCAATTATATATTCTTATGTATGCTGGATGTCCCCTTTAATTGAAATCTGCCCTTACCAAAACCATGCCTTTGGTGTAAATTCCTAATAAGAGATCGAAACTAATGATGACCTCTATTTGCATAGGGGAAAAAAAAAAAGGAACAAAAGACGACAAGTTTTGTTTTTTTGTGTGCTTGTGCTAGTTTCCATGATAATTTCATAGACCCAGTTACCTGAATGTCAAGCAGAAATGTGAAGCCAATACCAAGTTTTTAGGATAGGATTTTCTTTTTCTTCTTGTTGCTACTGTTGTTGAGCCATAATTTTTCTATTAAAGTTCGTAGTTCAGATGGTCTACGTAATTGATTTAGTTAATCTAAAACATGTGTGATTTGGCTCCATTTGTTTGGATATAAAATGTTTTTCAGAAAATGTTTTTTTATTTTTCGGTGTTTGGTTGTCGTAAAATATTTACGGAGAAAAAAAATATTATAAACTAACAATAATAACTTATCAATTAATTTTCAGCAAATTATTTTACACGTCCCGATGGATGGACTCGACCCTAACCTCAACCTAGACCTTTGCCAAGCACCGAAAATGTAAAAATAAAAAAAAAATTATTTTATTTAAAAAAAGAAAATCTATTCCGAGAAAAATATTTTACCTCCAAACAAACGGAGCCAATCTCAACACACTTATGCTACAGTATCTTGTTATTGTTAGTATGTTTTCTTTCTTTTTTCCTTTTATCTGTGTGTGTTAGAGGTATGGTGGCTCAGAGAAATGAAAGCTCATCCATTCCTTTTTTATTGATTGCTTTCCTAATGACTGGATTGTGGATCGTTTGAAGGTCATTGCAGAAGATCTTTCAGAAGAAAAAATCAAGGGCTTGAAACAATTGTTTGTGAACATGGACACTGATAGAAGTGGTACAATCTCATCTGAAGATCTCAAAACTGGATTATCTAGGCTGGGATCCAAACATACTGAAGCAGAAATACAACAGCTGATGGAGGCTGTAAGGCCTTTAAAAATATCTCATCATATATATATCCTTTTGTTTGGTTTATTAAACAAAAATAAATCACAAACAATGCATTCTAATTTTAATCAACATTGTAAACTAATTTACTAGTTCAAATAAAGATCCTCAAGTGAACCCGCAAATTAATTTGATTACACTGATGTACGTTATTCCTCTGGCCAGGCTAATGTTGACAAGAGTGGGACTCCTGATTGCGTAGAATTCATTACAGCCATGATGCACCGTCACAGACTTGACAAAGAAGAGAATTTGTACAATGCTTTTCAGTATTTTGATTAAGATTCAAGTGGGTTAGTATCCTATATTATCTCTCTTTTCATAGGCCTTCGATTTTGTTTTGCAGTCTGATAGGAGTTCATCATATAGGAGAAAATGAAGTGCTATAGGAGATCCTCCAAATGGGTTTAATATTATAGATTGGCAAAGTTAGTTTTCAGCACACTTTGATGTTGAACTTTGAATCAATATATTATTAAGGATTGAGCAGACATTTGGCTTGTTTGACTTGTAATCGTTTGATTTATATTCACCAGGTTTATTACAAGAGACGAACTGAGAGAAGCCATGATACAATATGGGATGGGGGATGAACCTACTATAGATGAAGTCATTAATGATGTGGATACTGATAAAGTAATCTTATCTTGAATTATAATTATATTTCTGTGATATTTATTTAATTAATTAAATTTTTTTTAAGTGGCCATGAAGCTCTATAACGATTTTTTCCATTATGCAGGATGGGAGAATAAATTATGAAGATTTTGTAGCCATGATGAGGAAGGGAACGTTCAATACTGGTGTGCCACAATGGCATAAATAGTTGGTTGAACGATATGGGTTTCAAAGTTGCTTTCAAGTTGATTTATATCATATCATGTCCATTTCTCTTCTGCAGTTATGATGTATGTGTCGTTCATAGTGAAAAATAAACCATTTATGTGCTGTTTTTGAGGTTTATAAACTGCCTTTACTCAAAGACAGTGGGCTTAGCAACAATATATCTCTGACCATAAGAAATTTTACAAAATTTAAATAGGTTTGACAAGGGATTAATTGAATGTCTTTGATTCAGGATTTTTCTTCAATGAAATTTTAGCTGCAAAACAAAATACTGATTCTCACTAAGAAAGTGGATGATGAGAAAATGTGTGCTAATTGCTTCAAGTAGTTGAGATTGTGAGATATAATTTTTGCAATTGGCAAATTTTGATGTCAAAACAAGTCTGATCGAGTTGTATTTTAAAGTTCAAAATTCAGAGATCGTGATCGGATGCGGAATTGGAAGGTTATTCAAGTTTGATAATCTTTGATCTACAAAAAAGGAAAGAACAACACTTAAGGAAGATGAGTTTTGAGGTTAGGACACTTTCCATAGTTGGTATAGGTTTTGAAACTTACCAAAACAGTATTTTTCCAAGTGTCTGGCCTTCATTATTCAAGACTGCCCACCTTGAACCAGTTCAAGCTTTTTGGAATCGGTTCAAGAATCATTTGATTCCCTTCGATTTTTCACTGGTCATCTTAAACCGGTTCAAGGTCTTCACCAGGATTTGTAAACTTAGTTTCCTGTTTTGATTATTCTTCCTATTTTGTTTAGAATACTACCAAAAGTCCTATGCACGAAAATTACCTTTTCCAATTCATGTCCAGGTCTTTGAAAATTCTATATAAACCTTGATTTACATCTAAGTTAATACGGGTTTTGCACTACAACTTTAGAATTCTTAAAAGTCTATTAGAGAGATATTTTTGCAGAAAATCAAAGTTGATTTTTCTGTCATTCTTTCTAGAACACACACATACACATGAGAGTGAGTTTAGAGTGTTGTTCAAATTCTGATCGTGATCAAAGTCTTGCATTTACAACGATCAGAAAAAGCAGATCTACTTCTTCTACATCAAATTTAGATCTTGAAGAACAGAGGTGAAGCGATCACACTTTGAAAGAGTCAAAGCATTCAAAGAATGTTGTTTGATCTACCAGTAATCCTTTTACAGAGATCAAGAGTAAGCCTAAGGTCAAGTGCTATTGGACGGGACGTCGTAAAGCCAGAAGATTATCAGCAATTGGTGTTTGGTAGAACGATAGGATGTGAGCCTAAGTCAAAGTCTATTGTACTTTGTTTCAAACATAGTGGATCGGTTTACTTTGGACTGCACAGTCCACGAGGTTTTTCTCGCGCAAACAGTTGGTCTATTTTACCAATTGGGGTTTCCTCGTTAAAAATCCTGATGTCATCTCTAACTCTATTACTTCACTTTATTTTATCTTGCATGAAATTAATTAATTAATTGTTAAAATAAGTAAAGTTAGAAAGACATAAATCTATTTTTAAAATACAAAACTTTCTACGTAAGTAATCTTCCACTACAGCAACTCACAAATTGGTATTAGAGCCAATCTCTACATAGTGAGTTAATCCTTGTGGAAAGTTTTGATTGTTTTTCATAAATTAGTTTCATCATGTCTTATGCGTTGAAAGAAGGTGGATTTAATTAACGTGGTCCTTTATTTGAACGAAACAATTACAATTTTTGGAAATCTAAGATAAGAGCTTATTTGCAAAATTCAGGAGGTAGAGTTTAGGCTGTAGTTGAATCAGGTTATACACCACTTACAGAAGAAAAACTGTGGATGGTTAAGTAACTCAAGTTTTGAAAGATGTTTTTACCTTTACTACTGTTGAAACTGAGAGTAATGATGCTAATGGAAAAGTTTTGTATGCAATTATAAATTCTATTGTTCCATCTGAATATGCTAGAATTTCTGATTGTAAAACTGCTAAAGATGTTTGGGATATTTTGCAGGTTACTCATGAAGGGACTTCTAAAGTGAAGTTGTCAAAAATCCAAATACTTTCTCATAACTTTGGGAACATTTTGATGAAAGAAGATAAATCATTTTCTGATTTTTATTCTAATCTTCTTGAAATTATTTCTGAACTACGTCACTTAGATAAAAAAGTTAGTGATGAGAAAATCTATGAGAAAATCTTAAGGTCTTTACCTAAAAGATTTCAAATACGAGTAGAAACTATCACTGAACATTGGGATTTTGAGATATAGAATTTTGATCTAAATCAGAAGAAGAAGATTCTTGCTTTAAAATCAACAAAGGTTGATAATTCTGTCGATTAAAATTCTGATGATGATTTGTGGTCTTATACATCCTTTTATTTAAGCAACTGACTTCTATCCATGGTTGAATAGGCTTTAGGTCTTCTGGGGTCATCTAGGCCCATCTGGAACTTAATAGGACTTAATTAGAATTAATCACGTAATTAAAGAGTCTGACTGAAGAGAAAAGGCACGAGCAGATAATCTTCTGCTCGAGCTTTTCTGGCTGTGCCCGAGCTTTTTGGGAAAGGCTCGAGCAGGAATTCTATACTTAGCCAAATTTCTTCAACTATTTTCTCGAGCTTTGGCAACTGGAATTTCCAAAGTGTCTTTTCATCTTCCCAGGGAGTTTATGCCCGAGCTCTTTGGGAAAGGCTCGAGCACCTTAGACTTCTGCTCGAGCAAAGAATTATGTGCTAGAGCATTTTTGCCTTAGTTACTTTTCTTGCTTCATTCCACTTTGTGCTTGAGCTAGAAAACTTGTGCTCAAGCTTTTACACTTAAACTTCTCCAGAATCACCTTTTGGACTCCAAACTTGCTTCAGATAGTCTGGGACAACTCTATAAGCCTCGGTAACAGTCTTTAAGTCTCCAAAATCACGATTTTATCCTTTTCTTTGGGGAAGTACATATAAAAACAAATAAACTAAAATCAGTCTAAAACTTGATAGAAGTATGACTTAGGATCTTAACATATGCACGTTTAGGAGCTCGAATATGCAATATTCAGTGATCATCATACCTCCAAACTTATATATTGCTCGTCCTTTAGCAATATAGAATTTAAGAAGCCACTTTCGTGGGAATCACGGTTACATTTAGCCTATGCAACAAACCTTTCAACCTCTAGGTTATCCTAGGGGATGAGTTATAGTCTCATGAGGGTTTTCAGTGATGATACGGACAAACATCTCAAAATCTGTGCCTTATTGTGCAATAAGCTCATTTAAACATGTTCTTCATATTAAAATATTAGCAATTCATAAACAGGTAAATATGACAAGTATAAAGAACTATATTATTCAGGAAAAATCTTAAACTTCCAACATCACATCAACAATCAAGGTCCCCACATGTCAGTCTAATCACATATTATGTGACGACCCTGGTTTTTAGGCCAACGTGTCCTGTGATGAACCGAAGGTTGACCCGATAACGGATTTGAATGCGGAAGCGAAAATAGAAAACAAGACTCTAAGAAGTCAAAGTGACCTTCCATGAAGTCATGGAACTCAATAAGAACTAATGCGGGAACAAATGATCAGAAAAAGACAGAACAGGCCCCCAAGGGCAAAATGGTCATTTCTAAAAATATAAAATCGGGTGCTACTGAGCACACCACTAGAAAGAAAACAAAAATTTAATCAAATTAGACCCAAGAATCACTTAATTTAGAGTCCGGATGAAGAAGATATGAAACTCCAAAGTTTCATAAAAATAACATTTTTGGGTTTGAAATCAATGCAGCAAGGGTACTTCGCAAGGGTTAAAAAGGTCTTTTAAGAAAAAAATTGGATGCAAATGAGCATACTGTTAGATAGACCAGGAAAAATTAATGAATTTAGACTCAAGAATCACTTGATTTGGAGTCCGGACGAAGAAGATATGAAACGTCAAAGTTTCATAAAAACCAACTTTTGGGTTTAAAATCAGTGCGGCAAAGGTACTTTACAAGGGGTAAAATGGTCTTTTCAGATATAATTTGATGCAATCGTGCATACTGTTATATAGACCAGCAAAAACTAATAAATTTAGATTAAAAAATCACTTGATTTGGAGTCGGGACGAAGAAGATATGAAGCCTCAAAGTTTCAAAAAACAATTTTTTGGGTTCAAATCTGGGCAGGACCTGCCCAGATTTTTGGACTTCAAATGTGGTTTTGAGGGCTTAAACCATATTTTTTGGCAAAAAGTTGTGAACAAACTCCCCCCAAAATCATGTTTTCTACATGACCATGTTAAGAGAAGATTTTATTTTACAAGTGAAATACCCGAAATGCCCCTTAGATCAGCACTTTTTCCGGAAAAACCTGGAACGACCAGATTTTCCAGATCTGCGAGTTGTTTTCGGCATCAAGATGATTTTTTTTGTAAAAACACAAAGAATAAACCCCCCCTAAAATCACGTTTTCTACTCGGATAGCTAACGAAAATGAAAAATAAACACTATGAAGTACCCAGAATGCCCCTAGATCAGAAAAGGGCAAGAGGATTAAAAAGCTGCTATATGCATAACAGAAAGCTGAACTTTACGATCGATTTCCGGCACCAAGACGACCTTTTCTGGAAAAACATGAAAAAGAAACCCCCCCTAAAATCACGTTTTCTAAGCGACCATGTTGAAAGAAGAAAATAAAACTGAGGTAAAAGGTCCATAATGCCCCTAGATCAGAATATGCAAAAAAAATGCGAAATGAATTCACAAGAGGCTCAAAACATAAACGATGAGGTTTTGCCCGGAAACGACTATGCACGCAAACGTAACTTACCTATTTAGACGCGCTACAATGGTCCATGGCTTAAAAATATAGCCGATACAAAATCCGACCCCCCAACGGGCAAAAAGGCAAAAATGGACTTGGAATGGAAAACATGGAATCCAAAAATGCAAAACGGGATCAAATGACCGTTTGGCCCTTGGCCACGCTTCATACAAGATTAATAAGACCCTATAAAAGAATTAAAATGGAATTCCCACATCCCATGCAACCGTGGTGAAGCAATGACTTGCGATTTTTCAAGTTTTTCATAACATTTCATGAAGTTAAAAAGTTGCATAGAATACAATATACATGTCATTGGCCTCCGGCCTCATCTCATACATATCAAATACATTGAAAGGAGTGTACTTAAGTACACATTACATACATGGAATCAAACATATATATTTTGACATATAAGTCTACAAAATGACATTTCATGCTAACATTTGCATGAAATGGAAACTTGAAAGCTACTCGACATCCAAGGAATGCTAGGCATCACGAACCAAGTCTTCATACCTGAAATATGCCCCAGTATCGTAGGGGTGAGTAACATAAAGCTACTCGTAGGAGATGAGCATGCATCGACCTAGCATTTTACAAATTTATCACCTTAAGGTGAAACATATTAAAGGGGCTCATGCCACCTAACGTCTATGTCCAAGTGAAACTCGGGGAGCATCCTAAGCTACCTTAGAGTCTAAGCAACGAAAATCATGATATACATACGTGTATGAAACGAATCATGGTTGGGATAATCTAAAGAACATGACAAGAAGAATGCTTGAGCATATATTAACATGAATTGCATTTTCAATACAATTGAACTAGGTCTAGAGTAATCCATACAATATAACAAAAGCATATTTGAATACAAGTTAACAAAAATCACGTTATCCATGCAATTCAACAACAAAAGAGCATGTTATACAATGCAACAAGGTTTAAGTTCTCAAAGCCATCAACTTAGAATTTAAAGCACAAAATAACAGTAGTGGTTCATGCTACCTAACGTCTATGTTATAAATGAATCAATAGGATCAATCCTAAGCTTTATTAGAACGTCAAAACACGATTTTCAATATCGATGCAATTTAACCAACATTGGAACTTCCAATACAACGCATAAAGCACAATTTCGCAAAGTTAACATCCTGTAACTTAAAATGGAACGACAAATAAGAAACAACAAGTTACAACATCATCTAGTTAACAACTTGAAAATGAAATGCGAAATCAAACAAAGTGGATACTCGGACGTCACGCCGAATCAGACCGACAACATAGTTACTTTAGGGTTACTTGCCCATGGGTAACCTCCCTATGTGCGCACTAGACTATATATAGAGGGACTATCCCCCGTACTAGAACCACGTCCTAGCCATAGTCAAACAACGACATCCCCAAGTTTCCAAAATCAACAAGTTGTGCAACAACACATATATCAACATGAATATGCAAAATAATCAACTATCTACCAAGTACAACCAAATTTGGAAACCTATACAATCCATGCTCTAAGTCCACAACTAATATGATGTGATGAATGTGGAATCTTCAGTGTGCGATTCGTTACACGCTATGCATGAATGATGTTAAATACGAAGTGTGCAAATCATTACACAAGGCAATAATATATTCAATAAGGAAAACATATTCTCATGAATACAAATATAGCAACTATGTTATCCAATGTTCAAAACATAACCAAATGAATATACAACAAGTCTAAGTCCATGATTTGAATATAGAAACCACTTCTAAAACACAACTAGATCATGGAGCAAATTGATTGAATTTAAATAGATAAACACAATTAAATTCTCTAGATTTCCGATTCAATTTCAATTAACCTCAATTTAATACATGTTAAAAGGCATGGCAAGGTCATCACCTATATTCATTCTAAAACTCAATTAGGTTGTTAGAACAACAAAGTAGAACTTTAATTAAATCATGTTAATTTAAATCCCAAGGTTCTAAAACAACTTCTAATAGTCCCAAATTAATACATACTAGTAAACAAGTCATGGCCAATACAAATATCAAGTTAAAACCTTAATTAAGCTAATGGGACCATGAAATAGATTTTAATTAATTCTTTTAATTAAAATCTCTAGATTTTTCAAACTTAACCATATGCTCTCAATTTAACATATCTTAGAGAACATGCCAAGGACTAATATAATATCACATTTCAAGCTTATTTCATGCAAGTTACACCTATGTAAATTAAACTTTCACTAAAGTTAAATATAAAATAAAGGTTGCAATTCTCATGCAATTAATCCCAATTTAATACATGTGAACAACCACACTAAAACTTAATTTTCTAGCATGCCATAATTCAATTCCAAGTTGTATATCACCATGAGGATTAAATCTTAAACAAGGAAATTAATTAAATGAAAGGTTTCAAAACCTCACCGAATATTCTAAATCAAATATATGTGAAGCTATATGGCATGTAGATCAAGAATATCAAGTCGGAATTCGAATGAAGTGAATAGTGCACTCGGGGCAAATTAATTAATCAAATTAATTAATAATTACTAATTTTCAAAACACCTCAAATTACTTTCAAATTCAACTATGTTGAAGAGCATGCTAAGGCCTAATGTAATATGCTAACACATATTAATTTCAAGCTAGTTAAGGCCATGTGAATTAATCTTTCACCTAAGATAAATATTAAATAAAATCTTTAATACTTATTCAAATGTTCCAATTTTAATACACGACAATGAGCATATCAAGGGGTAATATAAAATTATGCTACATATTTAAACCAAGTCATGAGCAACCGAAAAAATTAGATCCCGTACAAGAAAAATAAATAATAAAATCTCTAGATTTTATATTTAATCATGTAAACAAGTAGTATAAGCATCACAAGCATGCTATATAACAAGAATTTAAACCTAGAACATCTCCTACCTCAATTTGAGATGAAAATCTCAAATGCCATCAAAATGGAACGGCTCCGAATCTGACGAAACTACTAGGTTTTGTCGGGGACAACGCCGTGAACATAACCCCCATGAAAGTCCCATCAAAATCGTAACTTGATCTCAAAACCAAACTCAAGAAATGGTCAAAACTGAATTCTAATAAGGGGGAAAGGTAGAGCACGGCGAGGGGAACAACAAACGTTAAGGCCGAAGACTTTCTATCAAGGAAAAGTGAACTAAAAGAGGAGAGAGAAGATGGCAGCACCCCTTGGGCAGCCATGGAAGCTCCAGGTCATGCATGAAGAAGGGAGAAGATGAAAAATGAAATATCTCACCCCCCTTTTATAGAAATCTCAAAAGTGCCCCGAACGGGCCCCGCTAGGTCCGAAAAAGTAAAATTTGAGTAGACACGCTCAAATGGCAAAACTTTGTGAACGAAAAAGATTCAAAATAATAAAATATGAATAATGGAAGAGACAGCATTGAAAACCAAGTCTCGAGCAGAAAGTTATGCCCAAAACAAGTTTGGCAAAAACTAGGGCCAAAAACCCTGAAACTAGAAAACATTGACCAAGAGGAAATTCCAAGAGTACACAACTCGACGAAATGTGAAAATGAATCCCGTACGAGGATCCAGGCTCAAAACAAGACATTTTGCAATAACTTTCATTAATTGCACAATGGCCCCTCCAAAAAGTGAAAATTACACTTATGGCCCAGAATGAAAATATCTTCCAAAAATTTTTTCTTAAAAACCCCTGAAATAAAATATCTTCAAAAGATATTTATGAAAAATACCCCAAGAAATGAAATTAATTCCAAAGATTTATGCATCCATGCCCCTATGGGCACCGGGAGCAACCAGAGTACTTTCTTGCAAAAGTAAAGATACATATTTCATGGAAACCACTTACGATAAGGATATGTGAAGTCAAAAACCAACTCCGAGCTTGAAAAGTGAGGTTGTGCCAAAAACTGACAAACAGAGATAAGACGAAATAGGAAAAAGGACGAAATAGCGCATAGTATCGAAAAACGAAAAATGTGAAAATGACTCGGTCCTCAAAGGAAGTTGTCAATTCACATGAAAGAGTCTCAGAAACCAATTCCGAGCACTCGAGATAACACTAAGCGACACGAAATAGAGCTCAGAAAGGAAAATTAAACGAAAAAAATTCATTCGTAAAATTTCAGGAAAAAAGAAAGGAAGGCAAATGACCAGGTCATTACATATTAAATTATCCAGATCCCTCAAATTGTAATGACCCGGTCATTTTCCTCCCTTTTCTTTTTCTGAAATTTTATAGATAAATTTTTTCCGTTTAATTTTCTTTTCTGAGCTCTGTTTCTCGTCAGTTAATGTCATCTCAAGTGCTCAAAAATGGTTTCTGAGACTCTTTCGTTTGGATTGACAATTTCCTTTAAGGACCAAGTCATTTCCACATTATCATTTTTCGGACACTATTCATTTTGTCCTTTTCCCTATTCTGTCTTTTCCCCATTTGTCACTTTTTGGCATAACCTCACTTTTCATGCTCAGAGTTGGTTTTTGACTTCACGTGCCTTCATTTTAAGTGATTTCCATGAAATACGTATCTTTACTTTTGCAAGAAAGTACTCTGGTTGCTCCCGGTGTCTATAGGGGTATGGATGCACAGTTCTTCAGAATCTTTTTCTTTTCTTGGGGTGTTTTTCATAAATATATTTTGAAGATATTTTATTTCAGGGGTTTTTAAGAAAATAATTTTTAAAGATATTTTCATTTTGGGTCATTAGTGTAGTTTTCACTTTTTGGAGAGGCCATTATGTAATTAACGAAAGTTATTGCAAAATACCTCGTTTTGAGCCTAGATCCTCGTACAGGATTCATTTTCAGATTTCGTTGAGTCGTGTAATCTTAGAAATTCCTTCTGGTCATTTTTCTCCAGTTTCAGGGTTTTTAGACCCGGTTGCCGTCGAACTTGTTCGGGGCATATCTCTCTGTTCAGGACTCTGTTTTCGACACTGTTTCCTCCATTGTTCACATTTTCTTATTATGAATCTTTTTTGTTCACGGAGTTATGCCGTTTGAGAACGTCTGCTCAAATTCCACTTTTCCAGACCTGGCGGGACCCTTTCGGGGCACTTTTAGGGTTTTCCTATAAATAGAAAGTCATAAAGTGAAAAATCACTCTTTCTCTTCTTCTTCCTCTCTTTGGCCGGCAGCCATGGAAGACCATGGGGCTGCCACCTTCTCTCTCTTCTTTTAAGCTCCTTCCTCTTGTTAAAACATCGTAGTGCCTTCGTGTTTAACGCTCGTTTTGACGACGTGCACCTTTACCCCTTATTAGAACCCATTTCTGACCATTTTTTGAGTTTGGGTTTGAAGTTAAGTTGTGATTTTCATGGGGCTTCTTTGGGATTCTTGTTCACCGTGTTGTCCCCGACAAAACCCCGAAGTTTCGTTGGATTCGGAGCGGTTTCATTTCGGTGGGGATTTGAGATTTTCATCTTAAAGTGAGGTAGGGGGTGTTATAATTTACATTCTTGTTATCTTGCATGTTGTTGATGCTTATACAACCTGTATGCTTGCTTTTGTTCAAGATCTGGAATTTTATTTAAATTTGATTTAAATTCTACTTAATTGTATACTTGCTCGTTTTTTCATTTTTGACTTGATATATGGCATGGTCATGACTTAATCCTTGATATATATTAATTTGGGATCATTTGAACACCCTTTGAAATCTAGAGATTTAATTAATTTTAAATTAATTAAATTATACATGATGATATCTTGCTCAGTTTGTGAAATATATGTGATAGTTGCAATCACCATGAAATGAACATTCACATATATTATTTTGAGAATTTTTGGATGACTTTGATTTTTAGAGAAATTAATTAATTTCTACTTAGTATTCTAATGAATTGGACTTGTATTTCATGGGGCTTTTGCCTATTTATCATGTATCATGACTTGTTACAATTTAGCTCCATTAATGTAGTTAATGAACTTGCACCCTTGCATTGGAATGATTCAATTGTTCAAGAGTTGTTAAAAAAATGAATAAATCATTAATTTTATAGTTGTGGTATATTTACATCAATGGATTCCTTGTGTTTTAAATCCTAGTTCGTAGTCTATGTAGATGCATACTTCTTTTTCTTGACATTTCATATGCCATTATAGTTGATGACTTAGGGCATGGCTTGTGTGTTCCAAAATCTTGGTTGTGCATGAAATGTGGTTAATGCATTTCTTGTATCTTGATACTATCTTAACTTGCACAACTTGTTGATTTTGGAACTTGGGATATTAATCAAGAATTGAAATGGCTAGGACTTGGTGCACTAGGGGAGGGTACCCATGGGTTAGTAGCCCTAAAGTGATCCCAAGAGTACGGTTTAAATCCGGGTGATATCCGAGTTTCTACATTGGTTGATTTCACTCTTTAAATTTCAAGTTGTTATTCCTTGAAGATTTAAACTTGTCGTGTTATGTGAAATGCTCCAATCTTGTTTCATTGCATAGATTTTATGCTTCATCCGTGATTTCATTCCTTAAATTTCAAGTGTTATGTTCCTTGAAGATTTAAGACCATTTAGTGTTATATGGAATGTTCCATCCTTGTTTATTTGCATAGATATCATGCATTGTTCTTGATTTCGTGTATTATCCCTACCGTGTTAATTGGAATGTTTCAATCTTGTTTACTTGCATAGATATTATGCCTTGTTCTTGATTTCATGTATTAAACTTGTCGTGTTAATTGAATTGTTTCAACCTTGTTAAATTTTTTAGTAGTCTTGTTTCATGTTACATTATGCTATCATGACTTTGGAATGATCCTATACATGTAACTTGACTTAGATTCTAGGTGGCATGGACCACATATAATGATTTATATTAATATGCAAAATCTATAAACCCTTAGATTTCAAGTGATATCTCTTAAAGATATAAGGACCTTGTCATGTATATGGAGTGTTTCCTACCTTGTTTAATTGCATAGACATTATGCTCACTTCGTGCATTTAGACTTCATTCGGTATACTTGAAACTGTGCTCTTGCTTCTTGTATCTAGATTCCATTTAGCATACTCGTGTCTTGTAAACTTGCCTTATGTGTTTCCAATCTCGTTAGTATACCTATGTTTTGTATACTTACCTTGCATGCTTTCATCTTCGTTTAGTACACTTGTAACCGATATGCTTGTATGTCATGTATCTCATTTCAATCGCATGAGTAGCTTAGGAGGCTCCCTGAGTCTAACCTTTGACATAGACGTTAGGTGGCATCACCCTTTTGAATTGTTTCAAGTCAATATAAAAAACTCTAAAGAAATAAAATCATGCATGCTCATCCTCGATGAGTAAACTTGTTTACTCACCCCGAAGTTACTGGAGGGCTGTTTTAGGTATGAAGACTTGGTTCGTGATGTTCATCATTGCTTGGATGATTGTAGATTTGAAGGTCTTAATTCTTGTAAAGGTTGGCTGGAAATACCACTTATAGCTTTTTATGTCAAAATGTGTATATTTGATTCCATGTATGTAATGTGTATATAAGTACACTTTATGCAATGTATTTGACATGTATGAGATGAGGCCGGAGGCCAATGACATGCATCTTGTATTCTATGTAACTTTTAAACTTCATAAAATATTGTGAAAACCTTAAAAAATCGCAAGTCATTGCATTGCCATGTTTGCACTGGGTGTGGGAATTCTATTTTTATTCTTTCATAGGGTCTCATTAGTCATGTATGAAGTGCGGCCAAGGGCCAAACGGTCATTTGACCCAATTTTATATTTTTGGATTTCATATTTTCCATTTCAAGTTCATTTTCGCCTTTTTGGCCGATGGGGGTTTGGATTTTGCATCGACTACATTTTTAAGCCATGAACCATTGTAGCACGTCCAAATAGGTAATTTATGTTTGCGTGCATGGTCGTTTACAAGAAAAACCTCATCCTTAGTGATTTGAGCCTCCTATGGACTCATTTTGTATTTTCTTTGCATATTCTGATCTAGGGGCATTCTAGACTTTGCAAAGTGGTTCTATTTTCTTCTTTCAACATGGTCACTTAGAAAACTTGATTTTAGAGGGAGTTTCTTTTTCTTGTTTTTCCAGAAAATGTCGTCTTGGTGTTGGAAATCCATCGCAAAGTTCAGCTTTCTGTTTTTCATTTAGCAGCTTTTTGGACCTTTATGACCTGATTTCATTGAGGGGCATTTTGGGCATTTTACAATGAGTTTTTTTCGATTCCATACATGAAGTCATATAGAAAACTCAATTTTGAGGGGGGTTTCTTCTTTGTGTTTTCCCATAAAATGTCATCTAGGGCCTTAAAAACCCATTTTTCTTTCTGGAAAAACCCCTGCTGCCAGGTTTTTGCTGAGTTTTAGTTCAAGTGTGCGAACAGTAACCTCTTCATAACCGGTTAGATGACTTAGGGTAGTGTTGTGGTCATGAATTTTTGCCTCCTAACCGGTTAGGAAGGTCTCGTAACTGGATAGATGTTCTTGGGTTGGCACCTTTTGACCGTTTTGCCCCTTCTTCTTCCGTTAGCCATATCTCTCTCGTTCGGACTCCAAATCAAGTGAAATTTTTTTTGAACTTGATTAATTTTTTCTCGTCTATCCAACAGTGTGCTCAGTTGTACCCAGATATTCATAGATAATTACCAGTTTACCCTTTTAGCCTTAAGTGCTCGTTTTTCTTCGTCTTGCCGTTTGTCCTTCATTCAAACTCTGAATCATGCGATTCTTGAGTCCATCTTGATTGATTTTTCATTGTCTTTCCAATGGTGTGCTCAGTAGCACCCATTTCATGATGGAAATGACTGTTTTGCCCCTAGGTTCATTTTTGTCCCATTTTGAAGTGTTGCTTTCGCATTTGTTTTCTTTGGGTTCCGTGACATCATTGAGGGTCACATTAGTGTCTTAGGGATGTATTGTGTCTCTTGAGACCACCGTTTCATCTTTTGTTTCCGCATTCTGGATCCAGTTCGGGTCATCACAGGACACACTGGGTTGAAAAATCCAGGGTCGTCACACAAATCCTTTTGAAAAATGAACCTACAGTTAAAGATATGGCTTACGATCCATACTCATATCTGTTCCATGATATCCTTCAACTTATATGCAAACCTTTCAAATCCCTATCCCCAAGGTATAATTTCTAATTTTCACAAATATGCATTTATTCATTTTTTTATTTTTTATTTCCAAACATGGTATTGTGCAATGCTCGGGTCTCTTAAGCTCTCTAGATCACTTTTATAATGAGTTTTCAGCCAATGACTCCCAAACCAGATGGTTTTAGGATATTAGGTGTCAAAGCACCCCTAAGGACTTAATTACTCAAGCAAACTAGTCTACACACCCGAACTGACCCTTCAACTTCTTTTTATTATCTTTTCCACTTTTTTGCGTGAATCCTCAATGCTTAATGAGGCAAGAGTTCCAGTTACTCAGTGAAAAAGCTAGTGGCCTAGCGGTATAAGGCCCTTACTTTCCAAAGGGAGGTTAGGGGTTCAAGCCTTAGTAGAGGTATGTGTGTGTGAGTACCAACTAAGAAAAAAAAAATAAAAAGAAAAATAAATGCTCTCTTCATTTTATTGCATACATACCATATTTTATACCTCAGTTCTTAAAATTCTCAAATTCTCCTGCTTATCTCAGTTTAACACAAAATTGAACAAGATATCAAGTTTATACCCCACAAAATGCATGCAAGTGTGAACATGTGCAAAGTGAAGTATTTTAGAGATCAAAACCATAAGACTACAACAATCCTGACAATGTGGACCACAAAATACCAAAAGACACCAATTTTTTTAAAAAATCCCCAAATAACATGAATTCGGCATACAAGCCATTTTAAACCCATTTTAGACTGCCTAAAAACATAATAGCACAAAACAGATCCAAAATCAAACAGTGAGTATCCTCTTGTGCACAACACATCAACAACAAATTTTTTGAAAGGCACTGCCTTACCCCCAAACTTATTGTTCACATTGTCTTCAATGTGAGAAAACAAAGCTGAAGTCTGAAAGATATTACTATGGTCCAATAGAAACAACTAAGATATTCAAATATAGCTCAGAATGGCAAAACAGGTAATTCACCCCCAAACTTAGTCCACAGTACCTGGTAAAATTATTAAACTCCACAAAACATATCAGAGTATTAAGTATAGAGAGTAGAAAAGATATATATATATATATATATATATATATATATATATATATATATATATATCATTAGACATAAGTAAACATTACATCTATAATACGACAAGGGCAAAATAGGCAAAACAAGCATTTATATATATCGAGAATATCAGTACAATACTTTGTAGAAGACCTAGGGTAGAGTACAACAAACAGAAACAAAATACAACAAAAAGTCCACCATAGGTCAAGAGAATGCCTATACAAAAATCTAAACCAAAAAGTGCCCTAGGTAGCTCTATCAGGCATCCGACTAAGCAGTAGTAGATGTTGATGCCTCCTAAGGAAAACGTCAAAGAATCTCGTCCAATGCCCTTTGTTGTGCTGCCAACATGCTCTGTGTGATAGTATGGTACTGGGCATGCTTGGCACGGGACTTAGCAAGCTTTGTCCTCAACTGTGCCACCTCAGTACGTAGATCTAAAAACTCAGCCTCAGTGACTCCAACAAGCACCTCAGTAGCCTGGGGCTGGTCATCTACCTCAATGGCATCATCTAACTCTGAACCATCATCTCCATCATTCGAATCTCTCTCCTCTACTTCCCCAGCAACCTTGACATGAGGGCCCTCTTAGACATACTCCTCTCCTCTAGCCTCGACAGCTACTCACCGTCGCTCATCCTTAATCTCATTATCTAAGCCCCACTCATCTATCCATACTGGAGGTATATAAGACTAGATATTGCTCCACTCTTGGGAGTGGAACTCTGGGCAAGCAATGACATAAGTCTCGTTCTGTGGGAACAAGAAATGCTGTATTATAAGTAGGCGGGTTACTAGGTGAGGAAGTAATAATGCATGCTTAGGGGTCCTGCCAGATGGCCCCATCTCCTTCTACAACTTCTTCATCTGACCGAAGATAACTATAGGTAGAGAAACCCAGTAGTCAAAATGAAAAGTTTATAAAGCCTCAAAAAAGTCATTGCGCCGCTCAATCTTATGTCCAATAGGGCGTACATTGGCTTGTAGAACTGTGTCTACAAATTAAAATCTCTTCGGAAGCTGAGACTTCTAAGTAGAGTGAATGGTGCTAGCAAATCTCCCCTGAGACATGACAAGGTCGCTCGCTTATGCTAAAATTGTGTGAGTGTGGTTCAAGAAGAGCCTTTTTGGTCAAATTTAAATTTATAGAAACCACCACTACTACTACTACTACTACTAACGTAGCAATAGTGAGTAGGGATCGTTCCAAGGGATTTGTAGGGTACTACGGAATCAAATTTGGGTTAGTAGGTCGAATGATCAAAAAATAGGTTTGGTTGGTTGAATTAAGCTAATGATTCAATTAAAAACATGCAAATTAAAAACAATCTAAAGATTAAGGTATAGAGAATCAGAGAGAAGTCTTGGGGTATAGAGTTCACCACTAAGCTTCACTTCACTAAATATTTGACATTTGTTAATTTAGGGGAATTCCATGTTGTAAAATAAGTGTGTGTGTGTGTGTATGTGTGTGTGTGTTATTAATTGAAATACTAAGCATGGATGACAAAATAAGCATAAATTGTCTAATCAAACTGGTGAGTAGCACAACCTATCAAATTAAATCATTAACATTCAATAAACCCATAATTAATACACACATAAAAATCTAGAGAAATGTTCTACTTGCACTCATAAGTATAGAACATCAAACAACAAGAATGGATTGTTTACCTATCTAAGAATTTAAAGCAACTACACTGCACTTATACTAATGACAAGGAAATTAAACTAACTAAGCTAAGGAGGTAGCACAATCCATTAAGAAATAAACATAATCCCTGAAACAAACCACAAGAGTAGTCAATTAAGCACTATGCCTCGACCATCACTAGATTTATAATTCCAACACACATAGACATGCATTAACCTCATAAAATCTATTGTAAGCACATAACCATTCATTTTAACATACATAGACATATGAATATAAATAAAAGATCAATTGGAAGAATTAATCCATACAAACCATGTAGAAACTCAAGTTTTATATATAATCATGGTTAAAACATTATTTACAACATAAATCCCAAAAACTACAAAATACTAAGTTTAAAAAGCAAGCCTTGGGGTTATCTCTAGCCCCAAGAGAAGGATCTAGCCATTCATGGTTGTTGTCATCTAACCCTCAAGGGCTTTCTTCAATGTAGGCATCATCTTCTTCCTAATCTAGAGAGAGAAAATTATCTAATTCTATAACAAAAGATGGAATAGCTAGTGGAGGAATTCCCTAGAACCCTATATAATTGGTTCAATTTCATTTAAATACAAGCCTCTTTGAGTAGGTAACAAGACAGAAAATAGGCCTTTGATTGGTGCAATCTCGCAGCTATAAAAGTTGGTGGAGTTTGGGCGCGCTTGGGAATTAAGAAGCTTATTGCCAGCAATAGTTTTGATTGATCGAAGCTTACATGGCAAAGATATTTTTGACAATTGGCGACCTTATCCAGTGAGCTGGAACCGCCTTCATTTTGATCGATCGTAGATCCTTTTGATCAATCAAGAGTGTCGTCGATCGATCGAAGGTTGACAAGTGCAGTTTTTTTTACTTTTTCTGGATTTCCTTCTTAACTCTAAAAGGAGCTAATAGGCTCTTTTTAGCCTGTTTGAACCTTATTAACCTGAAATAGATAAAACAAAAATTAGAACTAAAATGGGAAAGTAAGATAGATAAATGGACTAAAATATCCCAACTTAAGTGCTAAAATGCATCACATTTGAGCACTTATTGCACCCCCAAACTTAGATATTGCTAGTCCCTAGCAATGAATTACAAAGAAAAGAAAGAAATAAACAAATATACAACTATAAACTAGAAAGCAATAAAATGATAACGCTACTTTCATGGGAAACACGATTGCATTTAGCGTATACAACAAGCCTTTTAAACCCCTAGTGGACGAGTGAAGTATCGTGAGGGTTTCTAGAAATGATTCCACAAACATTAAGCTCTTTCTTACTAAAGAGGCACCAACATACAAAACAAGTATCGAGAGAAAACTACCTCAAGTATGCAATTTTTTAACCATCTCTAAGAAACTCTCCAAAATTTCAATAACATGCAAGCAAATATGGTTCCCCACACATCAAGAGAATCATTATGTGAATCAAAACAACTCTAGAAATCTTTTTAAGTGAACCAGCATAAAATATGTTGTTATCTTAGCCAACTAATGAAATGGTCACAACCGGCCTATAACTAGCACAAAAATCTAGTACCAATCATCAAGACAAAGAGTGAACCTTTTATTAAAATTTTATTTAACTAGGTGCACTTATTCTTTTCACTCGATTTTTTTTTTAATTTTTAATTTTTTAAGGATCAAAGACGGAAGCATGGTGCAATGTAGTGATCTCTTAAGCTTTTTAGAAGATTCATGAGGTGAACGTTAGGTCAATGACTCCCAAACTGGATGGCTTTAGGGCATTAGGTATAGAGAAACCCCTAAGGACTTATAAGCTTAAATCAACTAGGTTACAGATCAAAACAACCTCCATTTAATTATTTTCTACTCCTCATCTTTGGTAAGAAGTTCTCACTCCTTTTTTTTGTTTTTTTTTTTTTTTTTTAACCTAAAGTTTGGGCCCTCCACTTTTTGGCGTGAGAAATTCAATACTTGATGAGGCTAGAATCCTGGCTACTTCGTGAAAATGGTATGTTATCTACCTTTGTCAAGAATAAAAGTTTTTAAAGCTTTACTAACTAAATTGGGATATAACCAAATCAATAATCAACAAAGCATGTACCCCATAAATGAATGTTAGTGTCTGCCTGTGCTCGTGTAGAACTCTAGAGTGAATCTCAAAACAATCACAAAATCAAGATGATCTGGACCACAAATGTAAGCAAGATATCAATTTGTCAAAAAATTTACTCCTAAATGGCATCCATAAGGCATACAAGGAGTATTAAACTCTCAAGTCAAGCAATTTTTAAATTTTAAGTATCATGGCCCTTAGAAGATCAAAATCATAGCTACACTCTCAAATTATACCACATGCATAGAAAATAAGTGCGACATGCCAAAATATGCTAACACATCCCCAAACTTAATCTGTGCATTGTCCGCAATGTACAAAAAATGGCAACAGATAATGGAAAGAGTATACCAAATGGGTGTAGCAAATAGGACCCGACAATAGAAACTTAGCATTGGAAGGCGCAACCCTAAACTTAGATTCCAAAAACCTGTTTGAATCGCTACACTTAGCAAACACATATCAAATATCATCATGAGAAATGAGGTTAAGGTATGCATTGTAAGGCAATATAACACAAAATAAATGAGCGGTAAGCGATTAAGCGCAAAAGGGCACAATGTTGAAATTTTTTTATGTTTTTTATTTTATGAAAACATGGAAAGATAAAATGCAAGAAGTAAAATGCAAAGATATATGAACAAAATGTTGAAAAGTTATGTTTTGTTTTATTTTTTTGTTATATATATATATTTAGACTTCGATCAATCAAAATTTCCTGCAATCGATCAAGATGATCCACGATCAATCGAAAAGCTTGAAAACTGATGGCCTGAGATCAAATATTTATGACGTTGTTGCCGATCGATCGAAATTAATCAGGAACATGTTTGATCGATCGAAAGGAATTTCGATCGATCAAAAAGTCTGGGCAAAATGACGATTCTTTGAAATTTGACATCTTCGTGGACATTCTTCCAAGGTAGCATTCCCAAAAGCATAAAATGCCTGGAATTTTTTAATGAAGTACCTTTGGACTTAATTAAACACCGTAAGAATGAAAAATAAAAGAGAGAGAATAGAGGAATATAGTTTGGAAACTTTATCAGAACTAGATTTAATGTCTCTAGATGACAGTCAAATGATCTCAATCATCAAGATAGACGGGATCCACCAGGAGGGCGGCTTCCATATCTCTTTGAAAAACTTGCCATTCAATGTAGGGTTTCAATCTTTGACCATTTACTTTGAACGTGTTTCCATCTTTTAAGCTCTTGATCTCAACTGCCCCATGAGGCGCAACGAAAATGGTTTTATATGGGCCTTCCCATTTAGTACGCAACTTTTCGGGAAAAAGTTTGAGCCTAGAATTGAAGAGCTATGCTTTGTGTCCGGGCTTAAAGGATTTTTTCACAATGTGTTTATCATGGAAAGCTTTGGTCATTTCTTTATAAAGTTTGGCATTGTCATAGGCATTATGTCTCAACTCCTCCAACTCATTCAATTGAAGTAAAAGGTTCTCACTGACTTTATCAAGGTCAAGGTGGAGCTTTTTAATTTCCCACATAGCTTTATATTCTAATTCAACCGAAAGATGGCAAGGCTTCCTATAAACAAGTCTATAAGGAGACATGCCAATGAATGTCTTATATGCCGTCTGGTAAGCCCAAAAAGCATCATTCATTTTCCTTAAGCAATCCTTCCGGGTTATGTTCATCGTCTTTTCAAGAATTTGCTTTATTTCCCGATTTAAAACTTCAATTTGCCCACTTGTTTGAGGGTGAAAGGCTGTGGCAACCTTATGAGTGACGGAGTATTTCAAGAATAGTGTCTTCAAGAATTGACTGCAAAAATGCTTTCCTCCATCACTAATAATTGCTCTTGGTATACCAAAACGAGTAAAGATGTTTGATTTAATGAATTGAACTACCACGAAGTGGTCGTTTGTTTTGGTAGCGTAAGTCTCTACTCACTTGGAAGTATAATTAACGGCAAAGAGAATATATTGATAGCCATAGGACATAGGAAAAGGGCCCATGAAATCAATGCCCCAAATATCAAAGATTTCCACAACAAGAATATTAGTTAAGGGCATCATGTTTCTCTTTGACATTGATCCCATCTTTTGACATTGCTCACACACCTCGTAAAAGTTATAGGCATCTCTATGGATGGTGGGCCAAAATAGCCCACTTTGAAGAACCTTCAAGGCGGTCTTCTTGGCACTAAAATGTCTACCACATGCAAGTGTATGGCAAATACAAGAACACTAGGAACTTCGCTCTCCGGAACACATCTCCTCACTATTTGGTCCAGGCAATATCTAAACAAAATGGGATCTTCCTAATAGTATTTCTGGATGTTAGCAAAGAAACGGTCCTTTTCTTACCTTGACCAATTGGTTGGAAGTTTGCCAATTGCAAGGTAGTTCACAATGTAGGCGAACCTGTTTGACCTAAAAAAGTGGTTGGTTCCGATGGAACTAGATGGGCGTGCCAAGAACTACAGTAGTTTCGAAGAGAGATCCAAATAATATTCTAGATGGAAGATTGCAAGACTAGGCGATTTTGAAGAGGTTTGGAATGAACACCTCTGGGTTATTTTTCCCTTTGAACAAGGACTTCGGGATAGTTAACTAGATAGGAAGGAACAAACTACTTGAGAAAGTATTTGAATTGATTGTAAAATTATCTACTGAAAAGTAAAGTGCAGGACTATGACTAATCATATTGAAAGTGCATTGCAATGAAAAGTAATATTGTATTAAAATGCTGTGTTTGGCGTTAAGCAAGCTTTCTAAGTTACAATATCATACCCTATTTATAGAATTTAGTAAGTTGCATGTAACCATTTGCTTCGTAGGCTGCCATGTGTCCATAACCTTGTATGTAACCACTTGTAACCGCTTACTTCCTTGGCTGCCATGTGTCCCAAGACTTTCCACTGGAACGTCGTAATACCTTTCCATTGCATGTAACCTTTTGTAACCACTCACTTCCTAGACTGCTGTGTGTCCCATGATTTTGTATGTAACTACTCACTTCCTTAGCTGCTAAGTGTCCCAAGACTTTCCACTAGAACGTCGTTGTACCTTTCTATTAGAATCGACCAGCTTCCGAGGTTGCCATGTGTCCCATAACTTTGCATGTAACCGCTTGCTTCCTTGGCTGCTATGTGTCCTAAGAATTTCAACTGGAACATTGTAGTACCTTTCCATTGGAATTAACCAAAGCAATCTTCCTCTTGAAAGTGAAAAAATAGGGTGTAAACATTGCCCCCCAAATTTGATGTGCCTAATATTCTTTGAAGAATTGTAAGGCATATCAAATTTTAGATGTGAGTGAGAATTTGCCATATGATATTCCTATTGTTAAGAAATTGAACAACTAAAACTTTTCAGCCAAAATGTACCATTGGGCTAAAAACTTTAAACAACTTATTTAACTAAGACGAAGATTTGAAGCCTCACGTCCAATTTCGTTACTCCCCGGGGTCTGGAGGTTTATGAGGAGGACAAATTTGTACATTTTCAGGCCAAATACATAGTTGATTGGCCAAGTTTTGCCCCCCAAAAATCACAAGACGTGAATTTGGGACAAATAAAGTACTATCATTTTTTTCCGAAATTAGAACAAAAATACTATGACCTTTATATTCTTCTTCATGTGGAAGAATATACAACGATTGAGAAGCTTGTGTCGTATCTGAAGGAAAATCAAACTGTGGAAAATCTTCTTCAAATGGAAGAAGTGGTAACGGCTTCCTATGGAAAGGTTTGTCAACCTTCCTCATGGCCAAGCCACAATCTTGCTGGGAGAAGTCAGCAAGTTGGCTTGTATTTTTTAGCCAACCTTTGGGTAGGTTGGCCATTGGATGCCCCCCAAACACCACTGGAATTGGGTTTGGGTTTGGGTTTGCCAAAGGAATACTCCTCCGGTGGATTAGATTTACTCCTTGATCAAGAGGTTTCCTTAGAGGTCGTTGTGTTTCGAATGCCATTGGAAAAGCCATAAGTGGCCTTGGTGGTGTGTTTAAAGGTTGCTGAATGTTCAAAAATGGAATATTCTATTGGACCTGAGATTGAAGTTGCTGGATTGCTGCTGGTGGAGGGTTCTGTATCTCAGTTGGAAACTTCACCTGCTATGGAAGTGGTTGAGCTACTGTTGGTGGAAGGTTCTGCACTTAAGATTTCACTTGAAATGGAACTTAAACTAGTGGTGGAATCGACTTCACTGCTGGTGGAATCGACTTCACTCTTGCTGAAGGGTTCTACACCTTAAGTGGAACTTGCATTTGCGATGGAAGTGGTGGTGGAATCGACTTCATTATTGCTGAAGGGTTCTGCACCTTAGGTGGAACCTACATCTGTGATGGAAGTGGTGGCAGAATCGAATTCACTACTGGTGGAATCGACTTCACTGCTAGTGGAATCAACACCACAGGTGGTGGTGGTAGTTGCTGAACTCGTGGAAGGGTTTGTACTTGATATTTGGAGCCACTTCCTTCTACCAAGTAAGGTTTCCAAAATTGCTCTCGTAAATCTCTTTCAGGGCGTAATTGTTTATAGAAGTTATCCCATTCATCCATGCTTGTCTGAAATGCATTAAACATTAGTTAAATTTCTAGAACATCACGTGAACTTCCATTAAAAAGTTCAATAGCATGTTTCCTTGCAATTTCAGCAAGATCTTGAACAGATTTGCTGTATCTTTTTCCTCCCGTAATGGAAACACTCCATTCAGAATGTCCTGTCGGGCGTGCCACTATATTTGGCCTATAAAAGTGATCAGATCTAATGGAATTGAATGGGCATTCCAGGAACTGCAATAGTTTCGAAGAGAGATCTAAACAATATTCCAGAAGGAAGATTGTGAGATCAGGTGATTATGAAGAGGTTTGGAATGAACACCTCTGGGTTCTTTTTGCCTTTGAATAAGGACTTTGGGATAGTTAACTTGCTAGGAAGGAACAAACTACTTGAGAAAGTAATTGAATTTACTGTAAAATTATCTACTGAAAAGTAAAGTGCAGGACTAAGACTAATCATATTGAAAATGCATTGCAATGAAAAGTAATTATATTGAAATGCCGTGTTTAGCGTTGAGCAAGCTTTCTAAGTTACAATATCATGCCTTATTTATAGAATTTAATAATGGTAGCTTGCATGTAACCGCTTGCTTCCTAGGTTGCCATGTGTCCCATGACTTTGTATGTAACCACTTGTAACTACTGACTTCCTTTGCTACCATGTGTTCCAAGACTTTTCACTGGAATGTTGTAGTACCTTTCCATTGGAATCAACTCACTTCCTAGGCTGCTATGTGTCCCATGACTTTGTATGCAACCGCGTGTAACCACTCGCTTCCTAGGCTGCCATGTGTCCCATGACTTTGCATGTAACCACTTGGAACTACTCGCTTCTTAGGCTGCCATGTGTCTCATGACTTTGCATGTAACCACTTGTAACTGCTCACTTCCTTAGCTGCCAAGTGTCCCAAGACTTTCCATTGGAATGTCGTAGTGTCTTTCCATTGGAATGACTAGCTTCCTAGGTTGCCATGCGTCTCATGACTTTGCATGTAACCTCTTGCTTCCTTAGCTGCCATGTGTCCCAAGACTTTCCACTGGAACATCGTAATACCTTTCCATTGGAATTTACTAGAGAAATCTTCCTCTGGAAAGTGAAAAAATAGGGTTTAAACAAAACCAAGGCAATTTTCCATTAGAAACATAGAAGAGTTGCTCATCCAGAAATGAATCATAAATTAGAGGACTTGGAGAAGATTCAACCATTAGTCTTGAAAGATGGTTGGCAATGAATTTTTCAGAGCCTTTCTTGTCTTTGATTTCAAAATCAAATTCTTGGAGAAGTAAAATCCATCTTATTTGGCAAGGTTTGGTTTCTTTTTTAGTTAAGAGATGCCTAAGAACAGCATGATCGGAAAACACAATGACCTTTGACCTAAGAGATATGGCCTAAATTTGTCAAGGGCATACACTATGGCGAGTAATTCCTTTCCAGTAGTGGAGTAATTCAATTAGGCTCCCGAGAAAGTCTTACTTGCATAGTATATGGTGCATAGATGTTTTCCTACCCTTTGTGTAATGTTTATTATTTATATATATATATATGTGTGGTGGAAAAGAAATTTAGAAAGTCAAAATGTAGGGGGGACCCACCATTTGTGCACTTAAGGGAATGAGACCACATTTTTGGTCTCATTTTTCTCTCCCTGGTTAGCTCTCTCTTACACCTATTTCCTTGCATTTTTCTTTTCTTTTCTCAATCAAACTTCAAACTTCAACTAATCTCTAACCACTTGGAATTTTTGGGTGTTGTTTGCGGCAAATTGAAGAGCTCGGCGAGATCTTTAAGTCTATGTAAGCAATTTTAGCTTTTGGCCTCACCTAGGATTTCAAACTTTTGAACCCATTTGGGGGTTTTTCTACAAACTGAGGTAGGGGTGCTCTAATCCATAATTTCATGGATTTCTTGTGAATTTTTCCTTTAATTTTACCCTAAGCATGCTTAATTTTAATTATCTTGATGATGATTGTTGTGGTTGTTGGTATTTAAGGTGATAAAGGCATGTTATGCGTTAAGTGAGCTTATGAATATGATTAAATTCTTGTGGTGAAGAAACATGCTTAGTGTTGATGTATTATATGCCCTATGATTTTAAATTGCTATGAAAAGTGATGTTGCATTTATGAAAATAAATGATTTTATTTTATACCTTATGTAATTAAGTTGTTGGATTTGCGAATTGAAAGTATGTAAAATGCCATGATTTAGAAATATGAGAATGTGATATTGTGTGAAAATTCATGTTTTAAACATGCCTAAATGATGTGGATGATATGTACGAAATTTTTATATTGTCATAGCATTGAAGGAATCGCATAATTCATGCATTGCCATTGGAAAAGTAAAGGGAAATTTTTTTTTTTAAAAACAAATGAAATTATTTTTTGAGAAAAGTATTTGAAAAGTGTTTGTGAAAACCGGATGCCTAGAAGGCGCCTAGTGGTCCGTGGTGTTAGTGTAGTCTAGAGGGGACTAGAGATTGAGCTAACTAGGCCAGATGCGACGCCCTGGAGGTGCGTTATGGTCATGGATAATTAGCCAATCCTCCCTTCGTGATGCCTTGGAGGTGCCTTGGGTCGGATTGCACTAATGGTTTGGAAGTTGAAACGGTAATGTTTCGAAAAATGGGGAGTGACATGGGCATGGCATTTCACTTCATTGGCATACATGGTATAATTATGACTTGAAAGGCAATTGTGGTTATATTTGACGTTGTGGTTATGGATTATATCCCCGGTATAGTATGATCTCGTTCTCTTGATTTTTATTCTATACGTGGATTCACGAGGTCGTAAGAGGTATGTCTTAGGCACCTCATACTGAGTTTTATGCTCATCCCATTATTTTAATATTTTCAGGTTTGGGAAAAGAATGGGTGGGCGACAACGCATCATAAATTAAGACTGGACTAGAACTTTTATTTTGTTGTCTTTTGTATAGAAACATGATTATGTATCTTTTATAAAAATTAAGTGTAACTTAGATAGTGTTGTTATGGTATAATTTGTGTAAATAAATAAATTTCATGGATTGTAACTTAATTAAAGTGATTCCTTATTTGGATGAGATGGAGGAACGGGACATTTTATATATATGTGTTGATTTTGGGGATGTTGTATATTATTACATTGTGCGTTGGGACATGATAGATTAGTTTTGAGCCCAGTGAGGCCATTGCATTTTTTTTTAATAATATTTCAACAGGCTGTAGAGGGACTTTTTCTGCTAAGGTCATGTCGAAATTTTATTTATTTTATTAGTATTATTATTATTATTATTATCATTATTATTATATTTTTGGTTTCATTTTGGGTCGTTACAAATTTGGTATCAGAGCAATGGTTCAAAAACCGTTAGGACGACGGATAGAGGCCTACCTAGGGTTATGTGGAAGGGGGATTGAATTGTTTATGTGCTTATGTGTTAAAGTATTTGTTATTTGAAAAGTCTGCTTATTTGATTAAGTGCTAATGTGTTTACGGTTTAAAAAAAAAAAAAGCCCATGCTTATTTGCTTAGTGTTCACATGCTTATGTGTTTAATTGCTAAAATGTGTTATATGGCCATGACGATGAAATGTATAAGTAGTTAAAAATATATTAATTATGATACGATGATAAGTGTGATTTAGGTGGTAATGGCAAATGGTAGGCACGGTGTGTGCAGCTTTATTTTAAATGATAATGTGGCAGGTAGTGAGCACAGTAGGTGCAAGCATGTTTCGTATGGTATTGTGATGATTATTTAAGCACGGTTTATGTAAGTATTTTTTTTTTTTTAAAGGAAAGACGGGGTATTTAAATTTTAAATAAAGGGACACGATTGTATTATGGTATGGGGTACGGTAGAGTACTTGTTAAGGCATGGATGGTTGTGTGAGTTTTGACCTGAGTAGGCGAGGAGCTCGGTTGCTTTAGGGTTATTTGGGGTGCCGGTTCTTATCGAACGAATGGCGTGGACTTCTTGATCATGGATTGAGCTATTTGGTGTGCAATCATTCTGATCTTCTTGTTGCATTTTGTGCGGTGCTTAGAACACAACTTTAGAGCAGTTTTGTATTTCAAGGCACGATGTCTAAGTGGTATATGAGTTTCATGTGTTAGTGCATGGGTTTTGTGATCGGAAAGGTTAAGTGTATAGAGTGAGGGTTTCGTGGGAGAAATGTATGACCTTAGGAGATTAGTGTTTGTGACTTGGGTCACGGTTTGGTGCAGAGGTTCTTTTTGAACCGATTTGGAGTGGGTGTGGTAGGGATTGCTTAAGTCACGAGTGTAGTTTATAGGTTGTAGACATGCATTTTGGGTATTCTGGTACGGTCCGAGGAAACATGTTGGTTACGACTGTTAAGGGGACTTATTGGGCTCTGTGAAATCTAGGGTGGCGTAGGCATTGACTAAAGTCATGCCAGTACCGGGTGATCGATTATTTGATGTGATTCAGTTTGTGGGCTGTAGGAGTCTGTCTTAGAGACTTGTTAGTCGAGGGTGATTCATATTTCGGGAAGCTATAGGAGCGTATTGCGGGTAATTGACTCTCGGTGAGTTGATTGCATGGCTAGGTGGATGCACGGGGTTATAAGTTGTCACGGTTGTCGAGAGAGTCTCGAGGTAAGGTATAGTGGTCAGTTTTAGTTGGGTAGTAATATGGGGTCATTAAAGTGTTTGGTCGTTTACGGATGAAGTGATAGATGGTAGGTGCTGCGTACCAAATAGAATGTGTTTTAAAATTTGGAAGTTGTGGATTGGGGCTGTATTTCAATTGCTTATGGGGTATCAGGAGATAGTACTGGTTGTTTGAGGATCTAAAAAGATAGTTGATGATTAGAATGACTGGGATGAGGGTGATTCCATAGGTTTAGTTGGTAGCCCCATCTGACTTTTATCTGAGCCAAGGGTGTTATGAGGAATGGTGAAGAGGGGAGGTAATGATGTTGAACCTAGAGTGTGAAGTTTTCTTGTTTAGACACTTAGGTTGCCTTAAAAAGAGTGGTTTGAGTAGCCGGTTAAACGTTGGTGATTGATTGCATTGTAGATGGTTTTGAGGAGATAGTTGAGTGTTGAACATTTTAAGTTTTATACTCATTTTTGTTTTTAGGATTTGTCGGCATGACATTGCCGTATGGAGGTTCTTTTCTAGTGGTAAATAATAGCCGTTGTGGGGGAGTATCGAGAGTGATGCTTATTCTCTTGTTTTGATGGTGTTACCTTAAGGAAGTTTAAGGATGAATCATTTGGTAGTAGCTTGATGGTCTGGTAAGATGAGAGGTTCGAGTTGTCATTCGAGGATGATGGTATGATTGGGTCTCGTCGACTATCAATAATAATTAACCCTTTGCAATAGCACAAATCATTATAAAATAGGGCTACTGGACGGGTAAGTCGAACCATTGGGACTGCTAATTTATGCTAACCAAGGTTTTTAAATCCACTTTTAGTTTGATGAAAGGGGTATAGAGTTTTAATTGGTTTGTCACTTAGAACTAGGGATTAAAGAGTGCATAAAACAATAATTGCAAGGAAATTAGAGGAAAGAAATATAGGTAGGGAGGACTAGGAAAGTGAATCCCCTACCCACCTATAAACTTGCTAGAACTTGATTTACTTGGGGAAACAACATATATATATATACATATATATATATATATATATATATATATATATATGACCATGGAATGCAACAACACAAAATTGCTACATTACCTTCAAGAGATTTATGAAATCGAAAGGCAAGAATAACCTATCAAAGTTTCACATGCTTGAACTACCTAAACTAGGGTGTAGCCTTAGACATGCTCACTAAGCTAGAGATTATCAAGCCCTCAATTAAATGATAAAAGCACATGAAATCAAGATTCAAGATTAATCCATTAAAGGGAGGCCCTGAGTTATGGACTAATAAGTTCTTATAAAATATGCCAATAAAAACACTTCCACAATCTCATTTCCATTGTCACTATGAAAATGAAAGCAATATAATCATAAGAGGAAACAATCTAAGACAAGATAATTAACTCAAAATGATTATTTATAGACATTGAAGTTCATTACAACATGCAAAGTGCTCTAGATCATGGAAAAACCACATATATACATTATTACCCCAAAATTAAACCAAAACTAAGGTATGCTTACAAAGTAGGGCTTCATCACCTCCCTAGAAAGGGAGTTAGTTACCCATGGATGCAAAGGAGGAAGGAGAAGAAGTGGTCTTCACCTCCATTTTCGCACCTATGAGCTCCAAGACACACAAACCCTTAAGCTCATAGTACTTCTCTCTTTAAAACCTTACAAAATATGAGATATATCCTTTACAAAGCCCCCAAACCCTTAATAAATCAACCTTAGCCTCCTAACCACTCCAATTTCGTGGTCCAAAATCCCTATAGGCAGTAGAACCACACAATGGGGTCAAAGGGGATAACTTTCAGCAAATCCATGGAGTGGTTGATTTGCTATCTACAGATCGGCGGGCGCTTGCGGCTCTTGGGTGGGCGCCAGCGATGCACGAACTTTTTGGCTGGTTGGGTGGGCACCCGCAGCTTCTAGGCGAGCGTCCTCGGCAACGGCGTACTTTGATCTTCAAATACTTATCAAAGCATCACTTTTAACTTCCTTTGGGGAACCAACCTGAAAATAGACAAAAACATGCAAATAAAACTAATATATGCTGTATAACCAACTAATGGACTTAACTAATGCAAATAAAGGCGCTTGAATATGCAATATTCAGCGCTTATCACACCCCCAAACTTACATTTTGCTAGTCCTATAGCAAAACCAAAAATAAAACTTTTGACAAAATGACAACATTTGAAATGCTATCAACATGCATTAATCATGGTGCAAGAAATACACACACACACAGCTCACTAGCAACTTGGAACAGACAGACTATTGGAGACGAAATCATTTTACAGACTACCTTGTGTATATAAAGCCTTGATATAGCACACCAGTTAAACACCTTTCAATTCTCATGCATCAACATCATAGTCTATATAAATACTTCAATTGTCATCTCTTTAATAGAAATCAACTCTAACTTCAATGAAAGTGAACCAGACTCCCAATATGTGGCTTTTATCTTCTTTTTCCAATTTCAAAACACCAGCTTTAAATCATTGAATTTTCCTTTTGAATGAGGTCTCTAAGGCATGAATTTATTCAAAAAATAACTTTTTTTGGTCTCTTCTTCTTCTTCTTCTTCTTTTATTTTTATTTATTTATTTATGATACATATTATGGTCGTACAATGCCGAAATCCCTTTAGCTTTCTAACCGACCCATGTAGCAAGTGTTAGGACAGCAACTCCCAAATCGGATGGCTTTAGGGTGCTAAGTGTAAAGACACTCCAAGGGCTTAATAACTCGAGTTGGCAAGGCTACAAACTCCAACAAACCATATTTATTTATTTTTGTTTCGTGAATTACTATACAATGCCTAAATCCCTTAAACTTTCTAACTAACCCATGTAGCAAGTGTTACGCCAGTAACTCCTTAACCAGATGGCTTTAGGGTGCTAAGTGTAAAGACACTCCAAGGGCTTAATAACTCGAGTTAGCAAGGATACGAACTTAAACTAGTCATTATCCTTATTCAAATTTTTAATTAAATATATATATTTTTTTATTATTATTTTTTTATATGCCAAAGATATCCATTCATTAGGGTCATCAATTCAAATCACTGAGTCAAGGTCAAGGTCACTCAGGTTGCATGCCTCACAATTGAGTTTTCGGTGTGCATCTGTGCAGTGTGAAGCATAGAAGAGTATGAAATCCAACCAAAATCTAATTGAAGCATTTATACAAATCAATATGAATCAACATGATCGTTTTAGATTTTTTTTTATTTTTTTTTTTAATTTTCAAAACAATCATTTGCCTCTATACACAAAGCATTAAATATATGCTTCAATCTCCAACAAGTTCCAAGATTACTATATCATTGTTTTCCAAAAAAATGATTGTATTACTTTACATGAACAATTAACGCATGCAAACAAAAATGTAATTACCAAAAATGCAATAGTGCACCCCCAAACTTGAATGTCACAGTGTCCTCAATGTGAGAAGACAAAGAATGAAAATGGAATTAAAAAGAGGGTATACAGAACAATAATACCAAGTGGAGGAGGAAATTCAGTGGCAGTGCAAAAATAAGCCACCTCGCGAATCCCAAGAGCGCCCCTAAACTTAATTGCAAAAACCTATCAAAAGACATCTATACACAGTAAGTATCATATAAATGCAAACAAAGATGAATAGAAATAACTGCAATTTTATTTATTTAAAAACTAAATATCCATGCAAAGCAGCAAAATAATTGCAGTTATAAGTTCAAAATAGGAACTGGAAAGTAAATGCCAAACGCTGCCCAAAATAAGTCTAAAAAGTACTACTAGAAAGCGAAATAGATACTAAAAGCATAAAATCACTCCATCATTGGAGTGGAGGATGAGCCACCGGCGCTGCCTAGGTATGGTCAATCAGAGTCCGGAGCATGGCCTGCAGTGCCTACTATCCATCTTGAGTCACCTGAAGCTTCTCCAGAGTCTCCTTACGGAATTCCGTAAGGATGCCCTCGACTCACAGCTGGAGTGTATCAAGACGAGTGCTGAGCGAGTCATAAGTGGCCTCGGGCATAGCATGTGGAGGCAGTGCAAGAGGAGCGGGAACAGCCGGTGCAGGAGCAGCAAGAATAGCTAGAGCTCCCCAATCCAACACATCACCAATGCGTGCCTACCGAGACGTCTTGAGTTGGACAGTATTGGACTTCCACGTCCCAAGGTCAAAATGAAACACATCCGTCAACTTTTCTTCATTGCGGGGTGCTTTGAACCCTTTGTTCTTGAGCAACCTGGTGATCAAGTATGGAAAAGGAAGCGCCCAGGTGGTGGCATTGCTCGTCTGTATCACAAATAGGTCATTATAGACCTTAAGAAGTTGGTTCTAGACAAGCCTGGGGGTAGAAAACCAACATCCTGCCTCCGTGGCATAAAAGGTTATAGAAAAGCCCCTTTATGCTTAGAATGTTTGGGGATGGGCAGTACATTTTTAGCCATGATAGAGTCCACGAACCAGATTCGGTACGGCAGGAATGATTTATTTGTGCTTGTTGTTCGATTGCCGGTAAATTGGTTGTGGCAAATTTCTTCAATCATGTCTGCCAAGCTTAGATTATTCTAAGGCTCAACGTACAGAGGCAGGCCTGCTTCATCCACAGGAGATTCCAATGGACATGCCAAGGCTGTGGCAAGGTCTAGATGTTTGAACTTCAAAGTGACGCCATCAATAGTGGACTTAATGATGTCAGGGTTTTCACATGAATGGAATATGTTCGCGTAAAATAGGCGGACCACATACAGATAGTAAGCACTAGCATGTGTGCTTGAAAAGAGATGTGAGGCCATGCTCCATCAATTCTCGGACCGCCCACGCCGTTTCCGGATTATTTTCGAAGCCATCTTGGATGTTAAATTTGGCCTCGGTGCTGATGGGCCAATCAGCCCAATTTGGCGTGGGAGGTTCATTGGATGGTCCCTCAGATGAGCGAGCACAATTGGAAGAGACTTTGGGTGCCATTTGAGCGAAAAAGTTGGCTTAGGAATTTTGACAAACACCTGGCGTGCACAAAAATTTGGAAGAGAGACAAAAGAGGATTAGAGATATGAAATCCCAATTTTTTTTTTACTTGGAATCAAGAAATACAAGCCCCAAACATAAACAAGACATCTACACAATGATTCCCATCCTCCATTATTCCAAAATTTGAAAGAAGAAGAGTGGTAGAAACTTACCCATGGTGACGGAGAAACCAAAACAATCCCTCTTGCTTGGTGAGGGAAGAGGATGAGATGATGGAGAGTGAGATGGAAGAAGGAAGGATGGGCAGAAGAATGATAGAGATGGGAGAGGAAGAGAGGTTGGAAGTTGTAGGAGGAGGGGTTTGGGTCATAGGTGGAGAGAGAGGGAGGGTTTTAGAATGTTTAGAATGGGCTTTACATGCCCATTTTAAAGGGACAGCGACGGGAGGCAGGAGGCGGGCGCCCGCGGGTCTTGATCTCTCTGCCCGAATGGGCCCGCGGGTCTTGATGCCAGACCACCTTCTTGACTGATCTGCGACCTACGAGGGCTGGGACAGGATCAAAATTTGAAACGCAGGCTTTTACGGATCCTAGATACTGTGTAAGACCCCTGGAATGAGAATCGGCGCTCAATTACCAAAGCGGTATTGTGGATGCCCGAATTTCCCATGATTTTTGGATTAGACGAGAAAATTGCAATAATGACCTCAAAAAAATTCCGAAAATGGTACAGAGACAATAATATGACTAAGAGAACCGTATATGACTTTTGGATTGCAATTCAAGACAATTCCAGAAGAGTTCACATTTTTGTTAAACTTAGCTAATTTCTGGAGAATTCTTGGCCAAGGCAACTTGAAGGAGGGAAGCTTGGAAATTAGAAGAATTGCTTCATAAATCGGGTCCGTCAGTAGGACTTTCTTGACTTTTCGGATTGGGATTATGCCGTCAACATAAGGCTTAAGCCGTTGGCCATTAACCTTAAAGAGAGACCCATTGGTAGGATCATGGAGTTTGATTGCACCATGAGGAAAGACGGTGGTGATGACATATGGACCATCCCACCGTGAATGGAGTTTACCGGGAAAGAGTCTCAATCTAGAATTGAAAAGCTAAACCTTCTGTCTAGGGGCAAAAGACTTGTTGACAATGTGCTTGTCATGAAATGCTTTAGTCTTTGCCTTATAGATTTTGGTGTTTTCATATGCATCATTGCGAATTTCCTTAAGCTCATTGAGCTACAATTTGCAATTAGAATCGGCTTGTTGAAGATCAAAGTTAAACCTTTTTATGGCCCAATAAGCATGGTGCTCTAGTTCGACCGGGAGATGACAAGATTTTCCAAAGACAAGCTGATATGGCAACATGCCGATGGGCATCTTATACGCTGTCTGGTAGGCCCAAAGCGCATTGTTTAGTCTCAATGACCAATCTTTGCGGTCCGGTCGAACCATTTATTCTAGAATATACTTGATCTCATGATTATATACTTCCACTTGACCACTCGTTTGAGGGTGGTAAGGTGTGGCAACCTTATGAAGGACGAAGTATTTAAGAAGGACGGATTTAAGATAGCGATTTTGAAAATGAGATTCGCCATCACTAATGAGTGCTCGAGGCATACCAAAACGACTAAAATTTTTCGATTGAATGAACTTGACTACAACTTTGTAATCATTGGTTTTGGTAGCCTTGGCCTCAACCCATTTAGACACATAATCCACCGCTACAAGAATATACTCATAGCCATAAGAAGATGGAAATGGTTCTATGAAGTCGATCCCCCACACATCGAAAATTTCTATGATTAAGATGGGAGTGAGGAACATCATGTCTCTTTTAGACATGGAGCCGAGCTTTTGGCAATGCTCACAAGATTTACAGAAATTAGAAGTATCCCAAAACAAGAAAGGCCAATAAAATCCACTTTGAAGGACTTTGTCAGCGGTCTTCTTGGCACTGAAGTGACCCCCACAAGCAAGAGTGTGGTAGAAATTTAGGACATTTGTGAATTCAGATTCGGGAATGTATTGCTGGATGATTTGATTCGGGCAATACTTGAATAGCTCCGGATCTTCCCAAAAGAAATTTTTGACTTGGGAGAAGAAACGGTCTTTCTTTTGTTTTGGCCATTTAGAAGGAATTTTACCTACCGCAAGGTAGTTGACAATATCCACGAACCATGGAAGATTTGAATGAGAAATTTGAAATAGTTGCTTATCCGGAAAGGAATCGCGAACTGCCGCGAATTAAGATGATTTCTCAATAAGTAAGCGAGAGTGACGGTCTATGAAAACATTGTCTATCCCTTTTTTGTCCCGGATTTCAATGTAAAACTCTTGGAGTAAGAGTATCCATCGGATGAGTCGGCAAATGCTGAAGAGCGGCATGGTCAGAAAAGACAATGACCTTGGATCCAAGGAGATAAGAACAAAATTTATCCAAGCCGTACACCACAACTAGCAATTCTTTTTTAGTAGTGGTGTAATTTAACTGAGCATCAGAGAGAGTCTTGCTAGTGTAATAGATAACATGCTGAAGCTTGTCCACACGCTGGCCCAAAACCGCACCCGATGCATAATCGGATACATCACACATGATTTCAAATGGAATAGACCAATTGGGCTGTTTCATGATTAGGGCTGATGAGAGAAGAGTACAGAACTTCTTGAAAGCTTCCAAACAGGCTTCATAAAAATTAAACG
Organism: Cornus florida; assembly: GCF_030987335.1. Lineage (NCBI taxonomy): Eukaryota > Viridiplantae > Streptophyta > Magnoliopsida > Cornales > Cornaceae > Cornus > Cornus florida. The sequence goes on along the minus strand of NW_026775571.1, from coordinate 25,517,941 downwards.
AAAAATCCTTGGGAAGAAGATTACATAAGGGCCGAGAGATTTTGCTAAAATCTTTGATGAAGCGGCGATAGAAGCTGGCATGTCCAAGGAAGGAATGGATTTGACGGACAGAATTGGGAGGAGGAAGGTTAGAGATTAACTTAACTTTAGCTTTATCAACCTCAATTCCCCTGTTAGAAATGACATGTCCCAAGACAATGCCCTCTTGGACCATAAAATGACTCTTTTCCCAGCTTAGAATCAAATTTGTCTCCTTACATTTTTAAAGCACAAGGGATAGATTATAGAGACAAAAGTCAAAGGAAGATCCAAAGACGAAAAAATTATCCATGAATACTTCCAAGAAGTTTTCAACCATATTGGAAAATATAGACATCATGCACCTTTGGAAGGTTGCCGGTGCATTTCATAGCCCAAAGGGCATGCGTCTATATGCAAACGTTCCAAAGGGACATGTGAATGTGGTCTTCTCTTGATCTTACGGATTAATTGCCACTTGGTTATAGCCGGAATAACCATTAAGGAAACAGTAGTAGCTTTCACCGCCTATCCTCTCTACGATTTGATCAATGAATGGGAGAGGGAAATGATCCTTCCTAGTGGTTGATTTTAGCTTCCGATAGTCAATGCACACACGCCACCCGGTGGTGGTGCGTTGTGGCATGAGCTCGCCCGCTGAATTTTCAACAACGGTGAGACCAGATTTCTTGGGAACAACTTAAGTGGGGTTCACCCACTTGCTATCAGAGATGGGGTAGATGATTCCCGCATCTAGTAGCTTAATCACTTCTTTTATGACCACTTCCTTCATGTTGGGATTCAACTAGCGCTACACTTCTCTAGAAGGTTTAGCGTCGTCCTCCATATGAATGCGATACATACAAATAGAAGGGTCGATTCCTTTCAAATCAGCCACTACCCAACCAATAGCTTCTTTGTGCTCTTGTAGCACTGCTAAAAGGCTTTGTTCTTGGTCCTTTAAAAGGTCCGATGCAATGATGACTGGAAGAGTTTGATTTGCACCAAGAAACACATACTTGAGGTGAGCCAAGAGCGGCTTTAGCTTAAGTTGTGGTGGAGATTTCAAGGAATGGACCGGAGGAGTAGTGGAAAGTTGAGGAAATGGTTCTCTTGGCACCTTCCAAGGAGGACAATTCATGATAGCATTAATGTCAAGCAAAGAATTTACTTCTTGGATGCACTGGTCAATATCAAAGTTTGAGAAGTCAAAGTATGACATTGAAGTTTCCAAAGGATCTTTACTTAGAATAAAGGGGAGAGATTCTTCGACCACTTCATCTACTACATCGATGAGGAAACAATCATCCTCTTCGGAAGGATGTTGAGTTGCATGGAAAATGTGGAGTTTGACTTGCATATTTCCAAAGGCGATATCCATCACCTCGGTTCAGCAATTAATTGAAGTGTTAACAGTAGCTAAGAATGGCCTACCGTGGATCATGGGAATATGCTTCTTTGGATCATGGACCGGTTCCATGTCAAGAACCATAAAGTCTACCAGGAAGTAGAATTTTTCCACTTTGATGATGACATCTTCAAGAATACCCTGTGGAAGCTTGACCGATCTGTCGGCAAGCTGCAAGACCACAGAGGTTGGCTTTAGATCTCCCAACCCAAGTTGTAAGTAAACTGAATATGGGATCAAGTTCACACTAGCTCCTAAGTCAAGGAGGGCTCTCTTTATCTTGTTGTCGCCTATGACACACGAGATAGTTTGGGTGCCCGAATCCTTATACTTTGGAGGAGCATTGTGTTGAATGATTGCACTCACATTTTTCAGTTAATCTTACCTTCTTTGGCAAATGATTTTTGGAAGTACGCTTTTGAGTGCACAAATTCTTGAGAAATTTTGCATAAGGAGGGATTTGCTTTATAGCATCCAAGAGAGGCAAGTTGATTTTTACTTACTTGAAAACTTCCCACATGTCTTGAATTTTACAATTTTTGTTCCCAAAATGTGTCGACTCTTGGAGACGTTGAGGAAACGGAGCCGTAGGCTCATAAAAAGTCACCATATTTGGGTTGACAAGCTTGGAATTTTCAGTGCTAGACTTTGGATTTTCCGCAATGAACTTTGGATTAGAAGAGAGGAGATTTGGATCTTTAGAAGGAAGAACTTTGTCATTGTTCCTTCTATCAATCTTGTTGTCCACAACTTGACCACTCCAAAGGGTGGTGATTGCTTGGACTTGTTCATAAGTAGGCCCACTCGGAGGAGGGGCTTCGTCAATCACATGCATTCCTCTAGGATTCTCAAATGGTTGGGTGGGAAGTTTCCCCGTATCTCTTTGAAGAAGCTGGTTCATTGAAATAGCTATTTGTCCTACTTGATTCTCAAGTTTAGCTATCGATTGAGTATGAGAATGAACCATTTAGAGAGTGGGTTGCAATGATGTTAAAAGTTGCTTGTTGGATTCCAACATTTGCTTGTTTAGAGATTCCATCATTTACTTGTTTGCAGCCAAAATCTCATTAGTTGGAAACATAGGAGCTTGATTAGACACATTTGGATTATAAGGTGGACGGTAACTTGAAGAGGCCTGAAATTGCCTATTTTGAAATTAAGAAGAGGGCTGATTTTGATGCCTGTGATTTTGAAAATTTGAATTTTGTGGGGCGGGTTTCCTCAACGAGAAAATCGGATGATCTCTCCATCCCGGATTATAGGTATTAGAATAAGGATTGTTTCTGGCCTGGAAAACATCGCATTTGCTTGCTCTTGATTGGGACTAAGAAATTGTTTCGGTGTAGGGCAATCTTCCGAGAGATGGAAAGGATTAGTGTATGATGCACACACCGCATTTGCCGAATTTTGAGACAATGAAGGAGAGAGATGTGGTGCTATTAATTGATAGAATTTGTGAGCTATGGCATCCACTTGAGAAGATTTGTCTGTCATTGTTTTTGGTTGACAAGGGTTGGTGTTCTTTGTATTGGTTGAGGTTGGAGCACTACGAGAATTATGTTGCAATGAGTTTTCACTCAAATTCTCAAATAGGGTCCATGCCTCATCCACACTTTTAGACATGAACATCCCTCCACATGATGAGTTAACCATGAATCTATGGGTTTCGGTTAAACTAGCATAGAAAGCTTGCACCAATTGCCATTTTGGAATTAGGTGGTGCAGACATTTCCTAAGGAGATCTTGTAATCTTTCCCAAGTCTCATGGAGTTATTCCCCATCGCTTTGTGAAAAGCTAAGAATGGAACACCTCATTAGGTTGGTTTTACGCACTGGATAGTACTTTTTTAAGAATTCTTATTACAATTGAGCCATGTAGTGATGGAATTTGCAGCAAGGGAGTTCAACCAATATTTTGCCCTATCTTTTAAGGCAAATGGGAAGAGATACAAATGGAGAGCATTTTCAGGGAAGCCCCTCAGGTTGATGGTAGAATATATTTTAAGGAATTCATTAAGGTGCTTATAGGGGTCCTCATGTTCTAAGCCATGAAAGGAAGGAAGCATTTGAATTATACTAGATTTGATCTCAAATTGGGCTGCATCGATGTTTGGCGTCACTATGCAAGAAGGAGAGGCATAAGTTGTAGGGATGAAATGGTCCCTAAGAGTCATAGGCATAACTTTTAGAATTTCAGCTCTATTATTATGGTTCCCTCATTCCCGACATTTCCTTCATTTTCAGCCATTGTATTAAATTCGAGTTCAATTCCTCTTATATTTGCAAATTCCCTAAGGTTTATTCTAAGAGTCCTTTCAAGCAAATTTATGTCAATGGGAGATTCAAGCGTCCGTAAGGATAATGATCTACGACCAAACATCAACAACACACTTCACAACAATTCATCACGATAACCTCTATATACGATGTTCCTTTTCTCCTCAATTATCAACAAGACAGAAAGTAAATGGCCATGATAAAGACCGATGCTTTGTACAATAATAAAACAATAATAGCCTCGACAAGGGCTCCATAAGCTACATATCTCTAAATTAAACATATTCAAGATATTCACAACTTTGAAACTAGAACATCGAAAACTTACCTGAAGTCGTCTAGACTTACAAATTTGCTAACCTTCCCTCAGCAAGCCTTAAGTACCTAGAATCTCACTAGAATATTTAAAACACCACAGTAGTCAAAACCACACAAGAAAATATTCATAAGATACAATATTCACAATCAAACCAAAGTTAATCTTTAAACCTCAGTTACAAAACTATTTGTAGTCCCCGGCAACGGCGCTAAAAATTGATCTGGTCTTGTTGACTATCAATAATAATCAACCCTTTGCAATAGCACAAATCATTGTAAAATGGGGCTATTGGACAGGTTAGTCGAACCACTGGGACTACTAGGTTATGGCAACCAAGGTCTTTAAATTCACTTTTAGTTTGATGAAAGTGTTTTGATTGGTTTGTCACTTAGAACTATGGATTAAAGAGTGCATAAAATAATAATTACAAGGAAATTAAGAGGAAAGAAATATAGGTAGGGAGGACTAGGGAAGTGAATCCACTACCCACCTATAAACATGCTAGACCTTGATTTACATGGGGAAACAACATATATATATGACCATGGAATGCAACAACACAAAATTGCTATATTACCTACAAGAGATTCATGAAATCAAAAGGCAAGAATAATTTATCAAAGTTTCACATACTTGAACTACCTAAACTAGGGTGTAGCCTTAGACATGCTCACTAAGCTAGAGATTATCAAGTCCTCAATTAAATGATAAAAGCAGATGAAATCAAGATTTAAGATTAATCTATCAAAGGGAGGCGTTAAGCTATGGACTAAAAAGTTCGTCATAAAATATGCTAATAAAAGCACTTCCACAATCTCATTTCCATTGTCACTATGAAAATGAAAGCAATATAATCATAAGAGGATACTATCTAAGGCAAGATAATTAACTCAAAATGATCATTTATAGACATTGAAGTTCATTACAACATGTAAAGTGCTCTAGATCATGGAAAAACCACATATATACATTATTACTCCAAAATTAAACCAAAACTAAGGCATGCTTATAAAGTAGGGCTTCATCACCTCCCTAGAAAGGAAGTTAGTTACCCCTAGATGCAAAGGAGGAAGGAAAAGAAGTGGTCTTCACCTCCATTTTCGCACCTATGAGCTCTAAGACACACAAACCCTTAAGCTTACAATATTTCTCTCTCTAAAACCTTACAAAATGTGAGATATATCCTTTACAAAGCCCCCAAGCCCTTAATAAATCAACCTAAGCCTCCTAACCACTCCAATTTCGTGGTCCAAAATCCCTAGAAGCAGCACAACCACACAATGGGGTCCAACGGGACAACTTTTAGGAAATCCATGGAGTGGTTGATCTGTTATCAGCAGATCGGTGGGCACCTATAGGCACAGGGCGGGCGCCAACTTTCTAGCCGGTTTGGCCGGCGCATGCCGTGCACGAGGCTTCTGCTTTTTTTGGCAGGCACCCGCGAATTCTGGGCGGGCGCTCGCGATATCTGGGCTTCTGCTCTGAAATTTTTACTTTTGAACCCTCTTTGCGTTGACTGATAGTGAAACTCTTCTTCCTAGAACATTGTGCAAAGAGTGTCATGGATTCCATGGATCACTTGACTTGGCCAAAATGACGGTCCTTGGCAACGGCATACTTTGATCTTCAAATACTTATAAAAGCATCACTTTTAACTTCCTTTAGAGAACCAACCTGAAAATAAACAAAAGCATGCAAATAAAACTAAAATATGTAGTGTAACCAACTAATGGACTTAACTAATGCAAATAAGGGCGCTTGAATATGCAATATTCGGCGCTTATCATAGTAGTCGAGGCATTATAGGGTGATGTTTAGTGCTGATGAGCAGAGTGGTTTGAGGTATGATCCGATGATGGTTTAGAGATTAAGAGTTGTTTCTATATGTTGTCAAGTAGGTGATAGGGGTTGTGCGTCTGTCAAGGTGATGGTGGACAGCGCCAGTGAGAGTGGTGTTGCCATGTAGGCATCTTTTTACTTTGAAGAGTCAGTGGATTATTTTAACTGAGGTCACGGGTCTTGTGTGCACGGTGATCGAGGTAGTGTGGCCTGAGAAAGTGGAGATGGAATGGATGGTAAAGTATCATTTTATGGCTAAGAAGTTGTAATTTGGGAATGACGGGTTCCAAGTAGAACAGGATGTGGTGTTTAATAGGTTGTGATCGTTTCTAGTGTTGGTACGCAGTAAGCAATTGGTGCTCTTATTTGATTGGTTTTGGTTAGCATGGGTGTTGAGGAGTAGCGTGTGTGAGGTTTTGGTCTTGATAGTGTGCGATGGTCTGTTAGTGGCAACATTGCTTAGAGTTAAGGTCGTAGTCCCGTATGTGTTCTCAGTTGGTTCTTCTCCTTGTGTGTAAGGAGTTCAGTTCATCTCAGGTGAGATTGGGTGTCTATGGTTGGATGGTTAGTGTGTAGCATGTGACAAGGTGTCAGGTGCATTCAGGTTTGAGTCGTCAGTCTCTTGTGAAAGCGGGGTTTATTACCCTTTCCATTTATTTTAGTCCTCGTAAGGACGTCATTTGTCGCGAGTCTTGTTTTCCATTTAGGAGTTATGCGCGTCTGTGGGTGGATGGACCTATGTGTGATTTGCTATGTTGTTGAGTTCATCGGTAAGGGTTTGGTTGATTTGGTTGACTCACTCTCACGGAGGGAGATAAAGTCATCAATTTTTAGTAGTGCATGTTTTAAGGGTGGTTTTGACAGCACGAGTTGTCGAATAGGGATTGTGTTTCCGGTGTTTGGTTCTTTCGGTGATGGCTAGGGGTGTGTCATGAATTGTAAGCTTGAGGATGGTTAGGTGATGTGATGTGAGTCCTGTACTCAGATGTTTTTTTTTAGGCGTTTGATTCGAGCAGTGTCTTGAAGACAAGTGTCGATGTCGCCTTAGAACTACGTGATTAAAGAAAGTGAATGTGGGATTTCGTTGAGGAATAATGGGATAATTGATTTTAATTTTTAGGTTTCAGACATAAGACAATCGTATTGTGTGTTTTGAAGAAGTAAGAATTGAACTGAATGATGTTATGGAGTCGTTTACCTAGTATAAGTTCTATGAGATCATTAGAGAGTTTTTACGCTGGTTAATGATTGTGACGTTTGGTGTTGTGTTATTACTGGCTTGTTAGGGTTGTATGATTAAAGCATGATTAGGATTTTTAGAGTAAGTATCTAACTGTTTAGTCGTCGTGGTTACGTAGAACGATGGATTGATAGCGAGTGAATCTCATGGTTGTCTTGTGGACTATGTGAGAGTCTGTATAAGGTTTGGCATTGAGGACAGGAACGACATATGTGTTGAGACCATATCGATGATGAGAATGGCCTGGCCAATCATTTCTTCTGAATCAATCCCTGTTAGCACGATGTTGGGTTAAAGGTCAATGATTGTTTCAATTTGTCAGGGATAGTGAGAGCACGATATTGTGCGTTGTGTCGGTGTGACAGTGTGGATTCGGATAATTTGTTTTGGGTGATGAAGTGTCTTAGGTAGTACCAAGTATCTGGTATAGGGTTTGCGATTCGATCATTAATTATTGAAGATTTTGTTTTGAGGATTTGTGACCTGGGTACAGGATAATTTGTTTTATTGTTCTGGTGATTCATGATTGTGTAGTCATTGGGAGATTCACTATTTAGTCATCTTGAGGATGATAAGTTTAGTGATTGGTGCTTGGTGTGGTTGGTAGTCGTTGTACGAGTATGTAATAGTGTAGTTAAGTGTTAGGTAGTAAGTGTTCCGTCTGACAAGGATGTGTAGATTAGAGTTGAGCTTGATTATGAGATGGACAGGGTTCTTTGTCTGGGGTTTTGTGTATCCTTTTAGGGAGGAGTTGTGATTGGATGTCATATTCAGTGGTTTAGTGACCGTTCTTCTTTCGGGCTTCGGAGTCTTGCATATCAGTGTAGAGTGGACCGATGTCCGTTTTGAGTTGGGTGTAGGGCCTAATTGGTCTCGTGTTCAGATGTCGTGAGTAATGAGTACTCTCATAAGGTGGTGGGTATTGTGTTTTTATGGCAGTGGAGTATGATACCTGGTGACATCCAGTGTCAAAGGCAATAACGTTGGTGAGTTCATGGTTTTGTGAGGTGTTCTCGGGAAAGTGTGTGGTTATAGGCCTCCTTCTTTACGGAGGGTAGATTTTTAGGACAAAATCTTTTAAGGAAGGTAGATTGTAATGTTTATTATTTATATATATATATGTGTGGTGGAAAAGAAATTTAGAAAGTCAAAATGTTGGGGGGACCCACCATTTATGCACTTAAGGGAATGAGACCACATTTTTGGTCTCATTTTTCTCTCCCCGGTTAGCTCTCCCTCTCACCTATTTCCTTGCATTTTTCTTTTCTTTTCTCAATCAAACTTAAAACTTCAGTTAATCTCTAATCACTTGGAATTTTTGGGTGCCGTTTGTGGCAAATTAAAGAGCTCGGCGAGATCTTCAAGTCTATGTAAGCAATTTCAACTTTTGGCCTCCCCTAGGATTTCGAAAATTTGAACCCATTTGGGGGTTTTTCTACAAACTAAAGTAGGGGTGCTCTAATCCACAATTTATTGGATTTCTAGTGAATTTTTCCTTTAATTTTACTCTAAGTATGCTTAATTTTAATTATCTTGATTATGTTTGTTGTGGTTGTTGGTATTTAAGGTGATAAAGGCATGTTATGTGTTAAGTGAGCTTATGAATATGATTAAATTCTTATGGTGAAGAAACATCCTTAGTGTTGATGTATTATATGCCCTATGATTTTAAATTGCTATGAAAAGTGATGTTGCGATTATGAAAATAAATGATTTTATTTTATGCCTTATGTAATTAAGTTATTGGATTTGCGAATTGAAGGTATGTAAAATGTCATGATTTAGAAATATGAGAATGTGATATTGTGTGAAAATTCATGTTTTAAATATGCCTAAATGATGTGGATGATATGTACGAAATTTTTATATTGTCATAGCATTGAGGGAATTGCATAATTCATGCACTGCCATTGGGAAAGTAAAGGGAAAAGTTTGTTTTAAAAACAAATGAAATTGTTTTTTGGGAAAAGTTTTTGAAAAGTGTTTATGAAAACCGGATGCCTAGGAGGCACCTAGTGGTCCATGGTGTTAGTGTAGTCTAGAGGGGACTAGAGATTAAGCTAACTAGACTGGATGGGACGCCTTGGAGGTGCCTTGTGGCCGTGGATTGTTAGCCAATCCTCCCTTCGTGATGCCTTAGAGGTGCCTTGGGTCGGATTGCACTAATGGTTTGGAAGTTGAAACTGTAATGTTTCGAAAAATGGGGAGCGACATGGGCATGACATTGCATTTCATTAGCATACATGGTATAATTGTGACTTAAATGGCAATTGTGGTTATATTTGACATTGCGGTTATGGATTATATCCCTGGTATAGTATGATCTCATTCTCTTGATTTCTATTATATACATGGATTCACGAGGTCGTAAGAGGTGTGTCTTAGGCACCTCCTACTAAGTTCTATGCTCATCCTATTATTTTAATATTTTCAGGTTTGAGAAAAGAATGGGCGGGTGACAACGCATCATAAATTAAGACTGGACTAGAACTCTTACTTTGTTGTCTTTAGTATAGAAACATGATTATGTATCTTTTATAAAAATTAAGTGTAACTTATACAATGTTGTAATGGTAGAATTTGTGTAAATAAATATATTTCATGGATTGTAACTCAATTAAAGTGATTCCTTGTTTGGATGAGATGGAGGAACGGGACATTTTATATGTATGTGTTGATTTTGGGGATGTTGTATATTATTACATTGTGCGTTGGGATATGATAGATTAGTTTTGAGTCTAGTGAGGCTATTGCATTTTTTTTTGTATTTCAACAGGTTGTAGAGGGACTTTTTCTGCGGAGGTCATGTCGGAATTTTATTTATTTTATTATTATTATTATTATTATTATTATTATATTTTTGGTATCATTTTGGGTCGTTACACTTTGCCCTAAAACAACCCCCATAGCATAGTCGGAAGCATCACACATAATCTCAAACGGTAATGACCATTTTGGAGGTTGTATGATGGGAGTGGATTACAGTAAACTCCAGAGTTTATGAAATGCGTCTAGACACGTTTAATAAAAAACAAATGGTGTGTCCTTGGCAAGAAGATTGCACAAGGTTCTAGCAATTTTGCTAAAGTCTTTGATGAAACGGAGATAGAAGCCGGCATGACCAAAAAAGAAGCAGATCTCTCCCACCGTAGAAGGTGGAGGTAATTCGAATATAAGCTCAACCTTCACTTTATCAACTTCAATACCCCTTTTTGATATGACATGGCCCAAAACAATGCCCTCTTGAACCATGAAATGGCTCTTTTCCCAACTAAGAACTAGATTTGTCTCATGATATCTTTTAAGCACGAGTGATTGATTTTAAAGACATGAATTAAAACAAGACCCAAAGACCAAGAAATCAACCATAAAAACTTCCAAATACTTTTCCACCAGATCCAAAAAAATTGACATCATACACCTTTGGAATGTCGTGGAGGCGTTGCATAAACCAAATGGCACCCATCGATAAGCAAACGTGCTAAAGGGACAAGTGAAGGTGGTTTTCTTTTGGTCAAGTGGATCGAAGGCTACTTGATTGTAACCCAAATAGCCATCTAAAAAACAATAATATTGTTTTCCAGCTAACCTCTCTAGAATTTGGTCAATGAGGCGTAAAGGGAAACAATTTTTTCTAGTGGCGACATTGATAAGTGCCGAATATTGCGTATTCAAGCGCCCTTAATTGTATTAGTTAAGTCTATTATTTGATCTTTGTATATAGATTATCTTCATTTTTGTGTTTTTACAGGTTTATTTACTAAAAAGAAAAAAAAAAAAAGGTTTTAAGGGTTTTTGAAGAACAAGTCATAGCAGGCCTAAATATTAAGTGATTTTTAAGAAGAGATGGCCTAAATATTCAATGGACACATTCAGCAATGCAGAAGAAAAGAAATAAGTCAAGTATGAACCAGTCTATGATCCCAAAAGACACATTCCCATTATCCTTGGTCGGCCTTTCTTAGCCACGGCTAATGCTTTAATTAATTGCCGAACTAGGGTGATGGATATTTCTTTTGGAAATATGAAGGTACAGCTCAATATTTTCAATGCTTCTCAACATCCTCCAGATAAAGATGGGTGTTTCTCTGTTGACATTATAAACAAAATGGTCAAAGAATCTCTCCCATTTATTATAAGTCAAGATCATCTTGAAACTTGCTTAGCTCACTTTGATTTTAAAGATTACGACATTAATCAATCTATTTGTGAAATCAATTCTTTGCTTGATGCCAATGCAATCTTGGTTTTACCTTCTTGGAAGTTGCCAAAAGAACCTCTTCCGCTAATTTCTAGCATTACTCCTATTCCTTCATTGAAATCTCCACCTCAACTTGTCTAAAGCCGCTCCTGGCTAATCTCAAGTATGTATTTCTTAGTACAAACAAAACTCTCCCAGTCGTTATTGTATCGGATCTTTCCAAAGACCAAGAGAATAACCTTTTAGTGGTGCTCCAAGAGTACAAAGAAGTTATTGGTTGGTCGATGGCTGATTTCAGAGGAATTAACCCCTCCATTTGCATGCACCACATTCTTTTGGACGAAGACATGACACCTTCCTGAGAGGTGCAATGTCGGTCGAATCATGACATGAAGGAGGATGTCATGAAAGAGGTAATCAAGCTATTAGATATAGGGATCATCTACCCCATCTCGGATAGCAAGTGGGTAAGCCCCACTCAAGTTGTTCCAAAGAAATTCAGCCTTACTGTTGTTAAAAATTCAGCGGGGGAACTTGTTCCACAATGCACCACCACTGGTTGGCGTGCGTGCATAAATTATCGAAAACTCAACTTTGCAAGTAGGAAAGATCATTTTTCACTTCCATTCATTGATTAAATCCTAAAAAGGTTAGCCGACCAAAGTTACTATTGTTTTCTTGATGGTTATTCTGCCTATAACCAAGTGGCTGTAGATCCTTAAGATCAAGAGAAGACCACCTTCACTTGTCTTTTTGGAACTTTCGCTTATGGTCGTATGCCATTTGGGTTATGTAATGCACCAGCCACTTTTTAGAGATGCATGATGTCTATATTTTCTTATATGGTCGAAAAATTTCTTGAAGTATTCATGGATGATTTTTCTATCTTTAGATCTTCCTTTGACTCTTGTTTCCATAATCTATCTCTTGTGCTTCAAAAATGTAAGGAGACAAATCTAATCTTAAGTTAGGAAACTAGTCACTTCATGGTGCAAGAAGAGATTGTCTTAGGACACATTATCTCTAAAAGAGGGATTGAGGTCGATAAGGCAAAAGTTGAATTAATTCACATCCTTCATCCTCCTTCTTCGATGAGACAAATTCGATCCTTTCTTGGCCATGCTGTCTTTTATCGCCGCTTCATCAAAGAGTTCAATAAGATATCTCGACCTTTGTGCCCTATTCTTACCAAGAATACTACTTTCAACTTTGATGAAGCATGTTTGGAAGCTTTTAAGAAGCTCCGTTCATTACTCTCTTCCGCCCCAATCATAAAACCACCTAATTGGTCTTTTCTCTTTAAGATTATGTGCAATGCATCCGACTATGCATTAGGTGCTATTTTGGGCCAGCGTGTGGATAAAGCTCCTCATGCCATTTACTATGCTAGCAAGACCCTATCAGATGCTCAATTGAATTATACAACAACTGAGAAAAAGTTATTAGCTGTTGTCTATACCTTGGACAAATTTTGTTCATATCTTCTTGGATTCAAGGTCATTGTCTTCACGGATCATTCTGCGTTAAGGCATCTGCTTGCAAAGAAAAAGACCAAACCTCGACTCATTCGTTGGATACTCTTACAACAAGAGTTCAACCTTGAGATTAAGGACAAGAAATGCACTAACAATGTTGTAGCAGACCATCTTTCTTGGTTTCTCATTGAGAACACTTCTAATTTTTCTCCAGTTCATGATTCCTTTTTAGATGAGCAACTATTTTAGATTTCTCATATGTCACCCCCTTGGTTTACTGACATTGTCAATTATCTTGCAGTTGGAAAAATTCCATCCCAATGGTCTAAGTAAGAGAAAGATCGATTCTTCACTTAAATAAAAAATTTCTTTTGAGAAGACCCAAAACTGTTCAAGTAATGCCTGGATCAAATAATCCGGAGATGCATTCCTAAAAATGATGTCCAAAATATTTTAAAATTCTGCCACACTCTCGAATGTGGAGGACACTTCAGTGCTAAAAAGACTTCATCTAAAGTCCTTCAAAATGGATTTTACTGGCCTTCATTATTCAGGGACGCTTATAATTTTTCCAAGTCTTGTAAGCAGTGTCAAAAGCTTGGGGCCATGTTTAAAAGAGACATGTTGCCATTGAACTCAATTTTAATTGTTAAAATCTTTGATGTATGGGGAATAGATTTTATAGGACCATTTCCATCTTCCAATGGCTATTTTTACATTCTCTTGGCGTTGGATTATGTATCTAAATGGATAGAGGCTGAGGCAACCATAACTAATGACTACGATGCAGTGGTCAAGTTCATTCAAATGAACATATTCAGTCGGTTTGGTACACCTAGAGCACTCTTAAGTGATAGAGGATCTCATTTCTGTAATCACTATCTTCGATTCGTCCTCTTTAAGTACTCTGTCACTCACAAGGTTTCCACGCCTTACCATCCTCAATCGAGTAGTCAAGTGGAAGTTTCAAATTGGGAAATAAAAAATATCCTTGAAAAGACAGTTAGACCGGACCACAAAGATTGGCTATTATGACTAAACGATGCGCTTTGGGTTACCAAACTGCGTCTAATATGCCAATTGGCATGTCTCCATACCGGCTCGTCTACGGTAAGGCATGTCACTTCTCGGTTGAATTTGAGCATCGTGCCTTTTGGGCTATAAAAAGGTTTTAATTTGAATCTTGATCAGGCTGGTTCTAACCGAAAATTGCAGCTTAATGAGCTAGTGGAAATCTGGAATGACACTTATGAAAGTGTCAAAATTTACAAGGCAAAGATTAAAGTATTCCATTATAAGCATATTATCAAGAAGTTTTTTGCTTTGGGTCAGAAAGTTTGGCTTTTCAATTCCCAGTTGCAACTCTTCCCTAGGTAACTCTGTTCGCGGTGGGAAGTGATGAGCGCTGAATATATGTATATTCGAGCCCCTAAATATATATATGTTAAGGCCTAAAGTGATACTTCTATCCATAGTTAGACTAATTTATGTTTAATGTGTGTTTATAGGTACTTTCCCAGAGAAATGGTTAAAACTGGGACTTTATAATGATATCGAAGCTTACAGAGTCATTGCCAATCATTTAGAGCAAGCCGAGAGCTTAAATGGTGAAGTTTGAAGATATTCAAGCCTTAGAGCTCGAGTCTAAGTGTTAAGGCTCGAGCATCACAACAAAGAAAGGAGGAAAAGTCAACAAGACCTGTGATACCCCTCGATTCTAGAGCCACGGGTGATCAAGACCGGGCACAGATCCAAGGGATACCAAACAATTAATATATAAACAAGCAGGAATAAAACTGAATTAAGAATAAAATAATTATACGCTGAAAAGAATTCTAATTGTAAAACCTCCAAAATAAAAGTTTTAATATAAATAAACTTTCCAATCCGTACAACTCGGGAATCCATCTAGTGGACCTCTAATATTTCCAACTGGTAAAACATTTACAGAATTAAAATCCAAAACCAAAATAAGAAAGAAAATCCTATGTAGTCGGAAGAGTGAGTGACTGTATCTGCATCACCACGATCAAACCCTAAGCCTGGTACTCACGAACACTTGAAAAATAAAGGTGGGTCAGGCCCACATGCAAGTTCCATCCTACTACAATCCGTACATAAACCCGATACGCAAATACATCCTAGATAGCTCGGCAATATCTACAATAGTCCATGGATATATATATACATACTATAGGATGCTCACTAGCCTATAACATAGTTCAGCCTAGGTAGAAGGTGACATATAAAACACGCTTTTCAGCGGCCAAGTACCTAGACCTACCAGGGAACATTAGCTATATCTAGCTACTCAACCTTTGCAATATACGCACCCTAACCGTGATTAGGAGACTCAAGCTCGTATCACGGTACCATAAATATATATATAAATTCTTTCCTAATGCAGAAAAATAAAACAAACATCTGTTATGTTGTTCAACTGTTTTAGTTGACAGAACATGCATCCATGTAGGATTTAACTATTTTAGTTAATCCATTCCGTATGTATGAAAGGGGTAGGACTTAGCTTTTTGATCTAATCCATCCCTGATATGTCATCGTCCTATACCGGTACATATAATGCATATGATCCACACATGATGCACACTCAAAATGAACATCAAGTATATCTAGAACCAACATAATAGAAATCAGATATAGATAAGCTCCTATCATGCATCCAGTATATGATTATATTCATAGAACCTCCTTTTAAATTGTTAAAATAAGAATAAACAATTTAAACCATCCATTTCCACGTAATTAACAGAACAGAAATTAAGACCGTTCAGCAATTATCCTTCATAACATAATATAATGAATATCAGAATTTTAAACTGCACATTATACTAGAATTCCAAAACAACACATCCATACTAGTTCGTTTAAAATGTTAAAATGATGACTAGCATTTAAATCCTCCCATATCCTTTACGGCATGCAAATTTATAATTAAATCTCATGGCATCTATGCAATTCCCCATTATAAAATCTGTGTCGGATATAATGACACTCCAAAGTTTAAGTACATCATATGAAACTTCAAAAAGTATTTTATATGAGTTCCATTTAATTTGCTAACACAAAACTAGCAACTAATCTTCCACTACTCCCGAAAATATGCAGCTTATTAGATAAGGGTACATGACGTCATAACCAACATTCCTGGAACTGAACTATGCTAAATATATCATTGATATAAATTCTAATAATAATTACAATGACAGTCCAAATTAAGTTGTCAAAACAACTTAGCAAAACAAGCATTCCTCCTTCCTTGACAGTAGGCCTATTATAAGCTTATGTTTTATGACATGCATTTAGGTTTAGCACCTTAGCATAAACCAACTATTTGAAGGCTTTAACAAGTTAATTTTAATCATTTAAAAACCCCCATCACTTTCCAGTAATTACCTTTAAGCCCTTGAACTTCAGAAAAATTACAGAAAACACCCGTAGGGGTTTTTTTCCCATGGGAGCCGGCTCCCCTTTATTGGAGCCGGCTCCTAGGCTTCTAGAGCCGGCTCTCCCTCATGGAGAGCTGGCTCTCTCTTCATAGGAGCCGGCTCCCACCATTTAGGAGCCGGCTCTCACCCCTGAGAGAGCCCCTCTCTGCTTCACTGCTTCGTCTTTGCTTCCGGCAGAAGTTCCAACTGTCTGTCCTAAGTTTCTTAAGGATTTTAAGAGTTCAATTTAAGCCCTAATACTCCTAGAAACTCCTTTGATTTCCCTAAGAATAGTTTGGCAAAAAATCTAATTTGAAGACAAAAACAGTTTATGCAAACAACCAATTCAGTTCTTCTTCGCTTCCGGCGAAGTCCAGTGTCATATCCCAAACTTTTGTAGCATTCTTTGGATTCTATTTAAGTTCTTATAGTCCTAGAACCTCTCATACTCCAGTGTAAATCAAATGACAGAAATTAAACTCACAACAGAATAGTTTAAGCAACAACGGGTTTAAACTTTTAAAACACAGAACAGATTTCAGAAATCATCTAGCAATGCATAAAATCCGTTTTTAATAGTTTAATTAAGTTCCTGGAGTCTATATAAGATGCACAGAACACAAGTTTATGGGGAAAGAGATAGTCTGAAACTTGCCTCACGATTCTGGTTTGAAACCTTCATAGACGTCTCTAAGTTTCAGAATGTTTTCCAAGACCTTCCTTCCTCTACTCACTGCTCTAGTTCTATCTTTCCATCAACCTCTTCCTTCCTCCTAGACATGAGCTTAAAACCATAGCCAAAGCCCTTTCCCAGTGCCCTTCACGTTTTTCCCTCACCTCTCTGTTTCTCTGTTTTCTAATATGCGAATAAGGTGTCTCACAAGAACCCTTGCTGACATATAATGTTCTATATATATATACCTATGAACAACCCTAATCCTAAGTCCATCCCAACTACAAGTCGGCTATCCTATCTACATCAATTAAAACCCTAAACCTAAAATATACACAAACACAGTATTAAACCAAAGACGTCCACTACAATAAAGAAATAAAAAAAATTAAATAATAACATTTAAAACAAATAAACAAAAGGGAAGCAAATAAATAAATAAATAAATCAAATACATCATTCAAAACACATAAACAATTTCCAATAAACACCATTAAATAAACATAATTAAACAATTAACAAAACAAAACAACTAGGTCATATTATTAAATAAATTAATCAACGAAAAACAAAAAGTAAATTTTCCATTCTATCCTTTTTGAAAACTAGGGGTATTAAAAAAATTAAATCCCCATTTTATCCTTTTGAAAACTAGGGGTATTACAAGACCCAAAAGCTCAAGCCTCGTACCTTGAAGCTCGAGCCTTACTATAAGGTGCACGAGCCTTAACCAAGGGTGCTCGAGCCTTGACCCTAAAGCTCGAGCATGGGGCCTCAGAAATTAAAGAGTTGATTTAATTGCAAGGCTATGCTCCTAGGTCTCGTGCCTCACCTCCAGGATTGAGCACCATCTATTAAGGATTGAGCACTATTCTGCACAGAATCATTCTATTGCGAGTGTAAAATAAACAACAATAATTTTTAGAGCTGTTGCCGGGGAGATTAGTTTTTGTTTTAGCTTTTAATTAGTTATTTTGGTTTACCAGTCTTTGGACTTTCCGATATCTCACCTTACTTCTTTTTCTTTTTAGGTACAAGTTAGCAGTGAGGATAAAGACGCTTAAGGGAGAAAAAGCTTCGGTTTATTTAACCTTTTTGTGATTTTTTATTGTTTTCTTTAGTTGGAATATTTTATTTTTGTTACTATAGGATTAATGGAATTAATGTATGTTAACTCACCATAACCAGTTAAAACCTTTAGTGCATGATCCTAAAATATAGAGAACTTTGAGTCAATTAAGAAAACTTAAAAGGCATTTGAATTCAATAGATAGTTCCTTTGAAAATATGGCTAACCAGTGTAATACACCGAGGAATAATAGTAATGGGAATCAAGAACATATTCCACCTGTCCCTCCACAACCACAATTGAGGGACCATTTTATTCCTACCACGTACACTTCTCCTTTATGCTTTGTTTTTCTGGATGCTGATGCAACCTATTTTGAGATCAAGCCTGCTATGATCCAAATGCTTCCTACCTTTCATGGGTATGCAACAGAGGATCCTTATAAGCACTTGGATGTATTTTTAGAATTGTGTTCGACTACCAAGTTGAATACTCTTACCAACAATTCATTCAGAATACGTCTTTTTAATTCTCTCTCAAGGAAAAAGTAAGAACTTGGTCACAGTCCCTTTCAACAAATTTTGTATCTACATGGGACTTGTTACAACAAGATTTCTTGAAGAAATACTACACTGTGGGTAAAACCACACAAATGAGAAGAGAAATCATGGTATTTTCCCAAATCTCGAGAGAACAGCTCCATGATGCATGGGAGAGATATAACGATCTTCTGAGAAAGTGTCCACACCATGATATTGCTCAATGGCACTTAATACAGATCTTCTATGACAGTCTTGCTAATTCTTATAGAAACATGGTCGATGCTTCTAGTAATGGAGCTTTTTTACGTAAGAGTTCGGCTGACGCTTGGGAATTGTTTGAGGCCCTAAGTGAAAACTTAGTACAACACGCTTCTTCCTCTAGGTCTAGGTCTTCACCTGGAATGTATAGGGTTAAAAAAATTTATGAGGTTGATAAATCTAGTGAGTTAGCCACTCAAATTGATGCCTTGAACCGTAGGTTCAATTAAATTTTATCAACTGGCTTTACTCCTGCCACTAATCCACAAACTGCCTTACCCAAGGAAGTTTGTTCCATCTGTATTAATCCTAACCATTTTGCTGACACTTGCCCTATGTTGGGACAATCATCTGAGATCCCACAGGAGCAAGTGAATGCTGCATTCTCTAGACCAGCCTATAATCCATATTCTTCTACATATAATCCTGGCTGGAGAGATCATCCCAATCTGTCATGGCATAATTCAAATCAAGGAAATATTGTTCCTTACTCTAAGGGGCAGTATCAAAATTCATCCAATCCTATGCCACAAAATAATTCTTTCAACCAATCTAGTATTTACCGTCCACCTCAGTTTAGGAATTAACCCACTTAAGCTCATAATCTTCCAACTCCTCCTAGAAATTCTGCTTTTGAGGATCAAGTACTCAATTCATTTTTCGATCTGAAAGCCAATACCCAACTTCTTAATTCTCATTCTCAAGCCATAGCAAAGCTAGAGGCATAAGTTGAGCAAATAATGAGTACTCTATCTCGAAGAGAGGATGGAAAGCTGCCTAGTCAGCCAATAGCCAACCCGAAAGGGTAGACTTACATGATTGATGAAACTAATTCCTCAGGTATTCATCATGAGTAAGTTCAGGCTATCATTACATTGAGGAGTGGTCAAGTAGTTGATTGATGAGCGCTGAAAAGTGCACATTTAAACCCCTTAAGCTTGAGTATTCTAGGACCTTATTCTATCTTATTTTAATGTTTTAGTACTTATTTGTGTTTTTGTCTATTTCAGGTCAATAAAGTTAAAATGGGCTAAAAATGGTTTCTTAAGGCCTTTTTGGAGTAAAACTAAGTCTTAGTGAGAATCTAGAGCAAAAAGAGGCTGATTTGGAGCAAAAAGGAGGCTGATGCTGAAAACTGCTAAGTGAGATCAATTAGAAAAAAAATGAGATTGATCGGAGAAAAGTGAGATCGATCAAACTCTGATCGATTGAAGAAAAGTCTGATAGATCGAACCGACTCAGATCGATCGAAGAAAAGTTGGATCGATCGAAAATGTGATGGTAGCGAGCTGTCTTATTTATGCGCGCCCGAACTCCACCTACCACATAGTTACGGGATTAGATATTTTTGGGCTGTATTTTTGACTTAGTGACTAAGAAAAGGACCTTGTATTTAAAGGGAATTGAACCATTTTGTAAAAAAGCTTTTTCATCATTTTTATTTTACATTGTAATTTTTATTTCTCTCTCTAGAAAAGTTAGAGATTAAGGTTGGAAGAAAATAGAAGAGTAGAGGCACCAAAAACACATCTCCAGATCTAGACACTCTCTCTTTAGAATTCAATAAAGAAGAAGAGGAAGAAGATGGAGCCATGTTTGGGATTGCCTTGAGGGTTCCAAGATCACATCTACCTCCTCCATGATTAGCTAGACTTGTCCTTGGGGCTTGGATGAGCCCCAAGTTTGTAATTTAAACCACTATTTCTTTCATACTTTTTGAGGAATAATATCTTGTGATTAGTGTTCTAGCCTTTTGAATTTAATGAATCTTGGTATATTTCTATGATTTATGTGGTTTAATTCTTCCTATTAATTCTCTAATTTATTTACATGTCTATGCGTGATTAAATTTGGAATAATGTCTCACATGATTCATATGGTTTAATTCTTCCTATTGATTCTCTTTGTGAGTACATGTTGTCATATGTGTGATTATTTAGGAATTGATCTATAGACTAGTTTTTTTATATTAATTACATGTCTATGTGTGGTTGATTGAGAATTAGTGATGGCTAGACATGGTTTTTATTAGATGGGTTTGTCAATTAATTTGATGGATTTATACTTATGCTTGATGGGTTGTTCTACAATTTAATTCATGCTTGTAGGTAGGTAGACAATCTTTACTTGATTTGATATTCAATGACTAATTATTGCAAATTCCATGATTCCCTAGATTGATGTGTGCTACAATTGTGATTAGTTTGATGGGTCATGCTTAGAATTGATGGGTTGTTCTACACTTAGTTTATTTATTGGTTAGGTAGACAATACATTATTGAATTTGATGGTCCATGCTTAATATTGCAATTGGTAGTCATATTTTGTTCACAAAAAGGTTTTCCCCAAATTAATTAAAAGTGTGTGGTTTGGTGAACAAGCTTGGTGGCAATTTCAATACACCCCAAGATCTCACTTCTCATCTCTTAAATCCCTATCTCAACTTAGTTTTATTTTACTTGCATTTTAATTTGTTTGCATCTTAGTTTAATCAACCAATCTCTCTCCTTTGCAATTTTGTGATCCACTAGAGTCGAAGTTACTCACTCTTGCTACGTTAGTAGTAGTGGTGGTAGTGGTTTTTATAAATTTAAACTTGACCTAAAAGGCTTTTCTTGAACTGCACATTCACTACATTATTTTGGCATATACAAGCGGCCACCGTCATTGACAACCAAGGTGAAAAAGGATAGGAGGAAAAAGAAAGGTTTAGGATTTCTATTGTTCCTATCATTCATAATCCACATCTCAAGGATGTTTCCTCAAGTTCTATTCCATAATCCACAAGAGGAGTTGAAGGTGGAGTTACTTCTTTATCTACTCCTAACCTTGAGACAGCTTATGAGCCAAAAGTGCCTTATCCTGAACGTCTTAAGAAACCCTCCCACTTTGGTAAACAGGGGGAGAAAATTCAAGATATGATAAAGGTCTTTAAATAGGTCAAAATTAATCTTCCTCTGCTCGATGATATAAAGCAAATTCCAACCTATTTCAAAATTTTAAAGGACTTATGCACTCTTAAGAGAAATTCAAAAGCCAAGTTCTTAAGAAAATTTGTCACATCGAGCAAGTTAGTGCTATTCTTAAGTATAACACTCCTCTAAAGGTTAAAAATCCTGGTGCTCCTATAATTTCTTGCGTCATTAGAAACAATGTGATAAAACAAGCACTTCTTGACTTCGGAGCAAGTGTTAATCTTATTCCTTACTCGGTGTATGAGAAGTTAGATTTGGGAGAGTTAAAACCTATGTCAGTTGTTCTACAGCTTGCTCACCGTTCTGTCAGACAACCACGAGGTATTGTTGAAGATGTACTCATAAAAGTGGACAAGTTCTATTTTCTGGTCGATTTTCTCGTTCTTAATACAGAACCAGTCCACGATTCCAAAAAGTACATTATAGTCATTCTAGGGTGACCTTTTCTAGCCACAGCGAATGCTTGCATTAACTATAGGACTGGAGCCATGGATTTTTGTTTGGGAATATGAAAGTCAACTTGAGAGTTTTGAGCCATAATTTTGATCTTTTGAAGACCATGATACTTAGAATTTAAAAATTGCTTGACTTAAGAGTCCAATGCTCCTTGTATGCTTTGTGGATGCCATTTAGGAGTAAATTTGTTAAAAGATTGATATCTTGTTTGCATTTGTGGTCCACATCATTCTGATTTTGTGATTATTTGGAGATTCACTCTAGGATTCTACGCTAGCACAGGCGCACACTAGCATTCATTTGTGGGGAATATGCTTTGCTGACTATTGATTTGGTTATATCATAATTGAGCTAGTAGTACATTGAAAGCTTTCATTCTTGACAAAGGTGGATAACAAACCCTTTTCACTAAGTACCCAGGATTCTAGCCTCATTAAACATTGAATTTATCAAGCCGAAAGGTGGAGGGCCCATACTCTAGGTTAAAAGAAAAGAAAAAAAAAAAACCATATCTGTAAAAGCAAATAAAAGTGGGGACTTCTTGTAAAAGGTTAGAAGTGGGAAATGATTAGATGGAGGTTATTTTGATTTGTAGCCTAGTTGATTTAAGCTTGTAAATCCTTAGGGGTGGTTTAACACCTAGTGCCCTAAAGTCGTCCAGTTTGGGTGTCAATGACCTAACGCTCGACCTCATGATTCGCTAGAAAGCTTAATAGATCAACACATTGCACCATCTTTGATCCTATAAAAAAAATAAATAAATAAATAAATTAAAAAAAATTGATTGAAAGGAATAAGTACACCTAGTTGAATAAAGCTTTAATAAAAGGTCTATTCTTTGTCTTGATGATCAATACTAGATTTATGTGCTAGTTCGAGGCCGGATGCGATCATTTCTTTGGTTAGCTTAGATAGCAACATATTTGATGCCGGTTCACTTAGAAAGGGTTCTAGAGTTGTTTTGATTTGTATGATCATTGTCTTGATATGTGGAGGACTATACTTGCTTGCTTGGTGTTGAATTCTGGAGAATTGCTTAGAGATGGTTGAAAAATTGCATACTTGAGGTAGTTTTCTCCCAATGCTTGTTTTGTATATTGGTTCCTTTTTAGTGAGAAATAGCTCAATGTTTGTGCGTATGATTTCTGAAAGCCCTCACGAGACTTCACTCCTCCACTAGGGGTAACCTAGGGGTTTAAAAGGCTTGTTGCATACGCTAAATGCAATCATGTTCCTTACGAAAGTGGCGCTATCCTTTTATTGCTTTCTAGTTCATAGTTACTTAGTTGTTTATTACTTTCTTTCTTTTTTTTTTTTTCTATTTTTTTTTTTTTTTTGTAGCTTATTGCTAGGGACAATCATGAAGATTCTCTCATTCATCCTAAGGCAACGTTTTCTATCACTAATATGTATTCGATTAAGTAGTTAGTCAGCACTTCCAAATGCCACCTCTTCCCGTTGCATCTGTCTTCAGGACGATCTAGTCACTGGGTTCCACTTTTCAATGAGTAAAAGATTTGTCCCTGGGTGTTCGAATGAAAAAAGACTCTCTCATGAGCTGTTGATTTGCCCATAAAGTTTTTGGGGAGGATCAAAACCACATATGTAGGCTGACAATTTCTCTGGATAGGTCGAACTATTTACAGCAAATTAAAAAAGAACACTGAGTGGGATCAAAGAAACTAGCGGACTGATCACTAAATAGATACAAATAGGTGCAAATTCTGACATCACCATAACCGGTGTGATAAGTGCTCAAATGTGATACATTTTAGCACCTAAGGTAGGGTATTTTAGTCCATTCATTTTTCTTACTTTCATGTTTTAGTACTTATTTGTGTTTTTGTCTATTTCAGGTCAATAAGGTTCAAACAGGCTAAAAATATCCTTTTAGCTCAACTTTAGAGCTAAGGAGAAGACCCGGCAGAAGTCAGAAAAATTGCACTGAAGGAACTTCGATCGATCGATCGAAGGAAGTCCCGATCGATCGAAGATATCCACAATCGATCAAGATCAAGGTAGTGCCAACTTAGTGGATAAGGTTTCCAGGTGTCAAAATATTTTTGCCACATCAGCTTCGATCGATCGAAGCAGATGTTGGATCGATCAAAGCCCTATTCGATCGATCGAAGTGACTGTTGGCAGTGTGATGTCTAATTCCCGAGCTTGCTCGGACTCTACCAACTTTTGTAGCTGCGAATTTCCACCAATCAAATGCAATATTTCTGACTTATTGCCTACTCAAAGGGTATTGTATTGAAATTAAATGAACCAATTTGTATAGTTCCTCTAGTTAGATATTTTTACCAATTATAGAAATAGTCTCTCTCTCTAGAAATAGGGTTTTGGGAAGAAAGTAAGGAGGAAAAAGATGATGCCAACCTTGAAAAGAACCCTTGAGGGTTCCATAGCCACTACAATGAATGGCTAAATCATTCTCTTGGGACTACAGATTGCCCCTAGGCTTGTTTCCTAAATCTAGTCTTTTGTAGATTTTTAGGGATTTTAGTTGTAATTGATGTTTTGACCATGAATAAATATAAATCTTGTGTTTTTGCATGATTTGTATGAATTCATGCTTTCAATTGATCATTTAATTCTATCTATATGTCTATGTATGCTAGAATTAGTGTTCATGTGCTTATTTCTAGATTTTATGAAATTAATGGATGTCTATGTGTGTTAATATTATAGATCTAGTGATGGTCAAGACATGGTGCTTAATTGATTACTTTTGTGGTTTATTTGATGGATCATACTTATTTCTTGATGGATTATGCTACCTCCTTAGCTTAATTAGTTTAATTTTCTTGTCATTATCATAGTTGTAGTGTAATTACTTTAATTTCCTAGATAGGTGGACAATCCAGTCTTGTTGTTTGATGATCCATACTTATGAGTGCAAGTAGTATATTTCTCTAGATTTTTGTGTGTGCATTAATTGTGGTTTAATTAAATGGTTAATAGTCTTATTTGATATGTTGTGCTACTCACTAGATTGATTAGACAATCTATGCTTATTTGCTATATATGCTTAGTTTTCAATTGATGACACACACACACAATTTACAATATGAATTTCCCCTTTAATTTACAATTGCTAGTGTTTGGTGAAGTGAAGCTTAGTGGTGAACTCTAAGCCCCAGGACCTTTCTCTCATACTTTTTTCCTTAATTTCTAGATTATTGTTGATTTGCATTGTTTAATTGAACCATTAGTTTAATCAACCAATCAAATCCCTATTTGATCATTCTACCTACTAATCCAACATTGATTCCAAAATACCTTACAAATCCCTTAGGACAATCCCTACTCACTCTTGCTACGTTAGTAATTAGTAGTGGTAGTGGTATTTTACAAATTTAAGCTCGGCCACAATTAAACAATTACAATTTTGGTGCGTATGCGACCTTAGTCACCAAGTTTCGGTGCCGTTGCCGGGGATTAGCAATGCCGTATTTGGAATTAATTAGGAATTAGTACTCATTTGATCCTTGTTTTTTTTTTTTTTTTTCCTGGGTAAATATGGAAAAATTTATAAATATAAAAAGATAATACAAATAACAACAAAGGCATCCCTTTGGTCAATACAAGCTGTAACCACAGCAAGAACACTTAAATCATAAGAAAATAGGCATCTAGCTAAGCAAAGAGGACGATCCAATCCCCCCCAGATCCATTGATCCTTATTTTTACTTTATTTTACTTTTTTTTTCTTATTATGTTTGTTCTTGATTGGCTAGGTATTTGGAGCAAGGAAAGCAAAGCAAAGAAGCAAGCTACGCTAAACAAAAAGCATAAAAAGCTAAAACTAAAAAAATTACAAAGCAAAGCAAGGAAAAAAGCTTAAAAAAAATAAAAATCTTTTAAAGTTGCTTAAAGACCCTTTGTGAGCTATTCTAACTCCTCTTGCTTAGTTAAATCGTTGGCCCGCGTGGAGGCAATTTACTTTTCTTGCATTTGTTGAAAAGCATAGGAGTATGGGATCAATGTATGTGGAGCCTTGTTGTTGATTGATTTGTTGTGGCAGAGAAGTGTTTGCTATTTGCTATTTGTTGATTTGTTGTTTGTGTTAATTTGCATTGTGCATGCATGGTTGTAGATCTCTAAATTGCCCTCCTGTCCCATTGAATTTGAATCTTGAATCGATTGTTCGTAATCCAAGGGGAATGGGTAATTCCAGTGAGTCCATTTTATCGATGGATGACCATATTGAGGACTGTGTTAAGACCTTGGTCACATAGACCAACAAGGCATCAATTTAGTGTTAGCTATTATCCTGATTTGGGATTCAAGCTTCGATATAGATTAAAAATAAGAATGCAACAATTTAGTGTCTTCTTCTAAGCTACCCAAGGCCACCAAAACCTTATCATCAAAGGTGGGATTGCTAGGAAGTGCTTAAGATTGATGAGAGTAGACTTGAGAATTGTAAACTTGAGGGTGAGAAGAATGTTCATTCTTTAATGATGAAACAAAGATGGATGAAATCCTTGAGAATTTGCATTTCTAACGTGAGGAGGCACTTATTTTCTTTGAAAATTTTGATTTTGATGCTAATTTGAAATCTCACTCCATACCAGAATGTAAGCATTAGAATAAGGATGAGCAAATGTAGCATTGACTTGTTCATATTGTGTACTTTGAGCATGTCCATGGGGACACTAAGAAGTATTGTGAAACACACTTGAACATGTCATACACACTTCATTTTGATGATGGGGAGAGTAGAATGATGGAATTGCTGGTTTTTTACTCAATAAAAATTGATTAAGTCTTTGGGTAAGAGTTTTGACTTCAGTAACAATCTCCATTGGACTCTTAACTTGATACGATTTTAAGTTGTTCCCTTTTACATTAGAATTATGACTCACCCGATAGGTTTGAGATTTATGCATTGAATTTTCACTCATTTTCTCAAAGAGGTGCCAAATGTTATCTTCATGTTTTCCAAAGTATGAACCTCCACACGAAGAATCCATAATTTCTTTGTGGGTATCGGATAAGCTCTCATAGAGATATTGAACTACTTGTCATTTTGGAATGTCATGATGTGGACATTTCCTTAGCAAGTCGTTCAATCTCTCCCAAGCTTTATGTAAAAGTTCTCCCTCCTCGTGGGAAAATTGTCTAATGGCGGTTCTCATTGAATTGGTTAGACTCACGGGGTAATACTTTTTCAAAAATTCATTTTGCATTTATGTCCAAGAAGTAGTTGTATTTATCCCCCAAATTATTAAACCAATATTTTGCCTTGTTTTTAAGAGTGAAAGGGAAGAGAATTAACTTAAGGACTTCTTCTAGGACATCCATGTATCTCACGTTGGAGCATACCTTAAGAAACTCACCCAAGTGTTTGTATGGTTCCTCATTATCTGACCCATAGAAAAATGGACATAATTGAATTTTCTTGGGTTTGATTTCACAGTGATCAGCCTGAAAATTAGGAAGCATGATGCAAGTCGGTGCATGGTAACCAATGGGATTGTAATGATCATGAAGGACCATTAGGGGATTTGGAACTTGAACTCCAAGAGGAATTTGGTCAAAAAGGGGATGTTCGATGAAATTTAGGTCTAGATAACTAAGATTGTTCTCAAGGTTTTCCATTGGAGTGATGAAGATAAAGAGTGGGGAAGAACCACACAAAATTTAGTCAACACACCAGCAAGAACAATAAAAATAAGAACTCCTCCTCCACAACAATCAATCAACAAACCTCCACATAAATTGATCCCATACTCTTATGCTTTTCAACAAATGTAATAAATTAAGTTGCCTCCACATAGGCTGATGATTAACTAATAAAATAAAATGCCTC
Organism: Cornus florida; assembly: GCF_030987335.1. Classification (NCBI taxonomy): domain Eukaryota; kingdom Viridiplantae; phylum Streptophyta; class Magnoliopsida; order Cornales; family Cornaceae; genus Cornus; species Cornus florida. The sequence continues at coordinate 25,489,924 of NW_026775571.1, read as the reverse complement.
CATACGGGCCGATGATTTAACTATGCAAGAGGAGTTTAGAAACGCTCACAAAGGTCCTTAAGAAACTTTAAGAATTTTTAAGCATTTTTGCTTTGCAATTGTAATTTTAAATTTTAATGCTTTTTATGCTTTATTTTTTTTGCTTGCTTTGAGGCTCCTTTGTTTTGCTTCTCTTTGCTCCAAGTACTTAATCAATTAAGCATAACAAAGTGAGAAAACAAAATAAAATAAAATAAAATAAAGGATCAAAAGAGTACTAATTCCTATTCAATTCCTAATACGTCATTGCTAATCCCCGGCAATGGCGCTAAAATTTGACAAGGTTGCTCGCTTATGCCAAAATTGTGTGAGTGTTGTTTAAGAAAAGCCTTTTTGGTCAAATTTAAATTTATAGAAACCACTACTATTACTACTAACATAGCAAGAGTGAGTAAGGATCATCTTAAGGGATTTGCAAGGTACTATGAAATCGAATTCGGGTTACCAGGTCGAACGATCAAAGAGAGTTTGGCTGTTGAATTAAGATAATGATTCAATTAAAAACATGTAAATTAAAAACAATCTAAAGATTAAGGTATAGAGAATGAAAGAGAAGTCTTAGGGCATAGAGTTCACCACTAAGCTTCACTTCACTAAACAGTTGATATTTGTTAATTTAGGGGGATTCTATGTTATAAAACAAGTGTGTGTGTGTGTGTGTGTGTGTGTGTGTGTGTGTGTGTTATTAATTGAAATACTAAGCATGAATGACAAAATAAGCATAAATTATCTAATCAAACTAGTGAGTAGCACAACTTATTAAATTAAGCCATTAACCATTCAATAAACCCATAATTAATACACACATAAAAATCTAGAGAAATGTACTACTTGCACTCATAAGTATGGATCATCAAACAACAAGAATGGATTGTATACCTATCAAAGAATTTAAAGCAACTACACTACACTTATACTAATGACAAGGAAATTAAACTAACTAAGCTAAGGAGGTAGCACAATCCATCAAGAAATAAACATAATTCATGAAACAATCCACAAGAGTAGTCAATTAAGCACCATGCCATGACCATTACTAGATTTATAATTCCAACACACATAGACATGTATTAAACTTATAAAATCCAGTGTAAGCACATGACCATTCATTCTAACATACATAGACATATGAATAGAAATAAGAGATCAATTGGAAGAATTAATCCATACAAACCATGTAGAAACTCTAAGTTTTATATATAATCATAGTCAAAACATTATTTACAACATAAATCTCCAAAAATTACAAAATACTAAGTTTAAGAACTAAGCCTAAGGGCTATCTCTAGCTCTAAGAGAAGGATTTAACCACTCATGGTTGTTGTCTTCCAACCCTCAAAGGCTTTCTTCAATGTAGGCATCATCTTGTTCTTCTTTGCTTTGCTCCAAAAGCCCTATTCTAGAGAGAGAAAATTATCTAATTGTATAACAAAAGTTAGAATAGCTAGTGGAGGAATTTCTTGGAACCTTATACAATTAGTTCAATTTCATTTAAATACAAGCCTTATTTAGTAGGCAACAAGACAAAAAATAGGCGTTTGATTGGTGTAATCTCGCAGCTACAAAAGTTGATAGAGTTCGGGTGCACTCGGGAATTAAAAAACTCACTGTCAGTAGTAGTTTTGATGGATCGAAGCTGGCTTTGATGGATTGAAGCTTACTTCGATCGATCGACGATGACATGGCAAAGATATTTTTGACAACAGGCGACTTTATCCACTGAGCTGGCATTGCCTTCATTTCGATCGATCATAGATCCTTTCAATCGATACGATCGATTAGGAGTTCCTTTGATCGATCGAAGGTTGACTAGTGCAGTTTTCTGACTTTTTCCGGATTTCCTTCTTAACTCTAAAAAGGAGCTAATAGGTTCTTTTTAGCCTATTTGAACCTTATTAACCTGAAATAGACAAAAAAAAAAAAAAATAAATAAATTAGAACTAAAACGGGAAAGTAAGATAGATGAATGGACTAAAATACCCTAACTTAGGTGCCAAAATGCATCACATTTGAGCACTTATTAAGACCTGGTCTATACCATCTCCTGATGTAATAGGTTGGTATGAAAGGGAGTGAATTGATCTTGTAGAGCCTTTGGTGTGTCGGTGGGGACTAATGCTCAAAGATGTGATGAAATGTGACCAAGTTTAAATTTATAGAATGCCACTACCACTACTAACTACTAATATATCAAGAGTGAGTAGGGATCGTCCCAAGGGAAAGGCATGGTATTCTTGGAATCTATGTTGGATTAGTAAGTCGAATGATCAAAAGGGGGGTTTAATTTGATTAAACTAATGGTTCAATTGAAACAATGCAATTAAGACAATCTATAAATTAGAGAAAGTATTATGAGAGAAAGTTCTTGGGGCTTAGAGTTCCGACTAAGCTTCACTTCACCAAACACTAGCAATTGTAAATTAATGGGGAAATTCATATTGTAAAATGTTTATGTGTGTGTCACCAATTGAAAACTAAGCATGGATAACAAATAAGCATAGATTGTTTAATCAATCTATTGAGTTGCACAAACTATCAAATAAGACAATTACACTACAACTATACTAGTGATATAAAGATTAAATTAATTAAACTAAGGAGGTGGCACAATCCATCAAGAAATAAGTATGAACCATCAAATAAACCACAAGAGTAATCAATTAGGCACCATACCTTAACCAGCACTAGATTAACAACATCAACACACATATACATGCATCAATTTCATTAAATCTAGAGAAAAATATATGAACATTCATTCTAGCATACATAAACGTATGGATATAATTAAATGATCAATTGAAAGCATTAATCGATACAAATCATATAAAAATCACAAGATTTATATCTATTCATGGTCAAAATATCAATTACAACTAAAATCCCTAAAAATATACAAAAGCTAGGTTTAGGAAGCAAGTCTAGGGGCTATCTCTAGCCCCAAGAGAAGGATTTAGCCACTCATTATAGTGGCCATGGAACCTTCAAGGGTTAACTTGGAGGTTGACATCATCATCTTCATCGTTGCTTTCTTCCCAAAACCCTAGTTCTAGAGAGAGAAACTATTTCTATAATTGGTAAAATATCTCAATATGTTACCTCTACAAAAATTAGTCCAATTAATCTATTACAAGCCTGTTTGAGTAGGCAACAAGTCAGAAATATTGCCTCTGATTGGTGGAAATTCGCAGCTACAAAAAGTAGGTAGAGTCCGGGCATGCTTGGAAATTAGACAGCTCACTGCCAGCAGCCATTTCGATCGATCAAAGGATTTTCGATTGATGCAACACTTACTTTGATTGATCGAAGATGACGTGTCATGAAAATATCTTCTTGGCCTTATCCAGATTGCTGAGCTGGCACCGACTTGATTTCGATTGATTGTAGCCTTCTTCAATCAATCGGGACTTCCTTCGATCAATCGAAGTTCCCCTGATGCAATTTTCTTGACTTCTTTCCAGATTTGCTATTTAGCTCCAAAATTGACCTAAATGGCTCTTCTTAACCTGTTTGAACTTTACTGACCTGAAATAGGCAAAATCACAAATATGTACTAAAACATGAAAGTAAGATAGATGAATGGACTGAAATACCCTAGCTTAGGTGCTAAAATGAGTCACATTTGAGCACTTATCACACCCCAAACTTAGATATTGCTAGTCCCTAGCAATGAACTACAAAGAAAATAAAGAAATAAAAATCTAAGTAATTACGAACTAGAATGAAATAAAAGGATAGCGCCACTTTCGTAGGGAACACGATTGCATTTACTGTATGCAACAAGTCTTTTAAACCTCTAGGTTACCCCTAGTGGACGAGTGAAGTCTCATAAGGGTTTCCAGAAATGATACCCACAAACATTGAGCTCTTTCTCACTAAAGGGGCACCAACATACAAAACAAGCATTGGGAGACAACTACCTCAAGTATGCAATTTTTCAACTATTTCCAAGCAATCTCCTAAAATCTCAACATCAAATAAGCAAATATGGTCCTCCACACATCAAGACAATGATCATGCAAATCAAAACAACTCTAAAATTCTTTTTAACTGAACCGGCATCAAATATGGTGCTATCTAAGCCAACTAAATAAATGATCACATCCGGCCTCAAACTAGCATACAAATCTAGTATCAATCATCAAGACAAAGAATGAACCTTTTATTAAAGCTTTATTCAACTAGGTGCGCTTATTCTTTTCACTTAATTTTTTTTTTTTACTAACTTAGAGGATCAAAGATGGAAGCATGGTATAATGTGTTGATCTGTTAAGCTTTCTAGCGATCCACGAGGTCGAGTGTTAGGTCAATGACTCCCAAACTAGATAGCTGTAGGGCATTAGGTGTTTAAACACCCCTAAGGACTTACAAGCTTAAATCAACTAGGCTATATAAATCAAAACAACCTCTATCTAATTATTTCCCACTTCTTACCTTTTGGAAGAAGTCCTCACTTTTTTTTTTTTTTTTTTAATTTTTTTTTCAAGTTATTAACCTAGAGTTTGGGCCCTCTACCTTTTGGCGTGAGAAATTTAGTTCTTGATGAGGCTAGAATCCCAGCTACTTAGTGAAAAGGGTTTGTTATCCACTGTCAAGAATGAAAGCTTTCAATGCACTACAACTCAATTAGGATATGAGCAAATCAATAATCAACAAAGCATGTACCCCACAAATGATTGCTCGAGTGCGTCTGTGCTATTATAGAATCCTAGAGTAATCTCAAAATAATCACAAAATCATGATGATGTGGACCACAAATGCAAGCAAGATATCAATCTTTCAAAAAATTTACTCCTAAATGACATCCACAAAGCATAGAAGGAGTATTGGACTCTCAAGTTAAGCAATTTTTAAATTCTAAGTATCATGGTCCTCAAAAGATCAAAATCATGGCTCAAGACTCTCAAATTACACCACATGCAAAGAAACTAAGTGCGATATGTAAAATATGCTAACACACCCCCAAGCTTAATCTGTGAATTGTCCTCAATGTGCAAAGAAGTAACAGATAATAGAAAGAGTATACCAAATGGGTGTAGCAAAAGGGACCCGGCAATGGAAGCTTTGGAAAGCGCACCCCCAAACTTAGATTCCAAAAACTTGTCTAAAAATGGTTACACTAGCAATTGTCATCAAATATCAAATGAAATAAGAAATCAAGCATACAAATGCTATATGGCATGGGATGGAAAAGAGAAGAAAGTTCAAGCCCAAAATATGAATTTAGCAAGACTACTCAAAAGGTTAATTTTTATTTTTTTTTTATCGATCGAATCTTTCCTCGATCGATCGAAACCACTGAAAAACTGAGGCCAAGGACCAAAAAATTTCCAACGCAAACTCGATCGATCGATTGATACCACTGTTCGATCGATCGAAAATTTCTGACGCAATTTTGATCGATCAAAATCAAGGTCGATCGATCGAAGAGATCAGTATAAAACATGCATATTATGAAAAACTCACAACATGCCTGAGAAACTTCAATGAAACAACGAGAGATCATTATTAAGATGCTGCAAAAATAAAAGACTAGAGAGAAAATGAAGCAATAGAGTTTGGAAACTCTATTGGAACTAGGTTTAACGTCTTTGGACGACTTTCAAACAGTTTCATACATCAACATAGACTAGCTAGATCCACCAAGAGGGTGGCTTCCATACGTCTTTGAAAAACTTGCCCTTCAATGTAGGGCTTCAACCTTTGCCCATTTACTTTGAATGTATTTCCATCTTTTAAGTTCTGAATCTCAACTGCCCCATAAGGCACAATAGAAATGATTTCATATGGGCCCTCCCATTTGGTACGCAACTTCCCGGGAAAGAGTTTAAGCCTAGAGTTGAAGAGCCATGCTTTTTGACCGGGTTCAAAAGATTTCTTAACAATATATTTATCATGAAAAGTTTTGGTTCTTTCTTTATAAAGTTTGGCATTATCATAAGCATTATGTCTCAACTCTTCTAACCCATTCAATTGAAGTAAGCAATTTTCTCTAGCTTTGTCAAGCTCAAGATTGAGCTTTTTAAATGCCCACAGAGGTTTATGCTCTAGCTCAACCAGAAAATGGCAAGGCTTTCCATATACAAGTCTATAAGGAAATATGCCAATGGGAGTCTTATATGACGTTCGGTAAGCCCACAAAGCATCATTCAATTTGTGTGACCAATCTTTCCGGTTTATGTTTACTGTTTTCTTAAGAATTTGTTTAATTTCTTATTGGTCCTAAGGTGTCTTAAGGTATGTTTGTCTGTTTAATGTCAAAAAGTGGAATTTCAATTGCTTCAAGTATGAATTCTACCTGCATTGTGTTTTGAAATAAGGTCCAAGGGTTGTACTATCATCTACTTCTCAGTGACACATTTTATATACTGGTCTGTATTTACTCACCACACAATGTATTAGCTTGTTTTGGTTAAAATCACTGTGACAGTGGAGGTTTTGTACCTTAAATTTAGCAATAGGTGTTCTCAGGGGTATTATGGTCTTTTCTAAGATGTATTTCATGCATTTACATATGCCTTGATAGCTACATTGCACTGAATAGTCGTTATTGAGCCTGCATTATAAATTAAATAATTTCAGGACTTTCTATTAGCTTAGGAGAATAAAATCTATTCCAAGAGTGTTGTGGTCTTTTCCAGCTGTGCTCAGGAGTGTTCTACGACTCAATGGTCCTAGTGTGTTAATATATGCAGAAATATTGTAGTTCTTAGAGGCTAAGTTTGGATAGAATTGGAATTCAGTATTCATACCTGTAACCTGCTGCAACTATTAAGAATAGTGAGAAATTAGCTAAGGTGGCAGGCATGCATTGGTGCATTGCTCTAAAAAATATCTGGATAATCCTTGTCAATGATTGGTGGAAGGTCACAGGTGTATTGGAGTTGCTGTACTAGGGCTGCTATATGTGTACTGGTACAAATATGCTGTTATAAGGCCTTTTAGGGTTTATACCTTGAGACTTAAAAGATGTATTGTGAGCTGTAGCTGAGAACCCTTGAGCATCCATTGTCAAGCTAGTTTTTCGTAGCTATTTGATGCTGATCCATGCAAGAAAAACCTGATGAATCAACCCTTGTGAGTGTACTCAGTGCTAAGATAAAGCTGCTGTCAAATTTACTGATGCAAAGGCTGGATTGAGTAGTGATTTTGGATTCCAAGCTGTTATGGTCACTTCTAAGGGCTGTCACAGGTATTTACACTTGCTCAGTAGTTTGTTTTGGTCAAAAAATTGCTAGAACTAAATTTGAATCTCTTGAGCATCATTCAAGCTTGTTTTTTGATTTCTATATGAGATTTGAGTACAAAATGATTAAGACTAGCTGTTTCATGATATATCTTCCTGTTAGTAAGTTTAGTTTGATGAATTTAAGCTGTTGAAATTGGTTGTGAGACAATATATTGGCACACTATGTGATTGACTTTGTTGAGCCCTAAAACAGTGCTACTATGTGCTTGTTTAAGCATTGTGATTGAAAATTGTGAACACTCACGCTATACCTAATTGATTGAAGCTTTGTACATGAGTACTACCATGAAATAAGACTGTAGATGCTACTAAAGAATTGATCTCAAAGGGAAATTCCAATATTACCCCTAAAATTCTAGCTGCTGCAGTTTAGTGTTTTGAGGCAGTATCTTAGAATTTTGTATTATCTGACCTATTCCAGTTATAGGAAAGACTTATTTTATTGATCTTTATATGTATTTGAATGTATGGTGAGCTTTGAGAGCTATTTGGGTCCAAGCAAGGGTGCTTAGGACAAAGGGAGTGCTTTTGAGCACTAAGGTGTGCTAGTGTGTGTATTAGTTGTGAAAACTAGTGCATACTCTTGTACTTGGGTGTGTGCAGAGAATGAGATAGTTGAGTGTGTAACAAGATACATACATCTAGTAGTGGACTTCATATTGACTGATGCCAAGAACTAAGGTTTTCCTTAGTTGAGAGGGTTTCCTTGTAATCCTTGCTTGTACTTATCTTTAATTGTTTATTAGTTAACTGCGAGGGCTTAAAATTCAGCAAAGGTTTTAACCAATTCACCCCACCCTTTTGGTCTAACATTTCCCAGTTTGAAACTTCCACTTGCCCACTTGTTTGAGGATGGTAGGAGGTGGCTACTTTATGAGTAACGGAGTACTTAAGAACTAATTGCTACAAGAATTGGTTGCAAAAATGTTTTCCTCCATTACTAATCATTGCTCTTGGCATTCCAAAATGAGTGAAAATGTTTGATTTAATGAATTAAACAAGCACGGAGTGGTCATTCATTTGTAGCACAAGTGTCCACCCACTTGGAAATATAATCAACGGCAAGTAAAATGTATTGAAAGCCATAGGACATAGGAAAATGACCCATGAAATCAATGCCCCATATATTAAAAATTTCTACAACAAGAATATTTGTCATGGGCATCATGTCTCTTCTTGAATTCAATCCCATCTTTTAACATTGCTCACACTCCTTGTAAAAATTGTAGGCATCTCTATGGATGTTGGGCCAAAATAACCCACTTTGAAGAACCTTCAAGGCTGTCTTCTTTGCAATAAAATGTCCACCACATACAAGGGTATGACAAAACATGAGGACACTTGGAACCTCATTCTCTGGAATGCATCTTCTCACAATTTGATTCGGGTAATATCTAAACAAAATGGGATCTTCCTAATAATATTTTCGGATGTTGGCAAAGAAACGGTTCTTTTCTTGCCTTGACCAATCAGTTGAAAGCTTGCCAATTGTAAGAAAATTCACAATGTCGGCGAACCAAGGCATTTTTCTATTAGAAATTTGGAAGAGTTGTTCATCCGGAAAAAAATCATGAATTAGTGGGCTTGGGGAAGATTCTACCATTAACCTTGAAAGATGATCGGCAACCACATCTTCGGTAACTTTCTTATCCTTGATTTCAAAATCAAATTCTTGAAGAAGCAAAATCCATCTTATCAAATGAGGTTTTGTTTCTTTCTTGGTCAAAAGATGCCTCAGAGCAGTATGATCAGAATATACAATAATAACTTTTGACCCTAAGAGGTAGGATCGAAATTATTTAAGAGCATACATTACGGCAAGTATTCTTTCTCAGTAGTGGAGTAATTCAATTGGGCTCCCGAGAAAATCTTGCTTGCATAGTATATGGCGCATGGAAGTTTTCCTACCCTTTATCCCAAAATTGTTCCCATTGCATAGTCAGATGCATCACACATGATTTCAAATGACAATGACCGATTGGGAGGTTGCATAATAGGAGTAGATGACAATAAACCATGAAGTGTATGAAAAGCATCAAGGCATGCTGGATCAAAGACAAATGGGGTCTCCTTGGCAAGAAGATTGCATAAGGGTCTAGCAATTTTACTAAAGTCTTTGATGAAGTGGCGATAGAAGCCGGCATGACCTAGAAAAGAGCGAATCTCTCTCATCGTAAAAGGTGGAGGCAATTCAGAAATGAGCTCAACTTTTGCTTTATCAACCTTTATACCCCTTTTGGAGATGACATGACCCAAAACAATCCCCTCTTGAACCATGAAATGGCTCTTTTCCTAACTAGGAACGAGCTTTGTTTTGCAACATCTTTTAAGCACCAAATATAGATTTTTCAGGCATACATCAAATGAAGACCTAAAGAATGAAAAATCATCCATAAAAATCTCCGGATACTCTTCCACCATATCTGAGAAAATTGATATCATACACCTTTGCAATGTGGTTGGAGCATTACATAAACCAAATGGCATTCGTCTGTAGGTAAATGTGCCAAAAGGACAAGTAAAGGTGGTTTTCTCTTTGTCCAAAGGGTCAAGGGCTACTTGATTGTAACCCGAATAGCCATCAAGAAAACAGTAATATTGTTGCCCTGTAAATCTCTTTAGAATCTGACCAATGAATGGCAAAGGAAAGTGATCTTTTCTAGTGGCGGCATTTAACTTTCAATAGTCAATGCATACACACCATGAATTGGCGGTACACTTAGAAATTGCCTCACCTTTTAAATTTACAACCACCGTAATCCCTAATTTCTTGGGAACTACTTAGGATGGACTCACCCATTTGATATCAGTGATTGGATAAATGATACTTGTATCTAAAAGCTTGACAACTTCTTTTTAATCACCTCTTTCTTGTTTGGATTCAATCTCCTTTGGGCATCTCTAAAAGGTTTCTCATCTTCTTCTATAAGAACGCGATGCATGCAAATGGAACGGTCAATTCCCTTTAGACCAGCCACACTCCATCCAATAGCTTCCTTATTTTCTTTAAGGACATTCAAAAGGCCATTTTCTTAGTCCTTTTCAAGACTTAAAAAAATGATGACCGAAAAAGTCTCTTTTGGTCCTAAAAAGGCATACTTAAGATTGGAAGGGAGAGTTTTAAGCTCAAGAGTGGGTAGGGAGATTAGAAATGGAATCAGTGGAGTGCTTGAGAGTGGAGGAAGAGGTTCTTTTGGAGTTTTCCAAGGTGGAAAATCCAAGCTTGCAACGGATTCCATTAAATTGCTTACCTTATTCATTAATCCATCATTGCCAAATCCACAATTCCCATACATTTCAAGTAGACAAGATGCAAGAGGATCATCAGAAAGAAGAGATGAAAAATTGTCCTCGGTTGGTTTTTTCATAATCATGGAAGGAATGGATTCCTTAACAACCTCGTCCAAGACATCTATGAGACAACACTCGTCTTCATCGATAGGATGTCAACTTGTATTGAAGACATTAATCTTAACCATCATGTTACCAAAAAAAAGGTCCATAATCTCAGATCTACAATTTATTGTTGTATTCACAGTGGCAAGGAATGGCCTTTCTAAGATGATTGGAATGTGGTTGGTAGGGTTGGTAACTGGTTCGGTATAAAGAACCATAAAATCAACTGGAAAATAGAACATGTCAACTTTGATAAGTATGTCCTCAACTATGCCCCTAGGTGTTTTGATGGATCTATTGGCTAATTGAAGTACCGCCGAGGTTGACTTTAATTCACTCAAACCTAGTTGGACATATACGAAGTAGGGAATTAAATTGACACTCGCTCCTAAGTTAAAAAGAGCTCTACGAACCTCATAGTTTCTAATTACACATGAGATGGTCGGAGCACCGGGATCTTTGAACTTAGGTGGAGTATTATGTTGAATGATGGAACTCACTTGCTCCATGAGAAACACTTTTTTAGGGCTTTTTCCCTTGTTCTTTCTCTTTTGTGTGCAAAGGTCTTTCAAAAATTTTACATAAGGCGAAATTTTCCTAATTGCATCTAAAAGAGGAAGATTTATATTAACTTGTTTAACACCTTTACCATGTCATGAATTTTCCCCTTTTGCCTCCCTAAAGGTGAAGTTTCTCTCAAAGCATATGGAAATGGAGCATTTGGTTCGTAGGATTTTGCAACTTGAAGAGATAAGGAAGAAGATTGAGAACTCTCATTTGGACCACTTTCATCTAAGGAAGTCGGAATAGGATTGGAAACGGGACGGGTGCTAACTTTGGGTTGCACTGGTTCACTATCTTCACTTGGTTTTTCAACCCTATTATCAATTTCCCTTCCACTTCTCAAAGTGGTAATGGCTTGCACTTGCTCTTTGGAAGGGCATCCCGATGTAGGATTTGCTTCCACCAATTATTGGGATTTTGGGTTTCTTTCGGGTTGTATAGGTAGTTTATGAATCTTTCTTTCATTTAAGGAATTAGCTATCATCCCAATTTGGGATTCAAGCTTTGATATCAATTGACAATGAGAATGTAGCAAATTACTGTTCACTTCTAAACCACCCAAAGCCACCAAAATCTTATCCTCAAATGTGGAATTGCTAGAAAGTGATTGAGGATGATGAAAACAATTTTGAGAATTATAAACTTGAGGATGTGAATAGTGGTTCATTCTTTGATGATAAGAAGAAACAAATCCTTGAGAACTTTCATGTCTTTTATGTGAAAGAACATACCGACTTTGAAAATTTTTGGTTTGAAAAGGACTTAAATTTTTACTCCACACCGGAACGTAAGCATTTGAATAAGGGTGAGCAAATGCAGCATTGACTTGTTTAAAGCATTCATCAAGCACATGTCTGTGGCAACAATTGAAAGTAGTATGCAACACATTCGAATATGCCATGCAAGCCTCACAAGAATGATAAGGATGATGAAAAAGAGATGATTGGGTAACTGGTTTTTGACTCAATAGAAATTGATCAAGTCTTTTAGTGAAAGTTTTGACCTCGGCTACAATCTCCATTGGACTTTCTGTGATGGCCCAAGTTTTGCAACCTAGTACGTTAGTGATGACCCAGTAACGGATCCGAAATGCGGAAGCGAAAGATAAAACAAAGTCTTTAGAGATATAAATCATCCCTAAGATACCAGAATGACCTTCTATGAAGTCATAGAACTCAAAGAGATAATCGGAAGCGGAAGCTAGAATAAGACGGTCAAATGGTACCCTATAGCACCAATGACAACCAAAAGAACAAGATCTAGTTCAAACTAGACCACGTATACCATTAAATGGCTCAAACAAGATCAACAAGGTCCTGTGGGAATAAACAAACGGGATTAACCTATCTAGGCAACCAACCAAGAAAAACCTACAAAGCTGCCTCATTTCGGTCATCCGAAATGATGCTTTGGTCGACCGAAATAGGCCAGAAAAGAGTGGGCACTTCGGTTGGCCGAAATGGCAAATCGGTCGACCGATTATAGCTCATAATAAATGGAGGCTACTGGAATTTGAAATGCAATTGTTCCAATAGCTGCGGCCGACTGAAACAATATGAAATTTTGCAGAACCTGAAACTGAAGAAAGGCTTCTTAAGCCTTGCTTAGATCCCCCATGGTATGATCAATTAAAATTATATGCTATTGTGTGATGATGTGAACATACACGCAAGTGTAATATTGCATTTTAAACATGCTACAATAGCCTATGGCCTTGTTACATTCATTCACAAAATTTAGACATGTCAACCCTTAAGGTTCACAAAATTACATTATAAGGCAAAAAAGGCATATTGAATCTAACTATGTATTACAACTTGATAAACAAAACTTAAACATGCTAACACTTAAATGTGAATAATAATACATCAAAAGTACTTCAAATCAATAAATCACCCAAGGCAAATGCAAATCCCAAACCTTGAGTCCTGTACCTAAAAAATGTCCTCGGTAACTTTGGGGTGAGTAACATAAAGCTATTTGTTGGAGAAGAGCATGCAAAGACCTGACATTTAACAAGGTTATCACATTAACATAAAACAATTCAAAGGGGTCATGCCGCCTAATGTCTATGTCAAAAGTGAGACTCAGGGAGCATCCTAGCCTACCTTAAAACATTTATAGTATAAACTACATTTTTATGCAATTAAACAATATAGGAGCAAACAGTACAACGTAACAATATATAGATGATCAAAGTTATCAAGTTGAGATCTAAAATGTGAAAACAACTAAACTGAGTCATGCCACCTAACGTCTATGTTCCAAATGAATCTATAGGATCGTTCCTAAGCTACATTTGAACAATATAGCATAAATGTACTTAACAACATTAAAATTGCAAAAATTCATTAAAAATCATAATGCATAAATGTACTTAACAACATTAAAATTGCGATGATTCATTAAAAATCATAATACATAAATATACTTAACAACATTAAAATTTTGATGATTCATTAAAAATCATAATGCATAATGTACTTAACAACATTAAATCGCCAATAACCAAAACCACAAGTCACAATTAAACATTGGTTGTCAACTTAGAATTGAATGCGAAATCAAATAGTGGAAGACTTGGACATCAAATCTCGGAGTAAAACCAAGACCTAAACGGTTATTCTGGGCACTAACCTGCTGGGAATACCACCCTAGTGCGCACTTAAAATGGGGAGACCTCATACCTCCCATACTAGAGCCAAACTCTAACCATGTCTTTGTAATAATGTCCCAAGTGACTCCAAAATCAATAAATAAGTTCACAACTTATATGCAATTAAATAATTCACGAAACCACCTTCCATGCACAATTAGGTTGAAACCACACAATTCATGCCTTAGAGTTTCAATTCTAAAATGGCATATATATAATGTCAAGTCTTTACTATGATATAATGTACAATACAATATCATTTACTCAATAATTTAAATCATGCTTCCATGGTGAACTTTAAACACTAATTCTACGACATTGTAGCAATAAGTTCACAAGGCTAATAATATCGATAATTCACAAGAATCTCATATTACTATTACATAGTAACAAGTTAGTAATTTAACTTTCAATAATGCACAATAAGCATTCTATATTCACAATACTATGAAATCACAAGAATTTAGTAATCTACTAAATTAAATAACTTCTCTACACAAGTTATATCTACTCAAATACTTAATTATATCAAGGGAACCATTAAATAGATTTTAATTAATTCATTTAATTAAAATCCCTAGTTTTCAAAACTTATCCGAATATTCCCTATTTAATATATATTAAAGAACATGCCAAGGCCATCAACATTATGAAGATAAAAATTCAATCAAGTGACTAAAATACTTAAAATAAAATTAATTAAACTAATTAATTAATTTTCTCTAGATTTTAAGACAATTCCAAAAGGCCTCAATTTAACATAGGTTAAAGAACATACAATTACCTATTTTAATATCATATTACAAGTTGATTTCATGTAAGTCACAACAATGTGAATTAAACTTTCATAAAAAAAAAATTATTAAATAAAAGTCTCAATACTTATTCAAATGTCCTCAATTTAATATATGTTAATAAACATATCATGGCTTAATTTAATAGCATGCCAAAATTTAATTCCATCATATATACAACCACGTGAATTAAATTTTACACAAAGAAAATATTTAAATTAAATTCTAGATTATGAACAAAAGCACGCATACAAGTTGTATAAGCATCAATAGCATGCAAGACAACAAAAATATAAACCTATAACATCCCCTACCTTAATTTGAGATGAAATTTCAAATCCCCACCGAAATAAAAGTGCTCTGAATCCGGCGATACTCCTAGGTTATGTCAGGGACAACGAGGGAAACAACTTTAACCTTTGAGGCACTATGAAAATTCAAACCCGAACTCAAAAATGATCAAAAACGGATTCTATTAAGGGGCAAAGGAAGATCTCACCAGGGCATACAATAAATGCTAAGGCACTACGGCATTTACCACAAGGGAAGAGGCCGAAAAAAGAAAAAGAAGGGTGGCAGCCCCTTGGCTACCATGGCTGTCGGCTAAGAGAGGGGAAAGAGATGAGAAAGTTTGACTTTTTCTTATGACACCCCCTATTTATAGAAAAACCCTAAAAGTGTCCCTAACGGGTCCCGCCGGGTCCGGAAAAGTGGAATTTGCAAAGACACGCTCAAACAGTAAAACACAGTGAACTCAAAAGAGCCATGGTAACTGTAAAACTACTGTAAGGAAATTGGGGAAAAATGACCCGAAGGAAATTCTAAGAGTACACGGCTCGACAAAAAGTGAAAATGAATCCCGTACGAGGATCCAGGCTCAAAATGAGGCATTTTTCAAGAACTTTCATTAATTACACAATGGCCCCTTCAAAAAACTAGCCCAGAATGAAAAAATCTTCCAAAAGATATTATCTTAAAAACCCCTAAAATAAATATCTTCAAAAGATAGTTATGAAAAACACCATAAGAAACAAAAATGTTTCTGAAGAATCTTTTCATCCACGCCCTTGCGGGAAAAGGAGACAACCGACGAGCTTTTCTCCAAAAGTAAAGTTACGCGTTTTGAGGAAATCTACTGGAATGAAAACTCATGAAGTCAAAACTTAACTCTGAACATGAAAAGTGAGGTTATGCCAACAAATTGACAAACGGGGAAAAATACGAAAAGTGAATAGTGTCCAAAAAATGAAAATGATGCAGTCGTTTAAGAAAGTTGTCAATCCAAAGGAAAGAGTATCGGAAACCATTCCCAAGCACTCAAGTCAACACTAAATGATGAGAACCAAACTCAAAAAAGAAAAGATCAACGAAAAAAAAAATATCCGTAAAAATCTGAGAAAAAGGAAAGGAAGGAAAAATGACCGGGTCATTACAACCTACCCTCCTTAAAGGGATTTCGTCCCTAAAATCTAGCCCCAACAAAATAATAGTTGAAACCAGGGTAACTACGGAGTACATCTCCGAGTATCCCACACAACATGTTACGAAAGCAATCCCAAAACTAAAAGACACGTACAACCTAATGTCATTCGTACCCACGTGCTCACGACAGGACAACCTCTCAAAAGAAAAGTGACCATATGGCCATGCCACAAGTTGAAACTCACACACAGAATCCAAGGTTAGACAAAGGAACGGAAGATAACAACCATAAGCATCCCTCCTAACGAACCATCATACCGATCCAAAAACAACCACTAAAAGAACTCCAAAATAACCATATATCAAATCAGGGTACCGAACAAAGATGATGTGGTAGTATGAAAAGCGACCAGAACCCGCCCACGATGTACTCAAATGTGTGGTAGCAATGACAGTGCCTAGTGCCTGCCCACACTTACTCGTCAGTAAGGTAGCATCGACGGCAACTAGCACTCGCCCATAACGCACAACTTATACGATAGCATGATAATATAAGGCACTAGTTTATAACCTGACCCCACTAGGTCTATCCATGAAACCTCTCGATACAAATGACATTAATGTCGCAAAAGGATCATGGCCAAAAGCAACGTGGGAGCCAGGCATCTGTGAGAGTTGGGAGATGGTCTACAGAAGTTCCAGACCATCTCGGCCTATCCCAAACTTTGACAATAATGTCATAGGCACCATTATGCTCAAGGCCCTAAATTCTCAATACAGCAAAACCAACATCTCCAACTGTTGATCCTAAGGTTCCCTAAAGACTTATTTGCCTGTTTAATGTCAAAAAGCTTTGGTTCAGTGGTTTTAAGTATATATACCATCTGCATTGTGGCTTAAAATATGATACTGGGGCAACATTGTCATTTACATTGCAGTGACAGAATTTTCACATTGGCATATCTTAATTTATCACAGCTTGTACACTTGATTTAGCTAAATTGGTTGTTTTCATTGAGGTTCAATGTATAAGAAACTTGCTACAGGTGCTCACAGGGCTATTTTAGTACTTTCTCAACTATATTCTATGAATACTCGTATATCTGATTAGCTGTATTGCACTGAATAGCTATGGTTATGCCTACATTGTGATTAATACAGCCCCAGCAATAATATTTTGCTGAATATAATATACAACTGGTATAAGATTGGTATTTAAGCTTTTCAAGTATGCTCAGGAGTGTGACACATGGCTGTGGTCCAATGATATTGCAGAACTTAGAGGCTAAGCAAAGAGATAAAATTTAATGAGCCCTCACCTGTATGAACTGATTTTATTGATGCACAAGGTGTCATTATATGGTGAGATATCAAGGGCAATATTATCCTTTCACTGAGAGAATGTCAAAGGTCTTCTTGTACAATTAGTGGCTGAAAGGTGATAGCAATGAATTCAGTGAAAAGTAGTCAAGTATTTGCACAGGTCCATATATATGCTGTTATAGGAGCCTTTAGGGTTGATGGCCTTGAAAATACACTGAAAGTTGAGCTGCAGCTAAGAACTCTCGAGAACCTTATATTGAAAAAGTTTTTCTGTGATTTGTGATGATGATTCATGCAAAAAAGAAACCCATTAATTCAAGCTTTGTGTGTGATCAATGTGCTGAGATATTGTTGCTGTCAAATTCGCTGGTGCAAGGGCTGGATTGAGTAGTGATTTTGAGTTCTAAGTTGCTGTGGTCATTTCTGTGGGTTGTCGCAGGTATAACCATGCTATTTACACTTGCTCAGTAGTTTGTTTTGAAGGGGACCCAGTGATACTGAGTTTGAGGGTGGTGTCTATCATGGACGAATCCAGTTGCCTACTGAATACCCATTCAAGCCTCCATCATTTATGCTGTTAACGGTAATTTCTCATTTTCTTGTAGAGGCTCCCATATGTATCTGTATTACTGTTGAAACATATCTTTACTTTCTTGATATTAGAGCTCATTATAATGACCCGGATTTTTTGGATAAATTTTTTCCATTGTCTTTTCCCTTCTGAGTTTGGTTTCTTGTCGCTTAGTGTCATCTCGAGTGCTCAGAAATGGTTTCCGAGACTCCTTTTCGTGGATTGACAACTTCCTTTGAGGACCGAGTCAATTCTGCATTTTCACTTTTCGGACACTATGCGTCTTTCGTCCTTTTCCTTGTTTCGTCTTTTTCCCTATTCTGTTTTTACCCCATTTGTCACTTGTTTGGCAAAACTTTGCTTTTCGTGCTAGGAGTTAGTTTTTGACTTCACGTGTCTTCATCTTTAGTGGTTTCCTCAAAATACATATGTTTACTTTCGAAAGAATGTACTCTGGTTGCTCCCGGTGCCCATAGGGGCATAAGTGCAAAGTTCTTTGGAAACATTTCCCTTTCTTGGGGTGTTTTTCGTAAATATCTTTTGGAAGATATTTTCATTCTGGGGCAGTTTCGCAGTTTTCACTTTTTGGAGGGGCCATTGTGCAATTAATGAAAGATATTGCTCAATGCCTTGATTTGAGCCTGGATCCTCGCACGGGATTCATTTTCACATTTTGTCGAGTTGTGGACTCTTAGATTTTCCTCTTGGTCAATGTTTTCCAGTTTCAGGGTTTTTGGCCCCGGTTTGTGCCAAACTTGTTTTGGGCATAACTTTCTGTACGGGACTCGGTTTTTGACACCGTTTCTTCCGTTGTTCATATTTTCTCATTTTGAATCTTTTTCATTCATAGATTTTTGCCGTTTGAGCGCGTCTGCTCAAATTTCACTTTTCCTGACCTGGCGGGGCCCGTTCGGGGCACTTTTTAAGATTTTCTATAAATAGGGGGCCTTAGAAAGAAAAATCAGATTTTTCTCTCCTCTCCTCTCTCATGGCCGGTCCAAGCTCCATCCATGGCTTCTATCTTCTCTCTCCTCTTTTGGACTTCATCCTTTCATTAAAAAGTGGTGATGCCTTTTTGTTTATTGTTCCCCTCGGCGAGGCCTTCGATTCCAACCGATTGGAATCATGTTTTGGCTGTTTCTTGAGTTCGGGTTTGAAGTTAAGTTGTGTTTTTGATGGGGCTTCCTTGGGATTCATGTTCGTGATGTTGTCCCCAACAAAACCTAGGTGTTTCATTAGATTCGGAGCCGATTTATTTTGGTGGGGATTTGAGATTTCATCTCAAATGGAGGTAGGGACTGTTTTAGGATTGTTTGTGTGTTGTATTGAGTGTTTTCCATGATTATACAACTCATATGTTTGCCTTGTATCAAATTTAGAAAGTTAGTATTATTTATTTCTTGTGTAAGATTTAAATTTCAAGGATGTGTATAGCTTAGATTTGAATTGTGGCATGATGATAAATTAAGCTTTAATATGTTTGTTGACATATATTAAATAGGAATTATTTGAATAAGAGTTGAACTTTTTATTTAATATTTTTCTTTTGTTAAAGATAAATTTCCATGGCCGTACCTTGCATGAAATGAACTTGTAGTATGCTTTTAAATTAAGTCTAAGCATGTTTGTTAACATACTTTAATTTGAGAGCATTTGGACAAGTATGAAAATCTAGAGATTTTAACTTAAATGATTAATTAAAATCTATTTAATGGTTCCCTAGGCCTAGTTAAGCTTTTAACTTGATAATCATGAGGACTAGGACTTGTGTACTAGTATGTATTAAATTGGGACCATTTGAAGTTGCTTGAAATTTAGAAGTTTAATTATCATGATATAATTAAATTCTACCTTGTTGTACCATTGTCCTACTTGAGATTTTAGTGAATATATGTGGATACCATGATATGTTATATAACATGTTTTAATTAGGGACCATTTGGTTGAGGTATGAAGCTTAGGGAAATTAATTTGGTTATTTGATAAATTTTCATTTTTATTGCATTAATGATTTGATCATGTATTTGACAATGGTTGTATGTTTAAAGCATGATTTTTGACTTGTAATGGATTCATGAATTTGTGATTTCAATATTAGATTATATTGCCATAGCGTGTAACGAATCACACACTGAAGATTCGACATGTGATGTTATATAGCGCGTAACGAATCGCGCTCTGAAGATTCGACATTTGTCATCCTATAGTAGTTGTGGATTTAGAGCATGTAATGTGTGGTTACAACCTACTTGTGCATGGGATGTGGTTTCGTATATATATAAGTTGTTAACTTATTTATTTTGGAGTCACTTGGGACATGGTTACTATGATATGGCCAAAGTTCGGCTTTAATGCGGGAGGTACGAGTTCTCCCCAATTGAGATAGTGCGCACTTAGGATGGTTTTCCCTGCGGGTTAGTGCCCGGAACAACCATTGACCTCGGCAGAATTCCAAGTCTAGATGTCCAAGTCTTCTGTTATTTATTTTCGCGTTCAATTCCAAGTTTGCAATTATGTTTATATTGTGACTTGTGGTTTTGGTTATCGGCGATTTTGATGTTGTTAAGTACATCCATGCTTTATGATCTTTGTAGATTTTGATGTTGCCAAGTACATCCATGTTTTATGATTTTAATAAATCATTTTAATGTTGTTAAGTACATTCATGTTCATGGTTTTTAATAAATCATTGTGAGCTTTTAATGTTATTAAGTACATTATTGTTTTATGATTTTAATGAATCATTATAAGCTTTTGATGTTGTCAAGTACATTCATGTTGTGTTGTTCAAATGTAAAGTAGGAATGGTCCTATAGATTCATTCGGAACATAGACGTCAGGTGGCATGATCACTTATGTCATTTTCGTTCTTTAGATTTCAAATTGATAACTTTGAGAATCTATGTTATTTGTTTTGTGTAAGCATGCTCCTATGTTGTTGCTTTGTGTAAGCATGACCCTATGTTGCTAAAATTGCATGAATGAGGTGATTGATGCTAGAAATGATCCTAGGTAACTAGGATGCTCCTTGAGTCTCACCTTTGACATAGACGTTAGGTGGAATGAGCCACAATAATTAATCATGCAAACTTGTAAAACGTAGGTCGATGCATGCTTATTTCCTACGGGCAGCTTTATGTTACTCACCCCTACGATACTGGGGTATATTTCAGGTACAGGATTCAAGGTTAGAGATTCTCACCATGCTTGGATGATTTGGGAACTTGAAGGGTTCAATTCTTGTGAAGCTTGGCTTGAAAAGCCATTTGTAACCTTATATGTCAAATGTGTATATTTGGTTCTGGACTTGTAACGTGTGCCTAAGCACACTTTTTGATTCTCATTTTATGTATATGACATGAGGCCAATGGCTAAACTCCTTTTGAAATTACATTTATGTCATGGATGTTAATTTTTGTTTTCAATGAGAACATATGGAAACCATGCGTTTTAGTATGCTACTTTGCACTGAAGCATGCATTGTGTATAAACTTCTTCCATTAGTATTCATTTAACATGCATGAAGTGTGGCCAAGGGCCACGCGGCATTTCGAAACCATTTCATGATTTTAGGTTTCAAGTTTTCATTCCAAACTTCATTTTTGGCATTTTGGCCGTTGGGGGGTCATATTTTGCTTCGGCCATATTTTTGGGCCATGGTCCATTGTACCACATCTTACTAGGTAGGTTACATTTGCGTGCATGGTCGTTTCCGGGCAAAGCTTCTTCTTTGGTGAAATGAGCCTCCTACGGACTCATTTTACAGTTTTGTTGCATATTCTAACGTAAGGGTATTTCAGGAATTTCCTTTAGGAAATAATTTCTGTTCTTCACATGGTCACTTAGAAAATGTGATTTTAGGGGGGCTTTATTTTTTGTGTTTTTCTAGAAAATGCCATCTTGGCATCAGAAATCATATCCAAAGTTCAGCTCTCAGTTTTTAAATTTAGCAGCTTTTTGGACCCTCTGGACCAGTTTTCATGGAGGGGCATTTTGGGCATTTTACATTGCATATTTTTCAATTTTACTCAAGATTCACATAGAAAACTCAATTTTGAGGGGATTTTCTTCTTTGAGTTTTTCCAGAAAATGTCATCTAGGTCCTCAAATTTCCTTTTTTTCCGGAAAAACCCCTACTGCCAGAATTTCTTGCTGCCCATTTTGCCTCCTTCACATGTAAACGGTTACGAGAAGTTTGGTAACCGGTTACATGTGCTTGGGTAGTGTTTTGGTCAAATTTTTTTGTCTCCTAACCAGTTAGGAAGGCTTGGTAACCGGTTAGATGATCTAGGGTTTGCACTTTTTGACCGTTTTGCCCCTTCTTCTTCCGTAAGCCATATCTTCTTCATCCGGACTCCGAATCAAGTGATTCTTGAGTCTAAATTCATTAATTTTTTGTTGTCTTTCCAATGGTGTGCTCAATGGCACCTACTTTTATGCTGGAAATGATGATTTTGCCCTTAGGTTCAATCTTGTTCATTTTTGAAACATTGTTCCCCATTTAATTCCTTTGGGTTCCGTGACCTCATTGAGGGTCATAATGGTGTCTTAGAGCCATGATGTATCTTTAGAGACCATTGTTTTGTCTTTTGCTTGCGCATTTCGGATCCGTTATCGGGTCATCTTTCGGTTCATCACTGACGCACCGGGTTGAAAAACTTGGGCCGTCACACTCACGGTCTTATTTTTCATCTAAATTGCATTGTTATGATATAATAACCTAGTTTTATTGGTCTTATTTAGCCAACTGGTCATTTTGAAACCCAAAGCAAGATATGCTTAAGCATATCAAATCACCATCCTGAGCACTGGCAGCCATCATGGAGTGGTAAATTTCATTTTCCTTGACACCTTTAAATTGTTAGTGTAGCAAACATCTAGCCATAAGTTATATATACACATATGGATATTGGTTGTTTCTATGGCTATCTAGTCTGTGGTATTGATGTCATGTAAGTAACCAAAATTGTTCTTGCGATTGTGTTTTTATGCAGATTGATAGTTGAGATTATATGGCTATGACATACTCTGTAATCTCACAAATGCATGAATTGTGTGCACACATAAAAGAATACTTGGCAAATGAGCTTACTTTTAGGTTCATCCTTTCAAATCAATTTTTATTTTGATTAGGGGTGGTTATGCTTTCCTAGCCAAGTTGCCTTGGTCAAAACTCCGTTTGAGCTTGATTTTGATTTATAGTTGCAAAATGCCATGCTTCTCCTCAAATAGTCTATGTTTGCTAAACTTTAACCTTTGGTCCAGCCGATGAAAGAGTGGGCCAACATGATGTTGCCATGGTTTTCTATTGTAGTATCGGTTGTGGTCTGGGTAGTTGCAATGTTGGAAGTGAGCTTTGTGTAATTGCGGCCCGAAACATTGACTATGATCTTATTTTGTGCAACGTAATTCATTTTTTGACAAAAGTAATATCTATTTATGAAATTTTAGTACTTTTTTTTGTATGAATTAATGAAAATAGATATGAAAAATTAATTTTTTTGCAATATTTTGTCAATTAGGTATGTTCAAACTTGTATATATACAAATATTTTGTAGTAGTGTGTGCCCTAGTTAGTTAATTCGCGTATGATACGTGGATTAAACTCGTACGTACGAATTTTGGGAAAATACTTCCGTTTGCCGATTTGAGTTAAAAGATACGGTAAAATACGCGTTTTTTTTCCATCACCCCATATCTAATGCGTTTATTCGTTTATTCATTTTAGTCGCTCCGTTTAATTCATAACCTAATTATTTTATTTTCTTTTCGTTCACAAACTTCACTTTTCTAATACTAATAGCCTATTTTTCTGAAATACAAATTACCGTCTTTTCTACCCTTTTTTGCTTATATAACCATTATCTTCCGCGCTATCAAAATAATGTTATTTGTTGTGCAATCTTGGGGAAGGTTGTGACCATTGTCTCACTCAATTGTTCTACATTTAAGGTATCACTTTTTTTTTTTTTTTTTCTTTTTTAATCTCTTATTGTTGTCACTCCATTGTATGATCTTTAATCAAAGTAATGAAAGATATATATATATATATATATATATATATATATATATACTTGTGGAATACTATAATCTTGAAGAATCATAAGTTTTTATTGATGTTTGTAGATATTTATAGATTTTTTGTTTTGTTGTGAGATCTTTTAAATTTTGTTTGTATCTTTATTGTTATTATTTTAGAAGTTTGTAAATCACTATACTCCCTAGATGTTTTAGTAGAGTATCACATTATATACTTATGAATTTATTAAAAATTTATAGGCTATTAAGGAAAGATGGTGCATTTTGGGATCACATTGAACAATTCCAAAGTCGTTTCATGTGTAAGTATTGTAACTTAAACTATCCTGGAGGTATTTCAAGAGTTAAATCACACTTATCTGGGGTAAAAGGTAGAGACATTGAAATTTGTTCAAAAGTACCTCAAGAGGTTCAAGCAGCTGCATTTTTAGCAATTGGTGGTCCAAACAAAAAAAATTAAGACTACAGTTACTCTAATTGATATTGAGCAAGGTGGGTTTGTTAATTTTTCCTCTTCATCTTCAAAGGGCTTATAACAATCTACCATGCCAGAAATAATTAAGAAGATGGATAAGAGTGAGGTGGATAAAAAACTTGCCAAGCGCATTATTTTGAATAATATTTCATTTAATGTGGTTCAAACTCAACCTTTTATTGATTTTCATGAGAAGTGTTGCTGAATTTGGGTCAACATACAAATTACCTAGTTACTAAACTTTACGCACAAAGGTAATACCAGATTCTAGAACAGAAGTAGAGGCATACATTGGGAATGTGAAGAAAACTTGGGTTGCTACAGGTTGCACACTAATGTCAGATATATGGAGTGATATGAAGCAACGTGCCTTTATCAACATAATTGCATATTCACTTCGTGGGGCAGTATTTATGAATTCATTTGAAATTTCAAAGGATAAAAAAACTAGTGTTTTATCTAAAAGATATTATGTCATCAGTAATTAAAGATATTGGACCTAATCACGTTGTGCAGTTCTTTACTGATAATGCATAAAATTTTGAATCAGCTGGTGGCATGCTTATTAGTAAGTACCCTCGTATGTATAAAACACGATGTGCTGCTCATGGGATTTAGCTACTATTGAAAGATATTTATTTTGAAGTTTTGTGGATACATGATATTATTGATGATGCAAAATTAATTGTGACATATTTGTACAAGCACACTATTATTTTGTCATTAATGAGAGAGCACATAAATCATAAAGAACTCAAACATCCTTGTACGACTAGATTTGCCTCCAATTTTTTGATGGTTTAATCAATTTTAGAAGTTGATGATGGATTGTGATTATTTGTGGCATCTTCTGAATGGAGGGGGTTGGATTACAACAAAAGAGGGATGGGACTAAAGGTTGCTAGTATTATTCAAAGTGTTGAGTTTTGGAGTAAAGGGAAAGAAGTAATACAAACTCTAGAGCCTTTAGTTAGAGTTCTTCGTTTGGTTGATGGAGATGGTTCAACTGCAGGATATTTGTATAAGGCGATGGAAAGGGCAAAAGAAACTATTAAACAACGTTGTTGTATTAATCAAGCTAATTACATGCAGATATGGGTGTTATTTGAAAAACGGAGAATTAAAATGTAATCCACCCAATAAATGCAGCTGCTGTATTTTTAAATCCTGCCTTCATGTGTAGCGAGGACTTCAGAGAAAATCGTGAAATGAAAGACGGTATAGATTTTATGTTAGGAAATTTTATTATTGAAAAAGAAAATGAAGATTTTATTTGAGAACTGCAATTTTACCGTATAAAGACCACAACTTTATTC
The DNA here is from genome assembly GCF_030987335.1 of Cornus florida. Lineage (NCBI taxonomy): Eukaryota > Viridiplantae > Streptophyta > Magnoliopsida > Cornales > Cornaceae > Cornus > Cornus florida. The sequence goes on along the minus strand of NW_026775571.1, from coordinate 25,464,079 downwards.
ACAAATACAACAAAGACAACATTGAAAACATCTCATCCTTGTAAGTTTTTATTTTTATTTTTTAAAATATCTTGTTAAAATTATAATAAGCTTTATATATTTAGTATATTATTATTATTATTATTATTATTATGTGTAGGAGTTTGGTGGGATTATTGTGGGGATTGTCTTCCTGTGCTACAAAAGTATGCCATTCGTATATTGAATCAGCCTTGCAGTTCTTCTTCATGTGAGTGAAATTGGAGTGCTTGGGAAGCTGCTCAAATAAAGAAAAGGAATAGGTTGGCACCTACAATGTTGGACAATCTTGTATATGTAAGGATGAACACAATGATGATTGAAAAATTCAAGACACTTGAAGCACAAGATTTGGAGCCAATTAATTTTGACAAACTTAGTGACAATCTTGAATATGTTGATAATGAAGAATTGGAGGATTACTCCTTAAAGCCAACAGATGACGTTTCTAGTGATATAGTCACCAATAATGAAGATCTTTCTTGGTTAGATGGTGTTATCTAAATTTAGAACAATTTTTTATTTTTATTTTGGGTAACATAGTTGATTATTTGAAGTAGAATTTTTTCGTTAATTTTGTGATGAAATTGATTATGTTATGGACATATGGTTATTGCTTCATTATATTTAGATAGTTTATTTTATTTGTTTATGATTATTGTGACAGTGTCAATTGTAATATATTTATTTTATTATTTGTTACATATTATTTACTGTCCTTACAAATATATGATATATAAGAAAATAATAAGATGTGTATAACCAAATTTTTGATCCCGAATTTCTAGTGTATATAACATATTATACACGTACATATCCGTATTTGTATTTTTATGTTTTAGTATTTTTTTGCCAAATATTTTAAACGTATTTTTAAAAAAATATCGAATTATACTCGTACGTTTCCATACCTGTATTTTTCCCGTACCGTATTTTACTAACTATGGTGTGTGCATATCTGAAAATACTTTTACTGTTTGAGTGTTACGAACTTACATCCTTGCACGTTTATTGCCTCATGCCTAATAATTGTAATTGATTTAAGTTCTGGATAATCATTACGAAACTGAGTCCACTGGAAGTTATGGATAAAGTGCAAGTCCCTAAGTATTCCCATAAAAGTAGTTTGTTAGTTATATATTTTCCAAATTAATGCATGATCAACAATATTAAAAAATAAAATAAAATAAAATAAAATAAAATATCAATATGAATTTGCATATGATTAATTTTTACTTGCACACACTTCCCAAGGCTTAAACCCCTCACTTCCCCTTGAGGGAGGAGAAGTTACACTAGCTCGGCTAATGGATCAGTTGTTTGTTCTAGACATTCTAACCTTAAAAAAATTACTCTTTTATTTTCAAAACCATAGTTCCAAGAATTTGGATCCTAGATCTTAAGATTGATTTTTGGTTGTTAATTAAAAAATGTAGGTCAAGGTAGGAGGAGACCAAGCTCTCTAAAAAATATGCATGTGAGAATAAAGTATGATTGAACCTCTTAAATCAATGCAGTTATTACTTTTTGGTGTTAATTTATATTTGTATTTATTGGCCTAAAAGCAATCTTAAAAGCAGGGATTGTGTGTGTGAGAAATATATTTTTTAATTGGCTAATTTCGTTGTCAAAATAAGTCTGATCGAGCTGTAATTTTTTGGTTCAAAATTTCAAAGATTGAAGATCGGATGCGGATTTAAAGAAGGTCAAGTGTTCTTGATATAATACACTCTGAGATAATGAGAACAATGCTCTAAGAAGTTTTGAGAGGTAGTGATAACATGTAGGAAGGGTTTTGGAAGGTTCGGAACAAATATTCATCATTCTATCCATCTTAAACTGGTTTAAAATTTATCGAACAGGTTCAACATCATTAGAATTGCAAAATTTCAAGACTGGCCATCTTGAACCAGTTCAAGAAGGCTGAACCGGTTGAAGAATTAGTGGGATTCTATACTAGCCATCTTGAACCGGTACAAGATGGCTGAACCGGTTCAAGAAGTCCTGGATGTATCAAGTTTCCAAGTTTCCTTCTTCTGATGTTTCCTTTTTTATCCCAACTTGTTTCCAAGTCTTGTGCACGAAATTTATAATATTTTCTGAGGGATTAGGACTTTCAAAACTCTTAATAAACCATGTCATATACATTGGTTTAGGGATGGCTTTAGGGAAAATTAATTCTATATTTTGAGAAAGCCTTTATAGAGAGAAAAATTTAAAAAATCAAATCTGATTATTCTAAATTTATTTTTGAGAGCACACATATATATTCATGAGTGATTTAGTTGTATTGTTCTCTATCTCATTGGAATTGGAGCTGTATTGAAGATTCTGATATTCCGGATGATTAGCAGGATTTAATTCTTCTACAATCGAGTTCAGATCTTAAAGAATAGAAGTAAACGCAATCACACTTTGAAAGGATTGGAGCATTCAAGGACTACTGTCTGATCTACCTGATACTCTTCTAAAAATATCAAGTGTAAGTTTGAGGTCGAGTTGCTGTTGGACGGGGAGTCACAAAGCCAGAGGATCGTCAGCGGTTGGTATGGTGTAGAACGACAGGGTGTGAGCCAGAGTCAAAATTTGGTATACTTTGTTTCAAACATAATGGATTGGTTTACTTTGGACTGCACAGTTCATGAGGTTTTTCCCATAACAGTTGACGTATTTTATCAACTAGGGTTTCCTTGCTAAAAATTCTGGTGCAATCTCTCTAGCTCTAACTTTCTTTACTTTACATATATTAGTGATTGTGGATGTTTAAATTGATCATATAATTTAATCAATCATAAATTGAGCAAGTTGACCTAATAATCATATCTAGGTTATTAAAGGAGTTAATTATAATTAAAATCAACTAACTGTTTCCGTACCCCGCGTAACTCTTGTTTCACAATTTGGTATCATATCCGGTTACTCGATATATAGAGTAGATCATATTTGTTAATTTATTGTTGATTTATGCATCATGTCTAAAAATTCATCTGTTGATGTGTTGCCTTTACCTCCTGTTTTTTATTCAGTCATAAGTATGCAAATTGAGTGGTCAAAGTTTAAAAATGATTTTGAAAAGTTATTAGAGAAATTGGAACTTGCAGAACTTGATAGAGATATTTATAAGTTAGAAGTTTCTGTCTCTAATAAGAATTTAGAAGAAATTGGCCATAAGAATTTGAATCTTCTTACTAAAATTGATTTTCTGGAAAAGTAGCTTAAGAAGGTGTTCATCGGTTGAGAATTCCATCTATAATAAATCAACCTTCACAATAGCATGAATCATTTTAAAATAAGGCTATTGGTCGGGTAAGTCGAACCACTGGGACTGCGCTAACCTATAGTAACCTAAGTGTCTAGAGTCTTTTTAGAATGATACAGGATGTTCATAGAGGATTTGTTGGTTGTCACTTAAGCTATGAAATTAAGATGCATAAAATAAAAGCTTGCAAGAATTTAAAGGAGATGAAAAACAAGCAAAGAGGACTAGGGAAGTGAATCCACCTCCATCCCTATACACATGCTAGATTAGAGCTAAATTGGGGGAAAAACAATATATGATGGTCAAGAAATATATAGCAACACATAGTTGCCATATAATCAACAAGATGTACATTAAATCTCAAGCAAGAATGATCCATCAAACTACCTAACTAAAGTGTAGCTTAACCACATTTACTTGAATGAAAGATTATCAAGCCCTAGATAAAATGATGAAGCACATGAAGGTAAGAAATGAGCATAAACCATCGAAGGCATCACCTAAGCAATGATTTATCAAAGTACTTATCAACATGCCATTAAACCATTTCATAACCTTGTCTCCATTCTCACCATGAAAACTCAAGCAATATGATTAATATAAGATGTCATCTAAAACAAGATAATCAACTTAAAGAAATCATCCATATAAATATCAACATTCATTACAACAAATGAAGTGCTCTTGGTTATGAAAAGACCATAGAATTTACATTGTAATCCCCAAAATAGAGCTATACTAGATCATGCTTACAAGGGAGGGGCTTCATCACCTCCCTAGAGGAAGAATTAGTTACCCATGGAAGCCCTAGAAGAAGGAGAAAGCTTGGATTTTCCCTCCATTTTTGAGCTCCCTTTCCTTAGCCACCGGAATTCTATCTTTTGCTCCTCCCTTTCCTCCTCTAAAAATATTGCAAAATGAGATTTGATATCTTGAGATATCTTGGTTCCCCTTCCTTTTGGAGACAAAAAGCCTACCAAACCCCCTCAAAATGAGGCTCAACTCCCACCAAAAGACATCTCCAACCAACCCATAAAAGAGGGAAATCCGGAGTTGGAAGATTCAAGACACAAGTGGGCTGGAAATTTTCCTTCAAGCACTCGAAGAATAGGCTCCGAGCACTCAAAGGTTGCCGTGGACCAGTCTGCCCAAATTTTGAGCGCTCGAGCGCTCGAAGTCAACTTGTTCAGCTCTAAGCTACTTTGGTAAAATGGCCATAACTTTCTACTCCTAACTCCAAATGATGAACTGTTTGAAGACATGGAAAGCTAATTCAAATCTCTAAGTATGCCATGTTTTAATGGAAGTCCAGTTCTCAAGTTTAGTGGGTGTAAAATGAAGAGAAAAGTCAAACTTCACTGCTGCCAGGCTGTTCTGCGCACCTTTGGTAAAAATGACATAACTCTTTACTCCGAACTCCAAATGAGGAAAAATTTATGTCTATGGAAAGCTAACTAATAGCCCTTCATATTTTATGTTTTACTAAAGACCAAATTCACAAATACAATGGGTCAAAATTGGAGGCCAAAGTCTGATGAAAAATGAACCGGCGCCTTCGCTGTTACAACCTTGCACCAATTTGCTACTTGCAACCTGAAATGATTTGGCTCGGCCCGAAGACGCGGCAATTCTTCCTAGAACTTTTTGCATAGAGCGTCATGAGTCCCATGGATCATTAATCTTGGCCAAAATGAAGGTCCCTGGCAACGGCGTGCTTTGATTATTTAAGAACTCATCAAAGCATCTCTTTTAACTCTCTTTGTGGAACCAACCTGAAAATAAACAAAAGCATGCAAATGAAGCTAGAATATGCAATATGATAAAATAATGGATTTAACTAATGCAAATAAGGGCACTTGAATATGCAATATTCGGCGCTTATCACACCCCCAAACTTACATTTTGCTAGTCCCTTAGAAAAACAAAACTGAACACACAATGGAATAACAAAATGACTCTTCTTTCATGAGAGTGACGATTGCATTTAGCATATGCAACAAGCCTTTTAAACCCTTAGTCATCCCTAGAGGACGAGTGAAGTCTCGTGAGGGTTTAACAGGAATGTTACCCATAAACATTAACATGGTGCATGAAGATGCACAAAGCTCAATTGCAAACTTGGAATATAGAGAACATTAGAGATGGAATCATTAGGCAGACGACCATGCATATATGAAGCATTGATACAAAAGTTTGCTAAACACGTTTCAACATACATGCATCAGCATCCTAGTCTAAATAAATAACTCAATTGTCATCTCTTAAGTGGAAATCAACTCTAACTTCAGTGAAAGTGGATTGGATTCTCAACATGCGGCTTTTACTTTCTTTTCCCAATTTCAAGACACAAGTTTTCAAATCATTGAATTCCCTTTTAAATGAAGTCCCTAAGGCATGAATTTATTTACAAAACAACTTTTGTTGCTTGCTGACAAATTATTATAACTCAAAAATGTTACATAAAATGGTTGTGCAATGCTGAAATCCTTTAAGCTTTCTAACCAACCCATATAGCAAGCGTTAGGCCAACAACTCCCAAACCAGATGGCTTTAGGGTGCTGAGTGTAGAGACACTCCTAGGGCTTAATAGCTCGAATTGGCAAGGCTACGAACTCCAACAAACCATGTTTATTACAATATATATATATATTTTTTTGAATGACTGTACAATGTCTAAGTCTTTTAAGCTTTCTAACCAACCCATGTAGTAAGCGTTAGGCCAACAACTCCCAAACCAGATGGCTTTAGGGTGTTAAGTGTAGAGACACTCCTAGGGCTTAATAACTCGAGTTGGAAAGGCTACAAACTCAAACTGGTTATTATTTTCTTTCTCATTTTTGTTTTTTATTTTTATTTTTATTTTTATTTTTTTTATCATGCCAAAGGTATCCATCTATTAGGTTCATCAATTCAGATTAACTAGGTCAAGATCAGGGTTAATTAAGTTACATGCCTCACGGTTAAGTTTCCAATGTGCATCTGTGCATTGTGAAGCATAAAAGAGTATAAGATCCAGTGAGAATTTAATTGAAACATTTATAAAGACTAAATTGCATCCACATGATCATTTCAAATTCACATTTTTCTTTATTTTTAAAACTTAACATTTTCTTCTATGCACAAGGTATTAGACATACGCTTCATCTCCGACAAGTTTCAAATTGCACTATCATTGCTAAAAAATGTGATGCCAAAAATGCAATATTGCACCCCCAAACTTGAATGACACATTGTCCTCAATGTGTGAAGACAAAGATGTATAAATAAAGAGCATATGGGGTAAAAGGAACAATAATACCAACTGAGTGAGGCAACTCTAGCATTGGAGCCGCATGCAATCCCATGAAGAGATGCCAAAATGATCTTCCCCCAAACTTGGACATAAAGACCTGTCAAAACACAACTAATATACACATGTAAAAGCATAGGTCTCTTAAGAAAAACCAAAACAGAGATACTAACATGAATTTTATTGAAAGATAAAAATCCATACAAAACACAAATATGCACACATTAGCCACAAGTTTAAAATGGATAACAAAATAATGCCAAAAGCGGTGCCATTTAGAGAGATGAAGTTGGTTCAGGAATTTTGTCGAGCAGGTGGTGTGCCCTTTGCAAAAATTAGAGGCAAAGACAGTGAATGGTTCTTGAAAACCCAAAATTTTTTTTTACTTACAATTGACAATATACAAGCCCCAAACACATACTACACCTCTACACAATCAATCCCATCCTCCATTTATACAAAAAACGTGAAAGAGAAAGAGAAAGAGAAAGAAGAAACTCACCAAAAAATGGAGAACCAAAGGCCCCTTGTGCTTGGTGGTAAGTGGTGGTGATGTGGATGAGAGAGTGATGGAGATGGGAGAAGGTTGGAGATGAAGAAGTGAGGAAGTGGAAGGGGTGGAGAAGTTAGGAGAGGGTGCATGCATGGGGGGTCGTGGGGATGAAGGGAGTGAAGGAGGTAACTGAAACAAATTGGAGAGGGAAAGGCAGGTTTAAAAAGGTGGGGGTTAGTTCGAGCGCTCGAAGGAGGATCTTCGAGCACTCGAAGATGAGGCAGTGGGCTTTGGGGCCATGGGATCCAAGCTTCAAGTGCTCGAAGGTCCTTCTTTGAGCGCTCGAAAAGTGGGAAGTGAGCATTTTGCATCCTTCGAGCTCTCGAAGGAAGGTTTCGAGCGCTCGAAAACTAGGCAGTATGTTTTCTAGTGCTTTAACTACAGTGCAACAATCTTTCTAAGTCCTATAAGTGCTTGGATTGAAATCTTTGTTGCATGGTATTGACAACGAGGTCAGAGAGTGTGCCAATGTAGGACTTAAATGCTCGGATGGACTTAGGAAACTTTTAACAACTAGTGCATTGAAAGAAGGAGGTTATGTACAAGAGTACCATGTCAAAAGACCGATGAAATTGCCGGATAGAGCTGAAAATTTCCGTGAATGAAAACAAGGGTTGCAGAAGGCCTAAGAAAACCAGTCTAAATTTTGGACAACAATTTAAGATAGTTCCAGATAAGGTTAAATTTTGGCTTTCCTTAGCAATTTCCTAGAAAATTTCAAGGCCCAAGCAATTGAAAATTAGGGAAGTGTGGAAATAGAAAGAATTTCTTCCCTTGGATGTTGGATTTTCATTCTTAGCCGAATGGAATTAGTACCGGGGTTCAAGAATTTGTCAATTAGAACTTAAGATCTAATGGACCCGGGACACCTCGTAAAACCTTCAGAACGGGGTTCGGAGTTCATTTGCAAGAAGCGCTTTGTTTTTAGGCCCGAATTTCCCGTGATTTTTGGATTTTTGGAGAAAATTGCCGGAATGACCTTGAAAAATTTTGAAAATGGTACTGAGACCTTAAAATGACTAAGAAAACCAAATGTGACTTTTGGAATGCAATTCGAGACAATTCTGGAAAAAGTCACATTTTGGTTATACTTAGCTAATTTCCAAAAAATTTATGGCCAAGGCAACTTAAAGGAGGGGAGCTTTGGAATTGAAAGAATTGCTTCCCATGAGTGCTAAATTTAATGTCGATAGCTAGATGAATCTCAAAGTAGGGTTTACCCTACGCCAAGTCTCTCTAGAAAGGTATACTTCCTTAAATAAGAAAGTTCTTTTAGAAGCGGAAGAAAAAGAGCTTGAAGAAAAAAAATGAAAAAGGGTAAAGGAAAGACCTCAACCCACTCTTCTGCCTCAATGAAGAACTTTGCATTATGGGGCTGATTTGGATTATGGGAATATGGATCAAGTGAGGGCACACCTAGCAAAGGTTTTTGAAAGATCATATTTAGCACGGGAATTCCCAGAAAATTGTCCTTCAAACTTTCAACATCCTCCTCACACTTATCCGGTGGTTCGGGCTCAACAGTTTGAGATAACTAAAGTGAGGGAATGGGAGGAGATGCAAGCTCCCAAGAAAAAGATACATTTGATGTTGCCCAAGGAAGAGAGTGAATGGGGGAAGGAATATCGAGTAAAGAATTTACCTCCCAAATAGAATTGTCAACATCAAAATCCTCACAATTGAAATGAGCCAAGCAAGCCTTTAGAGGATCCTGCATTAAAGGAGGTGTATCAAGCGAAGGATTCTTTAAGGGCTGTTTTGGATTTTTAAAGGAGACAATCTCTTCATCATTATTTTCCTCATTTTAAACCACAAATTCTTTAATTTTTTGTGTGGCAACAATTTGATCTTCAACCACAATTTCTTCATTTTCACATGTGGTAACCATTTGATCATTCTCATGATGAAAGTTACTAGGAGTAATCTCATCATTCATAGAATTTTCTTTTGGATTGGCCACAAGTTCAATGGGAAATTCTTCTTCCTTTTCATCATTTAGAGCATTAACCATTTGTTGAATTTGGGCTATTTGGTCATCTAACTCAACTCTAGATTGGAAATGAGAATAGGTGGTAGATTGCATGCTAACAGTGTCATCCAACATTTGCTTGTTGGAATCCATCATTTGCGTGCTGATAGACTCCATCATTTGTTTGTTGGCAGCAATAAACTCATCCAATTGAGATGGTGGAAAAAGAGAAGAGGGCTGGAAATAATGATCATTGGGTTGAAATTTGGCAAGAAAATGTTGCCCATGAGATTGTGGGGCTGAATTTCTTATGTCATGCCACAAGAAGTTTTGATGATCTCCCCAACTTGAGTCATAACCATTGAAGTATGGATCATTACCCGGTTTAAAGAAATTTTCAATTGGTTGCTCTAGATAAAAATCTGAGAATTGTCCCGATGAAGGACAATCTTTTGTATGATGTGTTTGACTAGAACAAAATGCACAAAACTCACATGGTGTGTAGAATTAAGTTGGAAGATAATGACCCTCCATCTAGGACTAATTCAACCTCTTGTTGAGATACATAAAAAAAAAAAAAATTCACACAACATATATACAAAACAAACAAGATACACAACAACCCTTCACCAAAACATCCACATGCAATGATCCCTTTCTCCTCAATTATCAACAAGATAGAAAATAAATGGCCATGACAAGGACCGATGCTTTGCAAAATAGTAAAACAGGAATAGCCTCAACAAGGGCTTCACAATTTAAATATCACTAAGTTAAACACATGCAAAATATTCACAATTGTTGAGACTAGAACTTTAAAAAACTTACTGGGAGTCCTCTAGACTTACGAATTTTTTTAAGCTTTCCCTCGGCAAACCTTGAGTCCCTAGTACCTCACAAACAACTCATACACAAAGATGGTCAAAACCATACAAGAAATATTCACAAATCACAATATTAACAATCAACCCAAAGTTAACCCTAGAACTTCGGTTGCTAAACCGTTTGCAGTCCCCGGCAACGGCGCCAAAAATTGATCGGTTGAGAATTCGATCTATAATAAATCAACCTTCGCAATAGAACGAATCATTGTAAAATAGGGCTATTGGTCAGGTAAGTCAAACCACTGGGACTGCGCTGATCTATGGCAACCTAAGTGTCTAGAGTCTTTTTAAACTGATACGGGGTGTTCATAGAGGATTTGTTGGTTGTCACTTAAGCTATGAAATTAAGATGCATAAAATAAAAGCTTACAAGAATTTAAAGGAGATGAAATACAAGTAAAGAGGACTAGGAAAGTGAATCCGCCTCCATCCCTATACATATGCCAAATTAGAGCTAAATTAGGGGAAAAACAATATTGATGGTTAAGAAATATATAGCAATACATAGTTTCCATATAATCAACAAGATGTACATTAAATCTCAAGCAAGCATGATCCATCAAAGGTGAACATGTTTAGACTACCTATCTAAAGTGTAGCTTAACCACATTTACTTGAATGAAAGATTATCAAGCCCAAGATAAAATAATGAAGCACATGAAGGTAAGAAATGAGCATCAACCATCGAAGGCATCACCTAAGCAATGATCTATCAAAGTACATATCAACATGCCATTAAACCATTTCATAACCTTGTCTCCATTCTCACCATGAAAACTCAAGCAATATGATTAATATAAGACGTCATCTAAAACAAGATAATCAACTTAAAGAAATCATCCATACAAATATCAACATTCATTACAACAAATGAAGTGCTCTTGGTTATGAAAAGACCATAGAATATACATTGCAATCCCTAAAATAGAGCTATACAAGATCATGCTTACAAGGGAGGGGCTTCATCACCTCCCTAAAGGAAGAATTAGTTAACCATGGAAGCCCTAGAAGAAGGAGAAAGCTTGGATTTCCCCTCCATTTTCGAGCTCATTTTCCTTAGCCACCAGAATTCTATCTTTTCCTCCTCCATTTCCTCCTCTAAAAATCTTACAAAATGAGATATAATATCTTAAGATATCTTGTTTCCCCTTCCTTTTGTAGACAAAAAGCCTACCAAACCCCCTCAAAATGAGGCTCAACTCCCACCAAAAGACATCTCCAACTAACCCATAAAAGAGGGAAATCCGGAGTTGGAAGATTCAAGACACAAGTGGGCTGTAAATGTTCCTTCGAGCACTCGAAGAATAGGCTTCGAGCACTCGAAGGTTGCCGTGGACCATTCTGCCCAAATTTTGAGCGCTCGAGTGCTCGAAGTTAACTTGTTTAGCTCTAAGCTACTTTGGTAAAATGGCCATAACTTTCTGCTCCAAACTCCAAATGACGAACTGTTTAAAGGCTTGGAAAGATAATTCAAAGCTCTAAGTACGCCATGCTTTAATGGAAGTCCAATTCTCATGTTTGCTAGGTCTAAAATGAAGAGTAAAGTTGAACTTCACTTTTGCCAGGATGTTGTACGCACCTTTGGTAAAAATGACATAACTCTTTACTCCGAACTCCAAATGTGGCAAACTTTATGTCTATGGAAAGCTGACTCAGAGTCCTTCATATTTAATGTTTTACTAAAGACCAAATTTGCACATACAAAGGGTCAGAATTGGAGGCCAAAGTCTGATGGAAAATAAACCGGCGCCCACGCTGTTACAGCCTTGCACCAATTTGCTACTTGCAACCTGAAATGATTTAGCTCGGCCCGAAGATGTGGCAATTCTTCCTAAAAATTTTTTGCTTAGAGCGTCATGAGTCCCATGGATTGTTAATCTTTGCCAAAATGAAGGTCCCTGGCAACGATGTGCTTTGATTCTTTAAGAACTCGTCAAAGCATCTCTTTTAACTCTCTTTGGGGAACGAACCTGAAAATAAACAAAAGCATGCAAATAAAGCTAGAATATGCAATATGATAAAATAATGGACTTAACTAATGTAAATAAAGGCACTTGAATATGCAATATTCGGCGCTTAGCAGGTGTGACTACCCTGGTTTTTCAAACTAGTAAGTCCTATGATGAACCGAAGATTGACCTGATAACAGATCCGAATGTGGAAGTGAAAATAGTAAACAAGACTCTAAGAAGTCAATGTGACCTGCCATGAGGTCGTGGAACTTAATGAGAACTGATGCGGAAGCAAAAGATCAAAAATATGACAAATAAGCCCCATGGGGCAAAATAGTTATTTTTGAAAATTATGGACTCGGGTACCACCGAGCACACCGCTAGAAGAACAATGAAAAACTAATCAAGATGGACTCAAGAATCGCATGATTCAGAGTCCGGACGAAGGAGAAATGGCATGACGAAGAAAAACGAGCACTTAAAGCAAAAAGGATAAACTAATAATTATCTAGAAAGATCTAGGTGCAATAGAGTATACTGTTGGAAAGATAGTGAAAAATTAATCAAGTTTAAAAAAAAATTCACTCAATTTGGAGTCCGGACGAGGGAGAAACGAGTGTTTAAAGTTGTGACGTCGCGATTGCCCGACGAAGGCCATGGCGTGCCCGGCGCCCATGCCGGCGCCCAATGGCGTACACATGTTGACAGCAAGAAAAAAAATTGAGTGTCCAGAACTGAGGCTTGAAACGGAGGTTGAAATGAGTTTTTATGGAAAAACACGAAGAAGAAACCCCCCCTAAAATTGATTTTTCTATCCAACAACACAGAAGGAAATGAAAAGAACTCACTATAAAATCCCCAAAATTCCCCTAGATCAGAACTAGACAAGAGGGCAAAAAGCTGCTACAGGATCTGAGATTGAAAATGGGCTACCAAATGAATTTTTCTGGAAAAACGCAAAGAAGAAACCCCCCTCAAAATTGAGTTTTCTATATGAACCATGGAGAATTAAAAAAAAAAACTAACTGTAAACTATCCAAAATACCCCTCCATGAAATCTGGTCATGAAGACCAAAAAGCTGCTACAATTGAAAACTGGAAGCTGAAACTTCACAAGGGATTTCCGATGCCAAGATGACATTTTTTAGAAAAACACGAAGAATAAACCCCCCCTAAAATCACATTTTCTAAGCAACCATGTCAAAAGAAAAAAATAAAACTGATGTTAAAAGTCTAGAAAGCCCCTAGATCAGATTATGCAACAAAGTTTCAAAATGAGTCCATAGGAGGCTCATTTCACCAAAGAAGAAGGTTTGCCCAGAAATGACCATGCACGCAACTGTAACTTATCTATTAGGACATGCTACAATGGTCCATGACTTAAAAATACCACCGATGCAAAATCTGACCCCCCCAACGGGCAAAAAGGCAAAAATGAACAAGAAAACGGAAATTTGAAAACCAAAATTAACAAATGATTTCAAATTACCATTTGGCCGTTGGCCACCCTTCAAACATGATTTATAAGACCCTATGAAAGATTAAAAATGGAATTCACACACCCGATGCAAAAGTTATGAAGCAATGACGTAACATTTTTCAAAATTTTCATAATATTTCATGAAGTTAAAGTTACATAGAATACAAGATATATGTCATTGGCCTCCGGCCTCATCTCATACATGTCAAATATATTTCATAGAGTGTACTTATGTACACATTACATAATTGGAATCAAATCTACATATTTTGACAAATAAAGCTAAAAGTGGCATTTCAAGCCAACATTTTTATGAAAGTGATACTTCAAGTCTACAAAACTTCCATCGCATAGTGTGCATCCCAAATCAAGGTCGCTGTACCTGAAAAATGTCCCCACTACGTGGGTGAGTAACATAAAGCTACTCGTAGGAGATGCATCGACCTAGCATTTTACAATTATATCACCTTAAGGTGAAACATGTCAAAGGGGCTCATGCCACCTAACGTCTGTGTCAACTGAGACTCAGGGATCATCCTAAGCTACTCATGCAATTTAAAGTGAACAACAGCATACAAGTATACATGCTCAAGTATACTAAACAATGTTAAACATGTTATACAACATACAAGTATACATTTCTAAGTATACTAAACCACATTAGGACAAGTCATGAAATGTCTAAGCATATTTACACAAGTATGCATTTTATATGAAAATCTCGTAAATCAAGTATACCGACACAAGTATACTAAGCTAAGAGAGATACGCCTAAAACAAGTATACACGGCACAAGCATACTAAATGAAATCTAAACTCACAGAGCAAGCATATAAGTTCAAGTACACTATATGAGATCTAAATGCACAAAACAAGTATACAGTTTCAAGTATACTAAATAAGATTCAAATATCCAAAGCAAGCATTAATTCTCAAGCTACAAGTAATCCATGATTAATAACTTCAAATTAAATGCGAAATCAAATAGTGGAAAGATTAGGATCCTTGGCTACAGACCAATCGAGCTATTCCGGGTTACTAGCCCGCAAGGTACTACCTAGTGCGCACGTGTATAAGTTATTCCGGGTAATTACGACCCACAAGGTACTACCTATTGCACACTTCATATGACTTAGGAAACTCACGAATCCGTACTAGGGCCTAACCCTAGCCATCACATGAACATGATCCTTACCAGCCTCCAAAAATAATAAGTTCAAAATTTATGCAAAATTAATAAGTTAAACCAAACTTATGTTAAATCCAACAATGCATAAAACCATCTCCCATGCACAAATAAGGTTGAATCCACACAACCATGTCTTAAAATTCAAGTCTAGATAGCATATGACATGTCAAGTCTCTATTATGCAATTTATACACAAAGCAAGAATATTTTACAACCATTGAACCACATTACCATCCTCAGCCACAAGTACTAAATAAGCTACAATTTAGTAACAAACTTTCAAGGTAAACAACTGTAATATTCTAACAAGCTATATACCTACACAAGATATATTTAAACAAGCTATTCAAGACAATGATATCACATATCATGCTATGTCAAATTACCATCTTTAGAGGCGACAAGTACTAATTCTACCACAAGTTAGTAGCATGCTCACAAGGTAATTAAGCGGACTACATTTCAAGGAATTATCAACCTATTACATCCAATATCAATTTAAGTGACTAAAATTAATTAAGTTAATTAATTAATTTTTCTCTAGATTGTTAAACATATCCAAATATCCTCAATTTAATATATGTTAAACAATTTTTAATATATTGTTTCAACTATGCAATTTAATCTTTCACAAAAGGTAAATATTAAATAAGTTTTGCAATTCTTATTCAAATGCTCCAAATTTAATATATGTTACACAACTCACCAAGGACTAATTTACTAGCATGCCATAATTTAATTCTAAACTATATATCATCATTATAATTAAATCCTAAACAAAGAAAATAAATAAATTAAATTCTAAAAACTTGAACAAGGCATGCTTACAAGTTGTATATGCTTATAAAACAATCAATACAACAATAATATAAACCTAAGACATCCCCTACCTCAATTTGAGATGAAAATCTCAAAAGCCCACCGAAAAAAAGTGCTTCGAATCCGACGATACCGAAGGGTTTTGTCGGGGACAACACGATCTACATGAACCCACAAGAAGCCTCATCAAAATCATAACTTGACTTCAAACCTGAACTCAAAATTTGGCCAAAAATGGGTTCTAATAAGGGGGAAAGATGCGCGTGGTCAAGACAAACACAAAACGCGAAAGCACTTCGACTTTTTAACAAAGGGAAGAAGGTTCAAATGAAAGAAGGGCGGCAGCCCCCCTTGGGCTGCCATAGCAGGTTCTGGTCATGCATGGAGGGGGAGAAGATGACTTTTTAATTTTAAGTCCCCTAATTTATAGAAAATCTCAAAAAGTGCCCCGAACGGGTCCCGCCAGGTCTGGAAAAGTGGATTTTGAGCAAACGCGCTCAAACGGAAAAAATCCTTGAATGAAAAGGTTTAAAATAAGAAAATATGAACAACAGAAGAAACGGTGTTGCAAACCGAGTCCCGAGCCGAAAGATATGCCCCGAAGAAGTTTAGCGGTAACTAAGGCCAGAAACCCTGAAACTGGAGAAAAACAACCAGAAGGAATTTCTAAGAGTACACGACTTAACGAAATGTGAGAATGAGTCCCGTACGAGGATCCAGGCTCCAGACGAGGTATTTTGTAATAACTTTCATTAATTGCACAATGGCCCCTCCAAAAAGTGAAAATTGCACTAATAACCCAGAATGAAAATATCTTCCAAAAATATTTTCTTAATAACCCTTGAAATAAAATATCTTTAAAATATATTTACGAAAAACACACCAAAAAGAGAAAAAGATTCTAAAAAACTATACATCTATGCCCCTATGGACACCAGGAGCAACTAAAGTACTTTTCTGTGAAAGTAAAGATACGTATTTCGTGGAAACCACTTAGAATGAAGATACGTGAAGTCAAAAACCAACTCTGAATACAAGGAGTGAGGTTATGCCAACCAAGTGACAAACAGGGAAAAGACAAAATAGGGAAAAGGACAAAACAGGGAAAATGACGAAAAGTGAATAGTGTCAAAAAATGAAAAATGTGGAAATGACTTGGTCCTCAAAGGAAGTTATCAATTCAAAGGAAAGAGTCTCAGAAACCATTTTCGAGCACTTGAGACGACACTAAGCGATGAGAAACTGAACTCAGAAAAGAAATTTCAACGAAAAAAATTCATCCGTGAAATTCTGAGGAAAAATAAAAGGAAGGAAATAACCGGGTCATTATAGAAGGTAAATTTTTTTTAAAAAGCACTAGAACTTAAACTTAATAATTTAAGTAGTGAATTTATTAAATAAAAATAATCTTTTCAGAAAGTTGATACTGACACTAACAAAATTGATACGTTGAAAGGAGTAGTTGAGCATACTTGTAGTAACAAAGAATTGGCTTCAACATTAAAGGATTTGTATTTTCAAAAATCAAAATATATTTTTGTGAAAGTTGAAACCAAACATTGTGTTATTTCTAATTCTCCTAAACTTATTTCAACATGCCATTTTTGTGGTGAAAAAGGGCATATCAAGTATAAGTGTCAGAAAAGAAAAATTGAACTAAGAAAGAGATTGAAAAATCTAGAGAGTTTAAATTTGAGGAAGAAAAGGATTAAGACTGTTGAGCCTTGTGACACTTTACCTAGAACAATAGGGAAATCATTGCATGAACACTACACTTAGAGCACTTGGTATATGTGGTTGGTATTTTGATAGTGGTTGCTCTAAGCATATGACAGGGGATAGAACATTGTTTACCACTTTTAAGGAATGCTCAATTGGTACCATTACTTTTGGTGATAGTTAAGCTTCTACTGTAAATGGTAAAGGTGAAATCAAATTTTCAGGAATTGGGGAGTTAAAAAATGTTTTATACGTTAAAGGTTTAACTGTTAATTTGTTGAGTATTAGTCAAATCTATGATGAGGAGTTTCAAGTCAATTTTACTCAAGAAGGGTGTTTTGTAACTAATGAAAAAGGTGAATGCATCTTGAAAGGAACTATGTTTTTCTGCAGTTACTGATGAGGCAGTTTTATGGCATAAAAGACTTAGACATGTGAATTTTAATAATCTAGTGAATTTGTCTAATAACGATCTTGTTCAAGGTTTGCCTAAATTGAAGATGCCTAAGAATGAAATCTATGGTCCATGTCAATTAAGAAAATAAACTAGAGTGTCACATAAGAAACTTATTCATAAAGTCACTTCTTGACCTTTAGAATTGATTCATATGGATTTGATGGGTCGCATAACACCTGATAGCATTGGAGGAAAAAGATATATACTTGTTATGGTTGATGATTTTTCTAGATTTACTTTTGTTGCATATTTGAGAGAAAAATCTGATACTTTTGTGAATTTCAGGTCTATTTGCCAACTTCTTCAAAATGAGAAGGGATATCGAATTAATTAAAGTAGGAGAGACAATGGAGGTGAATTCGAACCAAAGGAGTTTATTGAATATTGTGATAAGAATGGCATTAAGCATGAATTTTTAGCACCTAAAACACGACAACAGAATGGTCTAGTGGAAAGGAAAAATAGGACAATTGTAGGTATGGCTCGTACTATGCTTTAGGAGAATAAGATTGCTAATCACTTTTGGGCTGAGTCGGTACGTACTGCTTGTCACATCCTAAATAGAGTTTATCTTAGGCCTGGAACTAACAAGACTTCATATGAATTGTGGTATGATAGGAAGCCCACTGTTAAATACTTTAGAGTCTTTGGAAGTAAATGTTATATCCTTAGAGATAGGGAACACTTGGGAAAATATGACTCTAGAAGTGATGAAGGTGTGTTTTTAGGTTATTCACAAACAAGTCAGGCTTATAGGATTTTTAATCTTAGAACCAAAGTGGCCATGGAGTCTATAAATGTGGTTTTTGATGATACAAAATCTAAGATAACCTCTTCTCAACTTGATGAAAAAGAAACTAATTTCGAGATTGCAGGAGAGGGAAAAGAACCTACAATTTAAGTAGAAGAAAGAGTTGAGGATTTAGGTGGAGAAGGTGAAGAGGTTGAAGAAGATGAGGATGAGGAATTAGAGGTCACCACTGATGAACCTATAGAAATTCTTGCACCGTCTCTAGATATTCCCACATCTAGCAGTTCTAAAGTTAGATTAAATCATCCAATTGACAATGTGATAGGTTCATGGGATAAGTATGGCACTAGGAGTACGGTCCGTGATGATATAGGACACTCATACATTATAGATGATATTAGTCACTCATGTCACATAGCTCAGTTTGAACCTAAAAATGTTGATGAAGCTCTTCAAAGTTCTGATTGGCTTATGGCTATGCAAGAAGAATTGCTTCAATTTAAGAAGAACAATGTTTGGGACTTAGTGCCTCGACCTAGTGATATTAATATCATAGGGACCAAATGGATCTTTAAAAGTAAACTTGATAAACATGGTCTTGTGATGATAAATAAAGCTAGATTAGTTGCATAAGAATACACTCAAGTTTAAGGAATTCATTTTGATGAAACTTTTGCACTTGTTGCTAGACTTGAGTCTATCCGACTTGTTTTTGCTCTTGTTGATCGATTTTCAATTATACATCACCTTTGCAATATCACAAATCATTGTAAAATAGGGCTATTGGTCGGGTAAGTCGAACCACTGGGACTGCTAGTTTGTGGCAACCAAGGTGTCTAAAATCACTTGTAGAATTATGAAGGTGTATAGAGTTTTGTTTGGGTTGCCACTAAAATTAGGAATCGAAAAATGCATAAAATGGTAATTTGCGAAGAATTACAGAGATAAAGATAATGTAGAGGGGACTAGGGAAGTGAATCCACTACCTACCCTATAAACATGCTAGTTGAGGTAAATTTAGGGGAAACAACATAAATATGTGACCATGAAATGCTACAACACAACATTGCTACATTCCTTCAACAAATTTATGAAATCAATGGCAATAATAACCTATCAAAGTTATAAATGCTTGAATTACCTAAACTAGTGTGTATTCTTAGACATGCTTGCTAAGCTAGAGATTATCAAGCCATTAATCTCATGATAAAAGCACATGAAGTTAAAAATCAAGATTAATCCATCAAAGGGAAATCCTAAGCCATGGACAAACAAGGTTTTCATACAACATGCCATTAAAACCATTCCACAATCTCCTTTTCATTGTCACTATGAAAAATCAAGTAATACAACCATGAGAACATACATTCTAAGACAAGAAAATAAATTCAACATGATCATTTATATCAAATTCAGTTCATTACATCAAGTGTAGACTCTAGATTGTAAAGTAGTCATATATATACATCATTTTTCCTAAAATAAATCAAAAGCTAGAGCATGCTTACAATGTAGGGCTTCATCACCTCCCTAGAAAGGGAGTTAGTTGCCCATAGGAGCCATGGAAGAAGGAGAAGAAGTGAAGAAGCCTTTTATTTTCGCACCTAAAGGACCCAAAATACATAAACCCTCATGAACTCTACTTTTCTCTCTCTACAACTTAACAAAAATATGAGATATCTCAAAATAAAAGCCCCCCCTCTTATCTAGGCAAAAACCTACTTCTATCCACTCAATCACGAGCTCCAACCACCCTAGAAGTCATTTGGACCACAAAAAATACAGAGGGAACAAGGTTCAGCACAAAAACAGGAACAGGTGATCTACAACCTGTAGATTGGCGGGGCCCGCGAGGCGCTGGCGGGCGCCTGCGGGTTCTTAGCATCCGAGGAGACTCTCTGGCATGTTTGTTGGGTGCCCATGGCTGCATGGCGGGTGCCCGCAGAGGCTCGGCAGGGGCCCGCGAAGAACTGCGGGGCCCCGTGGATGGATACATCATACTAACGTGATTGGCGGGCGCCCGCAGTGGCGCGGCGGGCGCCCGCGGAGACTATCCCTCAGCAATTTTTGCCCTTCTTTGGACCTAAATGGAATGTCTGTCAATGCACTCTTTGACCTGAGCTCTATACCGCAACTCCACACATGTAATGACCCGGTCATTTTTATTCCTCTCCTTTTCTCAGATTTTCACGGATATTTTTTTTCGTTGATCTTTTCCTTTCTGAGTTTGGTTTCTCATCACTTAATGTCATCTTGAGTGCTCGGGGATGGTTTCTGAGAATTTTTTCCGTGGATTAACGACTTCCTTTGAGGACTGAGTCATTTTCACATTTTCACTTTTGTGACACTATTCACCTTTCGTCTTTTTCTCGGTTGTCACTTTGTTGGCACAACCTCACTTTTTGTGTTTGGATTTGATTCCGGTTTTGCATGCATCCATGATATTTAAATTCCATGCTATGTGTATTTTCACTTTTGTTGAAAAGTATGCTAAGTGTTTACTTTTCTTGTAAAGGGCATAGATGTATGACCTTTTGTAATTTTTCTAAACTTTTGGGATTTTTGTGTAATTACTGTAAAGTAATTATTTTTTGTCTTAGGGACCATTTTTCAATTTAATTTGGAAGATATTTTCAAAAAGGACCTTTTTGCAATTTTTGAAAAGTGTGACAAGTGTTACACTCTCATGGAGCCATTTGTTGGCATTAAGGTGGGGGGACTTGGACGCATCATCTTGTGACATTTGGAGGGTGGAGATTCACCCACTTGTTGGCCTAAGATTGGTGCACTTGTTGGCTTGGATGGTTGACAAATGTAGGCTTGAGATTAAGCCCAAGATGAAGCCTTGGATTTGTGACAAGTGTATACTCCAAATTAAGTCTTGCAATTGCTTTTGGGACATTTTGGGATTATAGTTTTAAGGAGGGGTTTTTATGCAATTGACCATAGTTGTGTGTGTTGACCATGGTGTAGGAACACATAGTGAGTGGAGGATTTCTATTTCATCCATTCACTTATTTTTTCACCTTATGTCATTTTCTTTCTCATCACAAACCCTAGCCTCCGTGGATGGAGCTTGATGCTTAAGCCTTGACCTTGATTTTTGAGGGCCTTCCACTCACCTTAGACCTTGAAGCTTGGAACACTTTTTGTTCCCCTCATCCTCCTCTACATAACCCGAGAATAGTTTGCCATTTTGTGTTGATTTGCCTTGGATTCTAGAGAGACTCTTCTCTAGTGAGGTAGGGGATGTTATAAGGTTATATTTTTGTTTCTTGTATGCAATTGATGCTTATATAAGTTGTATGCATGTCTTTTGTTAATTTCATAAATTAGTGATTTATCATATCTTGCATATAACTTATTTTAGACATGGTAAATGGCATGGCCATGAGTTGATCTTTGATATATATTAATTTGGGATGATTTAGATGAGTTTTCAAATCTAGAGATTGAATGGATTTAATTTGATTTAAATTCTAGTAAATTGTATTTTACTTATATTCTATTTTAGACTTGAGATATAGTATGACCATGATTTGGTGCTTGATATATATTAATTTGGAATCATTTGAATAATTTTTGAAATCTAGAGATTTGATTAATTTAA
This sequence comes from Cornus florida, assembly GCF_030987335.1. Taxonomy (NCBI): domain Eukaryota; kingdom Viridiplantae; phylum Streptophyta; class Magnoliopsida; order Cornales; family Cornaceae; genus Cornus; species Cornus florida. The sequence continues at coordinate 25,442,130 of NW_026775571.1, read as the reverse complement.
ATTAATTAAATTCTATATGATGGTATCTTGCTCATTTGACACTTTTGATTTGATATATGTAATGAGCATGCTATATTGTTTAACATATATTAATTTGAGGTTATTTGAATTTGATTTGAAATCTAGAGAATTTAATTATTTTGTTTAATTGAATTCTATCTAATGGCTCCATGTATCTATTGGTATTTTAGAAGTTGTTTTTATATTCAAATCATGGACTTGAACTTGTTATGTATTCACTTTGTTGTGTTTTGAGCATTAGACAACATTGTTGTTATACTTATGTTCTTGAGAACAAGTTTTCTTTATGGAATATAGTGTTGCCTTGTGTAATGAATTATACACTTTATAATTGACATTATGTATGCCAATTTAGAATTTAAACTCTAAGGCATGGATTGTATGGTTTCAACCTACTTGTGCATGGAAGGTGTTTTAATGCATTATATAAATTATGTATAAGTTGTGAACTTATTGGGTTTATTTTGGATTCTCTTGGGACATGGTTACTAGTAACATGGCTAGAGTTTGGCTCTAGTGCGGGAGGTATGAGTTCACCCCAATTGAGATAGTGCGTTGTAATGACCCGGATTTTCATGGATATTTTTTTTCCGTTGTCTTTCCTTTCTGAGTTCAGTTCCTCTTCGCTTAGCGTCGTCTCGAGTGCTCTGGAGTGATTTCCGAGACTCTTTTCTATGGATTAACAACTTCCTTTGAGGACCGAGTCATTTCCACATTTTTCATTTTTTGACACTATTCACTTTTCGTAATTTTCCCTATTTTGTCCTTTTCCTTAATTTGTCTTTTCCCCGTTTGACACTTTCTTGGCATAACCACACTTCTTGTGTTCAGAGTTGGTTTTTGACTTCATGTATCTCCATCTTGAGTGGTTTCCACGAAATACGTATCTTTACTTTTGCAAGAAAGTACTCTGGTTACTCCCGGTGTCCATAGGGGCATGGATGCAAAGTTCTTTGAAATTATTTTCTTTTCTTGAGGTATTTTTCGTAAATATCTTTTGAAGATATTTTATTTCAGGGTTTTTTAAGAAAATATTTTTGGAAGATATTTTCATTCTGGGCCATTAATGCAGTTTTCACTTTTTGGAGGGGCCATTGTGTAATTAATAAAAGTTATTGCTAAATGCCTTGTTTTGAGCCTAGATCCTTGTACAGGATTCATTTTCACTTTTCGTTGAATTGTGTACTCTTAGAAATTCCTTCGGGTCATTGTTAACCAGTTTCAAGGTTCCTGGCCCCAGTTAGCACCAAACTTGTTTGGGGCATAACTTTCTGCTCGGGACTCAATTTTTGACGTCGTTTCTTCCGTTGTTTATATTTTCTCATTTTGAATCTTTTTCATTCATAGATTTTTGTCATTTGAGCACGTCTGCTCAAATTTCACTTTTTCAGACCCGACGGGGCCCGTTCGGGGCACTTTTTGAGATTTCTATAAAAGGGGGGTGAGATATTTTATTTTTACATCTTCTCCACTCTCTTGCACAACCTGAAGCTTCCACGGCAGCCCAAGGGAGGCTGCCACCTTCTCTCTCCTCTTTTGAGCTTCATTCCTTCGTCAGAACATAGAAGGGCCATTACGTTTAGTGTTCGTGTTGACTACGCGCTTCTTTCACCCTTATTAGAACCCATTTCTGACCATTATTTGAGTTTGGGTTTGAAGTCAAGTTGTGATTTTGATGGGGCTTCCTTGGGGGTTATGTGCGTGGTGTAGTCCCCGACAAAACCTAGAAGTTTCGTTAGATTCGGAGCAGTTTCCATTTGGTGGCTTTTGAGATTTTCATCTCAAATTAAGGTAGGGGATGTTCTAGGCTTTTGTGTGTGTTGTATTGAGTGTTTAGCATGATTATACAACTTAATTGCATGCCTTGTATCAATTCTAGAAAATTAGTATTAATTATTTCTTTGTATGAAATTTAATTCACAAGGATGTGTATAACTTAGAATGGAATTGGGATGCTAGAAAATCATGTTTTAATATGTTTGTTAACATATATTAAATTGGGATTAATTGAATAAGAATTGCATATTTTATTTAAGATTTATCTTTTGTGAAAGATTAAATCCCATGGGTGTACCTAGCATAAAATTGACTTGTGATATGCTTTTAAATTATGTCTTGGCATGTTGTTTAACATACTTTAATTTGAGAGCATTTGGACAAGTATGAAAAACTAGAGATTTTAATTAAAATGATTAATTAAAATCTAATTAAGGGTTCCATTGGTCTAATTAAGTGTTTAACTTGATATTTGTGATAACTATGACTTATGTTCTAGCATATGTTAATTTGGAACCATTTGATGTTGTTTTAGAAGTTAGGGATTTGATTATCATGATTTAATTAAATTCCACTTTATTGTTCTTATGGCCTAATCGAGTTTTGATGTGGTGTATGTAATAACCATGCTATATTGTTTATCATATATTAATTGGAGGCCATTTGATTGAGATTTGAAAGCCAGGGAATTTAATTAGTTTATTGATTAAATTCCGTTTCTATTGTATTATTGATTAACTCATGTATTTGACATTGATAGTATGTTTAAAGCATGACTTTTGACTTATAATGGATTTATGAGTTATGTTTCAATATTCGATTATATTGTTATAGCGCATAACAAATCGCGCTCTGAAGATTCGACAAGTGATGTTATTATAGCACGTAACGAATCATGCTCTGAAGATTCGACATTGTCATCCTATAGTTGTTGTGGATTTAGAGCTTGTGTTATGTGGTTACAACCTACTTGTGCATGAAGGTAGTTTCGTGTACTATTTAATACGTATATAAGTTGTTAACTTATTTATTTTGGAGTTGCTTGTGACATTGTTAAGCTGTGATGGCTAGGGTTTGGCTCTAGTACGGGGACAAGAGTCCTCTAAGTCAATAGTTTGCGCGTTGGGTAGGCTTCTTGCGGGTTAGTAGCTCCAAATTAGCCCTATAAAGTTCGCGCATTGGGTAGGCTGCCTAGGGGTTAGTAGCTCCAAATTAGCCCTATAAAGTTCGCGCGTTGGGTAGGCTGCCTGTGGATTAGTAGCTCCAAATTTGCCTTATCTCTTTAGAAATCCGAGCTATGATGTCCAAGTCTTCCACTATTTGATTTCCCATTCAATTCTAAGTTGACAACCAATGTTTAATTGTGACTTGTGGTGTTGGTAATTGGCGATATGATGTTGTTAAGTACGTCCATACTAAATTGATATATTTAGTTGATTTCACACTTTTAAATTGCTAGTTGATAACCTAAAGAATCTATGTCTTGATGTGTGGTATTAGATATTCTAATTATGCTAAACTGTTATATTTTGTTGATGTTGCATTTTAGACTTCAAGTTGATAACCTTGAGAACCACTATGTTGTTGCTTTGTGTAAGCATGCTCCAATGTTGCTTTGTGTAAGCATGACCCTATGTTATTAAAATTGCATGAATGAGGTGATTGATGCTAGAAATGATCTTAGATACCTAGGATGCTCCCTGAGTCTCACCTTGACATAGACGTTAGGCGGAATGAACCACAATAATTAAATCATGCAATTTATAAAACTTTAGGTCGATGCATGCTCATTTCCTACGAGTAGCTTTATGTTACTCACCCCTACAATACTGGGGCATATTTCAGGTACAGGATACAAGGTTGGAGATTGTAATTGCTTGGGTGATTTGCTGAGTTGAGCTTCTTTAGAAGCATTCTTGTTCACATGCAAGTTTTAGCATGTTCATGATTTGTCTATGAAATGTAATTTTTCTAACTTGGAGGTCTGACATGTCAAATGTTGTAAATGTATTATAATGAGGCCAGAGGCCATTGTAGCACATCTATTTTATCATATTACATACACTTGCATGCTCACTTTGGTAAACAATACATTCCTTGATGAAACAAGAACTCTAAGTAGCATTTTTAGGGAGTTTTACCCTATTCTGTTCCAGGGGCATTTCGGGTATTTCATAATGCATTTTTTTCATTTTTCCTTACATTTCACATAGAAAACTCAATTTTGTGGGAGGTTTCTTCTTTGTGTTTTTCCAGAAAACATCATCTTCGCCCTCAAAAATTAATATTTTTCCGAAAAATCCTTGCTGCCAGGTTTTGCAAATTTTTAGTACAAATGTAGTTGGTACTATTCATCGACTTTTTTTTGAAAATTGTCACGACCGATCCAAAACTTCCGGAGGTCTTGTGGGTGCATTTTAAGATTGCATTTTCAATTTAGGCAATTTAAAAACCTCCCAAAACCCTATTTCCAAAACATGGGCAGTAGCTCGGATTAGTTTTTTTCCTCTTGACCTAATTTTCTTAGGGGCATGATGGGCATTTTACAATGCATTTTTTTTTTGTTTCTGTTCATATTTGGGGTAGGAAACTTGATTTTAGGGGGGGTTTCTTCTTTGAGTTTTTCCAAAAAAGTCCGTTTAGATGCCCGTTTTTACTCTCAGTTGCAGCGGTGGTGGGTTGTCCTCGTCGGGCCGCCACGACATCATTTTTGTTTTTGACCTTTCTCCCTAGTCCGGACTCCAAATTGAGTAAAAAAAATTTTGAACTTGACTAATTTATCATTATCTTTCCAGCGGTGTGCTCGATATCACCCGAATCCACTTTTTACAAAATGACCATTTTGCCCCTTGGGTTTTTTAGTCCGTTTTTGAAACAACACTTCTGCATTTGTTTCCTTTGGGTTCCATAACCTCATTGAGGATCACATTGGTGTCTTAAAGATACATTATATCTCTTAAGACCAATGTTTTACCTTTCCCTTTCGCATTTCGGATCCATTATCGGGTCATCTTTTGTTCATCACTGACGCACTAGGTTTAGAAAACTTGGGCCGTCACAAGTGGTATCCAAGCCCCTACGTTCGAAAACCTTAGGATGACGGGTTTTAGGTGCATATCATGCTTTTGTTGCCATGCTTTATGTGTTTATAAACTTTATGATAACATGTTTTGGTTGATAACATGTTTATGTGCTTACGTGCTACATGTTGTATGCCGTTCGTTTAGCATTGTTTTATTCTAATGTAAAGAGCATAACATGTGACGTATGCTAGATTAGAATTGTATATGCATAATTATGTTGCATATTTGGCATGACATGGGATTGGTCATTGAGACACGAGTTGAGGTTGATGGTGATTGTAGTCACAGTTTCGCAGTAGTATAAGTTATTGTCGACCTAGTATTAGTTTTAAGGTAGGTGGATGGTCACCTTTTGTTTAGGCTCTCGTGAGATGAGTTGTTTGGCATTACCATAGTGCTGGATTTGTTGGTTTGGGGCCATTATGAGGTTATGGACTTCTTAGGATCCTTGATTGTCCAGGATGATTCCTCTGGAACTTGCGTTTTTCGTGGGCGGGTACGTTGTGGGAGGGTGCATGGCACTGTCATGCTACCGTACTGGCATGCTACATGTGCAGTTCGGATATAATCAGTGTCAATTTTGTTTTGATAGGCGTTGTCCTTTTGATCGATGATGATGGTGTTTGTTTTGGGGATTAGTCGTGGTGATTGATTTGGTTGTTGTTGGCATGGCTATAGTTGCCATTTTCTTTGGAGTTCTCCATGAATGATGACGCTTTTGGGATTAAGTCAATTGATTGATGTTTCGGGTAGAGAGAGCATTACATTGTTAGCGTCACTTGTATTGTCACCTCTAGATTTGGAGTTAGATTGTTAGAGTCTTACCATTATGGTAAGGGCTCACATTTGTTTTGGGACAGGTTGATGTCGTATTGGTTTTTGGAGACAGTTTATGGCTAGAACTGGTCCTTCCTTTTGCTTAGACACTCTAGGACACGATGTCCATAGGGTTCATTATTGCATCATTTTGTCTGTTGCAGTTTCGTTTACTACCATGTTAGTAGTATGATTCATGATATTGTGATCCTTGAGTAGGTGGAGGTCTATCCACATTTGCCTTCTTGTCGTGTGGCATTAGCATGCCTTCTTTATATGCTTAGAGACGTCATGTTGTTATTGCGCTTTAGTGACATGCTTTTGTGCTTACGTGGAGACGTGTTGCATGTGCCTTTGATTTTTATCGATGTGAGTAGATTTTCCTTCTAGTAGTTATATTCCTTGTCACATGCATGATTTTCAGGGTTGGTTTTCCCTTTTGTTTTCCCTCGGTTGCACGTGGAGTGTATGTGGGTTTCCGTAAGGGTTTCACTGTGAGATTCCTTGTAGAGGAGTTGTCACATCAGTTTTGTCTTGAGCTGTCCATTTGCCTAAGGTGGGAAGGATGCTCCATTTTCATGGTTGTTATATCGACACTTGTGGGAGGATAGGGTTTCTTTTCTCTTCTTGGTTCGAGTAAAGGACTTTACAAGGAGTGAGTCTCTTCTTTTCGTATGTTGTGCACAGTTCTTGGTTGGTTGGTCCGTGAGGATCACCATTGTTATTTTGAGTCCTTGGTAAGGATTTAATGGATTTTGGTTGACTTACTTCCATGTAGAGGGTGAAGTCTTTGACCTTGTTGTCTTTCATTTCAGAGATGGGGTTGTGTTGTCTTTTTTAGGACTGGTGGTTCCCTTTCTTTCGTGTCTTCCTTGGGGAGTTTTTGCTGTGGTTGTTGACGGAATTGTGGTGCTCAGAGTGAGTTGATTGGTGTGAGAATATTTTATGGGGACTTGTGCCCATATCATTGAGGATTTGTTTGATTATGAGGTGAGCTCGGTACTCTTTTGAGAATGTCTTTCAGAGACTTGTTTCCGTTTTGGAGGTCTGGATGTGGTTAACTTTTAGGAGGAGTTTTGGAGGATCACTGCTAAATATTGCTCGTTATGGAGTTTCTCGTCCTAGTTATAACTAGGCCTGGCTTTGACGAATCGTAGTTCCAGTGGTTGTTTGTGGATCGATAGAAATTGAGGAATTTTGATTTAGCTTAGCGTTGCCAAGCATGGTTTTGAGAGATTCATCTTGTGACCTTAGTTGTTGGCATTTTGATATGTGTGCCACTCAGTGGATTTGTATTTTGAGGATTTAGTTATCCTTGATAGGGATGTGGATCTGATGTTTAATTACGGTGTAGTCATGTAGTTGATCATTTTCAGGGAGATGTGAAGGACTTTCGATGAAATGTCTTATTGTGAGGTTCGTTTTGATTTCTGTAGGCGTTGATTTGCTTGTCAGGTTTTGGATTCCTAATTAATGTTGTTAATAGGGGTACTTTGAGACATTAGAGATGTTGGTTTTGTTACATTGAGGATTTAAGGCCTTAAGTATAGCGGTACCTATGGCATTGTTGTCAGAGTTTTGGGATTGGCTAGGATGGTCTGGCCAAACATCTTTGGACCATATCTCTGCTCTTACAAAATGTTGCTCTCTGTAGTGCTTTTGGCAATGATCATTTTTAACATTGATGTCATTTGTATCGAGAAGTTTCTTGGGTAGACCTAGTGGGGGGCAGGTTATGAATTAGTGCCTTATACTGCCATGCTACCATACAAAGTTGTGTGTTGTGGACGAGTAGTAGTTGCCGTCGATGCTACCTTACTAATGAGTAAGTGTGGGCGGGCACTAGGCACTGTCATTGCTACCACACATTTGAGTACGTCGTGGGCGGGTTCTGGTCGCTATTCGTATTGCCGCATCGTCTTGTTCGGTACCCTAATATGATACGTGGTTATCTTGGAGATCTTTTGGTGGTCGTTGTTAGATCGGTATGATGGTTCACCTAGAGGGATATTTACGGTTGTTGTCTTCCGTTCCTTTGTCTCACCTTGGGTTCTGTGTGTGAGTTTCGACTTGTTGGGTGGCCATTTAGTCACTTTCCTTTTGAGAGGTTGTCCTGTCATTAGCACGTGGGTGCGAATGACATTGGGTTATGCGTTGTCTTTCAGCTTTGGGATTGCTTTTGTATCGCGTTGTGTGGGATACTCGGAGATGTACTCCGTAGTTATCCTGGTTTCGCCTTTTTGTTTTGGTTGGGGCTGGATTTTGGAGACGAAATCGCTTTAAGGTGGGAAGGTTGTAATGACCCGGATTTTCACGGATATTTTTTTTCCGTTGTCTTTCCTTTCTGAGTTTAGTTCCTCTTCGCTTAGTGTTGTCTCGAGTGCTCTAGAGTGATTTCCAAGACTCTTTTCTATGGATTGACAACTTACTTTGAGGATCGAGTCGTTTCCACATTTTTCGTTTTTCGACACTATTCATTTTTCGTCCTTTTCCCTATTTCGTCCTTTTCCCTATTTTGTCTTTTTCCCGTTTGGCACTTTGTTGGCGTAACCACATTTCTTGTGTTCAAAGTTGGTTTTTGACTTCATGTATCTCCATCTTGAGTGGTTTTCACTAAATACGTATCTTTACTTTTGCAAGAAAGTACTCTGGTTGCTCTCGGTGTCCATAGGGGCATGCATGCAAAGCTCTTTGAAATTATTTTCTTTTCTTGGGGTGTATTTCGTAAATATCTTTTGAAGATATTTTATTTCAGGGGTTTTTAAGAAAATATTTTTGGAAGATATTTTCATTCTAGGGCATTAGTGCAGTTTCACTTTTTAGAGGGGCCATTGTGCAATTAATGAAAGTTATTGCTAAATGCCTTGTTTTGAGCCTGGATCCTCATACAGGATTCATTTTCACTTTTTGTCGAGTCGTGCACTCTTAGAAATTTCTTCTGGTCATTGTTTTCCAGTTTCAGGGTTTTTGGCCCCAATTAGCGCCAAACTTGTTTGGGGCATAACTTTCTGCTCGGGACTCAGTTTTTGATGCTGTTTCTTCTGTTGTTCATATTTTCTCATTTTGAATATTTTTCGTTCACAGAGTATTGTCATTTGAGCGCGTCTGCTCAAATTTCACTTTTTCTGACCCGGCGGGGCCTATTCGGTGCACTTTTTCAAATTTCTATAAAAGGGGGGTGAGATATTTTATTTTTTCATCTTCCCCACTCTCTTGCACGACCTGAAGCTTCTATGGCAGCCCAAGGGAGGCTGCCACCCTCTTTCTCCTCTTTTGAGCTTCATTCCTTTGTCAGAACATAGAAGGGCCTTTGCGTTTAGTGTTCGTGTTGACTACGCGTTTCTTTCACCCTTATTAGAACCCATTTCTGACTATTCTTCGAGTTTGGGTTTGAAGTCAAGTTGTGATTTTGATGGAGCTTCCTTGGGGGTTATGTGCACGGCGTAGTCCTCGACAAAACCTAGAAGTTTCGTCAGATTCGGAGCGGTTTCCGTTTGGTGGCTTTTGAGATTTTCATCTCAAATTGAGGTAGGGGATGTTCTAGGCTTTTGTGTGTGTTGTATTGAGTGTTTAGCATGATTATACAACTTAATTGCATGCCTTGTATCAATTCTAGAAAATTAGTATTAATTATTTCTTTGTATGAAATTTAATTCACAAGGATGGGTATAACTTAGAATGGAATTGTGGCATGCTAGAAAATCATGTTTTAATATGTTTGTTAACAGTATTAAATTGGGATTAATTGAATAATAATTGCATATTTTATTTAAGATTTATCTTTTGTGAAAGATTAAATCCCATGGCCGTACCTAGCATAAAATTGACTTGTGATATGCTTTTAAATTATGTTTTGGCATGTTGTTTAACATAATTTAATTTGAGAGCATTTGGACAAGTATAAAAATCTAGAGATTTTAATTAAAATGATTAATTAAAATCTAATTAAGGGTTCCATTGGCCTAATTAAGTGTTTAACTTGATATTTGTGCTAACTATGACTTATGTTCTAGCATATGTTAATTTGGAACCATTTGATGTTGTTTTAGAAGTTAGGGATTTGATTATCATGATTTAATTAAATTCCACTTTATTGTTCTTATGACCTAATCGAGTTTTGATGTGGTGTATGTAATAACCATGCTATATTGTTTATCATATAGTAATTGGAGGCCATTTGATTGAGATTTGAAAGCCAGGGAATTTAATTAGTTTATTGATTAAATTCCGTTTCTATTGTATTATTGATTAACTCATGTATTTGACATTGATAGTATGTTTAAAGCATGACTTTTGACTTATACTGGATTTATGAGTTATGTTTCTATATTGGACTATATTGTTATAGCGTATAACGAATCGCACTCAAAAGATTCGACATGTGATGTTATTATAGCGCGTAACGAATCGCGCCCTGAAGATTCGACATTGTCATCCTATAGTTGTTGTGGATTTAGAGCATGTATTGTGTGGTTACAACCTACTTGTGCATGAAGGTAGTTTCGTGTACTGTTTAATAAGTATATAAGTTGTTAACTTATTTATTTTGGAGTTGGTTGGGACATTGTTAAGCTGTGATGGCTAGGGTTTGGCTCTAGTACAGGGACAAGAGTCCTCTAAGTCAATAGTTCGCGCGTTGGGTAGGCTGCCTTGGGGTTAGTAGCTCCAAATTAGCCCTATAAAGTTCGTGCGTAGGGTAGGCTGCCTAGGGGTTAGTAGCTCCAAATTTGCCATGTCTCGATGGAAATCCGAGCTGTGACGTCCAAGTCTTCCACTATTTAATTTCGTATTCAATTCCAAGTTGACAACTAATGTTTAATTGTGACTTGTGGTGTTGGTAATTGGTGATTTGATGTTGTTAAGTACATCCAAACAAAATTGTTGATTTCACACTTTTAGATTGCTAGTTGATAAGCTAGAGGTGTCTTGATGTGTGGAATTAGATATTCTAATTATGCTAAATTGTTATATTTAGTTGATGTTGCATTTTAGACTTCAAGTTGATAAACTTGAGAACCACTATGTTGTTGCTTTGTGTAAGTATGCCCCTATGTTGTTGCTTTGTGTAAGCATGACCCTATGTTGTTAAAATTGCATGAATGAGGTGATTAATGCTAGAAATGATCTTAGGTACCTAGATGCTCCTTGAGTCTCACCTTGACATAGACGTTAGGTGGGATGAACCACAATAATTAAATCATGCAACTTGTAAAACTTTAGGTCGATGCATGCTCATTTCCTACGAGTACCTTTATGTTACTCACCCCTACGATACTGGGGCATATTTTAGGTACAGGATACAAGATTGGAGATTACAATTGCTTGGGTGATTTGATGAGTTGAGCTTCTTTAGAAGCATTCTTGTTCACATGCAAGTGTTAGCATGTTCATGATTTGTCTATGAAATGTAATTTTTCTAACTTGGAGGTTTGACATGTCAAATGTTGTAAATGTATTGTAATGAGGCCATAGGCCATTGTAGCATATCTATTTTATCATACTACGTACACTTGCATGCTCACTTTGGCAAACAATACCTTCCTTGATGAAACAAGAACTCTAAGTAGCATTTTTAGGGAGTTTTACCCTATTCTGTTCTAGGGGCATTTCGGATATTTCACAATGCGTTTTTTTCATTTTCCTTACAGTCACGTAGAAAACTCAATTTTGAGGGGGGGGGGGGGGGGGGTTCTTCTTTGTGTTTTTCCAGAAAATATCATCTTCGCCCTCAAAAATTAATATTTTTCCGAAAAATCCTTGCTGCCAGGTTTTGCAAATTTTTAGTACAAATATAGTTGGTACTATTCATCGACTTTTTTTTGAAAATCGTCACGACCGATCTAAAACTTTTGGAGGTCTTGTGGGTGCATTTTAAGATTGCATTTTCAATTAAGGCAATTTAAAAACCTCCCGAAACCCTATTTCCAAAACATGGGCAGTAGCTCGGATTAGTTTTTTTCCTCTTGACCTGATTTTCTTGGGGGCATTCTGGGCATTTTACAGTGCATTTTTTTGTTTCTGTCCATAAATGGGGTAGGAAACTTGATTTTTGGGGGAGTTTCTTCTTTGAGTTTTTCCAAAAAAGTCCGTTTAGATGCCCGTTTTTACTCTCAGTTGGAGCAGTGGTGGGTTGTCCTCGTCGGGCCGCCACGACATCATTTTTGTTTTTGACCTTTCTCCCCCGTCCGGACTCCAAATTGAGTAAACTTTTTTTTGAACTTGACTAATTTGTCATTGTCTTTCCAGCGGTGTGCCCGATAGCACCTGAATCCACTTTTTACAAAGTGACCATTTTGCCCCTAGGTTTTTTTTGTCTGTTTTTGAAACGACACTTCTACATTTGTTTCCTTTGGGTTCCGTGACCTCATTGAGGATCACATTGGTGTCTAAGAGACGTATTATATCTCTTGAGACTGTTGTTTCACCTTTCGCTTTCGCATTTAGGATCCATTATCGGGCATCTTTTGGTCCTCACTAACGCACCGGGTTTGGAAAACTTGGGCCGTCACAAGTGGTATCAGAGCCCCTAGGTTCGAAAACCTTAGGATGATGGGTTTTGGGTGCATATCATGCTTTTGTTGCCATGTTCTATGTGTTTATATACTTTATGATAACATGTTTATGTGCTTACGTGCTACATGTTGTATGCCGTTCATTTAGCATTGTTTTATTCTAATGTAAAGAGCATGACATGTGACGTATGCTAGATTAGAATTGTATATGCATAATTATGTTGCATATTTGGCATGACATGGGATTGGTCATCGGGACACGAGTTGAGGTTGATGGTGATTGTAGTCACAGTTTCGTGGTAGTATAAGTTGTTGTCGACCTAGTATTAGTTTTAAGGTAGGTGGATGGTCACCTTTTGTTTAGGCTCTCGTGAGATGAGTTGTTTGGCATTACCATAGTGCTGGATTTGTTGGTTTGGGGCCATTATGAGGTTATGGACCTCTTAGGATCCTTGATTGTTCAGGATGATTCCTCTGGAACTTGCATTTTCTGTGGGCGGGTACGTTGTGGGAGGGTGCATGGCACTGTCATGCTACCGTACTGGCATGCTACATGTGTAGTTCGGATATAATCAGTGTCAATTTTGTTTTGATAGGCGTTGTCCTTTTGATCGATGATGATGGTGTTTGTTTTGGGGATCAGTCGTGGTGATTGATTTGGTTGTTGTTGGCATGGCTATTGTTGCCATTTTCTTTGGAGTTCTCCATGAATGATGACGCTTTTGGGATTAAGTCAATTGATTGATGTTTCGGGTAGAGAGAGCATTACATTGTTAGCGTCACTTGTATTGTCACCTCTAGATTTGGAGTTAGATTGTTAGAGTCTTACCATTATGGTAAGGGCTCACATTTGTTTTGGGACAGGTTGATGTCGTATTGGTTTTTGGAGGCAGTTTACGGCTAGGACTGGTCCTTCCTTTTGCTTAGACACTCTAGGACACGATGTCATAGGGTTCATTCTTGTATCATTTTGTCTTTTGCAGTTTCGTTTACTACCATGTTAGTAGTTTGATTCAGGATATTGTGATCCCTGAGTAGGTGGAGGTCTATCCCCATTTGCCTTCTTGTCGTGTGGCATTTGCATACCTTCTTTATATGCTTAGAGACGCCATGTTGTTATTGCGCTTTAGTGACATGCTTTTGTGCTTATGTGGAGGCGTGTTGCATGTACCTTTGATTTTTATCTATGTGAGTAGATTTTCCTTCTAGTAGTTACATTCCTTGTCACAGGCATGATTTTCAGGGTTGGTTTTCCCTTTTATTTTCCCCCAGTTGCACGTGGAGTGTATGTGGGTTTCCGTAAGGGTTTCGCTGTGAGATTCCTTGTAGAGGAGTTGTCACATCTGTTTTGTCTTGAGCTGTCCATTTCCCTAAGGTGGGAAGGATGCTCCATTTTCGTGGTTGTCATATCGACACTTGTGGGAGGATAGGGTTTCTTTTCTCTTCTTGGTTCGAGTAAAGGAGTTTACAAGTAGTGAGTCTCTTCTTTTCGTACGTTGTGCACAGTTCTTAGTTGGTTGGTCCGTGAGGATCACCATTGTTGTTTTGAGTCCTTGATGAGGATTTGATGGATTTTGGTCGACTTACTTCCATGTAGGGGGTGAAGTCTTTGACCTTGTTGTCTTTCATTTCAGAGATAGGGTTGTGGTGTTGTCTTTTTTAGGACTGGTGGTTCATTTTCTTTCGTGTCTTCCTTGGGGAGTTTTTACTGTGGTTATTGACGGAATTGTGGTGCTCGGAGTGAGTTGATTGGTGTGAGATCATTTTATGGGGACTTGTGTCCATATCATTGAGGATTTGTTTGATTGTGAGGTGAGCTCGATACTCTTTTGAGAATGTCTTTTAGAGACTTGTTTCCGTTTTGGAGGTCTGGATGTGGTTAACTTTTAGGAGGAGTTTTGGAGGATCGCTGTTGGATATGGCTTGTTGTGGAGTTTCTCATCCTAGTTATAACTAAGCCTAGCTTTGAGGAATCGTAGTTTCAGTGGTTGTTTATGGATCGATAAAAATTGAGGAATTTTGATTAAGCTTGGTGTTGCCAAGCATGGTTTTGAGAGATTCATCTTGTGACCTTAGTTGTTGGCATTTTGATGTGTGTGCAACTTGGTGGATTTGTATTTTGAAAATTTAGTTATCCGTGATAGGGATGTGGATCTGATGTTTGATTATGGTGTAGTCTTGTAGTTGATCTGTTTCAGGGAGATATGAAGGACTTTCGATGAAATGTCATATTGTGAGGTTCGTTTTGATTTCTGTAGGCGTTGATTTGCTTATCAGGTTTTGGATTCCTGATTAATGTTGTTAATAGGGGTACTTTGAGACATTGGAGATGTTCGTTTTATTGTATTGAGGATTTAGGGCCTTAAACATAGTGGTACCTATGGCATTGTTGTCAGAGTTTTGGGATTGGCTAGGATGAGCTAGCCAAACATCTTTGGACCATATCTCTACTCTCATAAAATATTGATCTCCGTAGTGCTTTTGGCAATGATCATTTTTGACATTGATGTCCTTTGTATCGAGAGGTTTCTTAGGTAGACTTAGTGGGGGGCAGGTTATAAATTAGTGCCTTATATGCCATGCTACCGACAAAGTTGTGTGTTGTGGGCGAGTACTAGTTGCCGTCGATGCTACCTTACTGACGAGTAACTGTGGGCGTGCATTAGGCACTGTCATTGCTACCACACATTTGAGTACGTTGTGGGTGGGTTCTGGTCATTATTCGTACTGCCGCATCGTCTTGTTCGGTACCCTGATATGATACGTGGTTATCTTGGAAATCTTTTGGTGGTCGTTGTTGGATCGGTATGATGGTTCATCTAGAGGGATGTTTACGGTTGTTGTCTTCCGTTCCTTTGTCTCACCTTGGGTTCTGTGTGTGAGTTCCGACTTGTTGGGTTGCCATTTAGTCACTTTCCTTTTGAGAGGTTGTCCTGTCATTAGCACGTGGGTGCAAATGACATTGGTTTATGCGTTGTCTTTCAGCTTTGGGATTTCTTTTGTATCGCGTTGTCCTGTCATTAGCACGTGGGAGATGTACTCCGTAGTTATCCTGGTTACGCCTCTTTGTTTTGGTTGGGGCTGGATTTTGGGGACGAAATCGCTTTAAGGTGGGAAGGTTGTAATGACCCTGATTTTCATGGATATTTTTTTTCCGTTGTCTTTCCTTTCTGAGTTCAGTTCCTCTTCGCTTAGTGTCGTCTCGAGTGCTCTGGAGTGATTTCCGAGACTCTTTTCTATGGATTGACAATTTCCTTTGAGGATCGAGTCGTTTCCACATTTTTCATTTTTTGACACTATTTATTTTTCGTCCTTTTCCCTATTTCATCCTTTTTCCCTATTTTGTCTTTTCCCCATATGACACTTTGTTGGCGTAACCACACTTCTTGTGTTCGGAGTTGGTTTTTGACTTCATGTATCTCCATCTTGAGTGGTTTCCACGAAATACATATCTTTACTTTTGCAATAAAGTACTCTGGTTGCTCCCGGTGTCCATAGGGGCATGGATGCAAAGTTTTTTAAAATTATTTTCTTTTCTTGGGGTGTTTTTCGTAAATATCTTTTGAAGATATTTTATTTTAGGGGTTTTTAAGAAAATATTTTTGGAAGATATTTTCATTCTAGGCCATTACTGCAGTTTCACTTTTTGGAGGGGCCATTGTGCAACTAATGAAAGTTACTGGTAAATGCCTTGTTTTGAGCCTGGATCCTGGTACATGATTCATTTTCACTTTTCGTCAAGTCATGTGCTCTTTGAAATTCCTTCTGGTCATTGTTTTCCAGTTTCAGGGTTTTTGGCACTAGTTAGAGCCAAACTTGTTTGGGGCATAACTTTCGGCTCGGGACTCGGTTTTTGACGCTGTTGCTTCCGTTGTTCATATTTTCTCATTTTAAATCTTTTTCATTCACAGAGTTTTGTCATTTGAGCGCGTTTGCTCAAATTTCACTTTTTCAGACCCAGCGGGGCCCGTTCGGGGCACTTTTTGAGATTTCTATTAAAGGGGGGTGAGATACTTTATTTTTTCATCTTCCCTACTCTCTTGCACGACCTGAAGCTTCCATGGCAGCCCAAGGGAGGCTTCCACCCTCTCTCTCCTTTTTTGAGCTTCATTCCTTCGTCAGAACATAGAAGGGCCTTTGAGTTTAGTGTTCGTGTTGACTACGCGCTTCTTTCACCCTTATTAGAACCCATTTCTGACCGTTCTTTGAGTTTGGGTTTGAAGTCAAGTTGTGATTTTGATGGGGCTTCCTTGGGGGTTATATGCACGGTGTAGTCCCGCAGAACCTAGAAGTTTCGTCGGATTCGAAGCGGTTTCCATATGTTGGCTTTTAAGATTTTCATCTCAAATTGAGGTAGGGGATGTTCTAGGCTTTTGTGTGTGTTGTATTGAGTGTTTAGCATGATTATACAACTTAATTGCATGCCTTGTATCAATTCTAGAAAATTAGTATTAATTACTTCTTTGTATGAAATTTAATTCACAAGGATGTGTATAACTTAGAATGAAATTGTGGCATGCTAGAAAATCATGTTTTAATATATTTGTTAACATATATTAAATTGGGATTAATTGAATAAGAATTGCATATTTTATTTAAGATTTATCTTTTGTGAAAGATTAAATCCCATGGTCGTACCTAGCATAAAATGGACTTGTGATATACTTTTAAATTATGTCTTGGCATGTTGTTTAACATACTTTAATTTGAGAGCATTTGGACAAGTATGAAAATATAGAGATTTTAATTAAAATGATTAATTTAAATCTAATTAAGGGTTTCATTGGCCTAATTAAGTGTTTCACTTGATATTTGTGATAACTATGACTTATGTTCTAGCATATGTTAATTTGGAACTATTTGATGTTGTTTTAGAAGTTAGGGATTTGATTATCATGATTTAATTAAATTCCACTTTATTGTTCTTATGTCCTAATCGAATTTTGATGTGGTGTATATAATAACTATGCTATATTGTTTATCATATATGAATTGAAGGCCATTTGATTGAGATTTGAAACCCAGGGAATTTAATTAGTTTATTGATTAAATTCCATTTCTATTATGTTATTGATTAACTCAAGTATTCGACATGTGATGTTATTATAGCGCGTAACGAATCGCGCCCTGAAGATTCGACATTGTCATCCTATAGTTGTTGTGGATTTAGAGCATGTGTTGTGTGGTTACAACCTACTTGTGCATGAAGGTAGTTTCGTGTACTGTTTAATAAGTATATAAGTTGTTAACTTATTTATTTTGGATTTGCTTGGGACATTGTTAAGTTGTGATGGCTAGGGTTTGGCTCTAGTACGGGGACAAGAGTCCTTTAAGTCAATAGTTCGCGCGTTGGGTAGGCTGCCTGGGGGTTAGTAGCTCCAAATTTGCCTTGTCTCGGTGGAAATCTGAGCTGTGATGTCCAAGTCTTCCACTATTTGATTTCGCATTCAATTCTAAGTTGACAACCAATGTTTAATTGTGACTTGTGGTGTTGGTAATTGGCGATTTGATGTTGTTAAGTACATCCATACTAAGTTGATATATTTAGTTGATTTCACACTTTTAAATTGCAAGTTGATAACCTAGAGAATCTATGTCTTGATGTGTTGTATTAGATATTCTTATTATGCTAAATTGTTATATTTAGTTGATGTTGCATTTTAGACTTCAAGTTGATAACCTTGAGAACCACTATGTTGTTGCTTTGTGTAAGCATGCTCCTATGTTGTTACTTTGTGTAAGCATGACCCTATGTTGTTAAAATTGCATGAATGAGGTGATTGATGCTAGAAATGATCTTAGGTACCTAGATGCTCCCTGAGTCTCACCTTGACATAGACGTTAGGTTGAATGAACCACAATAATTAAATCATGCAACTTGTAAAACTTTAGGTCGATGCATGCTCATTTCCTACGAGTAGCTTTATGTTACTCACCCCTACGATACTGGGGCATATTTCAGGTACTGGATACAAGATTGGAGATTGCAATTGCTTGGGTGATTTGCTGAGTTGAGCTTCTTTAGAAGCATTCTTATTCACATGCAAGTGTTAGCATGTTCATGATTTGTCTATGAAACGTAATTTTTCAAACTTGGAGGTTTGACATGTCAAATGTTGTAAATGTATTGTAATGAGGCCGTAGGCCATTGTAGCATATCTATTTTATCGTATTACATACACTTGCATGCTCACTTTGGCAAACAATACTTTCCTTGATGAAACAAGATATCTAAGTAGCATTTTTAGGGAGTTTTACCCTATTCTGTTCCAGGGGCATTTCGGGTATTTCACAATGCATTTTTTTCATTTTTCCTTATGGGTCACATAGAAAACTCTATTTTGAGGGAGGTTTCTTCTTTGTGTTTTTCCAGAAAACATTATCTTTGCCCTCAAAAATTAATATTTTTCCGAAAAATCCTTGCTACCAGGTTTTGCAAATTTTTAGTACAAATGTAGTTGGTACTATTCATCGACTTTTTTTTTTAAAATCATCACGACCGATCTAAAACTTCCAGAGGTCTTGTGGGTGCATTTTAAGATTGAATTTTCAATTTAGGCAATTTAAAAACCTCCCGAAGCCCTATTTCCAGAACTTGGGCAGTAGCTCGGATTAGCTTTTTTCTCTTGACCTGATTTTCTTGGGGGCATTCTGGGCATTTTACAAAGCATTTTTTTTGTTTCCGTCCACGTTCAGGGTAGGAAGCTTGATTTTAGGGAGGGTTTTTTCTTTGAGTTTTTCCAAAAAAGTCCATTTAGATGCCTGTTTTTACTCTCAGTTGCAGTAGTGATGGGTTGTCCTCGTCGGGCCGCCACAACATCATTTTTGTTTTTGACCTTTCTCCCCCGTCCGGACTCCAAATTGAGTAAAAATTTTTTTGAACTTGACTAAATTTTCGTTGTCTTTCCAGTAGTGTTCTTGATAGCACCTGAATTCACTTTTTACAAAATAACCATTTTGCCCCTAGGTTCTTTTTGTCCGTTTTTGAAATGACACTTCTGCATTTGTTTCCTTTGGGTTCTGTGACCTCATTGAGGATCACATTGGTGTCTTAGAGATGCATTGTATCTCTAGAGACCATTGTTTCACCTTTCACTTTCGCATTTCGGATCCATTATCGGGTCATCTTTTGGTCATCACTAAAGCACTAGGTTTACAAAACTTGGGCCGTCACATGCGCACTTAGAGTGGTCTTCACTGTGGGTTAGTGCCTGGAACAACCATTGAGGTCTCGGCAGAATTTTGAGCTTAGGTGTCCAAGTCTTCCACTACTTTTTTTCGCATTCAATTCCAAGTTAACAATCATGTTTATATTGTGACTTGTGGTTTTGGCTATTGGCGACTTTGATGTTGTTAAGTACATCTATGTTTATGATTTTAATGAATCATTTTAATGTTGTTAAGTACATCTATGTTTATGATTTTAATGAATCATTTTGATGTTATTAAGTACATCTATGTTTTATGATTTTAGTGAATCATTGTGAATTCTGATGTTGTTAAGTACATCTATGCTATATTGTTCAAATACAACTTAGGAATGATCCTATAGATTCATTTAGAACATACACGTTAGGTGGCATGACCCACTTTTGTCGTTTTCGTATTTTAGATTTCAAGTTGATGACTTTAAGAATCTATATCTTGTTGCTTTGTATAGCATGTTCCTATGTTGTTTGGAATTGCATAAAGGATGTGATTTATGCTAGAAATGATCTCGGGTAGCTTAGGATGCTCCCTGAGTCTCATCTTGACATAGACGTTAGGTGGCATGAGCCCTTTAACATGTTTCACCTTAAGGTGATAAAATTGTAAAAAGTTAGGTTGATGCATGCTCATCTCCTACAAGTAGCTTTATGTTACTCACCTACGTAGTGGGGACATTTTTCAGGTTCAAGAATCAAGGTAGAGATCCTCATTGTGCTTGGATGGTTGTGGACTTGAAGATTTCCATTCTTGTAAAGGTTAGCTTGAATGCCATTTGTTGCTTTATATGTCAAAATGTGTATATTTGATTCCATATATGTAACGTGTACATGAGTACACTCTTTACAATGTAGTTGGTATGTATGAGATGAGGCCAGAGGCCAATGACATGTATTTTCTATACTATGTAATTTTTGACTTCATGGAATATTATGAAAATATTGAAGATTATTGAGTTTTTGTTTCACCATGGGTGCATCGGGTGTGGGACTTCCATTATCATTCTTTCATAGTGTTTTATTAATCATGTGTGAAGTGTGGCCAAGGGCCAAACGGTCATTTGAAGTCATTTGTTGATTTTGGTTTTCAAAGTTTCCATTTTAAGTTCATTTTTGCCTTTTTGGCCGTCGAGGGGTCGGATTTTGACTCGGCCATTTTCGTGAGCCGCGGACCATTCCTGCACACTCAAAATCATCATTTACGCTTGCGTGAATGATTGTTTCCATGAAAAACCCTTTCGTTTGTGTTTTGAGCCTCTTATGGACTCATTTCACCTTTTTGTTGAAAAACTCGGTCCAAGGGCATTTTGGGGATTTCCTTTGGGAAATAAATTCTGTTCTTGACTCCTTCATATAGAAAATGTGATTTTAGGGGGAGTTTCTTCATGACATTTTTCTGAAAAATGTCATCTTGATCTCGAAAACCGCGCTCCAAACTCATTTTTCTGCTAAAACACTATTTCTGCTGTTTAAGTTCAACCCTGGTCAGGTTGAACTAGTTCAAGAATAGTTGAACCGGTTTAAGGGTCATTTTTGGTTCAGCATTGGCATTTTGTCCATGTTGAACAGGTTCAAGTCTTCCAGAGTTTTCAGTTTTGGACTTCCAACTTCAAACTGATGTAACTTCCTCGTTTTAACTTCGAATTGGTCCGTTCTTAAGTCAAAATTGACCGCCTCGAAGTAAGATTTCCAATGGTACCAATTTTAGTTTCAAATTCTTCTCCTAACTCAAGATATACTTGTTTTAGTGAGAGTATGTCAGTTTTGGTTCGAACCAGGATAAGGTTCATTTGGGATTTCTTTTCCTTTGGCCTTGGGACTTCATGTGAAGATACCAAAGGATGTTTTTGGATGTTTTTGATCTCATTTGACTTGTTGGGATTCAAATTCCTTCCTCTTAGGGAAAAATGACCATTTTACCTTTGGTCCTTCTTTTGGTAGGGTTTTGATACCCTTGTCTTCATTTTGCTTCCGCTGAGTCTAGAAATTCCTTGAAGGGCCATTCTTGTGTCTTAGGGATGATGTACATCTCTAAGGACTTGGTTTCGTTTTGCTTCCACATTTTGGAGCCGCTTCGGGTCATCACAGGACACATTGGGTTAAAAAATCCATGGTCGTCACAACACATGTGAGGACTGAAGAAGCTTGGCTCAAAAAATGGTCCCCCGCAACAGCGTGCTCTGATCCTTCAAAGGATTGTCAAAACCACTTTTTTAATCATATTTGGGGGAACCAACCTGAAAGTAGACAAAAGCAAACAAATAAAGCTAAACTATACATTATTAGCAATTAATGGACTTAACTAATGCAAATAAGGGCACTTGAATATTCAATATTCGGTGCTTATCATACCCCCAAACTTACATTTTGCTAGTCCCATAGCAAAACCAAAATATAGAACCTAACAAAAATGATAACATATGAAATGCTGACAACATGCGCCAATCATGAAGTGCGAAAATACCTACAAACCTCAAATATAACCTGGAACAATAGAAAATTGGAGACAGACTCATTCAGCAGACTACCTTGCATATATGAGGCCTTAATAAACAAAGATGGCAAAACACATTTCAAATTTTATGTATCAATCATCATAGTCTATATAAACACTTCAATTGTCATTTCTAAAAGAATATTGAACTCTAACTTCAGTGAAAGTGAACCGGATTCCCAATATGCAGCTTTTACCCTCCTTTTCCAATCTCAGAAACATAAGCCTTTAAATCATTGAATTTCATTCTAAATGGGGTTTCTAAGGCATTACTTTATTTACAATACAACTTTTGTTGCTTGTTGAAAATTTATTCAATAGTTCAAAATGATACGTACTATGGTTGTGCAATGCCGAAGTCCCTTAAGCTTTCTAACCAACCCATGTAGCAAGTGTTAGGCCAACAACTCCTAAACCAGATGGCTTTAGGGTGCTAAGTGTAGAGACACTCCTAGGGCTTAATAACTTGAATTGGCAAGGCTAAGAACTTCAACGAACCATATTTATTTATTTATATCTTTTTGTGAATGACCGTGCAATGTCTAAGTCCCTTAAACTTTCTAACCAACCCATGTAGCAAGTGTTAGGCCAACAACTCCAAAACCGGATGGCTTTAAGGTCAATTGGGTTGCATACCTCACAATTAGGTTCCAGGTGTGCATCTGTGCAATGCGAAGCATAGAAGGGTTTGAACTCCAACGAAAATCTAATTGAAGCGTTTATACAAACCGATATGAATCAACCTGGTCATTTCAAATTTTTCTTTATTTTCAAAAATATCATTTTCCTCTATACACAAAGTCTTAAACATATGCTTCCATCTCCAATAAGTTCCATGATTACACTATCATTGCTTCCAACAAAATGATTTTATTAACTTACGTGCATCAAGATACGGTCATGCAAGCAAAAATGTTATCTAAAAAATGCAACAATTGCAATGCACCCCCAAACTTAAATGTCACATGGTCCTCAATGTGAGAAGACAGAGGATAAATAATAAAAAATGAAGAGTGCAACAAGAAAAATAGTACCAAGTTGAAGAGGAATTGAGTGGCGGTGCAAAAATAGGCGACTTCGTGAATTCCATGAGCATGCCCCCAAACTTGGTTGCAAAAACCTGTCAAAAGCATCTATACACAGCAAGTGTCATATAAATCCAAAATGAATGAAAATAACTACAATTTATTCAACTTAAAACTATAAGCCATGCAAAGTAGCAAAAGCGATGCAGTTATAAGTTCAAAAGAAGATGGAAAGCAATTGCCAAATGCGGACTAAAAGAAGTCTAAAAAGTACTACTGAAAAGGGAAATAAAACTAGAAGTATAAAATCACTCCATCATCGGAGTGGTGGAGGAACCGCCAAGTGCGCTAGGTGCACGGTCAATTAAAGTCTGAAGCATAGCCTGCAAAACCTACTGACTCTCCTGAGTTGCCTTAACGGTGCTCTCTATGCTTTCAAGGCGCATATGAAATGCATCAAGGCGAGCACTGAGATTAAAATAATGAGCTTGAGTCATAACAGGCGGTGGTGGCGCAACAGGGGCAGCCGGAGCAGCGGGGGCATCATTAACAGGGGAAGCAGGAGCCACAGGGGGAGCCGGCGCACCCCAATCCAACTCATCCCCAATTCAGGCCTAATGGGACGTCTTGAGCTGAATTGTGCTTGACTTCCAGACCCCAAGGCTGAAATCAACCATATCCTTCTTTTTCTCCTTATGACGTTGGGGCCGGAACCCTGCATTTTTTAGCAGCCGGGTGACAAGATATAGAAATGGAAATGCGCAAGCGATGACGCTGCTCAACCTGACCAAAATTAATTCATTGTAAATCTTGGGGATTTGGTCCCAGACAAGCTGCGGGATAGAAAACCAATGCTCCTTTTTAGTGGCATAGAGGGCTTTCAGAAAATCCCCCTTAGCTCAGAATGGCCTGGTACGGGAATGACGCTCTTGGCTAAGATTGAATCTAGAAACCACAGCCGGCATGGTAAGAATGACTTATTAGTGCTTGTGGTTCGAGTGCCGGTAAATTAACCGTGGCAAATCTCTCCTATGATGTCTGACAATAATAGCAGAGCCGAAGCTTCAACACAGAGGGGCAGGCCCGCATCTTCCACCGGTGATACCAGTGGGCAAGCTAAAGCCTCAGCAAGATCATCGAGGTTAAATTCAAAAGCCTTGCCCTCAATGGTGGTCTTGATGATGTCCGTTTTCGTATATGAATGAAACAAGTTTGCGTAGAACAGACGGACCATGCGCGGGTAGTAGGCATGAGCACTTGGCTTGAAAAGTGATGCAAGGCCACGTGCCCTCAATTCGCGACTGACTATGCCATTTCTTGATTTTGCTCAAAATCATTTTCAATGTTGAATTTTGCTTCGGGGATAATTGGCTATTCCGCCCAATTTGGAGTTGGAGGCACATTAGAAGGGCCCTCGGACGAGCGAGTATGCTTGGAGGCAACTTTGGGAGCCATTGGAGTGAGGAAATTTGGTTCAGGAATTTCTACGAACACATGGCGTGCACAAGAGTGGGGAAGAGGCGAAATGACGTTAAAGATGTGAAAATCCCAAAAATTTAACCTGAAAATCAACAATGCACAATCCTAGCAATCATATGTCCTCCCACACAAGTAATCCCATCCTTCTTTGATCAAAAATTGAAAGAAAACGAAGGTTAGAGACTTACCTACAATGGAGGAACCAAAAACCTTGTGCTTGATGATGGAGGGGCTTGAGGATGAGAAGGAGATAGAAAAGAAGGATGGGAAGAAGAATGAGAGAGATGGGAGAGGGAAAGATGAAATGAGGGTAGAAGATGCAGGAACGAGGTTGGGTTGCCAGTTGAGAGAGAGTTAGAGTGTTTATAAACATCAAATGGGCCTTTAAACCCATTTAAAAGGCACCAGCAACAGTCAGCGAGCGACCACAGTGGCGCGGCGGGCACCCGCAGAGGCTGAGGTCCTTACTACTATGAATGGCGGGTGCCGGCGGGCTTACGGTGGGCGCCCGCGGGATTACGGTAGGCGCCCGTAAGGCTACTTCAATTGCTACCTTGTGCAGCATATTGCAGCCTGCAAGGGTCAGGATGAAATTGAATGCAACCTAAACATGGATTGAAAGCGCTTGGAGATCCTAGTAAGCGTGTTGAATCGCCGGAATTGGATTAGAAGCTCAAGCTCACAAGTGACAGCCATGAGATCCAAATGTTATTTGAAATTTGGATAAGGTGGGACAAATGCCTAAATGACCTTAAATACTTCCAGAAGTGGTATAGAGACCTTTAAACGACAAAGAAAACCGAATGTGATCACGGAATGCAAGAGGAGACAATTCCAGAAGAGTGCACATTATGGTTAAACTTAACGAATTCAAAGAAAATTCATAGCAATTGGCACACTGAAGAGGGAAGCTCGGAAGATGAAAGAATTGTTTCCTATGAATGCTAAATTTTACATCGATAGCTAGACGAACCAAGATCGCGCATCAGTCCTAATAAATTAGGTCCGTTAATAGGACTTTCTTTACTTTGCGGATAGGGACTATGCCATCAACATAAGGCTTAAGCCATTGGTCATTAACCTTAGAGAGAGATCCATCAGTATGATCTTGGAGTTTGACTGCACCATAAGGAAAGACAGAAGTGATGATATATGGCCCATCCCACCGTGAACGGAGTTTACTAGGAAAGAGCTTCAAGCGAGAGTTTGGAGTTGGCAGCAGTGGTGTTTGCTCTGAAGTGTTTGAGACACTACTTGTATGGTGAGAGATTCGAGGTGTACTCGGATCATAAAAGTCTCAAGTACCTGTTCTCCCAAAAGGACTTGAACAACAGACAGAGACAATGGGTCGAATACTTGGAAGATTACAACTTTGATTTGGAGTATCATCCGGGTAAGGCAAATGTTGTAGCTGATGCCTTAAGCCAAAAATCTCGTGGCACTTTGGCCGGTTTGGCTATCCGGAAGTGGAAGATGCTTGAAAGTTTAGCAGAGATGGGATTGCAATGTTTTGACGATGATGGTGATAGTGAACCAACCTTCTTGTTTAGTCTTATGGCTCAGCCTACTCTTGTCGGACGAGTGATTGAGTCACAGAGACAGGATTCGGATTTGGATGCAATTTACACTTTACTCTCTAGTGGTGAGACAGTGCAAGATTGGACCTTGCATGTAGATGGGGGTCTACGGTTTAGAGATTTGTTGGTTATCCCCACGGTTTGTCGTGAGGAAGTTCTTTGAGAGTTTCACACTTCCCTCTTTGCAGTTCATCCAGGTGGTACAAAAATGTATCACAATTTGAGACGTCAGTATTAGTGGAACGGGATGAAGAAGGATGTTGCACAGTTTGTGGTAAAGTGCCTTACCTATCAACTGGTGAAGGCCGAGCATCAGAGACCAGCAGGGTTATTGCAACCATCGCCTGTAGCGCAGTGGAAATGTGAGTATATCGCAATGGATTTCATGACAGGTCTTCCAAGGTCACGGAGAGGCAACGAGGCCGTATGGGTCATCATTGACAGATTGACCAAGACAGCTCACTTTTTGCCTATTAAGGTAACAGATGATACAAAGGCGCTTGGCGTTTTTTACGTGAAGGAGATTGTAAGGTAACATGGAGTTCTAGTAACCATTGTTTCGGACAAGGATGCTAAATTCACTTCGAAGTTCTGGGAAGGACTTCAAGCAGCGTTTGGCTCAGTGTTGCACCTGAGTACGGCATTCCATCCGCAGACGGACGGCTTGTAGGAGTGTACTATCCAGATCTTGGAGGATATGCTCTGGGCATGTGTGCTTGACTTGGGTGGCAGTTGGGAAGATCATCTACCACTCATTAAGTTTGCCTACAACAACAGTTATCAAGCGAGCATTGAGATGGCTCCATTTGAGGCGTTGTATGGCAGACTTTGTAGGTCTCTAGTTTATTGGACTAAGGTAGGCGAGACCGCTGCCTTAGGACCCGATATTGTACTCGAGACTACCGAGAAAATTAAATTGATCAGACAGAGGTTGCTCACAGCTTAGAGCCGACAGAAGAACTATGTAGATAAGCAGAGATGACCGTTAGCTTTTGAAGTAGGAGACCATGTTTTTCTACGGGTTTCCCCACGAAAAGGTTGATGAGATTTGGGAAAAGTGGCAAGTTGACACCATAATTTATAGGACTGTTTGAGATTTTGGACCGTATAGGAGAGGTTGCCTACAGGCTTGCTTTGCCACCACAGATAGACAGAGTCCACAACGTTTTTCATGTGTCGATGCTATAGAAGTATGAACCAGATCCATCTCACATTTTAGATTGGGTCGACGTGGACATTGATGAGGATGTCTCCTATGAAGAGGGACCAGTTCAAATCCTTGACGCACAGCAGAAGGTGTTAAGGGGTAAGACAATATCGCTAGTGAAGGTTCTTTGGAGACACTATGGAATCGAGGAGGCTACTTGGGAGCTAGAACAGTAGGTTCGCTCCAAGTACCCAGAGTTGTTCTCTTCCCCAGGTATGGCTTGATTTCGGAGACGAAATCCTTTTAAGTTGCGGAGATTGTAACATTTCCGATTTTCTGCATTTTTCTTTTTTCCGGAATTTTGTCGCCGCAAGGGCATTTTTGTCTTTTCACGTTTTGCGTATGGGATTGTGGTTGGGTCCAATTGCATTTTCTGTATTTTAATTTATATGATTATGTGGTGTTTGCTTAGTGGTGCATGTATTTTAATGTGTAGTGCAAATTGAAATGAAAAGGAAAAGGGAAAAGAAAAGAAATTGGTGGGACCCACCATTAACCATAAAGTGGTCTAGAGACCACATTTCTGCATTCTCATTCCTCTTTCCCATAGCTTTCTTCTCTCTCTCATTTCCATTTCTTTCTTCCTTCCATTTGAGAAGCAAACTTTGGATCTTGGTAACTTCTTCAATTCTTGGAGTTTTTAAGAGCCGTTTGAGGCAAAATAGAGAGTACGACAAGTTCTACACGTGAGTACCATCAATTTCAGCGTTGGTGCTTCCCTTGGATTTTGAAATTCTTGATCATTTTAAGGGTTTTGTGCAATCTTGAGGTAGGGGCTTCCTAATTCACATTATTCATGCACCTTTGTGAATTAATTTACTTGAATTGTGTTATAGCATGCTTATTTGTGTTAATTGTAGCCTAAAAATGTCTTGAATGTTTATATGTGAATATGTGAAGACTTGTTTTGATTGCACTATTTGAAAAACAAACTTATATTGTGAGTTATGCCTATTGTATTGTTCACATGCTATGAATGGTGTATGAAAACATGCCCTATTGTATTTTGTAATAATCCAATTATGGTTTAAATATTAGAAGCATGAGAACATGCTTACTTGTGCTATGTTAAATTCATCGTTTTCATAGTATTGAGATCATGAGACATGCATGTACACCATTGGGTTCCACGAAGGGGAGAAATTATTTTTAAAACGAAAATGGGCAGTTTTGGGAAAGAAAGTTTGATGAAAGTGTTTTGAAAAACCCGGTCGCCGCGGGGGTACCAAAGGGCCGGAGGTTAATATAGCCTAGAGGGGACTAGGGAGTCGCCCTAGCGTGGTTGAGCTAGTTGGGCCCCATAATGACACCGCGGGGGTACCAAAGGTTAGGGACACTAGCCAATCCTCCTCTTGTGTCGCTGCGGGCTCACCAAAGGGCAGACTGTATTAACAGTTTGAAAGCGATGATTGAATTGTGAAAATGGGGAGCGACATTGGCATACATTGCATCTCCATTGCATTTTAGTAATTGTGTTGAGATTGACAACCATGTTGTATTCTCCCCTATATTGTATGACCCCAACTCCTGTTCGCCTATTCTTTGTTTTGGATTCACGGGTCCTCATGAGTTGCGTCTTAGGCGTCACCTACTGAGCAAATTGCTCACCCCATTATATTATTATATTTTTCAGGTCATGGCAAGGGAATGGAGGATGAAAATCCTCCGTAAGCTTTAAAGTTGTTAGAAGATGATTTTTCGCTATTTTGTATTTGGCTATTTCATGTGTAATTGTAGTTTTGGGAATGTAAATAAGTTTGTATTCATGGCCATCGAGAAAATGTAATTAACTTTTATTACACTAAATCCTTTAGTGTATTTTGGTGATGTGTGGTGAATTATGTTAATAACGTGGTTGTTGTTATTGAATTTATTGTTGAAATGTATTTAAAATTACACATAAGTGTAGTGGCGTGGGTGTTTGAATTACCAAAGGTTGGTGGTTATGGGTTACACAGGACAGTGGGAAGTGGAAGTGAAGATTTCCTAGAACTGGTCGACGTATAGCTTCCCATACGTCGACCGGTATCTTCACAGTGTGGGTTAATGTTGCATACGTTCCAAACCAGTCGACGTATGGCATCCCATACATCGACCGGTATCATGTCCTAAACCAGTCGACGTATGGCTTCCCATATGTCGACCGGTATCCATTGTAACTCATGTTCCAAACCAGTCGACGTATGGCTTCCCATACGTCGACCGGTATCTCGGTAGTGGGCATTTGCACTGTTCATATCCCAAACTAGTCGACGTATGATGCATATACGTCGACCGGTTTATGTTACTTATGTAATATGTGTTTAATTTCCTAAATTGCATTTTTGCACCCAAGTGAGGTTTCACGTAAATATTTTTTTTTTGACACAATAAAATGCAATAATTATATTTTAACCCCCGAAAGGACTATATTGCCCCAAACCTTATTTTATTTACTATGTGATACAAGTTAATGACCGTTGTACGCTTAAGTTTCAATTTATCGAATTGTGGTATATTACCATTTTACCCTTTTCGGACTTTGATATTTAAATTTAATGTGAAAATACCGTTTTACCCTCGGATGATTTTGGTTCAGGTAAGGACCCATTTAATGATCCGGATCCATGAGGAGCTGGGTCGTTACAGGTTACCAGATTATTTTCCACCAAAGTGAATTTCTTGAGACATGACGCAAATCTGATGTACTCACTTCTTCTTCAGAATCAAAATACCATGTTTGAGAGAGTCATCACGGAGATACGAGATCTCAAGGCTAAGATGAGGATGATTAGGACACAACATGCAGGTGTTTCTACAGAGGATGTTTACAGACCTGCTCCTCTAGATCCATTTACAGGTGATGATGGTGATGATGGTACTGATGGGTGATGATGGTGCTGATGAAGATGATGATGATAATGACGAGGATGGTACTGATGATGGTGGTGATGATTTTGATAATGTGCTGGCCACTACTGTTCCTTTTGATGGAGATGATTGATCTGTCTATGTTTAATAACATTTTTCTTTCATTCATGCATCATGCATTATGTTTTTGTTAAGATAACATGGTCATTATTTTGAATATTCTTTTTGGCTATTATTGACTTTTCTTTTTAATAACTGGTTTTTCTCTTTTTCTTTATAATTACCACACTTTGTCAATTTGTTCCAAAAAGGGGGAGAAAATGGATAATTAATTCATGGGGACTTTATATAATATGTGTTTTATTAAACTTTCACTGGTAGTTTTGCTTTATAAATGTGCAGAAAATCAGGTGAACTTTTATCCAGAAAAGAGAAAAGAATAAGAAAAATTTTTCGTCTTATTAACAAGTTGTAATTTGCTTTTTCTACTTGGGTAGATTATATTTGTTTTTTGGGTTTTGTCACGAAATTGCCGGAGATTGTGAGATATATATTTTGTAATTGGCTAATTTGTTGTCAAAACAAGTCCAATCGAATTGTATTTTCAAGTTTTAAATTCAATATCAAGATCAGTTGCGGAATTGAAGAGTTGTTCATGTTTGATAAACTGAAATCTACGAAAAAGGTATGAACAATACTTTATGAGGTTGAGTTAAAGGTTAGGACACTTTACATACATGGTATGCTTTTCAGAGTATTTTATCCTTCCCATTCAAATCTGTCATTTGGGAACCGGTACCAACTTTTCTCTACCAGTTCAAGAACCATAGCTTCAAATCCTTGTTACTCTGAACACTCTGAACCGGTTCTAGAAGTGGCTACCAGTTCAAAAGGCTTCTACAAATTAGGTATCAGTTTCCTTTGTGTTTAAACTCCCTATTTGGCATGTATTTCTTTCCAAAAGACCTAGGCATGAAATTTACTTCTTTCCTATGCATGTCTAGGTTTTGAAAGTCTATATAAACCTTATTTTTCATCTAGGTTGATATGGCTTTAGCATAAAAACTTCTGATTCTTTAAAAGCCTATATGAGAGATATTTTACAGAAAATAAAATCTGATTTTTCTATTTTAATACTTTGAACACACACATAAACACAAGAGTGATTTTAGGATATTGTTCAATTCCTTATCGTGTTCAAAGTTTATTAAATATTGCATCAACAACGACTAGAGAAGTAGATCTATTTCTTTTACATCAAATTCAGATCTTGACAAAAATGGGTGAAGCGATCACACTTTGGAAGGGTCAAAACATTTGAGGAGTGTTGTTTGATCTACCAGCAACCCTTCTATAGAGATCAAGAGTAGGCCTGAAGTCAAGAGTTGTGAAGACCCTGGATTTTTCAACCCAGTGTGTCTTGTGATGAACCATAGTTTGACCCGATAATGGATCCGAAATGCGGAAGTGAAAATAGAAAACAAGACTCTAAGAAGTCCGTGGAACTTAATGAGAACTGGTGCGGAAGCAAAGATCGAAAATATGACAAATAAGCCCCTAAGGGCAAATAGTCATTTCTGAAAACTATGGACTCGGATGCTACCGAGCACACCGCTGGAAGGACAACGAAAAACTAATCAAATTAAACCCAAGAATCACTTGATTCGGAGTCCGGATGTACAAGATATGAAACTCCAAAGTTTCATAAAAATCACATTTTTGGGTTTGAAATCAATGCAACAAGGGTACTTCGCAAGGGGTAAAATGGTCTTTTTAGACAAAATTGGATGCAACTGAGCATACCATTAGATAGACCAGGAAAAATTAATGAATCTAGACTTAAGAATCACTTGATTCGGAGTCCGGACGAAGAACATATGAAACATCAAAGTTTCATAAAACCAACTTTTTGGTTTAAAATCAGTGTGGCAAGGGTACTTTATAAGGGGTAAAATGGTCTTTTTCAGATATAATTGGATACAACCGTGCATACTGTTGTATAGACTAGCAAAAACTAATAAACTTAGACTTAAAAATCACTTGATTTGGAGTCCTGATGATGAAGATATGAAGTCTCAAAGTTTCAAAAAATTAGACTTTCTGGGTTTCAAGTATGAGCAGGGCCGGCACACATTTTCCGAATTCAAATGGGATTTTGAGGGCTTAAATGACATTTTTTGGCAAAAAGTTGTGAAGAAACCCCCCCCCCCCCCCCCCCCCGGGCCCCCCCAAATAATGTTTTCTACATGACCATGATAAGAGGATTTTTTATTTTTCAAGTGAAATACCCGAAATGCCCCCTTAGATCAGGATTTTTTCCTGAAAAACCTAGAACGACCAGATTTTCCAGATCTGCGAGTTGTTTTTGGCATCAAGATGATTTTTTTTGTAAAAACACGAAGAAGAAACCCCCCCTAAAATCACGTTTTCTACCTGAAGTGCCCTAAAATCAGAACGGAATTTATTTTCCAAAGGAAAACCCCGAATGCCCCTAACAGTATGCTCATTTGCATGAAGTACCCAGAATGCCCCTAGATTAGGAATTTATTTTCCGAAGGAAAACCCCGAAGTGCCCTAAAATCAGATTATGCAATAAAACTTCAAAATGAGTCCATAGGAAGCTCAAAACACAAACGATGTGGTTTTCCCAAGAAACGACCATGTACGCAAACGTAACTTACCTATTTGGATGTGCTACAATGGTCCACGACTTAAAAATACCACCGATACAAAATCCGACCCCCCAACGGGCAAAAAGGAAAAAATGGAACTTAAAATGAAAACTCGGAATCCAAAAATACAAAACAGGGTCAAATGACTGTTTGGCCCTTGGCCACACTTCAAACATGATTTATAAGACCCTATGAAAGAATGAAAACGGAATTCCCACACCCGATGCAACCATGGTGAGAGAATGACTTGGCATTTTTCAATATTTTCATAATATTTCGTGAAGTTAAAAGTTACATATGATACAAATTAGATTTCACTGGCCTATGGCCTCATCTTATATATGTCAAATACATTGTAAAGAGTGTACTTATGTATACATTATAAAAATAGAATCAAATTTACACATTTTGACATATAAAACTATAAATGGCATTTCAAGCCAACATTTACATGAAATGAGAACTTCAAGTCTACAAATCATCCAAGCATGATCTGAATCCCAAATCTTGATCCCGGTACTTGAAAAATGTCCCAACTACGTCGGTAAGTAACATAAAGCTACTCGTAGGAGATGAGCATGCATCGACCTAGCATTTTACAATTATATCACCTTAAGGTGAATCATGCCAAAGGGGCTCATGCCACCTAACGTCTATATCAAAATGAGACTCAAGGAGCATCCTAAGCTACTCATGCAATTTAAAGTGAACAATGGCATACAAGTATACATGCTCAAGTATACTTAACAATGTTAAACATGTTATAAAACATACAAGCATACATTTCCAAGTATACTAAACCACATTAAGACAAGTCATGCAATGTCTAAGCATATTTACACAAGTATGCATTTTATATGAAAATCTCGTAAATCAAGTATACAAATACAAGTATACTAAGCTAAAAAAAGATACGCCTAAAACAAGTATACACAGCACAAGTATACTAAATGAAATCTAAACTCACAGAGCAAGCATACAAGTTCAAGTACACTATATGAGATCTAAATGCACAAAACAAGTATACAGTTTGAAGTATACTAAATAAGATTCAAATATCCAAAGCAAGCATTAATTCTCAAGCTACAAGTAATCCATGATTAAAAACTTGAAATTGAATGCGAAATCAAAGTAAAAAGATTAGGACTTGTGGTCACTAGACCAAGCAAGTGTTTCCGGGTAATTACGACCCACAAGGCACTACCTAGTGCGCACATGAATAAGTTATTCCGGTTAATTACGACCCACAAGGTATTACCTACTGCGCACTTATGACTTAGAAGACTCTTGTCTCCGTACTAGAGCCAAACCCTAGCCATCACGTGAAATATGTCCTTACAAGCTTTCCAAAATCAATAAGTCTAAACCATATACAAAAATCAATAAGTGAGACCAAACTTATACCAAATCCACTAATACATAAAGCCATCTTCCATGCACAAATAAGGTTGAATCTACACAAATCATGTCCTAGAATTCAAGTCTAGATAGCATATGACATGCCAAGCCTCCAATATGCAATTTATACACCAAAACAAGAATATTTTACAACAATTGAATCACATTACCATCCTAAGCCACAAGTACTAAATAAGCTTCAATTTAGTAACAAGCTTTCAAGGTAAACAATTATAATATTCTAACAATCTATATACCTACACAAGATACATTTAAATAAGCTTTACAAGTCAATGATGTTCTATATCATGCTAAGTCCAATTACCATTTTAAGAGGCCCTAAGTACTAATTCTACATCCAATTAGTAATATGCTCACAAGGTAATTAATTTCACTACATTAAAAGGGATTTTCAACCTAACATGAAAAGTCTCTAGATTTCATATTAATCCCAAAAAAACTCAAATTAATATATGTTAAAGGACATAGCATAGTCTTCACATATATTATACCCAAAATCAATTTAAGTGACTACAATACTTAAAAAAAAAAAAATTAATTAAGCTAATTAATTAATTTTCTCTACATTTTCAAACATATCTAAATGTCCTCAATTTAATATATGTTAAAGAACTCACCAAGGCCTACTTTAATACCACATTACAAGTTGATTCCATGCTTGATACAACTAGGTGAATTAAACTTTCACAAAAGATAAATATTAAATAAAATTTGCAATTCTTATTCAAATAATCCCAATTTAATATATATCAACCACCATATCAAGGCCTAAATTTCTAGCATGCCACAATTTAATTCTAAGTTGCCTAGCATCATGAGAATTAAATCTTAAACAAAGAAAATAATTAAATTAAATTCTATAACTTGAACAAGGCATGCTCACAAGTTGTGTATGCTCATATAACAATCAATACAATATTAATATAACCCTAAAACATCCCCTACCTCAATTTGAGATGAAAATCTCAAAAGCCACCTAAACGAAACGGCTCCGAATCCGACAATACTTTGGGGTTTTGTCGAGGACAACGCCATGAACAAGAATCCCAAGAAAGCCCCATGAAAATCATAACTTGACCTCAAACTTGAACTCAATAATTGGTTAGAAATGGATTCTAATAAGGGTGAAAGAAGCGTGTAGTCAAGATAAACACAAAACGCGAAGGCACTATGACCTTATAACAAAGGGAAGGAGGTTTAAATGAGAGGAGAAGGGTGGCAGCAGAAGATCCAGGCCGTGCATGGAGAGGGGAGAAGATTAACTTTTGACTTTAAGTCCCCCTATTTATAGAAAATCTCAAAAAGTGCCCCGAACGAGTCTCGTCGGGTCTGGAAAAGTGAAATTTGAGCAGACGCGCTCAAACGGTAAAACTCAGTGAACAAAAAAGATTCAAAATGAGAAAATATGAACAACAAAAGAAACGGTGTCAAAAACTGAGTCCCGAGCAGAGAGATATGCCCCAAACAAGTTCGATAGCAACTAGGGCCAAAAACCCTAAAACTGAAGAAAAACGACCAGAAGAAAATTCCAAGAATACACGACTCGACGAAATGTGAAACTGAATCCCATACGAGGATCTAGGCTCCAGACAAGGTATTTTGCAATAACTTTCATTAATTGCACAATGGCCCCTCCAAAAAGTGAAAACTGCACTAATGACCTAGAATGAAAATATCTTCCAAAAATATTTTCTTAAAAACCCCTGAAATAAAATATCTTCAAAAGATATTTATGAAAAACACCCCAAGAAAAGAAAATAATTCCAAAGAACTTTGCATCCATGCCCCTATGGACACCAGGAGTAACCAGAGTACTTTCTTGCAAAAGTAAAGATACGTATTTCGAGGGAACCACTTAGAAAGAAGATACGTGAAGTCAAAAACCAACTCCGAACACAAAGAGTGAGGTTACGCCAATAAAGTGAAATGGGAAAAAGATAAAATAGGGAAAAGGACGAAATAGGGAAAAGGATGAAAAGTGAATAGTGTTGAAAAACGAAAAATGTGGGAATGACTCGGTTCTCAAAGGAAGTTGTCAATCCAAAGGAAAGAGTCTCAGAAACCATTTCTGAGCACTCGAGATGACACTAAACAACGAAAAACCGAACTTAGAAAAGGAATTTCAACGAAAAAAAAATTCATCCGTAAAATTCTAAGGAAAAAGGAAAGGAAGGAAATGACCGGGTCATTACAACCTACCCTCCTTAAAGAGATTTCGTCCCCGAAATCAGGAACATTCCCAGAAGAACTGAAGAAGGACCGTACACAAGGTCACACCAAGGAATAGATCATAAAGTACCAAAGGACAACTCCAAAGGTCTCAAGATCAACGAAGAGATACGAAACCGTGAATAGTGAGACACCTCTCCAACGAATTGACATACTAACCCATTGTCAACCACCCAAAGGAGATCAAGGAAACTACATAACTAAACAAGGAGCACAACCAGAAGCAACATGGCAGCATGAATACTGGCTAGAACCTACCCACAACGTACCCAAGGTGTGGTAGCATCCACAGTGTCAAGTGCCCGCCCACACTCACATTGCTAGCTAGGTAATGCAAGGTAGCATCGACGGTAACTAGTACTCGCCCACACACAACTTGTACGGTAGCATGACAGTACAACGCCCTAATTCGTCACCTGCCCCCAACAAGCTCACCCGTGAAACCTATCGATATAAATGACATCAATGTCAAACAATCATTACCACAAGCACCACGGAAACTAGGCATTCTGTGAGAGTTGCAATATGGTCCAAAATGTCCGGCCGGACCATTCTGGCCAATCCAAAACCCTGACAACAATGTCATAGGCACCGCTACGCTTAAGGCCTTAAATCCCCAATACTGGAAAAACTGACAACCCCAAGTCTCAATACACCACTGTCAACAACACTAGTCACGAATCCAAAGCTTAACAAGTCTATGCCTTCAAGCCAATGGATTGGACTTTACAAATCAAACAACATCATCATCGCCTTAGTCAAAATGACTCCTAACAAGACAATGCACCCAAAATCCTCCACGTCATGCTAAAGCTGTCCTATTACAAGGCTATGCCTAAGAATCAAGACATCGGATCAAGGTCACACACACAATCCCGACAACCAAGGTTATACAACCCCAAGTACAGTACAAGAATAATAAAAGAAATGAACTAATTAAGCAATTAGTTATGAAACATATATATATCTATACAAGTATTCATTCACAATTATACTAAGAAATATCAAAATGGAAATATAATATATGTATATGCACAAGTATACACTCTACAAGTATACTAAGCAGTACTAAATCCATGGTAGACAAGTATATGGCTCAAGTATACTAAACCAAAATGAAATGAAATAAACAACGTACAAGCATACTAGATACAAGTATACTAAACGTAATGAAAATCCATACACCAAACAACTAAACACATAGTGTACAAGGGCAATTAGGTATGTTACCTATCACATAGGGGTCAAGCATCAGAGACACGCTACACATCACCTATGATGCTACCATGACAAGCAGATATAGTAAATGAAAACACATCACCTATATCATCACATAACTACCAAATAGTCACATCCCCTAGCATATTTCTAAGGCATGCACAAAACAACAAGGCATATAAACATGTAGGAATGACTATGCAAATAACAATCCCACAAAATCACAAGCAAAAAGGGATGAAATGCCTCTCAGAAGAACAAACTCACTAAAGTGAATCCCAAAACCCGGATGAGTCCAATCCCTTACAGCAAGGAAGTGACTCATCTCCTAGAATGAACACTAAGGTTCCCTAAACAAAGAGTCTACAAGTCTTTCCCAAGACTGGCTCAAACACATGGTGGAATCCTAACTCCACAATAGATAAAACCACCACTCTAAGAAGAAAGGGCACGGGAACTTCGCCGTTAAGGCCTACGAAGACAAAACTTCCAATCCCCAAGGAAGGACTTGAGTCAATCCAACTCATTGCCCCATGACGCTAGAAACAAGACCTTAATGATGTCACCACATCAAGGTCACCACGAAACCCCAAGAGATGATGCCCTAGCATCAGTCCCAACCAACCAAGCTAGAACAACCCACAATGCCTAAACAAGACATAAAAGTAAGTAGTTGTCATGTAACACAACAATGGACTATGTACCCACACAAGTAGAAAAGAATCACATACGGCATGTCAATGTAAGCATCATACGATCATGCTAAGAATAACAAGCATATGCAATACGCCAAGGCAAATAAGCATTACCATCATGCAAAGCATGCAAACGTGAATCAACATGCTAAAACAGACAAACACATACAATATGCTAAGACCTACAAGTATATACAATGTACTAAGATAGACTAGCACATACAATATACTAAATCAAACAACCATATATATCATGCTGAGACATTTAACGAAACTTCTAAACAACGTCCACATAAGCACATAAACATGTGATCACATTCAACATGTTATCAAAAGCAATTAAACACATAGAGCATGGCAACACAAGCATGATATGCACCCAAAACCCGTCGTCCTAAGGTTTTCGAACCAATGAGCTCTGATACCACCTGTGACGACCCTGGATTTTTCAACCCAGTGTGTCCTATGATGAACCATAGTTTGACCCAATAACGGATCCGAAATGCGGAAGCGAAAATAGAAAACAAGACTCTAAGAAGTCCGTGGAACTTAATGAGAACTGATACAGAAGCAAAGATCGAAAATATAACAAATAAGCCCTTAGGGCCAAAATAGTTATTTCTGAAAACTATGGACTCGGATGCTACCGAGCACACCGCTAGAAGGACAACAAAAAACTAAACAAATTAAACCCAGGAATCACTTGATTCGGAGTCCGAATGTAGAAGATATGAAACTCCAAAGTTTCATAAAAATCACATTTTTGGGTTTGAAATCAATGCAGCAAGGGTACTTCGCAAGGGGTAAAATAATCTTTTTAGACAAAACTGGATGCAACTGAGCATACCGTTAGATAGACCAGGAAAAATTAATGAATCGAGACTCAATAATCACTTGATCCGGAGTCCGAACGAAGAAGATATGAAACATCAAAGTTTCATAAAAACCAACTTTTGGGTTTAAAATCAGTACCGCTAGGGTACTTTACAAGGGGTAAAATGGTCTTTCCAGATAGAATTGGATGCAACCGTGCATACTGTTGTATAGACCAGCAAAAACTAATAAACTTAGACTCAAAAATCACTTGATTTAGAGTCCAGATGATGAAAATATAAAACCTCAAAGTTTCAAAAGATTAGACTTTCTGGGTTTCAAGTATGAGCAGGGCCTGCACACATTTTCCGAATTCAAATGGGATTTTCAGGGCTTAAATGACATTTTTTGGCAAAAAGTTGTGAAGAAACCCCCCCTGGCCAAAATAATGTTTTCTACACGACCATGTCAGGAGGAGTTTTTATTTTTCAAGTGAAATACCCGAAATGCCCCCTTAGATCAGAACTTTTTCCTGAAAAACCTGGAACGACCAGATTTTCCAGATCTGCGAGTTGTTTTCGGCATCAAGATGATTTTTTTTGTAAAACCACGAAGAAGAAACCCCCCCTAAAATCCTTTTTTTACCCGGGTCACAAACAAAAATGAAAAAGAAACACTATGAAGTACCCAGAATGCCCCTAGATTAGGAAAGGGCAAAAAGTTGAAAAAAAACTGCTATAGCATAGTAGAAAAACTGAACTTTGCATGAGATTTCCAGTACCAAGACGACATTTTCTGGAAAAACATGAAGAAGAAACCCCCCCCTAAAATCACATTTTCTAAGTGACTATGTCAAGAATAGAATTTATTTCCTGAAGGAAAATCCCAAAGTGCCCTAAAATTAGATTATGCAACAAAACTTTAAAATGAGTCCATAGGAAGCTCAAAACACAAACGATAAGGTTTTGCCCAGAAACGACCATGCACACAAACGTAAATTACCTATTTGGACGTACTACAATGGTCTATGACTTAAAAATACCACCAATACAAAATCCGACCCCCCAATGGGCAAAAAGTCAAAAATAGAACTTGGAATGAAAACTCGGAATCCAAAAATACAAAACGGGGTCAAATGACCGTTTGGCCCTTGGCCACACTTTAAACATGATATATCAGACCCTATAAAAAAATGAAAATGGAATTCCCACACCCGATGCAACCATGGTGAAACAATGACTTGGCGTTTTTCAATATTTTCATAATATTTCATGAAGTTAAAAGTTACATACGATACAAATTAAATGTCATTGGCCTATGGCCTCATCTCATATATGTCAAATACATTGTAAAGAGTGTACTTATGTATACATTATAAAAATAGAATCAAATTTACACATTTTGACATATAAAACTATAAATGGCATTTCAAGCCAACATTTACCTGAAATGAGAACTTCAAGTTTACAAATCATCCAAGCATGATGTGAATCCCAAATCTTGAACCCGGTACCTGAAAAATGTCCCCACTACGTGGGTGAGTAACATAAAGCTACTCGTAGGAGATGAGCATGCATCGACCTAGCATTTTACAATTATATCACCTTAAGGTGAAACATGTCAAAGGGGCTCATGCCACCTAATGTCTATATCAAAATGAGACTCAGGGAGCATCCTAAGCTACTCATGCAATTTAAAGTGAACAACGGCATACAAGTATACATGCTGAAGTATACTAAACAATGTTAAACACGTTATACAACATACAAGCATATATTAACAAGTATACTAAACCACATTTTATATGAAAATCTCGTAAATCAAGTATACGAACACAAGTATACTAAGCTAAAAGAGATACGCTTAAAACAAGTATACACGGCACAAGTATACTAAATGAAATCTAAACTCATAGAGCAAGCATACAAGTTCAAGTACACTATATGAGATCTAAATGGACAAAACAAGTATACAGTTTCAAGTATACTAAGTAAGATTCAAATATCCAAAGCAAGCATTAATTCTCAAGCTACAAGTAATCCATAATTTACAACTTGAAATTGAATGCGAAATCAAAGTAGAAAGACTAGGACATGTGGTCACTAGACCAAGCAAGTGTTTCTGGGTAATTACGACCCACAAGGCACTACCTAGTGTACACATGCATAAGTTATTTCGGGCAATTACGACCCACAAAGTACTACCTAGTGCGCACTTATGACTTAGAAGACTCTTATCTCCGTACTAGAGCCAAAACCTAGCCATCACGTGAAATATGTCCTTACAAGCTTTCCAGAATCAATAAGTCCAAAATTTATACAAAAATCAATAAGTTAGACCAAACTTATACCAAATCCACTAATGCATAAAGCCATCTTCCATGCATAAATAAGGTTGAATCCAGACAAACCATGTCCTAGAATTCAAGTCTAGATAGCATATGACATATCAAGCCTCCAATATGCAATTTATACACCAAAACAAGAATATTTTACAACAATTGAATCACATTACCATCCTAAGCCACAAGTACTAAATAAGTTTCAATTTAGTAACAAGCTTTTAAGGTAAACAATTGTAATATTCTAACAAGCTATATACCTACACAAGATATATTTAAACAAGCTTTACAGGTTAATAATATTCTATATCATGCTAAGTCCAATTACCATTTTAAGAGGCCCCAAGTACTATTTCTACATCCAATTAGTAATATGCTCACAAGGTAATTAATTTCACTACATTAAAAGGGAATTTCAACCTAACATGAAAAGTCTTTAGATTTCATATTAATCCCAAATAAACTCAAATTAATATATGTTAAAGGACATAGCATAGTCTTCACATATATTATACCCAAAATCAATTTAAGTGACTACAACACTTAAAAATAAAATTAATTAATTTTCTCTACATTTTCAAACATATCTAAATGTCCTCAATTTAATATATGTTAAAGACTTCACCAAGGCCTACTTTAATATCACATTACAAGTTGATTCCATGCTTGATACAACTAGGTGAATTAAACTTTCACAAAAGATAAATATTAAATAAAATTTGCAATTCTTATTTAAATAATCCCAATTTAATATATATCAACCACCATACCAAGTCCTAAATTTCTAGCATGCCACAATTTAATTCTAAGTTGCCTAGCATCATGAGAATTAAATCTTAATCAAAGAAAATAATTAAATTAAATTCTATAACTTGAACAAGGCAAGCTCACAAGTTGTATATGCTCATATAATAATCAATACAACATTAATATAACCCTAAAACATCCCCTGCCTTAATTTGAGATGAAAATCTCAAAAGCCACCTAAACGAAATGGCTCCGAATCCGACAATACTTCGGGGTTTTGTCGAGGACAACTCCGTGGACAAGAATCCCAAGAAAGCCCCATGAAAATCACAACTTGAACTCAAACCCGAACTCAAGAAATGGTCAGAAATGGATTCTAATAAGGGTGAAAGAAACGCGTAGTCAAGACAAACACAAAAAGCGAAGGCACTATGACTTTATAACAAAGGGAAGAAGGTTTAAATGAGAGGAGAAGGGTGGCAGCCCAAGGGGGCCACCACAAAAGATCCAGGTCGTGCATGGAGAGGGGAGAAGATTCCTTTTTGATTTTAAGTCTCCCTATTTATAAAAAATCTCAAAAAATACCCCGAACGGGTCCCACCGGGTCTGGAAAAGTGAAATTTGAGCAGACGCGCTCAAACAGTAAAACTCCATGAATGAAAAAGATTTTAAATGAGAAAATATGAACAACAAAAGAAACGGCGTCAAAACCGAGTCCCGAGCAGAGAGATATGCCCCGAACAAGTTCGGCAGCAACTAGGGCCAGAAACCCTGAAACTGAAGAAAAACGACCAGAAGAAAATTCCAAGAATACACGACTCGACGAAATGTGAAAATGAATCCCGTACGAGAATCCAGGCTCTAGACGAGGTATTTTGCAATAACTTTCATTAATTGCACAATGGCTCCTCCAAAAAGTGAAAACTGCACTAATGACCCAATATGAAAATATCTTCCAAAAATATTTCCTTAAAAACCCCTGAAATAAAATATCTTCAAAAGATAATTATGAAAAACACCCTAAGAAAAGAAAATAATTCCAAAGAATTTTGCATTCATGCCCCTATGGACACCGGGAGCAACTAGAGTACTTTCTTGCGAAAGTAAAGATACGTATTTCATGGAAACCACTTAGAATGAAGATACGTGAAGTCAAAAACCAACTCCGAACACAAAGAGTGAGGTTACGCCAACAAAGTGACAAATGGGGAAAAGAGAAAATAGGGAAAAGGACGAAATAGG
Source organism: Cornus florida (assembly GCF_030987335.1). Lineage (NCBI taxonomy): Eukaryota > Viridiplantae > Streptophyta > Magnoliopsida > Cornales > Cornaceae > Cornus > Cornus florida. The sequence continues at coordinate 25,398,709 of NW_026775571.1, read as the reverse complement.
GAAAAGGACGGAAAGTGAATAGTGTCGAAAAACGAAAAATGTGAAAATAACTCGGTTCTCAAAGGAAGTTGTCAATCCAAAGGAAAGAGTCTCAGAAACCATTTCTAAGCACTCGAGACGACACTAAACGACGAGAAACAGAACTTAGAAAAGGAATTTCAACGAAAAAAATTCATCCATAAAATTCTAAGGAAAAAGGAAAGGAAGGAAATGACCGGGTCATTAGAAGAGTTGTTGGATAGGACGTCGCAAAGCCAGACGTTTATCAACGATTGGTTTTTGGTAGAACGATAAGGTATGAGTCTAAGTCAAAGTCCATTGTACTGCATTTCAAACATAATGGATCGTTTTGCTTTATACTGCGTAGTCCATGAGGTTTTTCCCACAACAATTGATCTATTCCACCAACTGGGGTTTCGTCATTAAAAATTCTGGTGTCATCTCACAAACTCTATTTACTTTACTTGCTTTTATTTTGCATATGATTGTTTAATTATTTACTAAATTAAGTAAAAGTAATTAAAATAGAAAGACACTGATTTAATCTTTTCAAAAAAAAAAATTAATAATAATAAAAAAAAAAAAATCCCTTAAACTTTTGTAATGTTTCCAATTTTTCTCATTTTTCATTTTCTGGATTTTACTAATCTTTCGAGGGTATTTTTCATCTTTTCTCGTTTTACATACTAGACACCATGGGGTATGCCAGATGTGTCAGAGTGTTGATCGGGGCATTTCCTTGAGTATAGGGCTCTTGAAAATGTAATAATTTCCATTTCAGCATTTTTCCATTTTTCGGATTGGGAGGTTCCAAGTGGGACCATTACATTTCATTCATTATTATTTAATGCATTTTATGTAGTGACAAGTTCATTTGTGATTGTTATTATTTGATGTGTATATATATAGGTTAGTGGAAGTTGATTTTTAGTGGCCATAGGACCTAACACTATTGCAACTACTATCTAATGACCACATAGTCATTATTTTGATCACTTCTTCTCCTCTGTCAACCCGCAACTACACCTTTTTCTCTCTCTAAAAGTTTCTCTCTTTTGATTACGTTGAGATTTCAACTTTGCCATAGAAGGCAAAGTTGACAAGCTCTTTGAGGACATCATTTTGATCGAAGCAAATCCTGATTTGGCCACTATTTGGATTTCGAGAATTTGGGGTTCTTGGGCTGAATTGGGATTTCTTGGATTTTTGGCCTTCTTTTGAAGTAGGGGTTCCCTAATGCATTGACTTTTGTTTTCCATTTGAGCAAATTTCTATCTCTTTTGTTATATTTTGAGAATTATGATATGTGATATGAAAATTGTTGTTTTGTGAATGTTTATATGCGTAAAGCATAAGCTGTTTCAATCTTGTGTTAATGGTCTATTTAAATCTTATTATATAAGGATTTCTTGAATATGTTTGAATTGAGAAAAATGAAGTTCTTGCTATGTTAAATCTTAAAAGTATGCCATGAACTTTAAATTTAGCTCTCATAAAATGATTTGATGATCTTATTGCCACTATAGTGATGAACTTATGATTTAAGGTTAAAAATCATTGCATTGCATATCATAGCATGAGAAGGAGTTTTGGGTAGAATTGGAAGGAATTTCTTTTTAAAAAAATGAACCAATTTCACTAGTCCGGGGCTAGCTTGACCTAGAGGAAGCTAATCGGTTGAGAATTTGATCTATAATAAATCAACCTTCGTAATAGAACGAATCATTGTAAAATAGGGCTATTGGTCGGGTAAGTCGAACCACTGGGACTGCGCTAATATATGGCAACCTAAGTGTCTAGAGTCTTTTTAGAATGATACGGGGTGTTCATAGAGGATTTGTTGGTTGTCACTTAAGCTATGAAAGTAAGGTGCGTAAAATAAAAATTTGCAAGAGTTTAAAGGAGATGAAATACAAGTAAAGAGGACTAGGGAAGTGAATTCGCCTCCATCCCTATACGCATGCTAGATTAAAGCTAAATTGGGGGAAAAACAATATATAATGGTCAAGAAATATATAGCAACACATAGTTGCCATATAATCAACAAGATGTATATTAAATCTCAAGCAAGCATGATCCATCAAAGGTGAGCATGTTTAAACTACCTAACTAAGGTGTAGCTTAACCACATTTACTTAAATGAAAGATTATCAAGCCCTAGATAAAATGATGAAGCACATGAAGGTAAAAAATAAGCATAAATCATCAAAGGCTTCACCTAAGCAATGATCTATCAAAGTACTTATCAACATGCCATTAAACCATTTCATAATCTTATCTTCATTCTCACCATGAAAACTCAAGCAATATGATTAATATAAGACATCATCTAAAATAAGATAATCAACTTAAAGAAATCATCCATACATATATCAACATTCATTACAACAAATGAAGTGCTCTAGGTTATGAAAAAAACCATAGAATATACATTACAATCCCTAAAATATAGCCTAAATTAGAACATGCTTACAAGGGAGGGGCCTCATCACCTCCTTAGATGGAGGTTTAGTTACCCATGGGAGCCTTAGAAGAAGGAAGAAGCTTGGAAGATCCCTCCATTTTCGAGCTCCTTTGTTGTAGCTTCAAGAACTCAATCTTTTCCTCCTCCTCCTCCTCCTCCTCTCTCTAGAAATCTTACAAGATGAGATATGATTTTTATGTGTGGTTCCCCCTCCTTTCTTGTAGACATTCTCCTACCAAAACCTCACCAAACAAGGCTCAACTCCCACCAAAAGACATCTCCAACCAACCCATAAAGATGGAAATCAGAAATGAAGGAATCAAGGAGCAAGTGGGGTGAAGTGATGGATCCCGGAGAGCATTCTGCTCAAAGTTCGAGCGCTGGAAGTTTGGGCAGAATGCTCATTTCTCTTGACCTACTTTGCACTACTTTGGTAAAATAGCCATAACTTTCTACTCCGAACTCCAAATGATGAACCGTTAGAAGATTTGTAAAGCTAATTCAAAGCTCTAAATATTCCATGTTTTAATAGAAGTCCAGTGCTTGAGTTTGTTAGGTCAAAAATGGCGAGTAAAGTCAGACTTCACTGCTGCCAGGCTGTTCTGCGTACCTTTGGTAAAAATGACATAACTCATTGCTCTGAACTCCAAATGAGGCAAAATTTATGTCTATGGAAAGCTGACTCATACCCCTTCATATTTTATGTTTTACTAAAGACCAAATTCGCACAAACAAAGGGTCATAATTGGAGGCCAAAGTATGATGGAAAATGAACCGGCGCCCGCGCTGTTACAGCCTTGCACCAATTTGCTACTTGCAACCTGAAATGATTTGGCTCGGCCCGAAGACACGGTAATTCTTCCTAGAACTTTTTGCATAGAGCGTCATGAGTCCCATGGATCATTAATCTTGGCCAAAATGAAGGTCCCTGGCAACGACGTTCTTTAATTCTTTAAGAACTCGTCAAAGCATCTCTTTTAACTCTCTTTGGGGAACCAACCTGAAAATAAACAAATGCATGCAAATGAAGCTAGAATATGCAGTATGATAAAATAATGGACTTAAATAATGCAAATAAGGGCGCTTGAATATGCAATATTCGGCACTTATCAGAAGCGCGGCCCGGTGTAGGGCGTGAAAAAAAATTGATACTAGCCTAGTAACGATTGCCGGATTTGGAACCGAGGATAGATATCAATCTCGCCTCGATAAAATCAATTAGCGGGTTTTGAGAAGTGCATGTTTGGACGGTATAGACCAAATTTGGGATGGGATGTGATGCTTCCAATTTTTGTCATTTTTCACTTTTTCAGAATTTTTGTTGGTGCAAGGGCATTTTTATCTTTTTACATTTTTCATACCCAACACCGTGGGGTGTGTCGGGTGTGTTGGTGAGTTGGTTGGGCCATTTTATTGAGTTCCAAACTCTTTGAAATGTAAGGGTTGTCATTTTGCATTTTTTTCAGTTTTTGGACCAGATGGACCCGTGTGGGACCCGCTACAGGAGTTGTTGCATACGGGATTTTTGTTTGAGTCTATATGCATCATAATCATTTTATTTAATGTATTTTATGTGATTGTAAATTAATATGTGTATATGTGTATATATATTTGTGTGTGGTATAAAATGAGAAGAAAAAATAAAAGAAAAAGAAAATATTTTTGGTGGTGGGTCCCTTTAATTGGCCAAGAGACCATTTAGGTTTCACATTTCCTCTCTCTTTTCTCGCTCTCCCCACTGGTCTCTCTCACCCCATATCTTTGCTTTTCTTTTTCATTTTCTATCAAGGCTACAAACCTTGATTTCTTCCTCAATACTTGGAAATTTTGGAAGCCGTTTGCGGCAATTCGAAGAGTACGGCAAGATCTTTACATCCATATAAGCAATTTCAATTTTAGTGCACTCTAGGGATTCTAGTTTTAAGACCCATTTTGGGGGTTTTTCATCCCCCTTGAGGTAGGGGTCTCTAATTCTCATATTCTTGTACTTTTGTGAATTTTTCCTCTTTTAATTATTGTCACGTATGATTAATTTGAGTAGATTGTCCCAGGAATGACTTATTGTGTATATGAAGCATGCAAATATGTGTATTTGTTAAATAGTATGAGAAGCATGCTTTATTTAAATTGATTTCCTTGAAAATGATGTAATTGTTGTAATAGAAAATCTATGCTTATATGTGTTGATGGTATTATGTGAGAAGTATGCCTAAATGTTAATTTCTATGCCATGGTGTTTATGATATTTTCCTAGAAATTTCTAGGAAGAAGCATGTTAATTTGTGAAGCTTAAATTTCCTCTATTTTCATACTGTTGGGAAAATATGTGGCATGCATCCATAGCATTGGGCATGAAAGAAAAATAGAAATTGTTTTGACATGAAAATGAAAGGGATTTTTGGGGAGAAATTTTGAGAAAAATGGTTTTGAGAAAACTCAGTCGCCGCGGAGTCACCAAAGGGCCAGTGTGTTAATGTAACCTAGAGGTAACTAGGGGAAACACCCTAGCGTGGTTGATCTAGCTGGGCCTAAATGACGCCGCGGGGGTACCAAGTGTCAGGGACAATAGTTAATCCTTCTCTCGTGTCGCTGCGGAGTCACCAAAGGAAGGGTTATATTAACAGTTTGTGAAGCGATAGATGTTTCTAAAAATGGGAAGTGACATACATGACATTGCATTCATGGCATGATATTTGCTTATTTTGAACTTTAAATTGCTATTGTATTTTTCCCGGCTTAGCATGACCCCGCTCCCTATTACCCTATTCATTGTTTGGATTCACGGGGTCACAAGATGTATGTCTTAGGCACCACCTACTAAGCTTTATGCTCACCCTATTATTTAAATATTTTTCAGGATATGAGAAAGAAGCGGCGGATGATATTCCACCACATGCCTAATTTGGATTAGAAGATCATTATGCTATTTTTGTATCCAAGTCTCATTATTTTTGTAAAAATTAGTATATTATATTCTGTATGGAGACTTATGGACTCTTGTTATTGTAATTATATTCATGGACTGTAAGCAGGTGTAATTGGAGTAAAATTCTAGTATGTGAGCATGGGACTATGTATAAGACAAGTACTCATTTATTATGGATGAATGGGATGATGATGATGGGCTATTTTGAGGAGGTTGTTGATATTATTGTTTTGGGAATGTTTTATATTATTTGCATTGTATGTTGGGACAGGTTAGATAAATTTTGAAGGTCCAAGAGAGGCCATTGCATTTTTATGTTAAGCAGGTTAGCATAGTACCCTTTTTAACAGAGGTCATGCCAAATTTATTTATTTATTTATTTATTTTTATTTTTTTATAAACGGTATCAGATTAGGGTCATTACATGGGATGCTTCATGATTCATATCATGCATATTATTTGCTAAATTGAACTATATGACTGATGATCTTGCTTGTTAAGTTGTTAAAGTGATACAAATTCCCATAGTGTGACCCCGGCTTCTTTTCTGTTCCCTTATGTGTTACAAGGCTCAAGGGAGTCCAAAACTAACGCCTTAAGTGACTTCTACTGAGCTTTATGCTCACCCCTTATCTTTAACATTTTCAGGATACGGGAAAGAGGTGGCGGATGATAATCCATCATAGGCTTAGACTAGATTGGAACTCATATCTTGTTGTCTTTTGCGTAGAAACATGAGCCATGTTCTTTTGTAAAGCTCAGTAACCATTTTGTATAGTTTTTAGTTTGTGGTCTTGTAATATGAAAAATCTGAACCACTTGATGTATTTAAGATTTACCTCATGTAAATGACCTTGGGACTATGTAAAGGATATGTAAACTTTATATTTTGATTGAATGGAAGGTGCATTCAATGACCTTGCATGTGTTGGGATAGGTTTAGATCAATTTCAAGGTCTCTATTGAGACCATTTTCCATTTTTATGTTTACAGCAACTTAGTAGCAGGTTCTCACCTCGCAGGGTCATCCCGGACAACTGAAATGGTCTTTCCGAATGACCAGTTGAATGATGCATAAATTCCAGTGGCCATGCAGTCTTCCGGATCACAACCGGTCGACCGGTTGGTTCATTTCGGACAGCTGGAATGGGCATTCCGGACAACCGAAGTGCCACTTCGGACGACCGGACTGTTGAGCCTTTCCTTACTTTTGTTCCACCACTTCCAAGGTTAATTCTAGCTATGTAACAGTATTGTGGTGCATGTAATAAGCTGTATTTTTTTGTTAAAATTGTATTGACATTGAAAAAGACAGTAGTGCCCTTAGATGATCTCGGGTTCGGGTAAAGACCGGTTAGCGATTTGAACCTACAAATTTGGGTCGTTACAACTTTCGACAATATCTTCAGCTGCACAAACTCATAGTATTTTCTCCTTTCATTCTTCCCATCATTATCCACTTCTTTGAATGAAATTTTTAGAAGACTTGCCTAATTGATGCTTGCTTTAGCTTAAGGGCGGAACCATTTTATCCTGCCAACTGTTGACCTTGTCTAAAACAAAGATGGAAGAATAATTGCTTTGTAAACACACAATCAGAACTTTTAAAATTATCGCTACGTGACACTTACACATTGCGCTACGTGACATTTACACATTGCACAAAAAAGGGAAGAGAATTAACATGTTATATGAACACTTAAGTATGTGGCCTTAGATGGAGTAATCAGGATAATTATCGACTTTTAACCAAAATGAAGTGTTTCAGCGTATTTCCAAAATTATCATTATAGATTAGAGGAAGAATAACTAAATTACTGATAAAGTAGATTATTATTATTATTATTATTATATATATTTTTGGTTGGTCTCTTCCATTAGGGACTCGAATCTTCAACTTTCCATTCGAAAGTAGGATATACCAATTAATCAAAGCTTTTGGTGGTTTGATGGTCTAATTGTAGTTGCAAATTAATGTGTTATGTTCACATCAAATACTAGGTAATAAAAAAAATGGAACTATTAAATTTGCATGAGATTTCTCTCATGACCAAATCAGGTATAATAAGAGAGCCTCGTAGCACATACCAAGTGACCAAGCCAATATTGGTCTACCTGGGGATCAATTAGTAAGTTCTGGCGCCTGTAACTTAATGTTTTACAAGAAAAGATGCATATTGGAAGTGCTCTAAGAAAGAACCTTCTTTCTCTTTAACCCAAATTCTAGTGTCTGTCTACAAGATTGGAAGCATGACTCATGTGCCTATATTCACAAACTTTATCCGACACTTAGCTCCGTTTGTTTGGACGTAAAATATTTTTCAGATTTTTTTTTTTTTAATTTTCTAACGTTTGGTTGTCGTAAAATATTTACGAAGAAAAAAAAAATATTAAAATTTAACAAAAATAATTTATCCATAAATTTTTGACAAGTTATTTTACATGTTCCGTCCGATGGACTCGACGTAAATCTTTGTCAAACACCAATAAAATAAAAATAAAATAATATTTTATCTGAAAAAGAAAAATATTTTTCAAAAAGAATATTTTAAACAAAAGGAGCCTTAAGAATCTCGATTCTTTGGAAAAATGGCAAGAGAATATCTTTTCCCTTTTGAATGGACCAAGACAAAGATTATCTTACCTTCTACCTTACACATCTTGCCTAGCTACTCACGGAAATAGAGAATATTTTGCCTCTGGAACTCTAAGATCATAGGCTTTTATTATAGTTCATCAATTTACCAATGGAATTTGCAAAAGTTATTAAGATCCAAAAGAGGGATGTAACCCCATTAAAGAGAATGGAAATATAAAAAAGTCACAAGATAACAATTCCACGTATAAAATCTTAATAATTTTTAAAAATATTTATAAAATAATTGGAGTATGCAGTTCAATTTCTCATTTAATATTTCAATAAATAAATGGATCAAGAAAAAGGCAAACAGATCAGCTATAGTGTTGTATTAAGGTGTCTAAGTAATCATATCAAAGATCAAATATCAAGAAGCTCATACTAAATTTATGACGAAAACAATCTAGCTTCCATGGCCAATATCAGATTTGTTTAAAGTCTCTTGTTTCCAAGAATAATTTTTGTTAGCAGCCTTCTAAAGAGTCTAACCCAGTGCCAGAGCCACCAGAAGGAGGCTAGATGATTGATTAATTAAAGTTAGGCTTTGAGGGTAAGATACCCTGGAAAAAAATCTGTGTTGATTTGCATCCAATCGTACTTTTGATATACCCCAAACACATGTATAAGGAATCACCAAATCACCACAAAGCAGGGGGACAGAGGGAATTCTTTGTTGTGTGTTCTATATAAAGGGCTTTTCCCTTAAGAGCATTTGTACCAAGAAACCAAGATCAAATTAGTTTGTTTTGTCACTTTAGTTAGTATACTTTATTGTGTTGTTTTTTAGAAATGTCACCAAACGGCAGACCTTGTTAAGATTGGGTTCGACGGCTTTGCAAAACTGGATGAATGCAATGGACAGAAGGGGAGGAGAGCTCAGAAGAACCTTGTTAAGGTCGGGAAGGATGGCTTTGCCATACTTGAGGAACGTTTTGGGCGAAAGAAGGGGCTTAATGCCCCTCAAGGTACCCAAGTTCCCTCTACTAGAAACGCGATTATGGACTACATGGCAGCCAATTGATGGAGGCTCCGAATTGCAGATTATCGCAAGAGAAAACCAGTTCCTGCTGTTTATTAGACTCATTTTGTACTCTGTGGACAGAGTTAAATGTGTTACTTTTGTTGTATCTTCTAGTCTTCCATGTTGCAAAAATTAGTTACACTAGCATAGTGGAAGTACTATAAATTTTCTAGCCTTAAAAGCTGCCCATCGTACTAGTGCCTCTCTCTCTCTCTCTCTCTCTCTCTCTCTCTCTCTCTCCAATTTCAGTTAATCACCTAGGATCAAGGATGTCTACCAAAGCAACTTGAGAGTCGAGTGAGATGTTAAAATATAAATGGTCAATTTAGAAAAGTGTCAGAAAAGAATAGTCACATACTTATTACAGAAGTAGCTGTTCATGCTTCGAAAGCTTATTATGTGAAATTCGTAATTCCCAAAGATCTGCTTCTTTTAATTTAATAACGTTTACAATTAAATTTCTAAAAAAAACAAATGACCATAAAAAGTATAGTTGAACATGGTTAAAATTTCTCAAATACAATTTATTTATGGCATTTCAGATAGCACAACCTCATTGGTTAAAAACCAAAATTTAATAGGTTTGGTCTGTGACCTATTAAATTTGACTTAATGATCTTCTTCAAGTGGGTTTGGTTTGTGTCATGAAATGCCATGAAGAAAATCACCAACTGCATGAAAATAGATTAAATTATGGAAATCAGTAAGTCTAAAAATAGTATGAGAGTTAAATATTTGGCCATGAAATGCCTTTATGAAAATCATTAAGTACCAAATAATAGATAAAATTTTGGATCTTAGCTAGTAACATAAATATTGTACCTTAATATCACCAAAGGCTGTATCTTAGTAGTCTTGTCTTCCAAAGTGGAAGGGAGAGGGCTCAAGTCCTCATAGAAACAAAAGTAATTGTGTGAGTTTCTTGCCAAGATATATATATATATATATATTCTTCCTTAATCTATTTATTTATTGACCATTTACTTTTAGTCCTGACAATACAGACTTTAATTCTGTATCTATATCATATTGATTTGGCTAGCTATTTATAAAATTAATTGGATTAGAAAGAACCACCTCAAGTTGGAATGAATACGAAATTAATGGGATCAGAATGAAACACTTGGTCATGGAGAGGAATCAGATTCACTTACGACTGAATCTCCCCATATTACCCAAATTGTGTTGTGGTGGATTGGGATTGGATGAGAACTGCTTTAAGTTGGGAGGAATAATTAGTATCAATTAGTTCTTGATTTCTTTTTAGACCGAAATTTGAGCACAAATAAAAGAATCAAATGAGGAATCAAATCTATTTGAAAACTGAATTACATCTTTTATGTATGTTCATCAGAAGCAAATATCCCTATTTTATTTTCAAAGTGCCATTTGCAAAGCTACTAGTGAAATGTTCAGATGACTCATTTTGTAAAGCTACTACATTTCTCCATTCTTAACTGAACTTTAACTAGAAAATGTATCTATATAGGTCAAAAATGTGATTAATGAATGCCATCATATTGTTACCAAACTAGATCTGGAAAATTTCTCTTCACATGCATGGTCTATTCAAAAAAGAATAGCATTTACACTTATTACCATTGTTCTTATTCATGTTTCTAAAGCTTATGGTGTGAAGTTCCCATGAACTTCTGGTTTGTTTGTGTTCTGAATATAACTAAACAGCTCATGCAATAACTTTATTCAAGCCCATGCTTCATGGAAGGGGAGAAAAGAGCAGCTTCAGTGAAGACTGTTGTTTATACATTGTGATCAGATAGATGGCTGGCATTAAAATTTTCGTAAGAATATTTTAGGAAACATGACAAAAAAAAAAGTATGAACAATTATAATTGCTTTCTAAACTCAAGATCAGAAAAAATGAAATTGTCGTTACTTGGCAATTATATACGGTACAAAAGGAGATTAAAAGATATATATAACATTCTGCAATATACATACAATGGTATATCAGGTATAATAAGAGGCCCTCATAGCACATACCAATCCAGTATGTTTTATGCATTACAAAAAAAAGTGGCAAAATTTGTTTAAATAATTTTTACTTATCAAAAAAAAAAAAAAAAAGAAGTTGCAAAATGGAAGTTCTCTAAGAAGATTACTTCCATTGATTCTCCTAGTTCAATTCCCTACACTTGTGTCTCTGTGTTCACAAACTTTATGTAATAAGTGAATGTCAATTATTAGGGGAAAATGATAAGACCTACGTTTTCCCATTCGGTTGGAGTGAGGCAATAACCATCTTATCCTGCCACCTCACACCCCTTGCCTACTTCAAAGAATCTTTGCCTCTGAAGCTCCAAAATCAGAGGCCTTTGTTCAACTTCAGAAGTAATTCAAAGTTAAAAAGTAGTCATTCCATGTTTAAAAATCAAATTAATCCTACAAAGGTTTTTTAATTTATTGGTGCATATTATTTAATTTCACACTAATATTTCAATGAATAAATGTAATAAAGAAAATGGTAAAAGTATAAGCTGAATTGCTGGTATGGGCTCAAGGTAATTAGTAAATTTATCATGAGACCTTCTCACTATGCTTGATATGACCAGTTGCACTTAATCTACATCAACTTAGTGAGGTTTGAAGCTTCAATCGCCTTCAGTGACTTGCTATCTAATATGCCATTTCAATTTTTACAAGCAAAAGTGGTAAACAAACTTGATAATAACATCAAACTTTCCCATGACAAGTTGAACTGCTTCCGGGTATTCTATGTTGAAGATACGTTGTTATTACTAGCATTCTAAACAGTCTAATGCTTTGGATCTACCTTTGTCGTAGTGGTTTTTGGTGACTTGGGTCTGAACCCCCAAGCCCGAGGTCAAGGTTTCGAGACTGGTAGAGAGAAAAGAAAGGGAAAGAGAAAAAAAATATATATGGTAATTAGAAGCTTTCTAAATAGTCTAATGCTTCAAATTAAAAAAAATTCCCTCTGAATATCTGAACACTTCATATTTTTTGCTTTGTCCAGAGATATGATTTGGGCACAATGATAGAGTGCTCTTAGCACATACCAAGCCTATAGCTCCGTGCTTTACAAGAAAAATGCAAAGTGGAAATTCTCTGAGGAGATATATACTTTCCCTATTTCTACTTTAGTCCCAAAAAACTGATGTTTACAGGATTTGAAGCATGGCTCATGCTTCTGTTTTCACAAAATCTGAAACTATGATTATAATCTCAATTATTTGAGGGAAATAACAAGTGAAATATACGCCTCTCTTTCTTTTAGAACAACTAACCATCTTATCCTGCCACCACAGAGCACTTGCCTACCAGATTCTTTTGCCAATGGAACTCAAGGCTATAATATTTTGTTCTTGTTAATCAATTATGACATGGCATGAGTAAAAATAATTGCAATATCCACAAGCAAAATGTGAACCCCACTAAAGAACATGTATTAATAAAGTCACAGAAAGTGAAGCTATGGTATTCAAAGTCCAAAACAATTTATATGAAATTCTTGAAATTATTGGGACATATAATTCAATACCAAATTAAAGAAGTCAAAATTTTCAAAAAGCAATCTTATTCTTCAGGATAAGGGATTCCTATCTTCTAAAGCAGTTTGAATAACTGAAACCAAAAAAGAGCCCTAACCATCTAATCCATGCAAGATCCACAGAAAGGTAATCAGATAAAAAAGACACTCTAATATAAAAGAAGACAATATTATTTCTACACAATTCTGTTATGCTTTGCATGAAAGGCACTTATCATGACCATCCACTGGCCTTCAAGGCTTCAACTGTAGAATGAGTCCCTTAATATCTAGAAGGAATCACCAGTCACCATATAGTGGTAAGTTAGAAGCCTTTCTTGGTTCTATATAAAGGGTTCTACCCTTGTAGCCTTGATATAAAAAAAACCAAGACAAAGCTACTTTCTCTAGTCTACATGTCTTCTGCTCTTATCCAGAAATGGCACCTCAGCCAGACCTTGTGAAGATTGGGTTGGAAGGCTTTGCTCAACTGGATGCATCCTATGGACGAAAGGGGAGGCCTTCTGAAAGAACAACTATGCAGCCCTATGGAGATGAGCGGACCAAAGTTCCTTCGATGGAAGACACTGTTGTGGACTTTAAGGCAGCAAAATTGTATAATGGAACACTTATCGTGGATCATCGCAAGAGAAAACCTCTTCATATGGCTTAATAAGCTCTCTTTAGTTAGTACTTCACATATATATAGTTAAATATACTCCTCTTGTAGTAAAAAACTCATATCAAATTCAGCTGGACTTGTAATCATTCGCTATCCTTCTTGTAATTTGCTACACTTACACTTGTAGTCTTTTTCTATGCTTCCTTGTAATATATTTCGCTACACTTGTGTAATAGAAGTATTGTATATGTTCTAGCTTAGTTATGAAGTTGTCCCTTTTTTACTACAGTAGTTAACTTTCTCTCTTTCTCTTTCTCTCTCTCTATCTCTCTCCCAATTTTTGGAAGCATCTTGGAGTAAGAATTTATGAAATGTTTGAGAGTAGGTTTGGATTTCAAAATACAAATTTTAGTCACAAGGCTAATGATGATGATAAAGTTACTTTCTTAACTACTATTGAGTCATGGGCCTTCAGATTAGCTAAACCTCATTGGCTATTGGAGCATTCTTCTGTTCAATATGAACCTTGTTTAAGTTTGGTACTTTGGTTATGAAGGTCGTCAAGTGGGTCATCCTAACTAAATTAATTGATACTAGCTATTTATAAAATTAATTGAATTAGAAAAATCACCACAAATTGGGAGGAATGAAGAAATAAAAAATTTAGGAAATCAGCATGAAAAACTTCAACGGAGAGAAATCTGACTCACTTTTGACAGAAGTCCCTAGCTACCCTAAGTTGTGCGTAAAGGATTCAGGATGGATTAGAACTGTTTTAGGTTGGGAGGCTTCATTTGTATCATTTCTTGAATATTTTTAAAGAAAAAAATTGCACACAAAGAAAAGGATCAAATGAGGAGTCAAATCCGGCACACTGAATTCAATATTTTCTTTATTTTCGAGTTGAAAGCAAAATTGAACCTATTTTCTTTTCATCTTTCCCATAACTAATCAACCAAGCCACTCAGAATGCTACCAGTGTGTTGAGTCATTAAGAGCTGCTACTAAATTTCCCCAATCATAACCGATTTTAAGAAAAAAACACATTTTTATTGTTGGTTGAAAATCGGATTACTAAATACTGTACATTGTCAACAATAATGAAATTTGTAATTAAATAAAACAATAAAATGAATAAATTTTTACTTCGGCATAAACGTCTTTACATTTACCTGAATGACCCTATAGGTGACTACCACTCGATGTTTCATATGAATTTCTCAGAAAATGACGAAAAAATATTCATAAAATGATTGCATTCTAATCTCAAGATTAAACTACTGAAATTGACATTATTTAACACTAATGAATGGTACAAAAGGTGATCTAAAAGATAAGAATAATATTTTTACAACAGTAAAGCAACAGAAAACCAAGTCCTTTTAGGGAATCATTGATCACCTAGAGCTTTGTGCTTTACAAAAAGAGATGCAAGGTGCAAGTGGTGTAAGAAGATACCTTCCCCCTTTCCTTCAACCCCCATTTAGTGTTTCCAAGATTGTAAACATGTGGTTCATGCACACCTATCTGTTCTCACAATCTTTATCTGATGAAAATCTTTGGAATCTACATTATTTGGGGAAAATTGGAAGGATATGTCCCCTTCTACTAGGACTGAGGTAAGAAACCACCTCATCTAGCCACCTCATCCCTTGCCTAGCTATTCAATACAAATATGAAGGGAAATGATAAAATTGGTATCTATTTTCACAATCTTTATCTGAAACGCCTTGTTTGGAATCTCAATTATTTGGGGAAAATTGGAAGGAATATGTCCCCTTCTACTAGGACTGAGGTAAGAAACCACCTCATCTAACCACCTCGGCACTTGCCTAGCTGTTCAACACATAAGAAAATTTTGTGTTGATTTGCATCCAATCCTACTTTTGATATACCCCAAACACATGTACAAGGAATCACCAAATCACCACAAAGCAGAGGGACAAAGGGAATTCTTTGTTTTCTTAAGTAGCAGTAGGTTGTGTGTTCTATATAAATGGTTTTTCCCTTAGAGCCTTTGTACCAAGAAACCAAGATCAAGTTACTTTGTTTTGTCACTTTAGTTGGTATACTTTATTGTGTTGTTTTTTAGAAATGTCACCGAAGGCAGACCTCGTTAAGATTGGGTTCGACGGCTTTGCAAACCTGGATGAATGCAATGGACAGAAGGGGAGGAGAGCTCAGAAGAACCTTGTTAAGGTCGAGATGGAGGGCTTTGCCATACTTGAGGAACGTTTGAGGATCAAAGAGGACGGTGGCATGCTGTCCAAAGAGGCTATGTGGGAGTACGAGGTTAAGTTGACTAAAGAGCACCCTGTCATGATCAAAGTATTTGAAAGTAAGGCGCCAAAATTGTTTGGCGGGGCTCTAATTAAGGAATTTCGCAAAAGAAACAATCTTCATTTGAAGTAGAGACTAGAGTTCACCTGTATCTATCTATCTATATGTTATGCTTCTCTTGTATTATGGAGTAGATCGAGTTCACTTGTAGTCTTTTGTTATATGCATGCTTCCTTGTTAATAAGGTTTACTAGTATATATCTTGATCCAGCTTTGTTATGCTCTCTCTCTCTCTCTCTCTCTCTCTCTCTCTTCCTATATATATAGTGTGTGTTGTGTCCATGATCCATCTATCTATATATCTAGAATTTTAAGAAGAGAAGGCTGGTTGTCCGAGATTGTACTCATGACTATTTTTATTTTTATTTATTATATTTATACATTTTGAAATTTAAGGCCACCATTAAGTTTAAATTTTAGGCTGGCTTAACTTTTTATTGTTAATGCTTCTTAGGTACTGGTAGCATGATTATTATCGTAATTATGTAATGAACAATACAACTACTATTCTGTCTAACTTATGCTTATCCCTGATTCAATTATGGGTCGTCCAAAAGTCGCGTTGGAATGTTTAGCCCGCTTTTTGCATTAAATTGCTACACAGGGTATTGTTTCCAGTAAATCGTTGACAGACGAGTAATAGAATTTCTCTTAAGCAGAACGACGACAGAATAGTAACTTACTGTTCATTTTATAATATTATAATATTTATACTATACAGACCTTAAAGCATTAACAATAATTAATTGACATGCTAAAACCATCTTCTTCCTCCTCTTCAGGAGTACAGGAAAACCAGGATTCAGAATTGGTAAAAAATACTGAATTAGTGGAATGGACCAATGTTCAAAATAAATTGAACAGATGGACTATCCCTCCAGTAAGTGCTAAGAGCATTTACAAAATCGGAAGGCTTAATCTGACTGATCTATGGACTGTCAAGACTATGGAACAGACTATGCAATTAAGCACCCAAGACACAATAATTAGATTGTTGTCTTCCCATGACCTTCAAAGGCACATGCACAAATATAAATACATCCATATAGGTTTAATTCAAATTACTTTTAAACCTTTAACCTTGCTAGGTATGGATGCTTGTATTCAAGCAACCCTTAGGGATGCTCGATGTCTGAAATTTCACCCTTCTTTGATGGGTGCACTAGAAACCAGTCTATGTCATGGACCGGTTTATTTTAATGTCTATCCTAGTCTGAACTTATCTTTAACAGGTAAAAACATCCTTAAGGCAGTTAGTCTTCGTGTTCAGACCTATGGGTATGATTATTTACCTAGATCGGAAGTGATAAGTGTTATTTATCGCATCCATTACAAAGTACTTGATACTATGTGTCCAAATGCCATATGCAAAGACTCTCAAGGAGTAACAGCGTTATGGGACACCAATATGTTCACATCAAATGTTGCCACAAAAAGGATGATTCCTTGGAGTGAAATAACATTTTCTAGAACATTGGACAATTTCTAATGCAGTTCCGGCAAAGCCAATTGCTAATCATAGCTTGGACTGTGTTATTCAGGACCAGGATGGTGATGTTTTTCTGAATTTCAGAAAATCATTAGATCAACCCAGATCTACATCATCTAAAGGAAGTCATCTTCCTTATCATGTTTCTTGTCCTCCTTCTCGCCATTCGATCTCATCGGATTACAGAAAGGAAGATCTTCCTCCTGCAGTAGTTGGTTCCAATCACCTCAAGCTGAAAGGAATACAGCAATCTCAGAATCAAATTCCAAGAGGAGTCTACGAGAAAGCACCAATAGGTATGTCTCGTCGCCAATTTGGAATTGAATTCAACCTAACTCCATCCGAAATGGGAATCGGAAATGAATCTGTCAAGGATCAATTTGATGATCCTACAGACATAAATGACCCTCATGAATATTAGTTTTTAATGGATTTTGTCCCAGATAGAATTGCCATTAATACTGAATTTCAACAGGATCAATATAAAGAATTCAGAAATTGGTATTTTAAAGCTTTTGACCAAAATCAATTACAGCTTTTTAAAATTCAATTTTATGACTTTCTACAAGAATGCAAAATGGTTATACCTTTTGTTTCTTGGTTCTTTATGACAAATCATTCTTTAGTTAACATAAACATATTGGATGATTTTCTCAAACCATGGACTATAACTGAAGATAAGGTTTATCACTCTGTCCATCCTCCCACTGAACATTTAATTCTGAAAAGAATTGACTCTGACAGTGATGCAAAAGTGGAAACCAAGGCTTATAGCCAACCTAAAATAATTGATCTGTCCTGTAATGCTACTAAAAAAAGACATTTCTCATATTTACAGGCAAAACAATTATACTAATGTCTGTCTGCAAACGGTAGGGTCCCAGCTTGGGAGAATTGAAACAGGAATAGACACGGTATTAAATACAATTAATACTAAGTGTATTACTGATAAGACTTCTCCTCCAGAAGCTTCCTTATCCAAAGCATTGGTCAAACCTGCAATTGAAGTTAAAGGCTTCAATCTTACACATCCTAAGAAGAATAAAGAATTTCTTACTCTTCTTACTCAGAAAATTCAAGGACTTAAAATTCAGGCTTTATCCCATGATGAATCTGACATAGGTTTTGATTCTGATGATGTGTTACCTCATATTGAGGTTTTCCAAACTGATTTCACTCAGCTACCTGAGTTAAACAGAATTGTCTATGATAAGAATATCCACTCCAATACAGCCCCTGCTCCGAGTAGATATTATTATCCCAGACCTACACCTTAAGATATCTTGTATGAAGAAGATTATTTTCATACACAGAAATCTTTTCATGGCAAGACCATTTATGAATGGAATATAGATGGAAAATATGATTATCAGATTTATGAGGTTATTCATCAAATGTTGATATATAGCCAAGTCTGTAAAATTAATAACAATACTGACCCAACCATTGCTAAATTTGTCGTTGCTGGTTTTATAGGAATCCTTAAAGGATGGTGGGATAATGTTCTCACTGACATTCAGAAAGCTAAAATCTTTTCTGCTACCAAGATAGTGAAAGATGAAGCTACCCAACAACCAGGTCCTGCTCCCGATGCGGTTTACACCCTCATCACCACTATTATCTAACATTTTGTTAGCCCAGAAGGTGCTAATAGTGAAAGGAGTCGTGAACTTCTACAGAATCTAAGATGTCCATCTTTAACTCATTTCCGGTGGTATAAAGATGTATTCTTAGCAAAGGTTCTCCAACTCAATGATGCAAATCATGAACATTGGAAAGCAAAATTTGTGGATGGTTTACCAACCTTTTTTGCTGAAAGAATCAGGAAAAAGCTTAGAGATATGCATAATGGTATCTCTATCCCTTACTGAAACTATACCTATAGTGGATTAGTTAATATTGTAATCCAAGAAGGTTTAGATCTCTATAATGATCTGAAGTTACAGTCCCAGTTAAAAGCACAAAGATTAACTGGTAGAAAGGAAGTAGGTGAATTTTGTGATCAATTTGCCTACCAGACTCCCTTATCTTATCCTAAACCTAGGAAAAGAAATAAGGTTGAAAAACCTTATAAAAGGAAGTATTCCAAAAGAAAGAATTATTCAAAGGAAAATGATAATTCTCGACAGTATACTAAGCCGAAAAGGAAATATATTCCTAAAGCAAAGGGTAAAGGAAAGCCCAAAGCTGAGGCTAAATGTTTCAAATGTGGACGCATAGGCCACTATGCAAACAAGTGCAGAACTGAGGAGAAACTTAGTAGTCTTCACATAGAAGATGAACTAAGACTTCAATTAAGTAAATTGTTACTTAATACTAGTTCTTCTGAATCAGAATCATCAGCTGATTATGGGGATGTTGTTATGGAATTACAGTCTTCTTCTTCCTCTGAAGCAGAAGTTGGAAATCCAAAATGCTCCTGTAATCCCTCTCATGATGATTACTATAAGGCAATTGTTGAAATGAATGGGTTAAGCCTAAATGTTTTGACTTCGACTCAACAATCCTTATTGGATCTTATAGATCACATTCAAGATCCTCAACTCAAGATGAAAGTCTTTGAAATAGGTTCTGCTTTAGCACGAACTAATGAGGATACTGATAATCCAGATTTTCTGAGAACAGAAAATCATTACAACATGAAAGAAGTTCTAAGCAGATTAGAATACCAAGGACAGAATTCACGTCCTGCTAATCTCCCTGATCTCAAAATGGAGATTAATCTTTTAAAAGAAGACATTCGTCAGTTAAAGTCTCGTCAGACTAAGATGGAACTGGAAATTACTCTTTTGGAAGCAACATCTGTAACTAAAACTTCATCATCCCAGATTGAAGTCCCTCAATTCGAAAGCACGAATTATCTTCAACTCTTGAATCAAGTTACTTACCAAAAATGGTATATATCTATCAATTTGGTAATTAATCAAGAGTACACCATCACTAATGCTATTGCCTTAGTTGATAGTGGTGCAGATATGAACTGTATACAAGAATGATTGGTTCCTACTCAATATTTAGAGAAAACCACTCAAGGTCTTACCAGTGCAAGTGGTGGTAAGATGCAAATTAAGTATAAACTTAATCACGTTTTCATCTGTAAAGAAGGTATTTGTTTACCATCTACTTTCTTACTCATCAGAAATATGGCACAACAAGTTATGTTGGGCACCCCCTTTTTAGCTTTGATCATGCCAATTGAGAAAATTGATTCTCATGGAATATGCTCTAATTTACATGGCCAATCAATTACTTTCCAGTTCTTGACCCCACCAGTAAATAAGTATATCAATGCTCTTAAAGATAACATTATCTTTAAGGAAAAGCAACTGAATTATTTGCAAAAGGAGGTATCCTCCTTAGCAATTAATCAAAGATTGGTACAACCTACTGAGTAACAGAAAATTGAGTCAATACGACAAAACTTTCTAAAGGAAATCTGTAGTGAGATTCCTAATGCTTTTTGGGATAGAAAGAAGCATATTGTTTCTTTACCCTATGAAAAGGGATTTACCGATCTCATGATTCCTTCTAAAGCTAGTCCCAGCCACATGAAGGCTGACTACTTGGAATTATGCAAAACTGAAATTAGCTCTTTAATGGCAAAAAAGCTTGTCACTGACAGCCACTCCCCATGGAGTTGTAGAGCTTTTTATGTCAATAAAAATGCTGAAAAAGAACGAGGAATTCCTCGATTGGTTATTGATTATCGACCACTCAATCTAGCTTTGAGTTGGATTCGATACCCAATTCCCAACATCAAAGATCTTTTAGATAGGTTACAATCTACTGTAATCTTTTCTAAATTTAATCTTAAATCTGGATATTACCAGGTACAGATTGCAGAAGAGGACAGGTACAAAACAGCTTTTTGCGTACCTTTTGGACAGTATGAATGGACAGTAATGCCATTTGGATTAAAAAATGCCCCTTCCGAATTTCAACATATTTTGAATGACATATTTAATCCTTATACTGAATTTTCTATTGTTTATATTGATGATATTCTCATATTTTCAAAATCAATAGATCAGCATTATAAACACTTGAAAATTTTCAAAAATGTTATTTACCGAAGTGGTTTAGTAGTTTCTGCTCCTAAACTAAAACTGTGTTTAACTAAGGTCAGATTTCTTGGTCATGAAATTTGTGATGGAAAAATTAGACCTATTGATCGCAGTATTGAGTTTGCTTCTAAATTTCCCGATGAAATAAAGGATAAAACTCAACTCCAGAGATTTCTTGGTTGTTTGAATTATATTCGAAATCACTACAGAGATCTTGCACAGGATACAACAATTTTGTACACCAGGTTAAGGAAATCTCCTTCCCCATGGACTTTGGAACACACCAAGGCCGTCCAAAAGATTAAACTCAGAGCAAAACAAATTCCTTATTTAGCTCTAGCCAATTCTTCATGGTTCAAAATTGTGGAAACAGATGCATCCAATATTGGCTATGGTGGTATTCTTAAACAGAAGAATCCAAATACAGGAACCGAGGAGCTTGTTCGCTTCACTTCAGGAACTTGAAAAAATGCACAACTGAATTACTCAACCATCAAAAAAGAAATTCTTTCTTTAGTTAAATGCATTTATAAATTCCAAGATGATTTAATCAATCAACAATTCTTGTTATGCATTGATTGTAGTGCTGCTAAACAAGTACTGGAAAAAGATGTAAAGAATTTAGTTTCCAAATAGATATTTGCTAGTTAGCAAGCTGATTTATCTGCTTTTGATTTCTCTATTGAATATATTAAAGGCAGTTCTAATTCTTTACCTGATTTTCTAACTCGTGAATTTTTGCAGGGTTCATGAATCAGCCCCCTCTTGGGCAGGGCCGGGGTAATACTCCAAAGGCTCGTGGCAAAAACAAGGCTAAGGCCAAAGTGGTTATACCACTAAATGATGATCATTTTCCATATCTGGATCATGTTGCAGATCTGCTCAGCACACCTCCTAAAGGCAGCAGCAGTTCACAACAGAAACAACAGAAACCAACCATGAAAGAGGTTCTTGAGCAAGAAACTCCATGAATACCTAATCAAATGTATATTCTGACAGTATTGGTACTGGATTCTCAAGATGAGCAATGGATGCCAGACCCTTGGGAAGTAAAATCCAGATATTTCCAAACTCAACAATATGCTGCACTGGATGGTCGCCATAGATATATCTATGAAGCCATTCTTACTGAAACTTCCTCTGTGGAAATCAACCACACGAAGCAATTTTCGAATTCCAAAAATAGTCCTCTTATTTATAGTAAAGCTATCTTTAAGAGGCTTATACAGCCTAGTGATTGGGGATTAAATCCTAATTTGCCAAGGAAGATATCCTATGGTCACAGTTACAATTATTGGGATTATATCTCAGCTTGGACATATTCGTTCTTTTATCAAAATCTGAAGCATAAGCATTCTTGGTTTTTCAAGATATGCCCTCAATCAGTTAAGGCTGATTTTCCAAACTGGGTTATACCCTGGTGGGCTATATTTGGCCCTGATCTGGATATTTTGCCCGAATCTATTAGGCAGTTATACTTGCCATGGCAACAATTTCATCCTCAATTAAGGAGACAGGATAATATTCCTGTAGGGAAATCCACCCTATTGTTCTTTACTGAATTTGGAATCCCTTGGATTTGGAAATGGGATTTCCAATGTGGTTATACCACTGATAAGTTACCAGTCCTTTAGAGGATCTTTTATTACCGATGGTGGTCAGGCATGACTCAAGACCCTATCCAAGCCCTCCTCCATCATATTAGAAAGAAAACAATGAAATACATGGATAAGGTTCCAAAGTTAACTATTCCAGAACCAGAAATCTTTAACCCATTTGAACTTGTTAAAGATATAATCAGAAAGCAACAACCATTAATTACTGAAGCAGATTTAATGGTTAAATGCATGGATTTTATGAGGAATAAATTTGTTACAACTTTTGATTCCTCCACATCGACAGTAAGAGATGATGCATCCATGATATCAGTCTCTAGCCAAACCAGTCAAGATGGTAATCAGTTTTCTTATCTAGCTGGTTACGCACAAGATCCCAATGAAGATCTTATTTCTGAAGATGAACCCACAGTCGCTGATTATTGGGACTCTCTCACCAGCCACTTGAAGGAAAAGATGAATCCACCCAAAAAGTAAAAATTCCTCTTATCCTGCCGACAGAAGAAGACAAAGGACTTTTCTCAAAAGTCTTTGATTCTACAGTATTTCCTTCATCAGATGTCTACTTTCCATCAGATAAGGAGATAGAACTTAGTGGTGGGCCGACCGACTGCATTATTCAAGCACACGTTCCCATGCACTATGTGGACTTCAAAATGTTAATTTCAAGTCCATTTTATGTATAAATAGAGGGCAATGTTTCCCTTCAATGTATCTTTCAATTTTCCTTTCTTACTCTTGTAATATTTCTCTATATTAAGTTTGGAAGTGCAATAAAGAAGAAAGTTTTCTGTAAGTGTTTCAAATATAATTAACTGTTATTATCAACTGTTTATATTCAGATACTTGTTGTAAATTGCCTAACCGAATAATTTTTAATTAGTTATTTATACCAAATACAACTAAATGGAGAGTTCCACTTACTTATTTGTTACATAATTGACCAATTAAAAGAGTAGGTCTAGCAATTCTGTGCAATTATTCGGTACAAGAATCATTTTCCATATGATAACATAGGTACCATCTTGATGCCAAACCTCTATACCCATGGTGGATGGTAAAGATTTGTGGAAGTTCATTAGACTTCACTATGCGAAAAATTGGAGATTATAAGTTTCAACATTCACTCTCTTTCTTTATAATTTTCAGTATCTCTCTATTGCACTCAAATTCTAAACGCCCTTATATATTGGCCTACAAGATACTACTAATTAGGGTCCACGATCCACAAGCAAAAAATGAATCAAAAATTGAACCCCCAGAGCTTTGGCGGGCTTGGACTCATACAAAGCTCATCCAATGAGTTGTTGGGTCGTTACGACTCAACACCAAATTGGGATCACAACATCATATTTAGGACCCAACGAAATAAATCGAACAACTACTAATAAAAAAAGTAAAAAAAAAAAGAGTTCATTACCCTCTCAAGTTTAAGAGTTACTCACTGTAACACTAATAATAAAAAAATTAGTATGACGTACGGCTATTGTAATTTCTTTACTTATTCTCAATTTAGCAATATGCCCAGCACATCAACATGGATGGTTCTGAATCCATTCAAATGACTGAGATAAGCCATCCTGAGAGATAGAAACCAACATGTTACATTATGATAACTAGTGTCCAATTTCTATTACTGAATGCAAAATAATTTATTATAATTTAATATTTGTGAAATTTTTTTTTTTTTTTGGGCTGAATGGTTGAAAATTTTATTGATACAAAATAAATATTAATAAGAAGCCACGATCTCTAAAGGGATCATGAAAGAGATGCAAAAAGTAAGACCCTAGCCCAGGGCATATCCTAGACTAGTAAATGAAAAGAAAAGTACACACAAATCAGAATAAGAATTGCAAGTCTAAGTAGGGAAATGCCTACAAAAGATATTCCCTCAAGTCTAGCTTCCATAGCTACCTTAGATGTGTGCAATACAGAACTCTCATGAAGAACTCTATTTGTGTGATTCCATAAGCTCCAAACGGTAGAAGTAAAAAAAACATCTTGAAATTATGCTTCTCATACAAGACTGCTGGCAAAGACACAGGACTAGAACAAATTATCATTTGAATCCTCACCACCATAAAATATTTGCTATTTTTATCTCCCATGCATGAAACTCTTTAATGCACCTAAATCACACTACATAATCAAAAGATAACTTTATTTATATCGTGAACTAACCAATCAAACATTGATTATATATTGAAGATGTAAGAAAATGTAGAAAAAGATTTTCTTACACTCCAAACAATCTGCCTCTTTCTTTCTTACTTCTACTTATGGAAGTTTACATTTACACTAATTTCTTATATTTTTTTCTCTAAATTGAAGGTTGATGGGTCTCCTTCCTTTATGGGGAGGTCCGCCTATATGAATTGACCCAAATGGGGGCCTGTTCTTGTTATTTTAGACTCTGCATGCATTAGGCCTGACTTTTAGACCTTTTGGATGGTGAGCAGCCCAGTCAGTCGGGCGTGTTGGGCTACATCCTACCGGCTCAGGCCCATCTACATTTTCCAGTTAAAAGTAGTCATTCCATGTTTAAAAATCAAATTAATCGTACAAAGGTTTTTTAATTTATTGGTGCATATTATTTAATTTCACACTAAATATTTCAATGAATAAATGTAATAAAGAAAACGGTAAAAGTTTAAGCAGAATTGCTTGTTTGGGCTCAAGGTAAATTAGTAAATTTATCATAAGACCTTCTCACTATGCTTGATATGACCAGTTGCAATTTATCTACATCAACTTAGTGAGGTTTGAAGCTTCAATCGCCTTCAGTGACTTGCTATCTAATATGCCATTTCAATTTTTACAAGCAAAAGTGGTAAACAAACTTGATAATAACATCAAACTTTCCTATGACAAGTTGAACTGTTCCCAAGTATTCTATGTTGAAGATAGGTTGTTATTACTAGCCTTTTTCTAAACAGTCTAATGCTTTCAGTCTATCTTTGTCCTAGTGGCTTTTGGTGATTTGGGTCTGAACTCACAAGTCTTAGGTCAAGGTTTCGAGGCTGGTAAAGAGAAAAAGAAAGAGAAAGAAAAACAAAATAAAAAAATAGTTGTTATTCAAAGCTTTTTAAATAGTCTAATATGCTTGAAATTAAAAAAATAAATAAAAATAAAATCCCTATGAATATCTAAACAATTCAATACCTAATTAAAGCAGTAAAAAATTTCAAAAGCAATCTTATTCTTCAGGATAAGGGATTCCTATCTTCTAATTTCAAAAGCAATCTTATTTCAATTTGTAAGTACTGGCGCCTGTAACTTTATGTTTTACAAGAAAAGATGCATAGTGGAAAACTAACGGGTTAGTGGCCTAATGGTATCAGCTTTTTATTCCCAAAGGAAGGTCAGGGATTCAATTCTCGAAAGAGATGTGTGTACCGACTATGAAAAAAAAAAAAAAAAAAATAGGATGCTCTAAGAAAGAACCTCCCTTCTTTCTCCTCAAACCAAATTCTAGGGTCTATCTACAAGATTGGAAGCATCACTCATGTGCCTGTATTCACAAACTTTATCTGACACTTTAAGAATCTCGATTCTTTGAAAAAATGGCAAGAGAATATGTTTTCCCTTTTGAATGGACCAAGACAAAGATTATCTTACCTTCTACCTTACATATCTTGCCTAGCTACTCATAGAAATTGAGAATATTTTGCCTCTGAAACTCTAAGATCATAGGCTTTTATTATTGTTCATCAATTTACACACGGAAATTGCAAAAGTTATTAAGATCCATAAAAGGGATGTAACCCCATTAAAAAGAATGAAAATATAAAAAAGTCACAAGATAACAAATCCATATATAAAATCGTAATAATTTTTAAAAATATTTATAAAATAATTGGAGTATGCAGTTCAATTTCTCATTTAATATTTCAATAAATAAATGGATCAAGAAAAAGGCAAAGAGATCAGCTATAGTGTTGTATTAAGGTGTCTAAGTAATCATATCAAAGATCAAATATCAAGAAACTCATACTAAATTTATAACGAAAACAATCTAGCTTCCATGGCCAACATCATGTGGCAGTTTGATATTTGAAGATGCAAGAAATTCCTCATTTCTTTCTCTCTCTAGA
Source organism: Cornus florida (assembly GCF_030987335.1). NCBI lineage: Eukaryota > Viridiplantae > Streptophyta > Magnoliopsida > Cornales > Cornaceae > Cornus > Cornus florida. Next base: position 25,371,924 of record NW_026775571.1, on the reverse strand, counting down.
ATTCTTACATTTCAACCAAAAAAATATCCCCCCTCCTCTATCCATCACTTCTCCTATTTATAGATACTTACAAATATTGATGGACTGCTAGATCTAGGCCCGTTCCTCTATGAGTTTTGGTCATTTTTGATGGGCTATTCGTGTTCGGCCCATATGGCAGTGTCTTCTATGGGCCTGACCCATCTGTACGGACCGGATGTCGCGTTTGCAGGTCATATCCGACCCATGTCAGTTCGGGCCTCCTCAACTGCCCCCATAATTACCCCTTGTTTAATAAGGGGGTAATTATTGAAGGCGTCTCATCATGACGTTGACGGCTCGAGAAACCCATATGGGGGAACGGACGGTCAGATCCGGAATCAATGTTCCGGGGCTCGATGAATTTCTCGCCTTCCTAACGCTTCGGCCCTCGGGTCCCCCTCGCCTTTATAAGGCTCTAGAATACCACTTCATGCCTTTTTACCGTCTCCTTCATCAGTCAAATCTCTCGTTCATCTTTTTAGAACAGTGCTAAATTTCTTTCGGTGAAATCCTTCAAGAGTCATTCTTCCAGCGATCTTGTAGTGCTCTTTGTTGCTATCTACCTCAGAGGTTAGTTTTGTTCCCTTTTACTTTCGGCAGGCTTCTTTTTATGCTTTTAGATCCTTCAATCGCTTCCACCATGGTTATAGATCTAGATGTTCTTCGTATGAGACTTAGACTTCCTGACAACATCCAAGTTAAGGTTTGCCCTAAGGATGTTAATATTATGACCGGTGCCGGCCTTCTTCCCGGCAAAGTTTTATTTACAAACCTTCAACTGAATGTCGTTAGGTTCCCTCTGCACCCCTTCTTTAATTATGTCTTCAATAGACTGGGGATATCCCCCCTGCAGGTAAACCCCAATTTCTTTAGAATCATATCTGTTATGCTACTGTTGATTCGTGACAGAAGTCTGGACCTTGACCTCATAGATCTTCTTCTGTGTTATAAGGTCAGTAAGATCCGAACTAACGAGCCATTCTACCACCTCTACCCGATCGACAAGATGTCCATATGTACGGATACAATCAAATCTGAAAAGTGTTGGAGGGATAACATTGTGGGCATTAGTGGGGCCTGGTCTTCGCCGGCTAAAGAGGATTACCCAATCCCAAGCGCCTTTGGCGTCTGTTCTGTTTCCTCATATAAGAAATTCAAATCTCATAAAAACGATTGTCCCTGTGAAACATGTGTTCCTCGCTTTTGTACTTTCTTATGTCGCTCCTTAGGCATACCTTGTGATGACTTGAGCTACAGTGTTTGCAGGGATAGGAGTAATTACTTGAAGAAATACATTCTGAACGATATTCCTTCTTGCTCAGACCTCCTCACTTCAGACAACCTTCTAGCGCTCTCATCCCTCATCTATACCATGAGCAAGCTTCAAATTCTATCCTTTGGTATGAGGAAAAATACTCCCCCAGCCACTTCTGCTGCTGGAGCAACCTCCTCTCCTGCATCAGCCTCTTCCTCAGCCACCATCTCTGACACCATCCCGAGTACGGTGGCTATTGATCCTGTTGTCAGCACCCCTGCTACCAACCCGAGCGCGTCTCCACAAATCACTACTACCCCTGCTGCCGCTGGGGGCGCTCGGGACAAAGAACGAGACAAAAGGCCTCATCCTGACGGTGGAGTCAACCTTGAGGAGGAACCTCTTATAAGAAGGACCCGAGTCTCTGGGCCGAGTGCTCTCTTGCATCGCCCAATCAGAGCTCCTGCCCCCTCCGGGCCTGTTGCAGCTGGTGCCTCTACTTCTGCTTCAGCTTCTCCTTCTCTTCCCGTTTTACCACCATGGGCTCCTCGGTACACCCGAACGGATGGGACGTTCGTGAAGCCGAACGAGACCATGTTAAAGGATGGCCAAACCGCCATGGCATATTATAGGAGCATGTGGACTCCGAAAGACCTTGAGGCGGCGAAAGGTCTATCCCAAAAGGATGTGTTCAGCCGCTTTTCCCATTCTGCCATGGAGGTGACTTTTATTTCCTAACTCATGAATCCTCTCATACTATTTGGTCTTGCCTTCATCCGACCAGGCTATCGGTTTAACCAGTATTCATGTATATCTATATAGACTTTGTTCGGTATGATGGCTATGCAGAAGTAGGTGGAAATGGGGAACGCCAGGGCCCGTAAGTTCTCTGATAGCCTGAAGGTGGCCAATAAGGAAAACGACCTTCTCGCCAGCAAGAATATCGAGGTATTGGCTCGGCTTGAAGAAACTGAAAAAGAAAGAGATGTCCTGAAGAAGGAAAACGACTCTCTTCAGGATGAGAAGGATGCCCTCCAGCTTGAGAAGAGTGTCTGGCAGACTGAACGTGATTCAATTAGAGACGAAAAGGTAGAGCTCCAGTGCCTTCTGGCTGATGAACAGTCTGCTCGGATGGCTTTTGAGAAAAGAGCTCTGGACGAGCGCAATGCTCTGATTGATACCATCAGCAGAGTGAACGGTGGAATGCTGGCACTTCATGCTCGGTTCTCAAGAGTCGGAGCTCTTAGATATGCTCAGGGATTCCGAGATGGTTTCTCCGACCGAGTTCCGGCTGAGGGACAGACCAGCTCAACTCCAGATGAGATTGATAAGGATTTAGGGATTGATCCTCTGGGGGTCTATGTTGACCCAGAACCCACCGAAGCCGAGCACATATTTGATGAATGTCAGGAGATTGATTCTACTAGGATCACTACAGCTCCTCCTACCGTTCAGCCTCTAACCGCTCCTCATTCGTCAACTGTGGTATCTCCCATAGTCACTGCTGACGTTGGCCCCCAGTAGAATGACTCTATTATTCATCTTGATTCCCCACCTCGTGAGGGTGAGATGGCTGACAGGACCGAGGAGGTGGATCGGCACAACTAGGAGGCTGTCGGTACTGAGGCAGCTAGCTAGGACTCCTCCAGACTCTTCGATTCCATACTTTTTTGTAACAATGCGACTTGAATACTTCATTTTTTGTAACTACAATGTTTATCATGAATGAGATGACAGAACTCGTTTTTCTCTTTTTTCTTCGTGTTACGCTCTGTTCAAATCCATTTTCAATATATATATATACCTTTTTTTTTTATATTAACTTTGTCGTGGGCGTGTTTTTGGCAAGTGCCTGGCGTTCGGCTTATGGTACCAGCTGCCACTTATCTTGCTTAAGTGCCTGGCGCTCGGCTAGAATGCCACTTGCCACTTGGCTTTTCATTTTTTAGCAAGTGCCTGGCGTTCGGCTTATGGTGCCAGCTGCCACTTATCTTGCTTAAGTGCCTGGCGCTCGGCTAGAATGTCACTTGCCACTTGGCTTTTCAGTTTTTAGAAAGTGCCTGGCGTTCGGCTTATGGTGCCAGCTGCCACTTATCTTGCTTAAGTGTCTGGCGCTCGGCTAGAATGCCACTTGCCACTTGGCTTTTCATTTTTTAGCAAGTGCCTGGCGTTCGGCTTATGGTGCCAACTGCCACTTATCTTGCTTAAGTGCCTGGCGCTCGGCTAGAATGCCACTTGCCACTTGGCTTTTCATTTTTTAGCAAGTGCCTGGCTTTCGGCTTATGGTGCCAGCTGCCACTTATCTTGCTTAAGTGCCTGGCGCTCGGCTAGAATGCCACTTGCCACTTGGCTTTTCATTTTTTAGCAAGTGCCTGGCGTTCGGCTTATGGTGCTAGCTGCCACTTATCTTGCTTAAGTGCCTGGCGCTCGGCTAGAATGCCACTTGCCACTTGGCTTTTCATTTTTTAGCAAGTGCCTGGCTTTCGGCTTATGGTGCCAGCTGCCACTTATCTTGCTTAAGTGCCTGGCGCTCGGCTAGAATGCCACTTGCCACTTGGCTTTTCATTTTTTAGCAAGTGCCTGGCGTTCGGCTTATGGTGCTAGCTGCCACTTATCTTGCTTAAGTGCCTGGCGCTCGGCTAGAATGCCACTTGCCACTTGGCTTTTCATTTTTTAGCAAGTGCCTGGCGTTCGGCTTATGGTGCCAGCTGCCACTTATCTTGCTTAAGTGCCTGGCGCTCGGCTAGAATGCCACTTGCCACTTGGCTTTTCATTTTTTAGCAAGTACCTGGCGTTCGGCTTATGGTGTCAGCTGCCACTTATCTTGCTTAAGTGCCTGGCGCTCGGCTAGAATGCCACTTGGCTTTTCATTTTTTTTTTAAAACCCATTGAAAAGGAAAGTTATTTTTATAAATTTCAGGAATTTGCACATTCATACGTACTTGATTGACAACAAACAACACCCAATAAAGCCGAAACTTAGCTTTTATTGGTAGTACCTCTTCAGAGACGTGGCATTCCAGGGCTTGCTGACCAACCTTCCCGCCATGGTCTCTAACGTATATGCTCCCTTCCCTATGACTTCTGCAATTCTGTATGGGCCTTCCCATGGTGGCATCATTTTTTTGACTATCCCCACCTTTCTTTTCAGAACCAGATCGCCAGGGGCAAAATCTCTGTGTTTCACTCTTTTGTTGTGACTATTCGCCAATACTTGCTGGTATGATGCTAACCTTATTGCTGCAGCGTCCCTCTTTTCGTCTATCATATCGAGGTTCAATCTTAACATTCTGTCGTTCTGATCTCGACTCCATGCTAAGCTTCTGATAGTTGGGACCAAGTGCTCAACCGGTATAACCGCCTCGGTACCATATGCCATTGCAAACCGGCTCTCCCCAGTCGGCCGCCTTGGGGTGGTTCTGTAAGCCCATAGGATGTTCGGGAGCTCATCCAACCACTTCCCTTTATGGTTCTCCAGCTTCTTCTTAATGCAGGTGAAAATTGTTCTGTTTGTAATTTCTGCTTGTCCATTGGCCTGAGGATGACTTATTGCAGCCAACTTCTGATTAATTCCATACTCCTCCAGCAGCTCTCTTACTTGCTTGTTGTCGAGGTTCGTGCCATTATCCATGACTATTGACCTTGGAACACCGAAACGGCAGATAATATTGCTCCAAATAAATCGTCTCACATGAGTCTGAGTCACGCTTGGATATGGTTCTGCTTCCACCCACTTAGTGAAGTAATGCGTGGCCAGTAGTACATACTTGTTCTGAGCTCTTGCCGTTGGCAGAGGACCGACCACATCCATCCCCCATTGCGCGAAAGGCCATGGCGAGGCCATTACGTGCAATTCCTCAGGTGGTTGGTGGATCAATGGTCCATATCGTTGGCATTTATCGCACCTTCGAGAGAACTTCTCCGTATCTCTTGACATGTTCGGCCAGAAATACCCTTGTGTCATTGCTTTATGCGCTAACGATCTTCCCCCAGAATGATTGCCACATACGCCTTCATGAATAGTTCGCAATACCTGCTACGACTCTGCGGGGGTGACACACTTCAAGTATGGGCCAGAGTAGGACCTTCTGTACAGCTGGTTATGCACGATGGTGTATTTTGCAGCATTCTTTTTTATTTTCCTAGCTTCATCCCTTTGCATAGGCAAAACGCCATCTTGAATATAAGTGATGATGGGGTCAATCCAACTCGGTTCATACGGTATGACATTGACTTGCCAAGGGTCAGAGTCCAAAGGTTCTTTGAAAATAGATGGCTGGGTCAATATTCCTATTGGAATCACCCTCGCCAGTGTTTTACCAGAACTCGAAGCACTACATGCTAACCGGTCTGCATCTGCGTTCTGTTCCCTCGGTAACTGTATGAATTCAATCTTTGCAAAGTCCTTGGCTTTATGCAGAACGGTAGAATGATATGCCTCCATCGTGTCATCCTTGGTCGCGTACTCACCATTTACCTGCCGAACAATCAACTGTGAGTCACTATAAACAGTCAAACTTCTGACCTGTAGCTCTCTGGCCAACTTTAACCCATTCAGCAACGCCTCGTATTCCGCTTCATTATTGGTGGCTCGGAACTCAAGTCTGAGTGCTTGACTCAAAGAAGTACCCTCTGGGGTTTACAGTTTGACCCCAATTCCAGCCCCCATCTGGTTAGAGGAGCCATCCACATAAAGTTTCCAAGAGCCGCACCTAAGTTCTTCTTCCGTATCCTCAGAGTCACATTCTAGCAGGAAATCGGCTACCGCTTGTCCTTTGACAGCTGTTCTCGGCTTATACGTTATGTCAAATGAACTTAACTCTATGGCCCACTTTGTCATTCTGCCCGAGAGTTCTGGCTTGTGCATAAGCACTCTGATCGAAAAAGTTGTTAGAACAGCTATAGGGTGGGATTCGAAATAATGCCTCAACTTTCTTTTTGCGTTTACAAGTGAAAGTATCACCCGTTCGGCCTTCGAGTATCTTCGTTCTGCCTCGGCCATTGTTTTACTGACATAAAATACCGGGTGTTGCACCCCTTCCTTGCAACGAATCAGAACGGCACTTGTCGCAACACTAGATACTCCAAGATATAGAAATAACTTTTCTTCTGGATCCGGGGCTGACAGGACTGGTGGATTCTGCATATATTCCTTCAAATGGGTCAATGCTTGTCGTTACTCATCTCCCCAGACCTGTCTTCCATGACTCCGAATCGTGTCAAAGAACGGCTTGCAACGATCTGACAACTTAGAAATGAATCGACTTAATGCAGCTATTCGTCCTATGAGGGCTTGCACCTCTCTGATCGTCTTTGGCTCGGCATTCTTAATCAAAGCCTCTGCTTGAGCGGGGCTAACTTCGATGCCTCTGCGGTTGACCACGTGTCCCAAAAACTGACCGGAACTCACACCGAACGAGCACTTGGTTGGATTGAGCCTCATCCCGTATCGCCTCAGCACATCAAATACATCTTGCAGATGTTTTAGATGATCATTCTTCTTCCTACTCTTTACCACCATATCATCAATATAGGCTTCCACAATCTTTCCTATTTGATCCTTGAAAATTTTGCTAACAAGTCTTTGATAAGTTGCTCCCGCGTTCTTTAGTCCGAAAGGCATAACTTTGTAGCAGTATGTCCTCGCTCGGTTACAAAAGAAGTTTTTTCTTTATCTGCCGGGTCCATAGGGATCTGATTATAACCTGAATAAGCGTCCAGAAAGGTTAAACGCTCATACCCGGTGGTGGCATCCACCATTTGATCAATCTTTGGCAGCGGGAAGCTATCCTTCGGACAGGCTTTATTCAAATTGGTGAAATCAATGCATACTCGCCATTTCCCATTCTTCTTCTGCACGACAACGACGTTGGACAACCAATCAGGGTAGTGTACTTCTCTGATGAATCCCGCATCAAGCAGCCTATCAACTTCTTCGGCTATGATTTGGTTGCGTTCTAGAGCAAATCTTCGTTGCTTCTGTTTTACTGGTTTGAAATTGGGATTGACATTCAAGGAATGACAAGATACGGAGGGATTAATTCCAGGCATGTCTAGGTGACTCCATGCAAATACATCGGCATTGTGAGACAAGAAGTCAACTAGCTCTTGCTGCTCTTCCCTGGTCAGTCTTACTCCTACTCTGGTAGTTCGCTCTGGCCTGGACTGATTGATCTGCACATCCAGAAGGGGCTCTTCGGTCAAGTCCACTGACTCCTCCAACCTGTTCTGCTTGGGCGGAGGTTCCTGTAATTGCTATCTGGGGCTCGCCGATCGGACGGGCGCCTTCCCTTTCCCAGCATACTTTAGTGTGACGGAATAACACTCTTTGGCTGCAACCTGATCCCCATGAATGTCTATCACCTTATTTCCATCGGGTCCGAGGCACCTCATGACCTGATGCAGAGTTGAGGGTACACCTTGGACTCTGTGAATCCATCCTCTTCCCATCAGGAGATTGTACGAGGGGTGAATCTCCACAACCACAAAAGTTTCCATAAGAGCTCGTTCTGCAGCTTGAACTTCTACTTCCACCATTCCGACGGGTTCCACCCTCTTGCCATCGAATCCTAACAGGGGATTTCCAGTGGGCTTAAGCCTCTCTGGTTTAATCTCGAGCCGATCAAATGTATCCCTCGGCATGACATTCGCACTGCTCCCGGGATCGATCAGAATTCTGCGCACCAGGCAGTCCGCCACTATCAAACTGACTACCAATGGGTCTTCATGGGGGACTTGAACACGCTGCAGGTCTGTCCTGTCAAACTTTATCTGTATCGATGTGATCTGCTGGTGTAGAGTATTCACACTGCTGACCCTTTTCTTCATCTGCACCTGCCGTAGGCACGCTCGGAGTAGCTCATCTGAATCTTCGCTGGGCTCGGGTCGACCGTGGATAGCATTGATTATGCGAACTGGTTGTGAATTGTGGGAGCTTTGTTTATGACTCCTTTTTATTTGTTCCATCGGTCGATTCTGCTCTGTCGCCGAGCCTTGAACATAACTCGCGAACTCCCCTCTAGCTATCAACATCTCCACTTGCCTTCTCAAATTCCTGCATTCGTTAGTCTGATGACCGAAATCGGAATGGAAAGCACAATGTTTAGTCTGATCCCTCTGTTCGAGGGGTTGCCTAATTGGCAGTGGTGGATGAAACTTATCTTTGTTCTCCTGATATAGCCTTGCCAGAGTGACCTTCAGCGGAGTGATCAGCTCTTCCTCCCTGGACCTCTTTTCTGCCTTCCAGGAGGTCTGACGTTATGGCTGAGCCTGCTTCTGCCTGATCTTTGCCTTTGACTTTTCCTCGGTCGACACGAGCGACGCTGTCCGAGCATTGGCTGCCTCCTCTTCTTCTAGGCGCACAAAGCCATCGGCTCTTTCATTGAGTTCATCCATAGTCGTCGGCGTGTTCACTACCAGACTGGTATGGAATGGAGTGCCACGTGTCATGGCTAACTTGAAGGCTTGAACCGCTGTAGAAGGGTGGCATTCGATCACCATACTCTTAGTGAGATTAAACCTGGTGAGAAAAGCCTGGAGACGTTCATCTTTATGCTGTCTCATTATGAATAGGCTCGAGATGTCCTTCGGCGGACGCTTGTTCCCATAGTACTGGCTTATGAACCGATCGCACAGGTTTCGGAAGCTACCAATGGAGCTCCTAGGCAAGTTCTTGAACCAGCTAAGCGCCGGTCCAGCTAGGCTTGTAGGGAAGCATTTGCACATTAAAGCGTCGTTTTCCGTATTCAGGGCCATCTTCAACTGGATATGGTACACACGATCGATCGGATCGGTTGTTCCGTCAAACAGAATAAAGACTGGCATAGCAAACTTCCTTGGATGCGGGGCATTCAGGATCTCGTCAGTGAATGGTGAATCAACCGTCCGAGCCGCGGATCGGAGCGCTTCATTCTCTCTTTGGCGCCCAGTGGTAGCTCTGTGAGCTACGGTTCTGCTCTCCGAACCGCGATGAGTGATTATAGCCATGGAGGGCCGGTAAGACGGATTGAACGACCGTTCCTCTATGAGCTCTCTTTGCCAAGGCGACACAACTTGGCGGCGATCAACCTCTATCACTTCCTCTCGGTTGAACCTTTCCCGATGCGGATCGAAGGTCATGGCTTCGTTCTGTCTGATCCGCTCATGTCGCGGATCAACGTGAGTCGATCCTTCGTGATCCTCAACTCGACGAGCATTTGGCGGCAAATCATCCATCCTCATTTCATCACGGTGGAGAGCTGACTGATTGTTCTCGTCTTGCTCGCCTTGATGCACGATATTAGATTGAACACCTCCTTCACCGGCCGGAAGTGGACGCGAAACCGCGGGTATTTGCTGATGTTGCATTCCAGCTTTCAATTCTGCATTCTCTTTTTTGAGAGCCTCGATCAAGTTCATCAACTCCTCAAGCTTCGTTTGCTGGACAGCCTCCATCGGATTGGAGCTTTCACCTATCATTATTCCTGAATGGAGTAAAGGCATTAATCTCAAGTTCGTGAGCAGATCTGAGCTTCGTGAGTGGGAATTTTTCAGATCTGGTTTCGAATTCTCCGAATTATGCTCACGGTTGACGAGATCTGAATTGTCCGAATTCTAAATTCGTCAGATCCTGCCACAATCGAACAACTCGTTGTTGCGTAGATCTGAAGCCACTTCTGCCAAAGCAACAGGAACTAAAATTCCTCCAGAGTAGGTCACAATCGCTCAGATCTGGATCCAACTCCCAAAGATCGAGTTTCGTTCCCACGAATTGGTCTGAATCCATGCGATATTGATCAATGATCAATCAATATTCAACGGTTCCCACAGACGGCGCCAATTGAAGATGCAAGAAATTCCTCCTTTCTTTCTCTCTCTAGAATTCTTACATTTCAACCAAAAAAATATCCCCCCTCCTCTATCCATCACTTCTCCTATTTATAGATACTTACAAATATTGATGGACTGCTAGATCTAGGCTCGTTCCTCTATGAGTTTTGGTCATTTTTTATGGGCTATTCGCGTTCGGCCCATATGGTAGTGTCTTTCTATGGGCCTGACCCATCTGTACGGACCGGATGTCGCGTTTGTAGGTCATATCCGGCCCATGTCACTTTGGGCCTCCTCAATATTGCTATCTGAATAATTTGTTCTTATGAAGGCGGTCAAATAAATTGATAATAACATCATACTTCAATCTGATAAATCAGATTTGTTCAAAGTCATCTTGTTTTCAAGAATAATTTTTGTTAGCAGCCTTCTAAAGAGTCTAACCCAGTACCAGAGCCACCAGAAGGAGGCTAGATGGTTGATTATTTAAAGTTAGGCTAGATACCCTGGAAAAAAATCTGTGTTGATTTGCATCGAATCCTATTTTTGATATACCCCAAACACATGTGTAAGGAATCACAAAATCACCACAAAGCAGAGGGACAAAGGGAACTCTTTGTTGTGTGTTCTATGTAAAGGGCTTTTCCATTAGAGCATTTGTACCAAGAAACCAAGATCAAATTAGTTTGTTTTGTCACTTTAGTTGGTATATTTTATTGTGTTGTTTTTTAGAAATGTCACCAAAGGCAAACCTTGTTAAGATTGGGTTGGACAGCTTTGCAAAACTGGATGAATGCAATGGACAGAAGGGGAGGAGAGCTCAAAAGAACCTTGTTAAGGTTGGGAAGGATGGCTTTGCCATACTTGAGGAACGTTTTGGGCGAAAGAAGGGGCTTAATGCCCCTCAAGGTACCCAAGTTCCCTCTACTAGAAACGCGATTATGGACTACAAGGCAGCCAATTGATGGAGGCTCCGAATTGCAGATTATCGCAAGAGAAAACCAGTTCCTGCTGTTTATTAGACTCATTTTGTACTCTGTGGACAGAGTTAGATGTGTTACTTTTGTTGTATCTTCTAGTCTTCCATGTTGCTGAAATTAGTTACACTAGCATAGTGGAAGTACTATATATTTTCTAGCCTTAATTATGAAGCTGCCCAATGTACTAGTGCCTCTCTCTCTCTCTCTCTCTCCAATTTCAGTTATCACCTAGGATCAAGGATGTCTACCAAAGCAGCTTGAGAGTCGAGTGAGATGTTAAAATATAAATGGTCAATTTAGAAAACTGTCAGAAAAGAATAGTCACATACTTATTACAGAAGTAGCTGTTCATGCTTCGAAAGCTTATTATGTGAAATTCCTAATTCCCAAAGATCTGCTTCTTTGAATTTAATAACGTTTACAATAAAATTTCTAAAAAAAACAAATGACCATAAAAAGATTAGTCACCATACTTGTTACTGAAAGTTGTTTTTCATGCTTCAAAAGCTTATTTGGTGAAGTTCCCAGGGATCTGCTTCTTTGGATTTAATGAATTTTACAATAACACAAATAAAAGGCAGACCTTAATGTTGATCCATCTAGCCAGGTTTTACTCTTCCAAGGCTCAAGGTACCCAAGTTCCTTCCCAGAAGAGGCTGTTAAGGACTACAAGGCGGCCCAGTTGTACGAATAAAAAATACAATTGATAAGGCTCTTTTAATATTCTGTATACATAGTTGAACATGCTTAAAATTTCTCAAATACAATTTATTTATGGCATTTCAGATAGCTCAACTTCATTGGTTAAAAACCAAAATTTAATAGGTTTGGTCTGTGACCTATTTAAATTTGACTTAATGATCTTCTTCAAGTGGGTTTGGTTTGTGTCATGAAATACCATGAAGAAAATCAGCAAGTCCATGAAAATAGATTAAATTATGGGAATCAGTAAGTCTAAAAATAGTATGAGAGTTAAATATTTGGCCATGAAATGCCTTTATGAAAATCAATAAGTACCAAATAATAGATAAAATTTTGGAACTTAGCTAGTAACATAAATTTTGTATCTTAATATCACTAAAGGCTGTATCTTACTAGTCTCGTCTTCCAAAATGGAAGGGAGAGGGCTCAAGTCCCCATAGAAACGAAAGTGATTGTGTGAGTTTCTTACCAAGATATATATATATATTCTTCCTTAATCTATTTATTTATTGACCATTTACTTTTAGTCCTAACAATACAGACTTTAATTCTATACCTATATCATATTGATTTGGCTAGCTATTTATAAAATTAATTGGATTAGAAAGAACCACCTCAAGTTGGAATGAATACGAAATTAATGGGATCAGAATGAACAATTGGTCATGGAGAGGAATCAGATTCACTTATGACTGAATCCCCCCATATTACCCAAATTGTGTTGGGGTGGATTAGGATTGGATGAGAACTGCTTTAAGTTGGGAGGAATAATTAGTATCAATTAGTTCATGATTTCTTTTTAGACCGAAATTTGCGCACAAAGAAAAGGATCAAATGAGGAATCAAATCTATTTGAAAACTGAATTACATCTTTTATGTATGTTCATCAGAAGCAAATATCCCTATTTTATTTTCAAAGTGCCATTTGCAAAGCTACCAGTGAAATGTTCAGATAACTCATTTTGTAAAGCTACTACATTTGTCCATTATTAGCTGAACTTTAGCAAGAAAATGTATCTATATTGGTCAAAAATGTGTTTAATAAATACCATCATATTGTTACCAAACTAGATCCGGAAAATTTCTCCACATGCATGGTCTATTCAAAAAAGAATAGCATTTACACTTATTACCATTGTTCTTATTCATGTTTCTAAAGCTTATGGTGTGAAGCTCCCATGAACTTCTGGTTTGTTTATATTCTGAATATAACTAAACTGCTCATGCAATAACTTTATTCAAAACATGAAAGTTAAATGGAGAAAAAAAAAAAAGTCAATGTCAATCCATTTAGAATTTTAGATCATGCAGACAAGTGTTACCTATTCAAGCCCATGCTTCTTGGAAGGGGGGAAAAGTGTAGCCTCGGTGAAGACTGTTGCTTATACATGGTGATCAGATAGATGGCTGGCATTAAAATTTTCAACAGAATATTTCGCAGTGCATGAAATACCACTTTTGTTTTGGACATAGAGGTACAACTTTTATTCACATAGGTACTACTTTTTGTGCATCAGGTACGCTTCTTGGAAGGGGGGAAAAGTGTAGCCTCGGTTAAGACTGTTGCTTATACATGGTGATCAGATAGATGGCTGCCATTAAAATTTTCATAAGAATATTTCGCAGTGCATGAAATACCACTTTTGTTTTGGGCATAGAGGTACAACTTTTATTCACATAGGTACTATTTTTTGTACATCAGGTACGCTTCTTGGAAGGGGGGAAAAGTGTAGCCTCGGTGAAAACTGTTGCTTATACATGGTGATCTGATAGATGGCTAGCATTAAAATTTTCATAAGAATATTTCGCAGTGCATGAAATGCCACTTTTGTTTTGGGCATAGAAGTACAACTTTTATTCACATAGGTACTACGTTTTATGCATCAGGTACCTGATGCATAAAAAGTGGTACCTGCATGCACAAAAAGTGGTACTTATGTGTCTAAATGTGGTACTTATGTGAGGGTAAATAGTGTTTTTCTATGTCTTTATTTTTTCAAAACTATGGGACTTTGACTCCATCAAATGGTAAATATGGGTCATTATTGCTATTTATATGTAATAATCCCTAAAGAAAATGGTAAAAGTATAAGCTGAATTGCTTGTATGGGCTGAAGGTAAATTAGTAAATTTATCATGAGACCTTCTCACTATGCTTGATATGACCAATTGCAATTTATCTACATCAACTTAGTGAGGTTTGAAGCTTCAAGCGCCTTCAGTGACTTGCTATCTAATATGCCATTTCAATTTTTACAGCAAAAGTGGTAAATAAACTTGATAATAACATCAAACTTTCCAATGACAAGTTGAACTGCTCCCAAATATTCTATGTTGAAGATAGGTTGTTATTACTAGCCTTCTAAACAGTCTAATGCTTTGGGTCTACCTTTATCCTAATGTGTAACGACCGGAACTCGAGGGTCCGAATGGCTAACCGGGTCCTTACCCGAACCCGAGGTCAACTAAAAACGTTACTGTCCTTTCTTATATCAATACATAATATAGGTGTCATCACATGGTTTATAAATATTAATAATAATAATAAAATGGGATCATAACTACAAAGTATGTCAAACAGTCCACTAACCCATCAAAACTTGTGGGGGAACGTCATCCGCCACTTCCTTCCCGTGACTTGAAAAATGTTAAAATGATGGGGTGAGCTAAACGCTCAGTAGGAAGTGTCTAAGACACACCTCTTATGACCTCGTGAATCCAAATAGAGAATAGAAAGCAAGAGAACGGGATTATATCTCGGGAGTCAAGTAAAACCACTATATCATCAACAAACATACATATCTCAACCAATTACCAAATGCACCACGTATGCCAATGATGTGCCTTGCCATGTAATGTCACTCCCCGTTTCCGAAACCATACCGTTTCAACTTCCAAACCGTTAGTGTAATCCGACCCAAGGCACCTCCAAGACGTCACGAAAGGGGGATTAGCTAACCATTCATGACCACAAGGCACCTTCAAGGCGTATTATCCGGACTGGTTAGCTCAACCACACTAGGGTCTCTCCCTAGTCCCCTCTTTAGACCACACTAACACCACGGATCACAAGGCGCCTCCTAAGCATCCGGGGTTTTTCACAAACACTTTTCAAAAACTTTTCCCCAAAACAATTTCATTAGTTTTAAAAAAATATACTTTTCCTCTTTTTCTTTCCCAATGGATGCATAAATGCTTCATAATTCCAAATGCCAAATTCAACAACTATATTCCATACATCTTACCCATATCATAATCACAACTTGTAAAAGAATATTTTAAACATTTATTTCTACGATTATGGCATCAAATTTCCATGGCAATTGAAATACATAAAGTAAACAACTTGTCATTTCTAAGCATGTTTCTCACTACAGGGATGTAACTAAATTTACAAACTCATTTATCACATAGCATACATCCACCACTTAACATATAATCAACCACAATCATATAGTCAAAATAATTGAAATTAAACATGCTTATAGTCAATTTAAGAAGGAAAATTCACATAGAACCTAAGAAATTGTGAATTAGGGCATCCCTACCTCAAAAGTAGCCAAAATACATCCCCGGCCGGAAAAGTCAACGCCGGTCAACGCGGTCAATGCTAGTCAACAAAAGTCAACGTCGGTCAACGGCTACGGAATAGAAAACTGTTTGGTGGGAATGTAGCCGTCGACGAGAAGATTCTACTGTTCCAAAGGCTTAGCTCCGGAATTCGATTCTAAGTGGCCCAAAACCCCCTCCGAAGCCTTAAATCAGAAAATTTCAAAAATTCACAAAATAATTACCGCTCCTCCAAAAATTAAATCCTTTGACTAGAGAACGACGAGAGGAACATTTTCCATCAAGGAACCAAGACCGGAAACCCGACCGATTGGCCGGAAGATGGAAGAGCAAAATTGAAGATCAAAGAAAAAGAAAAAGAAAAAGAAAACCGAGGGAGAGAGATACTGCGCGAGAGTGAGAGATAACAGATGGTCTGGTAATGACAAAAAAAAGTCATTATAATGACTAAAGCCCCTATTGGGCCCACGACAACAAATTTTACATTCAACATATATATATACATATATATAATTTGTAATATTACAATCTACCCTCCTTAAAGAGATTTCGTACTCGAAATCTACATTCCTTAAAGAAGGAAACTCACAGCCGCACACCTTTCCAAGAAACCTCACAAAACCCCAAGACCATAAACTCACAAACATTATTGCCTTAGACACCAGACGTAACCAGGCAATTAGAAACCACTGCCACTGAAACCTAATACTCACTACCCTGTGAGGATACTCATTTCCCACAACTTTGCAACACAAAACCAATTGATACGCTCTACACTATACACAACTCAAAACGGACATCAGTCTACTCTACACAGTCACGAAATGCTCCAAAGCCCGAGAAAAGAACAGTCATCAGACCACCGAAAAAGACAATATCAAACCTCACTCATCCTCCAAAGGACACGCAAAATCCCAGACAAAGAACCCTATCCATCACACAATCAAGCTCAAACTAAATCTACACATCTCTGTCAAACCAACACTCGTCATCTATCACACAGCTACACCATCACATACTAGTACAAGCGATCACCAACCGCACCATACGAAAATTATCATACTAAACAACTTCAAAAAGACAAAACAACAGATTTCCCAATGACTACATAATCATGAGTCACCAGAACAATTAAACGTACTATCCTGTATCCTGGACACAAATACTCAAAACGAGATTCTCAATAATCGATGATTGTACCACAAACCCGTTATCAGACACTTAGTCCTACTTAGCACACCTTATCGCCCAAGACAAACCATCTGAATCCACTGTCACACCGACACATTGCGCAATACTGTACTCTCACTACTTCTGATTAATCGAACAATCAGTGCTCTTTAACCCGACGTCGTGCTAAAGAGGGACTGATTCAGGAGAAATGGTTGGCCAGGCCATTCTCATCATCGATCCGACCTCAACACAGACATCGTTCATGTCCTCAAGTCCAAACCTCAAACACAATCTCATACAGTCCACAAGACAACCATGAGATTCACTCGCTATCAATTCATCGTTCTACGTAACCACGATGGCTAAACATTCACATACTTACTCTAAAATCCCAATCATAGTTTAATCGTACAACCCTAACAAGCTAATAATAATACAACACCAAACGTCACAATCATCAATCAGCGTAAAAACTCTCTAATGATCTCACAATACCTATACCAGGTAGACAACTCCATAACATCATTCGATTCAATTATTACCTCGTCAAACACATAATATGACTATCACATGCTTGAAATCTCAAAACCAAAATCAATCATTCCCATTATTCATCTATGGAATTCCACATTCACTTCTCTAGTTGCTTAGCACTCAAGCAACACCAATACTTGTCCTCAAGGCACTACTCGAATCAAACGTCTATAAAAACACCTAAGTACAAGAACCACATCACATCACATCACATCACCTAATCATCCTCGAATGTACAATTCACGACACATCCCCTAGCCCTTACCACTAGTACTAGACACCGGAACACATAATCCCTATTCGGTAACTCATGCCTCACATCTTACTAGTCAAAAACACTCTTAAAACAAACACTACAAAAACCAAAGACTCCATCTCCCTCCATGGGAGTGAGTCAACCCCTTCAATCAGGACCTCAATCTATGAACTCTAATAGCGTAACAAACCGCTCACAAATCGGTCCGCCCATAAATGCGCACAACTCCTAGATGGAGAACAAGTCTCGCGACAAATGACATCCTTGCCAGGACTAGAACAAATGGAAAGGGTAATGAACCCCGCATTCACCAAAGACTGACGACTCACACCTGAATGCACCCGACACCCTGTCACACGCTGCTCACCAATCGTCCAACCGTGAACACGCAATCTCACATAGGAAGAACTGAACTCCATACATACAACGAGAATAACCAATTAAAAACACACATGGGACTACGACCTCGATTCCTAGTGACCTCGCCACCAATGGACCATCACTCTCTATCAACACAGAAACCTCACGTACGATACACCGCGATAACACTGCTAATTAAAACCAATCAGGTAAAAGCACCGACATTCACGGCACACCAACACTAGAAACAATCACAGCCCTTCAGACACCACGTCCCGTTCTACCTAGAATCAGTCGCTCCTAACCGACAACCTCTACGCCATAAAATGACATTTTACTATCCACTTCATCTCTACCTACTCAGGTGACACTATCTCGATCACCGTGCGCACAAGACTAGTGACCTCAGTCATAACAACCCACTGACTCTTCAAAAGAAAAAGATGTCTACATGGCAACACTGCCTTCATTAGCTCTATAGACCAAACCATCCGCAATCGCCTCAACTAGCACACAATCCCATCACCCACCTGACAACATACAACAAACAACTCATACTCCCTAATCCACCCTCTGATCATACCTTAAACCATTTTGTTCATTAGTGCTAAACATCCCTCCATAACGCCTCTACTACCATCATCCTCGAATGACAACTTGAACTCACGTCCCACCGACTCAACAGGTTATCGCCAAACGATCTCCCCTCAAGCATCACTAGGATAACACCATCACAACAAGAGAATATGCCTCACTCTCGATACTCCCCACAATAACCACTACTTACTACCAGAAAAGAAACTCTATACGACAATGCCATGCCGATAAAATCCAAAAAGAAAAAAGGAGCACTAAAACCAGAATGCTCAACACCCAACCGTCTCCCCAAAACCATCAACAACAATCAGTCACTAACATTTAATTGGTTACTTCGACCACTCTTCCCAAAACAACCTACATACTCAGCCAAAGAAACCTTATGCCCTGATGTCAACACCATCGCATTCTCTCTTCACCGTCCCTCAGAACACCCTTGGCCCCGATAAAATTCAAATAGGGCTACCTGCTATACCTACGAGATCACCCTCGTCCCAAATCACTTCAAACAACAATCTATTCTTTTGGATTCTCAACAACAAGTACCACCCCCTAATGCTCCAAACACAACCAGAATACAACTCTAGTCCACGACTTTCAATTTTTTTCACAATCTATTTGATCCACAGTACCTACCCTCTATCACTTTGTTTGCAAATGACTCAGTACTCCAATGACCCCATACTACCTGCCTGATCGTGCAACCCTGCACTACATGGCTAAAATTAACCACTATACACCACTTTAAGACTCTTTTGACAACCGAGACAACCAATAACCCTGCTCATCCATCGAGCCATGCAATCAACTCACCGAGAGTCAATTACCCGCAACACATTCATATAGCTCTCCGAAATGGGAATCATTCCTCAACAAACGAATTTCTAAAATAGACTTTTACAACCTACAAACTAAATCAAATCAAATGGTCGATCACACAACACTGGCCTGACTCCAGTTAATGCCTACGCCACCCTAGACTTATAAAGTCCAACAAGTCCCCACAACCACCAGAACCAACATGCTTCCTTAGACCATACCAGAATACTCGAAATACACGTCTACAACCCATAGACTACACCCGTGACTCAAGCAACCTCTGTCACACCCACCTCAAACCGGTTCGAAAACAACCTCCGCACCACACTGTGACCCAAGTACAAACCCTAACCCCCTAAGGTAACACCTTTCCCCCAAGAAACCCTCACTCACTACACCTGACCTTCCTGGTCGCAAAACCCATGCAATAACACATGAAACCCACACGTCTCACCCTGGACATTGCACTACACCATACGCAATCGTTCAAAAGTCCTGCCCCAAGCACTACGCCCTAAAAACAACGAAAAAACTAAAGCAACCATGCACTGAATAGCTTGATCCACGAGCTAAAGGCCTACGTTATTCATTCGATAAGAACCGGTACCCAAAAACCCTGGGCAACCGAGTTCCTCACCTACTCAGGTCAAAACTTACACAACCATCTCTGTTTCATCCAGAACTTTAATGTTCTAACAACCATGCCAATACTTAACTAGTTATACACATAATTACATTAAGTTATATATATATACACAAAATGACTGTAACCCATAATACCATATGAAACATGCTTGCACATACCGTACTCACCATTTGCCATATTATCATTAAAATGAAATTGCACACACCGTGTCCACCACTTGCCGTCACCACATTCCTCATACTTGTCATCTTATCACAATTAACATGCTTTCAAATAACACGTACACTTTATTTATATATATTGGCATTTAAACACGTAAGCATGTAAATAATTAACAAATAAGCATGCCTTTTAAAACCGTAAACACATAAGCAATTAAGTAGTTGGATTTGCTTTTCAAACAACTAAACACCTTAACACATAAGCATATAAACATGTAATTCAACTTCCCATGCAACCCTAGGTAGGCCTCTACCTATCATCCTAATGGTATTTGAACCATTGCTCTAATACCAAATTTGTAACGACCCGAATCCAAGGGTCCGAACGGCTAACCAGGTCCTTACCCGAACCCGAGGTTAACTAAAAACGTTACCATCCTTTCCTATATCAATACATAATATATGTGTCATCACAGGGTTTATAAATATTAATAATAATAATAAAATGAGATCATAACTACAAAATATGTCAAACAGTCCACTAACCCATCAAAACCTATGGAGGAACGTCGTCCGCCACTTCCTTCCCATGACCTGAAAAATGTTAAAATGATGGGGTGAGCTAAACTCTCAGAAGGAAGTATCTAAGACACACCTCTTATGACCCCGTGAATCCACATAGAGAATAGAAAGTAAGAAAACGGGATCATATCTCGGGAGTCAAGTAAAACCACTGTATCATCAACAAACATACATATCTCAACCAATTACCAAATGCACCACGTATGCCAACGATATGCCATGCCATATAATGCCACTCCCCGTTTCCGAAACCATACTGTTTCAACTTCCAAACCGTCAGTGTAATCCGACCCAAGGCACCTCTAAGGCGTTACGAAGGGGGGATTGGCTAACCATCCACGACCACAAGGCACCTCCAAGGTGTCACGAAGGGGGGATTAACTAACCATCCACGACCACAAGGCACCTCCAAGGCGTCGCATCCGGCCTGGTTAGCTCAACCACACTAGGGTCTCTCCCTAGTCCCCTCTCTAGACCACACTAACACCACGGACCATAAGGCGCCTCCTAGGCGTCCGGGTTTTTCACAAACATTTTTCAAAAACTTTTCCCCAAAACAATTTCATTAGTTTTAAAAAATATACTTTTCCCCTTTTTCTATCCCAATGGATGTATAAATGCTTCATGATTCCAAATGCCAAATTCAACAACTATATTCCATCCATCTTACCCATATCATAATCACAACTTGTAAAAGAATATTTTAAACATTTATTTCTACGATTATGACATCAATTTTCCATGGCAACTGAAATACATAAAGTAAATAACTTGTCATTTCTAAGCATGCTTCTCACTACAAGGATATAACTAAATTTACAAACTCATTTATCACATAGCATATATCCACCACTTTAGATATAATCAACCATAATCACATAGTCAAAATAATTGAAATTAAACATGCTTATAGTCAATTTAAGAAGGAAAATTCACATAAAACCTAAGAAATTATGAATTAGAGCACCCCTACCTCAAAAGTAGCCAAAATACATACCCGGTCGGAAAAGTCAACACCGGTCAACGCGGTCAATGCCAGTCAACAAAAGTCAACGTCGGTCAATGGCTGCAGAATAGAAAACTGTTTGGTGGGAATGTAGCCGTCGACGAAGAGATTCTACTGTTCTAAAGGCTCAACTCCGGAAACCGATTCTAAGTGGCCCAAAACCCCCTCCGAAGCCTTAGATCAGAAAATTTCAAAAATTCGCAAAATAGTCACCGCTCCCCCAAAAATTAAATCCTTTGACTAGAGAAAGACGAGAGGAACATTTTTCATCAAGGAACTAAGACCGGAAACCCGACCGATTGGCCGGAAGATGGAAGAGCAAAATTGAAGCTCAAAGAAAAAGAAAAAGAAAACCGAGGGAGAGAGATACTGCATGAGAGTGAGACATAACAGATGGTCTGGTAATGACCAAAAAAAGTCATTATAATGACTAAAGCCCCTATGGAGCCCACGACAACAAATTTTACATTTAACATATATATATATACATATATATAATTGGTAATATTACTTGGGTCTGAACTCCCAAGCCCTAGGTCAAAGTTTCGAGACTGGTAGAGAGAAAAGAAAGGGGAAAAAAAAAAATGGTTGTTATTAGAAGCTTTCTAAATAGTCTAATGCTTGAAATTAAAAAAATTTCCCTATGAATATCTGACCACTTCATATTTCTTCCTTTGTCCAGAGATATGATTTGGGCACAATGATAGAGTGCTCTTAGCACATACCAAGCCTATAGCTCCGTGCTTTACAAGAAAAATGCAAAGTGGAAATTCTCTGAGGAGATATATACTTTCCCTATTTCTGCTTTAGTCCCAAAAAACTGATGTTTACAGGATTTGAAGCATGGCCCATGCTCAGGATTATAATCTCAATTATTTGAGGGAAATAACAAGTGAAATATACGCTTCTCTTTCTTTTAGAACAAACCTAGTAATCAACTAACCATCTTATCCTTCAACCACAGAGCACTTGCCTACCAGATTCTTTTGCCAATGGAACTTAAGGCTATAATATTTTGTTCTTGTTAATCAATTATGACATGGCATGAGTAAAAATAATTGCAATATCCACAAGCAAAATGTGAACCCCACTAAAGAACATGTATTAATAAAGTCACAGAAAGTGAAGCTATGGTATTCTAAGTCCAAAACAATTTATATGAAATTCTTGAAATTATTGGGACATATAATTCAATACCAAATTAAAGCAGTCAAAAATTTCAAAAAGTAATCTTATTCTTCAGGATAAGGGATTCCTATCTTCTAAAGCAGTTTGAATAACTGAAACCAAAAAAGAGCCCTAACCATCTAATCTATACAAGATCCACAGAAAGGTAACCAGATAAAAAAGACACTCTAATAAAAAAGAAGACAATATTATTTCTACACAATTCTGTTATGCTTTGCATGAAAGGCACTTATCATGACCACACTGGACTTCAAGGCTTCAACTGTAGAATGAGTCCCTTAATATCTAGAAGGAATCACCAGTCACCATATAGTGGTAAGTTAGAAGCCTTTCTTGGTTCTATATAAAGGGTTCTACCATTGTAGCCTTGATATAAAAAAAACCAAGATAAAGCACATTTCTTCTGCGTTTGTCTGGAAATGGCACCACAACCAGACCTTGTGAAGATTAGGTTGGAAGCCTTAACTCAACTGGACGCATGCTATGGACGAAAGGGGAGGCCTTCTGAAAGAACGACTATGCAGCCCTATGGAGATGAGCGGACCAAAGTTCCTTTGATGGAAGACATTGTTGTGGACTTTAAGGCAGCAAAATTGTATAACAGAACACTTATCGTGGATTATCGCAAGAGAAAGCCTCTTCATATGGCTTAATAAGCTCTTTTTAGTTAGTACTTTACATATATCGGTTGTGGTATCGGCTGCGGTATTAGTTGCGGCTGAGTAGTAATGGTGGCCCTCAAGGCCCTCTGCCATAAGCGATTCAATACTAGTTCCTCCAGACTTTCACCCTCTTCAACGGGTGCTTCCATATTATCCCTCCTTGTAGGAACAACTCTTGGGGCAATTAAATCCCGAAGAAGTGTGTACTCATCAACTGGCTCCGCCGGATTGGAGCTCGAGCTCTCGCCAACATCACCCCTTATTGGCCTAGGGCCAACTTCCCTGGGTTCCTCATGCTGTGACATTGTTCTATAAAACAAAGAAAACGATTCAATAACGATAACACCAAGATCCAACCGTGAGCACCTCAACACAAAAGGACACTATACTAACACTTAGCATGCAATACTATTCAATGAACGCATTAATATAAACATATAAGCACATAAGCACGTAAGCATGTAAACAAGTAAACAGTTAAGCATGCTTTTGCACATAGCTAAACACTTTAACAATTAATCACATAAACTATGCAAATGACTTCCCATGCAACCCCTATTTAGGCCTCTACCCATCGTCCTAGTGGTTTTCGAACCAAGGCTCTGATACCAAATTTGTAACGACCCTAACTGATGCCAAAAATTTTAAAAAAAATTGGCATGACTTCCGCTAAAAATCGTCCTACAACAACCTGTTTAAAAAACATTTTTAACATGTCCCAACACAATAAACATTTAATACATTCCATGGTGGTACAACCACATACTATATCATCCAAGTATCATAATTACAGTCCCAAAATACAAGATTAAGATCAAATATCTATACTTTACAAGCCTATAGGTATAATTATAATATTCAAAGTCCATAAGCCATCGTACGAAATACATTATGCTTAGTCTTACAAAAATAGAGTGACCCAAGTACAAAAACAACAAAATAAGCTCCTAATCCATACTAAGTCTGTGGTAGAATGTCATCCACCACTTCTTTCTTGTTTCCTGTAAAAAAAAAATGTTAAATAAAAGGGTTGAGCAAAATTGCTCAGTAGGTGGTGCCTAAGATACACCTCTTGTGTCCCCGTGAATCCAAACAAGGAATAGGACAATAGGAATTTGGGGTCATGCAAAGCCGGAAAAACACAATATCAATTTTAAGTTCAAAACAAATAAATCTCGTGCCATAAATGCAATGTTAAGCATGTCACTCCCCATTTTTAGAAAAATATCATCACTTCACAAACTGTTAATATAACTCGCCCTTTGGTGACTCTGCAGCGACACGAGAGAAGGATTGGCTACTATCCCTGACCTTTGGTACCTCCGCAGTGTCATTTGGGGCCCAGATAGCTCAACCACGCTAGGGCAATCTCCCTAATTCCCTCTAGGCTGTATTAACACACCAGCCATTTGGTGACTCCGCGGCGACCGGGTTTTTCTCAAAAACCGTTTCATCAAATTCTTCCAAAAATCCCTTTTTCATCTTTTTCAAATCATTTCACCCTTTCCATACACCATGCTTTGAATGCATGCTTTGAATGCATGTTACATGCCTTTTTAATACCATAAAAATTTGGGAAAAATTAATGTTACACTACTAGCATGCTTTCTCATAGCAATTTTTAACAATTTAATGAACACAACAAGCATAGAAGATCACAATTAGGCATACTTTCCATGTAAAATAACAAATACACATAATAGCATGCTTCACATACACAATTAAAATCATTTAAGAGATTATCAGTTCAAATCTAGCATGATTGACAACAATTAAAGTAGGGAAACTCACAAAGGAACAAGAATTTGAGTATCAGGGACCCCTACCTCTAAAGCAATGAAAAACCCCAAATTGATGCCCTAGATTTCGAAAATTAAGGAGTGCACCAAATTAGAAATTGCTCCTATCAACTTGTAGGCCACGCCGTGAGCTTCAATTTGCCGCAAACGGCACTTCAACATACCAAGAGATGAGGAATTAATCAAGCTTAATTGTGTAGAAGAAAGAAAAAAAAAAAAAAAGCAAAGAAAAGCAAGCGGTCGAAAGGGAGCACGCCGAGAGAGAAGAAAAAAAAGAAAAACAGTGAGTCTATCATGACCCATTACCCATCTTATGGACTTAATATTGGAGTGGGTCCCACCCATTTTTTTTCTTTTCTTTTCTTTTTTTCTTTTGCTTTTAAATTACACCTCACACACAAATATATATATAAGAAAAACTTAAACATTACAAGATCTTAGCTAGTAGCATAAATATTGTACCATAATATCACCAAAGGCTATATCTTAGTGGTCTCGTCTTCCAAAATGGAAGAGGGCTCACGCCCTCATAAAAACATAAGTGATTGTGTAAGTTTCTTGCCAAGATATATATATATATATTCTTCCTTAATCTATTTATTTATTGACCATTTACTTTTAGTCCTAACAATACAGACTTCAATTCTGTACCTATATCATATTGATTTGGCTAGATATTTATAAAATTAATTGGATTAGAAAGAACCACCTCAAGTTGAATGAATACAAAATTAATGGGATCAGAATGACACACTTGGTCATGGAGTGGAATCAGATTCACTTATGACTGAATCCCCCCATATTACCCAAATTGTGTTGGGGTGGATTAGGATTGGATGAGAACTGCTTTAAGTTGGGAGGAATAATTAGTATCAATTAGTTCTTGATTACTTTTTAGACGGAAATTTGCGCACAAAGAAAAGGATCAAATGAGGAATCAAATCTATTTGAAAACTGAATTACATCTTTTATGTATGTTCATCAGAAGCAAATATCCCTATTTTATTTTCAAAGTGCCATTTGCAAAGCTACTAGTGAAATGTTCAGATGACTCATTTTGTAAAGCTACTACATTTCTCCATTCTTAACTGAACTTTAGCTAGAAAATGTATCTATATTGGTCAAAAATGTGATTAATAAATACCATCATATTGTTACCAAACTAGATCTGGAAAATTTCTCTTCACATGCATGGTCTATTCAAAAAAGAATAGCATTTACACTTGCTACCATTGTTCTCATTCATGTTTCTAAAGCTTATGGTGTGAAGCTCCCATGAACTTCTAATTTGTTTATGTTCTGAATATAACTAAACAGCTCATACAATAACTTTATTCAAAATAAGAAAGTTAAATGCAGAAAAAAAAGTCAATGTCAATCCATTTAGGATTTTAGATCATGTAGACAAGTGTTACCTATACAAGCCCATGCTTCTTGGAAGGGGGGAAAAGTGCAGCCTCGGTGAAGACTGTTGCTTATACATGGTGATCACTGATCAGATAGATGGCTGGCATTAAAATTTTCATAAGAATATTTTAGGAAACATGACAAAAAAAAAAAAAAAGTATGAACAATTATAATTGCTTTCTAAACTCAAGATCAGAAAAAATGAAATTGTCATTACTTGGCAATTATATACGGTACAAAAGGAGATTAAAAGATATATATATATATATATATAACATTATGCAATATACGTACAATGGTATATCAGGTATAATAAGAGGCCCTCATAGCACATACCAATCCAGTACAAAAAAAGTTGCAAAATTTGTTTAAATAATATTTACTTATCAAAAAAAAAAAAAAAAGGTTGCAAAATGGAAGTTCTCTAAGAAGATACCTTCCGTTGATTCTCCTGGTTCAATTCCCTACACTTGTGTCTCTGTCTTCACAAACTTCCATTGCCTCTGAAGCTCCAAAATCAGAGGCCTTTGTTCAACTTCAGAAGTAATTCAAAGTTAAAAAGTAGTCATTCCATGTTTAAAAATCAAATTAATCCTACAAAGGTTTTTTAATTTTTTGTTGCATATTATTTAATTTTACACTAAATATTTCAATGAATAAATGTAATAAAGAATAGGGATTATTATATATAAATGGTTCTAATGGCCCAAATTTACCATTTGATAGAGTCAAAGTTTCATAATTTTGAAAAAATGGAGTTGACCAAACTGTTGACGTGGACATGGAAAAAAATGTTCACTCTCACATAAGTACCACTTTTAAGCACATAGTACTACCTTTTGTGCACACAGGTACCACCTTTTGTACATCAAGTACCACTTTTGTTTTGGGCACAGAGATACCATTTTTTTCATATAGGTACCACTTTTCGTGCATCAGGTACCTGATGCACAAAAAGTGGTACCTATGTGAATAACGTACCTGATGCACAAAAAGTGGTACCTGCATGCATAAAAAGTGATACGTATATGTCTAAATGTGGTACTTATGTGAGGGTTAACATTGTTTTTTCATGTCTTCATTTTTTCGAAACTATGAGACTTTAACTCTATTATAATGTTTGTGATATATATGTATATATATATATATATTTAATGTTAAAAGAAATAAAGCTAGTGGGCCCCACCAATACTTTAGACACCACAAAAGGGCCTAAAGGCCTTTGACTAGACAGTTTTTTCTCTCTCTGCATATCTCTCTCTCTCGTCCGATTCCAGTAGCTTCTTTTCCTTTTCTTTTCTTTTTTCTTTTCCAATTTCAAGCTTTGATTCCTCCTTCCATACTTGAAATTTTTGGATACCGTTTGCGGCAAATCGAAGAGCACGGCGAGATCTACGTGTGAGTACCAACAATTTCAGTTTTGATGCACTCTAGGGAGTTCAAAATTCAAGGGTTCTTGGGCTCAAATTGGGGGTTTTCGTCAATTTGAGGTAGGGGTGTTCTAATCTACAACTTCTTGGCCTTTTGTGAATTTTTCCTCTTAAATTTGATCCAAAGCGTACTAAATTTTGATTACCTAGCTTGTTGTTGTTGTTGTAGTTATGTATAATTAAAATGATAAATGTGTTCCATGTGTTAATTGAGTCTATTTTCATTACGGTAAATGAGCATGCTTAATGTTTAATATGTTGTTCGTTCTATGATTATTTATTTATTTATTGCCTTGAAAAAAAATTGATGCTATAGTTATAAATAAATAAATAAAATAAATGAATGTTTAGAAATTCTTATTGAATTGTGATGATGATGTAAATGGAATGTGTGAAAGCCTATAGTTGAATTGATAATTGAAACACACACATTTATGCATTCATTGGGAAAGAGAAAGGGGGAAAAGTATTTTTAGAACAAACGAAATTATTTTGGGAAACATATTTTCTAAAACAGTTGCCAAAACTGGACGCCTAGGAGGTGCCTAGTGGTCCGTGATGTTGGTGTAGTTTAGAAGGGAATGTAATTGAGTTAACTAGGCCGGATGTGACGCCTTGGAGGTGCCTCGTGGTCGTGGATAGTTAACCAACCTTCCTTTCGTGACGCCTTGGAGGTGCCTTGGGTCGGATTACACTAACGGTTTGGTTGTTGAAACGGAATTGTTTCGGAAATGGAGAGTGGCATAGGCATGACATTGCACTTCATGGTACATGTGGGAAATATGTGGTTGAATGTTATTTATACCATGCTTGTTGTTGTGATTGAGATTATGTTTTCCCCATGGTATGACCCCGTCCCTTTTTATCCATTCTTTGTGTGGGATTCACGGGGATATAAGAGGTGTCTTAGACATTTCCTACTGAGCTTATGCTCCCCCCCATTATTTTTTAACATTTTTTTCATGGAAGAGAGGTGGTGGACGACGATCCACCACAGGTTTAAACGAGCTTGAAGACCCATTTTATTTTGCTATCTTTTGTATTAGAACCTTAATATTTTGTAATGTACTCTTAATTATTTTGTGAAACACTAGTTTAATGGGTACAATGTTGTAAGCTATGGACTTTTAAATTCTAGCTACATTTTATGGATTGTAACTTGATGTAACTAAGATGTGTTTTTGTTTAGATGAAGTGGTGGAAGGGTATTTTTTATATGTATGTAATTATTTTGGGAATGTGATGTAATACTTGTATTGTGCATTGGGACATGATTGGTTATTTTTAAGGCCCAGTGAGGCTATTGCATCTATTTATGTATTTTAATAGGTTGTAGAGGGACATTTTTTGCGGAGGTCATGCCGAAATTTTTATAGATTTTATTATTATTTTGATATCTTTTCGGGTTGTTACAAATTGGTATCAGAGCGATGGTTTGAATAACATTAGGACGACGGGTAGAGGCCTACCTAGGGTTGCATGGGAAGTTGAATTACAAGTTTATATGCTTATGTGTTAAGGTGTTTAGTTGTTTAAAAAGCATGTCCAACTGCTTAATTGCTTATGTGTTTACGGTTTTGAAATGCATGCTTATTTGCTAAGTGTTTACATGCTTATGTGTTTAAATGCCAGTATATATAAATGAAGTGTATATGTTATTTGAAAGCATGTTAATTGTGACAAGATGACAAGTATGAGAGATGTGGTGACGGCAAGTAGTAGTCACGGTGTGTGGAGTTACATTTTTGTGATAATATGGCAAATGGTAAGCACGGTATGTGCAAGCATGTTTCATATAGTATTGTGGATTATAGTCATTTTGTGTGTATATATATGACTCAATGTAATTATATGTATATGCAGTTAAACATTGGCATGGTTGTTAGAACGGCAGAGTACTGGATGAAACAGAGTTGGTTGTGTGAGTTTTAACCTGAGTAAGTGAGGAGCTCGGTTGCTCCAGGGTTTTTGGGTGCCGGTTCTTATCAAATGAATGACGTGGGCTTCTAGCTCGTGGATTGAGTTATTTGGTGTGTAGTCATTTCGATTTTCTTAATGCATTTTGTGCGGTGCTTCGAGCACGATTTTAGAACGGGTTCATATTTTATGGCACGGTGTCCGTAGAGAGTGTGAGTTTAATGCATCGGTGGATGGGTTCCTGTGACCGTGGAGATCGAGTGTGTGAGTGAGGGTTTCGAGGGAGAAAGGTATGACCTTAGAAGGTCAGTGTTTGTGACTTGGGTCACAGTTTGGTGCAGAGGTTCTTTTCGAACCAGTCGTGGTAGGTGTGACAGAAGTTGTTTGAGTCACGAATGTAGTCTATGGGATGTAGATATATATCATCTGGTACGGTCTGAGGAGGCGTGTTGGTTCTGACTGTCGTGGGTACGTGTTGGATTTTGTAGGTCTGGGGTAATATAGGACCGGTTGTAGTGTGAGGAGCATTTTGTGTCTTATAAGAGTCTATTTTGGAGATTGGGTTGTCAATGAGTGATTCTCATTTTAGATAGTTGTAGGAGCGTGTTACGGGTAATTAACTCTCTGTGAGTTGATTACATGGTTCGGTGGATGAGTGGGGTTATAGGTTGTCACAGTTGTCGAGAGAGTCTCGAGGTAGTGTATAGTGGTTAGTTTTAGTTGTATAGAGTAGGATTGCAGTATAAGGCAGGTTGTATGAGGTCATTGAAGTACTTGGTCGTTTACGGATGAAGTGATTGATGGTAGGTACGGTGTTACCAAATAGACTGTGTTCTAGGATTTGAAAGTTGTGGACTGGAGTTGGATTTTATGTTATATCTGAGGTATCAGGAGATTGTGCTTGGTGTTTGAGGATTCGAAAAGGTAGACAGATGATTAGAATGATTGGGACAAGGTTGATTTTGTGGGTTTAGTTGTTAGCCCCATTTAACCTTTGTTGGGGCTAAGGGTGTTCTGAGGAACGGCGAAGAGGGGAGGTAATGGTGTTGAACATAGGGTATTAAGTTTTCTTGTTTAGGCATGTAGATTGCCTTAGAAAGAGTGGTTTAAGTAGTTGGTTAAGTATTAATGATTGATTACATAGTTAGTGGTTTTGAGAGACTATTGGGTGTTAAACATTTTGAGATTTGTGCTCATTTTGTTTTGAGGGTTTGTTGGCATGACATTATTGCATGGAGGTTCTTTTCTAATAGTAAATAGTGGTCATTATGGGAAGTATCGAAAGTAATGCTTATTTTCTTGTTACGATAGTATTATCTTAAGGATGTTGGAAGAAGAATTACTTGGTAATAGCTTGATGGTCCGGTGGGATAATAGGTTTGAACTGTTGATTTGGATGAGTGGCAGTGAAGGTGTTATGGTATGATGTTTAGAGATGATAAGCAAAACGGCTTAAAGTATAATCTGAATGTAGTTTGGGGACTATGAATTGTTTGTTGAATGTTGTCGGGTAGGTAATGGGGTTGTGCGCCAGTTAAGGCAATTGTGGTCAGCTTAGTCTTTAGAACCAGATGAAGAGGTGTTGCTCTGTAGGCATCTTTTTCTTTTGAAGCGTCAGTGGGTTGTTATGACTGAGGTCATGGGTCTTGTGTGCACGGTGATCGAGGTAGTGTCGTTTGGGTAGGTAGAGATGAATGGATGGTAAAGTGTCATTTTATAGCGTAGAGGTTGTCGGTTGGAAGTGACTGATTCTAGGTAGAACGGGATGTGTTGTCCGAAGGGTTGTGATTGTTTCTAGTGATAGTGTGCCGTGAGCATTGGTGATTTTATCTAGTTGGTTTTGATTAGAGTAGGCGTTGTAGAGTAGATTATGTGAGGTTTCTGTGTTGGTAGAGCGTTACGGTCCGTTGGTGGTAAGGTTACCTGGAATCGAGGTCGTAACCCCATGTGCCCCAGTTGGTTCTTCTCCTTGTGTGTAGGGAGTTCATTTCGTCTTAGGTGGGATTGGGTGTCCATGGTTGGATGATTGGTGAGTAGCGTGTGATAGGTTATCGGGTGGATTCAGGTACGAGTTGTCAGTCTCTTGTGAGAGCGGGGTCGTTACCCTTTCTATTTGCTCTAATCCTGGCAAGGATGTCGTTTGTCATGAGTCTTGTTCTCCGTTTACAAGTTGTGCACGTCTGTGGGTGGATGGACATGTGTGTGGTTGTTATGTTGTTAGAGTTTATCGGTAAAGGTTTGGTTAGTTTGGTCGACTCACTCCCATGGAGGGAGATAAAGTCGTTGGTTTTTAGTAGCGTTTGTTTTGTAAATGGTCTTGATCGGTGGAATGTGAGGCACGAGTTGCCGAATACGAATTGTGTTTCCGAGGTTTGGTACTAGTAGAGATGGCTAGGGAATGTGTATTGAACAGCGGTTTGAGGACGATTAGGTGATGTGATGTGAGTCATGTACTCGGAAGTTTTTATAGGCATTTGATTCGAGCAGTGCCTTGAGGACAAGTGTCGATGTTGTCTTATAATTTCGTTATTAGAGAAAGTGAAAGTGTGATTCTATTGAGGAATAATAGGAATGATTGACTTTGGTTTTGAGATTTCAGGCATGAAATAGTTACATGTGTGTTTTGATGAGGTAAGAATTGAATCGAGTAATGCTATGGAGTTGTTTACCTGGTATGGGTGTTAAGAGGAGATTAGAGATCTTTTATGCTAGTTGATGACTATGGTATTTGGTGCCGTATTGCTTTTAGTTTTTTTATGGTTGTATGATTAAAGTATGATTGGGATTTTTAGAGCAAGTATATGACTGTATAGTTGTTGAGGTTACGTAGGACGACGGATTGATAGTGAGTGGATCTCATGGTTGTCATGTGGATTGTGTAAGAGTGTGTTTGAGGTTGGACCTGAGGACAAGAATGACGTCTGTGTTAAGACCGGATTGATAACGAGAATGGCCTGGCCAACAATTTCTCTTGAATCAGTCCCTCTGTAGCACGATGTCGGGTCAAAGGTCAATAATTGTTTCAATTTGCTAGGGGCGGTGAGAGCATGGTATCATATGTTATGTTGGCGTGACGGTGTGGATTCGGGTGGTTAGTCTCAGGTGATGAGGTGTGTTAGGTGGGACCAAGAATCCAATAAAGGTTTGTGGTGCGACCACTTGATTATTGAGGATCTGTTTTGAGGATTCTGTCCTGGGTATGGGATAATGCACTGTACTGTTTTGGTGACTAATGTCTATATAGCCGTTGGGGATTCATTATTTAGTAATCTTGAGGTTATTGGTGTAATGATTGTCGTATAATGGGGGTAGTAGACGTTGGTAAGATTATGAGATGGTGTAAATGTGTGTTTAATGGTGAGTATTGGTTTGACAGTGACATGTAGATTTGAGTTTGAGCTTGATTGTGAGATGGATAAGATTCCTTGTTTGGGATTTTGTGTATCCTTTAAAGGATGAGTTGAGTTAGGATGTTGTCATGTTCAGGGGACTTGTGACTATTCTTCTTTCGAGCTCCAAAGCCCTGTGTAACGGTGTAGAGGGGACCAGTGTTGGTTTTAAGCCGAGTGTTGAATCCAGCGGGTTTTGTGTATGATATTGTGAGCGGTGAGTACCCTAATAGGGTGGTGAGCATTGGCTCCTTCTGGCGACAGTGTGTGATTGCCTATTGGCGTCGGGTCAAAGGCAATAATGTTGTTGAGTTCCTAGTCTTGTAGTTTGACGAGGATGTTTCCTACGAGGAGGGATCAGTTCAAATCCTTGACACATAGCAGAAGGTGTTGAGGAAAAAAAAAAGATACTGTTGGTAAAGGTTCTTTGGAGGCATCACGGAGTTGAGAAGGTTACTTGGGAACTCGAACAGGAAGTTCGCTCCAAGTAACCAGAGTTATTTTCTCCTTCAGGTATTGCTTGATTTCGGGGACGAAAATTTTTAAAGTTGGGGAGAATGTAATGTTTGTGATATATATGTCTATATATATATTTAATGTTAAAAGAAATAAAGCTAGTGGGCCCCACCAATACTTTAGACACCATAAAAGGGCCTAAAGGCCTTTGACTAGACTGTTTTTTCTCTCTCTACATATCTTTCTCTCTCGTCCGATTCTAGTAGCTTCTTTTCCTTTTCTTTTCTTTTTCCTTTTCCAATTTCAAGCTTTGATTCCTCCTTCCATACTTGGAATTTTTGGGTGCCGTTTACGGCAAATCGAAGAGCATGGCGAGATCTACGTGTGAGTACCAACAATTTCAGTTTTGGTGCACTCTAGGGAGTTCGAAATTCTAGGGTTCTTGGGCTCAAATTGGGGGTTTTCATCAATTTGAGGTAGGGGTGTTTTAATTTACAACTTTTTGGCCTTTTGTGAATTTTTCCCCTTAAATTTGATCCTAAGTATGCTAAATTTTGATTACCTACCTTGTTGTTGTTGTAGTTATGTGTAATTAAAATGATAAATGTGTTCCATGTGTTAATTGAGTTCATATACATGTCTATTTTCATTACGGTAAATGAGCATGCTTAGTGTTTAATATGTTGTATATTCTATGATTATTTATTTATTTATTTATTGCTTTGAAAAAAAATTGATGCTATGGTTATAAATAAATAAATAAAATAAATGAATGTTTAGAAATTCTTATTGAATTGTGATGATGATGTAAATGGAATGTGTAAAAGTCTATAGTTGAATTGATAAATTGAAACATATACATTCATGCATTCATTGGGAAAGAGAAAGGGGGAAAAATACTTTTAGAACAAACGAAATTATTTTGGGGAAAATATTTTCTCAAAGTGTTGCGAAAACCGGACGCCTAGGAGGCGCCTTGTGGTCCGTGATGTTGGTGTAGTCTAAAAGGGAATGTAATTGAGTTAACTAGGCCGGCTGCGACGCCTTGGAGGTGCCTTGTGGTCGAGGATAGTTAACCAACCTTCTTTTCGTGACGCCTTGGAGGTGCTTTGGGTCGGATTACACTAACGGTTTGGTTGTTGAAATGGAATTGTTTCGGAAACGGGAAGTGGCATAGGCATGACATTGCACTTCATGGTACATGTGGAAAATTTGTGGTTGAATGTTATTTATACCATGCTTGTTGTTGTGATTGAGATTATGTTTTTTCCATGGTATGACTCCGTCCCTTTTCATCCATTCTTTGTGTGGGATTCACGGGGATATAAGAAGTGTGTCTTAGGCACTTCCTACTGAGCTTATGCTCACCCCATTATTTTTTAACATTTTTCAGGACATGGAAGAGAGGTGGTGGACGACGATCCACCACAGGTTTAGACGAGCTTGAAGACCCATTTTATTTTGCTATCTTTTGTATTAGAACCTTAATATTTTGTAATGTACTCTTAATTATTTTGTGAAATACTAGTTTAATGGGTACAATGTTGTAAGCTATGGACTTTTAAATTCTAGCTACATTTTATGGACTGTAACTTGATGTAACTAAGATGTGTTTTTGTTTAGATGAAGTGGTGGAAGGGGATTTTTGATATGTATGTAATTATTTTGGGAATGTGATGTAATACTTGCATTATGCGTTGGGACATGATAGGTTATTTTTAAGGCCCAGTGAGACTATTGCATCTATTTATGTATTTTAACAGGTTTTAGAGGAACATTTTCTGCGGAGGTCATGCCGAAATTTTTATAGATTTTATTATTATTTTGGTATCTTTTCAGGTCATTACATCTATTAAATAATAAATATGGGTCATTAGCACCATTTATAAGTAATAATTCCTAAAGAAAGTGGTAAAAGTACAAGCTGAATTGCTTGTATATGCTGAAGGTAAAATTTAGTAAATTTATCATGAGACCTTCTCACTATGCTTGATATGACCCGTTGCAATTTATCTACATCAACTTAGTGAGGTTTGAAGCTTCAATGGCCTTCAGTGACTTGCTATCTAATATGCCATTTCAATTTTTACAAGCAAAAATGGTAAACAAACTTGATAATATCATCAAACTTTCCTATGACAAGTTGAACTGCTCCCAAGTATTCTATGTTGAAGATAGGCTGTTATTACTAGCTTTCTAAAGTGTCTAATACTTTGGGTCTGCTTTTGTCCTAGTGGCTTTTGGTGACTTGGGTCTGAACTCCCAAGCCCTAGGTTAAGGTTTCGAGACTGGTAGAGAGAAAGGAAATGAAAGAAAAAATATATATATATGGTTCTTATTAGAAACTTTCTAAATAATCTAATGCTTGAAATTAAAAAAATTTCCCTATGAATATCTGAACACTTCATATTTCTTGCTTTGTCCAGAGATATGATTTTGGCACAATGATAGAGTGCTCTTAGCACATACCAAGCCTATAGCTCTGTGCTTTACAAAAAAAATGCAAAGTGGAAATTCTCTGAGGAGATGTATACTTTCCCTATTTCTACTTTAGTCCCAAAAAAACTGATGTTTACAGGATTTGAAGAATGACTCATGCTTCTGTTTTCACAAAATCTGAAACTGTGATTATAATCTCAATTATTTGAGGGAAATAACAAGTGAAATATATGCTTCTCTTTCTTTTAGAACAAACCTGGTAACCAACTAACCATCTTATCCTGCCACCACAGAGCACTTGCCTACCAGATTCTTTTGCCAATGGAACTCAAAGCTATAATATTTTGTTCTTGTTAATCAATTATGACATGGCACGAGTAAAAATAATTGCAATATCCACAAGCAAAATGTGAACCCCAGTAAAGAACATGCCAGTAATAAAGTCACAGAAAGTGATGCTATGGTATTCAAAGTCCAGAAGTTCTTGAAATTATTGGGACATATAATTCAATACCAAATTAAAGCAGTTAAAAATTTCAAAAAGCAATCTTATTCTTCAGGATAAGGGATTCCTATCTTCTAAAGCAGTTTGAATAACTGAAACCAAAAAAGAGCCCCAAACATCTAATCCATGCAAGATCCACAGAAAGGTAACCAGATAAAAAAGACACTCTAATAAAAAAGAAGACAATATTATTTCTACCGAATTCTGTTACGCTTTGCATGAAAGGCACTTACCATGACCTTCCACTGGCCTTCAAGGCTTCAACTGTAAAATGATTCCCTTAATATCTAGAAGGAATCACCAATCACCATATAGTGGTAAGTTAGAAGCCTTTCTTGGTTCTATATAAAGGGTTCTACCCTTGTAGCATTGATATTAAAAAAACCAAGACAAAGCTACATTCTCTAATCTACATTTCTTCTGCTCTTATCTAGAAATGGCACCTCAGCCAGACCTTGTGAAGATTGGGTTGGAAGCCTTTGCTCAACTGGACGCATGCTATGGACGAAAGGGGAGGCCTTCTGAAAGAACAACTATGCAGCCCTGTGGAGATGAGCGGACCAAAGTTCCTTTGATGGAAAACACTGTTGTGGACTTTAAGGCAGCAAAATTGTATAACGGAACACTTATCGTGGATTTTCGCAAGAGAAAACCTCTTCATATGGCTTAATAAGCTCTCTTTAGTTAGTTCTTTACATATATAGTTAAATATACTCCTCTTTTAATTAAAAAAACTCATATCAAATATAGTTAAATATACTCCTCTTTTAGTAAAAAACTCATATCAAATTCAGCTGGACTTGTAATCATTCGCTATCCTTCTTGTAATTTTTTTTTCTTAGGAAAGAGTCCTTCTTGTAATTTGCTACACTTAGACTAGTAGTCTTTTTCTATGCTTCCTTGTAATGTATTTCGCTACACTTGAGTAATAGAAGTATTGTATATGTTTTTTTACTACAATAGTTAACTCTCTCTCTCTCTCTTTCTCTCTATCTATCTCTCTCTCAATTGTTGGAAGCATCTTGGAGTAGGAATTTATGAAATGTTTGAGAGTAGGTTTGGATTTTAAAAAGCAAATTTTAGTCACAAGGTTAGCTAATGATGATGATAAAGTTACTTTCTTAACTACTATTGAGTCATGGGCCTTCAGATTAGCCAAACCTCATTGGCTTTTGGATCATTCTTCTGTTCAATATGAACCTTGTTTAAGTTTAGTACTTTGGTTATGAAGATCATCAAGTGGGTCATCCAAACTAAATTAATTGGTACTAGCTATTTATAAAATTAATTGAATTAGAAAAATCACCACAAATTGGGAGGAATGAAGAAATAAAAATTTTAGGAAATCAGCATGAAAAACTTCAACGGAGAGAAATCCGACACACTTTTGACTGAAGCCCCTAGCTACCCTAAGTTGTGCGTAAAGGATTCAGGATGGATGAGAACTGTTTTAGGTTGGGAGGCTTCAATTGTATCATTTCTTGAATATTTTTAAAGAAAAAAATTGCACACAAAGAAAAGGATCAAATGAGGAGTCAAATCCGGCACACTGAATTCAATATTTTCTTTATTTTCGAGTTGAAAGCAAAATTGAACCTATTTTCTTGTCATCTTTCCCATAACTAATCAACCAAGCCACTTAGAATGTTTCTCCAATCATAACCGATCTTAAGAAAAAAAAAACATTTTTATTGTTGGTTGAAAATTGGATTGCTAAATACTATACATTGTCAATAATAATGAAATTTGTAATTAAATAAACCAATAAAATGAATAAATTTTTACTTTGGCATAAATTGTAACGACCCTTACTGATACCATTTTTTTTTTTTTTTAAATTCGGCATAACCTCCCCGAAATATGGACCTACCGCAACTGTTTAAATGCATTCTTAACCTGTCATGCAACAGATTTCTGAATTCACGGCAACAGTATATAATCATACGTAGTCAAATAACAACGATAATTACTTTAACTAAAATTATCATTCCCATTCATCAACAAGGTTACATGCTGTCAAATTCCCATCCAAAATACCATCAAATACCTTAGTTACATTACATGACAAAGTTTTGCAAAATATATATATATATATATATATATATATATACCTTTACACTTTTAGTGCTTTGCAAAAATAATGGGGAATATACAAAAGACACAAAAGTGAGCTTCTAGTATCGCTCAAGCTTGAGGTGGGTTGTCGTCCACCAGTTCGTTTCCAAGACCTGAAAACAAAATGTATAAATAGTAGGGTGAGCTATATGCTCAGTAGGTGACACTTAAGACACAAATCTTGTGTCCTTGTGAATTCAAGCAAAGAATAGGCCAATGGGAAATAGGGATCATTCAACGTAGGGGATCTTATACAACACACAAGTCATTTCCCAATATAATCAATGCAATGCAATGAATGCAAATGCATGCCAATGTCACTTCCCATTTTCATTCTCGAAACCATCACTTTTAAATGTTAATGTAACCCCCTTTGGTAACTCCGCCGCGACGAGAGAAGGATTGGCTACCGTTCCTAGGCCTTTGGTGACTCCGCAGCGCCGTCGAGGGGCCCGAATAGCTCAACCACGCTAGGGTACTCTCCTTAGTTCCCTCTAGGTTACATTAACCTACCGGCCCGTTGGTCACTCCGCAGCGACCGGGTTTATCAAAACCATTTCACAAAAACCATCATCTCCCAAAATTCCCCATTTCATTCCATTGACAAATTTACCCCTTTTTATGCATCCCAATGACATGAGCATGCATGTATGTATATGTGACATGCCTTCAATATTATAACATACAAAATTTTACTCCATAACTTAAACATATAACAT
This sequence comes from Cornus florida, assembly GCF_030987335.1. Lineage (NCBI taxonomy): Eukaryota > Viridiplantae > Streptophyta > Magnoliopsida > Cornales > Cornaceae > Cornus > Cornus florida. Next base: position 25,332,428 of record NW_026775571.1, on the reverse strand, counting down.
GTAAACATATTCCAATGGAGTAACAACACAATTATGCAACATAATTATGCACAACATAATACATCTAGGCATATATCATGTTCATCATCTTCAATTAAATCAACAACACATTTAACATCACAAAGCTACAATCTAGACATACTTTTTACATGGAACCAATCAAAATGAAAGTCATGAAATTCTCTAGACCACATTTAAGAAATCATCAACACAAAAAAATCTCAAGTAGAGCATGTTAGTACATAAGAGATACATAATTCACAATGGGACAAGAAGTAGATGGATTAAGATGCCCCTACCCCGAAATCAAGCGAAATCCCTAGAAATGGGTTTCAAATTCGCACTCTAATAGGTGCCCAAAGCTGGAAATTGATGGTATGGATGTATAGAGCTTGACACGAGTTTCGTTTTGCCTCAAACGGCCCCTCAATCCGATAAGCGATGAGTGAGAAATCAAAATCCAAAGTTTGGTTCACAAGTGAAAAGAAAAAGAAGAGAGAAAATGAGAGAGCAGAAGGGCTTACGGGAAAGAGAGAGTGAGAGAGAGAAATGGGTTTCTCACCCATTTTGAGGGTGGGTGGTGGGGCCCACTTACTTTAATTTTCTTTTCTCTTTTTCTTTTTGCTTAATTTACACCTCATACGCATAAAATACTCCTCTAAGTAAATGCTACATCATCACACAAATTAAATTCCACAAAATAAAATTGGACCCAACAACAATTCCGGACGATAAGTGAAAAGACGAAAATGCCCTTGCGGCGAAAAATTCCCAGAAAAAATGAAAAATGCTAAAATTTGGAAGTATCACATTAATGTCTTTACATTTGCCTGAATTTCTCAGAAAATGACTAAATAATATTTATAAAATGATTGCATTCTAATCTCAAGATTAAACTACTGAAATTGACATTATTTAACACTAATGAATGGTACAAAAAGTAATCTAAAAGATAAGAATAATATTTCTACAATAGTAAAGCAGCAACCAAGTCCTTTTAGGGAATCATTGATCACCTAGAAAAGAGATGCAAGGTGCAAGTGGTGTAAGAAGATACCTTCCCTCTTTCCTTCAGCCCCCATTCAGTGTTTCCAAGATGGCTCATGCACACTTATATGTTCTCACAATCTTTATCTGAAAATCTTTGGAATCTAAATTATTTGGGGATGTTGTGAGATTTATATATAACACTCGCAAGTGCACGAATCTTTGCAGATAGGGTTTACTTGTAAGGGTGTCGTACCCAAGGGACTTGCGTAAAATAAATTTGTCGACAGATTTCTTAAATTCCAAATTAACTTGAAAGTAGGATAATCGAATTGTGCTGATTAATTCTAAAACAACTAAGTCGAAAAATAAAATAAACTAAAGAACAATGATTAAATAGGATATAGAAAATAGAGAGAGATGACTAAGGGTATGATTTCACCACTAACGTCGCACCACCAGTCAATTGCATCAATTTATTGGAGATATATCATATAACATGCATAGGGAATTAATCATGGCTACAAGCACATATTAATTCAGTTAGGAAATAATATAATTTAAAGCTAAGCATGAACTATCTTCGATTGGTATAAACCATCTACCTATCTACTTTACTCTAGGGTGTAGCATGGTCTATCTTTTCTAAGCATAATCTATCAAATCTCTAACATTATATTCAGATAAAAACCATTGTGTAATTATCTCATTCACAACTACAAGAAGTGAATGAGTTGTGTTTAATTACAAGATTAAAATATCTAAGACAAGATAGAAAAATATTTGTAATTGAATTAAAATTCTAAAACAGATTCTTATTGGAAATTCAATTAAAAACCCTATAGATTACACAATCATGCATGATAATATTCGTTCTCTAACAAATAAATACAATCAAACCAGTATGTTAAGCTAAGGTTACATCACAACCCTAACAAAACGTTTAGTCAAGCATGACTGGAGTGGAATCTTCATAGTTGAGGAAGACATCTTCACCGCCATGGATCGATCTCTTCTTTCTTCTAAATGCTCCTTTCTGATCTCAGCCTCAAGCTCCTCTGTCTATCTCTCAATACTGTAGAGGACCCCCTTTAAATAATAAAAGATCAGCCCTAAAGTTCCCTTTTTCATATAGGAGACATACATAGAAATTCTGTCAAATAAGGACTCCAAATTCGTACAGACTTTCAGGCCAATTTTGACAAGGTAAACAGCTGTTTTAGGGAATCCTCGTGAAATAAAAAATTATAGCTCTTCAAATTTTCTTTCAACTCGCGCGTGGAATTTAGCCGTTTTGACACTTGAGGAGAGAGATACAGCCAGATTACCAAAACGGGTTCAAGTTACCAACTTTGGCAAAAGTTTCCTTTTTGGAGAAGGAGTTTTCCTTTTCTTCTTCTTTCCATTCTCATCAACTTGTGACTTCTTTTGGACTATTTTCTAAGTATAATTAGACTTGGATCTTCAACATTGCTCGGTCCCACGGAATGTCATCTTTTAAAGCTCAGAATCACTGGTCTTAACTGATTTTACAATTAAAGCCCTGAAATAAATAAAAACAATAAAACAATGTAAAATCACAAATAAATTACTATTAAGATAATAAAACATGCAAGTAAATGGGTTAAAATGTATAACATTCAGCACCTAATACACCCCCAAACTTAGATATTGCTAGTCATATACCAATAAAACTAAAGAAAACATAAATGCCACTTTCATGGGAATAACGATTGCATTTAGCATATGGAAGAAGCCTTTTAAACCCCTAGGTTACCCCTAGTGGACGAGTGAAGTCTTGTGAGGGTTTCCAGAGATGATACCCACAAACATACAACATAATTCAATCCTTTAGCAATCAACTTATTCTCATATCATCACAATAATCAAGGGAAAAACTACACAAAAGTACTTTAAAAATTATCATCTGACTATACTCTTTTGTCTCTATTTTCATACTTCACCCCAATATTTCCCACACACTTATGTAACAAGAATTACAACAAAAATTAATTCCCAATATTGTGAAATTTGTGAACTAGCAAATCACCTATGTAGTAATGTCTTTTCGATTAAACTCAACTTCTATAACTTCAATTCCTCAGATCCCTTCTCAAATTATTTTCTATGGCAAAATATTATTCATTTATTTGTTTTCTTATCCTTACCCCCACTTCTTCATGCGAACACTCTATGCATAAGACATGAGCCCCGATTACTCCATGAAAGGGTTACAAAATTAATATTTTTTTTTGTTATGCTTTTTTTTCTTATCCTTACCCCCACTTCTTCATGCGAACACTCTATGCATAAGACATGAGCCCCGATTACTCCATGAAAAGGGTTACGAAATTTATTAATTTTTTTCCTTTTTTTTTTTTTTTTTTTTTTTTCAATATCTCTGCCATAGTAATAACCTTCAAAGTTCACCAATTCATATTCATCCATAGTCATCAGAATTCAACCAAAAATACAAATACCCATAGATAAAATTCTAATGTGCATGTAAAATCCATCAAGGACCGACAATTACTAAATTGCTATCGTATTAGATAGTGGAACCCACATAAAATAAAACACGAAAATTAGGGATTCAAGACGATCTCATAAAAGAATTTTAAAAAGTACGTAAGTGTCTTAATTCCCCCAGCAATTCACAAATACTTGAATTAAAGTCAATATGCCAAAGCAAAAGAATTGAATTTTTTTTTTTAAACAATTAGAGCAGACTCTATGCCCCCAAACTTGAATTGGACAGTTTCATCACTGGCAAAATTAAAAAATAAGAACTAAAAAAAATAAAAAATAAAAACAAAGAAGGAAAATACTTGACAGGATATCTAAAATGGAGGCGGCGGAGTATCGGGAATTTGGTGGGCGCTCCCAATTTCAACACTTGGTGGGCGGCGTTCCCAATTTCTTGAAAGATTTTGATTTCTTCTCCAAAGTGCCCCACAATATGGGCAATGAATTAAGGGTAATGGAATTGAAATGGGGAAGGATAATTTTGTGGGAAAAACAAGGGAGATATAGAGTGGTGAGTGGTGAGATGCGTTAAGGAGTTGTAATGCTTGTAGGAAAGGAGTAGGAGTAGGAGTAGAGAGGAAATTTATTGAATGATGGAATGTAATATTGGAATTATAGATTTGAGTGATGGGTAATGGAATTTTATAATGGTATAATGGAAGTAAATAATGAATTCGGTAATTGGTGATGATGGTTAGTAGGTTAGAGAATGAAAGTAATGGGTAAGATTTGTATATTGGGTAAAAACGATAGAAGGTAGAAAGGGGTGAAAGCCAAAAGGGGAAACTGCCGAAAGACAACAAAGCCCGGCGCTAAAACTGTTTGCTGCATGACCGGAAAATTCCACCCGGCCGACAGTCGCCGGAAAGCCGTCTGTTGCTTCCGCCGGAAAAGAGATTGGCCGGCGTTGCTGCGTCGCCATTTGATCGCTGACAAGAATCGCCGACAGCTGAAGATGTTCGCTGAAAAACCAATTGACCGGGCGACCAGCTGCTGGCCATCGGAAATTTGTACCAGTAGGAGAAAGAATTAATATCCCAATTCTCCAGAACATTGAATATTGTATGGGTCATTTAGATCGGAATTTATAGCCATCAAAGCTACAACTTCATAATTTATATTAGTAGGATAAAGAGTTGCAGAAGAAAACCCCATCAATGCCACAACTAGTAATCCCACTCTCCAACATAGAACTCCTTTCCATGCTATATCCTCGTTAACTTCACATTACCATAACAAGAAATGTCCCTTTTTACCAAACTCATCATACTGCTGAAGATTCTCGCTGAAAAACCATCGCCCGGCAGCTGCTAGCCGTCGGAAATTTGTGTTGCCGGGCGATGGTCGCCACCTGGTCGGGCGATCATTCGCCCGGACCTGATACTTGCACTGAAGAAAACTCCTCACCCGGGCGATGGTCGCCCATGGTTCGGGCGATCGTTCTCCCGGACCTGCTTGTACTGCTCCGGAAATTCCATCCGGGCGATGGTCGCCCATGGGTCGGGCGCCCACTGGTTCAAAACTTTTTTTTTTTTTTTTGGAAGTCAAACTTCAAAAAACGACCATAACTTTGTCATTAGAGGTCCGTTTTGGACGAATTTTTTTTATTTTTTTTATTTTGGGTATTTTTTCGAGATCTACGCTGTACAAACAGCCGCAGGCGGTTTGGTCGATGTTTGGACCCAAAAAAATATTCTATTCTGCTCCAATCAAACTTTTTTTTTTTTTTTTTTCCTTTGTATGCCATGGAATTTTTTTATTTATTTATTTATTTATTTTCTTCGAAACAAGCACGACTTGTAATCATGCACAAGTAACTAAAAATCCTACGAAACACATTAAATCGACCTAATCTACTAAAACAAAAGAGAAAATTAAAGAGAAAAAGAAAAAACAACAAAAATATATATATATATAAATGAAAAATCCTATCCACAATTCCTGCATTTAACGTCGGTAGGTGACGTGGTACCTGGATGTTTAGGTGGAGTAGATGGGATCTGTCAAAGTGACGGACTCAACTCCTTCCGTAGGCACGGAATCTTCAATGTACCACTCCTTCCGATCCGGCCGAACTGTCTTCTTTCTCGACGCCATCTAATTTATATATTAGCATACCATAGTGAAGTCTCCTTCTGAAGTTGAAATAGCTGCTTATCCGGGAATGAATTATGCAATGAAAGAGTATTTTCTGGCCTAAGATATGCATACTTCAAACGAGAAGGTAATGGCTTCAGCTTTAACTTTGGTGGAGACTTCAAAGATGGCGTAGGTGGTTCATTTGACAATGGTAGAAGTGGCTCCATAGGAATTTTCCATGGTGGAATGTTATACATATTGGCTCCATCAAGAATGACATTCACTTCTTCAATGCTTTTGTCGACATCAAAGGACTCGGTATCAAAGTAAGATAGACATGCTTCCAGTGGATCTTTTGTCAAGGCAAATGGAGCCATCTCTTCAACACATTCATCGATGGTATCGACAAGAAAACAATCCTTATCATCTGAAGGGCAATTACTGGCATTGAAAATATTTAAGCGCACCTTCATATTGCCAAAAGATAAGTCCATGACGCCATTCCTACAATTTATGCTTGTATTTGCTATTTCAAGGAAAGGACGACCAAGGATCACTGGAATGTGCCTCCTTAACTCTGGAACTGGCTCGGTATCTAGCACAATAAAGTCTACTGGGAAGTAGAATTTATCTACTTTGATGATCACATCTTCGATGACACCACGGGGTTGCTTGGTTGACCTATCTGCAATTAGAGAATAATTGAGGTAGGTTTCAATTCTCCTAATCCGAGTTGCAAGTAAACCGAATAAGGAAGAAGGTTTACATTTGCACCCAAATCTAAAAGAGCTCGCTCTACTTGATGATTCCCTATTGTGCATGAAATTGTTGGAGCGCCTAGATCTTTGAATTTTGGAACAGTGCAATGCTAGATTATGGAACTGACTTGCTCAGTTAATAGCACCTTCTTAGAAACCTGGCTACTAGAACGCCTCTTCTGAGTACACATATCTTTCAGAAATTTGGCGTAAGCTGGAATTTGTTGAATTGCATCAAGCAATGAAAGATTAATCTTCACCTGTTTGAACATCTCCATTATGTCTTGAAGTTTGCTTGTTTGCTTCGCTGCCTTTTGATGTTTCTTGTAGTCTCTGAGGGAATGGCACAACAACATGCCTTTGTTCAAGAGATGGCTTAGTAGTTTGAGATACTTTTTGTGCTTTTTCATTACGCTCATTTTTCTCTTTAAGTCTTTTCTTCCAATTCTCATCCTTCTTTGTTTCCTCTTCCTCCACCTTGTTTTCAACTCCCTTACCACTTCTTGGAGTAGTAATTGCTTGCACTTATTCATAGTGGACTTCTTGGCCAGTAATGTCATCAATTATACGCACACCTCTTGGATTAGCTACTGGTTGACTAGGAAGCTTGCCATCCTCTCTTCTATTCAAAGCTTGAGCTAGTTGGCCAACTTGAGTCTCTAACTTGGTTAAGGATTGAGAATGAGATTGCACAAGTTGAGAATGAGACTGCACAAGTTGATTAATAGGCTCTAACTGCTTTGTCATCATTACCTCGAGCAGTGATAAGAATTGTTGAGGTTGACTAAAGGCATTCATAGGAGTGAATCCAGGAGGATTTGAAGTCTGAACTTGAGATTGAAAATTACCTTGTACTTGAGGTACTTGAGGTGGAGGAGCTGATGTCCCTATGGCTGGATTTCTCCATGAGAAGTTTGGATGGTTTTTCCAAGCCGGATTGTAAGTATTTGAAAACATATTACCTCCGAGTGTTCCATAGGCAATATTAACTTGCTCTTGTGAAATTCTTGAATACTGAGCTGCACTTGGACAAATAGACATATGGTGAGTTGGACTGGAATAGAAAGACCACAATTCAAAGCCTTGAGCATTAGTCGAAGGAGGAGTAAAATTTGTCTGTGAAGTCATTAATTGATCCATCCTCTTGGTTAATGCCTCAATTTGGCTTACTAGCCCTTGTTTTATTCCTTCTTTATTCACACTTTCTACTCTCCTCAATATGTAGGAGGTCTTGCTACTGGAGGTAAGACATGTTGTATAGAATTATCAGATGTATTTTCGAAGAGCTGCCATGCCTCCTCTTCACTCTTCAGTATAAAATTTCCACCACACGATGCATCTACCATATACTTTTATGCCACATTGAGCCCCTTATGAAAAAAATTGACAAGCTGCCATTTTGGCATGTCATGATGAGGACACTTCCGAAGGAGGTCTCTAAATCTTTCCCAAGCCTCATGAAAAGGTTCGTCAAGCCCTTGAGCAAAACGAGTAATAGTATCTCGATATTGAGTAGTTCTCACCATAGGAAAGTACTTGTTTAAAAACTTCTGTTGTAATTCAGCCCATGGAGTAATGGAGTTTGCTGGCAATGAATTAAACTAGTCCTTCACCTTGTCCTTTAATGAAAAGGAGAAAAGGTGTAACTTGAGCACATCATCATCAAAGCTCTGAATCTTTATTGTTCTTCACACCTCTGCAAAGTCATCCAAGTACCGGTATGGATCCTTTTTTGATAGGCCGTAAAAAGAAGGTAGTAACTGAAGAGTACCGGCCTTAATTTCATAGTAAGGGGCCCTCACTTGGGGATACCGAACTGCAGATGAAGAGTTATATGCACCTGGTTCATAGTGATCTATTAGACGGCGAACTGCTCCTACAACAGCCCTATTATTCTGCCCATCATCCGCCATCTTTTCCTTTTCTAGGCCTCCAAAATTTTTCTTCAAGTGTCTGAAATACTCACCTGAAATAGTCAACAGAATCAAAATAAAATTCAAAATAAAATAAAATCCTAGACTAAGATCCTAATTGAAATTAATTGTAGAATTTAATATAATCTGTCAAGAACTAAAATAAGTCCCTGGCAACGGCGCTAAAAACTTGTTGTGAGATTTATATGTACCACTCGCAAGTGCACGAATCTTTACAGATAGGGTTTACTTGTAAGGGTGTCGTACCCAAGGGACTTGCGTAAAATAAGTTTGTTAACAGATTTCTTAAATTCCAAATTAACTTGAAAGTAGGATAATCGAATTGTGATGATTAATTCTAAATTAACTAAGTCGAAAAATAAAATAAACTAAAGAACAATAATTAAATAGGATATAGAAAATAGAGAGAGAGGACTAGGGGTATGATTTCGCCACTAACGTCACACCACTAGTCAATTGCATCAATTTATTGGAGATATATCATATAACATGCATAGGGAATTAATCATGGCTACAAGCAAATATTAATTCAACTAAGAAATAATATAATTTAAAGCTAAGCATGGACTATCTTCGATTGGTATAAACCATCTACCTATCTACTTTACTCTAGGGTGTAGCATGGTCTATCTTTTCTAAGCATAATCCATCAAATCTCTAACATTATTATATTCAGATAAAAACCATTGTGTAATCATCTCATTCACAATTACAAGAAGTGAATGAGTTGTGTTCAATTACAAGATTAAAATATCTAAGACAAGATAGAAAAATATTTGTAATTGAATTAAAACTCTAAAACCGATTCTTATTAGAAATTCAATTAAAAACCCTATAGATTACATAATCATGCATGATAATATTTGTTCTCTAATAATAAATACAATCAAACCAGTGTGCTAAGCTAAAGTTACATCATAACCCTAGCAAAATGTTTAGCCAAGCATGACTGGAGTGGAATTCTTCATGGTTGAGGAAGACATCTTCACCACCATGGATCGATCTCTTCTTTCTTCTAAATGCTCCTTTCTGATCTCAGCATCAAGCTCTTCTGTTTATCTCTCAATATTGTAGAGGACCTCTGATAAGCGCCGAATATTGTATATTCAAGCGCCCTAAATTGCATTAGTTAAGTCCATCGTTTGATTATTTAAGTAGATTATCTTCATTTGTGTGTATGTATATATTTTCAGGTCCATTTGCCAAAAAAGGAGCAAAATCAAGGCTTTGTGGAGTTTTGGCCATCAAAAGGCACAATTCTGAATTTCTGGCAGCAGTGGAGTCAGGACTTTGCTCACCATTTTGACCTTGTAAACTCGAGAACTGGACTTCCATTATAAAATGGCATATTTAGAGCTCTGAAACAGCTTTCCAAATCTTCAAGCAGTTCATCATTTAGAGCTCGGACCAGAGAGTTATGGCCTTGTTACCAGAGGTGCGCAGAACTGCCTGGCAGCAATGAAATTCTGCCTTGATCTTCATTTTCGACCAATCATCCTTGAGAATTGGATCTCCACCAAAACATGAAGTTTTTAGAGCTCTGATTTAGCTTTCCAAATCTTCAAACGGTTCATCATTTGGAGTTTAGAGCACAAAGTTATGGCCGTTTTACCAAAGTAGGTCCGGGATGAACTAACCAAGCATAGGGCATTCTGGCCAATTTTCGAGTGCTCGAGGCCTAATTTCGAGTGCTCGAAATTAGGGCAGATTGCTTCACGAGATCAGCAGTGGAGTCAGGACTTTGCTCGCCATTTTGACCCAGAAAGCTCGAGAACTGGACTTCCATCATAACATGAAAGATTTAGAGCTCTGAATTAGCTTTCTAAATCTTCAAACGGTTCATCATTCGGAGCTCGGAGCAGAGAGTTATGGCCTTGTTACCAGAGGTGCGCAGAACTCCCTGGCAGCACTGAAGTACTGCCTTTCTCCCCATTTTCGACCAACCAGACTTGAGATTTGGGTCTTCATCAAAACATGAAGTTTTTAAAGCTCTGAATCAGCTCTCCAAATCTTTAAACGGTTTGTCATTCGGAGTTCGGAGCGCAAAGTTATGGCTGTTTAACCAAAGTAGGTCTGGGCGGAGCAAGTGAAGCATGGGCATTTTTACACTAAATTCGAGCGCTCGAGGCCTTGCTTAGAGTGCTCGAATTTGGGGCAGAATTGCCTTCGGGAATTCTCATTTTGGCAGCCACTTGTGCATTGGTTTCCTCATTTTCTACTTACTTCTTTATGAGGTGGTTGGGGATGTTTTTTGGAGGAGAGAGAGAGCTTTGTTGAAGGAGATAAGGCAAGGAAGGCCACACATATCATTATCCCATATTCTACATGATTAGAGGAGAGAGAAGAGAGCAAGGAGGGAGAGTTCTTCAAGCTTGAAGAAGGGAGCACGAAAATGGAGATGGAGTCTTCTTCTTCCTCTTCCATTTTTGTATCAATGGATAACTAAACCTCCATCTAGGGAGGTGATGAAACTCCTCCTTGTAAGCATGTCTAGTTTTTGATTTATTTTGGGGAATGAAATGTGTATTTGACTAGTTCCATAATCTAGAGCATGTTACATAATGTAATGGATGTTTTAATGTTCTAAAGATCATGTTGCATTAAATACTCTTGTCTTAGATGATTTAATCTCATGGTTGTATGGCTTGTAGTTTCATAGTGACAATGGAGCTAAGACTATGGAATGGTTTTAATGGCATGATTTTGAGTAGCTTGTTAATTCATTGCTTAAGAATTTCTTTTGATGAATTAACCTTGTGACTTGTTATCATGTGCTCTCATCAATTGGTTACTTGTTTGACAATCTCTAGCTTAGTGAGCATGTTGAGGATTGCACCATAGTTTAGGTAATTTAAGCATGTGGAGCTTTGATAGGTTGTTCTTACATTTTAATTAATTGAATTTCTTGAAGATGATATAGTAGTCATGAATTGCTATTCATCAAGGTCATTTCTACATTAATTCCCCAAATCAATCATATAATTAGCTTGTGTAGAGGTTTGGAGTGGATTCACTTCCCTAGAATTCCTTCTCTAAATCTTCTCTTTTAATCTCCTTCAATTTATTGTGTATGCATTCTGAATTTGTAGTTAAGTGACAACAAACACAACCTCTATGAACACCCCTTCATCATCCTAAGAATGACTCTAAACACTTAGGTTGCCTTAGACTAGCGCAGTCCCAGTGGTTCGACTTACCCGACCAATAGCCCTATTTTACAATGATTCGTGCTATTGCGAAGGTTGATGTATAGTTGATCAACCGATCAATTTTTGGCGCCGTTGCCGGGGACTGCAAACGGTTTTGCAACCAAAGTTTAGGGTTAAATTTAGTCTGATTGTGCATATTGTGTCTTGTGAATATTCCTTGTATGTTTTGATCATCTTCGTGTTGTAAGATTCTAGGGACTCGAAGCTCGCCGTGGGATTGCTAGCAAATTGTAAGTCTAGAGGACCCCAGGTAAGTCTCTTGACTTCTAGTTTCGAATTGTGAATATCGTGCATGTGTTAAGCTTAGAAGTAATTAAATTGCAAGCCCTTGTCGAGGCTATTTCAATTGTTTTAAATTTCGTATTCAAGCATTGGTCCTTGTCGTGGCCATTTACATTTTTTGTCTTGATAATTGAGGAGAATGGGAACATTGTATGTGGAGGTTATGGTGATGAAGTGTTGTGTTGATTGCTTTGTGTGTTGTTGAATTACTCCTAGATGGAGAATAGTTATCTTCCAACTCAATTCTACACACCTCATGAGTTTTGTGCTTTTTGCTCTAGTAATACACATCATACAAGAGATTGTCTTCCAACGAGACAATTCTCGGACTTCTATCTAGAGCAACCAAATGAAAATTTCTTTGAACCGGGTAGTGATCCATACTTCAATGGTTATAACTCGGGTTGGGGAGACCAACAAAACTTCTTGTGGCATGACATAGGAAATTCAACCCCACAATCTCATATGCAACCTTTTCAACCCAATGATCATCCTTTCCCGCCCTCTTCTCCTTTTCCACCGTCTCCATTGGATGAGCTAATTGTTGCTAACAAACAAATGATGGAGTCTATGCACACGCAAATGATGGACTCCAACAATCAACTATTGGCTTCCCTTGCTAGCATGCAATCCACAGTAGAGTCTATCAATCAAGTGGTACCATATCACCAGTCCCAAGTTAGTGCAATGATAGATGACCAAATATCTCAAATTCAACAAAGGATTAATGCTAAAAATCATGAAGAGGAGGAAACATTTTCATTTGAATTTATGGCCAATCCAAAAGAAAATTCTATGAATGATGAGATTACTCCTAGTAACTTTCATCATGAGAATGATCAAGTGGTTATTACATGTGAAAATGATAAAATGGTGGTGGAAGATCAAATTGTTGCCCCACATCAAAATGAAGCAATTGTGGCTCAAAATGGGAAAAATAATGATGTAGAGATTGTCTACCCTACTCCAAAACAGCCCCTACATAATCCTTTGCTTGATACACCTCCTTCAATGGAGGATCCTCTAAAAGCTTGTTTGGCTCATTTCAATTGTGAGGATTTTAATGTTGACAATTCCATTTCGGAGGTGAATTCTTTGCTTAATATTTATCCACATATTCATTCTTTTCCTTTGTCAACATCAAATGTATCTCTTTCTTGGGAGCTTGCATCTCATCCCATTCCCTCACTTGAGTTGTCTCAAGTTGTTGAGCCCGAACCGCCGGATAAGTGTGAGGAGGATGTTGAAATTTTGAAGGATAAGTTGTCGAGCATTCCCATGCTCAATATGACCCTTCAAAAGCCTTTGCTAGGTGCACTCTCACCTACTCCACCTTTCCCTAATCCAAATCAGCCCCATAGTCCAAAGTTCTTCATTGAGGATGAAGAGTGGATTGAGGTCTTTCCATTACCTCTTTCCAATTTTTGTCTTCAAGCTCTTTTCCTTCCGCTTCCAAAAGAACTTTCTTACTTCGGGAAGCTTGAATCTCTTGAGAGACATGGTATAGGGTGATGAGGACTAACCTGATCTCGGTGCGTCTAGCTATCGACGTTAAATTTAGCACTCATGGGAAGCAATTCTTTCAATTTCCAAGCTTCCCTCCTTTCAATTGCCTGAGCCTTGAAATTTTCTGGGAAATGGTTTCGAAAAGCCAAAAATTTGATTTTCCTGGAATGCTCTTCAGTTGTGTTCCACAATTTTAGACCGGCTTCTTAGACCTTCTCAACTCTTGTTTTCATTCCCGGAAGTTTCCGGCTCTATCAGGCAATTTTCTCGGACTTTCAACATGGCACTCACATGCATAACCTCTCATCTTCAATGCATTGTTGAAATGTTCTTAATCTCATCCATGCATTGAAGAGATGTTCCAAAGTTTGAAAATTTTCTCAAAATCATCCATGCATTGTGTGAGGTTGCAAAAGTTAGGAAATCTTCTTGAAATCATCCATGCACTCATTGAAAAAAAAATTTGCACAATTTGAAAATTTTTCTAAATTTTCCATGCATTGCAATGAAGTGTAGAGTTTGACAATTTTCCCTCCTTGCATTAGAATGGATTGAAGTTCAAAAGTTTGAAAATTGTCCATGCATTAGAACGAAGTTGAAAAGTTTTCAAAATTTTTCATCCATGCTTTGGAATGGAATGAATTTGCAAGGTTTAAAAAATTTTCCTACATTCATCCATGCATTTGAAGAGACCAAATTCCACCCATGCATTGGAATGGATTGAATTTGAAATTTTTAAAAATTTTCCATGCTGTAAAAAAATTTGCACAGTTTGAAGCATTTTCCAAATTTTCCATGCATTGCATGAAGTTGCCAAGTTCTTGATTTCCATCCATGCATTGGTTTGGAAAAATGCATGCAAGGTCTGAAAATCCATCTATGTATTGCTTGGCCTCAGGTGCAGCAGTTGCAAAAAATTTTCCATCTAGTTTGCATAATGTTGCTCACATTGCAAATTCCATCTCCGTGTTGCCTAATGAGCTCACTGCCTCATTTCCGAGCACTCTATCTCTCATTTCAAGTGCTCGTTGCTACCATCCAATTTCAGCCCAACAACATGAGCCTACTGCCTTCATTTAGAGCACTCTAGCTCCCATTTGGAGTGCTCTAAATGTGAACCATCAATCCCAAGCTCACTGCCTTCATTTAGAGCACTCTAGCTGCCAATTTAGATTGCTCCAAATTTTCAGCCCAACATCTCGCAGCTACTGCCATGATTTCGAGCACTCGAAGACTGGATTTCGAGTGCTCGAAGCTGAAACCCAAAGCTGCTGAGTGCTCGCAACTACCACCCCTCTCAGCATCACACCATGCCACTTCACACCTCAACTCCCATGCATGCCCCTGCAAATCAACCTCCCACTCATCCCTAAACCATGCATGAACTTTTCCCTGCATCCCTCTCTCTCTGCAACCCACTTCTCAACTCACCCATGCTTGCACCACCTCACCACCTCGCGCACATAGAACCATGCAACCATGCATGCATCAACTCAAACCTCAACTCCTATCTCTCTCCTCAACCCAACGCACCCAACCAACCTTCCAACCTTCTCTCTTTCTCGGCCTCTACAAACCAAACATCACCACCTCTTGCAACACAACAACAACCCACTTCCTCAACCATGCATGCCCATGCATGCCTCCACAAACCCACCATCCAACACCATGCAACACTACCACCTTTCGGTTTCCACCACAACCCTTCCCATGCAGCCACCTACCGAGTGCTTGAGCACTCTCAAGTAACCCCAACCACAACAGCCGAGCCCACTGCCGGATTTTCGAGCACTCAAAGACCCACTTCGAGTGCTCGAACCAAGCTCCACCTCCTCTCTCTCTCGGTACCTCCACAATCCACCATGCTCTCATTAACCCAACAACCATGCATTCCCACGCAACCCACTTCAAACCAAACTCCCCAAACCACCCTCCAACTCATGCTCACCACAACCCAAACCATCAACCTCCTCTCGGCATCTCTGCAGACAACCCCACCAACCCTCCTCTCTCTCTCGGCAACTACACCCACCACCACCCCTCACCTCCATCAACCCACCCCAACCCTCACCTTCTCACTCTCGGCATTCCCACTCTACCTCCCTCATTTTTCTCACCACCCAACCATCTACACCATGCACCAAACCAACCCCACCCCAACTCACCTCACCAAACCATGCCACCCTTTCAAACATGTAGCATCAACCACAAACATACCACTACACACCATAACTTAGCTCCCGGCATCTCTCCACCTCACAACCAAAAACAAACCACCCAACTCTCATCAACCCACAAACCCACCACCATCCACCCCTCAACCACCTTTAACCTCCCAAACCTTCACCAATCAACCACCATGCAACCACCTCTCACCCTCATCTCAACCAACCTACTCCAACACCGACCCCACCTCTCGGCAACCCCTCCACCCAACCACCCTCATCTCACCCCACCTTACATGCAAACATGCACCACCCCCCCACCTTTGGCATGTAAGTTCAAAAAAAAAAAAACAAAAAAAAAAAATACATAATACTTTATATATATATATATATTATTATAAAAAAATAATAAAATAAATAAATAAAATAATACTAACAATAATAACTATACTAAATTAAAAAAAAAAAAAAAAAAAAAAAAACAAAAATTTTTAGATTTTTATCTTGCACTAAAATTCAGGTTAGTATTTTTATTTCTGTTTTGGTTTTTCTTATGAAGCCTATGCTTTTACTTGTGTATAGTAGTTATGTTTTGACAGGTCTTCCTGTCCAAGTTTGGGGGACGCCTTTGCGCATTCACATCGATGGATATTTTTGCATTCGTCACTCCACTTGGTATTATTGTTCTTTTACCCTCTTTGCGCTTATTTTGATTTACTTGTCTTCTCACATTGAGGACAATGTGACATTCAAGTTTGGGGGTGCATTTATGTATTTTTGGTTTTACACTTTTGCTAAGCAATGATAATGGAATTTGAAACCTGTTGGAGATGAAAGCATATGTTTAAAACTTTGTGTATAGAAGCAGCTGATATTTTTGAAAATAAAGAAAATTTGAGTTGAAATGATCATGTAGATTCAAATTAGTCTGTATAAATGTCTCAATTAAATTCTCGCTGGATTTGACACTCTTTTAAGCTTCACAATGCACAGATGCACATTGGAAACTTAACTGTGAGGCATGCAACTTGATTGACCTTGACCTTGCCCTAGTTAATCTGATTTGATGAACCTAATGGATGAATATCTTTGGCATGATTTAAGTTGTCTAAAAAAAAAAAAAAAAAAAAAAAAAAACTGGAAAGGAAAGAAAATAATGACCAGTTGACGTTCGTAGCCTTTCCAACTCGAGCTATTAAGCCCTAGGAGTGTCTCTACACTTAACACCCTAAAGCCATCTGGTTTGGGAGTTGTTGGCCTAACGCTTGCTACAAGGGTTGGTTAGAAAGCTTAAAGGACTTAAACATTGCACGGTCATTCAAAAAAAATAAACTGGTAATAAGCATGGTTCGTTGGAGTTCGTAGCCTTTCCAACTTGAGCTATTAAGCCCTATGGAGTGTCTCTACACTTAACACCCTAAAGCCATCTGGTTTGGGAGTTGTTGGCCTAACGCTTGCTACAGGGGTTGGTTAGAAAGCTTAAGGGACTTCAGCATTGCACAACCATTCTATGTTTCGCTTATGAGTTACAATAAATTGTCAACAAGCAACAAAAGTTGTCTTGTAAATAAAATCATGCCTTAGGGACCTCATTTAAAGGGGAATTCAATGATTTGAAAACTTGTGCTTTGGAATTGGAAAAGAAAGTAAAAGCCGCATGTTGAGAATCTAATTCACTTTCACTGAAGCTAGAGTTGATTTCCATTCAAGAGATGATAATTGAGTTATTTATACAGACTTTGATGTTGATGCATGTATGTGGAAATGTATTTAGCCAATTTTTGTATCAATGCTTCATATATGCAAGGTAGTTTTCCCAATGACTCCATCTCCAGTTTTTCTCTGTTTCAAGTTGTATTTGAGCTATGTATCTATCTCATTTTACCATGGATGATATTTTTGTAGTAGCATGCCCATGGTTGTCTTTTCATTAAGTTTTTCATTGTAGTTTTGCTAAGGGACTAGCAAAATGTAAGTTTGGGGGTGTGATAAGCGCCGAATATTGTATATTCAAGCGCCCTAAATTGCATTAGTTAAGTCCATCGTTTGATTATTTAAGTAGATTATCTTCATTTGTGTGTATGTATATATTTTCAGGTCCATTTGCCAAAAAAGGAGCAAAATCAAGGCTTTGTGGAGTTTTGGCCATCAAAAGGCACAATTCTGAATTTCTGGCAGCAGTGGAGTCAGGACTTTGCTCACCATTTTGACCTTGTAAACTCGAGAACTGGACTTCCATTATAAAATGGCATATTTAGAGCTCTGAATCAACTTTCCAAATCTTCAAGCAGTTCGTCATTTGGAGCTCGGACCAGAGAGTTATGGCCTTGTTACCAGAGGTGCGCAGAACTGCCTGGCAGCAATGAAATTCTGCCTTGATCTTCATTTTCGACCAATCATCCTTGAGAATTGGATCTCCACCAAAACATGAAGTTTTTAGAGCTCTGATTTAGCTTTCCAAATCTTCAAACAGTTCATCATTTGGAGTTTAGAGCACAAAGTTATGGCCGTTTTACCAAAGTAGGTCCGGGATGAGCAAACCAAGCATAGGGCATTCTGGCCAATTTTCGAGTGCTCGATGCCTAATTTCGAGTGCCCGAAATTAGGGCAGATTGCTTCACGAGATCAGCAGTGGAGTCAGGACTTTGCTCGCCATTTTGACCCAGAAAGCTCGAGAACTGGACTTCCATCATAACACGAAAGATTTAGAGCTCTGAATTAGCTTTCTAAATCTTCAAACAGTTCATCATTCGGAGCTCGGAGCAGAGAGTTATGGCCTTGTTACCAGAGGTGCGCAGAACTCCCTGGCAGCACTGAAGTACTGCCTTTCTCCCCATTTTCGACCAACCAGACTTGAGATTTGGGTCTTCATCAAAACATGAAGTTTTTAAAGCTCTGAATCAGCTCTCCAAATCTTTAAACGGTTTGTCATTCGGAGTTCGGAGCGCAAAGTTATGGCTGTTTAACCAAAGTAGGTCTGGGCGGAGCAAGTGAAGCATGGGCATTTTTACACTAAATTCGAGCGCTCGAGGCCTTGCTTAGAGTGCTCGAATTTGGGGCAGAATTGCCTTCGGGAATTCTCATTTTGGCAGCCACTTGTGCATTGGTTTCCTCATTTTCTACTTACTTCTTTATGAGGTGGTTGGGGATGTTTTTTGGAGGAGAGAGAGAGAGCTTTGTTGAAGGAGATAAGGCAAGGAAGGCCACACATATCATTATCCCATATTCTACAAGATTAGAGGAGAGAGAAGAGAGCAAGGAGGGAGAGTTCTTCAAGCTTGAAGAAGGGAGCACGAAAATGGAGATGGAGTCTTCTTCTTCCTCTTCCATTTTTGTATCAATGGATAACTAAACCTCCATCTAGGGAGGTGATGAAACTCCTCCTTGTAAGCATGTCTAGTTTTTGATTTATTTTGGGGAATGAAATGTGTATTTGACTAGTTCCATAATCTAGAGCATGTTACATAATGTAATGGATGTTTTAATGTTCTAAAGATCATGTTGCATTAAATACTCTTGTCTTAGATGATTTAATCTCATGGTTGTATGGCTTGTAGTTTCATAGTGACAATGGAGCTAAGACTATGGAATGGTTTTAATGGCATGATTTTGAGTAGCTTGTTAATTCATTGCTTAAGAATTTCTTTTGATGAATTAACCTTGTGACTTGTTATCATGTGCTCTCATCAATTGGTTACTTGTTTGACAATCTCTAGCTTAGTGAGCATGTTGAGGATTGCACCATAGTTTAGGTAATTTAAGCATGTGGAGCTTTGATAGGTTGTTCTTACATTTTAATTAATTGAATTTCTTGAAGATGATATAGTAGTCATGAATTGCTATTCATCAAGGTCATTTCTACATTAATTCCCCAAATCAATCATATAATTAGCTTGTGTAGAGGTTTGGAGTGGATTCACTTCCCTAGACTTCCTTCTCTAAATCTTCTCTTTTAATCTCCTTCAATTTATTGTGTATGCATTCTGAATTTGTAGTTAAGTGACAACAAACACAACCTCTATGAACACCCCTTCATCATCCTAAGAATGACTCTAAACACTTAGGTTGCCTTAGACTAGCGCAGTCCCAGTGGTTCGACTTACCCGACCAATAGCCCTATTTTACAATGATTCGTGCTATTGCGAAGGTTGATGTATAGTTGATCAACCAATCAACCTCCTTTAAATAATAAAAGATCAGCCCTAAAGTTCCCTTTTTCATAAAGGAGACATACATAGAAATTCTGTCAAATAAGGACTCCAAATTCGTACAGACTTCCAGGCCAATTTTGACAAGATTAACAGCTGTTTTAGGGAATCCTCGTGAAATAAAAAATTGTAGCTCTTCAAATTTTCTTTCAACTAATGTAAGGAATTTAGCAGTTTTGACACTCGAGGAGAGAGATACAGCCAGATTACCAAAACGGGTTCAAGTTACCAACTTTGGCGAAAGTTTCCTTTTTGGAGAAGGAGTTTTCCTTTTCTTCTTCTTTCCATTCTCATCAACTTGTGACTTCTTTTGGACTATTTTCTAAGTATAATTAGACTTGGATCTTCAACATTGCTCGGTCCCATGGAATGTCATCTTTTAAAGCTCAGAATCATTGGTCTTGACTGATTTTACAATTAAAGCCCTGAAATAAATAAAAACAATAAAGCAATGTAAAATCACAAATAAAACTACTAGTAAGATAATAAAACATGCAAGTAAAGGGACTAAAATGTATAACATTCAGCGCCTAACAGGGGAAAATTGGAAGGAATATGTCCCCTTCTACTAGGACTGAGGTAAGAAACCACCTCATCTAGCCATCTCATCCCTTGCCTAGCTATTCAATACAAATATGAAGGGAAATGATAAAATTGGTATCTATTTTCACAATCTTTACTTGAAACTCCTTGTTTGGAATCTCAATTATTTGGGGAAAATTGGAAGGAATATGTCCCCTTCTACTAGGACTGAGGTCAGAAACCACCTCATCTAACCACCTCAGCACTTGCCTAGCTGTTCAACACATATCTGAAAATTTTGCGTTGATTTGCATCCAATCCTACTTTTGATATACCCCAAACACAAGTATAAGGAATCACCACAAAGCAGAGGGACAAAGGGAATTCTTTGTTTTCTTAAGTATCCGTAGGTTGTGTGTTCTATATAAAGGGCTTTTCCCTTAGAGCTTTGTACCAAGAAACCTCGATCAAGTTACTTTTTTTTGTCACTTTAGTTGGTATACTTTATTGTGTTGTTTTTTTAGAAATGTCACCGAAGGCAGACCTTGTTAAGATTGGGTTCGATGGCTTTGCAAAACTCGATGAATGCAATGGACCGAAGGGGAGGAGAGCTTAGAAAAACCTTGTTAAGATAGGGTTCGATGGCTTTGCAAAACTCGATGAATGTAATGGACCGAAGGGGAGGAGAGCTCAGAAGAACCTTGTTAAGGTCGGGAAGGATGCCTTTGCTATACTTGATGAACGTTTGGGGATCAAAGAGGACCGTGGTATGCTGTCCAAAGAGGCTATTTGGAAGTAAGAGGCGCCAAAATTGCATCGCGGGGCTCTAATTAAAGAATATCGCAAGAGAAAGCCACTTCATATGGCTTAATAAGCTCTCTTTAGTCAGTACTTTACATATATAGTTAAATATACTCCTCTTGTACTAAAAAACTCATATCAAATTCAGCTGGACTTGTAATCATTCACTATCTTAGACTTGTAGTCTTTTTATATGCTTCCTTGTAATGTATTTCGCTACATTTGTGTAATAGCAGTATATGTTCTAGCTTAGTTATGAAGTTGTCCCTTTTTTACTAGAATAGTTTACTCTTTCTCTCTCTTTCTCTCTCTCTCTCTCTATCTGTCTCTCAATTGTTGGAAGCATCTTGGAGTAAGAATTTATGAAATGTTTGAGAGTAAGTTTGGATTTCAAAATACAAATTTTAGTCATAAGATTAGCTAATGATGATGATAAAGTTACTTTCTTAACTACTATTAAGTCATGGGCCTTCAGATTAGCCGAACCTCATTGGCTTTTAGATCATTCTTCTATTCAATATGAACCTTGTTTAAGTTTGGTACTTTGGTTATGAAGATCATCAAGTGGGTCATCCAAACTAAATTAATTGGTACTAGCTATTTATAAAGTTAATTGAATTAAAAAAATCACCACAAATTGGGACAAATGAAGAAATAAAAAAAATTAAGAAATCAGCATGAAAAACTTCAATGGAGAGAAATCCAACTCACTTTTGACTAAAGCTCCTAGCTACCCTAAGTTGTGCGTCAAGGATTCAGGATGGATGAGACCTGTTTCAGGTTGGGAGGCTTCATTTGTATCATTTCTTGAATATTTTTAAAGAAAAAAATTGCACACAAAGAAAAGGATCAAATGAGGAGTCAAATCCGGCACACTGAATTCAATATTTTCTTTATTTTCGAGTTGAAAGCAAAATTGAACCTATTTTCTTTTCATCTTTCCCATAACTAATCAACCAACTCAGAATGCTACTAGTGAGTTGAGTCATTAAGTGCTGTTACTAAATTTCTCCAATCATAACCGTGTTGGGATTTATATGCCCTGGCATAGCAAATTCTTATTTGGATTATAGTGACATATGTTCCTGACATATCTGAAATATTTATGATTTATATAATTTTTGAATTCAATGTATTATGTTTCGATTTAATGTGGAATTGATAGTATCCACTTGATTACAAGAGATATTTATATATATATATATCGGTAATTATGGATGGACTCAGTATTAACTAAGACTTGAACTAGATCCGCGTTAGGTTGAGATATATTGCGAGAGTCGTCGTATGCAATTGCTCCCTATCATTGTCATGGCATTTGACTCTCAAGCATGAGAGAAGTATAAACTCTTTTATTAATTAATAATTATTTTGATTTGTTCGGCGGATACTTTGGGATCCATAGATCGGCACTTTGGGTAGTTATGTAATTAATAGTTAGAGGGTTATATTCTCAATATTTGCATCAATGCTACTTGTATTTATTTTGTATTGATTATGGTTGATCACAAATTAAATTCGAAGGCCTTCGTATGTTTTAGACAAAATGTTTTCTATATTGTTATTTAGTAAATTATTATTCTTTATCAAACAAATATTTTATTGTGATCAAGCTGAAAATAATCAAAGGTAACAAAATAATTGCATTAATTATGTTGTCGGATTGATGGCTTTAGAATCCGATAAATAATTATGCATAGAGTAGTCAAAGTACAACATTGTGTAATGCTAATGAATATATATATGTATATATATTATTAGTTAATGGGATCCACCTGTTCATTAAGTATTTTAATAACATAGTGTAACGGCCCTGGATTTCCGAACCCAGTGCGTCCTGTGCTTACCCGAAGATGATCCGTTAATGGATCCGAAATGCAGAAGCAAAAGACACAACCAAGGTCTCTAGAGATGTACGTCATCCCTAAGACACAAATGTGGTTTCCCGAGTAGTCTCGAGACTCAATAGAAGCAAGAAGAAAACATGGGTTTTGAAACCTTACAAGCGATGGACCAAGGGTAAAATGGTCATTTCATAGAGAAATGGATGCTACCAAGAATACCATTGGAAATACAACGAAAAATTAATGAAGTTAGACTTAAGAATTACCTGATTCAGAGTTCGGACGGAAAAGATATGAAAATAAGAACAAAACGGCATTCCCCGATTTAGAGATACTGCAATCCTATCTCACTAAAACTGGTATAACTCTCATTACGGTTGGAGTTTTTGTGTGTGGTTGGTACTATTGGAAAGGGAATTTCAAGTTCTTGAATTTAGGCTCAAGAATGACCTGATTTGGATCAGAAATGAAGGCGATATAACCTTTTGAAGTTGACCCAAGAAATCTGTCCAAGAAACTGAAAGGAAACCAAGCTTCAAGGAGGATCAGCAGGCTGACGAACAGTACTAGCCAGCTGAAACTCAATCATCATCTGGCTGATGAATAGTACCAGCCGGCCAAAACGCCATTTTTCACTTGCAAACCTACTTGAATTGGTCTAAAACAGTCATCAGTCGGCTGATAACTGCTATCAGCCGACCGATGGACCTGGTAGCAGCAGAAAAAGCTGCTGCAATCAATGGGGAAGGTGCTTGGCTCAATCCTAAAGCTATGCATGCTTCCCATTTGATCTGGACAAGTTTTAAAACATTTCCTAGCATCATGCAAGCATCTAAAACATGCTAAATCAAAACGAAGCTTTAAATGATACCCCAATGCATGAATTTGGCTTAAATTTTCATAAATCATCCAAAAATAGTTCAAAAGTTGGAACTTAAGAGTTTTGTGAAATGTAAACATGCATGCATACGTAAAATGAATAAGTAGACATGCTACAATGACCTACGGCCTCATGGCATGTCATATGCAAAATGTGACCCTTCACTTGAAATCCCATATATTCCATAAACAAACTATGAAGTTAGACTATCATACATGTCATGTAAGTGTCTTTGGCCCTCGGCCTCATTACATATATATCCAAAGAGTGTCAAAAGGTGCACTTAAGTGCACATTACATAGTTTGAACATTAAATACATGTTTTGTCAAAATAAACCAAAATGGAGCATGATATGCTAACAAATACATATTCTAACATAATAAAGATACTCCAAGTAGTCAAGCATTCCTAAGAGTGTTGTGCATCCCACAATAATGCTTCTTTACCTGAAAAACACCCGATAACTTTGGGGTGAGTAAACAAGTTTACTCGTAGGGAATGAGCATGCATGAACCTACTTTATACAACTTTGCAATTTGATATAAATCAATTCATAATGTTCAATCGACATTGGAACTTCCAACACAATGCAATAAGATATAAACTCATAAAGTTATCAACTTGGAATTTAAATGCGAAATCAAACCAAAGTGAATACTTGGACATCACGCCGGATCAGACCGACACTATAGTTACTTTAGGGTTACTAGCCCATGGGTAACCTCCTTATGTGCGCACTAGACTTATAGAGAGACAATCCCCCGTACTAGAACCATGCCCTAGCCTTAGTAATAACAACAACATCCCAAGTTTCCAAAATCAACAATTTGTGCAACAACATATATGTATTAACATAACATATATATATAATGTAAAGCAATCTATCATGCACAAACCAATTTTTGGAAACACAATACATGCTCTAGTTCACAACTACAATGACATGCAAATTGTTGAATAATTATTATGCAACTTGTCACAACTTATAACAATTTTATTCAATGATAGGAACATACTCTCGCAAGTATTATACAAGTTTAAAATCAAGACTTAATCATGTAATCAACATGAAATTCATACTCAATTCATCAATATATCAAGGATAGAAATTAATTTAATAAAACAACTAATTTCTGTAGATTTCATTTCTCATCCAAACATGCTCAATTTAATATATGTTAGGGAACCTATCATGATCATTACATATATCCCTTCAAAACTTAATTTAAATCATGAGAACATATAAATGAAAATTAATTAAATTAATTGATTAATTTCTCTAAATTTCAAAACAACCTTAAATGACTTCAAGTTAACATAAGTTATAAATCAAGTCATGGCGTTCCCAAAAATCATGTCTTAGCTTAATTTCATGCAAGGTACCCTTAACTATTAACTTAAAATTTTGGATCAAAGACATGTATTCCATATGAACCAAGTTATAAAACAAATATAACAACAGTATCATAAGTATAAATCACCCCCTACCTCAATAGAGGATTAAATCTTTATAAACGAAGAAGCCAAGCTTAAAATGGTAAACCAAACTAGGGTTTTATAGAGGAGAGTGAGAGGAAGCAAAAGTATTCCAAGCTTATAGGTCTAAGGTGAGTGGAAGGAGGCCAAAATGAAGCTTAAAGCTCTAAACTAAGCTTTGCTTCAATGGTGGATAGGTTAGGGTTTGGGAGGAAAGAGATAAAATGAAATAAAAACACAAACCCTAAACTAAATGTGGTGGGATTCTCCACTCACTATGTGCTTTTGCACTACCTCTCACACACACACAATGCAAGATTAAATTAGGTGCCTACACTTTTCACTAATCCATGGCTCCTTCCTTGGCTTAGTCCTAAGCCTACACTTGTCAACCATCCAAGCCAACAAGTGCTCCAATCCTAGGCAAACAAGTGGGTGAATCTCCACCCTCCATGTGTTACAAGATTATATATCCAAGTCTTTCCACCCCAATGCCAACAAGTGGCACCATAGGAGTGTGACACTTGTCATACTTTCCGGAAATTGTAAAAAGGTCCTTTTCCAAAATATCTTCCAAATTAAATTACAAAATGGTCCCTAAGATGAAAAATAATTACTTTACATAATTACACTAAAACCCCAAAAGTCAAGAATATTTCCAAGAAGTTATGCATCTATGCCCTTTACAAGAAAAGTAAATATCTAGCATGCTTTTCAACAAAAGTAAAAATGTAGATATCATAAAAATTAAATATCATGGATGTATGCAAAGCCGAAATCAAATCCGAGCACAAAAAGTGAAGTTATGCAACGAAAACGATAAACGGGAAACGACGAAATAGGGAAAAAGATGAAACAGGGAAAAGACGAAAATGGGAAGAAAAGAAAAATGCCAAAAAAAGAAAGGAGGGAAAAGATCGGGTCATTACATATAGGGTCATTACAGACCCATTTTCTCTCATCTCTCTCACGTTGCTTCTCTCTCTTTCTCTATTTTTCTTTTTCCTTTCTTTTTCCCACAAATTTCACTATTTGATTCTCCCTCACCAAGTGGTATTTTTGGGTGTCATTTGCAGCAAATCGGAGAGCACGGCGAGATCTACGTGTGGGTGTAAACAATTCTTTGTTTGGCCAACTCTAGGGATTTCAAAATTAGGGCACAAAATTTGGGGGTTTTCATAATTTTGGAGGTAGGGGTTCCTAATTCATACATTTTTGCACCTTTATTAATTATTCTTCTTGTTTGATGTCTAACATGCTATATTTGTGTTGATTCATTCAAAATGACTTAGTTATTGTATCATGAAGTATATGATTATATGTATGTGTTTATGTGGTATGAGAAAGCATGCTTAAATAACTTTATTTCATGCCTATTGTAATATATGTGCTGAAATATGCAATTTAGATGGATGATGTTAAATTTTAGAGATTTTTATAAAGCATGGATATTCTGAATGTTCATTTGCAAAGAATGAAATTTTTTTATTGTCATGACATTGTGAAATAATAACCATCCATGCACATCATTCGGAAAGAGATGGGAACATGAATTTGAAATATATATATATATATATATATATATATAAATATATATATTTTTCAAATTCATTATACATATATAAATATATGGAAATAATTTTGAAAAGGATTTTGTAAAAAACCCGGCCGCCTAGGAATTGCCTAGGGATCGCGGCGTTAGTGAGGCCTAGAGGGGACTAGGGAGATTGCCCTAGTGTGGTTGAGTTACCTGGGCCCCAAATGATGCCATGGAGTTGCCATGGGTCAGGGACAGTGACCAATCCTCCTCTCGTGCCGCCATGGAGTTGCTATGGGACGGGTTTACTTACGGTTTGGAAATGATGATGGAAATGGTTTTTTGAAAAATGGGGAGTGACATTGCATAGCATGGTATATCATTGCATTGCATATTCATTTGTGGTATCGGATTAATGATGTGGTATTGTGGTTATATATATATTTTTTCCGGCATGGTATGATCCCAATTTCCTTATTCTTATTCATTGTATGGATTTACAGGGTCTCAAGAGGTGTGCCTTAGGCACTTCCTACTGAACTTATGCTCACCCCTTCATTTTAACATTTTTCAAGAAACGGAAATGAAGTTGCAGATGTCGTTCCACCACAGGCCTAGTATGGATTAGATGATCATTTTGTTATTTTTATATCTAAGTCCCACTATTTTTGTAAAACTTAGCATATTGTATTATGTACTGAAACTTATGGACTCTTGTTATTATAGTTATATTTATGGGCTGTAATTTTAATATAAGTTGTTTAAACTTTGTAAGACATGGACTTTTGAACTTAGCCATGTTTTTTTTTGGGATTGTCATTATGATATTTGGATTAAGTGACATGTGGTTGTTGCACCATAAAATGAACTATGTTGAGACATAATGAATGGATGAAAGAAATGTTGAAATGTATTATTTGAAATGTGTTGGGACATGTTAGATAAATTTTGAAGGTCTAGGAGAGGCCCTTGCATTTTTATGCATTTAAGCAGGTTGTCGTATGACCCTTTTTAGCAAAGGTCATACCGAATTTTTTTTTTTTTTTAATTAGTATCATTTTAGGATCATTACAAATTTGGTATTAGAGCAATGGTTCGAAAATCATTAAGACGACGGGTAGAGGCCTACATAGTGTTGCATGGGTAGTCATTTGCATAGTTTCTGTGATTATTTGCTAAAGTGTTTTGTTATTTGAAAAACATGCTTAACTATTTACTTGCTTACTTGCTTATGTGTTTATATGTTTACGCTAATGTGCTTATTGCATAGCAGTGCATGCTAAGTGTTAGTATAGTATCCTTTCATGTTGAGTTGTTCACGGTTGGATCTTAGTGTTATCGTTATTGAACCATTTTCTTGTTTTATAGTACGATGCCACCACGAAAGGAACCAAGAGGTGTTGGCCCTAGGCCTATAAGGGGAGATGTTGGAGAAAGTTCTAGCTCCAATCCAGCGGAGCAGGTTGGAGATGATACACTTCTTAGGGATTTGATTACCTCAAGAGGTATTTTTATCAGAAGGGATGATATTGAAGCACTCGTTGAGGAGGGTGAAGGTTCGGTTGAACTAGTACAGAACCATTTGTTGCAGAGTGCCTTGAGGGCAACAGTTGCTACTCTTCCACAACCGACACCACAACTGGTAGTGCAGGTAGAGAAGATGCTAGCGCAGAAACGTCTCAAGTTGATTTCAGGGTTTTCTAAGTTGATGCCAATGATGTTTGAAGGTGGTGTAGATCCCATGGTAGCGGACAACTACATGGATCAAGTAGAAACTTAATTGACCTCTATGGATGTGACGGATGATTATGTGAAAATCAACCAAGCCACTTACAAGTTTACCAAGGATGCTAAGTTTTGGTGGAAGTCAGTCACCAATCGGCATAAGGTGGAGGAGATGAGTTGGGATATGTTCAAGGAGCTATTCTACGAGAAGTATTTTTTGGTCACCAAGAGATGGGAGCTAAGGGACCAGTTTAATGGCCTTATCCAGGGTAATATGTCAGTGATGGAGTACGATAACAAGTTCACCTTTCTCTCTCGCTTTGCTCCAGAGATGGTGACAAGACTCGGAAGTTTGTTTCCAGTCTCGATTACAAGATGAGGCCATTGATAACGGCACAGTACATCAAAGTTTACTCGGAAGCTATGGAAAGGGCATTGATGCTTGAAGTGGAAGCCAAGGATAGAAATGTAGGAAAGGAACTGTGGAGACAAAAGAAGAATACAGGGTCATCTTCAAAGGGACCTTCATGGAAGAGGAATAGGGGTGGTTCGTCTCAGTTTCAGGGGCAGCAGTCTGCACGATCTGCT
Source organism: Cornus florida (assembly GCF_030987335.1). Taxonomy (NCBI): domain Eukaryota; kingdom Viridiplantae; phylum Streptophyta; class Magnoliopsida; order Cornales; family Cornaceae; genus Cornus; species Cornus florida. The sequence goes on along the minus strand of NW_026775571.1, from coordinate 25,303,400 downwards.
CCTACCACTCCTATGCTAGCAGTGTCTACTAGGAGTGGTGTCATCTGTTATCGCTGTAATCAGCCGAGTCACTACAAGTCAGAGCGTCCACAGACATCGGTTAATTCTGGGGTTTACTTTGGTTGTGGCCAGCAGGGCCATAGGGTTATGAATTGTCCTAATCAGGGAGCAGGCACCGGTAGTGGCAGAGGGTCATAGTAGAGGCCGTCACAGTCGGCTACAGTTCAGTTAGGTTTCAGACCATCACCACCATAGCCCGTCATGTCTTCTCAAGGTTCACAACTAGTTAGGAGGGATACTCCTACTATGTTAGCGCAGTAGTCAAGTGTTCAGGTTGGCAGTTCTTAGGCACAGGCACCACAGGGATGTGTCTTTCCACTTGCATCGGCTGATGCATCTTCTGGTCCATCAGTTCTCTGAGGTATCTTCCCAGTATTTGGTTCTTGGGCTCGTGTTCTCTTTGACTCTCGTGCATCTTCATTCTTTCATTGCATTTTTATTTACACTTGTATCGGGGTTAGAGATCAGTTTCATGGATCGGGCGTTATGTGTTGATACGCCAGTTGGGGTTTCAGTGTCTTTGAGCAGAATTGTGAGGGATTGCTCCATTGTGACAGCCGGGTGGACTTTGTGTTTGACCTTATCCTCCTGGAGATGACTAGCTTTGATGTCATTTTCGGGATGGATTGGTTAGCTTTATTTCGTGCTACGATTAATTGTTTCAGAGGAAGAGTCACAGTTTGCACTCCCGAGGGGGATTGTTTCTTTTTCGTGGGAGATCGGAGTGATTCCCATACTCAATCATTGTATGGAATTCGTGAACGGAGTCGTAGTGATTACTTCTTGGCTAGTCTTTTAGCTAAAGGAGATGATGTTGTGGAAGCAGTTTATCCGGTAGTTGTTCGTGATTTTCTGGATGTGTTTCTGGAAGATTTGACGGAGTTGCCTCCACACCGAGAAGTGGAGTTTACTATTGATTTGATGCCTAGTACCGTGCTGATTTCTATGGCATCGTATCGTATAGCACCAGTTGAGTTGGAAGAATTGAAGAGATAGCTTGATGATTTGAGGATGAAAGGTTTCATCTGATTGAGTGTGTCACCGTGGGGCGCACCAGCCTTGTTTACAAGGAAGAAAGATGGTTCTTTAAGGTTATGCATTGATTACCAGAATTTGAATCATGCCACCATCAAGAATAAGTATCCTTTGCCAAGGATAGATGATTTGTTTGATCAGTTGAGATGAGCCAGTTATTTTTTGAAGATTGACTTGAGGTCAGGCTACTATTAGTTGCGGGTTAGGGATGAACATATCCCAAAGACGATGTTTCGTACTCGGTATGGACATTATGAGTTCCTTGTTATGCCCTTTGGGTTGACTAATGCACCAGCGACATTCATGGACTTGATAAACCGCGGCTTTCACGATTACTTGGACCAGTTTGTGGTAGTTTTCATGGATGACATTCTTGTGTATTCACGATCTCAGGAGGAGCACGTGATCCATTTGAGTACTGTATTACAGAATTTGTGGTAGCACTAATTATATGCCAAATATAAAAAGTGTGAGTTTTGGTTACAAGAGGTGAAGTTTTTGGGGCATGTTGTTTCAGAAGGCGGAGTGTCAGTGGATCCATCAAAGATTAAAGCAGCTTTAACTTGGGAGTAACCGAAGAATGTTTTTGAGATCCGGAGTTTCCTCAGCCTAGCGGGTTACTATCGGAGATTTCTGAAAGATTTCTCCCATTTGGCAGCGCCTATGACTCATTTGACCTGAAAAGGGATCAAGTTTGTGTGGAATGAAGCCTGTGAGTCATATTTTCAAGAGTTGAAGATAAGATTGACTACAGCTCCAGTGTTGGTGATACTCGAGCGTGGCTTAGGTTATGTGATCTATCGTGACACTTCACGTGATGGTTTGGGATGTATGCTGATGCAAGATGGTAGGGTTGTGGCTTATGGGTCTCGATAGTTGAAGACTCATGAGTACAACTACCCTACTCATGATCTGGAATTAGCGGCAGTTGTATTTACTTTGAAGTGTTGGAGACATTATTTGTACGGTGAGAGATTCGAGGTGTTCTCGGATCACAAGAGTTTGAAGTACCTTTTCTCCTAAAAGGACTTGAACAACAGAAAGAGGCGATGGGTTAAATTCTTGGAGGACTATAACTTTGACTTGCAGTATCATCCGGGCAAGGAAAATATGATAGCAGATGCCTTAAGCCGAAAATCTCGTGGGACTTTAGCCGGTTTGGCTATTTAGAAATGGAAGATGCTTAAGGATTTGGCAAAAATGGGATTGCAGTGCTTTGATGGTGATGCTTGCTGTGAGTCGGCATTCTTGTTTAGTCGTGTGGCTCAACCTACTCTTGTCAGATGAGTGATTGAGTCGTAGAGACAGGATCCGGATTTGGATGCCATTTACACCTTGATCTCTAGTGGTGAGATTGTGAAAGATTAGACCTTACATGCAGATGGAGGTCTACAGTACAGAGGTTTGTTGGTTGTTTCCACAGGATGTCGTGAGGTCGTCTTATGGGAATTTCACACTTCTCGCTTTGCAGTTCATCTAGGTGGTACTAAGATGTATCACAATTTGAGATGTCAGTATTGGTGGAATGGAATGAAGAAGGATGTTGTACAGTTGGTGGCTAGATGCCTTACCTGTCAGCAGGTGCAGGCTGAGCACTAGAGACCAGCTAGTTTGTTGCAACCATTACCTGTAGTGTAGTGGAAATGAGAGCAGATTGCTATGGATTTTGTGATAGGTCTTCCTAGATCATGGAGGAGAAATGAAGCCGTATGGGTCATTATTGATAGATTGACCAAGACGGCTCATTTTTTGCCTACTAAGGTAACAGATGACGCAGAGGCACTTGGTGTTCTTTATGTGAAAGAGATTGTGAGGTTACACGGAGTTCAATTGGCTATTGTTTTAGATAGGGATGCCAAGTTTACTTCGAGGTTCTGAGAAGGACTTCAGGCTACGCTTGGTTCATCGTTGCACCTTAGTACGACATTCTATCTACAGACGGATGGCCAGTCGGAACGTACTATTCAGATCTTGGAGGATATGCTTCCGGCATGTGTACTTGATTTGGGAAGTAGTTGGGAGGAACACCTTCCACTTATTGAGTTTGCCTACAATAACAGTTTTCAGGCGAGTATTCAGATGGCTCCATTTGAGGCGTTGTATGGTAGACCTTGTAGGTCTCCTGTTTGTTGGACTGAGGTAGGCGAGACAGCCGCCTTAGGACCTGACATTGTACTTAAGACTATTGAGAATATTAAGTTAATCAGGCGGAGATTGCTTACAGCTCAGAGCCGACAAAAGAGTCATGCGGATAGGCGGAGACGGTCGCTATCCTTTGAGTTGGGACACCATGTCTTTTTACGGGTTTCTCCACGGAAGGGTTTGATGAGGTTCGGGAAGAGTAGCAAGTTATCACCACGATTCATTGGACCTTTTGAGATCTTAGACCAGGTAGGAGAGGTTACCTACAGGCTGGCTTTGCCACCACAGTTGGACAGGGTCCACAATGTTTTTTATGTATCGATGCTACGGAAGTATAAGCCGTATCCATCTCACATTTTGAGTTAGGTTGATATGGACATTGATGAGGATGTTTCTTATGAGGAGGGACCAGTTCAGATCCTTGACACATAACAGAAGGTGTTGAGGAACAAGACGATACCATTGGTAAAATTTATCTGGAGGCATCATGGAGTTAAGGAGGCTACTTGGGATCTTGAACAGGATTTCGGGGATAAAATCTTTTAAAGTTGGGGAGAATGTAATGTTAATGAATATATATATGTATATATATATATTAGTAGTTAGTGGGACCCACCTGTTTATTAGGCATTTTAATGACATAGGGTCATTCCAGACCCATTTTCTCTCATCTCTCTCACGCGTCTTCTCTCTCTTTCTCTGTTTTTCTTTTTCTTCTCTTTTTCCCACAAACTTCACTCCTTGATTTCTCCCTCACCAAGTGGTATTTTTGGGTGTCATTTGCGGAAAATCGGAGAGCACGGTGAGGTGTACATGTGTGTAACGACCTAAACCAGGGGTCCGGATCACTAACCGGGTCCTTACCCGAACTCGAGGACATACTAGGGGTAAAATGGTCTTTTTACAATGTGAAAGTATAATCCATCCTTAAACTAGTCAAATGAGGTTTGAAAAAACTATTCTAGCCATTATATGAAGCTCGGTGAGGTTCTACGATCACCGAATATGAGTTCCCAAAAACGCCCTTACCGGTTCAAGGCAAATTCTGACACTGTTCCACTAAAACAACCATAACTCTTAACACGAGTGGAATTTGGAAATGGTGTTGGTCTCATTGGAAATCTAACTCAAAATCTGTGATACCCCTCGGATCCGAGACACGGGTTGATCAGGCCCAGGCCCAAACCCGAGGGAAATATCAATCAATTAATATATAACCGAAACACAGAATACAAGATGAAATTTAATAAATAAAGTTTAAGCTGAAAGAAACTAAAATAAAATCCTCAAATAACAAAAAATAAATAAATAAATAATTCAACTCCAAAACCTCTAAGGGTACAACTCGGGAATCCATCTCTAATGGACCCCTAATAATAATCCAAACAGTAATAAAGACAACTGATAAAACATTCAGAAGCATGCTATGAAGAGAAGTCCTACATCGTCGGTAGAGTGAATAGAAACCTCTGCTCAGCACGAACACGTCTAAGTCTGGAACTGTCGTGTACCTGAAAATAGAAGTGGGTTAAGCCCACGAATAAGTTCTATCCTACTACAATCCAAGCAGAGACTCGATACGCATGTACATCCTAACTAATTCAACAATAGCTAATAGTCTGTAAATATATATATATAGTCACACTAAAGAACTCTCACTGGACTACAGGCCGGTCCCAACCTGAATAGAGGCAACATGCTAAAATGCACACAAAGTGGGCATGTGTACCTAAACCTAAACAGGGTACACCTCTAACCATTGTATCCAGCTATGCATCCCAATGCATATACGCTCCCTAACCGTCGATCCTGAGACTCAAGCTCATATCGAGGTACCATAACAATATACATAAAATCCATCCAGAATCCGTAGTAGTGCCGCTCCACTATATGTTGCCTTGACACTACAAATCCATAAGATTTAACTTTTAGTCAATCCGTTTCCAAAATCCCAGAGTAGGTAGGACTTAGCGTTTTTTAAGCTAATCCCCCCTAGTATGTCACCGTCCCATACCGGTGCGTACAATCCGTCCATTCAGCAAATGACAATACACAACAAGCATGTAAGTATCATCCAACTCTATACTCCAACAATTGAGAATCAAACATTACATTTAAACATCAATTGGGAACAAATCCATCCAGCAAATGATAATACAGAACAAGCATGTAAATATCATCCAAAACCATAGCTCCAACAATTGAGAATAAAACACTACATTTAAACGTCAATTGTTCCATAAGTGCATAATAAAATTCTGAAAGTTAACAGGATTATTTGATTTAACCTCCCACTGTCCCATAATTGATAACACAGTTTATGCATGTACTATTAATTAAGATCCCCGTAAGCATATTAGAATGTATAAATTCATATGCCTATTCTACAACACTGCACTGATATCTCAAAATTGATACAACACCTAATACGCAATTATATCAGTTTAACCATCACAAACACATAATCCTTCTGTAATTTTTTGTGCTTATAATTTACCATGGAACATGAAAAAATAATAACTCTATTTAAAGGTAAAACCTCGTTCCCTAAGATTATGCAATTTAAATTCTCCGCCTCCAAGAATAGTTCACCAATTTCACTTTAACAAAATATACTGGTCAAGCAACAATCTTAATTGTTTTACCATGCTTTACCAATCCCTCTGAGTTTCTGTTTTAATCTTAGACACTAGCCAAACTTGTCAATTACAGCTTCTAAGTACCTTAGTAGCATCAAAACCAACCCAGAATCAAGAAATTTCGCCGAAAACAAGCAAAAAGGGGGGTAGAGCCGCCTCCCCTTTGTGTGGAGCCAGCTCCACACCATGTGGAGCCGCCTCCACAGCCCCTTAGAGTCGGCTCCACCCTTGTGTGGAGTCGCCTCCACCTCCAGCTTCCCCTGTTCTTTCTTCTCCATTTACCTGTGTGATCTCCGGCGGTTGTCAACACTTCTGTCGATTACTGTCCAGGTTTCAACTATTTTAAAATTTGATTCTAGTGTTCCAGAGAGTTTTAAAACATCCCACAATAATTAATTTTAAATAGAACAAGAATTACACAACGAAGAAACAGAACAGAAAACAACAGTTCATGCAAACATCCGATTTAGAACAATTCAGAACATACAAACCAAATTACTTCCAACGTTTATTGACTCCTAGAATTGTATTAGAGATGTAAAGAACATAAGTCTAAGGGAGAGAGTTAGGTATAAAACTTGCCTCCCATCGACGTTCGTCTATATTTTTCGGCGAAACTCTCCTCTGTTTGTTCTCCTTCTATTTCCTCAATGCCTCCATAGAACTTACGTTTTGTTGTATTTTTAAACCCTAATCCATCCTAACATGCATATTTATAGACTCATCATTAACCCTAATCCAAGTAACGCTAGGTTAAAAACTATGTCGGCTAAATACGTGACTCTGAAAACTGATAGAAACTTAATTTGATAAAAAATTAACTTAAGCCCACTAAAACCATGAAATTAAAATAATGAACCATACAACAATTAACCACGTACATAAAATAAACAAGGATTAACTAATTAAACAATTAAAAATAATCAGACAAATAAACTATTAGCTTAATTAATAAATTCTAATAATACAAATAATTCAAGTAAGTCAAATAAGACAAAGAAACACTTAAAGAATTAAAACTCAATTAAAACAATAAATTAAATACCAAGAAAACAATAAATTAAATACCAGGACTATCCTTTTTAAAATTAGGGGTATTACATTCTTCCCCCCTAACAAAAGGAATTCCGTCCTTGGAATTCGCATACCTTCGTCCAATATTTCAGGAAACTGTGAGCGAATGACATCCTACCATTCCCAAGTGGACTCAGCCTTATTGTGATGACTCCACTGAACACATACTAAAGGAATAACTTTATTAGGAAGAATCTGATCCCGACGATCTACAATACAACATGGTGGCTCCAAATAAGTTGCATCTGGCTGCAACTCAATCTCCCCAACATCGATATGCTGATACCGATCCTCATCTCGCAGAAATTTCCGCAACATGGAAACATGGAACAGATTATGGACACGATCCAAATTATTCGGAAGTGCCAACCGATAAGCGACAGTTCCAACACGATCCGTAATCATAAATGGATAGACAAACCACGGTGACAACTTCCCTTTCTTCCCAAAGCGCATAACACCCTTCATAGGAGACACTTTAAGTAGAACCTGATCCCCAACCTGAAACTCCAAAGCACGAGTGTGATGATCAGCATAGCTCTTCTGCCTACTCTGGGCAGTACGCATGCGATCTCGAATAAGAGCTATTTTCTCTGAAGTATCCTTGATGAACTCAGGACCCAATAATCTGCTCTCACCAACCTCCATCCAATAAACAGGTGATCGACAGGGTCGGCCGTATAACGCCTCAAAAGGTGCCATCCCAATAGTCTTATGAAAACTATTATTATAAGCAAATTCCACAAGTGGTAAGTAATCCTCCCAATGACCCTTGAAGTCAAGAATACAGGACCAAAGCACCTCCATAATCTGATTCACCCGCTCAGTCTGTCCATCAGTCTGAGGATGATAGGCAGTGCTAAGGTGCAATTCTGTACCCAAAGCTTGCTGAAAACTCTTCCAAAAGCCATACACAAAGCTCGAATCCCTGTCTGATATAATAGACAATGGAATGCCGTGCAACTTCACAATCTCTGATATGTAAAGCCTTGCCAACTGCTCTGAAGTGAAATCAGTGCAAATAGGCAAGAAATGAGCTGACTTGGTCAACCTATCCACAACGACCCATATGAAATTATGCCCCTTGAAAGAATTTGGCAACCCTTCCACAAAATCCATAGATATGCTCTCCCATTTCCACTCCGGAATCGGTTGTGGCTGTAGAGCTCCTAGCGGTCTCTGATGATCAATCTTAACCATCTGGCAAGTACTACACCGAGAAAAAAAAAGAGCAATGTCCCTCTTCATACCTGCCCACCAAAACTGCTGTTTCATATCTTGATACATCTTATCACCTCCCGGATGAACAGAAAACTCAGAGTGGTGAGTCTCAGTCATCACATCCTTCCTCAAATCATCAGCAAAAGGTACCACTAACCGTCCATTGTACCTCAAACCTCCATCAGCCCCAACATAGTAAAATAGAACCTCTCCAGAAGTTATCTCTGCAATCTTGTCAATGCACTGCTGATCCGTGAGTTGTGCTTGTAAAACCTTGCGAATGATGGAAGGTGTAACACCATGCAAGCCATAAAAGCATCCGATAACTCATCCACATTCTTCAAAGCATTCCACTTAGTAGTGAATAGAGCAGAAAGACTTTCAACAGGTCGGCGACTGAGTGCATCCGCCACCACATTCGCTTTCCTTGGATGGTGCTGTATAGAAAAGTGATAGTCTTTCACAAACTCCAACCACCTGCGCTGTCTCATATTCAGCTCCCGCTGAGTGAACAAGTACTGTAGACTCTTGTGATCACTAAATAATCTGAAGGACTCACCCAATAGATAATGCCTCCAAATGCGTAAGGCAAAGACCACAGCCGCTAATTCCAAATCATGTGTTGGATAATTAAGCTCGTGAGGCTTAAGCTTCCGAGATCCATAAGAAATAGGTCGCTCCTCCTGCATCAAAACACATCCAAGACCCTGCAATGAAGCATCCGTGTATACAAGATACTCTATCCCACTCTGCGGAGTAGCCAGAACCGGTGCAGAAGTCAACTTCCTTTTTAGCTCATCAAAAGCTCGTTGATAGTGTTCATCCCACACAAACTGTACACCCTTCTTGGTCAGATGAGTGAGTGGTCCTGTTATCTTAGAGAACCCCTGGATGAATCTGGTGTAATATCCTGCCAGACCGAGAAAACTCTGAATCTCAATAGGTGATGTAGGCTGTCCCCACTCAACCACCACTGAAAACTTGACCGGATCCACGGCTATCCCCTTTTCTGACACCACGTGACCCAAAAATTTCACCTCCCGCTACCAAAATTCACACTTCTCGAACTTGGCATATAACTGGTTATCACAAAGCGTCTGTAAGACTATGCGAAGATGTCTAGCATGGTCGTCCTCAGACCTAGAATAGATCAAGATATCATCAATAAAGACAATGACAAACTGATCCAAATAAGCCTGAAAGACTCTGTTCATTAATTCCATGAACACTGCAAGTGCATTAGTCATCCCAAACGGCATGACACGAAACTCATATGAACCATATCTCGTGAGACATGCTGTCTTAGGAACATCCTGTTCCCTAACCCTTAACTGATGATATCCAGAACGTAGATCAATCTTGGAGAAGTATGTGGCTCCCCTTAACTGATCAAATAGATCATCAATCCTGGGTAAAGGATACTTGTTACGAATCGTAACCTTGTTCAACTCTCTGTAATCTATACACAGGCGAAACAAACCATCCTTCTTCTTCATAAACAGAACCGGTGCTCCCCAGGGTGAAGTACTCCTGTGAATGAAACCCTGGTTGAGTAGCTGCTGAATTTGATCCCTCAGCTCATGCATCTCCACTGGTGCCATCCTATAAGGTGCTCTAGCAATAGGCGTAGTGCCTAGAGCTAAGTCAATAACAAAGTCGTTCTCGTGACTAGGCGGCAACCCTGGAATCTCCTGAAATATATCCGGGAAATCTTGTATAATCGGTATGTTATCCAATGATACAGTAATCCCCTCTTCCGTTTCTTCCTCCACATGGAACAAATAGGTGCTAGTGACTCCATTAGAATGCGGCATAGTGACAATATACATGTCCTGACCAGGTATGGTAAACATAATAGACCTATCAAAGCAATTAACTTGGGCATGGTAGTGAGACAACCAATCCATCCCAAGTATCACATCATAAGTGTGCATGTCCAGGACCAATAGGTTGGCTAGAAATCTGAGTCTGTCAATATCTAGTGTCACAGGCCCATCACTATCATGTATAATAGCTGTATCGCCCAATGGTGTAGAAATACCCTGAGGTCTAGTGCATACCCTCGTCCTCATCCTAGATAAAACAACAAAAGTCCTAGCTACAAATGAGTGTGTAGTACCCGTATTAAATAAAACACGTCCATGAAACCCATGTATAGCAAACTTACCCTCAAAAGCCTAAGGTGCCTGCATATCTTATGGCTTAGGGTTGTACACCCTGCCATAATGTAACTGCTGCAGTGCCTGTCCCTAAGGTTGCGGCGGTGCCGGTAATACCGGATAAGTCTGTCCCTGAATTCGAGGAACCTGTGGAGCTGGTAGAGGCACTGGCACTCTCTGCCCCTGCTGCACATGCTGTCCCTGTCCCTATCTCTGTCCCTGTCCCTGTCTAACTATAGGACACTGCCTGGAAGTGTGACCATACTCTCCACAAGTGTAACAACTACCTTGGAAAGTACCAAATGGCCTCCTCTGTCGGTTAGTCTGTGGCTGTCCCTGTCCTGCCTGCGGTCCCCCATTCTGTTGACGTTGAATAGGTTCCACATCCTTGGAAGCATCTAAACCACCCTTGTGCTTCTTCCAAGGCTGCTGTCCCTGGAATCTGCCCTTATCGTTCTGTCGGTGTCCGTTCCCATTCCCTTTCTTAGCTGACTGGTTAGCAGAGTCTCTATCACCTCGCTTCTCACCCTTGGCCTGTCTGATGTCCACCGTCAACTGATACTGCTGTAGAACGACATCTACCACCTGAGCATAGGTAGTATAAGCTGGACTACCTGTAATAGCTCTCTTGATAGACCACATCAGTCCCTTGACAAAACTATTACGCTTCTTCTCTTCTGTATCCACCTCCTCCAGTGCAAAGAGAGACAAACATGTGAACTGCTGCTCATACTCCGCCACTGTCATGTTCCCTTGCTGCAGATTTAGAAACTCAGTCTTCATAGTTGCCCTGACTGCATAAGGGAAGTACTTTTCATCAAAGCATGCACTGAACTGATCGTAAGTCATTGCCATCCTCTCCTCTGGGGTGGTAACTGACTCCCACCACTGTAGTGCATCCCCGACTAGCTTGAAAGTAGCAAGCATCTACTTCTGAACCTCCGTGCACTGAATCAAGTGAAGATGTCACTCGATGTCCTGTTTCCACTGGTGAGCTACTCTCGCATCGGTGGAGCCTGTGAACTCAGGTCGACTCCCCTTTGTGAAAGAGCTCCTAGCCTTTTCCCAAGAATCCGTCTGAACAACCGGTGCTGGTAGGGGTGCCGGCTGTACCTGAGGCTGATTCCAAAGTGCAGCTGTTACCCTAGCTTCTATAGCCCGAGTAACGAGGTCATTGAGGTGAGGAGGAATCTATGGATCTCTGACCTGGTCCAGAGTCTGCTGAACATTCTCCTGTCCCTCCTGAAACTGACCCATGTCATCCTGAAACCCAATCCTTTACTACTCTTCCTCTATGTGCTGACGCCGTAGGAGATATTATTACCTACGTGCCGCTCTCCTTTCCTTCCTATTTCCTTGCATGTTCTGTCCGTTTCTAGCATTAACCATCTGTTAACACGAAAAGACAGACATTAGTACCATTTCTATGCGAATCGTAAGGAATACAATGAATCCTAACTTAAGCTCTAATCAAGTGAACGCTATGCGGAAGACTTAATATGAGACGTCCTAGAGACACTTGAACTTGGAGTGCTCTGATACCAATTGTGATACCCCTCGGATCCGAGACACGAGTTGATTAGGCCCAGGCCCAAACCCGAGGGAAATATCAATCAATTAATATATAACTGAAACACAGAATACAAGATGAAATTTAATAAATAAAGTTTAAGCTGAAAGAAAATAAAATAAAATCCTCAAATAACAAAATAAATAAATAAATAAATAATTCAACTCCAAAACCACTAAGGGTACAACTCGGGAATCCATCTCTAATGGACCCCTAATAATAATCCAAACAGTAATAAAGACAACTGAAAAGACATCCAGAAGCATGCTACGAAGAGAAGTCCTACATCGTCAGTAGAGTGAATAGAAACCTCTGCTCAGCACGAACACGTCTAAGTCTGGAACTGTCGTATACCTGAAAATAGAAGTGGGTCAGGCCCACGAACAAGTTCTATCCTACTACAATCCAAGCAGAGACTCGATACGCATGTACATCCTAACTAATTCAACAATAGCTAATAGTCCGTATATATATATAGTCACACTAAAGGACTCTTACTGGACTACAGGCCGGTCTCAACCTGGATAGAGGCAACATGCTAAAACGCACACAAAGTAGGCATGTGTACCTAAACCTAAACAGGGTACACCTCTAAACGTCGTATCCAGCTATATATCCCAATGCATATACGCTCCCTAACCGTCGATCCTGAGACTCAAGCTCATATCGAGGTACCATAACAATATACATAAAATCCATCCAGAATCCGTAGTAGTGCCGCTCAACTATATGTTGCCTTGACACTACAAATCCATAGGATTTAACTTTTAGTCAATCCATTTCCATAATCCCAGAGTAGGTAGGACTTAGTGATTTTTAAGCTAATCCCCCCCTAGTATGTCACCATCCTATACCGGTGCATACAATCCGTCCATTCAGCAAATGACAATACACAACAAGCATATAAGTATCATCCAACTCCATACTCCAACAATTGAGAATAAAACATTACATTTAAACATCAATTGGGAACAAATCCATCCAGCAAATGATAATACAAAACAAGCATGTAAATATCATCCAAAACCATAGCTCAAACAATTGAGAATAAAACACTACATTTAAACGTCAATTGTTCCATAAGTGCATAATAAAATTCTGAAAGTTAACAGGATTATTTGATTTAACCTCCCACTGTCCCATAATTGATAACACAGTTCATGCATGTACTATCAATTAAGATCCCCGCAAGCATATTAGAATGTATAAATTCATATGCCTATTCTACAACACTGCACTGATATCTCAGAATTGATACAACACCTAATACGCAATTATATTAGTTTAACCATCACAAGCACATAATCCTTTTGTAATTTTTTGTGCTTATAATTTACCATGGAACATGAATAAATAATAACACTATTCAAAGGTAAAACCTCGTTAACTTAGATTATGCAATTTAAATTCTCCGCCTCCAAGAACAGTTCACCAATTTCACTTTAACAAAATATACTGTTCAAGCAACAACCTTAATTGTTTTACCATGCTTTACCAATCCCTCTGAGGTTCTGTTTTAATCTTAGACACTAGCCAAACTTGTCAATTACAGCTTCTAAGTACCTTAGTAGCATCAAAACCAACCCAGAATCAAGAAATTTCGCCGAAAACAAGCAAAAAGGGGGGTAAAGCCGCCTCCCCCTTGTGTGGAGCCGGCTCCACACCATGTGGAGCCGCCTCCACAGCCCCTTGGAGCTGGCTCCACCCTTGTGTGGAGCCGCCTCCACCTCCAGCTTCCCCTGTTCTCTCTTCTCTGTTTACCTATGTGATCTCCGGCGGTTTTCAACACTTCTGTCCATCACTGTCCAGGTTTCAACTATTTTAAAATTTGATTCTAGTGTTCCTGAGAGTTTTAAAATATCCCACAATAATTAATTTTAAATAGAACAAGAACTACATAAAGAAGAAACAGAACAGAAAACAACAGTTCATGCAAACATCCGATTTAGAACAATTCAGAACATGCAAACCAGATTACTTCCAACGTTTATTTACTCCTAGAATTGTATTAGAGATGTAAAGAACACAAGTCTACGGGAGAGAGTTAGGTATAGAACTTGCCTCCCACCGATGTTCGTCTATATTTTCCGGCGAAACTCTCCTCTGTTTGTTCTCCCTCTATTTCCTTAATGCCTCCACAGAACTTACGTTTTGTTGTATTTTTAAACCCTAATCCATCCTAACATGCATATTTATAGACTCATCATTAACCCTAATCCAAGTAACGCTAGGTTAAAAACTATGTCGGCTAAATACGTGACTCTGAAAACTGATAGAAACTTAATTTGATAAAAAAATTAACTTAAGCCCACTAAAACCATGAAATTAAAATAATGAACCATACAACAATTAACAACGTACATAAAATAAACAAGGATTAACTAATTAAACAATTAAAAATAATCAGAAAAATAAACTATTAGCTTAATTAATAAATTCCAATAATACAAATAATTCAAGTAAGTCAAATAAGACAAAGAAACACTTAAAGAATTAAAACTCAATTAAAACAATAAATTAAATATGAAGAAAATAATAAATTAAATACCAGGACTATCCTTTTTAAAATTAGGGGTATTACAAAATCCTTGAAAATGGACTCAAGAATGACCGTATTTGGGTTTGAAACGAAGAAATTATGACCATCCGAAGTCAAGTGTTCAAAGCTGATAGGCTAACAAAGCAAGTTGCGCTCACTGGAGGACTTGAACTGGTTCAAGATGGGCAGTAAGCCCACACGAGAACCATGACACCCCCTTGAATTGGTTCAATTGGGGCTGAACCGGTTTAAAACATCCAGAACCCTGAAAATGCCCTAGAAAGCGTAAAAATCTTGGATTTTTACATACTTGCACTACTTTAGTCCCTATGTAACCTTATTCAAGGCCCAAACCTGCACCAAATCATTTATTTAATAGTATAAAAACATAATTAAACACCATGCCTTCATTTACACCAAATACAAGTCCAATACATCGTTTGAAGACCGAATTACATAAGTATCATTTTATATAATTTCCAAAGAATTAAATACAAGAATAAGGTCTCCATGGCCAAAATTTACATGGCTTCAATATAAACAAAATGGAAGTGAATTCCTAACTACATCAATGTCCATAGATGCACATCATTTACCGGCTCATCTCCAAATTCCTAAAAAATGTTAATAATGATAGGGTGAGCTTAACAGCTCAGTAGAGAAAAGCCTAAATCACATTCCTAAAAATCCCGTGAGCCGCAACCAAAGAATGGGGATCAAAGAAAAGGGATCATGGGATTAAATCATTTCAAAATTCATAGATTTCACAAATTCACAAGTTATACCATCAAATATGAAATGCAATATCCCCTTCTTTCTTTCCAACCCAACCTTACTACAACCTTCCTAACCATAACCTTGTCTTACACCACAAACCCCCATCTCATTTTTTAACCCTCTTTCCCACTTCAACCTTCATCCTCTCAATTCACCCTCATGCCAAGAATATGCATGTCATATAACCATTCATCATTATGCAAGTCATAATTTACATTAAAGTTATCATATCAAACATCCGAACATAAAAATTGATCACTTAGATTATATTTTCACATTTTCTAATAGAAAAGTAGCATGCTTGGCACAAATACAAGAAACCATCATTTTCTCATCCCTCAACAATTAAATCATCACAACTCATGCTTAACATCACCACCAAATTTTTTTTAAAAAATAAGTATGCTTCAAAACCTCAAAATTATCATGCAAGAAGGCATATAGAAACTCACTAAAACCTTAGGAATTTGTAATTTAAACTTCCCCTACCTCAAGATAGCAACTCAAGCTCCAAGCTCCAAACTCAAATCCCACCAAAAGCTTGCAATATCGGTACCAAAACGAAGCCCTTGCAATGATCTATAATTTGCTAACTCCAACTTAAACCAAATCCTTTTCTAGCATGAAGAAATTTTAGAGAGAAGGGAGAGCAATATAAAGAGAGAAAGAAAATAGAGAAAAAGAGCTTGTGGGGGGGGGGGGGGGGGGGGTCCGAAAATGAGGGGAAAAGGGAAAGAAATGGCCCAAATGGAGACACTCTTTTGGTCTCTAGAATTTTCTAGGCTAGTCTATGGAGTCAAAATGACAAAAATGCCCCTAAAACTTATATATAACTTCAACCTTCCCATAAAATATTACCCTCCATTTAATACCACTTATACAACATACATACATGTATATAAATACACATACACATGTGAAATGACAATAACACCCCTCACTTAAGATGAGAAAACTGGGAGAAGTTCCCGAATCTGGAAATCGTCCCGACCTCCAGAAATTCTAAAAATAATACCGTCACTTCTAATTGACTAAAAATGATTAAAATTACACTTCTAAGACCCTCGGCTCAAAAAAAATAACCAAAACACCCCTCGGGGCCAGTATGGCACGCAAAACGAGGCAACGATCAAAATAATTCAGAAAAATTAAATAAATTCCAGAAAATAGAAAATAGGGAAAATCGGTAACATTATAGTGTGGATGTAAACAATTCTTTGTTTGGCCAACTCTAGGGATTTTGAAATTAGAGCACAAAATTTGGGGGTTTTCATAATTTTGAAGGCAGGGGTTCCTAATTCATACATTCTTTCACCTTTATGAATTATTCTTCTTGTTTGATGTCTAGCATGCTATATTTGTGTGGATTCCTTCAAAATGACTTAGTTGTTGTATCATGAAGTATATGATTATATGTATGTGTTTATGTGGTATGAGAAAGCATGCTTAAATGACTTTATTTCATGCATATTGTAATATATGTGCTGAAATTTGTAATTTAGAAGCATGATGTTAAATTTTAGAGATTTTTATAAAGCATGGATATTGTGAATGTTGATTTGCAAAGAATGAAATTGTTTTATTGTCATGACATTGTGAAATAATAAGTATTTATGCACATCATTGGGAAAGAGATGGGAACATGAATTTGAAGAAAAAAAAAATATCTATATATATATTTTTGGGAAAGAATATTGAAAATGATTTTGTGAAAAACCCGGCCGCTTAGGAGTTGCCTAGGGACCATGGCGTTAGTGAGGCCTAGAGGGGATTAGGGAGATCACCCTAGTGTGGTTGAGTTACTTGGGTCCCAAATAACAAAATGGAGTTGCCATGGGTCAAGGACAGTGGCCAATCCTCCTCTCATGCCGCCATGGAGTTACCATGGGATGGGTTCACTAACGGTTTGAAAATGATGATGGAAATGGTTTTTTGGAAAATGGGGAGTGACATTGCATAGCATGTCATATCATTACATCGCATATTCATTTGTGGTACCGGATTAATGATGTGGTATTGTGGTTATATTTTTTTTTTCCGGCATGGTATGATCAATTCATGGGGTCTCAAGAGGTGTGTCTTAGGCACTTCCCACTGAGCTTATGCTCACCCCTTCATTTTAACATTTTTCAGGAAACGGGAATAAAGTGGCGGATTATGTTCCACCACAAGCCTAGTATGGATTAGATGATCATTTTGTTATTTTTGTATCTAAGTCCTACTATTTTTGTAAAACTTAGCATATTATATTATGTACTAAGACTTATGGACTCTTGTTATTGTAGTTATATTCATGGGCTGTAATTTTAATATAAGTTGTTTAAACATTGTAAGACATGGACTTTTGATCTTAGCCTTGTTTTTTTTTTTTTTTTGGGACTGTAATTATAATATTTGGATTAAATGACATGTGGTTGTTGCACCATAAAATGAACTATATTGAGACATAATGAATGGATGAAAAAAATGTTGAAATGTATTATTTGAAATGTGTTGGGACAGGTTAGGTAAATTTTGAAGGTTCAGGAGAGGCCGTTGCATTTTTATGCATTTAAGCAGGTTGTCATAGGACCCTTTTTAGCAGAGGTCATATCGAATTTTTTTTATTTAGTATCATTTTAGGGTCCTTACACATTGACTTAGAGGTTATTTATTATTTAATTGGAGTGCAATTAATTTCTTTTAGTGGAGTAAAAATTAATTTATGAATTAATTGAATTGGGTCCATGATTTAATGGACCAGACTAATTATTAATTTATAATAGCCAAGAAAATAGTAAGCCCAAAGGATTCTCACCCATAACCCAAGTTGATGTTGGAGTCTTATTAGAATTGAGATATGTGAATTAGAGATTGAGAATAATTTATTGTTTCTTTTCCTTATCTTTATATTTCCTATATATATATGAGTCCATGTATATTTTAAGATAGACTTTTGAATGAAAAAGGAATATATTTTCTGTCTCTATTTTTAGGGTTTGCTTTCTCTTCTAAAGGAGGCTACCATAAGCCTTGTCTCCAAGGTCATTCATCAAGGTATATTGGTGATTCTTAAAGAGAAGATTACTATCAAG
Organism: Cornus florida; assembly: GCF_030987335.1. Classification (NCBI taxonomy): domain Eukaryota; kingdom Viridiplantae; phylum Streptophyta; class Magnoliopsida; order Cornales; family Cornaceae; genus Cornus; species Cornus florida. The sequence continues at coordinate 25,285,110 of NW_026775571.1, read as the reverse complement.
AAGAAGGAGAAAGGATCTTACTAAGGGATCTACAATAAGTGAGAATATTCACTTTAGAGGAAAGATTTAAAAGTTTTCTCAAACTTTTGATGTAAGTATTCAATCTATTAATTGAATGATACATCATATTTTATTTTTGCATAAAACTTGTCTCTATGTAATTAATCAAGATATATGTATGAAAATCCCTCAAAAAGTATTTAAAACTTGCACGCTTCCTAATAGTGGTATAAGAGCATGGTTTGACTCATTACTAGAGATCATTTTTTTTTTTTAATTTATGAAAATCATCATTCATGGATCCAAATTATATATGCATATATATATATATATATTTATTGATGTATGTTGATGTATGATTTAATATGTTGATATATATTGATACATGATGATGATGTATGTATAATTGTGAATGGATGATGATGTATTTTTGGGTCATGGCTGAAGCTTATAGGTTTAATGTAATTTTATCTTTGGATGAATGTAATTAAGGTTTTGATTTAGCTATTAGAAAGTTCAATGATGTAATTTAATTATTTTTTATTGTATTTCATATGTATAATTAATTTCAAAGTCATGTAATCTTCATCAATGCATACTATGAAACTTCAAGATGGTCCAAGAGAATTAAATAAGGTCCTTAGAATTTTCTGGAATTTTTTTTGGAATTTTCTAGAATTTTTCAAAATTTTTTTAGGCTTTATTTAATTTTTTTAGGGTTTTTCTGCAATTTCCGATAGAATTTCGGCGGTCAGAGTATCGCTGGCGGTGAGGGCGGTGTCGGAGGAAGGCTACCGGATCCGGTGCGGCGCGGTACACCATATTACCATGCACCTAGATCCAGGGCCATTGGATCAGCCCTCAGTTGAAGGGAATAATCTCATGCAGCGCAACACGGTGCACTCAGCGCACTAAAGGGACAGGCACGTGGGAACACGTGCTGGACTTTACTGACGCGCCTTCCAGGCACGTGGAGGCGCGTGCCAGTGCGTGGAGGCGCGTGCCATGCGCTGTAGCGCCCCCCAAGCTCGTGCCAGCGTATGTAGGGTCCTCCGAGCGCATTCCAAGCACTGTTTTGCTTCTCCAAGTGCGTACCAACTCCCTACAGGTGTTAACAAGTCATTGGTGGACGCCTGTGCAACAAGAATAGTATTTAAATGTTAAAAGCTAATTCCATTGGCCATTTTATTTGCTTTTGTCTATTATTTAATTATTTATGTGATGCATAGAATAATTAATTGCTAATTATTATTGTTCATGCATTCGATCCATGATTTTTATCTAAATAGCTTGATTTATATTAATTAAATTATGAAAATTAATTGGATTTGATTATTAATTAATTAGAGGGCACTTATTGGGAAATGAAAAACTATTTTTGTAAATTATTTTTTAAGTGTGCCTCAAATTAAATAATTAGTAAATCATTTAAAAGTCCAATATTTTCTAAATTTAATTGGATTAAAATCAAGACATTTTGCATGCATTATATCACGAAATTAAAAACCCTAATTATAATTGATTAAAAATTGAGTGGGAGTGGGGATTTTTATACATTACCCCATGACTTTCGTTATTATTACCATTGTAATTAAATCTTTAAAAATAAGGCCATACGCATGATTTGAAGAGTCTTAATATTAGAAGAATGGTTGTCTTATGAAAATAAAAATATTAAATATTCATTGTAATTAGATCTTTAAAAATAAGGCCCCACGCATGATTTAAATAATCTAGATTATAATAACAAGATATTTAATATTTTATTTTTCATTGGAGTATTAATAACGTTATACACTCAATCTAAAATCAATAGTGTTAGTTCCCTAACGGAGTGGTTTACACTAGGTGATTTTAGAAAGGCTAAATATAGTCGGGAATCATTTTATATATATATAGACAAGGCATTGTCTTAAGAGATATGGAAATGATGAGATTTTCCCGCCAATAGCAATAATGAACTTCGCCAACCGAATAAGTTATTGGCATATTAGTTGTCCGATTTTTCATGCAGTGGTTAAGGGACCCACATATCATTTTAATGGAAGTGCTCACCTAATAACATATGAATCTCAACAACAGTAATAATGAACTCCTCCATCAAGATAAGTTATTGACGTATTGATTGTGTGATTTATTATGCTACGAAGTTGAGGGACCCACATTAATTAAAAGGGATTATTCACCAATAGTGATAATGAACTCCTATTCTATTGAGACTTATTATACTATGTGGTTGACAAACTCATTTTAATTTTAAATATGCATGATAGTATTAATAATTCACCTTATTTATTGCATGAATGCATTTATATTTGAATTAATTATGTCTAATCCATTTAATCTGCTTGCTAACATATTCAATGTATTGGACCTCATTTCTATTGAGTGAAAAAGAAACTTAGATATTTTACTCATAACGTAAGGGTACAAAATGTATTTACTACTCCTATACCTAATCCTTTTACTTTAAGATACCCAATTTGACATTAATGCTTTTAATAAGTGAAATAAGGCAAATGATATGACTTGGTCCAATATTCTAGAGTTTATCTCGAATACGCTCCAAAACTAACATTTGCATTATTTTATTTTCTTTAAGCGTCATATTAAATGTCAATGAGATGTTTTGGTGAGATTAGATAGAGTGTATGCCTCAGTACTGTATCAGACTTGAATAACAGTGAGATAGCCTAAGGGACTCCAGTAAAAGATCATTTTTTGAAAATGATTGTTTATTATTTAAAAATTAACTAGAGGTCAATAAGGCTGATTTAGGTGGTAAGTTTCAAGTTGACATGATTAGTGCCATGTTACTAAACTCGTTCGACTCTTTTAGAGTGAACTAAATAAGGAACCAGTTTAAGTCCACACTCGCTAATATTCTTATAGAGTTGGTAATACATGAAGGGATAATCAAAAGTATAGGTGTTCCTATCAATCTAACCTAGTCTATACCATCTTCTTCTAGGCTCAAGTGGATGGGCAAAGGAAAAGAAGAAGGATGACAATAGGACTAGGCTAGCACAAAGTATGGGGATCCAAAAGATTAAAGGAAATAAGGTAGTGTATGTTGAGGGTGAAGGAAATTATTTCTTTTACGGCAAACTAAGACACTTAAGGAACGAACTGTCTAAGCAACTATGTGGCATAGAGAATATATATTTAATCATTGAGCCATATTATGTGGTTGCATCTATTAATTCCTGATGGTTAGATTCTGGAGCCATTAAACATGTTTGCAATTCATTGTAAGGATTTTAAGAATCCAGAAGTCTTGATGGCATGGATATATATTTGTCTTTTGACCTGATGTCAAAGGTGTAGCTAAGTCAGTGGAAGTATTACATCTGGAATTAGAGAGTATGGGGATATTAATATTATATAACTATCTTTATGCATAGATGTTAGACGCAATCTTATTTTTGTTTCACTTTTGGTTTATAAAAATTGTACTGTTACTTTTGGTAAAATTGCTTTTATAAAATTGAATAGATGTGTGATTACTTCTGGTGCATTGAAGATGGTTAATAAACTATAATCACAAACTCTTAATATTTGCAAGATGTAGAAACCAATGTTGCATTTTCTGGATTGAATGTTAAGAGAAAAAATTATTATTCCTGATTTATTGTATTTTTAATGTCTATTATTGGGTTATAATCGGTCAAAATGAGATTCAAAAATTGGTCAAAGAAGGTTTATTACCTAGTGAGGCAAGGGAGCCTAAACCAAACTTGTGAATCATGTATTAAAGGACAGATAACCCTAAGGGCTTTAATCAGCCAAATGAAATATACATAAAGAATAATTGGAGTAAGTATACACTGACATGTGTGGTCTTATGAATATCCAAGCAAGACTACTCACGTTTTGGATACATTTACCTAATGCGACACAAGTCTTAAACTTTTGGTGTATTCCGAGATTGTTAAGACTGATGTGGAGCACAGATTAGGTAAACTTATCAAAACACTTCGATCTGATCGTGGATATGAGTATTTCTTGAGATAGTGCAAAGACTATATGGTCAATGAGGGTGTTTTGTAGCAGTTTTCAGCAATTGACGCTCAATGAATTGAGGTGTCAAATAGGAATAACAGAATTATGCTTAACGTGGTTAGATCTATGATCAGTTATGCTACATTATCTCTTTCATTTTAGAGTTTAGCCTTAATGATATTAATGCACATTATGAACTACATTCCATCTTAGTCTGTCTCAAGGATACTTTTTGAGCTGTGTTTTTGACTAAATCTTAGTTTAAATCACATGTACATATAGGGTAGTCTTATACATATGCGCTTGATATGAACAAGTAAGTTGAAAGTAGATCATAGGTATGATTGATTTGATGGCTACTCTAAAGGCACTAGGATGGATTATTTTATGATCTCAACGATAAAAGTTGATTGTTTACACTCACTATTTATCTATAGGAGAATCATATTATGAATCACATACCTAGTAGCATAATGTTAGAGAATATGGTATGAGTACTAGATGTACCACATATGAACACACTTATTATAGAGATTAAGAATTATATATGAATTCCCTATCGATGCATCAGCATCATCTAGTACACAGATTCCTGCATCGGTACATTGATGTAGTGGGAGATTTATCATCCAATCCGACATAATCATGTTTTTAGGTGAGACCTTTATGGACATCCCTGTTAAACATGAGTTAGACCCAGTAAGCTACACAGAACTGTGAACCGATATGGATACAGATCATTTTGGTGAGTTGCTATTAAATCAGAGTTGGAATCTATGAATTCTAATAAAATCTGGGATCTTATAGAACTTTCTAGTAGGGTGATACCTATGGAAGGCAAGTTAATCTACAAAAGGATACCAGAAGATTTCTTAGTGAATAAATCATGAGTGTATAAGGAAATGTCATTATTTTTCTAATTCTTATATATATTGATGACATCCTACTCATTTAGAATGACATGAAAAGTTTCGTTATCAGTAAAGAGGTAGTTATTCAATTACTTTGAAATGAAGGATTTTAAAGATGTAAGCTATATTCCTAGGATCAAGCTTTTGCAAGATTGGGTTAAAAGGAAAATAGGTTTATCTTAATAAACCTACATTGATAAAGTTTTGACCAGGTTTGGTATGCATAACTCAAAGAATGAGTTCTTACTTTATTGACTTGGATTGCTCTCTCTATTAAGTAGTTTTCCAAGACTAGCAGACGAGATTGAGCAAATGAGAGTGAAATAATATGCTTCGGCATGTGGAATTCTCATATATGCCATGGTCTATACCAAACAGGACATTCGCTACATTGTAGGGATAGTCAGTAGATATCAATCCAATCCCGGACTTGATAACTGATCTGTTGTGAAAACTATTATAAAGTACCTTAGCAGAACCAATGATCTCATGATCATTTATGGTTGTGATGATGTGGTCCCAATCGGGTATGCTAGTTTTGATTTTTAATCAGATGTAGATATTATGAGGTTCATGATTTAGTGAATGTTCACTCAATGGAAGGGAAATCAGTTGGTAGAGTGTTAGGCAAATTTTAACTACTTACTTAAACATGAAGATGGAGTACATTGTAGCCTTAAAGGCAGCAAAGGAAGCCTTTTGGTTTGATCTCACTGATTTAGAGGTTGTGAAGTAATCCAAATCAATGACCCAAGGCTCCATAAAGGAACAAGGTACATTGAGAGGAAGTATCATGTTTTACATGATATTGTCCGGCAATAAAATGTACTCATGGCTAGAACATTGCATTGGAACACAACTTTGTTGATCCATTAACAAAGGTGTCATCGATCAATAGTTTTGATCGTTACCTGGATAACATTAGAGTAAGATGTAATTTGAATTGGCTATGAGGGTAAGTGGAAGCTGTTGGGATTTATATGCCTTGGCATAGCAAATTCCTATTTGGCTTATAATGACATATGTTCCTGACATATCTAAAATATTTATGATTTATATAATTTGTGAATTTAATGTATTATGTGTCGATTCATTATGGAATTGATAATGTCCACTTGATTATAAGAGATATTTATATATGTATGTGATGGTGATCAATACATGAATATAAATAGTAATCATAAATTGTTCATAGTTAGTAATTATAGATGGACTCATTATTAACTAAGACTTGAATTGGATCACCATTTGGTTGAGATATATTGCGAGAGCAGTCGTATGGAATTGCTCCCTATCACTGTCATGGCATTTGACTCTCAAGTATGAGAGAAGTATAGACTCTTTTATTAATTAATAATTACTTTGATTTGTTCGGTGGATACTTCGGGATCCATAGATCGGCACTTTGGGTAGTTATGTAATTAATAGTTAGAGGGTTATATGATCAATATTTGCATCAATGCTACTTGTATTTATTTTGTATTAATTATGGTTGATCACAAATTAAATTCGAAGACCTTCGTATGTTTTAGACAAAATGTTTTCTATATATTTATTTAGTAAATTATTATTTTTTGTCAAACAAATATTTTATTGTGATCAAGCCGGAAATAATCAAAGGTAACAAAATAATTATATTAATTATGTTGTCGGATTGATGACTTTATAATCCGATAAATAATTATGCATACAAGGGTTAAAGTATAACATTGACTTAGAGGTTATTTACTATTTAATTGGAGTGCAATTAATTTCTTTTAGTGGAGTAGAAATTTATTTATGAATTAATTGAATTCGATCCATGGTTTAATGGACCAAACCAATTATTAATTTATAGTAGCCAAGAAAATAGTAAGTCCAAAGGATTCTCACCTATAACCCAAGTTGATATTAAAGTCCTATTAGAATTGAGATATGTGAATTAGAGATTGAGAAGGATTTATTGTTTCATTTCCTTATCTTTATGTTGCCTATATATACATAGGTTTATATATATATTAAGGTAGACTTTTGAAAGAAAGGAATATATTTTCTCTCTCTATTTTTAAGGTTTGTTTTCTCTTTTAAAGGAGACTACCACAAGCCTTGCCTCCAACGTCATTTATCAAGGTATATTGGTGATTCATAAAGGAAAGATTACTATCGAGAAGAAAGAGAAAGGATCTTGCTAAGAGATCTACAATAAGTGAGAACCTTCATTTTAGAGGTAAGATCTAAAGGTTTTCTCAAACCTTTGATTTAAGTATTCAATCTATTAATTAAATGATACATTATATTTTATTTTTGCATAAAACTTGTCTCTATGTGATGAATCAAGATATATGTACGAAAATCTCTCAAAAAGTTTTTAAAACTTGCACGTTTCCCAACAAACAGATCTTAAAAAAAAAAACATTTTTATTGTTAGTTGAAAATTGGATTACTAAATACTATATATAGTCAATAATAATGAAATTTGTAATTAAATAAACCAATAAAATGAATAAATTTTTACTTTGGCATAAATGTCTTTACATTTGCCTGAATGACCCTATTGGCGACTACCAATTGAAGTTTCATATGAATTTCTCAGAAAATTAATGACCAAAAAATATTCATAAAATGATTGCATTCTAATCTCAAGATTAAACTACTGAAATTGACATTATTTAACACTAATGAATGGTACAAAAAGTGATCTAAAAGATAAAGAATAATATTTCTACAATAGTAAAGCAACTGAAACCCAAGTCCTTTTAGGGAATCATTGATCACCTAGAGCTTTATGCTTTATAAAAAGAGATGCAAGGGGCAAGTGGTGTAAGAAGATACCTTCCTTCTTTCCTTCAACCCCCCATTTGGTGTTTCCAAGATTGTAAACATGCGGCTCATGCACACCAATCTGTTCTCACAATCTTTATCTGAAAATCTTTGGAATCTAAATTATTTGGGGAAAATTGGAAGGAATATGTCCCCTTATACTAGGACTGATGTAAGAAACCACCTCATCTAGCCACCTCATCCGTCGCCTAGCTATTCAATACAAATATGAAGGGAAATGATAAAATTGGTATCTGTTTTCACAATCATTATCTGAAACTCCTTGTTTGGAATCTCAATTATTTGGGGAAAATTGGAAGGAATATGTCCCCTTCTACTAGGACTGAGGTAAGAAACCACCTCATCTAGCCACCTTAGCCCTTGCCTAGCTATTCAATACATATAAGAAAATTTTGGCTCTGAAACTCCAAGATTAAAGACTTTATTCATTTATTTATTTTTTTATTGTTCATCAATCAACACATGGCATGTGCAAAAGTGTTAACCGTGATCTATTTAAAAAGTTCAAGTTGTTAGGAATGGAATCATTTTAATATTTATGTCCTCTACCAAGATCTCTCACATGAGACTTTCATTTGAGCCTACACAGTATTTCAATTTTAATTATAAAGGTGACTTTGAGGTTTGAACTCAAGACATTTTAGTTCTGATAACTTAACTATTAGTGTTATGTGACCCTATTAAAGAGAATGGCAATCTTGAAATTCGCAAGTTGATAATTCAATGTTTTACCCAAAAAAAAAAAAAAAAAAAAAAAAACAATAATAATAATAATAATAATAAAAAAGCAATAGTTTTTATAAAGATGAAGAGTGTAATCCAATTAATCATTAAATAATTCAAGAAATGATGGAATACAGAAAGAGTTAAAAATATCGGCTAAATTGCCATTGTGGTCACTAGGATTCTTAAAATTATTGGAGTATATAATTTAAAACATAATTAAATAATTCGAAAGGTTTAAAATATATATCACATTCAAGGATCAGGTGCTCCTAACAGCCTTATCAAGCCATCATTGTAGTAAGTAGGGGGTGCAATCATAAGTGTTTTCCAGAACTATAAATATAAAATTCCGCAATATACATACAACAATATCACCAGGTATAATAATAGAGTCCTCATGGCACAAACAAATTCAAACTTACTACAAAGAAAGAATGCAAAGTGGAAGTGCTCTAAGAAGATACCTTCCATTGATTCTCCTACTTCAATTCCGCACACTTGTGTCTCTGTCTTCACAAACTTTATGCAAAAGTGAATTTCAATTATTTGGGGAAAATTGAACAAACTATGCTTTCCGGTTTCTCTTTCGGTTGGAGTGAGGCAAAAACCATCTTATCCTGCCACCTCATACCCCTTTCTTACTTGATAGATATACAAGAATATTTGCCTCTGAAGCTCCAAAATCAGAGCCTTTTGATCAACTGCAGAAGTAAATCAAAGTTACAAGGTATTTGAAATTATTGGAGCATATAATTTAAATTCACAATAAATATTTCATTGAGTAAATGTAATACAAAAAATTATACAAGTGTAAGCTAATTTGCTTGTATGGGCTCTAGGTAAATTAGAGATTTATCACGAGACCCTTAGTTATGTTTGAAGCTTCCATCGCTTTTGGAATCCTGCTATCTAATGTACCATTTCAATTTTTACGACTTGATAATGAAATAAAATTTTCCAATGACGAGTTGAATTTGTCCAAAGTATTCTATATTAAAGATAGATTGTTATTAGCACCCTTCTAAACAGTCTAATGCTTGAAATTTAAAAGCTTTCCCCATGGAAGAATCTATTCCAGTGTAAGAATCACCTAAATAAGACCAGATGAATATATATATAAATTTCATATTTCTTGCTCGGTCTACGGATATGATTTGAGAACAATACGATAGAGGCATAATGCTGATAGCACATATTAAGCCTATATTGGCCTATCCAGGGTCAAATTACAGTTACTCCCTCACAGGGCAGTGTGCTTTAAAAGAAAAATGCAGTGTGGAAGTTCTCTGAGAAGATATATATTTTCCCTATTTGGCTATTTCTACTTTAATCCCAAATACTGATGTTTACAGGATTTGAAGCATGACTCATGCGTCTGTTTTCACAAAATCTGAAACATTGAATATAATCTCAATTATTTGGGGAAAATAATAAGGGATATATATGCTTCTCTTTCTGCTAGAACAGATAGTAGTAGCCATCTTATCCTTCCACCACAAAGAATTTGCCTAGCAACTTCAAAGATTTAGAAGAATATTTTGCGGTTTTGCCTATGGAACTCAAGGTTAGAAGATTTTGTTCTTGTTCATCCTGACCCCACTAAAGAAAATGCCTATAATAAAGTCACAGAAAGTGATGATCCTATGGAATTAAACTTCCAAAACAATCTGTATAAAATTCTTGAAATTATTGGGACATATAACTCAATATTTAATTAAAGCAGTCAAATTTTAAGTAATATTATTCTGAAGGATAAGATATTCCTAGCAGTATTCAGAAAAAAAAAAAAAACGAAAAAAAAAAACGAAAAAAAGAAGAAGATATTCCTAGCAGTCTTCTAAAGCAGTTTACATAACTGAAACGAAAACAAGAGTCCCTAAACATCTTATCCTATGCAAGATCCATAAAAAGGAGACCAAATAATTTTCTGCACCTTTTTTTTTTTTTTTTTTCTTTCTTTATTACTTCTTATCCCAGTGTATCATGATCTAGAGGGAATCACCAGAACCATATAGTGGTAAGTTACAGGGCTTTCTTGGTTATATATAAAGGGTTTTTGTCCCTTGTAGCCCTAGTATCAAAAACCAAGACAAAGTTACTTTCTCTAGTCTACATTTCTTCTTCTCTTATCCAGAAATGGCACCTCAGCCCGACCTAGTGAAGATTGGGTTGGAAGGCTTTGCACTACTTGAGGCATCCCATGGACGACAGGGAAGGCCATGGCCTTCTGCTCCTACAGGATCCCAACAATACTATAACAATATCACAAAAACAACAACAGCAGCAATAAAGCAGCCCTATGGTCATGAGGGGACCAAAGTTCCTGTGATGGAAGCCACTGTTGTGGACTACAAGGCAGCAAAATACTATAATGGGGCACTTATCGTGGAATATCGCAAGAGAAAACCACTTCATATGGCTTAATAAGCTCTCTTTAGTTAGTACTTTACATATATAGTTAACTATGCTCTCCTCTTGTAGTAAAAAACTATCTTTTATATCTTGCTACAATTGGACTTGTGGTATTTTGCTATGCTTCCTTGTAATATAGTTTGCTAAAGTTGTATAATAGAAGTACTATATATGTTCTGGCTTAGCTATGAAGTTGTCCTTTTTTACTATAGTAGTTACTCTCTCTCTCCCTCTCTCTCAATTGTTGGAAGCATCTCGGAGTAACAATATATGAAAGGTTTGAGAGTAGATTAGGATTTCAAGATACAAATTGTGCTCACAAGGTTAGTTAATGATGATAAGGTTCAACTTTATTAACTATAATTGAGCCAGACTTGTGGTCTTTTGCTATGCTTCCTTGTAATGAGTTTGCTAAAGTTGTATAATAGAAGTACTATATATGTTCTGGCTTAGTTATGAAGTTGTCCTTTTTTACTATAGTAGTTACTCTCTCTCCCCCACTCTCTCAGTTGTTGGAAGCATCTCGGAGTAACAATATATGTTAGGTTTGAGAGTAGATTAGAATATCAAGATACAAATTGTGGTCACATGGTTAGTTAATGATGATAAGGCTCAACTTTATTAACTATAATTGAGTCATGGGATTTCAGATTAGCTAAACCTCATTGAATGATTTTTTGTTCAATATGAACCTTGTTTAATTTTTGTTATGAAGATCATCAACTGGATCATCAAAACAAAAGCCATGGGATGCATACAAAAGCTAATTTGAAAGAAAGAAATAATGAAATTTCAATGTTCCGCGTCATGGCCTTGATCTTTTGTAGTTCAATTTAATTATTAACTTGAGACTGGCTGAAAAGAGGCTGGAATGAACTATCTTATAGTTTGGTGTGGTAAACATCATCTGTGGAGAGAAAGGATCAAAAGCAATAATTTGATATGTCTACTTGGCGAATTAAGTCTGCAAAGGTAAACCTATCTCAAGAGGTAGAAGTTTATTAAAGAATAGTATGAGAGAAGGCATAATATTTGGTCATGAAATGCCTTTAGGAAAGTACAAGTAAGTACCAAAGAATAGATAAATATATGGAGATTAAAAACAGAGCCTCAGTTTGAAAACAAAAGTTAACAGCTTATAACACAATTAGTATACCTTTTTGATTTTTTTGGTTTGAAGTCCTGACAACAGATACTTAAAAACTCTATACCTATATCATATTAATCTGGCTAGCTATTTATAAAATTAATTGGATTAGAAAGAACCACCACAAATTGGGAGGAATGAAGAAATAAGAAGAAATTATAAGAAGAAATTAAGGGGATTAGCAAGAAAAACTTCAACGGAGAGGAATTGGACCCACTTTTGATTGAAACCCCCAACTACCCTAAGTTGTGTTGAAATGATTAGTGTCACCTGAGTGAAGATATAGTAAGTGATATGGGCCGGTTATAGTCCGCGGACATGGCATCGGGGCAAACAATTGAAATACAGCCCATGCAAGAGCACCACAGAATGGGCCGAGCTCGGAGGATCCACCGAAGAAGACCAAGCACATTGGAAAGAAGGCCCAAAACTGATAGTCCAGCAGCATTTGCAATCGCCTATAAAAGGGCAGTGAAGAGAGTAAAAAAAGGGGGGATTTTAGAAGGGAAATGTAATGAAACTCTGTCTAAATATAGAGAGAAAATTCTTTGCATCTTTAATTGGCGCCGTCTGTGGGAAGCGTTGGAGGTTGATTCTTGTTTGATCAACGTCGTGTTGATTTAGACTGATCGGTGATGATGAAGCTTGATTTCTAGAAGTTTAATCCAGATCTGAGAGATTGCGGCTCGCTCTTGAGAGATTCTTGATTCTTGATTGATTCAGAGAAATTGGTGTTAGGTTTACACAGTTGTGATTCACTCTATCGCAGCTCGATCCAGGAAGCTAAGACGCCGGAAAAGCTCTGATCTATCGAAGGAAGAACAAAACTTGTAAAATTTGAGTTCAGATCTCAGCGAGACTCAGATCTAACTTAGAATTTACGATTCATGCCTTTGATCCATTCTGGAATGATGACTGGGGGTGAGAACTCCAATACGGTAGAGAATGTCCAGCAGATGAAACTTGATGAGTTGATGAGCATGATCGAAGTTCTCAAGAGAGAGAATGCAGATCTAAGGACTGAAATGCAGCGTCAAGAAGTTTCGGTGATTCCGCAACCGCTCCCGGCAGGGGAAGAAGTTTCACGTATTGATGTGGCACATCACGGCGAGGAGGTAGGGAACAATCAGACAGATTTTCACCGTGAGGAGGTCTGGCCAAATGATTTGCCGCCAAATCCTCGTCGTGTAGATGATCGTGAAGGATCAACTCACGTGGATCCACGGTGTGAACAGATCAGGTGAAACGAAGCTATAACTTTCGATCCACATCAAGAAACGCTCAGCCGAGGAGAAGCAATCGATTTTGATCGTCACAAAGCTATACTACCATGGCACAAAGAGTTTGTTGAGGACAGATCATTCGATCCGATTTATCAGCCTTCCATGGCGACGTTGGACTATCGCAGCTCAGAGAGGAGATCTGCAGATCAGAGAGCAATCGCGGGGTGGTTCTAGAGGGAAAATGAAGCCTTATGTTTAGCAGCTCGAACGGTTGATTCACCGTTCACCGATGAAATTTTGAATGCTCCGAGTCCGAGGAAATTTTCCATGCCCGTTTTCATTCTGTTCGACGGAACGACCGATCCAATAAATCATGTGTATCACATCCAGTTGAAAATGGCCCTAAACACTGAAAATGATTCCTTAATGTGCAAGTGTTTCCCTATAAGTCTCGCTGGACCAGCACTCAATTGGTTCAAGAACCTGCCGAGGGGCTCAGTGGATAGTTTTCGAAGCTTATATGATTGGTTCATAAGCCAGTATTATGGAAATAAGCGTCTCGTGAAGAACATTTCGAGCCTATTCACAATGAAGCAGCATGAGGATGAGCGTCTCCAAGCTTTCCTAACCAGGTTTAACCTTACTAAAAGTATAGTGATTGAATGTCATCCTTCTACGGCGGTTCAAGCATTCATATTGGCCATGACTCGTGGCACTCCATTCCACACAAGCTTGGTAGTGAATACGCCGAAGACCATGGATGAACTTAATGAAAGAGCTGATGGATTTGTGCGATTGGAAGAAGAAGAGGTAGCTAACGCTCGGAAGACATCCGTCATATCAACAGAGGAGAAAACCAAAGCAAAGATCAGACAAAAGCAGGTTCAGCCACAGCATCAGACCTCATAGAAATCTGAGAAGAGGCCCAGGGAGGAAAAGCTGGTTACTCTATACCAAGAAAATAAAGATAAGTTCCAATCTCCTTTACCAATCAGACAACCCCTCGAACAGAGGGATCAGTCTAAGCATTGTGCATTTCATTCTGACTTTGGCCATCAAACTAATGAATGCAGGAACTTAAGCCGACAGGTAGAGATGCTGATAGCTAGAGGGGAGTTTGCAAGTTATATTCAAGGCCAGGCGGTGGAACAGAACCGACCGACGGAGCACATGAAGAGGAATCAGAAGTCGAACTCTCACAATACGCAACCAATTCAAATAATTAATGCAATTCATGGTCGGCCTGAGCCTACTGAGGAGTCAGATGAACTGCTTCGAACACGCCTTCGCCAGGCACGGATGAAGAGGAGGATAGGCAGTGTAAATACTTTGCACCAACAGAGCGCATCAACACAGATAAAGTTTGATAGAACAGATCTATTGCGTGTTCAAATCCCTCATGAGGACCCGTTGGTCGTCAGTTTGACAGTAGCCGAATATTTGGTACGCAAAGTTCTAATTGATCCTAGAAGTAGTGCAAACATCATAACGAGGGATACATTTGATCAGCGCGAGATCAAGCCGGGTCAGCTCAAGCACACTGGAAACCCTTTGCTAGGGTTTGATGGGTAATAAGTGGAGCCCATCGGTATAGTGGAGGTAGCAGTACGTGCTGCAGAGAGGGTTCTGATGGAGACCTTTGTAGTTGTCGAGATTCATCCTTCTTATAACCTTCTGATGGGCAGAGGGTGGATCCACAGGGTTCAAGGTGTTCCTTCCACTCTGCATTAAGTAATGAGGTACCTAGGGCCAGACGGAGCCAAGGTGATTGACATTCATGGGGACCAGGTTGCAGCTAAGGAATGTTATTCAGTAACGCTGAAGTATGCTGGAAAAGGGAAAGCTCCCATCTGTTCGGCAAGCCCAACATAGAAATTACAGGAGCCTCCCCCCAAACAGAGTGGGAGGAGGAGCCAATGGACTTGACCGAAGAACCCCTAGTTGATGTGCAGATCAATCGGTTCCGACCGGAACGAATAACCAGAGTGGGGGACCGACTTGCCGTGGAGGAGAAATAAGAGTTAGTTGATTTCTTGTCTCAAAACGCCGATGTATTTGCATGGAGCCACCTAGACATGCCTGGAATCGATCCTTCTATATCCTGTCACTCCTTGAATGTTAATCCCAATGCAAGACCTATAAAGCAGAAGCAGCGACGGTTTGCTCCAGAGCGCAACCGGATCATAGCCGAGGAGGTTGACAGGTTGCTTGATGCGGGATTTATAAGAGAAGTGTATTATCCTGACTGGTTGTCAAACGTTGTTGTTGTGCAGAAGAAGAATGGGAAATGGCGAGTGTGCATTGATTTCACCAATTTAAACAAAGCTTGTCCGAAGGATAGCTTTCCGCTGCCAAAAATTGATCAAATGGTGGTTGCTACCACTGGGACCTATTGTTACAAAGTTATGCTATTCGGACTAAAAAATGTTGGAGCAACTTACCAAAAGCTTATTAGCAAAATTTTGAAGGGTCAAATAGGGAAGATCGTGGAAGCTTACATCGATGACATGGTGGTAAAAAGTAAGAAGAAAGTTGAGCATCTGAAACATTTACAAGATGTATTTGATGTGTTGAGATAATATGGAATGAAGCTCAATCCAACCAAGTGCTCATTCGGCGTGAGTTCTGGTCAATTCCTGGGACACGTGGTTAATCATAGAGGCATAGAGGCTAGCACTGCCCAAGCAGAAGCTTTGACTAAGAATGTCGAGCCTACGTCAGTCAAAGAAGTGCAAACACTTACGGGACGGATCGCTGCATTGAGCTGGTTCATTTCCAAATTGTCAGATCGCTGCAAACCATTTTTTGACACAATACGAAGCCATGGTAGACAAGTTTGGGGGGACGAACAGCGCCTAGCATTAACTTCCCTAAAAGAATATATGCAGAACCTTCTGGTTCTATCAGCTCCAGAACCAGGCGAAAAGCTATTTTTATACCTCGGGGTATCCAACATTGCGACAAGTGGCGTTCTGATCCATTGTGCAGAGGGGAAGCAATATCCAGTGTTCTATGTTAGCAAAACGATGACTGAGGCCGAACGACATTATTCAAAGGCGGAGCGGGAGATACTCTCGCTAGTGCATGCGAAAAGAAATCTCAGGCATTATTTTGAATCCCATCATATCATTGTTCTAACCACTTTCCTATCAGAATAATCCTGCACAAGCCAGACCTCTCAGGAAGGATGACGAAGTGGGCCATAGAGTTAAGCTCATTTGACATAACATATGAACCCAGAATGGCAGTCAAAGGGCAAGTGGTGGCAAATTTTTTACTAGAGTGTGATTCAGAAGACATGGAGGATGACCTTCGTGGTTGCTTGTGGAAACTCTTTATCGATGGATCCTCAAATCAGATGGGGGCAGGCATTGGGATCAAACTATAGACACCAGAAGGTATGTCCTTATGTCAAGCGCTCCGGCTTGAATTCAGAGCCACCAATAATGAAGCGGAGTATGAAGCACTACTGGTAGGACTTAAGCTTGCCAAGGAGCTGAAGGTCAGGAATTTGACTGTCTTTAGTGACTCGCAGTTAATTGTCCGGTAGGTGAATGGCGAGTATGAAACCAAAGATGAAATGATGGAAGCATATCATTCTGCTGTTATGTGGGAAGCCAAAAACTTTGAAAAAATTGAATTCATCCAAATACTGAGAGAGCATAACGAAGATGTCGATCGGCTAGCATGTAGTGCCTCGGGTTCTAGAGAAACATTGGCAACGGTGATTACAGTAGGAATATTAAACCAGTCATCCATTTTTGAAGAACTTTGGGCTCAGATCCTTGGCAAGTGAATGTTATTCTATATGAGCCAAGTTGGATTGATCTGATCATAACTTACATCCGAGATGGTACTCTACCTGAGCAAAGAGATGAGGTTAGGAAAATCAAATCGAATGCTGCGAAGTATGCCATAGTGCATAACCAGTTATACAGGAGGTCTTTTTCTAGGCCGTACTTAAAGTGCGTCACCCCCACAGAGGCTTAGCAGATACTGCGAGCTATTCATGAAGGTGTATGTGGAAACCATTCAGGGGGAAGGTCTTTCGTGCATAAAGCAATGACACAAGGGTACTTCTGGCCGAACATGTCGTGAGATGCATAAGAATTATCCAGAAGATGCGATAGGTGCCAAAGGCTCGGACCACTGATCCACTAACCACCTAAGGACTTGCACGTAATGACCACACCATAGCCTTTCACACAATGGGGGATGAATATGGTTGGTCCTCTGCCAACTGCAAGAGCTTAGAACAAGTATGTGCTGCTGGCTACAGATTACTTTACTAAGTGGGTGGAAGCAGCGCCGTACCCGAGCGTGGCTCAGACTCATGTGAGACGGTTCATTTGGAGTAATATTATTTGCTGTTTTGGTGTTCCGAGGTCAATCATCATGGATAATGGGACCAACCTTGACAGCAAGCAAGTAAGAGAGTTGTTGGAGGAATATGGAATTAATCAAAAGCTGGCGGTAGTAAGTCACCCCACGAATAGAATAATCTTTGCTTGCATCAAGAAAAAGCTTGAAGAGAAGAAAGGAAAATGGTTAGATGAACTGCCGAACGTCTTATGGGCTTATAGAACGACCCCAAGGCGACCGACCGGAGAAAGCCCATTCGCCATAGCGTATGGTACCGAGGCAGTTATACCGGTCGAACACTTGGTTCCTACTGTTTGAAGCTTGGCATGGAGCCAAGAGCATAACGACAGTATGTTGAGGTTTAACCTCGATATGCTGGAGGAAAAGAGAGATGCAGCGGTAGTAAGGCTCGCGTCCTACCAGCAGACACTTATGAATAGCCATAACAAAAAGGTAAAGCACAGAGACTTTACACCAGGTGATCTGGTTCTGAAGAAGAACGTAGGAATGGTTAAGAAAATGGTGGCACCTTGGGAAGGCCCATATAGAGTTACAGAAGTCTTAGGAAAGTGAGCTTACACTTTAGAAACCATGGCCGAAAGACTGGTCAATAAGCCATGGAATGGTATATCTCTGAAAAAGGTATTATAAATAGAAAATCGAGTTCCAATTTTATCATTGTTCATTTTCAAATTGTGTACACATGAATGTACGAAATTTTAAAATATATAAGGAGATATCTTCCTATGAAAAAATTGAATGTTTGAAAATTTAAAAAGTAAGTGGCAGCTGGCACTACAAGCCGAACGCCAAAAACTTGCACAAAAAATAAAAGAGTGAAAGTGGCAAGTGGCATTCTAGCCGAGCGCCAACCACTCAGCAAAGTAAGTGGCACCTGGCACTATGAGCCGAACGCCAAAAACTTGCACAAAAAATAAAAGAGTGAAAGTGGCAAGTGGCATTCTAGCCGAGTGCCAACCACTCAGCAAAGTAAGTGGCACTTGGCACTATGAGCCGAACGACAAAAACTTGCACAAAAAATAAAAGCGTGAAAGTGGTCAATTGGCATTCTAGCCGAGCGCCAACCACTCAGCAAAGTAAGTGGCACCTGGCACTATGAGCTGAACGCCAAAAATTTGCACAAAAAATAAAATAGTGAAAGTGGCAAGTGGCATTCTAGCTGAGCGCCAACCACTCAGCAAAGTAAGTGGCACCTGGCACTATGAGCCGCATGCCAAAAACTTGCACAAAAAATAAAAGAGTGAAAGTGGCAAGTGGCATTCTAGCCGAGCGCCAACCACTCAGTAAAGTAAGAGGCACCTGGCACTATGAGCCGAATGCTAAAAACTTGCACAAAAAATAAAAGAGTGAAAGTGGCAAGTGGCATTCTAGCTGAGTGCCAACTACTCAGCAATGTAAGTGGCACCTGGCGCATGAGCCGAACGCCAAAAACTTGCACAAAAAATTTACTGTGTGGTGAAGTGACACACTAGCTGAAAGCCAGCCACTGACGTATAGAGAAGAACCAGATCAGATAGCATTGAATCATTAAATCAAGGGATTTATTGTAAGAGTTTAATCAAAAGTCGGCCATCTCATTAATAATGAAGTTTAAGAGTTACAAAAAAAAATGAGGTATACAGATGGCAAAAATACAAAAGAAGGGAGGTCAGCAAATCAGAAAGGTTCTAGCTAGAAGCATTTGCCTCGTCAGCTTCTTGGTGGTGTTGAACGGCTTCCTCATCATTGTTGGCGTATCGTCCTCACGGGGAGGGGAGTCGAGCTGAATGACTGAATCATTCTACTGAGTTCTATCCTCAATAGCATTAGAAGAATCATTCTGCCGAGGGTCATCCTCAATAGTAGTGGTAGATGGAGTCACAGTGTATAGAGGAAGAACGTCCAAAGGTAGAGTGGTAGAAGGAGTAGGAGTGATCCTGGAAGAGGCAATCTCTTGGCATTCATCAAATATGCCCTCAGCAGGGGTGGAGTCTGGATCAGCATAAACACCTGGAGGATCAATCTCCAGCTCTCTGTCAACCTCATCAGGGGTAGAACCGGTCTGATCCTCATCTGGAACACGATCGGTATAACCCTCTCGGAACCCCTGAGCATATTTGAGGGCCCCAACCCTGGAAAACCGAGTGTGCAGAGCTAGCATACCACCATTTACCTTACTGATGGTGTCAAGTAAAGCATTGCGCTCTTCTAGAGCCCTTTTCTCAAAGGCCATCCGAGCGGATTGCTCATCACTCAAAAGGCGTAGAAGTTCTTCCTTTTTAGCCTTAAGGAATTCTCGATCGGTATGCCAGACACTCTTCTCAAGCTACAGAGCGTTCCTTTCATCCTGAAGGGAGTCCGTCTCCTTCTTCAGAGAGTCCCTCTCCTTTTCAACTTTGCCGAGCTGAACCATCAGCTCGGTCTTCTGAGCAGCTAAAGCATCATTCTCCTTATTAGCTGCACCAAGGTTGTCAGAGAGCATGCGAACCTTGGCATTCACTAACTCAACCTATTTCTGCATGGCCATCATCCTGTACAGGGTCTGTAGAGATATACATGACAACTGATTAAGCCGAGCAGATGGTTAGAGGAAATCAAATGTAAAGACTGTGTAAAGATTCATTGACTGAGAGGCAAAAGCTACCTCCATGGCAGATAGGGGGAACCAACTGAATATTTACTTCTGAGATCGACCCTTCGCTACCTTAATATCCTTAGGAGTCCACATGCTCCTGTAGTAGGCCATAGCGGTTTGACCATCCTTAAACATGGTCTCGTTCGGCTTTACAGACGATTCGTCTGTTCGAATGAAGCGAGGATTCCATGGAGCCATTCTAGAGGCAGAGGCATGCCCAGAAGGGGTAGGGGGCCTAGTCAGAGGAGGCCTGGTTAGAGGTTGCGCTGACATATTCGGCCCAGAAGGCTTAACCCTCTGTGACAGAGGGACGTCATCAAGGCTAAGAGCACTCTCAGGCTGATACCTTTTTCCTCTTGTCTTTTCCCGTGCGGTAGTAGTAGCAGAGCTAGGAAGGTTGCTGACAGAGGGGGCCACGCTCGGGTTAATGGTCGTAGTGTTGGAAATCGGGTCAGAAGCTGTCACGTTCGGATCGGTGGAAGGAGTGGTATCAGAAATAGTGGCAGAAGAAGATAGTGAAACTGGTGAAGAAGTTGCTGTAGGGGCAACAACGGCCGTCGAGGCAGCCTTCCTCCTGCCAACAAAAGGGATCTGGAGCTGACTCATTATTTTGCCGAGGGCTGAGAGAGCAAGGAGGTTGTCTAAAGTAAGGAGATCCGAGCAGGAGGGAATGTTGGTCAGAACGTACTGCTTCAAGTAGTTATCCCTATCCCTGCAAACATTGTAGCTCAAATCATCACAAGGAATGCCTAAGGAGTGGCATAAGAAAGTATAAAAGCGAGTAACGCAAATCTCGCAAGGACAGTCACTCTTATAGGTTTTGTATTTTTTATATGAAGAGACAGAGCACTCTCCAAAAGTGCTAAGGATAGGGAAATCCTCCGCGGCTGGAGAAAACCAGGCTCCCCTAACCCCAATTATATTTTTTCTCTAACCCTTCTCAGACTTGATTTTATCTTTGCAGATGGACCCCTTCTCAATTGGATAGAAGTGGTAAAATGGTTCATCAGTTCTGATCTTGCTAACCTTGTAACAGAGAAGAAGATCTACGAGGTCCAGATCTTGACCTCTGTCACGGTTCAGAAGCAATATAACAGATAAAACCCTAAGGAAATTTGGGTTCACTTGCAAAGGGGAAAGTTTTAGTTTATTAAAAACATAGTTAAAGAAGGGATGCAGAGGGAACCTAAGGAGGTTAAGATGAAGGTGGGAAAATAAAACCTTGCCGGAAAGAAGGCCGGCACTAGTTCTAATATTCACCTCTTTAGGGCAATTTCTAATTTCTATATCATCAGGAAGATGAAGTCTCATGCGAAGAATATCTAGATCTATAGTCATGGTGAGAATGAATGAGGATTTTAAGAAAGCAAAAGAGGTCTTCCAAAAGAAAAAGGTGAACAAAACTAACCTCAGAGGGAGAAAACACCAAGGGAACTACAAGGTCGCTGGAAAAAAGGAGCTTTTGCAAGAGGTTGTGGAAAAAGATTTGAACAACAGTAAAGCAATATGGAGATGGTAAAGAGAATCGATCGAATATCTATGAGGCTTATAAAGACAAGGTGGACCCGAAGGCTGAGGAGTCAGGAAAGCGAGGAGTTTTTTGAATCTCGAAGTACTGGCCCCCAAATCCAATCGTCCATTCTTTCATGCGATCTTCTCGAGCCGTCAAGTCATGATTAGTAGCCTCTAATAATTACCCCCTAATTAATAGGGAGTAATTATGGGGGCAGTTGAGGATACAGTAAGTGATATGGGCCAGTTACAGTTCGCGGACATGGCATCGGGGCAAACAATTTAAATACAACACATGCAAGAGCACCACAGAATGGGCCGAGCTCGGAGGATCCAATGAAGAAGACCAAGCCCATTGGAAAGAAGGCCCAAAACTGATAGTCCAGCAGCATTTGCAATCGCCTATAAAAGGGCAGTGAAGAGAGTAAAAAAAGGGGGGATTTTATAAGGGAAATGTAATGAAACTCTGTCTAAATATAGAGAGAAAATTCTTTGCATCTTCACTGAGAAATTTTTAGGTTGGGAGGACTCATTTGTATTAGTTCTTGAATACTTAATTTTTAAAAGAAAATTTTGCACACAATGAAAAGGATCAAATGAGGAATCAAATCCACTGAAAACTGAACTCCTTCTCTTATTTATGTTAAATTTAATGGAAAATTGACCCTATTTTCTTTTCAAAATTCACATAACAAATCAACCCAGCCACTCAGAAAGCTTCCAGGGAGTTCCAAGCATATTTAGATGAGTCATTAAATCCAATCCTAATCGAACTTAAGCAAAAACATTTTTGTTGTTGGTTGAAAATTGGATTAATGCTTAATACTAAACATGGTTAACCACAATGAAATTTGTAATTAAATAAACCAATAGGCTGGCCTAGTGCTACAGCCTTAGCTTTGCTTAGAGAGGTCGTTTTCAATTTTGAACTTGTGACCTCCAGGAGCAACCTCACCATTGCACAAGGCCCACCCTTTAATTATATAAATCAGTGAAATGAATAAATATTTATTTTTATCATACATATCTAACATTTACCTGAATGACCCCATAGGTTACCATTCAAATTTTCATATAATAATTTTTCAGAGAAGGGCTAAAATCAATGCCGGTCTTCTATAGCATAAATCAGGCCAATAGCCAACACAAAGAAGAATAAGAACTACTTTCTAAACTCAAGATTGGAACTACTAAAATTGTCATTATTTGACACTAAGGCATATTACAAAAGGAGATCTAAAAGAAAACATTTCTATAATACTCATGCAACAGCAAACCAGGTACCAAGTCAATACTTCATTTAGCAATATGCTTACAAGAAAAGATGCAAAGTGGAAGTGGTCTAAGAAGATACCTTCCCTCTTTCCTTTAATCTTAATTACAGTGCTTCAAAGATTGGAAACATATGGCTCATGGTATTAACTTTTCCACAAATAGTTTGGAATCTAAATTATTTGGGGAAAATGGGAAGGAATATATCCCCTTCTACTAGGACTGAGGTAAGAAACCACCTCATCTAGCCACTTCAGCCCTCGCCTACCTATTCAATACATATAGGAAGGCAAGTGATGAAATTGCTGACCCCTACTCACCCAACTGTGAGTGTAATGGTCCTCACTCCCCACCCCACTCTTAGGCAGGTTTAGTTTTACTAATTGTTAGCAAATATGATAAACACGATTTATGAAATGACTTATCGTAGTAGCAGAGATTTGATTATGCTATAAAATATGCCATATAATATGTTATGATTTGATTTAATTTCCTTTCTTGTAATATGAGCACGTGCTCTTTATATCTATAAATACTAGAGCCGTGAGTGAGTGATTTATCTCATTCAAGCCTTTACATAATTCTCTCATTTATCTTCTCCTTCTTCTATATTGTATTTCTACTCTAATATAAGAAAAATTTTCCTCTAAAACTCCAAGATGAGAATTTTTTATATTTTAAATTTTTTTTATTGTTCGTCATCTTTTAAATTTTTCCTTTAAAAGTTTAAGTTGTTGGGAAAGGTATAATTTCAATATTTATATCCTCTATTAAGATCCCTCATAAGTGATCTTAATTTCATCCAATACATTATTACAATTTTAGTTCTGAGATTTAAAGTTTGAACCTGAGAATTTTTAGTTCTGAACTTCTGATATCTTACTAACCATCATTTATTCTAAAAGCTTAATAGCGGGAGGTTGACTTGGGATGTGTGGTTAGTGAGAGCTTTCCAAAATTGGGAGTTGGACGACATTTGTGGGTTGTTACAGCGCCTGTATCAGCATGAGAACTGTGGCAGAGGTGGAGATTCGCTTGTTTGGGTTCCGTCTACTCGGGGAAGGTTTGAAGTGAGTTCATTTTTCTGTCACCTCGCAGACTTTATAGGGATTACATTTCTATGGAAAACAGTGTGGAGATCTAAGGTGCCACTCAAAGTGGCTTTCTTTACTTGAATAGTGGTGTGGGGCAAGATTTTGATGCTTGAAAATTTGATGAGGTGAAGACAAATAATAGTTAACTAGTGTTGTATGTGCAAATGTAATGGAGAATCAGTGGATCATCTTGTGACGGCCCAAGTTTTTACAAAATCCGGTGCGCCAGCGAGTAACCCGAAACGGATCCTATAACGAATTTCAAATGCGGAAGCAATGAAGAGATGTGGTCTCTAGAGATGAATATCATCTTTAAGACGCCAAAGTGACTTCCTAGAAGTCATGGAACTCAAAGGAAAACAAATACGAAAGCTAAGTTTTTAAAATGGACAAAGTGAACCACTAAGGGTAAAAAGGTCTTTTTAAACTGAAATGGATGCTACCGTGCTAGATAGACAACGAAAAACTAATAAATTTAGACTCAAAAATTACTTGATTTGGAGTTGAAACGAATAAGTTATGAATTTTCAAAATTTTAAGAAGATTTGACAAAAGCAAGCATCGATCGCAGAATCGACGATCGATGGGCAGTAGCCAAATCCCAAATTTTAAAAAGTTGAAGTGCCCAGTGTGATCGATCACCACCTTTGCGATTGATCGTAGAATTTGTGAACAATGAAAAGAATCCAAAAAGGTTCCCCATGATCGATCGCAACCATCAGCGACTGATCGTAGAACTTGCGATTGATCATGACTAGGCTGGCTACGACTGTGAAGTTTTCAAAAACTCATATTTTTTGAATAAAAATAAACTTTTTTGGAAAATGCTTGCGAAGAAACCCCACCAAAAATGAGTATTCTAATTAACTATAGTCCAAACCAAATTTGAAATGCAACATGAAATGCCCAAAATGCCCCCAAGATAATATAGTTCGTTGAAGTAAAAACAGACTGAAATTAATCATGCATTTCATTCATTAAAAAAGATTGGCCTTGGCCTCATTACATATATGTTGAAACAACATCAAAATAAGACATTTAAGGTCACATTACATACCCAAAAGGAAGTAAGCTATGCTTTTAAACAAGTTATACAATTACAACAACCATACTAGTTAAAACATGCTAACACTTGCATGTCAAATGTGCATAAATGATATACCAATGCTACATAAGCCAAGCTAGGGATGTTGAGCATCCAAAGTAGTGTCTTTTTGCTTGAAAAAGACCCGAATCAACTAGGGTGAGTAAATAAGTTATTCAGTAGGATGAAGCGCATGCGTATACCCCCAAGTTTCAATGGCTCATTACAAGTGTAATATAAATGGTTACACGTGGTTCACGCCACCTAGCATCTGTGTTCGAAGTGGAGCTATGGGATCATCCTAAAGTTACGTTGGAACATTTTAAACATAATTCATAATTAGTAATACAATTAAACAACATCAAAATAGCCAATTCAAAACAACAAGTCATAATGATTTGGTGTTATCAACTTGAAACGAAATGTGAAATCAAACAAAGGGAACAACAAATTATACACAACATATACCAAGTACCATGCACAAACCAATAGGAATACACACTAATAATGCCTTAAGTTCTCAACTACAATGGAATTTATAACATCAATGTCACAATGTGAACCAAATTAAGCTACAACTATATTATCAATATAGAAATTTCATTCATGTGAGTATACAACATGTTTCAAATCCATGATTTGAACATCAATACAACATTATATACACAATTAAATCCTTAGCAACAATTATATAGAATTCTATACTAAACAATTTCAATCTCTAGATTTCAAAACATTCCTAAATGAAATCATGTTAATACAAGTTAAAGATCATCCATAAGCCATAAATAAAATAAAGCCCTGAGTTAATTTCATGCTATATACATCTATATACAACCCTAAAATTTGAAAATGACATATACACAATGTATATCAACAACAAGGAACACAAGATACAATAAGAGTATAAACATAGAACAACCCCTACCTCACTAGAGGATTGTTCCTCCAGAATCCCAGGCAAACGAAATCAAATTTAAAAACTGTGAAAAGGTTTCTAGAGAAAGAAGAGAGGAAGATTTGATCTTCAAGGTGGAAGACCAAATTCTCAAGGGAAGGAGGTCGAAATTTCAGAAATAGACACTAGGGTTTCAGGATTTCTCAAAGTGCCTCACTAGAGGATTGTCCCTCTAGAATCCAAGGCAAACGACATCAAATGCAAAAAATGAGAAAAAGTGATCTAGATATGGAAGAGAGGAAACATTTTTATTTAAGGTGGAAGACTAAAATCCTAAAGGAAGGAGGTCAAAATTTGAAAATGGTGGCTAGGGTTCAAGGTGGCTGTAATGGTGGCCTTTGTGAGGAAGATGAAATCACACATTTCTCCACTAACCCTAAGGCCTTGTTAGCCAATCATAGACACACCAACACTACCTCTCACACTCACACACACACATCCACCCTACACTTGTTACTAATCCAGGCCTTCTCACAAGGTTTGATCCAAGCCTTACACTTGTCACCATCCTAGGCTCCCAAGTGTATCCAATGGAAAGTCAACAAATGGCTAATGAAAGTGTGACACTTGTCAACTAGGAAGCACGGACACGCCAAATGGGCGACGAATCCACGCCCGACACGCGTCGGACACACCAAAGAACGTGTCTGGAAATTTTTTATTTTTTTTAAATTTTTGGACACGGCACAGACACTCCACAGACACGCGTCCGACATGCCAGGGGTGTGTGTCTGACACGCTGTCTTATTTTCAGGGGTTTAAAAGATAATTTTTGAAGAAAATTAGGTTAAAGTATAAATATGTGAAGTTATTTAACAACTTTTACTTAGTTATGCGGTCAGTACATAATAATTTTAAACTTATAAGGTTAATATGCAATTTTAGACAAAACAAATAGATATTTAAGGAAAAAAAAAAAAAAGAAAAAAAAAAAAAAACAAAGATATTTAAGGCCAGTCATTACACTATTATAGTAGATGAGTTATAATTTGTGTATTTTTTCATTATGAGGTTGATGAAAAATAGTAACACCCAGTAATTTTTAAAGTACTACATCATATATATATATATATATATATATATATATATAATATACAATTCGCCGTGCCCGTGTCGTGTCCATGTCCTAATTTTTTTTTTTGATTTGCCGTGTCCGTATTGTGTCGTATCCGTGTTCCATATCTGTATCCATGCTTCTTAGCTTGTCACTCTTTCTCCTAATTTCAAGCTAGTCCCTCCACTAAACATCTCAAAGAATATTTGCACAAAAGTCCCTAAAGCAAAATATCTTAAAAACTTAATGGCACAAAACACCCTGAAAAACGAAAATGTTTCTGAAGAAACAATGCATCCATACCCCTGGAAAGTAAAATAAAATGAGCATGCTTTTCTACGAAATTAAGTCATGCATGGACTGTAAAAGTTAATATAATGCAATGTACATGGTGCTGGAAATTAGTTCTAAACACCGAAGCCTACCTCGGGCGCAACAAAACCCTAAGGCAAAGCGGAAAAAGAATAAATCAAATAAATAAATAAATAATTAAACAAATAAAAAAAATAAATACCGGAAAAAGGACAAAGATGACATGGTCATCACAACCTACCCTCCTTAAAGAGATTTTGTCCCCGAAATCATAAACAACCTATGGGGAACGAAATAAGAACCGAACATAGGTCATATCCAGAATCACATCATCAAGTTCTAAAGGACAACTTCCAAAACCTTAAGATCGAACAAAAGAATAGAAATTACAGAACCATGTGACACATCTCCAACTGAACCAACGTATGAATCCAAAGACAATCACCAAAAGAACTCTAAAATAACAACACATCGAATCAAGGTACCTAGCCAAAGGCAAGATGGCAGAATGAATAGCGACCAGAACCTGCACACAGCGTACTCAAATGTATGGTAGCATTGACAGTGTCTAGAGCCCGCCCACACATACTCGTCAGTAAGGTAGCATTGCTAGCAACTAGCACCCGCACACGGCATATAATTTTGTACTGTAGCATGACAATATATAGCCGTTGTTCATAACATTCCCTCACTAAATCTACCCGTAAAACCTCTCGATACAGATAACATCGATGCCACAAAACAATCATTGCCAAAAGTATTGTGGTAACCAGACACTCTGTAAGACTTGGGGTATGGTCCAAAGATGTTTGGCCGGACCATCTCGGCCGATCCCAAAACTCTGACAATAATGTCATAGGTACTGTCACGCTTAAGGCCTTAAATCCTCAATACGAAGAAAACTGACAACTCAAAATCATAGAATCTCTAAATTAAGTTACTCTAATCAAATCAAGGACTCCTCAAAACACCTCTATCGAACAACCCTCAAACACAAATCCAAAG
Organism: Cornus florida; assembly: GCF_030987335.1. NCBI lineage: Eukaryota > Viridiplantae > Streptophyta > Magnoliopsida > Cornales > Cornaceae > Cornus > Cornus florida. The sequence continues at coordinate 25,256,581 of NW_026775571.1, read as the reverse complement.
TCTGACAAGTCTTTGCCTTCAAGCGACAATGGATCGAACTCCACAAAATCAGAAAAACATCAATATCTCCCATTCACAATGATCATTACCACAAGACAATACACCAAAATCCTATACACTAAGTCTCCTTAATATAGTAAGTCTCCAAATTGAGTATCACATCTCGAACCTATCCTCAATTATACCTACTACAAGGTCGCACAAGAAAAGTCATAACACTAAATCAAGGTCCCTATCATGGACAGCCTAATCCTCGAAAACCTAAGTCTACCACGTAACTCACACATCAAAATCCCGACAACCAAGGTCATAAATCCCCATGCATTAATGTAGTTTCAATAATATAACATGAACACCATAAATGACAAAACTCATGAATGAAATGCCGAAACAAAATGCAAGCATAAAAATGTCAAATTAGGACCATGTCCCTAATCATAAAACAAACATATATATAATGACCATGTCACGATCTCAAAATAAATGTACACTGCATATGCAACATAATGTACTTATGTATGTACTTGACACTCAAGTAGCATATACTCATAAAGCAGAACACATGACCCAATGATACATATGTGAATGATATGATGCAAAATGACAATGTTGTACTTGAATCACCGGAATTACATTCTGCACCTGTAACAATGATGTGCTGGAATCACCAGAATCAAATTTCGCACCTGCAACAATGATGTGCTAGAATCACTGGAATCAAATTCCGCACCTGCAACAAATGAGTGCCCCTACGCACCCTATGGATAACATATATCCATCATTCATGCAATAATGATGTGGTGGAATCACCCGAATCTCATTCCACACCCGTTACAATGATTTGCTAGAATCACCGGATCACATTCTGCACCTACGACCATGATTGCCCTTCTGTATCCTATGAATGGCATCTACTTACTAAATAATATATAAATATGTCATGAATGACTTACTACGCACCCAATGTACTCAATGTAATAAAAATATCCAACTACTTGAATAGACATCCAATCAAATACCTTAAAAATACATAAACACATATGTGCACAAATATCCACAATGATATCACCAACGATACTAGCACGACATAAACTACAATATGTGAGAAATGCATCATTTCTATCATCAGAGAAACTAACACACTGTCACATATCCTAAACATGTTTCTAAGGGATGCTCAAAACGATAAGGCATACAAACATGCAAGAATGACTATACAAATAGCAATTCCACAAAATCAAAAGTAAAAAGAAATGCCTCTCAAAAGTACAATCTCACAGAAAATGTACCCCAAAAACTTGGATGAGTCCAATCTCTCACTACGAGGAAATGAATCATCTCCTAAAACGACTACTGAATAACATACAACAATATAATGGATAGTTCTAACACTAACCATCACAAGACATCCACAAGGAGGACATATCTCAAGATGCCAAAGAGTCCGATAGGAACTCTATAGGATTCTACCGAAATCCTAACACACTACCCCAAGTCTTCAATGACAAGGGAGAGTGATTAATTGCACTAATGCAATTAATCACATGAAACCACTCACATCCCAACCGCAGTTCGTAAGAACTGTCTAAAGCAAACACAAAAAAGATTCTAGGTCAACACACCTATCAGTCCTTAAACCATCACTCTAAGAAGACTAGACACGATAACCCCACCATTGAGGTTCACAAAAACAAACCGCTCATTCCTAAAGAAGAACTCGAGTTAATCCTGACTCACTGTCCTACAACACAAGAAAAAGAAACCCTAAATGATGTCACCACATCAAGATCACCACGACTACCACCCTACGCTCACATGAGCCTCACTTAAATTAACCGTAAACCCAAAATCTCAAAACCCCCAAACCGACAAAACAAACAAGAAGGTTTCTATCGTGGAGACCTTACAAAATGAATTCCTTTTACCTAAGGAAGAAGTCCTAAATGACAAAGATGTGTCTAAGAATACTATGGACTCTAAGAGACAATGCCTTAGCATTAATCTCGCCCAACTGAGCATGATCAATGCACAAGGTCAAATCAAGATACATAGTAAACATGAAACTAATAAGGTCTTACGCATCACAAAAAAAAAAAATTCTCATGCTATCACTACAATCAGATTAAACATGTAGAATACATTTATTTATACGCATATGAATATTGAACACTTAGCATACAACATAGCAATAAGAGTACATACTTGTATAAGTAGCAAACAAATTCACATATGACATGCTCTATCATATAGCAAGTAGACATAAATCAAAACAAACAGTGCAAGTAGTAACTAGTATGCTCATAACCTAACACTAAGTCAACATACACACTTAACACTCAATCATGCTTAACAGTTAGCATACATCACAAGGCATAAAACACGTAGCATGTAATGGCAAACAATCAACTAGCATACAATCATGTCTAATGCCTTATACTTTAAAGTCAAGGATGATAAACAGATAGCATGCACACATAGCACATACAAATTGTCACTAGCATGCTCTTTTACAAAATGTTCCTAATAATGCATGAAGACCAAAATATAACCCCATGCAACCCACCAATGAATACACTGACAAAACCCCACATGGAAAGACATATAAGCACTTAAATCATATTAAGTCATGCAGTAAAAGCTTTAAACACCCAAGCACATAAGCATGTAAACATGTGAACACATCAAACTATGTCAGCAAGAAGTATGAAATGAACCTAAACCCATCATCTTAAGTTTTTCGAACCTCAAGCTTTGATACCACTTGTGACGACTGAAGTTTTTACAAAACCCAGTGCGCCAACGAGTAACCCAAAACTGACCAATAACGAATCCCAAATGTAGAAGCAATAAAGAGATACAGTCTCTATAGATGAATATCGTCTCTAAGATGCCAAAGTGACTTCCTAGAAGTCACGGAACTCAAAGGAAAACAAATGCGGAAGCTAAGTTTTTAAAATAGACAAAGTGAACCACTAAGGGTAAAATGGTCTTTCAAATTAAAATGGATGTTTCTGTGCATATCATTGGATAGACAATGAAAGACTAATAAATTAAAACTCAAAAATCACTTGATTTGGAGTTGAACGAATAAGTTATGAATTTCAGAAGGTTTGAGAAGATTTGACAACAGCAAGCACAGGTGTGATCGATCACAGAATCCATGATCGATGGGCAATAGCCAAATCCCAAATTTTAAAAAGTTAAAGTGCCCAGTGCGATTAATCACCACCTTTGTGATCGATCGTAGAATTTGCGAATGATGAAAAGAAGCCAAAAAGGTGCCCTACGATCGATTGCAGAACTTGCGATCAATCATGACTGGGATGGTTGTGACCGTGAAGTTTTCGAAAAAGCCTATTTTTTCAAATCTATAGCGACCCAGGTTTTTATTCAACCCGGTGCATCAGTGATGAACCGAAGATTGACCCGTTAACGGATCCAGATGCGGAAGTAAGAAACAAGAAAATGGTCTCCTAAGCATAACACACCTCTAAGACCCTAAGATGACCTTCCATGAGGTCATGGAACTCAAAGGAAGTAAATGCGGAAGCAAAAGATAAACCAAAGTCTTAAGAGATATAGATCATCTCTTAGATGCAAATGTGACCTTCCATGAAGTCACGGAACCCAAGGAAATAATTAGAAGCGGAAACTAGGAATAAAAGGTTAAATGGTACCCTATGGCACCAATGACAGCCAAAGGAACGAGATCTAGTTTAAACTAGACCATGTACGCCATTAAATGACTTGAACAAGATCAACAAGGTCAAGTAGGAACGAATGAAACAAGGTTAACCTGTCTAGGTAACAAACCAAACAAGACCCACAAGGCAGCTCCATTTCGGTCGGCCGAAGTGAGCTAGAAAAAAGAGAAGAATGAACCTTTAGTCTGGTTGACCGAAATAGCAAACCAATCGACCAGTTTGTGGCTCGAGATGAAAAATTGTAATACCCCTAATTTTAAAAGGACAGTTTTGGCATTTAATTTAATTATTTAAGTTTTTACTAAATTCTTGGTTTAATTGTTAAATTGTTTATTTTTCATTGAATTGTGTGTTTTATTTATTTATTTATTTTATTTAACTGGCATTCTATTTAATTAATTTGTGACTGGTTTAATTATGTGCTTATGTGGCTATTTACATAAATTATTTTTTAAATTAACTGTTGTCCGTGTTTTGGTTGCTATGTACATTAGATGTAGGGTTTTATTTTAGTTTTAATTAATCATATAAGGGATTTGGCCAACTTAGGGTTGGTTTTGTATTAGAATTTGGGTTGTGCTAAAGCCTATAAGTACAGTATTATACGTTGGTTTAGGGTTACAAACAAAACCTTATTCACTATGGTGAGACGGAGAGAACTTTGAGAGATTGCGAGAGAGGTTCAAGGATAACTGGACGGAGTGCTTCTGGGTTGGACCAAGAGCACTGGAGGTGTAGAACAGGAGTCTTGAACGTGGACGGAAGCTTCAGAGACGGTGGTTTAGAGTTTCAAAACTAAAACTCAAGGCAAGTCTCTATTCTATTCTTCCCTTTAATTCGTGTTCTATGCATGCCTAGTTAGACTCCAGGGATTAATCAAGTATTAAAACATATTAAATTGAAGTTAATATTAATCTTGTAAGCATGTTTGAAACAACTTTTAAATCGTTGATTGTTGTTCTCACTTAAGATTCTGTTTGCATTGGTTTTAATCTTGGTTAACCTTGGTATATTTGGGATTGGATGCATACTTATAATTAATTCTAGGACATTAATTGAACCCTGAAATAAGTTATAAAAATTGTACAGTGACTCTAAACTTCGTTGGAGGCGAAGAAGACGAACAGGTTATGGGATACGGCTCTCAAAAGAGGAGAGCCGGCTCACCAAAAGAGGGAGCCAGCTCAAGGGCTTGTAGAGCCGGCTCTATAAGGGGTAGAGCCAGCTCCACATAAGGTGGAGGTGGCTCCACTAAGGGGAGAGCTGGCTCCTTTGTTTTAGGAGGCGGCTCTACCCTATTTTTCTTGATTTTTCGTGTTCTGGGCTAGGGTTGGACAATAGGGGTTGGTTTAAAAGGTTCCAGTGGCTGTGAAATGGATTTATACTTGTTACAGACTTGTAAAAACTCTTGGGAAGCATGTTGAATTTATTATATCAAAGCATGCAATAATATAAGGTTCAACAATAAACCTATTTGTGGAACACTGGATGAAGGAATTGAAATTGGATTACTGTTCTTACTGTTTTTCCAAAACAATTTGGATACTTTGCATAGTTTAAAATTATTAAACATGTCTCAGCTGTGTTACAAGCATATAGTTATTTATCTGGGAAAAAAATAAGTATGCTTAGTTGGAATTAATTGATGGTTACTTCTACTGATTGTTGCATCAATTGCGGTACTGTTTGGAGGAGTTAAATGTTCAGCCTTATTTCATTTATATAAAGAACTGGAATGTGATTTCTAAATCTCATACTGAATGCATTAATTGGCCATATACATGTTGGACTATATTTATACTAATTCTGGAGTATGGTTGATAAGTGTCTGTCACTGTTTTGTCAACTTTGTTAACTGGAGGATTGTATGTACCGATATGGGACGGTGACATACTAGGTATGGACTAGTTCAAACACTAAGTTCTACCTAATTTGGATTAAGGTATGGATTAACCATATAGGTTAAGTCCATCACCTACTTGTGTCGTGTCAACAAAATAGTTGAATGACTTAATGTGGTTTCAAGACGGATGTCTATACATATATCAGACCATTACACAGATGGATGGTATTTTGTATTAGGAGGAGTACGGACTTTATATATTTATTATATGGTGCTATGGTATGAGCTTAAGTCTCAGGACCATGGCTAGGGTGCGTATATCGCCTAGGATGGATAACTGGACACAGGTGTTGTTCCCTGGTAGGTCTAGGTACACATGACCACATTATGTGCAATTTGCATGGTATCTCTACTCAGGCTGAGATAGACCTATTGGACTAGCGAACGTCCTATAGTGTGTACTATATATACATATGGACTACTCTAGATATTGTTGGGCAATTTCGGATGTATCTGCATATCGGATTATTGTATGGATTGTAGTAGAATAGGACTTGCATGTGGGTCTGACCCACTCTTTTATTTTTTAGGTGTTCGTCAGTTCCAAGGTTAGAGCTTGAACGTGAAGTGCATATACAGACATTCATTCCTCCGACTACGTAGGAATCCTTTCTATGTTTAGCTTTAGATTCTATTTCTGATGTTTTAGTTTCTATTGGGATTTTTAATAAGGGGTCCACTGGATGGATTCCTGAGTTGTTAAACTTATGGAGTTTTGGAGTATCGGATTTTAATAATTATATTTTATGGATTTTAAAATTAGCATTCCTTCAGTTTATTATTTTTATTTCTTATTTCACTTTGTATTATGTGTTCGGTTACATATTGATTGTTTGATATTCCCATGGGTTTGGGCCTGGGCTTGATCAACCCGTGTCTCGAATCCGAGGGGTATCACAAAAATGGCTACTGGAATTGATAAAATGATATTCAAACCAAATTGAACGAGGAACCAGTCGACCGAAACAAGCCATTGGTTGACCGACGCAGGTCAAAAAATTGAAAATTAGGCCTGCTATACACCAAAAATGAAGAAAAGTCCCTAAGTCTTATTTGAATCCCCCATGGCATGATTAATTTACATTATATGCTAATGTGTGATGATGTGAACATACACGTAAGTGTAATATTGCATTTTAAAACGTGCTACAATGGCCTACGGCCTCATTACATTCCATTTACAAAATTTTATATGCCAAACCTCTAAGGTTGGAAAAAATGCATTTCAAAGGCAAAACTTGAAGTTTACATACATACATTTGAACTTTAAAGTTTGTGGCCCTTGGCCTCATGTCATACATATTAAATAGGTTCCAAATAGTGTATCCAAGTACACTTTGCATATCATAAGCCAAGAAGAGCATATTGAACCTAACTAAGTGTCACAACATCAAAAGTAAAACTTGAATATGCTAACACTTGCATGTGAACAAGGACACTTTAAAAGAAACTTCAAATCTCCAAGCCACCCAAGGCAAGTGTAAATCTCCGAATCTTGAATCCTGTACCTAAACAATACCCCCAGTAACTTTGGGGTGAGTAAACAAGTTTACTCGTAGGGAATGAGCATGCATCGACTCGATTTCTTACAAATTTTTACATTAACTTGAAACAATTCAAAAGGGTCATACCACCTAACGTCTATGTCAAAGGTGAGACTCAGGGAGCATCTTAAGCGACATTAGAGCATTTCTAGCATAAATCATATCATTCTTGCAATTTAAAAGACATAGAAACACATAGTGTAATGTAACAAGACATAGGTATCAAAAGTTATCAACTTTTAACCTATAATGTGATAAGTGCTGAAATGGTTCATGCCACCTAGAATCTAGGTCAAGGTGCTTATATAGGATCATTCCTAAGTCGTATCAACATGAAGCAACATAAGTCACGATGTCTATGAAATTGAACAAAGTTGGGATAATCCAAAGAACACGAAAAATTTGCAATTTAACATGAATCACATTATCAATGTAATTGAACAATATTGGAATAATCCAATTAACATGACAAGAAGATACTGGAATTGTAATGACCCGGTCATTTTCATTCCTTTCCCTTTTCTCAAATTTTCACGGATATTTTTTTTCCGTTGATCTTTTCCTTTTTGAGTTTAGTTTCTCATCACTTAGTGTCATCTTTGGTGCTCGGGGATGGTTTTTGAGACTCTTTTCTTTGGATTGACAACTTCCTTTGAGAACTGAGTCATTTCTATATTTTCAATTTTTTTGACACTATTCATATTTCTTCCTTTTCCCTATTCTGTCTTTTCCCCGTTTGTCACTTTGTTGGCATAAACTCACTTATTGTGTTCGAAGTTGGGTTTTAACTTCACATATCTTCATTGTAAGTGGTTTTCACGAAATATGTATCTTTACTTTTGCAGAAAAGTACTCTGATTGATCCCGGTGACCATAGGGGCATGGATGCACAGTTCTTCAGAAGCATTTCCATTTCTTGGGGTGTTTTTTGTAAATATCTTTTGAAGATGTTTTATTTTAAGGGTTTTTTAAAAAATATTTTTGGAAGATATTTTCATTCTGGGCCAGTTGTGCAGTTTTCACTTTTTGGAGGGTCCATTATGCAATTAATGAAAGTTATTGCTCAACGCCTTGCTTTGAGCCTGGATTCTCGTATGGGATTCATTTTCACTTTTTGTCAAGTCATGTGCTCATAGGATTTCCTTCTGGTGGTTTTTCTCCGATTTCAAGCTTTCTGGCCCTAGTTGCCGCCAAACTTATTTAGGGCATATCTCTCTGCTCGGGACTCAGTTTTCAACGCCATTTCTTCTATTGTTCATATTTTCTCATTCTGCTTCTTTTTCATTAACAGAGTATTATCGTTTAAGCGCGTCTGCTCAAATTCCACTTTTTCGAACCCAGCGGGGCCTGTTCGGGACACTTTTATGGTTTTTCTATAAATAAGAGGTCTTAAGAGAAAAGTCATATTTTTTTCTCTCTCTCTCCTCTCTCTTGGCCGGATGCCATGGCAGCCAAGGGGCTGCACCCTTCTCTCTTCTTTTTTCGTCACTTCCTTTAGGTAAAAAGGTGTAGTATCTTAGTGTTTTGTGCTCACCTTGATGTGCTCTACCTTTCCCCCTTATTAGAATCTGTTTTTGGCCATTTCTTGAGTTTGGACTTGAAGTCAAGTTGAGATTTTGATGGGGCTTCCTTGGGGTTCTTGTTCACCGTGTTGTCCCTGCCAAAACCTAGAAGTTTCGTCGGATTCGGAGCGGTTTTGTTTTGGTGGGGATTTGAGATTTCATCTCAAAATTAAGGTAGGGGGTGTTATAATTTCATATTTTTGTTGTCTTGTATGTTTTTGATGCTTATACAACTTGTATGCATGCTTTTGTTAAGAATCTAGAATTTAATTTAATTATTTTCTATGGTTAAGATTTAATTCTCAAGATAATGTATAACTTAGAATTAAATTGTGGCATGCTAGGAAATTAGGCTTTGATATGTTTGTTAACATATATTAAATTTGTATTATTTAAATAAGAATTGCACTTTTTATTTAATAATTTTCTTTGGTGAAAGTTTAATTCCCATGGACGTACCTTGCATGGAAATAACTTGTGATATAATTTTAAATTAAGTTTTGGCATGTTCTTTAACATACTTTAATTTGAGAGGATTTGGATGAGTTTGAAAATCTAGAGACTTTAATTAATAGAATTAATTAAAATCTATATTTATGGTTCCATTGGTCTAACTAGGATTTTGAATGAATATATGTAACGACCATGCTATGTCCTTTAGCATATATTAAATTGAGGCCATTTGAAAATGATTTGAAATCTAGGGAGTTTAATTATTTGTATTTAATTAAATTCTATCGTGTTGTTCTATGGATTTAATTTTATTGTAGAAGTTATTTCTATGTATAAATCATGGATTTGAACTTTTGTGTGTTCACATAGTTGTGTTTTGAGCATTGGATAATATTGTTGTTATATTTATATTCATGAGAACATGTTTTCTTTATGGAATATATTATTGCCTTGTGTAATGATTTGCACACTTTGTAATTGACATTATGTATGCCATTTTAGAATTTAAACTCTAGGGCATAAAATTGTGTGGTTTCAACCTACTTGTGCATGGAAAGTGATTTCGTGCATTATATAAATTATGTATAAGTTGTGAACTTATTTAGATTATTTTGGAGTCTTGGGAAATTGTTGTTACAAGTGACATGGCTAGAGTTTGGCTCTAGTGCGGGAGGTATGAGTTCTCCCCAATTGAGATAGTGTGCACTAAGGTGGCCTTCCTAGCGGGTTAATGCCCGGAATAACCATTGAGGCCTCGGCAGAATTCCAAGCTAGTTGTCCAAGTCTTCCACTATTTGATTTCGCATTCAATTCTAAGTTGACAATCATGTTTAATTGTGACTTATGGTTTTGGTTATTGGCGATCTAATGTTGTTAAGTACATCCATACAAAATTGTTATATTGAGTTGTTTTCATACTTTCAGATTTCAAGTTGATAACTTAGAGAATTTATGTCTTGATGTGCAGTATTAGAAATTCTAATTGTACTAAATTTTTATGTTTAGTTGTTATTGCATTTTAGATTTCAAGATGGTAACCTTGAGAATCTATATCATGTTGCTTTGTATAACATGCTCCTACGCCGTTGAAATGGCATGAAGGATATGATTTATGCTAGAAATGATTTAAGGTAGCTTAGTATGCTCCCTAAGTCTCACCTTTGACATAGACGTTAGGTGGCATGACCTTTTTGAATTGTTTCACGTTGTTGTAAAAATCTATAAAGAAATCGAGTCGATGCATGCTCATTCTGTACGAGTAAACTTGTTTACTCATCCTGAAGTTACTGGGGGATTTGTTCAGGTACAGGATTCAAGACTTGGAGAATTGCTCATGCCTTGTATGGTTTGGAGAATTGAAGTTCCTTTTAAAACATTCTTGTTCATATGCAAGTGTTAGTATGTTTAAGTCTTATTATTGATGTTATAACACTTAGTTGGGTTCAACATACACTTTTTGCCTTATTGTATGTAAAGTGCACTTGGATACACTATTTGGGACCTATTCGATATGTATGATATGAGGCCAAGGGCCACCAACTTTAAATTTCAAGCGTAGGTATTTAAATTTCAAGTTTTGCATTTGAAATGTACTTTCATCAACCTTTGAGGTTTGGCAGGTGAATTGGAGTAAATGTCATGTAATGAGGCCATGTGCCAGTGTAACATGTTTCAATATATAAAGTACACTTGCGAGCATACATATGTAGCTTAAAATTATGTTTTTGGTCCATATTCATGTTTGGGTTTGAGGCTTGGGTGAAGCCTCAAGAAATTTTGTTCATGGCAGGTTATTTAGCAGCTTTTCGAGGAGTTTCGGTCAACCGAAACTCCAGTTCGGTCGACCGATGGCCTATTTCGGCCTATCGAACCATGCAACCCTCAAAAACCAATGTTCAGAAAAGTTTCTATGAGTTTTGGTCGACCGAAACTCTATTTTGGTTGACCGAAATAGCTTTTTTACCCCAACTTCTTCAGTTTTGCTTCAGCACTATTGTTCCGACTTCAAACGGCCATATCTCCTTCATTTCTAATCCAAATGGGGTGATTATTGAGCCTAAATTCATGGATTTTGAGTCAGATTTCCAATGGTACCAATTTCATTCTCAGATTCAAAACACAGTGGGAGTTATTCAAGTTTTAGTGAAGTAGTGTCTAGATTTGGTTCGAACCGGAAAAGGGCATTTTGTGGAATTCTTGGCCAATGTTTTTGAAACTTCTTGGAATGTTGTGAAATGACTAGGTTAGGTTATATTCACCTTGTTTAACTTTTTTATAGTCATTTCTTTTTTTTGCCCGTTGGTTAATAGATTTTGTCCGTTTTGATCTTTGTTTCCACTTTTGCTTTCTTTGAGTTCCATGACTTCATGGAAGGTCACATTGATGTCTTAGAGATGATCTCTATCTCTAGAGACTTTGGTTTATCTTTTACTTCCGCATTTTGGATCCGTTACCGGATCAACATTCGGGTCATCGCTGACGTATCGGGTTGAAAAACTCGGGTCATGACAAGTGGTATCAGAGCTCCTAGGTTTGAATACCTTGGAGGACGAGTTTTGGGTGCATATCATGCTTGTGTTTCCATGCACTATATGTTTATATGCTTCATAATAACATATTTTGGTTCGATAACTTGTTTATGTGCTTATGTGCTACATGTGGTATGCCGTTTGTTTATTATGATTTAAATTTTATTGTAAAGAGCATGACATACGATGTATGCTAGATTTGATTTGTTTATGCATAGTTGTATTACATATTTGGCAGGACTTGGGATTAGTCATTGGATGTTTGAGTTGAGATTGAGTCGTTTGGTGAGTTTTCACTTAGTAGGTTTTGTCTAGGCACTCTTCCTTGAGGCTGTTAGTGATTGTCCACATGGTTATATGGTAGTGTAGGTTGTTGTCGACCTAACATTGGTTTTGAGATAGGTGGTCAGACATCTTTTGTTTCGGCTCTCGTGAGGTGAGTCATTTGGCGTTGCCGTAGTGTTGGATTTGTTGGTTTTAAGCCATGATGGGGTTATAGACCTCTTAGATCCTTGGTTGATCGGGATGATTCCTCTGGGATTGCAATTTTTGTGGGCGGGTATGTTGTGGGCGGGTGCATGGCACTGTCATGCTACCGTACTGGCTAGTTACAAGTGCAGTTCGGATAGAATCGATGTTGGTTTTGTTTTGATAGGCATTGTCCTTTTGATCGATGATGGTAATGGTTGCTTTGGGGATCAATCGTAGTGATTGATTTGTTTGTTGTTGGTATGGCTATAGTTGCCATTTTTTTTTGAGTTTTCCTTGCGTGATGATGCTTTTGGGATCAAGTCGATTGATTGATGTTTTAGATAGAGAGAGCATTGCACTGTTAGTGTCACTTGTAGTGTCACCTCTAGATTCAGAGATGGATTGTTAGAGTCTTACCATTGAGGTAAGGGCTCACATTTGTTTTGAGACAAGTTGTTGTCGCGTTGGTTTTTGGAGTCAGTTTATGGCTAGGACTGGTCTTTCCTTTCACCTAGACACTCTAGGACACGATGACCATAGGGTTTATTGTTACATCATTTTTACCTTTTTTAGTTTCATTTACTACCATGTTAGTAGTTTGATTTATGATATTACAATACATGAGTAGGTGGAGGTATGTCCACATTTGCCTTCTTGTTATGTGGCATTAGCATACCTTCTTTATATGCTTAGAGATGCTATGTTGTTACTGCACTTTAGTGACATGATTTTGTGCTTACGTGGAGACGTGCTGCATCTACCCTTGATTTTATCTATGTGAGTAGATTTACCTTCTTGGTAGTTGTATTCCTTGTCATATGCATGACTTCCATGTTCAGTTTTCCCTTTTGTTTCCTTCGGTTGCACGTAGTGTGCATGCGGGTTTCCACGATGGTTTAATTGTGAAATTCCTTATAAAGGAGTTGTCACATTTGTTTTGTCTTGAGCTATCCACTTCCCTAAGGTGGGAAGAATGCTCCATTTTCTTGTTTATCGTGTTAACACTTGTGGGGGGATTAGGGTTTCTCCTCTTTTCCTAGTTTATGTTAGGGACTTCACAAGGAGTGGGTCTCTTCTCTTTGTCGTCTTGTGCATGGTTTTGGGGTGGCTTGTCCGTGAGGATCACCATTGTTGTCTTGAGTCCTTGGTGAGGATTTGGTTGATTTTGGTCAACTTACTTCCATGTAGGGGGCGAAGTCTTTGACCTTGTTGTCTTTCGTTTCAGAGACAGAGTCGAGTTGTTATCCTTCTTAGGACTGGCGGTTCCTTTTCTTCATGTCTTCCCTTGGGGAGTTTTACCGTGGTTATTGACGGGTTGTGGTACTCAGAGTGAGTGGATTGGTGTGAGATCATTTTCTAGGGACTTGTGTCTATATCATTGAGGATCTGTTTGATTCGTGAGGTGAGCTCGATGCTCTTTTGAGGATGTCTTTAGGAGACTTATTTCAGTTTTGGAGACCTGGATGTGGTTAACTCTTAGGAAGAGTTTTGGGAGATCGTTGTTGGATATGGCTTGTTTGTGGAGTTTTCTCGTCCTAGTTATGACTAGGCATTATTTTGAGGAATCGTAGTTCCAGTGATTGTTCATGGATTAAAATTGATGAATTTTGATTTAACTTGGTGTTGCCAAGTATAGTTTTGAGGGAATCATTTAGTGATTTTAATTGTCATAATTTTGATATGTGTGCCAGTTGATGGGCCTATATTTTAAGGATTTAGTTATCCATGATAAGGATGTGGATCCGATGTTTGATTTCAGTGTAGTCATGTAGTTGATATGTTTCAAGGAGATGTGTAGGACTTTCGATGAAATGTCTTGTAATGAGGTTTATTTAGATTTCTGGAGGTTTTGACTTGTTTTTCAGGCTTGGGACCCTTGATTGATGTTGTTATGGAAGTATTTTGAAACATTGGAGTTGTTAGTTTTGTTGTATTGAGGATTTAAGGCCTTAAGCATAACGGTACCTATGGCTTTGTTGTCAGAGTTTGGGATTGGCCAGGATGGTCCGGCCGGACGTCTTTGGACCATATCTCAACTCTCACAAAATGTCTGGCCTCCGTGGTGCTTTTGGGAATGATCATTTTTGACGTTGATGTCATTTGTATCAAGAGGTTTCTTGGGTAGACCTAGTAGGGGGCAAGTTATGAACTAATTCCTTATATCGTCATGCTCCCGTACAAAGTTGTGTTGTGGGCGAGTGCTAGTTGCTGTCGATGCTACCTTACTGACGAGTAAGTGTGGGCGGGCGCTAGGTACTATCATTGCTACCACACATTTGAGTACATCGTGGGTGGGTTCTGGTCATTATTCGTGCTGCCACGTTGTCCTTGTTCAGTACTTTGATTCGATATGTGGGGATTTTGGAGTTCTTTTGGTGGTTGTTTTTGCATCCTTGTGGTGGTTTGTCAAGAGGGATGCTATGGTGGTTGTCTTTCATTCCCTCTCTGACCTTGGATTCTATGTGTGAGTCTTGACTTGTTCTGTGGCCGCATGGTCACTTTCCCTTTGAGAGGTTGTCTTGTCATAAGCACGTGGGTGTGACTGACATTGGCTTTTACATTGTCCTTCCGTGTTGGATTTGCTTTCGTAGCATGTTTCGTGGGATACTCAGAGATGTACTCCGTGGTTATCCTGGTTTTGCCTTTTTATTTTCTTGAGGCTGGATTTCGGGGACGAAATCCCTTTAAGGTCAGAAGGTTGTAATGACCCGGTCATTTTCATTCCTTTCCCTTTTCTCAGATTTTCACGGATATTTTTTTCCGTTGATCTTTTTCTTTCTGAGTTCTGTTTCTCATCACTTAGTGTCATCTTGAGTGCTCGAGGATGGTTTTCAAGACTATTTTCTTTGGATTGACAACTTCCTTTGAGGACCGAGTCATTTCCATATTTTCACTTTTTGGGCACTATTCACATTTCGTCCTTTTCCCTATTATGTCTTTTCCCCCTTTGTCACTTTGTTGGCATAACCTCACTTATTGTGTTCAGAGTTGGGTTTTAACTTCACGTATCTTCATTCTAAGTGGTTTCCATGAAATATGTATCTTTACTTTTGCAGAAAAGTACTCTGGTTGATCCCGATGTCCATAGGGGCATGGATGCATAGTTCTTCAGAAATATTTTCATTTCTTGGGTGTTTTTCATAAATATCTTTTGAAGATATTTTATTTCAGGGGTTTTTAAGAAAATATTTTTGGAAGATATTTTTATTTTGGGCCAGTTGTGCAGTTTTCACTTTTTGGAGGGGCCATTGGCAATTAATGAAAGTTATTGCTAAATGCCTTATTTTGAGCCCAGATCCTCGTACGGGATTCATGTTCACTTTTCGTCGACTTGTGTACTCATAGGATTTCCTTCTGATGGTTTTTCTCCAGTTTCGAGGTTTTTGGCCCCAGTTGCCGCTAAACTTGTTTGGGGCATATCTCTCTATTCGGGACTCAGTTTTTAACCCGGTTTCTTTCTTTGTTCATATTTTCTCATTCTACTTCTTTTTTATTCACATAGTATTTTCGTTTGAGGGCGTCTGCTTAAATTCCACTTTACCGAATCCGGCAGGGCACGCTCGGGACACTTTTAGGGTTTTTCTATAAATAGGAGGTCTTAAGAGAAAAAGCCAGATTTTTCTCTCTCTTTCCTCTCTCTTGGCTAGCAGCCATGGCAGCCAAGGGGCTGCCACCCTTCTCTCTTCTTTTTCGGTCACTTCCCTCAGGTAAAAAGGTGTAGTATCTTAGTGTTTTGTGCTCACCTTGATATGCTCTACCTTTCCCCCTTATTAGAATCTATTTTTGGCCATTTCTTCAGTTTGGATATGAGGTTAAGTTGTGATTTTAATGGGGCTTCCTTTGGGTTCTTGTTCACCGTGTTGTCCCCGACAAAACCTAGAAGTTTCGTTGGATTCAGAGCGGTTTCGTTTTGGTAGGGATTTGAGATTTAATCTCAAATGGAGATAGGGGGTGTTATAATTTCATTTTTTTTTGTTGTCTTGCATGTTTTTGATACTTATACAACCTGTATGCATGCTTTTGTTAAGAATCTAGAATTTAATTTAATTATTTTCTATGCTTAAGATTTAATTCTTATGATGATGTATAACTTAGAATTAAATTATGGCATGCTAGGAAATTAGGCTTTGATATGTCTGTTCACATATATTAAATTCGTATTATTTGAATAAGAATTGCATTTCTTATTTAATAATTTTCTTTGATGAAAGTTTAATTCCCATGGACGTACCTTGCATGGAAATAACTTGTGATATAATTTTAAATTAAGTTTTGGCATGTTCTTTAATATACTTTAATTTGAGAGCATTTGGATGAGTTTGAAAATCTAAAGACTTTAATTAAGAGAATTAATTAAAATCTATTTTTATGGTTCCATTGGTCTAATTAGGATTTTGAATGAATATATGTAATGACCATGCTATATCCTTTAGCATATATCAAATTGAGGCCATTTGGAAAAGATTTGAAATCTAGAAAATTTAATTATTTGTATTTAATTAAATTCTATCTTGTTGTTCCATGGATTCAATTTTGTTGTAGAAGTTGTTTCTATGTATAAATCATGGATTTGAACTTTTGTGTGTTCACATAGTTGTGTTTTGAACAATGGATAACATTATTGTTATATTTATATTCATGAGAACATGTTTTCTTTATGGAATATATTATTGCTATGTGTAATGATTTGCACACTTTGTAATTGGCATTATGTATGCCATTTTAGAATTTAAACTCTAGGGCATGGATTGTGTGGTTTCAACCTACTTGTGCATGGAAGGTGATTTCGTGCATTATATAAATTATGTATAAGTTGTGAACTTATTTAGATTATTTTGGAGTCTTGGGACATTGTTGTTACAAGTGACATGGCTAGAGTTTGGCTCTAGTGCGGGAGGTATGAGTTTTCCCCAATTGAGATAGTGTGCATTAGGGTGGTCTTCCTAGCGGGTTAATGCCTGGAATAACCATTGAGGTCTCGGCAGAATTCTGAGCTTGATGTCCAAGTCTTCCACTATTTGATTTCGCATTCAATTCCAAGTTGACAATCATGTTTAATTGTGACTTATGGTTTTGGCTATTGGCAATCTGATGTTATTAAGTACGTCTATACTAAATTGTTATATTGAGTTGTTTTCACATTTTTAGATTTCAAGTTGATAACTTAGAGAATCTATGTCTTGATGTGTGGTACTAGAAATTCTAATTGTACTAAATTGTTATGCTTAGTTGTTATTGCATTTTAGATTTCAAGATGGCAACCTTGAGAATCTATATCTTGTTGCTTTATATACCATGCTCCTATGTCATTGAAATGGCATGAAGGATGTGATTTATGTTAGAAATGATTTAAGGCTGCTTAGGATGCTCCCTGAGTCTCACCTTTGACATAGACATTAGGTGGCATGACCTTTTTGAATTGTTTCACGTTGTTGTAAAAATCTGTAAAGAAATCGAGTCGATGCATGCTCATTCTCTACAAATAAACTTGTTTACTCAGCTCGAAGTTACTGAGGGATTTGTTCAGGTATAGGATTCAAGACTTGGAGAATTGCTTTTGCCTTGGGTGGTTTGGAGAATTGAAGTTCCTTTTAAGGCATTCTTGTTCATATGCAAGTGTTAGTATGCTTAAGTCTCATTATTGATGTTGTAACACTTAGTTGGGTTCAACATACCCTTTTTGCCTTATTGTATGTAAAGTGTACTTGGATACATTATTTGGGACCTATTCGATATGTATGATATGAGGCCAAGGGCCACCAACTTTAAAGTTCAAGCGTATGTATTTAAATTTCAAGTTTTGCATTTGAAATGTACTTTCATCAACCTTTGAGGTTTAGTACGTGAATTGGAGTAAATGTCATGTAATGAAGCCATAGGCCATTGTAACATGTTTCAATAAATAAAGTACACTTGCGAGTATGCTTGTATAGCTTAAAATCATGTTTTTGGTCCACATTCATGTTTGGGTTTGAAGCTTGGGTGAAGCCTCAACAAATTTTGTTCATGGCAGGTCATTTAGCAGCTTTTCGTGGAGTTTCGGTCGACCGAAACTCTAGTTTGGTCGACCGATGGCCTATTTCGGCCTATTGAGCCTTGCAACCCTCAAAAACCAATGTTCAAAAAAGTTTTTGTGAGTTTCGATCGACCAAAATTGATTTCTTACCCCAGCTTCTTCAGTTTTGCTTCAGCACTGTTGTTCCGACTTCAAACGGCCATATCTCTTTCATTTCTAATCCAAATAAGGTGATTCTTGTGCCTAAATTCATGAATTTTGAGTCATTTTTCCAATGGTACCAATTCTATTCTCAGATTCAAAACATAGTGGGAGTTATTTAAGTTTTAGTGAAGTAGTGTTGGGATTTGGTTCAAACCGGGAAAGGGCATTTTGTGGAATTCTTGGCCAATGTTCTTGAAACTTCTTGGAATGTTATGAAATGAGTAGATTAGGTTGTATTCACCTTGTTTAAATTGTTTAGAGTCAATTCTCTCTTTTTATTTATGAATTGACCATTTTGCCCCTTGGTTAATAGATTTTGTCCGTTTTGATCTTTGTTTCCACTTTTGCTTTCTTTGAGTTCCGTGGCTTCATAGAAGGTCACATTGGTGTCTTAGAGATGATCTCTATCTCTAGAGACTTTATTTATCTTTTGCTTCCGCATTTTGGATTCGTTACCGGGTCAACATTCGGGTCATCGCGGACGTATCAAGTTGAAAAATTCGGGTCACGACAAGAATACAAAGATCACATTGTCAATACAATTTACATAATTGGAACATTCCAATTAACACGATAAGAAGAATACATGAAGTCAAGGACAAGGCATAATATCTATACAATTAATAAGATTGGAGCATTTCACATAACGCGACTAGTTTTAAATCTTCAAGGAATAGCAACTTGAAATTTAAAGAGTGAAATCAACCAATGTGGAAACTCGGATATCGCCCGAATTAAAACCATACTCTTGGGATCACTTTAGGGCTACTAACCCTTAGGTACCTTCCCCTAGTGTGCACTATAGTGTAGGGAGCTCTCTATCTCCTATTCACGGACCAAGTCCTAGCCATGTCAATTCTTGATTGATATCCCCAGTCCCAAAATTAACAAGTTATGCAAGTCAAGATTCTATCAAAATATAAGAAATGCATTAACCAAGTTTCATGCACAACTAATATTTTAGAATACACAAGTTATGCCCTAAGTTCTCAACTATGATGGCATATGAAATGTCAAGAAATCACAGTATGCATCTATATAAACTAGAACCAAGATATATAGCACAAGAAATCTATTGATGTAAATATACCACAAGTATAAGATACATGATTCAATTACTTACTAAACAACACATCTGTAATTAAACCATTCCAAGACAAATGTGCATGTTCATTAAGTACATTAATGAAACCTAGGTACAAGGGGTCACGTCAAGGACAAGTTTAATATCAAGTTACAAGTTCATTTAATACAAGACACGACAATGTGAATTAAGCTCATAGAACCATTGAATGGATTTTAATTAATTCATTTAATTAAAATCTCTAGATTTTGAAATTCATCCAGATGGTCTTACTTTAATATATGTCATACAACATGTCAAGACTTGATTTAAAAATAAGATACAAGTGAATTCCATGCAAGATACGACCATGAGTATTAAACTTTAATACAAGAAAATTAATAAATGAAAAGTTTCAAAATCTAATCAAATATTCTAGATTTAATATATGTGAAAGTATATGGCATGCACATCAAGAATATCAAGTCAGAAATCCAATGAAGTGAATAGTACACTTGGAATAAATTAATTAATCAATTTAATTAATTGTCTCTAGATTTTAAAACATCTATGATTACTCTCAAATTCACCTATGTTGAAGAGCATGCTAGGGCCTAATATAATATGACAACACATGTTAATTTCAAGCTAGTTAAGGCCACATGAATTAATCTTTCATTCAAGAAAAAAATTAAATAAAATCATCAATACTTGTCCAAATGCTCTCAATTTAATAAATGTCAATGATCATATCATGGGGTAATTTAATATTATGCCACATGTATAAACTAAGCTATAACCAACCGGGAGAACCAAATCTCATACAAGAAAAATAAATAATAAAATCTCTAAATTTTATACAAAGACATGTAAATGAGTTGTATAAGCATCAATAACGTGCAATACATAAAGAATATAAACTATAACACCCCCTACCTCCATTTGAGATGAAAATCTCAAATCCCCATCGAAAGAAAAGTGCTCTGAATCCAACGATACTTCAGGGTTTTGTCGGGGACAACACAGTGAACAAGAATCCCAAGGAAGCTCCATGAAACTCACAACTTGACTTCAAACCCGAACTCACAAAATGGTCAGAAATGGGGTCCAATACGGGGGAAATGTAGAGCATGTCGAGGCCTACGATAAACGTTAAGGCCGAAGACTTTTCACCACGAAAAAGTAGTTCAAAGGAGGAGAGAGAAGGTGGCAGCCATGGCTGCCATGGAATCTGGCCAAGAGAGGGGAGGAAGATGATGAAATCTGATTTTTTAACTTTAAGTCATTCTATTTATAGGAAAACTGTAAAAGTGCCCCGAAAGGGCCCTGATGGGTTCGGAAAAGTGGAATTTGAGTAGATGTGCTCAAACGGTGAAACTCTGTGAACAAAAAAGATTCAAAATGAGAAAATATGAACAACGGAAGAAACGACGTCAAAAATCGAGTCCCGAGTAGAGAAATATGCTCCAAACAAGTTTGGCGGCAACTAGGGCCAGAAACCCTGAAACTGGAGAAAAACGACCAGAAGGAATTTCAATGAGTACATGACTCTACGAAATGTGAAAATGAATCCCGTACGAGGATCCAGGCTCAAAACAAGGTATTTTACAATAACTTTCGTTAATTGCACAATGGCCCAGAATGAAAATATCTTCCAAAAATATTTTCTTAAAAAACCCTAAAATAAAATATCTTCAAAAGATATTTATGAAAAACATCCCAAGAAAAGAAAAAGGTTCTGAAGAACTGTGCATCCATGCCCCTATGGACACCGGGAGCAAGGAGAGTACTTTTCTACAAAAGCAAAGATACGTATTTCATGGAGACCACTTAGAATGAAGGCACGTGATGTCGAAAACTAACTCTAAGCACGAAAAGTGAGGTTGTGCCGAAAAGTGACAAACGGGGAAAAGAAAGAATAGGGAAAAGGACGAAAAGTGAATAATGTCAAAAAGTGAAAATGTAGAACGACTCGGTCCTCAAAGGAAGTTGTCAATCCAAATGAAAGAGTCTCGGAAACCATTTTCAAGCACTCAAGATGACACTTAGTGATGAGAAATAGAACTCAGAAAAGAAAATTAAACAGAAAAAATTTATCTGTAAAATTTCAAAAAAAATGAAAGGAAGGTAAATGACCGGGTCATTACAGAATCAAAAACGATTTGTTTTGGAAAATGCTTGTGAAGAAACCCCCACCAAAAATGAGTGTTCTAATCAACTATGCTCCAACCAAATTTAAAATGCAACATGAAATGCCCAAAATGACCGCAAGATAAAATAGGTAGTTGCAGTAAAAACAGATTGAAATTAATCATGCATTTCATTCATTAAAGAGATTGGCCCTTTGCCTTATTACATATATGTTGAAACAACATCAAAATAAGACATTTAAGTTCATAGTACATACCTAAAATGAATCAAGCTATGCTTCTAAACAAGTTATACAATTACAACAACAATAATAGTTAAAACATGCTAACACTTACATGTCAAATGTATATAAATGATATCCCAATGCTACACAAGCCAAGCTTGGGATGTTAAGCATTCAAAGTAGTGCCTTTTTACCTGAAAAAGACCCAGATCAACTAGGGTGAGTAAATGAGTTACTCAGTAGGATGAAGCGCATGCGTATACCTTAAAGTTTCAACGGTTCATTGCAAGTGTATTATAAATGGTTACACGTGGTTCATGCCACTTAATGTCTATATTTGAAGTGGAGTTATGGGATTATCCTAAAGCTACCTTGGAACATTTAAAACACAATTCACAATAAGTAATACAATTAAACAACATCAAAATCACCAATTCAAAACAAGTCATAACGATTTAGTGTTATCAAGTTGAAACGAAATGCAAAATCAAACAAAAGGAACAAGAAGTTACAATGATTTAGTGTAATCAACTTGAAACGAAATGGGAAATCAAGCAAAGGGAACAACAAGTAACAACAATTTAGTGTTATCAACTTGAAATGAAATGCGAAATCAAACAAAGGGAACAAGAAGTTACAATGATTTAGTGTTTTCAACTTGAAACGAAATGCAAAATCAAACAAAGGGAACATCAAATTATACACAACATATACTAAGTATATAATACACCTAACCACTTACCATGCACAAACCAATAGGAATACACACTAATAATGCCCTAAGTTCTCAACTACAATGGCATTTACATCATCAATGTCATAATGTGAACCAAATTAAGCTATAACTATATTATCAATATAGAAATTTCATTCATATGAGTATACAACAAGTTTCAAATCCATGATTTAAATATCAATACATCATTAAATACACAATTAAATCCTTTGCAACAATTATATAGAGTTTCCATATTTACATAATTACAATCTCTATATTTCAAGACATCCTTAAATGAAATCATGTTAATACAAGTTAAAGATCATCCATAAACCATAAATAAAATAAACCCCTAAGTTAATTTCATGTTATATACATCTAAATACAACCCTAAAATTCAAAAATGACATGTATACAATGTATATCAACATCAAGGAACACAAGATACAACAAGAGTACAAATATAGGATGACCCCTACCTCACTAGAGAATTGTTCCTCAAGAATCCAAGGTAAACACAATCAAATTGAAAAACTGTGAAAAGTGTTCTAGCGAAAGAAGAGAGGAAGATTTGATCTTCAAGGTGGAAGACCAAATTCTCAAGGGAAGGGGGTCAAATTTCAGAAATAGAGACTAGGGTT
The DNA here is from genome assembly GCF_030987335.1 of Cornus florida. Taxonomy (NCBI): domain Eukaryota; kingdom Viridiplantae; phylum Streptophyta; class Magnoliopsida; order Cornales; family Cornaceae; genus Cornus; species Cornus florida. The sequence continues at coordinate 25,233,400 of NW_026775571.1, read as the reverse complement.
TCAGGATTTCTCAAAGTGCCTCACTAGAGGATTATCTCTCTAGAATCCAAGGCAAATGACATCAAATAGAGAAACTGAGAAAAGGTGTTCTAGATATGGAAGAATGGAAACTTTTGTCTTAAAGGTGGAAGACCAAAATTCCAAGGGAAGGAGGTCAAAATCTGAAAATGATGGCTAGGGTTCAAGGTGGCTGCAATGGTGGCCTTTGTGAGGAAGATGAAATCACACCTTTTTCCACTAACCCTAAGGCCTTGTTAGACAATCACACATATGCCAACATTACCTCTCTCACACACACAAACATCCACCCTCCGCTTATCACTAATCTAGGCCTCCTCACAAGGTTTGATCCAAGCCTCACGCTAATCACCTTCCTAGGCTTCCAAGTGTATCTAATGGAAAGTCAACAAATGGCTAAATGAAAGTGTGACACTTGTCACTCTTTCTCCTGATTTTAAGTTAGTCCTTCCACTAAATATCTCAAAGAATATTTGTCGAAAAGTCCTTAAAGCAGAATATCGCAAAATTTTAATGTAACGACCCGAACCCGGAGGCCCAAACCATTAGCCGGGTCTTAACTCAAACCCGAGGTCACCTAGGTCAAACTCATCATTTCTAACATCAAGTGTCACCTTTTAGGTCATCATTAAGTTTTCATAAGGGCTCAAAACAAATTCTCAAGAGTCGATAGTGGATAACCAAAGAGGAAGAAGCAAAGTGGACTAAACCGGTGCACTTTGATCGACCGAAGTGGAGTTTTGGTCGGCCGAAGCTAGCCTTCGAGAACCGGTCGACCGAAATCCCATTTTGGTCAACCGAAAAGAGAGATCCTGAGAGTACAAAGATGGTTCAGTCAATCGAACCCTATTTCGGTTGACCGAATAGGAGATCCCGAGAGTGTGAAGAAGAATTGATCGACCGAAGTGCCATTTCGGTCGACCGAAATGGCTCTGTCGAGCCTGGAACTTGCATCTATGAGACTGCACTTGTGGAGCTATGAAGGAACTTGAATGGGAACTTTAAAATGATCTAAACTTGCTTTAAACATTCAGAAAATGCATCATACTCTAATCATGGACAAAATAACAACCCTTGGTCCATTTACAACATCATTCAATTCAAATACATGGAATTTGTACATAGTCTTTGCAAATGACTTAATTTACAACAATTATGAAATCAAGGTGCATAGCAAATTTTCGAGACCAAGACGGCTAGCTTAGAATACATTTCTCAAAATGGAGCTTTTACAAAAGAATGGCCTATCCCAAAAGTAACGAAATGATCTTCTCGCAACTCTTAAGCTTGCGGTGGATTGTCATCCGCCAACCCTTTGCCATTTCCTGAAAAATGTTAAGTATAATGAGGTGAGCAATTTGCTCAGTAGGTGGTACCTAAGACACACCTCTTGTGTCCGCATGAATCCATACAAAGAAAGGAGCAATGGGGATAGGGATCATAGTACGTCGGGAAATAAAACATGATATCCAGTTTCAACAAAGACAATAAGGTACAATGAAGTGCAATGCATGTCGATGTCACTCCTTATTTTCGTCATTTAAATCCATCACTTTTCAAACCGTTAATGTAAACCCCTTTGGTAGCCCCCCAGCTCCGAGAGAAGGATTAGCTACTGTCCCTGACCGTTGGTACCTCCGCAGCGTCATTATGCAGCCCAGATAGCTCAACCACGCTAGGGCAATCTCCCTAGTTCTCTTTAGGTTACATTAATCTTCTGGCCCTTCGGTGACTCCGCGGCGACTGGGTTTTTCATAAAAACATTTCAATAAAAACTTCATCCCAAAAATTCCCCTTTTCTTTTCAAAACACTTGTTCCCATTTTCTTCCCAATGCTATGCATGAATGCTACATGCAATAAGATTCTCCATTCTACAACATGTTCAAAATTGAAACTTTACAATATACTAAACAAGAACTTCTAAAGAAATTACCACATCTTTACATTCCATCCTAGTCTAGCACAGTAAGCATAGACAACTGGAATTTATCACATACAAGTAAGCAATTGCAAGTATTATCAATTAAACACATGGTCACATAACTCATTTACAACACATTATTCATGGTGGAAGAATATTAATAAAATCAACATGCAAATCAACAAATTGAGAGGAAAATTCACAAAAGAACAAGAAGTTCTATGGATTAGAAACCCTTACCTCTTAAATTGCGAAACCCTCAAAATGGGTCAAGATTTTTGGAATTTCTAGGGAGTCCCAAAGCTGACATTGCTGGTACACACACGTAGAGCTCGCTGCGCTCTCCATTTTGCCTCGAACGACACTCAAAATCACTAAGTATAGAGAGAGAGATCTAGAATTGAAGTTTGAAATCTTAAAAGAAAAAGAAAAACTCAAGAAAGAGAGGGAGGAAGAAGAACCAGCGGGAGAGGGAGAGGATAGAGACCAAATGTGGTCTCAAAGTCTTTAAGTTGGTGTTGGTGGGTCCCACAAATTTTCTTTTCTTTTCTTTTTGGCTCCATTTCACACCACACACTTGTATAAATGTACATTTAACATGCAATCACTTAAAGTACAATAAATAAAAATGAGCATGATGCAAACGGACCTAATCAAAATACCCGTATGCCATAGTATCGGTAGTGGGTCCCATACAGGACCGTCTGGCTCGAAAAACGGTAAAATGTGAAAATAATCAACCTTATATTTCCTAGAGTCTTGGACTCAATGGAATGCCCCAACCACCCATCCGACTCACCTGGCATACCCCACGGTGTCCGGTATGAAAAATGTGAAATGACATACATACCCTTGCACCAACGAAATTTTCGGAAAAAATGAAAAATGCTGAAAATTGGAAACATCACAATCTACCTTTCTTAAAGAGATTTCATCCTCAAAATCTACCCTCCTTAAAGAAGAAGGCACAACCACCCACCTTCCTATGAAACACTTTACAAAACCCCAAGACAAAGGCTTAACAACCTTATTGCCTTTGGCACCGGCGCCAACAGGCAATCACACTCTGCTACCAGAAAGCCCAATGGCACCACCCTATGAGGGTACTCCTCACTCACAACCTAATACATAAAACCCGCTCAATTCTACACTCTACTTAAAACCAACACTGGTTCTCTCTATATGGCTATACAACTACATAATCATATAATGACCACCAATCACACCAACCAGTAATTATTATACGGATCAATCTCAAGATAACTAAACGATGAATCTCCCAACAATTATACAGTTATGAGTCACTAAAACAATAAAATGTACTACCTTGTATCTTGTACACAAATCCTCAAAACGAAATTCTCAATAATCAATGATTGTACCACTAACCCGTTATCAAATACCCAATACCACCTAACACCTTTCGTCACCCAAGATAAATCATGTAAGTCCACATTGTCACACCAACATAACGTACATACTCTCACTATCACTAACAAATCGGTACGATTATTGACCTTTGACCCGACATTGTGCCAAAGAGGGATTGATTCAGGGGAAATAGTTGGCCAGGCCATTCTCATCCTCAATCCGATCTTGACACAGACATCGTCCCTATCCTCAAGTCTAAACCTCAAGCACAGCCTTACAGAGTCCATAAAGCAACCACGAGATCCACTTTCTAATAAATCCATCACTCTAAATAACCTCAACCATTATACAATTATACACCTACTCTCAGAATTCCAATCATATCTCAATCACATAACCATAAATAAACAAAACATCATAGAATTAAATGTCTCAATCATCACCCAACATCAAGACTTCCTAGTCCTCTTATAATACCTATACCAGGTAAACAACTCTATAACATCATTCAATTCAATTCTTACCTCTTCAAAATGCTCGATATGACCGTCCCATGTTTGAACTTTAAAACCAAGGTCAATGACTCCTACAGTTCTTCAACAGAATCCCACAATCACTTTCTAGCTGCAAAACATTCAAACAATACCAACATTTGTCCTTAAGATACTACTAAAATCAATCACTTCTAAAAATAACCGAATACATGAGTCACATCACATCACCCAATTATCCTTAAACTACGATTCACGACATATTTCCTAGCCATCACTGCTGGTACCAATATCGGAAACATATTCCCCATTCAGCAACCCGTGCCTCATATACTACTAGTCAAAACCATTCTCAAAATAAGCACTACCAAAAACCAAAGACCCTATCTCCCCTCCGTGGGAATGAGTTGACCTCCTTCAATTAGGACCTTAATTGATGAACTCAACTAGCGTAACAGACTACTCACAAATCCATCCTTCCCCGAACGCGCACAACTCCAAGATAGAGACAAGACTCACAACAAACGACGTCCTTGCCAGGACTAAGACAACCAGGAAGGGCAACAAACCCCACTCCTACAAGGGACTAACGATTCATACTTGAAGGAACCAGACACTCTATCACACATTACTCACCAGCCGTCCAACCATGAATACCCAATCACCTTTAAGACGAAGTGAACTTCTTACACACCATGAGGAGAACTAACTGGAAACGCTTATGGAACTACAACCTCAATTCAAAGCGACATCACCACTAACGGATCGTTACACACTATCAACACAAAATCCTCACATATGGCACACAGCAACCCTCATGCTAACCTAAGCTAATCAGGTCCACAACACCCATTCATTGAGTACTAAGATACAACTCACAACACTACCATCGAACAAGAGCACCAATGCTCATAACACATCCACACTATAAACATTCACTACCCTTTGGACACTGCACCTGGTAGTTCCCCGTCGATTGGAACCCAAAGTTTATGCAATGTGGCCAAGTTTTACATTTAAAAATTGCCACTACTACCCTTTACTAAAAATATAGCTAGGGTGAGTAGGGATCGTCCCAAGGGATTGAGGGTCGCACTAGGTTGAGGAATCAAAATTAGGGTTAGTAGGTCAAGTAATCAAAATAGTGGTTGGTTGGTTGGATTACACTAGATGCAAATTAAACTAAGGTAAACAATAATGCAATAAAGAGAATAAAATAGAGAGATATCTTGAGGTTTAGAGATCACCACTAAGCATAGCTTTTCTACACCTTTAATGAATGATTAATGAGGGGAAGAACATGTATTGCAACAAATAGTGCGTGTGTGGTTGTTTCAATAAGCATGGATGACAAATTAAGCATATATTGTCTAAACAACATGGTGGATAACACTACATATCAAATTAAGCCATTAATCCTTTCTTTAAGCTCACAATCCAAACACATCATAAGGTTAGAGATATATGTTACTTGTTTTCATAAGTATGGAATATCAACAACAAGCATGGATTGTCCTTCCATTTAACAACGACACTACAACTAAGCTAATGACATAAAATTAAACTAATTAAACTAAGGGAGAGGTACAATCCATCAAGAAATGAGTATGAACCATCAAATAAACCACAAGAACATGCCATTAATCTATAGATCTATAGCATCGATACACATAGACATGCATCAATAACACAAGAAATAGAGACAAACACATGAACATCTATTCTAGCATACATAGACATATGGATAGAATGAAATAATCAATTGGAAGCATTAAACCATATAAATCATTGAATAAACAAGATTTATATATATAAAAGTGTCAAGACATGAATCACAATACAAATCCCCTCAAAAATAAATAAATCAAGAAGTAGGAAGCATGCTTAGGGCTAACTTTAGCCCCAAGAAGATGTCTAGCCACTCATGGATGATGTCCTCCAACCCTCAAGGGCAAGCTCCATGGAAGAAATCTACTCCTTGATTGATGAAGAGTCTCCAATGGTGTCTCTAGCCTCCTCCTCTCCTTTGCTTCCTCCCTAAGTATTATATTCTCTAGGTATGTGAATGAAAAGTCTCTCCCAAAAAGTGGCTCATATTCCTTATATAGGTAGGTCAAAAATCACCCCAAATGAGCTGGAATTAGGATTTTCTCGGGATTTGGGAGGTTCGATCGAACTTAAAGTTTGGATCGATCTAAGGACTTATGATCGATCTGAGAACAAATCCGATTGATGGGACTGAGAGGTGATTTGGATGCAGGTTGAATACAGGTCAAAAAAATTTTAAGTGTTGGATGTAGGTCGAAGTTCGATCGATCGAATCCTCCTTGGAGATCGATCGAACTTATGCAGAATGCTCAATTTCAACATAAAAGTGCATGCAGTCCTAATTACAGCTCCTAGCAATGCATATGAACCCAAAGCCAATATCTAAACTTCGCAAGAAATGAAATTAAAGATAAAAATAAGGGAGGAATAGGGTTTTGACACCCTACGAAATGTCTTGCTAGTCTTTAATGTCTCTAGCAAGACGTTGGACTTTTTTAGCCCAGATCAAACATCTTGTAGTGCATCCCCTCCTCAATAGAGTGATAAGTGCTTTGAACTCCACCCAACAAATGGTTCATTAAGGAACTTGTTGGATTAAGCTCAAAAGACGTTTTCGGTCCTTGGTCAATGTAATCTTTGGGCTTCCACCCCCTTTCAAAACAAGATTTTGAAACAACTTTCTTTGGTTTCAAGGTTGAAGATGGACTTTTTGAAACTTTGGTCTCACACAAAAACTCAATTCCTTCACTTTTAAGGTCATGACATTTCTTTATAACATTAATCTCTTCATGCTTGTCAAATGAGATCTTCATTATCCCCATCCTACAATTAATGTTGGCATTCGCGGTTGCCAAGAAAGGACGGCCAAGGATAACGGGAATTTGGCTAGTAGGATTTGGAACCGGTTTCGTGTCAATGACAGTGAAATCAACAGGAAAGAAGAATTTATCAATTTTAATCAAGACATCCTTAATGATACCCCTAGGCTTTTTGATTGATCAGTCGGCAAGTTACAAAACTACCGACGTCGGTTTCAAGTCTCCTAAGCCTAATTTGACATATACCGAGTATGGACGATGATTAACACTTGCTCCTAGGTCAAGAAGAGACTGATTAATGATATGATCACCAATGATGCATGACATAGTAGGTGAACCGGGGTCCACTTTGGAAGAGTGTTATACTGGAAAATTGAGCTCACTTGCTCGGTTAAGACTACTTTTCTGGGTGCTTGGCTTTTGTTCTTCCTCTTTTGGGTGCACAAGTCTTTTAGGAATTTGGTATAAGCCGAAATTTGCTTGATTGCATCCAAAAGTGGAAGATTGACTTTCACTTGCCTAAACATGTCCATGATTTCATTTACTTTGGCCTTTTGTTTGTCATTTGAAATGGATCCTTTTAAGGCATCCAGAAATGGAGCTTTTGGTTCAAAAACCTTTTCGAAAATTTTCTTTGAAGTCTCTTCAACACAAGAAGTTTTTAAATCATTTTGTAAATTTCTCTTTTCAAAATCACTTTTCAAATCACTTTTCATTACTTTCTCATTTATATGGTCATGCACATGTAATGAAGGAGGAATATGATATGAAACGGGACGGGTGTCAACTTGTGGTTACACCGGTTCACTCTCTTTATTGGACATACCCACTTGGTTGTCCATAATCTTTCCACTTCTTAAGGTAGTCACCGCATTGACATACTCTATTGTGTGACCTTCCGATGAGGAATGAGTCTCCACAACACATTGTTGCTTTTGTGGGGTATTTAAAGGCATTTTTCCTTTCTCTTTAGCATTCAAAGTACTAGCTATTTGCCCTACTTGGGTTTCTAGCTTAGCAATGGATTGGGAGTGAGAATGAAGTAATTGTGTGTTTGCCTCTAAAGTGCCCAAAGCGGTCAAAACTTTCTCTTCAAAAATGGGACTTCTAACATTTCTTTGGGAATATGATTGATTAGGAAAATGAGAATTAGAGAATTGGTTTCCTTGTGATTTTCAGTATGATGATCTAAAACCTTGGGAACCTTGGCCTTGCAGTGGAGGTGGAATGTATTTCCCTTGAAAACCACCTTGGGAAGGTTTTGAGCCCTCCCCTTGGCTTTTCCAAGAGAAATTCGGGTGATTCCTCCAACTAGGATTGTAGTGATTGCCATAAGGATTGTTCCCTTGATTAGCAAAAACAACATTTGCTTGTTCATGATGCTCACTTTGCACATGTCCATGAGGACAATTGGAAGTAGAATGTAAAACACTTGAACAATTCATACATGTCTCATTAGATGCATGATGAGAATGGTTAGGGAAAAAAGATACTTGATTCGCCGAGTTTTGATTAATCAAAAATTGATCAAACCTTTGAGATAATGATTTCATTTCGACAGCAATTTCATTGGAGTGGTCAACTTGATGTAAGCCAACACTCTTCCTACCACTAGAATTTCTACCATTCTTTGAAGATAAAGTACGATGCAAAGAATTTTCACTCATGCTCTCATAAAGACGCCACACGTCATCCTCATGCCTATTAATGTAAGAGCCACCCATGGAAGCATCAACCATGCCCTTGTAATTATCCGATAAGCTCTCAAAGAAATATTGAAGTAATTACCATTTGGGCATGTCATGATGTGGACACTTCCTGAGCATTTCATTAAAGCGTTCACATGCCTCATGAAATATTTCTCCATCCCCCTGTGAAAATTCTCGAATTGAGGTTCTCATGGCATTGGTCTTAGAAACCGGATAGTACTTCTTCAAGAACTCTTGTTGCATTTCCGCCCAAGAAGTTATTGAGAAAGGCCTAAGATTTTTAAACCAATATTTTGCCTTGTCCTTAAGGGTGAATGGAAAAAGTTTAACCTTTAAGACCTCTTTCGGCATATTCGTATATTTTATGGTGGAACATACTTCAAGAAACTCATTCAAATGCTTGTAAGGTTCTTTACTTGGAAGTCCATGATAATTAGGAAGCATTTGAATGGTTTGTTGCTTGATTTCATAGTGGTGTGCTCTAAATAGTGGCAATTGAATGTATGTGGGTGCATTATATTCATTAGGCACATAGTGATCTCTTAAAGCAAGGGGAAGATTAACAATTGGAGGTGCAATATGGGCACCTTGGTTGCCTTGAATGATGGGAGGTGGTAGAGCATAGATTGGCCTTGGCATTCCCAATGGAACTTGGCCTTGTTGTTGTGGTGGATGAACAAATGGCATTGGCATGCCTAATCGAACTTGCATCTTATCATGATGCACATTGGGGTGGAGGATGCCTTGTTGGTCTATGTGACCAAGGTCCTCCACATGGTCCTCATTGTGTCCTTCCATTGACAAAATGAATTGACTAGAACTACCTCTTCCCCTAGGGTTTCGAACAATGGATTCAAGATGAAAATTTAAAGGGACAAGAGTAAGTCTCAATGATCTACAACTATGCATGCACAATGCAACACAAAAAGCAATAACAACAAACACTTCACCTTCACAACAAATCAACAATCAACATCCTTCCTCCACATTCAATGTTCTCATACTCCCATGCTTTAATAATATGCAAGAAAAGTAAATTGCCTCCACGTGGGCTCACGATTTATCTAAGAATTGAAATACAAGCCTCCATGCAGGTCGACGATTTAACTAAGGGTTTGAGTAAGAAAAAGCTCATAAAGGTCCTTTATCACTTCAACTCCAAATTTTTAGCTTTTAGCTTAGCAATTTTTTTTTTTTTTTTTTAGCCTTTTTCCTTGCTTGCTTATCTCTTTTGCTTGAAATACTCCTTTGTTCACCTTCTTAGCCCAATGCTCCTTGTCAAACAAGAACAGACACAATAAGTAACAAAAATTGAAAACAAAGTAAAGACACGATCAAAAGAGTACTAATTCTAATTCCTAATTGATTCCACAAATACGACGTTGCCAATCAATCAATCCCCGGCAACGGCGCCAAAAACTTGGTGGTTCCCTATCAATTGGAACCCAAAGTTTATGCAATGTGGCCAAGTTTTGCATTTAAAAATTACCACTATTACCTTTCATTAAAAATATAGCTAGGGTGAGTTGGGATCATCCTAAGGGATTGATAGTCGCACTAGGTTGAGGAATCAAAATTAGGGTTAGTATGTCGAGTGATCGAAATAGTGGTTGGTTGGTTGGATTACACTATATGTAAATTAAACTAAGGTAAACAGTAATGCAATAGAGAGAATAAAAGAGAGAGAGAGATCCTAGGGTTTAGAGATCACCCCTAAGCATAGCTTTTCTACACCTTTAATGAATGATTAATGAGGGGAAGAACTTGTATTGCAACAAATAGTGTGTGTGTGGTTGTTTCAATAAGCATGGATGACAAATGAAGCATATATTGTCTAAACAACATGGTGGATAGCACAACATATCCAATTAAGCCATTAAACACATCACAAGGTTAGAGATATATGTTACTTGCTTCCATAAGTATGGAACATCAACAACAAGTATAGATTGTCCTCTCATTTAACAACCACACTACAACTAAGCTAATGACATGAAATTAAACTAATTAAACTAAGGGAGAGGTACAATTCATCAAAAAATGTGTATGAACTATCAAATAAACCACAAGAACATGCCATTAAGCACTATATCTTGACAATCTCTAGATCTATAGCATCAATACACATAGGCATGCATTAATAACACAATAAATAGAGACAAACACATGAACATCTATTCTAGCACACATAGACATATGGATAAAATGAAATGATCAATTGGAAGCATTAAACCGTATAAATCATTGATAAGCGCTGAATATTGCATATTCAAGCGCCCTTATTTGCATTAGTTAAGTCCATTATTTGATTATTTTATATAGATTATATTCATTTGCATGTTTTTATATATTTTCAGGTTTGTTTCCCAAAAGGAATAAAAATGATGTTTTGATGAGTTCTTGAATATCAAAGTGTGCAATGCTGAAGTTTACAGCCTGGCAGCAGTGGAGTTTAACTTTGCTCGTTAGTTTAGACCCAAAAACCTTCAGAACTGGACTTCCATTAAAACATGAAATACTTAGAGTTTGAACTAGCTTTCCAAATCATCAAACGGTTCTTCATTTAGAGTTCGGAGCAAAGAGTTATGACCTTTTAACCGAAGGTACACAAAACAGCCTGGTAGCAGTGAAGTTCGACTTTGTTCTTCATTTTAGACCCACCAAAATTGAGAACTGGACTTCCATTAAAATATTACGTACTTAGAGCTTTGAGTTAGTTTTCCAAATCATCAAACGGTTTGTCATTTAGAGTTTGGAGCAGGGAGTTATGGCCTTTTTACTAAAGGTGCACAGAGTTGAGGAACACCCGCGGGCACCCGCCAAGAACCCGCGAGCGCCCGCCAAAAGGGGTAGAATGCTCATCAAGCCACGGGTGCCCGCCCTGTGCCTGCGGGCGCCCGCTGATCTGCAGACAAGAGGGCATGGGCTTCACTTTTCTTCACCAAATGTTATCACCTTAATTAGGGGATTGCTCTACAATGGTCTAGGGACTTTAGGACCATAAATTTGGGGTAGATAGAAAGCTAAGGTTGATATAATAGAGGGGGGGATAGATGGTAAAAGGTCATCTCTCATTTTGTAAGGTTTTAGAGAGAGAAATATTGTGAGCAAGAGGGTTTGGGTGTCTTGGGTCCTCCAAGCACGAAAATAGAGGGGGCTTTCATCTTTTCCCATTCTTCTCTTGCATCCATGAGCAACTAACTCCCTATCCTAGGGAGATGATGAAGCCATTCTTTGTAAGCATGCTATAATCTTGTTTTGATTTGAGGAATGAAGTGTTTATATAATCTTTTCATATTCTAGAGACTTACACATGCTGTAAATGTTTTCCAATTCAATAAATGATTGTGTTAAATGTATTATCTCGTCTAAGATTGTATGTTTTCATGATTATAGGGCTTACATCTCCTTAGTGAGAATGGAGATGAGAATATGAAATGGTTTTAATGGCATGTTGTATGGAAGATTTGATAGTCCATAGCTTAGGGTCTCCTTTTTGATGGATTATTTTTAACTTTTGACTTCATGTGCACTTATCACACAAAATGAGAACTTTGACGGTTCATAGCTTAGGAATGATATTTCATGCTATACCTTAGTTTAGATAGATGAATTATACCAGACTTTGATGGATTATACTTAATTCTTGAATGTGTGTACTTTTTGAAGATATTGTAGTTGTCTTGCATTTCTACATATCATGGTTACATGTATATTTTGTCCCCCAAGTTATTTGCAAGCAAGCATGTTTATATAGTTGGTGGTGAATTCACTTCCTTAGACCTCTCTTTCTAAATTTCTTCCTCTTAAATTCCTTGCATTTATTGCTTTAAGCACATTTCAATTCTAATGACTAAGTGACAAACCAACAAAACTCTATATTCCCTTTTTATCATTCTAAAAGTGATTTCAAAGATCTTGGTTGCCATAAACTAGCAATCCCAGTGGTTTGACCTACCCGACCAATAGCCCTATTTTACAATGATTTGTGTTATTGCAAAAAGGGTTGATTTATAATTGTAATCGATCCGTCGATCAATTTTTGGCGCCGTTGCCGGGGACTGTAAATGGTTTTGCAACCGAGGTTTTAGGATTACCTTTGGTTTGATTGTGCATATTGTGTTTTGTGAATATTTTCTTGTGCTGTTTTGATCATTGTGGCATTTTAAGTGTTTGTGAGATTCTAGATATTCAAGGCTTGCTGAGGAAAGCTAGCAAATTTGTAAGTCTAGACGACTTCAGGTAAGTTTTCGAAGCTCTAGTTTCAAAGTTGTGAATATCTTGCATGTGTTTAGTTTAGATATAGTTAAGTTGTGAAGCCCTTGCCAAGGCTATTCCTGTTTTACTATTTTACAAAGCATCGGTCCTTGTCGTGGCCATTTATTTTCTATCTTATTGATAATTGAGGAGAATGGGATCATTGCATGTGGATGTTTTGGTGAAGGGTTGTTGTGTATCTTGTTTGTGTTGTATATATGTTATATGTGCATATTTTTTTTTTTTTTTTTTTTTTTTTTTTTTTTTTTGTATCTCAACAAGATGTTGAATTAGTCCTAAATGGAGGGTCATTTTCCTTCAACTCAATTTTACACACCACATGAGTTTTGTGCATTTTGCTCTAGTCATACACATCATACAAGAGATTATCTTCCACCGGGACAATTTTCAGATTTTTATCTAGAGCAACCAAATGCAAATTTCTTTGAACCGGGTAATGATCCATACTTCAATGGTTATGACTCAGGTTGGGGAGATCATCAAAACTTCTTATGGCATGACATAGGAAATTCAGCCCCACAATCTCATGGGCAGCATTTTCACACCAATTTTCAACCCAATGATCATGATTTCTAGCCCTCTTCTCTCTTTCCACCATCTCAATTGGATGACTTTATTGTTACCAACAAACAAATGTTGGAGTCTATCAACAAGCAAATGATGGATTCCAACAAGCAAATGTTGGATGACACTGTTAGTATGCAATCCACCACCTATTCTCATTCCCAATCTAGAGTTGAATTAAACGACCAAATAGCCCAAATTCAACAAATGGTTAATGCTCTAAATGATGAAAAGGAAAAAAGAATTTCCAATTAAACTTATGGCCAATTCAAAAGAAAATTCTATGAATGATGAGATTACTTCTGGTAACTTTCATCATGAGAATGATCAAATGGTTACCATATGTGAAAATGAAGAAATTTTGGTTGAAGATCAAATTGTTGCCACACAAAAAAGTGAAGAATTTGTGGTTCAAAATGAGGAAAATAATAATGAAGAGATTGTCTCCTTTAAAAATCCAAAATAGCCCCTAAAGAATCCTTCGCTTGATACACCTCCTTTAATGGAGGATCCTCTAAAAGCTTGCTTGGCCCATTTCAATTGTGAGGATTTTGATGTTGACAATTCTATTTGGGAGGTAAATTATTTGCTTGATATTCCTCCACCCATTCACTCTCTTCCTTGGGCAACATCAAATGTATCTTTTTCTTGGAAGCTTGTATCTCCTCCTATTCCCTCACTTGAGTTATCTCAAACTGTTGAGCCCGAACCACCGGACAAGTGTGAAGAGGATGTTGAAAGTGTGAAAGATATTTTTTCGAGCATTTCCGTGCTAAATATGATCTTTCACAAACCTTTGCTAGGTGTGCCCTCACTTGATCCATATTCCTATAATCCAAAATAGCCCCTGATTAATCCAAAGTTCTTCATTGAGGAAAAAGAGTGGGTTAAGGTCTTTCCGTTACCTCCTTTCAAATTTTATCTTCATGTTCTTTTTCCTCCGCTTTTAAAAGAACTTTCTTATTTGGGAAGTATAACTCTCTAGAGAAACATGGTGTAAGGTAAACCCTACTTTAAGATTCATCTAGCTATCGACATTAAATTTAGTACTCCTGGGAAACAATTCTTTCAATTCCAAAGCTTTCCTCTTCGAAGTTGCTTTGGCCAAGAATTTTTCGAAAATTAGCTAAGTTTAGCCAAAATATGACTTCTTCCGGAATTGTCTCGAACAGCATTCCATAAGTCACATTCGGTTTTCTTAGTCATTTTAAGGTCTCAGTACCATGTTCAGAATTCTTCAAGGTCATTCCGGTAACTTTCTCGTCTAATCCAAAAATCACGGGACATTCGGCCTCTACAATATCGCTTTTACATTTGAGATCCGAATCCTATTCCGCAGCTTCTACACGATGTCTAGGGTCCATCAGAGCTTAAATTTCATATTAGAGATGCCTTCGATCCCAACTTGGCCTTTGTAGGCCAAAAAAAAAAAAAAAAAAAAATTTAATGCAAAAGGCAGCTTTTACATAAGCTTACGGGCGCCCGCCAAAATCTCGTGGGCACTTGCTAAAGCAGGCAGTGGGCTCGTCAGTTCTGCGGGCGCCCGCTAAAATCCTGCGGGCGCCCGCCATTCCGGGCAGTAGGCTCATGCATACCTGCGGGCGCCTGCCTGGCAACTGCGGGCGCCCGCCATCATCGCTGTTCATTTTAAAATGGGCATATCAAGCCCATTTTAAAACATTCCATCCCTCTCCATCTCTCTCAACCTTCACCCCTAACCTCTCTATTACTCTTCTTCCCCCTTCCTACCTTATTTTCATTACCAACCCTTCTCTCCATCATCCTTACTTCTTCTATCTCCCATATCACTCCATCATCAAGCACAAAGGGTTTTTGGTTCCTCCATTGTTGATAAGTTCTCTTCTCTCTCTTTCTTTAAATTTTTGATCAATGGAGGATGGGATTATATGTGTGGAAGATTTGTAATTGTTTGGGAGTTGTAAATTGCATTTGCAGGGCCAAAATTTTTGGGTTTTCTCATCTCTAATCAACCTTTGGCCATCTTCCTTTTTGTCTTGCACACCGGTGTTCGACAAATTACCCAAGCCAACTCCATCTTTCTAAATGGCACCACTTTTGGGATTAACTTGTGGCTGATTTTGTTGTGTGTGGATTTGTGTTTTATATGGATTTTTATCGTTCAATAAAATTCATGTTTGTGTTATTAATTTTATTTTTGATTTTCTTAAGAGACCTATGCTTTTACATATATATATTAGTTGTGTTTTGACAGGTGTTCATGTCCAAGTTTGGGGGAAACATTTGCGCATTCACATAGATGGCAACCTTTGCCTTTGTCACTCCACTTGGTATTATTGTTCTTTTACCTTCTTTGCTCTTATTTTGATTTACTTGTCTTCACACATTGAGGACAATATGTCATTCAAGTTTGGGGGTATAGTATTGCATTTTTGGGATTACATTTTTGCTTGCATGCTCTAATTTGATTCATGTAAGTTATTAAAATAATTTTTTGGGAAGCAATGATATTGTAATCTTGGAACTTGTGGAGATTGAAGCATGTGTTTAAAACTTTGTGTATAGAGGTAAATGATAATTTTGAAAATAAAGAAAAATCTGAAATGATCATTTTGATTCATATCGGTTTGTATAAATGCTTCAATTAGATTTTCGTTGGATGTCATACTCTTCTATGCTTCACACTGCACAAATACACATCAGAAACTTAATTGTGAGGCATACAACCTGATTTACCTTGACCTTGACTCAGTTGATTTGAATTGATGACCCTAATAAATGGATACCTTTGGCATGTTGAACCTTTAAAGAAAAAAAAAAAAAAAAAAAAGTTGAAATAAATAATGATAATGACCAGTTTAAGTTCGTAGCCTTGCTGACTCAAGTTATTAAGCCCTTGGAGTGTCTTTACACAAAGCACCCTAAAGCCATCTGGTTTGGGAGGTACTGGCCTAACACTTGCTACATGGGTTAGTTAGAAAGCTTAAGGGACTTAGGCATTGCACGGTCATTCACGAAATAAAAAAATAAATAAATGTGGTTCGTTGGAGTTCGTAGCCTTGCCAACTCAAGTTATTAAGCCCATGGAGTGTCCCTGCATTTAGCACCCTAAAGCCATCTGGTTTGGGAGTTGTTGGCCTAACACTTACTACTTGGGTTGGTTAGAAAGCTTAAGAGACTTTGGCATTGCACGACCATAATATGTATGTAAAAAAAAATAAAAAAATGTGTATTTTGAATAAATCATGCCTTAGGGACTTCATTTAAAAGGGAAAGTCAATGATTTGAAGACTTATGTTTTGAAATTGAAAAAATAAGGTAAAAGCCACATATTGGGAATCCGGTTCACTTTTAATGAAGCTTGAGATGATTTCTATTATAAATATGACAATTGAAGTATTTATATAGACTATGATGTTGATACTTGAGAATTGAAAGATGATTAGCCATTTTGTTCTATCAATGCTTCATATACACAAGGTAGTCTTCATAATGATTTCATCTCCAATGTTCTCTATGTTCGAAGTTTGAAAATGAGCTTTGTACATCTTCATGCACCATGTTTGATGTTTGTGGGTAACATTCTTGTTAAACCCTCACGAGACTTCACTCGTCCTCTAGGGACGCCTAGGGGTTTAAAAGGCTTGTTGCATATGCTAAATGCAACCGTCGCTCTCATAAAAGAGGAGATTTGTTGTCATTTCATCAACTGTTCCATTCTAGTTTTGCTAAGGGACTAGCAAAATGTAAGTTTGGGGGTGTGATAAGCGCCTAATATTGCATATTCAAGTGACATTATTTGCATTAGTTAAGTCTATTATTTGATTATTTTATATAGATTATCTTCATTTGCATGTTTCTACATATTTTTAGGTTTGTTTCCCAAAAAGGAATAAAAATGATGTTTTGATGAGTTCTTGAATATCAAAGTGTGCAATGCTGAAGTTTACAGCCTTACAGCAGTGGAGTTTGACTTTTCTCATCAGTTTTGGCCTAACAAACTTGAGAACTGGACTTCCATTAAAACATGGCATACTTAGAGCTTTAAACTAGCTTTCCAAATCATCAAACGGTTATTGATTTACAGTTTGGAGCAGAGAGTTATGGCCTTTTAACCAAAGGTACGCAGAACAGCCTGGCAGCAGTGAAGTTCAACTTTACTCTTCATTTTTGACCCACCAAACTTGAGAACTGGACTTTCATTAAAACATAAAATACTTAGAAAATTGAGTTAGCTTTCTAAATCATCAAACAATTCATCATTTGGAGTTCAGAGCAGGGAGTTATGGCCTTTTTACCAAAGGTATGCAGAGCTAAGGAATGCCCGCGGGCACCCGCCAAAAACCTGCGGGCGCCCTCCAAAAGGGGCAGAATGCTCGTCAAGCCGCGGGCGCCCACCGATCTGCGAACAAGAAGGCATGGGCTTAACTTTTCTTAACCAAATGTTATCCCCTTAATTAGGGGAATGCTCTACAATGGTCTAGGGACTTTAGGATCACAAATTTAGGGTAGATAGAAGGCTAAGGTTGATATAATAGAGGGGGGATAGATGGTAAAAGATCATCTCTCATTTTGCAAGGTTTTAGAGAGAGAAATATTGTGAGCAAGAGGGTTTGGGTGTCTTGGGTCCTCCAAGCACGAAAATGGAGGGGGCTTTCATCTTTTCCCCTTCTTCTCTTGCATCCATGAGCAACTAACTCCCTATCCTAAGGAGGTGATGAAGCCATTCTTTGTAAGCATGCTATAATCTTGTTTTGATTTGGGGAATGAAGTGTTTATGTAATCTTTTCATATTCTAGAGACTTACACATGTTGTAAATGTTTGTCAATTCAATAAATGATTGTGTTAAATGTATTATCTTGCCTTAGGTTTTATGTTTTCATGATTATAGGGCTTACATCTCCTTAGTGAGAATGGAGATGAGAATATGAAATGGTTTTAATGGCATGTTGTATGGAAGATTTGATAGTCCATAGCTTAGGGTCTCCTTTTTGATGGATTATTCTTAACTTTTGACTTCATGTGCACTTATCACACAAATTGAGGACTTTGATGGTTCATAGCTTAGGAAGGATATTTCATGCTATACCTTAGTTTAGATAGATGAATTATACCAACCTTTGATGGATTATACTTAATTCTTGAATGTGTGTACTTCTTGAAGATATTGAAGTTGTCTTGCATTTCTACATATCATGGTTACATGTATATTTTGTCCCCGAAGTTATTTGCAAGCAAGTATGTTTACATAGTGGTGGTGAATTCACTTCCTTAGACCTCTCTTTCTAGATTTATTCCTCTTAAATTCCTTGCATTTATTGCTTTAAGCACATTTCAATTCTAGTGACTAGGTGACAAACCAATAAAACTCTATATCCCCTTTTTATTATTCTAAAAGTGATTTCAAAGACCTTGGTTGCCATAAACTTGCAGTCCCAGTGGTTCGACCTACCTGACTAATAGCCCTATTTTACAATGATTTGTGCTATTGCAAAAAGGGTTGATTTATAATTGTAATCGATCCGTCGATCAATCATTGAATAAACAAGGTCTATATATATAGAAGTGTCAAGACATGAATCACAATACAAATCCCCTTAAAAATACATAAATCAAAAAGTAGGAAGCATGCTTAGGGCTAACTCTAGCCCTAAGAGGATGTCTAGCCACTCATGGATGATGTCCTCTAACTTTCAAGGGCAAACTCCATGGAAGAAATCTGCTCCTTGGTTGATGAAGAGTCTCCAATGGTGTCTCTAGCCTCCTCATCTCCTTTGCTTCCTCCCTAAGTATTATCTTCTCTAGGTATGTGAATGAAAAGTCTGTCCCAAAAAGTGGCTTATATTCCTTATATAGGTAGGTCAAAAATCACCCCAAATGAGCTGGGCTCGTACACCAATAATCCTGTAATGATTGGATATGAGACAACTTTTAATGAGCTGGAATTTGGATTTTTCTCGGGATTTGGGATGTTCAATCGATCGAACTTGAGGTGAGATCGATCAAACATGGCTGAGATCTATCGAATTGAAGTTGGATCGATCCTCAATGCAGGCGCCTTTTTGGATAAAAACAAATCTGAGATATTTTGAAGATATTTTTGGGAAAAGGACAAAAGTGGTTGGTAGGGTGGTACAGTTGGATAAGATCAATCATTTGGATAATGACAAGATAGTTCGATAGATTATAGAATGAGGTTGGATCGATCGAACTTTGAGATTTTTGAATAGGAACAAACATGGCTCAGATCCATCTTAAAGTGCTGAGATTGATGAAAGTTGGATCGATCGAACTTTTCTTGAGATCGATCGAAGTTGCTGAAATTCTACCTTTTGCTTCCTTTTGCTCTACTTTGCTCCTTTCTTTGATTCATCCCAGAATTGCTTCATTTCTGCTCTTATTTGGCTGAGTTAGCTTGTTTTGGGGATAAGTACCTGAAAATGAAAATAACACGAAATCAATACAAAACGGTAAAATAAGATAGATACAGGTTCTATAATACCTAAGCTTACGGGGTTTAAATGTGCGTTTTTCAGCGCTCATCGGCACCCCATTCTCCTTAGAATCAGTCACTCTCCAACCGACAACTTCCATGCCATAAAACGACACCTTACCACCCACTTCAACTATACCAACCCAGGCAACACTACCTCAATCACCGTACCTACTGGACTCGTAACTTCAATCACAACCATCCACTGACTCCTCAAAAGAAAAAGGTGTCTATCTGACAACACCGCTCTCGCTGGTTTCAAGAACTAAGCCATCCACAATCGCCTTAACTGGCGCACAATCCTATCACCCTCCTGCCACCATTATGCTCATCAATGCAAATCACCACGTTACAATGTCTCTACTGCCACTCATTCGAAACAACGGTTCAAGCCTACCAACCCACTAGACCACTAAGCCACCACTAAGCAACTTTTCCTCAAACATCCTTATGACAATACCATCATAACAAAAGAACAAACATTACTCTCAATACTTCCCACAATGATCACTGCCTACTACTGGAAAAGAACTTCAAAACTAATGAATCCTCAAAACAACATCGAGCATAAAACCCAAAATACTCAACACCCAATTGTCACCTCAAAATCATTAATGATGCCATCAATTATTAACGCTTAACTGACAACCTAATCCACTCCTTCTGAGGCAATCTACGTGTCCAAACATGAAAATTTCATGTTCTAGGTCCAACATCATTGCCATTACCACACTATCTCCATTACCTGTTAGACCGAACACTTGCCAAAAGAAAACATTAATAAAATGCAACTATAAACCTTTAACTACATGACTCAATAGGAGAAACAACTGGACTGACTATACGACCCAGAGTCTCCCATTCCTGTGACTCTCCAAACTGAACAACAATCCGTGATACTGATGGTCGAGTCGGTTCTTGCCCTGAACCTACCCTGCTAACTGGAATTCTACCTCTTTTGGGACAATCCATCTTCCTATGATCAGGTTGACCACATATAAAAGAAACTCCAAACTAGGCCAATCCCAAGGGCACTCTACTTTCAAATGACCTGTCTCCTCGCACCTATAGCAAGCCTTCTCGACCTTAGGGGATGTCTCTAGCGGTGACGTACAAACAACAGGAGAAAAAGAAGAATCACCCTTTAACATCTTTCGTACATGACTTTCGGACAACATCTCCACCCCTTCAGCCTGACTCCATGAGCCCCAATCTCCTTGTCTGTCCATAACATCTGTTCCCTCCGAATATTCCATCGACCTCTGAGTCTCTATGACTACTGCACGTACAAAGTTTGTCATGGCCTCAACTAAATTCTTAACCAAAAGGTCCCAATCAAGGAGCTCGCCCTGCTCCCCACCATCAGCTACTTCTCTACGTCTCTTTAGAGGCATGACCCTAAAAAGGAAAAGGGAAAAGTCAAATACAACACAATCGTGCGTCCCTAATTCAAAGCTTTGAACACTCACACACAATAAGGGTACCTAGTCATGAAATATGAACTCGTTTTAAGGTCACACTCTAAGTGCCGTATATAATGCAACTAAAAGATCAGGATAACTACATGCCAAATAACTCAATCCACGAGCTATAAGCCCACGCCATTAGTTTAACAAGGACCGGTACTCAAACAACCCTAGAGCAACCGAGTTCCTCACCTACTCAAATCAAAACTTACACAACCTTCAATGCCGTGACAAAAACCCCAATGTACCAGCAACCATCCCAAATCTTGACCATAAAACTATATAAAGATAAGGACATATGCGTATACAAAATGAATGAAACCCATAATACTACAAGAAACATATTTGCATAAACTATGCTCATTACTTGCCATATTAACATCTAAATTAGGACGGCACACATCATGCCTACTACTTCTCGTCACCATACTCCTCATACACAATTAAAATGTTTTTTTTTTTTTTTCTTTCACATTTCATTACACGGTTAGATTATCTAACTACCCCTTATACATGGCCATGTAACATGAATTTCAGCATTTAAACACATAAGCATTTAGCAATCTAGGTAAGTCCTCAAGACTGCAAACATATAAGCATGTGATTATGTAGCAAATAAATAGATAAGCAAGTAAACAAGTAGGCATACCTCTCAAACATTTAAACACATAGCACATAATCATGCAATTCAACTTCCCTAGGCCTTTACCCGTCGTCTTAAGGTTTTTGAACCATCGCTCTGATACCATTTCCGTAACGACCCGAACCCGGAGGCCCGAACCGTTAGCCGGGTCCTGACTCGAACCCGAGGTCACCTAGGTCAAACTCATCATTTCTAGCGTCAAGCGTCACCTTTTAGGTCATCATTTAGTTTTCATAAGGGCTCAAAACAAATTCCCAAGAGTCGATAGTAGATAACCAAAGAGGAAAGAGCAAAGTAGACAAAACAGGTGCACTTCGGTCGACCGAAGTGGAGCTTCGGTCGACCAAAGCAAGCCTTCTAGAACCGGTCAACCGAAATCCCATTTCGGTCGACCGAAAAGAGAGATCCTAAGAGTACAAAGATGGTTCGGTCGACCGAACCCTATTTCGGTCGACCGAATAGGAGATCCCAAGAGTGTGAAGAAGAATTGGTCGACCGAAATGCCATTTCAGTTGACTGAAATGGCTCTGCTGAGCCTGGAACCTGCTTCTATGAGACTACGCGTGTGGAGCTATGGAGGAACTTGAATGGGAACTTTAAAATGATCTAAATTTGCTTTAAACATTCAGAAAATGCATCATACTCTAATCATGGACAAAATACCAACCCTTAATCCATTTTCAACATCATTCAATTCAATTACATGGAATTTATACATAGTCTTTGCAAATGACTTAATTTACAATAATTATGAAATCAAGGTGCATAGCAAATTTTTGAGACCAAGACGGCTAGCTTAGAATACATTTCTCAAAATGAAGCTTTTACAAAAGAATGGCCTATCCCAAAAGTAATGAAATGATCTTCTAGCAACTCTTAAGCTTGCGGTGGATTGTCATTAGCCAACCCTTTGCCATTTCCTGAAAAATATTAAGTATAATAGGGTGAGCAATTTGCTCAGTAGGTGGTACCTAAGACACATCTCTTGTGTCCCTGTGAATCCATACAAAGAAAGGAGCAATGGGGATAGGGATCATAGTATGTCAGGAAAAAAAACATAATATCCAGTTTCAACATAGATAATAAGGTGCAATGAAGTGCAATACATGTCGATATCGCTCCCCATTTTCGTCATTTAAATCCATCACTTTTCAAACCATTAATGTAACCCCCTTTGGTACCCCCTTAGCACCGAGAGAAGGATTGGCTACTGTCCCTGACCGTTGGTACCTCCGCAGTATCATTATGGGGCCCAGATAGCTCAACTACGATAGGGCAATCTCCCTAGTTCTCTCTAGGTTACATTAACCTTCCGGCCCTTTGGTAACTTCGCGGCGACTGGGTTTTTCATAAAAACATTTCAATAAAAATTTCATCCCAAAAATTCCCCTTTTCTTTTCAAAACACTTGTTCCCATTTTCTTCCTAATGCTATGCATGAATGCTACATGCAATGAGATTCTCTATTCTACAACATGTTCAAAATTGAAACTTTACAATATGCTATACAAGAACTTCTAAAGAAATTACCACATCTTTATATTCAATCATAGTAAGCATAGACAATTGGAATTTATCATATATAAGTAAGCAATTGCAAGTATTATCAATTAAACACATGGTCACATAACTCATTTACAACACATTATTCATGTTGGAAGAATATTAACAAAATCAACATGCAAATCAACAAATTGAGAGGAAAATTCACCAACGAACAAGAAGTTCTATGGATTAGAAATCCCTACCTCTTAAATTGCGAAAACCCTCAAAATGGGTCAAGATTTTTGGAATTTGTAGGGAGTCCCAAAGCTGAAATTGCTGGTACACATGCGTAGAGCTTGCTGTGCTTTCCGTTTTACCTTAAACGACACTCAAAATCACTAAGCATAGAGAGAGAGATCTAGAATTGAAGTTTGAAGTCTCAAAAGAAAAAGAAAAACTCAAGAAAGAGAGGGAGGAAGAAGAACTAGCGGGAGAGGAAGAGGATAGCGACCATATATGGTCTCAAAGTCTTTAAGTTGGTGGTGGTGGGTCCCACAAATTTTCTCTTCTTTCTTTTTTTCTTTTTGGCTCCATTTTACACCACACACACATATAAATGTACATTTAACATGCAATCACTTAAATTACAATAAATAAAAATGAACATGATGCAAACGGACCCAATCAAAATACTCGTATGCCACAGTACCGGTAGCGGGTCCCACAAGGGACCTTCTGGCCCGAAAAAAAGTAAAATGTGAAAATAATCAACCTCATATTTCCTAGAGTCCTAGACTCAATGGAATGCCCCAACCAACCATCCGACTCACCTGGCACACCCCACCGTATCCGGTACGAAAAATGTGAAATGACAGAAATACCCTTGCACCAACGAAATTTCTGAAAAAAATGAAAAATGCTGAAAATTGGAAACATCACATTTAATTACAAAAAACACCCCGAAAAATGAAAATATTTCCGAAAAAACTATGCATCCATACCCTTGGAAAATAAAATAAAACGAGCATAAATTTCTACGAAATTAAGTCATGCATGGATTGTAAAAGTTAATATAATGCACTGCACGTTGTGTCAGAAATCAGTTTCAAACACCGAAGCCTACCTCGGCTGCAACAAAACCTCAAGGCAACGCGAAAAAAGAATAAATCAAATAAATAAATATTTAATTAAATAATTAAACAAATAAAATAAATAAAAATAATAATGAATGCCGAAAAAAGGACAAAGATGACACGGTCGTCACACATCTTCTTTTGCACTGTCTAGTGGCTTTTGACTGTTGGTGGCTTTTGTTAGGCATGTTTGGGGTGTCGTGGGTGATGCCTAGATCTACGAAAAGACTGATGAAGGCTTGGAGAGGATGCTTTGTGGGAGGTCATGCTCGTTGGGTTTTGGACGATGGCGTCGTTGTGCTTATGGTGGTGTCTGTGGAAGGAGCAGAATAATAGATCCTTTGAAGGAAAGGAATCCTCAATTGTTGTTCTCAAGTCAACTTTTATTACATCTTTATGCTTTTGGGGTTTTGGAAGGCATTGTTCGTCCCCGGAGGAGACAATTGATTTTATTTCTTCCTTGGGTCCATAGGATCCTTTTGTTTCTCATGGAACGCGTTTCCCTTTTGAACGCTATTTATTGAATTTGCTTAATTATCAAAAAAAAAAAAAATCTAAAAGCTTAAACTTTTAAAGAGGTTGTAACTTTAAATTTTTTATCCTCAAATGAAAATCAATTCAAGATCCATAATATGATGCGAGTCATATGACCCCATTAAAGAGAATGGCAATACTAAAGCTTGCAAATTGATAACTCCATGTTAAAAAAAGAAAGAAAGTAAAAATAGAAAAAATGAATAGTTCTTATAAAGATGAAGAGTGTACTCCAATAACTCATTAAATAACTCAACAAAGTATGGAATTATAAAGAGAAATATAAAAATATTAGCTAAATTGCTATTGTGATGATCTTTTTTCCGAAAGGTACAGTGTACAGTGTACAGTGTACAGTGTACAATGATATGGGCATGAGAAAGGCCGGTAAAGAACATGGTGAACTAAGTTTAACTTGAAACAGTTAACAGAACAATGTGTGGGCAACCAAACTATGGGTCCAACATGGATTCACTAGGATAATTATGTTTAAACCAAATGAAGTCATTCAGTAACTAAAATAATTTGGAACACAGTGAGGTGCAAGATTAACTCCCACAACCTCAGGAATACTCTAACCGCAGAGCTCCAATCCTCTTGGAGTTCCCAGCCACCTTGACCTTTTCTACAAACACCATTTCTGCATACTCTTTTTTAACAGCAAATGCACAACTCACAACATGTCTCTAGTAGGGCTCGAACTCTCAAACTCTCCTTTGAAGAGGAGAGATAATACCAACCGGGCTTGTCCTGTGGTGGTGAATCTCTCTATACTGTCCGTTACTTATGGTTGTTAGGTTTTTGATCTAGCATGATGTCTTTCTAGGCTTCTGCCTAGAGGTTTTGCTCCTTTGAGCTTCATTTATTCTTGGAAATGTCTCTTGTATCTTTCATACATTTCTTCAATTTTATGTACTAGCTTACTTACGGGAAAAAGTAAATCACCAAACAGGAAACCTCATTTAAAAGGAGTGGGAGAACACCTAAACTTGTAATGAGCACAACTAAACTTGAAAGGAACTAAATGTTGATGCAAATGTCTTAAAATTTTATTCCTGAACCACGTATATTAAGAGAGCGCTCATAGCACATTCCAGGCATATATTGGTCTATTCATGGTTCAATTATTTGAAGAATGCAAAGTGGAAGAGTTCTAAGAAGATATGTACGTAGTTTCCCTATTTCTACTTAAATCCCAAAATACTAATGTTTATAAGATTTGAAGCATGGATCATGCATCTGTTTTAATAAACTTTATCTAAAACCGTGTTCGTAATCTCAATTATTTAGGGGAAAGAACAATGGATATGCTTCTCCTTCTACTAGAAGAAAGGTAGAAACCATCTTTTCCTACCACAGCACTTGCATAGCTAATCCACAAATATAGAAGAATACTTTGCCTATGGAACTCCAAGATTAAAATATTTTGTTACTGTTCATCAATTCACACAAAGCATGTGTAAAGGTAATTCAAGATCCAAAAGCAAAATGTCACCCCCACTAAAGGAACTGGGAATAATAAAAGTCACAAAAATTTGATGGTCATGGTATTAAATCAAAATAATTTATATAAAATTCTTGAAATTATTGGGATATGTAATTCATACCTAATTAAAGCAGTCAAAATTTTGAAAAGTAATCTTATTCCCAAGGATAAGGGATTCCCTAACACTCTTCTAAAGCAGTTTAAATAACTGAAACCAAAATAGAGCCTGCAAACATCTATTCCATGCAAGATGCACAAAAAGGTCACCAGATAAATATCTAGATACTCTAAACAAAAAGAAGACTATTTTTCCTACACAATTCTGTTATGCTTTGAATGAAAGACCACTATGACCTTCCCTGGGCCTTTAACTGTAAAATAAGTCCCTAAACATCTAGAAGGAATCACCAGTCACCATTTACTGGGAAGTTAGAGGCCTTTCTTGATTATATATAAAGGGTTGTGCCCGTTGTAACCCTAGTATCAAAGCCCAGACAAAGTCACTTTTTCTGGTCTACATTTCTTCTACTGTTATCCATAAATGGCACCTCAGCCAGACCTTGTGAAGATTGGGTTGGATGGCTTTGGAATACTGGAGGCATACTATGGACGAAAGGGGAGGCCTTCAGATCCTAAAGGATCTCAACAATACTATAATAATATCACAACAACAACAACAACAACAACAACAACAACAACGAGGCAGCCCTATGGTCATGAGGGGACCAGAGTTCCATTGATGGAAGACACTGTTCTGGACTACAAGGCAGCAAAACTGTATAACAGGGCACTTATCGTGGAATATCGCAAGAGAAAGTCCCTTAATATGGCTTAATAAGATGTCTTTTGTTAGTCTTTTACATATATAGTTAAATATGCTCGTTTTGTGGTAAAAAAATCATATCTTTCAATGGACTTCTTGTCTTTTGCTATGCTTCCTTGTAATATAGTTTGCCACACTTGGACTTGTAGTCTTTTGCTATGTTTCCTTGTAATATAGTTTGCTACACTTATATAATAGAAGTACTGTATATGCTCTAGCTTAGTTTTGAACTCTCTTTTTCTCTCTCAATTGTTGTAAGCATCTTGGAGTAAGAATTTATGAAAGTTTTGAGAGTAGAATAAGATTTCAAAATACAAATTGTAGTCACAAGGTTAGTTAATAATGATAAGATTCGACTTTGTTAACAATAATTGAGTCATGGGCCTTCAGATTAGCAAACCTCGTTGGCCTTGCCGCCTTGATCTTCTGTTGTTCATTATTTAGTAAATTTCTATGTTCCGTAACATGACCTTGATCGTTTTTTGTTCATTATTAACTTGAGACAGCCTAAAAGGAGGTTGGGATGAATTCTCTTATTATAGTTTGGTAAGGTAAACATCATTAGTAGAAGGAAAGGATCAAAACAAATAATCTGATATGTCTACTTTGGAAATTATGTCTGCCAAAGGTAAACCTATCTCAAGAGATAGAGAATGATCTAATAATAGTATGAGAGAAGACAAAATATTTGGTCATGAAATACCTTTTGGAAAGTAAAAAAAACACAGAGAGAGCGGTACCAAAGAATAGATTAAAATATGGAGCTAAAAAAGAGAGCCTCTAATTTGGTTTAAAACAAGAAAATAATAATAATAATAATAATAATAACTGGATTCCTTTATTTGGATCTCAGCTTATAACACAAACAGTATACCCTTTTCAATTTTTAATCTTTTTGGCCATTTGGTTGAAGTCCTAACAATAGATACTTTTAAAGTCTATAACTATATCATATTCTTCTGACTATCTATTTAAAATATTAATTGGATTAGAATATACCACCACAAATTGGGGATTAAGCATGAAAAACTTCGATGGAGAGGAATCCGATTCACTTTTGACTGAAGCCCCCAACTACCCTAATTGTGTGGAAAGGATATACGAATTGTTTTTGGTTGGGAGGATTCATTTGTATCAGTTCTTGAATACTTAATTTTTAAAGAAAATTTTGAATACAGAGTAAGAAAAGGATCAAATGAGGAATCAAATCCACTGAAAGCTGAATTCCATCTTTTATTTATGTTCAAGTTGAAAGAAAATTTGACCCTATTTTATCTTCAAATTGCACATAACTAATCAACCCAGCCACTCAGAAAGCTACCGGTGAGTTGCAAGAAGATTCAGCTGAGATCCAATTACTTCTTGTTACTACATTTGTCCAATCCTAATCGAACTAAAGCGAAAACATTTTTGTTATTGGTTGAAAATTGGAGTACTAAATACTATACATCATCGTTAACAATAATGGAATTTGTAATTGTTTATTCCATTATTTTACCCAATGGAAAAGCGACAAGTGGCGAGTTTTGACAAAGCTTACAATATTGATTTAATATTCTAATTGTCCAAGGAAAAGAGGGTATGACATGGAATTGTTAATGTGGTTCCTTAAATAGAAAAGAGGTACTTGCCATGTTAGACTACAATATTGATAAATATTCTCTCACGCCCCAAGATCTAAATCCCGGATTGTGAACACATCAAACTAATAATCCCATTCAAAATACTAACCTCCCTGTAACCTGTCTCACATACACAACATCCACCTATTTATTCCCATTATAGTCCCATACAAGAAAATAAACAAGTAAAATACATCATTTACAACTGTAAAATCTCAGAGTCTGTAATAGAGTTTATTACACAGCGGGGATGTACTGAACTAACTATATACAACATAGTGTCTCATTATTATACATTATCTGTTACACAAAAAAAACACCACAACCACAAGCCCCGACTCTATCTACAGCTGAGGAGGAACGTCCTCTATAACATTCTTGCCATGCCCTGAAAAGATATGTATAAAATAGGAATGAACAACCACAGCTCACTAGGAGTTGCCTAAAATGCACTTCTTAATACCCCCGTGAATCCAAACAAAAATAGATATGAGATAAGGGGATCATACAGGCTCGGGAAAATAATATGATATGAAATGCAGTGCAATGCTAATGCCAATGCCACCTACACTTCCCACTTCCCGAACCTCAACCAACCACACACATTTTAACAGTTAATGTATCCGGCCTAGGGTAATCCCTAGCACCACGAGAAGAAAATTGATCATCTGTCCCCGACCTAGGGTAATCCCCAGCGCCATTTGGGCCAGTGACTCAACCACATGCAGAGTATATCTCTACATCCTCTCTAGATCCATTAACAACACTGACACGAGGTAATCCCCGTCATCCGCCATCTAAGACCTTTCTTCTTATTTTATTTTCAAAAGCCATTTGGCCACATTTCCAGCTTCTCATTTCATCCCAAATTCATCCCTAATTAATGCAAGATGAATGTATGTTTTCAATAGTACAATATAACAACACTTCAGTCTTAACATTCAACTTTAGCCCATGCATAGTTAGTATTAGCAAATTCCATTTTCTACAAATCATAGCATTTTCATATTTTAAAACACAAGTCTATAAACTAATCATTAACAAAAATTCAATATGGCAGCACACTTTATCATGATATAATATTACAACATTTTAGAATTTTCGATTAAACATGTTGTCATTTAACCCACACAATCATACAAGACATTTTAGGCACCTAACTTATAGTAATTTCAAGAAAAATCATATAATTTCAGATAGGCTAATGTGCACGAAATTTTTTAGTTTGAACACATTATTATCTAACCAAAAATTTCAGTTTTTAAACTACACATAGCATGCTTGAAAGAAAGACACAATTTTACTCAATTTAGAAGTTCAATTCTAAGGAAATAGTTCACTAAAAGCAAAGGTTGTAAACTTTAGAAAAACCCCTACCTCAAGCCAAGCAAGATTTTCCCAAAACAGCCAATAAACAGCCTCTAAAACAGCCCCAACAGCCCCAAACACAGCCTAAAAACAGCCACAATACAGCCCCTTTTTGAAACTCAGCAGTGAAGAGATAATTCCAAACTTAATATCAAAAGAACGAATATGACTAGAGGAACATTTTTCATTCACACACCCACACCAAAATCTCATCAAAAGAACGAATGACTATGGATGAGAGATAAAGGGCACGAAAATTGTTCTGCAGATTGTTTTGTATCAATCTCCTCTCAATGCACTACACCAGTCACCACACACACACATATTATACAGCCAAGTCCCCCTCCACATGTCAAGCATGCACTACGTTAAAGGTGTGACCATGGCAGTGACTCAATTGCCCCTCCAACTTTTCCCAAATCACTAAAATACTTTAGTAACAACAATTTCCTATACTACCCATCATGAAACATAAAAATGACATTAAAATAAACTATAAAAAAAATAAATAAATAAAAAAATAAAAACAAATCATCACATATTCCACCTTGGAATATTTAAATTATGGGAAATTAAAAGACAAGGGGCGAGTCCCTTTAGGACTTACCAAATTTAGGATATAATGTCCTAAAAGGAAAAGAAAATGGCGTGGAGTTATTATCATGAGTACAATCTCATAAGAAGGCTAAAGTTAGCCAACCAATAATTTATCGAAACATAGCGAGCTTTTTTTTTAAAACTTGCTACGATGGATTAATTTTGTTAAAGTTGAATTTATTTGGAAGATCCTATTTTAGTAGGATACCAATTAAATAAAAGTTGACTAAGTCATGGGGACGTGGAGGCAACCTTCTCCTTATTTTTAGGAGATTTCAACAATGGTTTAGCCAAGTCAACTTTTGTTGCTAAAATTTAGCAAGACGTGGGATTTAATTTATTTCTTTATATTAATATGTCTATATATATATATATATACATATATATGTCTATATATATATATATTAGGCTTAAACCCACGATGAAGAAATCACCGTGAAAAGGGAGTCCATGAAGCCATGAGGTCTAAATCTAGAGGAAGTCAAGGTTGAAGAGGAATTGCTAAAATTAAGGAAGAGAGTAACAACCGTAACCCATGATGTAAACTCGGTGACCATGACGCCATGGAAGGCTCAGCCTAAAATTAAGGAAACCGTGGTCTACAGAAGAAAGGGAAGTAGGTTACAGAAATATAGATGTGTACAAAAATACTTTGGGAAACTACCCACAATGGAGGAGTTGCTAAAATTAAGGAGGTCATGGCACCATGAACTCCAAACTTCGGAAGGAAAGTCTTAAGATGAAAGTTATGCACGATGAGGAGTTTTATTAGAAGCCAGAAACCACGACACCATGAAAGGAAGGTTCTAGCAGAAGTGAAAGATTACTAGAAATCGTGGGACACTTGGCTAAATAGGAATATATCAGTTGAAGGTGGTGGAAACCTATAAGGAAATTACTAATAACTAATAAAAGTTCTTAAGGGTCATGGGTGACAGGGCAGCAGTTGATGAAATCGTGTCTGAAGTTAAGGAAAAGAGTTGATGACGTGAGGAAGAAGAATGAAATCATGGGACACTTGCCAAGTCATGAAGAGAACACGTGGGAATTCATTCTGAAACTTCCCATGACGCAAATTCATTGAAGACTAGAGAGGACGTGGTTGAAGTCTACAACAGATGATGGATACGATGGGAGAAGTTACAACCGTTGAGGAATCATGGGACATGTGGCAATCCAGACCCGTTCCACGTGGAAGCTGCTGAAGTTGCCACACCTAGTTAATGCATGCATGGAAAGCTCTATAAATAGAACACTTAGGCTTCACTTGCAAACCCTGTTCAAATCACACAGCAAAATAGCACTTCAATATCTTTACATTCATGTAATGCACTTTCAATATGTTTAATTCAAGTCCTGCACTTATTATTCCTACTTTCCAGCACTATACTTTGAAGTCCTGCACTTTCAATACCGCTTTCCTTTCCACTAGCCATAGTTCAGTCCGAAAGTCCTTTTTCAAGGCAAAAAGAACCCTTGAAGGTGGTAATTCTAGTCCTTCATTCAATCGTCTAATCCGTGCAATTTTCTACTACATAGTTGTTCGGATACTCACTTTGGAACAACAGCAGTTCCTGGCACGCCCGACATCCACTCCTACTTTCCACTCACCTGGAAAGTGGAACTAACGCTTTTCCGCGAGCCGAACAGTAACTAAATAAACCAATAAATAAATAAATATTTACTTTGGCATACATGTCTAACATTTACCAGAATCCCTATAGGTGAGTGGTGACTACCATTCAAATTTTCATATGAATTTTTCAGAAAAGGGCAAAAAAATATGTAGTTTTTCTATAACATAAATCAAGGCAAGACAGTTCTAGGACCTTGTCTACACAAAGAAGAATGAGCACTGCTTTCTAAACTCAAGATTGCAACGGCAAACTAGATATAATTACAGACATGTTTAGCTATTACTAAGTCAATATTTTATTTAGGAATCTTTGGTCACCTCAAGCTCCTAGAGCTTTATGCTTTAAAAGAAAAGATGCAAATTGGGAGTGCTCTAAGATCATATCTTCCATCTTTCCTTCAACCCTATTGAAGGATTTATATATTTAAGTTACACCCTCTCGAACAGCTTAAACTTTTGGAGTAGATAGTAGTTAACATGGCATCAGAGCCAAAGGTTTGGAGTTCAAACCTCACCGTCACCCTAATTAAAAAATTGAAAAACATGTGTTGGACCAAAAGAAGGCCACAAGTGAGGGGACGTGTTGAAGGATTTATATATTTAAATTACACCCTCTCTAACAGATGTGTGATATTTTCAATTTTTGCCATTTTTCATTTTTTTTGGAATTTTCTATTTTTGCAAGGGCATTTTCATCTTTTTCTCGTTTTGCGTGCCGGACACCGTAGGATGTGTCAGGTGTGTCCGAGAGTTGATTGGGGTATTTCTTGGAGTTCAAGACTCCTAGAAATGCAATGGTTGTCATTTTTACATTTTTTTCGTTTTCCGGACTGGATAGTCTCAAGTGTGACCCGTTACTAGAGTTGTTGTGTACGGGAGTTGTGTCTCGGGTCATTTGCATACCATGCATTATTATTTTGTGCCTAAGTAAATTGTTTAAGTGCTAAATTGTGTGGCCATAATATAATTGGAATATATATATATATAATTGTATGGTGGCAAAATAATTTAAAAGAAAAAGAAAATGTCGGATTTTAATTTTTGTGGTGGGACCTACTTCCCACTAATTCTTTTGTGGTCTGGAGACTACAATTTGGGCCTCTCATTCTCTCTCCCCAGCTGAATCTCTCTCTTCCTCATTTTACTTTCATTTTTTTTTTTTTTTTTTTTTTTTTTTTTTTTTTTCATTTTAAGCTTCAAATCTTGATTAATCTCTCATTTCTTGGACTTTTTGGGAGCCGTTTGCGGCAAAACGGAGAGCACGGCGAGATCTACGTGTGAGTACAAGCATTTTCAGTTTTGCCCTCCCTTAGGATTTCGAGTTTTGAGACCCATTTTGAGGGTTTTTGTACAAATTGAGGTAGGGGTGTTCTAATACATAAATTCTTGTACTTCTGTGAGTTTTCTTGTTTAATTTGATGTTAAGCATGCTCAATTTTTATAATCTCTTGCAAAATTAGTTTAAATGTTGGTTATGGAACACATGATTACTTGTTACTTGTTGTTAATGATTATATATACCTATGTGAAGTTAAATTCATGTTTTTAAATTCTTACCATGTTAAATTGATGTTGATTGAAAGCATGAGCGGTATGTTTTAGAAAATTATGTTGGATAGTATGTGCGAAAATTTTATTGTTGAATTGATGATTTGAAACATAGAGCATTCTTGCATCCATTGGGAAGAGAAATGGGAAAAGTGTTTTCAAAATAAAGAAAATTAAATTTTTGGAAAATATTTTCTAAAAGAGTTTGCGAATACCTAGACACCTAGGAGGCACCTAGTGGTCCGTGGTGTTAGTGTGATATAGAGGAGGTTAGAGAGAGACTCTAGTGTGGTTGAGCTACCTAGACGACACCATGGAGGTGCCATGTGGTCGGGGGAAAACTAGTCAACCCCTCCCTCGTGACACCTTGGAGGTGCCTTGGGTCGGATTACACTAACAGTTTAGATGTTGAAACGGAAATGTTTCAAAAATGGGGAGCGACATGAGCATGTCATTGCACTTCATTGGCATACATGGCGTGTTTTTGACTTGGATGACATATATGTTTATATTGGATGTTGTGGTTATGGTATACATCTTCGGTATAGTATGATTCCGGTCTTTTGTTTTCTATTCTATACGTGGATTCACAGGGTCATAAGAAGTGTGTCTTAGACACATCCTACTGAGCTTATGCTCACCCCTTTATTATTAACATTTTTCAGGACACGGAAATGAGGTGATGGATAATGATCCATCACAAGTTTAGACGAGATTAGAGACCTATTTTATTTCGCTATCTTTTGTATTAGAACTCTAATATTTTGTAAATGTAATCTTAACTATTTTGTGAAACTTTAATTTAATTGGTGTAATGTTAGCTACATTTTACAGACTTTAAAATTTTAGCTACATTTTATGGACTGTAACTTGATGTAACTAAAGTGTGTTCTCTCACAACCCGAATTTTCTAATAAAATCCTTAATTTATACAAAATCAAATACATCAAAATATACCAGGATCATAAAAAAGGCACTCTTTTATAGAAAGTCAATTTGCTCCAAAATACACAAAAATTCTCCAAAATAAATAAATAAAATCCTATAACGCCGATTCTTCAGCCTAAGCCCAAATCTACCAATCTCAGTTCATCTTCGGTACTTGAAACTGGAGGGTGCTGAGACAAAAGTTCCAGTAGGAAAAATCATAACAAGAATTTTATTGAAGTTTAACAAAACAGCTTCACAAAAAATTCACGTGAGTATATAAGCAAAATACATATGCTTTTAATTAAAACATTTAATTAAAATATTTAACTAAAACCAATGAAGCAAAATCACTCCAAGCCACTCAAGGTATAGAGAACCCTATACTGAAAAAGAGTTTCCTCACTAGATCATCAAAGCCTCAAGCTCTGGCCTCCTCTGCAATCTCGGCTCCTCTGTACTCCTCAAACTCTCTTAACTCACTGTTTTTTTCTCAAAACTCACTCTGTATCTCGGCTTCCTCACTCTCTCTTTAATTTTGTATCTCTGCTATCTTTCTTTCTGTCATTGAATTCACATAGTGCACAACACCTTCAATTTATAATGGCCTCATCGACACAATATCACGCGCCAACATATACACAATACTAATTAATTTGCAGAATATCTTTTAATGGGTCCCACCCATTATCTCTTTTCCTTAGTTTCCTATCTTTTAAATTCTTTTTATTTCAAATACAATCTATCAGAAACCCATGTGTAGCCAACCAAGGAAATCAACTTGTGGGACCCACGAATTCCCTTTCTTTTCTTTCTTCCTTTTCTATTTTTCGGCACCTGGTACATCTCCCTTTGGCACGACACAAAATATATATATAGATATGTATATATATATAAATATATAAAAGAAATAATATCAAATATCATAAGTCAAAAATAATAATGACTTTTTGCATATCTTTACATCATTACAATACCAAAATCTTATTCCATCAGACCAATATATATATATAAATGAAACAAAAACAAAAACCCATTAAACCTCCAGGACCCACCAAACACACCATTACAATTTCCTTCTTTTTCCTTTTCTAATCTCGGCTGCATCTCCATTGATTCTCTCACCAGCAGACAAAACTATATATATATATATGAAATAAGTAACAAAATTTATGAACCCATTAAATAATTCAAGATAAATCTCCAATAAAAAATTAAATACTCAATCCTAACTAAATCATGAAATATAATTTAAACTAAAATCTTAAAAAAAAAAAAATAGTCACCCGCTCACACACTCTGTAACCGTTGTGGTAGCTAGTTTGATGTGTCACCCGCCCACCCACTAAAAAAAACAAACAATAGCAAATCTGGGTTACCTGCCCAACCACACTAACCAACCATCACAATAGTTGCCGGAGAACACCATCTGCCCACACACACCCGGCTACAAGTGGTAGCTCACCAGTGCTACACACTCGCCTACTCACACCCGTCTATATCACCACTATACTCACACTTCGGACTGGGTACGGCTCTGATACCATTTTGTCACGACCCGAATTTTCTAATAAAATCCTCAATTTATACAAAATTAGATTCATCAAAATATACCAGGATCATAAAAAAATGCCATCTTTTATATAAAGTCAAATTGCTAAAAAATACACAAAAATTCTCCAAAATAAATAAATAAAATCCTGCAACGCTGATTCTTCAGCCTAAGCCCGAATCTAACAATCTCCGTTCATCTTCGGTACCTGAAACTGGAGGGTAATGAGACAAAAGTCCTAGTAGGAAAAACTGTAACAAGAATTTCATGGAGGTTTAACAAAACAACTTCACAAAATATTCATATGAGTATATAAGCAAAATACATATGCATTTAATTAAAACATTTAATCAAAACATTTAATTAAAACCATTGAAGCAAAATCACTCCAAGCAATTCAAGGTATAGAGAACCTTACATTGAAAAAGAGTTTCCTCACTAGATATCATCAAAGCCTCAAGCTCTGGCCTCCTCTGCAATCTTAGCTCCTCTATATTCCTCAAACTCTCTTAACTCACTCTCTGTATCTTGGATTCCTCACTCCCTCTTTAATTTTTTATCTCTTCTCTCTTTCTTTCTGTCATTGAATTCACATAGTGCACAGCACCTTCAATTTATAATGGCCTCACCGACACAATATCACATGCATCATAAACACAATACCAATTAATTTGCAAAATATCTTTTAATGGGTCCCACCCATTATCTCTTTTACTTAGTTTCCTATCTTTTCAATTCTTTTTATTTCAAATACACTTTATCAGAAACCCACGTGAAGCGAACCAAGGAAATCAACTTGTGGAACCCACAAATTCCCTTTCTTTTCTTTCTTCCTTTTCTATTTTTTGGCACCAAGTACATCTCCCTTTGGCAAGACACAATATATATATATATAGATTTATACATATATATATATATATAAAAGAAATAATATCAAATATCATACGTCACATCATTACAATACCAAAATCTTACTCCATCAGAACCCATGTGTCACAACTACTTTCCCAATTCCCCATTTAAGTTGACTGGACCACCTACTCCATCAGACCAATATATATATATATATATATATATATATATATATAAATGAAACAAAAGCAAAAACCCATTAAACCTCCGGGACCTGCCAAACACACCATTACAATTTCCTTCTTTTTCCTTTCTAATCTCAGCTGCAGCTCCATTGCTTCTCTCACCAGCAAACAAAACTATATATATATATATATATATATATATATATATATATATATATATGAAATAAGTAACAAAATTTATGAACCCATTAAATAATTCAAGGTACATCTCTAATAAAAAATTAAATACTCAATCCTAACTAAATCATGAAATATAATTTAAATAAAAATCTTAGAAAACAGCAGGGTTATCAAAATCTCCGCCACTTAAAAAAAATTTCGTCTCTATAATTCAAATCCAACAATCTTCGTATACCCAAAAACACCTATAATCACAAAACCAAATCCACAAATCCTTTCTCCAGGCGATGTGAAATACAGTGATATGTAGGACGTTGTGGTAGCTGCCAGTGCTAGTCACCCACTCACACACTCTGTAACCGTTGTGGTAGCTAGTCGATGAGTCACCCGCCCACCCACTAAAAAAAACAAACAATAACAATTCTGGGCTACCTGCCCAACCACACTAACCAACCATCACAGTTGCTGTCGGTGAACGCCTTCCACCCACACGCACCTGGCTACAAGTGGTAGCTCACCAGTGCTACACACTCGCCCACTCACACCCGTCTATATCATCACTATACTCACACTTCGGACTAGGTATGGCTCTGATACCATTTTGTCACGACCCAAATTTTCTAATAAAATCCGCAATTTATACAAAATCAAATTCATCAAAATATACCAGGATCGTAAAAAATGCCCTCTTTTATACAAAGTCAATTTGCTCAAAAGTACACAAAAATTCTCCAAAATAAAAAAATAAAATCCTGCAACGCTGATTCTTCAGCCTAAGCTCGAATCTACCAATCTTTGTTCATCTTCGGTACCTGAAACTGGAGGGTGGTGAGACAAAAGTCCGAGTAGGAAAAACCATAACAAGAATTTCATGGAGGTTTAACAAAACAGCTTCACAAAATATTTATGTGAGTATATAAGCAAAATACATATGCATTTAATTAAAACATTTAATCAAAACATTGAATTAAAACCATTGAAGAAAAATCACTCCAAGCCATTCAAGGTATAAAGAACCCTTCATTGAAAAAGAGTTTCCTTACTAGATCATCAAAGCCTTAAGCTCTAGCCTCCTCTGCAATCTCAGCTCCTCTATACTCCTCAAACTCTCTTAACTCACTGTCTTTTCCTCAAAACTCACTCTCTCTTTAATTTTCTATCTCTACTTTCTTTCTTTCTGTCATTGAATTCACATAGTCCACAACACCTTCAATTTATAATGGCCTCATCGACACAATATCACATGCATCATATACACAATACCAATTAATTTGCAAAATATCTTTTAATGGGTCCTACCCATTATCTCTTTTCCTTAGTGTCCTATCTTCTCAATTCTTTTTATTTCAAATACTCTATCAGAAACCCACGTGAAGCCAACCAAGGAAATCAACTTGTGGGACCCACGAATTCCCTTTCTTTTCTTTCTTCCATTTCTATTTTTAGGCACTAGGTACATCTCCCTTTGGCAGGACACAAAATATATATATAGACATATACATATATATATATATATATATATATATATATAAAAGAAATAATATCAAATATCATACGTCAAAAATAATAAGGATTTCTTCCATATCTTCACATCATGACAATGCCAAAATCATACTCCATCAGAACCCACGTGTCACAATTGCTTTCTCAATTCCCCATTTAAGTTGGCTGGACCACCTATTCCATCAGACCAATATATATATATATATATATATATATATATATATATCAATGAAACAAAAACAAAAACCCATTAAACCTCCGGGACCCGCCAAACACACCATTACAATTTCCTTTTTTTTGCTTTCTAATCTCGGCTGCAGCTCTATTGCTTCTCTCACCAGTAGACAAAACTATATAGACATATATATATATATATATATATATATATATATATATATATATATGTATATGAAATAAGTAACAAAATTTATGAACCCATTAAATAATTCAAGATAAATCTCCAATAAAAAATTAAATGCTTAATCCTAACTAAATCATGAAATATAATATAAACTAAAATCTTGAAAAAAAAAACAGGGTTATCAAAATCTCCACCACTTAAAAAGAATTTCATCTCCGAAATTCTAATCCAATAGTCTTCGTATACCCAAAAACACCAATAATCACAAAACCAAATCCACACATCCTTTCTCAAGGCGATGTGAAATACAGTGATATGTAGGACGTTGTGGTAGCTGCAAGTGCTAGCCACCCGCTCACACACTTCGTAACCATTGTGGTAGCTAGTCGATTCGTCACCTGCCCACCCGCTAAAAAAAATAAAAAATTACAAATCTGAGCTACTTGCCCAACCATACTAACCAACCATCAAAGTAGCTACCGGCGAACGCGATCCGCCCACACACACCCGGCTACAAGTGGTAGCTCACCAGTGCTACACACTCGCCCACATCATCACTATACTCACACTTCTGACTGGGTACGACTCTGATATCATTTTGTCACGACCCGATTTTTCTAATAAAATCCTCAATTTATACAAAATCAGATAGATCAAAATATACCAAGATCATAAAAAGTGCCCTCTTTTATACAAAGCAAATTTGCTAAAAAATACACAAAAATCCTCCAAAATAAATAAATAAAATCCTGCGACGCCGACTCTTCAGCCTAAGCCCAAATCTACCAATCTTCATTCATCTTTGGTACCTGAAACTCGAGAGTGGTGAGACAAAAGTCTGAGTAGGAAAAACCATAACAAGAATTTCATGGAGGTTTAACAAAACAGCTTCACAAAATTTTCATGTGTATATATAAGCAAAATACATGTGCATCTAATTAAAACATTTAATCAAAACATTTAATGAGAACCACTGAAGCAAAATTACTCCAAGCTATTCAAGGTATAGAGAACCCTACACTGAAAAAGAGTTTCCTCACTAGATCATCAAAGCCTCAAGCTCTGGCTTCCTCTGCAATCTCGGCTCCTCTATACTCCTCAAACTCTCTTAACTCACTGTCTTTTCCTCAAAACTCACTCCCTGTATCTCGGCTTCCTCACTCTCTCTTTAATTTTCTATCTCTACTCTCTTTCTTTCTATTATTGAATTCACATAGTGCACAACACCTTCAATTTATAATGGCCTCACCGACACAATATCACACGCCATCATATACACAATACCAATCAATTTGCAGAATATCTTTTAATGGGTCCCACCCATTATCGCTTTTCCTTACTTTCCTATCTGTTCAATTCGTTTTATTTCAAATACACTCTATCAGAAACCCATGTGAAGCCAACGAAGGAAATCAACTTGTGGGACCTAAGAATTCCCTTTCTTTTCTTTCTTCCTTTTCTATTTTTTGGCGCCAGGTACATCTCCCTTTGGCAGGATACAAAATATATATATAAAAGAAATAATATCAAATATCATAAGTGAAGAATAATAATGACTTCTTCTATATCTTCACATCATTGCAATACCAAAATCTTACTCCATCAGAACCCACGTGTCACAATTACTTTCTCAATTCCCCACTTAAGTTGGCTGGACCACCTACTCCATCAGACCAATATATATATATATATATATATATATATATGTATGTACGTATATATATATTATATATAAATGAAACGAAAACAAAAACCCATTAAACCTCCGGGACCCGCCAAATACACCATTACAATTTCCTTCTTTTCCTTTCTAATCTCGGTTGTAGCTCCATTGCTTCTCTCACCAGGAGACAAAACTATATATATATATATATATATATGGAATAAGTAACAAAATTTATGAACCCATTAAATAATTCAAGATAAATCTCCAATAAAAAATTAAATACTCAATCCTAACTAAATCATGAAATATAATTTAAGTAAAAATCGTTATAAAAAATAGGGTTATAAAAATCTCCACCACTTAAAAAGAATTTCATCTCCGAAATTCAAATCCAACAGTCTTTGTGTACCACAAAACAAATCCACAAATCCTTTCTCTAGGGAATGTTAAATACAGTGATATGTAGGACGTTGTGGTAGCTGCCAGTGCTAGTCACCCGCTCACGCACTCCTTAACTGTAATACCCCTAATTTAAAAGGATAGTCTCGGCATTTTATTTATTATTTTATTGTATTCTTGTGTGATTATTTGGTTTAATTGTTTTCATTTATTATTTAATTTTAATTGCCTTAGTTGATTTATTTGAAATTATTTGCATTTTGTGACTTATTTGATTTAATTGAATTTAATTTTTGTTATTTAATTAATTATTGTTGTTACATTGAATTACTTGATTAAATTGGTTGTTTAAAAATTGAATTATTTTGCTAATTGTTTAATTTGAATAGGTTAAATATGTAAATATGTTAACTAAGGTTTTAAATACATTTTTTTTTCAGTTAGGGTTTTCTTTGAGCTGTCATACAAGAATCAAATATGCATATGATTTAGGTTCTGTGGGTCGACTAGGCTTAGGATTAGGGATCTGTCTCTAATTAAACAAGGATTAGGGTAGTATTTTTACGCCTATATATACATAGTTATAATCTGTATTAAGGGTCGGAAAAACCCTACTCATGTAACATAGATACAGAGAGATACAGAATGAAGCTTTGAGAGAGCAGAACAAGTTTGTGAGCTGTTCGACTGAGGCTTCAAGGTCAAACCTAGGAAAAGGGAAGAGCAGAAGTAATAGGAGGCTAGACAGTGTTGCAGTGGTTGCTGGAAGTTAGGACGACGGCGACAAGTTTTGAGTCTAAAACTATAGGCAAGTTCTTATCTTCCTCCTTCCCTTTGGCTTGTGTTCTGTGCACCTAGATAGTCTCTAGGAGATTAATTGGCCTTAAAATGAACCATGCATGATTTATATATGTTTTACTTGATCGTTTTATCTATGAAAATTTATTTACAAAACAATTATAGCATGTATGTTTTTCTTGTCTCTGTTTTGGCATGAAACGTTCCACTATTTTACTTTTGGTTTTGAACCTTACTGCAATGAACCAAGATCTGAATGGATACTAGATGTAATTTAAGACCTTTAAATTTAAATTAGAGGACGAACCAATGAGTTGGAATGGAACTATTGTGGTAAATCAATTTCAGTTTGGTTTTAAAGTATATTCAGTTCAGTAGCCAATTTAATTCAAATATAATCCTTGTAATTGATTCCAGTTACTGTAAGTAAATTAATGGGAAGCTACTGGGTGTTAATTAAACTTCTAAAATTAGTTTTAGTGACCAACAGTGTGTTAGGACTGGATCGGAGATGGAGAAGATGAGCTGAAACGGAGCAGAACGGGGACGAAGGCTCTCAAAGGTGGTGAGAGACTTATAGAGCCGGCTCCAGGCTCTGTTGAGCCTGCTCTTTAAGTTTTAGAGCAGGCTCTTTTGAATAGTGTTTTCTAGAATTTTTTTTTTACGAATTGTTTGTCTACTGTTGGAGTATAGGAACTGTTCTGTTGACTCCGGGGTTTTACAGAGGGATTAGAATATTGGTTTGGTATGTTATTAAGTCCTTAAAATGATTAAGGTTGACCCCTAAGTGAATGGGATTAAATAGTGTAAAATTAATAAATTTTCTATGATGTTAACAGATGGAAGACGGATTAATTGCTTAAACTAATTTAGCAATTTAATGGATACTATTATGATTGTAGAGTTTATTTTAAATGCATGTTAGAGTCATTGATATATTAGATTTGCTCTATGCATGCTCTGGATGTTAGTTGTTTGATTATTAAACCGTTTCTTGCAATTACATGGTTTAATAGTTTGGTTTTAAATTGCTGAAACTTTAAACATTTTTTTTTTCTTCTGCAATGATTTGGATATTTGGTTTTGGGACTTTAAATTACTTGTTTATTATACATATGTTCTAGTTTACATGGATATGGAGGATCGTATGCACCCGTATGGAACGGTGACATACTAGGGACGGTTTAGCTCAAAACGCCTAAACCTACCTGATAGATTAAAGGAAAGGATTGAAAGATATTGAATCCTAATTGTGACTAAGTCAGATCAACTATGACTAAGTGGAATTGCTTCCTGGATTAATGGA
The DNA here is from genome assembly GCF_030987335.1 of Cornus florida. Classification (NCBI taxonomy): domain Eukaryota; kingdom Viridiplantae; phylum Streptophyta; class Magnoliopsida; order Cornales; family Cornaceae; genus Cornus; species Cornus florida. The sequence continues at coordinate 25,189,638 of NW_026775571.1, read as the reverse complement.
TGATAGTTAAGTTATATTAACTGAATAAGTTGGGTGACTAACTAATTTGTTTATTGTATGTCAGTTCAATAAATATTTGAACTACATACCCTGGTTTTGGATGGACTTTATATATATGTTTATGGTACCACGAGATAAGCTTGAGTCTCAGAATCGTTGGTTAGGGTGCGTATATGCAGTGGATGCGTAACTAGCCACATTAGGTTGTGGTGTACCCTGTTAGGTCTAGGTACTCATGCCCACCTTTGGGTGCGTATTCGCATATTGCCTTCTATTCAGGTTGAGACCCCTGCTGTAGTTCAGTAAATGTCCCTTAGTGTGGATATATATATATATATATATATTTATTTATGTATGGACTAGATAGATATTGTGAGGTATCTACGGTGTATCTGCGTATCGGGTCACTATTTGGATTGCAGTTAGATTAGAACTTGCTCGTGGGCCTGACCCACTCCTCTTTTATTCTTTTCAGGTGCATTACAGTTTCAGCCTTAGAGCTTGATCGTGCTTGTCGAGAACAGTCTCTCATTCATCTGTTTACGTAGGACTTCTCTCGATGATTTTAGTTTTACTTATTTTCAGTTTCCAGTTCAGTTGAGATTTTATTTAGGGGTCCACTAGTTGGATTCCCGAGTTGTAACCTTGAAGATTTTGGAAGATTGGAGTTTTATTATTTAGTATGTGGAGGATTTTATAACTATTAATTCATTCAGCTTGGTTTAGTATTTTCTTAAATCTTTTTATATTCTGCATTCATTTTAAAATATTTTAATTGTTTGATATTCCTCGGGTTTGGGCCTGGGCCTGATCAACCCGTGTCTCTGATCCGCGGGGTATCACAGTTGGTATCAGAGCACTCCAGGTTCAACTGTCTCTAGGGTGTTTCGCATTAAGACTTCCGCGTAGCGTTTTCTCCTGATTAGAGCTTAAGGTTAGGATTCGTTGAATTCTTTTACAATTCGCTTAGAATGACTGATGTCTGTCTGTCCATGTTAACAGATGGGTAACGGTAGTAGAGGATAGAACATGCAAAGAAATAAGAGGCAAAGGAGAGCGGCACGTAGGCAGCAAGAACACCTACTACGTCAGCAAATGGAGGAAGAGCAGCGAATGTCTGCATTTCAGAATGGTGCTGGACAACTACATATCGAGCAAGAGTCTCAGGATCGGGGTTATAATCAAGGCAGGAAACCAGAGTTTTCTCCTCAGTTAGTTTACACCATTGTTCAAACTGTAGCAGAGGGTATAGCAACTGTACTTCAAAATCAGCTGCACATTCCGCAAACACTAGAAGTAGTACCAGTGGTGCAGAATGTGTTTAAAGGACATTGTTCTGCTTGCGGACATTATGGGCATACAACCAAACAATGTGTAGGTTCGCTCAGAGACAGTGTAAGAGGAAACCCCAGGCAGGATGGGATCAGTCTGAGATTAACCGGCAGAAGAGACCGTTTGGTATGTTTTGGGGTATTTGCTATACCTGTGGGGAGATTGGCCACACTTTCAAACAGTGTCCTAAACGAGAAGATACCGAGCCATCCAAGCAAGAGGGTACCGAATCACAAGGAGGATGGTTCTTTTAGGAGTAATTTTAATTACTAGTAGCGGTGGAGATATTACTAAAAGCGTGGTACAGATTTAATCACGTACACTAGTTTTTTTTTTTTTTTTTTTTTGTTAAACAATATTTTATAAATATTCGTTTGATAATTATGGTTTAGAAAAGTTCTTAATAAAGTGAACTAGCGGTTTTGGCTGTCTTTATTGTGTTTTATGGTAGCATTTTTGTGATTTATACACAAATGGTTTTACTAAACCATATTGGATTGTGTATGATGCGATGATAAGTAAAATCATAGTGGAGTGGTTGGTTTTGGACAGATAAACAAATATGTGCTTACAGGTACATTGTGTTGACACAAAATGGTTACCAAGGAGTTTATAAAAGAACTTGTGTAATCAATATAGTAGGTTTGGTTTTGAAAGCGGAATTCACAGGATAGAACAATAAACTAAAAGTGGGTAGATTTCGGAATATTTTTTTTACTTTACATGTGTTACTTTACGGAGTTTTTGGCATTTTGGTTTGGATAGGTTAGTTGGGACACTAAATTTTTGCGGGCTTAGATTCCTAGCCAACCTATTGGTCCTGGATATGCACACTTATGATGTGATACTTGGGATGGATTGGTTGTCTCACTACCATGCCCAAGTTAATTATTTTGATAGGTCTATTGTGTTTACCATACCAGGTCAGGACATGTATGTCGTCGCTATACCATGTTCTAGCGGGGTGACTAGCACCTATTTGTTCCATGTGGAGGAGGAAACGGAGGAGGGGACTACTGTATCATTGGATACTATACCAATTGTGTAGGATTTCCCAGATGTATTTTAGGAGATTCCAGGGTTGCCGCCTAGTCGCGAGATCGACTTTGTTATTAACTTAGCTCCAGGCACTACGCCTATTGCTAGGGCACCATACAGGATGGCACCAGTGGAGATGAGGGAGCTGAGGGATCAGATTCAACAATTACTTAGCCAGGGTTTCATTCGTAGGAGTACATCACTTTGGGGAGCGCCGGTTCTATTTGTGAAAAAGAAGGATGGTTCGCTTCACCTGCGTATAAATTATAAGGAGCTAAATAAGGTTACTATTCGTAACAAGTATCCTTTACCCAAGATTGATGATCTTTTTTATCAGTTGAGGGGAGCCACATACTTCTCCAAAATTGATCTGCATTCGGGATATCATCAGTTGAGGGTTAGGGAGCAGGATGTTCCTAAGACAGCGTTTCTTATGAGATATGGTTCTTATGAATTTCGTGTCATGCCGTTTGGGACGACTAATACACTAGCAGTGTTCATGGACTTAATGAACAGAGTCTTCAGGGCTTATTTGGATCAGTTTGTCATTGTTTTCATTGATGATATCTTGATCTATTCTAGGTCTGAGGACGATCATGCTAGACATCTACGAATATTTTTGCAGACCCTTCGTGAACACCAGTTGTATGCCAAGTTCGAGAAGCATGAATTTTGGCAGCGAGAAGTGAAGTTTCTGGGTCATGTGGTGTTAGAAAGGGGGATAGCAGTAGATCCGGCCAAAGTTTCAACAGTGGTTGAGTGGGGACAGTAGGAGGCTAGACAGTGTTGCAGTGGTTGCTAAAAGTTAGGACGACGGCGACAAGTTTTGAGTCTAAAACTACAGGCAAGTTCTTATATTCCTCCTTCCCTTTGGCTTGTGTTCTGTGCACCTAGATAGTCTCTAGGAGATTAATTGGCCTTAAACTGAACCATGCATGATTTATATATGTTTTACTTTATTGTTTTATCTGTGAAAATTTATTTACAAAACAATTATAGCATGTATGTTTTTCTTATCTCTGTTTTGGCATGAAACGTTCCACTATTTTACTTTTGGTTTTGAACCTTACTGCGATGAACCAAGATCTGAATGGATACTAGATGTAATTTAAGAACTTTAAATTTAAATTAGAGGAAGAACAAATGAGTTGGAATGGAACTGTTGTGGTAAATCAATTTCAGTTTGGTTTTGAAGTATATTCAGTTCAGTAGCCAATTTAATTCAAATGTGATCCTTGTAATTGATTCCAATTACTATAAGTGAATTAATGGGAAGCTACTGGGTGTTAATTAAACTTCTAAAATTAGTTTTAGGGACCAATAGTGTGTTAGGATTGGATCGGAGATGGAGAAGATGAGTTAAAACGGAGCAGAACGAGGACAGAGGCTCTCAAAGGAGGTGAGAGTCGGCTCCATGGATGTGGGAGCCGGCTCCCACACTCATTGAGCTGGCTCTAAGACTTATAGAGCCGGCTCCAGGCTCTATTGAGCCTGCTCTTTAAGTTTTAGAGCAGGCTCTTTTGAATAATGTTTTCTAGAATTTTTTTTTACGAACTGTTTGTCTACTGTTGGAGTATGGGAACTGTTCTGTTGACTCTGGGGTTTTACAGAGGGATTAGAAGATTTGTTTGGTGTGTTATTAAGTCCTTAAAATGATTAAGGTTGACCCTTAAGTGAATGGGATTAAACAGTGTAAAATTAATAAACTTTCTATGATGTTAATGGATGGAAGACAGATTAATTGCTTAAACTAATTTAGCAATTTATTGGACAATATTATGATTGTAGAGTTTATTTTAAATGCATGTTAGAGTCATTGATATATTAGATTTGCTCTATGCATGCTCTGGATGTTAGTTGTTGGACTATTAAACCGTTTCTTGCAATTACATGGTTTAATAGTTTGGTTTTAAATTGTTGAAACTTTAAACATTTTTTTTTTCTTCTGCAATGATTTTGATATTTGGTTTTGGGACTGTAAATTACTTGTTTATTATACATATGTTGTAATTTACATGGATATGGAGGATCGTATGCACCGGTATTGGACGGTAACAGACTAGGGACAGTTTAGCTCAAAACGCCTAAATCAACCTAATGGATTAAAGGAAAGGATTGAAAGATATTGAATCCTAATTGTGACTAAGTCAGATCAACTGCGACTAAGTGGAATGGCTTCCTGGATTAATAAATGATAGTTAAGTCATATCAACTGAATAATTTGAGTGACTAACCAGTTTGTTTATTTATGTCAGTTCAATAAATATTTGAACTACATACCCTGGTTTTGGACGGACTTTATATATATGTTTATGGTACCACGAGATGAGCTTGAGTCTCAGAATCATTGGTTAGGGTGCGTATATGCAGTGAATGCATAGCTGGCCAAATTAGGTTGTGGTGTACCCTATTAGGTCTAGGTACTCATGCCCACCTTTGGGTGCGTATTCGCATGTTGCCTTCTATTCAGGTTGAGACCCCTATTGTAGTTCAGTGAATGTTCCTTAGTGTGGATATATATATATATATATATGTATGGACTAGATAGATATTGTGAGGTATCTATGGTTTATCTGCGTATCGGGTCACTGTTTAGATTGCAGTTAGATTGGAACTTGCTCGTGGGCCTGACCCGCTCCTCTTTTATTCTTTTCAGGTGCAGGACAGTTTTAACCTTAGATCTTGATCGTGCTTGTCGAGGACAGTCTCTCATTCATCTGTTTACGTAGGACTTCTCTTGATGATTCTAGTTTTACTTATTTTTAGTTTCCAGTGTAGTTGAGATTTTATTTAGAGGTCCACTAGTTGGATTCCCGAGTTGTAACCTCGAAGGTTTTGGAAGATTGGAGTTTTATTATTTAGTATGTGGAGGATTTTATAACTATTAATTCATTCAGCTTGGTTTAGTATTTTCTTAAATCTTTTTATATTTTGTGTTCATTTTAAAATACTTTAATTGTTTGATATTCCCTCGGGTTTGGGCCTGAGCCTGATCAACCCGTGTCTCGGATCCGAGGGGTATCGTAGTAACCGTTGTGGTAGCTGGTCGATGCGTCACCCGCCCACCCACTAAAAAAAACAAACAATAACAAATTTGAGCTACCTGCCCAACCACACTAACCAACCATCACAGTAGCTGCCTGTGAATGCCACATGTGTTTTTGAAAATTATGTTAGATAGTATGTGTGAAAATTTTACTGTTGAATTGATGATTTGAAACATGGAGCATTCTTGCATCCATTCGGAAGAGAAATGGGAAAAGTGTTTTAAAAACAAAGAAAATTAAATTTTGGGAAAATATTTTCTAAAAGCGTTTGCGAAAACCCGAATGCCTAGGAGACGCCTAGTGGTTCGTGGTGTTAGTGTGATCTAGAGGGGGTTAGAAAGAGACTCTAGTGTGGTTGAGCTACCCAGACGATGCCGTGGAGGTGCCATTTGGTCAGGGAAAAACTAGCCAACCCCTCCCTTGTGACGCCTTAGAGGTGCCTTGGGTCGGATTACACTAACGGTTTAGATGTTGAAACGAAAATGTTTTGAAAATGGGAAGCGACATGAGCATGGTATTACACTTCATTGGCATACATGGTGTGTTTTTGCCTTGGATGACAAATGACGATCCACCATAAGTTTAGACGAGATTGGAGACCTATTTTATTTTACTATCTTTTGTATTAGAACTCTAACATTTTGTAAATGTAATCTTAACTATTTTGTGAAACTTTAATTTAATTAGTGTAAAGTTGTAAGCTATGGATTTAAAAATTTTAGTTATATTTTATGAACTGTAACTTGATGTAACTAAAGTGTGTTCCTTGTTTGGATGAGATGGTGGGACGAGACTTTTTCCAAGTATGTAATCATTTTGGGATGCAATATAATATTTGTCATGTGCGTTGGACATGATGTATTAGTTTTAAGACCCAGTGAGGCCATTGCATTTTTATGTTTTTCAACAGATTGTAGAGGGACTTTTCTGTGGAGGTCATGCCGAAATTTTATATATTTTATTATTACTATTTTGATATATTTTTTTTTTTGGGTCGTTACAAGATGGTTGTTAACTAACCCCAATTACAGTGTTTCCAATCACGTGGCTCATGGAATTGGTATTAGCTTTTCCAAAATTGGTATCTGTTTTCACAATTGTTATCTGAAACTCCATATTTGTAATCTGAATTATTTGGGCTAAATTGTAAGAAATATATCCCCTTGTACTACGACAGAACCCTTGCCTAGATATTCATTTGCTCCAACAAATTATTTCAATTTTTATTATCAAGGCGATTTTGAAGATTGAGGTTTGACCTCAAGATTTTTAGTTCTTATACTTTACTAACCATCATTACTCTAAAAACTTGAACAATTAGAGAAGGTGTAACTTTGAATTTTTTTATTTTCGAACGAAAATCAATTCAAGAACCATAATATGTTGTGAGCCATAAAAGAGAAACTCAAAAAGCTTACTGATTAAATAAAATAAAAAAACAAAAAAAAAAATTGAAGAGAAACTAAGCAAAAGTTAATGAGAATGATTATTGAGGACAAAATTGTAAATTTTAAACTATGTCAGTATATCTAAAGAAACTCATAAAAATGCACTCGCCAAACTCAATTTTTTTCTCTTCAATTTCTTTCACCAAAATTTATTCCTGAAATTTGGAATCCAAAATTTCCCCAAACACTGTCATTACTTTCCCTTTTTACTTCAATATGTTTACAATATTTGAACCATCACTCATGTTTCTATCTTAACAAACTATATCTGATACTGTTTGTGATCTCAATTATTTAGAAGAAAGAACAAGGGATATGGTTCTCCTTCTGCTAGAAGAAAGGTAAAAACCATCTTATCCTACCACACCACACAGCACTTGCCTAACTATTTCATTAATGTAGAAGAATAATTTGCCTATGGAACTCAAGATTAGAAGATTTTGTTATCGTTCGTCAATTGACACACGGTTGACAAGCAAGATGTGATCCCAGTAAAGAAAATGCCATGATGGTCCTATGGTATTAAATCAAAATAATCTCTACATAAAAGTCTCGAGATATTATTGGGACATATAATTAAAGGAGTATCAAAAATTTTAAACTAATTAATATTCAGGAAAAAAAAAAAATTCAAAGTAATCTTATTCTTAAGATAAGGTAATCCTAGCACTCTCTAAATTAGTTTAATTAATAACTGAAACAAAAAATGAGTCCCTAAACATCTAATCCCATGCAATATCCACAAAAGGAGACCAAACAAATATCTGCAACTTTTTTTTTTCTTCTATTATCTAGACACTCTAAACAAAAAGACAATATATTCCTACACAAATCTGTTTGGATTTGCATGAAAGGCCACTTATCATGACCTTCCACTGGCCTTCAACTGTATAATGAGTCCCTTAATATCTAGAAGGAATCACCAGTCAACATATAGTGGTACGTTAGAGGCCTTTCTTGGTTCTATATAAAACCCTTGTAGACTAGGTATCAAGAAACCAAGACAAAGCTACTTTCTCTAGTCTACATTTCTTCTGCGGTTATCCAGAAATGGCAGCTCAGCCAGACCTTATGAAGATTGGGTTGGAAGGCTTTGCTCAACTGGACGTATCCTATGGACGAAAGGGGAGGCCTCCTGCTTATTCTAAAGAATCTCCTGGGTGGGAAGACTTTGCTCAACTGGAGGCATACTATGGACAAAAGGGGAGGCCATCGGCTCCTAAAGGATCTCAACAATACTATAATAATATCGCAGCAGCAGCAACAACAACAACAAAGCAGCCCTATGGTCATGAGGGAACCAAAGTTCCTTTGATGGAAGACACTGGTTTCGACTACAAGGCAGCAAAATTGTGTAACGGGGCGATTATCTTGGAATATCAAAGTCTCTTTATATGGCTTAATAAGCTCTCTTTAGTTAGTACTTCAAATATATAGTTAAAGATGCTCCTCTTGTAGTAAAAAACTCTATCTTTTAGCTGGACTTGTAGTCTTTTGCTACGGTTCCTTGTAATATAGTTTGTTACGTACACTTATATAATTGTACTGTATATGTTCTAGCTTATTTTTGAACTCTTTCTCTCTCCCTCAATTATCATGGGTAGCTGTCCGGTTTGAACGGAAAACTTTTAACTCTGATACTTTGTTATATAAGTTTAAACTGTACTTTAATTAAGTATTTATATTTTTGAACAAAAGGAAATTGACAATCCAAAACAAGATGTGACCCCGTCAAAGGGAATGACACTATTAAAAGCTCACAAATTCATCATTCCATGTTTTTTAACAACAAAAAAAAAATCAATAGTTCTTTTAAAGATGAAGAGTATAATCCAATTTCTCATTAAATAATCCAACAAAAGATGGAATAAGGAAAAAGTTAAAAATATCAGCTACTCCATAAATATAGAAAAATATTTTGCCTATGGAACTCCAGGATTATTAGAACATTGTGTTATTGTTCATCAATTGAAAAATGGCATGGGTAAAAGTAATTCAAGATCGATTAATGAGCAAGATGTGACCCCCAATAAAGAAAATGCCATGAGGGTCCTATGGTTTTAAATCAAATTAATCTATATATACAAATCTTGAAATCAATGTAATCTTATTAAAGGTGTATAAAAAATATTCAAAGTAATCTTATTCTTACGGATAAGGTATTCCTAGCACTCTTCTAAAGCAGTTTAATTAATGACTGAAAAAAAAAAGAAGAAAAAAAAAAAGAGTTCCAAAACATCTAATCCTATGCAACATCCACAAAAGGAGACCAAATAAATATCTGCACTTTCTTTTTCTTCTATTATTTATCTAGACACTCTAAACAAAATGACAATACTATTCCTACAAAAACCTGTTTTGCATCGCATGAAAGGCCACTTTTCATGACCTTCCACTGCCTTCAAATTTAAAATGAGTCCCTAAACATCCAGAAGGAATCACCAATCACCATATTGTGGGGAATTTAGAGGCCTTTCTTGGTTCTATATGAAGGGTTTTGCCCCTTGTAACCTAAGAATCAAAATCCAAGACAAGAGTAACTTTCTCTAGACTACATTTCTTCTGCTGTTATCCAGAAATGGCACCTCAGCTAGACCTTGTGACGGTTGGGTTGGAAGGCTTTAAAATACTGGAGGCTTACTATGGACGAAAGGCGAGGCCTTCTGCTCATAAAGGATCTCAACAATACTGTTTACACCATAAAATATTTTCTAGCTGGAAAGGTTTGTTGTGGCCAATCCCATTGGAAAGGTGATATGCAAAAGTGCAATCATGAAGCAACACGTGGCTTCATCAAATGAAGCCATTTGGTACAAGATCTGCAGTTGGAAAGACGTGGAAAGTCCGGACTTTCCAAGTGGACACGTGACAAACATCTGGAAAGCCATGTGTACCTTTGACCTAGTCATCAAGAATGACAACTTCCCCACTCCTATAATATCTCCTAGTTTGTAGGAGTGACTCCAAAAATAAGGCAACCATTTGCCTTATTTAGGTGATGAGGTTGCTAAAAATCAGCAAAGTGGGCTGAAAACATGATGCATTTACCAAAGAAAGATGAGGAAAATGTGGGACACGTGGCATGATCTGGACCTTCTAGATAGAATTTCTCAACTGCTGCTGCAACTGCTGGAACTGCTGTCTTTTCATCTGGGCAGTCTCAAAACGTGGGATAAGGCCTACAAACATGCATTCAACTGCCAAAGACCACTATTTATCAGTTGTAGATTATGGGAGAACATGTTCTTATATGTTTCAACACTATGAGAAGACTAAGGAAGACATGGGACACGTGGCATAATCCGGACCTTCCAGGTAGAAGTTCTCAACTGCTACTGCAACTGCTGCTGCAGCTACTGCTTTTCCATCTGGGAAGTTCTGGAACGTGTGAGAAGGCTTGCAAGCATGTATTCAACCAGCAAGTCTACTATCTATCAGTTATAAATCATGAGAGAATATGGTTTTACACTTGGCAACATTTAGAGAAGGCTGAAAGATCATGGGACACATGGTAGTCCAAAATTTGGCCACGTGGAAGCTGCCACACCAAGCTGCTGCATGCAAAAAAGCTCTATAAATAGAGCACTCAAGGCTAGGTTGCAAGGTTTGCCTACTCAGCCCAAAACACAACATCTTTGCTATTTCATGTACCTTTCATGTCAACAATGAATTTACATTATGTCTGAACCTAGCATTTTGCCAGTTCATGTATTTTCCGTTTCCGCAATGAATTTACATACTTTTATGTTGAAGTGCAGTACTTTGCTATTCTATATAGCATTCATTTCAATAATGAATTCTCATAATGTTTGAGTTAAGTCCATTACTTTCTTTCACTAGTTTCCATTAAGTAGCTTTCCATGTTTTCAATTCTAGCACGTGCACTTCCTTCTTACATTCCAAGTCCAACACTTCAATTACCTTTAATTTCAGCACTTGCACTTCAGTGCCGTCTTCATTTCCATTAGCCATAGAATAGTTTGAAGTCCTTGTTCAAAGGCAAAAAACACCTTTCGAAGGTGGTCCTTCTAGACCTTCGTACAATCGCCTAATCCCTATAACTTTCCAACTAGATAACCGTTCGGATTTTTACTTTAAAACTATTGCAGTTCCTGGCATGCCCGCACACCACACTATACCATTCCGCTATTCCACGTAATTCGGAAAGCGGAACCAACGGTTTTTAGGAGCCAAACATATTGGCACGCCCAGCGGGACATCTAGACAGATTGTTTAATGGCTGATGGAAGAAGGCAAGGCAAGTTTATCCAAGACCCTACCGAAATTGGAGAGTTGCAAGTCGATGAACTTCCAACTGAAGGTTCACAATTTGCACTTGACGAAAGTGACATGGTGGAAAAGTTTGCCCAAACCATGGAAAATGGACCTACTATGGACAACATCCGCATGATGGCCATACAACAAGATAGGTTTGCGCAAGACCAAGCAAGAGTCACCCAAGACTTATCCAGAGTTGGGCAAGACCAATCTAAGGCTAGTCAGGATCATGCAAAAGCCGCTTTAGCTAACGAGTGGAAGCTAGAAGAAATGGTAGACCGAATCTCTTAAAGGTTTGAGTCTATGTTGGAACGAACCCTTGGAAGCTCAAACTAAGGTTTGGCCCCTCGGCCAAACAATTCTGAAAAGACCCAACAGTCAGCTTTCTAACATAGTAGGCCGGCTACTTTTGTTGAAGGCAGTCCCTCATAACAACATGCAGGATCATTCCTTCCAACTTTACAGCAGATGCAGTCCCTTCAAATGACACAGATGTACATTCCAGTTGCACCTGTGGCTGCTCCTATGGCACAGATGACCATTCCACAATCAGTGCCCGTGCCAACCACTCAGCAAGTTCAGAACTTTCCAACTGTGGCATTCCCATAGCGGACATGGCATGATCAGCCTGGTTATCCATGGCCATACCATATTCCTCAAGGACAGTAGAATGTTCCACTTATGAACACTCAACCACCAGCTACTATACTCCCAAGGCTACACATGGGGCAACCATTTTCAAAGGAGCCACTTCTAGACCAAAGAGGAAAGAACCATGGTAGGAATAACCTTTTTGACGCCAACCCACTACTGATAGCAGGTGGGGGGTATCAAGAGGTCAACCAACCTCAAGGTTGGCCAGATTATTACGCTCTACAGCCAATGGCGATTAATAGAGGCCAATTTGTAGAATTCATCCAAAAGGAATTTGGATTAACTTGAAGGGGTGGAAGAGTAGTTTACAGACAGCCCTATCCAGAGTTTATTAATGAAGTTGAGTATCTAATGAATTCCAGAATTCTAGAATTTGCAATATTTAATGAAAAGGGCAAACAGTCCACATTGGAATATATCAACCGTTTTACTGTCCAATGTGGAGAAGTAGTAACCATTCCAGTAGTTCAGGTTCCACTTCAAGTGGAACCCCAAATGCAGAACCTTTCACCCGTAAAAGTTCAACCACTTCCATTACAGGTACAGGTTCCACCTCAGGTGCAGTGTCTTCCACCACTAATAGTACAACCACCTCAATTTGAGGTTCCATTTGTGAGCATTCAATGATTTGCAACCATACAACCAAGGCCACCTATGGCCTTTCTAATGGTGTTTGAAGGACAACCCACTCCAAAGAAACTTCGATGGAGCAATAACCTTTTAGTAGACCCAAACCCACTTTTAGTAGTGTTTAGGGGGGAAAGCATGGCCAATCAACTATTTATTTGGCCAACAGATGTACAAATCCGTCCTCCTCGTAAACCTCCAGACCTCGGCCGGGGGGGGGGGGGGGGGGGGGGGCGAACGAATTGGATGAAAGAATATCACCCTTCCATCTATAAAGACTGGAATTCTGCAGTGCTTCAACCGGCCACTTAAAGTGGCTGGTGCTTCCTTTCCAAATAAATCGGAAAGCTGGAAAGGAAGCATATGGCTGCAATGGCCATTCCAATAGTTAAGTCTGAGCATGTGAAGGATCATTCATTCAAGGGATGAAAGGCTAAGTACTTGGAAATGAGTGCATTGGCTAGAGCCATGAAGTACACTTAGCTGTATTTCCAAGATCGGCTAATTTCCTAAGTATGGAACGTTTCATTGAAAATGGACTACAATACATGGTCCAGGTTCTATTCATACTGGAAATTACTCATCTTGCTTGTTTAATATGTATTTCCTATTAGTAGTTAGTTTTATTTTCCAAAGTACAATCTAAGTTGTGAAGAACAATGGAAGCTATAATGGCAACCATTATGGAAGGTTTTTGTTATATGCCAAAGCCTCACTCAATATTAAAATCCCACACCTTGTGATCGAGTACTCCACAAGGCAGGGAATTTGGGGGGCATATGTTTAGATCATAAATATTTTCTAGCTGAAAAGGTTTATCGTGGCCAATCCAATTGGAAAGGTGATATGCAAAAGCACAATCAAGAAGCAACACATGGCTTTATCAAATGAAGCCATTTGGTACAAGATCTACAGTTGGAAAGACATGGATTTTCCAAGTGGACACATGGCAAACATCTGGAAAGCCATATGTACCTTTGACCTAGTCATCAAGAATGACAACTTCCCCATTCCTATAATATCTCCTAGTTTGTAGAAGTCACTCCAAGAATAAGGCAACCACTTTCCTTATTTAGGTAAGGAGGTTGCTAAAAATCAGCAAAGTGGGCTAAAAACATAATGCATTTTCCAAAGAAAGATAAGGAAAATGTGGGACACGTGGCATGATCTGGACCTTCTAGATATAATTTCTCAACTGCTGCCTTTCCATCTGGGCAGTTCCAAAATGTGGGATAAGGACTATAAACATGCATTCAACCACCAAAGACCACTATTTATCAGTTGTTGATCATTGGAGAACATGTTCTTACATGTGTCAACACTATGAGAAGGCTAAGGAAGACATGGGACACGTGGCATGATCCGGACCTTCCAGGTAAAAGTTCTCAACTACTACTGCAACTGTTGTTGGAACTACTGCCTTTCCATCTGGGCAGTTCCAGAACATGGGAGAAGGCTTGCAAGCATGTATTCAACCACCAAGTCCACTATCTATCAGTCATAAATCATAGGAGAATATGGTTTTCCACTTAGCAACATTTAGAGAATGCTAAAAGATCATGGGACACATGGCAGTCCAAAATTTGGCCACGTGGAAGCTGTTGAAGCTACCACACCAAGTTGCTGCATGCAAAGAAGCTCTATAAATAGAGCACTCAAGGCTAGTTTGTAAGGTCTTCCTACTCAGCCCAAAACACAACATCTTTGCTATTTCATGTACCTTTCATTTTAACAATGAATTTACATTATGTCTAAATCAAGCACTTTGCTAGTTCATGTATTTTCCATTTCCGTATTGAATTTACATACTTTTATGTTGAAGTCCAGTACTTTGCTATTCTATATAGCATTCATTTCAACAATGAATTTTCATAATGTTTGAGTTAAGTCCAATACTTCTTTTCATTACTTTTCGTCAAGTAGTTTTCCATGTCTTCAATTCCAGCACTCGCACTTCCTTCGTATATTACAAGTCCCGCACTTTAATTACCTTTAATTTCAACACTTGCACTTCAATACCATTTTCATTTCCATTAGCCATAGAATAGTTTGAAGTCCTTGTTCAAAGGTAAAAAAAAGACAATGTTGAGTCCTTGTTCAATACCAAAGTTCTTTTGATAGAAGACAATGTTGTTGGCGACAAGGCAGCAAAATTTCATAACGAGGCATTTACCTGGGAATATTGCAAGAGAAGACCTTTTCATATGGCTTAATAAGCTCTCTTTAGTTAGTACTTTACATATATAGTTAAACATGCTCCTCTTGTAGTGAAAAACTCACTTATATCTTGTGATACCCCTCGGATCCGAGACACGGGTTGATCAGGCCCAAGCCTAAACCCGAGGGAAATATCAAACAATTAATATGTTATAACGAACACAGAATACAAAATGAATTTAAGGAACAATAGTTTAAGCTGAAAGAAAACTAAATATAAAAACCTTTGATATTAAATATACTTAAATCCCAATAATCCAAAACCTCCATAAGTTAACAACTTGGGAATCCATCTCTAGTGGACCCCTAAAAACCAAACTGAAACGAGAGTAAACTGAAGATAAAATCCAAATCAAATATCTGGAAGCGTCGGTAGAATGGAATATCGTCTTTGCCCAGCACGAACAAGCTCAAGCTTGGAACTTACATAAACCTAAAAAAATAGGAGTGGGTCAGACCCACGAACAAGTTCTAACCTACTACAATCCAAGCAGAGACTCGTTACGCATATACACTCTAACCAACTCAACAATAACTATATAAGTCATGTATATATATATATATATATATATCCACACTATGGACTCTCGCTGGACTATGATACGGGTCTCAACCTGAGTAGAAGGCAACATGCAAAACGCACCTGAATGGGCATGACTACCTAAGCCTAACAGGGTACACCACAACCAGCATAGCCAACTACGCATCCTACTGCATATACGCTCCCTAACCGTCGACTCTGAGACTCAAGCTCATGTCACGGTACCATAATAATATATTTAAAATCCGTGCATAACCATCCACAATAAATCTAGTAAGTCGTTCAGCTTACTCAACTGCACAAACTTAACATAGATAACCAGTAATCTAGTTTGTCATTCAGCTTGTGCAGCTTCTTTGACTTAGCCTAAATATAAGTAGGATTTATTTTTAATCCATTCCCTTATTCCGTATAGGTAGGATATAGCAATTTTGAGCCAATCCAAACCTAGTATGTCACCGTCCCATACCGGTGCAAACAATCTAATCCATCCGGCAGTTGATAGAATAAATAAAAATATAACTATCAACCAATCCATACATTCCACAATTGACAATAAAACATTAAGTACAAATATCAATTGTTCCATATTAAGCATGATAAAATAATTGTCAATTAACAAGCTTAATCCATACTACTCTGAAATGTCCATTAATTGATACTACAGGTTATACATGTAAACCAATTAATTCTAATCAGCCAAAACAGAATATAAATGTTCACAGGTTTATTATTAGTAATTCTGGAACGTGACTAACTGCAAATCATCACTAAGAATTTTAATTCCGAAGCTTAAACATCTTGCAGTTTCTCCCATCCAAACTGTAAACCAACTTAGGGCCAAATAAGCATACTAAACTATTTAAATCCACACGCTTATTTTATAACATTGGGATAGGTTTAATTGAGAATTTTATTACTAAGAACTGCTATTCTAAGTGTTAAGCAATTCTGCATCATTTCATAACAAAAACACAATAAACTGATTAATTAAGCATTGCCCACTATCGCATTAAAACAAAGTTGTTTTATTTTGCATAAATCTTCTCTCAAGGATTTTAATCAAGCTTAGACCACCTTTAAACACCTCATTATAGCCTCCAACAGAAACTAAAAATCTCAAAATCCGAGTTCCGTAGCCAAACCAATCGCAGAAAACTTAAAACTGGAAGCCGGTTGAAGAGCCTGCTCTTTCAAAAGAAAGATCCTGCTCTTTCTTACTTGGAGCCGGCTCTCCTTGTCTTGGAGGCAGCTCCAAGACCCCTTAGAGCCGGCTCCATGTTCCCATGGAGCCTGCTCTTTGCTCCAAAGAGCCGGCTCTTTGAAATCTTGAGCCGTCTCTTCTTTGTTCTTCATCCCTTCCACATCCGGTGTGTTTCTGTTGATCTGAATTCCATTCCTAAGGTACTTAGATGATTAAACTAGGTTCCAAGTTAATCCATAGTTCACTAAATTCTTTGTTCAATTTCCAAACTCAACTAATAAATGGATTTTGCGAAAAGAATTTAATACGAGCAGTTTAAGCATTCTGGAGCATCAACTGTTGTAGCAAATCAAACTTGCAACCTAAATTAATTCTAGTGCTTCCCAACACGTTATAGAACTAATTAAAATCATTACTCATCAGTTTACACGAATTAAACAGAGGTTACACAAGGAAGAAATTAAAACAAACAGTACACACGTTTCAACTACAATCAGTTTTAAAGCAACAGAGGTACAAGAAATCCAGTTTAATTTGAATCCTTAACAGTTCCCTGGAGTTGTGTTAGACATGCAAAGAACACGAGGCAATGGGAAGGAGTTAGGATTAGAACTTGCCTTTAGGTCTCGGTTTCAAACCTTGCACCGTTGCTTCCTTAATTCTCTGGCGAACTCCGACTACTGTAAACCTTTCTCTGTCCTCTCTCTTTGCTTCCACAGACGTGTTTAGGTTCTAAAACCCTAGGTAGAACCTTAATGTATATATTTATAGGATTAAGGTTACCCTAATTCTAGTTCTAATACCATACAGAAAACTAAGTCGGCAAAAGAAGAAAAAAAAAAAAAAACAAAACCCTAAGTTCAATTAACAAAAAACAGAAAAATAAAATACAATTTAATAATTAATTAATTAATTCACAAAACCACCACTAAACAAATAAAAACAAATAAAGTCACACTTAATCAACAAATTCACAACTAAATAAATAAAAACACGATTTAAATAATTAAATAAATTCCAGAACTATCCTTGTTAAATTAGGGGTATTACATATCTTCTAGATGGACTTGAAGTATTTCCCTATGCTTCCTTGTGCTTACTTGTAATGTAGTTTGCTACAGTTGTATAATAGAAATACTATATATGTGCTAGCTTAGTTATGAAGTTATCCCTTTCTAACTATAGTACTTGCTCTCCCAAATGTTGGAAGCATCTTGGAGTTAGAATATATGAAAGGTTTGAGAGTAGAGTAGAATTTCTTAATACAAATTGTGGTCTCAAGGTTAGTTAATGATGATAAGGTTCGACTTTGTTAGCTAGCTAGAATTGAGTCATGGGCCTTCAGATTAGCTAAACCTCATTCACTATTGGATAATTCTTCTTTTCAATATGAACCTTGTTTAAGTTTGGTTATGAAGATGATCAAGAGGATCATCCTAACTAAATCCATGGGATGTGTATAAAAGTTAATTTGGGAGAAAGAAATAATTGAATTTCTATGTTTAGTATGGCCTTGATTTTTTGTTGTTCAATTTAATTATTATCTTGAGACTGCCTAAAAAGAGGTTGGCATGAACTATCTTAAAGTTTCATTTGGTAAAAATCATTAGTAGAGGGAAAGGATCAAAACCAATAATTTGACGTGCGTAACCTTGTTATTATTTTTTAGGTACAGGGTAGTCAGTTGCCACTCTAAAGTGTACGAGATTAAGAATAAATTAAAGAATCCAATGTATTTGTAGATATAAAGTACTATGCTTATCCTAAATAACCAATTGTCAGTCTCAGCCATGACTCTTGTTGCTAGACTAACATTAAACAATCAACACCGATGAGCTCTAGTTTAAATAGTACGTATAAACTCTTCTTATTGAGCGTTTGAGTTAAAATTAAAATTGGGAGAATCCTATTATGTCCATTATACTATCACATGCGCACAAATTAAAGAAGTGTTAAATCCAACTCAACCTAAGTTCAGAATGCCTCTAGGAAATTTTTTGTAAAAAAAGTACTAAAGAATCAATAATTTTTTTGGCCATTTGGCTAGCTAAAGTCCTAAAAACAGATACTTCAATTCTATACCTATAACATATCATCTGACTAGCTATTTATAAAATTCATTGGATTAGAAAAAAACACCACAAATTGGGAGGAATGAAGGAATAAGAAATTAAGGGGATTAGCATGAAAAACTTCAAGGTTAAGGAATCTGACCCAGTTTTGACTAAGCCCCTAAGTTGTGTGGAAAGGATTAGGGTTGGATGATAACTGTTTTCGATTGGGAGGATTCATTTTATCATTTCTAGAATACTTTTTAAAGGAAAACTTTCATGGAAAGGAAAGGATCAAATGAGGAATCAAATCTACTGAAAAATAATTGAATTCCAACTTCTTCTTTTTTATGTTTTGAACTCAATATTGACCTAACTACTCAGAAAACTACCAATGAGTTGCAAGGTGCTTCAAATGAGACATTAAGTGCTGTTAATGCGTTTGTCCAATCACAACCAAACTTAGGCAAAAACATTTTTGTTGTTGGTTGAAAATTGGATTACTAGATACTATACATTGCTAACAATTATGAAATTTGTAATTAAATATGCGAATTAGATGAATAAATATATACTTTGGCATACATGTCTAACATTTACCAGAATGACCATATTTGTAGGTGACTACCATTTAAAGTTTCATATGAATATCTCAAAAGAGGGCCAAAAAAGATGCATAAAATAACTGCTTTCTAAACTCAAGATTATAACTACTGAAAATTTCATATTATTTGACACTAATGCATGATAAAAAAAAAAAAAAAAGACGATCTAAAAGATAAGTATAACTGTTTACACCGTTATTTTTGGCCAGTGGAAAGACGACATGTGGCGAGTTCCAATGAGCTTGCCACACTGAATTAATACTCTAATTCTGCAAGAAAAGAAAAGTGTGACATGGAATTATTGGTATGCTCTACCAATAGAGAAGAGGTATATGGTAAGTTCCGACTTGCCACGCCAGAGTGTAACTCTGACAAAATACTCCTTTGGAATATTGAAACAATATAGTTTCATTTGAAGAATGATTGGTCAAGATAAATTCCACCACGTGGAATTACTGATTAAAAGAAAGTGGTGGGTCCTAGTAGCGCTTACCAACTTTGGATATAATGTCCTAAAAGGTATAAGAAGGTGGCATGAACTTACTATCATGAGTGCAACCTGATAGGAATATTCAAGTCAAAGATCAACCAAACAATGTTTCATCAACACGTGGCGAGTTCTACTGAACTTGCCACGGTTTAGCAATTCTTTTAAAGAGTTAATTTTATTAATGGGAAGTCCTATTCTTATAGGAAAACAATTAAATGGATATTCTCTATTTAATTACGAAATCAAGGTAGACTAAGTAGGACGTGAGGCTGAATTTTCTCCTAAAATCTAGGAGGTTCTCAATAACTACCTTTGACTAACTCAAGCAACAAGGAAGTGGGGTGGTTTTTTTCCAGAAATACAACATATATATATATTCAATATATATATATATATATATATATATATAGATATTTTATAGCCCACGATGGATGAGGGATTTACTAAAATTCTAAAGGAAGCCACGATGCCATGAACTCTAAGCTTGGAAGGAAGGTCTAAAGAATGGAGGTTACCGGAATAAAGGACGCCAATCCATGATTATAAGGATGCTAAACTTTAGGAATCCATGGCGTCATAGAGTCTAAGAATTAAGAAGGGAAGTTATTAAAGCTAAGGAAGTGTGGGTCGCAAAGGAAAAGTAACATGGGCCGTGATTTATGTCATGGATAGATATATATTAATAAACAAATACACATCCACGATGAGAAGAAGCTGCTGTAATCTCGGAGGACACGACGCCATGAAAGGAAGAAAATCTAACTAGAAGAGGTTATCCAAAGAATAAGGGAACATGGGTCTGCAAGTAAATACTATATATATGCATAATGTATATATGGAAGTTATACAGAAATAAGTTTCTGCAGGAGGAAAGACCATCAAGTGATGGTTGTCAACAATCTTAATAATAATCAACCCTTTTACAATAGCACAAATCATTGTAAAATAGGGCTATTGTACGGGTAAGTCGAACCACAAAGATTGCAAGTTTATGGCAACCAAGGTCTTTAAAATCACTTAGTTTGATGAAGGGGGTGAAGAGTTTTTGTTTGGTTTGTCACTAGGTGACTCGGAATTAAAAATGCATAAAACAATGAATTAAAGGAGATTAAAAGGAGTGAAACTTAGGTAGAGAGGACTGATAAGCGCTGAATATTGCATATTCAAGCGCCCTTAATTGCATTAGTTAAGTCCATTAGTGGATTATAATGTACAATTTAGCTTTATTTGTTTATTTCCGTCTTCTTTCAGATCGGTTTCCCCAAATATGGTTAAAGAAGCAGTTTTGTCGATCCTTTAAAGAACCAAAGCAAGCCGTGCTAGGAACTGTTATTTGAGCCAAGTTCTTTAGCCATTATGTGTATAAATTTTTGCGGCATATCACTCAGAATGAAGACAGCGTCAACGGACCAATCCTGTGTGATTCAAGAAGGGGGTGAAAAAAATTGAAGGCATGCTTCCGCAGGCGCACGCCGATTACCCCAGTTGGCTCTTGTCTCCGCGGGGCCCCGCTACAGACACGCGGGCCCACACCATCAGCACCGTGGGCGCCCGTCAGAAACTTGCGGGCGCCCGCGGGCACTCGCCGATTTGCAGACAAATGGGTATGACTGCATTGTTTCTTCCAAGGCTGGCCCCTTGACCCTTTTTTGTGTGGTCCTGAATGCTCCTAGGGTTGGAGGGGCACAAAAATGGAGGGAAATGTGATCCTATTGGCTAGAAAAAGCCCTTGAGGCTAGGATTTTTAGAGGATCTCACTTTGGATCAAGTTTTAGAGAGAGAAAGTAGTGTATTGGAGAGGTTGGAGTTCTAGCTTGCTGAAGGTGTGAAAATGGAGGGTGGAGACTCTTCTTCTCCTTCATTCCTTGCATCCATGGGTAACTAAATCCCTATCTATGGAGGTGATGAAGCCCTCCCTTGTAAGCATGTTCTAGCTTAACTTCTATTTTGGGGATAATGATGTATAATTTTGGTCTTTCCATGATCTGGAACCCCTCACTTGTTGTAATAGATTCCAATGTCAATAAATGGTAATTTTAAGTTAATTATCTTGTCTTAGATGGTTTCTTATATTAATCATATTGCTTGCATTTTCAAAGTGACAATGAAAATAGGGTTGTGGAATGGTTTTAATGCCATATTGATAGAGAACCTTGATAGTCCATTGCTTAGGTATTTCCTTTGATGGTTTATGCTTGATTCCTAGCTTCATGTGCTTCATCATTTGATTAGGGGCTTGATAATCCTTGCTTAAGTGAGTATGTTTAAGGCTACACCCTAGTTTAGGTAGTTCAAATATATGAACCTTTGATGGATTATTCTTTTTTTGTGATTTAATGAACTTCTTGACAATTATATGGCAACCATGTGTTGCTATATATTTCATGACCATTATATATATTGTCTATCCCTAATTTAGTATTTATCTAGCATGTGTATAGGGTTGGTAGTGGATTCACTTCCCTAGCCCCTTTACATTATCTTTAGCTCTTTAACTCTTTGTCATTTATCATTTTATGCAAATTAAATTCCTAATTTTAGTGACAATCCAACAAACTTCTATAACCCTTCATCATTCTAAAAGTGATTTTAGACACCTTGGTTGCCATAAACTAGCAGTCCCAATGGTTTCACTTACTCGACCAATAGCCCTATCTTACAATGATTTGTGCTATTGCAAAGGTTGATGTATAATTGACAACCGATCAAGGACTAGGGAAGTGAATCCACTACCTACCATATAAACATGCTAGAATATGATTTACTTGGGGAAACAACATATATAAGTGGCCATGATATGCAGCAACCCATGGTTGCTACATTATCTTCAAGAAATTCATGAAATCAAGAGGCAAGAATAACCTATCAAAGGTTTACATGCCTGAACTACCTAAACTTGGGTGTAGCCTTAGAAATTCTTACTAAGCTAGAGATTATCAAGCCTTCAATCAAATGATACAAGCATATGAAGTTAAAAATAAAGAATAGACCATCAAAGGAAGAACCTAAGCCATGGACTATCAAGCTTCTCAAACACCATGCCATTAAAACCATTCCACAATCTCATTTTCATTGTCACCATGAAAATGTAAGCTTTACAACTATGAGAACATACAATCTAAGATAAGATAATAGATTCAACATGATCATTTATATAAATTTAGGTTCATTACATCAAGATGAGTGCTCTAGATTGTAAAACTACCACATATATACATCATTCCCCAAAATAAAATCAAAATTAGAGCATGCTTACAAAGAAGGGCTTCATCACCTCCTTAGAAAGGGAGTTAGTTACCCATGGATGCAAAGGAGGAGGAGGTTGAAGTGAATTGACCATCAATTTTCACACCTAAGAGTAGCTCCAACCTAAAACCTCTCTAGAACAATATTTCTCTCTCTAGAAATATCCTACAATGTGAGATATGAAAAAAATACATTGTCTCAAGACTCTTATCATCCACCATAACCCTCCAACCACTCCATTTTTGTGGCTCATCATCCCTAGAAGAATGCAGAACCACACATTGGGTCAAGGGGACGGCATTGGATGAAACAATGCAACCCACGCCCACTTGTCTGCAGATTGGCGGGCGCCCTCGCATTATCAAGAGGGTTAGGCGCAGCACGTGGCGGGGGCCTGCAGTACGTTGCAAGTCCCTACAAAAATCAAAACTCTCTAGGCCATTTGGCCGATGCCCGCATCTCCTTGCGGGCACCCGCAATGCTGCAACAATGCTCTGAATTACGTCTTGGCTTGGCTTTAGCTCGATCCGATGACACGAGCTTTCTTCTTAACACTTCTTGTAGGGATAACCATGAGTCCAATGGATCACTTGTTTGGCCTGAAATGAAGATCTCCGGCAACGGCATGCTTCAATTTTTCAAGAACTCATCAAAGCATCTATTTTAACTTTCTTTAGGGAACCAACCTGAAAATAAACGAAAGCATGCAAATGAAGCTAATATATACAATATGATCAACTAATGTACTTAACTAATGCAAATAAGGGCACTCGAATATGCAATATTCGGCGCTTATCACACCCCCAAACTTACATTTTGCTAGTCCCATAGCAAAACCAAAAATGAAGCTCTTAACAAAAATGACAACATTTGAAATGCTATCCACATACATTAACCATGGTGCAAGAAAATGCACACAACTCATTTGCAACTTAGAACAGACAAACATTGGAGACAAACTCATTTTGCAGACTACCTTGTGTATATGAAGCCTTGATATAACACAATGGCTAAACACATTTCAATTCTCATGCATCAACATCATAGTCTATATAAATACTTCAATCATCATCTCTTTAGTAGAAATCAACTCTAACTTCAATGAAAGTGAACCGGATTCCCAACACGTGGCTTTTACCTTCTTTTTCCAATTTCAAAACACAAGTCTTCAAATCCTTGAATCTCCCTTTTAAATGAGGTCTCTAAGGCATGATTTATTCAAAATACACATTTTTATTGCTTTTTTATTATTTTTTTGTTTTTTTTTTTGTTTTTTTTATGCGTACATAATATGGTCGTGCAATGCCGAAGTTCCTTAAGCTTTCTAACTGACCTATGTAGCAAGTGTTAGGCCAGTAACTCCCAAACCGGATGGCTTTAGGGTGCTAAGTGTAAGGACACTCCAATGGCTTAATAACTCGAGTTGGCAAGGCTATGAACTCCGACGAACTATATTTATTTATTTTTATTTTTGTGAATGACCGTGCAATGCCTAAGTCCTTTAAGTTTTCTAACTAACCCATGTAGCAAGTGTTAGGCCAGCAACTCCCAAATTGGATGGCTTTAGGGTGCTAAGTGTAAGGACACTCCAAGGGCTTAATAACTCGAGTTAGTAAGGCTACGAACTTAAACTAGTCATTATCTTTATTCATTCATTTTTTTATTTTTTATTTATTTTTAAAGATCAACGCCAAAGATATCCATTCATTAGGGTCATCCATTCAAATTAACTGAGTCGTGGTCAAGCTAAATCAGGTTGCAAGCCTCACAATTAAGTTTCTGTTGTGCATCTGTGCAATGTGAAGCATAGAAGAGTATGAAATCTGACGAAAATCTAATTGAAGCATTTATACAAACCGGTTTGAATCAACATGATCATTTCAGATTTTTCTTTATTTTCAAAACTATCATTTGCCTCTATACACAAAGTATTAAAGACATGCTTCAATCTCCAACAAGTTCCAAGATTACTCTATCATTACTTTCCAAAAAAATGATTTTATTACTTTACATAAACAATTAGCGCATGCAAACAAAAATGCTTTTAAAAAATATACCCCCAAACTTGAATGTCACATTATCCTCAATATGTGAAGACAAAGAATGATTAATGAAAAATAGAGAGGGTAACAAGAACAATATTACAAAGTGGAGAGGGAAATTCAGTGACGGTGTAAAAATATGCCACCATGGGAATTCCAATAGCATACCACCAAACTTGATTCTAAAAACCTGTCAACAACACATTTATGTAGAACAAGCATCATATAAATCTAGACAGAGATAAAACTAAACAACTACAATTTATTTAACTAAAAATGAAGTGTTCATGCAAAATAGCAACACAATTGCAGTTAAGAGTTCAAAATAGGAACCAAAGTAACGCCAAAAGCGGCCCAAAATAAATCAAAATAGTACTACTAAAAAGCAAAATAGATACTGAAAGCATAAAATCACTCCATTGGAGTGGAGGATGACCCACCGGCACCGCCTGACGGGTGGTCAATCAAGGACTGCAGCATGGCCTATAACACCTTCTATCCCTCCTAAGTCTCCTTACGGAAGTCTGTAAGGGTGCCCTCCATTGTATCAACTCGCAGCTGAATGGTATCAAGACAGGTGCTGAGAGAGTCATAATCAACACGGGATATAGCAAGTGATGGTGGCGCAACAGGTGCGGGAGCAGTCGGCGTAAGAGCAACAGGGATAGCGGGACCTCCCTAATCAAACACACCACCTATGCATGCTTGATGGGAAGTCTTGAGCTGGATAGTACTCGACTTCTATGCACCAATGTCAAAAAGGAAAACCTCAGTGCTCTTTTCTTCTCCACGGGGGACCTTGAACTGCTTATTCTTAATGAGCTTGGTGACCAAGTACAGAAAAGGAAGTGTCCAAGTGAGGGCATTATCTGACTAAGTCACAAAAAGATCATTGTAGACCTTGAGCAGCTGGTCCCAGATGAGCTGCGGGACGAAAAACCATTGTTCCTTCTCAGCGGCATAAAGGGTGTGCAGAAAAACCCCTTTACGCTCAGAATGCTTAGGAACAGGAAGGACATTTTTGATGATGATAGAGTCCACGAACCAGAGTTAGCACGGAAGGTAAGACTTATTCGTGCTTGATTTTTGATTGCCGGTATAATGGTTGTGGCAAATTTCCTCGACAATGTCTGACAATTGCAGATGAATTGGAGGATCAACATACAGAGGCAAGCCCGCCTCATGCACCGAAGATGCCAATGCACAATCCAAGGCCGTGGCAAGGTCATAAATGTTGAATTCAAATTCTGCACCATCAATGGTGGTCTTAATCATATCCGGGTTTGCACGTGTATAAAACATGTTGGAATAGAACTGGTGGACTAGGCGCGGATAGAAATAGCTAGCGTGTGGCTTGAATAGAGAGTTTAGGACACAGTCCATCAATTTTTTGACCACCCATGCCGTTTTCGGATTTTCGTCGAAGCCGTCTTTGATGACAAATTTGGCCTATGGGCCACTCAGCCTAATTTGGCATGGGAGGTTACTCGGAAGGTCCCTCTAAGGAATGAGCGCACTTGGAAGAGGTTTTGGGCGCCATTTAGGAGAGGAAGTTGGCTGAGGCAATTTATCGAACACCTGGTGTGCAAAACAAAAAGGAAGAGGGCCAAAGGTTGATTAGAAACTTGAAAACCCAAAAATTTTTACTTGTAATTGACAATACACAACCCCAAACAAAACTACACTTCTTTATAGTCAATTCTATCCTTCATTGATCCAAAAATTGAAAGCAAGAGAGAGAAAAGGAAGCTTACCCAATTTGATAGAGAAACACACAAAATTCCTCTTA
Source organism: Cornus florida (assembly GCF_030987335.1). Taxonomy (NCBI): domain Eukaryota; kingdom Viridiplantae; phylum Streptophyta; class Magnoliopsida; order Cornales; family Cornaceae; genus Cornus; species Cornus florida. The sequence continues at coordinate 25,163,029 of NW_026775571.1, read as the reverse complement.
AGTAGTGGAAGATGGATGGAGTGATGAGGGTGAGAGAGGTGGGTTGGGTAGAAGGATGATGGAGATGGGTGAGGAAGAGATGGAGGTGAGAAATAAAGTGTTGAGAGGGTAAGGGAGAGAGGGGCTCGGCTGGAATGAGAGAGGGGGAATGAAAATATACAAAATGGCCTTGGAAATGGGGGTTTAAATGACTTACCCAAGGTATGGGCGGGCGCCTGTAATTTTGCAAACTCACTGCCCACTTTGGCGGGCGCCAGCAAGTCTTGGCGGGGCCCCACAAAAATAAAGCTCACTACCTCGATTCATGGGCGCCCGCAGATGCATGGCGGGGGACCGTAATTACTTTTGGGCAGACCGCCTTCCTGAAGTGATTGCTGGCCTAACGGAGGCCGGGCCAGGGTCAAAAAATTACCAAATTTGACATTTAAGCTCTTATTGACCCTAGAAACCTTGCAGAAGCTCCAGAACGAGAATCAGAGCTCATTTGCAAAAACATTATTTTTGATGCCCGAATTTCCCGTTATTTTTAGATTTTTCGAAGAAATTGCCGAAATGACCTTGAAAAATTCCAAAAATGGCATCGAGGCCTTAAAATAACTAAGAAGACCAAATGTGACTTTTGGAATGCAATTCGAGATAGTTCCAGAAAAGGTCACATTTTGGCTATACTTAGCTAATTTCTGGAAAATTCTTAGCTAAGGCAACTTAGAAGAGAGAAGCTTGGAAGTTGAAAGAATTACATCCCAAGAGTGCTAAATTTAAAGTCGATAGCCAGAGGACCATGATTCTGCATTAGTCCTCATAAATTGGGTCCGTCAATAGGACTTTCTCTATTTTTCGGATCGGGACGATGCCATCAACATAAGGCTTAAGCCGTTGGCCATTAACCTTAAAAAGAGATCCATTGGTAGGACTATGAAGTTTAATTGTACCATGAGGAAAGACAGGTAAGATGACATATAGACCATCCCACCATAACCGGAGTTTACCGGGAAAGAGTCGCAAGCGAGAATTGAAAAGCCAAACTTTCTATCCAGGAGCAAAAGACTTATTGATAACGTGCTTATCATGAAATGCTTTAGCCTTTGCCTTGTAGATTTTGGCGCTTTCTTATGCATCATTTCAAATTTCCTTAAGCTTATTGAGCTGCAATTTGCGAGTAAAACCGGCTTGCTTAAGATCAAAGTTGAGCCATTTTATGGCCCAATAAGCGCGGTATTCTAACTCGACTGGAAGATGATAAGCTTTACCAAATACAAGTCGATATAGTGACATGCCGATAGGCATCATATACGCTATCCGGTAGGCCTATAGCGCATCGTTTAGTTTTAATGACCAATCTTTGCGGCTCGGTCGAACCATTTTTTCCAAAATATGCTTGATATCACGATTAGATACTTCCACTGGACCACTCATTTGAGGGTGGTAAGGTATGGCAACCTTATAAATGATAGAGTATTTAAGAAGAATGGATTTGAGGTAGCAATTTCGAAAATTAGATCCACCGTCACTAATGAGGGCTCTTGGCATACCAAACTGACTGAAGATGTTCAGTTGAATGAACTTGACCATAACTCTATAATCATTGGTTTTGGTAGCTTTCGCCTCAACCCATTTAGACACGTAATCCACCGCTACAAGAATGTACTCATAGCCATAAGAGGATGGAAATGGTCCCATGAAGTCAATTCCCTAAACATCAAAAATTTATATGATTAAGATGGGGGTAAGGGGCATCATGTCTCTTTTGGATATGGATCCGAGCTTTTGGCGACGCTCACATGACATGCAGAAATTGTAAGCATACTGAAACAAAGATGGCCAATAAAATCCGCTTTGAAGGACTTTGTTAGTAGTTTTCTTGGCACTGAAGTGTCCTCTACATGCAAGTGTGTAGCAGAAATTTAGGACACTTAAGAATTCAGTTTCGGGAATGCATCGCCGGATGATTTGATTCGAGCAATACTTGAATAGTTCTAGATCTTCCCAAAATAAATTTTTGACTTCGGAGAAGAACTGGTCTTTCTCTTGTTTTGACCATTTGGATGGAATTTTTCCTACCGCAAGGTAGTTGACAATATCTGCAAACCAAGGAAGATTTGAATGAGAAATCTGAAATAGTTGCTCATCCGGAAAGGAATCACGAACTGCAGCAAATTCAGAGGATTTCTCAATGAGTAAATGAGAGAAATGGTCAGCGACAACATTGTCTGTCCCTTTTTTGTCCCAAATTTCACTATCAAACTCTTGGAGTAAGAGTATCTATTGAATTAGCCGGGGTTTGGTCTCTTTTGAGTAAGCAAATGCCTAAGACTGGCATGGTCTAAAAAGACAATGACCTTGGATCAAAGAAGGTAAGAATGGAATTTATCCAAGGCGTACACCACAGCTAGCAACTCTTTTTCTATAGTGGTGTAATTCAATTGAGCATCAGATAGAGTTTTGCTAGCGTAATAGATAGCATGCGGAAGCTTGTCCACATGCTGGCCCAAAACCGCACCCAATGTATAATCGGATGCATCACAAATGATCTCAAATGGAAGAGACCAGTTAGGCGATTTCATGATTGGGGCTGATGAGAGAAGAGTACGGAGCTTTTTAAAAGCTTCCGAACAGGCTTCACCAAAATTTAAGGGAATATCATTGGCAAGAAGATTACACAAGGGCTGGGATATTTTGCTAAAATCTTTGATGAAGCAGCGATAAAAGCTGGCATGACCAAGAAAGGAACAGATTTGTTTGATAGAATTTAGAGGAAGAAGATTAGAGATCAATTCGACTTTGGCCTTGTCGACCTCAATTCCCCTTTTAGAAATAACGTGTCTCAAGACAATGCCTTCTTGGACCATAAAATGACTTTTTTCCCAACTTAGAATTAGATTTGTCTCCTTACATCTTTGAAGCACAAGGGATAAATTTTGGAGATAAGAGTTAAAGGAAGATCTAAAGATGGAGAAATCATCCATGAACACTTCCAAAAACTTTTCAACCATATCAGAAAATATGGACATCATGCACCTTTGGAAAGTTGCCGGTACATTGCATAACCCAAAGGGGATGCTTTTATAAGCAAAGGTTCCAAAGGGACATGTGAATGTGGTCTTCTCTTGATCTTGCGGATCAATTGCCACTTGGTTATAGTCGGAATAACCATCAAAGAAACATTAGTAGCTTTGGTCGGCAAGCCTTTCTAGGATTTGATCAATGAATGGGAGTGAGAAAGGATCCTTCCTAGTGGTATAATTGAGTTTTCGGTAGTCAATGCACACACGCCACCCGGTGGTGGTGCGTTGTGGCACGAGCTCTACCATTAAATTTTTAACAACGGTGAGGTCGGATTTCTTGGGAACAACTTGAGTGGGGCTCACCTACTTGCTATCAGAGATGGGGTAGATGATTCCAGCATTTAGTAGCTTGATCACTTCTTTCATGACCACTTCCTTCATGTTTGGATTCAACTAGCGTTGCACCTCTCTAGAAGGTTTATCATCGTCCTCCTTGTGAATGCAATGCATACAAATAGAATGGTCGATTCCTTTCAAATCAACCACCTCCCAGCCAATAGCTTCTTTGTGCTCTTGTAGCACTGCTAAAAGGTTATTTTCTTGGTCCTTTAAAAGGTCTGATGCAATGATGACTGGAAAAGTTTTATTTGCACCAAGAAACACATACTTGAGGTGGATCAGGAGCGGCTTTAACTCAAGTTGTGGTGGAGATTTCAAGGAAGGGACCGGAGGAGTAGTTAAAAGTTGATGAAGTGGTTCTCTTGGCACCTTCCAAGGAGGAAAGCCCATAATAGCACCAATGTCGAGCAAATAATTGACTTCTTAGATGGATTGGTTGCCATCAAAGTTTGCGAAATCCAAGTAAGACATGTAAGTTTCCAGAGGATCTTTGCTTAGAATGAAGGGGAGAGATTCTTCGACCACTTCATCTACCACATCCATGAAGAAACAATCATCCTTTTCGGAAGGATGTTAAGTTGCATAGAAAATGTGGAGTTTGACTTGCATATTTCCAAAGGCGATATCCATCACCCCGGTTCGGCAATTTATCGAAGCATTACTCGTAGCTAAGAAAGGCCTAACGAGGATCACGGGAATATGTTTCTTTGGATCATAGACCAATTCCGTGTCAAGAACCACAAAATCTACCGGGAAGTAGAATTTGTCCACTTTGATTATGACATCTTAAAGAATGCCCCGTGGGTGCTTGACCGATTCGTTGGCAAGCTGCAAGACCACGGTAGTTGGCTTTAGATCTCCCAACCCAAGTTGTAAGTAAATTGAATATGGAATCAACTTTACACTAGCTCCTAAGTCAAGGAGAGCCCTCTCTATCTTGTTATCACCAATGACACACGAGATTGTCGGGGCACCCGGATCCTTATACTTTGGAGGAGTGTTGTGCTGAATGATTGCACTTACTTATTCAGTTAGCTTTACCTTCTTTGGTAAATGACTTTTGGAAGTGCGCTTTTGAGTGCTCAAATCCTTTAGAAATTTGGTATATAGAGGAATTTGCTTGATAGCATCCAAGAGAGGTAGGTTGATCTTTACTTGCTTAAAGATCTTTACTTTTGTTTCCAAAATGTGTCGACTCTTGGAGATGTTGAGGAAACGGAGCCTTTGGCTCATAAGAAGTCTCCACATTTGGGGTCACAAGCTTGGAATTTCAGTGCTAGATTTTGGATTTTTAGGAGTGAAATTTGGATTGGATGAGCTAGAATTTGGATTTTTGGGAGGAAGAACTTGTTCCTTTTTTCCTCCATTAACCTTGTTGTCCACAATTTGACCACTCCGAAGGGTGGTGATTGCTTGAACTTGTTCATGAGTAGGCCCACTCGGAGGAGGGGCTTCGTCAATCACATACATCCCTCTAGGATTCTCAAATAGTTGAGCGGGAAGTGTTTTTTTTTTTTATCTCTTTGAAGAAGTTGGTTCATTGAATTAGCTATTTGTCCCATTTGATTCTCAAGTTTAGCTATTGACTGAGTGTGGGAATGAACCATTTAGAGAGTAGGCTGCAATGATGTCAATAGTTGCTTGTTAGATTATAACATTTGCTTGTTAAGAGATTCCATTATTTGCTTAGAATTTCATCAGTTGGAAACACAGGAGATGGAGTAGAGACATTTGGATTATAAGGTGGACGGTAACTCGAAGAGGCCTGGAATTACCAATTTGGAAATTGAGAAGAGGACTGATTTTGATGCCCTTGATTTTGAAACGTGTAATTTTGTGGGGCAGGTTACCTCCACGAAAAATTCAGATGATCTCTCCGTCCCGGATTATAGGTATTGGAGTAAGTATTATTTCCAGGCCTGGAAAACATAGCATTTGCTTGCTCTTGATTACTACTACGAAACGCTCCAGAGTGGGGCAATCTTCCGAGATATAGAAAGGGCTAGTGCATGATACACACACCATACTTGCTGAATTTTGAGACAAAGAAGGAGAGAGATGTGTTACCATCAATTGATAGAATTTATGAGCTATGGCATCCACTTGAGAAGATTCTTCCCTAATTCTCTTTGGTTGATATAGATTGGTATTCTTTGAATTGGTTGAGGTTAGAACCTTACGAAAATTATGTTGTAATGAGTTTTCACTCAAATTCTTGAGTAAGGTCCAAGCCTCAACAGCATTTTTAGACATGAATATCCCTCCACATGATGAGTCAACCATGAATCTATGTGGGTCGGTTAAACCAGCATAGAAAGCTTGCACTAATTGCCATTTCGGAATTAGATGGTGCGGACATTTCATAAGGAGGTCTTTTAGTCTTTCCCAAGTCTTATGGAGTTGTTCCCTATCACTTTGTGAAAAGCTAAGAATGGAACGCCTCATTTGGTTAGTCTTACTCACAAGATAGTATTTTTTTAAGAATTCTTGTTGCAATTTAGCCCATGTAGTGATGGAATTTGCAGCAAGGGAGTTCAACCAATATTTTGTCCTATCTTTTAAGGCGAATAGGAAGAGATACAAATGGGGAACATTTTCAAGAAAGCCCCTCAGCTTGATGGTAGAACATATTTCAAGGAATTCATTAAGATACTTATAGGGGTCTTCATTTTCAAAGCTATGAAAGGATGGAAGCATTTGAATTGTGCTAGATTTGATATCATATTGGGCTGCCTCGATGTTTGGCATCACTATACAAGAAGGAGAGGTATAAGTTGTAGGGATGAAATAGTCCCTAAGAGTCATAGGTACAACATTTGGAATTTCAGCCCTATCATTATTAATTCCCTCATTCCCGACATTTTCTTCATTACCGGCCATTGTATTAAATTCAAGTTCAATTCCTCTTATGTTTGCAGATTCCCTGAGGTTTCTTCTAAGAGTAGTTTCAAGCGAATTTATGTTAATGGGAGATTTAAGAGTTGGTAAAGATAATAACCTATGGCCAAACATCAACAACATACTTCACAACAAGTACAACACTTCTTCACTATAACATCCACATACAATGTTCCCTTTCCCTCAATTATCAACAAGACAGAAAATAAATGGCCACGACAAGGACCGATGCTTTGTAAGATAGTAAAATAGGAATAGCCATGACAAGGGCTTCACAAGCACAAATCTCTATTTTAACCACATGCAAGATATTCACGATTTTTGAGACTCTAACTTTGAAAAACTTGCCTGAAGTCCTCTAGACTTATGATATTTTCAGTTTTCCCTCGGCAAGCCTTGAGTCCCTAGAATCTCACTAGAAAACTTAGAACACAATGTCACCCAAAGCCAACAAGAAAATATTTCTAAGACATAATATTCACACTCAGACTAAAGTTAATCTTTGAACCTCAGTTATAAAACCATTTGCAATCCCTAGCAACGGTGCTAAAAAATGATGGCTGTCAATGATCTCGATAATAATCAACCCTATTGTAATAGCACAAATCATTGTAAAATAGGGCTATTGTATGGGTAAGTCGAACCACAGAGATTGCTAGTTTATGGCAACCAAGGTCTTTAAAGTCACTTAGTTTGATGAAGGGGGTGAAGAGTTTTTGTTTGGTTTGTTATTAGGTGACTTGGAATTAAAAATGCATAAAACAGTAAATTAAAGGAGATTAGAAGGAGTGAAACTTAGGTAGAGAGGGCTAGGGAAGTGAATCCACTACCTACCATATAAACATGCTAGAATATGATTTACTTGGGGAAACAACATATATAAGTGGCCATGATATGCAGCAACCCATGGTTACTACATTATCTTCAAGAAATTCATGAAATCAAGAGGCAAGAATAACTTATCAAAGGTTTACATGATTGAACTACCTAAACTAGGGTGTAGCCTTAGACATGCTCACTAAGCTAGAGATTATCAAGCCTTCAATCAAATGATGCAAGCACATGAAGTTAAGAATCAAGAATAGACCATCAAAGGAGGGACCTAAGCCATGGACTATCAAGCTTCTCAAACACCATGCCATTAAAACCATTCCATAATCTCATTTTCATTGTCACCATGAAAATGTAAGCCATACAACCATGAGAACATACAATCTAAGACAAGATAATAGATTTAACATGATCATTTATATAAATTTAGGTTCATTACATCAAGATGAGTGCTCTAGATTGTAAAACTACCACATATATACATCATTCCCCAAAATAAAATCAAAACTAGAGCATGCTTACAAAGAAGGGCTTCATCACCTCCCTAGAAAAGGGAGTTAGTTACCTATGGATGAAAGGGAGGAGGAGGTTGAAGTGAACTCACCCTCCATTTTCGCACCTAATAGACCAGCTCCAACCCAAAACCTCTATAGAACAATATTTCTCTCTTTAAAAATATCCTACAATGTGAGATATGAAAAAAATACATTATCTCAAGACTCTTATCATCCACCATAGCCCTCCAACCACTCCATTTTTGTGGCTCATCATCCCTAGAAGAATGCAGAACCACACATTGGGTCAAGGGGATATCGTTAGATGAAATAATACAGCCCACACCCCCTTGTTTGCAGATTAGCGGGCGCCCGTACATTGTCAAGAGGGTTGGGTGCGGCACCTGGCGGGGGCCTGCAGTGCATTATAGGCCCACGTAAAAATCAAAACTCTCTGGACCATTTGGCGGGCACCCACAGCTCCTTGCGGGCGCCCGCAATGCTGCGACAATGCTCTAAATTACTTCTTGGCTTGGCTTTATCTCGGCCTGATGACACAAGCTTTCTTCTTAATGCTTCTTGTAGGGATAACCATGAGTCCAGTGGATCACTGGTTTTGCCCAAAATGAAGATCTTCGGCAACAGCATGCTTCGATTCTTAAAGCACTCATCAAAGCATCTCTTTTAACTCTCTTTGGGAAACCAACCTGAAAATAAATGACAGCATGCAAATGAAGCTAATATATACAATATGATCAATTAATAGACTTAACTAATGCAAATAAGGGTGCTCGAATATGCAATATTCGACGCTTATCATCAAAGAATGTGGGATACTTGATTTGTTATGATTCCATCAGTTGAAAGTGGTGGTATCTCATATAAACACTACCACTAACTGAAAATGGTTGTCATGGATTATGGATGATGGGTTTAAGATGACTAAATCATGTCAAAATTGGGGAAAGAATTCATAGGAGATAGAAGAGGAACATAAAACATGGGATGTGTGTCAATTTGTGAAGAAGACAAGTGGAAATTCATTCCAAGAAACTGCCCATAATACAAGTTTATGAAAGACTAATATGCATTAGAGGAAATAAAGAGTAGGAAGAAGATGGAAAAAAAAAAACTTACAACTACCAAGAACATAGGGCGCATGGCAGTCTGAAATTTAGCCACATTGAAGCTGCTGAAACTACCACATCAAGCTGCTGCATGCACGGAAAGGTCTATAAATAGAACACTTAAGGCTAGTTTGGAAGGCCTACTCAATGCACGTAACAAAGCCTACCTACCCAGCATATAATACAATAATTCAGTATCTTTTTATTCATGTATCTCTCATTTTAACAATGAGTTTGCACTTTGCCTAAACTTAACACTTTGCTAGTTGATGTATTTCCTTTACAACAATGAATATATATCATTTTAAGTTGAGTCTAGCACTTTGTTATCCCATATAGAATTCATTCCATGCGATGAATTCTCATAACGCTTGAGTTAAGTCTAGCACTCATTTTGCTACTTCCAGCCGAGCACTGTATTTCCATGTCTCTAAATTTCCAGTCATGCACTTAAATCACTTTAATTCCCAGCCTTGCACCTTCAATACTATCTTCATTTCCATTACCCATAGAATAGTTTGAAGTCCTTGTTCAAAGATAAAAAAGACCCTTCGAAGGTGGTCATTCTAGACCTTCGTACAATTGCCTGATCCTTACAAATTTCTAATTGGATTACTATTTGGATTTCCACTTTGGAATTACTGCAGTTCCTAGCACGCTCGCATAACACACTATTCTATTCATATTCCACGTATACCGGAGAGTGGAACCAGTGCCTCTTTCCGCGAGCCGAACATATTTGGCATGCCCGGCGGGATATCTAGACAGATTGTTCAATGGCTAGTGGAAGAAGGCAAGGCAAGTCTATCCAAGACCTTACCAAGATTAAAGATTTGTAAATCAGTGAACTTCAAGCTAATGGTAGACGATTTTCACCTGATGAAAGTGACATGGTGGAGAAATTTGCCCAAACAATGGCAAATAGTCCTATTATGGATAACATCCGTATGATGGTAATGCAACAAGATAGGTTTGCACAAGACCAAGCAAAAGTTGCTTAAGACTTAGCTAGAGTTGCTTAAGACCAATCTAAAGTTGTTCTTGCTCAAGAGCGGAATCTAGCAGAACTGGTGGACCAAATCTCACGTAGGTTTGAGTTCATGTTGGAATTAACCCTTGAAAGCTAGAACCAATGTTTGGCCTCTCGTCCAAATAACTTTAAAGGGTCTTAACAGTTGGCATTCAAAACTAGCAGGCTGATTACGTTTGTTGAAGGTACTTTCTCTTAACAACATGTATGGCTATTCCCTTCAACTCAATAACAGATATAGTCCCTTCCAATGGTATGTACTTACATTCCAATTATAACTGTGACCGCTTCAGTAGCACAGATGACTGTTCCATAAGCGGCGCCCATGCCAGCCGTTCAGCAAGTTCAGATTTTTCCACCTGTGGCGTTTCCACAACAAACTTAGCATGATCAACCTGGCTAACTTTGGCCATATCACATCCCTCAAGCACATTAGAACATTCCCCTAGTAAACATTTAGCCAGCCACACCTGCTCCTCCAGGGCCACACATGGCTATGCCGATGGTAGTTGGGGGGCAACCTTTTCCAAGGGAGCCACTCTTGGACTAAGGGGGAAGGAACCGTTGGAGGAATAACCTTTTTGATACCAACCTACAGCTGATGGCAGGTGAGGGGCATCAAGGAGTCAACCAACCTCAAGGGAGGCCAGATAATAACTTTTCATAGCCTGTGGCATGTAATAGAGTCCAATTTACAGAATTCCTCTAATAGGAATTTGGCCTAACCTGAAGGGGTGGAAGGCTAACTTACAGAAAGCCCTATCTGGAGTTCATTAATAAAATTGAGTATCCAAGGAATTTTAGAATTCCAGAATTCAGAACTTTCAATAGAAAGGACGAACAGTCCACATTAGAACATATCAGCCGTTTCACTGTCCAATGTGGAAAAGCAGCTGCTAATCCATGGCTGAAGGTACGCTTGTTTCCAAATACACTGACCGGCTATGCTTTCAGGTGGTATTCTAACTTACTTGACATCTCAATCCAAAGTTAGCAGTAATTTGAGGACTTGTTCCATACTCAGTTCTATAGCACCAAGCCTAAGGTGTCCATGGCAAATCTTTCCAAAATTCATCAGTTACCTAGAGAGTCAGTGATCAGCTTCCTTTCTAGATTCGGAAGGGCCAAGTACAAATACAACTTGTCCTTGCCACCAGAAGAGTATGTGAAAATAGCTGTCAATGGTTTGGAATTTGAACTTCGTAAGAAGTTTGAAGGAGTGCAGTTCCATGATTAATTAAATTTGGCCAATAGAGTGGTTAAGTACGAAGGCCTCCTTCGTGAAAAACATGATTGTAAGTTTTCTTCTAAGGGCACTTACTATCGTGATCCTAATTATGAGGTATTTTCCACTAAAACAAAGGGAGATTTGGAAGTTAATATAGCTGAGCTCAACATAAAGAAGGCCTATACTTGTGTGGAGCCAAAATCAGCCACAGCCAACTTGTAGGCTGCCTCTAGTTCCAAGTGGAAATTGGCAGACCCTTCCAGGAGCTACTCTTTTGATATTTCCAAAGCCGATCAAATCTTTAATTTGCTCATAGCTGACAAGCAACTGATCTTCACAGCAGGCCATAAGATGCCAATGACCTCTAAAATGGCCAAGAAAGAGTATTGCAAATTTCACAATGTGTGGAGCCATTCCACTAACAATTGTGTAGTTTTTCACAATATTGTGCAAAAAGCAATTGAAGATGGCAAGCTAAAGTTTTCAAAAAAATCAGAGGTGATGGGTGCTGGTGGAAATCCTTTCCCCAAGGCCGTTACAAAAAACGTTTCCTCTATGGTTTCGAAACATCCTAAAAAGAAGGTTACAATATGAAAAAGAATGTTTCCTCTATGGAAATCTCCAACAGTTCTAGCAGTAGTAAGAAGATTTGTTTTAGCAGTCTTCCAAGTGAGTTTACTTACAATATGGTAGTGGTTCTTCCTTTATTTTTTGAGCCACAGCCAAACTAGCTAACTTCAATAGAAGGAGATGTAGTAGACACAATTCCTCCTTTGGAAAGACTTGGACAGTCTAGTTCCGGGCCATTTATAATGGAATCAAATAAGGGTATCCATATAGAAGTGGTTTTCGAGGATGAAGCTGAACATCTTCAGAAATTATAGGGAGTTGTCATTGAAGAAAACAACCCCATGAAACTAAAGAAAATTGTGTTGGAAAAGCCACCATATGGCATGACTCAGCAGCTCAAACCTCTTTATATCAGGGTACTGGTGGAAGAGAGACCCATGGCAAGAGTTTTGGTAGATAATGGTTTAGTACTGAACGTTGTTCTAGTCAATGTCATGCGCATGCTTGGAAAGTCACCTGAAGACATCATTCCAACTGATGTATCCATTAGTGGATTCAGGGGAGGAATAGTGAAGATGCAAGGAATTCTACCGTTGGAGTTAACGGTGGGAGATAGAACTTCCATCATAGCCTTTTTTGTTATTGAGTCCATAGTGGCTTATAATTTGCTTTTAGGCCGCAAATGGATTCAACCAAACTTTTGCATTCCATCTTCACTCCATTAAATGCTAATATTTTGGGATAGAGATGAGGTAAAAGTGGTGGAGGTTGATAATCGGCCATTTGTGGCAAGGGTTTACTATGCAAATGCTGAGTTATATAGCGAAGAATTCATTCTAATTAGATTTATTGGAAAAGATAACAAGGGCCGTCCAAGAAAGGCCACCATGAGAAGAATTCTCACTGAAGAAGACATAAGGGATCTTTTCCAAGGAACACCAAGGCCAACAATTTTACCCAAGGCTAGTGCTCAATGCTGCATTTCAAAAAAAAAAATTTGTGGAAGAGAAGCCTAAGGAAGATAGGATGCTTGGCCAGGCAGTTAATTGTTGCCTTGCTAGGTTGAAAGCATATCTGACCGAACTACGACTGAAAAGGACTGTAACTGCCAGTGCCTCATTTTTTACCAATGGTTTGGAGATTATGGAAGATACTGAAGACAAGTTGGATGCTATCCAATTGACAAACTTGAAGGCAACACCAATGAAGCTTGATGATTTTAAGGCCGAAGTGTAAGATCCACTTTTGGAAGTTAAGCTTGGAACGGAGCAAAACCCTCGGCCTACCTACATCAGTAAGCTTTTAGAGTAACTTTTAGAGAAGAATTAATTTCCTTACTTCATGAGTATAAAGATTGCTTTGCATGGACGTATGAAAAATGCCAGGACTTTCCAGAGAACTGGTAGAGCATAAGCTGCCAATCAAGGAAGGTTTCAAGCCTTTCAAGTAGCCTCCAAGAAGGATGTCCCAAGAAGTTGTTCTAAAGGTCCAAGAAGAGAAAGAAAGGCTGTACAAGGCTGGTTTTATAAGAACTGCCAGGTATGTTAACTAGATTTACAACATAGTTCCAGTTATTAAGAAGAATGACAAGCTAAGGGTATGTGTGGATTTCCGGAATATAAATCTTGCAACTCCAAAAGACGAATACCCCATGCCTATTAATGACCAGTTGGTAGATTTTGCTGCCAAGAATAATATTCTTTCATTCATGGATGGTCATTCCAAGTATAACTAGATTTATATTGCAGAAGAAAACATTGCCAAGACGGCTTTCAGATGTAGAGGATCCATTGGAACCTTTGAATGGGTTGTCATGCCATTCGGGTTGAAGAATGCCGGAGCAACATATCAAAAGGCCATGAATGCCATTTTCCATGACATGATTGGCCATTTCTTGGAAGTCTACATTGATGACGTAGTCATCAAATCCTTGGCCAAAGTTCAGCATCTTCATAATCAGAAGATGGCTTTTGAAAGACTGAGGCAACACAAGTTGAAGATGAATCCCTTAAAGTGCACTTTTAGGGTTTCAGCTAGAAACTTCCTGGGTTTCCTAGTCCACCAAAGAGGTATTAAGATAGACTAAAATAAAGCAAAGGCAATTATTGAAGCAAAGCCACCGGCCACTAAGAAATAACTACAAAGATTTCTTAGCCAGGTTGGATATTTGAGGATATTCATTGCCAACTATGCTAAAAGGACTCATGTTTTCTCCCAATTGTTGAAATTGAAAGGCGCTGAAGAGTTTAAGTGCATGAAATAGCACCAACAAGCCTTTAAAGGTTTCAAAAGCTACTTGGCCAACCCTCCATTGATGATGCCTCCAATCAAGAAGCGGCTTTTAAGATTATACTTATCGGCCGCTAATGAATCCATTGGAACTCTTCTAGCTCAGAACAATGAATAGGGAAAGGAGTAGGCCATCTATTATCTAAGGAGGGTGCTAACTCTAGTGGAATGTAGGTATACTTCCATTAAAAAGTTGTGTCTTTCCTTATATTATGCGGCTATGAAGTTGAGAACCTATATGTTGCTAGTGGCCGTGTATATAATTTCTCAAATAGATTTGATTAAGTATATGCTTTCTAGGCCTTTGATCGCTGGATGTATTAGAAAGTGGTCATTGGCCTTAATGGAGTTTTCTTTCAAATATATTCAACAAAAGGCAGTCAAATGAAGGGCGGTGGTAGAATTTCTAACAGATCACCATTCCACCAAGATTGATTCAGAAGTATGTGATGATGTGGATAATCTCTACCTTGACTATACACCTTGGACTCTCATGTTTGATAGGTCAAGCACTCATGATGGCGGAGGGGTAGGAATAGTCATCATTTCACCTTGGATTTCAAGTGTACAAACAACTAAGCTGAGTATGAGGCACTAATTATTGGGTTAGAAATCCTACTTGAGCTAAAGGTGTATAAGGTTCAGATTATTAGAGATTCTAACTTGATACGTAGCTAACTTTCTGAAGAATATAGATGTCTCAGCTGGCATTTGAGGCCTTTCCACTCTTTGACCTTGGAATTACTTTGCCAGTTTGATGATTTCCAACACAAATATTAGCCAAGGCATTTGAACACGGAGGCTAATGATCTAGCATAACTATCCTCTCGAGTAAAAGTTCTACTGGGTGTAAAAGCGACTTTAATTACAATCAAAAGAAGGACTCTTCCTTCGGTAGAGTCATGGAATGAGATGGCAGGTTATTTCCAATCTGACGAGCCAGAAAGAATCAAACCTGCCAAGAGGTCATGGGAGATTTTCAATGTTGATATAAATGGATTGGACTTGGATGATTGAAGAACACCAATTATTCTTTTTTTGCATGATCCTAGTGCCAATATGGAGAAGAGGACTTAGAGTTTGGCGCCACATTATATTTTGATTGATGGAGATCTCTATAAAAATAGTAAAGAAGACAGACTTTTGTTAAAATGCCTTGGCAGGAACAAGTCCATGAGAGTGATGGCAAAATCACACCTTGGAATATGCGGAGCACATCAAGCTGGAATCAAAATGAGATGGCTTCTGAGAAGGAACAATTATTATTAGAAAGACATATTGAAAGATTGCATAGAATTTGCAAAAACTTGTATTGCATGTCAATAACATGGCTTGGTCCAAAGGGTTCCAGCTATAAACATGCAGCCAATAGTAAAAATATGGCCATTCAGAGGGTGGGCTTTGGATTTGATTGGAAAGTTAAAGCCACCATCTACAAATGGTCATACTTATATGGTAGTTGTAATGGATTATTTTACAAAGTGGGTGGAGGCCATTCCATTAAAGACCTATGAGCAGTCAACAATGATTAATTTTATCAAAAAGCACATTATACACAGGTTTGGAATTCGAGAGACTCTCACCAGAGATAGAAGCGTCTCCTTTATTGGAAGTGAGGTTTTTGACTATTATGCTGAATGTGGCGTTCAAGTGATCAGTTCTACTCCATATTTTACCGAAGTAAATGGACAGGCAGAAGCTTTTAACAATGTAATTCTCAACATCCTTGAAAAGATGATAGAGAATCATCCAAATGAATGGCATCACTTGCTTTTTAAGGCCCTTTGGGCTTACGGGAATTCAAAAAGATCAAGTATGGGTGTCATACCATATATGCTTACATATGGACATGATGCCGTTCTTCCAATGGAAATGACCATTAGGTCTGTAAGGGTGGCTTTCCAAAATAGGCTAACCCCGGCAGACTACAACCATGCCATGTTGGCAGAGCTAGAAGACCTTGATAAAGTCCGTCTCAATGCCCTAGATCATATTATCGCTCAAAAGAAAAAATTCATGTGGGCATACAACAAGAAGGTTAAGGCAAAGGCATTTGTTGAAGGAGACTTGGTATGGCAAGTCAAATTTTCACCTACAATTAAAACCTTGGAATATGAAAAATTGACTCCTAATTGGGATGCTCCTTACTTGGTGGAACGAGTCCTTAGAAAAGGGGCTTATAGATTGATGGACATAGATGGAGGCTCCCACAAGTATCCTGTGAATGGTGTATGTAATGACTCAGTCATTTTCCTTCCTTAACTTTTTTCAAAATTTTACAGATAAAATTTTTTTCGTTGAATTATCTTTTTTGAGTTTGGTTACTCATCACTTAGTGTCATCTTGAGTACTCGAAAATGGTTTCTGAGACCCTTTCCTTTGGATTGATAACTTCATTTAAGGATCGAATCATTTCCACATTTTCATTTTTTTAACACTATTCACTTTTCATCTTTTTTCCGGAGAATGATTTTCTTCATGTAACCTCACTTTTTGTGCTCGAATTTGGTTCTGATTTTGCATGCATCCATGATATTTAAATTACATGCTTTCTATATTTTTACTTTTCTAGAAAAGTATGCTAGTTGCTTGCTTTTACATAAAAGGGCATGGATACATAGTTTCTTTAGAAATATTATTTGTTTTTAGGGTTTTTCTGTAATTGTAAAAAGTAATTTTTTATTATTTATTATGGACCTTTTGCAATTGATTTTGGTAGATATTTTTAAAAAAGGACCTTTTTGTAATTATCGAAAAAGTGTGACAAGTGTCGCGCTCTCATTGGGCCACTTGTAAGCATCTCATTGGTCAACACTTGGAAGCCTTGAATGATGACATGCAGAGGGTGGAGATTCACCTACTTGTTGGCCTAGGATTGGTGCACTTGTTGGCTTGGATAGTTGACAAGTGTTGGCTTTAGATTAAGCCTAAAATGAACCATTGGATTAATGACAAGTGTAGGCTCTAAATTAAAGTCTAGCTTTTGTATGTGTGTAGGCATGGTGCAAGACTAGGTGTAATTGACTTGCTTTGACCAAGTAAGTGGAGGATTACACCAAAAGGGGTTAATATTTCATTTTACATGTTTTTTATTTCATCATCTTCGTCACATAAAACCTTAGCCACCATTGAATGAAACCATTAACTTAGGCTTAAAACCTTGGTTTTGACCTCCTTCCACTCACCTTAGACTCAAAAGCTTCGAACACAAAATGCTTGCCTCACCTTCCTCTTTATAACCCTTGAAGGAAATTGTAAAATTCTTTTGTTTGCTTTGGATTGAGGAGGAACAATCCTCTTGTGAGGTAGGGGGTGATTTAGGTTTTTAATCTAAGTGTTTTAATTATTTTTATAGCTTACAATAAATTGTTTACATGTCTTATACTTAATCTTTAAATTAATTGGTTGTAGTAGCTTGCATGAAATTAAGCTAGGACATGATATTCTTGAAGGCCATGACTTGATCTATAACTTGTATTAGTATAAAGCCATTTGAAGTTGTTTCAGAATCTAGAGATTTTATTATTTAAAATTAGTTAATTTCTATTTAATTATTCCACTTACTTAATTAAGTTTTTGAGTTGATATATGTGATTACCATGATAGTACCATTGGCATATAATTATTTGGAGTCATTTGAAATTGATTTAAATTCTAGAGAAATTAATTAGTTAGTTTAATTAATTTCTATTCAAGTGTTACATTCATTTAAATTGACATTTGACTTGATAGATGTAATGAGTATGGTATGTTCTTTAACATATATTAAATTGAGAATATTTGAATGAGTTTAGAAAACTTTATTTAATTATTTTCTTGTATGAAATTTAATTCACCTAGTTGTACCTAGTAGAAAATTAACATGTAACTTTTTTTTAAATAATGTCTTGACATGTTCTTTAACATATATTAAATTGAGAATATTTGAATGAGTTTAGAAAACTTTATTTAATTGTTTTCTTGTATGAAATTTAATTCACCTAGTTGTACCTAGTGTAGAATTAACTTGTAACTTGATTTTAAATAATGTCATACTATTTTCTTTCACATATATTAAATTGAAAATATTTGAATAGGTTTTGAAACTTTTATTTAATTATTTTTCTTGTATGAAGCTTAATTTGCCTAGTTGTAACTAAGGTAGAATTAGCTTGTGACTTAATATTAAATTTAGCCTTGATATAACCTTTGACATATGTTATTTTTAGAACTTTTGGAGTGGCTTTGTAAACTTGAGAATTTAATTACTTAGTTTAATTAAATTCCATTTATATGCTTCCATTAAAGTAGTTAGGTATTGAAGTTGTTTTCATGCTTAATTTGTAAATTTGGAACTTGTTGTATGATTACATTATAGTATTCCATGAGTAGAAGTTATAGTTTAACTTACTTATATGCACATTATATATTTAATATGTCGTATGCCATTGTAGCTTGAAGACATAGGATGAATATTATGTGTTTTACTTGACTTGTTTGTGCGTGGTAGTTGACTAATATATTGTGTATATGTATTATACCTTGATGCACAACTTGATGATTTTAGGAAAGCTTTTAAGGACATTATAATATGTTACGGCTAGGGCATGGCTCTAGTATGGGGAATGAGAGCTCCCCTACAACATATAGTGCCCACTGGGTGGTTCCTTGAGGGCTAGTAACCCTAAAAAACCAATATACGGTTTGATTCCGGGTTTAGTGCGCACTGGGTGATTTCTTGAGGGCTAGTAACCCGAGATTAGCTTGTTTGGTCATTAAAACCATATGTTCTTGTCTTTCCGCCACTACTTGATTTCGCATTCAATTTCTAGTTATTTAATATGGATTATTTATAGCTAGCGATGTGGTGTTTGACATTTCAATTAGGTGTAGTACACATGTACCTAATGTACTTGCATACCATGCTTTTCAATACAAGTTAATAGCACTGAATTGTTATAACTTGTTGTTTCCGTATTTTAGATTTTGAGTTGTTAACTTTGATGATATATGCCTTGATGTATTGTATTAGAAGTTCTAATGTTGGTTAAAATTGCATGGATATTGTAATTTGGATATTGATTGTTTAATATAGCCTAGGATGATTCTTTAGACTCATTTGGAACATAAACACTAGGTGCCCTGAACTGTTTCGGTTGTTTTCACATTATAGGTGGCAAGTTGATAACTTTGAATACCTATATCTTGTTGCATTGTACTATATGCTCCTATGTTGTTCAAGTGCATGAATGATGTAGTTTATGCTAGAAATGCCACAAGGTAGCTTAGGATGCTCCTTGAGTCTCACATTTGACATAGACGCTAGGTGGCATGACTGTATGAATTGATTTATAGCAACTTAATAAGTTTGTAAAACACTAGGCTTTTGCATGCTTACCTCCTACAAGTAGCTTTATGTTACTCACCCCAAAGTTATCGGGGCCCTTTTTTGGGGTATGAAGACTTAGTTCGTGATGCTCATCATTCCTTGGATGACTTGTAGCTTTTAAGTTTCCATTTCATGCAAATGTTAGCATGAAATGTCATTTTATAGCCTTATATGTCAAAACTTGTATCTTTGATTCCATATATCTAATGTGTACATAAGTACACCTTTTGTAATGTATTTGACATGAATGAGATGAGGTCAGAGGCCAATGACATGTATTTTGTATCCTATATAACTTTTAACTTCATGAAATATTATAAAATTATTGAAAAATCACGAGTCATTGTTTCACTATAGTTGCATCGGGTGTGAGAATTCCAATTTTATTCTTCCATAGAGTCTCATTAATCATGTATGAAGTGTAACCAAGGGCCAAACCGTAATTTGACTCCATTTTATATTTTTGGATTTCAAATTTTCCATCTCAAGTCCATTTTTCTCATATTTGGCCGTTCGGGGGTCGGATTTTGAGTCGGGGCTTCTCGGGAGCTGCGGACCATTCTCGTGCACTTAGAATCATTTATTACACTTGCTTGCACATTTGTTTCAACCTAGAAATGCATTTAGGGTCAAATGCATACTTGGTGCAAAGTTATATTTTTTGAGTTTTTAACCCTTTACTGTTCTAGGGGCATTTTGGCCATTTCACAATGTGTTTTTTTTTTTTTTTTTTCTTTTTCTCATATATGGCCGGGTAGAAAACTCGATTTCGGATGTGGTTTCTTTTTCATCTTTTTCCAAAAAAATTCATTTAGTAGCCTCTTTTTTCTCTCAGTTGTGGACAGATCTTGAAAAAAATCCATGTAGCAGCTTTTTGGACCCTCTTGACCTATGCTGATCTAGGGGCATTTTAGGGATTTTACAATGTATTTTTTTCATTTTATTCCACTTGGCCGGGTAGAAAACATGATTTTAAGGAGGGTTTCTTTTTCTGTTTATCTATAAAAATTCGTTTAAGGGTTTGTTTTTAGCCTCAGTTCTGGAAAAAAAAATTGAATGGTGTTTGTTGTCAAAACACTATTCGTGCCTAGATTTGTAACCCGAAAATTTGTTTTTTTTTTTTTTATAAAAAACTTTGGAGCTTCATATTTTCTTCATCCGGATTCCGAATCAAGTGATTCTTGAGTCTAGATTTATTAATATTTCATTGTCTATCCAATGGTATGCACGGTTGCATCCAGTTCTTTCTGAAAAGACCATTTTACCCTTTGTCAAGTACCCTTGCTGCACTAATATGAAACTCAAAAGTTATTTTTTTTGAAACTTTGGAGCTTCATATCTTCTTCATCCGGACTCTGAATCAAGTAATTCTTAAGTCTAGATTTATTAATTTTTCCTTGTCTCTCTAATGGTATGCTCAGTTGCATCCAATTTTGTTTGAAAAGACCATTTTACCCCTGGTAAAGTACCCTTCCCATTTTATAATCTTGCTTTCCACATTTGATTCTTTTGAGTTTCGTGACTTCATGGAAGGTCACCTTGGCGTCTTAGGGATGTTGTATATCCCTAGAGTCCTTGTTTCTATTTTTCACTTTTGTATTCTAGATCCATTTCGGGTCATCTTGCGGGTCATCACAGGACGCACTGGCTTAAAAACCAAGGCCGTCATAGTGTATACTTGAAAGAGTATTACCCTTCCATCTATGAAGATTGGAAAGCCACAGTTGTTCAATCGACCAGATAATATGGCTGACATCTTCCTTTCCAAGTAAACTGGAAAACTAGAAAGGATGTGTAATGGCCATACTTTGGCCATTCTAAGAAGGAAAGACTAAGTACTTGGAAAAGTACATTGGTTAAAGTTATGAGGCAGACTTAGCTGAATTTCAAAAATCAGCTGATTTCCTAAGTATGGAATATTTCATGGAACAGAGGCTACTCCACATGGTCCAGGTTCTATTCATCTTAGAAATTATTCATCTTGCTTGTATGTACATGTGTTTCCATGTTAAGCAATTTCATTTCATTTTTTTGAGTTCCTTTGTTTTGGAAAGTCATTTGATGACTAGGCCTTATTGTTAATATATGAAGGAATTTTCCAGTTTCAACGACTTAGAAATTTTTTTCACATAATTATAGAAGAGGCACATGCAAAAGAATTGAGAAATGGATATCACTTCCATTAGGTACTTGATTTCATTACAAAGTCCAAAAATGGCCACTAACTCCTATAGTTGGCCATGCAAGTGATTTAAAAAAGTATCTACTTATTTTCTACCATTATCCAAAAACCCATGAGTTTTCTAAAAACAACCACATAACAGTACCACAAAGAGAACCACATGAGATTAAGGAGAAGCAAGAACACCTCCAAGTTCTATCCAAATTTTCCTTGCTTCTCCAAGAGTAGCCAATGCTCTAACCTTAGCATCCTCAAATTTGGGAAACACAACAACCCATTTTTCCGATTCCTTCCTTAAAGGTTCAGATGCATTGATAAGGGCACTAGTTGTTTGGTCTAATTCAAATTCTTCATATTCCACCTGCTCTAATTCCCTTTGAATCTTGGCCAGTTCCTCATTCAATTCTTCTTTCTTAGCCATAAGCTTTTCAGCTCGCTCTTTGATTTCTGGGTAGGGCTCTAATGAAAGTTGGAAATCCTTAAGAGCTTTATCCTTGAGCCTGGCCTCCTTTTCATACTCAATAATTGTGAAAGTACTGGAGCTCATATGGGCGACAATGAATTGGAGTTGGTGTTACAGCTTGGTCAAAGAAGCCTGGATGAACTAAGGAAATTCAGGGTGTTTTTTGAGGGTCATTATAGTGTTGGCCAGACTTTGGTGAAAAGATACCACTTCTTCTACATCATGGGCAAGGTAAGACAATAATTTTTCTTTGGCCACCATGATAACATCATCTGAAGGTCTTGGAAGCTTGAGGACATTGGCACTTGAGGTAGAAGTACTAGAAAATTTGGTGGCCTTGATCACTTTATAAAGATCAACCAAAGCTGGAAGGGCTTTCTATATACCATAAAGGAAGTTAAGGTTGACAAGGAAGGAGTAGCCTGAAGTGAGAGCAAGTTTTTGTTAGTTAGAAAGAAATAAAGGAGGTAAAGTTTAAAAGTATAAAGACTTGCCTCTGGGATAGAAGAAGCATGGCCTGTAGAAGTTCCACCAGTTCCTAAAGAAATGGATATTCCAATAGTAAAAGTTGGAATGGGCAGACTTTTCTCACTTTTGCTGGTCAAACTCTCTATAATTGAAGCTTGAAGGGCCAAATCCTCTCCTTATGCAATTTATTGGTCCAGATGGATATTCATGAAGTTATGTCCCATGGAAGAGCCCTGTTAGTCAAGTTAGAGGGGATTTACTAACATTTTTAAAGTGATACAATTGGAAGGAAGTAGAAATAGAGACTTACCAAAACAACTTTTTTGGTTGGTTTTGATTTTTTTTACTTTGGAGAGTCTCTGGGCTGTTTAAATTCTTCTAATTTTTCCAGATCAGACATGATTTTCCTCTTCACTTTTCCAACAATCTTTTTAGAATGGCTATGCATTTTTAGGGCTTTCCTAGAATGTTGAGTAGTGGTTTGAGCTTTGGAAATACCAACATCTTCATCAGAGGAACCTCCATCAGAAAAAAGAGAGTTAGGGTTGAAATTCCTTCTTAACAATAGCTAATCCTTACAAAAGGAAACATAAGTGAGGTCTAGAATATGGAAAATTGAGTCCAGCCATATTGAAAGTACCTGAGAAGCCTTTTCTTTTCTTTTTGCTTTATACAAAACATCTTCTTCTTCCTCTGGTAGTTCTATATTTTCTTCTTCAAGTTCTTCCTCTTCTTCATCTTCATTTGAGGAAATACTTTCAACACTTACATCTCTAGTTTCAGCCATCCCTTCAATTTTGCTTGGCATTGGAGTAGTTTTTTCTCCACCTTTATCCTCCTCACTCTCCTCAAGTATTTCTTCTTCTTCATCTAGAAATTATCAGATCAGTTTTTAGTATTTGGAAGATTGACAGATTTCTAGAAGAAAGGATGAAAAGGGAAATTTTTAATAAATTTGTACTTGGAGATAAAGGCTTAAAGGAAGCTAAGATGAAGTCACAAACAGCCTTGTGATTTTTTATCCAGGTGGAAGAAATATAAGCTGACCACCATACATCAAATTCGTTGGTTGACCGAGGCTTGCTAGTACGGCCTTAGAAGTTAAAAATTGCTCTTTCTGCTACATAAGCTTTGTTAATTGCTGCAAATTGCTCAGCATCTATGAGCTTTACTCGTTGGTCAAAGAAGGTTTTATAGGACTTGTAAGGTGGCAAAGGAATCATTTGGGTAAAACCCATTTGCCTAGCCAATTGGGCTGGATTGTGAACTCAACACCGTAGAAGCTGTTCTTTAGAGTGGGCTGGACAGTGCTATAATGAAGATCACGGGTAAGAAGAAAGCTAGCCCAAATATTCTTCCAATCTTCAAAATGTTTTTGGGTAGACACTACAGGAGATGGAATCGACCATGATGGCATGCGGTTAAAGGAGGTAAATGGGTCAAAGAATCCATCATCTACAGTCTCACATTGATTGTAGAAGTATTCAAAGTTTTCAGCAAAGCTGAAAGGAGAAGGGTCTGTTATTGCCAGAGAGTAGCATAGGAGGGATTTTCTAGTTTGAATGGCTACGGTTGAAGTTCTACTTTGGAAATACACCTTAAACCATATTTGGAATAACCAGAATGGACCTTGGAACCTAGAGAATTTTGAAGAAAACAAGTTGTCCAAGTCTCTGTACAAATGAGAAAGCACAAAAGGAGCTAGGGCCAAATCTCCATTTTTGGCTAAGGAAATGGCCACTTGAACAAAGTCTTTTGTGACTTGGCTAGATGAAACACACAAAAAATGGCTAGAAAGCCAACAGATTAGGAAAGCAATGTGTTCTTCTTCTTAAACTGGCTCGGTTTTCTCGCAATGCTTGATAAAAAGAAGATGAGAGGAGACGAATTTCTTACTTCCAATATTTTTGGTAGGGAAGAGAAATTGATCAATATAGAGGGTGGCACTTACATCATCTCCATGGGGTTGAAGACCTGTAATGCAACAAATATCTCTTAAAGTGGGAGACATCATACCACATTTAAAGTGAAGGGAATTAGTGGTTGAAGACCAAAAAAAAGAGAGCTAGAAAGAGGAGGTTCGAATCAAGTGTAATAATAGACTTACTGATTTGAATAATGTCAAATATGCCATGCCTTCTCCACTATGAAGAAATCTTTTCATCCTTGGAAAGTCGACTCACCCAAGAAGACCAAGATGAACGGTATGTTGGCCAATTTTTGATGTTGAAAGAAGGTTTCACCTTTTTCCCTTTCTTTGAGATCAGAAGAAATTTTGACTCAAAGGGGAAAGGAGACTTACAGGAAGGATATAATTCTGCCAGTTCAGAGGGGGCTACATCAGTGAAAGCTGGACCCAGTCCAACTGAAGAGTCTTTGAAATTGACTAGAGGCTCGAGATGAAGTCTAGTAGAGTTTAAAGACTTCAAAAGCATTTGAACTTAGTGGCTATGGCTTCAAGTTTTGACTTTGGTTAAAATGGAAGGGGTTGGCAGGGATAAACTAGTGGTTTGTTTAGAGTGTTTCTTAGGAGCCAAGATTCGTGATGAAGAAAGGAGAGGACAAAAGGAAAAGAGAGAAGAAAGGGGTTTTTGGTAAGTGATAAGGATGGAACGTGTACATATACATACAAGAACAATGAGGAAGGTATTAAAGGCTAATGACGCTTTTCAGGGATTGTTGGTTGGGGTTTTCAAAATTCAAAAGGGAAGTCTTAAGAGTTTTTAGAAGCTGAATGCTGTAATGCCATAAATGGATGAGAAGTCTATTAGAAAACAGAATGTGTTTAGCGGTAGGAAAGAGTAGCATGGGGAGAATCAAAAGACCAGCCAAATAACACGTGGAAGATTTGAGAAGGGGTAGTTAGAGGATTTTCAAAATTTTAAAAAGGAAATAACGAGGATTGGGAAGTCTGACAGCATTAAGCCATAAATGGATATGACCCCTTTGGAGATACGGAATCAGTGGTAGAGAAGGTTATTTGTAGAAGAAGCCGAGGGAGCAACCACGTGTTACATAGAAATTTCCCTTTAATGATTATCTTGAGTTTCCAAGAATCCAAGGGCATATTTAGAGGGGGTTTAGTTGGAATTTTGAAATTTAAAAGAAAGAAGTAGTGAGATTTTTTGGATGACACAAATGGATAAGACTTTTTTGAGATACGTTAATGATTGGTGGCAAAAGAAGTTGGTGTGGATGGAACCAATAAGCCAGCTGTATGGAACATTAAAGATTAAGTAGGCTATGATGGCAAAAATTCAAATCCCATACCTTACCATCAAATTGTTCCACATGGCATGGAATTTGGGGGCCATATGTTTACACCATTATTTTTGGGCCAGTGGAAAGACGACATGTGGCGACTTCTAATGAGCTTACCACACTGAATTAGTTCTTTAATTCTCTAAGAAAAGAAAAGTATGACATGGAATTATTGGTATGGTTTACCAATAGAGAAGAGGTACATGGCAAGTTCCAATGGAACTTGCCACGCCAGAGTGTAACTTTGACAAAATACTCCGTTGGAATATTTAAACTATATAGTTTCATTTGAAGAATGATTGGTCAAGATAAATTCCACCATGTGGAATTACTGATTAAAAGAAAGTGGTGAGTCCCAGTAGGACTTACCAACTTTGGATATAATGTCCTAAAAGCTATAAGAAGGTGGCATGAAGTTACTATCATAAGTGCAACCTCATAGGAATATTTAAGTCAAAGATCAACCAACCAATGATACATCAACACGTGGCAATTCTACTGAACTTACCACGGTAAAGCAATTCTTTTAAAGAGTTGATTTTATTAATTGGAAGTCCTATTCTTATAGGAAAACAATTAAATGGATATTCTCCATTTAATTACGAAATTAAGGTTGATTAAGCAGAACGTGAGGCTGGATTTTCTCGTAAAATCTAGGAGGTTCTCAACAACTACCTTTGACTAAATCTAGTAACAAAGAAGTGGGGTGGTTGTTTCCAGAAATACAACATATATATATATTTCTAGATATATATATATATATATATAATATATATATATATAGATATAGATATATTACAGCCCACGATGGATAAAGGAGTTACTAAAATTCTAAAGGAAGCCACGATGCCATGAACTCTGAGCTTAGAAGGAACGTCTCAAGAAGGGAGGTTATTGGAATAAAGGATGCCAATCCACGATGAGAAGGATGCTAAAATTTAGGAATCCATGGCGTCATGGAGTCCAAGAATTAAGAAGGGAAGTTATTAAATCTAAGGAAGTATGGGTCGTAAAGGAAAAGGAACGTGAGCCGTAATTTATATCATGGATAGATATATATTCATAAACAGATACACATCCACGATGAGAAGAAGCTATTGTAATCTTGGAGGACACAATGCCATGAAAGGAAGAAAATCTAACTAGAAGAGGTTATCTAAAGAATAAGGGAACGTGGGTCTGCAAGTAACTACTATATATATACGTAATGCATATACGGAAGTTATACAGAAATAGTTTTCTGCAGGAGGAAAGACCATCAAGAAACATGGGATACTTGATTTGTTATGATTGCATCAGTTGAAAGTGGTGGTATCTCATGTAAAGACTACTACTAACTGAAAACGATTGTCATGGATTGTGGATGATGGGTTTAAGATGATTACATCGTGTCTAAATTGGAGAAGGAATTTGTGGGAGATGGAAAAGGAACACAAAACATGGGACGCGTGTCAATTTGAGAAGAAGACAAGTGGAAATTCATTCAAAGAAACCACCCATGATGCAAGTTCATGAAAGACTATTATGTATCAGAGGAAATAAAGAGCAAGAAGAAGATAGAAAAAAAAAGAAGTTACAACTGCCGAGAACATGGGGCGCTTAGCAGTCTGAAATTTGGCCACGTGGAAGCTGCTGAAACTGCCACATCAAGCTGTTGCATGCATGGAAAGCTCTATAAATCGAACACTTAAGGCTAGTTTGGAAGGCCTGCTCAACGCACACAACAAAGCCTGCCTTCCCAGCACACAATACGTTAATTCAGCATCTTTGCTATTCATGTGTCTCTCATTTCAATAATGAGTTTACACTATGCCTAAACCTAGAACTTTGCTGATTCATGTATTTCCATTCCAGCAATGAATATACATCATTTTAAGTTGAGTCCAACACTTTGTATCCCATATAGCATTCATTCCATGCGATGAATTCTTATAACGCTTGAGTTAAGTCCAACACTTATTTTGCTACTTTTAGCCGAGCACTTTATTTCCAAGTCTTTAAATTTCCAATCGTGCGCTTAAATCACTTCAATTTCTAGCCTTGCACCTTCAATACCATCTTCATTTCCATTAGCCATAGAATAGTTTGAAGTCCTTGTTCAAAGGCAAAAAAGACCCTTCGAAGGTGGTCATTCCAGACCTTCGTATAATCACCTGATCCCTACAAATTTCCAACTGGATTACTATTCGGATTTCCACTTTGGAACTATAATTTCCGCGAGCTGAACAATAACATTTCTATAATTAAAGAGATCTTTTAGCTAACCAGGAAAAAAATGAAAAGAGAGAGAGAGAGAGAGAGAGAGAGCCAATATTTTATTTAGGAATCAATCTCTTAGAGCTTTATGGTTTACAAGAAAAGATGCAAAGTGGAAGTGGTCTAATCGTCTAAGAAGATACCTTTCTTCTTTCCTTTAACCCCAATTACAGTTCATCTGCTTTCACAATCTTTTATTTGAAACTCCTTGCTTTAGAATCTCAATTATTTGGGGAAAATTAGAAGGAACGTAACCCCTTTTACTAGGAATGAGGTAAGAAACCACCTCATCTAGGCCACCTCAGCCCCGCCTAGCTCTTCATGCCATGATCAAACGATTTCTTTTTACTGCCAATTGCATAAAACCCTCCCCACTTGTTATTGGGAATAAGCTTATTTATTTATTTTTTTAATTTTTGTTTTTTAAATTTTTTTTACACAAAACCTCCCTTAATTAGGCTTTGTCAATGGAATGATTTCTATTGGATTGACCAAATCCGTATTCAATTTATTTTGCTAACGGATTATCAAATTCGTTTTGTTAACAAGTTATCGCATAGAACATTTATATTCATATCCTAATTAGCTCGAATTTGGATCGGATCAAATCAGATTCAGATTGAAAGCATGTTCATTGACATGTCTAGTTCTAAGATACACAATTCTTCTCAATGAATATCATTCTCACGCTCCGAGCGCGTTCCTACTCTCACACTCAACACGTACTTTTATTTCTGTTCTCTTTCTGTGTGACTTAAATTTTGTCATTTTTATGCTTCCACTCTCAAATTTTTTCTGGTTCCAGAGTTGTTAATCTATAGGATATTACATAGTATAACTTCGCAACCAAATAAATATAATTGTATATAATTAATATATTTAAAGTTAGGAAAGCGACTCACTCCACTTTTTTAGGTTTGTCCCCTATTCTAAAATGAAATGATATTTCTAACCTTAACTTTACAAGTGAATAATTATTTATTTTTAAATTACACAACTACTATTTTAAATATAATTAGTTTCCCTCCCTCTCTCTCTCTCTCCCCTATGTTTAATATTTTGAGTATCTTTGACAGTCCTAGCCCAAAAAAAAAAAAAAAAATGGAAATAAATTATTTGATTTGACAATAATAAAAAAAAATAACAAAAATTATTGTCTCTTGAATAAATTATCCATTTTGATAGGACTCAAATATATAAAAAGTACAAAAACAACAAAAATCTCAATTGAATAAATTTTCTCCAAAAAAATAAAAAATCACTATTGAATAAATTATCTCTTTTGACAAAATTCTGGAAAAAATAATAATAATAATAATAATTTGACAGGCCACTTCCCCTCTCTCCCAAAAACAATTCCAAAAATAAGTTGTGTCTATTGAATAAATTATCTCTTTTGACAGGATATAAAAAAAAGGCAATAAAGAAAATAATATAACCTAAAAAAAAAGGAACTTAAAGTTTAGAGTATAAGGAATAATTATGGTATTTTAAAATAAGAGATAAAGTATTTATAAGTTTCAAAGAAAATGGTAAGTGGAGTGCAAGTGTAGAAAAGTGGGGTGCAAATATCACCTCCCTAAATTTAATAGTACATAACTAATACATATAATATTTATATATTTATTAAATTGTAATATGATAAAAATATAATTTATTTCAATATAATTTGTTAAGGATAGCGGATTATCAAATTTGGATCATTATTGAATTATTCAATTTTTTATTTAATCCACATCTGGATGATTCGGGTTAGATTCGATCCATTGACATGTGTACCTTCAATTAACCAAAGGAGGATAATGAAACCTTAAAATGACAAATATATCCACGGATGTCATTATTTTAATATTTTTAAAAACAACCTAGTTTTTGTAATTACTGGCTAGCATTTAACTCAAACTCTCTTTAAAAAAATTATAGGAGGTGGATCCCAAAGATCCAAATGACAAAACAACATGGCATTGGTCGAGCTGAAGAACGCTGTAATAAAATTCCTCGAGCAAGACCACGCTGCAAACCCGCATCGTAGTCTCAGGAGCGACATGCACACAAAAGTGCTCGAGGGCATCTTTTGCAAAGGATAGACCTACCTTGAGACCATGGTAGGATGGTCTCAAGGGTTTGTGTCTCTCACCTGCGGATCTAGAAGGACCTTTGGATTGGAGGATGAGTAGCTAGAGCTTGCATAGTCTATAGGCTTAGTCAATGAGACGTTGAAATCATGGGTCCCGATTCTAACACTTATAATCACATTTAATAAGCTCAGTTACCACCATTTTTGAGAGGGATATGCATTTAATGCAAAGTAGTATCTCCTTGAGCCAAATAACCATTTTAGCCCTACTACACTAAGAGGGATCCTGATTGGACTAACAAGGTAGGCTCGAGCTCCGAGAGTGATTCCCGAGAACTAGGCAACAAGCTGAAACTATAAATAGAGGCCTTCATGCATGCATAAGGCCAGGAATAAACAACTGAGAACCCATTTGCAAGGCAATCGTGATTCTTACATTCATCTCATATCTCACTAACTAGTCAACTTCTTGCCTAGAATATCCCTGAATCAGTTTAGGTCAAAAACGTTTAAAATGCAACTTTGCATCAAGTGCTCATTTGATCCTAAATGGATTTTTGGGCTAAAGCGATGATGCATGCAAACGTAATTAACAATTTTAAGTGCACGGGAATGACCCGTGGGCCCTATAAGTGCTTAATGCAATATTTGACCTATCAAAGCTAAAAATGGACTTTTAAAAGAAATTTGAAACTTAAAATTATAAAAAGGATTCAAATGACCATTTGGCCCTTGACTACACTTTATACATGATTGAAGAGACCCTATGGAAGTGTTAAAACTCACTTCCCACCACCCATAAAAATGTAGTGATGCTAAAGCATGCAATTTTTCTATTTTTCAATAATAAGCTTGAAAGTAAAAGTGTTTAGAATGCAAAATAAATATCATTGGTTCATGACCTCATCTCATACATGTCAAATACATCATAAAAGGTGCACTTATGTACACATTATATATTTAGAACCAATTATACAAGTTTTGACGTATAAAGCTACAAATAGCATTTGAAGCTAACATTTGCATGAATTAAATACTTCTAGTCTACAAAACATCCAAGGGATATTGTGCATCCCGAAACCACATCTTCTTGCCTAAAATAGTTGGCATTCAGCGAGGGGTGAGTAACCTGTATTACTCGTAGGGAATGAGCACGCAAAGACCTAACTTTTATAAGTTTATCACATTAATGTGAAACAATTCAAAAGGTCATGCCACCTAACGTCTATGTCAGAAATGAGATTCTGAGATCATCCTAAGCTACTTTAAAACATTTCTAGCATAAACCACAATGCCTACGTAATTAAACAATATAAAAGCATACTATACAATTAATGCAACAAGATATTAATTCTCAAAGTCATCAATTTGAAATCTAGAATACGAAATCAACTAAGGTGGTTCATGCCACTTAGCGTCTATGTTCCAACGTGAACTAAGGGATCATCTCAACTACTTAAATGGTTTAAATAAAATGCAAAATACACAAGTCTCTAAAGAAATTTTAGAACTTTAAATTCCAAAACACAAGTCACAATTAAGCATTGGTTGCCAACTTGTAATTAAACGACAAATTAAATAGCGGAATATCTTTGACATCGAATCCCGGAATTAATCCAGGATGTGGCAGTTGATCGGGCTACTAACCCATGAGAACAACCCAAGTGCGCACTAGACATCAATAGTTACTTTTGGCTACTAACCTGGTGGTTACTCGGAGGTCGCACCCCGAGAAGTTTGTATGGAAATGAAGTGGCCAAGTTTTACATTTATAAATTGCCACTACTACCTTTCATTAAAAATATAGCTAGGGTGAGTAGGGATCGTCCCAAGGGATTAAGTGTCGTACTAGGTTGAGAAATCAAGATTAGGGTTAGTAGGTCGAGTGATCAAAATGGTTGTTGGTTGGCTGGATTAAACTAAATGCAAATTAAACTAAGGTAAACAATAATGCAATAGAGAAAAATAAAAGAGAGAGAGATCTTGGGGTTTAGAGATCACCACGAAGCATAGTTTTTCTACACCTTTAATGAATGATTAATGAGGGGAAGAACATTTATTGCAATATAATGTGTGTGTGGGGTTATTCCAACAAGCATGGCTGACAAATTAAGCATATATTGTCTAAACAACATGGTGGATAGCACAACATATCAAATTAAGCCATTAATCCTTTCTTTAAGCTCACAATCCAAACACATCACAAGGTTAGAGATGCATGTTACTTGCCTTTCATAAGTATGGAACATCAATAACAAGCATGGATTGTCCTCGTATTTAACAACTACACTACAACTAAGCTAATGACATGAAATTAAACTAATTAAACTAAAGGAGAGGCACAATCCATCAAGAAATGAGTATGAACCATTAAATAAACCACAAGAACATGACATTAAGCACTAAGTCTTGACAATCTCTAGATCTATAGCATCAACACACATAGACATGTATCAATAACACAAGAAATAGAGACAAACACATGAACATCTATTCTAGCATACATAGACATATGGATAGAATGAAATGATCAATTAGAAGCATTAAACCATATAAATGATTGAAGAAACAAGATCTATATATATAAAAGTGTCAAGACATGAATCACAATACAAATCCCCTCAAAAATACATAAATCAAGAAATAGAAAGCTTGTTTAGGGCTAACTCTGGCCCCAAGAGGATGTCTAGCCACTCATGGATGATGTCCTCCAACCCTCAAGGGCAAGCTCCATGGAAGAAATATACTCCTTGGTTGATGAAGTGTCTCCAATGGTATCTCTAGCCTCCTCCTCTTCTTTGCTTCCTCCCTAAAAGTTCTCTAAGGTATGGTATGATATGATGTGATACAATATGATCCTCTATGTCATGATATGAAAAGTAATCCTTATCCTTATATAGGTAGGTCAAATGACACCCAAAATGAGCTTGTGTCGTACAACAAATATTCCCCAATGATTAGATAAAGGACAACTTTTGTGAGCTGGAAATTAAAAATTTTCGAACTGGAGGAAGTTCGATCGATCAAACCTTGGACTTAGATCGATCGAACATGGCTAAGATCTATCGAACTGAATTTGGATCGATCCTCAATGGTGGCTCCATTTTGGATAAAAACAAATATAGGATATTTTGAAGATATTTTTGGGAAAAGGACAAAAGTGGTTTGTAGGGTGGTATAACTGGATAAGATCAATCATTTGGATAGGGACAAGAATGTTCGATCGATCAGAGAAGGAAGTTGGATCGATTGAACTTTTGAGATCTTTGAACAGGGACAAACATGGCTCAGATCCATCTTGAAGTGCTGAAATCGATGAAAGTTGGATCGATCGAACTTTTCTTGAGATCGATCGAAGTTGCTGAAATTCCACCTTTTGTTTCCTTTTGCTCTACTTTGCTCATTTCTTTGATTAATCCCAAAATTGCTTCAATTATGCTCTTATTTGGCTAAGTTAGCTTATTTTGGGGATAAGTTCCTAAAAATGGAAATAACACGAAATTAATACAAGATGGTACAATAAGATGGATAAAGGTTCTAGAATAACTAAGCTTAAGGGGTTTAAATACGCACTTTTCTGCACTCATCACACCCCCAAACTTAAATATTGCTAGTCCCTAGTAATGAACTAGAAAGTGAATGAATGAAATGAACAACTATACAACTATGAACTAGAAAGCAATAAAATGATAGCGCCACTTTTGTAAGGCACACGATTGCATTTAGCATATGCAACAAGCCTTTTAAACCCCTACGTTACCCATAGTGGACGAGTGAAGTATCGTGAGGGTTTCCAGAAATGATACCCACAAGCATTAAGCTCATTCTCACAAAAGAGACGCCAATATTGCAAACAAGCATCGGGAGAAAACTACCTCAAGTATGGAATTTTTCAAACATTTCCAAGCAATCTCCCAAAATTTCAACATCAAGCAAGCAAATATGGTCCTCCACACATCAAGACAATGATCATGCAAATCAAAACAACTCTAAAATCCTTTTGAGTGGACCGGCATCAAATATGTTGTTATCTAAGCCAACTAAAGAATTAATCACAGCCTTACCCTTAAACTAGCACACAAATCTAGTACCGATCATCTAGACAAGAAGTGGACCTTTTATTAAAGCTTCATTCATCTAGGTGCACTTATTCTTTTCACTCGATTTTTTTTTTTTTTTTTTTTTTTTTTTAATAGTCCTAAAGATCAAAGATGGAAGCATGGTGCAATTTGTTGATCTATTAAGCTTTCTAGCGATTTATGAGGTCGAGCGTTAGGTTAATGACTCCCAAACCGGAAGACTTTAGGGCATTAGGTGTTCAAACACCCCTACGGACTTACAAGCTGAAATCAACTAGGTTACAAATCAAGACAACCTCCATCTAATCATTTTCCACTTCTCACCTTTTAGGAGAAGTCCTCACTTTTTATTGCTTTAGCAACTTCTTCTTTTTTTTCTTTTTCTTTTTTTCTTTTTTTTTTTTTTTTTTTTTTTTTTTTTTTTTTTTTTTTTTTTTTGTATAGCAAGTTCAATTATTAACCTAAAGTTTGGGCCCTCCACCTTTCGGTGTGAGAAATTCAGTGCTTGATGAGGCTAAAATCTCGGCTACTTAGTGAAAAGGGGTTGTTATCTACCTTTATCAAGAATGAAAGTTTTTAATGCACTACTAGCCCAAATGGGATATAACCAATTCAATAATCAACAAAGCATGTACCCCATAAATGAATGCTAGTGTGCACCTGTGCTAGTGTAGAATCCTAGATTGAATCTCAAAATAATCACAAAATCAAGATGATGTGTACCATAAGTGCAAGCAAAATATCAATCTTTCGAAAAGTTTACTCATAAATGGAATCCACAAGGCATATAAGGAGTATTGAACTCTCAAGTCAAGCAATTTTTATATTTTAAGCAATATAGTCCTCAAAAGATCAAAATCATCGCTAACATGGACCAATCATATAAAATCTCTCAAATACACAAGACGTACTCAAAATTTTGAATTTAAAAATAAACACTGCAAAGCACCATTACCCCCAAACTTAAATGGCACAGTGTCCTCAATGTGCAAAGAGAACAAAAGGAAAGAGTGTACTAGTGTAATTAAGGCAAAGAATGGTTGGGACTGAAGTATCCAAAGTTGGTGGCATGGTCCCCCCCAAACTTGGGATTAACTGTGGTCCTAAAATTTGGCACTCGGATAAACTCATCAGATAACAAAAGGGATAATAACAGTGCACAGTGGACATGAAAGTGTAAATGGAATAGCAACTGAAAATTCGAGAGAGGTATGAGGGTGGTCCTGAAAATTTTGTGCAGTACTCTCTTTCACTGAAGTCACTGGAATGCACCTGATGGAGTCAAACAAATAGCAATAAGAATATAAAAATATGACATCCATACAGAAAACATATATAAATAAAAATAAAGTGCAGTACATCCAGTATCAGAGCCGACAGACACGGTTGTAAAAATAGTCTAACAGTGACAAAAATGTAGCAAGTATCACGGATATATAAAATAACAGGAGGAAAGGGATAGAGAAATCAGGAAGAAGAGGTAGGTGGGCAGGTCGCACTCCGCGGATGTCTCAGGATAGATCATGAAATGCATTCATGACATCTGTACGGAGGGTAGCAATATCAGCTCTGATGGAGACAGCATCCTCTTGGAGAGAGATCGTGTTGGCGCGGATAGATATGACAGCATCCTCCAAAGCCTGGAGTCGCTCTCCAAAGCTGGGTGTCTGTGCTGGAGCCTCAGGTGTGGCTGGATAGGGAGAATGATGATCTTGAGCCTACTCCGCATCGTGAATAGGTGACCCAACTGGAGGGGGCTGCTCTGCGTCCTCGGCAGGCTGCTCCAAATCAATATCCATATGTACGGCAGCCGGATCGACTGGTATATCATCTGCTGCTGCTGCTGCTGCCTCCTCAACCTCTAGCTCCTCTGCTACCTCTGTTGCATCCTCCTGTAGTCTCTTGATAATGGCATTGTAGCTCTTATCTCAGTCCTTTTTTAGGAAGTGACATGATCCTCTCTCAGGGTGCTCCTGAGGATGGAAAGGATAGCGCTGGTCTAACAGGATCTAGGTGATGAGGTGGCCAAATGGGAGAAATTTAGCCCTTTTGGGCCTCTCCTTGCTGATGTGCTCATCGTAGAGCTTCCTCATCACGCTCCAGATGAGCGTAGGGATAAACAACCAATGCCCTGTATAGAAAGTGTACAGAGTTGTCAAGTAGTTGCCTCTCCGCTAAATCTTGTGGCTGGCCATGAAGACGTTGCGGAACAAGACTAAGATAAAGAACCACAAGTCATCTGGCAAATAGGTGCGGGTGGCGAAGGTCTCGCCATCGGCATAATGACCTACAAGAAGAACTGCCATGTCTACATATAATGGCTTGTATAGCCTGGGTTATGTCTCCTGTAGCTCAGGAGGGCAATCATGTGGATAATGGCATGATATGGACAATGTGTCCACAGTGATAGAAATCAGGTGGCCATCAATAGAGGTCCTCAACTCCGCTGTGTTACGCGGGGCAGGCCGGAGGTTCTAAAAGAACAGCCATACTAGCCTCGAGTACACGGAGTATGTGACAGGGGCAAGAATGGCTGCAAGGCCCCTCTAGAGTATATCATCGTAAGCGGATCGGGTAAGTACCGATCTGGAGAAGAAATTTGTATCGAAGACTGACTCATGTGCCACTGGAAGGCGTGAGTATCTGCGTAATGGCTGGTCTAACTCCCGGGCTGGCTGAGCTAGCTGTGGTGGTGTAGATGGTATATGCTCAACCTCAGCATCACCGTAGGAAGGAGATGCGCCAGCATCAGAATGTAATCTGCTATCAGAATGAGGAAACAGTGTGGGCTTAGTTGGCACCTCCTGTATAGGGTCCTGTACATGAAATAGACCGGCCTCATCATCAAAAGTGTGCCTGCCCCGGTGGTGATAGTGTCCACGGGCTACAGTCTTGACCCGAGCCATGGTCAGAAAAATAATTAAAAACTTGCAAGGGAAGTCAGTGTCGTTATAAAGAATTTAAAGCATAAAATAGAATCATGTATGTCAAGTAGGATAAATAAAACAAAATGACATAAATCTATAAAAGTGATATGATGTGAACATGCTAAGTAGTATAAGTGTAAAATGCATCCACTATGGAAAATCACAGGCATTGGACATGAATGAGATAGCATGGATACAAGATAAGATACATGGAATGTATATATGAAATTTGTGAAGTTCGATCGATCACAAAAAAATGTGAGATCGATTTCTCATGATCGATCTGAGAAATTAAGGAACTAAGTTCGATTGATCTCACTCAATCGATCTGAGAAATATGTTTGATCGATCGAACTCTGCGAAGAACGTGGACAATCACAGATCTGTGACGTGGATAACACGGGGCCTTCACGAACTAGGTCATGGGCCCATCAACACAACATAGCATTAATCTATTCACCTAACGAGGCCCATACTACCAAAATACAATCAAATACACAAAATCTAACAAAATATATATATATATATATATATATATACACATATATACATAAAGCTTTAAACTTCATAAATGGTGATTTTCATCATTAAAAGAGCATGGATCTAACATTTAAAGCATGACTACATCAAATCTAAGCTTAAAAGCACAAAATGGATTTGGATCTTACCAAAAATGAGAGGAAATGGATGAGGTGCGAAAAACTGATGAAGATCCGAGATCCAAGAAGAGAGAGAGTGATTTAGAATGAGGTGAAGCTCGCCAGAGGTCTCGCCGGAGATAGAGAAGGTTGGGTGCAACGGCGACGAGGGATAGGGTTTGGAAGAGGGTTGGATCGATCTTTGAAATCGATCTTGAAACCCTCGGTTTCATTTTTAAAAACTTCACCGAACCAGTTCGATCGATCGAACTGAAACCCCAGATCGATCGAACTGTTGTGATCTCTCCTTTGAAAACTTTTTTTTTTTAAATTAAAAATTAGAAATTAAAAATTAAAACTAACAGTTAAAAATAAAAGTTTTTTGGATTTTTGAAGAATTAAAATAAAATAAAATCTTTTTGGGATTTTTGGAAAATAAAATAGAAATATTTTTGGAATTTTGAAAATTAATAAGTCAAACAAAGTCAAAGATGGTGAGATGAAGAACAGAGATCAATCTGAACAAAATGTTAGATCGATCTGACAGAGAGCTAAAAATATGCAGGTTTTTGGGTTCAAAAATTTGTCTAAGTGTTGGAAGTTACGATCGATCGAACTTGAGGTTTGGATCGATCTAAGGACTTGTGATCGATCTTAGAATAAGTTCAAACGATGGGATAGAGAGGTGATTTGGATGCAGGTGGATGCAAGTCAAAAATTTTCTACGTGTTGGATGCAAGTCGAAGTTCGATCGATCGAACTCTCATCTGAGATCGATCGAACTCTCATCTGAGATCGATCGAACTTATGCAAAATGCTCAATCACAACATAAAAGTGCATGCAATCCTAATTATAGTTCCTAGCAATGCGTATAAACTAAAAACAAGTATCTAGACTTTGCAAGAAATGAAATTAAAGATAGAAATGAGGGAGGAATAGAGTTTTAACACCCTACGAAATGTCGTGCTAGTCTTTAACGTCTCTAGAAAGACGTTGGGCTCTTTTAGCCCGGATTAAACATCTTGTAGTGCATCCCCTCCTCAATGGGGTGATAAGTGCTTTGAACTCCACCCAACAAATGGTTTTTTAAGGAACTTGTTGGATTAAGCTCAAAAGATGTTTTCGGTCCTTGGTCAAAACAATCGTTGGGCTTCCACGCCCCTTCAAAATGAGATTTTGAAACAACTTTCTTTGGTTTCAAGGTTGAAGATGGACTTTTTGAAACTTTAGTCTCACATAAAAATTTAATTCCTTCACTTTTGATGTCATAACATTTCTTTACAACATTAATCTCTTCATGCTTTTCAAATGAGTTGGGGGTTAGATTGAAAATATTCAACTTTACCTTCATGGCCAAATGAAATCTTCATTATCCCTGTCCTATAATTAATGTTGGCATTCGCAGTTGCCAAAAAAGGACGGCAAAGGATAACGGGAATTTGGCTCTTAGGATTTGGGAACGGTTCCGTGTCAATGACAACGAAATCAACGGGAAAGAAGAATTTATCAATTTTAATTAAGACATCCTCAATGATACCCCTAGGCTTTTTGATTGATCGGTCAGCAAGTTACAAAACAACCGATGTTGGTTTTAAGTCTCCTAAGCCTAATTTGACATAAACCGAGTATGGAAGAAGATTAACACTAGCTCCTAGGTCAAGAAGAGCCCGATTAATGATATGATCACCAATGATGCATGAAGTAGTAGGTGAATCGGGGTCCTTAAACTTTGGAAGAGTGTTATGCTACAAAATTGAGCTTACTTGCTCGGTTAAGACTACTTTTCTAGGTACTTGGCTTTTGTTCTTCCGCTTTTAGGTGCACAAGTCTTTCAAGAATTTGGCATAAGTCGGAATTTGTTTGATTGCATCCAAAAGTGGAAGATTGACTTTCAGTTGCCTAAACACATCCATGATTTCATTGACTTTGGCCTTTTGCTTGTCATTTGAAATGGATCCTTTCAAGGCATTCGAAAATGGAGCTTTTGGCTCAAAAACCTTTTCAGAATTTTTTTTAAAGTCTCTTCAACACAAGAAGTTTTCAAATTATTTTGTACATTTTTCTTTTGAAAATCACTTTTCAACACATTCTCATTTATATGGTCATGCACATGTGATGAAGAAGGAATATGATATGAGACGGGACGTGTGTCAACTTGTGGTTGCACCGGTTCACTCTCTTCATTGGACACACCTACTTGGTTGTCCATAATCTTTCCACTTCTCAAGGTAGTCACCGCATTGACATGGTCTATTATGTGACCTTCTGATGAGGAATGAGTCTCCACAACACATTGTTGCTTTTGTGGGGCATTCAAAGGCATTTTTCCCTTCTCTCTATCATTTAAAGCGCTAGTTATTTGTCCTACTTAGGTTTCTAGCTTTGCAATGGATTGAGAGTGAGAATGAAGCAATTGTGTGTTTGCCTCTAAAGTGACCAAAGCGGTCAAAACTTTCTCTTCAAAAGCGGGACTTCTAACATTTCCTTGGGAATATGATGGTTGATTGGGAAAATGAGAATTTGAAAATTTGTTTCCTTGTGATAGATATAATGATCTAAAACCTTGGGAACATTAGCCTTGCATTGGAGGTGGAATGTACTTTCCTTGAAAACCGCCTTGGGAAGGGTTTGAGCCCTCCCCTTGGTTTTTCCAAGAAAAATTCGGGTGATTCCTCTAACTAGGATTGTAGTGATTGCCATAAGGATTGTTCCCTTGATTAGTAAAAACAACATTTTCTTGTTCATGATGCTCACTTTGCACATGTCCATGGGGATAGTTGGAAGTAGAATGTAAAACACTTGAACAAGTCATATATGTCTCATTAGGTGCATGATGAGAATGGTTAGGGAAGGAAGATACTTGATTTGCCGAGTTTTGGTTGATCAAAAATTGATCAAACCTTTTGGATAATGATTTCATTTCGACAACAATTTCATTGGAGTGGTCGACTTGATGTAAGCCAACACTCTTCCTACCACTAGAATTTCTACCATTCTTTGAAGATAAAGTACGATGCAAAGAATTTTCACTCATGCTCTCATAAAGATGCCACACGTCATCCTCATGCCTATCAATGTAAGAGCCACCCATGGAAGCATCAACCATGCTTTTGTAATTGTCCGATAAGCTCTCAAAGAAATATTGAACTAATTGCCATTTAGGCATGTCATGATGTGGACACTTCCTAAGCAATTCATTAAAGCGTTCCCATACCTTATGAAATGTTTCCCCATCCCCATGTGAAAATTCTAGAATTGAGGTTCTCATGGCATTGGTCTTAGAAATTGGATAGTACTTCTTCAATAACTCTTGTTGCATTTCCGCCCAAGAAGTTA
Source organism: Cornus florida (assembly GCF_030987335.1). NCBI lineage: Eukaryota > Viridiplantae > Streptophyta > Magnoliopsida > Cornales > Cornaceae > Cornus > Cornus florida. The sequence continues at coordinate 25,122,102 of NW_026775571.1, read as the reverse complement.
TTGAAAAAGTCCTAAGATTGTTAAACCAATATTTTGCCTTGTCTTTAAGGGTGAATGGAAAATGTTTAAGCCTTAAGACCTCTTCCGGCATGTCCGTATATTTTACGGTGGAATATACTTCAAGAAACTCATCCAAATGCTTGTAAGGTTCTTTACTTAGAAGTCCATGATAATTAGGAAGCATTTGAATGGTTTATGACTTGATTTCATAGTGGTGTGCTTTAAATGGCGGCAATTGAATGCATATGGGTGCATTATATTCATTAGGCACATAGTGATCTCGTAAACCAAGGGGAGGATTAGCAATTCGAGGTGCAACATAGGCACCTTGGTTGCCTTGAATGATGGGAGGTGGTGGAGCATAGATTGGCCTTGGCATTCCCAATGGAACTTGGCCTTGTTGTTGTGGTGGATGAACATATAGCCTTGGCATGCCTAATGGAACTTGCATGTTATCATGATGCACATTGGGGTGGAGGATGCCTTGTTGGTCTATGTGACCAAGGTCCTCCACATGGTTGTCACTGTGTCCTTCCATTGATGCAATGGATTGACTAGAACTACCTCTTCTCCTAGGGTTTCGAACAATGGATTCAGGATGAAAATTTAAAGGGACAAAAGTGGGTCTCAATAATCCACGACCATGCATGCACAATGCAACACAACAAGCAATAACAACAAACACTTCACCTTTACAACAAATCAATAATCAACAAACTCCCTCCACATTCAATGTTCTTATACTCCCATGCTTAAACAAAATGCAAGAAAAGTAAATTGCCTCCACGCAGGTGATAAGCGCCGAATAATGTATATTCAAGCGCCCTAAATTACATTAACAAAGTCCAGTTATTAATTATTTTATGTAGATTAACTCCAATTCTATGTTTTTATGCATTTTCAGGTTCATTGGCCAAAATGGAACAAGAATAAGGCCTTGTGGAATCCTGAGCAACAAAAGGTGCCAATGCTGAATTCTGGCAGCAGTAGAGCCTGGACTTTGCTTGCCATTTTGACCTTCCAAACTCGAGAACTGGACTTCCCTCATAACATGAAAGATTTATAGCTCTGAATCAGCTTTCCAAATCTTCAAGTGGTTCATCATTCGGAGTTCGGAGCAGAGAGTTATGATCTTCACAACAGAGGTGCGCAGAACTGCCTAGCAGCACTGATGTACTGCCTTTCTCCCCATTTTCGACCAACCAGACTTGAGAATTGGGTCTTCATCAAAACATGAAGTTTTTAAAGCACTGAATCAGCTCTCCAAAGCTTCAAACAGATCGCCATTCGGAGTTCGGGGCACAAAGTTATAGCAGTTTTCCCAAAATAGGTCAGCACTGAGCAAGAGGAGCATGTTGCACATTGCACTAAGTTAGAGTGCTCGAAGTCACCAAGCGTGTGCTCGAAAATCAGGCAGAATGCCCTTCGGAAATGGCTCATTTCAGCCCACTTGCACATTAGGTTTCCCAATGCCATCTCCCTTCTTTATGAAGTGGTTGGAGGTGTTCCTTGGAGGAGAGAGGGTATTGTTGAAGCATAAAAGGCTACCCAAAGGCCACATATATGATTAAGCTTTATCTTGAGCAAGAGAAAGGAGAGAGAAGAGAGCAAGGAGAAGGGTGTTCTTGAGTGCTACAGTAGGAGCTCGAAAATGGAGATGAGGATGATGCTTCTTCCTTCTTCTAGTTCACCAATGGGTAACTAAACCTCATCTAGGGAGGTGATGAAACCCCTCCCTTGTAAGCATGTGTTAGTATAGTTTATTTTTGGGGATTACAATGTATTTTTGATAGTCTTTCCATGGTCAAGAGCCTCATTTTTGTTGTAATGAATGTTGAATGTTTTAAATGATTATTGTGAGTTATTCATCTTGTCTTGGATGGTTGCTTTTCTTAATCATATTGCTTGCACTTCCATGGTGACAATGGAAGTTAGATCATGGAATGGTTTTAATGGCATGGAGTTGGAGAACCTAGATAGTTCATGGCTTAGGGTTTCCCTTTGATGGGCTATACTTGATTCTTAGCTTTATGTGCATTCACCATTTAAATTAGGGCTTGATAATCCTTGGCTTAGTAAGCATGTCCTAAGCTACATTTTAGTTTAGGTAGTTGATCATGTGAACCTTTGATGGTTTATTCTTGCCTTTCTAATTAAATGAACTTCTTAAGGATATTATAGCAACCTAGTATTGTTATGTATCATGACTATCATATATGTTGTTCTCCCCTTAAATTAATCTTAACCTAGCATGTGTATAGGGATGGAGGTGGATTCATTTCCCTAGCCTTCTTTACTTGTACTCACTCCCTTGAATTCTTGCAATTTACTGTTTTATGCACTTTTAATTTCCTAGCTTAAGTGACATCCAACAAAACCTCTATACACCCTTCATCATTCTAAGAATGATTCTAGACATTTAGGTTGTATTAGACTAGCGTAGTCCCTGTGGTTCGACTTACCCGACCAATAGCCCTATTTTACAATGATTCGTGCTATTGCGAAGGTTGATGTTAATTGACCAACCGATCAATTTTTGGCGCCGTTGCCGGGGACTGCAAACGGTTTAGCAACCGAAGTTTCTAGGGTTAAATTTAGTTTGATTGTGAATATTGTGTCTTGTGAATATTCCTTGTGTGTTTTGACCACCTTTGTGTTTTAAGTGTTGTAAGATTCTAGGGACTCGAAGCTCGCCGTGGGAATGCTAGCAAATTGTAAGTCTAGAGGACCCCAGGTAAGTCTCGTGACTTCTAGTTTCGAGTTGTGAATATTGTGCATGTGTTAAATTTAGTTTTAGTTTAGTTGTGAAGCCCTTGTTGAGGCTCTTATCCTGTTTAAATTTTGTGTTAAAGCATCGGTCCTTGTCGTGGCCATTTACATTTTCCGTCTTGATAATTGAGGAGAAAGGGAACATCGTATGTGGAGTTGTGGTTGATGAATTGCTTTGTTGAGTATATGCTTTATTGTTGATGTTCGGTCGTAGGTCACTTTCCTTACCCACAATCGATTCGCCCATTGATATCAATTCTCTTGAAAGAACTCTTAGACGGAACCTTAGGGAACCCACTCTTACAAGGGACCTTGAAACTGAATTCAATATAATGGGGGATAACGTAGGAAATCCGGGGAATGAAAGGGCTGAAATTCCTAATATCGAGCCAATGACTCTTAGAGATCATTTCATCCCTACCACCTATGCTTCTCCATCTTGTATAGTGATGCCAAACATCGACGCAGCTCAATATGAGATCAAGTCTAGTACCATTCAAATGCTTCCATCATTTCATGGCTTTGATAATGAAGATCCATACAAGCATCTTGATGAGTTCCTTGAAATCTGTTCAACCATCCGGTTGAGAGGTTTTCCGGACAATGCACTTCATCTCCATCTCTTCCCATTCTCCCTAAAGGATAGAGCAAAATATTGGTTGAACTCCCTCGCTCCCAACTCTATTACTTCTTGGGCTCAATTGCAACAAGAATTTCTTAAGAAGTATTATCCGGTGAGTAAAACCAACCAAATGAGGCGTTCCATTCTAAGCTTTTCTCAAGTTGATAGAGAACAACTCCACGAGACTTGGGAAAGGTTACAAGATCTTCTTCGGAAGTGTCCTCATCATTTGATCCCAAAATGGCAATTAGTGCAAGCTTTCTATGCCGGCTTGACCGAAACCCATAGATTCATGGTTGATTCTTCTTGTGGTGGGATGTTCATGTCCAAGAATGCGGATGAGGCTTGGACCTTACTTGAGAATTTGAGTGAAAATTCACTTCAACACAATTCTCGTAGGGCTCCGACCGCAACCACTCCAAACAACACCAACCCTTGTCAACCAAAGTCAATAAGTGAGGAATCATCTCAAGTGGATGCCATCGCTCATAAATTCTATCAATTGATGGCACCACATCTTCCTCATTCATTGTCTCAAAATTCGGCAAGTTCAGTTTGTGCTTCATGTACTAGTCCATTCCATCTCTCGGAAGATTGCCCCACATCGGAGCAATTTCCTAGTCCCAACCAAGAGCAAGCTAATGCCATGTTCTCGCGGCCTGGGAACAATCCATATTCCAACACCTACAATCCGGGTTGGCGTGATCATCCGAATTTCTCATGGCGGCAACAAGCCCCACAGAATTCCCAATTCCAAAACCAAGGGCGGCAAAATCAGCCCTCTTCTCAATATCAAGGTAGACCTTTCCAAGCCTCTTCAAGCTACCGTCCTCCTTACAATCCAAATGTCTCCAATCAACCTCCTGTGTGTCCAACTGACGAGATAGTAGCTGCAAACAAGCAAATGATGGAATCATTAAATAAGCAAATAATGGATGCCAACAAGCAACTCTTGACATCCTTGCAGCCTACTCTCCAAATGGTTCACTCTCATACTCAATCCATAGCTAATCTCGAAAATCAAGTGGGCCAAATAGCTAACTCGGTGAATCAATTGCTTCAAAAGGACAAGGGCAAGCTTCCCTCTCAACCTTTTGAAAATCCTAGAGGAATGCATGTGATTGACGAAACCCCTCCTCCGAGTGGGCCGACTCATGAACAAGTTCAAGCTATCACCACCCTTCGGAGTGGTAGAGTGGTGGACAACAAGGTCGATGGAGACAAAAGTGAAGAAGTTTCGCCGTTGAAAAATCCAAATTCAAGCTCTTCTAATCCAAATTCTTGTCCCAATACCATTCACGGATATCCCACACATGTCTCCCCAAATGTGGAAACTACTTATGAGCCAAAAGCTCCGTTTCCTCAACGTCTTCAAGAGTCGACACACTTTGGGAACAAGAATTGTAAAATTCAAGACATGTGGGAAGTCTTCAAGCAAGTGAAGATTAACTTGCCCCTGTTGGATGCTATCAAGCAAATCCCCCCCTATGCAAAATTTCTCAAAGATTTGTGCACTCAAAAGCGCACTTCTAAAAATCATTTGCCAAAAAAAGTGAGGTTGACTGAAAATGTTAGTGCTATTATTCAGCACAGCACTCCCCCGAAGTATAAGGATCCGGGTGCCCCCACAATCTCTTGCGTCATTGGTGACAGCAAAATCGAGAGGGCCCTCCTTGACTTAGGAGCTAGTGTGAATTTAATTCCATACTCGGTCTACCTACAACTTGGTTTGGACGATCTTAAGCCGACTTCCGTGGTTTTGCAACTTGCCGATAGATCGGTCAAGCATCCACGAGGTATTCTTGAGGACGTCATCATCAAAGTGGACAAATTCTACTTCCCGGTAGATTTTGTGGTTCTTGATACGGAACCAGTCCATGACCCAAAAAAGCACATTCCCGTGATCCTTGGTAGACCATTTTTAGCTACGGCTAATGCATCAATTAATTGCCGAACCGGGGTGATGGACATTGCTTTTGGAAACATGCAAGTCAAACTCCACATCTTTCATGCAACTCAACATCCCTCCAATGAGGATGATTGTTTTCTTGTGGATGTCATTGATGAAGTGGTCGAAGAATCTCTCCCCTTCATCCTAAGCAAAGATCCCCTTGAAACTTGCATGTCTCATTTTGACTTCTCAAACTTTGATGTTGATCAAGCCATTCAAGAAGTCAATTCCTTGCTTGATATTAATGCTATCATGGATGTACCTCCTTGGAAAATTCCAAAAGAACCACTTCCCCAACTTTCCACCACTCCTCCGGTCCCATCATTGTTATCTCCGCCACAACTTGAGCTTAAGCCGCTCCCGGCCCATCTCAAGTATGTGTTCCTTGGTCCAAAGCAAACCCTTCCGGTCATTATTGCCTCGGACCTTCAAAAAGACCAAGAGACCAACCTTTAAGCGGTGCTCCAAGAGCATAAAGAAGCTATTGGTTGGACAGTGGCAGATTTGAAAGGAATTGACCCCTCCATTTGTATGCACCGCATTCATATGGAGGATGACGCAAAGCCTACTAGAGAGGTCCAGCGCCGGTTAAATCCAAACATGAAGGAAGTGGTCATGAAAGAGGTGATCAAATTGCTAGATGCGGGAATCATCTATCCTATCTCTGATAGCAAGTGGGTGAGCCCCACACAAGTTGTCCCCAAGAAATCCGGGCTCACCGTTGTTGAAAATTCAGCGGGCGAGCTCGTGCCACAACGAACCACCACCGGGTGGCGTGTGTGCATTGACTATCGTAAACTTAACTCATCAACTAGGAAGGATCATTTCCCACTCCCATTTATTGATCAAATCCTAGAAAGGTTAGCCGGCCAAAGCTTCTATTGTTTTCTTGATGGTTATTCCGGCTATAACCAAGTGGCCATCGCCCCCCAAGATCAAGAGAAAACAACATTCACATATCCCTTTGGTACTTTTGCCTATCGACGCATGCCTTTTGGTCTATGCAATGCACCAGCAACGTTCCAAAGGTGCATGATGTCCATATTCTCCGATATGGTTGAAAGGTTCTTGGAAGTTTTCATGGATGACTTTTCCGTATTTGGCTCCTCCTTTGACTCGTGCCTCATAAATTTATCTCTTGTGCTCCAAAGATGCAAAGAGACGAATCTCATTCTAAGTTGGGAGAAGAGCCACTTTATGGTCCAAGAAGGCATTGTTTTAGGACATGTCATTTCTAAGCGGGGAATCGAGGTAGACAAGGCAAAAGTTGAGTTAATCTCTAATCTTCCTCCTCCGAATTCCGTCCGTCAAATCCGTTCTTTTCTTGGCCATGCCGGATTCTATCGTCGCTTCATCAAAGATTTTAGCAAAATCTCACGGCCCTTGTGTAATCTCTTAGCCAAGGATGTTCCGTTCAATTTTGATGACGCTTGCATGGAAGCTTTCATCAAACTTCGCATTCTCCTCTCCTCTGCCCCGATCATGAAACCCCCTAATTGGTCTCTTCCCTTTGAGATCATGTGTGATGCATCCGACTATGCATTAGGGGCGGTTTTGGGCCAACGTGTGGATAAACTTCCGCATGTCATTTATTATGCTAGCAAAACTCTCTGCGATGCCCAATTGAACTACACCACCACTGAAAAAGAATTGCTAGCTGTGGTGTACGCCTTGGATAAATTTTGCTCCTATCTTCTTGGCTCCAAGGTCATCGTCTTTTCAGATCATGCCGCTCTTAGGCATTTGTTAGCGAAAAAAGAGACAAAACCCCGCTTAATTCGATGGATCCTCTTACTTCAAGAGTTTGACATTGACATCCGGGACAAAAAAGGGACCGAAAATGTTGTCGCCGATCATCTCTCTCGCTTACTTATTGAGAAATCTTCAGAATTTGCAGCCATCCGCGATTCTTTTCCGGATGAGCAACTTCTTCAAGTTTCACATTCTACTCTTCCGTGGTTTGCAGATATTGTCAATTATCTTGCGGTTGGCAAAATTCCAGCTCATTGGTCCAAACAAGAGAGGGGCCGGTTTTTCTCCCAAGTCAAGCATTTCTTTTGGGAAGATCCGGAATTATTCAAGTATTGCCCGGACCAAATCATCCGGCGATGTATTCCTGAAACCGAGGCCACAAGCATTTTAAATTTTTGCCATACTCTTGCTTGTGGAGGCCATTTCAGTGCCAAAAAGACCGCTAACAAAATCCTTCAAAGCGGATTCTTTTGGCCTACCTTGTTCCGGGATGCATACAATTTTTGCAAATCGTGTGAACGATGTCAAAAACTTAGATCCATGTCCCGAAGAGACATGATGCCCCTCACCAACATTTTAATTGTTGAAATTTTTGATGTGTGGGGGATTGACTTCATGGGACCATTTCCATCTTCTTATGGCTATGAGTACATCCTTGTAGCGGTGGATTATGTGTCTAAATGGGTTGAAGCCGCGGCTACCAAAACCGATGATCATAAAGTCGTGATCCATTTCATTCAATCTCACATCTTTAGTCGTTTTGGTACACCCCGAGCAATCATTAGTGATGGCGGATCTCATTTCCGAAATCGTTATCTCAAATCCGTCCTTGCTAAGTATTCAGTCATTCATAAGGTTGCTACACCTTACCACCCTCAAACGAGTGGTCAAGTAGAGATTTCTAACCGGGAGATTAAGCACATTCTAGAAAAAACGGTTAGACCGGATCGCAAAGATTGGTCATTACGGCTAAACGATGCACTTTGGGCTTACCGGACAGCTTATAAGACACCCATTGGCATGTCACCATATCGACTTGTCTTTGGCAAAGCATGTCATCTCCCGGTAGAATTAGAGCACCGTGCTTATTGGGCCGTAAAAAGGTTCAATTTTGATCTCAAACAAGCCGGCTCTAATCGTGCGTTGCAATTAAATGAACTTGAGGAATTGCGTAATGACGCGTATGAAAATGCAAAAATTTACAAGGCAAAGACTAAAGCTTTTCATGACAAACACATCGTCAAAAAGTCTTTTGCCCCGGGACAAAAGGTCTGGCTTTTCAATTCCCGCTTGAAGCTCTTTCCCGGTAAACTCCGGTCAAGATGGGATGGTCCATACATTGTCACTACCGTCTTTCCTCATGGAGCAATCGAACTTCATGATCCTGCAAGTGGATCACTCTTCAAGGTAAATGGCCAAAGGCTTAAGCCTTGCATTGACAGCACAATTCTAACCCGAAAAGTTGAGGAAGTCCCCTTGACGGATCCCATTTATGAGGAATAGTGCCTGCTCTAGCTTGGTCTAGCTATCGACATTAAATTTAGCAAAGCAAGGGAAGAAATTCTTTCGATGTTCCAAGCTTCCCTACCTTCTCAAATTGCTCGTGCCTTGAAATTTTCTGGGAAATGGTTTCGAAAAGCCAAAAATTTGATTTTTCTGAAATGGTCTTCAGTTGTGTTCCGCAATTTTAGACCGGCTTCTTAGACCTTCTCAACTCTTGTTTTCATTCCCGAAAGTTTCCGGCTCTATCAGGCAATTTTCTCGGACTTTCAACATGGCTCTCACATGCATAACCTCTCATCTTCAATCCATTGTTGAAATGTTCTTAATCTCATCCATGCATTGAAGAGATGTTCCAAAGTTTGAAAATTTTCTCAAAATCATCCACGCATTGTGTGAGGTTGCAAAAGTTAGGAAATCTTCTTGAAATCATCCATGCACTCATTGAAAAAAAAAAAAAAAAAAAAAATTTGCACAATTTCAAAATTTTTCTAAATTTTCCATGCTGTAAAAAAAATTTGCACAGTTTGAAGCATTTTCCAAATTTTCCATGCATTGCATGAAGTTGCCAAGTTCTTGATTTCCATCCATGCATTGGTTTGGAAAAATGCATGCAAGGTCTGAAAATCCATCTATGTATTACTTGGCCTCAGGTGCAGCAGTTGCAAAAATTTTTCCATCTAGTTTGCATAATGTTGCTCACATTGCCAATTCCATCTCCATGTTGCCTAATGAGCTCACTGCCTCATTTTCGAGCCCTCTCAAGTTCCTTTGGAGTGCTCGCAGCCACCTCCCAGCAAACCCGAACTCTCTGCCTTCATTTCGAGCAATCTAAACTCCAATTTGGAGTGCTCGACCTTGTTTGATTTTTAACCCCCAAAGCTGCTGAGGCTACTGGTCCCAATTCGAGCACTCTACTTCCATGCTTAGAGTGCTCGACCACTTCTCTCAACCAAGAAACCCACCACCATCCACCCCTCAACCACCTTTAACCTCCCAAACCTTCACCAATCAACCACCATGCAACAACCCCACCCCAACTCACCTCACCACACCATGCCACCCTTTCAAACATGCATCAACCACAAACATACCACTACACAACAGCAACCCACTTCAAACCAAACTCCCCAAACCACCCTCCAACTCATGCTCACCACAACCCAAACCATCAACCTCCTCTCGGCATCTCTGCAGACAACCCCACCAACCCTCCTCTCTCTCTCGGCAACTACACCCACCACCACCCCTCACCTCCATCAACCCACCCCAACCCTCACCTTCTCACTCTCGGCATTCCCACTCTACCTCCCTCCTTTTTCTCACCACCCAACCATCTACACCATGCACCATACCAACCCCCACATCCAAACCCACCATCTCTCTCTCTCTCTAAACGACCATCACCACCCTGCATGCATGCATGCACGTCCATGCATGCATGCCACCCCTCACACCCTCACCAACCATAACCACCTTCCATGCAACACCCTCACCACCCCTCACCCTTCCCTGCCACCCACTCCATGCATCCCTCTCACCAAACATCTCACCTCCCCACCCAACCAATCCCACCACCCCTCCACCTTCCATCAACCCTCACCATGCCATTCACCACAACCAACTCAAACCCTCACACTGCTCAACTTTCGAGCACTCGACGACCAAGCTTCGAGTGCTCGAACTCCTCCTTCCCACACCCTATGCCAAACCCAACTCTCTGCCCCCATTTCGAGCACTCGAAGTGGGCCTTCGAGTGCTCGAACCAAGCTCTCTTTTCTCTCTTTTAAAACCCATTCTCTCCCTCGCAGCTCCATCTCCCTCTCAACCCACAAAACCACCACCAACCCCTCTTCCACCTCACAACCAACCTTCCTATCTCTCGGCTCCTCCCTTTCCCCACACCAACCAACCAACCTCCCCACTCCACCTCCCTCTCAACCCATCAAACTCCCACACCCACACCCCCTCACACCACCTTTCTCTCGGCACACCACCCACCAACCCCTCCATGCACCAAATGCATGCCACCACCTCCTCTCTCTACCCACAACACCCAATCCATCTCTCATCCACCACCAGCCCACCCACATTGCCACCACCCCTACATCTCTGCAGTTCCCCTTTCATATTCTGTCCCAAGGTATGTGAGCTTTCTTTTTTTTTTTTTTTCTCCTTTCCTTGTCTTTATTTCATCATAAGGAGGATGGGATTGCATGTCGGTGATTTTGTTGATGCTTGGGTTGCTTGTTGTTGATGTTGCTCTATGCTAGAGCTTGTTATCTTGCAAAATTTTTTTGGGTTTGCTCCTCCATCCCACTCACTTCCATCTTCTCCTTTTTGTGGTGCACGCCAGGTGTTCGCTGAAATTCCTCAACCAAGTCCACCTCTCTAAATGTCTCGTGCCGGTCCTTCTCGCCCTCCTCGACCCTCTTCAGGTGCCCGTGCTGTCACTCGTGAGCAACCACGTGATCCTTGGGATCGCAAACAACTCAACTACGAACTCTCATTTCCGCTCACGGATGCCTTTGACATTCTACCCACAACTTCGTGGGCTGTCGCCGAATTGACTAACTAGCGTCTGCAACACATTTGCGCACCCCTTGCCAGGGTTGCCTACCCCCGTGTAGTGCGCCTCTTCTACCAGAATCTCCAGTGCCCTGAAGAGCCACCCATTTCTCTCACTACATCCATTGATGGCACCGCCTATACTTTCACTATGACCGACATCATTCAGGTTTCTGGTTGCCCCATTGAGTGCCCCGATGACATTGTCAATCGTGAGAATCTCCCTTTATATGAGGAGCCGGATACATTAACTGTGGCGCAGATTGCCGCTGCCATTTGCCCTATTGACGATCCTACTCGGCCCCGGTCTTTTATCCGCAAGACCAATCTTCCGGAACGCCTATGGTTCATTGACACTGTCTTCAAGCACAATGTTTGCCCTTTGGTGCACAGCACCGAGCGTCGGGGCCTCTTTCTGCAAGCCTTATATGCCATGGACCAAGGCCAATGGTTCTCCATCCCAGAGCTCATTTGGTCCACCTTTATGAAGTTCTGGCATGATGCTCATAATGCACGGGCTCCGCGAGTTGAAAATCGGAAATTGCCTTTGCCGTTTTTCATCACTCGACTCCTTCAGCACAAGGGTTTCGTTGTTCCTCCCCACGAACCAAAAGGTGACAAAATTAAAATTTTTACCCAGCGCCGGTGGATCAATGTTCTGAGCCATTCTAGTACCCCTCCGCCTCCGGCCCCCCTGTTCATCCACGCTCCACCTCCTCCTCCTTCAGAGGCAGTTTCCACCGCCGCAGCCACTGCGCGGGTAGAGCCTTCGGTCGACTCTCACCAGGACCAGGCTTTCATCCGGGCTTCCATTGCCGGTATTCATGCGCGGCTCGATCGTTTTGAGCATTCTTTGTCCGCGTGCACTCAGGCTCTGTGTGAGTCTTCTTCCCGTGCTGAAGAAGATCGTCGTCTTGCTGCTGAAGATCGCCGTGTTGCTGCTGAGGACCGTCGTTTGGCTTCCGCTGAACGGCGTAAGACTCAATCTCTCCTCCATTCCATCCTCGCCCGTTTACCTTCTGGCCAGTAGCTTGTTGCGCGTGTGGACCTTCTCTTTTGTTTCATCTGTAACTATTTCTCTTGTATATTTTGTTTTCCTTTTAAACTGTAAGAATTTGCTATGTATAGGTTGCTCTGGTCGACATGATCCCTGTACAGTTCTTTTTGTCATCATGTAAACTCTTTTTGCAATGCAAGTTCTTTATGTTCTGTTAACTTTCGATACATTCGTTTTCTGTCTTTATGCTTGTGCTATTAATGTGTTTGTGGTTGTTTCTTTTGGTTCTTCATATTGCTTTCCAGGTTGCGCAGTCCAGTTCAAGTTTGGGGGTTTTTGTCTCAAAATGCCGTTCCCTCCCCCTGGGTATTGTTGTTCCTTTTATCCTCGTTGTCATTTTTGTCTCTAACTTGCATCCATGTCCCACATTGAGGACACTGTGTCGTTTAAGTTTGGGGATGCATCAAGCATTCTTGGCATATTTTTGGTTCCATAATTTTTGCTAAGCAATGATAGTATAACCTGACACTTGTCGGAGATGAAACATATGTTTAATACCTTGTGTATAGAAGCAATTGAAATTTTTGAAAATAAAGAAAAATTTGAGTTGAAATGATCATGTAAATACAATGTAGTCTGTATAAATGCCTCAATTAGATTCTTGCTGGATTTACACTCTTATAAGCTTCACAATGCACAGATGCACATTGGAAACTTAACTGTGAGGCATGCAACTTGATTGACCTTGACCTTGGCCTAGTTAATCTGATTTGATGAACCTGATAGATGGATACCTTTGGCATGTATCTATTCATCAAAAAAAAAAAAAAAAAAAAAAAAAAAAAAAAAAAAAAAAGAAAAAAAAAAAAAAAAAATTTGAGAAAGAAAGAAAAAAAATGACCAGTTGACGTTCGTAGCCTTTCCAACTCGAGCTATTAAGCCCTAGGAGTGTCTCTACACTTAGCACCCTAAAGCCATCTGGTTTGGGAGTTGTTGGCCTAACGCTTGCTACAAGGGTTGGTTAGAAAGCTTAAGGGACTTAAACATTGCACGGTCATTCAAAAAAAATTTAAACTAGTAATAAACATGGTTCGTTGGAGTTCGTAGCCTTTCCAACTTGAGCTATTAAGCCCTATGGAGTGTCTCTACACTTAGCACCCTAAAGCCATCTGGTTTGGGAGTTGTTAGCCTAACGCTTGCTACATAAGTTGGTTAGAAAGCTTAATGGACTTCAGCATTGCACAACCATTCTATGTTTCGCTTATAAGTTGCAATAAATTGTCAATAAGCAACAAAAGTTGTCTTGTAAATAAAATCATGCCTTAGGGACCTCATTTAAAGGGGAATTCATTGACTTGAAAACTTGTGCCTTGGAATTGGAAAAGAAAGTAAAAGCCGCATGTTGAGAATCCAATTCACTTTCACTGAAGCTAGAGTTGATTTCCATTCAAGAGATGATAATTGAGTTATTTATATAGACTTTGATGTTGATGCATGTATGTAGAAATGTATTTAGCCAATTTTTGTATCAATACTTCATATATGCAAGGTAGTTTTCCCAATGACCCCATCTCCAGTTTTTGTCTGTTTCAAGTTGTATTTGAGCTATGTTTCTATCTCATTTTACCATGGAGGATATTTTTGTAGTAGCATGCCCATGGTTGTCTTTTCTTTATGTTTTTCATTGTAGTTTTGCTAAGGGACTAGCAAAATGTAAGTTTGGGGGTGTGATAAGCGCCGAATAATGTATATTCAAGCGCCCTAAATTACATTAACAAAGTCCAGTTATTAATTATTTTATGTAGATTAACTCCAATTCTATGTTTTTATGCATTTTCAGGTTCATTGGCCAAAATGGAACAAGAATAAGGCCTTGTGGAATCCTGAGCAACAAAAGGTGCCAATGCTGAATTCTGGCAGCAGTAGAGCCTGGACTTTGCTTGCCATTTTGACCTTCCAAACTCGAGAACTGGACTTCCCTCATAACATGAAAGATTTAGAGCTCTGAATCAGCTTTCCAAATCTTCAAGTGGTTCATCATTCGGAGTTCGGAGCAGAGAGTTATGATCTTCACAACAGAGGTGCGCAGAACTGCCTAGCAGCACTGATGTACTGCCTTTCTCCCCATTTTCGACCAACCAGACTTGAGAATTGGGTCTTTATCAAAACATGAAGTTTTTAAAGCACTGAATCAGCTCTCCAAAGCTTCAAACAGATCGTCATTCGGAGTTCAGGGCACAAAGTTATAGCAGTTTTCCCAAAATAGGTCAGCACTGAGCAAGAGGAGCATGTTGCACATTGCACTAAGTTAGAGTGCTCGAAGTCACCAAGCGTGTGCTCGAAAATCAGGCAGAATGCCCTTCGGAAATGGCTCATTTCAGCCCACTTGCACATTGGTTTCCCCAATGCCATCTCCCTTCTTTATGAAGTGGTTGGAGGTGTTCCTTGGAGGAGAGAGGGTATTGTTGAAGCATAAAAGGCTACCCAAAGGCCACATATATGATTAAGCTTTATCTTGAGCAAGAGAAAGGAGAGAGAAGAGAGCAAGGAGAAGGGTGTTCTTGAGTGCTACAGTAGGAGCTCGAAAATGGAGATGAGGATGATGCTTCTTCCTTCTTCTAGTTCACTAATGGGTAACTAAACCTCATCTAGGGAGGTGATGAAACCCCTCCCTTGTAAGCATGTGTTAGTATAGTTTATTTTTGGGGATTACAATGTATTTTTGATAGTCTTTCCATGGTCAAGAGCCTCATTTTTGTTGTAATGAATGTTGAATGTTTTAAATGATTATTGTGAGTTATTCATCTTGTCTTGGATGGTTGCTTTTCTTAATCATATTGCTTGCACTTCCATGGTGACAATGGAAGTTAGATCATGGAATGGTTTTAATGGCATGGAGTTGGAGAACCTAGATAGTTCATGGCTTAGGGTTTCCCTTTGATGGGCTATACTTGATTCTTAGCTTTATGTGCATTCACCATTTAAATTAGGGCTTGATAATCCTTGGCTTAGTAAGCATGTCCTAAGCTACATTTTAGTTTAGGTAGTTGATCATGTGAACCTTTGATGGTTTATTCTTGCCTTTCTAATTAAATGAACTTCTTAAGGATATTATAGCAACCTAGTATTGTTATGTATCATGACTATCATATATGTTGTTCTCCCCTTAAATTAATCTTAACCTAGCATGTGTATAGGGATGGAGGTGGATTCATTTCCCTAGCCTTCTTTACTTGTACTCACTCCCTTGAATTCTTGCAATTTACTGTTTTATGCACTTTTAATTTCCTAGCTTAAGTGACATCCAACAAAACCTCTATACACCCTTCATCATTCTAAGAATGATTCTAGACATTTAGGTTGTATTAGACTAGCGTAGTCCCTGTGGTTCGACTTACCCGACCAATAGCCCTATTTTACAATGATTCGTGCTATTGCGAAGGTTGATGTTAATTGACCAACCGATCAGCAGGCCGACGATTTATCTAAGAATTGAATTACAAGCCTCCACGCGGGCCGACGATTTAACTAAGGGATGAGTAAAGAAAAGCTCACAAAGGTCCTTTAGCACTTTAACTCTAAATTTATAGCTTAGCTTAGCTATTTTTAAATTTTTAGCATTTTTCCTTTGCTTGCTTAGCTCCTTTGCTTGGAATATCCTTTGTTTGCTTCCTAGCTCAATGCTCCTTGTCAATTAAAAAACAAACACAATAAGTAATAAAAATTGAAAACAATGTAAAGACACGATAAAAAAGTACTAATTCCTAATTAATTCCACAAATACGACGTTGCCAATCAATCAATCCCCGGTAACGACGCCAAAAACTTGGTGGTTACTCGGAGGTCGCACCCCGAGAAGTTTGTATGGAAATGAAGTGGCTAAGTTTTACATTTATAAATTGCCACTGCTATCTTTCACTAAAAATATAGCTAGGGTGAGTAGGGATCGTCCCAAGGGATTGAGTGTCATACTAGATTGAGAAATCAAGATTAGGGTTAGTAGGTCGAATGATCAAAATGGTTGTCGGTTTGTTGAATTAAACTAAGGTAAACAATAATGCAACAGAGAAAATAAAAGAGAGAGAGATCTTGGGGTTTATAGATCACCACTAAGCATAGCTTTTCTACACCTTTAATGAATAATTAATGAGGGGAAGAACATATATTGCAATATAGTGTGTGTGTGTGGTTGTTCCAACAAGCATGGATGACAAATTAAGCATATATTCTCTAAACAACATGGTGGATAGCACAACATATCAAATTAAGCCATTAATCCTTTCTTTAAGCTCACAATCCAAACATATCACAAGGTTAGAGATACATGTTACTTGCTTTTCATAAGTATGGAACATCAATAACAAGCATGGATTGTCCTCCCATTTAACAACTACACTACAACTAAGCTAATGACATGAAATTAAACTAATTAAACTAAGGCAGAGGCACAATCCTTCAAGAAATGAGTATGAACCATCAAATAAACCATAAGAATATGACATTAAGCACTAAGTCGTGACAATCTCTAGATCTATAGCATCAACACACATAGACACGCATCAATAACACAAGAAATAGAGATAAACATATGAACATCTATTCTAGTATACATAGACATATGGATAGAATGAAATGATCAATTAGAAGCATTAAACCATATAAATGATTGAAGAAACAAGATTTATATATATATAAGTGTTAAGACATGAATCACAATACAAATCTCCTCAAAAATACGTAAATCAAGAAATGGAAAGCATGCTTAGGGCTAACTCTAACCCCAAGAGGATGTCTAGCCACTCATGGATGATGTCCTCCAACCCTCAAGGGCAAGCTCCATAGAAGAAATCTGCTCCTTAGTTGATGAAGAGTCTCCAATGGTGTCTCTAGCCTCCTCCTCTTATTTGCTTCCTCCCTAAGAGTTCTCTAAGGTATGGTATGATATGATGTGATACAATATGATCCTCTATGTTATGATACAAAAAGTAATCCTTATCCTTATATAGGTAGGTCAAATGACACCCAAATTAAACATTTTCACACTAGAGGAAGTTCAATCGATCAAACCTTAGACTTGGATCGATCGAACATGGCCGAGATCTATCTAACTGAAGTTGGATCGATCCTCAATGGCGGCGCCTTTTTGGATAAAAACAAATTTGAGATATTTTGAAGATATTTTTGGGAAAAGGACAAAAGTGGTTGGTAGAGTGGTACAACTGGATAAGGTCAATCATTTGGATAGGGACAAGAATGTTCAATCGATCAGAGAAGGAAGTTGGATCGATCGAACTTTTGAGATCTTTGAAGAGGGAAAAACATAGCTCAGATCCATCTTGAAGTGCTGAGATTGATGAAAGTTGGATCGATCGAACTTTTTTCGAAGATCGATCGAAGTTGCTGAAATTCCACCCTTTGCTTCTTTTTGCTCTACTTTGCTCCTTTATTTGATTAATCTCAGAATTGCTTCAATTATGCTCTTATTTTGCTAAGTTAGCTTATTTTGGGGATAAGTAACTGAAAATGGAAATAACACGAAATCAATACAAAACGGTAAAATAAGATAGATAAAGGTTCTAGAATAACTAAACTTAAGGGGTTTAAAGATGCACTTTTCAACGCTCATCATAACCCTCGGGAATTACCCAAGTGCGCACCATATTTGTAACGGTAAATATCATCCCCCATACTAGGACCTTGCCCTAGCCATATCAAATTGTGTGATGTCCCAAGTGTTTCCAAAATAGGTTCAAAACTTATACAAAATTAAATAATGCATAGAAACTATCTTCTATGCATAAGTAGAGATGAAACCTCACAAGTCATGAACTAGAGTTTCAAGTCTACAATGACATTTAAAATGTTGAATCTGTAATGTGTGATTCGTTACATGCTATAACAATATTATTTCAATATCGGAAACATAATCTCATGAATATAATACAAGTCTAAAATTATGATTTAAGCATTCAATCAACGTCAAATACATGATTAAGTCACTAACGCAATAGAACCAGAAATTAATTAAATCTCTAGATTTCAAATCTTATCCAAATAATCCCTAACTAACATATGTTAAACAACATAGCATGGTCATTACATAAACCAACTCAAAAACTTAATTAGGTCATTAGAACAATTGTTGAACCAATATTTTTCCTTATCTTTAAGGGTAAAAGGAAAAATTTTAAGTGTTAACACTTCTTCTGGCATGTCCGTGTATTTCATGGTGGAACATACTTCAAGAAACTCATCCAAATGCTTATAGGGTTCTTCACTTAGAAGTCCATAATAATTGGGAAGCATTTGAATAGTTTGTGGCTTAATCTCATAGTGATGTACTCTAACTAGGGGCAATTGAATGCATATACGTGCATTGTATTCATTAGGCACATAATGGTCTCTTAAAGCAATAGGAGGATTCACAATCGGTGGTGCTACTTGAATACCGTGGTTGCCTTGCATAATGGGAGGTTATGGAACAAAATTTGGCCGAGGCATTCCCAATGGAATTTGGCCTTGTTGTTATGGTGGAATGAATGGTCTTGGTATGCCTAATGCTACTTGAATATTTTCATGATGCACATTAGGGTGGAGGATGGCTTGCTTGTTTGGGGATGATAGGCAGAAGCAATTTTGTGGGTGATGGAGCATCTTTTAACTAAGGTACAAAAATACCTATTACAAAAATGTGCACCACCATCACTAATGATAGCTCATGGCATACCAAACCGACTAAAAATGTTCGTTTGAATGAACTAAACCACGACTGTGTGATCTACGATTTTAGTAGCTACTGTTTCAACCCATTTAGATATGTAGTCAACAGCCACAAGAATGTATTCATTTTTATTAGACAGAACAAAAGGACCCATGAAATCAATAAGCCAAACATCAAAGACTTTAATGATTAAGATTGGAGTTAAGGGCATCATAGTCTTTCTAGAAATTGATCCTAGCTGCTAATATCTAAGGCATGACCTACATAACAAGTATGCATCCTAAAAGAGTGAAGGCTAAAAGAAACCGCGCTAAAGAATTTTAGCTGCAGTTTTCTTTGCACTGAAATGACCTCCACATGCTAAACTATGATAGAAGGTCAAAATACTATAAAACTCACTCTCAGGAACACATCTACGAATGATTTGATCAGCACAATATTTGAATAGCTGAGGATCTTCCCAGTAGTACATCCTTATTTGGGAAAAGAATCTATCTTTCTCATACTTTGACCAAGATAAGGGAATTTTGCCTATTGCGAGGTAATTCAAAATATCAGCAAACCAAGGCAAGTTTTTTTGAGAAACCTCAAACAGTTGCTCATTTGGAAAAGAATCACAAACTGGAAACGAAGTTGAAGTATTCTTAATCAGAATTCTAGAAAGATGGTCAGCTACTACATTTTCTGACCCTTTCTTATCCCGAATTTCATAATTAAACTCTTGAAGCAAGAGAATCCATCGAATCAAATGGGGCTTGGTTTCCTTTTTGGAAAGGAGATGTTTCAAAGCAAAGTGATCAGAATAAACTACGACTTTGGAGCCTAATAGATATGATCTAAATTTATCCAAGGCAAAGATAACTGCAAGCAACTCTTTTTCAGTAGTAGTGTAGTTCAATTGTGTATCTAAAAGAGTTTTACTTGCATAGTAGATAACATAAGGAAGCTTATCCACTCGTTGTCCCAAGATAGCACCCATAGCATAATCAGATGCATCACACATAATTTCAAATGGAAGGGCCCAATTAGGAGGATTCATGATAGGAGCTGAAGATAGGAACGAATGGAGCTTTTGAAAAGCTTTTAAGCATGATTCATCAAAGATAAAAGGAGCGTCCTTTGCAAGAAGATTACACAAAGGATGGGAAATCTTGCTAAAAACTTTAATGAAGCGTTGATAGAACGCTGCGTGCCTAAGAAATGATCGTACTCCCCTTGCAGAGGTAGGAGGAGGCAATTTGGAGATCAAATCTGTAATGACCCGGTCATTTTCAATCCTTTCCTTTTCTCAGATTTTTACAGATATTTTTTTTCCGTTGGTCTTTTCCTTTTTGAGTTCAGTTTCTCGTCGCTTAGTATCATCTCGAGTGCTCTGGAATGATTTTCGAGACTCTTTTATTTGCATTGACAACTTCCTTTGAGAACCGAGTCATTTCCACATTTTTCGTTTTTCGACACTATTCACTTTTCGTCCTTTCCCTATTTCATCATTTTCCCTATTTTGTCTTTTCCCCATTTGTCACTTTGTTGGCATAACCTCACTTCTTGTATTCAGAGTTGGTTTTTGACTTCATATATCTTCATTCTAAGTAGTTTCCACGAAATACGTATCTTTACTTTTGTAATAAAATAGTCTAGTTGCTCCCGGTGTCCAAAGGGGCATGGGTGCATAGTTTTTCAGAATCTTTTTCTTTTCTTGGGGTGTTTTTCATAAATATATTTTGAAGATATTTTATTTCAGGGGTTTTTAAGAAAATATTTTTGGAAGATATTTTCATTTTGGGCCATTAGTGCAGTTTTCACTTTTTAGAAGGGCCAATGTGCAATTAACGAAAGTTATTATAAAAATACCTTGTTTTGAGCCTGGATCCTCGTACGGGATTCATTTTCACTTTTCATCAAGTCGTGTACTCATAGATTTCATTCTGGTCATTTTTCTCCAATTTCAGAGTTTGACCCCAGTTTGCGCCAAACTTGTTCGAGGCATATCTCTCTGCTCGGGACTCAATTTTCAATTCTGTTTCTTCCGTTGTTCATGATTTCTCATTTTGAATCTTTTTTGTTCATAGAGTTTTGCCGTTTGAGTGCGTCTGCTCAAATTTTACTTTTCCAGACCAGGCGGGGCCCTTTCGGGGCACTTTTTGAGATTTTCTATAAATAGGGGACTTAAATTAGAAAAATCAGATTTTTCTCTTCTTCTTCCTCTCTTGGCTGGCAGCCATGGATGCCCATGGAGCTGCCACTTTCTCTCTCCTCTTTTGATTCACTTTTCCTAAGTGAAAAGTCTTCGACCTTAACAATTATTGTTCCCTTCGTCGTGCTTTATCTTTCAACCTTATTAGAATCCATTTTTGGCCATTTCTTGAGTTCGGGTTTGAAGTCAAGTTGTGATTTTGATGGGGATTCTTGGGGGTTCATGTAGATCGTATTGTCCCCGATAAAACCTAGAAGTTTCGTCAGATTCGGAGTGGTTTCGTTTTGGTGGGGATTTGAGATTTCATCTCAAATTGAGGTAGGGGGTGTTATAATTTCATATTTTTGTTGTCTTGCATATTTTTGGTGCTTATACCACTTGTATGCATGCTTTTGTTAAGAATCTAGAATTTAATTTAATTATTTTCTATGGTTAAAATTTAATTCTCATAATGGTATTCAACTTAGAATTAAATTGTGGCATACTAGGAAATTTAGTTTTGATGTGTTTGTTAATATACATTAAATTTGGATTATTTAAAAGAGAATTGTAACTTTTATTTAATATTTTTTTTTTGTGAAAGATTAATTATCATGGTCGTACCTTGCATGAAATTAAGTTGTGATATGCTTTTAAATTAAGTCTTGGTAAGTTCTTCAACATACTTTAATTTGAGAGCATTTGGATGAGTATGAAAATCTAGAGATTTTGGTTAAAAGCATTATTTAAAGTCTATTTCGAAGGTTCCATTGGCTTACTTGTGTTTTAACTTGATAATTGTGATGACTAGGACTTGTGCACCAGCATATATCAATTTGGGACTATTTAGAGTTGATTTGGAAATTAGAGATTTAATTATCATGATTTAATTAAATTTTATTTCATTGTTCCATGAATTTTGATTATGTTGTAGAAGTTTTTTCTATATTTAAATCATGGATTTGGACTTGTGTGTAGTCACTTAGTTATGCTTTAAGCATTGAGTACATTGTTGTTAAATTTATATTCATAAGATCATGTTTTCTTTATGGAATATATTATTGCCTTATGTAATGATTGTACACTTTATAATTGACATTATGTATGTCATTTTAGAATTGAAACTCTAAGGCATGGATTGTGTGGTTTCAACCTAGTTGAGCATGGAAGGTGTTTTCATGCATTATATAAACTATGTATAAGTTGTGAACTTATTTGGTCTATTTTGGAATCTTGGGACATTGTTGTTATAGATGACATGGCTAGAGTTTGGCTCTAGTACGGGAGGTATGAGTTTTCCCCAATTAAGATAGTGTGCACTTAGGGTGGTCTTCCCTGCGGGTTAATGCCCAGAGTAACCGTTGAGGTCTCGGTAGAATTTCGAGCTTAGAGGTCCAAGTCTTCCACTATTTAATTTCGCATTCAATTCTAAGTTGACAATCATGTTTAATTGTGACTTGTGGTTTTGGCTATTGGCGATTTGATATTGTTAAGTATATCCATACTAAATTGTTATATTTAGTTGTTTTCACACTTTGAGATTTCAAGTTGATAACTTAGAGAATCAATGTACTGATGTGTGGTTTTAGAAATTCTAATTATACTAAATTGTTATATTTAGTTGTTATTGCATTTTAGATTTCAAGATGGTAACTTTGAGAATCTATGTCTTGATGCTTAGTATAGCATGCACCTATGTTGTTGAAATTGTATAAAGGATGTGTTATATGCTAGAAATGATTTAAGGTAGCTTAGGATGCTCCCTGAGTCTCACCTTTGACATAGTCATTAGGTGGCATGACCCTTTTGAAATGTTTTATGTTGTTATAAAAATCTATAAAGAAATCGAGTCGATGTATGCTTATTCTCAACAAGTAAACTTCTTTACTCACCCCGAAGTTACTAGGGGATTTGTTTAGGTACAGGATTCAAGATTAGAGATTTGCACTTGCCTTGGGTGATTTAGAGATTTGAAGTTCCTTTTAAAGCATTTTTGTTCACATGCAAGTGTTAGCATGTTTAAATTTCATTATTGATGTTGTAACACTTAGTTGGGTTCAACATGCCCTTTTTGCCTTATTGTATGTAAAGTGTACTTGTATACACTATTTGAGACCTATTTGATATGTATGACATAAGGCCAAGGGCCACAAACTTTTAAGTCTAAATGTATGCATTTAAATTCCAAGTTTTACCTTTGAAATGTAATTTTTTTCTAACTTGGAGGATTGACATGTCAAATTTTGTAAATGTTATGTAATAAGGCCATGGGCCATTGTAACACATCACAATATGTAAATTTCACTTGTTAGCATGCTTATATAGCTTAAAATCATGTTTTTGCTTCACATTCATGTTGGGGTCTGAGGCTTGGGTGAAGCTTCAACAAATTTTGTTCATAGTAGGTCATTCAGCAGCTTTTCGAGGAGTTTCGGTCGACCGAAGCTCCAGTTCGGTCGACCAATGGCCCAAAACGGCCTACCGAACCAAGCAACCCTCAAAAACCAATGTGCATAAATCTTTCTGTGAGTTTTGATCGACAGAAACTCACCCCACTTCTATTTCGGTCGACCGAAATAGCCCTCATTTGCCCAGCTTCTTTAGTTTTGCTTCAGCACTAAAGTTCCAACTTCAAACAGCCATATCTCCTTGGTTTCTAATCCAAATGGGATAATTCTTAAGCCTAAACTCAAGGATTTTGAGTCAGATTTCCAATGGTACCTATGCCATTCTCAGATTCCAATCACAGTGGGAGTTATTCATGTTTTAGTAAAGTAGGGTCAGTTTTCGCTTAAACTGGGAAAAGGGCATTTTGTGGGATTCTTGTCCAATGTTCTTGGAACCTCTTTGAATGTTGTGGAATGACTAGATTAGGTTGTGTTCACCTTGTTTGACTTATTTAGAGTCAAGTTCCTCTTCTTAATTGTGAATTGACCATTTTGCCTCTTGGTTAATGGATTTTGCCCGTTTTGACCTTTGTTTCCGCTTTCATTTCATTGGGTTCCGTGGCTTCATGGAAGGTCACATTGGTGTCTTGGGGATGATTTATATCTCTATAGACTTTGGTTTTATCTTTTGCTTCCGCATCTCGGATCCGTTATCGGATCAACTTTCGGTTCATCACTGACGCACTGGGTTGAAAAACTTGGGCCGTCACAAAATCTAGTTTAGCTCTATCAACTTCAATACCTCTCTTTGAAATGATATGTCCTAAAACAATACACTCTTGAACCATAAAATGGCTCTTCTCCCAACTAAGAATAAGATTGGTTTCCCTACAACACTGAAGCACTAGGGAAAGATTTTAAAGACAGGTTTCGAATGTTGATCTGAAAACAGAGAAGTCATCCATAAAGACTTCAAGAAACTTTTCCACCATGTCCGAAAATATAGACATCATACACCTCCGGAATGTTACTGGTGCATTACATAATCCGAAAAGCATCCGTCTATATGCAAACGTACAGAATGGACTAGTGAAAATAGTTTTCTCTTGATCCTTAGGATCAAGGGCCACCTGATTATAGCCAGAATATTCGTCCAAAAAGCAATAATAGCTCTAGCCAGCCAATCGCTCTAGAATCTGATCAATGAATGGAAGTGGAAAATGATCTTTTTTAGTAGCGGAGTTGAGTTTTCGGTAATCATACACACACACCATCCAGTGGTGGTACACTGTGGAACTAATTCTCTTTTGGAAATCTCAACTACTGTAATACCTGTCTTTTTAGGTACTACTTGAGTAGGATTCACCCACTTGCTATCTGAGATGGGGTAGATTATTCCCGCATCTAGCAACTTCACAACTTCCTTTAACACTACCTCCTTCATATTAGGATTCAATCTTCATTGGAGTTCCCGAGATGTTTGGGCATCCTCCTCCAAATGAATCTGATGCATGCAAATTATAGGTCTAATTCCTTTCAGACCAGCAACACTCTACCCAATAGCCTCTCTATTTTGATCAAGAACTTTTAAGAGACTTCTTTGTTGGGAACTTGTAAAATTAGAAGCAATGATCACCAGGAGGGTGTCATTTAAACCCAAGAAGGTGTACTAAAGCTTTTCCGGTAGTAGCTTAAGCTCAAGTTTAGGTGGAGACTCTAAAGAAGGAATAGGCGAAGTACTAGAAAGTGGTGGAAGAGGCTCTAACCTAGATTTCCATGAAGGAAAATCTGTGATAGGAGTAGAGTCAAGTAAAGAATTCACTTCAGCTATTGAAGATTCAATATCAAAGTCTTCATAATTGAAGTGATTCAAACAAGCTTCTAAAGGATCTTTGGATAAAATAGTTGGGAGTGATTCCTCAACTAACTCATCAATAACATCAAGGAATAAGCATTCACTATCATTGTGGGGATGATGAATAGCATTGAATATATTTAATTTTAATTTCATATTTCTAAAAGATAAATCCATGGCTCTAGTCCTATAGTTAATGCAAGCATTTTCTATGGCTAGAAAAGGTCACTCAATAATGACTGGAATATACTTTTTAGACTCGTGGACTGGTTCTGTATCAAGAACTAAGAAATCGACCGGAAAATAGAACTTGTCCACTTTTATGAGTACATCTTCAACAATACCTCGTGGTTATCTGACAGAATGGTTAGCAAGCTGTAGGACAACCAACATAGGTTTTAACTCTCCCAAACCTAACTTCTCATACATCGAGTAAGGAATAAGGTTAACACTTGCTCCAAGGTCAAAATGCTCGCTCTATCACATTGTTTCCAATGGTGCAAGAAATTGTAGGGCACCAAGATCTTTAACCTTTAGAGGAGTGTTATACTTAAGAATAACACTAACACGCTTGGTAAGACAAAATTTCTTAGGAACTTGGCTTTTAGATTTTCTTTTAAGAGTGCACAAGTCCTTTAAAAATTTGGAATAGGCTGGAATTTTCTTTATAGCATCGAGCAGAGAAAGATTGATTTTGACCTGTTTAAAGACATCCATCATATGTTGAATTTTCTCCCCTTGTTTACTAAAGTGGGAGGGTTCCTTGAGACATTCAAGATAAGGCGCTTTTGGCTCATAAGCCGTCTCAGGGGTAGAAGTAGATGAAGAAGTGACTCCACCTTCAACTCCTTTTGTAGATTGTGGAATAGAACTTGAGGGAACATCCTTGGGATGTGGATTATGAATTATAGGAATTATGGGAATCCTAAGTCTTTCTTTTTCCTCCTGTCCTTTCCCAACTTAGTTATCAACCACTCTACCACTCCTTAATGTAGTGATAGCCTGAACTTGCTCATGATGAATACCTGAGGAATTGGTTCCATCAATCATGTAAGTCTACCCTTCCGAGTTGGCTATTGGCTGACTAGGCAGCTTTCCATCCTTTATTCGAGATAGAGCACTCATGATTTGCCCAACTTATGCCTCTAGCTTTGCTATGGCTTGAGAATGAGAATTTAGAAGTTGGGTATTGGCTTTAATTTCACCAAGGGCATTGAGTACTTGTTCCTCAAAAATAGAATTTCTAGGAGGAGGTGGAACATTATGAGCTTAAGTGGATTGATTCCTAAACTGAGGTGGACGGTAAATACCAGAATGATTGAAAGAATTATTTTATGGCATAGGATTGGATGAATTTTGATACTACCCCTGAGATTGGGGAGCAGTATTTCCTTGACTTTGGTTACGCCATGACATATTAAGATGATCTCTCCAACCAGGATTATATGTAGATGAATATGGATTATAAGTTGGCCTAGAGAATGCAGCATTCACTTGCTTTTATAGGATCTCAGATGATTATCCTAGCATAAGGCAAGCATCAGCAAAATGGTTAGAATTAACACAGATGGAACAAACTTCCTTTGGCAAGGCAGTTTGTGGATTAGCAACAAGAGCAAAGCCAGATGATAGGATTTGATCAAACCTACGGTTTAAGGCTTCTATTTGAGCAGCTAACTCACTAGATTTATCTACCTCATAAAGTTTTTTAACTTTATGCATTCCAGGTGAAGACCTAGACCTAGAGGAAGAAGCATGTTGCATTGAGTTTTCACTTAGGACCTCAAACAGTTCCCAAGCGTCAGCCGGACTCTTACGCAGAAAAGCTCCATTGCTAGAAGCATCTACCATGTTTCTATACGAATCAGTAAGATAATCATAGAATATTTGTATTAAGTGCCATTGAACAATATCATGGTGTGGACACTTTCTTAGAAGATCATTATATCTCTCCCATGCATCATGGAGCTGTTCTCCCAGGATTTGGGAGAATGCCATGATTTCTCTCCTCATTTGTGTGGTTTTACCCACAGTGTAATATTTTTTCAAGAACTCCTGTTGCAATATATCCCATATAGATATGGAATTTGTTGGAAGGGACTGCATCCAAGTTCTTGCTCTATCTTTAAGGGAGAACTGGAAAAGACGTATCTTGAATGAATCATTGGATAGAGTGGTTAACTTGATAGTTGAATACAATTCCAAAAACACATCCAAGTGCTTATAAGGATCCTCTGTTGCATATCCATGGAAGGTAGGAAGCATTTGGATCATAGCAGGCTTGATCTCAAAATGGGTTGTATTAGCATCCGGAAAAACGAAGCACGAAGGGGAAGTATATGTGGTAGGAATGAAATGATCCCTCAATTATGGTTATGGTGGAAGAACAAGTGGAACCCGTTCTCCATTACCATTACCATTATTCCCCGGTGCATTATGTTGTTCAGTCATTGCTTCAGAGGAACTATCTATACTATTCAAATGTTTTTTAAGCTTTCTCAACTAACACAAAGTTCTCTCTATTTCAGGATCATGCACTAAAGGTTTTGACCTAGTTTGGCGAGTTAACATGCACTGGTTCCACTAATCCTAATAGTAGCAAAAAGAAAATATTCCAAGTAATAGAAAAACAATAAGAACTCACAAAAGTTTTAAGAAACCGAAGCTTTTTTCCCTTAAGCGTCTATGTCCTCACTGCTAATTTGTACCTAAAAATACAAAGAAATAAGATAAGATATCAGAAAGTCCGAAAATTGGTAAACCAAAATAACTAATTAAAAACTAAAACAAAAACTAATCTCCCCGGCAATGGTGTCAAAAAATTGATGTGTCTATTTTTCTCTCGTAATTGTACGATATCGTGTAGGATAATGCTCTATGTAAAGAGGATGTCGAACCCACGGGGAGAAGAGATTTTTATTCCAGTTTTAACTTCTTTTATGGTTTACAGGTAACTTGGTTGGAAAGGTTGTTGGTTGTCACGGTTTAACAAGCTAGAATTAAAACAAAATATTAAAGTAATGCAAATTAAACTAAATTGAATGATCGGAGAGGGAAAATCCTAGGGCTTTGACCTCACCACAACCGTTATATTATAGTCAATTGAATCAACTCAGGGACTTTTACCAATTCTGTTTTCAAATGAACTAAACTCAATAACATTCATTCAGTTCGGAGTTTAAAGAGAGATGTTTACAAAATTAGCTAACTATAACCTATCTGTGGTTAGCGTGGACTATCGCTTACCTACTCTACCGACTTTAACTACTGTGCAAATGAACCACCTTTCCTAAGTATAGAGTATGAAAACGTTCTTTTGTAAAATACGTTGGAATACCATTATATGACCACTATACTTATGTCCGGTAGGGCTTCGCCGGATACCGTACAACAAGGTAGGTTAAGAATAGAAAACAGACTATTACATCTAAGACAAGGTAATAACAGTTTATAATCTACTTGAGTTGTCTGAAGTGCTCATAGCCATATAATCAAGAAAATATCATATATTAAAGTAAAACCCAGAGTTGAAACAATCAAACCTGAATACAAAGTTGGGTTACATCAGTGCCCTAAGAAAGGATTTAGCTACTCATGACAAGGTTGGATATCTTCTATGTTGAGTTCATCTCCATCGTCACGGACGGCACCTATCTTCTCAGGATCTTCACTTCTAAGGTTGTAGAAACCCTAAAAGCCACCACACCTTCAGCGTTTTGAATAATCACCATAAAAGAAATTGATATTTCGGACCTCTTCTTTCAAGGCTTACGCCTTTTTTTATAGAAGAAAATATGTATTCGGTGGGCTTTAAGGTCTTCTGGCCCATCTGGGATGATATGCAGCTGATAAAAGAGTAATCTCGCAGTTTTAATCTGACATGTCATGCAAAGCTCGAGCTTCAGGAACAAATGCTTGAGCTTCTCTGGATAGATGCTTGAGCATCAGTGAATGGTGCTAGATCATCATAGTAACACTTAGCTAATTTTCTTCAACTATTTTCCGAAGCGTCTTTTTCTTCAACACTTAGAATATTTTTGGGGTTGAACTCCTTTAACATTGCTTGATCCAAGCTTCATGGCTCGAGCACTAAGTACCATGCTCGAGCATCAGGGGCTCATTGCTCGAGCATCAATGGATGATGCTCAATCCTCTATGGATAGTGCTCGATCATAGGGGTAATGCACGAGACCTGGAGCATAGCCTTTTCATTTATAATTAAGTCATTAATTTCTGATGCCTCATGCTTAAGCTTTAGGGTCAAGGCTCGAGCACCTTTAGTTAAGGCTCGAGCACCCTTCCAGTAAGGCTCGAGCATCAAGGTACTGATGCTCGAGCATTTGGCCTTGTTGACTTTTCTTCTTTTCTTTGTTGTAATGCTCGAACCTCAATACTTAGGCTCAAGCTCTAAGGCTTCAATTGCTTCAAACTTCACCAATTTAGCTCTCGGTTTGCTCTGAATGATCGGCAATGACTCTATAAGCTTTGATATCATTATAAAGTCCCAGTTTTAACCATCTTTCTGGGAAAGTACCTACAAACATATATTAAACATAAATTAGTCTAACTATAGATAGAAGTATCACTTTATGCCTTAACTTATATCTCAGAGTGTGCTATATCATGAACACTTAACCTTCTTCAAATCTGCATTCGATCTTCAATCTTCAAAAATTTTCGTCAAAAATTACAACTCGATCGGACCTCGATCGGACTTATTTTGACATCAAAATTATCTAATTACAAAATATATATATATATATCTCACAATCTCTTCCTTTGGCAATTTCGTAACAAAACCCTAAAAACCTTAAAAATAATTTAGTAATCTACCCAAGTAGGAAAGTAAATTACATTGAATGTTAAAGGAAATAAATTTTCTTGAACCGCATGAAGGTTCAGCAAATGTAGCAACTTTAATCTGCACAGTAGCTCAAACACAACTACCCATGAAGCTTAATTAAGAAAATAAACACAAGCATAAAATAGCAAAGCTAATAATTAATGCCTGAATGTCAATATAATGGAATGCAATGAACAATGGTTCTCCCCCTAAATGCAAGATAATGCAAAAAGGTATCTCTTCCCCTGAATGATAAATCTCTCAACTCTCTCCCCCTTTTTGTCACAAATGAACAAAGCTCTCAAAAAAGTAATATCCTAGAAGGAGGAAGTAACCAACCATATAGATCTTGCAAATTGAAAACAATGAGAATATAGACTCCACAAGATTATATGTTTAAACAAAAATAACCAAGATCAATTCAATGATGTTCCACAAACTTAGTAAGTGTAGTAAAATCACCACCAAGTTCAAAAACATATGATCTATCAATTATTTAGATTTCAGGCAATAAATCAATGATATCACATCTCCTTAGAAATCAAACATTCAACATGTGCAAAAACCATTTTTTTTTTTAAATTTCTTTTTTTGTGCTCCATTTTCTTTTTGCACATTGGTGGCCTTCACGCTTATGGGTAGCTAGCTCTTTCCCTTATTCCCATTTGTTTTGAGTCAAGGTAGCTTTCGGATAGATCCCAAAGGTAGCCTTTTCCATCTCACCTTTTTCTAAACAGCAAATATTTTTCTTCTCTTTTTTCTATTTAAAAAAAAAAAATCTTTTTCATTCCAAGCTGTTTTTCATTTTTTTTTTTTCTTTTCACTCTTCTGGTCTAAAACACATACATCAAGTTTAAATTCCAAGACAATGATCAATTATATCAACATTATCTTTAACCAAAACAATGACATGTCAAGTAAATGTATTATCAATGATTCATTTACTATACGAAATAAGTAAGCAAAACTAATTTCATCAATTCATATTCATTGTATGCTTTCCACAGATAATCCATATGTCATTAATCTCCTTGTGTTCAACATATTCAATCAATATGGTTTGCTTAACTTCCCAACAATATAATCTAGACTCTCAAGATATGCATGAAGATCCTTTCTAGACTATGTCTTTGCAATGCATCTAATCAAGACAACAGACACCAATAGATTTCCTAAAATGAGAAAACTTAGGAGCATCTAATGGTTTAATAAGAATATCAGCCAAATTCTTATCAGTATGCACTTTTTCCAAAGACACGACATTTTGTTCAACAAGTTCCCTAAGAAAGTGATGTCGAATGTCAATGTGTTTAGTAGGAGAATGCAAAACTAGATTCTTTGAAATATTAATTGTACTAGTATTATTACAAAAGATAAAAATAGTACCTTGATCAGCTCCATAATCCAGAAGCATCCGTTTCATCCAAAGCAATTGTGTGCAACAAGTTCCAGCAGCAATGTATTCAGCCTCATAAGATGATAAAGATATGCAATTTTGTTTCTTGCTGTACCACGAAACAAGATTAGTACTAACATAAAAACAACCACCTGAAGTACTTTTTCTATCATCCTTGTTTCCGGCCCAATCAGCATCAGTATAGCCTTCAATCTTAGAGTTAGACTCAGAAGAGTAACGCAAACTATAATTCAATGTACTATTGACATAATGAATAATGCGTTTGACTCCAAGAACGTGTTGTTTTCTAGGGTCAGCTTGATACCTAGCACAAGCACCTACACTAAACGAAATATCTGGCCTAGTTGCTGCCAAATACAACAAGCTACTAATCATACTCCTATACAAGAAATGATTAACCTTGTTAGGATCAGAGTCTCTATCCAATTTGGATGAAGTACTCATAGGAGTTTGAATATGCTTTGAATCTTTCATACCAAACTTTTTAACCAACTCATTTGCATACTTTGATTAAGATATGAAAATCCCATCATCAAGTTGTTTCACTTAGAGACCTAGAAAGAAAGCCAGTTCACCAACCATGCTCATTTCAAAAGTTTTACTTATATCTTTAGAAAAAGTATGAGCAAGGTTATCACATGTAGTATCAAAAGCAATATCATCCACATATATTTGAGTAACAAGAAAATCTTTTCCTTTCCCGAAAATAAACAATGTTTTATCTGCTCTTACTCTTCTGAAGCCCTTATGCAATAGATAAAAAGTCAACTTCTTATACCATGCTCTAGGTGCTTGCTTTAAACCATAAAGAGCTTTTTTAAGATAAAAAACAAAATTAGGATTATGTGGATCAATAAAACCTTTTGGTTGTGATATATAAACTTCTTCCTGCAAAATACCATATAAAAAAGCACTTTTAACATCCATTTGACACAATTTGAATTTAAAGTGGCATGCAAGAGCAAAAAAAAGTCGAATAGACTCAAGTCTAGCAGCAGGTGCAAAAGTCTCATCAAAATCAATTCCTTCAACTTGAGTGTATCCTTGTGCAACTAATCTATCTTTATTTCTTATTAAAAGACCATATTCATCAAGTTTATTTTTAAAGATCCATTTGGTCCCTATGATATTAACATCATTAGGTCGAGGCACTAGTTCCTAAAGATCATTCTTCACAAATTAAAGCAATTCTTCTTGCATAGCCATAAGCCAATCAGAACTTTGAAGAGCTTCATCAACATTCTTAGGTTCAAACTGAGCCATGTGACATGAGTGAACAATATCATCTACAATGCATGAGTGTTCTATATCATCACAGACTGTACTCCCAGTACTATGCTTATCCCATGGACCTATCACATTGTCAATTGGGTGACTCAATCTAACTCTAGAACAGCTTGATGTGGGAATATCTAGAGATGGTGCAGGAATTCTTATAGGTTCATCACTGTTGACCTCTGATTCCTCATCCTCATCTTCTTCAACTTCTTCACTTTCTCCACCTAAAACCTTAACTTTTTCTTCTTCTTGAATTGTAGGTTCTTTCTTTTCTCCTACAATTTCAAAATTAATTTCTTTTTCATTAAGTTAAGAAAAGCTTATCTTAGATTTTGTATCATCAAAAACCACATTTATAGACTCCATGACCACTTTGGTTCTAAGATTAAAAACCCTATAAGCCTGACTGGTTTGTGAATAACCCAAAAACACACCTTCGTCACTTCTAGAGTCAAATTTTCCTAAGTGTTCCCTATCTCTAAGGATATAATATTTACTTCCAAAGACTCTAAAGTATTTAACAGTGGGCTTTCTATCATACCATAATTCATATGACGTCTTGTTAGCTCCAGGCCTAAGATAAACTCTATTTAGGATATGACAAGCAGTACGTACCGATTCAGCCCAAAAGTGACTTGCAATCTTATTCTCCTGAAATATAGTACGAGCCATTCCTACGATAGTCCTATTTTTCCTTTCCACTACTCCATTCTGTTGTGGTGTTTTAGGTGCTAAAAATTCATGCTTAATGCCATTTTTTTCACAATATTCAATAAATTTCTTAGGTTTGAATTTACCACCATTGTCGCTCCTAATCCAATTAATTCGATATCCCTTCTTATTTTGAATAAGTTGGCAAATAGACCTAAAATTCACAAAAGTATTAGATTTTTCTCTCAAATATGCAACAAAAGTAAATCTAGAAAAATCATCAACCATAACATGCATATATCGTTTTCCTCCAATGCTATCAGGTGTTTTGCAACCCATCAAATCCGTATTAATCAATTCTAAAGGTTGAGAAGTGACTTTATGAATAAGTCTCTTATGTGACACTCTAGTTTGTTTTCCTAATTGACATGGACCACATATTTCATTCTTAGGCATCTTCAATTTAGGCAAACCTCGAACAAGATCATTGTTAGACAATTTACTAGATCATTGAAATTCACATGTCCAAGTCTTTTATGCCACAAAACTGCCTCATTAGTAACTATAGAAAAACACTTTAGTGAAGGATTTGAAAACACAACATAGCAATTATCAGAAGTTCTAGTTCTTTTCAAGATGCAGTCACCTTTTTCATTAGTTACAAAACACCCTTGTTGAGTAAAATTGACTTGAAACTCCTCATTATAAATTTGACTAATACTCAACAAATTAACAGCTAAACCTTTAACATATAGAATATTTTTTAACTCCCCTATTCCTAGAAATTTGATTTTACCTTTACCACTTACAGTAGAAGTTTTACCATCACCAAAAGTAACAGTACCAGCTGAACATTCCTTAAAAGTGGTAAACAATATTCTATCCCCTGTCATATGCCTAGAGCAACCACCACTATAAGAAAAAGGGTTATTAGTGACAGACCTTTAGGGACACTACAAAAAACTGTCCCTAAAAACCCTATTTTTAGGGACGGGCTTTAATTACTATCTCTAAAGACACACTTTTTGGTTACAGTGCTAACCTATCAATCCTTAAAAGACCAAACAAATAAAAAAAAAATCCCTCCAATTTGGTGGGGGCAAAACTTAGCGCTATTTTTAGTGAAATTATAATTTTTTTAATAAAAAATTATTAAAATAAGGTTCTGGG
This sequence comes from Cornus florida, assembly GCF_030987335.1. Lineage (NCBI taxonomy): Eukaryota > Viridiplantae > Streptophyta > Magnoliopsida > Cornales > Cornaceae > Cornus > Cornus florida. The sequence goes on along the minus strand of NW_026775571.1, from coordinate 25,087,448 downwards.
ACAGTAATGTTATCGTCCTTAATTAAATACTAAGTAATTTTACAAGACTACCCTATCAAAACAATGTAGTTTTGGTCTATTAGGTATATATTTATATATATTCGATGTGCTCTACGTCTGAAGAATGTTGTTTGCCCTAGCTCGATATTTTCCTTCCATCCTCTCTCTAACACTGGTTTGGTCTTCCCCAATAGATCGCTTTCTTTTCAATTAAGTATATATCGATATATATAATCCAGGTTGAAGACTGTTTCTTGCCCTAGCTCAATCTTTTCCTTTCGTCCTCTCTCTCAAACTGGTTTGGTCTTCCCCAATCGATCTATTTCATTTCAATTGAAGTCGTAGCCCGAGATTTTCTCTTTCTCAAGGTGGGTATCAACATGGAGATCTTGAAGAGCCCCCCAACAGCAGCAGCCAAAAACAATCTTTCCTGACATCCTTTGCTCCCCTATCGACGAGTCCTTTAACACTCTTAACCGTCTTCAATATCAATCCCACCACCGGTAATTTTCACTCCTCAATTCCCTTATTTCCCAATTAATGAACCCTAACTACTTATACATTCACTATATACACACATATACACTTATAATTAACATGAATGCTTCAGACACACAAAACTTCAGTGTTTGCTTTTTGTGGGTTTTGTTGATTCATCTTAGTAGTATATAATTTGTAGTTTATTAGCTTCTGAACATCTAATTCAATTCAAGAAACACAAAAGGGCAATGATTTTTTTGGAAGCAATTGTTATAGAGAAGGATTGATAGTTTACAAATTCATTGATGATGCATACATATTGTGGACAAGATCAATTCCTGAATCCAGGACACCTAACCTCACAATTTGATGCACTAAGTCATGCATACCTAGCCTCCCAATTTGATATACTAAAACCATATAATGGGCTTGTTGGGTGTTAACTATAATTTCGAAGTCTAAAGTTTAGTTTAGGCTTGGTTATCAAATATGCTTGCCTGTCTAAATCTGATTGAATCCCAAATTTTGGTAATGAATCCCAAAAAAAAAAAGGTAGAGTCAATATTACAAACATATCATAATACCTTTTTCATTCTTACTTTTTGTTGTCCAAGAGAGCTCTAGAAGTAGAAGTTTGTGTTTTCTAGTCTTCTTATCTTTTAAATCTCATGACAAAGAAGTAGTGAGACTTATATTTTTATTCTTGCCTTATATTTTGTTGATTTTATGGCGGTGTATGTTGCAATGCAATTTTGCTAATGACTGCCTTTTGGATTTTTTTTTTACATTTTTCTATAAGATGTCATGTATGCTGTAATTCTAATTGGTTTTTGTACATGTTCACTTGCACTTTCCAACTGACAGTCATTTATATTTTTGGAATATCCCATTCATTTGTCTTAGTTGATTGGATTGATAGTTTGGAATGTTTTCTATGAATTGGTTGTTTGTTTTGTGCTGTATATCGTCTCTACAAGGACTACTAGAGCGATCAGAAGTTCAGTGTCATTGTAATGACTCGGTCATTTTCCTCCCTTTCCTTTTTCTGAAATTTTACGGATAAATTTTTTCCGTTTAATTTTTGTTTCTGAGTTCTGTTTCTCATCACTGAGTGTTGTCTCGAGTGCTCTTGGACATGGTTTCTGAGACTCTTTCATTTGGATTGACAACTTCCTTTAAGGACCGAGTCATTTCCACATTTTCACTTTTCAGACCCTATTCACTTTTTGTCTTTTCCCTGCTTATCACTTTTTGGCACAACCTCACTTTTCATGCTCGGAGTTGGTTTTTGAATTCACATGCCTTCATCCTAAGTGGTTTCCATGAAATACGTATCTTTACTTTTTTAGTAAAGTACTCTGGTTGCTCCCGTTGTCCATAAGGGCATGGTTGCATAGTTTTTCAGAATCTTTTTCTTTTCTTGGGGTGTTTTTCATAAATATCATTTGAAGATATTTTATTTTAGGGGTTTTTAAGAAAATATTTTTGGAAGATATTTTCATTCCAGGTCATTAGTGCAGTTTTCACTTTTTAGAGGGGCTATTGTGCAATTAACGTAAGTTATTGTAAAAATACCTCGTTTTGAGCCTAGATCTTCGTACATGATTTATTTTCACATTTCTTTGAGTTGTGTATTCTTAGAATCTCCTTCTGGTCATTTTTCTCTAGTTTCAGGGTTTCTGGCCCCAATTGCCGCCGAACTTGTTCGGGGCATATCTCTTTACTCGGGACTCAGTTTTTGACACCACTTCTTCCGTTGTTCATATTTTCTCATTTTGAATCTTTTTTGTTCATGACGTTTTACCGTTTGAGCGCGTTTGTTCAAATTTCACTTTTCCAAACCCGACGGGGCCCTTTCGGGGCACATTTTGAGTTTTTCTATAAATAGGGGGTCTTAAGTCAAAAAATCAGATTTCATCATCTTCATCCCCTCTCTTGGCCGGATTCCATGGCAGCCATGGCTGCCACCTTCTCTGTCCTCCTTTGATCCACTTTTCCTTGGTGAAAAGTCTTCGGCCTTAACGTTTTTCGTAGGCCTCGTCGTGCTCTACCTTTCCCCCTTATTAGAATCCATTTTTGGCTAATTTTTGAGTATGGGTTTGAAGTAAAGTTGTGATTTTCATGAGGCTTCCTTGGGATTCTTGTTCATCGTGTTGTCCTCGACAAAACCCCATGGTATTGTCGGATTCGAAGCACTTTTCTTTCGGTGGGGATTTGAGATTTTCATCTCAAATTGAGGTGGGAGTGTTATAATTTATTTTCTTGTTATATTTCATGCTTGTGATACTTATACAACTCATTTATATGTCTTGGTATCAAATCTAAAAACTTTAATTTATTATTTCTTTGTGTAAGATTTAATTTTTCCGGTTGTCCATATCTTGGTTTAAACTTGTGACATGATATTATATTACCCCTTGATATGTTCATTGACATATATTAAATTGAGAGCATTTGAACAACCATTAAAAATTTTATTTAATATTTATCTTGAATAAATATTTAATTCATGTGGCCTTAACTACCTTGAAATCAATATGTCTTAGTATATTATATTAAGCCCAAGCATGCTCTTCAACATAGGTGAATTTGAGAGTAATCGGATATGTTTTGAAATCTAGTAATATTTAATTAATTTGATTAATTAAATTATTTCATTTGCACTATTCACTCTAATGGAATTCCGACTTGATGTTATTGATGTGCATGCCATATGATTTCACATGTATTATTTTGAGAATTTTTGGACAACTTTGATTTCTAGAGAAATTAATTAATTAGGTTAATTAATTTTTACTTAGGATTCCAATGAGTTAGATTTGTATTTCTAAAGGCTTTTGCCCTCTTATTATGTATCATGACTTGTTGTAACTTAGCTTCATTAAAGTAGTTAATGAACTCGCACCCTTACATTAGAATGATTTAATTGTTTAAGTGTTGTTAAACAAATAATTAAATCATTAATCTTATACTAGTGGTATAATTACATCAATGGATTCCTTGTGTTTTAAATCCTAATTTTGTAGTCTATTTAGATGAAATCTATGATTTCTTGACATTTCACATGCCATCATAGTTGGAAACTTAGGGCATGACTTGTGTATTCCAAAATCTTGGTTATGCATGAAACATGGTTTAATGCATTACTTGTATCTTGATACACTCTTGGTTGCATAACTTGTTGATTTTGGGACTTGGGATATCAATCAAGAATTGCCATAGCTAGGACTTGGTTCTAGTACGGGAGATAGTGAGCTCCCTACATTATAGTGCACACTAGGGGAAGGTACCCATGGGTTAGTAGCCCTAAAGTGATCCCAAGAGTACGGTTTTAATCCAGGCGATATCCGAGTATCCACATTGGTTGATTTCACTCTTTAAATTTCAAGTTGCTATTCCTTGAAGATTTAAACCTTGTCATGATTATGTGAAATGCTCCAATCTTGTTAATTGCATAGATATTATGCCTTGTTCTTGATTTCATGTATAACTCTTATCGTGTTAATAGGAATGTTCCATTATTGTTTACTTGCATAGATATTATGCATTTTCCTTAATTTCATGCCTTGTCCTTATCGTGTTAATTGAATTGTTTCCATCTTGTTCATTTTCTTAGTTATCTCGTTCCGTATTACTTTATGCTATTGTGACTTAGGAATGATCCTATACATATAACTTGACTTAGATTCTAGGTGGCATGGTCTACATGTAATGATTTATATCAACATGCAAAATCTTTAAACCCTTAGATTTCAAGTGATATCTCTTAAAGATATAAGGACCTTGTTATGTTATATGGAGTATTTCATACCTTGTTTAATTATATAGACATTATGTTTACTTCATGTATTTAGACCTCATTCAGTATACTTGAAATCGTGCACTTGCCTCTTGTATCTAGATTCCATTTAGCATGCTCGTGTCTTGCATACTTGCCTTGTGTGTTTCCAATCTCACTAGTATACTTATGTTTTGTATACTTACCTCGCATGTTTTCATCTTCATTTATTACACTTGTAACCAGTATGCTTATATGTAGTGTATCTTATTTCAATCACATGAGTAGCTTAGGATGATCCCTGAGTCTCACTCTAACATAGACGTTAGGTGGCATGGCCCTTTTGAATTTTTTCAAGTTAATGTAAAAATCTGTAAGAAATTGAGTCATGCATGCTCATTCTCTATGAGTAAACTTGTTTACTCACCCCAAAGTTAGTAGGGGTATTGTTCAGGTACGAAAACTTGGTTCGTGATGTTTATCGCTCTATGGATGACTTGTAGCTTTTAGGCTTCCATTTCATGCAAATGTTAGCATGAAATATCATTTCATAGCCTTATGTATTAAAACTTGTATTCTTTGATTCCATGTATGTAAAGTATACGTAAGTACACTCTTTTCATTGTATTTGACATATGTAAGATGAGGTCGGAGACCAATAACATGTATCTTGTATCCTATGTAGTTTTAACTTCATGAAATACTATGAAAATATTGAAAAATACTAAGTCATTGCTTCATAACTTTTGCATCGGATGAGGGAATTCCATTCTTTTTCTTTCATAGGGTTCCTATGATCATGTGTGAGGCGTGGCCAAGGGCCAAACACCATTTCATTCTAAGTTTGGCATTTTGGTTCCAATTATAGCATTTTTAGGCATTTTTGGCCGTTGGGAGGTCATATTTTGCATTTTGGATATTTTGAAGCCGTGGACCACTGGGACGCGTCTTAAATGTCTTTTTACGTTTGTGTGTATGTCCACATTGCACAAAACTCTTGATTTTCAACTTTTGACTTATTTTTGGGTGATTTATTGAATTTTTATGAAAATTCTTGCATGGGGTGTCAATTGAGGTTCCTCTTTGTTTTGGTATGTCTTGAAGGCTTGAGTGGGTCTAGAAAATGTTTTGAAACTTGTCCAGATAATGTAGAATGCATGTAGAACACTAGGACTGGCCCAAGCACCATTTTCACACATTGCAGCAGCTTCTCATATCTGCAGCAGATGTGTCGGTCGACTGATGAGGATTCATCGGTCGGCTGACAAGCCTCGAGACTCCATTCTAGTAGGCTTTTCTTGAAAAATGGCATTTCGGTTGGTTGACCATGGGGGTTCGGCTGGTTGATGATGCATTTTCGGTCAGCTGATCCTTGCCATGGGTCGACTAATCCTCCCTAGAGCCTTCAGCTTTCAGTCTTCTTTGACAGTTTTGTCACACCAACTTCAGAACATCTTATCTCTTTCATTTCTGATCCGAATCTGGTCATTTTTTAGTCTAAGTTCAAGAGCTTGAAGTTAGCTTTCCATTGGTACCAACCAATCATTAAAAATCCATCTATAGTGTGAGTTATTCTAGTTTTAATAAGATAGGGTCATGGTAACTCTTAAACAGATAAGGCCACTTTGTTTTAATTTCATATATTTTCCGTTTGGACTCAGAATCAGGCGATTCTTGAGTCTAACTTCATTCATTTTTTGTTATCTTTCCAATGGTGTGCTCGCTGGCACCCATTTCAGTGTGAAATGACCATTTTGCCCTTGGTTCATTTCTTATCGGGTTTGGCATTCTTGCTTCATTTGCTTAGCTCATTTGAGTTTCGTGGCTTCATGGGAAGTCATCCTGGTGCCTTAGGGGTGACGTGCATCTCTGGAGGCCATTTTGCTTCATTTGCTTGTGCATCTTGGATCCGCTTCGGGTCATCACTAACGCACCGGGTTAAATAAAAACCCGGGTCATTACAATCACTACTTACTCTTCTACTAGTGTTGTAAGTGTTATTTATTTTTTATTTTTTTTTTCCGTTGCTTCTTAGATCTATATATTTGCTTATTTGCTTGTTGACGCTAGAGTTATCACTCTATTTATTATTTTGTGTGTGGTGTTATTTGTAAAGTATTTTTATATGTGACTCAATATGTTTTGTTCAAAAATGAAAAGAAATCAGTTCAATAGATTTGATACTTGTACCCTCTCTAATCTTTGTTCTAATTTCAACTTTTGGTCTATGTGATTAATGCATTATAGACTTAAAACATGTGTGTGTGCGCGCGCGTGTTATGTGGTTTTATACATTACATATAGTGAACAATTTCTAAAGGGAATCTACATTCTTGTCACTTTTGATGCTATTTTGTTTTTGGTAATATATCGTTGTGGTTTATTTGTTTGATTTTTATTTCTTTTTATAGAGCTTGTTATATACCTGCACGTCCAACCACATTATTTTGATCATTATGATACAGTAAACTCTTTAAAACTGATTAAATATTCATGTTGTTTATGCTTAGGCATTAGCAAATATTTAAGAAAGCGGAGCTTAGTGATTGGACAGCTAAGGAATTTCAAACTAATCCATTGTCTGATATTTGGAAACTTTTGTCTTTCTAATGGCTAGAACAAGCATGCTATGAGTTTTTGAAAACGCACGTGTGTGATTGATTTTAGAGAAAGTTCATTTTAAAGCATAAATGATCACTGTAAAATCTAAGATTTACCATTAAGTCATTGAGTCATTGCTTGAGCAACATGTTCTAAAAAATTTTTAGTGACCTATTTTCTCTCTTATTGTTTTTAATGTGACCGACCCATTCATATAAGATTATGATAGGGATAACACCGATCTGCCAAACCTTATATATATATATATATCTTACTTTATTTGACCAAATTAAACTATTATCTTTAATTGTATTATTTTATTTTATTTTATTTGTGGTGTTTCAAGCTAAGATTAATGTTATAATGAAAGTACTTTTTTTATTTTTTCCAAATTTTGCTTGCTTGCTTTTATTCGTAACAAGTTATTGGATTTTCAAATTTTTTATTGGTGGAAGTTCTAAAACTTTTGTTTTTGAGCTCTACCATGATATTTAATCATGCTTTTTATGTGACGGCCCAAGTTTTTCAACCAATGCGTCAATGATGACTCGAAAGTTGACCCAAAAACGGATCCGAAATGCGGAAGGAAAAGATGAAACCATAGTCTTTTGAGATATAAATCATCTCTAAGACACCAATGTGACATTCCATGAGGTCATGGAACTTGAGGAAACTAGAGTTAAAACAGGCTAAATCCGTTAATTAAGGGCAAAATAGTCAATTCACAATTAAAAGGATAAAATTGACTCTAAAAAAGTCAAAAAAGGTGAATACAACCTAATTTAATAATTTAACAACATTCCAAGAGGTTCCAAGAACATTGGCCAAGAATCTCACAAAATTGCCCTTTCCTGGTTTAAGCGAAAACTAACACTACCTCACAAAAACATGAATAACTCCCACTGTGATTGGAATCTAAGAATGCATCAGTTCCATTGGAAATCTAACTCAAAATCCTTGAGTTTAGGCTCAAGAATCACCCCATTTGGATTAGAAACGAAGAAGTTATGACCCTTTGAAGTTGGAACTTCAGTGCTGAAACATAACAGAGAGGCTGTGAGAATGCAAGCTATTTCGGTCGACCAAAATAGAGTTTCGGATGACCGAACTGGGCAAGATTTTGCTGAAAACATGATTTTTGAGAGGAGGTTGTTTTGGTAGACCAAATTAGGCCATCGGTTGACTGAAATAGGCCATCGGTCGACCGAAATGGTCTTGAACATTGAAAAAACCTACTAGAAATGAATTTTTACTGTGCAATGAATTTCCCAAAAGCCATCGATCGACCGAAATGGAGTTTTGGATGACTGAAACACCTCAAAAAGCTGTTGTAAGACCTGCTAAATGCCAAATGTGTTATGGTTTAACCCATGCTTCAAATCCCCTCATGAATTGGTTCAAAAATGAAAGTTTAAAACTATTTTTTAATGAGATTTAAGTATGTGAGAATGTCAACAACCTTAAAATGAATAAATGAATATATTACAATAACTTATGGCCTTATGCATGTTTATTATAAGGATTTCATATGCCGAACCTCCAAGTTGGTTAAAATGCATTTTAAAGCAAAAGTTTAATACCCAGTGAACACAAGTACAAAAGTAAACATGCTTATGATGTCAAAAGTAAATACTTAAGCATCTTTACACATCAAGGAGGTTACATTAGCTTCCAAAATACCATTCACCCATGGTATGCAAAAATATAATATCAAAAGTAAAGTATTTTAAACACTTGCATGTTACTATACAAAAATGCTTCAAATTGCACATAAGCCTCTAAGGATGATGAGTATCCAAGAACATAGTCTCTTTACCTATAAAACAACCCAAACCACTAGGGTGAGTAATCAAGTTACTCTTAGGAAGAAACATATGCATATACACTAAAGTTTCAATATCATTGCAAGATTAATATAGACAGGGAGCATTCCACTTAACGTCTATGTCCAAGGTGTTCTAAGGGATCATCTTAAGCTAATGCAATGATTCCATTATAACACAATAACAATATCAATGTACTTAACAACATTAACCAAAATTACAAGTTACAATTAAGCATTGGTTGTCAACTTGTAAAATGAATGCGAAATCAATTAGTGGAATACTTGGACATCAAATCTTGGATAAAGCCGGGAACTAAATGGTTATCTGGGCATTAACCCGCTGGGAATACCACCCTAGTGCGCACTATAAATAGGGAGAACTCATACCTCCCACACTAGAGCCAAACTCTAGCCTTGTCACTTGTAACAATGTCCTAAGCGAATCCAAAATATATCAAGTTCAAAACTTACACACAATATTAAGGCATATATACCACCTTCTATGCACAAGTATTTTGAAACCATACAAACCATGTCTTAGAGTTCCAAGTCTAGAATGGTATAATAAATGACAAGTCTTTAGCATGATATAATGTGCAATACAATGCCACCAACTTATCAATTTAAATTATGCATCAACAATAAGCTTTATATACTAGATTACAACATTATAGTATTAAGCTTCTAAAATAATTACAATTACCAATAGTAATTCACTAGAATGTAGAATTATCATCATAATTTCTATACAACATTAATAATCGTACGCAAGATACATACACAATATACATGCTTAAATCAATAAACCCTAAGTCAATCATAAGGATTTCTTATAATATGCAAGACTATCATATTAAAAGCATGTACACAATATATATTAAACCCCAAAGGATTATAAAACACTTAGAATATAAATATACTACCACTCCTACCTCAATAGAGAATTGAATCTCTATAATCCAAGTAACCAAGCTTAAAAATGGAAAAAAATTCTAGGGTTTTGTAAAGGAGAGCAAGAGGAAACTTTTGTCTCCCAAGGTTTTTGGTCTAAGGTGAGTGGAAGGAGGCCAAAATGAAGGAATAAGCTATTAACCAAGCTTTCCTCCAATGGTGGCTAGGTTTAGGTTTATGAAGAACAAATGAAATTAAAAAGATAAAGTGTAAAATGATGAATGGAAGGTTTAGAAATCCTCCACTCGCTATGTGTTCTTACACTACCTGTCACACACACACAATGTAAGACTTATTTTGGTGCCTACATTTGTTACAAATTCAAGGCTCCTTCCTAGGCTTAAACCTAAGCCTACACTTATTAACCATCTAAGCCAACAAGTGCACAAATCCTAAGCCAACAAGTGGGTGAATCTCCACCCTCCAAATATCAATAGATTATGCTTCCAAGTCTCCCCACCCAAATGCCAACAAGTGACACCATGAGAATGTGGCACTTGTCACATTTTTCAAAAATTGAAAAAAAGTCCTTTTTCAAAATATCTTCTAAATTTTATTGCAAAAAGGTCCATAAGACGAAAAATAATTATTTTACATAATTACACTAAAACCCTAAAAATCAAGAATAATTACAATTAAGTATGCATTCATGCCCTTTACGAAAAAGTAAGCAACTAGAATGTATTTTCTACAAAAGTAAAAATATAAATGTCATGGAAATCAATTATCATAAATGCATGCAAAGCTGGAATCAAATTCGAGTAAAAAAGGTGAGGTTATGCAAGGAAAGATGATAAACGGGAAAAAGACGAAATAGGGAAACGACAAAATAGGAAAAAGATAAAAAAAGAAAATCACCGAAAAAGGAAAAAGGAGGAAAATGACCGGGTCATTACACTTTAGAATTTGTAGTTAGTCTCAGAATCTCTATATCTATCATCATTTTTGTTACATGTGTTGTAAATTCTTTTAAATTAATTCAAGGATTTATGCATTAAGGTGTTTTTATTTTTGTTTTTGAATCATGATTTATAGAAAAACAAGTCTTTTGGAGAGAGTGAACATGGTTTTAATGCATAAACAACATGTTATCCGATCAATTGTAGAAACTACTTCTCTCTATGATAATGCGAGTTGGAATTGTAATATAGATTTACATTATTGAATGGGATAGGACCACCCACCCGTCATGGAAGAAGTTGAAAGAGTTATGAAACATTCAACACATGCATCAAATGACTTTTGTTTATAATTGATTTTTTTTTTTTTTTGTATGTATAACCAATTACATAGATAAGTCTTGGATTCACAATCACAATAAGGGTAGTTGAAAGTATTTTGATGGCATAAAAAGCTTCATTAAGGTGGCTAGTCATCATGCAGCGTCAGACCGTAGGTCTCGATGTCCGTGCCGCCATTGCAGAAACAAGATGGGGTATATTCAAATTGAAGAAGTTGAGAAGCATCTCTTAAATAATGGGATGGGCTGGGAGTATGTTTTGTAAAATTAACCATAAGCTCTTTTGTAAAATGCATACATGTTAATTAAGATAACAAATTTATTTTTCAGGCCTAAGGCGGAAAGGGCGTGGAAAAGTAAAGAATGTCACTCTACAAAAAGCTAAAGGACTCTATGGAAAAGATGTTCTAGTTCTGGTAGAGTTTGGGATGGGGTATATTAAACCCGTAGGAAAAAATAACAAATTATGAACGGCGGAAGTTGGCATCCACATGAGAGATAAAGAAGCACTACTAATTTTCAAAACGTGATGGGATATTCCAGAATCTGAGAGACAGGTTTGCTATGACCATTTTAAGGTAATGAGTTCTTTTCTTTTCATTCGATACAATGTTAAATACTTAGATAATTTAAATTGTAAGAACAACCATACTCTTGTATTCGGTACACCTCCAATTTCATGCAATCGAGTATGACCCCTGTAACTGAGACTAACACTACTGGGGATGTTTTTGTTTTGCTCCATGAGTATTGAAAGACAACCAGCTACTTCATTCATTCGACTTCCAGCTCAGATTTAGGGCATCGAATGATTGGATTCTAGATTTTAATAGCTCACTCTTATCTGCTTACAACTTGAAAGGAAAAGGGTAGTTTGGTAACTATGTTTAGTGTGCGTCTGTGTATGTGTATGTGTATGTGTATGTCATTTGCAAGAGACAAGCCAAAATACTATTGTTTTTGACCGACATGACCAGCCCAATTTAATGTGGGCACATCATATATAACTACTTTTCCACTAGGTTTGTCCCATAAACATTTTAAGGAGACTTCGTAACACAAAGGGAACTCATGCTGACTCAATTCCATCAGCTAGCTAGCCAAGAAAAGTACTCAAGCCCTCATTATTTGACCAAAATGTTTTATGTTACTAATTTTAAGACAATAGTCTCAGTTTAATTTTATCATATTTTTTTCTTACTAATTTTGTTGATACATCATAGTAGATGATATACCTAAGGCCCTAAAGAAGATAAGAATTTTACCACTCAATTTATAAAATATCAGAGAACGGAAATTTTTTCCTAAGTTAATATGAAACTGTTAGCTTAGTAACTTATTGCAACTCTTTGTTGGTTTAGACCACCATTTGTGCTGATCAATATAAGAATTTTCTTTTCTTTTAACATGATTGATGATGAAGCAAATTGGATACTTAGGTGTCCGATTGCAATTGAGCTCCTTTTAACATAAATTAATTTTTAATTATATAGGAGATCTTTGTAGTGGATATACATGTAAGTGAAATTGAATTTAAGCGAGTAACTAATGGAGTTTCTGATCATTTGAGGAAATACAGATATAGATTGAAGAATCATTTTGACAAGCATCTTCCTATTGAGAATGCACGCTTGCATCCTTATGTAGGTATTCATACTGATCTTTGGAAAAACTTGTGCGATTGGTGGATATCACCAGAATTTCAGGTTTGGATTCTTAAATACTTGTATTTGAAATCATTGATTATAATACATTGATTCACTAGCTATTTAGGTGTGTTAACTTTTATTAGTCTTTGAATTATTGTGCAGAAAATAAGTCAAAGAAATAAAGCTAACAGTTTAAAGAATAAGATTCCACATGTTTCAGGATCGATGTCTTTCGTCAGACGTTATGATGCTTATGTACACAATATATAAAAAAATAATTATATCTTTTCAATCTATTATCCATCTAAACCATATATTATCCAATGCTAACTATTACTTTGTGTTGCAGGAAAAAGAAAATCAACAAAGGCAGAGTGAAGAAGATGGGGAAGTCCAAAGGCACTTGGAGGGTCCTGCTATTCGTCTATACAAGGAAACACATTTTAGGGAAGAAACTAGATGGGTACATGAGAAAGCTAAGCGGAACTACGTTAGTAAACCAACTATGCCTATTATGATTTTAACTAGAGGCACACATAGGCACCCTCAGGTTCTTATATACATATAAATTATGTGTGTGTGTGGGTGTGTTATACATATGCATGTTTACATTACAATTTCGTCCTTCAAATTTTGGGGATAATTTTTAGTTTATTTCATTTGTTGTTTTTGTTGCTTGGGTTTACCTTTTTATTGGGAAAAATTCTGGTTTTTAGTTATTTAAAAAATGTGCTATTTAAACCGATTTGAGGTTTATTCATTGTTAATGGTTTTGCTTTAGCAAGGGATGATCTCTAGTTTTGATTGTAAATGAGTTATATATGCTTGTTTAGATTACAGTTTCTTTATTCAAATTTTGGGGATAATTTTTAATTTATTTCTTCATATTTTCTTTTTAAATTTGAAAACACTAGAATTTTGGTTTAGAGAGTTGGAGCTTAGAAAAAATATAGGTGGATGTTACTAGAGTCCTAGTTATTTTACACACACAAGGGGTAACTGAGCCTTTAAGATGATTGTGATGGGAGATTGTTTTATTTTACATGTACAAGGAAGAACTATGGCTTTGAGAGGTTTGTTGCAGATCGAGTTCAGATTTCAGCATGATACAATTGAACTTCTTTTGGACATTGAAAATATGACCTTTTTGTAAAAGCATATTCAATCCTAAACACAGCGTGTTCAAATCAAATTATAGTTTTGTTTGTCTCTTAGTTATAAGTTGCTTCAAGGAGATGTATTCAATCTGCAGGTAGCTCTGTTTTTCATAATACATGTTCATTGATGGCACCGGTAAAAATGGATCTATAATTTTTACGTGTTGTTAGTTTGTCAGTTCTTTCAATATTCTATTCCACTTGACTTGTTTCCTCCAAATTTTAGAAAGTGAAAGCTTTAAAATCACAAGAATATGAGAAGCTGAAGCATAACTTTGAGTATGGTTGTATTTCAACAAAGAGACCTTATCAATGATTGTTTGGCTCTTACTGAAGTTCCTTTGGATAGGAACTCTGTTGGGCTTCTGATATTGTATCTCAATTCTCAATTCTAAGACTTATATGTCAATTACAGGATGCAACGATGGATATGTCTTCCCAGATTTTTCAAAATTCTGATGGTACCAGTTTAGTGAGAAATTCTGATGGTATCAGGAAAGGATATCCCCGTGGGTTCGAACATGGTTTCATGATTCCAAGCCGTCAACATGCATCCTCATCTTATGAAGAGGCTTCTCGTAAAAAAGCAGAAATTGCTGTGGAAAATAATGCACAACTGAAGGAGGAAGTAAAAAGTTTGCGGCAATATATGGAAAGAATTGAGTAGATGCTTCAGTAGCAGCAGCAGTCACCGCCATGGTTCCAACAATATTAACAATCCTCATCAGATTCCCAACAAGAAGCAACCCCACCAAACAAGTCTAAGCATTCATCGCCACCAGATTCTCACCTTCGACAGCCACCACCACTATGGTGGCAATATCAGCAGTCGCTGCCACCATGGCGGCGACATCATAACTACCCGCGAGCACCACCACAACCACAACCACAAATCGAATAACCAATATGATGAAGACAAATATTTTGGTACAAAATTATGAAGCTTTCTTATAACTAATATATCTAGCCCTTTTTGTCTTAATTGAACTACACAGATTCTGTTGGGCATATACTTTGGTACAAAACTATGAAGCTTTCTTATGACTATGTGTGTAGCCTTTTTTGTTTTTGAACTACACAGATACTATTGGGCATATATTTTGGTACAAAATTATGAAGCTTTCTTATGACTATGTATGTAACATTTTTTTATCTTTGAACTACACAGATTCTATTAGGCATTTAGTTTAAAATGATGATATGATTTTTGAGCATGTTGGAAGATGTTTAAAGTTTATTTTTATATTTTACATGTCTTTATTTTGATGTTTATCTATGGTGCGTGGTATAATATTTTGTGGGTTAAGTTAAGAGTTTGAGTTTTCCTTATAAAGAATCTGAGAAGAAAAAAAAAAAAAAAAAAAAAAAATATATATATATATATATATATATATATATATACATAGCTGGAAAAAAAAATAAAAAAAATTAACTTATTAGGGACAATAAACACTGTCACGAATAATTTATGTATTAGTGAGAGTCCAAAAACTGTCCCTAATATACAACTTATTAGTAATGGTAAATACTGTCATGAATAGTTTAGGTATTAGTGACAGTTCAAAAACTGTCCCTAATATATAACTTATTGGTGACGGTAAATCCATCCCTAATAAATTTTAAGGACGGGACGGGATTATTTGGGACGGTAAATACTGTCACTAAAGACTGATTTTTTGGCGACGGTCATTTTTACCGTCACTAAAGATCTTCTAAGACGTTCTAACTAGGCATGGACAATTTTGATTTTTAGTGACGGTTTAAGGGCTTTTAGTGACGGATTTGACCTGTCACTAAAGACCCATTTTCTTGTAGTGCTGCACTATCAAAGTACTAACCACATAGACCAAGTGCTCTAAGTGTTGTGTGCATGTCAAGGCATTTTAAATTCTTTTTCTTTACCTAAATAATTTTAGATTCATTACGCAATGATTTCCCTATTGTTCTAGGCAAAGTGTCACAAGGCTCAACGGTCCTAATCATCTTCTTCCTCAAATTTGAACTCTCAAGATTTTTCAAATTCTTTCCTAGTTTAATTTTTCTTTTTTGACACTTATACTTGATATGCCCTTTTTCACCACAAAAATGACATGTTGCAATAACTTTAGCCGAATTAGAAACAACACAAGGCTTGGTTTCTACATCTTTAGATTTTTTAAAATACAAATCCTTTGAAGTTAATGTCAAATCTTTATTACTTATAACATTCTCAACCACTCCTTTCAACTTATCAAGTTTGCAAGTGCCAATATCAACTTTCTGAAAAGACTATCTTGATTTAACAAATTCACTACTCAAATTATCAATTTTAAGTTCCAGTGATTTATTAAACAAATTTACCTTCTTAATTTCTTTTTCCAGAAAATCAATCTTATGAAGGAGATTCAAATTTTTATGGTCAATTTATTCCAAATTCTTATTAGAGACAGAAACTTCTAACTTATAAATATCTCTATCAAGTTCCGCAAGATTCAATTTCTCTAGCAGATTTTCAAAATCCTTTTTAAACTTTGACCATTCAATGTGCATGCTTGTGACAGAATAAAAAATAGGAGTTAAAAGTAACACATCAACAACAAATGAATTTTCAGACATGATGCAAAAATAATAAATCAACAATTATGATCTACTTGATATATCGAGTATCCCACTCTGATACCAAATTGTGAAACAAGAGTTACGCGGGGTGCGGAAACAGTCAGTTGATTTTAATTGTGATTAACTCCTTTAATGACCTAGATTTGATTATTAGGTAAACTTACTCAATTTATGATTGATTAAATTATATGATCAATTTAAACATTCACAATCACAAATATAAATACTGTAAAGTAAAGCAAGTTAGTGTTAGAGAGATTGCACTAGGATTTTAGCGAGGAAACCTCAGTTGATAAAATATGTCAACTGTTTGCATGGGAAAAATCTCGTGGACTGTGCAGTCCAAAGTAAACTAATCCACTATGTTTGAAACAAAGTGTACCGAACTTTGACTCTGGCTCACACCCTATCATTCTACACCACACCAACTGCTGAAGATCCTCTGGCTTTGCAACTCCCCGTTCAACAGCAACTTGTCCTCAGGCTTACACTTAATACTTATAGAAGAATAGTAGGTAGATCAGACAGCATTCCACAAAAGCTCTAACCCTTTCAAAGTGTGACTGCATTTACTTCTGTTCTTCGAGATCTAAACGCGATTGTAAAAAAATTAAATCCTGCTGATTATTCGGAATATCTGAATCTTCAATACAGCTCAAATACTGATGAGATAAAGAATAACACAACTAAATCACTCATGAAAATATATGTGTGCTCTCAAAAATAAATTTAGAATAATCAGATTTGATTTTATGAATTTTTCTCTTTCTAAAGGTTTTCTCAAAATATAGAATTGATTTTCCCTAAAGCCGTGAAAAAATCGATGTATATGACATGGGTTATATAGAGTTTTGAAAGTCCTAATCCCTCAAAAAATATGATAAATTTCGTGCATATGACTTGGAAGGAAGCTGGGATCAAAAAGGAAATATCAGAAGATGGAAACTTGGAAACCTGATGCATCTAGGACTTCTTGAACCGGTTCAGCCATCTTGAACCGGTTCAAGATGGCCAGTAAGGAATCCCACGGATTCTTGAACCGGTTCAGCCCTCTTGAACCGGTCCAAGATGGTCAGTCTTGAAAATTTGCAATTCTGATGATATTGAACATGTTCATTAAATCTTGAACTCGTTCAAAATGGACAGAGTGTAAAAACTTGTTATGAACCTTCCAAAACCCTTCCTAAATGTTCTCACTACCTCTGAAAAACTTCTTAGAGCATTGTTCTCATTATCTTGGAGTGTAGTATATCATAAACACTTAACCTTCTTCAAATCTGCATCCGATCTTCAATTTTTAAAATTTTTCATCAAAAATTACAACTCAATCGGACCTCGATCGGACTTGTTTTGACATCGAAATTAGCCAATTACAAAATACATATATATCTCACATATTTTAACAATATCTGAACTTGTGTTTGTAATCTCAATTATTTAGGGGATAGAATAATAGATATGCTTCTCTCTCTTGCTGCCAGAACAAAGATAGTTAACCCTCTTATCCTACCAGACCACACAGCACTTGGCCTATCTCCTCCGTGTGTGTGTATAATATAGAGAAGAATATTTTGGCCATGGAGCTTTATGATTAGAAGATTTTGTTATTGTTAATCAATTCACACATGACATGTGTAAAAGTAATTCAAGATGTACAAGAAAGATATATATGACCCCCACTAAAAGAAAAAGCCATGATGATCCTATGGTATTAAATCAAAATAATCTATTTATAAAATTATTCTTGTAATTATTGGGACATATAACTCAAAATCTAATTAAAGGGGTATAAAAAATTTCAAAGTAATCTTATTCTTAATGATAAGGTATTCATAGCTAGCACTTTTCTAAAGCAGGCTAATTAATAAATGAAATGAAAAATTAAGGGTTGGTTCCACTGGTGACGTCCCGGGACTTAGTGCCTCATGAAGCATTAAGTCTTAGGTTCACTTTCTCTCGAGTTTGATCAATTTCTTAGGAGCCACGATCGCAGATATAGTCTAAGTTTTACTTAATTTTTGTAATGGGGGTCGCCTTACATGTGAGGACACCGAAATGACCCGGGTTTGGTGTGATCCGCATTGCAGAGGACGGGTCGGGTGTGGACAAACGGGATGGAGCAAGTTCACGCGGGATGGGCCCAGGTCTATAAAGTCATTTCAGAAGCCCATATTAAAATGAGGGAAGTTGAGTCCAGGCAAAGGGAAGTAGATAAGGCCCAGGCCAAAGGAGGTTGTAACCGTCTATAAATAAGGGAAATCGAGAGGGAAAAAGGCAATTAGAGTGAAGAAGGTCTCTCTCTGTAAAAGGGGAAATTCTTTGTACTTTCAATTGGCGCCCTCTGTGGGAAGAACAGGAAGGATTGATTGATATCATTCCAGATCGGATCGATTCAACGCATTCTGCGAGGAAGACGATTTATCTACGAAAGCTGAATCAACATTGGTAATAATACGATCTGTCTTGACGAGTCCAGGCTCCGGTTGATTTCGGAAAATTGGCGTCCTATCCAAGCAGATCAAATCCGTGCTTGATCCGGCGAACTGCGCGATTGTGATCTGTTGTGATTACTGAATCCGGCCAGTAATGGACTGAATTCAGCAAGTGTAAGTTCATATCTGGTGTGCGCGCGTTAGCGGAACTCCGATTTGGCTAAGAAGTTTGCAGTTAATGACTTTGCTCCAATCTAGAATGATGGTCGGAGAAGCGAACTCGAATCCTTTGGAGAACGGCCAGCAGACAAAGCTCGATGAGCTAATGAACATGATCGATGCTTTGAGGAAAGAAAATGCAGAGCTACGAGCTGGAATGGAGCATCGTGAGGCTCCTGCAATTCCGAGGCCACCTCCTGAAGGAGAGGGAGCTTTATGGTCCGAAGCTGATCGTCAAGGTGATCCAAAAGATGTCAATCGTGGTGGTCCACGTCGTGATGAAGTTATAATCGGTAATCTGCCTCTGAATGTCAGCCGAGTAGAGGATTGAGAAGGATCTGTTCGTCTGGAACCGCATCACAAACGGATTATGAGGGAGGAAGCACCGGCATATGAACATAGGATTGCGTCACCATGGCAGAGTTAATTTACGAAGGATAGGTCGTTCGATTTGCTATACCGACCTTCATTAGCGACAATTGATTACCATAGCTCAGAAAGGAGATCTGCCGATCGGGGATTTCTATCACGGTTTTCAAGGGAAAATGAAGCATTGCGTTCATCAGCAAGGACGGTCGCATCGCCGTTCACTGATGAAATTATGAACGCGCCGAATCCGAATAAGTTTTCCATGCCGATCTTCATTCTGTTTGACGGAACAACCGATCCGGTCAATCACATATACCATATTTAGTTGAAAATGGCTTTGAATACTAATAATGATCCTTTGATGTGCAAATGTTTCCCTATGAGCTTGGCTAGACCAGCTCTTAATTGGTTCAAGAATCTGGCTCAGGGCTCAATCGCCAGTTTCCAGGACTTATGCGATAAGTTCATAAGCCAGTACTATGGGAATAAACGTCCGGCTAAGGATGTATCGAGCCTTTTCACAATGAAGTAGCATGAGGATGAATGGCTCCAAGCTTTTCTCACCCGGTTCAACCTCGTTAAAAGCATGGTAATGCAGTGTCACCCGTCAACAGCAGTCCAAGCATTTAAACTCGCAATGAACCGGGGGATGCCGTTCCACACCAGCTTGGTGGTTAATACGCCAAAGACAATGGACGAGCTGAACGAGAGAGCTGACAGTTTTGTTCATCTTGAGGAGGAAGAAGCAGCCAATTCAAGGAAGACGTCAATTATTTTGACGGAGGAGAAGTCCAAAGCCAAGATCCGGCAAAAACAAGCTCAACCGCAACGTCACCTCTCATGGAAGGCGGAGAAGAGGCCTAGGGAGGAGGAATCAGTCACTCCACTCAGAGTCACCTTAGCAAGGCTATATCAGGAGAATAAAGATAAGTTTCATCCTCCTCTGCCAATCAGGTAACCTCTTGAACAGAGGGATCAGACTAAACATTGTGCTTTCTATAGTGATTTTGGGCATCAGACTAACGAATGCAGGAACCTAAGGAGGCATGTAGAGATGCTAATCGCAAAGGGGGAATTTGCAAGCTATGTTCAAGGTCTGGGGCAAGAGCATAACCTCCCGACTGAGTAAATCAAGCGGAACCAGAGGCCGAACCAACACAACTCTCATCCCGTCCGGATTATAAACGCAATTCATGGCCGGCCTAAACAAACTACGGAGTCAGAAGAGTTGCTCAAAACGAGGTTACGCCTGGCCCAGCTGAAAAGAAGAATTGGCAGTGTGCATGCTTTGCACCAGCAGAACGCGTCCACATCGATAAAGTTTGATAAAATGGACCTGCTACGCATTCAGATTCCTCATGAAGATCCACTAGTCATCAGTCTGACGATTGCAAAATGCCTGGTTCGGAGAGTTTTGATTGATCCAGGAAGTAGTACGAATGTCATGCCCAGGGTGACGTTCGACTGACTGGAGATCGAACCCGAAAAACTCAAACCCACAGGAAATCCGTTGCTCGGATTTGATGGGAAGCGAGTGGAACCCATTGGAATGGTGGAATTGACAGTACAAGCCGTTGAGCGAGTTTTGACTGAAAGTTTTGTGGTCGTGGAAATTCATCCATCCTACAACCTCTTGATGGGCAGAGGATGGATTCACAGAATTCAGGGCGTCCCGACAACCTTGCATCAAGTGATGCGATGTTTGGGTCCGGATGGGACCAAGGTAATAGATATACACGGGGACCAGGTTGCGGCTAAAGAATGTTATTCAGTAACTTTGAAATCTGCTGGAAAAGGAAAAAATCCCATCCATTCAGCCAGTCCAAAATAGCAATTACAGAACCCTCCTCCCAGCAAGGATGGGGAGGATGAGCCACCAGTTCTGACCACAGAACCCCTTCATGAAGTGAAGATTGACCATGAGAAACCAGACTGAACAACAAGGGTGGGAACCAGACTCACTGAAGAAGAGAGACTAGAGTTGACTAATTTCTTGATTCGGAATGCGGATGTATTCACATGGAGCCATTCAGATATGCCAGGGATAAATCCTGTTGTATCCTGCCATTCCCTCAATGTGGATCCGAATGCAAAGCCAGTGAAGCAGAAGCAAAGAAGATTTACTCCAGAACGAAATCAGATTATAGCTAAGGAGGTTAATCGGCTGTTCAAAGCCGGATTCATCAAAGAAGTTCAGTACCCGGCGTGGCTCTCTAACGTTGTTGTAGTGCAGAAGAAGAATAGGAAATGGAGAGTATGCATCGACTTCACTAACCTGAATAATGCCTGCCCAAAGGATAGTTTCCCATTACCCAGGATCGATCAAATGGTAGATGCCACCACAGGATATGAGCAGTTAACCTTCCTAGATGCTTATTCTGGTTAAAATCAAATTCATATAGACCCAGTTGATGAAGAAAAAACTTCATTTGTTACTGAACGAGGGACTTATTGCTACAAAGTCATGCCATTCGGATTAAAAAACGCTGGAGCTACTTATCAGAGGCTGATCAGCAAGATTTTTAAGGGCCAAATGGGAAGCACTGTCGAGGCTTATATTGATGATATGGTGGTCAAGAGTAAGAAGAAGAGCGATCATTTAGCACACCTGCAAGATGTGTTCGGTGTGTTGCGCCAGTATGGGATGAAGCTTAATCCGGCCAAATGTTCATTCGGCGTAAGCTCCGGTCAATTCCTGGGACATGTGGTCAATCATAGAGGAATTGAGGTCAACCCAGCGCAGGCAGAAGCTTTGATCAGAAATGCAGAGCCAAAGACAATTAAGGAGGTACAGGCACTCACAGGCCGGATAGCTGCACTGAGCCGATTTATTTCCAAGCTTTCAGACCGCTGTAAACCTTTCTTTGATACAATTCGAGGGCACAGAAAATAAACCTGGGGGGATGAGCAACGGTAGGCGCTAACCAGCCTGAAGGAGTACATGCGTAATCCTCCAGTTCTGTCTGCTCCAGAACCGAATAAGAAACTCTTTCTATATCTCGGGGTATCTAGTATAGCAACTAGTGCCGTTCTGATCCGTTGCAAAGAGGGTAAGCAGTTCCCGGTGTTTTATGTTAGCAAAACAATGTCTGAAATGGAACGAAGGTACTCTAGGGCCGAACGAATGATCTTGTCGCTGGTCAACGCGAAAAGGTAGCTTAGACATTATCTTGAATCTCATCCAATCGTCGTTTTAACAACTTTCCCTTTGAGAATGATCTTGCACAAACCAGACCTATCGAGGAGAATGACCAAGTGGGCCATTGAATTGAGTTCATTTGATATCGCATACAAGCCCAGGACGGCAATCAAAGGTCAAGTGGTAGCGGATTTCCTACTTGACTGTGATGCTGAAGATGTTGTGGAGGATTATAATTGTTCCTAGTGGAAGCTCTTCGTGGACGGCTCCTCGAATCAAATGGGGGCCGGGATTGGAATTCAATTGCAAACACCGGAAGGAACCACGCTGAGCCAAGTGATAAGACTAGAGTTCAACGCAACCAACAATGAAGCAGAATACGAGGCGTTGATAGTTAGGCTGAAGTTGGCTAAAGAACTGAAGATCAAGAATCTGATTGCTTATAGTGATTCACAACTAGTTATTCGACAAGTCAATGGGGACTATGGGGCCAAGGATAAGACCATGGAAGCATACCAAACTGCGGTTCTGCGTGAGGCGAAAGCCTTTGATCAGATTAGGTTTATCCAATTGCCGAGAGAGTATAACGAAGATGCTGACCGCTTGGCTTGTAGTGCATCCAGTTCAGGAGATACTTTAGCTAGGGTCATCCTGGTAGACATACTGATCTAACCTTCCATTTTTGAAGAGCTGCCTAATCCGAGCACTCAACATGTTAATGTTATACTATATGAGCCGAGCTTGATTGATCCAATCATGGCTTATATACGTAATGATGCACTCCCCAAGCGTGAAGACGAGGCAAGAAAAATTAGGTCTAATGTAGTAAAGTATGCCATTGTGCATGATCAGTTGTATAGACGCTCCTTCTCGAGTCCATATTTGAAGTGTGCTACCCCTGCAGAAGCTAGACAGATAATGCGAACCATTCATGAGTATACGGAAATCATTCAGGAGGAAGATCTTTAGCACACAAAGCAATGACACAGGGGTACTTCTGGCCAAACATGGCATGAGATGCAGAAGAATTCTCTAGAAGATGCGATAAATCCCAGAGGTTCGGGTCATTGATACATCAACCACCTGAAAACCTGCACGTAATGGCCACCCCATGGCCTTTCGCGCAGTGGAGGATGGACGTGGTTGGCCCTTTGCCGACTGTAAGATTGCAGAATAAGTACGTTCTGCTAGCTACTGATTACTTCACCAAATGGGTAGAAGCAGAGCCGTACCCTAGTGTCACCCAAACTCAAGTAAGACACTTCATCTGGAATAATATTATCTGTCATTTGGCGTACCAAGGTCAATCGTCATGGATAATGGAACCAACCTCGATAGCAAGCAGGTGAAAGAGCTGCTGGAAGAATATGGAATCAACCAGAAGTTAGCAGCAGTCAGTCATCCCCAGGCTAATGGTCAAGCCGAAATCACAAACAGGACAATATTTGCTTGTATTAAGAAAAAGCTGGAGAATGAAAAAGGCAAATGGTTAGATGAGCTACCGAACGTCTTGTGGGCTTACAGAACAACCCCAAGACGGCCAACTGGAGAGAGCCCATTCGCCATGACCTATGGCACCGAGGCGGTGATACCAGTCTAGCATTTGGTTCCAACTGTAAGGAGCTTGGCGTGGGATAAAGAGCAGAATGATAGAATGCTGAGGTTCAATCTTGATTTGCTGGAGGAAAAAAGGGATGTGGCTGTAGTGAAGCTTACCTCTTATCAACAGATGCTTGTGAATAGTCATAATAAGAAGGTGAGGCACAGGGGTTTCGCTCTTGGCGATCTAGTTCTGAAAAGGAAGGTGGGAATAGTCAAAAAAGATGTTCTCCCCATGGGAAGGTCCATACAGAATAGCAGAGGTCAAAGGGAAGGGGGCATACGTCCTAGAAACTATGACAGAAAGGGTGGTCAATAAGCCATGGAATGCTACGTCTCTGAAAAAGTATTACCAGTAAAAGTAGAGTTTAATTTCAAGCAATATGTACGCTCTAAATTGCATGCTTGCAAGTGTACGAAATTTCCAAGCTTTATAAAAAATCTCTTCTTTGCTAAAAATTTAATTTACACTCTTCCCATTCAGCAAAGTTAGTGGCAGCTGGCACTTAAAGCCGAACGCCAAACACTTGCTCAAAAAATAAAGCCAAGTGGCAAGAGGCGTTCAAGCCGAGCGCCATGCATTCAGCAAGTTAGTGGCAGCTGGCACTTAAAGCCGAACGCCAAACACTTGCTCAAAAAATAAAGCCAAGTGGCAAGAGGCGTTCAAGCCGAGTGCCAGGCATTCAGCAAATTAGTGGCAGCTGGCACTTAAAGCCGAACGCCAAACACTTGCTCAAAAAATAAAGCCAAGTGGCAAGAGGCATTCAAGCCAAGTGCCAGGCATTCAGCAAAGTTAGTGGCAGCTGGCACTTAAAGCCGAACGCCAAACACTTGCTCAAAAAATAAAGCCAAGTGGCAAGAGGCGTTCAAGCCAAGCGCTAGGCATTCAACAAGTTAGTGGCAGCTGGCACTTAAGGCCGAACGCCAAACATTTGCTTAAAAAAAAAAAAAAAAAAAAAAAAAAAAAAAAAAAAGAAAAAAGCCAAGTGGCAAGAGGCGTTCAAGCCGAGCGCTAGGCATTCAGCAAGTTAGTGGCAGTTGGCACTTAAAGCCGAACGCCAAACACTTACTCAAAAATAAGTAAGAAAAGGACAGAATGGTGACATGGCCGAACGTTAACCACTTGTGAAAGTACACTGTAAAGCTGGAAATAGAAAACTCAAAGGAGGAAAGTGATGCTAAGCAAAAGCATTATCATTCATTACCAAAAATGCCCCAAGGTACATAGTACGATACATGCAGATTTTTTTTTTAAAAAAAGAGAGGAAAAAAAAAAAAAAACTGCTACTGGGTGTCAGTTTTGATGATCTTCTCCAGGCTGCAACTTGTCATTCTCGCCACCATCTTCCTCTGGACCATTGAGATCTTCTCCATTCTCATCTGCCCTATCATCCTTAGAAGGGGAGTCAAGATGAATCACCCTCACGGCAGGCATAGGTCTGTCGGCAGTAACTAAGGAAGAGGGCACAATGGTAGAAAGGGGAAGAATGTTCAGGGGATGAAAGGGTGGGACAATTCCTAAGGATGTGACCTCTATGCACTCAATAAAAATATTTTCAGCCGGGTCGCATGGTGGATTTTGATAATTATTTGGGGGTGGATGTCCAGAGAAGCATCCAGTTCATCAGGACCAGCACAAGAGCTTGATTCACCTTCAGGGGGAGAACGGTCAACAAAACCGTCTCTGTACCCTTCAGCATACCGGATGGCACTGGTCCTGGTAAAGCGAGCAAGGAGAGCTTTCATACCCCCTTCAACTCTACCGATCATGTTCATCAGGGAAGACCGTTCGTTTAGGAGTTTTTCCTGGGAGTTCGCATGAGACAACTGTTCAGCAATGAATGAGCGCTGAAGGTCTCCCTTTTCGGCTTTGAGAGAGTCCCTTTCTGTCAGAGCCACACTCTTCTCAGTTTTCAAGATATCAACTTTATCATGAAGAGAATCCCGTTTGGTCTTCAAGGAATCCCGTTCAACTCTTAGGGAATCCCTCTCGTTTGCCAGATCGTCTCTCTCTGCCTTTAAGTCAACAACTCCCTTCTCTGACTCCCTAAGCTTAGACTCAAGCTCAGCAACTCTAGCCTCAAGAAGATTCTCTACTACAATAGACCTTTTAAGGCCCACAGAGAGGGATTTAAGCTTTTTGTTCAGAGTTTCAATTGTTTTTTGAAAAGTGAACATCCCGAATAAAGTCTGCATGAAGAAAAAGAAATTTAGGTCAGACTAACTACTAAGGAGTCATAATAGAAAAGGAACACATTTTAGTAGAAAGAAGAGTCACCTCCATAGCAGCGGTTGGGAACCGTTGGAACATCTCACCAAAGGATAGTTTGTTCTAGATTTCAAGGTCTTTGGGGGTCCAGAAACCCTTGTAGAAAGCAAATGAGGTGAGGGGGTCCTTGTATATTGAGTCAGTGGGGCCAATGGTTGATCCATCTTCACGGCTGAGCAAAGGTCGCCATGGAAGAACGAATGGAATTGGACCAGAGGTTCTGGCCGACTCGCCTTCAGGAATGAAGAACCGGGCAGGGGGCGATGGTTCAGTAACCCTGAAGGAAGCCGTCCTGATCCTTTGGGTCGGTAGGATATCACTCTGATCATGACCGCCCTCATGCATTGGCCTTTTTCCTAAACTCTTTTCTGACAGACCAGCATTAGCTGGCCCCCCATTGTCTTCAGAATTTCCAGCATCCTGAGTGCTCTCTGAGGAAGTGTCAGACAAGATGTTTGAAGGCATAATGACGGGGGCAGCAGGACGGATCTCAACAGTATGGCCCATAATAGGGTTCTCAGCATGGGTGAGCTCAGAGGGCGCATCAGCAGAATGGTTTGAGACTTGAATCACAGCTGGGGCAATCGCAACTTGCTCTAGGGCAATCGCAACTTGCTCTGGGGCAGAGACAGCAAAGAAAGATGATGTGGAAGCAGGTGTAGGTGATGATGATGTGATAGCAGGAGCGTTAGAAAGGGTGGGAGCAGGACGCCTCCTCCTGCTGAACAATGGGATCTGAATGTTCTCCATTGTAGACCCTAAAAGAGAGATGTCAGAGAGATTATCAGATGTAAGCAAACCAGTAGCTGAAGGGACATCGTTCAGCACACTTTCTTGCAAGGTATCTAGCCTAGCCCTGCAGACGCTATAAACTAGTTCATCATGGGGAATTTGAAGGCATCTACAAAGAAAAGTGCAAAAACGGGGAAGACAACTTTCACAGTGGCATTCGGTAGGATGTGTTTTCAGCTTTTTGTAGCCAGAGACAGAACATGCTCCAAAAGAAGAAGGGACAGTGAAGGATTGGCCGAGCGAAGTCTGCCAATTCCCACCAACCACGATTAAATTTCGTCTCCAACCTTTTTCAAATGAGTTTTTATTAGTGCAGATCGACTGTTTGTCAATAGGAAAGAAGTGATAGTACAAATCATTTTGTGAAATCTTGTTAATCCGATAGCAGAGGAGAAGGTCAATAATGTCAAGATTGAGACCCCTATCATGATTCAAGAGTAGGAGGACTGAAATTACCCTAATTAAGTTTGGGTTAACTTGTAGGGGGCAGAGCCCCAATTTGTTGAAAGCATAACAAAAGAATGGGTGTAAGGGGAACCTAATGATGTTCAACTGAACGGCGGAGAATAAAACTTCCCCAGGAAGAAGACCCTCACCAGATCTCTCGTCTAAGTTTATTGGGTAGACTCTGAGAGAAACGTCGCGAGGAATGTGATTCTTGGATCGAATGGCGTTCAGGTTAGGAGAAGCCATAAATAAGGGAAAGAGTCCTAGGTAGTAAAGGCGTCTTTTAAGGAGAGATTTAAAAAAAAAAAAACTAACCTTGAAAGTTTGTGATGAACTCAGCAATGGCACAGTAGCTAAAAATTGAAAAGGAAGGACTTGCAGGAGAAATTGAAAAGGATCGCCGGAATATGCAGGAAAGCAACAGAGAGTAGAAGCAAGAGGTAAGAGGAAGGTTGAAGGTTGAAAGACCAGAATTTATAAAGAGGAGAAGTAAAGGCGACATGGAACTCAAAAGGTCAAGGCAAAAAGTGGCGCTGCAGATCTCGAAACTTGGGTTTTTGTGCCAGCCGTTCGATTCCTCGAGTCATTGCTCCAAGCCGTCAGACCAAGATCATGTCCTTTCAATAATCTCACCCTCATTAATGAGGAAAGAGATTATTGGGGGCAAATGAGGACACCGAAATGACCCGGGTTTGGTGTGATCCGCATTGCAGAGGATGGGTCGGGTGTGGACAAACGGGATGGAGCAAGTTCGCGTGGGATGGGCCCAGGTCCATAAAGTCATTTCAGAAGCCCATGTTAAAATGAGGGAAGTTGAGTCCAGGCAAAGGGAAGTAGATAAGGCCCAGGCCAAAGGAGGTTGTAACCGTCTATAAATAAGGGAAATCGAGAGGGAAAAAGGCAATTGGAGTGAAGAAGTTCTCTCTCTGTAAAAGGGGAAATTCTTTGTACTTTCAACATGGATCCCATTAATTAGTAGGGGCAAATCTCCAAAAAATAAAAAAAAATAAAAAGTCCTTAGACACTCTAAACAAAAGATAATACTATTCCTAAACAAACCTGTTTTGATTTGCATGGAGGGCCACTATTAATGACCTTCCATTGCCTTTAACTCTAAAATGATCAGTCCCTAATCATCTAGAAGGAATCACTAGTCACCATATAGTGGAATGCTAGCTAGCTAGAGGGCTTTCTTGATTCTATATAAAGGGGTTTTTCCCTATAGTCTTAGTATCCAAAACCAAGTCTAAGTTGCTTTGTCTACTCTACATTTCTTCTGAAATGGCACCTCAGCCATACCTTGTGAAGATTGGGTTGGAGGGCTTTGCAATACTGGAGGCGTGCTACGGACGAAAGGGGAGGCCTTCTGTTCCTAAAGGATCTCAACAATACCGTAACAATATCACGACAACAACAACAACAAAGCAACCCTTGATGGAAAACACTGTTGTGGACCACGAGGCACCAAAATTGTATGGCGGGGCACTTGTCGTGGAATATCGCAAGAGAAAGCCACTTCGTATGGCTTAATAAGCTCTCTTTAGTTGGTACTTTAATATGTAGTGAAAAGCTCTTATATCTTTTACCTGGACTTGTGGTCTTTTGCTATGTTTCCTTTGTAATGCAGTTTGCTACCCTTGGATTTGTGGTGTTTTGCTATGCTTGTATTATGGTTTGCTGCTGTTGACTAATAGAAGTAATATATACGTTCTAGCTTAGTTGAAGTGGTCCCTTTTTTACTTTACTGGTTACTCTCTCTCCAATAATGTGTTGTTAATTACTACGTTTGTCCAATCCTAATCGAACTAAAGCAAAAACATTTTTGTTATTGGTTGAAAATTGGAGTACTAAACTAAATACTATACATCATCGTTAACAATAATGAAATTTGTAACTAAATAAACCAACAGATAAATAAATATTTACTTCGGCATACAAGTCTAACATTTTCCAGAATCCCTATAGGTGAGTGGTGACTACCATTCAAATTTTCATACGAATTTTTCAGAAAAGGGCAAAAAAATATGCAGTTTTTCTAAAGCATAAATCAAGGCTTCGTTCTAGGACCTTGTCTACACAAAGAAGAATGAGCACTGCTTTCAAAACTCAAGATTGCAAAAGCAATATTTTATTTAGGAATCTTTAGAGACTGGTTTAGCTAGTACTAAGTCAATATTTTATTTAGGAATGTTTGGTCACCTCAAGCTCCTAGAGCTTTATGCTTTAAAGGAAAAGATGCAAATTGGTATTAGCTTTTCCAAAACTGGCATCTGTTTTCACAATCGTTATCTGAAACTCCATAGTTGTAATCTCAATTATTTGGGCTAAATTGTAAGGAATATATCCCCTTCTATTACGACTGAACCCTTGCCTAGATATTTATTTGCTCCAACAGATTATTTCAATTTTTATTATCAAGGCAATTTTGAAGTTTGAGGTTTGAACTCACGATTTTTAGTTCTGATACTTTACTAACCATCATTGGTTAAACAATTAGAGAAGGTGTAACTTTGAATTCTTTTTATTTTCGAACGAAAATCAATTCAAGATCCATAATATGTTTTGAGCCATATAAGAGAAACTAAAAAGCTTACTGATTAAAAAAAATAATAATAAAAATATAAAAATAAATAAATAAATAAATTTGGAGAGAAACTATGCAAAAGTTAATGAGAATGATTATTGAGGATAAAATTGTAAATTTCAAATTATGTCAGTATATCTAAAGAAACTCGTCAAAATGCACTCGCCAAACTCAATTTTTTTCTCTTCAATTTCTTTCACCAAAATTTATTCCTGAAATTTGGAATCCAAAATCTCCCCAAACACTGTCATTACTTTTCCTATTTTTACTTCAATATGCATGTTTACAATATTTGAACCATCACTCATGTTTCTATATCTGAAACTGTTTGTGATCTCAATTATTTAGATGAAAGAACCAGGGATATGGTTCTCCTTCTGCTAGAAGAAAGGTAATAACCATCTTATCCTACCACACCAGCACTTGCCTAACCATTTCGTGCTCTCATGATTATAGGGATCTTACATAAAACACCAAAGAAACGGTTGAAAACAGCTACTACAAATAATAATAATAATAATAATAATAATAATAATAATAATATTTCAACACTATTCAAAGTCCAAAGCAATTTATATGAAATTCTTGAAATTATTGGGACATATAATTCAATACCTAATTAAAGCAGTCAAAAATTGCAAAAGCAATCTTATTCTTAAGGATAAGGGATTCCTAGCAATCTTCTAAAGCAGTTTGAATAACTGAAACCAAAAAAGAGTCCCTAAGCATCTAATCCATGCAAGATCCACGGAAAGGTAACCAGATAAATATCTGCACTTTTTTTTTTTTCCTTTTATTATTTATCCAGACACTCTAAACAAAAAGAAGACAATATTAGTCCTACACAATTCTGTTATGCTTTGCATGAAAGGCACTCATAATGACCTTCCACTAGCCTTTAAGGCTTCAACTGTAAAATGAGTCCCTTAATATCTAGAAGGAATCACCAGTCACCATATAGTGGGAAGTTAGAGGCCTTTCTTGGTTCTATATATAGGGTTCTACCCTTGTGGCCTTATTATCGAAAAACCAAGACAAAATTACATTTCTTCGATCTGTTCTTATTCAGACATGGCACCTCAGCCAGACCTTGTGAAGATTGGGTTGGAAGGCTTTGCTCAACTGGACGCATCCTATGGACGAAAGGGGAGGCCTTCTGAAAGAACAACTATGCAGCCCTACGGAGATGAGCGGACCAAAGTTCCTTTGATGGAAGACACTGTTGTGGACTTTAAGGGTTGGCCTTCTGCTTATTCTAAAGAATCTCCTGGGTTGGAAGACTTTGCTCAACTGGAGGCATACTATGGACGAAAGGGGAGGCCATCGGCTCCTAAAGGATCTCAACAATACTATAACAATATCGCAACAACAACAACAACAAAGCAGCCCTATGGTCATGAGGGAACTAAAGTTCCTTTGATGGAAGACACTGGTTTCGACTACAAGGCTGCAAAATTGTATAACGGGGCGATTACCTTGAAATATGACAGTCTCATTATATGGTTTAATCAGCTCTCTTTAGTTAGTACTTCAAATATATAGTTAAATATGCTCCTCTTGTAGTAAAAAACTCATCTTTTAGCTGGACTTGTAGTCTTTTGCTACGCTTCCTTGTAATATAGTTTGCTACACTCATTTAATAGTACTGTATATGTTCTAGCTTAGTTTTGAACTCTCTTACTCTCTCTCAATTGTTGTAAGCATCTAGGAGTAGGAATTTATGAAAGTTTTGAGAGTAGAATAAGATTTCAAAATACAAATTGTAATCAAAAGGTTAATTAGTTAATAAATGATAAGGTTCGACTTTGTTAACAATAATCAAGTCATGGGCCTTCAGTATTCTATAGCATAAAAAAGCTAATTTGGAAGAAAGCAATAATCAAATTTCTATGTTACGCATGGCCTTGATTTTTCGTTGTTCAGTTCAATTATTAATGTGTTGACATGAACCATCTTATAGTTTGGTTTGATAAACATCATTAGTGGAGGGAAAGGATCTAAACCAATAATTTGATATGCCTACTTGAGGAATTAAGTTTGCTAAAAAGGTAAACCTATCTCAAGATAGAAGTTGATGAAAGAATTGTATGAGGGAATATAGAATATTTGGTCATGATATGAATCGAGGAAAATCAAATAGGTACCA
This sequence comes from Cornus florida, assembly GCF_030987335.1. Taxonomy (NCBI): domain Eukaryota; kingdom Viridiplantae; phylum Streptophyta; class Magnoliopsida; order Cornales; family Cornaceae; genus Cornus; species Cornus florida. The sequence continues at coordinate 25,055,173 of NW_026775571.1, read as the reverse complement.
AAGAATATCTTAAAATAGGGAGCCTAAAAAGCAGATCCTCTATCTAATTGTGTTTAAAATAAAATAAAAAATTAGTTGGTTTAATTTGGATCTCAATTTATAACACAAGAGGTATACCTTTTTAAATATATATTTTTTGGCTATTTAGTTAAAGTCCCTAACAACAGATACTTATACTCTATGCCTCTATCATATTCATCGGACTAGTTATTTATAAATTTGATTCGATTAGAAAAACCCACCACAAATTTGGAGTGAAGAAATAAGAAATTTAGGGGATTAGCATGAAAAACTTCAAGGGAGAGGAATCCGACTTACTTTTGACTGAATCCGACTTAAGTTGTGTGAAAGGGATTAGGGTTGGATGATACCTGTTTTAGGTTGGGAGGATTCATTTGTATAAGTTCTTGAATACTTAATTTTTAAATAAAAGAATCAAATAAGGAATCAAATCCACTGAAACTGAATTCCATCTTTTATTTATGTTCGAGTTGAAAGAGAAATTCACCCTATTTTATTTTCAAATTAATCAACCAAGCCACTCAGAAAAGCTACCAGTGAGTTGCAACCAGAATCAAATAAGGTTTTGTTAGCTAGAATTGAGTCATGGGCCTTAAGATTAGCTAAACCTCACTCACTATTGGATAATTCTTCTGTTCAATATGAACCTTGTTTAAGTTTGGTTATGAAGATCATCAAGAGGGTCATCCTAACGAAATCCACGTGATGTGTATAAAAGTGAATTTGGGAGAAAGAAATAATCGAATTTCTATGTTTCGTATGCCCTTGATTTTTTGTTGTTCAATTGAATTATTATCTTGAGACTGCCTAAAAAGAGGTTGGCATGAAGTATCTTACAGTTTCATTTGGTAAAAATCATTAGCAGAGGGAAAGGATCAAAACCAACAATTTTATGTGGGTAACCTTGTGTTGGCACCCATTTTGGCAAAATGTTTGGGCAGTGGTGGAATAAATTGTTTGGAAAGTAATTTGGCAACCATTGCAGTGGATTGTGTGAAACTACATGCAAAGGTGGTATGGATAAAGATATTTAACTTAGCTGTTAGATAAGGATTATAATGCCAATTGTTATCTTTGAGGTGGTTTCAATTAGATATGTAGATGGTTATCCTATTCATGATGTAATTAGAGTGCTTAAGTATATGAGTTGGTTGACTGCATTCTTTTATAAGTAATTGTAGAAGCATTCTTTGTAAGAGGTTCAGTAGCCTCAGAATTCTTATTTTAATGTAATTATGCTTGTCAATATTTCCCTTTCTAATTCAACTTCCTCTCTTTGGTAATTTTTCTACTCTCAGTCTCTCTTTATCTTCTTTCTCTCTCTATTTCTCTCTCCTTCCTTTCTTAGACTATTGTCATGAACATTACAATTCATTCATTATTAAAGTCCTTTCACCAAGGCAAATTGTACTCACAAAGGAGTTTTATGTTCTTTTTCTTCTCTGATAGTCAATTTTTGTGAAAATAGAGTTACGCGGGGTCTGGAAATAGTTATTTGATTTTAATTACGATTAACTCCTTTAATGACCTAGATCTGATTATTAGGTCAACTTGCTCAATTTATGATTGGTTAAATTATATAACCAATTTAAACATCTACAATCACAAATATAAATACTATCAAGTAAATTAAGCAAGTAAAAGTTTAGAAAGATTGCACCAGGATTTTTAGCGAGGAAACCCCAGTTAGTAAAATATGTCAACTGTTTGCATAGGAAAAACCTCGTGAACTATTTAGCCCAAAGTAAACCGAACCACTATGTTTGAAACAAAGTACACCAAACTTTGACTCTAGCTCATACCCTATCGTTCTACCAAATACCAATTGTTGATAATCCTCTAACTTTGCGACTCTCCGTCCAACAGTAACTTGACCCCAGGCTTATGCTTGATATATGTAGAAGAGTAGCATGTAAATCAGACAACATTCCTCGAATGCTCCAACCTTTTCAAAGTGTGATCGCTTTTACTTTAGTTCTTCAAGATCTGAACCTGATGTAAAAGAATTAAATCCTGCTCTTCAGTCGAAATCTCTGAATCTTTAATATAGCTCTAATTCTGATGAGATAGAGAACAACACTACTAAATAACTCATGAATATTTGTGTATGCTCTCATAAATAAATTCAGAACAATCAGATTTGATTTTCTGAATTTTCTCTCTCTAAAAGACCTTCTCAAAATATAGAATTGATTTTCCCTAGAGACATGAATAAACCTAGAAGACTAATGTAATGACCTAAAATGATACCAAAAATATAATAATAATAATAATAATAATAAAATAAATAAAATTTCGACATGACCTACATTCGAAAAATCCCTCTACAACCTGTTCAAATACAAAAAAAAATGTAATGGCCTCACTGTGCTTAAAACTAATCTATTTTGTCCCAATGCACAATGTAATAATATACAACGTCCCCAAAATCAACACATATATATATATATAATGTCCCGTTCCTCCATCTCATCCAAACAAGGAATCACTTTAACTAAAGTACAATCCATGAAGTATATTTCTTTACACAAATTCTACCATTACGACACTATACAAGTTACACTTAATTTTTATAAAAGGTACATGATAATATTTCTATACAAAATATAACAAAATAAGAGTTCTAGTCCAGTCTTTATTTACGATGCGTTGTTGCCCACCCATTCTTTTCCCAAACTTGAAAAATGTTAAAATAATGGGATGAGCATAAAACTCAGTAGGAGGTGCCTAAGACACACTTCTTATGACCTCGTGAATCCACGTATAGAATAGAAATCAAGAGAATGGGATCATACTATATCGGGGATATAATCCATAACCACAACGTCAAATATAACTACAATTGCCATTCAAGTCACAATTATACCATGTATGCCAATGAAGTGCAATGCAATGCCCATGTCACTCCCTATTTTCTGAAACATTACCGTTTCAACTTCCAAACCATTAGTGCAATCCGACCCAAGGCACCTCCAAGGCGTCACGAATGGAGGATTGACTAATTATCCACGACCACAAGGCACCTCCAAGGCGTCGCATCCGGCCTAGTTAGCTCAATCTCTAGACTACATTAATACCACGGACCACTAGGCGCCTCCTAGGCGTCCAATTTTCACAAACACTTTTCAAAAACTTTTCCCAAAAAAATACTTTCATTTGTTTTTAAAACAAACTTTTCGCTTTACTTTCCCAATGGCAATGCATGAATTATGCAATTCCTTCAATGCTATGACAATATAAAAATTTCGTACATATCATGCACATCATTTAGGCATGTTTAAAACATGAATTTCCACACAATATCACATTATCATATTTCTAAATCATGACATTTTACATACTTTCAATTCGCAAATCAAACAACTTAATTACATAAGGCATAAAATAAAATCATTTATTTTCATAACTTCAATATCACTTCTCATAGCAATTTAAAAATCATAGGGCATATAATACATCAACACTAAGCATGTTTATTCACCACAAGGATTTAATCATATTCATAAGCTCACTTAACATATAACATGCCTTTATCACCTTATATACCAACAACCACAACAAACATAATCAAGATAATTAAAATTAAGCATGCTTAGAGTAAAATTAAAGGAAAAAATTTACAAGAAATCTAAGAAATTGTGAATTAGTGCACCCCTATCTCATAGGATGCAAAACCCCCAATTTTGCCTAATCCAAGCCCTAGAATTCAAACTTCCTAGGGTGCCCAAAAGTGTGAATTATTCCTATCAAAATGAAGATCTCAACATGCTCTCTAACTTTCTTCAAGGAAGTGCCATCAAATTCCCATAATTTCTAGGCTTAATCCAACCTTAAAATTGAAGAAGAAAAGAAAAAGAAAAAGAAAAGCAAGGGGAGAGAGAGACTGCCGGGGGAGAATGAGACCACAAATTGGTCTCTTATCTACTAATTCAAAGGTGAGTGGGAAGTGGGTCCCACCACCATGCAAAATATCCAACTTTTTTTTTTTTTTTCTTTCTTTCCATAAACATTGCAATCTACCCTCCTTAAAAGATTTTATCCTCGAAATCTACCTTCCTTAAAGAAGGAGGCCTACAACCACACACCTTCCCAAGAACACCTCACAAAACCTCAAAACTATGAACTCACCAACATTATTGTCTTTGATACCGGACGTCACCAGGCAATCACACACCACTGCTACAAAAACACAATACTTACCACCCTATGAGAGTACTCCTTACTTACAACATCAGAACACGAGACCAACTAGGCCCTACATCCAACTCTCAACGGACATTAGTCCACTCTACACTGCTATGCAAGACTCCGAAGCCCGAAAGAAGAATGGTCTCTAGACCACCGAAAATGACAATATCTAATCTCAACTCTTCCCTAGAAGGACACACAAAACTCCACACAAAGAACCCCATCCATCTCATAATCAAGCTCAACTTTAATCTACACATCTTTGTCAGACCGAACACTTACTACCTAACACTTAATAACACCATTACATACCCGTACAACGACTACCAACCACACCAAGCAGCAATCACCAAACTTATCATCCTTAAGATGACTAAACAACAAATCTCCTAACGACTGCATAATCATGAGTCACAAGAGCAATAAAACGTACAATCCTATACCTATAACCCAAATCCTTAAAACAAGATCTTCAATAATCAATGATCATACCGCAAACCCTTTACCAGACACTTGGTACTACCTAACACACTTCGTCACCCAAAACAAACCATCCAAATCCACACTGTCACATCGACACAATGCGCAATACTGTGCCCTCATTATCCTTGACAAATTGAAACAATCATTGACCTTTGACCCAACATCGTGATACAGAGGGATTGATTTAGGAGAAATGATTGGCTAGGCCATTCTTGTCATCAATCAGGTCTCAACACAGACGTCGTTCCTGTCCTCAGGTCCAACCTTAAACACATTTTTACACAGTCCACAAAACAACCATGAGATCCACTCACTATCAATTCATCGTCCTACGTAACCTCAACAACTATACAGTCATATACCTGCTCTAAAAATCCCAATCATACTTTAATCAAACAACCATAAAAAGCTAATAAGCAATACGGCACCAAATACCACAGTCATCAACTAGCATAAAAGATCTCTAATCTCCTCTTAACACCCATACCTGGTAACCAACTCCATAACATTACTTGATTCAATTCTTACCTTGTCAAAACACACAATATAACTATTTCATACCTGAGATCTCAAAACCAAAGTCAATCATTCCTATTATTCCTTAATAGAATCGTACATTCACTTTCTCTAATCACAAAATTCTAAGACAATATTGACACTTGTCCCCAAGGCACTGCTCGAATCAGAAGCCTATAAAAACTTCTGAGTATATAACTCACATCACATCAACTAATCGTCCTCAAACTGCTATTCAATACAAATCCCCTAACCATCTCTACTAGTACCAAACACCAGAAACATAATCCCTATTCGGTAACTCATGCCATCAAAACCACCCTCAAAACATGCACTACTAAAAATTGATGACTTTGTCTCCCTTCGTGGGAGTGAGTCGACCAAATCAACCAAACCCTTACCGATGAACTTAACAACATAGCAAATCACACATAGGTCCGTCCACCCACAGACGCGCACAACTCCTAAATGGAAAACAAGACTGGCGATAAATGACCTCCTTACCAGGACTAGAATAAATGGAAAGGGTAATAAACCCCTCTCTCACAAGAGACTGACGACTCACACGTCAATGCACCTGACACCTTGTCACATGTTACACACCAATCGTCCAATCATGGACACCCAATCTCACCTGCGATGAACTGAACTCCTTACACACAAGGAGAAGAACCAACTGGGAACACATACATGACTGCGACCTCAACTCTAAGCAACCTCGCCACTAACGGACCGTCGCACACTATCAAGACCAGAACCTCACACACACTACTCCTCAACACCCATGCTAACCAAAACCAATCAGATTAGAGCACCAATTGCTTACTGCTTACCAGCAATAGAAATGATCACAACCCATTGGACACCGCATCCCATTCTACCTGGAACCCATCACTCCCAAATGACAACTTCTTAGCCATAAAATGATACTTTATCATCCATTCTATCTCCACCTTACCAGGTGACACTGCATCGATCACCATACACACAAGACCCGTGACCTCAGTCAAAATAATCCATTAACTCTTCAAAAGAAAAAGATGCCTACATGGCAACACCGCTCTCACTGGCTCTAAGGACTAAGCTATCCACCATCACCTTGATAGACGCACAACCCCTCTCACTTACCTGACAACATACAACAACAACTCATACTCTCTAATCCATCCTCTAGTTATATCCCAAACCATTCTGCTCATCAATACTAAACAACATGCCATAACGCCTCTACTACCATCATCCTCAAATGACAACTTAAACCTCTCATCTCACCAAATCACCAAGTCACCAACAAGCAATTCAACCTATGACACCATAATAACAAAAGAATAAGCATTACTCTCGATACCTTCCACAACAGTCACAATTTACTACTAGGAATGAACCTCCATATGGCAATGCCATGCCTACAAATCCTCAAAATAAAATGAGCACAAATCTCAAAATGCTCAACACCTAATTGTCTCCTTAAAATCATTAACAATGCAATCAATCACTAACGCTTAATCGACCACTTAATCCACTCTTTCAAAAGTAATCTACATGCCTAAGCAAGAAAACTTCATGCCCTAGGTTCAACATCACTACTTCCCCTCTTCATCGTTCCTCAAAACACTTTGAACCCTGACAAAAGTCAAATGGGGCTACCGATTAAACCTATAATCGTCATACCTCGATCGTCAGTCTATTTATTTGAATCCTTAAACAACAACCACTATATCCTCATACGCCATACGCAATGTAAAATTCAACTCCAGTCTACAACTTTCAACTTCCAAGACATTATCTATTTAGTAACACAGTATCTACCATCCATCACTTCATCCGCAACAACCAAACATACTGATGACTACATAATACCTGTCTTATCATGCAATCCTACATTACACAGCTAAAATAAACCACTATACACCACCTTGAGACTCTCTAGACAACCGTGCCAACCCAAAAACCCACTTATTAACCGAGCTATGCAATCAACTCACCGAGAGTCAATTACCTATAGCACACTCTTGTAACTCTCCAAAATGGGGATCACCCCTCGACAAACCAGTCTCTAAAACAGACTCTTACAACCCACGAACTGAATCACATCAAACAATCGATCACCCGGCACTGGCATTACTTTAGTCAATGCCTATGCCACCCTAGATTCACAAAGCCCAACAAGTCCCCTTAATAGTCATAACCAACATACTTCTGATCGGTTGGTCAATCATACATCAACCTTCGCAATAGCACGAATCATTGTAAAATAGGGCTATTGGTCGGGTAAGTCGAACCACTGGGACTGCGCTAGTCTAATATAACCTAAATGTCTAGAATCATTCTTAGAATGATGAAGGGTTTATAGAGGTTTTGTTGGATGTCACTTAAGCTAGGAAATTAAAAGTGCATAAAACAATAAATTGCAAGAATTCAAGGGAGTGAAGTACAAGTAAAGAAGGCTAGGGAAATGAATCCACCTCTATCCCTATACACATGCTAGGTTAAGATTAATTTAAGGGAAAAACAACATATATGATAGTCATGATACATAACAATACTAGGTTGCTATAATATCCTCAAGAAGTTCATTTAAATAGAAAGGCAAAAATAAACCATCAAAGGTTCACATGATCAACTACCTAAACTAAAATGTAGCTTAGAACATGCTTACTAAGTCAAGGATTATCAAGCCCTAATTTAAATGGTGAATGCACATAAAGCTAAGAATCAAGTATAGACCATCAAAGGGAAACCCTAAGCCATGAACTATCTAGGTTCTCCAACTCCATGCCATTAAAACCATTCCATGATCTAACTTCCATTATCACCATGGAAGTGCAAGCAATATGATTAAGAAAAGTAACCATCCAAGACAAGATGAATAACTCACAATAATCATTTATAAACATTCAACATTCATTACAACAAAAATGAGGCTCTTGATCATGGAAAGACTATAAAAAATACATTGTAATTCCCAAAAATAAATTATACTAACACATGCTTACAAGGGAGGGGTTTCATCACCTCCCTAGATGAGGTTTAGTTGCCCATTGGTGAGCTAGAAGAAGGAAGAAGCATCATCCTTATCTCCATTTTCGTGCACCCTCTTTGGAGCTTGAAGAACACTTCCTTCTCTCTCTCTTCTCTCTCCTCTCTCTTGTCAAAATGAAGCTTAATGAATTTGTGTGGCCTCCCTTCTCTTCTCTTTTATAGATAAGGCCTCTCTCTCTCCCCCAAAAGACATCCTCAACCACCTCATCAATAGGGAAATCCAAAGTTGGTAAATGTAGAGTGCAAGTGGCTGAAATGGGCTATTCCCGAACAACAATCTGCCCAAAATTTGAGCACTCGAAGCAAGGCCTCGAGCACTCGAATTTAGTGTAAAAAGCTCCATGCTTCACTTGCTCTACCCATACCTACTTTGATGAAATGGCCATAACTTTGCACTCCGAACTCTGAATGACGAACCGTTTGAAGATTTGAGAGCTAATTCAGAGCTTTAAATACTTCATGTTTTGGTGGAGATCCAATTCTCAAGGATGGTTGGTCGAAAATGAAGATCAAGGCAGAATTTCATTGCTGCCAGGCAGTTCTATGCACCTCTGGTAACAAGGCCATAACTCTCTGCTCCGAGCTCCGAATGACAAACCGTTTAAAGATTTAGAAAGCTAATTCAGAGCTCTAAATCTTTGATGTTATGATGAAAGTCCAGTTCTTGAGTTTGCTAGGTCAAAAATGGCGACAAAAGTCAGTTTCCACTGCTGCCAAGCTTCAGCATTATGCCTTTGCATTCAAAACTCCACAAAGCATCATTTTTGCTTCCTTTTTGCAATTTAACCTGAAAATGTGCAAAAAACATACAATTGGAGATAATCTATATAAAATACACAAATAAAGAACTTAACTAATGCAATTTAGGGCACTTGAATGTACAATATTCGGCGCTTCTCACACCCCCAAACTTACATTTTGCTAGTCCCTTAGCAAAACCAAAATGCAAAACTCAATGGAATGTCAAACATGGGACTGCTACTACAAAAATATCTACCATGGTAAAATAAAATAGATACATAGCTCAAATACAACTTGAAACAAACAAAAACTAGAGATGGGGTCATTGGGAAAACTACCTTGCATATATGAAGCATTGATACAAAAATTGGCTAAATACATTTCCACATACATGCATCAACATCAAAGTCTATATAAATAACTCAATTATCATCTCTTGAATGAAAATCAACTCTAGCTTCAGTGAAAGTGAATTGGATTCTCAACATGTGGCTTTTACTTTCTTTTCTAATTCCCAAGCACAAGTTTTCAAATCATTGAATTCCCTTTTAAATGAAGTCCCTAAGGCATGAATTTATTACAGAACAAAGCTGACAATTTATTGTAACTCAGAAGTAAAACATAAGATGGTTGTGCAATGCTGGAATCCTTTAAGCTTTCTAACCAACCTATGTAGCGAGCGTTAGGACAACAACTCCCAAACCAGACGACTTTAGGGTGCTAAGTGTAAAGACACTCCTAGGGCTTAATAGCTCAAGTTAGAAAGGCTACGAATTCCAACAAACCATGTTTATTACACACATTTTTTGAATGACCGTGCAATGTTTAAGTCCTTTAAGCTTTCTAACCAACCCATGTAGCAAGCGTTAGGCCAACAACTCCCAAACCAGACGGCTTTAGGGTGTTAAGTGTAGAGACACTCCATAGGGCTTAATAGCTCGAGTTGGAAAGGCTAAGAACTTCAATTGGTCATTATTTTCTTTCTTTCTCATCTTTATTTATTTATTTATTTATTTATTTTTTAAATAACTTATATCATGCCAAAGATATTCATCTATCAGGTTCATCAAATCAGATTAACTAGGCCAAGGTCAAGGTCAATCAAGTTGCATGCCTCACAGTTAGTTTCCAATGTGCATCTGTGCATTATGAAGCTTATAAGAGTGTAAATCCAGCAAGAATCTAATTAAGGCATTTGTACAAACTACATTGTATTTTGCATGATTACTTCAAATTCAAATTTCTTTATTTTCAAAAATTCTCAATTGCTTCTATACACGAGGTTTTAAATATATGCTTTCATCTCCAACAGGTTTCAAATTCCATTATCATTGCTTAGCAAAAATTATGAAACCAAAAATATGCCAAAAATGCAATATTGCACCCCCAAACTTGAATGTCACATTGTCCGCAATGTGAGAAGACGGGTAAATCAAAAAAAAAAAGTGCAAAGAGGGTTAAAGAACAATAATACCAAGCGGAGTGATGAAGGCAAATGGTGTGTAGCTATGTAAGCGCGCAAAAGCTTCCCCTAAACTTGGACAGGAAGACCTATCGAAACAGAACTACTATACATAAGTGAAAGCATAGGTCTCATAAGAAAAATCAAAACATAAATAAGAATACAAATATGCATGTTAAAGAAAGACAAAAATCTATACAATTTTTTTATTTTTATTTATTTATTTATTTATTTTTATTTTTTTTTTGGCATGCATGCATGGTTGGAGGGAGGGTGAGTTTGGATTGGTTGCATGGAGGAGAAGTTGATGGCTGCCGAGAGGAGTAAGGGATGAGGTTGGTTGGTTTGAGAGGGATGGTTTGGGTAGGTTACAGGAAATGGGGGTTGAGGGAATGGTGTTGGGGTGGTTTGTGGGTAGAGAGATGGAGGTGGGTTTGGTTTGGCGTGCATGGTGTGCATGCGTGGAGGTGGTGAGGGTGGTGTTTGGCATGGTTTGGGAGGGATGAGGGTTGGATTCCTAGATAGAGAGAGGTTTGGAGAAGTTGAGGAGGTTGGTTGGTTGCGAGAGGGAAGTGGGTTGTGGTTTGTGTAGTTTGAAGAGAGTGGTTCGAGCACTCGAGTTAGGAGCGACGAGTGCTTGAAAAACAAGCAGAGGGCTCGGCTGTTGTGGGATGGTGTTGGTTTGCATGGTGTTAGGATGGTTTGGTTTTGTGGGTTGCCGAGAGATAGAGAGAGGTTTCTGGGTTGGTTGGTTTTTTGGTTGTGGATGATTTGTAGATGCCGAGAGTGGTTTGCTTGGTGGGTGTTGGAGGGTGGAGAGAGAAGATGCTGAGAGAGAGAAGAGAGTTGGTGGGGTTGTCTGCAAAGATGCCGAGAGGAGGTTGATGGTTTGGGTTGTGGTGAGCATGAGTTGGAGGGTGGTTTTGGGAGTTTGGTTTGAAGTGGGTTGCGTGGGAATGCATGGTTGTTGGGTTGATGAGAGCATGGTGGAATATGGAGGGGTGCATGGTGAAGTGGGTTGAAGGAGGAAGTGAGATATATGGAGTGGGTGGTTGATGAGCATGGTTGGGTGGTTTGAGAGGAATATGGTTGCTTGGGGGTGGTGTGTGCATGGTGTTGAGGGGGTGGTTGTGCTGTGGAGAGAGAGAAATGAGAGGAGGAAGGTTGGTTTGGTGTTTGATGCCGAGGGAGTGAAGTGGTGGGTTGCTTGTGAGGTGGGTTAGTGGTGAGGTGAGGGTGATGTGCATGCAGTGATGGAAGCCGAGAGGGTGGGGGTGGTGTTGATGATGTGGGTGTGTTGCCTGGTGGTGTGAGGATGAGGGATAGTGGTGGGTTTGGTTCGAGGTTTTGGAGGATGGTGGAGTTGGTTTGGGGAGAGAGATAGATGTTGAGAGGGGTGTTAGAAGTTGGTGAAGCTTGAGGAAGGGTTTTGGGGTGTTGCACCAGGTTGGGTTGATGGTGGAGGAGAGGGAGTTGAGTTGGGGTGGTTTGCAGCCGAGGAGGGGTGGTTTGCAGCCGAGGAGGGGAGTTGAGGTTGAGTGAGATTGGTGGGGCTTCGGGGTTTTTAAAAGAGAGGGGGTAAGCTTGGTTCAAGCACTCGAAGTTAGACTTCGAGTGCTTGAAAGATGGGTAGAGAGTTGGGAGCCGAGGGGTGAGAGAGGTTGAGTGCTCGGGTGGTGAGTGAGAGAGCTTGGGTGAGGTTGAGAGGGGGTTCGAGCACTCGAAGTTGGACTTCGAGTGCTCGAAAAACTGGCAGTGGCTGCGGAACTGAAAGGGTGAGAGAGATTGAGTATGAGATTGCCTGGTGGTGAGGTTGAGAGTGCTTGGGTTTGTGGATGAAGGGGGTTCGAGCACTCGGAATGGATTTGAGAGAGCTCGAAAATTGCAGCCAAATTAAAGTGAAGCTTGAAAACTAAAGCACTCGGCATGGAGCTTGAATGTTGTTGCATGGCCATGCATGAGCTTGCATGGATGGTTCAAGGAATGAGATCATTAATACATGGAAGCATAAAGAATTTGAGCAGTGGGCTCGGATAGGAAGGAATGCACGCATCAGAGAAATGCATGCAACCATGTATGAAATATAGAAATGCATGAAATGCATGCAAGCAAGGAACTTTGCGGATCATGATAAAATTTTTGAGGAGCATGAAATTCCCATGCATGCAATGTTGATGGATTCAAGCCAATGTATGGGAAAAATTTAAACGTTGCAACATCCTCTCATTCAAATGGATGGAAAATTTGAAAAGAACTCTCTTTTCTTTTTTTTTTTTTTTTTTTTTTTTTTTTTTTTTTTACTTTTCAAACTTTGCAATTTCTAATGCATGGAAAAATTGCCAACTTTCAGAACATCACACAAAGCATGGGTGGATGTAAGAAAATTTTCAAACCTTTGCAACATCACACAATGCATGAATGAAATTTCGGGAGAAAATTTTAAACTTGCAAATTCATTCCATTCCAATGCATGGGAAATTTTGAAAGTTTTGTTTTGAAACCTTGCAATTTTTCAACTTTTTAATCATCTCAAATGCATGAAGAATTTTGAGAAAATTTTCAAACTTTTCATTAAAAATGAGAAAATATGCACATGAGTCGCATTTGAAAAATCTAATGAAATTGCTAGAAAGCGATGGAGACTTCCAGGAATGAAAATTAGAGTTGAGAAGGTCTAAGAAAAATCAAATTTTTGGCTTTTCTAAACCGTTTCCCAGAAAATTTCAAGGGTCAGGCAATTGAAAGGAGGGAAGCTTGGAAATTGAAGAATTGCTTCCCATGAGTGCTAAATTTAGCGTCGATAGCTAGACGCACCGAGATCAGGTTAGTCCTCATCACCCTATACCATGTCTCTCAAGAGATTCAAGCTTCCCTAAATAAGAAAGTTCTTTTGGAAGTGGAAGAAAAAGAGCTTGAAGACAAAAGTTGGAAAGAGGTAATGGAAAGACCTCTATCCACTCTTCATCCTCAATGAAGAATTTTGGATTATGGGGCTAATTTGGATTATAGGAAGATGGAGTAGGTGAGAGTGCACCTAGCAAAGGCTTTTGAAGGGTCATATTGAGCATGGGAATGCTCGACAACTTATCCTTCAAAATTTCAACATCCTCCTCACACTTATCCGGCGGTTCGGGCTCAACAACTTGAGACAACTCAAGTGAGGGAATGGGATGAGATGCAAGCTCCCAAGAAAGAGATACATTTGATGTTGACCAAGGAAGAGAATGAATAGGTGGATGAATATTAAGCAAAGAATTCACCTCCGAAATGGAATTGTCAACATTAAAATCCTCACAATTGAAATGAGCCAAACAAGCTTTTAGAGGATCCTCCATTGAAGGAGGTGCATCAAGCAAAGGATTATTTAGGGGTTGTTCTGGTGTTTTAAAGGATGCAATCTCATCATCTTTTTCCTCATTTTTAACCACAAATTCTTCCATTTTATGAGCGGCAACAACCACCATTTCATCATTTTCATATGTGATGACCACTTGATCATTCTCATGATGAAAGTTACTAGGAGTAATCTCATCATTCATAGAATTTTCTTTTGGATTGGCCACAAGTTCAATGGAAAATTCTTCTTCATTTCCATGATTTAAAGCATCAACCATTTGTTGAATTTGGGCTATTTGGTCATCCAAATCAACTCTAAATTGGGAATGAGAATGAGTGGTGTATTGCATGCTAACAATGTCATCCAACATTTGCTTGTTGGACTCCATCATTTGCGTGTGCATAGACTCCATCATTTGGTTGTTAGCAACAATTAACTCATCCAATGGAGACGGTGGAAAAGGAGAAGAGGGCAGGAAAGAATGATCATTGGGCTGAAAAGGTTGCATATGAGATTGTGGGGTTGAATTTCCTATGTCATGCCACAAGAAGTTTTGTTGGTCTCCCCAACCCGAGTTGTAACCATTGAAGTATGGATCACTACCCGGTTCAAAGAAATTTTCATTTGGTTGCTCTAGATAAAAGTCCAAGAATTGTCTCGTTGGAAGACATTCTCTTGTATGATGTGTATGACTAGAGCAAAAGGCACAAAACTCATGTGGTGTATAAAATTGAGTTGAAGGAAAATTACTCCCCATTGAGGACTAATTCAGCCACTTGATTAGATACATTAAGGTGAATTCACAAAATATATACAACACAATTAAACTACACAGTAACCTTTCACCAAAACATCCACATGCAATGATCCCTTTCTCCTCAATTATCAAGACAAAAATTAAATTGGCCACGACAAGGACCAATGCTTGGAATTGAAAATACATAATAAAGATTAGCCTCGACAAGGGCTTGCAATTTATCAACTTCTAAGCTTAACACATGCACAATATTCACAATTCGAAACTAGAAGGTCAAGAGACTTACCTGGGGTCCTCTAGACTTACAATTTGCTAGCATTCCCACGGCGAGCTTCGAGTTCCTAGAATCTCACTTACAACACAAAAATGGTTAAACCACACAAGAAATATTCACAAAACACAGTATTCACAATCAAACTAAATTTAACCCTAAAACCTTGGTCGCTAAACCGTTTGTAGTCCCCGGCAACGGCGCCAAAAATTGATCGGTTGGTCAATCATACATCAACCTTCGCAATAGCACGAATCATTGTAAAATAGGGCTATTGGTCGGGTAAGTCGAACCACTGGGGCTGCACTAGTCTAATACAGCCTAAATGTCTAGAATCATTCTTAGAATGATGAAGGGTTTATAGAGGTTTTGTTGGATGTCACTTAAGCTAGGAAATTAAAAGTGCATAAAACAATAAATTGCAAGAATTCAAGGGAGTGAAGTACAAGTAAAGAAGGCTAGGGAAGTGAATCCACCTCCATCCCTATACACATGCTAGGTTAAGATTAATTTAAGGGAAAAACAACATATATGATAGTCATGATACATAACAATACTAGGTTGCTATAATATCCTCAAGAAGTTCATTTAAATAGAAAGGCAAAAATAAACCATCAAAGGTTCACATGATCAACTACCTAAACTAAAATGTAGCTTAGAACATGCTTACTAAGTCAAGGATTATCAAGCCCTAATTTAAATGGTGAATGCACACAAAGCTAAGAATCAAGTATAGACCATCAAAGGGAAACGCTAAGCCATGAACTATCTAGGTTCTCCAACTCCATGCCATTAAAACCATTCCATGATCTAACTTCCATTGTCACCATGGAAGTGCAAGCAATATGATTAAGAAAAGTAACCATCCAAGACAAGATGAATAACTCACAATAATCATTTATAAACATTTAACATTCATTACAACAAAAATGAGGCTCTTGATCATGGAAAGACTATCAAAAATACATTGTAATCCCCAAAAATAAACTATACTAACACATGCTTACAAGGGAGGGGTTTCATCACCTCCCTAGATGAGGTTTAGTTGCCCATTGGTGAGCTAGAAGAAGGAAGAAGCATCATCCTCATCTCTATTTTCGTGCACCCTCTTTGGAGCATGAAGAACACTTCCTTCTCTCTCTCTTCTCTCTCCTCTCTCTTGTCAAAATGAAGCTTAATGAATTTGTGTGGCCTCCCTTCTCTTCTCTTTTATAGATAAGGCCTCTCTCTCTCCCCCAAAAGACATCCTCAACCACCTCATCAATAGGGAAATCCAAAGTTGGTAAATGTAGAGTGCAAGTGGCTGAAATGGGCTATTCCCGAACAACAATCTGCCCAAAATTCGAGCACTCGTCATGTCCCTTCCATAACCACCTATGCCGCAACAAGTACTCTGCCATATCCCATACCATAATACAATCATGTCCTTTCATTTACAATTTAAATACCCCATCTTTCCTTAAAAAAAAAAAAAAATACTTACATAAACCGTGCTTAAATAACCATCACAATACCGTAGGAAACATGCTTGCACCTACCGTGTACACTACTTGCCACTGATGAGCGCTGAAAAGTGCGTATTTAAACCCCTTAAGCTTAGGCATTCTAGTACCTTTATCTATCTTACTTTACCGTTTTAGATTGATTTCGTATTATTTCAATTTTCAGGCACTTATCCTAAAAATAAGCTAACTCAGCCAAATAAGAGCAGAAATGAAGCAATTCTGGGTTAAATCAAAGAAAGGAGCCAAGTGGAAGCAAAAGGAAGAAAAATGTGGAAATCAACATCTTCGATCGATCTCAGATTAAAGTTCGATCGATCCAACATGATCGATCTCAGCACTTCAAGATGGATCAGAGCCATGATGATATTTTCAGAAATCCTAAAAGTTCGATCGATCGAACTACTTTGTCCTTATCCAAATGATTGATCTTATCTAGTTGTACAACCTTACCAACCACTTTTGTCCTTTTCCCAAAAATATCTTCAAAATATCTCAGATTTGTCTTTATCCAAAAAGCGCCGCCATTAAAGATCGATCCAGCCTAAGTTCGATAGATCTCAGCCATATTCGATCGATCCATGTCCAAGGTTCGATCGATTGAACTTCCTCCAGTGCAAAAAAGTTAAATTTACAGCTCATTAAAAGTTATCCTTTATCCAATCATTGGGGAATATTTTGTGCACGACCCCAGCTCATTTAGGGTGTCATTTTGACCTACCTATATAAGGATAAGGATTAATTTTTACATGAACGCACCTCATATCATATCATATCATCTCATACCTTGTAAGAACTCTTGGAGAGCAAACTTAGAGGAGGAGGAGGCTAGAGACACCATTGGAGACTCTTCATCAACCAATGAGCAAATCTCTATCATGGAGTTAGCCCTTGAGGGTTGGAGAAGCACTACCATGAGTGGCTAGACATCCTCTTGGGGCTAGAGTTAGCCCCAAGCATGCTTTGTACATCTTGATTTTGTGTATTATGGAGGGATTAGTGTTGTAATACATGTTTTGGCACTTTTATATATATAAATCTTGTTTATTCAATGATTTATGTGGTTTAATACTTCCAATTCATCATTTCATTCTATCCATATGTCTATGTATGCTAGAATAGATGTTCATGTGTTTGTCTCTATTTCTTGTGTTATTGATGCATGTGTATATGTATTAATGCTATAGATCTAGAGATTGTCAAAACATAGTGCTGAAAGGAATACTCTGGTAATTTTCTAGATGGTTTATGCTCATTTCTTGATGGATTGTGCCTCTCCCTTAGCTTAGTTAGTTTAATTTTATGTCATTAGCTTAATTGTAGTGTAGTGGTAGCATAGTTGTTAGATGGGAGGACAATCTATGCTTGTTGTTTGATGTTCCATACTTTTGAATGCAAGTAGCATATGTCTTTAACCTTGTGGTGTATTTGGCTTGTGAGCTTAATGAAAGGATTAATGACTTGCCAGATATATTATGCTTTTCGCATGCTATTTAGACAATATATGCTTAATTATTAGATGATTTTCACATGTTAATTAGATAATGTATACTTAATTGGTCACCCTTGCTAGTTGAATTAACCAAACACACACACACATCAATATTGCAACACACATTTCCCTCATTAGTCACTTGTTAAGGGTGTAGAAAAGTATTTCTTGGTGGTGACCTCTAAACCCTAAGAAATCTCTCTCTCTTACTTACTCCTTATTACATTTAATTATTTAGCTTAATTTGGTCTCTAGTTTGATCAACCAACCAACTATTTGTTTGATCACTCGACCTATTAACCCTAATAGTGATTCCACAGCCAAATTCGACTCCAATCCCTTGGGACGATCCCTACTCACCCTTGTTACGTTAGTAGTAGTGTTGGTAGTGATTTTTATAAATTTAAATTTGACATAAAAGGCTTTTCTTGAACCACACATTCACTACATTATTTTGGCGTATATAAGCGGCCTCGTCAAATTTTGGCGCCATTGTCGGGGATTAGGCAACGTCGTATTTGTGGAATCAATTAGGAATTAGTACTCTTTTGATCGTGTCTTTACTTAGTTTTTATTTTTCTTTTGATTACTTATTATGTTTGTTCATCTTTGACAAGGAGCACTGAGCTAGGAGGCAAGCAAAGGAGCACTCAAGCAAAGAAGCTAAGCAAGCAAGGAAAAATGCTAAAAATTTTAAAAAATTGCTAACCTAAGCTATTAATTTGGAGTTGAAGTGCTAAATGACCTTTGTAAGCTTTTTCTTACTTAATCCCTTAGTTAAATCGTCGACCCGCGTGGAGGCTTGTTTTTAATTTCTTAGATAAATCGTGAGCCCACGTGGAGGCATTTTTAATTGTTCTTTGCATCATTGTTGTTAAAGCATAGGAGTATGGGTTAAGTGCTTGTAGAGGAAGTTTCATTGAAATTGTTGTGAAGTTGAAGTGTTTGTTCATTCATTGTGTTTATGTGTTTTTATATTGTGCATGCGTGGTCGTAGATCACTAAGACCAACTCTTGTCCCTCTTGATTTACATCTTGAATCCGTAATTAGAAATCCTAAGGGAAGAGGAAGTTCTAGTTCTACCCAATTCATTACATTAATGGAAGGCCATAATGAAGAGCATGTAGAGGACCTTGGTCACATAGACCAACAAGGTGTCCTTCATCCAAATGTGCATCATGAGAACATTCAAGCACCATTAGGCAAGCCTAGGCTATTCATTCACCAACCACAACAACAACAAGGCCAAGTTCCATTTGGAATGCCAAGGCCAACGTACGCTCCACAACCTCCCATCATTCAAGGAAATCAAGGTGCCCATGTTGCACCTCAAATTGCTAATCCTCCACTTACTTTAAGAGATCACTATGTGCCTAATGAATATAATGCACCCACATGCATTCAATTGCCACCATTTAGAGCACATCACTATGAAATTAAGCCACAAACCATTCAAATGCTTCCTAACTATCATGGACTTCCAAGTGAAGAACCTTACAAGCATTTGGATGAGTTTCTAGAAGTATGTTCCACCGTAAAATATATGGACATGCCAGAAGAGGTCTTAAGACTCAAAATTTTTCTATTCACCTTAAAAGACAAGGCTAAGTATTGGTTTAACAATCTTAGGCCATTTTCAATCACTTCTTGGGCAGAAATGCAACAAAAGTTCTTGAAGAAGTACTATCCGATTTCTAAGACCAATGCCATGAGAACCTCAATTCGAGAATTTTCACATGGGGAGGGAAAAACATTTCGTGAGGCATAGGAACGCTTCAATGAATTGCTTAGGAAGTGTCCACATCATGACATGCCCAAATGGCAATTAGTTCAATATTTCTTTAAAAGCTTATCGGACAATTACAAAGGCATGGTTGATGTTTCCATGGGTGGTTCATACATTGATAGGCATGAGGATGACGTGTGGCATCTTTATGAGAGCATGAGTGAAAATTCTTTGCATAGAACATTATCATCCAAGAATGGTAGAAATTCACAAGGTAGGAAGAGTGTTGGCTTACATTAAATCGACCACTCAAATGAAATAACAGCCGAAATGAAGTCTTTATCTCAAAGGTTTGATCAATTTTTGATTAACCAAAACTCAGTGAACCAAGTATCTTCCTTCCCTAACCATTGTCATTGTGCATCAAATGAAACATGTATGACTTGTTCTAGTGTTCTTTATTCTACTTCTCATTGTCCTCACGGACAAGTGCAAAATGAACCTAATGAACAAGTTAATGCAGCTTTTGTGAACCAAGGAAACAATCCTTATAGTACTCATTATAATCCAAGTTGGAGAAATCATCCGAATTTCTCTTGGAAAAACCAAGGAGAGGGCTTAAACCCTTCCCAAGGTGGTTTTCAAGAGAAGTACATTCCACCTCCACTCAAAACCAAGGATCCCAAGGTTATAGACCTTATCAATCACAAGGGAATCAATTTGCTAACTCTCATTTTCCCAACTAATCTTATTCCCAAGGAAATACTAGAAGTCCCGCCTTTGAAGAAAAAGTTTTGAATGCTTTGGGAACTTTTGAGGCTAACACACAATTGCTTCATTCCCACTCTCAATCCATTGCGAAGCTAGAAACCCAAGTAGGGCAAATGGTAAGCACTCCCAATGTAAGAAAGAAGGGAAAGATGCCTATGAATGCCCCACCTAAGCAACAATGTGTTGTGGAAACTCATTCCTCATCGGAAGGCCACACCATTGAGCATGTTAATGTGGTGACTACCTTGTGGAGTGGTAAGATTGTGGACAATCAAGTTGAAATGTCCAATGAAGAAAGTGAACCGGTGCAACCTCAAATTGTCACCCGTCCCGTTTCACATCCCATTCCTCCTTCATTGCATATACATGATCTTGTGAATGAGAAAACTTCAAAATGTGATTTAAAGAGTGATTTTGAAAATGATTTGAAGAAAGATTTGCCAAAAAATGAATTTGAATTCGAAAAATGATTTGAAACAAAGTGATTTCAAAAATTCTTATGTTGAGGACTTTTCAAAAGGAAATGCTGAAAAAGGATCCATTTCAAAAGACAAGCAAAAGGCAAAAACCAATGAAATCATAGAAATGTTTAGGTAAGTGAAAGTCAAACATCCATTTTTGGATGCAATCAAGCAAATTTCGGCTTATGCCAAATTCTTGAAAGACTTGTGCACTCAAAAGCGGAAGAACAAGAGTCAAGCACCAAGAAAAGTGGTTTTGACTGAGCAAGTAAGCTCAATTTTGCAACATAACACTTTACCAAAGTTTAAGGACCCCGGTTCACCTACTACTTCATGCATTATTGGTGATCATATCATTAATCAAGCGCTCCTTGACTTAGGAGCAAGTGTTAACCTTCTTTCATACTCGGTTTATGTCAAATTAGGCCTAGGTGAATTGAAACCGAAGTCGGTAGTTTTATAACTTGCCGACCGACCGATCCATTATGAAGCCTAGGGGTATAATTGAGGATGTATTGATTAAGATTGACAAATTCTTCTTCCCTATTGATTTCGTTGTCATTGACACAAAACTGGTCCCCAATCCTAAAAGCCAAATTTCCCGTTATCCTTGGCCGTTCTTTCTTGGCAACCGCTAATGCCAACATCAATTGTAGGACGTGGATAATGAATATCTCATTTGGCCTCAGGAAGGTGAAGTTGAATATCTTCAATCCCACACCCAATTCATTTGACAAATATGAAGGAGAGGTTAATGTTGTAGACAAATGTCGTAATTCTCAATGTCAAGGAAGTGAGCTTTTGTGTAAGACCAAAACTTCAAAGGGATCATCTTCAACCTTGTATTCTAAAAGTCTTTTCAAATTCTTGCTTTGAAAGGGCATGGAAGCCCAAAAGTTGTGATTGCATTGACAATGGATCAAAAGTTTCTTTTGAGCTTCATCCAAAAAGTTCTTTAAAGAACCATTTGTTGGGTGGAGTTCAAAGCATCTATCACCCTAACAAGGAGGGGATGCATTACAAGATCTTTAATCCGGACTAAAAGAGCCTAATGTCTTGCTAGAGACATTAAAGACTAGCACGACATTTCCTAGGGTGTCAAAACCCTATTCCTCCCTCATTTCTATCTTAAATTTCATTTCTTGCGAAATCTAGATATTGGCTTTAGGTTTATATGCATTGCTAGGAACTATAATTAGGATTGTATGAAATTTTGTGTTGTGATTGAGCATTTTGCATAAGTTCAATTGATCTCAAATGAGAGTTCGATCGATCGAACTTCCACCTGCATCCAACACTTAGAAAAATTTTTGACCTGTATCTACCTGCATCCAAATCACCTCTCTATCCCATCGTTCGAACTTATTCTCAGATCGATCAAAAGACCTTAGATCAGCAAGTTCCAACACTTAACAAATTTTTGAACCAAAAACTTGCATATTTTTGCTTTCAGTCTGATCGATCGAACATTTTGTTTAGATCGATCCCAGTTCTTCAATTCCCTATTTTGACCCTTGTTTTACTTTATTTGACTTTTTTATTTTCAAAAATTCAAAACTATATATTTTTTTATTTTATTTTTCAAAAATCCAAAAATATTTTCTATTTTTCAATTTTTAATTTTAGTTTTAATTTTTCAAAAATTTCAAAAATCCCAAAAATACTTTGAAGAGAGACCATCAAAGTTCAATCGATCTAAAGTCTCAGTTCAATCGATCGAACTAATTGGGAAATGTTTTTAAAAATAGACCTAGAGGGTCTCAAGATCGATCCATTAGATCGATCCAACCCTCCAAACCCTTGTCCTTCATCCTTCATCACCGCTGCACTCACCCATCATCATCATCTTCTCCGACGAACCTTCGGTGAGATCCATACTTTGATTCTCTCTCACTCCTCTCGGAATTGCATCACCATCTTCCTCTCATCTTCTCTTGCGACTAAAGGTAAGATCTTAGCCACATCTCATGATTTCAAGCCTCCACTTGTTCAATATATGTTTTAAATGTTGAATCCATGATATATTGTTGATGAAATCCACCATTGATGAGGTTGAAGCATGTTTGTATATATATGTATATATGTTTATATATTTTGAGTTTTGAATTAATTTTGGGAGTATGGGCTTTGTAAAGTGGCTAGAATTGATTGAATTGTTGTGTTAATGGGCTCATGACACTGTTCGTGAGGCCCCCGTGCTTCCAAAGTCACAGATCTGTGACCTTTCAGTTCTCACCTTCGCACAGTTCGATTGATCAAACTTCTATCTCAGATTGATCGTGAGAGATCGATCGAACTTATTTCTCAGATCGATCGAAGTTTTGAGATCGATCTCAAACCTTTTTGTGATCGATCGAACTTCACAGATCTCACACACACACTTCATTCATCATGCATTATGTTCATACTATCTCATATATGCCCAATGCCTGTGATATTCTATATTGGATGCATTTTATACTTACATTGTTTAGCATGTTTCGTATCCTGTCACTTGAATAGATTCATGTCATCTATATATTTTGTCTACCTTATTTGACATGCACGTTTCTATTTCATGCCTTCAATTCTTTACTTTGGCACTAACTCCCCTTGTAAGTTTTTAAATTATTTTTTAGGCTATGACTAAGCACAAGACTATTGCCAAGAGGCAACACAGGCCTCATAGACATATCCGACCGAGAATAGAGGAGCCAACAGAGCCCTCTCACGCACTGGAGGAGCCCTTATAGCATACTCCACCTCAGTCACTTGCTCATGCGGCTGAGGATGATCATATTCCATCCACTTCTGCGGCTCAGCCTGCATTTACACCATCACCATCTCCATCACATGCTGGAGCTGAGCATTCACCATTACCATCTCCACCACACTAGCTTGCTCCACCAGCTCAAGAACGTAATAGGCCCGCGCATAGATATGCACATATGGCAATGGACCATGAGTCGGTGTTCGACATAGATTTCTTCTCCAGATCAGTGCTGACCTGATCAGCTTATCATGACATTATCCATAGGGGCCTTGTAGCTATTCTTGCCCCAGTTACAGAGCCAGTCTACCCGCGGCTGGTACGGATGTTCTTCCAGAACCTTCGACTGTCCCTGCGTACCATAGCAGAGCTGGTCACTACCATAGATGGCCATCAGATCACGATTACTGTGGACTTGCTAGCCCACTCATGCCATTATCCACATAGATGCCCTCCGGAGCTACATAAGCTATATCCGAGGCTATACAGGCCTTCTTATGCCGACATGGCACTATTTCTTACAGGTCACCATGCCGATGGTGAGACTTTCGCCACCCGTACCTTTCTTCTAGATGACCTATGGTTCTTCGATTCCGTTCTTTTTCGGAATATATATATGGCCGGGCATAAGATCCAGCGGCGAAGAGACTATTTGATAGCCCTATACGCATTTTATACAGGCCACTGGGTATCTATCCCCGCGCTCATCTGGAGTGTGATGAGGAAGCTCTTCTACGAGTATATCAGCAAGGAGAAGCCCAGAAGGGCTAAGTCTCTTCCATTTGGCCACATTATCACCCAGATACTTATTGACCAGTGCTACCCTTTTCATCCTCGGGAGCACCCTGAGAGAGGTTCCTATCACTTCTTAAAGAAGGACTGGGACAGGAGCTACAATGCTATCATCACTAGACTATAGGACCACGCAGTAGTGGCTGTAGATGAGCTTGAGGCTGAAGAGGCAGAGGTAGTAGCTCAGGTAGCAACAGCAGACCCCGCAGCGGACGATATACTAGTAGGTCTAGCTGCTGAGCATATAGACATTGACTTAGAGCGACCTGCAAATGACACAGAGCAGCACTCTCTAGCCGGGTCGCCAGTACATGAGGAGGAGTAGACTCAGGATCTTTCTTCTGATTCATCTATACCTAAGGCTCCTAGTCAGACCCCCGGCTTTGGAGAGCATCTTCAGGCTTTTGAGGATGCAGTAGTTGCTATCAGAGTTGATACTGCTGCCATTTAAGCCGATATTATAGCCCACCGAGCTAATTTTGCTACATTCAGCACGGATGTCATGACTGCACTCTGAGACTTATCTCGCGATATCCGCAGAGCTCGCCCTGCCCGACCTGCCTCCTCCACCTAAGATTTCTAGTTCTTTTATGTTTTTATACTACACCTCTATACTCTATACTTCATTTTTATCACTGTATACTATTTGCAGCCGGTTTGTCGGCTTTGATCTTTTAATGTATCCAGTACTTTATTTTCTTTATATATGCTTTTGTTATAGATGTCACGTGTTATATTCTTATCTCTGTACGTTTAACTCCATCATGTATATCACAGTGACTTCAGTGAGAGAGTGCTACCTAATTTTTTGGGCCACCCTTATACCCCTCTCACTGCTTTATTTCATTTACACTTGCATGTCCACTATGCACTGATTATCCCTTTTGTTATCTGATGAGTTTATCCGAGTGCCAAATTTTAGAATCACAGTTAATCCCATGTTTGGGGGGGGGGGGGGGGCTATGCCACCTACTTCGGATATTTCAGTCTCGATCATTCTTTGCATTAATTTCACAGGTATACTCTTTCCTTTTGTTCTCTTTGCACATTGAGGACATTGTGCCATTTAAGTTTAGGGGCAACGGTGTATGTTACAGTGTTTGCTTTTAAATTCAAAATTTTGAGCATGACTTGTGTACTTGAGAGATTTTCTATGATTGGTCCATATCTAGTTATGATTTTGATCTTTTGAGGACTACATTGCTTAAAATTTAAAAATTATTTGACTTGAGAGTCTAATACTCCTTGTATGCCTTATGGATGCCATTTAGGAGTAAATTTTTCAAAAGATTGATATCTTGCTTGCACTTGTAGTCCACATCATTTTGATTTTGTGATTGTTTTGAGATCATTCTAGGATTCTACACTAGCACTGGCACACACTAGCATTCATTTGTGGGGTACATCCTTTGTTGATTATTGAATTGGTTATATCCCAATCGGACTAGTAGTGCATTGAAAGCTTTCATTCTTGATAAAGGTGGATAACAACCCCTTTTCACTAAGTAGTCGGGATTCTAGCCTCATCAAGCACTGAATTTCTCGCACCGAAAGGTGGAGGGCCTAAACTCTAGGTTAATAATTGAATATAAAAAAATTTGTTTATAAAAAATAAAATAAAAAAAAAAAGAGCAAAAGGAAAAGCAATAAAAAGTGAGGACATCTCCCAAAAGGTGAGAAGTGGAAAATGATTAGATGGAGGTTGTTTTGATTTGTAGCCTAGTTGATTTGAGCTTGTAAGTCCGTAGGGGTGTTTGAACGCCTAATGCCCTAAAGCCGTCTGGTTTGGGAGTCATTGACCTAACGCTCGACCTCATGAATCGCTAGAAAACTTAATAGATCAACACATTACACCATGCTTCCATCTTTGATCCTATAAAATAAATAAATAAATAAATAAAAATAAAAATATGAGTGAAAAGAATAAGCGCACCTAGATCAATAAGTTTTAATAAAAGGTCCACTTTTTGTCTTAATGATCGGTACTAGATTTGCGTGCTAGTTTGAGGGTAAGGATGTGATTAATTCTTTAGTTGGCTCAGATAGCAACATATTTGATGTCGGTCCACTCAAAAGGATTCTAGAGTTGTTTTAATTTGCATGATCATTGTCTTGATGTGTGGATGCCCATACTTGCTTGCTTGATGTTCAGATTTTAGGAGATTGCTCGGAAATGTTTGAAACATTGCATACTTGAGGTAGTTTTCTCCCAATACTTGTTTGCAATATTGGTGCCTCTTTTATGAGAATGAGCTTAATGTTTGTGGGTATCATTTTTGCAAACCCTCACGAGACTTCACTCGTCCACTAGGGGTAACTTAGGGGTTTAAAAGACTTGTTGCATGTGCTAAGTGCAACCATGTTCCCTACGAAAGTGGCGTTATCCATTCATTATTTTCTAGTTCATAGTTGTATAGTTGTTCATTTCATTCCTTTACTTTCTAGTTCAATGCTAGGAACTAGCAATATTTAAGTTTGGAGGAGTGATGGCGCTGAAAAATGCGTATTGAAACCCCTTAAGCTTGGGCATTCTAGTGCCTTTATCTATCTTACTTTACCGTTTTAAATTGATTTCGTATTATTTCCATTTTCAGGCACTTATCCCAAAAATAAGGTAACTCAGCCAAATAAGAGCAGAAATGAAACAATTATGGGTTAAATTAAAGAAAGGAGCCAAGTGGAAGCAAAAGGAAGAAAAAGGTGGAAATCAACATCTTCGATCAATCTCATATTAAAGTTCGATCAATCCAAGATGATCGATCTCAGCACTTCAAGATGGATCAGAGCTATGATGATATTTTCAGAGACCCCAAAAGTTCGATCGATCCAATATCATCTTTCGATCGATTGAACTGCTTTGTTCTTATCCAAATGATTGATCCTATCTAGTTGTACCACCCTACCAACCACTTTTGTCCTTTTCCCAAAAATATCTTCAAAATATCTCAGATTTGTCTTTATCCAAAAAGCGCCGCCATTGAAGATCGATCCAGCCTAAGTTCGATAGATCTCAGCCATGTTCGATCGATCCAAGTCCAAGGTTTGATCGATCGAATTTCCTCCAGTGCGAAAAAGTTAAATTTTCAGCTCATTAAAAGTTGTCCTTTATCCAATCATTGGGGAATATTTTGTGCACGACCCCAACTCATTTTGGGTGTCATTTTGACCTACCTATATAAGGATAAGGATTACTTTTTACATGAGAGCACCTCATATCATATCATATCATCTCATACCTTGTAAAAACTCTTGGAGAGCAAGCTTAGAGGAGGAGGAGGCTGGAGACACCATTGGAGACTCTTCATCAAGCAAGGAGCAAATCTCTACCATGGAGTTAGCCCTTGAGGGTTGGAGAAGCACTACCATGAGTGGCTAGACATCCTCTTGGGGCTAGGGTTAGCCCCAAGCATACTTTCTTCATCTTGATTTTGTGTATTATTGAGGGATTAGTGTTGTAATACATATTTTGGCACTTTTATATATAGATCTTATTTATTCAATGATTTATGTGATTTAATGATTCCAATTGATCATTTCATTCTATCCATATGTCTATGTATGCTAGAATAGATGTTCATGTGTGTGTATCTATTTCTTGTGTTATTGATGCATGTCTATGTGTATTAATGCTATAGATAGCATAGTGCTTAAAGGAATGCTCTTGTAATTTTCTAGATGGTTCATGCTCATTTTTTGATGGATTGTGCCTCTCCCTTAGCTTAGTTAGTTTAATTTTATGTCATTAGCTTAATTGTAGCGTAGTGGTAGCGTAGTTGTTAGATGGGAGGATAATCCATGCTTGTTGTTTGATGTTCCATGCTTTTGAATGCAAGTAGCATATGTCTCTAACCTTGAGGTGTATATGGCTTGTGAGCTTAATGAAATGATTAATGACTTGATAGATATATTGTGCTTTTCACATGCTATTTAGATAATATATGCTTAATTGTTAGATATATTGTGCTTTTCACATGTTGATTAGACAATGTATACTTAATTGGTCACCCTTGCTAGTTAAATTAACCAAACACACACACACACACACATCAATATTGCAACACACATTTCCCTCATTAGTCACTTGTTAAAGGTGTAGAAAAGTATTGCTTGGTGGTGACCTCTAAACCCCAAAAACTCTCTCTCTCTTACTTATTCCTTATTGCATTTAATTATTTAGTTTAATTTGCTGTCTAGTTTAATCAACCAACCAACCATTTGTTTGATCACTTGACTTACTGACCCTAATAGTGATTCCACAACCAAATTCAACTCCAATCCCTTGGGACGATCCCTACTCACTCTTGCTACATTAGTGGTAGTGTTGGTAGTGGTTTTTATAAATTTAAATTTGACATAAAAGGCTTTTCTTGAACCACACATTCACTACATTATTTTGGCGTATATAAGCGGCCTCATCAGCCACATTATCATTTAGAACAAAACTGCACACACCGTGCCTACCATTTGCCATTGCCACCTAAATCACACTTGTCATTGTATCGTAATTAATATATTTTCAACTATTTATACATTTCATCGTCATGGCCATATAACACACATTTTAGCAATTAAACACATAAGTATATGAACACTTAGCAAATAAGCATGCCCCTTATTTTTTATTTTTTATTTTTTTAAACCGTAAACATATAAGCACTTAATTAAATAAGTAGGTTTTTCAAATAACAAACACTTTAACACATAAGCACATAAACAATTCAATCCCCCCTCCACATAACCCTAGGTAGGCCTCTACCCGTCGTCCTAATGGTTTTCGAACCATCGAAATGATACCAAAAATATAATAATAATAATAATAATAAAATAAATAAAATTTCGACATGACCTTTGCAAAAACAATCCCTCTATAACCTGTTGAACTACAAAAAAAAAAAAAAATACAATGGCCTCACTGGGCCTCAAAACTAATCTATCATGTCCCAACGCACAATGTAATAATATACAACATCCCCAAAATCAACACATATATATAAAATGTCCCGTTCCTCCATCTCATCCAAACAAGGAATCACTTTAATTAAATTACAATCCATGAAGTATATTTATTTACACAAATTCTACCATTACAACACTATACAAGTTACACTTAAATTTTATAAAAAGTAAATGATCATGTTTCTGTACAAAAGATAACAAAATAAGAGTTTTAGTCCAGTCTTAATTTACGATGCGTTATCGCCCACCCATTCTTTTCCCAAACTTGAAAAATGTTAAAATAATAGGATGAGCATAAAGCTCAGGAGGAGGTGCCTAAGATACACCTCTTACGATCTCTTGAATCCATGATAGAATAGAAATCAAGAGAACGGGATCATACTATACCGGGGATATAATCCATAACCACAACGTCAAATATAACCACAATTGCCATTCAAGTCACAATTATACCATTTATACCAATGAAGTGCAATGCCAAACCCATGTCGCTCCCCATTTTCTGAAACATTACCGTTTCAACTTCCAAACCATTAGTGCAATCTGACCCAAGGCACCTCCAAGGGGTCACGAAGGGAGGATTGACTAACTATCTATGACCACAAGGCACCTCCAAGGTGTCGTATCCGCCCTAGTTAGCTCAATTTCTAGTCCGCTCTAGACTACACTAACACCACGGACCACTAGGCGCCTCCTAGGCGTCTGGTTTTCACAAACACTTTTCAAAAAATTTTCCCAAAAAAACAATTTCATTTGTTTTTAAAACAAACTTTTCCCTTTACTTTCTCAATGGCAATGCATGAATTATGCAATTCCTTCAATGCTATGACAATATAAAAATTTCGTACATATCATCCACATCATTTAGGCATGTTTAAAACATGAATTTTCATATAGTATCACATTCTCATATTTCTAAATCATGGCATTTTACATACTTTCAATTCGCAAATCCAATAACTTAATTACATAAGGCATAAAATAAAATCATTTATTTTCATAACTACAACATCACTTCTCATAGCAATTTAAAAATCATAGGGCATATAATACATCAACAATAAGCATGTTTCTTCACCATAAGAATTTAATCATATTCATAAGCTCACTTAGCACATAACATGCCTTTATCACCTTAAATACCAACAAACATAACAAACATAATCAAGATAATAAAAATTAAGCATGCTTAGAGTAAAATTAAAGGAAAGATTTACAAGAAATCCAAGAAATTATGGATTAGAGCACCCTACCTCATAGGATGTAAAACCCCCTATTTTGCCCAATCCAAGCCCTAGAATTCGAACTTCCTAGGGTGCCCAAAAGTGTGAATTGGTCCTATCAAAATGAAGATCTTAACAAGCTCTCTAACTTTATTCAAGGAAGTGCCATCAAATTTCCACAATTGCTAGGCTGAATCAAGCCTTAAAGTTGGCGAAAAAAAGAAAAAGAAAAAGAAAAGCAAGGGGAGAGAGAGACTACTGAGTGAGAGGGGAGAATGAGACCACAAATTGGTCTCTTGTCCATTAATTCAAAGGTGAATGGGAAATGGGTCCCACCACTATGCAAAATATCCATTTTTCTTTTTTCATAACATTACAACTAACAAGGTTTATATAGAGTTTAAAAGTCCTAATCGCTCAGAAAATATTAAAAATTTCATGCATAGGACTTGGAATGAAGTCTAGTTCAAAAAAGAATCAAACAGAGCAAGAAAGGTAAGTTACCATAACCTGTCAGTAGTCTTGAACCTGTTCAGGAAAGTGGAAACCAGTTCAAGAAGGCCAGAAATAATTTTGAAGGCTCTCTTTGACAGTTGAACCGGTTCAAGAAAGTGGGAACCGGTTCAAGAAGGCCAGCCTTGACTTTTTCCAATTCTGCTGATCTTGAACCTGTTCAGTACTTTTGGGAACTAGTTCAAGATAGACAGAATGTAAAATCTTCTTTAAAAACTTTCAAAACTCTCCCAATGTGTTCTCACTACCTCTCAATCTTCCTAAAACATTGTTCTCATCATCTTGGAGTGTAGTATATCATGAACACTTGAACTTCTTCAAATCCACATCCGATCTTCAATCTTCGAAATTGTGAACCGAAAAATTACAACTCGATCGCACTTATTTTGATAACAAAATTAGCCAATTATAAAATATATATCTCATAATTTTCTCAAAGAGATTAAGGTTGACTAAACCTATTCAAACCACATTATTGGTTTTGGCACGTATGTATAACCAAAATTTTAAATCGGCGAAGCCCGCCGATTTTAGGGTCAACATTATTGGCACGCCTGGTGGAACCCACTAGTTGAGTAAGTTGTATTGCCTCCCAGGCCAAAGAATTTGAAGGCTGCCGTCACAACAGAAGATGACGTTGAAGATTAGAACTGGCCGATCATCCCAGGTGGATCTAATGTGGCTGAATTGGCTTTGCCATTTGATATTCTTTTAGCACAGATGTTCGAGGCGATCATACGAAGAATAGATGGCTAGGCACATATTAGTGAAAATAGCAATAAGATGCAAGCCCAAATGGGAGAAGCTAATCAGAAGATGGACAACAATGATGGCTCAAATACCGGCTACCCAAAGTCGTCATAATCAGGCTGAAAGCTCGGCAGCTCATGAATCGATTCTTCTACATATTTCTTTGCCATTGATGAATTCCTTAAGTGAAACAGACAATAGTGATAGGACCTACCCGGCCAAATGTAACTACTAATTCACCGATAATACCAGAAACACCGGCGATACCGACTATTCCAATATATCAATCACCAGCACTATACCAACAAAATCATAATCCGCACCGCCCGCAAGTAGTGTTGATTTTGCCTTAGAGGGAACCTCAAGAGCTAGGGGGCAATCCGAATCGATGGAGGAATAATCAACATACACTACCACCAGCTGTTAGGGGGCATGTGATTACGAACCCCCAACGAGAATGGGTTGATCCATATGCTCCACTTCAGATTGCTGATCAACCAACCCATAATGTTGGAATTGATAGGGCCAGATTTTAGCTCTAATCCAGGCCGAGGTAGCTTAAGGGTGGAGGCATCCTCGAGCAGTATACATAAAACCTTATCCTGATCACGTGGATGCTTATGATTTCCCCAAAAATTATCGATATCCTGATTTTTCTATGTATAGTCGTGAGGAAAACTATTCCACGGTGCAACATATTACTAGATTTATAGCTCAATGCGGGGAAGCAGGTCCCAACACTTGGTTAAAGATGAGGTTATTCTCTAGTTCTCTTATTGATGCGGCATTTGAATGGTATAGCAATCTGCTGGCTAATTCCATTCAAACATAGGAAGACATGGAAGGGGCATTTCATGCCCAATTTTACCGAACAAAATTAGAAGCAACGTTGGTGGATATCTCTAGGCTATCTCAGTTGCCGAGCGAATTGGTTGAGACTTTTGTTTCCAGATTCCAAAGGGCTAAGCTCAAGTGTCGAGTGAACCTGCATGAATAGGAATACATCAAACTAGCTTTGAATGGATTGGACATTGAGCACCGCAAGAGGTTCAATGGGGTTGAGTTTCATGATCTTTTGGATTTGGTAGATAGAGCTAGTCGTTATAAAGAAATACTTAAAGAAGAAAAGGAAATGAAGAATTCCTCCCAAGGTACTTATTATAAAGACCTTAATTATAAAGTTTTCTTGGCTGAAGTTAATGATGAGTTGGAAGTCGATGTTGCTAAGATTAGCAACAAGAAACCCTATGTATGTGAAGCTTTAACAAAGCCTAAGCCAACTATAGGGGGCAATGTGGCTTCAACATCGGTAGTAAAGAAAGGAGCAGTTGATAATAGGAAAGTAAATTCTTTTGACTTAGCAAAAATAGAGATAATTTTCGATCACTTGATGGTCGATAAGATGATCAATTTACCCAAAGGTCATAAGATCCCATCAGCAGTAGACATGAAAGGAAAGGAATATTGTAAGTATCATAACTCATGGAACCATGCAACTAATGATTATACTGTACTCTGAGGTGTTTTATAGAAATCTATCGATGAGGGTGTGTTGAAGTTCCTGAAAAAAGCCACAGAAGCAATAAAGGTGGACACCAATCCATCTCCTACTATTGCTTCCACAAACATGATTCTAGCCAAGCGATAAAATTGGCAGGTGGAATTCAAAAAGGATTTAGGTGAATCCCCCACAATCATGACAATAGAAAAAGTAGCAGAATTGTAGAGGTAGTTAAGAGAAGTTCAACTAGTATTGAAAGACAATTATTGTTGCCTAAGTTGTAAGGGTCAAAAAAGAACCTAGGAAGAGCAAATAGTGCACCAATCGGTGAAAAAAGGGATCCTCGAACGACTTACATTTCTAAATGAGTCCAGGAGAGAACTTCGGCAAGGTAATAATAGCCAAATTACCTTAATGACAGATAATCAGAATCGATAAGAACATACACTTGGCCGATTCACTTCACAAGGCCATCAGCTAAATTTTAAATGACGTGCCCCAATCCAATCTAAAATATGGGTACAGAAAGGGACAGATTCACATAAGGTAGGGGCAGTAAGGCTAAGAACAGGTAGGGCAGATAAATGGCTGAGTCAATCATCTAAAATTTTTAAAGGTTCAACAATATTTAAACAGGTGTCGCACTCGGTCTCAGAAGTGAAGAGAACAAAGAAGATGAGCCGAAGAGAGGAGAAAAGATAATAAAATGAGCCAGGTAAAGCCTATCGAGAAGGAGGAGTTTAACGCTTTAGAGGAAAGTCAGCCTACAAAGGTGGAAGAATACCAACCTAAGTGGCCTAGACGCAAAACTAAGTTTAAATATAGCTTGGTAGCTTCCCAGAAGAAATGTCATGTACTATGGCATTTATATTGCCAGCAATATTCCAAGCCCCCTCTATGTCAACTACTGATATTGACCGAAAAGAGGGAGGAGAGGACGAGGATCACGAAAAAGAAGAGAAAACGTAGCTGATTAAAAAGGTAACAACTCTTACTTTAGAGTCGATAGAAAAGATAGTCTTCAAAAAACCCCCATTAGCAATGACTCAATAACTTAAGCCTTTATATGTGAAAGTATGGGTAGAAAAACAACCTATCATGTGAAGACCGTGTCTTCTTTTTCCTTTTCCAATTTCTCCTTCATTTTTATTTATTTATAATTTATTTTAATTATTTAATTTATTCTTTTTCTGCGTTTTGTTTGGGTTTTGTTGCGCTTAAGGAAGGCTTCGATGTAACGACCCGGTCATTTGTCTCCCTTTCCTTTTTCTGGAAATTTTACCAATGAATTTTTTTCATTTAATTTTCCTTTTTGAACTCTGTTTCCTGTCACTTAGTGTTATCTCGAGTGCTTGGAAATGATTTCTGAGACACTTTTCCGCGGATTGACAACTTTCTTTGAGGACCGAGCCATTTCTGCATTTTCACTTTTCGGACACTATGCGCTATTTTGTTCTTTTCACTATTCTGTCTTATCTCCGTTTGTCAATTTTTGGCACAACCTCACTTTTCATGCTCGGAGTTAGTTTTTGACTTCACGTACCTTCATCTTCAGTGGTTTCCTCGAAATACGTATCTTTACTTTTACAAGAAAGTACTCCGGTTGCTCCTAGTGTCCATAGGGGCATAGATGCACAATTCTTCAGAATCTTTTTCATTTCTTAGGGTGTTTTTTATAAATATCTTTTGAAGATATTTTATTTCAGGGGTATTTAAGAAAATATTTTTGGAAGATATTTTCATTCAGGGGCATTAGTGCAGTTAACCCTTTTTATAGGGGTCATTGTGCAATTAACGAAAGTTATTGCTAAATATCTCGTCTATAGCCTAGATCCTTGCACGGGATTCATTTTCACATTTCATCAAGTCAGGTACTCTTAGAATTCCATTCTGGTCATTTTTCTCCAGTTTCAGAGTTTTTGACCCCGGTTGCCGCCGAACATGTTCGGGGCATATCTCTCTGCTCGATACTCGGTTTCTGACGCTGTTTCTTCCGTAGTTCATGTTTTCTCATCTAGAATCTTTTTTGTTTAAGGAGTTTTGCCGTTTGAGCACGTTTTCTCAAAATCCACTTTTCCAGACCTTGCGGGGCCCTTTCGAGGCACTTTTAGGGTTTTTCTATAAATAGGGGACTTAAAGAGAAAAATTAGAATTTTCCTCTTCTTCTTCCTCTCCCATGGCTGGCCAAGCTCCCTCCCATGGCTGCCACCTTCTCTCTCCTCCTTTGGACCACTTTTCTTTGGTGAAAAGTCTTTGGCCTTAACGTTTAATGCTTGTCTTGACGCCGCACATCATATGCCCTTATTAGATTCCATTTCCGACGATTTTTTAATTTTGGGTTTGGAGTCAAGTTGATATTTTCATGGGGCTTCTTACAGATTCTTGTTTACGGTGTTGTCCTCGACAAAACCTCTAGGTATCGTCGAATTAGGAGCACTTTTATTTTGGTGGGCCTTTGAGATTTCATCTCAAATTGAGGTAGGGGGTGTTACAGGTTAAATTCTTGCTATATAACATGCTATAGATGTTTGTACTACTTGATTACATGCTTGGATATCAAGTTTAGAAATTCTATTTAATTATTTCTTAGTGTAAGATTTAATTCTCCTGGTTGCTCATAACTTGGTTTAAGTATGTAGCATGATATTAAATTACCCCCTGACATGATCATTGACATATATTAAATTTAGAGCATTTAGACAAGTAATAAAGATTTTATTTATTATTTATCTTGAGTAAATAATTAAATCATGTGGCCTTAACTAGCTTGAAATCAATATGTTTTAGCATATTACATTAGGCCTAAAAACACTCTTCAACATAGATTAATTTGAGCTTAATCAGAGATGTTTTGAAATCTAGTAATATTTAATTATTTCGATTAATTAATTTATTCCGAGTGTACTATTCACTCCATTTGAATTCCGACTTGACATTTGTGATATGTATGCCATGTGCATTCACATATATTAAATCTAGAATATTTGATTAGGTTTTGAAACCTTTCATTTATTAATTTTTTTGTATTAGAGTTTAATACACATGACCGTACCTTGCATGAAATGTACTTGTATTGTGTCTTCAAGCCAGGTCTTGACATGTTGTATAACATATATTAATTTGAGACCATTTGGGTAAGTTTCAAAATCTAGAGATTTTAATTAAAAGAATTAATTAAAATCCATTCTATGGTTCCATGAAGCTAGATTAAGTTTCTAACCTTGTATTCATGATTTTCTTGACGAGTTCCTTCACGTGTATCCATTTGAGAATAAGCGGATAAGTTTTGAAACTTACATTTAATTATCTTCCTTGTATGGAATGTTGTGTCTTGTATGAAATGACCTTGTAACATGATATTAAACTTGTCCTTGACATGATCCTTAACATGCCTTATTCGTAGAATACTTGGACTTGTCTTGTAATCTTGATAATTTAATCCCTTCAGTAGATTAAATTTCCGTTTATGCTTCCATCGGTTTAATCATGACTCCTTGTATCTTTTTATCAAGCATCGTGACCCCTTTGTATCTTAGCTTCATTAGTGTACTTCATAGACTTGCACATTTGTCTTGGGATGTTTCAATTACACATGTGTTATTTGATAAGTAATTGAACCATGTATCTTATACTTGTGGTATATCAATTTCAATGAATTTCAATTGCTATATATCTTGTTTCTAGTCTATATAGATGCACACTATGAATTTTTGACATTTTCACATGCCACGTTAGTTGATGAACTTAGGGCATGACTTATGTGTTCCAAAATCTTGGTTGTGCATGAAACGTGGTTAATGCATTTCTTGTATTTGATACAATCTTGGTTGCACAACTTGTTGATTTTGGGACTTGGGATATCAATAAGGGATTGTCATGGCTAGAACTTGGTTCTAGTACAGGGGAAGGTACCCTTGGGTTGATAGCTCTAAAGTGATCCCAAGAACGGGGGAAGGTACCCTTGGGTAAATAGCCCTAAAGTGATCCCTAGAACAGGGGAAGGTACCCTTGGGTAAATAGCCCTAAAGTGATCCCAAGAACGGGGGAAGGTACCCTTGGGTTGATAGCCCTAAAGTGATCCCAAGACTAGGGGAAGGTACCCTTGGGTTGGTAACCCTAAAGTGATCCCAAGACTATGGTTTTAATCCGAGCGATATCCAAGTTTCCACATTATTTGATTTCACTCTTTAAATTTCAAGTTACTATCCCTTAAAGATTTAAACTTGTCGTGTATGTCAAATGCTCCAATCTTGTTTACTTGCATAGATTTTATGCCATGTTCTTGCATAGATATTATGCCTTGTTCTTGATTTCATGTATAACTCTTTTCGTGTTTCATAGAATGTTCCATCCTTGTCTTATTGCATAGATTTTATGCCATGCCCTTGCATAAATTGTATGCCCTGTTCTTGCATAGATATTATGCCTTGTTCTTGTATTCGAGTATGCTTCTTGTCATGTTAATTGGTATGTATCAATCTTGCTTAATTGTATTGATAATGCAATTCATGTTAATCTATTTTCAAGCATCTTTCTTGTCGTGTTGTATGGATTGTTCCAAACCCTTTTTAACTACATTGATAATGTAATTCACGTTAACATATAAATTTCTCGTGTTCGTTGGATTACCCGAACCTTGACTTGTTTCATATATATATATATATCATAATTCTTGTTGTTAGTACTCTAAGGTAGCTTAGGATGCTTCTTGAGTCATATCTTGACATAGATGCTAGGTGGCATGAGCCCCTTTGACATGTTTCACCTTATGGTGATAAATTTGTAAAATGCTAGGTTGATGCACGCTCATTTCCTACGAGTAGCTTTATGTTACTCACCCCAAAGTTACTGGGGTATATTTTAGGTACGAAGACTTGGTTCGTAATCCTTATCGTTCGTGACTCGTTGCCTTCAAGTTTCCATTTCATGCAAATGTTAGCATAAAACATTATTTTGTAGACTTATATGTCAAACTTGTATTATTTGACTCCATATATGTAATGTGTACATAAGTACACCCTTTGCATTGTATTTGGCATGTATGAGATGAGGCCGGAGGCCAATAACATGTAATTTGTATCCCATGTATTTTTTGACTTCATGAAATTTGATGAAAATATTGAAAAATGCCAAGTCATTGTCTTGCTATGGTTGGATCGGGTGTGGGATTTCCATTTTCATTCTTTTATAGGGTCTCATTAGCCATGTATGAAGTGTGGCCAAGGGCCAAATGGTCATTTGAGACCATTTCATAATTTTGGTTTTCACTTTTCTCATTTTAAGTTAATTTTGCCCTTTTAGGCCGTTGGGGGGTCAGATTTTGACTCGGCCATTTTCGGGAGCCGTGGACCATTCTCACGCACTCAAAATCAGCATTTACGTTTGTGTGAATGATCGTTTCCATGAAAAACCCTTTCGTTCGTGTTGTGAGCCTCCTATGGACTCATTTCACCTTTTTGTTGAAAAACTCAGTCTAAGGGCATTTTGGGGATTTTATTTGAAAAATAAATTCCGTTCTTGACTCCATCACATAGAATATGTGATTTTAAGGGGAGTTTCTTCATGACATTTTTTTCGAAAAATGTCATCTTGACCTCGAAAATCGTGGTCCAAACTCATTTTTCTGCTAAAACACTATTTCTACTGCATTTTTAGCATTCCGTTCAAGTTGAACCGGTTCAAGAATAGTTGAACTAGTTCAAGTGTTTATTTTGGTTCAACTTGGGAATACTACAAAAGTTGAACCAGTTGAAGAAATGTTGAACCGGTTCAAGTCCTCTAGAGATTTCAACTTTGGCCTCCCAACTTCAAATAGTTGTAACTTCTTCTTTTCAATTCTTGAGTGAAAACTGACCGCGTCGAAGTCAGCTTTCCAATGGTACAAATTTTAGTTTCATATTCCTTTCCTAGATGAATATATCCTTGTTTTAGTGAGAGGGTGTCGGATTTAGTTCGAACCGGGATATGGTTCTTTTGAGATTTCTCTTCCTTTGGCCTTGGGACTTAATGTGAAGTTACCAAAGGTTGTTTTTGAATGTTTTTGATCTCATTTGACTTGTTGGAAGTCAAATTCCTTCCTCCTAGGGTAAAATGACCATTTTACCCTTGGTCCTTCCTTCGGTAGGGTTTTCATACCCTAGTCTTTGTTTTGCTTCCGCACTTTGTTCCTTCAGGTTCCGTGACCTCATGGAAGGTTGTCAAAGGGTCTTAGAGGTATGTTATGCCTTGGGACATCATTGTCTCATTTCTTGCTTCCACATCTGGATCCATTAACGGGTCAATTTTCGGTTCATCACTATAGTACCAGGTTGAATCAAAACCCGGGTCGTTACAAGTGGTATCAGAGCGTTCGGGTTTGAATACCTTGGACGAGGGTTTTGGGTGCATATCATGTTTGTGTTGCCATGCTCTACGTGTTTAAATGCTTCTTGGAAACATGTCTTGTTTGATAACATGTCTTGATTTGATAACATGTCTATTTGCTTATGTGGCACCTTGAGTAGATAGTCTATTGCTATGTTGCATGCTAGATGTTTCCTTTTATGTCTGGTTTTGACATTGTCTCGCAGGATCTGTCGTATCCCTTGGATGCATTCTTGTTTCACGAGTTTCTTCCTTGGATAGGAGAAATTCATTCTGTAAGGACCTATGTCGGGAACTTTTTTTGTCTGTCTTCATGTTTGTTCTGTCGATTGATGCGGGTAAGGCTCATATAAGCATAGAGGACTGCGATTCATTTATTTTCCTTGTCTGGTGGAATGAGATATGGGCCAGGGAGGCACCATTTCATTTCCTTTTCCTTCGTGGCTTCTAGATCTAAGGCCTTAAGCGTAATGGTGCCAGTGTCATTGTTGTCAGAGTTTTGGGATTAGTTACCCTAACTCTCGCTGATGCCTGGTTCCCATGGTGTTTTTGGTAATGATCATTTTTGACATTGATGTCATCCATATCAATAGATTTCTCAGAGTTGACCTGGTTGGGGCATGTTATGGACTAGTACTTTATACTGTCATGCTACCTTGCTGACGAGTAAGTGTGGGCGGGTTTTGGTTACTATTCGTACTGCCTTGTCACTCTCTTTTTCTATCATGTTTCAACGTTTTGTTACCTTGGGATTCTCTCGGTAGTTGACGTTGAGTTAACGTGCCGATTCGTATGAGGTGTTGCCTCAGTTCTTGGTTTCGCGTTCCTTCAGTTGATCTTTAGACTTCAGGATTTGTCCTTCAGTGCATTGTGAGCTGTCCTTTGATTTGACCTTTTGTTCGGTCATTATTCTGTTCTCTCTGGTATGTTCTTAATTTTGGGGATGAAATTCCTTTAAGGAGGGTAGGTTGTAATGACCCGGTCATTTGCTTCCCTTTCCTTTTTCTTGAAGTTTTACGAATGAATTTTTTTCGTTTAATTTTCCTTTCTGAACTCTATTTCCTGTCGCTTAGCGTCGTCTTGAGTGCTTGGAAATGATTTCTGAGACTCTTTTCCGTGAATTGACAACTTCCTTTGAGGACCGAGTCATTTCTGCATTTTCACTTTTCGGACACTATGCACTAGTTCGTCCTTTTTCCTATTCTGTCTCATCTCCGTTTGTCAATTTTTGGCACAACCTCACTTTTCATGCTTAGGGCTAGTTTTTAACTTCGCGTACCTTCATTTTTAGTGGTTTCCTCGAAATACGTATCTTTACTTTTGCAAGAAAGTACTCTTGTTGCTCTCGATGTCCACAGGGACATAGATGAACAATTCTTCAGAATCTTTTTCGTTTCTTGGGGCGTTTTTTATAAATATCTTTTGAAGATATTTTATTCCAGGGATATCTAAGAAAATATTTTTGGAAGATATTTTCAGTCAGGGGCATTAGTGTAGTTAACCCTTTTTGTAGGGGTTATTCTGCAATTAACGAAAGTTATTGCTAAATATCTCGTCTGGAGCCTGGATCCTCGTACGGGATTCACTTTCACATTTCGTCGAGTCATGTACTCTTAGAATTCCGTTCTGGTCATTTTTCTTCAGTTTTAGAGTTTTTGACCCTAGTTGCCGCCGAACTTGTTCAAGGTATATCTCTCTGCTCGGAACTCAGTTTTTGACGTCATTTCTTCTGTTGTTCGTATTTTCTCATTTAGAATCTTTTTCATTTACTGAGTTTTGCCATTTGAGCACGTTTGCTCAAAATCCACTTTTCTAGACCTGGCGGGGCCCTTTTGTGGCACTTTTAGGGTTTTTCTATAAATAGGGGACTTAAAGAGAAGAATCAAAATTTTCCTCTTCTTCTTCCTCTCCCATGGCTGCCACCTTCTCTCTCCTCCTTTGGACCCCTTTTCCTTGGTGAAAAGTCTTCGGCCTTAACGTTTAATGCTTGTCTTGACACCGCGCATCATTTGCCCTTATTAGAATCCATTTCCGACAATTTTTTGAGTTTGGGTTTGGAGTCAAGTTGAAATTTGAATGGGGCTTCTTGCGGATTCTTGTTCACGGTGTTGTCCCGACAAAACTTCTCGGTATCGTCGAATTCGAAGCACTTTTATTTTGGTGGGCCTTTGAGATTTCATCTCAAATTGAGGTAAGGGGTGTTATAGGTTATATTCTTGCTATATAACATGC
The DNA here is from genome assembly GCF_030987335.1 of Cornus florida. Lineage (NCBI taxonomy): Eukaryota > Viridiplantae > Streptophyta > Magnoliopsida > Cornales > Cornaceae > Cornus > Cornus florida. Next base: position 25,013,323 of record NW_026775571.1, on the reverse strand, counting down.
TATAGATGCTTGTACTACTTGATTACATGCTTGGATATCAAGTCTAGAAATTCTATTTAATTATTTCTTAGTGTAAGATTTAATTTTCCCTGTTGCTCATAACTTGGTTTAAGTTTGTAGCATGATATTAAATTATCCCTTGACATGATCATTGACATATATTAAATTTAGAGCATTTGGACAAGTAATAAAGATTTTATTTATTATTTATCCTGAGTAAATAATTAAATCATGTGGCCTTAACTAGCTTGAAATCAATATGTTTTAGCATATTACATTAGGCCTAAAAACACTCTTCAACATAGATTAATTTGAGCTTAATCGGAAATGTTTTGAAATCTAGTAATATTTAATTAATTCGATTAATTAATTTATACCAAGTGTACTATTCACTCCATTTGAATTCCGACTTGACATTTGTGAAATCTATGCCATGTTCATTCACATATATTAAATCTAGAATATTTGATTAGGTTTTGAAATCTTTCATTTATTATTATTTTTTTTTGTATTAGATTTAATACTCATGACCATACCTTGGATGAAATGTACTTGTATCGTGTCTTCAAGCCAAGTCTTGACATGTTGTACAACATATATTAATTTGAGACCATTTGGGTGAGCTTCAAAATTTAGAGATTTTAAGTAAAAGAATTAATTAAAATCCATTCAGTGGTTCCATGAGCTAGATTAAGTTTCTAACCTTGTATTCATGATTTTCTTGACATGTTCCTTTACGTGTATCCATTTGAGAATAATCAGATAGGTTTTGAAACTAACATTTAATTATCTTTCTTGTATGGAATTAAATTCACATGGTTGTGTCTTGTATGAAATGACCTTGTAACATGATATTGAACTTGTCTTTGACATGATCCTTAACATGCCTTATTCGTAGAATACTTGGACTTGTCTTGTAATCTTGATAATTTAATCCCTTAAGTAGATTAAATTTCCGTTTATGCTTCCATCGGTTTAATCATGACTCCTTGTATCTTTTTATCAAGCATCATGACCCCTTTGTATCTTAGCTTCATTAGTGTACTTCATAGACTTGCACATTTGTCTTGGGATGTTTCAATTACACATGTGTTATTTGACAAGTAATTGAACAATGTATCTTATACTTGTGGTATATCTATTTCAATGAATTTCATGTGCTACATATCTTGTTTCTAGTCTATATAGATGCACACTATGAATTCTTGACATTTTCACATGCTATGTTAGTTGATAGACTTAGGGCATGACTTGTGTGTTCCAAAATCTTAGTTATGCATGAAACGTGGTTAATGCATTTCTTGTATTTGATACAATCTTGGTTGCACAACTTGTTAATTTTTGGACTTGGGATATCAATAAAGAATTGTCATGGCTAAAACTTGGTTCTAGAACAGGGGAAGGTACCATTAGGTTAATAGCCCTAAAGTGATCCCAAGAACGGGGGAAGGTACCCTTGGGTGAATAGTCCTAAAGTGATTCCAAGAACGGGGGAAGGTACCCTTGGGTTGATAGCCCTAAAGTGATCCCAAGACTAGGGGAAGGTACCCTTGGGTTGGTAACCCTAAAGTGATCCCAAGAGTACAGTTTTAATCCGGGCGAAATCCAAGTTTCCACATTGTTTTATTTCACTCTTTAAATTTTAAGTTGTTATCCCTTGAAGATTTAAACTTGTCGTGTATGTCAAATGCTCCAATCTTGTTTACTTGCATAGATTTTATGCCATGTTCTTGCATAGATATTATGCCTTGTTCTTGATTTCATGTATAACTCTTTTCATGTTTCATGGAATGTTCCATCCTTGTCTTACTGTATAGATTTTATGCTTTGCCCTTGCATAGATTGTATTCCCTGTTCTTACATAGATATTATGCCTTGTTCTTATATTCGAGTATGCTTCTTGTCGTGTTAATTGGTATGTTCCAATCTTGCTTAATTGTGTTGATAATGCAATTCATGTTAATCTATTTTCAAGCATCTTTCTTGTCTTGTTGTATGGATTGTTCCAAACCCTGTTTAACTACATTGATAATGTAATTCACGTTAGCATATAAACTTCTCATGTTCATTGGATTACCCTAACCTTGACTTGTTTCATACATGTATATCATGATTCTTGTTATTAGTACTCTAAGGTAGCTTAGGATGCTCCCTGAGTCACATCTTGACATAGACGCTAGGTGGCATGAGCCCCTTTGACAAGTTTCACCTTAAGGTGATAAATTTGTAAAATGCTAGGTCGATGCATGCTCATTTCCTACGAGTAGCTTTATGTTACTCACCCCAAAGTTACTGGAGTATATTTCAAGTACGAAGACTTGGTTTGTGATGCTTATCGTTCGTTGGGTGACTCGTTGCCTTCAAGTTTCCATTTCATGCAAATGTTAGCATGAAACTTCATTTTGTAGACTTATATGTCAAACTTGTATTATTTGACTCCATATATGTAATGTGTACATAAGTACACCCTTTGTATTGTATTTAACATGTATGAGATGAGGCCGAAGGCCAATGACATGTAATTTGTATCCCATGTATTTTTCTACTTCATAAAATTTGATGAAAATATTGAAAAATGCCAAGTCATTGTCTTGCCATGGTTGCATTGAGTCTGGGATATCCATTTTCATTCTTTCATAGGGTCTCATTTGTTATGTATGAAGTGTGGCCAAGAGCCAAATGGTTATTTGAGACCATTTCATAATTTTGGTTTTCACTTTTCTCATTTCAAGTTAATTTTGCCCTTTTTGGCCGTTGAGGGGTCGGATTTTGACTTGGCCATTTTTGGGGGCCGCGGACCATTCCTACGCACTCAAAATCATCATTTACGTTTGCGTGAACAATCGTTTCCATGAAAAACCCTTTCGTTTGTGCTTTGAGCCTCCTATGGACTCATTTCACCTTTTTATAAAAAACTCGGCCCAAGGGAATTTTAGGGATTTCCTTTGGGAAATAAATTCCATTCTTGACTCTGTTACATAGAAAATGTGATTTTAAGGGGAGTTTTTTCACAACATTTTTCCGAGAAATGTCATCTTGACCTCGAAAATCGTGCTCTAAACTCATTTTTCTGCTAAAACACTGTTTTTGCTGCATTTTTAGCATTCTGTTCAAGTTGAACCGGTTCAAGAATAGTTGAACCGGTTCAAGGTGTCATTTTGGTTCAACTTGGGTGTATTGCCAAAGTGTAACCGGTTCAAGAAATGTTGAACCGGTTCAAGTCTTCTAGAGATTTTAGCTTTGGCCTTCAGCTTCAAACAGTTGAAACTTCTTTGTTTGAACTTGGAATTGGTCTATTCTTGAGTCTAAACTGACCGTGTCGAAGTCAGCTTTCCAATGATACCAATTTTAGTTTCATATTCTTTTCCTAGCTCAAGATATCCTAATTTTAGTGAGAGGGTGTCGGATTTAGTTCAAACTGGGATAGGGTTCTTTTGAGATTTCTCTTCCTTTGGCCTTGGGACTTCATGTGAAGTTACCAAAGGTTGTTTTTGAATGGTTTTGATCTCATTTGACTTGTTAGAAGTCAAATTTCTTCCTCTTAGGGTAAAATGACCATTTTACCCTTGGTCCTTCCTTTGGTAGGGTTTTCATACCCTCATCTTTATTTTGCTTCCGTACTTTGTTCCTTTAGGTTCCGTGACCTCATGGAAGGTTATCAAAGGGTCTAGAGGTGTGTAATGCTTTGGGAGATCATTGTCTTGTTTCTTGCTTCCGCATTTGGATCCATTAACGGGTCAATCTTCGGTTCATCATTGTAGTCCCGGGTTGAATCAAAACCCGGGTCGTTACATTCGGTGCTCGGAAACGATTTCTGGCACCACGTGCATTGCATTATATTATCTTTTACTGTCAGCATCTTATGTCTTAGAAACGTATGTCTTAATTTCATTGAAATGAATGCTCATTTATTTATAATTTCCAGGGTTATGGATGCATGGTTTCTTCGAAAATATGTTAGTTTTTTGGGGTGCTTTGTGTAATTATGCTTTTAAGATATTTTGTCTCAGGGAATTTTGTGCAATTATTTCCTTGAGATATTTAGTGGAGGGACTAAGTTGTAAATAGGGGAAAAGAGTGACAAGTGTCACTCTCCCATTAGACCATTGGTTGACTTACGATTGGTGCAGTTGTTAACTTAGATTATTGACAAGTGCAGGCTTAAGATCAAATCTTGTGAGGAAGTAGTGCAGGCTTAGGACAAGTGGAGGGTGGATGTGTGTGTATGTGAGAGAGGTGGTGTTTATGTGTGTCTTTGGCTAACAAAGCCCTTAGTTAGTGGGAAAAGATATGAAATTTTACATCTTCTTCACTAGCCACCATTGTTGAAGCTTGAAACCCTAGCCACCACTTCTTCTTTTTAAACCCTTTCTTTTTGGAATTTGGTTTTCCACCTTGAAGACAAAAGCTCCCCCTCTTCCTTCTCTACAACACTTTGATTGGTTTCACCATTTAACCATGTTTGCCTTGAATTCTAGAGGAACAATCCTTTAATAAGGTAGGGGTTGTCCTATGTTTATCCTCTTATAGTTTCTTGCTTCTCTTGTTGATAATATACATTGTATACATATTTTTTCTTGATTTATAGGGTTGTATCTAGATGTATATAACATGAAATTGACTTAGGGTTTTACATTGTTATAGGAATGTGGATGATCTTTACTATGTATTAACCTTATTTCATCTGGTGGTGATTTGAAATCTTGCGATTTATTAAGTGTAACCTTATAGATTCTACATACTATGTGTCAATGATTTAATTGTGTATTTGATACTATGTTGTTGTTGTTATCATGACTTTGAAACTCATTTCATGCTAGCTTAAATGGATTTTATATATTGATAATATTGTAGTGACTTGAATGGATACTTATTGAGTACTTGACATTGTGTATGCCATCATAGCTTGAGGATATAGGCATATCTTATGTGTGGCTCGAAATTGGATGTGTGTGGAAGGTGACTACATGCATTATATAACTATGTTATAGTTGTAATATTCTTGATTGATTTTGGAAACACTTGGGGAAAAAAAAAATGTTAAAATAGCTAGGGTAAGGCTCTAGTACGAGAGGTACGAGTTTTCCCCAAATTATAGTGCGCACATTGGTTGGTCCATGAGGGCGAGTAGCCCAAAATAACCAAATGTCTTGCGTTGTAACGGTCACAATCGAATGTCATGTCCAAGTTTTCCACATGGTTTCATTTCTTGTTCATTTACAAGTTAATATTACTTTTGAAGTTATAGATTGTTAATTCATTGGAAGTTCCAATATGTTGTACATTTTACCTTTGTGGATTGCTTTTAAAGTTGTTCATATATAGCTCAGGATGATCCTTTAGTCCTCTCATTGAATATAAACGTTAGGTGTCATGAACCACATGTAACCATTTATATTACGTTGCAAATAACCGTTAAAACTTTAGGGTATACGTATATGCTTCATCCTACGAGTAACTTGTTTACTCACCCTAGTTGTTTGGGTCTTTTTTAGGCAAGGAGACTTTGTTCTTGGATGCTCAACATCCATAGTTGACTTGATAGCAATTAGATTACTTTTGTGTACATTTTATCATGCAAGTGTTAACATGTTTTGGTTTATCTTTTGTTGATGTAATGTATGACTTATTTAGAAGCAAAACTTGTTTCCTTTATTGCCATGTAATATAACTTAAATGTCTTATTTTGACTTTACTTCAACATATATGTAATGAGGCTAAGGGCCAATCTCTTTTGATCAGTAGAATGTACAATGAAATTTTAGCGTGTTTTACTCTAGCGACCTATTTATTGTCAGGGGCACTTTAGGTTGCATTTAAAATTTTGTTCAAACCATAGTTGATTAGAAAATCCTTTTTTTTTTTTTTGGGGGGGGGGGGGGGGGTGGACGGGGTAAATTTCCAAAAGAAATTGTTTTTGCTTCGAAAAATAGGTGTTTTTGAAAACTTCACTGTTGCAGCAAGCCCAGTCATGATCGATCACAGAATTGGCGATCGATCGCACTGGGCACATTTAGTTTTCAAACTTTTGGATTTGTCTACTGCCCATCGATTGTGGATTTTACAATTGATCACACCTGTACTCACAGTTTTGTCAAATTTTTAGGAAACTTCAAGGCTCCATATCTTCTTTATTCGGACTCCAAATCATGTGATTCTTGAGTCTAACTTTGTTAATTTTTCATTTTCTATCTAGTGGTATGCACGGTTGCATCCAATTTTGTATAAAAAGTCCATTTCACCCTTTGCCAAATATCCTTCCCATTTTAAAAGCGTAGCTTCCGCATTTGTTTCTTTTGAGTCTCATAATTTCTCGGGAAGTTATTTTGACGTCTTAGAGATGATAGTCATCTCTAGAGACCATTTCATTTTCATTCTTTTCCACATTTGGGATCCATTATTGGGTTAGTTTCGGGTCACTCGTTGATGCACCGGGTTTTGTAAAACTTAGGTCTTCACAAGTGGTATCAGAGCTCCTAGGTTTGAATACCTTAGGACGATGGGTTTTGGCTTAATTGCATGTTTCTCATTGATGTGCTTTGATATGTTCACATGTTTATGTGCTTAAGTTTTTAAAGCTTTTATTACGTGATTTAATATGATTAAGGTGCTTATGTGTTTTGCCATATGGGGTTTATTAGTGCATTCATCTCTTGGGTTGTATTGGGTTATAAGCACTTGAGTTTGATTAATGACTTAGTCGAATTTCTTGGTACACATTTGTCTTTGACTTAGACGGATTAGTGTGGTGTGAGAGAGGCATGGGAGCTTCTCAATTTTTGGTCTTCATACATTGTTAGGTGCATTTTGTAAAAGAGCATGTTAATTACTACTTATATGTGCTATGTGTGTATGTTATTTGTTTAGCATGGTTTGATTTTAATGTAAAGAACATGACATATGATGTATGCTAGATTAGACTTGAATATACATGATTGTTGTTGCATGCTTGGCACGATATGGGATTGGTCATATAAGGCATGAGTTGAGGTTTTGGTGCATGGTAAGTTAGGCACTTGGTGTCATGATAGAAGAGTTTAGTTGTTGCTTCAGCACTTTTCCTTGAGGATTGATAATGGTTGTAGTCACAATTGCATGGTAGTGTAAGTTTTGTTAACCTTGAATTGGTTTTAGGATAAGTGGAGAGACACCTTTTGTTTAGGCTCTTATGGGCTGAGTCGTTAAGCATAGCCTTAGTGATTTGGTGCTTGTTTACGAGATCGATGGTTTAGGATTTTTGGTATCAGGAGAGATTGTAGGTTTTGGGCCATTACAAGGTATGGGTATATTGGGCTCATTGTTGTCAACTAGCTACGGGTGCAGTTTGGATGGAATCAGTGTTGGTTTTTGTTTTGATAAGCGTAGTTCTTTCGGTTGATGTTGATGGCGATATGAGTTTTGAGGTTGTTAGAGGCGTAGGGTTTCTTGAGTTTTGTTTTGAGCACCATGTGTTGAGGCATTGATTAATGGTTGTTTTGAGGTAAGTTGTAATGATCGAGTTGATTGTTTGATGGTATAGCTATAGTTGGCTTTCCTTTCGAGTTCTTCTTGCGTGACGACGCTTTTAGGAATTGAGTCGATTGATTGATGTTTCGGGTAATGAGAGCATTACATTACTAGTGTCACTTATGGTGTCACCCTGAGGTTTAGAAATGGATTGTCTGGGTCTTACCATTATGGTAAGGACTCACGCTTGTTTTGAGACGTGTTGTTGATGTGTTGGTTTTTGGAGTTTGGTTATGGTTTGGACTGGTCTTCCCTTTTTCTTAGACATATTAGGACACAATGTCCTTATGGTTCATTGTTGCTTCATTTTCTATAATTTCATTTACTACACTGTTATTAGTATTGTTTATAATATCATGATGCATAATGTATGTTAATGTGGAAGTATATCCACGTTTATTTTTTTCTAATTGCCTATGTTAGTAGGTAGACTTATTTATTTTATTATTGCAGTTGCATTCCTTTGTTATATGCATTGATTGCCTTGTTTAGTATTATGATTGTTTCATTTTCACATGATACGTGGTGTCTAGGCGAGGTTACCTTTTGGTTCATTTTGGGGTTGCATTTGTGGAATTCCTTGTGAGGGAGTTGTCACATTTTGTTTTGTCATGGGCTGTCCACTTCCTTAAGGTGGGAAGAATGCTTCATTTTTCGTGTTTGTCTTATTAACGCTTATGGGAGAATAAGGTTTCTCCTCTTTTCTTGATTCACATTAAGGATTTCATAAGGAGTAAGTCTATTTTCTTCATTGCATTATGCATAGTTATGGGTTGGTTGATCTGTAGAGATCACCATAGTTGTTTTGAGTCCTTGGTAAGGATTTGATTGATTTTGGTTGACTTACTTCCACGTAAAGGGTGAAGTCTTTAACCTTAGTGTCTTTTGTTTCAGAGATAGAGTTGTAGTGTTGTCCTTGTTGGGACTAGTGGTTTTTCATTTTATGTTTTCCTTTGGGGAGTTTTAGCTATGGTTACTAGTGAGTTGTTCTAATCGGTGTGAATGGAGTTTGTATTGAGGTCATTTTATGAGGACTAGCATCCATATCATTAAGGAATTGTTTAATTTATTGAGTGAGCTTGATGTTCTTTTAAGGATGTGATGAGTGCTGAAAAGTAAGCATTTAAACCCCTTAAGCTTAGGTATTTTAGGACCTTTATCTATCTTACTTTCCCGTTTTAAACAAATTTCATGTTATTGTCCTTTTTAGGTGCTTATCCCCAAAATAAGCTAATTTAGCTAAATAAGAGCTTACAAGAAGCTAACTCAAGCTGGATGGAAGAAAGGAGCAAAGTGGAAGCAGAATGAAGCAAAGCGTGAAAATCAGCATGTTCGATCAATCAAAAGTTCATTGATCTAGACTCTCCAAGATGGATCCAAGCTCTTTTGTCCTTATCCAAAGATCTCATAAAGTTCGATCGATCCAACAATTCTCAGATCGATTGAAAAAATTCCATCTTATCCTGTTGTACCACCCTACCTACCACTTTTGTCTCTTTCCCCTAAAATATCTCAGATCTGTCCTTATCCAAAAAGGCGCCGCTATTGGAGGATCTATTTAACCAACGTTTGAGAGATCTTAGCCATGTTCGATCGATTTCAACACAGTTTGATCGATCGAACTTCTTCAAGTCCGAAAAAATTATATTTCAAGCTCATTAAAAGTTGTCTCATTGTGCAATCATTGGAGGAGCCCTTGCGTACGAGCCTAGACCATTGGGTGTGACATTTGCGCTACCTATATAAGGACTCTAAGCCACTTTTACATATAGTTTTTGATATACTTTTTAGAGTAGAGAGATATATTTCTTAGAAAGGAAGAAAAGAGAAGAGGAGGCTAGAGACACATTCTTGAGAGGTTTTTTATCTTCCTCAAGAAGAAGAGCACTCTACCATCGAGATAGCCCTTGAGGGTTGGAGGACACCATTTATGAGTGGCTAAACATCCTCTTGGGGCTAGAGTTAGCCCTAAGCATGCTTTGTTTACCTTGATTCATGTATTTTTTAGGGGATTTGTGTTGTAATATAGGTTTTGACAACTTTATATACATAAATCTTATTTATTCAATGATTTGTGTGGTTTAATTCTTCCAATTGATCATTTCATTCTATCCATATGTCTATGTATGCTAGAATAGATGTTCATGTGTTTATCTCTATCTCTTATGTTGTTGATACATGTCTATGCATGTTGATGTTATAGATCTAGAAATTGTCAAGTCATAGTGCTTAATAGAATGCTCTTGTGGTTTATTTGATGGTTCATACTTATTTCTTGATGGATTGTGCCTTTCCTTTAGTTTAATTAGTTTAATTTCCATGTTATTAACTTAGATGTAGTGTAGTTACCTTAGTTATTAAACGGGAGGACAATCCATGCTTATTGTTTGATGTTCCATACTTACTAATGGAAGTAGTATATTTCTCTAATTATGTGATGTGTTTGGATTGTGAGTTTAAAGAAGGATTAACGACTTAGTTTGATGTGTTGTGCTATTTATTGTGTTGTTTAGAGAATATATACTTAATTGGCCATCCATGCTTGTTAAAACAACCACACACACCCACTATTGTTGCAACATATGTTTTCCCCCTCATTAATTGTGAATTGAGTGTATAGAAGGTGATGCTTAGTGATGATCTCTACGTCCCAAGACCTCTCTCTCTTGTTTTCTCTATCGTTTAATTACTTGTTTTACATTGAGCTTGCTTAATCTTAATTGTAGTTTAATCAACCAAACAATTTACCTTTGATCACTCAACCTACTAACCCTAAGCATTGTTTCCATTCCTAGTAGCCCTCTAATCCCTTGGGACGATCCCTACTCACTCTTGCTATGTTAGTAGTAGTGTTGGTAGTGGTTTTTATAAATTTAAACTTGACCTAAAAAACTTTTCTTGAACTGTGCATTCACTACATTATTTTGGTGTATAGGAACGGCCAAGAAGCGTCAAATTTTGGTGCCGTTGCCGGCAATTTGAATTGGCAACGCCATATTTTGGAAACAATTAAGGATTAGTACTCTTTTGATCGTGTCTTTACTTTATTTTTATTTTTTTTGGTTACTTATTGTTTTTGTTCTTATTTGGCTTGGTGAATTGAGTGAAGAAAGTTGAGCAATGGAGAATTCAAAGCAAGGAGCTAAGCTAAGCATAAAAAGGACTAAAAATCTAAAAAATGCAAAGCATAGCAAAGCTTGGAAGTTGAAAATGAATTGAAGTTACTTAAGGACCCTTTGTGAAATCTTTATAACTCAAGCTCTAGTTAAATCGTCGGCCCGCGTAGAGGCTTGTTTTTCGTTTCTTTGATAAATCGTAAGCCCATGTGGAGGCTATTTACTTTTCTTTGCATATTGTTCAAGCATGGGAGCATGGGATCATTGTATGTGGAGATTTGTTGATTGATTTGTTGAGGGGGCGAAGTGTTTGTTACTTGCTTATTTGCTTGTTATTTGTCTTTGCTATTGTATGCATGGTCATAGGTCATTAAATCCTACTCTTGTCCCTTTTAATTTCCATCTTGAATCAGTTATTCGTAATCGCAGGGGAAGAGGTAGTTCTCATCACTCCATTTCACCAATGGAGAATTTGAATGACAACCATATGGAAGACCTTGGTCACATAGACCAACAAGGCATCCTCCACCCTAATGTGCATCATGAAAATGTTCAAGTACCATTAGGCATGCCTAGACCATTCATTCCACCACAACAACAAGGCTAAATTCCATTGGGAATGCCTCAACCAATCTTTGCTCCACAACCTCCCATGGTTCAAGCTAATCAAGGTGTTCATGTAGCACCACCAATTATGAATCCTCCCATTGCATTAAGAGATCATTATGTGCCTAATGAATATAATGCACCCATTTGCATTCAATTGCCTCCATTTAGAGCACATCACTATGAAATCAAACCACAAACCATTCAAATGCTTCCTAACTATCATGGACTTGATAGTGAAGAACCTTATAAGCATTTGGATGAGTTTCTTGAAGTGTGTTCCACTGTGAAATACACGGACATGCTGGAAGAAGTTTTAAGACTTAAACTTTTTCCTTTCACCCTTAAAGACAAGGCAAAATATTGGTTCAACAATCTTAAGCCTTTTTCGATAACCTCTTGGGCGGAAATGCAACAAGAGTTCTTGAAAAAGTACTACCTGGTATCAAAGACCAATGCCATGAGAACTTTAATTAGAGAATTTTCTCAAGGGGATGGGGAAATGTTTCATGAGGCATGGGAAAGGTTTAATGATTTGCTTAGAAAGTGCCCTCATCATGACATACCTAAGTGTCAACTAGTCCAATATTTCTTTGAAAGTTTACCAGATAATCACTAGGGTATGGTTGATGCATCTATAGGTGGTTCTTATCTTGATAAGCATGAAAATGATGTGTGGCAATTGTATGAAAGTATGAGTGAAAATTCAATGCATAGGTCCTTATCTTCTAAAAATGGTAAAAACCTAGGTGGAAGGAAGAATGTCGGCTTCTACCAAGTTGACAATTCCAATGACATAGCCGCCGAGATGAAATCCTTATCTCAAAGGTTTGATCAACCAAAATTCGGCGAATCAAGTATCTTCCTCCCCTACTCATATTCATCATCGTGCATTTAATGAATCTTGCATTCTACTTTCAATTGTCCCCATGGACATGTGCAAAGTGAGCCCCATAAGCAAGTCAATGCTACATTTTTTAATCAAGGGAATAATCCCTATGGCACTCATTACAATTCAAGTTGGAGGAACCATCTGAACTTTTTCTTAGAAAAGCCAAGGGGAAGGTTTAAACCCTCCCAAGGTGGTTTTCAAGGGAAGTATGTTCCGCCACCAATGCAAGGCCAAGGTTCCCAAGGTTTTAAATCATCATCATGTCAATCACATGGCAATCAATTTTCTAATTCTCATTTCCCTAATCAACCATCATATTGTCAAGGAAATTCTAAGAGTCCCGTTTTTGAAGAGAAAGTTTTGACAGCTTTAGGCACTCTAGAGGTGAACACTCAATTGCTTCATTCTCATTCTTAATCCATTGCTAAGCTAGAAACCCAAGTAAGGCAAATAGGTAGTACCTTAAATGCTAGAGAGAAAGGGAAAATGCCTTTGAATGCCCCACCAAAGCAACAATGTGTTGTGGAGACTCATTCCTCATCGGAAGGGCACACAATTGAACATGTCAATGCGTTGACAACCTTGAGAAGTGGGAAGATTGTGGATAACAAAGTAGGTGTGTCCAATGAAGAGAGTGAACCGGTGTAACCAAAAGTTGACACCCGTCCTATTTTTTATCATATTCCTCCTTCATTGCATATGCATGATCATTCAAATGAGAAAGTGTTAGAAAGTGATTTGAAAAGTGAGTTCAAAATTGATTTGAAAGATGAAGTGAAAAAAGCTTTGAAAAAGGATTTTAAAAATTATTGTGCTGAAGATTCTTCAAAGAAAAGTTTTGAAAATTTTTTTGAGCCAATAACTCCATTTTCGGATGCCTTAAAAGGATTCATTGATCTTGGTAAACAAAAGACCAAGACCAATGAAATCATTGTAATGTTTAGGCAAGTGAAGATTAATCTTCCACTTTTGGATGCAATTAAGCAAATTTCGGCTTATGCCAAGTTCTTGAAAGATCTTTGCACCCAAAAGAGGAAGAATAAGAGCCAAACACCTAGAAAAGTGGTCTTAACCAAGCAAATGAGCTCAATCTTGCAACATAACACCCTTCCAAAGTTTAAAGACCCTGGTTCACCTACTACTTCTTGCATCATTGGTGACCATGTCATTAATCGGGCTCTTCTAGACTTAGGAGCAAGTGTTAATCTTTTTCCATACTCAGTATATGTCAAATTAGGCTTAAGAAACTTGAAACCGACGTCGGTGGTTTTACAACTTGCCGACCGATCCATTAAAAAGCCTAGGGGTATCATTAAGGATGTCTTGATTAAAATTGATAAATTCTTCTTCCCGGTCGATTTCGTTATCATTGATACAGAACCGGTTCCAAATCCTAAGAGCCAAATTCCCGTTATCCTTGGCCGCCCTTTCTTGGCAACCACAAATGCCAACATCAATTGTAGGACGGGAGTAATGAAAATCTCATTTGGGCATATAAAAGTGAAGTTGAATATCTTCAATCTGACCCCAAATTGATTTGACAAGCATCAAGAAGTAAATGTTGTGGAAAAATGTTTAGACCATGAATGTGAAAGAATGGAGTCTTTGCTTGAAACCAAAAAATCAAAAAGTTCATCTTCAACCTTGAAACTAAAGAATGATGTTTCAAATCTTGCTTTGAGAGGGCATGGAAGCCCAAAGATCACATTGACAAAAGACCAACAAATTCCTTTGAACCTAATCCAACAAGTTTTCTAGGGAACCGTTTGTTAGGTGGAATTCAAAGCACCTATCACCCCATTAAGGAGGGGATGCATTATAAGATATTTGATCCGGTCTAAAAGAGCCCTACGTCTTGCTAGAGACGTTAAAGACTAGTAAATGCTTCGTAGGGTTTACAACCCTATTCCTCCCTCATTTCTATTTTATCTTTCATTTCTTGCGTCATCTAGATATGTTTTAGAATTCATACACACGGCTAGGAATTTTGATTGAGTATGCATGCACTTTCATTATGAAAATAGGCATTTTGTCCTTGTTCGATCGATCTCAAAAGAGGTTCGATCGATCGAACACCCATCCCTGCATCCAATCATTGCTCTGTTCCATCGATCTCAAATTTCTTATATAAATCAGCCCTCTGTGTTTCGTTCGAGAATTTATTTGGATCGATCTGAAAGTTCCTAGATTGATTCAACTTTTTCTTGGATCGATCTTCACTCCACACTTAGAAAATTTTCTTAGATCCATGAAAAAGGCCTCTCTGTGCATCGTTCGAGCTTGTTTGCAGGTTTTTACCAGTTTGATCGATCGAACCATTTTCTCGATCGATCTCAGATTGATCGATCTGCACCCTTTGTTGACCTTGACTTAGACTTTGACTGCATTTTTATTTTTATTTTTAGTATTTATTTTATTTTATTTTACTTTCAAAAACTCCAAAAAGATTTTCATTATATTTTCAATTACTTATTTTATTTTCATTTTAAAATTTTCAGAAACCCCAAAAACAATTTTCTTTTGTTTTATTTCCAAAAATTTTTTTAAAAAAAATTAATTAATTAATTTTGTTGTTTAGTGAGAGGAGATCGATCTCAAAATTTTCAAATCGATTTATATTCGATCGATCGGAAATTTTCCCTAATCGATCGAACTTGTCGAGATCAGTTTTTAAAAATAAAACCCTAGGGTCATTAGATCAATTTCAAGATTGATCTAAGCCCTCATAGCCCTCGCCACTGCAAACCCTACCTCTCCCATCTCTGGCGAACCCTCCGGCGACCATCCCAAGCTTCCACATCATCTCTCTCATCTCAGATCTCGTCTATCTCTCGATTTCCACCTCTCTTTCTCCCGGATTTGGTAAGTCCCGAGTTTTTCCTTTTGATTTTGAGTTTCAATCTACATATTTGTGATGTTTACATGTTAGATCTAGAGTTTCTATGCTTAATCCTTGCCATATTTGAAGTTTTGAAGCTTGTGTATATATATATATATGTATAGGTTTATTTATATATTTCATTTTTGACTAGATTTTGGGGGTCACGGACCAAACAAGTTACCAACCTTGTTGTGTTGCTGTTTGAGAGGGCCCCACAAGATTGCTTGGGTGACCCCGTGCCATCCACATTACAGATCTATGGCTTTTCGAAGTTCCCGTACCAGTTCGATCGATCGAAGTTTTCTTAGATCGATCACTAAAAGATCGATCGAACTTATCTCAGATCGATCTCACATTTTTGTGATCGATCAAGCTTCACAGATTTGCATCCCACACTTCACACACTCTCTTTTGTAATTCCATGTTATCTCATACATGCCCAATGCCTGTGTTTTCCACATTAGATGCATTCCATACTTATATTGTTTAGCATGCTTCACTTACTGTCATTGTTTATTTAGCCCCATCATCACTTGCGTAGATTCATGTTTTGTGTTATTTTTCTTATTTGACATGCATGTTTCTATATACTGTGCTCCACTTCTTTATACCGGTACTAACTTATATTGCAAGTATTTTTCTTTCTATTTTATAGGCCATGGCTAGGGTTAAGACTGTTACCCGTGGACATTATCATCGCCGAGTCAGGCCCAGATTAGAAGAGCAGGTAGGACCATCTCATGTCCAGGATTCAGAGTAGCCTGTTGAGTCTGAGCAGCCTGCATCACTAGCTCCAACTTAGTCCCCCTCAGCTGACTCTAGACTACAGTCTTCAGCCTCTGTATCTTTATTATCTCATGATGAGGCTGAGCATACACCATCACCTTTTTCATCTCTGCCTCATGCACAGCCAGGCCAGGCCTTAGACAGACCTATGCCGAGATACTCACATCTTACAGTAACACATAAGTCAGTTTTTGACATTTCTTTCTTCTCCCGGTACATTCTGACCCGGGCAGCGTACGAGGACATAGACTGTAGGGGCATTTCATCCATTCTAGCCCTTGTTACATACCCAGTTTACCCGAGACTTGTTCGGATGTTCTTCCAGAACCTCCGACCTGTCCTGAGTAATCTGGTGGAACTACTCACTACCGTTGATGGCCATCGTATTAGCATTGTAGTGGAGACTCTGGCCAGATCTTGACGATGCCCACATGTTTGCCCTCCTGAGCTTGAGCTTGATTATCCCATTCTGAAGAGGAGGCCTTCTTATGCAGACATGGTTGTAGCACTTATGGGCCATTATAGTGAGGGCTAGACATTGGTTACTCAGACCTACTTGCTCGATGATCTATGGTTCTTCAATTCAGTCTTGTACCGAAATGTATGTATGATGGGCCATAAGGTCTAGAGGCGAGGCAATTATTTGACAGCCCTGTATGCTTTCTACACAGGGTACTGGGTTTCTATTCCGGCCTTATATTGGAGCATCATGATAAAGCTCTATGTGGACTACATCAGTAAGGCCAAGCCCAAGCGGGCTAAGTAGCTTCCTTTTGGCTACCTTATCACTCGGATCTTGCGAGATCAGTGCTATCCATTCCGTGTAGATGAGTGCCCAGAGATAGGAGCTTGCCACTTTGGCAAGAAAGACTGTTATAAGAGCTACAATGCTCTTATCAAGAGTTTTGTGGAGGACACTGTGATAGCAGCTGAGGAGGCGGAAGAGGAGGAGATGGCAGAAGCAGCAATAGTAGCGGACAACCCAGTAGTCGATCCAGCTACCATACATATGGACATTGACTTGGAGTAGGAGCCTCCACCAGAGGAGATCCCACATCACTCTCCAGCGGGGTCACCATTACATTTCCCGGAGCAGGCTCAAGATGCACATCATTTTCCTAATCTAGTGGTACTTGAGGCTCCAGTACAGACACCTGGCTTTGGTGAGTGTATCCAGGCCTTGGAGGATGCAGTTGTCTTTCTTCGGTCATATATGACATCTTTTCGCTCTGATGTTATGACTGCGCTGCGAGACATATCCTGAGATATCCACTGAGCATGCCCTGCCTATCCTACCTCCTCAGCATGGTATTCCTGATTTCTCTATCTCTATACATTCATTTCATATATCTGTGATACATTCCTGCTATTTTGATACTGTTATATTATTTTTACGGCCAATCTGTTGGCCAGACATTGTGATGTACATTATTATTATTTTTCTATACATGCTATATTTTGGATGTCATATCTTTGTATTGATATATCTGTCTGTGATTGACTCCATTAGGTGCATCCTAGCGACTTCAGTGAGAGAGAGTGCTACCAAAATTTTTAGGACCACCCTTTTTTCTCTCTTTTTACTTTAATTCTTATCCCATTCACACTTGCATGTTCACTACACACTATTATTATCCCTTTTGTTATCTAATGAGTTTTATCTAAGTGCCATCTTTTCAGGACCATAGTTAATCCCAAGTTTGGGGGTGTTATACTACCCACTTTGGATACTTGTGTCCAGGCCATTCTTTGCCATAGCTACACTGGTATACTCTTTCCTTTGCTCTCTTTGCACATTGAGGACATTGTGCCATTTAAGTTTGGGGGTAATGGTGTTAATTGCAGTATTTGCTTTCAATTCAAATGTTAAGCATGACTTATGTATTTGAGGGATTGTCTATGACTGGTCCATAACTAGCTATGACTTTGATCTTTTGAGGACTATATTGCTTAAAATTTAAAAATTGCTCGACTTGAGAGTCTAATACTCCTTGTATGCCTTGTGGATGCCATTTTGGAGTAAATTTTTCGAAAGATTGATATCTTGCTTGCACTTGTGGTCTACATCATCCTGATTTTGTGATTGTTTTGAGATTCATTCTAGGATTCTACACTAGCACAGGCGCATACTAGCATTCATTTGTGAGGTACATGCTTTGTTGATAATTGAATTGGTTATATCCCAATTGGGCTAGTAGTACATTGAAAGCTTTCAACTTGATAAAAGTGGACAACAAACCTTTTTCATTGAGTAGCCGGGATTCTATCCTCATCAAGCACTGAATTTCTCACGCCGAAAGGTGGAAGGCCTAAACTCTAGGTTAACAATTGAATGCTTAAAAGAATAAAATAAATAAATAAATAAATAAAAAAGAAGAAAAGAAAAGTTGCAAAAGCAATAAAAAAGTGAGGACTTCTCCTAAAAGGTGAGAAGTGGGAAATGTTTAGATGGAGGTTGTTTTGATTTGTAGCCTAGTTGATTTGAGCTTGTAAGTCCTTAGGGGTGCTTAAACACCTAGTGCCCTAAAGCCGTCCGGTTTGGGAGCCATTGACCTAACGCTCGACCTCATGGATCACTAAAAAGCTTAATAGATCAATACATTGCACCATGTTCCATCTTTGATCCTTAGGGATAGATCTACAAAAAGTAAAAATAATAAATAAAAATAAAAATCGAGTGAAAAGAATAAGCATACCTAGAATAATAAAGCTTTAGCAAAAGGTTCACTTTTTGTCTTGATGATCGGTACTAAATTTTTGTACTAGTTTAAGGGTAAGGATGTGATTATTTCTCTAGTTGGCTTAGATAGCAACATAATTGATGCCGATCCACTTAAAAAGGATTTTAGTGTTGTTTTGATTTGTATGATCATTTTCTTGATGTGTGGAGGACCATACTTGCTTGCTTGATGTTGAAATTTTGGGAAATTGCTTGGAAAGAGTTGAAAAATTGCATACTTTAGGTAGTTTTCTCCCAATGCTTGTTTGCAATATTGGTGCCTCTTTTGTGAGAATGAGCTTAATGTTTATGGGTATCATTTCTGGAAACCCTCACGAGACTTCACTCGTCCACTAGGGGTAACCTAGGGGTTTAAAAGCCTTATTGCATACGCTAAATGCAATCGTGTTTCCTACGAAAGTGGCGTTATCCATTTATTGCTTTCTAGTTCATACTTTCATAGCTGTTTATTTCATTCCTTTACTTGTAGTTCATTGCTAGTGACTATCAATATTTAAGTTTGGGGGTGTGATGAGCGCTAAAAAGTGTGCATTTAGACCCCTTAAGCATAGTTATTTTAGGATCTTTATCAATCTTACTTTCCTGTTTTAGACTAATTTCATGTTATTGTCCTTTTTAAGTGCTTATCCCCAAAATAAGCTAATTCAGCTAAATAAGAGCTTAAAAGAAGCTAACTCAAGCCTGATAGAAGAAATGAGCAAAGTGTGGAAATCAGCATGATCGATCGATCTCAAGAAAACTTCAATCGATCAAAAGTTCATCGATCTAGACTCTCTAAGATGGATCCAAGCTCTTTTGTCCTTATCCAAAGATCCCATAAAGTTTGATTGATCCAATAATTTTCAGATCGATCGAAAAGATTCCATTTTATCCTATTGCACCACCCTACCTACCACTTTTGTCTCTTTCCCCAAAATATCTCAGATTTGTCCTTATCCAAAAAGGCACCACCATGGGAGGATCGATTAGCCAAAGTTTAATAGATCTCAGCCATGTTCGATCGATCTCAACATAGTTCGATCGATCGAACTTCCTCAAGTCCGAAAAAATTATATTTCCTGCTCTTTAAAAGTTCTCTCATTGTGCAATCATTGAAGGAGCCCTTGTGTACAAGCCTAGACCATTGGGTGTGACATTTGAGCTACATATATAAGGATTATGAGCCATTTTTACATATAGTTTTTGATATACTTTTTAGAGTAGAGAGATACAATTCTTAGAAAGGAAGAAAAGAGAAGAGGAGGCTAGAGACACATTCTTGAGAGGTTTTCCATCTTTCTCAAGAAGAAGAGCACTTCTACCATAGAGATAGCCCTTGAGGGGTGGAGGACACCATTCATAAGTGGCTAGACACCCTCTTGGAGCTAGAGTTAGCCCTAAGCATGCTTTCTTTACCTTGATTTATGTATTTTTGAGGGGATTTGTGTTGTAATATATATTTTGACATATTTATATGCATAGATCTTGTTTATTCAATGATTTATGTGGTTTAATTCTTCTAATTGATCATTTCATTCTATCCATATGTCTATGTATGCTATAATAGATGTTCATGTGTTTATCTCTATCTCTTGTGTTGTTGATGCATGTCTATGTGTGTTGATGCCATAGATTTAGAAATTGTCAAGATATAGTGCTTAATATAATGTTCTTGTGATTTATTTGATGGTTTATACTCATTTCTTGATGGATTGTGCCTCTCCTTTAGTTTAATTAGTTTAATTTCCATGTCATTAGCTTAGATATAGTGTAGTTACCTTAGTTATTAAATGGGAGGACAATCCATGCTTGTTGTTTGATGTTTCATACTTATGAATGCAAGTAGTATATTTCTCTAATTATGTGATATGTTTGGATTGTGAGCTTAAAGAAGGATTAATGACTTAGTTTGATGTATTATGTTATTCATTGTGTTGTTTAGACAATATATACTTAATTGGTCATCAATGCTTGTTAAAACAACCACATACACCCACTATTGTTGCAACATATGTTTTCCCCCTCATTAATTATGAATTGAGTGTATAGAAAGGTGATGCTTAGTGGTGATCTCTAAGTTCTAGGACCTCTCTCTCTTATTTTCTCTATCCTTTAATTACTTGTTTTACGTTGAGCTTGCTTAATCTTAATTGTAGTTTAATCAACCAAACAATCTACCTTTGATCACTCAACCTATTAATCATAAGCATTGTTTCCATTCCTATTAGCCCTCTAATCCCTTGGGACGATCCCTATTCACTCTTGCTATGTTAATAGTAGTGTTGGTAGTGGTTTTTATAAATTTAAACTTGACCTAAAAGGCTTTTCTTGAACCGCACATTCACTACATTATTTTGGCATATAAGAATGGCCGAGAACCGTCAGGATGTCTTTTGGAGACTTGTTTCGAGTTGGAGTCTTAGATACGGTTGATTTTTACGAGATGTTTCGAAGGATCGCATTTGGATATGGCTGTTTATGGAGTTTTCTCGTTTTAGTTATGACTAGGCGTGGCTTTGAGGAATCGCAATTTTAGTAGTTATTTATGGGTTAATGATATGGATTGAAAGGGATCAGAATATACTTAGAGGAATTTTGTTTTAACTTGGTGTTGCCAAGCATGGTTTTGAGATATTCAATGTGTGATTATTGTTAGATGGAGGTGTTATATTCTAGTCCTGTCGAGAGATTTGTGATAAGAATTCTTATTCAGGTTTTTGTGTGATACTCATGCTTGTGGTAATTGTGGAGATTTATGGAGTTGATGATAAAAATCGAGGTGTTCATTTTGTGGAGGTTCTCGTGTGAGAGTCATATTCGGGGTCCGACCTGAGGATAAGAACGACTTGGATGTTCGAATTAAATTGGCAGAAGGGACTAGCCTAATCAACCATTTCTCTTAATTCAATTCAGTTTGGATAGATTGTCGGCTCAATGGTTTAATTATTTCATTTTGGCAGTGATTATAGGAGTAGGAGTTGGTTTATCGTGATGGTTTCACTTGAATGGTTTCTTTTAGTGATAGTGGTATCTTCAGAGATTAAGGCTTTTTATTGAGGATGTGGTGTTAACGGATGGTTGTGTCTTCTAATGGTTTTGTAGGAATTGATCCGATTGATTTTTGGACTGTGTTTTTGAGATTTCTAGTTGTGTATTTGTTTGTTCCTTTGGTTATTTAGTTGATCTTTTGATCCTATGGTATTTTGATTATGATCTTGGGCAGAGTTTAGCCTTCCTTTGATATTATTATAATCGGTACATTTGGGAGATAGATCATTTTTGTCCTTGAGGATTGATTATTTAGTCATGTTGTATTAGGACTTGATTTTCACGGGGTTGGATAGGGAGATTGTGTCATCTCAGGATTGGATGTGCTGGGTAATGATAGAGAGTTCACCTTCCGGGGTTGTATTCGGTGTTTGAGATTTGATGTGTTGTGTGGCTATGTGGCCATCATTCTTTTGAGGGTGTGTCATTTCATGAGCACGTGGGTTCAAATGACATAGAGATGGGGCCACTCTTGGTAAAGGTTGTTGTGTGCATTGTGTCATGAGCACGCTGGTGCAAGTGGCATTTGTTTGTGCATTTTCTTTCAGCTTTGGGGTCGTTGGTCTAGTGTGTTGTGTGGGATGCTCAAAGATGTACTCCGTAGTTATCTTATGAGGAAGTCTAGTTTTATGACAAGTGAAGGGTGGATGTGCATGTATGTGAGAGAGGTGGTGTTGGTGTGTGTGTATTTGGCTAACAAAGCCCTTAGTTAGTGGGAAAAGATGTAAAATTTTATATCTTTTTCACTAGCCACCATTGTTGAAACTTGAAACCTTAGCCACCACTTATTCTTTTTGAACCCTTTCCCTTGGGAATTTGATCTTCCACCTTGAAGACAAAAGCTCTTCCTCTTCTTCCTCTACAACATATTTGCTTGGTTTCACCATATGACCTTGTTTGCCTTGGATTCTAGAGGAAAAATTGTAACACCCCCACATTTTCCACGCATAAGTTGATCAAGCTTATACACGAAAAACGAGGGATATCAAAAACATTTGGCAATATACAAGCATGGAATACAAAATGATGGAAATAAAAGAATTTAGACAGGAAAGAAACATTAAATAATACAACATCCATCCATCCTTTATTTAATACAGTACTTCATTACAACTTGGAAATCCTACGTCAGGGATCCCTAAATATAACCCTGAGAGTTCAACGTCAAAAGTAAATAAAAACTGAAACTGAAATACTACATAAAACTTCTACCCTGCACTGGATCGTAGGAGTAGATGAGTTCGGATGATGGTCCCACACTGCTAACCTCAGCCTTGAAACGGATACTGACCGTATCCTGAAATAACAACAATGGTGGGTCAACCCCACGAGCAAGTCCTCTCTACTATGACCCAAATCAGAGAATCAAATAAATTAATCATTATGAATCGGATGAGTGCTATATCTGTATACATCCTACGGGAACTATCCGATGTATAACATGACCTCAACCAGAATAGACGGTGATCACTTAGACTCACACTAGGTGGTCAAGTGTCGCCTTTCCCTACCCGGGAAATCAGCTATTATACATGGTGTACGGTACTGACAACACAGACTATAACGAACTACACAGTGATAACACCTCGCAAAGTACTGATGAATATACTGAGCATATAAATTAGGCAACACATGCCAACAATATTAATAAATGTACCGAGAATGTCAATTTAGGCAACACATGCCAATAATATTAATAAATATACCGAGTATGTCAATTAGGCAACACATGCCAATAATATTAAACCACATACCCCGACAGCCACACATCTGTCTATCGCAACGAATGCATAAGGTATAAATGAGTCTAAACTTATTAGTCAGCTCACATGGTTCTATATGGCAACACATCCATATAATATAAATGCGACATAATAAACAGTCCATTTATTCCCTGAAATGCACACAGCATAATAATCATGGTTTATATACGATTAACAGTATAAATATTCCATAATATATAATGGGTTATTTATATGAAGAAAACCAAGCACTAATTAATTTAACATTAATGGTTATTACAGTTTAATAAAATAATACCATTAATAGTCGTTAAATCAATTACATATGTTTACTAGCGATTCGCACTTTAACTGATACAATTAATATTTAGAAATATTAATCGGACAATTATAATAATTAACGAGAAATAAAATAATAATATAATGTCCCGTTAATTCCAAAAATGCCAACCCGAGGCCCCAAAATGTATAGTGAAGGTCCTGGTAATGACAAAACAGTCCCTAGGGGTATTCTGGACTTTTCCAGCAGCCGCAGAGGCCCTTCACGCGCCCCCACGCGCCTCCCAGAGCTCCCCACACGCGCCGCCAAGCTTTCCCACTCTCCCACGCGCGTCTGGCGTCAGCCACGCGCGCACACGCGCTCCCACGCGCGTTTGGAGAGTCCCACGCGCGCGCACGCGCTGCCACGCGCGCGTTGATGGCTTCCTGCTGACGTGGCGTTCTCCGGTTGGTTGGCTGCATCATCCTTCCTACATGCGCGCCACACCGGATCATCTCACCCTATCTTCCCTCCATCCAACGCCCACAGATCCGGGTGTACCGCGGTATCATGGACCGCGATGCACCGGATCAATCAGACTCCACTAATGGCCAGGATGCGCGCGTACACCCTTCTATGGTGCGCCGCGTTGCACCGGATCACTCCGGTCGTCTCCCCCACTGCCGGCGACCGGAAAACTCGCCGGAAGGTCGCCGGAAATTGCAGAAAATGCCCGGAAAAATCTAGAAAATTCTAGAAAAATCCCTAAAGTCTTATTTAATTATTTTTAGCCATTATTAATTTCATAGGACATTAAATAAATATATACCATCCTATATAATTAAAATTTCATTAATTGAATAAAATAAAATTAATAATTTCTTAACCTCTAAACCTTGGCTCTATGCATAAAACTAAGCTAAACAATTAATTTATTAATTCAAAGGGGAAAAGTAGATAATAACTTGCCTTTTTGGATTTAAAATAAATCCGCCGGTCTGCGCGTAGTCGGGTAAAATTGCCTACACCGGTCCAAGCTTCTTTCTCTTTCTCTTTTCCTTTCACTCTTATAAAATAGCTCTCTAGAATTTATACTTTGCTTCTAACTCCCTTTTATTTTTTTCTAAGGCAAGCTAGTTAATTTATAGACAAAATATATAATATAAATATTACAAATATCTAATTTATAATAACTTCTCACCCATTTCTCATATTCCTACCTATATGGCTTTAATTCCAACCATAACCATTGATGCAATCCTATCCTAATCTCTAATTTCATCATGACTTTGGTTTAATACTATTATTATTATTATAAATATTATTATTATTATTACTAATATTATTATTAATAAACTTTTATAATAATTATTATTATTATTATATTATTATTATTATTATTATTATTACAAAATAATACATTATATCATCATAATACTATATAACACAAATATAATACTTTAATTAACTAATAATGATTAATATAAGCATAACCAACAAATGAAATTATTATTAATAATACATGCATAATTAAATGAATAAATTTACTATTTTAACATACACAATCACTTTACATGCACAATTAAATGAACATAATATAATAATGTAGTATGCACAAATAAATAAAATTAATTAACCTAACACAAAATTAATTTAAATACATTCTTTAAAATTACGGGGTATTACATTCTCCCCCCCTAATAAAGGAATTTCGTCCCCGAAATTCACTACATACCTGTATTAAAAAGTCCTGGATACTTGGCACGGATAATATCTTCCCGTTCCCAAGTAGACTCTGTAGCATTATGATGACTCCACTGTACACGTACTAATGGAATAGTCTTCGTGCGCAGTATCTGATTCCTACGATCGAGAATACAGTAAGGTTGTTCCAAATAGGTTGCATCGGGTTGCAACTTGTAATACCCCGTAATTTTAAAGAATGTATTTAAATTAATTTTGTGTTAGGTTAATTAATTTTATTTATTTGTGCATACTACATTATTTTATTAAATTCATTTAATTGTGCATGTAAATTAATTGTGTATGTTAAAATAGTAAATTTATTCATTTAATTGTGCATGTATTATTTTAATTACTTTTATTTGTTGATTATGTTTAATTAAGCAATATTAGTTAATTAGAGTATTATATTTGTGTTATAAAGTATTATGATAATATAATATATTATTTTGTAATAACAATAATAATTATTATATTAGTTTAATAATAATAATAATAAGAATATAATAATAATAATAATAAAAGTTTATTAATAATAATATTAGTAATAATAATAATAATAGTTATAATAAATCAATGTAATGATGGAAAATTAAATACTAGGATAGAATTTCATTTACTATGGTAGAATGGTGGATCAAATATCTTGATTAAAGATAGCATTGTCTTAAAGCCATATAGGTAGGAATATGAGAAATGGGTGAGAAGTTATTATAAATTAGATATTTGTAATATTTATATTATATATTTTGTGTATAAATTAACTAGCTTGCCTTAGAAAAAAAATAAAAGGGAGTTAGAAGCAAAGTATAAATTCTAGAGAGCTATTTTATAAGAGTGAAAGGAAAAGAGAAAGAGAAAGAAGCTTGGACCGGTGTAGGCAATTTTACCCGACTACGCGCAGACCGGCGGATTTATTTTAAATCCAAAAAGGCAAGTTATTATCTACTTTTCCCCTTTGAATTAATAAATTAATTGTTTAGCTTATTTTTATGCATAGAGCCAAGGTTTGGAGGTTAATAAATTATTAATTTTATTTTATTAAATTAATGGAATTTTAATTATATAGGATGGTATATATTTATTTAATGTCCTATGAAATTAATAATGGCTAAAAATAATTAAATAAGACTTTAGGGATTTTTCTAGAATTTTCTAGATTTTTCCGGGCATTTTCTGCAATTTCCGGCGACCTTCCGGCGAGTTTTCCGGTCGCCGGCAGTGGGGGAGACGACCGGAGTGATCCGGTGCGACGCGGCACACCATAGGAGGGTGTACGCGCGCATCCTGGCCATTAGTGGAGTCTGATTGATCCGGTGCATCGCGGTCCATGATACCGCGGTACACCCGGATCTGTGGGCGTTGGATGGAGGGAAGATAGGGTGAGATGATCCGGTGTGACGCGAGTACGGAATCCGGATGCAGCCAACCAACCAGGAAGTGACACGTCAGCAAGGCACCCTTAGTGCGCGCGTGGCAGCGCGTGCGCGCGCGTGGGAGCGCGTGGCTGATGCCAGACGCGCGTGGAGGCGCGTGGGAGAGTGGGGAAAGCTTGGCTGCGCGTGGGGAGGCTCTGGGAGGCGCGTGAGGGCGCGTGTGGGGTCCCTACAGCTGCTGGAAATTACCAGAATACCCTTAGGGCCTGTTTTGTAAATTCCAGAACCTTAAACATGGATTTTTAGGTACTGTGTTGGTAATTACGGGTTTAACGGGCCACGAAATTATTATTTTAATACCCGTTACTTATTCTTATGGCCGATTAATCTTTTCTAAGCATTTATTGGCTCGTTCGCAGTACGGATACTAATGTGATTTATTTAACGACATTGTTAAATATAAATAGTGTTATTATCGTATTTAATGGTATCAAACATTACTGTTAAATGAAATAAGGCCATGGTTTTAGTCAGATAAATTATCCATGATATCTTATAGGATGTTTATACTGTTAATTGATATATAAACCATGATTATTATGCTGTGTGCATTTCAGGGAATAAATGGACTGTTTATTATGTCGCATTTATATTATATGGATGTGTTGCCATATAGAACCATGTGAGCTGACTAATAAGTTTAGACTCATTTATACCTTATGCATTCGTTGCGATAGACAGATGTGTGGCTGTCGGGGTATGTGGTTTAATATTATTGGCATGTGTTGCCTAATTGACATACTCGGTATATTTATTAATATTGTTGGCATGTGTTGCCTAATTTATATGCTCAGTATATTCATCAGTACTTTGCGAGGTGTTATCACTGTGTAGTTCGTTATAGTCTGTGTTGTCAGTACCGTGCACCATGTATAATAGCTGATTTCCCGGGTAGGGAAAGGCGACACTTAACCACCTAGTGTGAGTCTAAGTGATCACC
Organism: Cornus florida; assembly: GCF_030987335.1. Taxonomy (NCBI): domain Eukaryota; kingdom Viridiplantae; phylum Streptophyta; class Magnoliopsida; order Cornales; family Cornaceae; genus Cornus; species Cornus florida. Next base: position 24,985,649 of record NW_026775571.1, on the reverse strand, counting down.
GTCTATTCTGGTTGAGGTCATGTTATACATCGGATAGTTCCCATAGGATGTATACAGATATAGTATTCATCCGATTCATAATGATTAATTTATTTGATTCTCTGATTTGGGTCATAGTAGAGAGGACTTGCTCGTGGGGTTGACCCACCATTGTTGTTATTTCAGGATACGGTCAGTATCCGTTTCAAGGCTGAGGTTAGCAGTGTGGGACCATCATCCGAACTCATCTACTCCTACGATCCAGTGCAGGGTAGAAGTTTTATGTAGTATTTCAGTTTCAGTTTTTATTTACTTTTGACGTTGAACTCTCAGGGTTATATTTAGGGATCCCTGACGTAGGATTTCCAAGTTGTAATGAAGTACTGTATTAAATAAAGGATGGATGGATGTTGTATTATTTAGTGTTCCTTTCCGGTCTAAATTCTTTTATTATCATCATTTTGTATTCCATGCTTGTATATTGCCAATTGTTTTTGATATCCCTCGTTTTTCGTGTATAAGCCTGATCAACTTATGCGTGGAAAATGTGGGGGTGTTACAGTTGGTATCAGAGCATTCCAGGTTCGAGTGTCTTAGGGATCTGTGATTACTATACTTCCGCGTTGTGTATTCTGATAATTAGAGCCTAAGTATTAGGGTTCTTTGTATTCTTTTAGTCGGTCCATTATAATGTACTGACGTTAGATTTTTTCTGAATTTAAAAGAAGGATGTCTCGGCGTGGGACAAGGAATGCGAACCGTCATCGCAGTATTTCCCCAACTCAAAATGAGAATCAGGAATTTTCTCCTCAAGTTGCTGACATCATTGCACGAGCTGTGGCAGCAGGAGTAGCATCTGCTCTACGAAACCAGCAACCTCCTCCGATAGTACCTATTCCTGAACCAGTGGCACAGCCAATGTCATGGGACAAAGTTCGTCACTCGTTCATCCGGGGAAATCCACCAACGTTTGCGGGGTCCACAGATGTCCTGTTAGCATATCAGTGGAAACAGGAGAGCGAGCGTCATCTTCGGATGGTAATCTGTACCGAAGTGCAGAAACAGATGCTGGCTACGTTTATGCTGATAGGCAATGCATTGCAGTGGTGGGAGTCTATTACTACTGTCGATGAGAGGATCAGATTGACGTATGCTGAATTTCAGACTCGTTTTGACGACAAGTACTTTCCTATGTCAGTAAGATCAGCGATGAAGACCGAATTTCTGGATCTGCAACAGGAAGATATGACTGTGGCTGAGTATGAACAGAAGTTCATAAATTTGTCATTATTTGCACCAGAGGAGGTCAATACGGAAGAAAAGAAGAGAGACCGCTTTGTGAAGGGGTTAATATGGCCGATTAAAGTGGTGATCTTAGGTAGTCCAGCATATACTACTTATATCCAGGTGGTTAATGCCGCCTTACAGCACTGCCAGATGAGGAGTGATTACCGGAAGTCCAAGGGAGATAAGCGGACTAACCGAGACTACCAGACAGTGGAGAAAGGAAGCAGCAGTGGTACCAGGTCCAATGATCGGGGCAGATTTCAAGGACATCAACCTTGGAAGAAAAACAAAGGAAACCTAGATGTGCAGAGGGATGGAGTCCCTAATCAGGGTAGACAAGGTGGGATACCTCAGACCGGACAGGAACAGTGGTCGGGAAATCAACAGAGAAGGCAGGCAGGTCCTTTTACGGGACGTTGTTATCACTGTAGAGAGATTGGGCATCCGGCCAAGATGTGTCCCAAAGCTAAGCAGGGACAGTATGGGCAGCCGAGACCTAATCAGCCGTTACCTCTACCGGCCCCACCGATGCCACGTGGGCAAGTTCAGAATTTTCCGGCACTTCCAGCACCACCATTTCCTCCGGGACAACCTCCACAGCAGTTGCATCATGGCAGAGTTTATAACTTCATGCCACATAATACGCAGGCTCCTCAGGCTATTGAGGGTATGTTTTCTATACATGGTAGAACTGCTCGTATACTGTTTGACACTGGTGCATCACATTCTTTTGTGTCTAGATCTTTTGTTATCTTATCTGGTATGACGACTCAGTTATGTGACCAACCTCTTAATATTTATACACCATTGGGAGTTGGCGCAATTTTACGAGAGTATAGCGGTGATATCCTTATAGATATGGGCCGGCTTCGATTTCTTGCAAATTTGTTAGTATTAGATATGCATTCGTATGATGTTATACTTGGGATGGACTGGTTATCTCAGTACCATGCTCAGGTTAACTGTTACGAAAAGTCTATTGTATTTTCTATACCAGGACAGGAGATGTATCTTCTTGTTGTACCACAACCTGATAGAGGGCCTAGCACTTATTTATTCGTTCTTGAGGAGGACTCACAGGAAGCGACTGCGGTATCTCTTGACAGCATCCCGGTAGTACAGGAATTCCAGGATGTATTCCAGGAAATTCCAGGCTTGCCACCGAGTCGAGAGATAGATTTCGTTATTGATTTAGCTCCAGGCACTACGCCTATTGCTAAGGCGCCGTACCGAATGGCACCAGTGGAGATGCGAGAGTTGAAAGATCAAATTCAACAGTTGCTCAGCCAGGGATTTATTCGCAGGAGTACTTCACCATGGGGAGCACCAGTACTGTTTGTAAAGAAGAAGGATGGATCTCTTCGTCTTTGTATTGATTACAGAGAACTGAACAAGGTCACTATTCGCAACAAGTACCCGTTGCCCAGAATTGATGACCTGTTTGATCAGTTGAAGGGAGCTACTTACTTTTCAAAGATCGATTTGAGGTCTGGTTATCATCAGCTACGAGTCAGAGAACAAGATGTTCCAAAGACAGCATTTCTCACGAGGTACGGATCTTATGAGTTTCGTGTTATGCCTTTCGGTTTGACGAACGCTCCAGCTGTCTTTATGGACTTGATGAATAGAGTATTCAGAGAATACTTAGATCAGTTTGTCATTGTTTTCATTGATGATATTCTGGTTTACTCTAAGTCGGAGAAGGACCATGCCAGACATTTACGCACAGTATTGCAGACACTTCGAGAACATCAGTTGTTTGCGAAGTTTGAGAAGTGTGAATTTTGGCAGAAAGAGGTCAAATTTCTAGGTCATGTAGTGTCAGAAGAAGGGTTAGCAGTAGATCCAGCCAAGGTTGCGGCCGTTATGGAGTGGGGACAGCCTACCTCACCGACAGAGATTCGCAGTTTTCTGGGATTAGCGGGGTATTATCGCCGGTTCATCCAGGGATTTTCCAAAATTGCGGGTCCACTTACTCATCTAACTAAGAAGAATGTACCATTTGTATGGGATGATTCTTGTCAGACTGCTTTTGCTGAATTGAAGAGTAAGTTAACTTCTGCACCTGTCTTAGCCACACCTCAGAGTGGAATCGAGTATTTAGTATTTACCGACGCTTCTCTGAAGGGTTTGGGTTGTGTGTTGATGCAAGAAGAGCGACCAGTTTCTTATGGGTCTAGGAAGCTTAAGCCTCATGAGCTTAATTACCCGACTCACGACCTAGAGCTCGCCGCAGTGGTTTTTGCCTTGCGTATTTGGAGACATTATCTTTTGGGGGAGACTTTTCGATTGTTTAGCGATCATAAGAGTCTACAGTATTTGTTCACACAGAGGGAACTGAATATGAGACAGCGCAGATGGTTGGAATTCGTGAAAGACTATCACTTCTCTATTCAGTATCATCCAGGGAAAGCGAATGTTGTAGCAGACGCACTCAGCCGCCGACCCTATGTCAGCCTTTCAGCTTTGTTTACAACAGAGTGGGATGCTTTGAAGACGGTTGATGAGTTAGCAGACGCTTTTATGGCATGTGTGGTAGTAACTCCTTCTATCATTCATCAGGTCATTCAAGCGCAACTCTCAGATCAACAGTGTATTGATCGGGTTTCGGAGTTAGCCTCCGGAGATGTTCCTTTTTATTCTATAGGGACTGATGGAGGATTGAGGTACAAGGGACGTTTAATTGTGCCTTCAGCTGATAATTTGAGAAATGTTGTGATGAGAGAGACACACACTTCTCAGTTCTCTGTACATCCAGGGGGAGACAAGATGTATCAGGACATGAAACGCCAGTTTTGGTGGGCCGGCATGAAAAGAGATATAGCTATCTTTGTCTCTAAATGTAGCACCTGTCAGATGATTAAGATTGATCATCAGAGACCGCCAGGATCGTTACAGCCACTTCCCATACCAGAGTGGAAATGGGAGAGTATTTCCATGGACTTCATAGAGGGATTACCTACTTCACAGCATAATCACAACTCTATTTGGGTCATTGTTGATAGATTGACCAAGTCCGCTCACTTTCTGCCTGTTCGGTCAAACTTTACGTCAGAACAGTATGCTAAGCTGTATATTGCAGAAATGGTGAAACTTCATGGAGTACCATTGTCCATCGTATCAGATAGAGATCCGAAGTTTGTATCAGGATTTTGGAGGAGCTTTCAGCAGGCTTTGGGTACAGAACTATATCTTAGCACTGCTTATCATCCTCAAACAGATGGACAGACTGAGCGAGTTAATCAGATTTTAGAAGACATGTTGCGGGCATGTGTTCTTGATTTTAAGGGCAATTGGGAGGAATATTTGCCGCTTTCAGAGTTTGCTTATAACAATAGTTATCAGAAAACTATTGGTATGGCACCATTTGAGGCTTTGTACGGCAGACCGTGTAGGTCTCCTGTCTGTTGGCTTGGAGTTGGTGAGAACAGCTTTTTGGGTCCTGAATTTATTAAGGACACGTCAGAAAAGATCGCTATCATTAGGGATCGGATGCGTACAGCTCAAAGCAGACAGAAAAGTTATGCTGACCGTCGAACTCGTGCTTTGGAGTTTAAGGTTGGTGATCAGGTTTTGCTTAAGGTTTCTCCCATGAAGGGAGTAATGCGGTTTGGGTCAAAGGGTAAGTTATCGCCTCGTTTTGTGGGTCCTTTTATGATTACAGATCGGATTGGGGCAGTAGCTTATCGTCTGGCTCTACCAGATAATCTTCATAGGGTACATAATGTTTTTCATGTATCTATGCTGCGAAAATTTCTACGGGATGAAGATCGATACCAACACATTGATGTGGGTGAGATTGAGTTGCAACCCGATGCAACCTATTTGGAACAACCTTACTGTATTCTCGATCGTAGGAATCAGATACTGCGCACGAAGACTATTCCATTAGTACGTGTACAGTGGAGTCATCATAGTGCTACAGAGTCTACTTGGGAACGGGAAGATATTATCCGTGCCAAGTATCCAGAACTTTTTAAGACAGGTATGTAGTGAATTTCGGGGACGAAATTCCTTTATTAGGGGGGGAGAATGTAATACCCCGTAATTTTAAAGAATGTATTTAAATTAATTTTGTGTTAGGTTAATTAATTTTATTTATTTGTGCATACTACATTATTTTATTAAATTCATTTAATTGTGCATGTAAATTAATTGTGTATGTTAAAATAGTAAATTTATTCATTTAATTGTGCATGTATTATTTTAATTACTTTTATTTGTTGATTATGTTTAATTAAGCAATATTAGTTAATTAGAGTATTATATTTGTGTTATAAAGTATTATGATAATATAATATATTATTTTGTAATAACAATAATAATTATTATATTAGTTTAATAATAATAATAATAAGAATATAATAATAATAATAATAAAAGTTTATTAATAATAATATTAGTAATAATAATAATAATAGTTATAATAAATCAATGTAATGATGGAAAATTAAATACTAGGATAGAATTTCATTTACTATGGTAGAATGGTGGATCAAATATCTTGATTAAAGATAGCATTGTCTTAAAGCCATATAGGTAGGAATATGAGAAATGGGTGAGAAGTTATTATAAATTAGATATTTGTAATATTTATATTATATATTTTGTGTATAAATTAACTAGCTTGCCTTAGAAAAAAAATAAAAGGGAGTTAGAAGCAAAGTATAAATTCTAGAGAGCTATTTTATAAGAGTGAAAGGAAAAGAGAAAGAGAAAGAAGCTTGGACCGGTGTAGGCAATTTTACCCGACTACGCGCAGACCGGCGGATTTATTTTAAATCCAAAAAGGCAAGTTATTATCTACTTTTCCCCTTTGAATTAATAAATTAATTGTTTAGCTTATTTTTATGCATAGAGCCAAGGTTTGGAGGTTAATAAATTATTAATTTTATTTTATTAAATTAATGGAATTTTAATTATATAGGATGGTATATATTTATTTAATGTCCTATGAAATTAATAATGGCTAAAAATAATTAAATAAGACTTTAGGGATTTTTCTAGAATTTTCTAGATTTTTCCGGGCATTTTCTGCAATTTCCGGCGACCTTCCGGCGAGTTTTCCGGTCGCCGGCAGTGGGGGAGACGACCGGAGTGATCCGGTGCGACGCGGCACACCATAGGAGGGTGTACGCGCGCATCCTGGCCATTAGTGGAGTCTGATTGATCCGGTGCATCGCGGTCCATGATACCGCGGTACACCCGGATCTGTGGGCGTTGGATGGAGGGAAGATAGGGTGAGATGATCCGGTGTGACGCGAGTACGGAATCCGGATGCAGCCAACCAACCAGGAAGTGACACGTCAGCAAGGCACCCTTAGTGCGCGCGTGGCAGCGCGTGCGCGCGCGTGGGAGCGCGTGGCTGATGCCAGACGCGCGTGGAGGCGCGTGGGAGAGTGGGGAAAGCTTGGCTGCGCGTGGGGAGGCTCTGGGAGGCGCGTGAGGGCGCGTGTGGGGTCCCTACAGCTGCTGGAAATTACCAGAATACCCTTAGGGCCTGTTTTGTAAATTCCAGAACCTTAAACATGGATTTTTAGGTACTGTGTTGGTAATTACGGGTTTAACGGGCCACGAAATTATTATTTTAATACCCGTTACTTATTCTTATGGCCGATTAATCTTTTCTAAGCATTTATTGGCTCGTTCGCAGTACGGATACTAATGTGATTTATTTAACGACATTGTTAAATATAAATAGTGTTATTATCGTATTTAATGGTATCAAACATTACTGTTAAATGAAATAAGGCCATGGTTTTAGTCAGATAAATTATCCATGATATCTTATAGGATGTTTATACTGTTAATTGATATATAAACCATGATTATTATGCTGTGTGCATTTCAGGGAATAAATGGACTGTTTATTATGTCGCATTTATATTATATGGATGTGTTGCCATATAGAACCATGTGAGCTGACTAATAAGTTTAGACTCATTTATACCTTATGCATTCGTTGCGATAGACAGATGTGTGGCTGTCGGGGTATGTGGTTTAATATTATTGGCATGTGTTGCCTAATTGACATACTCGGTATATTTATTAATATTGTTGGCATGTGTTGCCTAATTTATATGCTCAGTATATTCATCAGTACTTTGCGAGGTGTTATCACTGTGTAGTTCGTTATAGTCTGTGTTGTCAGTACCGTGCACCATGTATAATAGCTGATTTCCCGGGTAGGGAAAGGCGACACTTAACCACCTAGTGTGAGTCTAAGTGATCACCGTCTATTCTGGTTGAGGTCATGTTATACATCGGATAGTTCCCATAGGATGTATACAGATATAGTATTCATCCGATTCATAATGATTAATTTATTTGATTCTCTGATTTGGGTCATAGTAGAGAGGACTTGCTCGTGGGGTTGACCCACCATTGTTGTTATTTCAGGATACGGTCAGTATCCGTTTCAAGGCTGAGGTTAGCAGTGTGGGACCATCATCCGAACTCATCTACTCCTACGATCCAGTGCAGGGTAGAAGTTTTATGTAGTATTTCAGTTTCAGTTTTTATTTACTTTTGACGTTGAACTCTCAGGGTTATATTTAGGGATCCCTGACGTAGGATTTCCAAGTTGTAATGAAGTACTGTATTAAATAAAGGATGGATGGATGTTGTATTATTTAGTGTTCCTTTCCGGTCTAAATTCTTTTATTATCATCATTTTGTATTCCATGCTTGTATATTGCCAATTGTTTTTGATATCCCTCGTTTTTCGTGTATAAGCCTGATCAACTTATGCGTGGAAAATGTGGGGGTGTTACACAACTCAATCTCACCCACATCAATGTGTTGGTATCGATCTTCATCCCGTAGAAATTTTCGCAGCATAGATACATGAAAAACATTATGTACCCTATGAAGATTATCTGGTAGAGCCAGACGATAAGCTACTGCCCCAATCCGATCTGTAATCATAAAAGGACCCACAAAACGAGGCGATAACTTACCCTTTGACCCAAACCGCATTACTCCCTTCATAGGAGAAACCTTAAGCAAAACCTGATCACCAACCTTAAACTCCAAAGCACGAGTTCGACGGTCAGCATAACTTTTCTGTCTGCTTTGAGCTGTACGCATCCGATCCCTAATGATAGCGATCTTTTCTGACGTGTCCTTAATAAATTCAGGACCCAAAAAGCTGTTCTCACCAACTCCAAGCCAACAGACAGGAGACCTACACGGTCTGCCGTACAAAGCCTCAAATGGTGCCATACCAATAGTTTTCTGATAACTATTGTTATAAGCAAACTCTGAAAGCGGCAAATATTCCTCCCAATTGCCCTTAAAATCAAGAACACATGCCCGCAACATGTCTTCTAAAATCTGATTAACTCGCTCAGTCTGTCCATCTGTTTGAGGATGATAAGCAGTGCTAAGATATAGTTCTGTACCCAAAGCCTGCTGAAAGCTCCTCCAAAATCCTGATACAAACTTCGGATCTCTATCTGATACGATGGACAATGGTACACCATGAAGTTTCACCATTTCTGCAATATACAGCTTAGCATACTGTTCTGACGTAAAGTTTGACCGAACAGGCAGAAAGTGAGCGGACTTGGTCAATCTATCAACAATGACCCAAATAGAGTTGTGATTATGCTGTGAAGTAGGTAATCCCTCTATGAAGTCCATGGAAATACTCTCCCATTTCCACTCTGGTATGGGAAGTGGCTGTAACGATCCTGGTGGTCTCTGATGATCAATTTTAATCATCTGACAGGTGCTACATTTAGAGACAAAGATAGCTATATCTCTTTTCATGCCGGCCCACCAAAACTGGCGTTTCATGTCCTGATACATCTTGTCTCCCCCTGGATGTACAGAGAACTGAGAAGTGTGTGTTTCTCTCATCACAACATTTCTCAAATTATCAGCTGAAGGCACAATTAAACGTCCCTTGTACCTCAATCCTCCATCAGTCCCTATAGAATAAAAAGGAACATCTCCGGAGGCTAACTCCGAAACCCGATCAATACACTGTTGATCTAAGAGTTGCGCTTGAATGACCTGATGAATGATAGAAGGAGTTACTACCACACATGCCATAAAAGCGTCTGCTAACTCATCAACAGTCTTCAAAGCATCCCACTCTGTTGTAAACAAAGCTGAAAGGCTGACATAGGGTCGGCGGCTGAGTGCGTCTGCTACAACATTCGCTTTCCCTGGATGATACTGAATAGAGAAGTGATAGTCTTTCACGAATTCCAACCATCTGCGCTGTCTCATATTCAGTTCCCTCTGTGTGAACAAATACTGTAGACTCTTATGATCGCTAAACAATCGAAAAGTCTCCCCCAAAAGATAATGTCTCCAAATACGCAAGGCAAAAACCACTGCGGCGAGCTCTAGGTCGTGAGTCGGGTAATTAAGCTCATGAGGCTTAAGCTTCCTAGACCCATAAGAAACTGGTCGCTCTTCTTGCATCAACACACAACCCAAACCCTTCAGAGAAGCGTCGGTAAATACTAAATACTCGATTCCACTCTGAGGTGTGGCTAAGACAGGTGCAGAAGTTAACTTACTCTTCAATTCAGCAAAAGCAGTCTGACAAGAATCATCCCATACAAATGGTACATTCTTCTTAGTCAGATGAGTAAGTGGACCCGCAATTTTGGAAAATCCTTGGATGAACCTGCGATAATACCCCGCCAATCCCAGAAAACTGCGAATCTCTGTCGGTGAGGTAGGCTGTCCCCACTCCATAACGGCCGCAACCTTGGCTGGATCTACTGCTAATCCTTCTTCTGACACTACATGTCCCAGAAATTTGACCTCTTTCTGCCAAAATTCACACTTCTCAAACTTCGCAAACAACTGATGTTCTCGAAGTGTCTGCAATACTGTGCGTAAATGTCTGGCATGGTCCTTCTCCGACTTAGAGTAAACCAGAATATCATCAATGAAAACAATGACAAACTGATCTAAGTATTCTCTGAATACTCTATTCATCAAGTCCATAAAGACAGCTGGAGCGTTCGTCAAACCGAAAGGCATAACACGAAACTCATAAGATCCGTACCTCGTGAGAAATGCTGTCTTTGGAACATCTTGTTCTCTGACTCGTAGCTGATGATAACCAGACCTCAAATCGATCTTTGAAAAGTAAGTAGCTCCCTTCAACTGATCAAACAGGTCATCAATTCTGGGCAACGGGTACTTGTTGCGAATAGTGACCTTGTTCAGTTCTCTGTAATCAATACAAAGACGAAGAGATCCATCCTTCTTCTTTACAAACAGTACTGGTGCTCCCCATGGTGAAGTACTCCTGCGAATAAATCCCTGGCTGAGCAACTGTTGAATTTGATCTTTCAACTCTCGCATCTCCACTGGTGCCATTCGGTACGGCGCCTTAGCAATAGGCGTAGTGCCTGGAGCTAAATCAATAACGAAATCTATCTCTCGACTCGGTGGCAAGCCTGGAATTTCCTGGAATACATCCTGGAATTCCTGTACTACCGGGATGCTGTCAAGAGATACCGCAGTCGCTTCCTGTGAGTCCTCCTCAAGAACGAATAAATAAGTGCTAGGCCCTCTATCAGGTTGTGGTACAACAAGAAGATACATCTCCTGTCCTGGTATAGAAAATACAATAGACTTTTCGTAACAGTTAACCTGAGCATGGTACTGAGATAACCAGTCCATCCCAAGTATAACATCATACGAATGCATATCTAATACTAACAAATTTGCAAGAAATCGAAGCCGGCCCATATCTATAAGGATATCACCGCTATACTCTCGTAAAATTGCGCCAACTCCCAATGGTGTATAAATATTAAGAGGTTGGTCACATAACTGAGTCGTCATACCAGATAAGATAACAAAAGATCTAGACACAAAAGAATGTGATGCACCAGTGTCAAACAGTATACGAGCAGTTCTACCATGTATAGAAAACATACCCTCAATAGCCTGAGGAGCCTGCGCATTATGTGGCATGAAGTTATAAACTCTGCCATGATGCAACTGCTGTGGAGGTTGTCCCGGAGGAAATGGTGGTGCTGGAAGTGCCGGAAAATTCTGAACTTGCCCACGTGGCATCGGTGGGGCCGGTAGAGGTAACGGCTGATTAGGTCTCGGCTGCCCATACTGTCCCTGCTTAGCTTTGGGACACATCTTGGCCGGATGCCCAATCTCTCTACAGTGATAACAACGTCCCGTAAAAGGACCTGCCTGCCTTCTCTGTTGATTTCCCGACCACTGTTCCTGTCCGGTCTGAGGTATCCCACCTTGTCTACCCTGATTAGGGACTCCATCCCTCTGCACATCTAGGTTTCCTTTGTTTTTCTTCCAAGGTTGATGTCCTTGAAATCTGCCCCGATCATTGGACTTGGCACCACTGTTGCTTCCTTTCTCCACTGTCTGGTAGTCTCGGTTAGTCCGCTTATCTCCCTTGGACTTCCGGTAATCACTCCTCATCTGGCAGTGCTGTAAGGCGGCATTAACCACCTGGATATAAGTAGTATATGCCGGACTACCTAAGATCACCACTTTAATCGGCCATATTAACCCCTTCACAAAGCGGTCTCTCTTCTTTTCTTCCGTATTGACCTCCTCTGGTGCAAATAATGACAAATTTATGAACTTCTGTTCATACTCAGCCACAGTCATCTCTTCCTGTTGCAGATCCAGAAATTCGGTCTTCATCGCTGATCTTACTGACATAGGAAAGTACTTGTCGTCAAAACGAGTCTGAAATTCAGCATACGTCAATCTGATCCTCTCATCGACAGTAGTAATAGACTCCCACCACTGCAATGCATTGCCTATCAGCATAAACGTAGCCAGCATCTGTTTCTGCACTTCGGTACAGATTACCATCCGAAGATGACGCTCGCTCTCCTGTTTCCACTGATATGCTAACAGGACATCTGTGGACCCCGCAAACGTTGGTGGATTTCCCCGGATGAACGAGTGACGAACTTTGTCCCATGACATTGGCTGTGCCACTGGTTCAGGAATAGGTACTATCGGAGGAGGTTGCTGGTTTCGTAGAGCAGATGCTACTCCTGCTGCCACAGCTCGTGCAATGATGTCAGCAACTTGAGGAGAAAATTCCTGATTCTCATTTTGAGTTGGGGAAATACTGCGATGACGGTTCGCATTCCTTGTCCCACGCCGAGACATCCTTCTTTTAAATTCAGAAAAAATCTAACGTCAGTACATTATAATGGACCGACTAAAAGAATACAAAGAACCCTAATACTTAGGCTCTAATTATCAGAATACACAACGCGGAAGTATAGTAATCACAGATCCCTAAGACACTCGAACCTGGAATGCTCTGATACCAACTGTAACACCCCCACATTTTCCACGCATAAGTTGATCAAGCTTATACACGAAAAACGAGGGATATCAAAAACATTTGGCAATATACAAGCATGGAATACAAAATGATGGAAATAAAAGAATTTAGACAGGAAAGAAACATTAAATAATACAACATCCATCCATCCTTTATTTAATACAGTACTTCATTACAACTTGGAAATCCTACGTCAGGGATCCCTAAATATAACCCTGAGAGTTCAACGTCAAAAGTAAATAAAAACTGAAACTGAAATACTACATAAAACTTCTACCCTGCACTGGATCGTAGGAGTAGATGAGTTCGGATGATGGTCCCACACTGCTAACCTCAGCCTTGAAACGGATACTGACCGTATCCTGAAATAACAACAATGGTGGGTCAACCCCACGAGCAAGTCCTCTCTACTATGACCCAAATCAGAGAATCAAATAAATTAATCATTATGAATCGGATGAGTGCTATATCTGTATACATCCTACGGGAACTATCCGATGTATAACATGACCTCAACCAGAATAGACGGTGATCACTTAGACTCACACTAGGTGGTCAAGTGTCGCCTTTCCCTACCCGGGAAATCAGCTATTATACATGGTGTACGGTACTGACAACACAGACTATAACGAACTACACAGTGATAACACCTCGCAAAGTACTGATGAATATACTGAGCATATAAATTAGGCAACACATGCCAACAATATTAATAAATGTACCGAGAATGTCAATTTAGGCAACACATGCCAATAATATTAATAAATATACCGAGTATGTCAATTAGGCAACACATGCCAATAATATTAAACCACATACCCCGACAGCCACACATCTGTCTATCGCAACGAATGCATAAGGTATAAATGAGTCTAAACTTATTAGTCAGCTCACATGGTTCTATATGGCAACACATCCATATAATATAAATGCGACATAATAAACAGTCCATTTATTCCCTGAAATGCACACAGCATAATAATCATGGTTTATATACGATTAACAGTATAAATATTCCATAATATATAATGGGTTATTTATATGAAGAAAACCAAGCACTAATTAATTTAACATTAATGGTTATTACAGTTTAATAAAATAATACCATTAATAGTCGTTAAATCAATTACATATGTTTACTAGCGATTCGCACTTTAACTGATACAATTAATATTTAGAAATATTAATCGGACAATTATAATAATTAACGAGAAATAAAATAATAATATAATGTCCCGTTAATTCCAAAAATGCCAACCCGAGGCCCCAAAATGTATAGTGAAGGTCCTGGTAATGACAAAACAGTCCCTAGGGGTATTCTGGACTTTTCCAGCAGCCGCAGAGGCCCTTCACGCGCCCCCACGCGCCTCCCAGAGCTCCCCACACGCGCCGCCAAGCTTTCCCACTCTCCCACGCGCGTCTGGCGTCAGCCACGCGCGCACACGCGCTCCCACGCGCGTTTGGAGAGTCCCACGCGCGCGCACGCGCTGCCACGCGCGCGTTGATGGCTTCCTGCTGACGTGGCGTTCTCCGGTTGGTTGGCTGCATCATCCTTCCTACATGCGCGCCACACCGGATCATCTCACCCTATCTTCCCTCCATCCAACGCCCACAGATCCGGGTGTACCGCGGTATCATGGACCGCGATGCACCGGATCAATCAGACTCCACTAATGGCCAGGATGCGCGCGTACACCCTTCTATGGTGCGCCGCGTTGCACCGGATCACTCCGGTCGTCTCCCCCACTGCCGGCGACCGGAAAACTCGCCGGAAGGTCGCCGGAAATTGCAGAAAATGCCCGGAAAAATCTAGAAAATTCTAGAAAAATCCCTAAAGTCTTATTTAATTATTTTTAGCCATTATTAATTTCATAGGACATTAAATAAATATATACCATCCTATATAATTAAAATTTCATTAATTGAATAAAATAAAATTAATAATTTCTTAACCTCTAAACCTTGGCTCTATGCATAAAACTAAGCTAAACAATTAATTTATTAATTCAAAGGGGAAAAGTAGATAATAACTTGCCTTTTTGGATTTAAAATAAATCCGCCGGTCTGCGCGTAGTCGGGTAAAATTGCCTACACCGGTCCAAGCTTCTTTCTCTTTCTCTTTTCCTTTCACTCTTATAAAATAGCTCTCTAGAATTTATACTTTGCTTCTAACTCCCTTTTATTTTTTTCTAAGGCAAGCTAGTTAATTTATAGACAAAATATATAATATAAATATTACAAATATCTAATTTATAATAACTTCTCACCCATTTCTCATATTCCTACCTATATGGCTTTAATTCCAACCATAACCATTGATGCAATCCTATCCTAATCTCTAATTTCATCATGACTTTGGTTTAATACTATTATTATTATTATAAATATTATTATTATTATTACTAATATTATTATTAATAAACTTTTATAATAATTATTATTATTATTATATTATTATTATTATTATTATTATTACAAAATAATACATTATATCATCATAATACTATATAACACAAATATAATACTTTAATTAACTAATAATGATTAATATAAGCATAACCAACAAATGAAATTATTATTAATAATACATGCATAATTAAATGAATAAATTTACTATTTTAACATACACAATCACTTTACATGCACAATTAAATGAACATAATATAATAATGTAGTATGCACAAATAAATAAAATTAATTAACCTAACACAAAATTAATTTAAATACATTCTTTAAAATTACGGGGTATTACAAAAATCCTCTACTGAGGTAGGGGTTGTCCTATGTTTATCCTCTTATAGTTTCTTGCTTTTCTTGTTGATAATATACATTGTATACATGTTTTTTTATTAATTTTTAGGGTTGTATCTAGATGTCATAACATGAAATTGACTTAGGGTTTTACATTGTTATAGGATTATGGATGATCTTTAATATATATTAACCTTGTTTCATTTAGTAGTGATTTAAAATCTTATGATTTATTAAGTGTAAACTTAGAGATCCTACATAATCTTTGTCAATGATTTAATTGTGTATTTGATACTATGTTTTTGTTGTTATCATGAATTTGAAACTCATTTCTTACTAGCTTGAATGGATTTCATAAATTGATAATGTTGCAGTGACTTAAATGGATACTCATTGAGAACTTGACATGAATTAAAACATCCCACCAAAAAATAACCTTCAGTTGCTCTCTGGACATTCAAAGATAGCAAAACTTGGAACTTAAATTAAATTCCTTCCAAACCTCACCACAACTTGGATCCATCTTCTAAAGACCTAGTATCTGAACCTGCACTAACAATCAAACTCAGCCTACACCATCTCAAAAAACATCTATCATATCAGCAATACCAAGATAAAGGAAATTCAGCACCTCCCATACAATACTATTAGCAACCACTGAAGCTGACTCCTTAATTCCACCATACAATACAACATTTCTTTCCATCCAAATCTTTCAAATAAACACACAAAAAACTCCTTTTCACAGTTTGGTATAAAGACAATTAGTCTGTACCATCTACAGCAACCAATCCAATAACTGGTCTAACCCTTGAAATTGCACCAGAGGACTATTTAATCTAAGTAGCACCAGTTACCAAACTTGAACATCGTATGAACAAGTACAAAACAAATGATCATTAGTGTCTTCCTTTTTAAAACAGTTATGACATTTGGCCGGCCCAGCAAACCCTCTCCTTTGTAAATTAACACAAGACAAATTCCAGTTATGTAAAACAATGACAACCAAAATAGAAATCCTTAGTCTACAATATTGCCAACAAATCCCCTTCCATCTAACTATTTGCCTTCTAGCCCTGTAAGCTCTCTAAACATTCTTCAAGCTAAACCTCCAATGAGCTTTCAAAACTTTACCTTGACCAGCTTTAATGACAATTTTTACATAAAATCAACAACCACATCCGGGAAAAAAATAAATAAATAAACCCCTTAAGCTTAAATATTCTAGGACCTTATTCTATCTTATTCTCCCGTTTTAGTCTAATTTCGTGTTATTTTCCTTTTCAGGCACTTATCCCAAAAATAAGTCAATTCAGCTGAATTAGAGCATTAAAAGAAGCAATCTCGAGCTTAGTGGAAAAAAGGAGCAAAGTGGTGAAAAAGCCTTCTATGATCGTGATGCGATCCCGATGAGGAGTGCACAAAATAATGCACAACACTTTGAGTTTGGAAATTAGTGTCAAGTGTGCATCATACTTTAAATTTATAAACCGCTTAACACTTATACTATATAGTATGAGTGAGAAGGGATCGTCCCAAGGGATTGAGGTTCGTATAAGGTTGAGGAATCAAGATTAGGGTTAGTAGGTCGAGTGATCAAAATAGTGGTGGTTGGTTGAATTAAACTAGATGCAAATTAAACTAAAATAAACAATAATGCAATAAGGAGAATAAAAGAGAGAGAGATCTTGGAGTTTAGAGATCACCACTAAGCATAGTTTTCTACACCTTTAATGAATGATTAATGAGGGGAAAAACATGTATTGCAACAAGGTGTGTGTGTGTGGTTGTTTTAATAAGCATGGATGACAAATTAAACATATACTATCTAAACAATATGGTGGATAGCACAACATATCAAATTAAGCCATTAATCCTTCCTTTAGGCTCACAATCCAAACACATCACAAGGTTAGAGATAAATGTTACTTGCTTTCATAAGTATAGAACATCAACAACAAGCATGGATTGTCCTCCCATTTAACATCTAAACAACAACTACACTACAATTAAGCTAATGACATGAAATTAAACTAAGGGAGAGGTACAATCCATCAAGAAATGAGTATGAACCGTTAAATAAACCACAAGAACATGCCATTAAGCACTATGTCTTGACAATCTCTAGATCTATAGTATTAATACACATAGACATGCATCAACAACAAAAGAAATAGAGACAAACACATGAGCATCTATTATAGCATACACAGACATATGGATAGAATAAAATGATCAATTGGAAGCATTAAACCATACAAATCATTGAATAAACAAGATCTATATATATAAAAGTGTCAAGACATGTATCATAATACAAATCCCCTAAAAAATACATAAATCAAGAAGTAGAAAGCATGCTTAGGGCTAACTCTGGCCCCATGAGGATGTCTAGCAACTCATGGATGATGTTCTCCAACCCTCAAGGGCAAACTCCATGGAAGAAATCTGCTCCTTGGTTGATGCAGAGTCTCCAATGGTGTCTCTAGCCTCCTCCTCTCCTTTTTCTTCCTCACTAAGTATGTGTATATGTGTAAAAGTGCCTCATATTCCTTATATATGTAGGTCAAAAATCATTTCCAAATAAGTTGGGCTCGTACACCAATAACCCTCTAATGATTGGATATGAGACAACTTTTAATAAGCTGGAATTTGGATTTTTCTCGGGATTTAGGAAGTTCGATCGATTGAACTTATGGTGAGATCGATCGAACATAGCTAAGATCTATCGAATCGAAGCTGGATCAATCCTCAATGGCGGTGCTTTTTTTGGATAAAAGCAAATCTGAGATATTTTAAAGATATTTTTGGGAAAAGGACAAAAGTGGTTGGTAGGGTGGTACAGCTGGATAAGATCTGGTATGTGGATAAGGACAAGAAAGTTTGATCGATCGTAGAATGATGTTGGATCAATCGAACTTTTGGGATCTCTAAAGATGACATCATGGCCTAAATCTATCTTGGAGTGCTGAGATCGATGAAATTTGGATCGATCGAACTTTTCTTGAGATAGATCGAAGTTGCTGAAATTCCACCCTTTGCTTCATTTTGCTCTACTCTGCTCATTTCTTTGATTTATCCCAGAATTACTTCATTTCGGCTCTTATTTGGCTGAGTTAGCTTATTTTGGGGCTAAGTACCTGAAAATGGAAATAACACGAAATCAATACAAAACAGGAAAATAAGATAGATAAAGGTTCTAGAATACCTAAGTTTAAGGGGTTTAAATACGCATTTTTTAGCGTTCATCACACCTCCAAACTTAAATATTGCTAGTCCCTAGCAATGAACTAGAAAGTAAAGGAATGAAATGAACAACTATACAACTATGAACTAGAAAGCAATAAATGGATAACGTCACTTTTGTAGGGAACACGATTACATTTAGCATATGCAACAAGCCTTTTAAACCCCTAGGTTACCCCTAGTGGACGAGTGAAGTCTCGTGAGGGTTTCCAGAAATGATACCCACAAACATTAAGCTCAATCTTTCAAAAGAGGCACCAATATTGCAAACAAGCATTGGGAGAAAACTACCTTAAGTATGCAAATTTTCAACCATTTCCAAGCAATTTCCAAAAATTTTAACATCAAGTAAGCAAGTATGGTCCTCCACACATCAAGAAAATGATCATGAAAATCAAAACAACACTAGAATCCTTTTTGAGTAGACCGGCATCAAATATAGTGCTGTCTTAGCCAACTAAAGAATTAATCACATCCTTACCCTCAAACTAGCACACAAATCTAGTATCGATCATCAAGACAAAAAGTGGACCTTTTATTAAAGCTTTATTATTCTAGGTGTGCTTATTCTTTTCACTAAAATTTTTTAATTTTTAATTTTTTATTTTTTTTATAGGATCAATGATGGAAGCATGGTGCAATGTGTTGATCTATTAAGCTTTCTAGCGATTTATAAGGTCGAGCATTAGGTCAATGACTCCCAAACCAGACGACTTTAGGGCACTAGGTGTTCAATCACCCCTAAGGACTTACAAACTCAAATCAACTAGGTTACAAATCAAGACAACCTCCATCTAATCATTTCCCACTTCTCACCTTTTAGGAGAAGTCCTCACTTCTTTATTGCTTTTGCAACTTTTTTCCTTTTTTTTTCATTTTTTTTATTTTTTTAATTTTTGGCAAGTTCAATTATTAACCTAGAGTTTGGGCCCTCCACCTTTTGGCGCGAGAAGTTCAGTGCTTGATGAGGATAGAATCCCGGCTACTTAGTGAAAAGGGTTTGTTATCCACCTTTATCAAGATTGAAAGCTTTCAATGCACTACTAGCCCAATTGAGATATATGATAAGCGCCGAATATTGCATATTCAAGCGCCCGTAGCTGCATTAGTTAAATCCATTATTTGATTATTCTTTATAAATTATCTTTATTTGCATGTTTTTATTCAGTTTCAGGTTCATTGGCCAAAAAGGAGCAAAAATGGTGTTTTATTCAATATTTGAATAGCAATGTGCTCAAGGCTAAGTTCTGGCAGCAATGGAATCTGACTTTGCTCGCCATTTTTGACTTATCAAACTCGAGAACTGGACTTCCATTAAAACAAGACATATTTAGAACTTCGATTTAACTTTCCAAATCTTCAAACGGTTCGTCATTTGGAGTTCGGAGAAGAAAGTTAGGGCTGTTCTACCAAAGTAGTGCAAAGCAGATCAAGAGGAAAGAGTTCACTGGTCTAACTTCGAGTGCTCGAAAAGCCTAGTTCGAGCGCTCGAAGTGCTAGTTCGAGCGCTCAAACTCTGGGCAGATTCGTCTCCGGGAACCATCACTTCAGCCCACTTGCACCTTGTTTCCCTCATCTCTGATTTCCATCTTTATGGGTTGGTTGGAGATGTCTTTTGGTGGTTTTTTGTGCCTTGTTTGGTGGAGAGGAATGTCTACAAAGGGGGGAAACCACACAAACAAGAGGATATCTGATCTTTGCAAGATTTGTGGAGAGAGAAAGAGGAGGAAAAAGATAGAGTTCTTGAAGCCAAGGAAAGGGAGCTCGAAAATGGAGGTTGCAACCAAGCTTCTTCCTTCTTCTAAAACTTCCATGGGTAACTAAACCTCCATCTAGGGAGGTGATGAGGCCCCTCCCTTGTAAGCATGTTCTAATTTAGGCTATATTTTGGGGATTGCAATGTATATTCTTTGGTCTTTTCATGGTCTAGAGCATTTTGCCTTTTGTAATGGATCTTCATGTATTTAAGTGATTAATGTTGAGTCAATTATCTATCTTTGATGGTTTATTCTTTTAATCATGTTGCTTGCACTCTCATGGTGACAATGGTAATGAGATCATGGAATTGTTTTAATGGCATGGAGTTGGAGGACTTTGATAGATCATTGCTTAGGTGAAACCTTTGATGATTTATGCTTATTTCTTACCTTCATGTGCTTCATCATTTTATCTAGGGCTTGATAGTCTTTCATTCAAGTAAATGTGGTTAAGCTACACCTTAGTTAGGTAGTCTAAACATGTTAACCTTTGATGGATCATGCTTGCTTCAGATTTAATGAACTTCTTAAGGATATTATAGCAACCAAGTGTAGCTATGTATCATGACCATAATATATATTGTTTTTCCCCCAGTTTAGCTCTAATCTAGCATGTGTATAGGGATGGAGGCGGATTCACTTCCCTAGTCTTCTTTATTTGTATTTCATCTCCTTTAAATTCTTGCAAACTTTTAATTTATGCACTTTAATTTCATAGCTTAAGTGACAACCAACAAATCCTCTATGAACACCCCTATCATTCTAAAAAGACTCTAGACACTTAGGTTGCCATAGATTAGTGCAGTCCCAGTGGTTCGACTTACCCAACCAATAGCCCTATTTTACAATGATTCGTGCTATTGCGAAGGTTGATTTATAATTGTAATCGACTCAACCGATCAATTTTTGGCACTGTTGCCGGGGACTGCAAACGGTTTAGCAACCGAAGTTCTAGGGATAATTTTAGTTTGATTGTTAATATTGTGTTTTGTGAATATTTCCTTGTGTGGTTTTGACAACTCTGATGTTATAAGTGTGTGAGATTCTAGGAACTCGAGGCTCACTGAGGGAACGCTAGCAAATTTGTAAGTCTAGTTGACTCCAGGTAAGTTTCTTGACCTTCTAGTTTCGAATTTTTAATATATTGTGTATGTGTTAACCTTAGTGATAATTCAGTTTTAAAGCCCTGGTTGAGGCTATTATCTTGTTTAAATTTCCTGTACAAGCATCGGTCCTTGTCGTGGCCATTTAAATTCTGTCTTAATAATTAAGGAGAATGGGAACATCGTATGTGGAGTTGGGAGTGATGAATAGTAGCATTGATAGCATTATATATTGTTGATGTTTGGCCGTAGATCACCCTCCCTCCCAACTCTTGACTCGCCAGTTGACATAAATTCACTTGAAAGAACGCTTAGACGAAACCTTAGGGAATCTTCTAGCATAAGAGAGCTTGAAACTAAAGTTAACATAATGGCTGAAAATGTAGGAGATGTTAGAAATGAGGCAATTAGGGCCGAAATTCCAAATGAAGAGCCAATGACTCTCGGGGACCATTTCATCCCTACTACATATGCTTCACCTTCATATATAGTGATGCCAAACATTGATGCGGCTCAATATGAGATTAAATCAAGTACCATCCAAATGCTTCCATCTTTCCATGGCCTTGATAATGAAGATCCGTATAAGCATCTTGATGAATTCCTTGAAATCTGTTCGACCATCCGGTTGAGAGGTTTTCCTGAGAATGCACTCCATCTGCATCTTTTCCCATTTTCTTTAAAAGATAGGGCAAAGTATTGGTTAAACTCACTCACTCCAAATTCCATCACTTCTTGGGCTCAATTACAGCAAGAATTCCTTAAAAAGTATTATCCGGTGAGTAAAACCAACCAAATGAGGCGTTCCGTTCTTAGCTTTTCTCAAATGGATGGAGAACAACTCTACGAGACTTGGGAAAGGCTACAAGACCTTCTTGGAAAATGTCCACATCATTTGATTCCAAAATGGCAATTAGTGTACGCTTTCTATGCTGGCTTAACCGAACCCCATAGATTCATGGTTGACTCTTCTTATGGCGGGATGTTCATGTCCAAGAATGCAGATGAGGTTTGGACCTTACTAGAGAATTTAAGCGAAAATTCACTTCAACATAATTCTCGTAGGGCTCCGACCTCAACCAATGCAAAGAACACCAACCCGTGTCAACTAAAATCAATAAGGGAGGAATCATCCCAAGTGGATGCCATAGCTCATAAATTCTATCAATTGATGGCACCACATCTCTCTCCTTCATTATCTCAAAATTCGGTAAGTTCGGTATGCTCATCATGTACTAGTCCATTCCATCTCACGGAAGATTGCCCCACACCGGAGCAATATTCCAATCCAAATGAAGAGCAAGCTAATGCCATGTTCTCAAGATCCGGGAATAATCCCTATTCCAATACCTACAATCCGGGATGGCGAGATCTCCCTAATTTTCGTGGCGACAACAAGCCCCACAAAATTCCCAATTCAAAAATCAAGGGCATCAAAATCAACCCCCTCCTCAATTTCAAAATAGGAAATTTCCAACCTCCTCAAGCTACCGTCCTCCGTATAATCCAAATGTCTCTAATCAACCTCCGGTCTACCCAACTGATGAAATTGTGGCTGCAAACAAGCAAATGATGGAGTCATTAAACAAGCAAATCATGGACTCCAACAAGTAACTCTTGACATCTTTGCAGCCTACTCTTCAAATGGTTCACTCTCATACTCAATCTATAGCTAAGCTCGAAAATCAAGTGGGCCAAATAGCTAACTCTGTGAACCAATTGCTTCAAAAGGACAAGGGTAAGCTTCCTGCTCAACCATTTGAAAATCCTAGAGGGATGCATGCGATTGATGAAACCCCTCCATCGAGTGGGATGAGTCATGAGCATGTTCAAGCAATTATCACCCTTAGGAGTGGTAGAGTGGTTGACAACAAGGTTGATGGAGACAAAAATGGAAAAGAACTCCTTTGAGAAATCCAAATTTAAGCTCTTCCAATCAAATTCCAAGCTCTTCTCATCCAAATACCATTCACAGAAATCCCACACATGTTAACCCAAATGTGGAAACTACTTATGAGCCAAAAGCTCCGTTTCTGCAACGTCTTCAAAAGTCAACACACATTGGGAACAAGAATTGTAAAATTCAAGACATGTGGGAAGTTTTCAAGCAAGTGAAGATCAACTTGCCCCTCTTGGATGCTATCAAGCAAATCCCTCCCTATGCAAAATTTCTCAAAGACTTATGCACTCAAAAGCGCACTTCTAAAAGTCATTTGCCAAAGAAAGTGAGGTTAACTGAAAATGTTAATGCTATCATTCAGCACAGCACTCCTCCAAAGTATAAGGATCCGGGTGCCCCCACAATCTCTTGTGTCATTGGTGACAACAAAATCGAGAGGGCCCTCCTTGACTTAGGAGCTAGTGTGAATTTAATTCCATACTCAGTTTACTTACAGCTTGGCCTGGGAGATTTAAAGCCGACTTCCGTGGTTTTGCAACTTGCCGATAGATCGGTCAAGCATCCACGAGGCATTCTTGAGGATGTTATCATCCAAGTGGACAAATTCTACTTCCCGGTAGACTTTATGGTTCTTGACACGGAACCGGTCCACGATCCAAAAAAGAATATTCAAGTGATCCTTGGTAGGCCATTCTTAGCTACGGCTAATGCATCAATTAATTTCCGAACCGGGGTGATGGGCATTACTTTTGGAAACATGCAAGTCAAACTCCATATCTTTCATGCAACTCAACATCCTTCCAATGAGGATGATTGTTTTCTTGTTGATGTCATTGATGAAGTGGTTGAAGAATCTCTCCCCTTCATTCTAAGCAAGGATCCCCTTGAAATTTGCATGTCTCATTTCGACTTCTTAAACTTTGATATTGACCAATCCATCCAAGAAGTTAATTCTCTGCTTGATGTCGACGCTATCATGGATATTCCCCTTTGGAAAATTCCAAGAGAGCCGCTTCCTCAGCTTTCCACTACTCCTCTGGTTCCGTCTTTGAAATCTCCACCACTACTTAAGCTTAAGCCGCTCCCGGCCTATCTCAAGTATGTATTCCTTGGTTCAAATCAAACTCTCCCGGTCATCATTGCATCGGATCTTCTAAAAGACCAAGAAACCAACCTTTTAGCGGTGCTACAAGAGCACAAAGAAGCTATTGGTTGGGCAGTGGATGACTTGAAGGGAATTAACCCCTCCATCTATATGCACCGCATTCATATGGAGGATGACGCAAAGCCTACTAGAGAGGTTCAGCGCCGGTTAAATCCTAACATGAAGGAAGTGGTAATGAAGGAAGTAATAAAATTGCTAGATGCGGGAATCATCTACCCCATCTCTGATAGCAAGTGGGTAAGCCCCACACAAGTTGTTTCCAAGAAATCCAGTCTCACCGTTGTTGAAAATTCAGCGGGTGAGCTCATGCCACAACGAACCACCACCGGGTGGCGTGTGTGTATTGATTACCGAAAGCTCAATTCGTCAACTAGGAAAGATCATTTTTCATTACCATTTATTGATCAAATCCTAGAAAGGCTAGCCGGCCAAAGTTACTATTGTTTTCTCGATGGTTATTTCGGCTATAACCAAGTGGCAATCGCCCCTCAAGATCAAGAGAAAATAACATTCACATGTCCCTTTGGAACTTTTACATATTGACGCATGCCTTTTGGGCTATGCAATGCTCCTGCAACGTTTCAAAGATGTATGTTGTCCATATTTTCTGATATGGTTGAAAAATTCTTGGAAGTTTTCATAGACGATTTTTCTGTCTTTGGTGCCTCCTTTGATTCTTGTCTCAAAAATTTATCTCTTGTACTCCAAAGATGTAAGGAGACAAATCTAATTCTAAGCTGGGAGAAAAGTCATTTCATGGTCCAAGAAGGCATTGGTCTAGGTCATGTCATCTCTAAATGGGGAATCGAGGTAGACAAGGCCAAAGTTGAGTTAATTTCTAATCTTCCTCCTCCGAATTCTGTCCGTCAAATCTGTTCTTTTCTTGGCTATGCCGGATTTTATCGTCGCTTCATCAAAGACTTTAGCAAAGTCTCACGGCCCTTGCGTAATCTCTTAGCCAAGGATGGTCCATTCGATTTTGATGAAGCTTGTATGGAAGCTTTCATTAAACTTCGCACTCTCCTCTCATCTACCCCAATAATGAAACCGCCTAATTGGTCTCTTCCTTTTGAGATCATGTGTGATGCATCCGACTATGCATTAGGCGCAGTTTTGGGCCAACGTATGGACAAGCTCCCATATGTCATTTATTACGCTAGTCGAACTCTTTCTGATGCTCAATTACATTACACAACTACTGAAAAAGAGTTGCTAGCTGTAGTTTATGCCTTGGACAAATTCCGCTCCTATCTTCTAGGTTCCAAGGTCATAGTTTTCTCGGATCATGCCGCCCTTCAGCATTTGCTATCAAAAAAAGAGACCAAACCCCACTTGATTCGATGGATACTCTTACGTCAAGAGTTCGACATTGAAATTCGGGATAAAAAAGGGGCAGACAATGTTGTCGTCGATCATCTCTCTCGCTTACTCATTGAAAAATCGTCCGATTTCGCTGTTGTCCATGATTCTTTTCCGGATGAGCAACTCTTCCAGATTTCCCATGCAAATCTTCCATGGTTTGTGGATATTGTTAACTACCTTGCGGTAGGTAAAATTCGAACTCATTGGTCCAAACAGGAGAAGGACCGGTTCTTTTCCCAAGTCAAGCATTTCTTTTGGGAAGATCCAGAGCTATTCAAGTACTGCTCAGACCAAATCATCCGGCGATGTGTTCCCGAAGTTGAGACCACAAGCATTCTCAATTTCTCTCATACTCTTGCTTGTGGAGGCCATTTCAGTGCCAAAAAGACCACTCACAAAGTTCTTCAAAGCGGATTCTATTGGCCCTCCTTGTTTCGAGATGCATACAATTTCTGTAAATCATGTGAAAGATGCCAATGGCTCGGATCCATGTCCCAAAGAGACATGATACCCCTCAATTCCATATTAATAATTGAAATTTTTGAAGTGTGGGGAATCGACTTCATAGGACCATTTCTATCTTCTTATGGCTACGAGTACATCCTTGTAGCGGTGGATTACGTTTCTAAATGGGTGGAAGCCACGGCCACCAGAACCAGTGATCATAAAGTTGTGATCGAGTTCATTCAATCTAACATCTTTAGTCGTCTTGGTACGCCCCGAGCAATCATCAGCGATGGTGGATCACATTTCAGAAATCGTTATCTTAAATCCGTCCTTTCTAAGGATTCTGTCATCCATAAGGTTGCTACACCTTACCATCCTCAAACGAGTGGTCAAGTAGAGGTTTCTAACCGGCAGATAAAGCACATTTTGGAAAAAACGGTTCGACCGGACCGCAAAGATTTGTCACTAAGACTAGACGATGCACTTTGGGCTTACCGGATGGCTTATAAGACACCCATTGGCATGTCGCCATATCGACTTATCTTTGGCAAAGCGTGTCATCTTCCAGTAGAATTAGAGCACCGTGCTTTTTGGGCCATAAAAAGGCTAAATTTTGATCTCAAACAGGCTGGCTTTAATCGTGCTTTGCAACTGAATGAACTTGAGGAAATCCGAAATGATGCATACGAAAATGCCAAAATCTATAAGGCAAAGACTAAAGCTTTTCATGACAAGCACATTGTTAGCAAGTCTTTTGCCCCGGGACAAAAGATTTGGCTTTTCAATTCCCGCTTGAAACTCTTTCCCGGTAAACTCCGGTCAAGATGGGATGGTCCATACATCGTCACTACTGTCTTCCCTCATGGAGCAATCGAACTCCAAGATCTGGCAAGAGGATCGCTCTTTAAAGTTAATGGCCAACGGCTTAAGCCTTGCATTGACGGCATAGTCCCAACCTGAAAAATTGAGGAAGTCCTCTTGACAGACCCAATTTACGAGGATTGATGCCTGTTCTAGCTTCGTCTAGCTATCGACTTTAAATTTGGCACAGCATGAGAAGCATTTCTTTCTATTTCTAGGCTTCTCTACATTTTCATTGCCTGGGCTTTGAAATTTTCTGGGAAATTGCTAAGGAAAGCCAAAATTTAACCTTATCTGGAATTATCTTAAATTGTGTCCAACAATTCAAACTGGTTCTCTTAGGCCTTCTACAACCCTTGTTTTCATACTTGGAAATTTTCAGCTCCATCCGGCAATTTTATTGGGTCTTTGGAATGCTTCACATGTTGGTAACCTCTAATTTTTAATGCATTATTGAAAAATTTTCTCCAAATTCCATTCATGCATTGAAGAGATGTTGGCAAATTGGCAATTTCAGTCATTTCACCCAAGCTTTGCTTACTGGTCAAATTTTGAGCACTCAAAGTCCAAGCTTCGAGCACTAGAAACTCTCATTTTTCATTTAAGAGCCTACTGCCTCAAGTTCGAGCGCTCGAAGCACATACTTCGAGTACTCGAAAGTCCATCGAAGCTCACTGCCTCAACTTCGAGCACTCGAAGTGCACACTTCAAGCGCTCGAAACTCACAGCCTCAAGTTCGAGCGCTCGAAGGCCTAACTTCGAGCGCTCGAACCCTCCTTCCCCACTTTTTAAACCTGAACTCTCTCTCTCCCGCGTCTTTCCAGCTCCTTAACCCACGACCTCCTCCCTCCATTTCCAACTTCCTCTCTCCCATTACTTCTCTTCTACCCCCCCACTCCCTCCATCAACCCACAACCTCAACCTTTCCACCTTCCTCTCTTCCTCCATTAACTCCTACCCACATCCCACTTCTCTCTTTCATTTACCACATCCCACTACTCTCTTTCCATAATTCATCCACCCATTTCACTCATCTCCTTCTTCTTCATCCATCCCTATAAATATGACCATCACCCCCACTATTCCTCGTCATTCCATCCGTGCTTCTCTCCACTCTTCTTCCAAGGTATGTCTCTTCCCTCTTTCTCTTCAATCTTTGTGTTATTTATATTACATTTGAGGAGTATGGGCATCAAATCCTTGGAGTTTAATTGTGCTTGTTGCTATACTCTATCATAGAGAGCATTGTGTCTAAAATTTTTTGGGTTTCTTCATAGATTCCTTTTATTCTCACATCCTTTCTTTCTTTATGCATACCAGGTGCTCGCTGAAATTCCCCAACCAAGTTCGCCTATCCAAATATCTCGTGCCGGCCCTTCCCGTCGTCCTAGACCCTCTGAGGATGTTCTCGTCGTTCCTTATGAACAGCCCCGAGCCCCTTGGCTCGACAAAAAGCTCAATTATGAGCTTTTCTTCCCGTTCACGGGTGTCTTTGACACTCTTCCCACCACTTCATGGGCTATCGTAGAGCTAGTTAACCGGCGTCTTCAGCACATTTGCCAACCCGTTGCCAAGGTCACCTACCCCCGTGTGGTGCGGCGCTTCTTCCAAAATCTTAATTGCCCCGAAGAGCCGTCGGTCACTCTCACCACATCCATTGATGGCATCCCTTTTTCCTTCACTCTTGTTGACATGGTGGTGGTCTCTGGCTGTCCTCTGGAGTGCCCTGATGACATTGTCAATCGTGAGAATCTCCCTTTATATGAGGAGCCGGATACTTTAACTGTGGAACAGGTTGTCGTTGCCATTTGCAACGTGGATGACCCTCATCGACCTCGGAGCTTTACCCTTAAATCCACCCTTCCGGAGCGAGTTTGGTTCCTTGACTACGTTCTCAAGCATAATGTTTACCCTTTGCCGCACAGCACCGAGCGCCGAGTCCTGATGTTGCAAGCCTTGTATGCCATGGACCAAGGCAAATGGTTCTCTGTCCCAGAACTCATTTGGGACACATTTATGCGATTTTGGGACGAGTGTATCAATGCACGGCAGCAGCGTCTTAAAATTCAGCCTTTGCCATTACCATTCTTTGTTATCCAGCTCTTGAAGTACAAAGGCTTCATTGTTCTTCCTCATGAACCAAGGGGCAAAAAGATTCAAACTTTTACTCTCCGCAGGTGGACTAATGTTCTAAGCCATTCTCGGAACCCTCGGCTCGCTGCTCCTCCTTTACCCCACTCTCCATCTCCTCCTTTTTCTGAGGATGACCCCATGGCGGAGGACGCTGAAAGGGATGAGCCTCCTGTTGATCTTCCGCCGGACCAAGCCTTCATCCGGGCTAGTCTTGCCCGTCTTCATGAGCGGATGGATCGTTTTGAGATTTCTTTGGCCGACTACACTCGGACTGTGCGTGAGGACTACTTCCGTGCCGAAGAAGACCGCTGCCTTGCTGCCGACGACCGCTGTGTTGCGGCGGAGGACCGTCGCATGGCACAGGAGGACCGGCGTGAGACTCAATCCCTCCTCAATGCCATCTTCACCCGTTTTCCCCTGGCCCAGTAGATAGTTGCTAGTGTTGAACTTTATCATTTTTTTTCGTATATGTGTATGTTTCCTTTCTGTTTTTCATTTACTTTTCAACTTTAGGATTGTGCTATGCACAAGTTACTCTGTTTCAACATGATTAACTTTCAGTTCCTTTTGTAATCAGGTTATTATGAAGAAACATCCTTTTGCATTTCTGTTATCTTATTTTCAGAAATTTTTCGTCCATATTTTACTATTTGTTACTATTTTTGTCGTTGTTCTACCTTTTCTTCGTGTCCCATTACAGGTGGCACCTTTCAAGTTTGGGGGACGCATTTTGCGCTTTTATATAGCTGGAAACCTTTGCCTTCGTCGCTCCACTTGGTATTTTTGTTCCTTTTATCCCTTATGCCCTTTTTTTTTTTTTTTTTTTTTTTCCATCTTTGTCTCCCACATTGAGGACAATGTGTACTTCCAGTTTGAGGGTGCAACTTGCATTGTTGGTTCCATATTTTTGCTAAGCAATGACAGTATAATTTGAAACTTGTCGGAGATAAAGCATATGTTTACTACCGTGGATATAGAAGCAATTGTGATTTTTTTTTTTGAAATTAAAGAAAAATGTGAATTTAAAGTGATCATGTGGATTCAAATTAGTCTGTATAAATGTCTCAATTAGATTCTCGCTGGATTTTTCACTCTTTTATGCTTCACAATGCACAGATGCACATTGGAAACTTAACCGTGAGGCATGTAACTTGATTAACCGTGATCTTGACCGAGTTAATCTGAATTGATGAACCTAATAGATGGATACCTTTGGTGTGAAAAAAAAAAAAAAAAAAAAAAAATTGACCAGTTTGAGTTTGTAACCTTTCCAACTTGAGTTATTAAGCCCTAGGAGTGTCTCTACACTCAACACCCTAAAGCCATTTGGTTTGGGAGTTGTTGGCCTAATGCTTGCTATATAGGTTGGTCAAAAAGCTTAAAAGACTTAGACATTGCACGGTCATTCAAAAATATTTTTATAAACATGGTTCGTTGGAGTTCATAGCCTTGCCAATTCAAGCTATTAAGCCCTAGGAGTGTCTCTACACTCAGCACCCTAAAGCCATCTGGTTTGGGAGTTGTTGGCCTAACACTTGCTATATGGGTTGGTTAGAAAGCTTAAGGGATTTCAGCATTGCACAACCATTTTATGTATCATTTTTGAGTTAAAATAAACTGTCAACAAGCAATAAAGTTGTTTGTAAATTAATTCATGCCTTAGGGACTTCATTTAAAATGGAATTCAATGATTTGAAGACTTGTGTTTTGAAACTGGAAAAAGAAAGTAAAAGCTACATGTTGTGAATCCAATCCACTTTCACTGAAGCTAGAGTTGATTTCCAGTCAAGCGATGACAATTGAGTTATTTATATAGACTAGGATGTTGATGTGTGTATATTGAAATGTGTTTAACCAATTTTTTTTGTATCAATGCTTCATATATGTATGGTAGTCTCCTCAATGACCCCGTCTCCAGTCCTGTGTCTGTTTCGAGTTATATTCGAGCTATGTATATATTTCATTTTGCCATAGTTCATTTTATGGTAGCATTCCCATTGTTGTCATTTCATTGAGTTTTTCATTTTAGTTTTGCTAAGGGACTAGCAAAATGTAAGTTTGGGGGTGTGATAAGCGCCGAATATTGCATATTCAAGCGCCCATAGCTGCATTAGTTAAATCAATTATTTGATTATTCTTTATAAATTATCTTTATTTGCACGTTTTTATTTATTTTTAGGCTCATTGGCCAAAAAGGAGCAAAAATGGTGTTTTATTCAATCTTTGAATAGCAATGTGCTCAAGGCTAAGTTCTGGTAGCAATGGAATCTGACTTTGCTTACCAGTTTTGACCGATAAAACTCGAGAACTGGACTTCCATTAAAACATGACATATTTAGAGCTTCGATTTAACTTTCAAATCTTCAAACGGTTCATCATTTGGAGTTTGGAGCAGAAAGTTAGGGCTGTTCTACCAAAGTAGTGCAAAGCAGGTCAAGAGGAAGGAGTTCACTGGTCTAACTTCGAGGGCTCGAAGAGCTTAGTTCGAGCGCTCGAAGTGCTAGTTCGAGCGCTCGAAGTGCTTAGTTCGAGCGCTCGAACTCTGGGCAGATTCCTCTCTGGGAACCATCACTTCAGCCCACTTGCACCTTGTTTCCCTCATCTCTAATTTCCATCTTTATAGGTTGGTTGGAGATGTCTTTTGGTGGTTTTTTGTGCCTTGTTTGGTGGAGAGGAATGTCTACAAAGGGGGGAAACCACACAAACAAGAGGATATCTGATCTTTGCAAGATTTGTGGAGAGAGAAAGAGGAGGAAAAAAGATAGAGTTCTTGAAGCCAAGGAAAGGGAGCTCGAAAATGGAGGTTGCAACCAAGCTTCTTCCTTCTTCTAAAGCTTCCATGGGTAACTAAACCTTCATCTAGGGAGGTGATGAGGCCCCTCCCTTGTAAGCATGTTCTAATTTAGGATATATTTTGGGGATTACAATGTATATTCTTTAGTCTTTTCATGGTCTAGAGCATTTTGCCTTTTTGTAATGGATCTTCATGTATTTAAATGATTAATGTTGAGTCAATTATCTATCTTTGATGGTTTATTCTTTTAATCATGTTGCTTACACTCTCATGGTGACAATGGTAGTAAGATCATGGAATTGTTTTAATGGCATGGAGTTGGAGGACTTTGATAGATCATTACTTAGGGGAAACCTTTGATGATTTATACTTATTTCTTACCTTCATGTGCTTCATCACTTTATCTAGGGCTTGATAGTCTTTCATTCAAGTAAATGTGGTTAAGCTACACCTTAGTTAGGTAGTCTAAACATGTTAACCTTTGATGGATCATGCTTGCTTCAGATTTAATGAACTTCTTAAGGATATTATAGCAACCAAGTGTAGCTATGTATCATGACCATAATATATATTGTTTTTCCCCCAATTTAGCTCTAATCTAGCATGTGTATAGGGATGGAGGCGGATTCACTTCCTTAGTCTTCTTTATTTGTATTTTATCTCCTTTAAATTCTTGCAAACTTTTAATTTATGCACCTTAATTTCATAGCTTAAGTGACAACCAACAAATCCTCTATGAACACCCCTATCATTCTAAAAAGACTCTAGACACTTAGGTTGCTATAGATTAGCGCAGTCCCAGTGGTTCGACTTACCCGACCAATAGCCCTATTTTACAATGATTCGTGCTATTGTGAAGGTTGATTTATAATTGTATTGGACTCAACCAATCAATATAACCAATTCAATAATCAATAAAGCATGTACCCCATAAATGAATACTAGTGTGTGCCTGTGCTAGTGTAGAATTCTAGAGTGAATCTCAAAACAATCACAAAATCATGGTGATGTGGACCACATGTGTAAGAAAGATATCAATCTTTCGAAAAATTTACTCCTAAATGGTATCCACAAGGCATACAAGGAGTATCGGACTCTCAAGATAAGCAATTTTTAAATTTTAAGCAATATAGTCCTCAAAAGATCAAAATCGTAGCTAGTTGTGGACTAATTATAAAAAATTCACAAATACACAAGTCATGCTCAAAATTTTGAATTTAAAAACAAACACTGCAAAGTACCATTACCCCCAAACTTAAATAGCACAATGTCCTCAATGTGCAAAGAGAACAAAAGGAAAGAGTATACCAGTGCAATTATGGCAAAGAATGGCTGGGACAGAAGTATCCAAAGTGGGTGGCATAGCCCCCCCAAACTTGGGATTAACTGTGGTCCTGAAATTTGGCACTTGGATAAACTCATCAGATAACAAAAAGGATAATAACTGTGCACAGTGGACATGCAAGTGTAAATGGGATAACAATTGAAAAATAGAGAGAGGTAAAAGGGTGATCCTGAAAATTTTGGGTAGTACTCTCTCTCACTAAAATCACTGGGATGCACCTAAAGGAGTCAAACAGATAGCTATAAGAATATGAAAATATAACATCATATAAAAAACATATATAAATAAAAAAAAATAAAGTACAGTACGTCCAGTATCAAAGCCGATAGACACGGCTGCAAGAATAATATAACAGTATCAAAAGTATGCAGATATGACAGATATATGGAAATATCAAGTAGAGGAGGTAGGACGGGCAGATCGCGCTCCACGGATGTCTTTGGATAGATCTCTGAATGCGGTCAGGACATCCGTACAGAGGGAAGCAATATCAGCTCTAATGGAGACAGTCTCTGCGTGGATAGATACCATGGTGTCCTCTAGAGTCTGAAGTTGCTCTCCCAAGTCGGGTATGTGGGCAGGAGCCTCAAGTGCCGCTGGAGCTGGAGAATAACGATCCTGAGCCTACTCCTCATCATGAATGGGTAACCCAACTGGAGAGTGCTGCTCTAGGGCCTCTGCAGGCTGCTCTAAATCAATGTCCATGTGTACGACAGCCGGATCGACTGGTATATCGTCTGCTGCCGGGCTTGCTGCTACTGCCTGCTCCCTGCTCCTCTGCCTCTAGATCCTCAGCTGCCTCGACAGCATCGTCCCTCAGACTCTTGATAAAAAGTATTATAGCTCTTATCCCAGTCCTTCTTCTTGAAGGAACAGGCCCCAGAATTAGTTTGCTCCCGTGGTTGGAAGGGATAGCGCTGGTCTCGTAGAATCTGGGTGATAAGGTGGACAAATGGAAGATATTTAGCCCTTTTGGGCTTGGCCTTGCTGATGTGGTTGACATACAACTTCATCATGACGCTCTAGATGAGCGCTGGGATAGATAGCCAATGCCCTGTATAGAATGCGTACAGAGCTGTCAAATAGTCGCCGTACCTCTGTGTCTTTTGGCCAGCCATGAAGATGTTATGGAACAAGACAGAGTCGAAAAACCACAGGTCATCTGGAAGATAGGTCCGGGTGGTATAGGTCTCCCCACCGGCATAGTGACCTATGAGTAAAATGGTCATGTCTGCATAAGTGGGCCTGTAGAGAGTGGGATATGTGTCCTGTAGCTGTAGAGGGCAGACGTGTGGATACTGGCAAGATCTGGATAATGTGTCCACAATGATGCGGATCGGATAGCCATCAATGGTGGTTCGCAGCTCCACCAGGTTACTCGGGGCAAGCTGGAGGTTCTGGAAGAACATCCAGACTAACCTCGGGTACACTGGGTATGAGACAGGGGCTAGTATGGTTGAGATGCCCCTCCGGAATATATCATCATATGCTGATCGGGTAAACACCGATCGGGAAAAAAAGTCTCTGTCAAAGACCGACTCGTGTGCCACTAAAAGGCGTGAGTACCTATATAATGGCTGATTTAACTCCTGGGCTGGCTGAGCTAACGGTGGTGGTGGAGATAGTATGTGCTCAGCCTCAGCATCACCGTGTGAAGGAGATGCTCTGTCTGAAGACTGTAGGCAGCTGTCAGCTGGAGACTGAGGTGGAGTGGGCTCCTGGGCATGAGATGGACTGGCCTCGTCATCCAAACTTGGCCTGCCCCTGCGGTGATAGTGTCCGCGAGCTACAATCTTGACCCTAGCCATAGCCTGCAAAATAAAAGCAAAACTTATAAAGGACGTCAGTGCTGATATAAAGAATTAAAGCACAGTTCATAGAATCATGTATGTCAAATAGGATAGACAAAATAGATAAGGAACATGAATCTATGCAAGTGACAAGGAATAAGTGATATGATGTGAAACATGCTAGACAGTATAAGTATGGAATGTATCCAATGTGGAAAACACAGGCATTGGGCATGTATAAGATGGCATGAAACATAAGAGATGGTGTGTGAGATGTGTGAATCAAATCTGTAAAGTTCGATCGATCACAAAAAAGTGAGATCGATTCAAGTTCGATCGATCAAGAATAAGTGAGAACGATCTGTGACAGATCGATCGAATAAAAAGTTTGATTGATCGAACTGTGAAGTAAAACTCAAAAAGTCATAGATCTGTGACGTGGATGGCACGGGGCCTTCACGAACATGGTCGTGGGCCCATCAACACAACAAATCAACCTATTGGGTCACTTGGTTTGGCCTATAACTCCAAAATCAAATCAAAATCACGAAAAATACAAAAACATATATACATATATATATATATACATATATATACAAAGAGTTCAAAGCTTCATCAATGGAGTTATTCATCATGAAAACAACTTATATCTAACATTTAGAGCATATATGGATAAAATCTAAGCTTGAATCAAAGAGATGAGGTTCGGATCTCACCGGAATGAAGAGAGAAGTGGAGATGCGAAGGGGGTGAGATTCGAATCAATATCCGAGAGGAGAGAGAGTGATTCGATGCCTGGGATGCTCGCCAGAGTCTCGCCGGAGATGGAGAAGAGTTGGGATGTAGCGGTGAAGGGAAAACGAGGGTCTGAAATCGATTTTTGTGGAATCGATCGAATGACCCTGAATCGATTTTAAAAACATTCCCTTGCCAGTTCGATCGATCGAACTGAATCCTCTAATCGATCGAACAGACCTCAATCTCTCCTCTTAAGTGACAAAGTATTTTTGTGATTTTCGAAAAAGTAAAAATAAAATAAAAAGTAAAATATTTTTAGGATTTTTGAAAATATTTATTTATTTAAATTATTTTTTATTTATTTATTAATTAATTATTATTATTATATATATATATTTTATATATATATATAAATATATTTTTGGAAAATAAAAATAAAAATAATAAAATATATATATATATATATATATATTTATATATATTGAAATTTAAAACAAAGTCAAAACAAAATCAAAATTGAAAAACAAAGAACAAAGATCGATCTCCCCAAGATCGCTCACTGAATACCTTCGATTGATCGAAAATGCATAGAATTGAAGAAGTGTTTGATCGATGAGACAGAGAGGCTTTTGGATGTAGGTTCAAAATTTTTCTAAGTGTTGGAACTGCAGATCCATCCAAGATGAAGTTGAATCGATCGAAGAAGTTTAGATCGATCAAGGAATAAGTTCTAACGATGGGACAGAGAGCTAAAATATGCAGGTTTTGTTCGAACCATTGGACAGAGAGTGATTTGGATGCAGGTTTGATGTAGGTGGAAAGTTCGATCGATCGAACTCATTCTGAGATCGATCGAACTTATGCAAAATGCTCAATTTCAACATAAAAGTGCATGCAATCCTAATCACATTTCCTAGCAATGCATATGAACCCAAAGCCAATATCTAGACTTCACAAGAAATGAAATTAAAGATAGAAATGAGGGAGGAATAGCGTTTTGACACCCTACAAAATGTCATGCTAGTCTTTAACGTCTCTAGCAAGACGTTGGGCTCTTTTAGCCCAGATCGAACATCTTATAGTGCATCCCCTCCTCAATGGGGTTATAAGTGCTTTGAACTCCACCCAACAAATGGTTCTTTAAGGAACTTGTTGAATTAAGCTCAAAAGACGTTTTCGGTCCTTAATCAAGACAATCTTTGGGCTTCCACGCCTTTTCAAAACAAGATTTTGAAATAACTTTATTTGTTTCAAGGTTGAAGATGGACTTTTAGAAACTTTGGCCTCACATAAAAACTCAATTCCTTCACTTTTAAGGTCATGACATTTCTCTTCAACATTAATCTCTTTATGGTTGTCAAATGAATTGGGGGAAGGATTAAAAATATTCAACTTTACCTTCATGTGGCCAAATGAAATCTTCATTATCCCCGTCCTATAATTAATGTTGGCATTCGCGGTTGCCAATAAAGGACGGCCAAGGATAACGGGAATTTGGCTCTTAGGATTTGGGACCGGTTTCATGTCAATGACAACGAAATCAATGGGAAAGAAAAATTTATCAATTTTAATTAATACATCCTTAATGATACCCCTAGGCTTTTTGATTAATCAGTTGGCAAGTTGTAAAACTACCGACGTCGGTTTTAAGTCTCCTAAGCCTAATTTGACATATACCGAGTATGGAAGAAGATTAACACTTCCTCCTAGGTCAAGAAGAGCCCGATTAATGATATGATCACCAATGATGCATAAAGTAGTAGGTGAACTGGGGTCCTTAAACTTTGGAAGAGTATTATGCTGCAAAATTGAGCTTACTTGCTCGGTTAAGACCACTTTTCTAGGTGCTTGGCTTTTGATCTTCCGCTTTTGGGTGCACAAGTCTTTCAAGAATTTGGCATAACTGGAATTTGCTTGATTGCATCCAAAAGTGGAAGATTGACTTTCACTTGCCTAAACACTTCCATAATTTCATTTACTTTGGCCTTTTGCTTGTCATTTGAAATGGATCCTTTTAAGGCATCCGGGAATGGAGCTTTTGGCTCAAAAACGTTTTCAAATATTTTCTTTGAAGTCTCTTCAACACAAGAAGTTTTCAAATCATTTTGCAAATCTTTCTTTTCAAAATCACTTTTCAACACATTCTCATTTGTATGGTCATGCACAAGCAATGAAGGAGGAATAGGATATGAAACGGGACGGGTGTCAACTTGTGGTTGCACCGATTCACTCTCTTTATTGGACATACCCACTTAGTTGTCCACAGTCTTCCCACTTCTCAAGGTAGTCACCACATTGACATGCTCTATTGTGTGACCTTCCGATGAGGAGTGAGTCTCCACAACACATTGTTGCTTTTGTGGGGCATTCAAAGGCATTTTCCCTTTTTCTCTAGCATTCAGAGTACTAGCTATTTGCCCTACTTGGATTTCTAGCTTAGCAATGGATTGAGGGTGAGAATTAAGTAATTGTGTGTTCGCCTCTAAAGTACCCAAAGCGGTCAAAACTTTCTCTTTAAAAGCGGGACTTCTAACATTTCCTTGGCAATATGATTGGTTGATTAGGAAAATAAGAATTAGAGAATTGGTTTCCTTGTGATTGGTATGATGATCTAAAACCTTAGGAACCTTGGCTTTGTAGTGGAGGTGGAATGTATTTCCCTTAAAAACCACCTTGGGAAGGGTTTGAGCCCTCCCCTTGGTTTTTCCAAGAGAAATTCGGGTGATTCCTCCAACTGGGGTTGTAGTGATTGCCATAAGGATTGTTCCTTTGACTAGCAAAAACAACATTTGCTTGTTCATGATATTCCCTTTGCACATGTCCATGGGGACAATTGGAAGTAGAATGTAAAACACTTGAACAAGTCATACATGTCTCATTAGATACATGATGAGAATGGTTAGGGAAGGAAAATACTTGATTCGCCGAGTTTTAGTTGATAAAAAATTGATCAAACCTTTGAGATAATAATTTCATTTCAGCAGCAATTTCATTGGAGTGCTCGAATTGATGTAAGCCAACACTCTTCCTACCACTAGAATTTCTACCATTCTTTGAAGATAAAGTACGATGCAAAGAATTTTCACTCATGCTCTCATAAAGACGCTACACGTCATCCTCATGCCTATCAATGTAAGAGACACCCATGGAAGCATCAACCATGCCCTTGTAATTATCCGATAAGCTCTCAAAGAAATATTTAACTAATTGCCATTTGGGCATGTCATGATGTGGACACTCCCTAAGCAATTCATTAAAGCGTTCCCATACCTCATGAAATGTTTCCCCATCCCCATGTGAAAATTCCCTAATTGACGTTCTCATGGCATTGGTCTTAGAAACCGAATAGTACTTCTTTAAGAACTCTTGTTGTATTTCTGCCCAAGAAGTTATTGAAAAAGGCCTAAGATTGTTAAACCAATATTTTGCCTTGTCTTTAAGGGTAAATGGAAAAAGTTTAAGCCTTAAGACCTCTTCCGGCATGTCCGTGTATTTCACGGTGGAACATACTTCAAGAAACTCATCTAAATCTTTGTAAGGTTCTTCACTTGGAAGTCCATGATAGTTAGGAAGCATTTGAATGGTTTGTGGTTTGATCTCATAGTGGTGTGCTCTAAATGGTGGCAATTAAATGCATATGGATGCATTATATTCATTAGGAACATAGTGATCTCTTAAAGCAAGGGGAGGATTAGCGATTGGAGGTGCAACATGGGCACCTTGATTGCCTTGAATGATGGGAGGTGGTGGAGCATAGATTGGCCTTGGCATTCCCAATGGAACTTGGCATTGTTGTTGTGGTGGATGAACGAATGGCCTTGGCATGCCTAATGGAACTTGCATGTTATCATAATGCACATTTGGGTAGAGGATACCTGGTTGGTTTATGTGACCAAGGTCCTCTACATGGTCCTCATTGTGTCCTTCCATTGATGAGATGGATTGACTAGAACTACCTCTTCCCCTAGGGTTTCGAACAATGGATTCAAGATGAAAATTTAAAGGGACAAGAGTGGGTCTCAATGATCTACATCCATGCATGCACAATACAACACAACAAGAAATAATGATAAACACTTCACCTTCACAACAAGTCAATAATCAATAACCTTCCTCCACATACAATGTTCCCATACTCCCATGCTTTAACAATAATACGTAAGAAAAGTAAATTGCCTCCACATGGGCTCATGATTTATCTAAGGGTTAAATTACAAGCCTCCACGTGGGCTGACGATTTAACTGGAGATTGAGTAAGGAAAAGCTCACAAAGGTCCTTTAGCACTTCAACTCCAAATTTTTAGCTTTTAGCTTAGCAATTTTTTATGATTTTAGCCTTTTTACT
Source organism: Cornus florida (assembly GCF_030987335.1). Taxonomy (NCBI): domain Eukaryota; kingdom Viridiplantae; phylum Streptophyta; class Magnoliopsida; order Cornales; family Cornaceae; genus Cornus; species Cornus florida. The sequence continues at coordinate 24,945,326 of NW_026775571.1, read as the reverse complement.
TGCTTGTTTAGCTCCTTTGCTTGGAATACTCCTTTGCTCACCTTCTTAGCCCAATGTTCCTAGTCAAACGAGAATAAACACAATAAGTAACAAAAATTGAAAACAAAGTAAAGACACGATCAAAAGAGTACTAATTCCTAATTGATTCCACTAATATGACGTTGCCAATCAATCAATCCCTGGCAACAGTGCCAAAATTATGGTGCGACCTGAGTGTGTGCACGAAAGAATGCACAACACTTTGAGTTTGGAAATTAGTGTCAAGTGGGCATCATACTTTAAATTTATAAACCGCTTAACACCTATACTATTTAGTATGAGTGAGAAGGGATCGTCCCAAGGGATTGAGGGTCGTATTAGGTTGAGGAATCAAGATTAGGGTTAGTAGGTCGAGTGATCAAAATAGTGGGGGTTGTTTGAATTAAACTAGATGCAAATTAAGCTAAAGTAAACAATAATGCAATAATGAAAATAAAAGAGAGAGAGATCTTGGGGTTTAGAGATCACCACTAAGCATACTTTTCTACACCTTTAATGAATGATTAAAGAGGGGAAAAACATCTATTGCAACATGATGTGTGTGTGTGGTTGTTCTAAAAAGTGTGGATGACAAATTAAGCATATATTGTCTAAACAACATAGCGGATAGCATAACATATCAAATTAAGCCATTAATCCTTCCTTTATGCTAACATATCACAAGGTTAGAGATAAATGTTACTTGCTTTCATAAGTATGGAACATCAACAACAGGCATGGATTATCCTCCCATTTAACATCTAAACTACAACTACACTACAATTAAGCTAATGACATAAAGTTAAACTAATTAAACTAAGGGAGGGGTACAATCCATCAAGAAATGAGTATGAACCATCAAATAAACTACAAGAACATGCCATTAAGCACTATGTCTTGACAATCTCTAGATCTGTAGCATTAATACACATAGAAATGCATCAATAACACAAGAAATAGAGACAAACACATGAACATCTATTCTAGCATACATAGACATATGGATAGAATGAAATGATCAATTGGAAACATTAAACAATACAAATCATTGAATAAACAAGATCTATATATATAAAAGTGTCAAGCCATGTATCACAATACAAATCCCCTCAAAAATACATAAATCAAGAAGTAGAATACATGCTTAGGGCTAACTCTAGCCCCAAGAGGATGTCTAGCCACTCATGGATGATGTCCTCCAACCTTCAAGGGCAAGCTCTATGGAAGAAATCTGTTCCTTAGTTGATGAAGAGTCTCTAATGGTGTCTCTAACCTCCTCCTCTCCTTTTGCTTCATCACTAAGTGTTATCTTCTATAAGTATGTGTATATGTGTAAAAGTGGCTCGTATTCCTTGTATATGTAGGTCAAAAATCACCCCCAATTGAGCTGGGCTCGTACACTAATAATCCTCTAATGATTAGATATAAGACAACTTTTTATGAGCTGGAATTTGGATTTTTCTCAGGATTTGGGAAGTTCAATCAATCGAACTTGTGGTGAGATCGATCGAACATGGCTGAGATCTATCGAATCGAAGCTGGATCGATCCTCAATGGCGGCTCCTTTTTGGATAAAAACAAATCTGAGATATTTTGAAGATATTTTTGGGAAAAGAACAAAAGTGGTTGGTAGGGTGGTACAGTTGGATAAGATCTGGAATGTGGATAAGGACAAGAAAGTTCGATCGATCGTATAATGATGTTGGATCGATCGAGCTTTTAGGATCTCTAAAGATGACATCATGGCCTGAATCTATCTTGGAGTGCTGAGATCGATGAAAGTTGGATCAATCGAAGTTGCTGAAATTCCACCCTTTGCTTCCTTTTGCTCTACTTTGCTCCTTTATTTTATTTATCTCAGAATCGCTTCATTTCTGCTTTTATTTGGCTGAGTTAGCTTATTTTGGGGATAAGTACATGAAAATGGAAATAACACGAAATCAATACAAAATGGAAAAATAAGATAGATAAAGGTTCTAGAATACCTTAGCTTAAGGGGTTTAAATACGCACTTTTCAGCGCTCATCAAATCGATCGAACCTAAGCTTAGATCCATCAAATTGTGATCGATCCAACCATGCCATGATAGATCGAGCCTTTTGTCCTTATCCTTAGGAAAATATCTTGTTTGATTGATCCAACATTTCCTTCGATCGATCGAACCCTTTTGATATTATCCCCAACTACTACTTTGTCATTTTCCCAAAAAATATCTCAGCCTTGTCATTATCCAAAAAGTACGCCGACATGGTTCGATCGATCCAAGCAACCTTGTAATTGATCGAACTGCCTCAAGTTGTGTGAAAAATAGAGTTCCAGCCAAATTAAATGTATGTTCGTGGTACAATGATTTGGAGGTCCTAGTGCACGAGGTCTGACCATTGTGTGTGACATTTGAGCTACCTGTACAAGGATTTTGGCTATTTTGTGTAATGACCCGGTCTTTTTCCTCTTTTTCCATTTTCGGTGATTTTCTTTTTTCATTTTTTTTTCTTTCTTATTTCGTCTTTTACTCGTTTATCATTTTTCCTTGCTTAACCTCACTTCGGGTGTTCGGATTTGATTCCGGTTTTGCATGCATTCATGATACTTGATTTCCATGACATTGGTATTTTCACTTTTGTTGAAAAGCATGCTAGTTGCTTTTATTTTTCATAAAGGGCATGAATGATTACTTTAGTGTAATTATTCATAACTTTTGGCATTTTAGTGTAATTATGTAAAATTATTATTTTTCATTTTAGGGACCTTTTTATAATTTATTTTAGAAGATATTTTGAAAAATGACCATTTTGTAATTTTTGGAAAGTGTGACAAGTGTCACACTCTCATAGAGCCATTTGTTGGCATTTAGGTGAAGAAACTTGGCACCATGACCTCTTAACATTTGGTGGGTGGAGATTTATCCATGTGGGCCTTAGATTGGTGCACATGTAACCATTGGATTGTTGACAAGTGTAAGCTTAGGATTAAGTCTTGGAAGAGACATTGGATTGTTGATAAGTGTAAGCTTAGGATTAAGTCTTGGAAGAGGCATTGGATTTGTGACAAGTGTAAGGCCATGATCTAGTCTTGCATTGTGTGTGTGAGAGAGGTAGTGCAAGAGCACATAGTGAGTGGAGGATCTCTAACCCTTCCACTCACCATTTTTACACTTTACTTTCTTCATTTCATTATCTCACATGAACCCTAAAAAATCCACCATTGGAAGAAAGCTTAGTTCATAGCTTACCCCTTCAATTAGGCTCACTTCTATACACCTTAGACTAAAAACCTTGGGAGAGAAAAGTTTCCTCTCATTGTCCTCTACAAGAACCCTAAACATGTTTTCCATTTTGTGCTTGGTAACTTAGATTATAGAGATACAATTCTCTATTGAGGTAGGGGTGGTAGTATGTTTATTTTCTAAGTGTTTTAAAATCCTTTGGGGTTTAATATATATTGTATACATGCTTTTAGAATTGTAGTATTGCATACTATAAGAAATCCTTATGATTGACTTAGGATTTCATTGATCAAGCATGTATGTTTTGTATATATCTTGAGTAGGATTGTTAAAGTTGTATAGAATTCTTAATGATTTGAATTACTATACTATTGTGATGGTAATCCTACATTCTAGTAGATTACTGTAACGACCCGGTCATTTGCCTTCCTTTCCTTTTTCTTGAAATTTTACGAATGAATTTTTTTCGTTTAATTTTCTTTTTTGAGCTCTGTTTCGTGCCGCTTAGTGTGCCATCTCGAATGCTCAGAATTGGTTTCTGAGACTCTTTCATGTGGATTGACAACTTCCTTTGAGGACCGAGTCATTTTTGCATTTTTCGTTTTTCGGACATTATGCGCTATTTCGTCTTTTCCCTATTCTGTCATTTTCCCTATTTCGCCTTATCTCTGTTTGTCAGTTTTTGGCACAACCTCACTTCTCATTCTCGGAGTTGGTTTTTGACTTCACGTGCCTTCATCTTGAGTGGTTTCCTCGAAATACGTATCTTTACTTTTGCAAGAAAGTACTCTGGTTGCTCCTGGTGCCCACAGGGGCATGGATGCACAATTCTTTAGAATCTTTTTCATTTCTTGGGGCGTTTTTCATAAATATCTTTTGAAGATATTTTATTTCAGGGGCATCTAAGAAAATATCTTTTGGAAGATATTTTCATTCTGGGACAGTTTCGCAATTAACCCTTTTTGTGGGGGCCATTGTGCAATTAACGAAAATTATTGCAAAATGTCTCGTCTGGGGCCTGGATCCTTGTACGGGATTCATTTTCACATTTCGTCGAGTCGTGGACTCTTAGAATTTCCTTCTGGTCATTTTTCTCTAGTTTTAGAGTTTCTGGACCCGGTTGCCGCCAAAGTTGTTTGGGGCATAACTTTCTGCTCGGGACTCAGTTTTTGACACCGTTTCTTCCGTTATTCATATTTTGTTATTTTAAATCTTTTTTGTTCATAGATTTTTGCCATTTGAGTGCATTTGCTCAAAATCCACATTTCTGGACCCAGCGAGGCCCTTTCGGGGCACTTTTTGAGATTTCTATAAATAGGGTGCCCTAATTTTTAAAATCAGATTTTCAGACCTTTTTCCTCCTCTTGGCTGGTAGCCATGGGAGCCCAAGGGATAGCCTTCACTTTTTCTTCTCCTCCACTTGATTTCCTTGGTAGAAATCCTTCGGCCTTAGCATTTATTACTTCCCTCGACGTGCTTTACCTTTTGCCCTTATTAGAATCCATTTTTGACAATTTTTCGAGTTCGGGTTTGGGGTCAAGTTGAGATTTTCATGGGGCTTCTTGCGGATTCTTGTTCACGGTGTCGTGCCCGACAAAACCTCTCGGTATCGTCGAATTCAGAGCACTTTTATTTTGGTGGGCCTTTGGGATTTTCATCTCAAATTGAGGTAGGAGATGTTCTAGGTTTAAATTCTTGTTATATAACATGCTTGTGATGCTTATACTACTTATTTGCATGATTAAATATAAAATCCAGAGATTTTATTATTTATTTTTCTTGTACGGGATCTAATTTTCCCGGTTGCTCATAACTTGGTTTAAACATGTAGCATGATTTTATATTGCCCCTTGATATGCTCATTGTCGTGTATTAAAATTGGAATATTTGAATAAGTATTAAAGATTTAATTTAATATTTATCTTAGGTGAAAGATTAATTCACATGGCCTTAACTAGTTTGAAATTAATATGTGTTAGCATATTAAATTAGGCCTTAGCATGCTCTCCAACATAGTTGAATTTGAAAGTAATTGGAGGTGTTTTGAAAATTAGTAATTATTAATTAGTTTGATTAATTAATTTACCCCGAGTGCACTATTCACTCCATTTGAATTCTGACTTGATATTTTTGATCTACATGCCATAGAGCTTCACATATATTTGATTTAGAATATTCGGTGAGGTTTTGAAATCTTTCATTTAATTAATTTTCTTGTTTAAGATTTAATCCTCATGGTGATATATAACTTGGAATTGAATTGTGGCATGCTAGAAAGTTAAGCTTTGGTGTGGTTGTTCACATATATTAAATTGAGATTAATTGCATGAGAATTGCAACCTTTATTTTATATTTAACTTTAGTGAAAGTTTAATTTACATAGGTGTAAGTTGCATGAAATAAGCTTGTAATGTGATATTACATTAGTCATTTGCATGTTCTCTAAGATATGTTAAATTGAGAGCATTTGGTTAAGTTTGAAAATTTAGAGATTTTAATTAAAAGAATTAATTAAAATCTATTTTGTGGTCACATTAGCTTAATTAAGATTTTAACTTGATATTTGTATTGGCCATGACTTGTTTACTAGTATATATTAATTGTGAACCATTTGAAGTTGCTTTAGAACCTTGGTAATTAAATTAGTATGATTTAATTAGAGTTCTACTTTGTTGTTCCAATAACCTAATTGAGTTTTAGAATGGATATAGGTGATGACCATGCCATGTTCTTTAATATGTATTAATTTGAGGTTATTTGGAATTGAATTAGAATCTAGGGAATTTAATTATTTTTATTTAATTAAATTCTATTGAACTAAGTCATGGATTTAATTGTGTTTGAAAGTCGTTTCTATATCAAAATCCTGGACATGGACTTGTTGTATATTCATTTGGTTATGTTTTGAGCATTGGATAACATAGTTGCTATGTTTATACTCATGAGAATATGTTTTCCTTATTGAATATATTGTTGCCTTGTGTAATGATTTCTATATTTCGTAATTAACATCATTCATGCATAGCGTGTAACGAATCGCACACTGAATATTCGACATTCATCACATCATATTAGTTGTGGACTTAGAGCTTGTATTGTATAGGTTTCCAAATTTGGTTGTGCTTGGTAGATAGTTGATTATCTTGCATATTCCTATTGATATATGCGTTGTTGCACAACTTGTTGATTTTGGAAACTTGGGAATGTCGTTGTTTGACTATTTCTAGGACATGGTTCTAGTATGGGGGATAGTCCCTCTATATGGTCTAGTGCACACATAGGGAGGTTACCTATGGGCTAGTAACCCTAAAGTAACTATGTTGTCGGTCTGATCCGGCGTGACGTCCGAGTATCCACTTTGTTTGATTTCGCATTTCATTTTCAAGTTGATAACTAGATGATGTTATAACTTGTTGTTTCTTATTTGTCATTCCATTTTAAGTTACAGGATGTTAACTTTGCGAAATTGTGCTTTATGCGTTGTATTGGAAGTTCCAATGTTGGTTAAATTGCATCGATAGTGAAAATCGTGTTTTGACGTTCTAATAAAGCTTAGGACTGATCCGATTGATTTATTTATAACATAGACGTTAGGTGGCATGAACCACTACTGTTATTTTGTGCTTTAGATTCTAAGTTGATGGCTTTGAGAACTTAAATCTTATTGCATTGTATAACATGCTCTTTTGTTGTTGAATTGCATGGATAATGTGATTCTTGTTAACTTGTATTCAAATATGCTTTTGTCATATTGTATGGATTACTCTAGACCTAATTCAATTGTATTGAAAATGCAATTCATGTTAATCTATGCTCAAGCATTCTTCTTGTCGTGTTCTTTGGATTATCCCAACCATGATTCATTTCATATACGTATGTATATCATGATTCTTGTTGCTTAGACTCTAAGATAGCTTAAGATGCTCCCTGAGTCTCATTTGGACATAGACGTTAGGTGGCATGAGCCCCTTTAACATGTTTCACCTTAAGGTGATAAATTTGTAAAATGCTAGGTCGATGCATGCTCATCTCCTACGAGTAGCTTTATATTACTCACCCCTACGATACTGGGGCATATTTCAGGTACGAAAACTTAGTTTGTGATGCCTAGCATTCCTTGGACGTCGTGTAGCTTTCAAGTTTCCATTTCATGCGAATGTTAGCATGAAATGTCATTTTGTAGACTTATATGTCAAAATATGTATATTTGATTCCATGTATGTAATGTGTACTTAAGTACACTTCTTTCAATGTATTTGATATGTATGAGATGAGGCTGGATACCAATGACCATTATATTGTATTCTATGCATTTTTTTTAACTTCATGAAATATTGTGAAAATCTTGAAAAATCGCAAGTCATTGCTTCACCATGGTTGCATCGGGTGTGGGAATTCCATTTTCATTCTTTCATAGGGTCTTATTAATCTTGTATGAAGTGTGGCCAAGGGCCAAATGGTCATTTGACTCCATTTTACATTTTTGTATTCCATGTTTTCCATTCCAAGTCCATTTTTGCCTTTTTGCCCGTTGGGGGGTCAGATTTTGCATCGGCTATATTTTTAAGCCATGGACCATTGTAGCGCGTCTAAATAGGTAAGTTACGTTTGCGTGCATAGTCGTTTCTAGGCAAAACCTTATCATTTGTGTTTTGAGCTTCCTATGAACTCATTTTGAAGTTTTGTTGCATAATCTGATTTTAGGGCACTTTGGGGTTTTCCTTCGGGAAATAAATTCCGTTCCTGACATGGTCACTTAGAAAACGTGATTTTAGGGGTGTTTCTTCTTCGTGTTTTTCCAGAAAATGTCGTCTTGGTAACGAAAATCCCGTGCAAAGTTCAATTTTTTTGCTATGCTATAGCAGTTTTTTTTTTTTTTAACTTCTTGCCCTTTCCTGATCTAGGGGCATTCTGGGTACTTCATAGTGTTTCTTTTTCATTTTTATTCTCAATCCAGGTAGAAAACGTGATTTTAGGGGGGGTTTCTTCTTTGTGTTTTTACAAAAAAAATCATCTTGACGCCGGAACAACTCGCAGATCTGGAAAATCTGGTCGTTCCAGGTTTTTCCGAAAAAAGTGCTGATCTAAGGGGCATTTCGGGTATATCACTTGTAAAATAAAATCTTCTCTTAACATGGTCATGTAGAAAACATGATTTTGGGGGGGTTATGTTCATAACTTTTTGCCAAAAAATGTCATTTAAGCTCTCAAAATCCCATTTGAATTCGAAAAATGTGTGCAGGCCCTGCTCATACTTGAAACCCAGAAAGTCTAATTTTTTTAAACTTTGAGGCTACATATTTTCATCATCCGGACTCCAAATCAAGTGATTTTTGAGTCTAAGTTTGTTATTTTTTACTGGTCTATATAACAGTATGCATGGTTGCATCAAATTATATCTGAAAAGACCATTTTACCCCTTGTAAAGTACCCTTGCCGCACTGATTTTAAACCCAAAAGTTGGTTTTTATGAAACTTTGACGTTTCATATCTTCTTCGTTCGGAATCCGAATCAAGTGATTCTTGAGTCTAGATTCATTAATTTTTCCTGGTCTATCTAACAGTATGCTTAGTTGCATCCAATTTTTTCTAAAAAGACCTTTTTACCCCTTGTGAATTACCCTTGTTGCATTGATTTCAAACCCAAAAATGTGATTTTTATGAAACTTTGGAGTTTCATATCTTCTTCGTCCGGACTCCGAATCATGCGATTCTTGAGTCCATCTTGATTAGTTTTTCGTTGTCCTTCCAGCGGTGTGCTTGGTGGCACCCGAATCTATAGTTTTCAGAAATGACTATTTTGCCCCTGGGGGCTTATTTGTCATTTTTTTGATCTTTTGCTTCCGCATCAGTTCTTGTTGAGTTCCACGATCTCATGGAAGGTCACTTTGACTTCTTAGAGTCTTTTTTTCTGTTTTTACTTCCGCATTCGGATCCGTTATCGGATCATCCTTACGGTTCATCACAGGACACGCTGGCCTAAAACCTAAGGTCGTCACAATTACTATTGATAATCATGATTGTTTTAGAAACTATTTGCTGAAATGCAAACATTTAGTATATATGGCTTATTGTTGAGGCATGCTTAAATGGATAAGTTAATGATATTGTTTTGTGCATTATATCATGTTAAGAACTTGTCATCTATCATGCCATTCTAGACTTGGAACCCTAAGACATGGTTGTGTGGTTTCGAAGTTCTTATCCTTGTAAGGGGCTTGATATGCCTTATTATTTATATATATAAGTTTTGAACTTGATATATATTTTGGATTCTCTTGGAACATGGTTACTAGTAACATGGCTAGAGTTTGGCTCTAGTGCGGGAGGTATGAGTTCTCCCTAATTGAGATAGTGTGCACTTAGGGTGGTCTTCCCTCCGGGTTAATGCCCAGAATAACCGTTGAGGTCTCGGCAGAATTCCGAGCTTAGGTGTCCAAGGATTCCATTTTTTTTTATTTCGCATTCATTTCCAAGTTGACAATTAATGCTATTTGTAACTTGTAAATTTTGTTATATGCGATTTGATGTTGTTAAGTACATCTATTTGGATATTGTGTTGCTAAGAAACATTTAATTTAGCTTAAGATGATCCCTTAGAACACCTTGAACATAGACGTTAAGTGGAATGCTCCCTTGTATTCGTCTATATTAATCTTGCAATGATATTGAAACTTTAGGGTATACGCATATGCTTCTTCTACGAGTAACTTGATTACTCACCCTAGTGGTTTGGGTTGTTTTTCAGGTAAAGAGACCATGTTCTTGGATGCTCATCATCCTTAGAAGATTTTGAGTTATTTGAAGCATTTTTGTATGTTGACATGCACTTGTTTAGCATGCCTCCCTTTTCCATGTTAAATTTTGTATACCATGGATGTATGGTATTGTAGAAGTGAAGATGGCTTCCTTAATGTGTAATGTATATCTAAGAACACTTGAAGATGTCTATTTTGTAAGCATAGCACGAGGCTAAGTGCCATGTACATTTATATCACATATATGCTAGTTTAATCCCATAGTTGTCTTATGAAATTATGAGAATCCGAGGTTTGACAGGTCGTATTTTGTATATGACATGCTATATGACCATGGGCTATTGGACCACATGTATTTACTCATTTTACGTATGTGTGCATGCTCACTTTGGCACACAATACCATTCTTGATGAAATGAACACTTAGAGTAGCATTCATTTACATATTTTTGTTAAATCAGACCTCAAGGGCATTTTTTGTATTTCCCTTGAAAAGTAAATGTTGGTCTTAACATGGTTGACCAGAAAACATGATTTTAAGGGGGACTACTTCACAACATTTTTCCAAAAAAGGCCTAAAAGGTCCTCAAAATTGCATTTCAAGGTTACATTTCAGGTGCAGCTACAGGAGTGCGAGCGCTCTAACGGGGAGTTCAAGCGCTCGAAGAATGGGCAAAAAGTTTTGGCATCGGGCGTGTACTGTTCAAGTGCTCAAAGTCCTAGTTTGAGCGCTCGAAGTACTGTTCATGGTGTGTGTTTGTGTGTCTTGGTTCAGCACTGCACCTCCAACTTCAAATTGTCATATCTTCCTCGTTTTAACTCCAAATTGGTCCGTTCTTAAGTCTAAACTGACCGCATCGAGATAAGCTTTCCAATGTTATCAATTAGATTTTTAGATTCCTTTTGAGCTAAAGATATTCAAATTTTAGTGGAGGGGTGTCAGTTTTAGGCTCGAATTGGGATAGGGTTTTTCTTCCATCGACTTCAAGACTTAATATCTTTGCCGTCCGGACTCCGAATCAAGTGAGTCTCGAGTCTAAATTCATTAATTTTTTGTTGTATTTCCAACGGTGTGCTCGATAGTACTCACTTTTATGATATAAAGGACCATTTTACCCTTGGGTTCCTTCTTGTCCATATTTGAAATCTTATTTCCGTATTTGTTTTGTTTGGGTTTCGTGATCTCATTGAGGGTCTCTTTGGTGTCCTAGAGACATGTTGTGTCCCTAGGGATGTCGTTTCATCTTTTGCTTCCGCAATTCGGACCCGTTATCAGGTCATCTTTCGGTTCATCACTGACGTACAGGGTTGAAAAACCTTGGGCCGTCACAAGTGGTATCAGAGCTCCTTGGTTTGAACACCTTAGGATAATATAACATGTTCTAGCGTTATAACATGTTTAGATGTTTCGTGATAACATGCTTAGTAGTATGACATATCTTTGTGCTTATATGCCTATGTGGTTAAGAGCATTTTAGTTTGACATGTATGCTTATTTGCTTTAAGTGCTTAACTGTTTTAAGAGCTTTCTTTGATTGCTTTAGCATGATAGTATGTTGCATATCGTGTCTTGCTTCGTGTTTTGTGCATTCATAGTATGAGTTGCACTTGGTCATAATAACTCGTGTTATTGCTGACCTCCCTTCTTTTACATGTTTAGCATCATGGTTGTCAAGCGTGGAGAGTCTTCACATCAGGGCATTGAAGAGCAGATGGCTGACACCGAGTTCACGAGGGGTCCGGGAGCCCCAGGATTCCAGTTCGTGGCGCAGATGCTGATCCGCCGTGGGCACCGACTTACGGGGAGCGAGTGGCTCAGGGTATCACTCAGGGAATTACTGAATCCCTACAGGAGATGATACTCAGGCAGGTGGTAGGGATACAGATTCCAGCACCGACACCGACACCGATAGTCAATGAGGCACTAGAGTACTTTATGCAACTTTAAAGGGTCAAGATTGATCCATTTGCAGGGAGCTCAGATCCGCTAGTCTCAGAAGCTTGGTTGGACCTTATGGTTCGCAAGTTAGATAGTATGGTGGTACCTACAGAGAGGTTGAGGATTTCCTTGACTGCTTCTTTGTTCATGGGGGATGCAGATATCTGGTGGAGGTCTACGACCAATGTTTACAATGTTGAGTTGATGACTTGGAATAAGTTCAGGGGTTTGTTCTTTGAGCGATTCTTTCCTAGGGCTATGAGGCGGGAGATAAGAACACAGTTTGCATGTCTTTATTAGGGCACCATGAGTGTTATTGAGTATGAGACACGATTTACTTCTCTCTCTCATTATGCCGAGGATATGGTAGCAACAGACGAGGCCAGGGCAATGAAGTTTCAGGATGGGCTACATCTTGACATCAGGCCACGGGTCTCAATTCTTGATTTGAGGACTTACAGAGAGGTGGTTTAGAGGGCTATGCTAGCTAAAGTAGAGGAATGGGATCAGTTACGGATTAGGGGTTCACATAACTTGCCTCGTGGAGATAATCCATCATCTTCCGGGAATCAGTGGAAGAAGGCTAAGGAAGGGAACAGTACTCACTCACAGGGGGCATCATAGCATAATTATTTTGCACCCACAGCTCCTATATCTTCAGGATCAACCTAAGGAGTGGTTTGTTACCATTGTCAGCAGCCAGGGCACATCAAGCCTCGTTGCCTACAGCTTCGGGCACAGGCCAGTCAGACTTCAGTTTCTACAAAGATAGGGTAAGGAGCTTGCTTCTATTGCAAGCGGCCAGGTCATCTCAGGAAGGATTGTCTAAAGTTGTTGAATAAGTCACGTAGTGGCACAGATTCACAAACGGTACCAGCTCAGTCTGCAGTAGTTCAGTCTGGTTTCAGAGTTCCTCAAGCACTACAGCCAGTGGCGCCAGTTGGCATTTATCTAGCCAGAGGTTCTACACCTACTGCTTCTACACATCAGCTAGGCTATCAGGGCAATTCACAACAAGGCTCAGGGACTTAGGGACGAGCCTACGCTCTTCCACAGGTAGATGCTTTCGCAGGCACCTCTTCAGTTTGAGGTATCTTTCTAATTTTTAGTTATTGGGCACAAGTTTTTGTTGATACTGGTGCATCACATTCTTTCATTTCTGCATCATTTGCACATTCATTGGGTCTGGAGGTCACACTTCAGGACAGTTTTCTCTGTGTTTACACACCAGTAAAGGGTCCAGTGTCTTTGGATCGTGTTTGTCGGGGTTGTGCTATTGAGATAGCTGAACGGACTTTAGAATTTGATTTTGTTGTTCTTGACATGACGGGTTTTGACGTCATTCTTGGGATGGATTGGTTGTCATTCTTCCGGACTACGATCGATTGCTTCTGCGGGAGGGTGTCTTTTACACTCCCAAGCGAGATTGTTTCCATTTTTCGGGAGATTGGAGCTATTCCCACCCTGCAATGGTTTTTAGCATTGGTAACTGGAGTCACCACAGATCCTACTTGGCTAGTTGACTAGTTGACGAGGATAGTAGTTTAGGCCGTGTTCTTCCGGCAGTTGTTGAGGAGTTTATTGATGTCTTTCCAGAGGAACTGACAGAGTTACCTCCTTTAAGGGAAGTGGTTTTTGCCATTGATGTCATTCCCGGCATGGCACCCATCTCTATGGCACTATACCGTATGGCACCGGCAGAACTGGATGAACTGAAGGGTCAATTGGATGATTTGAAAGCTAAGGGCTTTATTCATCCTAGTGCTTCACCATGGGGAGCACCAGTTCTTTTTCGAAGAAGAAGGATGGGTCTTTGAGACTTTGCATCAATTATCGCAAGTTGAATCAAGCTACGACCAAGAACAGGTATCATTTACCTAAGATTGATGACTTGTTTGATCAGTTGAAGGGAGCGACATGCTTTTTGAAGATTGACTTGAGGTTGGGCTACTATCAATTAAGGGTTAAGGATGAGGATATATCCAAGACTACTTTTCGTACACGGTATGGACATTATGAGTTTCTAGTGATGCCATTTGGTTTAACCAATGCTCCAGCAGCTTTCATGGACTTGATGAACCATGTATTCAGTGACTATCTTGATAAGTTTGTGGTGGTGTTCGTTGATGACATTCTCGTGTACTCAGCTTCAAGGGAAGAGCATGAGTATCACTTGAGAGTAGTTTTGCAGATCCTTAGGGATAACTAATTGTATGCCAAGTTCGAGAAATGCGAATTTTGGCTATCGGAGGTGAAGTTCCTTAGACACGTTGTGTCAGGGGGCGGTGTTGCTGTGGATCCGTCAAAGATTGAGTCTGTAATGGATTGGAAGCAGCCAAAGATAGTGTTTGAGATTCGGAGCTTTCTTGGCCTAGCCGGCTATTACAGGAGATTTGTTCAGGATTTCTCTCGTCTAGCAGCACCAATGACTCGACTTACTCGTAATGGAGTCAAGTTTATATGGAATGAGGCTTGTGATTTTGCTTTTCAGGAGTTGAAGGTCAGGTTGACATCAGCTCCAGTTTTGATCATACCTAAACGTGGTTTGGGTTATGTGATCTATTGTGATGCTTCACGGGAAGGTTTGGGTTGTGTCCTGATGCAAACTGAACGGGTGGTAGCTTATGGCTCTTGACAGTTAAAGACTCACGAGTTGAACTATCCGACACATGATTTGGAGTTGGTAGCAGTTGTCTTTGCCCTTAAGGGGTGGAGACACTATTTGTATGGGGAGAAGTTTGAAGTTTTCTCCGATCACAAGAGTCTCAAATATCTCTTCTCTCAGAAGGATTTGAATTTGAGACAGCGCAGATGCGTTGAGTTCATGCAGGACTATGATTTTGTGTTGCAATATCATCCGGGGAAAGCCAATGTGGTGGCCGATGCATTGAGTAGGAAGTCACGGGGTACTTTTGCTAGCATTTTCATTCACAGATGGAAGATGCTAGAAGAGCTTACAGATCTTGGTTTACATTTGTATGAGGATATTTAACTGGCTATTTTATTTAGCCTTGTGGTTCAACCAGCTCTTATTAGCAGAGTTATTGAGGCACAGCAGGAGGATGGGGAGATGAAGTCCATCCACGATCAGATTTCAGGCTGCGGGAATGTAGAGGGTTGGACCTTACATTCAGACAGTGGTCTCAGGTACAGAGGGAGGATGTTTGTCCCTTTATCTTGTCGTGACGATGTTCTTCGGGATTTTCACCGTTCTCGACTCGCAGTTCATCCAGGTGGTACGAAGATGTATCATAATTTACAGAGACAGTTTTGGTGGAAGGGTATGAAACGGGATGTTTCTCAGTTCGTGGCTAAATGCCTTACTTGTCAGCAAGTGAAGGCAGAGCATCAGAGACCGGCAGGTTTGTTGCAACCACTACCAGTGGCAGAGTGGAAGTGGGAGCACATCACTATAGATTTTGTGACGGGACTTCCGAGATCCAAGGCAGGGAATGATGCCGTTTGGGTCATTATTAATAGATTGACTAAGACGGCTTACTTTCTGCCTATCGCAATGACGGATAGGGATCCCAGGTTCACGTCTCACTTTTGGTAGAGTTTTCAAGATGCTCTTGACACGGGGCTTCATTTCAGCACGGCATTCTATCCTCAGACTGATGGTCAGTCGGAGCGTACCATTCAGATATTGGAGGATATGCTACGGGCTTGCATTTTGGATTTTGAAGGTAGTTGGGAAGACTACTTACCCTTGGTTGAGTTTCCTACAACAATAGTTACCAGACCAGTATTGGAATGGCACCTTTTGAGGTGTTGTATGGCAGACCTTGCAGATCTCCAGTTTGTTGGACCGAGGTAGGTGATACAGTCGCCTTGGGTCCCAACATTGTCATTGAGACTACAGAGAAAATCAAGCTGATTCGGCAGTGGTTGGCTACAGCTCAGAGCAGGCAGAAGAGTTATGCTGATAAGAGGAGGAGATCCTTGTCTTTTAAGGTAGAGGACCACGTCTTTCTTAAGATTTCTCCATGGAAGGGACTTCTGAGATTTTAATAGACGGGCAAGTTGTCTCCTATGTTCGTAGGACCATTTCAGATTTTGGAGCGCGTTGGTGAAGTTGCTTATCGTTTGGCATTGCCGCCAGACTTGGATAGAGTTCATGACATCTTTCATGTATCTATGTTGAGGAAGTATGAGCCTGATCCATCACATGTTTTACGGTGGACAGAAGTTGTTGTTGATGAGGATGTGACCTACGAGGAGGGTCCAGTCCAGATTCTTAATTCACAGGAGCAGGTTTTGTGGACCAAGACCATCCCATTGGTTAAAGTTTTGTGGAGACATCATAGTGTTGAGGAGGCTACCTAGGAGCTCGAGCAGGAGGTTCGTTCTCGGTATCCCCGTTTGTTCTCTCTTTCAGGTACGGCTCGATTTCGGGGATGAAATCCATTTAAGGAGGGTAGGTTGTAATGACCCGGTCTTTTTCCTCCTTTTCCATTTTCGGTGATTTTCTTTTTTCATTTTTTTTTTCTTTCTTATTTCGTCTTTTACTCGTTTATTGTTTTTCCTTGCTTAACCTCACTTCGGGTGTTCGGATTTGATTCCGGTTTTGCATCCATTCATGATACTTGATATCCATGACATTGGTATTTTCGCTTTTGTTGAAAAGCATGCTAGTTGCTTTCATTTTTCATAAAGGGCATGAATGCTTACTTTAGTATAATTATTCATAACTTTTGGGATTTTAGTGTAATTATGCAAAATTATTATTTTTCGTTTGAGGACCTTTTTGTAATTTATTTTAGAAGATATTTTGAAAAAGGACTATTTTGCAATTTTTGAAAAGTGTGACAAGTGTCACACTCTCATGGAGCCATTTGTTGGCATTTAGGTGAAGAAACTTGGCACCATGACCTCTTGACATTTGCTGGGTGGAGATTCATCCATGTGTTAGCCTTAGATTGGTGCACATGTAACCATTGGATTGTTAACAAGTGTAAGCTTAGGATTAAGTCTTGGAAGAGGCATTGGATTTGTGACAAGTGTAAGGCCATGATCTAGTCTTGCATTGTGTGTGTGTGAGAGGTAGTGCAAGAGCACATAGTGAGTGGATGATCTCTAGCCCTTCCACTCACCATTTTTACACTTTACTTTCTTTACTTCATTATCTCACATGAACCCTAACAAATCCACCATTGGAGGAAAGCTTAGTTCATAGCTTACCCCTTCAATTTGGCTCACTTCCATACACCTTAGACTAAAAACCTTGGGAGAGAAAAGTTTCCTCTCATTCTCCTCTTCAAGAACCCTAAACATGTTTTCCATTTTGTGCTTGGTAGCTTGGATTATAGAGATACAATTCTCTATTGAGGTAGGGGTGGTAGTATATTTATTTTCTAAGTGTTTTGAAATCCTTTGGGGTTTAATATATATTGTATACATGCTTTTAGAATTGTAGTATTGCATACTATAGGAAATCCTTATGATTGACTTAGGATTTCATTGATCAAGCATGTATGTTGTGTATATATCTTGAGTAGGATTGTTGAAGTTGTATAGAATTCTTAATGATTTGAATTACTATGCTATTGTGATGGTAATCCTACATTCTAGTAGATTACTATTGATAATCATGATTGTTTTAGAAGCTATTTGCTAAAATGCAAACATTTAGTATATATGGCTTATTGTTAAGGCATGCTTAAATTAATAAGTTAATGATATTGTTTTGTGCATTATATCATGTTAAGAACTTGTCATCTATCATGCCATTCTAGACTTGGAACCCTAAGACATGGTTGTGTGGTTTCGAAGTTCTTGTGCTTGTAAGGTGGTAGATATGCCTTATTATTTATATATATAAGTTTTGAACTTGATATATATTTTGGATTCTCTTGGGACATGATTAGTAGAAACATGGCTAGAGTTTGGCTCTAGTGCGGGAGGTATGAGTTCTCCCCAATTGAGATAGTGTGCACTTAGGGTGGTCTTCCCTGCGGGTTAATGCCCGAAATAACCGTTGAGGTCTTGGCAGAATTCCGAGCTTAGGTGTCCAAGGATTCCATTTTTTTTTTTTGTTTTGCATTCATTTCCAAGTTGACAATCAATGTTATTTGTAACTTGTAAATTTTGTTATACGCGATTTGATGTTATTAAGTACGTCCATTTTGATATTGTGTTGCTAAGAAACATTTAAGTTAGCTTAAGATGATCCCTTAGAACACCTTGAACATAGACGTTAAGTGGAATGCTCCCTTATATTCATCCATATTAATCTTGCAATGACATTGAAACTTTAAGGTATACGCATATGATTCTCCTACGAGTAACTTGATTACTCACCCTAGTGGTTTGGGTTGTTTTTCAGGTGAGGAGACCATGTTCTTGGATGCTCATCATCCTTAGAAGATTTTGAGTTATTTGAAGCATTTTTGTATGTTGACATGCACTTGTTTAGCATGCCTCCCTTTTGGATGTTAAATTTTGTATACCATGGATGTATGGTATTATAGAAGCTAAGATGGCTTCTTTGATGTGTAATGTATATCTATGAACACTTGAAGATGTCTATTTTGTATGCATAACATGAGGCCAAGTGCCATGTACATTTATATCACATGTATGCTACTTTAATCCCATAGTTGTCTTATGAAATTATGAGAATTCGAGGTTTGACAGGTCGTATTTTGTATATGACATGCTATGTGACCATGGGCTATTGGAACACGTGTATTTACTCATTTTACATATGTGTGCATCCCCACTTTGGCACACAACACCATTCTTGATGAAATGAACACTTAGAGTAGCATTCATTTACAGATTTTTGTTAAATTAGACCTCAAGGGCATTTTTGGTATTTCACTTGAAAAATAAATGTTGGTCTTGACATGGTTGACCAGAAAACATGATTTTAAGGGGGTTTACTCCATAACTTTTTCCAAAAAAGGCCCAGAAAGTCCTCAAAATTGCACTTCAAGGTTACATTTCAGGTGCAACTATAGGAGTTCGAGCACTCTAAAAGGGAGTTCGAGTGCTCGAAGTTATGGCAGAAAGTTGTGGCCTCAGGTGTGTACTATTTGAGCACTCAAAGTCCTAGTTCAAGAGCTCGAAGTACTGTTCATGGTGTGTGTTTGTGTGTCTTGGTTCAGCAATGCACCTCCAACTTCAAATTGTCATATCTTCCTCGTTTTAACTCCAAATTGGTCCATTCTTAAGCCTAAACTGACCGCATCGAAATAAGCTTTCCAATGTTATCAATTAGAGTTTCAGATTCCTTTGGTACCTAAAGATATTAAAATTTTAGTGGAGGGGTGTCAGTTTTAGGCTCGAACCGGGATAGGGTTTTTCTTCCATCCACTTCAAGACTTGATATCTTTGCCGTCTGGACTCCGAATCAAGTGATTCTTGAGTCTAAATTCATTAATTTTTCATTGTCTTTCCAACAGTGTGCTCGGTAGTACTCACTTTTATGATGGAAATGACCATTTTACCTTTGGGTTCCTTCTTGTCCATTTTTAAAATCTTGTTTCCACATTTGTTTTCTTTGGGTTCCGTGATCTCATTGAGGGTCTCTTTGGTGTCCTAGAGACATATTGTGTTCCTAGGGATGCCATTTCATCTTTTGCTTCCGCAATTTGGATTCTTTATCGGGTCATCTTTCAGTTCATCGCTGATGCACAGGGTTGAAAAACCTTGGGCCGTCACATTTTGAGTAAAAGAGGTTGGTTAGTTAGAGAGGCTTGGCTAGAGTTTAGAGAGAGAAAACATTCAATTTGGGAAAGTTTTTCTACTCATCTAGGGTTTCTACCAAGAACACAAGAGGAGGAAGACGAACTCTACCATGGAGATAGCCCTTGAGGGTTGGATGACAACATCAATGAGTGGCTAAACCATTCTCTTGGGGCTAGAGATAGCCCTAAGCATGCCTCCTAGACTTTTATGTTTTGTAATTAATGGGGATTTGTGTTGTATTTCTTGTCTTGACATTTTATATATATAAATTTTGTTTCTGCAATGATTTGTGTAGTTTAATACTTTCAATTGATCATTTAATTATATTCATATGTCTGTGCATGCTAGAATGGATGTTCATGTGTTTATCTCTAGGTTTTGTAACATTGATGCATGTCTATGTGTGTTGATATTATGAATCTAGTGATGGTTAAGGCATGGTGCTTAAATGGAATACTCTTGTGGTTTATTTGATGGTTCATACTTATTTTTTGATAGATTGTGCCACTTTCTTAGCTTAATTAATTTAATTTTCATGTCATTAGTATAGTTGTAGCGTAATTACCCTAGTTTGATGTTCTATGCTTATGAATGCAAGTAGTATATTACTCTAATTTGTTGAGTGTGCATTGATTGTGGGCTTATGGAAGGATTGATGGCTTAATTTGATATGTTGTGCTATTCACTAGATTGGTTAGATAATGTATGCTTACTTGGCCATTCATGCTAATATTTCAATTAATAGCACACACTTTCATTTACAACACATATTCCCCCTAATCCATCAAATATTGAATGTGTAGGAAGGTAATGCTTAGTGGTGAACTCTATAACCCAAGACTTCTCTCTTATATTCTCTACACCTTACTTATTTTAGTTGTTTTACATTGCATTTGTTTAGTTTAAATTATAGTTTAATTAAACCAACAAACCATCTTTTGATCATTCGACCTACTAATCTAATAAATAGATTCCAAAACACCATTCGTTTCCCTCGGGATGATCCCTACTCACTCTAGTTACATTAATAGTTAGTAGTAGTAGTGGCATTCTATAAATTCAAACTTGGCCAGATTTTATCACACTTTATAGTGCACTTTGGGGTGCACACGACGACACACAACAAGTTTTGGCGCCTTTACTGGGGATTTGGCAACGCCGTATTTTAGAAGCAATTAGGAATTAGTACTCTTTTGATCGTGTCTTTATTTTATTTTATTTTATTTTAGTTACTTATTATGTTTGTTCTTGATTTACTAGGTGCATTGAGCAAAGAAAGTGACTCAAAGGGAAATTCTAAAGTAAGGACCTAAACTAAGCAAATTAAAAGCATAAAAAGCTAAAAATTAAAAAAATTGCAAAGCAAAGCACGGGAAAAATTTAAAATAAATTGAAGATACTTAAGGACCCTTTGTGAGCTTTTCTAACTTATTCTCTAGGTAAATCATCGGCCTACGTGGTCGCAAGTTTTTAATTTCTTAGATAAATCATAAGCCCGCGTGAAGGCAATTTATTTTTCTTGCATATTGTTGAAAGCATGGGAGTATGGGAATAGTATATTTGGAGGTTTGTTGATTGATTTATTGCGGAGGTAAAGTGATTGCTATTTGCTATATGCTTGTTGCTAGTTGTTGTTTTGATTGTGCGTGCATGGTCCTAGGTCTTTGAATCCTACTTTTGTCCCGCGTAATTTTCATCTTGAATCAGTTGTTCATAATCCTAGGGGAAGGGGTAATTCTAGTAACTCCATTTCATCAATGGAAGAACAAAATGATGACTATGTGGAGGACCTTGGTCATATCAACCAACAAGGTATTCTTCACCCTAATGTGCATCATGACAACATTCAAGTACCATTAGGCATGCCAAGACCTTTCATTCCACAACAACAAGGCTAAGTTCCATTGGGAATGCCTTGGCCAATTTTTGTTCCACCCCCACCACCCGTTGTTCAGGCAAATCATGGAGCTCGTGTAGAACCACCGGTTATGAATCCCCCTCTTGCTTTAAGAGATCATTATATGCTAAATGAATATAATGCACCAACATGCATTCAATTAATCTCATAATTGTGTGCTCTAAATGAAGGTAATGCACCAACATGCATTCAATTACCTCCATTTAGAGCACACAATTATGAGATTAAACCACAAACAATTCAAATGCTTCCCAATTACCATGGGCTACCAAGTGAAGAACCTTTGAAGTATTTGGATTAGTTTCTTGAAGTTTGTTCCACCGTGAAATACACTGACATGGTGGAAGAGGTTTTGAGGTTAAAAATCTTCCATTTCACCCTTAAAAATAAAGCAAAATACTGGTTTAACAATTTAAGGCCTTTTCCGATAACTTCTTGGGCAGAGATGCAACAAGAATTCTTGAAAAAGTACTACCCGGTATCAAAGACCAATTCAATGAGAACTTTCATTCATGAATTCCCATAAGGGGATGGGGAATTGTTTCATGAGGCATGGGAGAGATTGAACAACTTGCTTAGGAAGTGTCCACAGCATGACATTCCTAAATGGCAATTGGTTTAATTTTTCTTTGAAAGTTTGTTGGATAATTTTAAGGGAATGGTTGATGCTTCTATAGGTGGTTCTTATCTTGATAGGCATGAAGATGATGTATGGCATTTGTATGAGAGCATGAGTGAGAATTCAATGCATCGATCTTTATCTTCCAAAAATGGTAGAAATCTAGGTGGACGGAAGAATGTCGGCTTATATCAAGTTGACCATTCCAATGATATAGCCGCCGAAATGAAGTCTTTATCCTGAAGGTTTGATCAATTTTTGATCAACCAAAATTTGGCGAACCAAGTGTCTTCCTCCCCTAGTCATACTTATCATACTCCTAATGAATCTTGCATGACTTGTTCTAGTGTTTTACATTCTATTTCCAATTGTCCCCATGAACATGTGCAACGTGAACACCATGAACAAGTAAATGCCGTATTTGTCAACCAAGAGCATAATCTCTATGGCACTCACTATAATGCCGGGTGGAGGAACCATCCGAACTTCTCTTGAAAAAGCCAAGGGGAAGGCTCAAACCCTCCCCAAAGTGGTTTTCAAGGCAAGTATGTTCTGCCCCCAATGCAAGGCCAGGGTTCCTAAGGTTACCGTTCATCTTATCAAGTGCCTCATGGAAACCAATTTTCTAACTCTCATTTTCTTAACTAATCTTTATATTCTCAAGGGAATTTAAGGAGTCCCGCATTTGAGGAGAAAGTCTTAACCACTTAGGGTACTTTAGAGGCAAATACCCAATTACTTCATTCTCATTTCCAATCAATTGCGAAGCTAGAAACCCAAGTCGAGAAAATAGCTAATACCATAAATGCTAGAGAAAAAGGGAAAATGCCTTTGAATCCACCACCCAAGTAACAATTTGTTGTGGAGACTAATTTCTCTTTGAAAGGTTACATAATAGAGCATGTGAATATGGTGACCACTTTGAGGAGTGAAAAAATTATTGATAATCAAATAGGTGTCCCTAATGAAGAGAGTGAACTGGTGCAACCAAAAGTTAACCCCGTCTCACATCCTATTCCTCCTTCATTGCATGTGAAAGAACCCTTTGTTAAGAAAGATTTAAAAAATGATTGTGACAAAGTTTTTGAGCCAAAGGCTCCATTTCCAGATGCCTTAAAAGGATCCAGTTCTTTTGAAAAACAATAAAGCAAAGCAAATAAGATAATTGATGTGTTTCGGCAAGTGAAAATCAATCTTCCTCTCTTGGATGCAATTAGACAAATTCTAGCTTATGCCAAATTTTTGAAAGATCTTTGCACCCTTAAGAGCAAGAACAAAAGCAAAGCACTAAAAAGAGTTATTTTGACCGAGCAAGTAAGCTCAATTTTACAACGCAATACCCTCCCAAAGTTCAAAGACCCTTGTTCACCTACTACTTCTTGCATTATTAGTGATTATGTCTTTAACTAGGCTTTTCTTGATTTAGGAGTGAGCGTGAAACTTCTTCCATTTTCAGTTTATGTTCAATTGGGCTTAGGTGACTTAAAACTGACATTGGTGGTTTTGCAACTAGCCGACCGATCCATCAAAAAGCCCTGAGGTATCATTGAGGATGTATTGATCAAAATTGATAAGTTTTTCTTCCTGGTTAATTTCGTTGTCTTTGACATGGAACCGATCTCAAATCCTAAAAGCTAAAATCCCGTTATCCTTGGCCGTCCTTTCTTGGTAACCGCTGATGCCAACATTAATTGTAGGATGGGGATAATGAAAATTTAATTTGGCCACATGAAGATGAAGTTGAACATTTTCAATCCAAGCCCCAATTCTATAGACAAGCATGAAGAAGTATGTGTTGTTGAAAAATGTGTTGGAAATGAAGTGGCCAAAATGAATCTTTGCTTGGTATTGAACAATCAAATGTCTTGCTTTTCAAAAAGTTTTCAAAAGATGTTTTTAAACCAAGTGTTAAAAGGGCATGGAAGCCCAAAGATTTTGTTGATCAAGGACCATCAATGTCACTTGAATCAAATCCAACAAGTTCCTTAGGGAATAGTTTGTTAGATGGGATTCAAAGTTCTTTTCACCCCATTAAAGAGGGGATGCACACTAAGATTTTTGATCCGGGCTAAAAGTGCCCAACATCTTGCTAAAGACGTTAAACACTAGTGCTTCGTAGGGTTTCCAACCCTATTCCTCCCTCATTTTTATTTTATTTTATTTTCTTGTGTCGCCTAGATACAATCTGGGATTATATATGTTATTTGAGACTTTGATGGGGAATGCATGCACTGTCAGCTCAAAATTAGGCATTTAGTGCCCTATTCGATTGATCACAATAGAGATTCGATTGATCTAACACCATCTCTGCATATTTTCACCTCTCTGTTCCATCGTGTGAGATTCTCTGCATATTTCAGGTCTCTGTGTATCGTTCTAATTCATTCTTCGATCGTTTCAAGTTCCCTCGATCGATCCAGTTATCCCTTCGATCGATCTTAGTTCTATACTTAGAAATTTTTTGAATCCCTAAATATTTAATCCCTCTATCTAATCGTTCGAATGTGTCTGTAGGTTTTCACATTTTAGATCGATCGAGTTTCGATTAATCATTATCCAATCGATCAGAGTTCCTTGAGTTCTTCCTTTTGACTTTGACTTTTTCAAAATTCAAATTTCAAAATTTATTTAGTAAAAACATATATATATAAAATAAAATAAATATATAAAAATATTTTCAAAAATTCAAAAAAATTTTAATTTTTAAAAATTCAAAAATATTTTGTTGGTTTGTATGTTCGATCTATCTGAGCATCTTCATGATTGATCCAGGTTTGATCGATCTGATGAACCATGTGATCGATCACACATGTCATGACCACTTTTTAAAAAAGACCCAAAGGTCATTTGGATTGTTCATTGCATCGATCCAAAGCCCTTGCTCTCTCTCCTGACGCCTTCCACTCATCTTCCTCATCTCCGATGACACTCCGGCAGCTTCATTTCATCCATCTTTGATCTCATCTACCTTCTCTCTTCATCTCTCTTCTCAAATTTAGGTAAGTTCAAGTTTCCCTTTTAAAATTTTGATGTTGTTTCATATATTCTCATGTTGCCATGCATCGATTCAAGCTTTCCATGTTGATTTTATTGCCATTTTTAGGTGTTCAAGCATGTGTATATATATGTATATATTTGTATATAGTTTTTTATTTATGAATTTAGATCCGGGGGTCCTGTGCTATTTTATATGACCATTTGTGCATTGTTGAGGTGTATAGGGGGTCACGAGCCTTGAAGTGACCATTAGGATGCGCTCTATGTCTTCCACATTACGAACGAGTGACTTTTCATTTCTCAGCAGGTTCGATCGATCAGACCAGTGCCCTGATCGATCAGGGCATAATCGATCCAATTCATTTCATAATCGATCTAACTTGGATTGATCACATTCTTTTTCATGATCGATCAAACTGCATTGTTCTACATAATGATGCTCCTATACCCTCTTCTGTGTTTCATGCTATCATATTATTGCCCAATGCCTTTGTTTTCCACATTGGGTGCATCCATTGATCGTCATGTTTAGCATGATTCACTTTATTTGATAATTCATTGTCTATACTTGGCTGCATTACCACTTATATAGATAGATTCATGTGTTTATATACTGTGATATTTACTTCATCTTAAGCATTGAGTTGTCTATCTTAATCTGACAAACATATTTCTGTCTGTTGTGCTTTCATTTCTGTATATCACATACTATTTCCTGTTACTGACTACAACTGCAAGTGTTTTTTCTTTTTGTAAGCCATGACTAGGTACAAGACCACAGCTAACCGGACATCTGACTGTCGGGTAAGGCAAAGGATAGAGGAGCCAAAAGAGCCTGAGGAGCCAGCTCCTGCTCAGTCTGAGCATTCTTATTTTTCTTTCTCCTCGGCTTCTTCTTCATCTCAGAAGGGTGAGCCAACACCACCTCCATCACCTGCTCCAGTGTCACCACCGGCACAGCCTAGCCCAGTCCAAGACAAGGTCACTCAGAGGTTTTTCTGCCTTTTAGTGGCGCATGAGTTTATTTTTGATGAGGACTTCTTTACTCGGTCGATCAAGACCAAGTGGTCCTATGATGAGATCTACCGCTGCCATCTTTCTCCCATATTGGCCCCAGTTGCCAATCCAGTTTACCCAAGGCTTGTTTGATTGTTCTGCTAGAACCTCTGGCCAGCTCCGAGTAACTTGGCCAAGCTGCAGACTACCGTCGACGGGTATCTCATCCACATTACTGTCCAGACTCTAGCGACAACTTCTCAGTACCCGCATACCTATCCACCGGGCATTGATTATTCAATTTTACGGAGGCCATCATTTGCAGATATGGCCACAGCTTTTTATGGCACCATTACTACCGCTGACACTTATGCCACACGGACCAACTTGCTTGACAGCATGTGGTTCTTTGATTCGGTTTTATACCGAAATGCTTTTATAGCGAGGCACAAGATTCAGAGGCAGGTGGATTTTCTAGCAGTTTTATATGCCATCTACCCAGGGCATTGGTTCTCATTTCCTACACTTTATTGAAGTATCATGATGAAGCTGTATATTGACTACATCAGTAAGAGCAACCCGAAGCGGCCCAAGTTCCTTCCCTATGCCTATTTGATTACGCAAATCCTCCGAGACCAGCATTATCCTTTTGATCCAGAGGAGGCTATTGAGCCTGGGTCGTGCCACTACAGGAAAAAGGACTGGAATAAGAGCTATAACACTCGTATTAAGAGTCTGGAGGTAGATGCAGCCCAGGCGACGAAGGATCTTGAGGCTAGGGAGAATGCAGCAGCAGTAGAGGCAGCAGTAAGGCACCGTCAGTAGAGAAAGTTCATATAGATATTGACCTGGAGCAGGAGCCTCCAGCAGGGTCACCACATCTCTCTCCGGAGCAAAGCCATCACTAGCAGAGCCTGGATGAGCATCAGTCGCCTGATGACTCCATATTGCCACGTCGAGATGATCCAGTCATTCCTGATATTCAGGCTCAGACACCCAACTTAGGGGAGTGTATCCAGACACTGGAGGATATAGTCATCTCCCTCAGAGCAGATGTGACCACTTTCTGCACGGATATCATGATAGCGCTGCAAGACATTTCTAGATTTATTCGGGTTTCCCACCCTGCTAGATTATCTTTATCTGCCTGGCCTCTCTCTCTCTATCATATTTATACCCGTGTTTTTAGACTAATTCTTTGATACTGTAATTCCATTTTTGCGGCCAGTCTGTTGGCCCGATTACTGTCATGTATCTTATACTATTTTATTTTATTTTATTCATGATAATTTGGTTGTTTCAATCTTATATTGATATATCTGTTATTGATTGACTCAATTGTCAGATGCATCCGAGTGACTTCAGTGAGAGAGTACAGCCTATATTTTTCAGGACCGCCTTTATTCCTCTCTCTCTCTATATCATTTCTTATCCCACTTGCACTTGTATACCCACTGTGCACCATTATTATCCCATTTATTATTTGATGAGGTTTTATTCCAGTGTCATCTTTTCAGGACTACAGTTAATCTCAAGTTTGGGGGGAATATACCACCCACTTTGGATACTTGTGTCCCAACCATTTATCACCACAATTGTGCTGGTATACTCTTTCCTCTTTCTTTTGTTTTCATTGCACATTGAGGACATTGTGCAGTTTCAGTTTGGGGGGGATTAATGTGTGTTATTTGCATTCAATTCAAGATTTTGAGCATGACTTGTGTATTTGAGGGATTTTCTATGATTGGTCCATGAGTAACTATGATTTTGAACTTTTGAGGACTATGTTGCTTAGAATTAAAAAATTGCTTGACTTGAGAGTCCAATACTCCTTGTATGATTTCGAAAGCTTGATATTATGTTTGCACTTGTGGCCCACATCATCTTGATTTTGTGATTGTTTTGAGATTCATTCCAGGATTCTATACTAGCACAAACGCACACTAGCATTCATTTGTGGAGTGCATGATTTGTTGATTATTGATTTGGTTATATCACAATTGAGCAGTAGTGCATTGAAAGCTTTCATTCTTGATAAAGGTGGATAATAAACCCTTTTCACTGAGTAGTTGGGATTCTAGCCTCATCAAGTACTGAATTTCCCATGCCGAAAGGTGGTGGGCCCAAAGTCTAGGTTAATAACTTAAAAAAAAAATAAAAAATAAAACAATTTGCAAAAACAAATAAAAAGTGAGGACTTCTCCCAAAAAGTGAGAAGTGGAAAATGATTAGATAGAAGTAGTATTGATTTATAGCCTAGTTGATTTGAGCTTCTAAGTCCTCAAGGGTATTTAAACACCTAGTGCCCTAACGCCGTCCGGTTTGGGAGTCATTGATCTAACGCTCGACCTCATGGATTGCTAGAAAGCTTAATAGATCAACACATTGCACTAGGCTTCCATCTTTGATCCTTAGGGTTAGTGAAAAAAAAAAATAAGTAAATAAAAAAAAATTAAGTGAAAAGAGTAAGCACATCTAGTGAATAATGCTTTAGTAAAAAGTCCATTGTTTGTCTTGATGATCGGTACTAGATTTGTGTGCTAGTTTGAGGCCAGATGTGATCATATCTTTAGTTGGCTTAGATAGAAACATATTTGATGCTGGGTCACTTAAAAAAGATTCTAGAGTTGTTTTGATTTGCATGACCATTGTCTTGATGTGTGGACAACCATAAATTGCTTGATTAATGTTGAAATTTTGGGAGATTGCTTGGAAATGGTTGGAAAATTGCATATTTGAGGTAGTTTAATCCCAATGCTTGTTTTGAAATATTGGTACCTCTTAAGTGAAAGAGTAGTTAATGTTTGTGAGTATCATTTCTGGAAACCCTCACGAGACTTCACTCATCCACTAGGGGTAACCTAGGGGTTTAAAAGGCCTGTTGCATGTACTAAATGCAATCGTGATCCCTACGAAAGTGGCGTTATCCATCTACTGTTTTCTAGTTCATAGTTATATAGTTGTTCATTGATAAGTACACAAAACCTATTATTTCATGCACCACAATAAGTTTTTAATTAGACTTTTATATTATTTAAATATTTTTATATGCTTGTTTTGTGTTTTATAAGTATTAATGTATGAATGAGAAGAAAAGAAAAACAATAGTCAGCTATATTGTGTATATCTATGTGCAAATGAAGAAGAGAAATAAAGAGAGAGAAACAAGAAAAGAGAAGAAGAAAACAAAACAAAACAAAATGAAGAAAAGTGTGTGCACGTGAAGAAGAGAAAGGAGGAGAGAGAAAGAAGAAAAGAAGAGAAGAAAAGTCAACAAAAGCGGTTGAAATGGAAATTAGGAAGAAAATGTGAAGAAGTGGTTGATATGTGAAGTGGTCAGTGAAGTGAAGGTGGTGTGAGGAAATGAAGAAGCAGTTTGGGAAAAGCCATCATCACAGCCTACAAGTGGGTTGCTTCCTTTGGCTATAAATTGCACACTTCGGAGACAGAGTTAGATAGTTAGAGAAGGAGCCAGGAAGAGTTAGATAGTTTTAGTTTTTAAGATATTATTTTCTTGTATAATTTTCTTTAAAGCTTTGTTTAATTTAATACAAGTTATTTTCACAAGTTTCATTCTCATTTAATTTCAAACAAGGTAGTTTTATTTACATGCTTTGTTTTATAGTTGTAATTTTATTTCCATAGTTCGTGACAATTCTCAAAATCAATGTTTTAAAAATCTCTTATCCGAAAACAAAAACTCACTTGAATGCGTGGTTCGACCCTACTTGCCATTAAACATTTTTAGTTAAATGGTTGTAGATATTTTATTTTGATATGGAGTGTATTTGACAACGATAAGTCCATAAATACACGCCTATCAAATGGCGCCGTTGTCGCTTCAGATTTGAGTTTCTAGTTTTGGACCAACCGTTCTTCTATCCTTTATCTATTTTTGATTTCTATTTGATAATTTTTGTCATTTTATTTTATTTTATTTTTTGTTTGATCCCACACTGTTTAAAAATAAAATAAAAAAATCCATTTGCAAACTTAGTTCTTCAAGAACTACCCAGTTCTTCAATAACTACCCAATTTCGCAACCCATTTTCTTTTCTCTTTTCATTCATCAGTGTTCATTGTTTATAGATACATGTATATATAAAAAGTGAGCATCTGTCATTGTTATTGCCATTAAAAAGGAAAAAGAAAAAGAAAAAAAACTGTTTATCATTTTGATCCTACAATGTTTTGAAAAATAAAAATAAAAAAACTGTGTTTCTTTCTATTCTCTGTACTAACAGTGCTTGTTCCTTTGTTTAAAAAATAAAAAAAATCAATCACAAAAAAAAGTTGGTCCCTATGTTTTATTTTTCAAACCCATTACATTAACATGCCCACTGTTCAGTTCAAGTATTTTTTAAACCGATAGTCAATCTAGTGACGAGAAAAAAAAAAAAAAAAAAAAAAAAAAAATCAAACCCAGTTTGAACAACAGAGGGCACCCAGTTACAGTCTTCATCATCCACCCACTGCCAACCGTCTTCTTCCTCACCGTTCAGCCAAGCCGTCATCTCTGGACCGCCCGTCACCGCCACTGTCAGTCAGCTGAGTCCAATGCCCGCCGTCCATCTTCTCAGCCGAGTCCATCTCCGCCGCGAGCTCTCCACTGCCGAGCCGAACCAGCCCGCCGCCGGTCCTCCCCACCTTGCTCGCAAGCTTCCTCCAAGCCCGCCAAGCACTGCAGTCACCACACCTCCGGCACAAGCTGCCATTACAGCCGCTATCGGCCGCCGTTCTTCTCCTTTCAAGGCAGTCCAGTCCATCTCGCCATCCTCACCGCCGCAAGCTTCCAAGCTTACCACGGCAAGCTTCCAAGCTCACCACGGCGAGTTCAGCCGAGTACAACGTCACAGCGCCGCTGTCCATCACGGCCGATTCAGCCGTCGCCATCTTTCTTCGGGCCAAGCTCGCTGTCGCCGGTTTCCCATCCATTCCTCGCTGAAACTCTTCTGGGTTTGGGTTTGACAAGCTACATATATGATATATGTATATATAATATATAATATATAATATATTAAAGGCCTATATCCCTGTGTTTGGCTACAAAGGTAGCACTGTCCTAGTTCAGGACCTGGACAAGAATCTAAACTGGTTCTGTTGTAAACCAGTTTCACAAAAAAAAAAAAAAAATTAAATTAAATTAAATTTGTTGATTGGAATTGGGACTCATTTTGGAGCATTCAAAGCTTTAATATTCTCATTGGAGCACACGTGGAACAAGCGACAAACGATAACTTTGTCTTCCAAGTAAGTACCTCAATTTTTATTTTCTTTATTTTTAGATTAGGAAAACTTAGTTTTTTTTTTAGGTGATTAACTTTTGCATGGGAATTTTAGGATAGAATAACTTAGACGTAACCTTAGGTTTACTATTTCTTCTATTTTATTTCATTTTTGTATTTCTTTATCTTACCAAAAAAAAAAAAAAAGTCACACACTCACTCCCTTTTTATTTTATTGTATTGATTGTCATATTTGTGCATCTTTTAATTAGCATTTGCATAAGGTACTTAAGGGCAAAACCCAAACAAGATACGGTTGGGATTTTATCACCCGATTTCCGTGGCTCACAAATCATTAAATCATTGCATTTGTCAAACCCGAGCCAAATTTAATTTAATTTAAACTCAAGTAGACGTTGGTCATAGGGTTTTTCACATAGCTCATAGGATCTTCTTGGACAAAATTAATTTGGTCACTCCAGTGAGTACCTTCCAACTTGACAATGTATAAGGAAAGTTTTGTCTAAGGGTGTGGACATACTGTCATTAAGCAGGCCTCGTCCTCCCCACACTTCCTGGAAACTTCCCTGGTTGTCTTGTTGGCAGGCCTTAATTGGTAAGCCTTTAATTATAGGACCTTTAATTACTTTAGAAAAAAAAATTCATCATCCTTGAATTTAAGCTCAAGATTAAAAAGCCAAAAAAATTTGTATGGTTTGTGTGTGCACTCCAAGATTTAATTCCCAAGGGCTTTCCCTTAAATAAAAAATAAAAAAAAAAATAAAACAAAAAATCGTATGCTCTTTGGTGTCCATTTTGTATGCCCAATTGGTTAAGAGTGAACAAACGATTAATCCGTTGTTCTAGTGATCCTTCAATCTTTGCTTTGGAGAAAGCATCCCTACTTTCTTCCAAAACCATTTATTCTCCAATAGATCCACCAATTCCACCACTAGTTCCACCAGCACAACCGGTTGTACCACCTGCTCCTAGAACTTTGAATGACTATTTTGCCCCTATCACAGCTAATCCACCCAATTGTATTGTTCTTCCTCCAGTCGGGCCTTAATTCGAGATTAGAGCCCATATCATCAATAAATTGCCTAAATTCCATGGATTTGAAAGTGAACAACCTTATGTCCATTTGGGGAAGTTCCTAACCATTTGCAGTACTTTCAAAAATCAGTATTTAGATTATGAGGGTGTCAAATTGCGTCTGTTTCCCCTGTCCTTAGATGATAAAGCTTCCTCATGGTTCAACTCTCTTCCTCTAAACTCCATTAGAACATGGGATGAACTTGTTAAAAAATTCATGAACAAGTTTTTATCCAATGCAAAGACGGAGTTAATGAAAGATACCATAAGCACTTTCAAAGGGAAAAATGAAGTACAATTCTATCAAACTTGGGAGCGTTTTCATGATTTGCTACTCAAATGCCCACATCATGGCTTTGAGAAAGCACAATTGGTTCATTCTTTCTATAAAGGGCTTTCTCTTACTAACCGAACCATGATTGAGTCAATGCACCAAGGAAAGTTCAAGTCCCAAACTCCTGATGAAGCTTACGCTTTCTTAGAAGAACTTACTAAGAATGCCTAAAGTTGGAATTGGAACCCTTGAGATTACGAATTCTCTAGGAATGATCCCTCCAAAAGAACTTCCAATCCTTTTGAGATCAAACCCGAACCTGAATTCAAATTAGTGATGCAAAGTCTAGCGGAAAGGAGTCAAAGATTTAAATAAAAAATTTGATGCCTTTGTTCCCATGTCAACACCTGCAAAATGCAATGTCTGTTCAAGTTCATCTCGTCCCACTGAGGCTTGTCCAATCTACTGTGCATCTAAACCTTCAGATGCACAAGTTTGTGCCTTTAATACCTATAGGAAACCGACGGCAAATTCCTTTAGTCAGACTTATCATCCTGATACAAGAAACCATCCGAATTTTTTGTGGTGACAAAATTTGCCTCCACAAAACTTAGGTGGTCCTCCCAGTTTCAAAGGTAATCCCAATAGGCCAGCACAACCTCATGGTCCTCTTGTCCCTCAAGGATATTTTTCTAGGAACAATCAGTTCAATCAAAATAAGGAACTTGCAATTGATCCAATGAGCAATTATGTTGCTCCTGTCCCACAGCACCACCGTGCTACCAATTGTGAGGACACTCTGAAAATGCTTGCTTTTAACCTTGATCAATCTAATAAGCAATCAGATTAAAGAATTCAAAAGTTAGAGAGTCACTTTGACCTCTTAACTCAGAGTCAACTCAAATTTCAGCAATCTATCCAAAGTCAGTTGACTCAACTCACTTCTGCACTATCTGAAAGACAAACGGGTACCTTGCCTAGCCAACCTGAAATTAATCCAAGGGGAAACCCTTCCACTAACCAATCAAATAATTAAGTGAACTCCATCCTAACCCTTCGGTCAGAGAAGAAAGTCAATAATCAAGTTTAGCAACCCACCCAAGCTACAAGTGCACCATCTAGGTCTAGTATATCAGAGCCACCCAACCCCAAAAAGGACTAAGGACTAAGGTTCCACACCAGTTCCTTCTCGACTAGTCAATAATAAGAATGAGTCACAATACAGTGACTTCTTAGATATTTTTTAAAATCTTCATATCAGTATTCCATTTCTCACTGCTATTAAACAAGTTCCGTCTTATGCAAAGTTCATCAAAGATTTAGTCAAAAGGAAAACCAACATCCCAAAAGAAGCTTTTATAGCCCAAAATTTTTCTTCTTTCCTATAATATCAAGCCATGGTTAAACTGTGACGACCCTGGATTTTTCAACCCAGTGTGTCTTGTGATGACCCGAAGCGGATCCAAAATGCGGAAGCAAAAGAAGAAAGGTGACCTTTAGAGATGTACGTCATCCCTAAGGCACCAAAATGACTCCACATAAAGCTATGGAACTCAAATGAGCCAAGCAATGAAGCAAGAATGCCAAATCCGAAGAGAAATGAACCAAGGGGTAAAATGGTCATTTCATAGAGAAATAGATGCTACCAAGCATACCATTAGAAAGAAAACAAAAAATTAATGAATTTAGACTTAAGAATCACCTGATTCAGAGTCCGGTTGGAGAAAATATCAAGTTCTGAAGTCAAAGGAAGGGAAACCCTATCCTGGTTTGAACCAAAAACTGATAATACTTTACTAAAACGTTAATATCTTGAGCTACAAAAAGAATCTGAAGCTGTAATTGGTACCATTGGAAAGCTTATTTTGACGCGGTCAATTTAGACTCAAGAATGGATAAATTCAGAGTTAAAACAAAGAAGATACAATAACTTAAAGTAGGAGGTGCAGTGCTGAACCAAGACACAAACACACACCCACATGAACAGTACCACGAGCGCTCATCCAAGGGCTTGGAGCGCTCATAATTAGCCCCGAGAGTTCTGTCCAAACTTGGAGTGCTCGGATGCTCCTTGGAGCGCTCGTGCAGCTGTAGGCTACACCTAAAATGCCAACTTGAAATGCAATTTTGAGGACTTTTTGGGCCTTTTTGAAAAAAAAACAAAGAAGAAACCCCTCTCAAAATCATGCTTTCTAGCTAACCATGGTAAACAAAAACTTTATTTTTCATATGAAAACCCCAAAATGTCCTTATGCTCAGTTTAGGCTCAAAACAACAAAAATGTAAGTTCGCACCAAACATACATCTGACCCCAAATGCACTTGTATTCTGAAATGGATATGCGCACAAATGTAATAAGTGATTTTAAGCATGCAGGAATGGTCCGTGGCTCCCAGAAATGGCCGATACAAAATCCGACCCCCCGACGGCCAAAAAGGCAAAAATGAACTTGAAATAAAAATTTTGAAAACCAAAATTAACAAATGATTGGAAATTACCGTTTGGCCCTTGGCAACATTTCATACATGATTAATGAGACCCTATGAAAGAATAAAAATGGAATTCCCACACCCGATGCAAACATGGTGAAACAATTACTTGGCATTTTTCAATATTTTCATAATATTTCAGGAAATCATAAGTCACATAGGATACAAAATACATGACATTGGCCTCTGGCCTCATCTTATACATGTTGAATACATTGTAAGGAGTGCACTCATGTGTACATTACTTATATGGAATCAAATATACATATTTTGTCAAATAAAGCTACAAAAGGCATCTCATGCTAACATTTGCATGAAATGGAAACTTAAGAACTACAAGCCATCCAAGGAATGATGAGCATCACGAATCAAGTCTTCATACCTGAAACAGCCCCCCAGTAACTTCGGGGTGAGTAAACAAGTTTACTCGTACAGAATGAGCATGCATCGACTCGATTTCTTAAAGATTTTTAGACTATCATAAAACAATTCAAAAGGGTCAAGCCACCTAACGTCTATGTTCCAAATGAATCTATAGGATCATTCCTAAACTACATTTGAACATTTCAACATAGATGTACTTAGCAACATCAAAGTCCGCAATGATTCATTAAAAATCATAAAACATGAATGTATTTAACAACATTGAACGCATACTACGATTCATTCAAAACCATAATGCATAAATGTGCTTAACAACATTAAATCGCCAATAATCAAAACCAGAAGTCACAATTAAATATTGGTTGTCAACATGGAATTGAATACGAAAACAAATAGTGGAAGACTTGGACATCACGTTTCGTATTTCTGCCGAGAACAAAATGGTTATTCCGGGCATTAACCCATTGGGAATACCACCCTAGTGCGCACTATCTCAATTGGAGAGAACTCATACCTCCCGCACTAAAGCCAAACTTTAGCTATGTCATTTGTAACAATGTCCCAAGACTCCAAAATAAATCAAATAAGTTCACAACTTATACGTAATTTATATAATGCACAAAATCACCTTCCATGCACAAGTAGGTTGAAACCACACAATCCGTGGCTTAGAGTTTAATTCTAGAATGGCATATATAATGTTAATTGCAAGTGTGCAATCCATTACACAAGGCAATAATATATTCCATAAAGAAAACATGCTCTCATGAATATAGATATAACAATAATGTTATCAAATGCTCAAAATACAACTATGTGAATACACAACAAGTCCAAATACATAATTTATATATGGAAACAATTTCTACAACATAATTAAATCCATGGAACAATTAGATAGAATTCAATTAAATAAAATAATTAAATTCTCTAGATTTCAAAACTATATCAAATTACCTCAATTTAATATATGTTAAGCACTAAGTCATGCTCATACCATATATCAAGTCTAAAATGGAATATAAGCAAAGCACAATTAACTAGATATTAAATCAAATTAAATTCATTAAATCTCTAGATTTGAAAACTCATTTAAATCTTCCCAATTTAATATATAACAAAGATCAACTCATGGCCATGCCATTTACTAAGTCTAAAATGAGTTATATACCAGCGATGATAAATCTCTAATTTCTCAAATTAACAAAACTCATGCACACAACTTATATTTCATACAAGAGCAAGTAAAACAACTTGGAAAATAAATTATAACACCCCCTACCTCACTAGAGAAGTGTCTCTCTAGAATCCAAGGCAAATCAACAAAAAATGGCAAACCCTTCAAGGGTTATGTTGAGGAGAATGAGGGGAACAAAAAGTGTTCCAAGCTTCATGGTCTAAGGTGTAATGACCCGGATTTTTCGAATAAATTTTTTCCGTTGTCTTTTCACTCCTGAGTTTGATTTCTTGTCGATTAGTGTCATCTCAAGTGCTCTAGAGTGTTTCCGAGACTCTTTTCCGTGGATTGACAACTTCCTTTGAGGACCGAGTCAATTTTGCATTTTCACTTTTCGGACACTATGCGCCTTTCGTCCTTCTCCTTGTTTCGTCTTTTTCCCTATTCTGTCTTTTTCCCGTTTGTCACTTGTTTGGCAAAACTTCACTTTTCATGCTCGGAGTTAGTTTTTGACTTCACGTGTCTTCATCTTGAGTGGTTTCCTCGAAATATGTATCTTTACTTTTGCAAGAAAGTACTCTGGTTGCTCCCGGTGCCCATAGGGGCATAAGTGCAAAGTTCTTTGCAAACATTTCCCTTTCTTGGGGTGTTTTTCGTAAATATCTTTTGAAAATATTTTATTTCAGGGGTATCTAAGAAAATATCTTGTGGAAGATATTTTCATTCTAGGGCAGTTTCGCAGTTTTCACTTTTTGGAGGGGCCATTGTGTAATTAATGAAAGTTATTGCTCAATGCCTTGTTTTGAGCCTGGATCCTCGTATGGGATTCATTTTCACATTTCGTCGAGTCGTGGACTCTTAGATTTTCCTCCTGGTCAATGTTTTCCAGTTTCAGGGTTTCTGGCCTCGGTTTGCGTCAAACTTGTTTTGGGCATAACTTTCTGTACGGGACTCGATTTTTGACGTTGTTTCTTCCGTTTTTTATATTTTATCATTTCCAATCTTTTTTGTTCACAGAGTTTTTCCGTTTGAGCGCGTTTGCTCAAAATCCACTTTTCCGGACCCGGCTGGGCCCTTTCGGGGCACTTTTTGAGACTTACTATAAATATGGGACTTAAGAACAAAAAAATCAGATTTCTTCTTCTTCTTCCTCTCCCATGGCCGGCCAAGCTCCCTCCCATGGCTGCCACTTTCTCTCTCCACTTTTGATCCACTTTCCTTTGATGAAAAGTCTTCGGCCTTAACGTTTAATGCTTGCCTTGACGCCGTGCACCTTTCCCCCCTATTAGAAACCATTTATGACCAAATTTTGAGTCCGAGATTGAGGTCAAGTTTGGATTTTCATTGGCTTCTTGGGGGTTCATGTAGATCGTGTTGTCCCCGACAAAACCTTGAAGTTTCATCGGATTCGGGGCCGTTTCATTTCGGTGGGGATTTGAGATTTCATCTCAAATGGAGGTAGGGGATGTTTTAGGATTTTGTTTCTATTGTACGGTGTGTTTTTCATGATTATACAACTTGATTGCATGACTTGTATCAAATCTAGAAAATTAGTAATATTTAATTCTTTGTATAAGATTAAATTTATATGGATGTACCTTGCATGAAATTGACTTGTAGCATGCTTTTAAATTAAGTCTAGGCATGTTGTTTAACATACTTAAATTTGAGAGCATTTGGATAAGTATGAAAATCTAGAGACTTTAATTAAAATGATTAATTAAAATCTATTTAATGGTTCCTTTAGCTTAATTAAGTTTTGACTTGATATTTGAGATGACTAGGACTTGTATACTAGTATATGTTAATATGGGACCATTTTATGTTGTTTTAGAATTTAGGGATTTGATTATCATGATTTAATTAAATTCCATTTTGTTATTCAATTGGCCTAATCAAGTTTTGGAATTGGTATATGCAATGACCATGTTATGTTGTTTAACATGTGTAATTTGAGGCCATTTGGTTGAGAATTGCAACTTAGAGGAATTAATTAGTTTACTTGATTAAATTCCATTTCTATTGCATTATGGATTTAAATCATGTGTTTAACGTTGATTGTATATCTAAAGCATGATTTTAGACTTGTAATGAATTTATGAGATTACGTTTCAATATTGGATTATATTGTTATAGCGTGTAACGAGTCGCACACTGAAAAATTCGACATGTGATGTTATTATAGCGCGTAACGAATCGAGCTCTAAAGATTCGACATTTGTCATCCTATAGTAGTTGTGGATTTAGAGCATGTATTGTGTGGTTACAAACTACTTGTGCATGGGATGTGGTTTCGTATATATATAAGTTGTTAACTTATTTATTTTGGAGTCACTTGGGACATGGTTACTATAATATGGCTAAAGTTTGGCTTTAGTGCGGGAGGTATAAGTTCTCCCCAATTAAGATAGTGTGCACTTAGGGTGGTTTTCCCTACGGGTTAGTGCCCGGAACAACCATTGATCTCAACAGAATTCTGAGTCTAGATGTCCAAGTCTTCCATTATTTATTTTCGCATTCAATTCCAAGTTAGCAATCATGTTTATATTGTGACTTGTGGTTTTGGCTATTGGCGATTTTGATGTTATTAAGTACATCCATTCTTTATGATCCTTGTAGATTTTGATGTTGCCAAGTACATCTATGATTTATGATTTTAATAATCCATTTTAATGTTGTTAAGTACATTCATGTTCATGGTTTTTAATAAATCATTGTGAGCTTTTCATGTTGTTAAGTACATTCATGTTCATGGTTTTTAATAAATCATTGTGAGCTCTTAATGTTGTTAAGTACATTCTTGTTTTATAATTTTAATGAATCATTATAAGCTTTTGATGTTGTCAACTACATTCATGTTTTGTTGTTCAAATGTAAAGTAGGAATGATCCTATAGATTCATTTGGAACATAGACGTTAGGTGGCATGATCACTTATGTCATTTTCATTCTTTACATTTCAAATTGATGACTTTGAGAATCTATGTTAGTTGCTTTGCGTTAGCATGCTCCTATGTTGTTGCTTTGTGTAAGTGTGACCCAATGTTGCTAAAATTGCATGAATGAGGTGATTGATGCTAGAAATGATTTTAGGTAGCTAGAATGCTCCTTGAGTCTCACCTTTGACATAGACGTTAGGTGGAATGAACCACAATAATTAATCAGGCAAACTTATAAAACGTAGGTCGATGCATGCTCATTTCCTACGAGTAGCTTTATGTTACTCACCTCTACGATACTGGGGCATATTTCAAGTACAGGATTCAAGGTTAAAGATTCAAACCATGTTTGGAGGATTTGGGAACTTGAAGGGTTCAATTCTTGTGAAGGTTGACTTGAAAAGCCATTTGTAACCTTATATGTCAAATGTGTATATTTGCTTCTAGACTTGTAAT
This sequence comes from Cornus florida, assembly GCF_030987335.1. Classification (NCBI taxonomy): domain Eukaryota; kingdom Viridiplantae; phylum Streptophyta; class Magnoliopsida; order Cornales; family Cornaceae; genus Cornus; species Cornus florida. The sequence goes on along the minus strand of NW_026775571.1, from coordinate 24,905,125 downwards.
GTGTGCCTAAGCACACTTTTTGATTCTCATTTTATGTATATGACATTAGGCCAATGGCCAAACTCCTTTTGAAATTACATTTATTTCAAGGATGTTCATTTTTGCCTTTGATGAGAACATATGGAAAACCATGCATTTTAGTATGCTATTTTGCACCAGAGCATGCATTGTGTATGAACTTCTTCCATGAGCATTCATTTAACATGCATGAAGTGTGGCCAAGGGCCAAACGGCATTTCGAAATCATTTCATGATTTTAGGCTTCAAGTTTTCATTCCAAACTTCATTTTTTGGCATTTTGGCCGTTGGGGAGTCATATTTTGCTTCGGCCATATTTTTGAGTCACAGACCATTGTAGCATATCTTATTAGGTATGTTACGTTTGCGTGCATGGTCGTTTCCGGGCAAAGCTTCTTCTTTGGTGAAATGAGCCTTCTACGGACTCATTTTACACTTTTGTTGCATATTCTGACCTAAGGGTATTTTGGGAATTTAATTTGGGAAATAAATTCAGTTCTTTGCATGGTCACTTACAAAATATGATTTTAGTAGGGGTTTGTTTTCCGTGTTTTTCCAGAAAATGTCGTCTTCACATCGGAAATCGCATCCGAAGTTCAGCTCTCTGTTTTTAAATTTAACAGCTTTTTGGACCCTCTAGACCAGTTTTATTGGGAGGGAATTTTGGGCATTTCTCTTTGCGTATTTTTCTATTTTCCTTTTTAGTCACATAGAAAACTTGATTTTAAGGGGGGTTTCTTCTTTGAGTTTTTCCAGAAAATGTCATCTCTGTCCTCAAATTTCCATTTTCCCGGAAAAACCCCTGCTGCCAGGTTTTTGAGCTGCCCATTCTGCCTCCTTCACATGTAAACGGTTACGAGGGGTTTCGTAACCGGTTACATGTGCATGGGCAGTGTTTTTCTCGTGATTTTTGGCCTCCTAACCAGTTAGGAAGGTCTCCTAACCGGTTAGATGATCTAGGGTTTGCACTTTTTGACCGTTTTGCCCCTTCTTCTTCCGTTAGCCATATCTTCTTCATTCGGACTCCAAATCAAGTGATTTTTGAGTCTAAGTTCATTAATTTTCCGTTGTATTTTAAATGTTGTGCTCAGTGGCACCCACTTTTAAGCTGGAAATGATGTTTTTGCCCCTAGGTCCATTCTTGTCCATTTTTGAAATGTTGCTTCCGCATTTGTTTCGTTTGGGTTCCATGACCTCGTTGAGGGTCACATTGGTGTCTTAGAGTCATGTTATATCTCTAGAGAACGTTGTTTTGTCTTTTGCTTCCACATTTCAGATCCGTTATCGGGTCATCTTTCGGTTCTTTACTGATGCACCGGGTTGAAAAACTTGGGCCGTCACAAGTGGTATCAGAGTGTCCGAGTTCGAATACCTTGGACGATGGGTTTTGGGTGCATATCATGTTTTGTTGATGTACTTTGATATGTTCAGATACTTTTTGATAACATGTTTACGTGCCATTTGATAACATGCTCGGTGTGATGACATGTTTTCTGCACTTATATGCTTATGTGTTTAAAAACATCATTGTTTGATATGTGCTTATGTGTTTAAGTACCTAGGAGTTTTCATTATCTGTTTAGCATGCTGTATATGCTTATCTGCTTATGCATGACGGTATGTTGCATACATTGACGTGGTAATTATTTGATGCATTCATTGAGCGAGTTACATTCGATCATAATAACTCGTGTTATTATTGATCTCACTTCTTTTTCACGCATATAGCGTCACAGTCTTGACTCACGGAGAGTCTTCTCGTTAGGGCTCGGATGAGGATGGTGTTGTAGTCTCCTTTTTGGCGAGATGAGACGTAAGCCACGGAGGCTCCGTTTCGTCTCATTTTCTTTTGTGTTTTTATGATGTAGTCATGGTGGTGTTGGAGGTGTCGGTGTCATCCCTTAGGACTTCGTAGTGGTTTTGACCTCGTGATGTCATTGAGGTCTTTGTTTCTAGCATCATGGGATAATGAGTCAGGATTGACTCGAATCTTTCCTTTAGGAGTTGGGAAGTTTCTTGTGAGCCTCAGGGCGAGGTTCTTGTGTCTTGCCTCCTTAGGGCAATGGTTTCAGGATTTGGATAGGTGCGTTGACCTAGAATCCTTCTTGTGTTGCCTTGGTTAGCTTTTACGAGCTACAGTTGGGATGTGAGCGGCTTTGTGTAATTAATTGTGTTGGTGCAATTAATTACTCTCCCTTGTCTTTGGAGACTTGGGGCGTTGTGTTAGGGTTCTGGTAGAATCCTATAGAGTTCCTATCGGACTCGTTGGCATCTTGGATCGGGGGTTTTCTTGTTGATTGTCTCATAACGGTTAGCATTGGGGCTATCCATTTCGATGTTGTCTTGTTTCGTGTGGTGCTGTGATTCCATCGGGGTATGAGCTGGTCTTGGGAAAGACTTGCTGACCCTATGTCTTGAGGACTTTAGTGGTCGTTTGGGGGAGGTTCCTTTCCTCGTAGTGAGAGATTGGACTCATCCAGGTTTTGTGTTATGTTTTCTGCATGGTGTCTTTTGTGAGACATTCCATTCATTTCTTTTGATTTTAAGAACTTGACATTTGTGTGACCATTTCTACATGTTTATGAGCCCCATTATTTTTGGGCATGCATTAGAAACATGTTTAGGATATGTGGCTATGTGGTAGTTTATGTGAAAGTGTATATGATACGTTTTCCTATATTGTATCCATTTAACATACTAGTGCCATTAGTGGTGTATGGCATGTCATCGTTTGTTTAACCCCTATGTGATAGGTGGCATATTTCATTTACTTTGTGTGTACTATGCTTAGTACTAAGATATTATTTGATTTATATCATTAATTTTTGCGAACATGCACTATGTGAGTATTTGTTTTAATACTGCTTCATCTTTTCTGCACTTATGTTGGGGTTTTGTGACCATGGTTGTTGGGATAGAGATGCGTGAGCCACGTTGTAGACTAGTGTTTTGAGGATTTTAGTTGTCCACTATAGGGATTTTGATCCAGCGTTTTGTCTTCTGTATGTAGCCTTACGGTAGGTCTACTTCAGATCTGTGTTTAGGTTTTCGATTTTGCAGGTCCAATTCATTGGCTTGAGGGCACAGACTTGTCAGGCTGTGGATTCGGGACTAGTGTTGTTGTTGTTGCATTTTTAGATGTGGGGTTCATTAGTACTCTAGCGTTAGGGATTTAAGGCCTTAAGTGTAACGGTGCCACTGACATTGTTATTAGAGTTTTGGGATTAGCTAACCCAACTCTCGCGGTTGCCTGGTTTCTATAGTGCTTTTGGTAATAATCATTTCCGACATTGATGTCATTTGTATCGAAAAGTTTCTTTATGTGGCATGTTGTGAACTAATGCTTTATACTGTCATGCTACCTTACTGATGAGTAAGTGTGGGAGGGTTCTGGCCATTGTTCGTACTGCCGTGTCATTCTTAGCCATCTGTCTTGATTTGAATTATAGTTGTCTTGGGATTCTCTCGGTGATTGACGTCGAGTTAATATGTCGATTCGTTTGGGAAGTGTCACTCAGTTCTTGGGTTTTGCGTTCCTTCAGATGATCTTCAGGCTTTTGAAGTTGTCCTTTAGCACCATATGGTGTGTCCCTTAGTTTGATCTTGCTTTAATCTTGTTCGGTTCTCTTTTGTCTAATCCTCATTTGGAGGACGGAATCCCTTTAAGGTGGGAAGGATGTAATGACCCGGATTTTTCGGATAAATTTTTTCCGTTGTCTTTTCCCTTCTGAGTTTGGTTTCTTGTCGATTAGTGTCATCTCAAGTGCTCTGGAGTGTTTTCGAGACTCTTTTCCATGGATTGACAACTTCCTTTGAGGACCGAGTCAATTCTGCATTTTAACTTTTCGGACACTATGCGCCTTTCGTCATTTTCCTTGTTTCGTCTTTTTCCCCATTCTGTCTTTTCCCCGTTTGTCACTTGTTTGGCAAAACTTCACTTTTCGTGCTCGGAATTAGTTTTTGACATCACGTGTCTTCATCTTGAGTGGTTTTCTCGAAATACGTATCTTTACTTTTGCAAGAAAGTACTTTGGTTGCTCCCGGTGTCCATAGGGGCATAAGTGCAAAGTTCTTTGGAAACATTTCCCTTTCTTGGGATATTTTTCGTAAATATCTTTTGAAAATATTTTATTTTAGGGGTATCTAAGAAAATATCTTTTGGAAGATATTTTCATTCTGGGGCAGTTTCGCAGTTTTCACTTTTTGGAGGGGCCATTGTGCAATTAATGAAACTTATTGCTCAATGACTTGTTTTGAGCCTGTATCGTCATACGGGATTCATTTTCACATTTCGTCGAGTCGTGGACTCTTAGATTTTCCTCCTGGTCAATGTTTTCCAGTTTTAGGGTTTCTGGCCCTAGTTTGCGCCAAATTTGTTTTGGGTATAACTTTCTGTACGGGAGTTGGTTTTTGACGCTGTTTCTTCTATTATTCATATTTTCTCATTTTGAATCTTTTTCGTTCACAGAGTTTTGCCGTTTGAGCGCGTTTGCTCAAAATCCACTTTTCCGGACCTGGCGGGCCCTTTCGGGGCACTTTTTGAGACTTACTATAAATATGGGACTTAAGAACAAAAAAATTAGATTTCTTCTTCTTCTTCCTCTCCCATGGCCGGCCAAGCTCCCTCCCATGGCTGCCACTTTCTCTCTCCACTTTTGATCCACTTTCCTTTGATGAAAAGTTTTTGGCCTTAACGTTTAATGCTTGCCTTGACGCCGTGCACCTTTCCCCCCTATTAGAAACCATTTATGACCAAATTTTGAGTTCGGGATTGAGGTCAAGTTTGGATTTTCATGGGCTTCTTGGGGGTTCATGTAGATCGTGTTGTCCCCGACAAAACCTTAAAGTTTCGTCGGATTCGGAGCCGTTTCATTTCGGTGGGGATTTGAGATTTCATCTCAAATGGAGGTAGGGGATGTTTTAGGATTTTTTTTGTGTTGTATGGGGTGTTTTTCATGATTATACAACTTGATTGCATGACTTGTATCAAATCTAGAAAATTAGTAATATTTAATTCTTTGTATAAGATTAAATTTATATGGATGTACCTTGCATGAAATTGACTTGTAGCATACTTTTAAATTAAGTCAAGGCATGTTGTTTAACATACTTAAATTTGAGAGCATTTGGATAAGTATGAAAATCTAGAGACTTTAATTAAAATGATTAATTAAAATCTATTTAATGGTTCCTTTAGCTTAATTAAGTTTTGACTTGATATTTGAGATGACTAGGACTTGTATACTAGTATATGTTAATATGGGACCATTTTATGTTGTTTTAGAATTTAGGGATTTGATTATTATGATTTAATTAAATTCCATTTTGTTATTTAATTGGCCTAATCAAGTTTTGGAATTGGTATATACAATGACCATGTTATGTTGTTTAACATGTGTAATTTGAGGCCATTTGGTTGAGAATTGCAACTTAGAGGAATTAATTAGTTTACTTGATTAAATTCCATTTCTATTGCATTATGGATTTAAATCATGTGTTTGATGTTGATTGTATATCTAAAGCATGATTTTAGACTTGTAATGAATTTATGAGATTACGTTTCAATATTGGATTATATTGTTATAGCGTGTAACAAGTCGCACACATAAAAATTCGACATGTGATGTTATTATAGAGCGTAACGAATCGCGCTCTGAAGATTCGACATTTGTCATCCTATAGTAGTTGTGGATTTAGAGCATGTATTGTGTGGTTACAAACTACTTATGCATGGGATGTGGTTTCGTATATATATAAGTTGTTAACTTATTTATTTTGCAGTCACTTGGGACATGGTTACTATGATATGGCTAAAGTTCGGCTTTAGTGCGGGAGGTATGAGTTCTCCCCAATTGAGATAGTGCGCACTTAGGGTGGTTTTTCCTACGGGTTAGTTCCCGGAACAACCATTTATCTTGGCAGAATTCTGAGTCTAGATGTCCAAGTCTTCCATTATTTATTTTCGCATTCAATTCCAAGTTAGCAATCATGTTTATATTGTGACTTGTGGTTTTGGCTATCGGCGATTTTGATGTTGTTAAGTACATCCATTCTTTATGATCCTTGTAGATTTTGATGTTGCCAAGTACATCTATGTTTTATGATTTTAATAAATCATTTTAATGTTGTTAAGTACATTCATGTTTATGGTTTTTAATAAATCTTTGTGAGCTTTTAATGTTGTTAAGTACATTCATGTTCATGGTTTTTAATAAATCATTGTGAGCTTTTAATGTTGTTAAGTACATTCCTGTTTTATGATTTTAATGAATCATTATAAGCTTTTGATGTTGTCAACTACATTCATGTTGTGTTGTTCAAATGTAAAGTAGGAATGATCCTATAGATTCATTTGGAACATAGATGTTAGGCAATATGATCACTTATGTCGTTTTCGTTCTTTAGATTTTAAATTGATGACTTTGAGAATCTATGTTAGTTGCTTTGTGTAAGCATGCTCCTATGCTGTTGCTTTATGTAAGCATGACCCAATGTTGCTAAAATTACATGAATGAGGTGATTGGTGCTAGAAATGATCTTAGGTAGCTAGGATGTTCCTTGAGTCTCACACTTGACATAGACTTTAGGTGGAATGAACCACAATAATTAATCATGCAAACCTGTAAAACGTAGGTCGATGCATGTTCATTTCCTACGAGTAGCTTTATGTTACTCACCCCTACGATACTGGGGCATATTTTCAGGTACAGGATTCAAGGTTAGAGATTCTCACCATGCTTGGATTATTTGGGAACTTGAAGGGTTCAATTCTTGTGAAGGTTGACTTGAAAAGCCATTTGTAACCTTATATGTCAAGTATGTATATTTGCTTCTAGACTTGTAATGTGTGCCTAAGCACACTTTTTGATTCTCATTTTATGTATATGACATGAGGCTAATGGCTAAACTCCTTTTGAAATTACATTTGTGTCAAGGATGTTCATTTTTGCCTTCGATGAGAACATATAGAAAACCATGCGTTTTAGTATGCTATTTTGCACCAGAGCGTGCATTGTGTATGAAATTCTTCCATTAGCATTCATTTAACATGCATGAAGTGTGGCCAAGGGCTAAACGGCATTTCAAAATCATTTCATGATTTTAGGTTTCAAGTTTTCATTCCAAACTTTATTTTTTGGCATTTTGGCCGTTGGGGGGTCATATTTTGCTTTGGTCATATTTTTGAGTCACGGACCATTGTAGCACATCTTATTAGGTAAGTTACATTTGTGTGCATGGTCGTTTCCGAGCAAAGCTTCTTCTTTGGTGAAATGAGCCTTCTACGGACTTATTTTACACTTTTGTTGCATATTCTGACCTAAGGGTATTTTGGGAATTTTCTTTGGGAAATAAATTCCGTTCTTTTCATGGTCACTTACAAAATATGATTTTGGGAGGGGTTTCTTTTCCGTGTTTTTCCAGAAAATGTCGTCTTCGCATCAGAAATCGCATTCGAAGTTCAGCTCTTAGTTTTTAAATTTAGCAGCTTTTTGGACCCTCTTGACTAGTTTTCTTAGGAGGACATTTTGGGCATTTCACTTTGCGTATTTTTCAATTTTCCTCTAGTGTCATGTAGAAAACTCGATTTTGAGGGGGTTTTCTTCTTTAAGTTTTTCCAGAAAATGTCATCTTAGCCCTCAAATTTCCATTTTTCCCGGAAAAACCCCTGCTACTAGGTTTTTGAGCTGCCCATTCTGCCTCTTTCACATGTAAACAGTTACGATGGGTTTCGTAACTGGTTACATGTGCATGGGCAGTGTTTTTCTCATGATTTTTGACCTCCTATCCGGTTAGGAAGGTCTCCTAACCAGTTAGATGATCTAGGGCTTGCACTTTTTGACCGTTCTGCCCCTTCTTCTTCCGTTAGCCATATCTTCTTCATTCGGACTCCAAATCAAGTGATTTTTGAGTCTAAGTTCATTAATTTTTTATTGTCTTTCCAATGGTGTGCTTGGTGGCACCCACTTTTAAGCTGGAAATGACGTTTTTGCCCCTAGGTCCATTCTTGTCCGTTTTTGAAATGTTGCTTCCGCATTTGTTTCCTTTGGGTTCCGTGACCTCGTTGAGGGTCACATTGGTGTCTTAGAGTCATGTTATATCTCTAGTGACCGTTGTTTTGTCTTTTGCTTCTGCATTTTGGATCCGTTATCGGGTTATCTTTCGATTCATCACTGATGCACCGGGTTGAAAAACTTGGGCCGTCACATAAGGTAAGTGGAAGGCCATCAAAAATTAAGGTCAAGGCCAAAGGTTTCAAGCTCAATCCATGGAGGTTAGGGTTCTAATGAAGAAGGAAAAGACATAATGTGAAAATGTGTGAGTGGAGGAATTAGAAATCCTCCACTCACTAAGTGATCCTACACCATGGTCAACACACACATCTATGGTCAATTGCACAAAAACCCTTCTTTAAAATCATAATCCCAAAGTGGCCCAAAAATTAATTGCAAAACAAAATTTGGTGCCTACACTTGTCACAAATCCAAGGCTCCATTCTAGGCTTAATCCTAAGCCTACACTTATCAACCATCTAAGCCAACAAGTGCACCTATCCTAGGTCAACAAGTGGTTAAATCTCCACCCTCCACATGCCCTCATCCAAGGCCTCAAAGTGTTTCCACATAAATGCCAACAAGTGGACCAATGAGAATGTGACACTTGTCACACTTTTCGAAAATTGCAAAACGATCGTTTTTGAAAATATCTTTCAAATTAAATTACAAAATGGTCCCTAAGACGAAAAATAATTACTTTACAGTAATTACACAAAAACCCCAAAAGTTTAGAATATTACAAAAAGGTTATACATCTATACCGTTTACAAGAAAAGTAAACATTTAGCATGCTTTTCTACGAAAATGAAAATGCACATAGCATGGAATTTAATTATCGTGGATGCATGCAAAACTGGAATCAAATCCAAACATGAAAAGTGAGGTTATGCTAACAAAGTGACAACCGAGAAAAAGACGAAAAGTGAATAGTGTCACAAAAGTGAAAATGTGAAAATGAGTCGGTCCTCAAAGGAAGTTGTCAATCCAAGGAAAAGAGTCTCGGAAACCATCCCTAAGCACTCAAGATGACATTAAGTGGCAAGAAAACGAACTCAGAAAGGAAAAGATCAACAGAAAAAAAAAAATATCCGTGAAAATTTGAGAAAAGGAAAGGAAAGAAAATGACCGCGTCATTACAACCTTCCCACCTAAAAATGGATTTCGTCCCCGAAATCCAGCCCTAACAAAACAAAAGGCGGAACCAGGATAACTACGAAGTACATTTCCGAGTATCCCACACAACATGCTACAAAACCTATTCCAGAACTGAAAGACAAAGTACAAACCAATGTCATTCGCACCCACGTGTGCATGACAGGATAACCTCTCAAAAGAAAAGTGACCACTTGGCCACACAACAAGTCTGAACTAACATACAGAACTCAAGGTTAAACAAAGGAACGGAAGACCACAACCATAAACATCCCTCCTGACGAACTATCATACGAATCTAAAAACAACCCCTAAAAGAACTCCAAGATATCTACGTATCAAATCAAGGTACTGAACAAAGATGACATGGCAGTACAAATAGCGACCAGAACCCGCCCACGACGTACTCAAATGTGTGGTAATAATGACAGTACCTAGTGCCCGCCTACACTTACTCGTCAATAAGGTAGCATCGACGGCAACTAGCACTTGCCCATAACACACAACTTTGTATGGTAGCATGACAATATAAGGCACTAGTTCATAACCTGCCCCCACTAGGTCTACCTATGAAACTTTTCGATACCAATAACATCAACGTAAAAAATGATCATTACCAAAAGCACCATGGAGGCCAGACATTTTATGAGAGTTGAGATATGGTCCAAAGACGTCCGGCCGGACCATCCTGGCCAATCCCAAACTCTGATAACAAAGCCATAGGTACCGCTACGCTTAAGGCCTTAAATCCTCAATACAACAAAACCAACAACTCCAACGTCTCAAAACACTACTATCAACAACATCAATCACGAATCCAAAGCCTAACAAGCAAAACAGCATCTCTAATATCCCAGATATCATCCTAAAATAGATCAACTATAAGACTACTCACCGTAATCAAACATCGGATCAAAATCCCTATCATGGATAACTAAATCCTTGAAATACAAGTCCCCCAAGTGGCACACACATCAAAATCCTGACTACCAAGGTCACAAAATGAATCTCTCAAAACCGTGCTTGGCAACACCAAGCTAAATCAAAATTCCTCAATTTTTCATCGATCCGTAAACAACCACTGGAACTACGATTCCTCAAAACTATACCTAGTCACAACTAGGATGAGACGACTCCACAAACAAGCCATATCCAACAGCGATCCTTCAAAACTCCTCCTAAGAGTCAACCACATCAAGGTCTCCAAAACTGAAACAAGTCTCTAAAAGACATCCCTAAACAGCGTCAAACTCACACAACGAGTCAACCAAATCCTCAATCAAATGGACACAAGTCCTCGTAAAATGATCTCACACCAATCAACTCACTCTGAGCACCACAACTCTGTCAACAACCATGGCAAAAACTCTCCAAGGGAAGACACAAAAGAAAGGGAACCACCAGTCTTAAGAAGGATAACACCATGACTTAGTCTCTAAAATGAAAGACAACAAGGTCAAAGACTTCACCCCCTACATGGGAGTAAGTCGACCAAAATCCATCAAATCCTCACCAAGGACTCAAGACAACAATGGTGATCCTCACGGACCAGCCAACCCCAAAGCTGTGCACAACGCAACAAAGAAAAGAGACTCACTCCTTGTGAAGTCCCTTACTCGAATGAAAGAAAGAGGGGAAACCCTATTCTCCCACACATTTCAATACGACAAATACGAAAAGGGAACAAAAAGGGAGAACTAAATATGGAAGTCATGCATATGACAAGGAATGCAACTACCAAATAAATAAATCTACTCACATAGATAAAAATCAAGGGTACATGCAGCAAGTCTCCACGTAAGCACAATATCATATCTCTAAGGCGCAGTAACAACATGGCATCTCAAAATATATAAAGAAGTCATGCTAATGCCACACAACAAGGAAACAAATGTGGATACACTTCCACCTTCTTATGCATCACAACATCATAAATCATACTACTAACATGGTAGTAAACGAAACTACAGAAAACAAAATGATACAACAATAAACCCTATGGACATCGTGTCCTAGAGTGTCTAGATAAAAAGAAAGATCAATTATAGCCATAACTATCTCTAAAAACCAATGCGACAACAACCTGTCTCAAAACAAACATGAGCCTTTACCACAATGGTAAGACTCCAACAATCCAACTCCAAATCTAGAGGTGACGCTACAAGTGACACTAATAGTGCAATGCTTTCACTATCCCGAAACATCGATCGATCGACTCAACCACAATAGCATCATCATGTAAGGAGAACTCAAAGAAAATGGCAACTATAGCCATACCAACAACAACCAAATCAATCATCACGACTGATCCTCAAAACAACCATCGTCATCATCGATCAAAAGGACAACGCTTATCCAAACAAAACCAACATTGATTCCATCCGAACTGCACTTGTAGCTAGCCAGTACGGTAGCATGATAGTGCCATGCACCCACCCACAAACATACCCGCCCACGAAAATTGTAATCCCAGAGGAATCATCCCGAACAACCAAGGATTCTAAGAGGTCCATAACCTCATCACGGCAACACCAAATGACTCACCTTACAAGAGCCTAAATAAAAAGTGACTCACCACCTGCCTCAAAACCAATGCTAGGTCGACAATCTACACTACCACGAAACTGTGACAACAATCACCATCAACCTCAACTCGTGCCTTAATGAACAATCCTGTGTCATGCCAAATATGTAACATAGTCATGCATATACAAATCTAATCTAGCATACATTATGTGTCAAGCTCTTTACAATGGAATCCAAGCAAGCTATACAGTTTACATACCACATATAGCACATAAGCACATAAACATATTATAAAACCAAAACATGTTATCATGAAGCATATAAGCACATAGAGCATGGAAATATAAGCATGATATGAACCCAAAACCCATCGTTTAAGGTATTCAAACCTAGGACCTCTGATACCACCTGTGACAACCTTGGATTTTTTAACCTAGTGTGTCTTGTGATGACCCAAAACGGATCCAAAATGCGGAAGTAAAAGAAGAAAGGTGACCTTTAGAGATGTACGTCATCCCTAAGGCACCAAAATGACTCCACATGAAGCTATGGAACTCAAATGAGCCAAGCAATGAAGCAAGAATGCCAAATCCGAAGAGAAATGAACCAAGGGGTAAAATGGTCATTTCATAGAAAAATAGATGCTACCAAGCATAGCATTAGAAATAAAACGAAAAATTAATGAATTTAGACTTAAGAATCACCTGATTCGGAGTCTGGATGGAAAAGATATCAAGTTCTGAAGTCAAAGCAAGGGAAACCCTATCCCGGTTCGAACCAAAAACTAGTACTACTTTACTAAAACTTTAATATCTTGAGCTAAAAGAAGAATCAAAAGCTGTAATTGGTACCATTGGAAAGCTTATTTTGACATGGTCAATTTAGACTCAAGACTGGACCAATTCGGAGTTAAAACGAAGAATATATAACAACTTAAAGTTGGAGGTGCAGTGCTGAACCAAGACACAAACACACACCCACATGAACAGTACCACAAGCAGTCTTCCAAGGGCTTGGAGAGCTTGTAATTAGCCCCAAGAGTTCTGTCCAAACTTGGAGTGCTCGGACGCCCCTTCGAGCGCTCATGCTGCTGTAGGCTACACCTGAAATGCCAACTTGAAATGCCAATTTTGAGGACTTTCTGGGCCTTTTTGAAAAAAACACAAAGAAGAAACCCCCTTTATAATCATATTTTCTAGCTAACCACGCCAAAATAAAACTTTATTTTTCATATGAAAACCCAAAATGCCCTTATACTGAGTTTAGGCTCAAAACGACAAAAATGTAAGTTTGTACTAAACATACATCTGACCCCAAATGCACTTCTAGTCTGAAACAGATATGCAAGCAAATGTAATAAGTGATTTTGAGCATGCGGGAATGGTTCACGACTCCCAGAAATGGCCGATACAAAATCCGACCCCCCGACGGCCAAAAAGGCGAGAATGAACTTGAAATGGAAATTTTGAAAACCAAAATTAACAAATGATTGGAAATTACCATTTGGACCCTAGCCACACTTCATACATGATTAATGAGACCCTATGAAAGAATAAAAATGGAATTCCCACACCCGATGCAAACATGGTGAAACAATTACTTGGCATTTTTCAATATTTTCATAATATTTCAGGAAATCATAAGTCGCATAGGATACAAAATACATGACATTGGCCTCCAGCCTTATCTTATACATGTTGAATACATTCTAAGGAGTGCACTCATGTGCACATTACATATATGGAATCAAATATACACATTTTGTCAAATAAAGCTACAAAAGGCATCTCATACTAACATTTGCATGAAATGGAAACTTAAGAACTACAAGCCATCCAAGGAATGATGAGCATCATGAACCAAGTCTTCGTACCTAAAACAGCCCCTCAATAATTTTGGGGTGAGTAACCAAGTTTACTCGTAGAGAATGAGCACGCATCGACTCGATTTCTTAAAGATTTTTAGACTATCATGAATTAATTCAAAAGGGTCATGCCACCTAACGTCTATGTTCCAAATGAATCTATAGGATCATTCCTCAGCTACATTTGAACATTTCAACATGGATGTACTTAGCAAGATCAAAGTCCGCACTGATTTATTAAATATCATAAAACATGAATTTACTTAACAACATTGAATGCATACTATGATTCATTCAAAACCATAATGCATAAATGTGCTTAACAACATTAAATCGCCAATAACCAAAACCACAAGTCACAATTAAATATTGGTTGTCAACTTGGAATTGAATGCGAAAACAAATAGTGGAAGACTCGGACATCACGTCTCGGATTTCCGCCGAGAACTAAATGGTTATTCCGGGCATTAACCCGCTAGGAAGACCACCCTAGTGCGCACTATCTCAATTGGGAAGAACTCATACCTCCCGCACTAAAGCCAAACTTTAGCCATGTGATTTGTAACAATGTCCTAAGAATCCAAAATAAATCAAATAAGTTCACAACTTATACGTAATTTATATAATGCACGAAATCACCTTCCATGCACAAGTAGATTAAAACCACAAAATCCGTGCCTTAGAGTTTAATTCTAGAATGACATATATAATGTCAATTACAAGTGTGCAATCCATTACACAAGGCAACAATATATTCCATAAAGGAAACATGTTCTCATAAATATAGATATAACAACTGTAACGACCCGGTCATTTGCCTTCCTTTCCTTTTTCCTGAAATTTTACGAATGAATTTTTTTCGTTTAATTTTCTTTTCTGAGCTCTGTTTCGTGTCGTTTAGTGTCAACTCGAGTGCTCAGAATTGGTTTTTGAGACTCTTTTCATGTGAATTGACAACTTCCTTTGACGACCGAGTCATTTTCGCATTTTTCGTTTTTGGACACTATGCGCTATTTCGTCCTTTTCCCTATTCTGTCTTTTCCCCATTTGTCACATTGTTGGTACAACCTCACTTCTCATGCTCGGAGTTGATTTTTGACTTCACATGCCTTCATCTTGAGTGGTTTCCACGAAATACGTATCTTTACTTTTGCAAGAAAGTACTCTGGTTGCTCCCGGTGTCCATAGGGGCATGGATGAAAAGTTCTTTGAAATTATTTTCTTTTCTTAGGGTGTTTTTCATTAATATCTTTTGAAGATATTTTATTTCAGGGGTTTTTAAGAAAATATTTTTGGAAGATATTTTTATTCTGGGCCATAAGTGTAGTTTTCACTTTTTGGAGAGGCCATTGTGCAATTAATGAAAGTTATTGCAAAATGTCTTATTTTGAGCCTGGATCCTTGTACATGATTCATTTTCACATTTCGTCGAGTTTTGTACTCTTGGAATTTCCTCCTGGTCGATATTTTCCAATTTCAGGGTTTTTGGCCCCGGTTTTCGCCAAACTTGTTTTGGGCATAACTTTCTGCTCGGGACTTGGTTTTTGACGCCGTTTCTTTCGTTGTTCATATTTTATCATTTTAAATCTTTTTTATTCACAAAGTTTTGTCATTTGAGCACGTCTGCTCAAATTTTACTTTTTCGGACCCGGCGGAGCCCGTTCGGGGCACTTTTTGAGATTTCTATAAAAGGGGGGTGAGATATTTCATTTTTCATCTTCTCCCCTCTTAATGCACGACCTGGAGCTCCCATGTCAGCCCAAGGGGTGCTGCCATCTTCTCTCTCCTTTTTTGGTTCACTTTTCCTTGATGGAAAATCTTCGGCTTTAATGTTTGTTGTTCCCCTCGCCGTGCTCTACTTTCCCCCTTATTAGAATTCAGTTTTGACCATTTCTTGAGTTTGATTTTGAGGTCAAGTTATGATTTTGATGGGGCTTTGATGGGGATTATGTTCACGGCGTTGTCCCCGACAAAACCTAGTAGTTTCGTCGGATTCGGAGCCATTCCATTTTGATGGCTTTTGAGATTTTCATCTCAAATTGAGGTAGGGGATGTTCTAGGTTTAAATTCTTGTTATATAGCATGCTTGTGATGCTTATACTATTTGTTTGCATGATTAAATATAAAATCTAGAGATTTTATTATTTATTTTTCTTGTACGGGATCTAATTTTTCCAGTTGCTCATGACTTGGTTTAAACATGTAGCATGATTTTATATTGTCCCTTGATATGCTCATTGTCGTGTATTAAAATTGGAACATTTTAATAAGTATTAAAGATTTTATTTAATATTTATCTTAGGTGAAAGATTAATTCACATGGCCTTAACTAGCTTAAAATCAATATGTGTTAGCATATTAAATTAGGCCTTAGCATGCTCTCCAACATAGTTGAATTTGAAAGTGATTGGAGGTGTTTTGAAAATTAGTAATTATTAATTAATTTGCCCCGAGTGCACTATTCACTCTATTTAAATTCTGACTTGATATTCTTAATTTACATGCCATATAGCTTCACATATATTTGATTTAGAATATTCGGTTAGGTTTTGAAACCTTTTATTTAATTAAATTCCATGTTTAAGATTTAATCCTCATGGTGATATACAACTTGGAATTGTATTGTGGCATGCTAGAAAATTAAGTTTTGGTATGGTTGTTCACATGTATTAAATTGGGATTTATTGCATAAGAATTGCAACTTTTGTATTATATTTAACTTTAGTGAAAGTTTAATTCACATGGTCTTAAATTGAATGAAATAAGCTTGTAATGTGATATTACATTAGTCCTTGGCATGTTCTCTAAGATATGTTAAATTGAGAGCATTTGGTTAAGTTTGAAAATCTAGAGATTTTAATTAAAAAAATTAATTAAAATCTATTTTGTGGTCCCATTAGCTTAATTAAGATTTTAACTTGATATTTGTATTGGCCATGACTTGTTTACTAGTATATATTAATTGTGGACCATTTGAAGTTGTTTTAGAACCTTGGTAATTAAATTAGCATGATTTAATTAAAGTTCTACTTTGTTGTTCCAACAACCTAATTGAGTTTTAGAATGGATATAGGTGATGACCATGCTATGTCCTTTAATATGTATTAAATTGAAGTTATTTGGAATTGAATCGGAATCTAGAGAATTTAATTGTGTTTATCTATTTAAATTCTATCAATTTGCTCCATGATCTAGTTGTGTTTTAGAAGTGGTTTCTATATTCAAATCATGGACTTGGACTTGTTGTATATTCATTTGGTTATGTTTTGAACATTGGATAACATAGTTGCTATGTTTGTATTCATGAGAATATGTTTTCCTTATTGAATATATTGTTGCCTTGTGTAATGATTTGCACACTTCGTGTTTAACATCTTTCATGCATAACGTGTAACGAATCGCACACTGAAGATTCGACATTCATCATATCATATTAGTTGTGGATTTAGAGCATGTATTGTATAGGTTTCCAAATTTGGTTGTGCTTAGTAGATAGTAGATTATCTTGCATATTCCTGTTGATATATGCATTATTGCACAACTTATTGATTTTGGAAACTTAAGGATGTCGTTATTTGACTATGGCTAGGACGTGGTTCTAGTACGGGGGATAGTCCCTCTATATATAGTCTAGTGCGCACATAGGGAGGTTACCCATGGGCTAGTAACCCTAAAGTAACTATGTTGTCGGTCTAATCCGGCGTGACGTCCGAGTATCCACTTTGTTTGATTTCGCATTTCATTTTCAAGTTGATAACTAGATGATGTTGTAACTTGTTGTTTCTTATTTGTCGTTCCATTTTAAGTTACAGGATGTTAACTTTGCGAAATTGTGTTTTATGCGTTGTATTGGAAGTTCCAATGTTGGTCAAATTGCATCGATATTGAAAATCGTGTTTTGACGTTCTAATAAAGCTTAGGATTGATCCTATTGATTTATTTATAACATAGATGTTAGGTGGTATGAACCACTACTGTTATTTTGTGCTTTAGATTCTAAGTTGATGGCTTTGAGAACTTAAACCTTGTTGCATTGTATAACATGCTCTTTTGTTATTGAATTGCATGGATAATGTGATTCTTGTTAACTTGTATTCAAATATGCTTTTGTCATGTTGTATGGATTACTCTAGACCTAGTTCAATTGTATTGAAAATGCAGTTCATGTTAATCTATGCTCAAGCATTCTTCTTGTCGTGTTCTTCAGATTATCCTAACCATGATTCGTTTCATACACGTATGTATATCATGATTCTTGTTGCTTAGACTCTAAGGTAGCTTAGGATGCTTCCCGAGTCTCACTTGGACATAGACGTTAAGTGGCATGAGCCCTTTTAACATGTTTCACCTTAAGGTGATAAATTTGTAAAATGCTAGGTCGATGCATGCTCATCTCCTACGAGAAGCTTTATGTTACTCACCCCTATGATACTGGGGCATATTTCAGGTACGAAGACTTGGTTCATGAAGCCTAGCATTCCTTGGATGTCGAGTAGCTTTCAAGTTTCCATTTCATGCAAATGTTAGCATGAAATGTCATTTTGTAGACTTATATGTCAAAATATGTATGTTTGATTCTATGTATGTAATATGTACTTAAGTACACTCCTTTCAATGTATTTCATATGTATGAGATGAGGCCGAAGGCCAATGACATGTATATTGTATTCTATGTAACTTTTTAACTTCATGAAATGTTATGAAAAACTTGAAAAATCGCAAGTTATTGCTTCACCACGGTTGCATCGGGTGTGGGAATTCCATTTTCATTCTTTTATAAGGTCTTATTAATCTTGTATGAAGTGTGGCCAAGGGCCAAACGGTCATTTGATCCCGTTTTGCATTTTTGGATTCCATGTTTTCCATTCCAAGTCCATTTTTGCCTTTTTGCCCGTTGGGGGGGTCAGATTTTGCATCGGCTATATTTTTAAGCCGTGGACCATTGTAGCGTGTCTAAATAGGTAAGTTACGTTTGCGTGCATAGTTGTTTCCTGGCAAAACCACATCGTTTGTGTTTTGAGCCTCTTGTGAATTCATTTCGCATTTTTTTTGCATATTCTGATCTAGGGGCATTATGGACCTTTCACATTAGTTTTATTTTCTTCTTTCGACATGGTCGCTTAGAAAACGTGATTTTAGGAGTGGTTTCTTTTTCGTGTTTTTCCAGAAAAGGTCGTCTTGGTGCTAGAAATCGATCGCAAAATTCAGCTTTCTGTTATGCATATAACATCTTTTTAATCCTCTTGCCCTTTTCTGATCTAGGGGCATTCTGGGTACTTCATAGTGTTTATTTTCCATTTTCGTTCACGTAGCGGGTAGAAAACGTGATTTTAGGCCGGGGTTTCTTCTTCGTGTTTTTACAAAAAAAATCATGTTGATGCCGAAAACAACTCGCAGATCTGGAAAATCTGGTCGTTCCAGGTTTTTCCAGAAAAAGTGCTGATCTAAGGGGCATTTCGGGTATTTCACTTGTAAAATAAAATCTTCTCTTGACATGGTCATGTAGAAAACATGATTTTGGGGGGTAAGGGGGGGGGGGGGATTTGTTCACAACTTTGCCAAAAAATGTGATTTCAGCCCTCAAAACCATATTTGAAGTCCAAAAATCTGTGTAGGTCCTGCCCAGATTTGAACCCAGAAAGTTATTTTCTTTAGAAACTTTGACGTTTCAAATCTTCTTCGTCCGGACTCCGAATTAAGTGATTCTTGAGTCTAAATTCTTTAATTTTTCCTGGTTTATCTAACGGTATGCTCAGTTACATTCAGTTGTGTCAAAAAGACCATTTTACCCCTTGCGAAGTACCCTTGCTGCATTGATTTCAAACCCAAAAATGTGATTTTTATGAAACTTTGGAGTTTCATATTTTCTTCATCCGGACACCGAATCAAGTGATTCTTTAGTCCAACTTGATTAGTTTTTCGTTGTCCTTCCAGTGGTGTGCTCAGTGGCACCCGAGTCCACAGTTTTCAGAAATAACCATTTTGCCCTTGGGGGCCTGTTCGGTCTTTTTCTAATCATTCGTTCCCGCATTAGTTCTTACTGAGTTCCACGATATCATGGAAGGTCACTTTGACTTCTTAGAGTCTTGTTTTCTATTTTCGCTTCCACGTATCGGATCTGTTATCGGGTCAATCTTTGGTTCATCACAGGACACGCTGGCCTAAAAAACCAGGGTCATCACAACAACAATGTTATCAAATGCTCAAAATATAACTATGTGAATACACAACAAGTCCAAATCCATGATTTTTATATAGAAACAACTTCTACAACATAATTAAATCCATGGAACAATTAGATAGAATTTAATTAAATAAAATAATTAAATTCTCTAGATTTCAAATCAATATCAAATAATCTCAATTTAATATATGTTAAGCACTAAGTCATGGTCATACCATATATTAAGTCTAAAATGGAATACAAGCAAAACACAATTAACTAGAATTTAAATCAAATTAAATTCATTAAATCTCTAGATTTGAAAACTCATTCAAATTTTCCCAATTTAATATATAACAAAGATTAACTCATGGCCATGCCATTTACCAAGTCTAAAATGAGTTATATGCAAGCTATGATAAATCTCTAATTTCTCAAATTAACAAAAGTCATGCATACAACTTATATTTCATACAAGAGCAAGTAAAACAACTTGGAAAATAAATTATAACACCCCCTTCCTCACTAGAGAAGTGTCTCTTTAGAATTCAAGGCAAATCAACACAAAATGGCAAACCCTTCAAGGGTTATGTATAGGAGGATGAGGGGAACAAAAAGTGTTAAAAGTTTCATGGTCTAAGGTGAGTGGAAGGCCATCAAAAATCAAGGTCAAGGCCAAAGGTTTCAAGCTCCATCCATGAAGGCTAGGGTTCTAATGAGGAAGGAAAAGACATAATGTGAAAATGTGTGAGTGGAGGAATTAGAAATCCTCCACTCACTAGGTGATCCTACAGCATGGTCAACACACACATCTATGGTTAATTGCACAAAAACCCTTCTTTAAAATCATAATCCCAAAGTGGCCCAAAAATTAATTGCAAGACAAAATTTTGGTGCCTACACCTATCATAAATCCAGGGCTCCATCCTAGGCTTAATCCTAAGTCTACACTTGTCAACCATCTAAGCCAACAAGTGCACCTATCATAGGTCAACAAGTGGTTAAATCTCCACCCTCCACATGTCCTCATCCAAGGCCTCAAAGTGTTTCCACACAAATGCCAACAAATGGACCAATGAGAGTGTGACACTTGTCACACTTTTTCAGAAATTGCTAAAAGATCCTTTTTGAAAATATCTTTCAAATTAAATTGCAAATGGTCCCTAAGACAAAAAATAATTACTTTACAGTAATTACACAAAACCCTAGAAGTTTAGAATATTACAAAAAGGTTATGCATCTATACCCTTTACAAGAAAAGTAAACACTTAGCATGCATTTCTACAAAAGTGAAAATACACATAGCATGGAATTTAAATATCGTGGATGCATGCAAAACCGGAATCAAATCCGAACATGAAAAGTGAGGTTATGCTAACAAAGTGACAACCGAGAAAAACACGAAAAGTGAATAGTGTCACAAAAGTGAAAATGTGAAAATGACTCCGTCCTCAAGGAAGTCGTCAATCCAAGGAAAAGAGTCTCGAAAACCATCCCTAAGCACTCAAGATGACATTAAGTGGCAAGAAAACGAACTCAGAAAGGAAAAGATCAACGGAAAAAAAATATCCGTGAAAATCTGAGAAAAGGAAAGGAAAGAAAATGACCGGGTTATTACTTAAACATAAAGACCTTGGGAGTCCAACTATCATTTGTAAGATTGGAGAAATGTTTGCTGATGTAGGACCGATTGTAGGATGTGGATCATTCCGTGGTCTTGTAAGAGTCTGTTTTAGAGACTGGTTTATCGAAGGGTGATTCCCATTTCAGATAGCGACAGGAGCGTGTTGCGGGTAATTGACTCTCGGTGAGTTGATTATATGGCTCGGTGGATGAATGGGGTTTTAGGTTGGCACGACTATCTAGAGAGTCTCAAGGTGGTGTATAGCGATTAGTTTTTGTTGTGTAGTATAGGGTTGCACGATAAGGCAGGTAATATAGGGTTATTGAAGTGCTTGGTTGGTTACGAAAGAAGTATAGATGGTAAGTACTGTGTTACCATATGGACTATGTTTTGAAAGTTGAAAACTGTGAATTGGAGTTGTATTCCGGTTGTGTCTGGAATATCAAGAGGTGGTGCTTATTGTTTGAGGATCAGAAGAGATGGATGGTTAATTAGAATGATTGGGATGAGGGCGATCTTGTAGATCTACTTAGTAGTCCTATTTGACTTTTATCAAGGCTAAAGGTGTTCTAAGGAACGGCGAAGAGGGGAGGTAATGATGTTAAACCTAGAGTGTGAGGTTTCTTTGATTAGACTCATAGATTTCCTTGGGAAGACTGGCTTGAGCAACCGGTTAAGCACTAGTGATTGATTGTGTTGTTGATGGCCTTGAGGAGATAGTTGGGTGTCGACCATTCTACAATTTTTTGGTGGCAAGTACTAGTTGTTGTGGGAGGTATCGAGGGTGAGGCATACTCTCTTGTTGTAATGGTGTCATCTTAGGGATGCTTGAGGGGAGAACACTTGGCGGTAGTTTGTTGAGTTAATGGGATGTGAGTTCAAGTTGTTATTCGAGGATGATGGTAGTAGAGGCGTTGTGACGTGATGTCTTAGTATAAATCGGTTTGGTTTTAGCTAACATAGGCATCGCGGTGTAACGTATTCGAGGTTTTGTTGCTGGGATCCTTAAGCATTTTCTAATGGGCATTGATAGTGTATGTCGGTCAGTTAGTGGTGAGATCACCTAGATTTGAGTTCGCAGTTCCGTACGGGTATCCATTTGATTTTTCTCCTTGTGTGTAAGGAGTTAATTTCATCTTAGGTAAGATTGGGTGTCCACGGTTAGACGATTGGTGAGTAGCGTGTGACATGGTGTCAGGTGCATTCATGTGTGAGTCGTTAGTCTCTTGTGAGAGCATGATTTGTTACCTTTTCCGTTTGATTCAAGTGGGGTCTTTGGTTTTGGTGGTGCTTGTTTTGAGAGTAGTTTCGATTGATGGTATGTGAGGCACGAGTTGCCGAATAAGGATTGTGTGTTTCTAGTGTCTGGTACTAGCGGTGATGGTTAGGGGTGTGTCATGAACTATAAGTTCGGGGATGGTTAAGTGATGTGATGTGAATCATGTACTCGGATGTTTTTATATATATCTGATTTAAGCAGTGTCTTGAGGATTGGTGTCGATGTCACCTTAGAACTAGGTGATTGGAGAAAGTGAATGTGGGATTTCATTGAGGAATAATGGGAATGATTGATTTTAGTTTTGAGATTTTAGGCATGAGAAAGTTGTATTGTGTGTTTGACGAGATAAGAATTGAATCGAATGATATTATGGAGTTGTCTACCTAGTATGGGTGTTGTGAGAGATTGAAGAGATTTTATGTGGTCAATGATTGTGGTATTTGGTGCCGTATTGCTTTTAGCTTGTTATGATCGTTGATTGAAGTATGATTGAGATTTTTAGAGCAGGTTTATGGCTGTATAGTTGTTGAAGTTACGTAGAGCGATGGATTGATAGTGAGTAGATCTCATAGTTTTTTATGGACTGTGTGAGAGTGTGTTTGAGATTCAAACTTGAGGATGAGAACGGCATCGGTGTTAAAATCGGATTGATGATGAGAATAGCCTTCTCTTGAATCAGTCCCTCTATAGCACGATGTCAGGTCAAAGGTCAATGATTGTTTCGACTTGTTAGTGATAGTGAGAGCGTGGTATTGTGCGTTGTGTAGTTGTGACAGTGTGCATTTAGATGATTTATCTCGGGGTGAAGAGGTGTTTTAGGTAGGACCAAGTGTCCGACCATTGATTATTGATGATCTCGTTTTGATGATTTGTGTTCTAGGTACAGGATAGTACACTTTACTAATTTGGTGACTCATGTTTATATGGTATTGGGAGATTGATCATTTAGTCATTTTGAGGTTGTTAAGTATAATGATGGTCGTATAGTGCGGTTAGTAGTCGCTGGTGCGGTTATGCAATGGTGTAGCTATGCAGTAGATAGTGAGTATTTGGTCTGATAGGGATGTGTAGATTTGAGCTTGAGCTTGATTGTGAGATGAACGGGGTTCCTTATCTAGGGTTTTATGTGTCCTTTAAAGGATAAGTTGAGATCGGATGTTGTCATATTCAGTGATCTGATGGTTGTTCTTTTTTTGGGCTTTAGAGCCTTTCATGGCAATGTAGAGTGGACCGATGTCCATCTCGAGTCGGGGATAGTATAGAACATACCAGCTAGTTTTGTGTTATGATGCTTTAAGTGATGAGTACCTTTATAGGGTGGTGAGCATCGGGTTATAGTGACAGTGGCGTGTGATTGCCAATTAACGTCTGGTGTCAAAAGCAATAGGGTTGGTGAGCTCATTGTTTTGTGGTTAGATGAGGTGTTTCTCAAAAAGTTTATAGCTATGGGCCTCCTTCCTTAAGGAGGATAGATTTCGAGGATGGAATCTTTTTAAAGAGTGTAGAATGTAATGTTTTCGATTTTTATCATTTTCCATTTTTCAGGAATTTTTTTTATTTTTTAGGGTTGTCTCAAATTTTGTGCCGAACACTGTGGGTGTGCCAGGTGTGTTTGTGAGTTGGTTAGAGCATTTTTTTGAGTTCAGGACTCTTGGAATGCATGGGTTGCTGTTCAAAAAAATTTCATTTTTCGAGCCAGGATGTCCCAGGTGGGACCCGCTCCAGGGTTGTCGTACACTAGGGTTGTGTTTCAGAGTCATTACATTTCATCCATTATTATTTAACGTAAATGCTTGTGGCTACGTGTTTATATAGGTGCTGTAATGTATTTAGTGTATGTACATTTATATAAGTTTATGTTAAAAGATATTTTTATAGTCGTGGACCCCACCATTTATTTTTGGTCTTATATGATGACCATCTGACCATTTTATGCTTCCTTCTTCTCCCACAGCTTCCCTCTCTCTCCATTTTCTATATTTTGTTTTTTTTCTTTTTTTCTTTTCATTCTTTCAAGCCCAGATCGACACAAACCATTGAGAACTTGATTTTGCCACTGAAGGCAAAGTTGACCAACGCGTCGAGATCTTCGTTTTAATCGGAGCAAAGTGCTGTTTGGCCACCCTTTGGGTTTCAAAAATAGGGTGAATTTGGGCCTTTATCTTCTAAGTGAGGTGGGGGAAAATTCACAATTTCTTTCACCCTTGCGAATTTTCCCAATTTCTTTCACCCTTGTGAATTTTCCTCCTTAAATTTGCTTATAAACATGTTTAATTTGATTATTTGACCTATGGTGTTTAGGGTTTTATATGATAATGTGAATTATGTGAATAGTTGGCTCAATTACATGTTCCTTGAGCTGATGTGATGAAAATATATTCAATTTATACCTTGATTTGTTCAATATGTTTAAATTGTTTATTTAAGCATGAGGTATATGTATATTGTTGAGAATCATTGAGTTACATGAGATTTCATTATTAATATTGAAATTGTGTAGTATGGAACATTTTTACATTCCATTGCGAAAGGAAAAAAGGGAAATGTGCTTTTGAAAAGCAGAAGAAATTGTTTTAGGGGAGAAAGTTTTCGAAAAGCCTTTGCAAAAACCCGGACGCCTAGGAGTCGCTTAGTGGTCCGTGGTGTTAGTGTGGTCTAGAGGGGACTAGGGAGAGACCCTAGCGTGGTTAAGCTACCTAGCTGGATACGACGCCTTGGAGTTACCTTGTGGTCGTAGATAGTTAGCCAATCCTCCTCTCGTGTCGTCTTGAAGTCGCCCTGGGTTGGATTGGACTAACGGTGTGGAAAGGTGAAACGGTATTGTTTCGGAAATGGGGGGCGATATTTCATGGCATGGCATATCATTGGCATATATTGCACACTTGGTAGTCAGTTGACTTGTGTATGTATTTGTTGATATTATAATTGTTTTACTTATTTCCCAAGGCATGATCCCGTTCACTTGTATTCTATTCCTTATGTGGGTTCACGGGGTCGTAAGAGGTGTGTCTTAGACATTTCCTATTGAGCGGTTGGCTCACCCCATTATTTTAATATTTTCGGAGCACGGGAAAGAGGTGGTGGACGACGCTCCACCACAAGTTTAGAAGGGATTGGAGATCTATATTTTGCTATCTTTTGTAATTGAACTTTAATATTTTGTAAATATGATCTTGACTATTTTGTAAAACTTTAGTATAATTTGTATAATGTTATAAATTATGGACTTTAGATTTTAGCTGTATTTTATGGACTATAACTTAATGTAATTAAAGTGCGTTTCTTGTAAAGGATAATGAGACTAGGTCGTAGACTGGTGTTTCTATGTTTTGAATGAATTAGAGGAACGGGACTTGTTTTTTTATATATGTATGTTGTTGATTTTGGAAATGTTGTATATATTTTTTTGTTGTATTGTGTGTTGGGACATGATAGATTAGTTGTAAGGCCAAGTGAGGCCATTGTATTTTGTGTACATTTCAGCAGGTTATAGTAGGGCCCTTTCTGCAATGGTCATGCCAATTTTTTTTTTAATATTTTTTTTACTAGTATCATTTTAGGTCGTTACACTTCAGCTAACAGAAGCTCCAACCTGGGTTAACAAAGAAAGAAAGGCTAAGGCTAAAGCCACTGCCAGCCTCTTCAAAGGTATAAATTTTCCCTTTGTTTTAACACATATGCATTTTTAAATATTAGACTGAATTCTCTTACCCCTTTTTTGAAGATTTAGATAGCGAAACACCATTAGCCTCTCTTGAATCGGAGCATGTTGAGCTCTAAGATGATGAAATCTTTTCCAATCAGCCTCCTTAATTTGTTGAAACCGAATCAGCCAAAGTCCTTAATGTTCATGATGCTCCATAAGTTGGAGGCAAGGTAAAGGTCATATCTCTCAATTCTTTTTTAAGAAATATTCACTTTTCAATACAATAAATAGATTAAAATGGCCTGACTACGAGAATGCATGGCCAATAATGATATTTAGTCATCAGCCAAAACTGTTTTTGGCTGAGACAATTCTTTTAACTCTAATATCTTACAAGCTTCCCTTTTTCAGAGCAAAAGAAAGAAATCCACTGCCCATGGTACTTTGAGGATAACTGAGTATAACAAAGGTAAACAATATGAAGTTGTTGAAGAACCAGAAATTCCGCAGCCAACAAAAGAACTGGCCAAAGATCCCTTGATTGACTAGGCTGATGATCCTTCTAAGCACTCTTTAGATGGGAAGGAGTTAATAATACTTTTAACCCAAAAATCTTTATCCTTTATTTTTAAATAACATCATTATTTCTTCTTTACAGCAATCTCCTCTCCTTGACTTGGTCTACAGCCCATTCAGAAATTTCAGCCCTATAAGGGATTTTCGTGAACCTATTGAGGTACCCTTAGATGCTCAGGTTAGTGCTACAAAAGCCTCATCTCAAGGAGATAATATAATTCCACAACCTGAGCTTTTTCCATCAGTGATTAGCCATCAGCCTCCCCCTGTTGCTACTATTGCCGAATCTTTAAAGGTATTGATCAATCCATCTTTGCTCCTGTTTTTAGAGGCCAAAGCCTATCCATCTTTTATAAACAGGTTGCTTATGAAAGGGTTCAGACTATTCCTTCCTTTCCACCACCAAAAGCTCTAGTTTCCTCTCTCCTAGCTTTAAGTAATTTCTTTAAAAATGTGGTAGCTTCAGTGACCGAGAAGAGAGAAAGTGCATCTTCAGGAATAACCCTAGCCACCTCAGCAAATGTACCAGTGCAGTCTATGGAAGAAACCAAAAAAGCTTTGGTTGAGCTTTTGTAAAGAGATGCTGCTGATCTTCCACAGTTTGAAATTGAGCTTACAGTTTTTCTTACCACTTTCAGCTAGTGTAATGACCCGGTCATTTACCTCCCTTTTCTTTTTCCTGAAATTTTATGGATAAATTTTTTTCGTTTAATTTTCTTTTCTGAGCTCTATTTCTTGTTGCTTAGTGTCATCTCGAGTGCTTGGAAATGGTTTCTGAGACTCTTTTCCATGGATTGACAACTTCCTTTGAGGACCGAGTCATTTATGCATTTTCACTTTTCGGACACTATGCGCCTTTCGTCCTTTTCCTTGTTTCGTCTTTTTCCTTATTCTATCTTTTCCCCATTTGTCACTTGTTTGGCAAAACCTCACTTTTCATGCTCGGAATTAGTTTTTGACTTCACGTGTCTTCATCTTGAGTGGTTTCCTCGAAATACATATCTTTACTTTTGCAAGAAAGTACTCTAGTTACTCCTAGTGTCCATAGGGGCATAAATGCACAATTCTTCAGAATCTTTTTCATTTCTTGGGATGTTTTTCATAAATATCTTTTGAAGATATTTTTATTTCAGGGGTATCTAAGAAAATATCTTTTGGAAGATATTTTCATTCTGGGGCAGTTTCGTAGTTAACCCTTTTTGTAGGGGCCATTGTGTAATTAGCAAAAGTTATTGCCAAATATCTTGTCTGGAGCTTGGATCCTCGTACGGGATTCATTTTCACTTTTTATTGACTCGTAAATTCATAGAATTCCGTTCTGGTCGTTTTTGTCCAATTTTAGAGTTTCTGGACTCGGTTACCGCCGAACTTGTTCAGGGCATAACTTTCTCCTCGGGACTCGATTTTTGATGCTATTTCTTTTGTTGTTTATATTTTCTCATTTTAAATCTTTTTCGTTCATGGAGTTTTGCCATTTGAGCTCGTTTACTCAAAATCCACTTTTCCGGACCCGGCTGGGCCCGTTCGGGGCACTTTTTGAGATTTCTATAAAAGGGGGATGAGATATTTCATTTTTCATCTTCCCCACTCTCCATGCACGACCTGAAGCAGCCATGGATGTCCATGGAGCTACCACCTTCTCTCTCCTCCTTTGATTTACTTTTCCTAAGTGAAAAGTCTTCGGCTTTCACGTTTTTTGTTCCCCTCGACATGTTCTATCATTCCCCCTTATTAGAATTTATTTCTAACCATTTCTTGAGTTTGGTTTTGAGGTCAAGTTGTGATTTTCATGGGGATTCCTTCGGATTCATGTAGATCGTGTTGTCCCCGACAAAACCCTTCGGTTTCGGCGAATTCAGGACACTTTTTTTTCGGTGGGCCTTTAAGTTTTCATCTCAAATTGAGGTAGGGGGTGTTATAGGTTTAATTATTGTTATATAACATGCTATTGATGCTTATACAACTTGTTTACATGCTTAAATATGAAATCTAGAGATTTTATTATTTAATTTTCTTGTGAAGGATTTAATTTTCCCGGTTGTCCATAGCTTTGTTTAATCATGTGGCACGATAGAATATTACCCCTTGATATGTTGATTAACATATATTAAATTGAGAGAAATTGGACAAGTAACGAAGATTTTATTTAATATTTTACTAGAATAAAATATTAATTCATGTGGCCTTAACTAGCTTGAAATCGATGTGTGTTAGCATATTATATTAGGCCCTAGCATGCTCTTCAACATATATTAAATTGAGAGTAATCGGAGAAGTTTGGAAATCTAATAATATTTAATTAATTAGATTAATTAATTTATTCCGGGTGTACTATTCACCCCATTGGAATTCCGACTTGACATTCTTGATATGCATGCTATATGGTTTCACATATATTAAATCTAGAATATTTGGTTAGGTTTTGAAATCTATCATTTATTATTTTTCTAGTATTAAAGTTTAATGCTCATGGCCATTCATTGCATGGAGTTCACTTGTGTCGTGTTTTTAAATCATGTCATGGTATGTTGTATAACATATTTAAATTTGAGATCATTTGGATGAATTTCAAAACTTAGAGATTTTAATTAAGTGTAATAATTAAAATCCATTCAATAGCTTATTGGTCTTGATTAAGTTTCTAACTTGGAATTCATGCTTTTCGTGACAAATTCCTTCACATATATCAAATTGAGAATAATTGAATAAGTTATGTCTTGCATGAAATGGACTTGTAACTTGACATTGAACTTGACCTTGATATGATCCTTGAC
Organism: Cornus florida; assembly: GCF_030987335.1. NCBI lineage: Eukaryota > Viridiplantae > Streptophyta > Magnoliopsida > Cornales > Cornaceae > Cornus > Cornus florida. Next base: position 24,875,449 of record NW_026775571.1, on the reverse strand, counting down.
ACACCTTGTTCATAGAACATTTGGACTTGCCTCGTAATCGTGATAATTTAATCCCTTAGGTTGATTAAATTTTCCTTTTTATGCTTCCATCGGTTAAATCATGACCCCTTGTATCTAGGTTTCATTAATGTACTTAATGAACATGAACACTTGTCTTGGAATGATTTAATTACTCATATGTTGCTTAGAAAGTAATTGAATTATGTATCTTATACTTGTGGTATATTTACTTCAATGAACTCCATGTGCTATATATCTTGGATGTTGTCTATATAGTTGCATACTATGATTTCTTGTCATCTCACATGCCATGATAGTTGATGAACTAGGGGCATGACTTGCGTGTTCCAAAATCTTGGTTGTGCATGAAACGTGGTTAATGTATTTATTATAATAGAAACAATCTTGACTTGCACAACTTGTTGATTTTGGAACTTGGGATATCAATCAAGAATAGGGGAAGGTACCCTTGGGTTGATAATCCCTAAAGTGATCCCAAGAAAAGGGGAAGGTACCCTTGGGTTAGTAACCCTAAAGTGATCCCAAGAGTACGGTTTTAATCTGGGCGATATCCAAGTTTCCACATTGTTTGATTTCACTCTTTAAATTTCAAGTTGCTATTCTTTGAAGATTTAAACTTTTCGTGTATGTGAAATGCTCCAATCATGCCAATTGCATTATAATGTAATTCTTGCTAACTTATATCCGAATATACTTCTTGTCGTGTTAAATAGTATGTTCCAATCATGTAAAGTGCCTTGACAATGTGAACTTGTATTCTAGTAACTCCTTGTCGTGTTGTATGGATTATTCCAAACTTTGCCTAATTGCATTGATAATGTAATTCTTGTTAACTTGTATTTAAGCATCCTTCTTGTCATGTTCTTTGAATTATCCAAATCTTGATTCATTTCATACGTGTTTAAGTATCATGATTCTTGTTGATTATTACTCTAGGGTAGCTTAGGATGCTCCCGAGTCTCATTGTGACATAGACGTTAGGTGGCATGAGCCCCTCTGACATGTTTCACCTTAAGGTGAGAAAATTGTAAAATGCTAGGTTGATGCATGCTCATCTCCTACGAGTAGCTTTATGTTGCTCACCCCTACGTTACTGGGGCATATTTCAAGTACAAGACTCAAGACTTGAAGGTTTCATTGCCATGGATGATTTGTAGCTTCTCATGACAAAACTTATATTCTTTGATTCTATGTATGTAAAGTGTGCATAAGTACACTCTTTTCATTGTATTCAACATGTATAAGATGAGGCCGGTAGCCAATAACTTGTATTATGTATTCTTTACACTTTACTTTCAAAGTTATTATGAAAAGATTGAAAATAAGTCTTTTCTTCATAACTTTTGCATTGGGCATGGGAATTCCACTCTTTCTTTTTCATAGGGATTCTATAATCATGTATGAGGTGTGGCCAAGGGCCAAACACCATTTAGTGTTCATTTTTGCATTTTAGTTCACATATTGCATTTTGGGCTAAAATAGTAGAATCCGAGCCTTTAAGGGTTTATTTTCAAATTGGGTGGTGCAAAGTGTGTTCCGGTACCTCCACTAGGTCTTATTTATCTTGTACGAAGTGTGGCCAAGGGCCAAATGGTCATTTGAAGCCATTTCCTAATTTTGGTTTCCATATTTTTCATTTCATGTTCATTTTCGCCTTTTTGGCCGTTAGGTGTCGGATTTTGACTTGGCCATTTCCGGGAGCCGCGGACAATTCCCGCACGCTCAAAATCACCATTTACATCTACGTGCATGATCGTTTTTGGGAAAAACCTCTTCCTTGGAAATTTGAGCCTCCTAGGGATTCATTTTGCATTTTTTTTTGCATAATCTGGTTTAGGGGCACTTTGGGGTTTTCCTTCGGGAAATAAATTTCGGTCTCCTCATGGTCACTTAGAAAACTTGATTTTAGAGGAGGTTTTTTTTTTTTTTGTGTTTTTCTAGAAAATGTCGTCTTGGTGCCGGAAATCGATCTCAAAGTTCAGCTTTCTGTTTTTTTTTATCAGCTTTTTGGACCTCCATGACTAGATTTCATGGAGGGGCATTTCGGGCATTCCACATTGCATTTTTTTTTAATTCTCTCAAAAGACAAGTAGAAAATTCAATTTTGAGGGGGGTTTCTTCTTTGTGTTTTTGCAGAAAAATTCATCTTCTAGCCCGTTTTTGCTCTCAGTTGCAGACAGTCACTGTAGCAACTTTTAACCCTCTTGTTCAGTTCTGATCTAGGGGCATTTTGGGCATTTCAGAGTGAGTTTTTTTTTATTCTATTCACAAGGTCGGGTAGAAAACTCAATTTTAGGGGGGGTTTCTTCTTCGTGCTTTTCCAGAAAAAATCATTTCAGCCTCCGTTTCAAGCCTCAGTTCTAGAACCTCACTTTTTTTTTCTTGCTGTCAGTTGGTGCATGCCATTGGGCGCCGGCATGGGCGCCGGTGGGCTCGTGCATGGGCGCTGTGTGCTCTATGGCCTTCGTCGGGCCGCCGCGACGTCTCAACTTCAACCGTCGTTTCTCCCTCGTCCGGACTCCAAATCGAGTGAACTTTTTTTTGAACTTGACTAATTTTTTGCTATCTTTCCAACGGTGTGCTCGGTTGCACCCGAATCTTTCTGGATAATTACCAGTTTACCCTTTTAGCCTTAAGTGCTAGTTTTTCTTCGTCAGGCAGTTTCTCCTTCGTCCAAACTCTGAATCATGCGATTCTTGAGTCCATCCTGACTATTTTTTTGTTGTCTTTCCAGTGGTGTGCTCGGTGGCACCCGAATCCATATTTTTCAGAAATGACTATTTTACCCCTGGGGGCTTATTTGTCATATTTTTGATCTTTTGCTCCCGTATCAGTTCTCATTGAGTTCCACGACCTCATGGAAGGTCACTTTGACTTCTTAAAGTCGTGTTTTCTATTTTCGCTTCCTCATACCGGATTCGTTATCGGGTCAATCTTCGGTTCATCACCGGACACGCTGGCCTAAAAACCAGGGTCGTCACAGCCAGGATCAAGATTTCCCAGTCGACCTCTAAGCCACCATTGCTACTTTTAAAGGTCAACTGCTAACTCTAGCTGATGATAATTTCCAATCCAATGAATCAATTAACCAAATTGAGAAAAGAAGAAATATGAGGGAAGTTGTTGGTAATCAGCTGTTAGCTCAGGCCTTTTCCTTTGATCATGTGAACAAAGAATTCGTTAGCCTTGAAGAGAGGGAAAAAGTTCTCTAAAAGGAGATCGACCAGCTGCGAGATCAAAAAGCCATCTTGTTTGCTAAAGCTACCATATTGTAGTTTGAGGCTCAAGAACTTGCTACCAATCATGCAAATCTTCGTGAAAAGTTACCTAGGTTAGAAAAATCAAAGGGACAGACTATAGTTGCCTTTAATCGGTCTTTTATGATTTGGGCTGAGTTTAAATCAAAGTTTTCAAGCATATGAGCATTTCTCATGGAACCTTTATAGCTATTTAAGTGCATGTACTCAATGCTATAGTCTTTTTACACTCCAATAAATAAATAGTTTCTTTTGTTTTTTACTTGAGCAAATACAAACAAATACTTAGCAGGAATTTTCTTTTATTGAAATGAAAACAACTAAATCGGCCTAAACTAAAAGGCCAAATTTATTAACATAAAGGTACACATGGTCGGCTAAAGGTACTGGCTGACCTGAATTTTTCCTTTCAAAGATTGTTGGCACATACCTCTTAAGGTATTTGCCATTAATGGGATAGTCATGCAATCGGCCACTTAGATACTTCAATTTGTAAGCCCCTCCATTTAAAACTTGATGGACTAAATATGGCCCTTCCCATTTATGAGACCATTTCTGTCAACCTTGCCCACTGGCAGAACACATTTCCACACTAAATCTTCTTCTGGAAAAGACTTAGGCTTTACCCTTTTCTTGTAGATCTTCATCACCTTTTTTCTCGTGAGCCGTGATATGATCCAAAACATCCAGCCTAACTTCATCCAAGTCTTCCGCCTCAGTTAGCATTGCTAGAGTGTAATCAACCAGAGTTAAATTATTCTGAAATGTAACTTTAGTCGACTTGACTTTCATTTCCATTGGTAGAACAACATCATACCTATAAGTTAACATGTATGGCGTGATTCCCGTGCTTGATCTTCTTGAGTTTCTATCTTTGATCATTTTTTCAATGATCTCAATCAAAATTTTATTAGATAATGATAAGTGCTTAAATATTGCACATTTTAGCACCTAAGGTAGGGTATTTTAGTCCATTCATCTACCTTACTTTCTCATTTTAGTTCTAATTTATGTTTTTGTCTGTTTCAGGCCAATAAGGTTCAAACAGGCTAAAAAGAGCCTATTAGCTCCTTTTTGGAGTCAAGAAGAAGATTCAAAAAGTTAAAAAAAAGTGCATTGGAGTATCTTCGATCAATCCAAGATTCCTCTACGATTGATCGAAGTCTTCTCAATCCATCGAAGTCAATGAGGTGCTAGCTCAGTGGAAAAGGTCACCAAGTGTCAAGATATTTATGCCACATTATCTTCGATCGATCAAAGCCATCTTCGATCCATCGAAGATCCTACTGGCAGTGAGCTGTTTTATTCTTGAGCGTGCCCGAACTCCACCAACTTTTGTAGCTGCGGGATTAAACCAATCAAAGGCCTATTTTCTAAGTTATTGCCTACTAAAAAAGGCTTGTAACTAAAATTTAATGAAGTCATTTTATAAAGCTTCCCAGCTTTTAACAAAAAAATAGTATAGTTCATAGATAATTTTCTCTTTTTAGATTAGGGTTTTGGAGAGCAAATGGTGTCATCATGAACCAACAAGTTAAAATGTGTTAAAGAGTGGCCAAGTTTGAATTTATAAAGTGCCACTACTACCTCTAACTACTAATATAGCTAGGGTGAGTAGGGATCGTCCCAAGGAATCGGATGCGTATTTGAAATGGAAATAAGGTCGGATTAGTAAGTCAAGTGATCAATAGATGGTTTGATTGGTTAAATAAACTACAATGTAAAGAAACTTAATAGAAAGCAATTAAAGTAAATAAAGGGTAGAGAATAAAAGAAAGGGATCTTAGGATTTATAGGTCACCACTAAACATCACCTTTCTAGATTCTCAATGTGTAATGAATGAGGGGAAATGTATGTTGCAATACTAATATGTGTGATTGATTGAATCAACAAGCATGGATGACTAATTAAGCATATATTGTCTAAACAACCTAATGAAAACATAATATATCAATCTAAGCCATTATTTCTTCCTTTAAGATCACAATCAACACATTAAAAAGTTAGAGAATTATACTACTTGCATTCATAAGTATGGAACATCAGACAACAAGCATGGATTATCCTCCTAACTAGGACAAGAAGGCAACTACACTACAATTAAGCTAGGGACATGAAAATTAAACTAATTAAACTAAGGTAGAGGCACAATCCATCAAGAAATGAGTATGAACCATCAAACAAACCACAAGAGTATTCCATTGAAGCACTTTGCCTTGAAAATCTCTAAATTCATAGCATCAACACACATAGACATGCATCAATATCACAAAACCAAGAGATAAATACATATACATCTATCATAGCATACATAGACATATGAATACAATGAAATGATCAATTGGAAGCATTAAACAACACAAATTATTGTAGAAACAAGATTGATATATTAGTCAAATGTCAAGACAAGATTACAACATAAATCCCCTCAAAATATAAAATATCAAGATCGAGAAGGCATGCTTAAGGCTAACTCTAGCCCCAAGAAGATGTTTAGCCACTCATTGATGTAGTTATGTAACCCTTAAGGGCCATCTCCATGGTAGGAATGATCTTCTTCTTAATGGAAACCCTAGATGAATGGAAGAACTCCCAAATAGTGTATAACTCTTTAATCTCTAGCCTCCTCTCCAAGATTGTGTAAATGTCTAAGATTGTGTATGTGTAAAATGGTTCAAAATCCTTATATAGGTAGCTTAAGTGTCACACCCAATGGTTAGGTCTCTTGCACTAGGCACTTTCAATGATTGCACCACGAGCCATCTTTTAATAAGCTGGACTCTGTTTTATTTCGAGCTTGAGGAGGTTCGATAGATCAAATTTTGATGAGATCAATCGAACTATGGCCAGATCAATCAGATTGTAGCCAGATCGATTAATCCTTGGCGGCGCCTTTTTGGAATAAAATAAATTTGAGATATTTTTGGGATATTATGGGAAAAAGACAAAAGTGGTAGGTGGGGATAAGATCAAAGAGGTTCGATCAATTTAAAGAAAAGTTGGATCGATCAAAGATGGAAATTCTTGAGGATAAGGACAAGGGGTTTGATCCCTTTTGGTGAGGCTAGATCGATCACTGTGAGATCAATCGAAGATTGGTCTGATGGATCAAAACTTGCTCTTTTCCACCATTTTGCTATTTTCTTCCATTTAGCTTGAGATTGCTTCTTTTATGCTCTAATTTGGCTGAATTGACTTATTTTGGGGCTAAGCGCTTGAAAAGTGCAATAACATGAAATTAGTCTAAAACGGAAAAATAAGATAGATAAAGGTCCTAGAATACCCAAGCTTAAGCGGTTTAAATGCACACTTTTCAGCGTTTATCACACCCCCAAACTTAAATATTGCTAGTCCCTAGCAATAAACTATAAAGTAAATGAATGAAATGAACAACTATACAACTATGAACTAGAAAGCAATAAAAGGATAACACCACTTTCGTAGGGAACACGATTGCATTTAGCGCATGCAACAAGCCTTTTAAACCCCTAGGTTACCCCTAGTAGACAAGTGAAATCTCGTGAGGGTTTCCAGTAATGATACCCACAAACATTAAGCTCATTGTCACAAAATAGGCACCAATATTACAAACAAACATTGGGAGAAAACTACCTCAAGTATGCAATTTTTCCACCATTTTGAAGCAAACTCTCAAAATTTCAATATTAAGTAAACAAGTATAGTCCTCCACACATCAAGAAAATGATTATGCAAATCAAAACAACTCTAGAATTCTTTTTGAGTGGATTGGCATCAAATATGTTGCTTTCTAAGCCACCTAAAGAAATGATTACATCCTTACCCTCAAACTAGCATACAAATGTAGTATCGATCATCAAAACAAAGAGTGGACCTTTTATTAAAGCTTTATTAATCTTGGTGTGTTTATTCTTTTCACTAGATTTTTTTTTTATTTTTTTATTATTTATTTATTTATTTTTTTTATCCCTTAGGATCAAAGATGTAAGCATGGTGCAATGTGTTGATCTATTAAGTTTTTTAGCGATCCATGAGGTAGAGTGTTAGGGCAATGACTCCCAAACCAGACGGCTTTAGGGCACTGGGTGTTTAAACACTTATAAGGACTTACAAACTCAAATCAACTAGGCTACAAATCAAAACAACCTCCATCTAATCATTTCCCACTTCTCACTTTTTGGGAGAAGTCTTCACTTTTTTTTATTTGCTTTTGCAATTTTTTCTTTTTTTTTTTTTTTTTTTTTTTTTTTTTCGAGTTCAATTATTAACCTAGAGTTTGGGCCCTCTACCTTTCAGCGTAAGAAATTCAGTGCTTGATGAGGCTAGAATCCCGGTTACTTAATAAAAAGGGATTGTTATCTAATTTTGTCAAGATGAAAGCTTTGAATGCACTACTAGCTCAATTGAGATATAACCAAATTAATAATCAATAAAGCATGTACCCCACAAATGAATGCTAATGTGCACATGTCCTAGTGTAGAATCCTAAAGTGAATCTCAAAATAATCACAAAATTAGGATGATGTGGACCACAAGTGCAAGCAAGATATCAATCTTTTGAAAAATTTACTCCTAAATGGCATCCACAAGGCATACAAGGAATATTGGACTCTCAAGTCAAGCAATTTTTAAATTCTAAGCAATATAGTCCTCAAAAGATCAAAATCATAGCTAGTCATAGACCAATCATAGAAAATCCCTTAAATACACAAGTCATGCTCAAAATTTTGAATTGAAAACAAACACTACAATTAACACCCATTACCCCCAAACTTAAATGGCACAGTGTCCTCAATGTGTAAAGGGAACAAAAGGAAAGAGTATACCAGTGCAGCTATGGTAAAGAATGGCCGGAACACAAGTATCCGCAGTGGGTGGTATAACCCCCCCAAACTTGGGATTGATTGTGGTCCTGAAAAGATGGCACTAGGAGAAAAGCTGATCAGATAACAAAGGGGATAATAACAGTGTACAGTGGACATGTAAGTGTAAATGGGATAATAAATGAATAAGGGGAAGAGGAATAAGGATGGTCCTGAAAAATTTTGGGCAGCACTCTCTTACTGAAGTCATTGGAATGCACCTGATAATGGAGTCAATCACAGATAAATATATCAATATAATAACTTAACATCCAAATATATCATGCATATGATTAAGAAAATAAAAGTAGTATAAGGTATAACACAAGATTTGGGCCAATAGACTGGCCACAAATATATAGTAACATTATCAAAAGATTAGTCAAGTAGCACAGATATATAAAATGATGAAACAGAGATATGGAGATTAAGCAGATAAGGTCAGTCTGGCGGGGCGTGATCCCCAGATGTCTCTAGAAATGTGTATGTCTGAGTGGAGAGTAGTCACATCTGCTCGAAGAGAGACAATTGCATCCTCCAATGTCTGAATACGTTTTTCTAGTCTGGGTGTCTAAACTAGAGCGTCAGGGATGACTGGATCATGAAACTGAGGTACATCCTGACTTTGCTCCTGAGAATATAATGGCGACCCTACCGGAGAGTGATGTGGTGACTATGCTAGAGCCTCCCGTTCCAATTCTATATCCATATGTATATCTGCAGCCACCGGTGGGTCTGTTGGATCATCTGCTACTACTGCCGCCTGCTCCTCTATCTCTGCTAACTTTGCCTCCTCTGTTGCCAAGGCGGCCTCATCCTCTAGACTCTGAATAAGAGAGTTATAGCTCTTGTTCCAGTCCTTCTTGCAGCCCTTAACTCAGGATGTTCTGTCACTTGAAAAGGATAATACTGGTCCTTGAGAATCTGGGTAATCAGATGTGCGAAGGGAATGAAGGTGGCGCACCCGGGCTTGGCCTTGCTGATGTAGCTTGCATACAATCTCATTATAACACTTCAGTAGAGTGCAGGAAGAGAAAACCTATGGCTTGTATAGAAGGCGTAGAGGGCAGTAAGAAAATCTGAATGCTGTTGGATCTTATGGCCTGCCATAAATACATTTCGGTACAAGATCGAGTCAAAGAACCATAAATCATTGAGCAAATAATTCCGGGTGGTGAATGTCTTGCCATCACTGTAAGGGCCAATCATAGCAGCGGCCATGTCTGTGTCAGATGGCCTCCTCAAAATAGGATAATCAAGGCCAGGAGGGCAGACGTGTAGGCATCGAGAAGAGGTGGCCAATGTCTCGACTATGACATGAATGAGATGGCCATCAATAGTAGTCCGCAACTCAGATAGATTACTCGGGGCTAGCCGGAGGTTCTGGTAGAATAACCGAACGAGCTGCAGGTAAATTGGGTAGGCTACCGGGGTAAGAATAGCTGAAATGCCGCGGCAATCAATCTCATCAAAGGTTGCCCTATTCAGAATCGATCGGGCGAAGAAAGTAGTGTCAAAGATAGACTCATGGCCCACTAAAAGGCATGAATATCTCCTGGTAGGTCTGTCTCAGACCTGGCTGGGCTGTGCTAGAGGTGGTGAAAGAGGTGGTATGTGCTCTGCCTCGTCCGCCGATGAAGAAGATGGAGATGTAGAAGCAGATGAAGCACAGTGCTCAGACTGAGCTGGAGCTGGCTCCTTATGCTTCTCAGGCTCCTCTACTCACTGTTACACTCGGTGCTGATACTGCCGGCGAGCAACAGTCTTGACTCGAGCCATGGCATGGAAAAAAAAAAAGAAACACTTATAATTGGAGTCAGTAACAGGTATAGTATATGAAATATAGAATTAAAGCACACAAATAGAAACATGTTTGTCAAGTTTAGATAGACAACTTAGAATAAATCACATGAATCTATGCAAGTGATAATGCAGCCAGGTATAGATAGTGACTAAGTGAAACATGCTAAACAATATAAGTATGAAATGCATCCAATGTGGAAAACACAGGCATTGGGCATAAATAAACTAGCATGAACATTATGAAGGGTGCAGGGGTATGAAAATACAAGGTATTGAAATTCGATTAATCATCCAAAAGATGGGATCGATCCAAGTTGGATCGATCAGGACATGGTTGAGATCGATCTTTCTCTAATCGATTAGAGAAAAGTGTGATCGATCGAACTCTGGAAAAAAAAAAAAAAAAAAAAAAAAAACATGAACAGTCACAGATCTGTGACGTAGATAACACGGGTGGCAACCAAGCAAGCTCGTAGGCCCTTCTACACCTTAACAAGTCAAAAATAGTCACTTAAATTGGTATGTGACCCACAAAATCATAATCGGAACAAAATATATACATATATTTATACACATGCTTTAAAGCTTCAAAAATGGCAATAAAAATTCATGGAAAGCTTAGATCTAAACATGGACAACTCGAGATTGAAGCTCGAAATTAAAAATAGAACCCAGAACTTAACAAATCGAATGATAGAAGTGGACTGAGAGAGATAAGATCGGGATCGAGGGTGAGAGAGAGTTTTGAAACTTGGGATGTCGCTGGAGACTTACCGTAGGTAGGGAAGAAGATGGAATAGTGGTGGGAGGGATATAGGGTCTGAGATCGATGTTGAAATCGATCCAAATGACCCTTGGGTCATATTTTTAAAAACAATCTCTGACGAGTTCGATCGATCACTTGGAAATCAGATCGATCAAACTTAGATCGATTATGAAAGAACTCAGATCGATCGGACTCACAAAATAACAAAGTATTTTTGAAATTTTTTGAATTTTTTTTTTTTGAAAATTAAAATAAAATGTTTTTGGATTTTTTTTTTGTTTTAAATTAAAAAAAAAATTAAAAAATAAGTCAAAGTCAATAGAAGGCACACAGATCGATCGAATATAGATCGATCAAGACTCGATTGATCCAACAGGTGAAAACCTACAAACATGTTTGATCGATACACATAGAGGTGATTTTTCATGGGTTCAAAATTTTTTCTAAGTATGGTGTACATATTGATTTGAGGAAGATCTAGATCGATCTTGGAACACTCAGATCGATCGGAAATAGAGTTCGCACGATACACAGAGGGCTGAAATATGCAGGAAATTTATGTACGATGGGACAGAGAGATGATTGGATGCAGAGATGATGTTTGATCGATCTGACTTCTTCTCAGATCGATCGAACAGACACTAAATGTCTAATTCAAAACTGAAAGTGCAAGCATTCTCAATCAAGGTTCTTAACAACGTGTATAAACTCAGAACATATCTAAACGACACAAGAAATGAAAGGTAAAATAGAAATGAGGGAGGAATAAGGTTGTAAACCCTACGAAGCACTAGTGTTTAACGTCTCTAGCAAGACATTAGGCTCTTTTAGCCCGGATCGAAAATTTTATTGTGCATCCCCTCCTTGATGGGGTGAAAGGCACTTTAAGTCCAACCCAAAAAATTGTTCCCTAAGGAACTTATTGGATTTCACTCAAAGGAGATTGACAGTCCTTGGTCTATGCAATTCTTGGGTTTCCATGCCCTTCCAAACTTTGTTTTTGAAACAACTTTCTTTGAAATCAAATTAGAAGGCAAACCTTTGGAAATACGATTTTCAAGCCACGGCTCACTTTATCAAATTCATTGTCAATACACTTTTCCACAACACATGTTTCTTTATGCTTGTCCATTGAACTCGGGGTTTGATTAAAAATGATCAACTTCACTTTCATGTGGCCAAATGAGATTTTCATTATCCCCGTCCTACAATTAATGTATGTATTTGCGGTTACCAAGAAAGGACGACCATGGATAACGAGAATTTGGCTATTAGGATTTGGAACCGGTTCCGTGTCAATGACAACGAAATCAACTGGGAAGAAGAACTTATTAGTCTTGATCAATACATCCTCAATAATACCCCGGGGCATTTTAATGGATCAGTCGGCAAGTTGCAAAACTACCGACATCGGTTTTAGATCTCCTAAGCCCAATTGAACGTATACTGAATATGGAAGAAGGTTAACACTTGCTCCTAAATCAAGAAGAGCTCGATTAATGACATGGTCACCAATGATGCAAGAAGTAGTAGGTGAACCGGGGTCCTTGAATTTTGGAAGTGTGTTATGTTGTAAAATAGAGCTCACTTGCTCGGTCAATAGCATTTTCTTTGGTGCTTGGCTTTTGTTCTTCCTTTTTTGGGTGCAAAGATCTTTCAAGAACTTGGCATTAGCCAGAATTTGTTTGATTGCATCCAAAAGTAGAAGATTGATCTTCACTTGCCTAAACACTCTAATGATTTCATTCACTTTGGTCTTTTGTTTTTCAATAGAGATGGATCCTTTCAAGGCATCCGAAAATGGAGCCTTTGGCTCAAAAACCTTTTCAAAATCATTCTTCAAAACATCTTCAACGTAATAATTTTTCAAACCATTGTTCAAATCATTATTCAACACTTTTTCAACAAGATGATCATGCTCATGCAATGAAGAAGGAATAAAATGTGAAACGGGACGGGTGTCAAATTTTGGTTGCACCGCTTCACTCTCTTCATTTGATTCACTAACTTGGTTATCAATAATTTTCCCACTTCTTAAGGTTGTCACCATATTGGCATGATCGATTGTGTGACCTTCCGATGAGGAATTGGTTTCCACAACAAATTGTTGCTTTAGTGGGGCATTTAAAGGCATCTTCCTTTTTTCTCTAGCATTCAAGGTACTAGCTATTTGCCCAACTTAGGTTTCTAGCTTAGCAATGGATTGAGAATGGGAATGAAGAAATTGAGTGTTTGCCTCTAGAGTACCCAAAGCGGTCAACACTTTTTCCTCAAAAGCGGGACTTCTAGAATTTCCTTGAGAATAAGATGATTGATTAGGAAAATGAGAGTTAGAAAATTGATTTCCATGTGATTAAAAAGATGATCTATAACCTTGGGAACCTTGGTTTTGCATTGGAGGTGGAATATACTTGCCTTGAAAATCACCTTGGGGAGGGTTTGAGCCTTTCCCTTAGCTTTTCTAAGAGAAGTTTAGATGGTTTGTCCACCCGGCATTATAGTGTATGCCATATGGATTATTCCCTTGGTTAACAAATGCAGCATTAACTTATTTATAATGTTCACTTTACACATGTCCTTGGGGACAATTGGAAGCAGAATGTAAGACACTAGAGCTAGTTATGCAACATTCATTAGATGAATGATGAACATGATTAGGGGAGGAAGACACTTGATTCACCGAATTTTGGTTGATCAAACCTTTAAGTTAAGGATTTCACCTCGGCGGCTATGTCATTGATATTGTCAACTAGATATAAGCCGACATTTTTCCTTCCACCTAGATCTCTACCATTTTTGGAAGAGAAGGATCTATGCATAGAATTTTAACTCATACTTTCATACAATTGCCAAACATCATTTTCATGTTTATCAAGATAAGAACCACCCATAAATGCATCTACCATTTCTTTTTAATTATTCGGAAAACTTTCAAAGTAGTATTGGACTAATTGCCACTTAGGAATGTCATGATGTGGACACTTCCTAAGCAAGTCATTAAATCTTTCCCATGCCTCATGAAACAATTCCCTATCCCCTAGAGAAAATTCACGAATGGAAGTTCTCATAGCATTGGTCTTTGAAATAGGATAGTACTTTTTTAAGAACTCTTGTTGCATTTCCGCCCAAGAAGTTATCGAAAAAGGCCTAAGATTGTTGAACTAATATTTTGCCTTGTCCTTAAGGGTGAAAGGAAAAAGTTTAAGTCTTAACATTTCTTCTAGCATGTCCATGTATTTCATGGTGGAGCATACTTCAAGAAACTCATCCAAATGCTTATAAGGTTCTTTACTTGGAAGTTCATGATAGTTAGGAAGCATTTGAATGGTTTACAATTTGATTTCATAGTGATGTGCTCTAAATAGGGGCAATTGAATGCATGTAGGTGTATTATATTCATTTGGCACATAATGATCATGTAAAGCAATGGGAGGATTTACAACCGGTGGTACTACACGAACACCTTGATGGCTTTACATAATGGGAGGTTATGGAGCAAAAATTGGCCGACGCATTCCCAACGGAACTTGGCCTTGTTGTTGTGGTGGAATGAATGGTCTTAGCATGCCTAATGGGATTTGAATGTTGTCATAATGCACATTAGGGTGGAGGATGCCTTGTTGGTCTATGTGACCAAGGTCCACCACATGGTCATCATGTTGCTCCTTCATTGGTAAAATGGAGGGGTGAGAGCTACCCCTTCCTCTAGGATTATGAACAATGGATTCAATATTCAAATTAGGAGGGACAAGAATAGGATTTAATGACCTATAACCATGCATGCGCAAACAAAACAAAAACAAGCAACAGGCAAGTAGCAATCACTTCGCCTCCGCAACAAATCAATCAATAAACATTATCCACATATTATGATCCCATGCTCCCATGCTTTCAACAATATGCAAAGAAAAGTAAATTGCCTCCACGCGGGCTCATGATTTATCTAAGAATTTAAGAACTTGCCACCATGCGAGCCGATGATTTAACTAGAGATTGAGTTAAAAAAAGCTCACAAAGGGTCCTTAAGCAACTTCAAGTTATTTTTTTTCAATTTTTTCTTAGCTTTGCAATGTTTTAGATTTTAACCTTTTTATATAGCTTAGTTCCTTACTTTTCAATTCTCCTTTGCTTCACTTTTTTGCTCAATGCGCCTAGCCAATCAAGAACAAACACAATAAGTGAACAAAATAAAATAAAGTAAAAACACGATCGAAAGAGTACTAATTCCTAATTATTTCCAAAACACGGCATTGCCAAATCAATCTTGAGCAACGGCGCCAAAACTTGGTGTCGCCTCGAAAGGACAAGTTAAAATGTGTTAAAGAGTGGCCAAGTTTGAATTTATAAAATGCCACTACTACCTCTAACTACTAATATAGCTACGGTGAGTAGGGATTGTCCCAAGGGATCGGATGCATGTTTGAAATGGAAGCAAGGTCGGATTAGTAGGTCAAGTGATTAAAAGATTGTTTGATTGGTTAATTAAACTACAATGTACACAAAGTTAATAGAAAGCAATTAAAGTAAATAAAGGGTAGAGAACAGGAGAGGGGGATCTTGGGATTTAGAAGTCACCACTAAACATCACCTTTCTAGATACTTAATGTGTAATGAACGAGGGGAAATATATGTTGCAATACTAATATGTGTGACTGATTGAATCAACAAGCATGGATGACTAATTAAGCATATATTGTCTAAACTAACCTAATGAAAAGTACAATATATCAAACTAAGCCATTATTCCTTCCTTTAAGCTCACAATCAACACATTAACAAGTTAGGGAATTATACTACTTGCATTCATAAGCATGGATTGTCGTCCCATCTAGGAAAATAAGGCAACTATACTACAATTAAGCTAGGGACATGAAAATTAAACTAATTAAACTAAGGTAATGGCACAATCCATCAATAAATGAGTATGAACCATCAAACAAACCATAAGAGTATTCCATTAAAGCACTATGCCTTGACAATGTCTAGATTTATAGCATCAACACACATAGACATGCATCAATATCAGAAAACCAAGAGATAAATGCATGAACATCTATTCTAGCATACATAAACATATGAATAGAATGAAATGATCAATTGGAAGCATTAAACAACACAAATCATTGTAAAAACAAGATTCATATAAAAATCAAATGTCAAGACAAGATTACAACACAAATCCCCTCAAAATATAAAACATCAAGATTTAGAAGGCATGCTTAGGGCTAACTCTAGCCCCCAGAAGATGTTTAGCCACTCATTGATGTAGTCATCCAACCCTCAAGGGCCATCTCCATGGTAGTAATGATCTTTTTCTTGATAGAAACCCTAGATGAATGAAAGAACTCCCAAATGGTGTATAACTCTCTAATCTCTAGCCTCCTCTCCAAGATTGTGTAAATGTCTAAGATTGTATATATGTAAAATGGCTTAAAATCCATATATAGGTAGTGTAACGACCCTGAATTTTTTAACCCAGTGTCTACTGTGATGACCCGTACCGAATATATAAATGCGGAAGCAGAAGAAGCAAAATGGCCTCAAGAGATGTACATTATCCCTAAGGCACCAAGGTGACTCCCCATAAAGCCAAGGAACTCAAAGAAAATAAGTGCGGAAGCAACAGTTCACAAGCGGATAAGAATGAACCAAAGGGCAAAACGATCATTTCCAACCTAAAAGTGGGTGATGCTGAGCACACCATTGGAAATAAAATGAAAAATTACTGAACTTAGACTCAAAAATCACCTGATTCGGAGTCTGGATGGAAAACATATGAATTTAGAACAAAGAGGCATCCTCCGTTTATGAGACAGCACGACCCTATCCTACTAAAACTGGTATAACTCTCACTACGATTGGAGTTCTGATGAGTAGTTGATACCATTGGAAAGCTAACTTTGAGCTCTTGAACTTAGAATCAAGAATAACTGGATTTGGATTTAAAATGAGTGAGATATGACCCTCTGAAGTCGGAATAAGAAAACTATCCAAGAGAATCTAAAAGGTGAAGGTCCCAGGGAGGATCGGTCGACTGAAATACAACCATCAGCTAGATGAACCTCAACCATCAGTCGACCAAACCCCAATCGTCAATCGGCCGAAATGTGGTTTTTCCTTGAAAGCCTACTGGAAAGGAGTCTCGAGGCTTGTCACCCGGTTGATGAAGCTCCATCGGCCGACCGACACATCGACTGCAGCTATATAAAGCAGTTGCTATGTGTTTTTGTGATGCTAGGTCCACTTCTAAGGTTCTACATGCATCCAATATGTTCCGAACAAGTTCGAAAACACTTTCTAACATTATTAAAACATCTAAGACATTCTAAAACAAGAGGGAACTTAAGATGACACCCATCGAGGAATTTTTCATAAAAATTCATAAAAATCGCCCAAAAATAGGTCAAAAGTTGAAACTTAAGAGTTTTGTGTAATGTGGACATACATGCGAACGTAAAAAGACATTTAAGACACGTTCCAATAGTCCACAGCTTCAAAATGTCAAGAATGCAAAATATGACCTCTCAAAGGCCAAAAATGCCTAAAATTGAGATAAATGGAACCAAAATGAGAAACCTAGATTGAAATGGTGTTCGGCCCTTGGCCACACCTCATATATGATCATAGAAACCCTGTGAAAAAGAAAGAATGAATTTCCCACACCCGATGCAAAAGTTATGAAACAAAGATTATTGATTTTTCAAGGTTTTCACAATGACTTTGAAAGTAAAAGTGCATAAAATACATAATACATGATATTGGCCTCCGGCCTCATCTTATACATGTTGAATACAATGAAAAGAGTGTGCTTATGCACACTTTACATCTATGGAATCAAAGAATATAAGTTTTGTCATTAGAAGCTACAAATCATCTAAGGCAAAGAAATCTTCAAATCTTAAGTCCGGTACCCGAAATACGGCCCAGTAACGTAGGGGTGAGCAACATAAAGCTACTCGTAGGAGATGAACATGCATCGACCTAGCGTTTTACAGTTATATCACCTTATGGTGAAGCATGTCAAAGGGCTCATGCCACCTAACGTCTATGTCAAGATAAGACTCAGGGAGCATCCTAAGCTACCCAATAAGACACATAATTCAATTACTTTCTAAGCAACATATGAGTAATTAAATCATTCCAAGAGAAGTGTGCGTGTTCATTAAGTACATTAATGAAACCTAGATACAAGGAGTCATGATTAAACCGATGGAAGCATATAAAGGAAAATTTAATCAACCTAAGGGATTAAGTTATCATGATTACAAGGCAAGTCCAAATGTTATAAAGGTGTGTCAAGGATCATATTAAGGTCAAGTTCAATGTCAAGTTACAAGTCCATTTCATGCAAGACATAATCATGTGAATTAAGTTCTATACAAAGGAAGTAAATGAATATAAGTTTCAAACTTATCCGATTATTCTCAATTTGATACATGTGAAGGAATTTGTCACAAAAAGCATAAATTCCAAGTTAGAAACTTAATCAAGACCAATGAACTATTGAATGGATTTTAATTATTACACTTAATTAAAATCTCTAAGTTTTGAAATTCATCCAAATGATCTCAAATTTAAATATGTTATACAATATACCATGACATGATTTAAAAACACAACACAAGTGAATTCCATGCAATGAATGGCCATGAGCATTAAACTTTAATACTAGAAAAATAATAAATGATAGATTTCAAAACCTAACCAAATATTCTAGATTTAATAATATAGCATGCATATCAAGAATGTCAAGTCGGAATTCCAATGGGGTGAATAGTACACCCAGAATAAATTAATTAATCAAATTAATTAAATATTACTAGATTTCAAAACCACTCTGATTACTCTCAAACTTACCGATGTTGAAGAGTGAATTAAAGCCTAAGATAATATGCTAACACACATTGTTTTCAAGCTAGTTAAAGCCATGTGAATTAAATATTTATTCAAGATAAAAATTAAATAAAATCTTCAATACTTGTTCAAATTCTCTCAATTTAGTATAAGTCAATGACCATATTATAGAGCATTATATTACCATGCTACATGTTTAAAACAAGCCATGAGCAACCGGGAAAATCAAATTCATTACAAGAAAAATAAATAATAAAATATCTAGATTTCATATTTAAACATGTAAACAAGTTGTATAAGCCTCAATAGCATGTTATATAATAAAAATTAAATCCATAGCACCCCCTACCTCAATTTGAGATGAAAATCCCAAATCCCCACCGGAAGAAAAGTGTTCCGAATCCACCGAAACCGAAGGGTTTTGTCAGGGACAACATGATCTACATGAATCCGACGGAAGCCCCATGAAAATCACAACTTGAACTCATACACAAACTCAAAATTTGGCCAAAAATGGATTCCAATAAGGGTGAAAGAAGCGCGTAGTCAACACGAACAGAAAACGTAAAGACACTTCAACTTTTTAACAAAGGAATGATGTTCCAAAGAGGAGAGAGGTGGTGGCAGCCTCCCTTGTTCTACCATGGGAGCTCTGGTCGTGCACGGTGTGTGGGGAAGATGAAAAATGAAATATCTCCTCCCCCTTTTATAGAAAAATCCAAAAAGTGCCCCGTAAGGGCCCCGCTGAGTCCGGAAAAGTGCATTTTGAGTAAACGCGCTCAGACGGCAAAAATCCATGAATGAGAAAGATTCAAAATGAGAAAATATGAACAACAGAAGAAACAGCGACAAAAACCGAGTCCCGAGCAGAAAGTTATGCCCCGAACAAGTTCGGCGGCAACCGGGTCCAGAAACTCTGAAACTGGAGAAAAATGACCAAAACAGAATTCTATGAATTTACGAGTCAACAAAAAGTGAAAATGAATCCCGTACGAGGATCCAGGCTCCAGGCGAGATATTTTGCAATAACTTTCGTTAATTGCACAATAGCCCCTACAAAAAGGGTTAACTGCGAAACTGCCCCAAAATGAAAATATCTTCTTAGATACCCCTGAAATAAAATATATTCAAAAGATATTTATGAAAAACACCCCAAAAAATGAAAAAAATTCCAAAGAATTGTGCATCCATGCCCCTATGGACACCGGGAGCAACCTGAGTACTTTCTTGCAAAAGTAAAGATACGTATTTCAAGGAAACCACTCAAGATGAAGACATGTGAAGTTAAAAGCCAACTCCGAGAATGAAAAGTGAGGTTTTGCCAAACAAGTGACAAACGGGGAAAAGACAGAATAGGGAAAAGGACGAAATAACGCATAGTGTCCGAAAAGTGAAAAATACGGAAATGACTCGGTCCTCAAAGGAAGTTGTCAATCCACATGGAATAGTCTCAGAAACCATTTCTGAGCACTCGAGAAGACACTATGTGACAAGAAACAGAGCTCAGAAAAGAAAATTAAACGGAAAAAAATTTATCCGTAAAATTTCAGGAAAAAGGAAATGGAGGTAAATGACCGGGTCGTTACAACTTACCCTCCTTAAAGGAATTTCATCCCTAAAATTTAGAACATACCGGAAGAAGAACAGGACAAGGACCGAACAAAAGGTTAAACGAAAGACAGCTCATAAAGCACTGAAGAACAAGTACAGAAGTTTTGAGATCAACTAATGGGACGCGAAACCCTAAACTGAGACAACACCTCACATGAATTGGCACATTAACTCAACATCAACTACCGAGAGAACCCCAAGACAACGAAAGGCTGGATCATGATAAAAAAAAAGAGTGACAAGGTTACGAATAATGACCAGAACCCGCCCACACTTACTCGTTAGTAAGGTAGCATGATGGTATAAGGCACTAGTTCATAACATGCCCTGAACCAGGTCAAATCTGAGAAACCTATTGATACGGATGACATCAATGTCAAAATGATCATTACCAAAAGCACCATAGGAACCAGGCATCTGTGAGAGTTGGGGTAGCTAATCCTAAAACTCTGACAACAATGACACTGGCACCATTACACTTAAGGCCCTAGATCCACGTCGTGAAGCCACAAAGGAAAAGGAAATGAAACGGTGCCTCCTTGGCCAACGTCTCACTCCAGCAGACAAGGAAGAGGAATGAATCGCAGTCTTTTACGCTCAAATGAGCCTTACTCGCATCAATCGATAGAACATACAAGAAGATTCCCGACATAGGTCCTTACAGAATGAATTCCTCCTATCCAAGGAAGAAACTCTTAAAAGAAGAATGCATCCAAGGGATACGACAGATCCTACAAGACAATGTCAAAACCTGACATAAAAAGAAATAGCTAGCATGCAACATAGTAACGGACTATCTACTCAAGGTGCCACATAAGCAAGCAGACATGTTATCAAATCAAAACATATTATCAAGAAGCACGTAAGTACATAGTATGACAAGGCATATGAATGAAAAACGTAAAGTATGCCGACACACATCGCACACGGTCATGCTAACAAGAGCACACAGATATGATGTCACACGAGGACATGATACTAACCTAGACCATGTTATCAAGAAGCATATATACACATATAGCATGCTTAACAGATAAACACCCAAACAAGTAAACATGTTATCACATAAGACATGTTATTAAGATACAAATGACATATTAAAGTAAAACAACGTGAGCATGATATGCACCCAAAACCCGTCATCCAAGGTATTCGAACCCGGACGCTCTGATACCACTTGTAACGACCCTAGATTTTTCAACCAGGTGTCTACTGTGATGACCCGTACCGGATCTATAAATGCGGAAGTAGAAGAACCAAAATGGCCTCAAGAGATGTACATTATCCCTAAGGCACCAAGGTGACTCCCCATGAAGCCAAGGAACTCAAAGAAAACAAGTGCGGAAGCAACGGTTCACAAGCGGATAAGAATGAACCAAAGGGCAAAATGGTCATTTCCAACCTAAAAGTGGGTGATGCTGAGCACACCATTGGAAAGAAAATGAAAAATTACTGAACTTAGACTCAAAAATCACCTGATTCGGAGTCTGGACGGAAAAGATATGAATTTAGAACAAAAAAGCATCCTCCGTTTATGAGACAGCACGACCCTATCTTACTAAAACTGGTATAACTCTCACTACGATTAGAGTTCTGATGAGTAGTTGATACCATTGGAAAGATAACTTCGAGCTCTTGAACTTAGAATCAAGACCCAACCTCCTCCTACCTCCCCCACCTCACCACCATCATCAAACCACCCTCAAACCCACACCCCCATCACCCTAACCAAACCTCTCTCTCGGCATCTTGCCTGCACCAACCATACCAACCAAACCAACCTCACCTTCTCTCTCTCTCTCTCGGCAATTTCAAGCTCCTTCATCCACCCCACTCCATGCCAACCCCAAGCCACCCCACAACTTACAACTCCATGCCAACCCCCCCCTCTCACCCCACTGCCCCATTTTAGAGCACTCGAAGACACACTTCGAGTGCTCAAACCACGCCACCTCTCTTTTAAAACCAACCCACCTCACTCTTCTTTCCCTCTCTCGGCATTCTCTCCATCCACCACCATCCTCCTCTTAAACATTCAAACCAACCAAACACCTCTCACCCTCCTGCATGAACCACCATGCACACTCCTCCACCACCTTCCCACACTCAACCCCCCTCTCAGCAAATTCACTCCCTAACCATCACCTTCCCCAACATAATTCCTCTCGGCATTCACCACAACCCTCCTCTCGGCTTCCACCATCCTTAACCCCAAACCAATCACCCCACCACCTCATGCATGCACCTCCATCCTCCTTCCTAATTCCATCTTTCCCTTCTCTCCATTCTTCTCTTCAGGTATGCTTTCTCATCCTTTTTATTTTTTTCTTTTTGTTATGTTGTTGTTATCCTTATTGAGGAGTATGGGCATGGAAATTGTGGAGTTTGGGTGTGATTGTTGTTATGCTCTAAGCTAGAGAGCATTTTGTCTAAAATTTTTTTTGGGTTTTCATCACTCTAATCAACCTTTGGCCCTCTTCCTTTTTGTCATGCACACTACCTGTTCGACACAATGCCTGAACCAGCTTCATCTCTCTAACTGGCCCCATTCTTGGCATTGTTTTGTTATCCATTGTAACCTTATGACTAATGTGTGCTAATTTATGTTTTGTTTGGATTTTTACTAGACTTTATATTTGTGTTATTCATTCTCTTTTAGTTTTTCATTCCGAAACCTATGCTTTTACCTGTGCATTTTAGTGCTGTTTTGGCAGGTCTTCGGGTCCAAGTTTGGGGGACGCATTTGTGCATTCACATAGATGGACATCTTTGCATTCGTCACTCCACTTGGTAATATTGTTCTTTCCCCCCCCCCCCCCCCCTTTTTTTTTTTTGCTCTTATTTTGGTATGCTTGTCTTCACACCTTGAGGACAATGTGTCATTCAAGTTTGGGGGTGCATTTATGCATTTTTGGTTTCATAATTTTTGCTAAGCAATGATAGTATAACTTGACACTTGTCGGAGATGAAACATATGTTTAATACCTTGTGTATAGAAGCAATTGAAATTTTTGAAAATAAGAAAAATTTGAGTTGAAATGATCATGTAGATTTAAATTAGTCTGTATAAATGTCTCAATTAAATTCTCGCTGGATTTGACACTCTTTTAAGCTTCACAATGCACAGATGCACATTGGAAACTTAATTGTGAGGCATGCAACTTAATCGACCTTTACCTTGGCCTAGTTAATCTGATTTGATAAACCTAATAGATGAATATCTTTGGCATGATTTAAGTTGTCTAAAAAAAAAAAAAAAAAAAAAAAAAGAGAAAGAAAGAAAATAATGATCAGTTGACGTTCGTAGCCTTTCCAACTCGAGCTATTAAGCCCTAGGAGTGTCTCTACACTTAGCACCCTAAAGCCGTCTGGTTTGGGAGTTGTTGGCCTAACGCTTGCTACAAGGGTTGGCTAGAAAGCTTAAAGGACTTAAACATTGCACGGTCATTAAAAAAAAAAACTTGTAATAAGCATGGTTTGCTGGAGTTCGTAGCCTTTCTAACTTGAGCTATTAAGCCCTTTGGAGTGTCTCTACACTTAACAACCTAAAGTCATCTGGTTTGGGAGCTGTTGGCCTAACGCTTGCTACATAGGTTGGTTAGAAAGCTTAAGGGACTTCAGCATTGCACAACCATTCTATGTTTCGCTTATGAGTTACAATAAATTGTCAACAAGCAATAAAAGTTGTCTTGTAAATAAAATCATGCCTTAGGGACCTCATTTAAAGGGGAATTCAATGATTTGAAAACTTGTGCTTGGAAATTGGAAAAGAAAGTAAAAGCCGCATGTTGAGAATCCAATCCACTTTTACTGAAGTTAGAGTTGATTTTCATTTAAGAGATGACAATTGAGTTATTTATATGGACTATGATGTATGATGTTGATACATGGATGTTGAAATGTGTTTAGTATCAATGCATCATATATGCAAGGTAGTCTTCCCAATGACCCCATCTCCAGCTCTTTTTCTATTTCAAGTTATTTTTGAGCTATGTATATATCTCATTTTACCATGGATGATATTTTTGTAGTAGCATGCCCATGGTTGTCTTTTCATTAAGTTTTTCAGTATAGTTTTGCTAAGGGACTAGCAAAATGTAAGTTTGGGGGTGTGATAAGCGCCGAATATTGTATATTCAAGCACCCTAAATTGCATTAGTAAAGTCCGTTATATGTTAATTTATATAGATTATCTTCATTTCTATATTTCTATGCATTTTCAGGTTCCTTGGCCCAAAAAGAGAAAAAATAAGGTGTTGTGGATTTTTGATCAACAATGTGCTCAAAAGCTGAATTTCAGGCAGCAGTGGAACTCGACTTTTATTGCCACTTTTGACCCAGAAAGCTCGAGATCTGGACTTCCATTATAAAATGGAATATTTAGAGCTCTGAATTAGCTTTCTAAATCTTCAAACAGTTTGTCATTCAGAGATCGGAGCAGAGAGTTATGGCCTTGTTACCAGAGGTACGCAGAACTGCCTGGCAGCAATGAAATTCTGCCTTGATCTTCATTTTTGACCAACCATTCTTGATAATTGGATCTCCATCAAAACATAAAGTATTTAAAGCTCTGAATTATCTTTCCAAATCTTCAAACGGTTTGTCATTCGGAGTTTGGAACGCAAAGTTATGGCCATTTCATCAAAGTAGGTCTGGGCAGAGCAAATGGAGAATAGGCATTCTGCCCAATTTTCGAATGCTCGAGGCCCAAATTCGAGCACTCGAATTTAGGGCAGTTTGTCTCCGAAAAATCACTATTTCAGCCACTTGTTTCTTGGTTCCTTCATTTTCTGATTTCCTTCTTTATGAGGTGGTTGGAGATGTTCCTGGGGGGGGGGGGGGGGGGGGAGAGAGAGCCTAGTTTGGTGGTAGATAAGAGGGATAAGAGCCACACATCTCCGGGGAGTTTTTTGGATCAGATTTTGGGGAGAGAAGAGAGCAAGGAGATAGAGTTCTTCAAGCTTGAAGAAGGGAGCACGAAAATGGAGGAGGTCTTCAAGCTTCTTCTTTCTTCCATTGCTCCTATGGGTAACTAAATCTTCTCTAGGGAGGTGATGAAGCCCCTCCCTTGTAAGCATGTTCTAGTGTAGATTTTACTTTTGGGATTTCAATGTATTATTGTTGGTAATTTTATGATCTAGAGCATCATATGTGTTGTAATGAATTCTAATGTCTATACATGATTATTTTGAGCTATTCATCTTGTCTTAGATGGTTTCTCTTCCTAATCATATTGCTTGCATTTCCATAGTGACAATGGAAGTTAGATCATGGAATGGTTTTAATGGCATGGAGTTTGAGAACTTTGATAAATCATTGCTTAGGATGCCCTTTGATGGTTTATACTTGATTCTTAACTTTGTGTGCTCTCATCATTTAATTAAGGGCTTGATAATCTTTGGCTTAGGGAGCATGTTGAAGACTACACCCTAGTTTAGGTAGTTCAAACATGTGAATTTTTGATGGATTATTCTTGTTTTTGATTTAATGAACCTCTTGAGGATAGTATAGCAACCAAGGGTTGTTATGTGTCATGACCATCATTTATGTTGATTTTCCCAATTTAATCTCAATCTAGAATGTGTATAGGAGCGGATTCATTTCCCTAGTTTTTCTCTACTTGTATTTCACCTTTTTACATTCCTTGCAATCTACTAGTTTATGCATCTTTACATTTCTAGTTTAGTGACCATCAAACAAACCTTTATTACTCCTTATCACTCAAAAATGACTCTAGACACTTAGGTTGCCTAAAGACTAGCGCAGTCCTAGTGGTTCGACTTACCCAACCAATAACCCTATTTTACAATGATTCGTGCTATTGCGAAGGTTGATGTATAGTTGATCAGCCGATCAAATACCATGCGGGCATTTATTTGTGAATTTTCTTTAGGTGAGAGAGAACTTTTTCATGAAGCGTGGGAGAGATTGAATGAATTGCTTAGAAAGTGCCCACATCATAGCATTCCAAAATGGCAAGTAGTTCAATATTTCTACGAGAGCTTATCTGATGCCCACAAGGGTATAGTGGATGTTTCATGTAGAGGTCCATATTTTGGGAAACATGAGGATGACAATTGGTGCCTCTTTGAAAATATGAGTGAGAATTCAATGCACAAATTACAATCCACTCGGGTAAGTGGGAACTCTAACGTGATAAAAAATAAAAATTTAAATATATGTTAAGAGGAAAGTCCAATGGAAATTGTAGCTGAGGTTAAAACTCTTACTCAAATGCTTGACCGATAAATCAATCATCCTATCCTTCCCACTCACCAAATGAAGTGTGTATAAATTGTTCTAGTTGCAATCACAATATTTCCAATTGTCCTCAAGGACAAGCCTTTTTAAATGAGCAACACGAACAAGTTAATGCCACTTTTTCTCATCCATATTATAATGATTACATCTCGGGATGGAGAGAGGCTTCATACTCTTCTTCGAAAAATCAAAGGTGTTGGACCAAGAGGGGGAGGGGGTGAATTGGTTTAAGTAAATTCTTTCTCTTTTTCAAGTAGACATTAGAATCAAAACATATTCAAGAGAACAAGAACAACATAAGCACACCACAACACAAGATTTACAAGGAAACCCTCTCAATAAGGAAAACCTTAGTTCCTGGCCTCTGCCAATAAATGATCTACTAGCCGCAAGTACTTTGTTATACACTCAGCTATCTCACTCTCTGTACACACCTTGTACCAGCCAAGACACTAGTTTTCACAACCAATACTCACACACAAACTCACCAATGTGCACAACCTAGCTTGGACACCAAAGCTCTTAATAGCTTAATCAATAATGGGGTGAAGTATCAAGGCCCCACTACCATTTACCAGAGGTGTCAATACACCAATTACAACATGTTAATATTGCACCACAAGATTAGATTAACACACAACCTTAAGTAAACACAAAGAGAAACCCTAGTAAACTCTTCTCTGCACAAGAAGGATACAATTGTCATTCACCATACAGCTTTAAATGATGATCACACTAGGATTTCATAGTCTTGATTTAGTTTAGAAAACTTGCTCAAGTAAGTATTGAATAGTGAATAGCAAGTTCCTTCAACAATTTAGCTCAATTAGAATCTTCACTCAATTCTGAGGCAATTTCTGTCAACTTATAGAATATCTTCACTAAGGGCCCCTTTTTCTGTCTTCACAGCTTTATAAACTCATAACACACTTGCTTAAATGATGTACGCAATAAGCAAAACAAGATAGAACAATGTTAGCCCCAAAACAATTTATATTTTGTAAAGAAGCTTCATCTGTCAACAACATAATACTTAACCAATGTAGCTCCTCCGTTCAGTTCAAACCTCAGAAATAACTGCTCCCAAACTTTACTTTATACTTGTTCAACATATTAGATTCAAGTACTGAGCAAGTTACAATAGTTCAGTACACAATTTAGGATATTACAGCACACAACAGACTATTTTAGGCTGAAAACAACAGCACCACAATTTTAAGGGTAAGTCTGGAATTTTGAATTTGCTCAGGGCTTGTTTTGCTTCTCATACTCTTGTTTAAGCTTTATATTCATGTTCAAATGAAGGTTTCAGTGATAGAAACATGATGTCTAATTTTTGGTTCTCAAATCTTAGTCAACAAGGTTAAAACCCTAGTGAGGAGTGGTTAAGAAGGTCAATACTAAAAACAGCCAATTTCCTGAGTTGAATCCTATTTTAATAGCATAAAACTATTAATTAAATCATGCTCTATAGTTAGCTTCATGGTCCTCAGTGAGATAAGTCAACACATATCAACACAACAGCCAGTACACCATAAAATAATCAAATAACAAGCTCTGAAGTAACTTATTCTGCAGTTATGTGTATTTGAGTTAATACCTGGCTTTAACATATGTAAATAGGAGTATTAAACATGCTTCCACTTTCACTTAGCTTCACTAGCTTTTAGAACCAGACTTGACCCTCCAAAGCAGCCCTTGACAACCCTTTAAACCTCAGCAGCACTTGATTCTCAGTAAATCTTCAAGAGTTCTTTCACATTAAGTATTTTCTGAGATTTAAACTTAACTTATACAGATAAATCACTACTCAAAAATAAACATTTAGCACTTCTTAATGTTTTTCTCAAGAACAGCCTCCTTTTAGTATAGAGAATGAATTTTCAGGCCTGAAACCTAGCAGCAGTTGTAGCATTGCTTTTATATTCAAACCCTTAATAATGCAACCCTAAAATTATTGGATAGGATTGAGCTGAGGACCTCCAATCTGTAAGAAGAGCAATTCTAACATTGTAGAGGTGATTGTACCTTTATACCCTTGCCAACTCACCTTCTTTTGGCCTGCAGCTGACAGTTATTTGTTAAGCTATATATATATATATATATATATATATATATATATATATATGCAAATATTCCAGCTGCTATATTACACTCACACACTGTGTAGTTATCAATACATTTTCTCACAAGGACCACATTCCACGTGTCCACACCAAGAAGCCTCTTACAGAATTCCATAAAGCCCTTTTTACACTACACGTGTCCAACACATATAAGACAGGCCTTAATAACCATGATTCAGCTAAAATAAGTTATCTTTAGAGTATAAATCATATTCTCATCATGCTGTAGAGAGTAGATCACCTTAAAATGATTAGTGTGAAGTTACATAAATACCCTTTATCGTTCCACATTGTAACTGTACAGTTCACCTTACATGTAAATCAGAATTAGTCTTCTTTGGCTAAAAAGCATAGAAGTCAAGTGTAAGTTGCTCATACAAGTGATATATATTGCTGAAATGGCCAAGACATAATGTAGAATTATAGAATCATCCTCAAAAGATAATTACAAACTTACCCTTAGAAGATACCCTTTTTGTGTCATTAAAAGAGCAAACCTCAAGATAGCTCCTCAAGATAAATAGTTATCAACAATCTCCCCCTTTTTCCTTTTAGTGACAAAACTCTGATATTCTCCCCCTTTTATGTTTGAAAGTCAAAATGGATTAAGGAACCAACACTGAAAACATGGAGAATGGAATATCTTCAAAGGTATTTAAGCAGATCGCACAATTATATGTGAGAATAGGCTTGTAAGATACATATACTCTGATGTATCATAGGTTGAGGACAGTACTGTATAAGCTAAATTCAGCATCCACTAGGTCCTTTAAGAGTAAATCCTATCATTGACATCAATTAAGGTACAATAGCAAAGCTGATTTCAGTATTAAACAGTTGACTTCAAGATTTAAGATAAGAGGTGACTCTGCCATAGTCCATATATCAACACACATTATTCTAGAACTGTAGAATTCCCTTACTCCATATGCTACTCATGGTAATTATAGCTGTGAAATAAATTGGGAGGATCCATTTAGAGAGTACACATCAGAAAGAACTTCTCCACAGAAGATATAAATGCACATATTATAGGGGTAAAATTCGATTACAGCTTGAAACTGAGAATATCCTTGGATACCATAGACTTTAGATGACTAGATACACTTATTTGAGAGATAACATTAGTTTTCCAGGAAAGGTATGACCATGTAAGAGCACATTAGCCTTATTAACCTCAAAACCCTAGTTTTGGCCTCACAAGAGTGGAACTGTAATTCAACCTCAATACCAGCCCAAACATCACTTTTTTGGTCATCAATATATGAAATTACACTTGCATAATTGACAAGAACAATTAACATAGCAAGGTATGACATTAAAATCTTAGAATGGACAAAACCCCAATTAAACCCTAGCTTTGTAGCTTCAAAGGGTAATTTGGTAATGTAGCTTCAAGGAAAACCCAAAATTTACTCCCCTAATTTATAATAGGCTAAATACACTTGCTCAGATATTAAGAACAAATTAATAAGCAAGGGATTACATTATATGACCTCACAGCAGTAGTAATAAGGTTAAAACTCTAAATTTCACTTTTTTGACAACCACCTCCTTGAAATAATTCAAAAACCACTTTAACCACATAGCTCCACAACATCAACCCAGTATATGAAACTTTCTTAGAAACATAATCAAGCAATACAAGCAAGTAGAGAGCAATAAAGATTAATTACGGAAACCAAACAGCCCACTGCAGGGTCTATTTTGTTGCTACTATGACACATCTGTTATGAGGGTATAATAGGTATTTTGAACTATCTCAGGCCTTGAATATACACTCACATACTCAGTTCATCTTCACACAAAATCTCAGAGGCAAAGCACATCAAGAAATAACTTTAAATCACCCCCAAAAACTGTTTAAAGCTTGTTTCTACAGAATCCTACTATCAAAGGGTAATTTTGGAAATTCGTGATAACCCTGGTCTGTAAGAGTTTCCCTCAACTCAGATTCAACAATTACTCTTGCTCAGATCATCACATCATAATTTATAGTAAGGTAAATTCAATTTGCATCTCAAAACAATCATAAGAAAGTTTTTCTGCAACAATTGTGTTCTTAGGGCTAGAAATGGAATTTCACAGAACCATGGACCTGAGCTCAACACCCTCAGTCATATTTTAACAATATATTACTTCTCAGATGAATATAACAGCAGTACTAACCTCACAAAGCAAGTTTAATTCACAGATTATGTACATTTCAGCTCAAAACTTTAATTAGCAAGGTTTACAAGTTCATAACTAAACGTAATCACTTCTCGGCCTAAAACTTAACTTGAACAGCCTCAAATCAACATCTAAGTATGCTAAGATGATAGAGGATATAAGTATAGCTTGATTTCAACAAGTTCAGTTCAGTTCTAGAAGCTTAGACCAGAAAATCAAGGTAAACTTGAGGTTTGAGGTATGCAATATTATACCTGCTGTAATATGAAGTCCAAAGTTCCTTTAACAGTTTCAAATCACCAATATAATGTTACTCAAACCTTGTTTCAGCTTCAAAAATAATTTTAAGGGAATTTAATCCTTTACAGCAAGTATCAAAGATAACAAGCAGTAGCAAGAGATACTTAAAGCACATGAAACAACTTGTCTCTGAGAGGGGGTGGCCTTGAAGAGATTTGAAGCTGTCATTCAAAGATAAAGCAATGGTTGTAAAAGGTCTTGTCTCTGAGGGGAGGTGGTCTTGTAAGCCTGTGAAGCTGGTACTTAAAGATAAGGCTAGAACTGATAACACTTTCAGTTTTGAAATATTTTTGAAGAGCAAACTGTGGGTATCTTTTGTTAATTCCACACTTAAGAGGTCTTGATTTAAAAGATAGTTGAATTCAGGACTACCTTGAGTATAACACTTCAGATTTTGATATCCTCATTCTCAAAAGGTGTGAACAATTATCATCACAAACCCTTTTAACATTTAAGTTATTGATCCTGGGAATTGTACCTACAAACATAGTCATTGAAAATAACCTTAAGAATGGTCTCATCAATTTGATCCTCATCAAGAGTTTCTTGTCTTGGAACTTCAGACCCCAAGGCATACTTGAATGGTTTAGAGAGAAGGTAGAAAAATAATGTCTATTGGATCTTAGAGCAGAATAATGATTGTCTTCAATAGAGTAATTGCTCTTTAATAACTTTTTGATAGAGACCTTCTTCCAGCCTTCTTGAAGCTTCATTGCACTTTCAAGTGAGATAAAAGAGGATGAACTTTTCTTTTTGTGAATGACAGTTTTGATGTTCTTTGTGCTGTAACCAATCCCAACATCAGAGTGTTATTCAACTTCACTTCCATATTTCACAAACATTGGACAGCTTTCATTTTCCTCTCTCTCTTTCTTCACGGTATCCTTTGATTTGAGATTCATTTTACTGAACATAATAAGTGAGAATGAAATCAGAGTTAAAAGTTCAGACTTAAATGCTTCAATACACACATCTTTTACAACTTTATCCCTTTGAACTGCAACTTTTGATGTTCCTGAAT
Organism: Cornus florida; assembly: GCF_030987335.1. NCBI lineage: Eukaryota > Viridiplantae > Streptophyta > Magnoliopsida > Cornales > Cornaceae > Cornus > Cornus florida. The sequence goes on along the minus strand of NW_026775571.1, from coordinate 24,843,415 downwards.
CTTTAAAGTCATCATTTGATTTATAAGCTGTCTCAAGAGCATTCCACATATTCTTGGAAGATTTACAATTCATGACAGTTATGAAGTCCAGTTGATTAAATCCACACACCAATGCTTGTCTAGCTTTAAGGTCATTGATAAAAAAATCTTCTATACTTCTACCTCTTATACTATTGACTACTACATCACATATATCATAAGACTGAGACATTAGGTAGGCTTCCATTCTAATTTTCCAATCTTTATAGTTTGGACCATCTAAAACAGCTGCAATATTTGGATCTTGGCCTTCCTCCATTGATAGGATATTTGCTACAGGTATGTCAAACCTCAAGATAGTAGACTAATTGCTTTGATACTAATTATTGGACCAAGAGGGGGAGGGGTTGAATTGGTCTAAGTAAATTCTTTCTCTTTTTCAAGCATACTTTAGAATCACAACACATTCAAGAGAACAAGAACAACATAAGCACATCACAACACAAGATTTATAAGGAAACCCTCTCAATAGGGAAAACCATGATTCTTGGCCTCTGCCAATAAATGATCCATGTAATAACCCGATCATTTTCCTTCCTTTCTTTTTTCAGAAATTCTTTCTTTTCGTCTTTTTCCTATTTCGTCCTTTAGTCATTTTTCCATTTTTCCTTGCTTAACCTCACTTTTTGTGCTCGGATTTGATTTCGACTTAGCATACATCCATGATATTTCATTTCCATGATATCTACATTTTTACTTTTGTAGAAAAACATATTAAATGTTTACTTTCCTTGTAAAGCGCATGAAAGCATGACTTTTTGGTTTTTATCCTAAACTTAAGGGGTTTTTATGTAATTAGATAAAGTAATTATTTTTTGTCTTGGGAACCATTTTGCAGTTTAATTTGGAAGATATTTTCAAAAAAGACCTTTTTGCAATTTCTGAAAAATGTAACAAGTGTCACATTCCTATGGTGCCACTTGTTGGTTTTATGGTGGAACCACTTAGAGACTTAATCTCTTGACACATGGAGGGTGGAGATTCACCCATATGTTGACCTAGGATTGGACCACTTGTTGGCATAGATGGTTGACAAGTGTAGGTTCAATATTAAGTCTTGGAAGCTTACTTAGATTCATGACAATTGTAAGACTCACCTTTAGTCTTGCATTAGTGAGTGTGCGAGAGGTAGTACAAGAGCACCTAGTGAGTGGAGAATCCCACCATTTTAACTTAGGATTCTCACATTTAGTTCATGCATCTCTTTCCTCTCAAGAACTCTAACTTAGCCTCCATTGAAGGAAAAGCTTAACCAATAGCTTTGACTTCAATTTTGGTGCCCTTCCACTCACCTAAAACCATTAAACTTGGAATTCTTTAGTTTCCTTTCACTCTCCACCATAAAACCCTTGTTTAATTTTCCATTTTTAAGCTTGGTTGCCTTGGATTATAGAGATTCTATTCTTTATTGAGGTAGGGGGTGCTAATAATTTATTTTTCCAAGTGATTTAATTGATCTTGAAATGATATACAAATTGTATGCATGTCCTATGTTAATTTAGGAAGTAAATGACTAATGGTAGTTTGCATATAATTCATTTTAGACTTGATAAATGGTATGGCCATGACTTGATCTTTGTTGTGTATTAATTTGGTATGATTTAAATGAGCTTTTAAATCTAGAGAATTAATTAATTTAAATTGATTTAAATTCTACTTAATTGTACCATGCTTAAATTCCATATTAGACTTGATATATGGCATGTCCATGAGTTACTCCTTGTCATATATTTAATTGGAATCATTTGGACAACTCTTGAAATCTAAAGAAATTACTTAATTAGTTTAATTAATTTCTATCTTATTGTTCTAATGATTTAGTCATTCAATTCATGGAACTTGTTGTGTTTTATCACATATCATGACTTGTTGCTCTACTTGTTGATTTTGGAAACTTGGGATATTATCAAGAACTTGACTAGGCTAGGACTTGGTTGTAGTACGGGAGAGAGAGAGCTCCCTACACTATAGTGCACACTAGGGGAAGGTACCCATGGGTTAATAGCCCTAAAGTAATCCTAAGAGTACAGTTTTAATCCGGGCAATATCCAAGTATCCACTTTGGTTTGATTTCGCATTTAAATTCCAAGTTGTTAACTTTGTGAATTTGTATCTCATTATGCTATGTTGAAAGTTTTAATGTCACTTTAATAACATGGATTGAATCATATTAAATTACAAACCTTGTAATAAGTTGAACTTATGCATGCTCATTCCCTACGAGTAAACTTGTTTACTCACCCCGAAATTACCGGGTGTTTTTCAGGTAAAAAAGCAATATTGTGGGATGCACAACAATCTTAGACTTACTAGACTACTTGGAGTATTTTTGCTATGTTAGAATATACACTTGTTAGAATATCACACTTTATTTTGGTTATTATGTTAAAAACTTGTATTTATTGTTCAAGACATGTAATGCACACTTAAGTGCACCTTTTGATGCTCTTTGGATGTGTGTGTAATGAGGCCAAGGGCCAAACATGTTTAACTTAACACTTGTAGTCATTTGGTACCCTCCTTTGCTTTAAAAATGTTTTTAAACCAACCTTGAAGGTTTGGCATATGAAATTCTTATAATGGACATGTATAAGGCTATAAGCGGTTGTAATACATTCATTTAGTCATTTCAAGGTTGTTGGCATGTTCACATACTCAAAATCTCATTGAAAGTCTGTTTAAACTTTCATTTTTGAACCAAATCATCATAGGATTCAAAGTATGGGTTGAACCTTAACACCTTTGGCATATAACAGGCCTTATAGCAGCTTTTTGAGGTGTTTCAGTTGACCGAAACTCCATTTCGGTCGACTGATGGCAAGTGGAATCATTAACGCACAGTAATTCATCATTCCAGTAGCCAATTCTACTATTCTGGGTCTATTTCGGTCGACCAAAACTTTATTTCGATCTACTGAAATGACCAACACTTAAATTTAGGTTTTCAGCAATATTTTTGGTCATTTCAGTCGACCTAAATAGCTTTCATATGCACAGCTACCAGATTTTGTTTTAGCATTGATCTTCTAACTTCAAAGGATCATAACTTCTTTGTTTCTAATCCAAATGGGGTGATTCTTGAGCCTAAACTCAAGGATTTTTAGTCCGATTTCCAATGGTACCAATACCATTCTCAGATTCCAAGCACAGTGAGAGATATGTATGTTTTAGTGAAGTAGTGTCAGTTTTCACTTCAACCGGGAAAGGGCATTTTGTGGGAATTCTTACCCAAAGTTCTTAGAACCTCTTGGAATATTAGGAAATGATTAGATTAGGTTGTATTCACCTTGTTTGACTTATTTAGATTCAATTCTCCCCTTTTAATTGTGAATTGACCATTTTACCCTTGTTTAACGGATTTAGCCCTTTTTCACTCTAGTTTCCCCTTTTGCTCTCTTTAGTTTCTGTGACCACATGGAATGTCACATTTGTGTCTTAAAGATGATTTTTATCTCAAAGGACTATGGTTTCATCTTTTGTTTCCACATCTGGATTCGTTAACGGGTCAATCCTCGGTTCATCACTGACGCACCGGGTTGAATAAAACTCGGGTCACGACAATCCATTAGCTGCAAGTACTTTGTTACACACTCAACTGTTTGACTCTCGATACACACCTTGTACTAATCAACACACTAGTTTTTACAACCAACACTCACATACTAGCTCACCAATGTGCACACATGCACTCCCCTCGTCCTAAGCAACCTTGCTTGGACACCAAAGCTTTTAATAGCTTAACCAACAATGGGGTGAGGTATCAAGGCCCCGCTACCATCTACCAGAGGTGTTAATACACCAATTACAACATGTTACAATTACACAACAAGATTTGATTGATACAGAACTTAAAGTAAACACAATAAGAAGCCCTAGAAAACTCTTCTCTGCATAAAAAGGATATAACTTTAAATTTACCATACAGCTTCAAATGATGATCACACTAGGTTCTCATAGTCTTAATTGAGTTCAACAAACTTGCTCAAGTAAGTATTGAATAGTGAATAACAAGTTCCTTCAACAATTTAGCTCAATTAGAATCTTCACTCAATTATGAGGGTATTTCTATCAACTTACAGAATACCTTCACTAAGGGCCCCTTTTTCTGTCTTCATAGCTTTATAAACTTAGAACATACTTGGTCAAATAATGTACACAATAATCAAAACAAGATAGAACAATGTCAGCCCAAAATAGTTTATATTTTGCAAATAAGCTTCGTTTGTCAGCAACACAATACTCAACCAATGTAGCTCCTCTGTTAAGTTCAAACCTTAGCAATATTTGCTCCCAAACTTTACTTTATACTTGTTCAACATATTAGATTCAAGTACCAAGCAAGTTACAACAGTTCTGTACACAATTCAAGAGATTACAGCACATAGTAGATTATTTTAGGTTAAAAACAACAGCACCATAATTTTAAAGGTAAATTTGGAATTTTGAATTTGCTCAGGGCTTGTTCAGCTTCTCATACTCTTGTTTAAGCTTTATTTGCATGTTCAAATGAAGGTTTCAGTGATAGAAATATGATGTCTAATTTTTAATTCTCAAATCTCAGTCAACAAGGTTAAAACCCTAATGAGGAGTGGTTTACAAGGTCAATACTCAAAATAGCCAATTTCCTAAGTTGAATCTTACTTTAACAGCTTCAGACTATCAATTAAATCATGCTCAGTAGTTAGCTTCCAGGTCCTCAATGAGATAAATCAACACATATCAACACAGCAGCCATTACACCATAAAATACTCAAATAACAAGCTCTGAAGTAACTTATTCTGCAGTCGTGTGTATTTGAGTTAATACCTGGCTTTAGCATATGTAAATAGGAGTATTAAGCGTGCTTCAACCTTCACTTAGCTTCACTAGCTTTTAGAACCAGACTTGACCCTCCAAAGCCACCCTTGAGAGCCCTTTAAACCTCAGCAGCACTTGATTCTCAGTAAATCTTCAATAGTTCTTTCATACACAGTATTTTCTGAGATTTATAGTTAGCTTACATAGATAAATCACTGCTCAAAAATAAACATTTAGCACTCTTCACCTTTTTCTCAAGAACAGCCTCCTTTTAGTATAAAGAATGAATTTTCAGGCCTGAAACCTAGCAGCAGCTGTAGCACTGCTTTTATATTCAAACCATTGATGATGCAGTCCTAAAATCAATGGACAGGATTGAGCTAAGGACCTCCAATCCATAAGGAGAGCAATTCTGACATTGTAGAGGTGATTTTATCTTCATTCCCTTGCCAACTCACCTTCTTTTGGCCTACAGCTAATAGTTCTTTGTTAAGCTATATATATATATATATATATATATATATATATAAATACACCAGCTGCTATATTACACTCACACACTGAGTAGTTGTCAATACATTCTCTCAGAAGGAGCACATTCCACGTGTCCACACTAGGTAGCCTCTTACAGAATTCTATAGTGCCCTTTTTACACTACACTTGTCAAACACATATAAGACAGGCCTTAATAACCATGATTCAGCTGAAATAAGTTATCTTTAGAGTATAAATCATACTCTCATCATGTTGTAGAGAGCAGAGCACCTTAAAATGATTACCGTGAAGTAACATAAATGCCCTTTATCATTCCACATTGCAGTTATACAGTCCACCTTACATGTAAATCATAATTAGCCTTTTTTGTCATAAAAGCATAGAAGTCAAGTGCAAGCTACTGGTACAAGTGATATATATTGCTAAAATGGCCAAGACATAATGTAAAATTACAGAATCATTCTCAGAAGATAATTATAGACTTGCCCTCTGAAGATACCCTTTTTGTGTCATTAAAAGAGCAAACCTCAAGATAGCTCCTCAAGATAAATAGCTATCAACAAAATGGCCGGTTTAAGCCCTCCACAAAACCCAAATTTCCAAGGAAAGTATGAGACTCGTTACTTTTAAAATCCTCAAAGATACCATTCTCCTTTTATCCAAGTCCAATTGTGAATCCATATTGTCATCCTCAAATTCTAAATTCTCAAGTTCACTTCCACCATTCTCAAGCTTCACCTAAAAATAGTACTTTGAGTATAAGGTCTTGGCGGCTTTAGGTGGCTTAGATACAAACAATAAATTGCTTCACTATCATTCTCAATCTATTTTAAAGCTTGAATCCCAAATCGGTATGATAGCTAATTCCATGAATGCAAGAGAGAAGGGTAAGTTACTTAGCTAACCCAAAAGAAATCCTAAGATGCATTATATAGTGGAAGCAAGTCCTACATCGGGATGTCCACCACTTGAACAAGTGCAAAATATAACGACATTGAGAAGTGGTAGGTGAGTGGACAATAAGGTAGAAAGACCAAGTGAAGTTAATGAACCGATGCAACCAAGTGGTTGCACCCATCCCATTTTTGATCCTATTCGTACTTCCTTGAGTTCAAGTGGTTCCAAAAAGGACCTTCCATCATCATCTTCATCATCTCCTCAAGTAGAAAAGTCTTTTGAGCCAAAAGCTCCATTTCCTTATGCTTTGAGAGAGACTTCACCTTTTAGAAGATAAGAGGGAAAAATTCATGATATGATGGAAGTTTTTAAGCAAGTTAAAATAAACCTTCCTCTTTAAGATGCTATTAGGAAAATTCCACCATATGCAAAGTTCTTGAAGGACTTATGCACACAAAAGAGGAAGAACAAGGGACAAAGCCCTAAGAAAGTGCTTCTTACGGAGCAAGTGAGCTCCATTCTTCTCCATAACACCTCTCTAAGTTCAAAGATCTCGGTACTCCGACCATTTCCTGTGTAATTGGAAACCATGACATTCATAAAGCTCTTCTTGACTTAGGGGCGAGTGTTAACTTGATTCCTTACTTCGTGTATGTGCAACTAGGTTTGAGTAATTTAAAGCCAACCTCAGTAGTCCTTCAATTGGACGATAGATCTATCAAAAAACCAAGGGGAATGGTTGAGGACATTCTCATTAAGGTCGATAAGTTATATTTACTGGCTGACTTTATGGTCTTAGATACCGAACAGGTTATCAATACTACCAATCACATTCCAATAATTCTAGAAAGACCATTCATTGCCACCGCAAATGCAACTATCAATTGTAGGTCCGGCATCATGGACATCTCTTTCGGCAATATGATGGTTAAACTTAATGCGTTCAATGTAAGACATCCTATCAATGAAGATGAGTGTTATCTTGTGGAAGTCTTGGATGAAATCATAGAAGACTCTACCCCCTCTATGCTCTTAAGTAACTCGAGGAAAATCTTTTATCTCTCCTTTCTGAAGATCCTCTAGTAATTTGTCTCTTAGAAATGTACAAAAATTGTGGGTTTGACAATGATGGATCCATGAGTAAAGTGAGTGCTTTAATGGAATCCATAGCTACCTTGGATTTCCCACCTTGGAAAAATTCAAAGGAACCTCTTCCTCCACTCTCTAGTACTCTACCAGTTCTATCTCTCATTTCTCTACCCACTCTTGAGCTTAAAACTCTTCTTTCAAATCTCAAGTATGCCTTCTTAGGCCCAAATGAAACTCTCCCGGTCATCATTGCTTCAAATCTCGAGGATGACCAAGAGAGGAATCTTTTGGAAATGCTTAAAGAAAATAAAGACGCCATTGGATGAAGTGTAGCTTATCTAAAAGGAATTGACCCTTACGTATGTGTGCATCGCATTCATATAAAAGAGGATGAAAAACCCTTTAAAGATGCCCAATGGAGATTTAACCCAAACATGAAGAAGGTTATCAAAAAGGAGGTAGTTAAGCTATTGGATCCGGGGATCATCTACTCTATCTCCGATAGCAAGTGGGTTAGTCTGACACAAGTAGTCCCCAAGAAGTCGGGGATTATAGTTGTGGAAAATACCAAAGGTGATCTCATTTCCAAATGTACCACCACTTCATGGCATGTGTGCATTGATTATCGAAAATTAAATTCCACCAATAGGAATGATCACTTTCCATTGTCCTTCATTGACTAAATCTTGGAAAAGCTAGCCAGGCAAAAATACTATTGCTTCCTAGATGGCTACTTGGGGTACAATCAAGTGGCCCTAAATCCTCTCAACCAAGAAAAAACCACCTTTACTTGTCTTGTCGGCACATTTGCATATAGACGGATTCCATTTGGTTTATGTAATTCTCTCGCAACATTCCAAATATGTATGATGTCAATTTTTTAGGAAATGGTGGAAAAAATTTTGGAAGGTTTCATGGATGATTTTTCGGTCTTCGGGTCTTTTGATAAGCGCTTAAAAGTGCGCATGTTAGCCCTTTAAGCTTGAATATTCTAGGACCTTTACCTATCTTATTTTCTCATTTTAGCCTAATTTCATGTTATTTCCCTTTTTAGGCTCTTATCCCCAAAATAAGTCAATTCAGCTGAATTAGAGCATTAAAAGAAGCAATCTCAAGCCTAGTAGAAGAAAGGAGCAAAGTGGTGAAGAAGTCTTCTATGATCGATTGAACCGAGCCATGATCAATTACACTCTGATAGTTCCAACCATGCCATGCTGGATCGAACCCCTTGTTCTTTTCCATAGGAAAATTTCTTATTCGATCGACCCAACCTTTCATTCGATCAATCGAACCTTTCGATCTTATCCTTACCTACCATTTTTGTCCTTTTCCCATAAATATCTCAGCGTTTGTCCTTATCCAAATAAATACGCCGCCTTACTTCGATCAATCATAGCAACCATGTGATCGATCGAACTACCTCAAATTATATGCAAAATAGATTTCAAGCTGAATTGAAGGTGTACTCGTGGTGTAATCATTTAGAGGTCCTAGTGCACGAGGTCTTACCATGGGGTGTGACATTTGAGCTACCTATATAAGGAATTAGGCTAATTTTAGCAAGGAGGTTGGTTAGTTAGAGAGGGACTTGGCTAGAGATTAGAGAGAGAAACATACAATTTGGGAAAGTTCTTCTAGTCATCTAGGGTTTCTACCAAGAACACAAGAGGAAGAGGATGAATTCCACCATGATAGCCCTTGAGGGTTGGATGACAACATCAATGAATGGCTAAACCATTCTCTTAGGGCTGGAGATAGCCCTAAGCATACCTCCTAGACTTTGATGTATCACCATTTTAATGAATCATTATAAGCTTTTGATGTTGTCAACTACATTCATGTTGTGTTGTTCAAATGTAAAGTAGGAATGATCTTTTAGATTCATTTGGAACATAGACGTTAGGTGGCATGATCACTTATGTTGTTTTCGTTCTTTAGATTTTAAATTGATGACTTTTAGAATCTATATTAGTTGCTTTGTGTAAGCATGCTCCTATGTTGTTGTTTTGTGTAAGCATGACCCAATGTTGCTAAAATTACATGAATGAGGTGATTGATTCTAGAAATGATCTTAGGTAGTTAGGATGCTCCTTGAGTCTCACCTTTGACATAGACGTTAGGTGGAATGAACCACAATAATTAATCATGCAAACCTGTAAAACATAGGTCGATGCATGTTCATTTCCTACGAGTAGCTTTATGTTACTCACCCCTATGATACTGGGGCATATTTCAGGTACAGGATTCAAAGTTAGAGATTCTCACCATGCTTAGATGATTTGGGAACTTGAAGGGTTCAATTCTTGTGAAGGTTGACTTGAAAAGCCATTTGTAACCTTGCATGTCAAATGTGTATATTTGCTACTAGACTTGTAATGTGTGCATAAACACACTTTTTGATTCTCATTTTATGTATATGACATGAGGCCAATGGAGAAACTCCTTCTCAAATTACATTTATGTCATGGATATAAATTTTTGCCTTCAATGAGAACATATGGAAAACCATGCATTTTAGTATGCTATTTTGCACCGGAGCGTGCATTGTGCATGAACTTCTTCCATTAGCATTCATTTAACATGCATGAAGTGTGGCCAAGGGCCAAACAGCATTTCGAAATCATTTCATGATTTTAGGTTTCAAGTTTTCATTCCAAACTTCATTTTGTCATTTTGGCCGTTGGGGGGTCATATTTTGTGTCGGCCATATTTTTGGGCCATGGACCATTGTACCTAGTTACGTTTGCGTGCATGGTCATTTCCGGGCAAAGCTTCTTCTTTGGTGAAATGAGCCTCCTACGGACTCATTTTTCACTTTTGTTGCATATTCTGACCTAAGGGTATTTTGGGAATTTTCTTTTGGAAATAAATTCCTCTTTTCACATGGTTAAATGGAAAACATGATTTTAAGGGGGGGTTTATTTTTTGTAGTTTTCCATAAAATGTCATCTTCATATCGGAATTCGCTTCCGAAGTTCAACTCTCCGTTTTTAAATTTAGCAGCTTTTTGGACCCTCTGGACCAGTTTTCTTTGGAGGGCATTTTGGGCATTTGACATTGTGTATTTTTTTATTTTCCTTAAGAGTTATGTAGAAAACTAGATTTTGAGGTGGGTTTATTCTTTGTATTTTTCCAGAAAATGTCATCTTGGCCCTCAAATTTCCATTTTTCCCTGAAAAACCCCTGCTGCCAGGTTTTTGGGTCGCACCCTTACTGCCCCTTCACATCTAAACGTTTAGATGGGGTCTCGTAACCGGTTAGATGGCTTGGGGCAATGTCTTGGTCATGTTTCTTGGTCTCCTAACCGGTTAGGAAGGTCTCTTAACCGATTAGATGTTCAAGGGTTGCCTCTTTTGAACCGTTTTGCCCCTTCTTCTTCCATTAGCCATATTTTCTTCATCCGGACTCCGAATCAAGCGATTTTTGAGTCAAAGTTCATTGATTTTTCATTGTCTTTCCAATGGTGTGCTCAGTGGTACCCACTTTTAAGCTAGAAATGACTATTTTTCCCCTAGGTTCATTCTTGTTCATTTTTGAAACTTTGCTTCCCCATTTGATTCCTTTGGGTTCCGTGACCTCATTGAGGGTCATAATGGTGTCTTAGAGCTATGTTGTATCTCTAGAGACCGATGTTTTGTCTTTTTGCTTCCGCATTTCAGATCCGTTATCGGGTCATCTTTCGGTTCATCACTAACGCACTGGGTTGAAAAACTTGGGCCATCTCACACGCCATGCTACAATCCTTGATTAACCGCCCATCAGGCGGCGCTGGTCACTCATCCTCCACTCCGATGGAGTGGCTTTATGCTTTTAGTATCTATTTTTCTTTTTAGTAGTACTATTTGGATTTATTTTGGGCCGCTTTTGGCATTACTTTCAGTTCGTATTTTGAACTCATAACTGCAATTGTGTTGTTATTTTGCATGAACACGTCGTTTTTAGTTAAATAAATTTTAGTTGTTTATTTTTCTCTCTGTCAGGATTTATATGTGTTTGATGTGTTTTGACAGGTTTTTAGAATCAAGTTTGGGGGCGTTACTTCTGGAATTCGTATGGTGGTCTGTTTACACCGCCACTGATTTTTCCTCCACTTGGTATTATTGCTTTTAGTACCCTTCTTTTTAAAATCCAATTCCATCTTTTGTCTTCTCACATTGAGGATAATGTGACATTCAAGATTGGGGGTACATTATTGCATTTTTGGTATTATATTATTATTGCATTTTTGTTTGCATGCGCTAATTGTTCATGTAAAGTAATAAAAATCATTTTTTGGAAAGCAATAATAGAGTAATCTTGGAACTTGTTGGAGATTGAAGCGCATGTTTAATACTTTGTGTATAGAGGCAAATGATAGTTTTGAAAATAAAGAAAAATCTGGAACGATCATGTTGATTCAAAATTGGTTTGTATAAATGTGTCAATTAGATTTTCGTCAGATTTCATACTCTTTTATGCTTCACACTGCACAGATGCACACAGGAAACTTAATTATGAGGCATGCAACCTGATTTACCTTGACCTTGGCTCAGTTGATTTGAATGATGACCCTAATAAATAGATATCATTAGCATTGTCTTAAAAAAATAAATAAATGAATGAAAAAGGATTATGACTAGTTTAAGTTCGTAGCCTTGCTAACTCAAGTTATTAAGCCTTTGGAGTGTCCTTACACTTAACACCCTAAAGCTGTCAGGTTTGGGAGTTGCTGGCCTAACACTTGTTACATGGGTTGGTTAGAAAGCTTAAGGGACTTAGGCATTGCACGGTTATTCACAAAAATAAAAATAAATAAGTATGGTTTGTTGGAATTCGTAACCTTGCCAACTCGAGTTATTAAGCCCTTGAAGTGTCTTTACACTTAGCACCCTAAAACTGTCCGGTTTGGGAGGTGCTAGCCAGCACTTGTTACATGGGTTGGTTAGAAAGCTTAAGGGACTTCGGCATTACATGACTATAATATGTATGTAAAAAAAAAAAAGTGTATTTTGAATAAATCATGTCTTAGAGACCGCATTCAAGAGGGAAATTCAATGATTTGAAGACTTGTGTTTTAAAATTGGAAAAAGAAGGTAAAATCACACATTGGGAATTCAGTTCACTTTCATTGAAGTTAGAGTTGATTTCTATTAAAGAGATGACAATTGAAGTATTTATATAGACTATAATGCTAATATATGAGAATTGAAATGTGTTTAGCCATTGTGTCATATCAAGGCTTCATATACTCAAGGTAGTCTACATAACAATTCCGTCTCCAATGTTCTGTCTATTCTAAGTTGCAAATGAGCTGTGCGTATTTTCTTGCACCATGGTTGATGCATGTTGATGGCATTTCAAATGTTGTCATTTTGTCAATAGTTTCATTTTTAGTTTTCCTATGGGACTAGCAAAAGGTAAGTTTAGGGGTGTGATAAGCGCTGAATATTGCATATTCAAGTATCCTTATTTGCATTAGTTAAGTTCATTAGTTGATCATATTGTATATATTAGTTTCATTTGCATGCTTTTGTTTATTTTTAGGTTAGTTCCCCAAAGAGAGTTAAAAGAGACGCGTTGATGAGTTCTAGAAGAATCAAAGCATGTCGTTGCTAGGGACCTTCATTTTTAGCCCAAGCCAGTGTCCCATTGAACTCCTGGTTATCCTTACAAAAAGTGATCGCCGCGATCAGCGCGTCAACGGACCGAGCCAAAACCAGACTAGCAGTAATGAAGTTTGACTTTGTTCTTCATTTTCGACCTACCACACATGAGAATTCGACTTCCATTAAAAAATGACGTACTTAGATCTTTGAGTTAGCTTTCCAAATCCTCAAATGGTTTATCATTTGGAGTTCAGAGCAGAGAGTTATGGGCTATTTACCAAAGGTACATGATGAATGTGGCCAAGTTTTACATTTAGAAATTGCCATTACTACCTTTCACTAAAAATATAGCTAGGGCAAGTAGGGATCATCCCAAGGGATTAGTGGGTCGTACATGGTTGAGGAATCAAGATTAGGGTTAGTAGGTTGAGTGATCAAAAAATTGGTTGGTGGTTGAATTACACTAAGATGCAATTCAAACTAAAGTAGAAAATTAAATGTAATGGAGACAAAACACGAGAGAGACCTTGGGGTTTAGAGATCACCACTAAGCATAGCTTTTCTACACCCATAATGAATGATTGATGAGGGGGAAAAACAGGTATTGCAATAAAGTGTGTGTGTGTGGTTGTTTCAACAAGCATGGATGACAAATAAAGTATATATTATCTAAGCAACATGTTGGATAGTACAACATATCAAATTAAGCCATTAATCCTTTCTTTAAGCTTACAACCAAACACATCACAAGGTTAGAGATATATGTTACTTGCTTTCATAAGTATGGAACATCAAACAACAAGCATGGATTGTCCTCCCATTTAACATCTAAACTATAACTGCACTACAATTAAGCCAATGACATGAAATTAAACTAATTAAACTAAGGGAGAGATACAATCCATCAAGAAATGAGTATGAACCATCAAATAAACCACAAGAACAATCCATTAAGCACTATGTCGTGACAAACTCTAGATCTATAGCATTAATACACATTAACATGCATTAACAACACAAGAAATAGAGACAAATACATGAACATCTATTCTAGCATACATAGACATATGGATACAATGAAATGATCAATTAAAAGCATTAAACCATACAAATCATTGAATAAACAAGATCTATATATATATAAGTGTCAAAACATGTATCACAATACAAATCCCCTCAAAATTACATAAATAAAGATGTAGAAAGCATGCTTAGGGCTAACTCTAGCCCCGAGAGGATCTCTAGCTACTCATAGATGGTGTCTTCTAACCCTCAAGGCCTAACTCCATGGTAGAGATTGCTCCTCTTCTTGGTTGATGGAAGAACTCCAAGCTTGTGTCTCTAGCCTCTTCCTCTCCTTTCTTCCTTGCTAAGATATGAAAATTGTGCCTTCCCAGTACAAAGTCTCTATTCTTTCAAAAGTATATCTCAAAAAGTGGCTCATATTCCTTATATAAGTAAGTCAAATATCACCCCAAATAAGCTAGGCTCGTACACCAATATTCCTTCAACGATTGGATATGAGACAACTTTTAATGAGCTAGAATTTGGATTTTCTCGGGATTTGGGAAGTTTGATCGATCGAACTTGTGGTGAGATCGATCGAACATGGCTGAGATCTATCGAATTGAGGCTGGATCGATCCTCTATGGCGGCGCTTTTTTGGATAAAAACAAATCTGAGATATTTTTGGGAAAAGGACAAAAGTGGTTGGTAGGGTGGTACAGCTGGATAAGATCAATCATTTGGATAAGGACAAGATGGTTCGATCGATTAGAGAATGAAGTTAGATCGATCGAACTTTGAGATCTTTGAATAGGGACAAACATGGCTCAGATCCATCTGGAAGTGCTGAGATCGATGAAAGTTGGATCGATCGAACTTTTCTTGAGATCGATCGAAGTTGCTGAAATTCCACCCTTTGCTTCCTTTCGCTCTACTTTACTCCTTTCTTTGATTCATCCCAGAATTGCTTCATTTTTGCTCTTATTTGGCTGAGTTAGCTTATTTTAGGGATAAGTACCTGAACATGGAAATAATACAAAATCAATTTAAAGCGGAAAAATAAGATAGATAAAGGTTCTAGAATACCTAAGCTTAAGGGGTTTAAATGCGCACTTTCCAATGCTCATCACACCCCCAAACTTAAATATTACTAGTCCCTAGCAATGAACTAGAAAGTAAAGGAATGAAATGAACAACTATACAACTATGAACTAGAAAGCAATAAATAGATAACGCCACTTTCATAGGGAATACGATTGCATTTAGCACATGCAACAAGCCTTTTAAACCCCTAGGTTACCCCTAATGGACGAGTGAAGTCTCGTGAAGGTTTCTAGAAATGATACCCACAAACATTAAGCTCATTCTCACACAAGAGACACCAATATTGCAAACAAGCATTGGGAGAAAATTACCTCAAGTATGCAATTTTTTAAACATTTCCAAGCAATCTCCTAAAATCTCAACATCAAGTAAACAAGTATGGTCCTCCACACATCAAAAAAATGATCATGAAAATCAAAGCAACTCTAGAATCCTTTTGAGTGGACCGGCATCAAATATGTTGCTATCTTAGCCAACTAAAGAAATGATCATATCCTTACCCTCAAACTAGCACACAAATCTAGTACCGATCATCAAAACAAAAAGTGGAGTTCGAGGTGCGCTTATTCTTTTCACTCGAATTTTTTTTTTTTTTTTTTTTTGGAATAAACAAGTCAAAACAAAGTCAAAATTTAAAATCAAAGAACAAAGATCGATTTCACCATGATCGATCTCAGAATACTTTCGATCGATCAAGAATACATAGATTTGAAGAAATGTTCGATTGATGAGACAGAGAGGCATTTGGATGCAAGTGGATGCAGGTTCAAAAATTTTCTAAGTGTTCGAACTGCAGATCGATCCAAGATAAAGTTGGATCGGTCGAAGAACTAAAGATCGATCTAGGAACAAGTTCGAATGATGGGACAGAGAGCTAAAATATGCAGGTTTTGCTTGAACGATTGGATAGAGAGTGATTTGGATGCAGGTTTTATGCAGGTGGGAAGTTTAATCGATCAAACTCATTTTGAGATAGATCGAACTTATGCAAAATGCTTAATTTCAACTTAAAAGTGCATACAATCCTAACCACAGTTCCCAGCAATGCATATGAACCTAAAGCCAATATCTGGACTTCGCAAGAAATGAAATTAAAGATATAAATGAAGGAAGAATAGGGTTTTGACACCTTAGAAAATGTCTTGCTAGTCTTTAACGTCTCTAGCAAGACGTTGGGCTTTTTAGCCTGGATCAAACATCTTGTAGTGCATCCCCTCCTTGATGGGGTGATAAGTGCTTTGAACTCCACCCAACAAATGGTTCTTTAAGGAACTTGTTAGATTAAGCTCAAAAGATGATTTCGGTCCTTGGTCAAAACAATCTTTGGGCTTTCATGCCCTTTCAAAACAACACTTTGAAGCAACTTTCTTTGGTTTCAAGGTTAAAGATAAGCTTTTTGGAATTTTGGTTTTAAGCAAAGACTTTATTCCTTCACATTCATGGTTATGACATTTTTCCACAACATTAACTTCTTTATGTTTGTCAAATGAATTGGGGGTTGGACTAAAAATATTCAACTTTACCTTCATGTGGCTAAATGAAATCTTCATTATCCCCGTCCTATAATTAATGTTGGCATTTACGGTTACTAAGAAAGGACGGCTAAGGATAACGGGAATTTGGCTCTTAGGATTTGGGACCGGTTCCGTGTCAATGACAACGAAATCAACGGGAAAGAAGAATTTATCAATCTTAATCAATACGTCCTCAATGATACCCCTAGGCTTTTTGATGGATCGGTCGGCAAGTTACAAAATGATCGACGTCGATTTCAAGTCTCCTAAGCCTAATTTGACATATACTGAGTATGGAAGAAGGTTAACACTTGCTCCTAGGTCAAGAAGAGCCCGATTAATGATATGATCTCCAATGATGCATGAAGTGGTAGGTGAACCGGGGTCTTTAAACTTCGGAAGAGTGTTATGCTGCAAAATTGAGCTTACTTGCTCGGTTAAGACCACCTTTCTAGGTGCTTGGCTTTTGTTCTTCCTCTTTTAGGTGCACAAGTATTTCAAGAATTTGGTATAAGCCAGAATTTGCTTGATTGCATCCAAAAGCGGAAGATTAACTTTCACTTGCTTAAACACTTCCATGATTGCATTAGTCTTGGCCTTTTGCTTGTCATTTGAAATTAATCCTTTTAAGGCATCCAGAAATGGAGCTCTTGGCTCAAAAACCTTTTCAGAATTTTTCTTTGAAGTCTCTTCAATACAAGAAGTTTTGAAATCATGTTGCAAATCTTTCTTTTCAAAATCACTTTTCAACACATTCTTATTTGAAAAATCATGCATATGCAATAAAGGAGGAATCGGATAAGAAACGGAACAGGTGTCAACTTATGGTTGCACTGGTTCACTCTCTTCATTGGACATACCCACTTGGTTGTCCACAATCTTCCCACTTCTTAAGGTTGTCACCGAATTGACATGCTTTATTGTGTGACCTTCCGATGAGGAATGAGTCTCCACAACACATTGTTGCTTTTGTGGGGCATTCAAAGGCATTTTCCCTTTCTCTCTAGCATTCAAAGTACTAGCTATTTGCCTTACTTGGGTTTCTAGCTTAGTAATGGATTGAGAATGAGAATGAAGCAATTGAGTGTTAGCCTCTAGAATGCCTAGAGCGGTCAAAACTTTCTCTTCAAAAGCGGGACTCCTAGCATTTCCTTGAGAATATGATGGTTGATTAGGAAAATAAGAATTAGAGAATTGGTTTCCTTGTGATTAAAATGGTCTATATCCTTGGGAACCTTGGATTTGCATTAGACGTGGAATATATTTCCCCTAGAAACCACCTTGGGGAGGGTTTGAGCCTTCCCCTAAGTTTTTTAAGGAGAAACTCGGGTGATTCCTCCAACTAGGATTATAATGATTGCCATAAGGACTGTTCCCTTGATTAACAAAAGT
Source organism: Cornus florida (assembly GCF_030987335.1). Taxonomy (NCBI): domain Eukaryota; kingdom Viridiplantae; phylum Streptophyta; class Magnoliopsida; order Cornales; family Cornaceae; genus Cornus; species Cornus florida. The sequence continues at coordinate 24,825,497 of NW_026775571.1, read as the reverse complement.
TGCATTGACTTGTTCATGATGCTCACTTTGCACATGTCCATGGGGACAATTGGAAGTAGAATGTAAAACACTTGAACAAGTCATACATGTCTCATTGGATGCATGATGGGAATGGTTAGAGATGGAAGATACTTGATTTGCCGAGTTTTAGTTGATCAAGAATTGATCAAACCTTTGAGATAAGGATTTCATCTCGGCGGCTATTTCATTGGAATGGTCGACTTGATATAAGCCAACACTCTTCCTTCCACTTGAATTCCTACCATTCTTAGAAGATAAAGTTCGATGCAAAGAATTTTCACTCAAGCTCTCATAAAGACGCCATACGTCATCCTCATGCCTATCAATGTAAGAGCCACCCATGGAAGCATCAACCATGCCCTTGTAATTGTCCGATAAGCTCTCAAAGAAATATTAAACTAATTGCCATTTGGGCATGTCATGATGTGGACACTTCCTAAGCAATTCATTGAATCTTTCCCATGCCTCATGAAATGTTTCCCCATCCCTGTGTGAAAATTCCCTAATTGAGGTTCTCTTGGCATTGGTCTTAGAAACCAGATAGTACTTCTTCAAGAACTCTTGTTTAATTTCTGCCCAAGAAGTTATTAAAAAAGGTTTAAGATTGTTAAACCAATATTTTGCCTTGTCTTTAAGGGTGAATGGAAAAAGTTTAAGCCTTAAGACCTCTTTCGGCATGTCCGTGTATCTTACGGTGGAACATACTTCAAGAAACTCATCCAAATGCTTGTAAGGTTCTTCACTTGGAAGTCCATGATAGTTAGGAAGAATATGAATGGTTTGTGGTTTGATCTCATAGTGGTGTGCTCTAAATGCTGGCAATTGAATGCATATGAGTGCATTGTATTCATTAGGCACATAGTGATCTCGTAAAGCAAGGAGTGGATTAGCAATTGGAGGTGCAACATGGGCACCTTGATTGCCTTGAATGATGGGAGGTGGTGGAGCATAGATTAGCCTTGGCATTCCCAATAGAACTTGGCCTTGTTGTTGTGGTGGATGAACGAATGGCCTCGGCATACCTAATGGTACTTGCATGTTATCATGATGCACATTGGGGTGGAGGATACCTTGTTGGTCTATATAACCAAGGTCCTCCATATGGTCCTCATTATGTCCTTCCATTGATGAAATGGATTGACTAAAACTACCTCTTCCCCTAGGGTTTCGAACAACAGATTCAATATGAAAATTTAGAGGGACAAGAGTGGGTCTCAATGATCTACGACCATGCATGCACAATGCAACACAACAAGCAATAATGACAAACACTTCACCTTCGCAATAAATCAACAATCAATAACCTTCTTCCACATACAATGTTCCCATACTCCCATGCTATCAACAATATGCAAAGAAAAGTAAATTGCCTCCACGTGGGCTTACGATTTATCTAAGAATTGAAATTCAAGCCTCTATGCGGGCCGACGATTTAACTAAGGGTTGAGTAAGGAAAAGCTTACAAAGGTCCTTTAGCATTTCAACTCCAATTTTAGCTTTGCAAATTTTTAGATTTTTAGCTTTTTCCTTCTTTGCTTAGCTCCTTTGCTTGGATGCTCCTTTGTTCACCTTCTTGCTCAATGCACCTAGTCAAACAAGAACCAACACAATAAGTAATCAAAATGAAAATAAAGTAAAGACACGATCAAAAGAGTACTAATTCCTAATTGATTCCACAAATACAACTTTGCCAATCAATCCCCGACAACGGCGCCAAAAACTTAGTATGGCCCGGGTCGTCACCCCCGAACCCCAATAGTTTGTGTGATACCAAAAGGTAATGGTATAGAGCTATGATGAATGTGGCCAAGTTTTACATTTAGAAATTGCCACTACTACCTTTCACTAAAAATATAGCTAGGGCAAATAGGGATCATCCTAAGGGATTGGTGGGTCGTACACGATTGAGGAATCAAGATTAAGGTTAGTAGGTCGAGTGATCAAAAGATTGGTTGGTGGTTGAATTACACTAAGATGCAATTTAAACTAAAGAAGGCAATTAAATGTAATGGAGAAAAAATAAGAGAGAGACCTTGGGGTTTAGAGATCACCATTAAGCATAGCTTTTCTATACCCTTAATGAATGATTGATGAGGGGGAAAAACATGTATTGCAACAAAGTGTGTGTGTGTGGTTGTTTCAACAAGCATGGATGACAAATTAAGCATATATTGTCTAAGCAACATGGTGGATAGCACAACATATCAAATTAAGCCATTAATCCTTTCTTTAAGCTCACAACCAAACACATCACAAGGTTAAAGATATATGTTACTTACTTTCATAAGTATTGAACATCAAACAACAAGCATGGATTGTCCTCCCATTTAACATCTAAACTACAACTACACTACAATTAAGCTAATGACATGAAATTAAACTAATTAAACTAAGGGAGAGGTACAATCCATCAAGAAATGAGTATGAACCATCAAATAAACCACAAGAACATTCCATTAAGCACTATGTCTTGACAATCTCTAGATCTATAACATTAATACACATAGACATGCATCAACAACACAAGAAATAGAGACAAACACATGAACATCTATTCTAGCATACATAGACATATGGATAGAATGAAATGATCAATTGGAAGCATTAAACCATACAAATCATTGAATAAACTAGATCTATATATATAAAAGTGTCAAAACATGTATCATAATACAAATCCCCTCAAAAATACATAAATCAAGATGGAAAAAGCATGCTTAGGGCTAACTCTAGCCCCAAGAGGATGTTTAGCCACTCATGCATGGTGTCCTCCAACCCTCAAGGGCTAACTCCATGGTAGAGATTGCTCCTCTTCTTGGTTGATGGAAGAAATCCAAGCTTGCGTCTCTAGCCTCCTCCTCTCTTTTCTTCCTTGCTAAGATATGAAAATTGTTCCTCCCCAGTATAAAGCCTCTAGTCTCTTAAAAGTATATATCAAAAAATGGCTCATATTCCTTATATAAGGAGGTCAAATATCACCCCAAATGAACTGGGCTTGTACACCAATATTCCTCCAATGATTGGATATGATACAACTTTTAATTAGCTGGAATTTGGATTTTCTCAGGATTTGGGAAGTTCGATCAATCGAACTTGTGGTGAGATCGATCGCACATGGCTGAGATCTGTCGAATTGAGGCTGGATTGATCCTCTATGGCCGCGCCTTTTTGGATAAAAACAAATCTGAGATATTTGAAGATATTTTTAGGAAAAGGACAAAAGTAGTTGGTAAGGTGGTACAGCTAGATAAGATCAATCATTTGGATAAGGACAAGATTGCTCGATCGATCAAAGAATGAAGTTAGATCGATCGAACTTTTAGATCTTTGAATAGGGATAAACATGGCTTAGATCCATCTGGAAGTGCTGAGATCGATTAAAGTTAGATCGATTGAACTTTTCTTGAGATCAATCGAAGTTGCTGAAATTCCACCGCTTGCTTTCTTTTGCTCTACTTTGCTCCTTTCTTTGATTCATCCCAAAATTGCTTCATTTCTACTCTTATTTGGCTGAGTTATCTTATTTTAGGGATAAGTACATGAAAATGAAAATAATGCAAAATTAATCTAAAGAGAGAAAATAAGATAGATAAAGGTTCTAGAATACCTAAGCTTAAGGGGTTTAAATGAGCACTTTTTAGCGCTCATCAGTACACAGAGCTGAGAACAACCTACGGGTGCCTGCAAGAAAGTTGCAGGCACCTGCCAAAATGGGCAGCGGGCTCGTGAAGCCGTTGGCGCTCGCCAATACCTCACGGGTGCCCACCAAAACCACCAGTAGCATCGTGAAGCCACGGGCGCCCACCGATTCGTAGATAAGAGGGCATGACCCTCTCCTCTTCACCTAATGTTATCCCCTTAATTAGGGGATTGCTCTGCATTTTGTCTGAGGGCTTTGGACCATGAAAATGGAGTGTTTGGGAGGCTATCTTGAGTATATAGAAGGCTTGTATGATGGGGAAGAGGATATATCTCATTTTGTAAGGTTCTATAGAGAGAAATATTGTGAGCTTGAGGGTTTGTGTGTCTTTGAGCTCCTAGGTGCAAAAATAGAGGTGAAGACCATTTCTTCTCCTTCCTCCTTTGCATCCATGGGTAACTAACTCCCTTTCTAGGGAGGTGATAAAGCCCTTCCTTGTGAGCATGCCTTAGTTTTGGTTTAAATTTGGGGGAATGATGTATATATGTGGTTATTTTATAATCTAAAGCACTTTACATGTTGTAATGGATGTTAATTTATATAAATGATCATGTTAAATCAATTATCTTGTCTTAGATTGTTTGTTCTCATGGTTGTATGGCTTGCATTTTCATAGTGACAACGAAAATGAGATTGTGAAAATGGTTTTAATGGCATGTATTTGGGAACCTTGTTAGTTTATGGCTTAGGGCTTCCCTTTGATGGATTAATCTTGACTCTTGACTTCATGTGCTTGTATCATTTGATTTAAGGCTTGATAATCTCTAGCTTAGTGAGCATGTCTAAGCCTACACCCTAGTTTAGGTAGTTCAAGCATGTAAAACTTTGATAGGTTATTCTTGCCTATTGATTTCTTGAATTTCTTGAAGGTAATGTAGCAATTTTGTGTTGTTACATTCTATGGTCGCATATTTATATGTTGTTTCCCCAAGTTAATCATATTCTAGCATGTTTAAAGGGTTGGTAATGGATTCACTTCTCTAGTCCTCTCTACCTAGATTTCTTTCCTCTTTAAATTCCTTGCATTTATTGTTTTATGCAATTCTTAATTCTAGTTTTGAAGTGACAAACAAAACTAACTCTTATACCCCCTTTCATCAGACTAAAAGTGATATTACAATCTTGGTTGCCATAAACTAGCAATCCCGGCCAGTGTTTCGACTTACCCAAACAATAGCCCTATTTTACAATGATTTGTGCTATTGTAAAGGATTGATTATTATTGAGATAGTCAACGAGACCGATCACAAGCCCTTTTGATTTATTCAGCCTTAGTTTCTAATTTTTAGCAACTTCTTTCTATAAGTTAGGCAGCCATTTCATTCCATAAATGGCCCAACCTTTAATACACGTCAAAGCCACTTATCTTGTTTAGATTTGTCCATATCATTATTGACGCGGCTACCATCCTCCATCATCTTTCCTTCTCTCATCCAACTAGAATTCCTATTTCATAGGATTTTAGTTGTCTAATTTACCCGAAACTCTAGTCTTTCCTTTCCAGTTAGTAACCTAATTTAAACAAAGTCAAATGTTGGTTGCTATATTTCAGCATCTACCATATCCTTTAGGTGGCTAAATATCTTCCCCTATATTTGCTCCTAATATTTTTCAACTGGCTGATTCTTTTCACGCCATGTTACAAACACTTGTAAGCTCCTTATCACGTCATCGCTGAGATAACTGCCAAGTTTTGGTGGAAATAAATGTTGAAAAAATATATGTTTCATGTGACATTTAAGATATAACAAACCTTATACTAATATGTCATGAGATAATTAACAATATGATAAGAAATCATTAATTAAATATGCAACTTTATATTTAATTAAATATGCAAAATAAAGCAATAAAATAATAATAATAAATAAAGAACCTGGACCGAGGCTAGTATTGGATACTATATACTTAAGACAGATTTGCCCCGTATGGTGCTAACGGACTCAGTGGCGTCTATCTCCAAGGATACAATGGTTTACATCCACCAGTAGCAGCACTACAAACTCATGGATACGGCGAACCTCCTCCGTGTAATACTCTCTCTGACTTAAAAATGCATCTATACTATATAAATGCTGAATTGGGTACAATTCGAACCAAATGGTTCGGACCAATCTTAATATGGCTTGATGAAATTGGATTAGGGTCTAAGTGGTTTGGACCACTTAACCTATGGTTTGAACCTACTTGGGTTGGGTTCCACTCTAGAGAGGGAGATAGAAGAAATTGAAAAATGAATGAATTGCAAATGATCCAAAAGGGGGTATTTATATGAAACAAAGTGCCTTTTTGGATTGGGTGCATCCCTATGGAAAAACTAAAAAGTATTTTTTAATTAATGTGCTTTTTCGGATTGGGTGTGTCTCTTCATCATTGGACACAACCATTTATATGTGTCTCTTCACACTGGACACATCTACTCCAATAGGTTGCAATGGTTCACATGGTGTCTGTTCACCAATAGACACATCCACTCCAATAGGTTTCAATGGTTCACATGAATAATTATATTTGTTGGTTTTGAGTTGCAACCTTTTAGAAACAGATGCAACTCTTTGAAAAATAGATGTAACCCTTTAGAAATAGATACAACCCTTTGGGAAAAAAAACTAACTTTTAATTTAAATTAAAAAACTAACCACTCATTTAAATACGCCCAGCCCAAAATTAAAAGTCCCAATCCAAGATTCCATTTAGCAAAAAGAATAATTAGACTTTACAATTAGGCCCAAGCCCAAGCCCAAATTTGGCTTATTTAAATTTCAATTAGTTTCAACATTTTTTCCATGTAGGACAAACACTTCCCACATTTTGCATACCCATTTAGGCTTATCAAAACACCACACTTTGGAGCTAATTTCTCATTCACCCAGAAACGGATTTGAGAAAGTAAATATACCACGTTCATTTCCTTGCGGAGAGAAACGCGCTCGTTTAGAGATCCGCAAAAAATTAGTAGCAGAATCTATTCCAAACCTCATCCAAAGTTTATGTTTTTAATACACCCAATTTCCAACAATTCCCCACATGAATGAAAATTTGCGTAAAATGTAAAAGATGATCATGCAGACACTAGAGAGAGTATAGTCAGAAAGTTATTACATCAAGATAGGTAGTTTTTGGCTTTGAACCTTCCCTAGTGTATTGCTACCGGATTTACTGGCTAATCAGTGAACACGATGTCTTGAACTGTTCAGCCGTTTGTGTAAACCAAGACAATAACAAACATACAATACCTTTCCTCACAAAGTTAGTTCTCATTGTTGTGTTCATTTTGACTCTGAACAACTCCTGGTATTCAATGAGTGTTCCAGAAAACTTAGCCTTTATAGTTCTTATAGAAGCGGCCCCACTTCACACTCATATAGGTGACTTCTTATTAAGAGTATCCTACCATACCCCACTTGAATTTTCAAGGTATAAGAGTCATTAAAAGTGTAGCTTATCCTAATCATCGCTGTAGGTAGCATTGTCTCATCATAGAAATGGGCAGAAGATTTATATCTTCCCAGTGCTTCTGGTGGGTCACTCAAAATTTCTGTTGTCCCTTTGAACCTAGATCTTGGGATCTCCAGTCAACTAGGTTAGGTTTCCTTTATGGTGACTCTTTAGCTTTAGACTTTTAAACCCATTCCCCTCGATGATCTTTACAATTGCTCTCTAGTACAACTCTCAATTTTATATGTGGCCATAAGGTTGTGTTTAGAAATATTACACTCTACAGAGATTTCTCCATGTGAGAGCAACTGTATACTTTTTGCCCTAAAATTATTTTCTTTAATGGCACAGGTGTAGACTTACTTTGAAATGTCCTCTAGGTGAAGTCTATTGACTTTCCTATTTGATTTATTCAAAGTTTCTAACTTTGAGTTATATTAAGAACATACAACTACACCTTTAATATAAAAGACATATCCACTATTGGATTTGAAGTCTTTAATATTCCATATCCAGATTGCATCACTATTACACCTCTAATTTAGTTAAATACATCGATCTATGTAATATTAGATTTAGGGTGTATCTCAACTACCCAATTTATTGTTTTTCAGTGATCTGATCCTGGATTGAAAATGTGTAATTAAACATAGTTATTAAGATGCCTTGCAATCTTAACCAATGATATATTTTGACTAGTATTTATATTTGAAATTTACATCTACAAAAGTTAGCTAGGCTTTTTTTATCATAACTAGTATTATCTCAATCTCACTCTATTGAGAATATACTATGTTATCAGATGTTAAATCTTTTATATCAAATATACTAATTAATATATCATTAATTTTTGTAAGGCATACAATGACTTATACATCACATTTATGTTATTGTGTTGGTACCAGCTTTAATCCACTCAAGGACTTATAAGCTTGCACACTTTCCTCTTTAACTAGAACAAATAATTCAGCTCTTTCACTGGAAAAAAAAACTCTTCTAGTTGTTCCACAATATTTTTCTCATAGGAAACAACGTGCACTATTCTTATAATACTATAAATGATTTTTGGTTCTATCCAAAATCTCTTAGGATTAAGAACTCTACATTTATAAGTATTTCTTATCTGGTGAGGTAACTCGTAGCAAATTTCATCTATGGACAATATCCCCCCACAATTTTAGGATAATCCTGAAATTTTATATATGATACATTTCTTGGTTTTCCAACTCTTGAATTACCATATATTAAATATTTTACCTCATCTACCTTTCCAAGGTTCTATATTCGCTTCTCAATAAGCATGCATAACAGTCTCTAGTGCATATGTATTCACTTTATCTCTAACTTGTTCTTATAATATGTCACAAACGTTATTGTGAATTAATACTAGAGATATTAATTACAATGGGCTTTAATTAATATTTGTTTCTACATCTCTTGTATTTATGAATTGAGTTATTCATGTTTAGGTTCATGTTAAGTCAGTCATCTTAACATGTCATAACCTTTCATGTATCACACATTACATAACTCAACCATTTAAGCAAATAACTCACTTATTGTTTAAGCTTTGGATACATCACCACAAAGTGAGCACTCACTTCTCAACTATCATTACTAGTTAAAAGTGAGTTTTTAAGCTCTTATTACTAGCTTAGATTAAGCACACTCTTCTCTTTAATTACTACTAGTTTATAATGAGCACCCACTTCTCTACTATTACCACTAGCTTGAAGTTAAGTTTGCTCAATTATCAATTTTAGTAGCTCTTAACTTTAGTCCACACTTAACTAAGTAGTTTACCTTGGTAGTAATTTGTTTTGAAAAATATTCTTCAAAAACTACTACTTTACAAGTAGTATTATTCACTCCTATATGAGCAGATATGATGTATAGCTCAAATAGCTTATGGCTAAAATGGCTACTCATCACCCTCGTGTTTTTTACTACAAAGTAGAGAGCAAGAACCAACTAACAGATTTTCATCTTCCTCTTAGGTTTTGTGCACCTCATTAATCATTTTAACTTATAGCTAAGCTAACTAGTTTGTAACTCAATAACATTTTAGCTTTCAGCTAAATTCTACATTATGGCTAACTAGCTTGATTTAGCTTGTCTTAGTGTACTTGCTTACTGTATTCATAACATTTTCCATTAAACACTTTAAAGTTATCGGAAAATCTTATCTTATTCAGCCCATTCACAGCTATACGTGTCTTTAAGCACTAGTATAGATCTTTTTCCCTTGACTATCGGGAGAATTGACATAGCTAGACTAGTCAATTTTTGTCTGTTGTATTAAATACACAAATCAGTCACGAACTCATGCAAAATTAATAATATCACACATTAAATCAACTATATTGTAAAATTAAATTACTATGCACATTATATAAATAATATTAAACTCATATAATTAATATTATACCACATGATTAATTATATCACATAACTAATCTAAGAAATAATAATATTCAGGAGAAGACTTTGCTTTCTCAAAGCTTTGTGCCTCATTCTTCAATAAACAAGTTAGAAAATCAGGACCAAAAGATGTAGATGTTCTAGCCCACAAGAAAATGATATGCAGTGATGTTATAAGCATAACCTATCAAAGGTTTTATGTAACGATCCACTCCACCACATAGTATGATATTGTATGCTTTGGGATCGAGCCCGCACGATTTTGTTATTGGGTTTTATCTCAAAAGGCCTCATACCAATTGGAGCTAATATCACTACATAAAATTACTTTACCTTTCCCTTACGTAGGTGGTGTGGGACTGTGTACCTGTAACTTGCTCAGTGTGACAGCATGTTAGTGCCTCTTGCACCCACCCACGGCACACCTACCCACAAGGTTGCCATATTATAGTTCTACTTTAACTTTCTTAGGAGTAGGAACTGCAAACTTAGTTAGACACCCCCACACTTCTAGAATTTATAGGAAGGTTTTTTTACCTTTCCATAATGCATATGATGTCACATTACTTTCTTTTGAGGTATTTTATTGATAACATAATTTGCGGAAAGTAAAACATCCCCCTACAAATTTCGAGTTAAACCAGAACTTGTCGATATAACATTCATCATTTTTTTGTGAATGATACCATGTTCTGAATAAATATAAGCAAATGATGATTTGTATTCACGAACTCTATCATTTCTTAACACCTTATCAAGTTGATTCTTAACCTCATTTTTGTAATGTTTAAACATTTTTAAGGCTTTATCTTTGCTTCGTAACAGATATGGATAACATCATCTTGTGCAATCATTGATAAAAAGAATGAAATACCTTTTTATATCTCTAGTTGGCACAAATTTAAGATAATATAATATACTACATAATATTATATTACAAAATTAAAATAATTCAACCAATATTGAATTATATAAATAATTCAATAATTTACTAATATAACATGCTTCAATTTCACATAATATTGAACACATCAATATTTAGCATATTATCATATAATAATGTATATAAAATTATTTTATTATATCTCATTTATTAGTATAATCTCTACTTGTTTATATCTTAAATAGAAGCATATAATAAAACATAGCGAGGCGAATCTGTCTTAAGCTTGTTGGAAAAATGTATGCTTCATGTGACATTTAAGATATAACAAACCTTATACTAATATGTCATTAGATAATTAACAATATGCTAAGAAATCATTAATTAAATATGCAACTATATATTTAATTAAATATGCAAAATAAAGTAATAAAATAATAATAATAAATAAAGAACCTGGACCGAGGCTAGTATTGGATACTATGTCTTTAAGACAGATTCGCCCTAGTATGGTGCTAACGGACTCAGTGGCGTCTATCTCCCAGGATACAACGGTCTACATCCACCAGTAGCAGCACTACAAACTCGTGGATACAGCGAACCTCCTCTGTCTAATACTCTCTCTGACTCAAAAATACATCTATACTATATAAATGTTGAATTGGGTATTATTATTTTATTGCTTTATTTTGTATATTTAATAAAATATAGAATTGCATATTTAATTAATGATTTCTTAGTATATTGTTAATTATCTTATGACATATTAGTATAAGGTTATTATATCTTAAATGTCACATGAAGCATATATTTTTCCAACAATCTTAAGATAGATTCGGCCCGTTATGGTGCTAACGGACTCAGTGGCGTCTATCTCCCAACATACAACGGTCTACATCTACCAGTACTAGCACTACAAACTCGTGGATATGGCGAACCTCCTCCGTGTAATACTCTTTCTGACTCAAAATTTCATCTATACTATATAAATGCTGAATTGGGTATAATTCGAACCAAATGATTTGGACCAATCTTAATATGGCTCGATGAAATTGGATTAGGGTCTAAGTGGTTCGGACCACTTAACTTATGGTTTGAACCTACTTGAGTTGGGTTCAACTCTAGAGAGGGAGATAGAAGAAATTAAAAAATGAATGAATTGCAAATGATTCAAGCGGGGGTATTTATATGAAACAAAGTGCCTTTTCGGATTGGGTGCAACCCTTTGGAAAAAACTAAAAAGTAGTTTTTAGTTAATTTGCCTTTTCGGATTGGGTGTGTCTCTTCACACTGGACACATGCACTCCAATTGGTTGCAATGGTTCACATGGTGTCTGTTCACCAATAGACACATCCACTCCAATAGGTTGCAATGGTTCACATGAATAGTTATGTCTGTTGGTTTTGAGTTGCAACCCTTTAGAAACAGATGCAACTCTTTGAAAAACAGATGCAACCCTTTAGAAACAGATGCAACTCTTTGAAAAACAGATGCAACCCTTTAGAAATAGATGCAACCATTTGGAAGAAAAAAAAAAAAAAAAAAAAACTAACTTTTAATTTAAATTAAAAAACAAACCACCCATTTAAATAAGCCCAACCCAAAATTAAAGTCCCAATCCAAGATTCCATTTAGTAAAAAGAATAATTGGACTTTATAATTAGGCCCAAGCCCAAGCCCAAATTTGGCTTATTTAAATTTCAATTAGTTTCAACATTTTTTCCATGTGGGACAAACATTTCCCACATTTTGCATACCCATTCAGGCTTATCAAAACAACACACTTTGGAGCTAATTTCTCATTCACCCAGAAACAGATTTGGGAAAGTAAATATAGCACGTTCATTTCTTTGCGGAGAGAAACGCGCTCGTCTAGAGATCTGCAAAAAATTATTAGCGGAATTTATTCCAAACCTCATCCAAAGTTTATATTTTTAAGGGTAAAGTGCAAAAATCCCCCCTGATCTTTACTCTCTCTCCCAACAAACCCCCCTAGACTTTCATTTTTACAATAAACCCCATGAACTATCCTAATTTTTGCAAAAAACACCAGGCAACACTGTTCCGTCATCTGATTATTACGTGGCCTAGATTATAATTTCTAAATGACAATATTACCCTTGTTATTGTAAGGTTAATAAATGATTTAACGCCCCAAATTGAAACTCCCCATTATTAACCCTTCACGCCATCTCATCTCTAAGGTCTCACAATTCTCATTCTCTGCAACCCACCCAAAACTGAGCAACTCCATTTGTAGTTGAGGAAGATGATATGGACGCCGGCGACCATAAAGCATGAGTATACAGTTCACATGATCAAAATCCCATCTCTAAGGTTTACTGCCGTCTCTAAGGTCGGTGTTGAGGAAGATGACATTAATGCCAACGACCGTATCAAAGGTCCACCGCCGTCTCCTCTACCATACCCACGTTTACTCTCGTTTGGCTTGTTTCCAGACTTTATTCGATGAACTCCTGAAAGACCACCCGCGATCGATTCATACTTTGATGCTTTGGAAGCCGCCACCAAACTGCTTTTCCAGATGCACACCTCCGATTGTCTCAGTTCTGAACTTCTGATTTGAGGGCTGGTCACGTGCATTATAGAGGATGGAATTTCGATTTCTCTCTTGATGCTTCCATGGAAGTCGAGTTCCCTTGATTTATTTCTATACAATCAATTTTTTGCAAAGGTTTATCTCTGTATTCCTAAACTCATCCATGGAGTAACCTTTGGACAAGGAGAATGAATGAGAAACATGTTGACTATGAGTCTTGTGGGCTTTGCGAGTTGTATAGTAGGGATAAGGGTTGATGTGCTGTCCATTTGCTATTGGGTATAGAGGATTACACTTGACACGTCGGCAATAGGCACTAGGGTAAATTGGTAATCCTCTATTTCCAGTAACCTCCACTAACCATTTTGTCCTTAAATGCACATTTTTGATAGTTTAGGGGGGCAGTTCCTAGTATAGGGGGGTTTTGTGAAATTTGTTAATAGTTTAAGGGGGTTTGTTGCATTTTACCCTATTTTTAATGCCCTGTTTCCAACAATAAATACTTATGCAATAAAGAAACCAGGTAGAATTAGGAAGTCAATATTTTATTTATGCTTTACAAGAAAGGATGAAGTGGTCTAAGAAGATACCTTCTCTCTTTCCTTCAACCCCAATTACAGTGTTTCCAAGATTGGAAACATATGGCTTATGGATGCGTATTTGTTTTCACAATCTTTATCTGAAACTCCTTGTTTGGAATGTCAATTATTTTATGAAAATTGAAAGGAATATGTCCCCTTCACTAGACTGAGGTAAGAAACCACCTCATCCCTCTTTAGCTCATGGTTATCAAAATCGCGATTCTGAGTAGTAAAATCGCACGATTCTACGACTCAGAACTTAAAATCGAGTCAAATCGTAGCAGAATCGTTCAATTGGTAGAATCGGGGGTAGAATCGGGAGTAGAATCGTACGATTCTACACGATTCTACCGATTCTACAAAATTGGTTGTTTGGGCCTTTATTTTTGGGTTTTTTTTTTTTTTTTTTTTTGGTTGGTTTCTTTTGGGCTACAAAATAAAAGAGGCCTGGCCCAAGTATAATATACAAAGTTAAATATTTATTCTATAAAATATAAATTATTTTTCATTAGTGGCAGAAAAAGAAGTATATATATATATGTATATATATCAATTATTTTTACCATGCATGTCGATGTTCCATAATATATTTTTGTGTTTAATTATAAAAAATTAAAATGATCAATTATATCTCAAGGATGCATCCTCGTGACTAATAGATTTAGGCAAATTTTAGTTTCATGATCAATATTTTCATTTGACTAATTTTTTTTTTTTTTTTGAAGGCTTATCATATATATTAAAAATTAAAAATAATTTAAAAGCTTAAAAGACTTACCGGATATCCGAGCCAAGGTAGAATCTTATAGTCTTAACTGATAATATAATAAGATTGAGTTAACACGTGGTTCATTAATTTGTTGTGCTAACTCTTGATTAATTTCATACTTGTGACTAATAAGGTCACATACACCGTAACACTTGGATTGGTGGACAAAAAGGTCTTTTTATTTATTCAGTTTTCGAAAAAAAAAAAAAGGGGTAAATTGCATAGAGTTAAAAAAAAAAAAAAAAAATTCCTTTTGATATGTAATTTTAATTTCTAACTTTGGAGATGGATGAGTTAAGATTTGAGATTTGTAAACTCATGTTATTTTGAGCTACATTCTCTTTTATTTATATTCGGACTTTGAAATATTGTTAGCATTCGAGATTTGTGAACTCATGGATATGTAATATTGTTTGTTTTGACCTCATTTTTATTATATTTTATAGATCTTATTGTTTAAGAAGTTAGTTTCAATTGTTTTTTTAACAGTTTGGTAGAATCTTACGATTCTACGATTCCGATTCTACGGAACTCAAAACGATTCTGCGTAAAATCCCGATTTTAACAACCTTGGTTTAACTATTCAATTTTTTAGAAAATTGTGAATAAAATTTTGCCTATGTTACTCAATTAGAGTACCTTTTTATTATTATTATTATTCATCAGTTGACTCATGACATGTGTAAAAAGTTAATCACCATCTACTTTGAAATTTTAAACTATACCCTTTATCACGCGCTCTCATAAGGGACCTTTCTTGATTCAACGCAATATTTCAATTTTAATTATTAAGGGTAGTAAGTTTGCTAAAAGGTTAACCTATCTCAAGATAGAAGTTGATTAAAAAGTTGTATGAGGGAAGATAGAATATTTGGTCATGAAATGAATCTAGGAAAATAAAAGAAGTACCAAATAGTAGCTTAAAATAGGGAGCCTAAAACGCAAATCTTCTAGCTAATTGTGTTTCAAATAAATAAATAATGGATATATATATATATATATAGTGGGTTTTTATTGGATTTCAGCTTATAATACTATAGTGTACATTTTTAAATTTTTTTTTGGCCATTTGGTTAAAGTCCTAAAAACAGATACTTAAACTCTATACCTCTATCATATTCATCGGACTAGTTACTGATAAAATTAATTGGATTAGAAAAACCCACCACAAATTGGGAAGAGTGAAGAAAACTTCAGTGGAGAGGAATCCGACTCACTTCTGACCGAAGCCCTCAACTACCCTAAGTTGTGTGAAAGGGAATAGGGTTGGATGAGAACTGTTTTAGGTAGGGAGGATTCATCTGTATAAGTTCTTGAATAATTAATTTATAAATAAATGAAACAAATAAGGAATCAAATCTAGTGAAATTGAATTCCATCTTTTATTTATGTTCCGCTTGAAAGCCAAATTTACCCTATTTTCTTTTCATCTTTCCCATTACTAATCAACCAAGCACTCAGAAAAGCTAGCAGTGAGTTCCAATCAGCTTCAGACGAGTCATTAAGTGATGTTACAACATTTGTCCAATCATAACCGAACTTAAGCAAAAGCATTTTTGTTGTTGGTTGAAAATTGGATTACTAAATACCATATACAATAATTGTTAGCGATAATGAAATTTTTATTTAGAAAAATAAAATAAAATGAATAAATATTCACTTTAGCATACAAGTCCAACATTCACCTGAATGACCTTATAGGTGACTACCATTCAAAGTTTCATATGAATATTTCAGAAGAGGGCCAGTAAAGAAGCATAAAATAACTGCTTTCTAAACTCAAGATTATTTGACAAAAGGAGAACTAAAAGTATAACATTTCTATGATAATCATGCAACAGGAAACCAAGTCAATAATTTATTTATGCTTTACAAGAAAAGATGCAAAGTGGAAGTGGTCTTAGAAGAGACCTTCCCTCTTTCCTTTGTTCATGGACACAATCTTTGGGGAAAATTGGGACGAATATCTCCCCTTCTACTAGGACTGAGGTAAGAAACCACCTCATCTAGCCACCTCAGCCCTGAATAGCTAATCAATATATATATAGGAGAAAATTTTAAGAAAATTTTGCCCCATGATCAGAGTATTTTTTATTTACTTGTCAATTGACACATGGCATGTGTAAAAGTTGATCACAATCTACTTCAAAACTTTAAGCTGATTGGAAGGGTATAATTTTCATATTTATATCCTTCATCAGGCTTTCTCACACGTGGACCACATGGCCTTTCTTTGATCCAACACAATATTTCAATTTTAATTATCAAGGGTAGTTGTCGGGTTTGAAACTTTTAACTCTAATACCTTGTTATATAAGTTTAAACTGTACTTTAAGTATTTATATTTTTTAACAAAAAGAAATTGACGATGCATAACAAGATGTGACCCCATCAAAGGGAATGACAATATTAAAAGCTCACAAATTCATAATTCCATATTTTTTAACGATATATATATATATATATATATATATATATATAGTTCCTTTAAAGATAAAGAGTATAATCCAATTTCTCATTAAATAATTCAACAAAAGATGGAATAAGGAAAAAGTTAAAAATATCAGCTACTCCATAAATATAGAAGAATATTTTGCCTGTGGAACTCCAGGATTATTAGAACATTGTGTTATTGTTCATCAATTGAAATTGGCATGTGTAAAAGTAATTCAAGATCGATCAACGAGCATGATTAGACCCCCAATAAAGAAAATGCCATAAGGGTCCTATGGTTTTAATTCAAATTAATCTATATATACAAATCTTGAAATCAATGTAATCTTATTAAAGGTGTATAAAAAATATTCAATGTAATCTTATACTTAAGGATAAGGTATTCCTAGCACTCTTCTAAAGCATTTTAAATAATGACTGAAAATAATAATAATAAAAAAATAAATAAAAATAAAGAGTTCCAAAACACCTAATCCTATGCAACATCCACAAAAGGAGACCAAATATATATCTGCACTTTCTTTTTCTTCTATTATTTATCTAGACACTCTAAACAAAATGACAGTACTATTCCTACAAAAACCTGTTTTGCATTGCATGAAAAGCCACTTTTCATGACCTTCCACTGCCCTTCGACTTTAAAATGAGTCCCTAAACATCCAGAAG
Organism: Cornus florida; assembly: GCF_030987335.1. Lineage (NCBI taxonomy): Eukaryota > Viridiplantae > Streptophyta > Magnoliopsida > Cornales > Cornaceae > Cornus > Cornus florida. Next base: position 24,808,003 of record NW_026775571.1, on the reverse strand, counting down.
GAATCACCAATCACCATATAGTGGGAATTTAGAGACCTTTCTTGGTTCTATATAAAGGGTTTTGCTCCTTGTAACCTTAGTATCAAAAACCAAGACAGGGTTACTTTCTCTAGACTACATTTCTTCTGCTGTTATTGAGAAATGGCACCTCAGCCAGACCTTGTGAAGATTGGTTTGGAAGGCTTTAAAATACTGGAGGCTTACTATGGACGAAAGGGGAGGCCTTCTGCTCCTAAAGGCTCTCAACAATATTATAACAATATCACAACAACAACAACAAAGCAGCCGTATGGTCATGAGGGAACCAAAGTTCCTTTGATGGAAGACAATGTTGTCGACGACAAGGCAGCAAAATTTCATAACGGGGCATTTACCTGGGAATATCGCAAGAGAAGACCTCTTCATATGGCTTAATAAGCTCTCTTTAGTTAGTACTTTACATATATAGTTAAATATGCTCCTCTTGTAGTGAAAAACTCACTTATATCTTCTAGATGGACTTGAAGTATTTCCCTACGCTTCCTTGTCCTTACTTGTAATGTAGTTTGCTACAGTTGTATAATAGAAGTACTATATATGTTCTAGCTTAGTTATGAAGTTGTCCCTTTCTAACTATAGTATTTGCTCTCCCAAATGTTGGAAGCATCTTGGAGTTAGAATATATGAAAGGTTTGAGAGTAGAGTAGAATTTCTTAATACAAATTGTGGTCTCAAGGTTAGTTAATGATGATAAGGTTCCACTTTGTTAGCTAGCTAGAATTGACTCCTGGGCCTTCAGATTAGCTAAACCTCATTCGCTATTGGATAATTCTTCTGTTCAATATGAACCTTATTTAAGTTTGGTTATCAAGATGATCAAGAGGGGTCATCCTAACTGAATCCACGGGATGTGTATAAAAGTTAATTTGGGAGAAAGAAATAATTGAATTTCTATGTTTCGCATGGCCTTGATTTTTTGTTGTTCAATTTAATTTAATTTTTTTTTCCTAAATGAAGAAAATTTTATAAACATATAACAGTATGGTACAATGAAAAGAGTGAAGGCATCCCCTCACTCAAAGCACAAAAGGACTTCTAAGGAAGTGCAGACAAACCCTGCAACAACCCCAAATTCCTAATAACATAAAAAGTCTTGAAACAAATTCCAGCAATATCAAAGACATTCCAAACGATCAATAGAATGGAAGGAGACCTAATTACATCGTTATGAAGTCTACCATTCCTTTCATTCCATAAGTAATACAAATAGCTGAAAATAGCATCTTGTGAACATTTTTGTTCAATTTAATTATTATCTTGAGACTGCCTAAAAAGAGGTTGGCATGTACCATCTTAAAGTTTCATTTGGTAAAAATCATTAGTAGAGGGAAAGGATCAAAACCAATAATTTGATGTGGGTAACCTTGTTATTGTTTTTCAGGTATGGGGTAGTCATTCGCCACTCTAAAGTGTACGAGATTAAGAATAAATTTTTAAAAAAATTCAGGTATAGATTTTTTATTTTTTATTTTTTATTTTTTTAATAAAACATAGTAATGTAGTACAACCAAAGAACTTGAAAACTTAAAACTCAAATCGAAATGTCATCCTTCTTATTCTTAAAAAAAACATATATGACAAATATGAGATCCAATATATGTATTTGTAGATACAAAGAACTATGCTTATCCTAAATAACCAATTGTCAGTCTCAGCCATGACTCTGGTGGCTAGACCAGTATTAAACAATCAGTACCAATGAGCTCTAGTCTAAATAGTATAAACTCTCCTTATTGAGCGTTCGAGTTAAAATTAAAAATGGGAGAATCCCATTATGTCAATTATAATATCACATGCGCACAAATTAAAGAAGTGTTAAATCCAACTCAACCTAAGTTCGGAATGCCGAAGGAAAAAAAAAAAAAAAAGTACTAAAGAATAATTAAAATATGGAGCCTAAAAACTAGAGCCTCTAAGTTTGGATCTCAGTTTATAACACTACCAGCATACGCTTTTTAAATTTAATTTATATATTATTTTCTTTTTTTTGGCCATTTGGCCAAAGTCCTAAAAACAGATACTTAAATTCTATACGTATAACATATCATCTGACTAGCTATTTATAAAATTCATTTCATTAGAAAAAACCTCCACAAATTGGGAGTAATTAAGGACTAAGAAATTAAGGGGATTAGCACGAAAAACGTCAATGTTAAGGAATCCGACCCACTTTTGACTAAGCCCCTAAGTTGTGTGGAAATGATTAGGGTTGGATGAGAACTGTTTTAGATTGGGAGGATTCATTTTATCAGTCCTTGAATACTTTTTAAAGAAAAACTTTCACGCAAAGGAAAGGATCAAATGAGGAATCAAATCTACTGAAAAATAATTGAATTCCATCTTCTTTTTTTTTATGTTTTGAAATCAAAATTGACCTAACCACTCAGAAAACTACCAATGAGTTGCAAGGTGCTTCAAATGAGTCATTAAGTGCTGTTACTGAGTTTGTCCAATCATAACCAAACTTAGGCAAAAACATTTTTGTTGTTGGTTGAAAATTGGATTACTAGATACTATACAGCTAACAATTATGAAAGTTGTAATTAAATATACCAATTAGATGAATTAATATATACTTTGGCATACATGTCTAACATTTACCAGAATGACCATATTTGAAGGTGACTAACATTCAAAGTCTCATATGAATATCTCAGAAGAGGGCCAAAAAAGATGCATAAAATAACTGCTTTCTAAACTCAAGATTATAACTACTGAAATTTTCATATTACTTGACACTAATGCATGGTAAAAAAAAATATAATAATAATAAAAATAAATAAATAAAAAAGGAGATCTAAAAGATAAGTATAACATTTCTATAATTAGAGAAATCTTTTCCCATTATAAATTATCTCTTTTGACAGAATAAAAAAAAAAAAAAAAAAAAAGGCACTAAAGAAAATAAAATAACCTAAAAAGAAAAAGGAGTTAAAGTTTATAGCATAAGGAATAATTATGGTATTTTAAAATAAGAGATGAAGCATTAATAAGTTTCAAAGAAAAGGGCAAGCAGAGTGCAAGTGTAGAAAAGCGGAGTGCGAATATCACCTCCCTAAATTTAATAGTAAATAACTAATACATATAATATTTATATATTTATTAAATTGTAATATGATAAATATATATTATTTCAATCTAATTTGTTAAGCATAGCGGATTATCGAATTTTGATCATTATCAAATTATTCAATTTTTTATTTAATCCACATCTGGATGATTCAGCTTAGATTCTGTAACGACCCGAATCCGGGGTCCAAATCGCTAACCGGGTCCTTACCCAAACCCGAGAACACCCTAGGGGTAAAACGGTCATTTTATAATAGGTTTGGATAATTTAACTTTAATATAGTCAAATGAAGTTTATAATGATCATCCGAATCATTTCATGATAGTTGAAGTGGCTCTGTGTTTAATGAACATGATTACCAAAAGTGCCTCTACTCAGTTCAAGGAAAATATCGACACTGTCTCACTAAAACAACCATATCTCTTAGCATGAATGGAATTTCAAGATAAGGTTGGTATCATGGGAAATCTGACTCAAAATACTTGAACATGGGCTTGAGAATGACCTTATTTGGGTTGGGGACGAAAAAGTTATGACTGCACGAAGTCAGATGAACAAAGCTGACAAGCTGCCAAGGCAAAAGTGAACACTGGAGGGCTTGAACCGGTTCAAGATAGACAGTGTGCCTGAACATGAACCAAAAATATCTCTTAAACCGGTGCAATGGGGCTAAACTGGTTCCAGAGGACCAGAAACTTGGAAATTGCCCAAAAAAGCCAAAAATTAAGCAATTGAGTACATGGGTACCCCCTTGGTCCCTTGGTGACCTTATTTAAAGTCCAAACCTGTACCAAATCATGTATTTAATAGTGTAAAACATGGATAGACATACATACAGTGAATTAAACCACAAGTGTATTTGATATATGGTCAACCTGTCGTGGGGTATAACCAAATTTGTGCAAAATAGTGTGGCCAAGTTTTAAATTTATAAATGCTACCACTACCTCTAACTAAAAATATAGCCAGGATGAGTAGGGATCATCCCAAGGGGTTGTGGGTGTACTAGCAATGGAAACAATGTATAGCGTTAATAGGTCAAATGATCAAGAGATGGTGTGTTTGGTTGATTAGACTATAAACTAAACTAAACAAGTTCAATATAAAATAAGCAATTTAAATGAAATTTAGTCAAAACAAAAGAGTGAGGTCTTGGGGTCTAGAGGCCACCACTAAACATCACCATTCTAGACATTCAATGTATAATTAATGAGGGGAAACATGTGTTGCAATTTGAGAGTGTGTGATTGATTGTTTCAACAAGTATGGATGACCAATTAAGCATATATTGTCAAAGCAACCTAGTGAATAGCACAATACATCAAATTAAGCCATTAATCCTTCCTTTAAGCTCACAATCCAAACACATCACATGGTTAGAGAATAATACTACTTGCATTCATAAGCATGGAACATCAAACAACAAGCATGGATTGTCCTCCCATCTAACAACTAAGGCAACTATACTACAACTAAGCTAAGGGCATGAAAATTAACTAAATAAACTAAGGGAGAGGCACAATCCATCAAGACATGAGTATGAACCACCAAATAAACCACAATAGTATTCTATTAAGCACTATGCCTTAACAATCTCTAGATCCATAGCATCAACACACATAGACATGCATCAATAACACAAAAACTAGAGATAAACACATGAACATCTATTCTAGCATACATAGACATGTGGATAGAATGAAATGATCAATTGGAAGTATTAAACCACACAAATCATTGAATAAATAAGATTCATAGATAAAATAAATGTCAAAGCAAGATTATAACACAAATCCCCTCAAAATACAAAGCATTAGAGTCTAGAAGGCATGTTTAGGGCTAACTCTAGTCCCAAGAAGATGTTTAGCCACTTATTGAAGTTGTCATCCAACCCTCAAGAGCTATCTCCATGGTAAGAATGACCTCCTTCTTGATGGAAACCCTAGAAGATTGGAAGAGCTCCCAAGAATGTGTCTCTAGCTTCTTCTCCTCTCTTTTCTTCTTCTCTGAGAATGTTTCAAAGTCTATGAGATGATATATGAGATATGGTGTAAAAGAGGCTCAAAATCCTTATATAGGTAGGTTAAGTGTCACACCCAATGGTCTGGATTCATGCACTGGGGTACTTGCAATAATTGCACCATGAGCCAACTTTTAATGAGCTGGAACTTATTTTTTTTTCGGACTTGAGGAGGTTCGATCGATCGAACTGTGCTGAGATCCATCGATTGCTGCAAAGATCGATCCATCCTTGGCGGCACCTTTTTGAATAAAGACAAATCTCTGAGATATTTTGGGAAAGAGACAAAAGTGGTAGGTGGGGTGGTAGGTGTGGATAAGATCGAATATTTTCAATCGATCGAAGAGATGTTGGATCGATCAAACTTGGTGGATTCTTTGGATAAGAACAAAGGCTTGGATCCATCTTTATGTGTCCAGATCGATGTTGCTTCGATCGATCGAAGGATTTCTGAGATCGATCGAACTTGCTGATTTCCACACTTTGCTTCATTCTGCTTCCACTTTGCTCCCTTCTTCTATCCAGCTTGAGTTAGCTTCTTTAATGCTCTTATTTGGCTGAATTAACTTATTTTTGGGATAAGTGCCTGAAAAGGGCAATAACATGAAATTAGTCTAAAACAGGAAAGTAAGATAGATAAGGATCCTAGAATACCTAAGCTTAAGGGGTTTAATTGCGCACTTTTCAGCACTTATCCTACCCCCAAACTTAAATATTGCTAGTCCCTAGCAATGAACTATGAAGTAAAGGAATGAAATGAACAACTATACAACTATGAACTAAAAAGCAATAAATGGATAACGCCATTTTCGTAGGGAACACTATTGCATTTAGCGCATGCAACAAGCCTTTTAAACCCCTAGGTTACCCTTAGTGGACGAGTGAAGTCTCGTGAGGGTTTCCAGAAATGATACCCACAAACATCAAGCTCATTCTCACAAAAGAGGCACTCGTATTAAAAACAAGCATTGGGAGAAAACTACCTCAAGTATGCAATTTTTTAACTATTTCCAAGCAATCTCCCAAAATTTCAACATCAAGCAAGCAAGTATGGTCCTCCACACATCAAGAAAATGATTATGCAAATCAAAACAACTCTAGAATCCTTTTTGAGTGGACCGACATCAAATATGTTGCTATCTAAGCCAACTAAAGAAATGATCACATCCTTACCCTCAAACTAGCACACAAATCTAGTACTGATCATCAAGACAAAGATTGGACATTTTATTAAAGCTTTATTGTTCTAGGTGCAATTATTCTTTTCACTTGTTTTTCTTTTTATTATTATTAATTTTTTTTACTAACCTAGAGGATCAAAGATGGAAGCATGGTGCAATGTGTTGATCTATTAAGCTTTCTAGCAATCCATGAGGTCGAGCATTAGGTCAATGACTCCCAAATCAGACGGCTTTAGGGTATTAGGTGTTAAAACACCCATAAGGACTTACAAGCTCAAATCAACTAGGCTACAAATTAAAACAACCTCAATCTAATCATTTCCCACTTCTCACCTTTTGGGAGAAGTCCTCACTTCTTTCTTTTTTTTTTTTTTTTTTTTTTTTTTTTTTTTTTTTTTTAACACAAGTTATTAACCTAGAGTCTGGGCCCTCCAACTTTCGGCACGAGAAATTAGTGCTTGATGAGGCTAGAATCTTGACTACTCAATGAAAAGGGTTTGTTATCCACCTTTATCAAAATAAAAGCTTTCAATGCATTACTAGCCCAATTGGGATATAACTAATTCAATAATCAACAAAGCATGTACCCCACAAATAAATGCTAGTGTGTGCCTGTGCTAGTGTAGAATCCTAGAGTGAATCTCAAAAAAATCACAAAATCAGGATGATATGAACCACAAGTGCAAGCAAGATATCAATTTTTCGAATAATTTACTCCTAAATGGTATCCACAAGGCATACAAGGAGTATTGGACTCTCAAGTCAAGTAACTTTTAAATTTTAAGCAATATAGTCCTCAAAAGATCAAAATCACAGCTAGTTATGAACCAATAATAGAAAATCCCTCAAATATACAAGTCATGCTTAAAATTTTGAATTGAAAGCAAATACTGCAATTAATACCATTACCCCAAAACTTAAATGGCATAATGTCCTCAATGTGCAAAGAGAACAAAGGAAAAAGTATACCAGTGCAACTAAGGCAAAGAATGACCGGGACACAAATATCCAAAGTGGGTTGTATAACCCCCCCAAACTTGGAATTAACTGCGGTCCTGAAAAGATGGCACTTGGATAAAACTCATCAGATAACAAAAGGGATAATAATAGTGCACAGTGGGTATGCAAGTGTAAATGGGATAAAAAATGAACTACGGAGAGAGGAATGAGGGTGGTCCTGAAAATTTTTGGGCAGCACTCTCTTTTACTGAAGTCACTGGAATGCACCTAATAAATGGAGTCAATCATAGATAGATATATCAATATAAAATCCAAACATCCAAAAATATCATGCATGAAAAGAAATAATGTACAGCACATCACAGTATTAGGATCAATAGACTGGCCGTAAAAATATTAAAACAGTAGCAAAGTAACAGTAGTATCACAGATATATAAATAAAAGTAGAGAGATAGGGAGATTAGGCAGAGGAGGTCGGGCGAGGGGGCGTGATCCCCGGATATCTCTGGATATATCTCGCAGTGCAGCCATGACATTTGAGCGGAAAGAGGCCACATCAATGCTGAGGGAAGCCATATTGGACTGAAGAAAGACAACGACGTCCTCCAAGGTTTGTATATGCTCTCCTAGGCCAGGTGTCGGAACTGGAGCCTCAGGTATGACTGGATTGTGAAACTGTGGTATATCCTAAGTCTGCTACTGGGAATGAAGTGGCGACTCAATTAGAGAGTGATGTGGTAGCTCCTCTGCTGGAGGCTGCTGCTCCACGTCTATCTCCATATGTACCGCAGCTGCCGATGTGTCTACCAGATCGTCTGCTGCTGCTGCTGCCATCTCTGCCTCCTCAGCCTCTATAGTCTCCTCTACTGCTAGGATAACGTCCTTCTCCAGGTTCTTGATAAGAGCATTGTAGCTCTTGTTCCAGTCCTTCTTGCCATAGCGGCAAGCCCCGGACTCGAAACGCTCCTGTGGGTGGAAAGGATAGCGCTGGTCTTACAGAATCTGTGTGATGAGATGAGCAAATAGGAGATACTTAGCCCGCTTGGGCTTTGCCTTGCTGATATAGTTTGTGTATAGTTTCATCATGGCACTCCAGTAGAGTGTCGGAATAGAGAACAACTGCCCGGTGTAGAAAGCATATAGGGCTGCCAGAAAGTCAGAACGCCTCTGGATCTTATGCTCAGCCATAAATACATTTCGGTACAAGACCGAATCGAAGAACCATAGGTCGTCAGAGGTGGAGAAAGGGAAGATATATCCTCATCCTTATCGGAATGGGACGAAGAACCATAGGCCTCTGGGCTGGTTCCACATACTCCTGTAATTGCTCAGGCTGCTCAGCCTGCTCTAGAGCTAGATTTGGAACTAGATCCTAAGTATGTGAAGGTCCTACCTGGTCCTTTATACGCTGTCGTACCCTCCTCGGATACTGTCAATGAGCGACTGTCTTAACCCGTGCTATGGCCTGCAAAAGAATGGAATACTTGTAAAGTCAGCAATCAGATAATAAAGAATTGAAGCACAACATATAGAAACATGTATGTCAAATAAGATAAACAACTCAGAATAATTGACATGAATCTATGCAAGTGATAATGTAGCCAAATAAACAATGACTAAGTGAAGCATGCTAAACAGTGTAAGTATGGAATGTATCCAATGTGGAAAACATAAGCATTGGGCAACAAAAAAAATTAGCATGAACAATATGGATGGTGTGTGAGTGCATAGACGCAAATCTGTAAAGTTTGATTGATTAGGATAATATGAGATCGATCAGGAGTAAGTTCGATCGATCTTTCTCAGATTGATCTGAGAAAACTTCGATCGATTAAACTGCTGTGAGGAAATTGAAAAGTCACAGATTTGTGACGTGGATGACATAGGGGGTACCCAAGCAAACTTGTGGGTCCCCCTACACGTCAACAACAGAAAATTGGTCACTTGGGGACCCCAAAATCAAATCAGAAACGAAAATATATAAAAATATATACACACACACATATATATATATATATACACACATGCTTCGAAGATAAAAAATGGCAAGAAATCATCAAGGAAATTTAGATCTATGCATGGAAAGCACTAAAACATGTGATTGAAGCTTGAAATCCAAAAATACAACTTAAACTTATCAAAACTCAACGAGAGAAGTGGTCCGAGAGAGAGAGATGAGATCTGAGATGGGAGATGAAGTTTTAAAGCTTGTGGAAGGTTACCGGAGGCTCGCCGAAGGTTGGGAAGGTGGGTTGCAGCGGTGGGAGATGATGAGGGTTGAGATCGATATGTAAATCGATCAAATGACCCTAGGGTTTCTATTTTTAGAAACTGCCTCCGACATGTTCGATCGATTTGGGAATATCTTCGATCGATCGAACATAAACCGATCTAAAAAGAACTCAGATCGATCTAACCTTGTAAGACATATTTTTGGAAATTTTAAAATTTTAACTTTTTACAAATTAAAAGTTCAAAATATTTGTTTGGATTTTTGGAAAAATAAAATAAAATAAAAATCTTTTTGGAATTTTTTTTTTTTTTAGAAAATTTGAAATTAAAATATTTTTGAATTAAAATAAAAATAAAAAATATATATATTTTTTGTAAGGTTTGAAAATAAAATAAACATTAAAAGTCAAAAATGTAGTCAAAGTCAAAGTCAACAACGAAATACAGATCGATCACTCTAAGATCGATCTGGAAAATGCTTCGATCGATCGAATAGGTAAGAACTTTCAGACAAGTTCGAATGATCAGATAGAGATCTGTTTGATGCAGGGTTCAAAAATTTTCTAAGTGTTGGAACTGTAGATCAATCTGAGGGAATATTCGATCGATCTTGGAGTACTCAGATTGATCTGAACTGAAGTTCGCTCGATACACAGAGAGGTAAAATATGCAGGTTTGATGCAGGAATGAATGTTCGATCGATCAAACATCCTTTGAGATCGATCGAACAAGTGTAAAATGCCTATATTCAGAATGAAAGTGCATGCATTCTCAATCACAGTTCCTAGCAATGTGTATAAGCCCAGAATATATCTAGACAAGGCAAGAAATGAAAGGTAAAATAGAAATGAGGGAGGAATAGGGTTGTAAACCCTGCGAAGTATTTGCTAATCTTTAATGTCTCTAGCAAGATGTTGGGCTCTTTTAGCCCGGATCAAATATCTTGTTATGCATCCCCTCCTTGGCAGGGTGACAAATACTTTGAACCCCATCCAAGAAATGGTTCTTTAAGGAACTTGTTGGATTTGGATCAAAATACATTAATGGTCCCTCTTCAAAATAACTCTTGGGCTTCCATGCCCTTTCAAACTTTGCTTTCGAAGCAATTTTCTTTGAATCCTTTTTGGTAAGCAAACCATGGGAATATTCAATATCAAGTAGAGACTCAACTTTATCAAATTCATTGGCAATGCATTTTTCAACAACACACACTTCTTCATGGTTGTCTATGGAATTCGGGGTCGGATTAAAGATGTTCAACTTCACCTTCATATGCCCAAATGAGATTTTCATTATCCCCATCCTACAATTTATGCTGGTATTTGCGGTTGCCAAGAAGGGACGGCCAAGGATAATGGGAATTTGGCTCTTGGGGTTCGGAACCGGTTCTGTATCTATGACAACGAAATCAACGGGAAAGAAGAACTTATCAATCTTAATCAAAACATCCTCTATGATACCCCAAGGCTTTTTGATAGATTGGTCGGCAAGTTGTAAAACCAACGACGTTGGTTTCAAGTCTCCTAAGCCCAATTTGACATACATTGAATAGGGAAAAAGGTTGACACTTGCTCCTAAGTCTAGAAGAGCTCGATTAATGACATGGTCACCAATGATGCAAGATGTAGTAGGTGAACCAGGGTCTTTAAACTTTGGGAGAGTGTTATGTTGTAAAATGGAGCTCACTTGCTCGGTCAAGACCACTTTCCTTGGTGCTTGGCTTTTGTTCTTCCTCTTTTGGGTGCAAAGATCTTTTAAAAATTTAGCATAAGCCGGAATTTGCTTAATTGCATCCAAAAGCGGAAGATTGATCTTCACTTTCTTAAACACATCAATGATTTCGTTAGTCTTGGTCTTTTATTTTTCAAGAGAAATGGATCCTTTCAAGGCATCCGAAAATGGAGCTTTAGGCTCAAAACCTTTTTCAGAATTTTTCTTTAAAGAATCTTCAACACAAGAAATTTTCAAATCATCTTTCAAAACTTTGTTCAAATCATTTTTCATTACTTTTTCAACAAAGGAGTCATGCATATGCAATGAATGAGGAATAGGATGTGAAACGGGACAGGTGTCAACTTTTGGTTGCACCGGTTTACTCTCTTCATTGGACATACTCACTTGGTTATCCACAATTCTCTGACTTCTGAAGGTTGTCACCTCATTGACATGTTCAATTGTGTGACCTTCCGATGAGGAATGCGTCTCCACAACACATTGTTGCTTGGGTGGTGCATTCAAAGGCATCTTCCCTTTCTTTCTCGTATTCAAGGTACTAGTTATTTGCCCGACTTGGGTTTCTAGCTTAGCAATGGATTGAGAATGGGAATGAAGCAATTGAGTGTTCGCCTCTAGAGTGCCTAGAGCGGTCAACACTTTCTCCTTAAAAGCGGGACTCCTAGAATTTCCTTGAGAATATGATGATTGGTTAAGAAAATGAGAATTAGAAAATTGATTACCATGCGATTGAAATGATGATGATCTAAAACCTTGGGAACCTTGGCCTTGCATTGGAGGTGGAACATACTTGTTTTGAAAACCCCCTTGGGGAGGGTTTGAGCTTTCCCCTTGGCTTTTCCAAGGGAAGTTTGGATGGTTCCTCCAACTTAAATTGTAATGAATGCCATAGGGATTATTCCCTTGGTTGACAAATGTAGCATTGACTTGCTCATGGATTTCATTTGGCACATGTCCATAGGGACAATTGGAAGTAGAATGTAAAACACTAGAACAAGTCATGCATGATTCATTGGATGCACGATGATGAACATGATTAGGGGAGGAAGACATTTGATTCGCCGAAGTTTGGTTAATAAAAAATTGATCAAGCCTTTAAGATAAGGATTTCATCTCGGCGGCTATGTCATTGGAATTGTCAACTTGATATAAGCCAACATTCTTCCTTCCACCAAGATTTCTACCATTTTTAGAAGATAAGGATCTATGCATTGAATTCTCACTCATGCTTTCATACAATTTTCACACATTATCCTTATGCTTGTCAAGATAAGAACCACCCATAGATACATCAACCATACCCTTGTGACTGTCCGGCAAACTTTCAAAGAAATATTGGACTAGTTTCCATTTAAGTATGTTATGATGTGGGCATTTCTTAAGAAAGTCATTAAACCTTTCCCATGCCTCATGAAACATTTCCCCATCCCCTTGAGAAAATTCACGAATGGAAGTTCTCATGGCATTGGTCTTAGAAACCGGATAGTACTTCTTCAAGAACTCTTGTTGCATTTCTGCCCAAGAAGTTATCAAAAAAGTCCTAAGATGGTTGAACCAATATTTTGCCTTGTCTTTAAGGGTAAAAGAAAAAAGTTTAAGTCTTAAAACCTCTTCCGGCATGTCTGTATTTCACGGTGGAACACATTTCAAGAAACTCATCCAAATGCTTATAAGGTTCTTCACTTGGAAGTCCATGATAGTTGGGAAGCATTTGAATGGTTTGCGGTTTAATCTCATAGTGATGTGCTCTAAATGGGGGTAATTGAATGCAAGTGGATACATTGTATTTCATTAGGCACATAATGGTCTCTTAAAGCAATAGGAGGATTCACAACTTGCGGTGCTACTCGAACACATTAATTGCCTTGCATAATGGGAGGTTGTGGAGCAAACATTGGCCGAGGCATTCCCAATGGAATTTGGCCTTGTTATTGTGGTGGAATAAATGATCTAGGCATGCCTAATGGTAGTTGAATGATTTCATGATGCACATTAGGGTGGAGGATGCCTTGTTGGTCTATGTGACCAAGGTCATCCACATGGTCGTCATTCAATTCCTCCATTTGTGAAATGGAGTGATGAGAACTACCTCTTCCCCTAGGATTATGTACAATCGATTCAAGATGCAAATTAAGAGGGACAAGAATAGGATTTAATGACCTACGACCATGCAAACACTAGCTAAACAAATAACAAGCAAATAACAATCACTTCGCCCCCACAACAAATTAATCAACAAACATTCTCCACATACATTGATCCTATACTCCCATGCTTGAACAACATGCAAAGTAAAAGTAAATTACCTCCACATGGGCTCACGATTTATCTAAGAATTGAAAAACTTGCCACCACGGGGGCCGACAATTTAACTAGAGATTGACTTAGAAAGATCTCATAAAGGGTCCTTAAGCAACTTCAATTAAACTTTTAAGTTTCAAGCCTTACTATGCTTTGCAATTTTTAGATTTTAGCTCCATTTTGTGCTTTTGCTTAGCTTCACTTGGCTTCCTTGCTTTCAATTCTCCTTTACTCAACTTCTTTACTCAATGCACCTAATCAAATATGAACAAACACAATAAGTAACAAAAGTAAAATAAAGTAAACACATGATCAAAAGAGTACAAATCCTTATTTGTTTCCAAAACACAGCGTTGCCAATTTAATCCCCGGCAACGGTGCCAAAAACTTGGTCAACCTACCGTGGGGTCAACCAAATTTGTGCAAAATAGTGTGCCCAAGTTTTAAATTTATGAATGCCACTACTACCTCTAACTAAAAATATAGCTAGGGTGAGTAGGGTGAGTCCCAAGGGATTGTGGGTGCACTAACAATGGAAATAATGTATAGGGTTAGTAGGTCGAATGATCAAGAGATGGTGTGTTTGGTTGATTAGACTACAAACTAAACTAAACAAGTTCAATGTAAAATAAGCAATTTAAATCAAATTTATAGAAAACAAGAGAGTGAGGTCTTGGGGTCTAGAGGCCACCACTAAACATCAGCATTCTAGACATTCAATGTATAATTAATGAGGGGAAACATGTGTTGCAATTTGAGACTGTGTGATTGATTGTTTCAACAAGTATGGATGACCAATTAAGCATATATTGTCTAAGTAACCTAGTGAATAGCACAATATATCAAACTACGCCATTAATCTTTCCTTTAAGCTCACAATCCAAACACATCACATGGTTAGAGAATGATACTACTTACATTCATAAGCATAGAATATCAAACAATCAATCACACTAAGGGCACGAAAATTAACTAAATAAACTAAGGGAGAGGCACAATCCATCAAGACATGAGTATGAACTATCAAATAAAAGAAGTGTTAAATCCAACTCAACCAAAGTTTGGAATGGCTTAAGGGAAAAAAATAATAAAAAATAAAAAGTGGTAAAGAATAATTAAAATATGGAGCCTAAAAACTAGAGCCTCTAAGTTTGGATCTTAGTTTATAACACTACCAGCATACGCTTTTTAAATTCTATTTATATATTATTTTCTTTTTTTTGGCCATTTGGCTAAAGTCCTAAAAACAGATACTTAAATTCTATACGTATAACATATCATCTGACTAGCTATTTACAAAATTCGTTTGATTAGAAAAAACCACCACAAATTGCGAGTAATTAAGGACTAAGAAATTAAGGGGATTAGCATGAAAAACGTCAATGTTAAGGAATCCGACCCACTTTTGACTAAGCCCCTAAGTTATATGGAAAGGATTAGGGTTGGATGAGAACTGTTTTAGATTGGGAGGATTCATTTTATCAGTCCTTGAATACTTTATAAAGAAATACTTTCATGCAAAGGAAAGGATCAAATGAGGAATCAAATCTACTGAAAAATAATTGAATTCCATCTTTTTCTTCTTTCTGTTTTGAAATCAAAATTGACCTAACCACTCAGAAAACTACCAATGAGTCGTAAGGTGCTTCAAATGAGTCATTAAGTGTTGTTACTTAGTTTGTCCAATCATAACCAAACTTAGGCAAAAACATTTTTGTTGTTGGTTGAAAATTGGATTACTAGATACTATACAGCTAACAATTGTGAAAGTTGTAATCAAATATACCAATTAGATGAATAAATATATACTTTGGCATACATGTCTAACATTTACCAGAATGACCATATTTGAAGGTGACTAACATTCAAAGTCTCATATGAATATCATAGAAGAAGGCCAAAAAAGATGCATAAAATAACTGCTTTCTAAACTCAAGATTATAACTACTGGAATTTTCATATTATTTTACACTAATGCATCGTAAAAAAAGAAAAGGAGATCTAAAAGATAAGTATAACATTTCTATAATTAGAGAGATCCTTTCCCATTATAATTAGAGAGATCTTTTCCCATTATAAATTATCTCTTTTGACAGGATATAAAAAAAAAAGGCACTAAAGAAAATAAAATAACCTAAAAAAAAAAAAAATGAGTTAAAGTTTATAGCATAAGGAATAATTATGGTATTTTAAAATAAGAGATGAAGCATTAATAAGTTTCAAAGAAAAGGGCAAGTGGAGTGCAAGTGTAGAAAAGCAGAGTGCGAATATCACCTCCCTAAATTTAATAGTAGATAACTAACACATATATTATTTATATATTTATTAAATTGTAATATGATAAATATATATTATTTCAATCTAATTTGTTAAGCATAGCGGATTATCGAATTTGGATCATTATCAAATTATTCAATTTTTTATTTAATCAACATCTGGATGATTCAGATTAGATTCTGAAATGACCCGAATCCAGGGTCTAAATCGCTAACCGGGTCCTTACCCGAACCCGAGAACACTCTAGGGGTAAAATGGTCAGTTTATAATAGGTATGGATAATTTAACCTTAATATAGTCAAATGAAGTTTATAATGATCATCCTAATCATTTCATGACAGTCGAAAATGAACATGATTGCCAAAAGTGCCTCTACTCAGTTCACGGAAAATCTGGACACTATCTCACTAAAACAACCATATGTCTTAGCATGAATGGAATTTGAAGATCAGGTTGCTATCATTGGAAATCTGTCTCAAAATACTGGAACATGGGCTCTAGAATGACCTTATTTGGGTTTGGGACGAAAAAGTTATAATAGCACGAAGTTAGATGATCAAAGCTGACAAACTTCTAAGGCAAAAGTGAACACTGGAAGTCTTGAACCGGTTCAAGGACCCTGAACCTTTTCAAGATAGGCAGTTTGCCTGAACATGAACCAAAAACACCTCTTGAACCGGTTCAATAGGGCTAAACCGATTCCAAATGACCAGAAACTTGGAAATTGCCCAAAAAAGCCAAAAATTAAGCAATTGAGTACATGGGTATCCCCTTGGTCCCTTGGTGACCTTATTTAAAGTCCAAACCTATACCAAATCATGTATTTAATAGTGTAAAACATGGATAGATGTACATACAGTGAAATAAACCACAAGCGTGTTTGATACATGGTCAACTTGTCGTGCGGTACAACCAAATTTGTGTAAAATAGTGTAGCCAAGTTTTAAATTTATAAATGCCACTACTACCTCTAACTAAAAATATAGCTAGGGTGAGTACGGATCGTCCCAAGGGATTGTGGGTGCACTAGCAATGGAAACAATGTATAGGGTTAGTAGGTCAAATGATCAACAGATGGTGTGTTTGGTTTATTAGACTACAAACTAAACTAAACAAGTTCAATGTAAAATAAGCAATTTAAATCAAATTTAGAGAAAACAAGAGAGTGAGGTCTTGGGGTCTAGAGGCCACCACTAAACATCACCATTCTAGACATTCAATGTATAATTAATGAGGGGAAACATGTGTTGCAATTTGAGATTGTGTGATTGATTGTTTCAACAAGTATGGATGACCAATTAAGCATATATTGTCTAAGTAACCTAGTGAATAGCACAATACATCAAACTAAGCCATTAATCATTCCTTTAAGCTCATAATCCAAACACATCACATGGTTAGAGAATAATACTACTTACATTCATAAGCATGGAACATCAAACAACAAGCATGGATTGTCCTCCTATCTAAGAACTATGGCAACTACATTACAACTAAGCTAAAGGCATGAAAATTAACTAAATAAACTAAAGGAGAGGCACAATCCATCAAGACATGAGTATGAACCATCAAATAAACCACAATAGTATTCTATTAAGTACTATGCCTTAACAATCTCTAGATCCATAGCATCAACACACATAGACATGCATTGATAATACAAAAACTAGAGATAAACACATGAACATTTATGTTAGCATATATAGACATATGGTTGGAATGAAATGATCAATTAGAAGTATTAAACCACACAAATCATTGAATAAACAAGATTCATATATAAAATAAATGTCAAAGCAAGATTACAACACAAATCCCCTCAAAATACAAAGCATTAGAGTCTAGAAGGCATGCTTAGGGCTAACTCTAGCCCCAAGAAGATGTTTAGTCACTCATTGAAGTAGTCATCTAACCCTGAAGGGCTATCTCCATGGTAAGAATGACCTCCTTCTTGATGAAAACCCTAGAAGAATGGAAGAACTCCCAAGAATGTGTCTCTAGCTTCTCCTCCTCTCTTTTCTTCTTCTCTAAGAATGTTTCTAAGTCTATAAGATGATATATGAGATATGATGTAAAAGAGGCTCAAAATCCTTATATAGGTAGGTCAAGTGTCACACCCAATGGTCT
Organism: Cornus florida; assembly: GCF_030987335.1. Classification (NCBI taxonomy): domain Eukaryota; kingdom Viridiplantae; phylum Streptophyta; class Magnoliopsida; order Cornales; family Cornaceae; genus Cornus; species Cornus florida. The sequence continues at coordinate 24,790,061 of NW_026775571.1, read as the reverse complement.
GGATTCGTGCATTAGGGTCCTCGCAATGATTGCACCATGAGCCAACTTTTAATGAGCCGGAACTTACTTTTTTTCGGACTTGAGGAGGTTCGATCGATTGAACTATTCTGAGATCGATCAAATTGTTCTGAGATCCATCAAATACTGCAGAGATCCATCCATCCTTGGCTACGCCTTTTTGAATAAAGACAAATCTCTGGGATATTTTAGGATATTTTGGGAAAGAGACAAAAGTGGTAGGTGGGGTGGTAGGTGTGGATAAGATCGAATATTTTCGATCGATCGAAGAGATGTTGGATCGATCGAACTTGGTGGATTCTTTGGATAAGAACAAAGGCTTGGATCCATCTTGATGTGTCCAGATCGATGTTGCTTTGATTGATCGAAGGATTTCTGAGATCGATCGAACATGTTAATTTCCACGCTTTGCTTCATTCTGCTTACACTTTGCTCCCTTCTTCCATCCAGCTTGAGTTGGCTTCTTTAATGTTCTTATTTAGCTGAATGAACTTATTTTTGAGATAAGTTCCTAGAAAGGGCAATAACATTAAATTAATCTAAAACGGGAAAGTAAGATAGATAAAGGTCCTAGAATACCTAAGCTTAAGGGGTTTAATTGCGCACTTTTCAGCACTCATCAATACACTAATTTAAGTCAAAATGAGTTCTATTATATTGAAATGCTTTCATAAGTCCTTTTTTTTTTTATTTTAAATTATCAATATATAGATATAGTCACAATTCTCATCACTTGCATAACTAAAATGAACCAAAAGTGGTTCCAAAATTATAAATACAAATATAGACCCTAGCAGTCACATTCACAAAATTTTACACTAATTTAGCATTTAATACAAAAGAATACAAATGGTGCCTCCATCTGCCCTAGTTATACATGAGATGGTCCGTCATCGACTATGTCTCCGTCATAACCTAAAAAATATTAAAGGAATGGATGAGCACGGAGGCTTAGTAGGAGATGCCTAAAGCACTAACTTTTGACTCCTTTGAGCCGCACATCACATATAAGGGATAAAAGGAAATAGGGATCATGTATAGGGTTTTCATGGCATTCAATTTACCAATCAATCATAATAATAATTCTTAGGCATTTTTTGTAATGACCCGAACCTGGGGGTCCGAATCGCTAAACGGGTCCTTAACCAAACCCAAGGACACATTAAGGGTAAAATGGTCAATTTATAATATGAGAGGATAATAAGACCTTAAACTAGTCAAATAAAGTTTAAAATAATTATTCTAGTCATTCCACGATGCTCGGTGTGGTTCTACGATCATCGGTTATAATTTCCCAAAAGTTCCCTTACATGATTCAAGGGAAATTCCGACATTGCTCTGCTAAAATGATCATAATTCTCAACATGAATGGAATTTGAAGATGAAGTATGTCTCATTAGAAAGATAACTCAAAATCCTTTAAAATGGGCTCAAAAATGACTTTATTTGGATTTGGAACCAAGAAGTTATGACTATCTGAAGTTAAGTGGTCAAAACTGATAAAATTGTAACGGGCAAAAAGTCCATTGGAGGACTTAAACTGGTTCCCAAAACTTGGAACAAGTTCCACATGGGCAGAATGCCTAAACATGAACCAAACCACCCCTTGAACCTGTTCCTTGAAAGCTGAACAGGTTCCAGAAGTCCAGAACCTAAAAATTTTACCCAGAAAGGCCTAAAACTGAAACACATACATGAGGGCACTCCTTAGGTCCATTGGTGACTTTAGTCAAAGTTTAAACCTGTACCAAATCATATATCTAACAGTGAAAAAAAAGAAAGAAAAAAAACACGAATGAATATACGTATATTGAATTAGACCGTAAATGTGTTTGATACACCGATTTAAGTCAAAATGAGTTCAAAAACATAAAAATGCTTTTATAAGTCATTTTTCATTTCAAATTCTCAATATATGAACATAAATTCATTACATGCCTTAAGGATCCTTGCAAAATAATTCAAGTTACTTCAAAATAACATAGCTTCAATTACAATCACAAAATATACAAAGTTACAGAAAATGAGACTCGGCTACAAAAGGTGACATAATAGATCTTCTAAAACCCATCTAAGCCTGTGGTGGAACATCATCTGCCACTTCCTTGCCAAGCCCTGAAAAATGTTCATAATAAAGGGGTGAGCAAATTGCTCAGTTGGAGGTGCCTAAGACACACCTCTTGTGACCCCGTGAATCCAAACAATGAATAAAAAAATAGAGAACGGGATCATGCTATGCCAGGAAATTACAACACAATCTCAATACCATAATAAACAATATTGTGCCATGAAATGCAATGTTATGCTATGTCACTCCCCATTTTCAAAATCACTTCCATTTCTTCACTTTTCAAACCGTTAACATAACCCGTCCCACGGTGATCCCCTGGCGATACGAGAGAAGGATTCGCTACTGTCCCTGACCCTTTGTAACCACGCGGCATCATTTGGGGCCCAAATAGCTCAACCATACTTGGGCGATCTCCCTAGTTCCCTCTAGCTTATATTAACGCTACGGACCCTCAGTATCCCCTTGGCGTACGGGTTTTCACAAAACTCTTTATCAAATCTTCTCCCAAAACCCCTTTCTTTCCATTTCAAAAAAACTTTCCCATTTTTCTTACCCAATGTTATGCATGAATGCATCATGCTATTCCATCTCATGCCAATGTCCATTATCATACATCAAATTCAAGTTTAAATCACTAAGCAAACTTTACATGAAATCCCAAAAAAAAAATAGCAAGCCTTTATTCAGCCATAAATCTAACAAGGTAAGCACATAAAACATGGATTTACTTCATAAAAGCATACTTCAACATATTACATATCAATTATCACATAATTACACAATTTATATGCATCATCTAAGTAACTTTGCAAGAATTTACACTAGCTAAGCATACAAAACAACAAATCATGAGATTAATTCACAAAAACACAAGAGATTGGGTATTAAAGACCCCTACCTCAAAAGGAATCAAAACCCCCAAAATTTTGCCTAATCTAAACCCTAATTTTGAAAATCAAGGGTTGGCCAAAAATGAAATTGCTTCCATCTGTGTATAGATCTCGACGAGGTCTCCGTTTTGCCGCAAACGGCACCCAAAAATTCCAAGGGATAAGGGAGAAATTGAAGATTGAAGTTTTGATGGAGAAAGAAAAAGAAAAAGTGAAGAAATGAGAGGGAGGAGAGAGCTTATGGGAGAAGGAGAGAAATGAGGCCAAGATGGCCCCTTTGGCCACTAAAATGCATTAGTCGTAGGCCCCAAAAAAATAAAATCTTTTTGCTTTAATTTTTCCACCATAAATTTCATATACATGGACTTCTCACATTACAACCACACAAAATGACACACAACCTTATAAATATCCATGAAATAAATATGCATGAAATGCCATAGACCCAAAATAAAATCCCATATGCAACAATTCTGGTAATGGGTCCCACATGAGACCGTTCGGCCCAAAAAAAAAAAAAATGCCGAAATGGCAACCGGTACATTTTCAAGAGTCCTAAACTCAAGGAAATGTCCCACCCAACACTCAGACACACCCGGCATACCCCACGGTGTCCGGCACGCAAAGCGAGAAAGGACAAAAATACCCTCGAAAAAATCTGAAAATTCTAGAAAATGAAAAATGGTAAAAATTAGAAACATTACATTTTTAAACACAAATATACACATATGCAATGTAATGCCCACATTTCCCAATCTTGGTCTCAACTGACCCCAACTCGGCCTCTACCGGTCCTAACTTGGTATCAACCGACCCAACTTCCACTTTTTGAAAACCACTAACTGACTTTACCAGTAAGAGATTGATAGCTATCTCTGGTTCCAATTCTGGCAATGCCTGGCAACCATTAACGGGCCTAGCATCAACTTTTTCACACCCTATATCGGGCTGCGCTCCCTATAGGTCAAGTAAGCCCCGTACTCGCGAAATCCAATTCATTTTAAGAAAAACTTCTTATTTCGAATAAAAACATTCTTTTTATGAAAACTTCTTTTCTCAAATCCTTTTCAAAATCCCCTTTTCTTGCCATGTCATGCAATGCACCATGTTACATTCTCTTAACAATAAGCTCATCATAGCAATAATACCATCCACATAGCAACACCAATTCAATGAATATAAGCAAGACATTCAATAGTAATCATAGTATGCTTGAACTTTCATTTAATCAAATAATCATACTTTGCACCTATACAACTCATCATAACAAGTTAACCACATCCAATGAAGCATGTTCTACCCATGGTAAGAAACTTAAACTATTTAGCACATAGTTACACAATTATCACTTTAGAGCATGCATCTTTCATCAACTCAAAACACAACTAGCAATTTCACTTCACAATCCACAAATTAAACATGCTTAGCATAGAAGTCTAGACAGTAACTCATGAAGAGGCAAAGCATAAAGCGTTAAACAACCCTACCTCAAAGTGGAGCAACCAAACAAGCCCTTAGGGTAAGCTAAAATTCGAAATTCCCCTAGCCCTTGTAATATGGGTGTCAAAAGATAGCCCTCCTCAAGCTCATCAACTTTCCTTTCTATGGCTTCATCAACCTCCCACTCAAAGCCCTTCAAATCCAAGCTTTTTCTATGGAAGGAAAACATGTATAAAGGTAGATATAGAGAGAGAAAGATAACGGTTAGAGAGAGAAAGTGTTGGCTGAGAATGAGGAGAAGGGGAGGGGTAATAGTCAACTTTTTATTTGCCCATTGTGGTCTTAAGAGTGCCATGTGTCCAAATTTGATTATATCCAACTTTAGGTCAAGTTACCTAAACGCCCCTCCTCTTCCTTCACAATACCATCCTTGTCCCACAAAATATCTTTCTAAAATATAAATACACATATGTGTACATGCACATGAAAAGTCCAGAATGCCCTTCTATACAAACGGCAAAACCGAGAGAGATTCCCGAGTTCGAAAATCATCCCAACTTCCAAAATATTCTAAAAATGATCCTGTCAACTCTAACTGACTCAAAATAATAAAAAGTGAATCTCTAAAATCCTCGGCTCAAGAAATGACTAAAACGGCCCTCGGGACCTGCGTGGCACGCAAAATGACGTGTAAAAAATTAATTAAATAAAAATTTCAAAAAAATCTGAAAAATACGGGACATTACAGATTTGGTCCATTGACAGGTGTGCCTTCAATTAACCAAAGGAGGATAATGAAACTTTAAAATGACTAATATATCCATGGATATCAATATTTTAATATTTTAAAAAACCTAGTTTTGTAATTACTAGCTAGCATTTAACTCCAACTCTCTTTAAAAAAATTATAGGGGGTGGATCCCAAAGATCCAAATGGTAAAACAACATGGCATTGGTCGAGCTGAAGAATGCTACAATAAAGTTCATCCAGCAAGACCACGTTGAAAACCCACATCGTAGTCTCAGGAGCAAAACCTACACAAAAGTGCTCGACAGTATCTTTTACAAAGGATAGACCTACGTCGAGACCAAAGTAGGATGGTCTCAAGGGTCTATGTCTCTCACTTGGGGATTTAGAAGGACCTTTATATTAGAGGATGAGTAGCTAGAGCTTGCATAGTCTATAGGCCTAGTCAATGAGACGGTGAAATCATGGGCCTCGACTGTAACACTTATAATCACATTTAATACGCTCAGCTACCGCCGTTTTTGAAGGGATATGCATTTAATGCAAAATAGTATCCCCTTAAGCCAAATGGCCATTGTAGCCCTACTATACCAAGTGGGATCCTTAGAATTAGCCTAACAAAGTAGGCTTGAGCTCCAAGAGCGACTTTTGAGAGCCAAGCAACAAGCTAAAACTATAAATAGAGGCCTTCATGCATGCATAAGGTCAGGAATAAACAACTGAAAACCCATTTACAAGGTAATCATGATTCTTACATTCATCTCAGACCTCACTAACTAGTCTACTTCTTCTCCTTAATTCCTTCCAAGGCTATTGCACTGGTACATCACATTTTTTTGTCTAAATATCACCCTTGCTACTTGTAGCAACCCTGTATTAAAGAACCCCCACAAAAATTAACTCCAACTTACTCACCTTAGCGTTTATCAAATTGATGATTTAAAATATAAGGATTTAAGGGTGTACTTACTAAATTTATCAATTATAACACACAAGTTGTGCTTAGTTTTGTTAGTGGTAGAACCTAAATTATCTTTTTTTTAGATCTTTTGTGTATATAGTATCTAGATTTTGAATCAAGAGTAAATTTTAGGTGAGTCGAGCATACTGTTTCATTGGTATGCCCACCCAATTAACATCTAAAATTTTTATTTGTTGAGAGTAGTTGACACCAGAGCATCCCTCATCAAAGCCCAACCAATTCAATGTTACCTGCTTATGTTTTTAAAAAAATATAGTATAGGTTTTTATCTCAACTTTTAAGGTCAGTTGAGAACACTAATAATTGGGTAAGGAGCCACCTATGGTTGGAAAGATCAAGAAGTCTACTTTCAAATGCAAAAAGTGGTGCACAATTTTGACATTCCTAGAAGGAGTTATGGCATTTTTTTTGTAAAAAGTTATTTTGCTGACTGAGAAATCTAAACTTAGGATGATTGATAATTTTGGGGTGCTCATCTCTCTTATCGGTTCCAATACCTTTTTATGAGTTCCAGGTTTGTTATTTTTAATTTTTAGGCCCTCTTTTGATGAACTTTAAGTCCCCAAGTTCTTAATTAAGTCTAGTTAATTATGAGTCAAACAAGTCTTGCATGTGTCTTTTTATTTTCTTTGCTTGGTCTTTGTGTAGTTTATTTTAGAAATCTAACTATTGTTAGAGGGTTGTTCCATCCCCCCTATTTAAGCTCCTATTCATGTATTAGAAGTTATGTAATGACCTAAATCTACTAGATCCGGATCGTTAACCAAGTCCTTACCTGAACCCAAGGACATGCAAGGAAAAAATAATAAATGGTTGTTTAACTCAATTATAATGGTTTAAGACCCAAAAAGGGTAAAATAGTCATCTAGCAAAGACATCCAATGATTATGATGAAGTTCGGGGGTAATATAGTCGAACATGTGGTTAAAACATTTATACTGGGTCACGTGGTAAATAGTTGTAATAATAAACGGGTGATAGGGTTAAAAGGGAAACTAAATCATAAATGTATATAGCAGGAAATGGTCGACGTGTGTACATTACACATCGATTGGTTTTGCACAATTGGTCGACGTGTGAGTAATTCATGTTGACTGGTTTGGCACAATCGGTCGATGTGTGAGTAATTCATATACAATTAACCAAAAATATTGAGATACTGGTCGACGAGTGGGAAGCTACATGTCGACCGGTTCTCCCCAGACATATATTTATTGCTTTCGTTTTTCTTTTTACCTAATCATGTACAATTAACCATCCGAAACACAACTGCTAAACCACCACTAATATACCACTAAGATGCCACTAAAATTGCCAGTAAAGACCATATATATATATATATATATATATATATGTATGTATGTATTTATGTATATTTCTTTACTTATACCCCAAACAATCTGCTCAAAAAAAACAATGTTTAACATTTTACGATCGTGGGTTACATACCTAAAATATAATTATTACATTTACCACTCCCAACATACTACAAATGCAAAAGTACGCGCGAAGAATATTGTTACAATGTTAATACAATATTTTTCAAAAATTACAATTTCATAACCACGTCTTTACCAAATCAAATGTAAATACGAAAAAGGTCCAAAAAAAAAAAAAAAAATGGGAATACTAATCCATCTCTAGGCTTGCGAAATCACGTTGTCAACCATTAACTACACATGTGAGGGTGTGTCATCGACCACGTTTTCTTTATAACCTAAAAAAAATTAAAGGAAGGGGTAAGCACGGAGGCTCAGTAGAAGTCGCCTAAGGCGTTAACTTTAGACTCTCTTTAGCCACACAACACATAATTGATCATACTTGGGAATTTCTTAACATTTAATTTACAAATCAATTTCAACAACATGAATTTGGCATTTCAATATAGGTATGCATAGAATGTAATGCATGCTCTGTGATTCCCAACCTTGGTCTCGACCAACCCCAAACTTGGTTTTTACCGACCATAAAATTGGTCTCTACCGACCCTAAACTCCCATTTAAAGAAAAATGCTAACCGACTTTACCGATGCGAGGTTGGTTACTATACCTGTTTCCAAATCCGACAACCGTTTGGGGCCTAGTATCAACTTTTTTATGTCCTACACCGGACCGCGCTCCCTCTAGGTTAAGTTAGCACTGGACTCGCGAAATTCGATTCATTTTCATAAAAATCATTTCGAAATCCTTTTCTCATTCCCATTTCCTACCATGTCATGCATACGCATCAATCTTATAATTTATCTTCATTTTCATCAACATGGCAACAATAGAATAATTGTAGCATTTTCTACAACATGATCATAACACGACATTTACTAGAAAATGAACACAAGCATAGCATTGTGTATACATTAATTTCAAGCATGCTCATCATAGGCTTCATATTATCATAATCATGCTATTTTCACACATAGTCATCAATTCTACATATAAGTAGCAATACAAGCTTATGTAGCATGAATTAACACATTTTTCATCACAAATGGCATGCTTAGAACACCTTGTCACAAAATCATCAAGTTAATCAAATACTTGTCATTCAATAATGAGATTTAAGAGGGATCATATAAGAGTACTCAAATAAAGGGAAAGTATAAAATATTAGACAACCCCTACCTTAAAGTGCTTAGCCAAACAAGGCCATACCTAGCCCCAATTTCGAAATCCCTCCAAATACAAGCAAGAGTGGTCTCAAATGAAAGCCCAAGATGTGTAGAACAAGCTTCTCTTCTATGATCTTAGCCAAATCTTACTCTAAATCTCTCAAAAGTGGGTATGAAGTATGTAGTGTGTATATATATATATACACACTACATACTTCATACCCACTTTTGAGAGATTTAGAGTAAGATTTGGCTAAGATCATAGAAGAGAAGCTTGTTCTACACATATATATATATATATATATATATATATATATATATAGATTTAGAGAGAGAAATAGAAGACTAAAGAGAGATAGAGTGTAATGACCCTATCATTTTTCTTCCTTTCCTTTTCTCTGAAATTTTACGGATAAAATTTTTTCCGTTTAATTTTCCTTTCTGAGTTCTATTTCTCATCACTGAGTGTCGTCTCAAGTGCTCAGAAATGGTTTCTAAGACTCTCTTATTTGGATTGATAACTTCCTTTAAGGAACGAGTCATTTCTACATTTTTCATTTTTCGACACTATTCATTTTTCGTCCTTTTCCATATTTCATCCTTTTTCCTATTCTGTCTTTACCCCGTTTGTCACTTTTTGGCACAGCCTCACTTTTTGTGCTCAGAGTTAGTTTTTGACTTCATGTATCTTCATTGTAACTGGTTTCCACGAAATACGTATCTTTACTTTTGCAAAAAAGTATTCTGGTTGCTCTCGGTGTCCATAGGGGCATGGATGCACAGTTCTTTAGAATCTTTTTCTTTTCTTGGGGTGTTTTTCATAAATATTTTTTAAAGATATTTTATTTTAGAGGTACCTAAGAAAATATCTTTTGGAAGATATTTTCATTTTGGGGCAGTTTTGCAGTTAACCCTTTTTGTAGAGGTCATTATGCAATTAACGAAAGTTACTGCAAAATACCTTGTTTTGAGCCTGGATCCACATACAAGATTCATTTTTACTTTTCTTCTAGTCATGGACTCTTAGAATTTCCTCCCGGATAGTTTCCCCAGTTTTAGGGATTTCTGATACCAGTTGCCGCCGAACTTGTTTGGGGCATATCTCTCTGCCTGAGACTCGGTTCTCCACGCTGTTTCTTTTATTGTTCATATTTTCTTATTTTGAATCTTTTTCATTCACGGAGTTTCACCGTTTGAGCGCGTTTGCTCAAAATCCACTTTTCTAGACTCGGCAAGACCCGTTTGGGGCACTTTTTGTGATTTTCTATAAATAGGGGAGTCTTAAATCAAAAAGTCAGATTCTTTATCTTTTTCCCCCTCTTGGCCGGAAGCCATGGGAGCCCAAGGGGCTGCCTTCATTCTTTCTTCTCCTCCACTTGATTTCCTTAGTGAAAAGTCTTCGGCATTAACGTTTATTGTTCGCCTTGTCATGCTCTACCTTTCCCCCTTATTAGAACCCGTTTTTGGCCAAATTTTGAGTTCGGGTTTGAAGTCAAGTTGTGATTTTCATGGGGCTTCTTGGGGATTCTTGTTCACCGTGTTGTCCCCGACAAAACCTCGCGGTATCGTTGGATTCAAAGCACTTTTCTTTCGGTAGAGATTTGAGATTTTCATCTCAAATTAAGGTAGGGCGTGTTATAATTTATTTTTTTGTTATATTGCATGCTATTGATGCATATACAACTTGTTTACTTGCTTTGATATCAAATCTAGAGATTTAATTATTTATTTTTCTTGTATGAGATTTGATTTTCCCAGTGAATTATAACTTGGTTTAAACATGTGGAATGATAGAATATTACCCCTTGATATGTTCATTGACATATATTAAATTGAGAGCATTTGAACAAGTAAGGAAGATTTGATTTAATATTTTTCTTAAGTGAAAGATTAATTCATGTGACCTTAACTAGTTTGAAATCAATATGTGTTAGCATATTATATTAGGCCCTAGCATGCTCTTCAACATAGGTGAATGTGAGAGTAATCGGAGGTGTTTTTAAATCTAGAGAATATTTAATTAATTGATTAGTTAATTTATTCCATGTGTACTATTCACTTTATTTGAATTCCGACTTGATATTATTGATATGTATGCCATATACTTTAACATATATTAAATCTAGAATATTTGATTAGGCTTTGAAACCTTTCATTTATTATTTTTCTAGTATTAAAGTTTAATACTCATGGCCGTATCTCGCTTAGAATTCACTTGTATCATACTTTTAAATCAAGTCTTGACATGTTGTATAACGCACATTTATTTGAGATTATTTGGACTTGCCTTGTAATCTTGATAATTTAATCCGTTAAGTAGATTAAATTTTCTTTTTATGCTTCCATCAAGTTAATCATGCTTTGATATTGAAGTCTTGTTAAACTTGTGAATTGGACTTGTGTTTTATGCACCCTTATCTTTTTATCAAGCATCATGACTTCTTGTAACTTAGTTTCATTAATGTACTTAATGAGCATGTACATTTGTCTTGGAATGGTTTAATTACACATGTGTTGTTTAGCATGTAATCGAATCATATATCTTATACTTGTGGTATATTTACTTTAATGGATTTCTTGTACTATATATCTTGGTTCTAGTCTATATAGATGCACACTATGATTTCTTGACATTTCGCATGCCATTGTAGTTGAGAATTTAGGGCACGACTTGTGTGTTCCAAAATTTTGGTTGTGCATGAAATGTGGTTAATGCATTTCTTATATTTTGATACTATCTTGACTTGCACAACTTGTTGATTTTGGGACTTGGGATATCAATCAAGAATTGACATGGCTAGGACTTGGTTCTAGTACGGGAGATAGAGAGCTCCCTATACTATAGTGCGTACTAGGGGAAAGGTACCCATGGGTTAGTAGCCCTAAAGTGATCTCAAGAGTACGGTTTTAATCCGGGCAATATCTGAGTTTCCACATTGGTTGATTTCACTCTTTAAATTTTAAGTTGCTATTCCTTGAAGATTTTAAACTTGTCGTGTTATGTGAAATGCTCCAATCTTGTTAATTGCATAGATATTGTGCCTTGTCCTTGACTTCGTGTATTTTTCCTATCGTGTTAATTGGAATACTCCAATCATGTTAACTGCATTGATAATATAATACTTGTTAGCTTGTATCCGAGTATACTTCTTGTTATGTTAATTGGTATGTTTTAATCATGTTAAACTACATTGATAATGTAATTCTTGTAATTCATATCCAAGTATCCTTCTCGTTGTGTGAATTGAATTATTCCAATCATGCTAATTGCATTGATAATGTGATCCTTGTATTCTAGTATCCTTCTATCGTGTTGTATGGATTATTCCAAACCTTGTCTAATTGTATTGATAATGCAATTCATGTTAATCTATGTTCAAGTATCCTTCTTGTCGTGTTCTTTGGATTATCCCAACCTTAATTTGTTTCATATATGTATATAGATCATGATTCTTGTTGATTACATTCTAAGGTAGCTTAGGATGATCCCTAAGTCTAACTTTGACGTAGACGTTAGGTGGCATGAGCCCTTTTGAACTGTTTCATGTTAATCTAAAAATCTGAAAGAAATCAAGTCAATGCATGCTCATTCTCACGAGTAAACTTGTTTACTCACCCTGAAGTTACTGGGGGATTTATTCAGGTACAGGATTCAAGAGTTGGAGGTTTGCTCTTGCCTTAGGTGGTTTGGAGATTTGAAGTTTCCTTTAAAGCATTCTTGTTCACATGCAAGTGTTAGCATGTTTGCGTTTTACCTTTAAAGTTGTAATACTTAGTTAGGTTCAATATGCCATTTTTGCCTTATAACATGTAAAGTGTACTTAGATACACTATTTGTGACATATTTGATTGTCTGACATGAGGCCAAGGGCTACAAACTTTAAAGTTCAAGTGTATGTATTTAAACTTCAAGTTTTGCCTTTGAAATGCATTTTTTTCAACTTTGGAGGTTTGGCATGTCAAATCTTGTAAAGGGAATGTAATGAGGTAGTAGACCATCGTAGCATGTTTAAAATGTCATATTACACTTGTGTGCATGTCCACATCATTACACATTAGCATACAATGCCAATTAAACATGCCATGGGGGATTCAAATAAGACTTAGGGACTTTTCTTTATTTTGTGCATAACAGGTTCATATGCACTTTTTCGAGCCATTTCGGTCGACCGAAATGCCAGTTCGGTCGACCAATTCCCTTTTGGGTTTCATTTGAACAGTAAAATCACGAATTCTAGTAGCCATTTTTGATGTTTTGGCCCAGTTCGGTCGACCAATGGCTTGGTTCGGTCGACCGATGCTCTTGTAGCTTTAGTTGCACAGTACAAAGTCCAATTCCAGTAGCCTTTTTTCATCTCGAGCCACAAACCGGTCGACCGGTTTGTCATTTCAGTCGACCGAAATGAAGGCTCAACTTTTCTCTTTTTCTTGGTTCATTTCGGCAAACCGAAGCTCCATTGCGGTCAACCGAAATAGAGCTGCCTTGTGGGTCTTGTTTAGTTTGTTGCCTAGACAAGTTAACCTTGTTTCATTCGTTCCTACTTGACCTTATTGATCTTGTTCAAGCTATTTAATGGCGTACGTGGTCTAGTTTGGACTAGAACTCATTCCTTCGGTTGTCATTGGTGCCATAGGGTCCCATTTAACCTTTTTATCCTAGTTTCCACTTCCGATTATTTCCTTGGGTTTTGTGGCTTCATGGAAGGTCACATTTGCGTCTAAGAGATGATCTATATCTCTTAAGACTTTGGTTTATCTTTTGCTTATATATTTACTTTCCTTGAGTTCCATGACCTCATGGAAGGTCATCAAAGTGTCTTAGGGGTGTATTGTGCCTTGGGAGACCACTGTCTTGTTTCTTGCTTCCGCATCTGGATCCGTTATCGGGTCAATCTTTGGTTCATCACTGACCCACCGGGTTGCATAAAACTCGGGTCACGACATAGAGGTCTGCCAAAATGAAGAAGGAGAAAAAAGGTAAGGTGATATGTATTAGTTACATGCGGGTCCCACCTCCTTTAAGCTAAATTCCCAAAATGCCCTCCCTTCTCATTCTAACCTCCAAAGTGCCACCAAAATATCTTACCACATACATATATATATACATCCATATATATATATATATATATATATATATATATATATATACATAAAATGCCAATTATAAAAATAACCTTTTATGAAAAACCGAGAAGAATTCCGGCGCACAAAAGTCGGTCCCGACTCTGAAAAATTCTAACATCAATCCTGTCACCTCTAATTGACATTAAAATAATTAAAAACACATTTCTAAAACCCTCAGCTCAAGAAATGACAGAAATAGTCGTCGGGGCCTGTATGGCAAGCAAAATGAGGCATAAAAATAATAAAAGAAAAATTCAAAAAAAATTCAGAAAAATCCGGGGCATTACAATCTACCCTCCTTAAAGAGATTTCGTCCTCGAAATCTACCCTTCTTAAAAAGGAAGCCCATAACCGATTGCCTTCCCGGAGGATACTTCACAAAACCCACAAGACTATGCACTCACAACCTTATTACCTTTGACACCAGATGTCAATAGGCAATAATACGCCACTGCCACTAGCACACAATGCTCAACACCCTATGTGGGTACTCATCACATAACATCCCACTAGATTCTATACCTGGATTAAAACCGACACCGGTACACTCTATACGTCAGCACAAGGCTCCGAAGCCCACAAGGAAACAGTCACTAGACCCCCGGTTATGACGATATGTGACCTCAACTCATCCTTTAAAGGATACACGAAACCCAAGCTAAGGAAATCCCGACCACTACTTATCAAGTCCTAAATCCAGGTTGACACGTTCCCAACAACCACTCCCATGCTACCTAATATGTAGCTACACAATTACATAACCGTTCAAGCGATTACCAATCGCAATCTCCAGTAATCATTATACGTAACACCTCCCGAGATGGCTATATGGTAAATCTCCTAACGACTACATAAACATTAATCACTCAATCACAAAGCATACTATCAAGTATTGAAGACACAAATCCTAAAAAAATTGTCTTCAATAATCAGTTATTCGAACCATAAACCTTTATCGGACACTTAGTCCTACCTAACACACCTCGTCACTCGAGACAAACTACCCAAATCGACACTAACACAACGCACAACACCATACTTTCACCATCACTAACGAGTCAAAACACTCATTGACCTTTGACTCAACATCGTGCTAAAGAGAGACTGATTCAAGAGAAATAGTTGGCCAGGCCATTCTCATCATTAATCTAGTCTCCACATCGACATCGTTCTTGCCCTCAAGTCTAAACTTCAAACATGGTCTCACACAGTCTATACGACAACCACAAGACTTACTCATTACATGATCATCGTTTTATATAACCTCACCAGCTATACAGTTACTTCATCATACATATCACTCTAAGCACTCCAATCAAACCCTGATCATAGAACTCATAATAAGGAAATGATAACGCAATACTCCATTCCACAATCAATGACCACCATAAAAGATCTCCGGTGCTCTTATAACATCCCTACTAGGTCAAAAACTTCACGACATCATTCAATTTAATTTATACCTCATTAAAACACCTCATAAGATTATCTCATGTCTGGAATCTCGAAACCAGAATCGATCATTATCATTATTCCTTAAGAAATCCCACATTCATTTCTCTAACTACACAGTACTCAAACAATACCAACATTCGTCCTCAAAACACAGCTCAAATTAAACATCTATGAATGCATCTGGGTACACAATCCACATCACATCGCTTAATCATTCTCGAACTCATGATTTAGACATATCCCCTAGCCATCATCTCTAGCACTCGATAATAAGAACACATACTCATCGGTCAACGACTCGTGTCACATACTTTACCGGTTACGACCACCGTCATAACAACATCACTAAAACCAAAGACTTCACATCCCTCCATGGAAGTAAGTTGGCCAACCCAATCAAACCTTTACCAGGGACTTCTAACTATAGAGAGAACTACATACAGGTCCGCCCATCCGCAGTGCGCATAACTCCTACATGAAGAAACAAAACTCACGTCCAACAACATCCTTGTCAGGACTAGAACAAACAGAAAGGGCAATGAACCCTGCTCTCATAAGAGACTGACAACCCATACCTAAGTGTACCTGACACCCCATCACACGCTACCTATCAATCGTCCAACTGTAAGCACCCACTCTCTGACGGGATGAAATCGAACTCCTAGTAGCAATTGAAAACTTCCACCTAGATGATCCGAATCATGCTACGTGTCCCACATTTTCCTCAGCTTTATTTGGTAAATGCATCATATTTACAACCCACATGTAATGTCTGTAACTTAAAAAGGCAAAAGAAAAAGAGAAAAGAAAAAAAAAATGTGTGGGACCCACGAAGTTTAAGTGGTCATAAGACCACGTTTTTTTTTCCCTTTTGTTTTTGGTCTCTGTTATTTCTTTTGTCTCGCAGCTCTCTGCCTCTTTGTTTTTCTTTTTTCTTTTTCTTTTGCAGGCTTTCACTCTTGATTTCTCCCTCATCTCTTATTGGATTAAGGTGCCGTTTGAGGAAAAACGACGAGCACGACAAGCTCTACGTGCTAGTACCAGAAATTCTAGCTTTTGGTCCTCTTTGGGAGCTCGAATTTAAGAACCCATTTCTAGGGATTTTGCTCATTTCGAGGTAGGGACACCTTAATCCACTACCTTCTTGTTCCATTGTGAGTTATAATCATTTGTTGTGCCAAGCATGCTTAATTAGAAGTTAATTGTATCAATGATTATTTTAAATGTTATCTAGAGAAATTCATGTACTTGATTGTGAGTTGTTTTATGTGTAAAGCATGCTCAAATGTATTTTGTTATATCGTAATGTGTTAATAATTACTTGGGAGGTGTTGAACATGTTGAATGTTTAATTTTATGGTATAGAATTTTAAATTGCATGACATTGAATGTATGGAACATATATACATGCACATACCATTGGGTTTGCATGAAATGGGAGAAATTGTTCTTGAAATAAATATAGGGAATTTCAGGGAAGTGTTTTTGATGAAATGGTTTTATGCGAAACCCGGTCACTGCGAGGTTACCAATGGGCCGGAGCTTAATATAGCCTAGAGGGGACTAGGGAGTCGCCCTAGCGTGGTTGAGCTAGCTGGGCCCCATAATGACGCCGCGGGGTTAGCAAGGGTTAGGGACACTAGCCAATCCTCCTCTCGTGTCGCGGTGGGGCTACCAAAGGGCGGGCTGTATTAATAGTTTAGAAACGATGTTTTGGATTATGAAAATGGGGAACGATATTAGCATGCATTGCATCTCATACCATTGCATTTGATATACTTGAGATTAAATCATTATGCTGTATTATTTCCCGACATTATATGATCCCCATTTCCCATTGGCCTATGCTTTGTTTGGATTCACAAGGACACAAGATGTGTGTCTTAAGTGTCACCTGCTGAGCTTTATGCTCACCCTACTATTTATATTATTTTTTTCAGGTCTTGGAAATGAACTGGTGGACGACAATCCACCTCAAGCTTGAAAGTTGTTAGAAGGTTGTTTGCTATTTTGTATTTTGACCATTCTATGTATATTCGTAGTTGTGGAAATGTAACTAAGTTAGTATTCATGGCTTTATAACTTAAGAACGAACTTATCTTTTGTTTGATGTAAATGAAACTAATGGAATTATGGTATATGTTTCCATGCAATTGTACCATGTAACGTTGTAAGACAGGGACTTTAAATCTTAAACATGTATTTTGGGACTGTAATTATGTTAATTTAGATTAATTGGTGTGTGGATGTTCCACCATGAGTGGAACTATGTGGAGGTATAATGAACAGATGAATGGGATGCTGGATGATTTTATGTGTTTTGTGTATTAGGACAGGTTATTGAAAGCCCATTTTGAGGGGAGGTTCTGCCGATTTTTTTTTAAATTTTGGCACAAGCTGGGGTCGTTACAAATTTGGTATCAGAGCGATGGTTCGAATACCATTAGGATGACGGGTAGAGGCTTACCTAGGGTTGTCAGGGAAGTCATTTGCATTGTTATTTCCTTGTCTGGAAAAGTGTTTTGCTATGTGAAAAAGCATGCTTAACTGCTTACTTGCTTATGTGCTTATGTGCTTATATGTCTCTATTAATGTTTTCATTGCATAGTATTACATGCTAAATGTTTGTACAGTATCTTTTTGCGTTGGGTTGTTCATGGTTGGACCTTTGTGTTGTCGTTATTGAATTGTTTCCTTTGTTTTATAGAACGATGTCACGGCGTGAGGAAATCAGGGAAGTTGGCCCTAGACCGACTAGGGGTGATGTTGGCGAGAGCCCCAGCTCCAATCCGGAGGAGCTAAATGATGAGGACATATTTCTTAGGGACTTGATTCCCCCGAGAGTTGTCCCCACAAGGAGGGATAATGTTGAAGCACCCGTAGAAGTGGGTGAAGGTTCTGTGGCACTGGAGTTTAATCGTTTGTTGCAAAATGTCGTGAGGGCAACGATTGCTGCTCAATCGTAGTCGGCACTACAACCTACAGTTCAAGTTAAGGAAACGCCAGCTCAGAAGCGTCTCAAGATTATTAAGGGGTTTTCTCAGCTGATGCCGGTTATGTTTGAGGGTGGTGCGGATCCAATGATAGCAGATGACTACATGGAGCAAGTTGAAACTCAATTGATTTCAATGGATGTGACAGAGGATCATTTGAAGATCATCCTGGCTACTTATAAGTTTGCTAAGGATGCAAAATTATGGTGGAAGTTGGTTACGAGCCGGTACAAGGTGGAGGAGATGAGTTGGGATAAGTTTAAGGAATTGTTCTATGAAAAGTACTTTCCGCTTTCCAAAAGATGGGAGTTACAAGACCAGTTTCATAACCTTATCCAAGGGAGCATGTCAGTGGCAGAATATGAAAACAAGTTCACTTCACTTTCTCGCTTTGCTCCAGAAATGGTGAAAGATGAAGCTAACAAGACTCAGAAGTTTGTTTCTGGTCTTAATGATCGGATGAGGCCGTTGATCACGGCACAGTTCATTAAGGTTTACTCTGAAGCAGTGGAAAGGGCTTTGATGCTGGAAGCTGATAATAAAGAGAAGGATGTAAGAAGAGAGCAGTTGAAGCAAAAGAGGGGTGCAGGGCCATCTTTAGAAGGATCTTCTTGGAAAAGGAACAAGGGCGGTCCATCTCAGTTTCAGGGACAGCAGTCTGCACGATCTGCTCCTACCACTCCATT
Source organism: Cornus florida (assembly GCF_030987335.1). NCBI lineage: Eukaryota > Viridiplantae > Streptophyta > Magnoliopsida > Cornales > Cornaceae > Cornus > Cornus florida. The sequence goes on along the minus strand of NW_026775571.1, from coordinate 24,771,048 downwards.
GCCAGCTGGGTCTGATAGGAGTGCAGTTGTTTGCTTTCAATGTCAGCAGCCTGGGCATTACAAGTCCAGTTGTCCTATGAGATTGACTTCAGTTTCTTCAGCTCCGAAGGCTTGTTATGGGTGTGGCCAGCAGGGCCATTTGATTTGGGACTGTCCAAGTCAGGGAGCAGACACCACTAGTGGTAGAGTGTCACGGTAAAGGCCATTACAGTCGGCTATGGTTCAATCAGGTTTCAGACCACCGCTACCACCACAGCTTGCCTTGTCTTCTCAGGGTTCATGACCAGCTAGGAGGGATACTCCTACTGTGTCAGCACAATAGTCTGGTGTTCAAATTAGTAGTTCACAGGCATAAGCACCGCAGAGGCGTGTCTTTGCCCTTGCACCAACTGATGTATCTCATGGATCTTCAGTTCTTCGAGGTATATTTCCAGTGTTTGGTTCTTGGGCCCGTGTTTTGTTTGATTCTGGTGCATCTCATTCTTTCATTTCATCATCATTTGTACTTGCATCGGGGTTAGAGGTCAGTTTTATAGATCGGGCGTTGTGTGTTGATACGCCAGCTGGAGTTTCAGTGTCATTGAGCCGAGTTATGAGGGACTGTTCCATTGTGATAGCCGGGCGGACTTTTGTGTTTGACCTTATCCTCTTGGAGATAACTAGCTTTAATGTCATTCTCAGGATAGATTGGTTAGCTTCCTTTCATGCCATGATTGACTGTTACAGAGGAAGGGTTACAGTTTGTACTCTCGAGGGAGACTGTTTCTTTTTTTGTGGGAGATCGGAGTCGTGGTGATTACTTTTTGGCTAGCCTTATAGCCGAAGAGGATGATGTTGTGGAAGAATATTATCCTGCAGTTGTTCGTGATTTTCTGGATGTGTTTCCAGAGGATTTGACAGAGTTGCCTCCACACCGAGAAGTAGAGTTTACTATTAACTTGATGCACGGTACCGCGCCGATTTCTATGGCACCGTATCGTATGGCACCAGTTGAATTGGAGGAATTAAAAAGACAACTTGATGATTTGAGGATGAAAGGTTTCATCCGATCGAGTGTGTCACCATGGGGCGCACCGGTCTTATTTGCTAAGAAGAAAGATGGTTCTTTGAGGTTGTGCATCGATTATCAGAAGTTGAATCACGCCACCATCAAGAACAAATATCCTTTGCCAAGGATAGATGATTTATTTGATCAGTTGAGGGGAGCCAGTTGTTTCTCCAAGATTGACTTGAGGTCTGGCTATTATCAGTTGCGGGTTAGGGATGAGATATCCCGAAGACAGCATTCCGTACATAGTATGGACACTATGAGTTCCTTGTTATGCCTTTTGGCTTAACTAACGCTCCAGCGGCATTCATGGACTTAATGAACCACGTCTTTCACAATTACTTGGACCAGTTTGTGGTAGTTTTCGTGGATGACATTCTTGTGTATTCATGATCTCGGGAGGAGCATGAGATCCATTTAAGTATTGCTTTACAAATTTTGCGGGAGCACCGGTTGTATGCCAAATATGAGAAATGTGAGTTTTGGCTACAAGAGGTGAAGTTTTTGGGACATGTTGTTTCAGAAGGCGGAGTGTTAGTTGATCCATCAAAGATTGAAGCTGTTTTGAATTGGGAGTAACCCAAGAATGTGTTTGAGATCCGTAGTTTTCTTGGTCTAGTGGGTTACTACCGGAGATTTGTGAAAGATTTCTCCCGTTTAGCAATGTCTATGACCCGTTTAACCCGAAAAGGGATTAAGTTTGCATGGAATGAAGCCTGTGAGTCATCTTTCCAGGAATTGAAGACAAGATTGGCTACGGCTCCAGTGTTAGTGATACCTGAGCGTGGCTTGGGTTATGTGATCTATTGTGATGCTTCACGTGATGGTTTAGGGTGTGTGTTGATGTAGGATGGTAGAGTAGTGGCTTATGGGTCTCGACAGTTGAAGACTCACAAGTACAACTACCCTACTCATGATTTGGAGTTGGCGGCAGTTGTGTTTGCTTTGAAATGTTGGAGACACTACTTGTATGGTGAGAGATTCGAGGTGTACTCAGATCATAAAAGTCTTAAGTACCTTTTCTCCTAAAAGGACTTGAACAATAGATAGAGAAGATGGGTTAAATTCTTAGAAGATTATAATTTTGACTTGCAGTATCATCCGGGCAAGGCAAATGTGGTAGCAGATGCCTTAAGCCGAAAATCTCGTGGAACTTTGGCCTGTCTGGCTATTCGAAAGTGGAAGATGCTTAAGGATTTGGCAGAGATGGGATTGTATTGTTTTGATGACGATGTTGACAGTGAGCCAGCATTCTTGTTTAGTCTTGTGGCTCAGCCTACTCTTGTTGTATAAGTGATTGAGTCACAGAGATAGGACCCAGATTTAGATGCCATTCACGCTTTAATCTTCAGTGGTGAGACAGTGAAAGATTGGGCCTTGTATGCAGATGGGGGTCTACGATTCAGGGGTTTGTTGGTGGTTCCTACAGTTTGTCGTGAGGACGTCTTACGGGAGTTTCACACTTGCCGCTTTTCAGTTCATCCAGGTGGTATCAAGATGTATCACAATTTGAGACGTCAGTATTGGTGGAACGGGATAAAGAAAGATGTTGCACAGTTTGTGGCTAGATGCCTCACCTATCAGCAGGTGAAGGCCGAGCATCAAAAACCAGCCGGTTTATTGCAACCATTGCCTGTAGCGCAGTGGAAATGGGAGCATATTGCTATGGATTTTGTGATAGGTCTTCCAAGGTCACGAAGGGGCAATGAGTCCGTATGGCTCATCATTGACAGATTGACCAAGATGGCTCACTTTTTTCCTATTAAGGCAACAGATGATGCAGAGAAGCTTGGTGTTCTTTATGTGAAAGAGATTGTAAGGTTATATGGAGTTCCTGTAACCATTATGTCAGATAAGGATGCTAAGTTCACTTCGAAGTTCTGGAAAGGACTTCAAGCAGCGTTTAGTTCAGCGTTGCATCTGAGTACGGCATTCCATCCACAGACTAACGGTCAGTCAGAGCGTACTATCTAGATTTTGGAGGATATGCTCCGGGCATGTGTGCTTGACTTGGGTGGTAGTTGGGAGGATCACCTTCCACTTATTGAATTTGCCTACAACAACAGTTATCAGGCGAGCATTCAGATGGCTCCATTTGAGGCATTGTATGGTAGACCTTGTAGGTCTCCTGTTTGTTGGACTGAGGTAGGTGAGACAGCCACCTTAGGACCTGACATTGTACTCGAGACTACTGAGAAGACTAAGTTGATAAGACAGAGGTTACTTACAGCTCAGAGCCGACAGAAGAGTTATGTGGATAAGCGGAGACGGTCGTTATCCTTTGAGGTGGGACACCATGTTTTTCTACGGGTTTCTCCACGGAAAGGATTGATGAGATTTGGGAAAAGTGGCAAATTGTCGCCACGATTCATCGGACCATTTGAGATTTTGGACCGTGTAGGAGAGGTTGCCTACAGACTTGCTTTGCCACCACAATTGGATAGGGTCCACAATGTTTTCCATGTATCGATGTTACGGAAGTACGAGCCAGATCCATCTCACATTTTGAGTTGGGTTAATGTAGACATTGATGAGGATATTTCCTACGAGGAAGGACCAGTTCAGATTCTTGACACACAACAAAAGGTGTTGAGGAACAAGATGATACCAATGGTGAAAGTCCTTTGGAGACACCACGGAGTCGAGGAGGCTACTTGGGAGCTCGAACAGGGGGTTCGCTCCAAGTATCCAAAATTGTTTTCTTCTCCAGGTATGTCTTGATTTCGGGGACGAAATCTTTTAAAGTTAGGGAGAATGTAATGTCTGTAACTTAAAAAGGCAAAAGAAAAAGAGAAAAGAAAAAAAAAATAAAAAATGTGTGGGACCCACGAAGTTTAAGTGGTCATAAGACCACGTTTTTTTTTTCCCTTTTGTTTTTGTTCTCTATTGTTTCTTCTGTCTCGCAGCTCTCTGCCTCTTTGTTTTTCTTTTTTCTTTTTCTTTTTCAAGCTTTCACTCTTGATTTCTCCCTCATCTCTTATCGGATTAAGGTGTCGTTTGAGGCAAAACGACGAGCACGACGAGCTCTACATGCTAGTACCAGAAATTCCAGCTTTTGGTCCTCTTTGGGAGCTCGAATTTAAGAACCCATTTCTAGGGATTTTGCTCATTTTGAGGTAGGGACACCTTAATCCACTACCTTCTTGCTCCATTGTGAGTTATAATCATTTGTTGTGCCAAGCATGCTTAATTAGAAGTTAATTGTATCAATGATTATTTTAAATGTTGTCTAAAGAAATTCATGTATTTGATTATGAGTTGTTTTATGTGTAAAGCATGCTTAAATGTATTTTGTTATATCTTAATGTGTTAATAATTACTTGGTAGATGTTGAACATGTTGAATGTTTAATTTTATGGTGTAGAATTTTAAATGCCATGACATTGAATGTATGGAACATATATACATGCACATACTATTGGGTTTGCATGAAATGGGAGAAATTGTTCTTGAAATAAATATGGGGAATTTCAGGGAAGTGTTTTTGATGAAATGGTTTTATGCGAAACTCGATCGCTGAGGGGTTACCAACGGGCCGGAGGTTAATATAGCCTAGAGGAGACTAGGGAGTCGCCCTAGCGTGGTTGAGCTAGCTGGGCCCCATAATGACGCCGCGGGGTTAGCAAGGGTCAGGGACACTAGCCAATCCTCCTCTCGTGTCGCGGCGGGGCTACCAAAGGGTGGGCTGTATTAACAGTTTGGAAACGATGTTTTGGATTACGAAAATGGTGAGCGACACTAGCATGCATTGCATCTCATACCATTGCATTGGATATACTTGAGATTGAATCGTTATGCTGTATTATTTCCCGACATTGTATGATCCCCATTTCCCATTGGCCTATGCTTTGTTTGGATTCACAAGAACACAAGATGTGTGTCTTAAGTGTCACCTGCTAAGCTTTATGCTCACCCTACTATTTATATTATTTTTTTCTAGTCTTGGAAATGAACTGGTGGACGACAATCCACCTCCAGCTTGAAAGTTGTTAGAAGGTTGTTTGCTATTTTGTATTTTGACCGTTCTATGTATATTCGTAGTTGTGGAAATGTAACTAAGTTAGTATTCATGGCTTTGTAACTTAAGAACGAACTTATCTTTTGTTTGATGTAAATGAAACTAATGGAATTATGGTATATGTTTCCATGCAATTGTATCATGTAACGTTGTAGGACAGGGACTTTAAATCTTAACCATGTATTTTGGGACTATAATTATGTTAATTTAGATTAATTGGTGTGTGGATGTTCCACTATGAGAGGAACTATGTTGAGGTATAATGAACGGATGAATGGGATGCTGGATGATTTTATGTGTTTTGTGTATTGGGTCAGGTTGTTGAAAGCCCATTTTTAGGGGGGGTTCTTCCAATTTTTTTTTAAATTTTGGCACAAGCTGGGGTCGTTACACCACATACTGATTTTTAGCAACCTCCTCACCTAAATAAGGAAAGTGGTTGCCTTATTCTTGGAGTGACTCCTACAAACTAGGAGATATTATATGAGTGGGGGAGTTGCCATTCTTGATGACTAGGTCAAAGGTACACATGGCTTTCCAGATTTTTGCCATGTGACAGTAAAAAACCACATGTGCTCTTATAGTGAGCTCTCATCTCACCAGATTTCCCTTACCATTAACCTAGTCTTTAGTGCCACATAGCAGATCTGAATGATTCCACACTGCATGCTATGTGGGACTGCTTGTAGGGTAACATTCCTCTTCCAATTGCTAGAACTAATTTGGAGTGGCAGTGCTATTGGAACTCGCCACATGTCAACTTTTCATTTGTCCAAAATAATGGGATAAACAATATGTGTAAAAGTGTGAACCACTATTTTTTCCAAAAGTTTAAGCGGTCAGTAAGAATATACATTTACTATTTATAGCCTTTATCATACTTGCTCACACGTGGCCTTTCTTTTGTCGATTACTATATTTTGCACACCCGCTCAGGGAGTCAGGCATTCTCAGTATTTATATTTTCTAAAAAAATGTTATTCAAGATCCATGACAACATCTGACCCCTTTAAAGAGAAAGGCAATATTAAATGTTCACAAGTCCGTAAGTCCGTGTTCAAAATAAATAAATAAATTCAATATCTCTGCCAAGATGAAGAGTATAATCCAATTTATCATTAAATAATTCAACAAATGATGAAATAAAGAAAAAGCTAAAAATATCAGCAAAATTGCTACTATGGTCACTAGGATTTTTAACATTATTGGATTTTTTTTAAAAAAAAAAAATTAAAACAAAAAACTATTGGTTGCAAAAGAATTATCTTCACATCAAATACAGGGACACACATATGATATTGTTGGAGGACTAAACCAATTTGTAGGGAACTTCAAAGGTGTGTGGAGAATATCAAATTGTTGGAAGATGAAAACATGATATTGAAGTTAGTGTTTTATTTATTATCTTGTAATTTGTGTGATTTTAGAATTGTGTATTGGTGGCTATAGAAATGTTGCTAAAACATTTTGTAAGGAAAAAATGAGAAGAAATAATATCAAAGTTTGAGAGTAAATAAAAAGTTGAGTGCGTTCTCTTTCTTCATTGAATGTCTCTTGCAAATTGGTATCAAAGTAATAATGATTCTATGGATTTGAAAGTTTGAAACCATGGAGTGATCTTGGAGCCTGAAGAAAAAATAGTAAATGGCTCATTAAAAATCAAATCAAAGAAGACTCGAGGAGGAGGTGATTTAAGAAAATTAAAATATCGAAAAAAAAATGTTTGAAAATTTGATTCTTTCCAATTATGATTATTGGAGCAATATCATTTCTATTTATCTTAAAGCATGTGATTTATGTTTTGGTGTCATCAAAAGTCCAAAAAGTTAGTAGCCAAACAAAATTCAAAAAAAGAAAGAAGAATAGGTGTTAAAGATTGTAGACACTAAAATTTAGTGGGCTTTGGTTTTAACGAATGGACCCATTAAATATAGGTCTAATGTTTAAATAAATTATTTAATTTACCAGGCTTGGTCCACTTAAATTATTTAATTAGCCCAGCCCAGACAATTAAATGAAACGAAAATTATTCCTAATAAAATATATTTTGAATAATTATCTTTAAGGATAATTATCACAATATAACCGGCCCGGCCCAGTTATAGTTTTATCCTTATCAGGAGATGACACGTGTCATCATCCTATTAATCCAAGAAGCCTATAAATAGAGGCTTGGAGGAAGAAAAAAAGGAGGGAGGATTCAGAATTCAGAAGTCTACAAATTCAGACACAAATTTAGAATTCAGAAGTTCAGAGACTCAGAAATCCAGAGACTTAGAATTCAGACACAAATTCAGAATCGAAACCCAAAAGTAAAGAACATCAAGCACATCCAACAACGTGCCGTTCTTCATCAAATTCCACAGTGATTCAAGAACAAGCTCGTGCAGCCCTTGGATCCAACCAACCAAAAACAAGGAGATCGAATCAGAGGACCATTCTTTTTTTGTAAAAGATATTACAAAGGACTGTACTCCACCATTCATAAATTAATAAAATTCTATTTTGCTCCATATTTTGTTTCTATTGCAGACTTATAAAATTTGTGTGTACAAATTTGTGGCACGCCCGGTGGGACTTCCTTTGCCTCTCATCTCTTTCTCCTACCATCAGGTTTCTTCTCTATCAGATTCTATGGCTCCCCCTAAGATTCAGACAGATAAGAAAGTCTAAAAGAACATCGCTATTGCAAAGGTCGACGCTAAAGCCACCATGAAAAGTGGCACGAAGACCAAATTAAGCGATGGAAGTACCTTGACGGGCCCTGTGACACGTAGCAAGTCCCAGGCGATGGCGTCATTCAAACTTCAGCAAGATGTGGTGAAAACTAATCCTGCAACACCGGCGAACGTGAAAACTCAACATGTCAAAAACCTTGACATTGTTCCAGAGGAGGCTCCACCACCAGATTCACTTCGTTCTATCTATGATGCTCACTCTAGTGTCGGTTCACCCCCAGAGTCACCACGTCAGACTTCGGAGCAATCAATCACTTCAAGGAACGTGGATTCTCAAGGCCTATCATACTCAGATGTGGTTGTTGCTATAATGACTGGAGCTGCTACGGTGGAGGAACAACTAGCAACTATGGCTCATTCCATTGAGAACCTCACAAAGACTATTGAAGAAAAGGACTTGCAAATCGCTACACTAATGAATAAATTGGAAGTTCAGACCTTCGGTGAAACACCAATGCCATCCGGGAATCGTGCATCTTTCACACCACCACCGTCTGGGAAACCTACATCTTCCACAGTAATACTAACAGAGAATCCTAATTCTACAGCACAAGGTACTCACAGGGAGAATCCCAAACAAAAGCCGGTGACAGAACAAGCGACCAGTCAAAACCAGACGCCGGGGATAGAATATGCGACTGGTCAAACCAATCATACCTCTTCTTCAGTCTCTTCATTATCTGTCGAACAAGTGCAAGATATGATAACGAATACAATCCGAGCTCAATATGGTGGTGTCTCACAGAGCACTCTCATGTACTCAAAGCCCTATACAAGGAGAATTGACAGTATGAGAATGCATGTAGGATACCAACCTCCGAAGATTCAGCAATTTGACGGAAAAGGTAACCCCAAGCAACACATTGCCCATTTTGTCGAGACTTGTAACAATGCCGGAACAGAGGGGGACTTACTAGTCAAACAGTTTGTCCGGTCCCTTAAAGGAAACGCGTTCGAGTGGTACACTGACCTAAAGTCAGAATCAATTGATAGTTGGGACCAGATGGAACGAGATTTCTTGAGCAGGTTCTATAGCACTCGTCGTACTGTTAGTATGATAGAGTTGACTAACACGAAGCAATGGAAGGATGAGCCTGTAATCGACTACAATAATCGGTGGAGAGCCCTCAGTCTTGACTACAAGGACCGATTGTCAGAAGTATTTGCTGTGGAGATGTGTATGCAGGGAATGCATTGGGGCCTGCTCTACATTCTGTAAGGTATAAAACCTCGCACATTTGAGGAATTGGCTACACATGCCCATGACATGGAGATCAGTATGAAATCCCATGACTGCAAAAGTCCCGTGACTATAGAACCACGCAAAGATAAGAAGGACTGGAAGAAGGGCGACAAGTCATCAAAAAATGCGGCTAAAGATTCAATGGCTATCTCAACCACCCCAATCAAGATATCTATTAAAGATGACAAGAAGGATGAGAAAAAGCCTCGCCAGTTTCAAGAGAGGGAAAGACAGCGTCCTACGCTAAAGGAGTTAGAGAAGAAAGAATACCCCTTCCCCTATTCCGATGTTCCTGGCATCTTGGAATGTTTACTTGAAAGTAAAGTTATAGAACTCCCTGAATGCAAACGTCCTCTAGAGATGGGACGTATCAACGATCCAAAATACTGCAAATATCATCGCATTATCAGTCATCCAATTGAGAAGTGTTTTATCTTCAAGGAGGTGGTGATGAATTTGGCAAAACAAGGAAAAATCTTGTTGGATACAGACGAAGTTGTAACTTCAAATCATACTACTGCTACTTTGACAACCTCTGTCGTGGGGAGTGCTCGTTCTCAACCTTTAACTTCGGAGGTATCTTGCACAACTATCCAGTTTGGTTCATTGGAACCAATCCCAATCTATATGGCCAAAGGAGTGTACGTGACATTTCAACATTTGGAAGGGTTTTTCCTCAGGATGATGAAGAAGGATGGACTCTGGTGACAAGAAAGAAACCACGGAAGCAACAAGCTGATATTTTTCAGACTAATTATTCTGACAGAGGGCAAAGGAAGAAGAAACCCCAATATCACCATAAACAGTCTGGCCATAACAGAAAATGGGTCAAGAAGACACAGTCAACTAAACACACCTCTATAAGCAAAAAGAGTCAGAAGCCTATTACTTTGCAAGAGTTCTTTCCAAAAGGATACCTAAATGACAAAGTTGTAACAACTTACATGGTTTCAACTAAGAAAACAAGCCTTAATGATGAGAAGAACGAGGATCAAGATGAAGTCCAGACTGTAGAGAACCATAATACAACCATTATTGAAAAATCTGATGATGATGAAGTGGTCAGAGGTACGTTTGAGTTATGTTGTGCACCAATTGTTTTCACGGACGAGGATCTTCAGTTGGGTTCGAAGCCGCACAATTGTCCTCTCTTCGTCTCTGGTTACATAAAAGGACGAAGAGTTACTCGTATTCTTGTTGATGGTGGCTCGGCGGTGAATCTAATGCCAAAATTTACGATGAAAAATCTTGGCATCACAATTGACGAGTTATCGCGTAGCCGTCTTATTATTCAAGGTTTTAACCAAGGAGGACAGAGAGCTATCGGCATGATTCGGGCAAAGCTAACTATTGGCGAGCTCCAAGTAGAAACCTTATTCCATGTGATTGATGCAAAGACGTCCTACAATTTGTTGTTGAGAAGGCCTTGGATACATAGTAATGGCGTCATTCCATCGACTCTTCATCAGTGCTTCAAATTCTACAAAAATGGCGTACAAACGGTTGTGGCGGATCATAAGCCATTTACAGAGGCAGAATCTCATTTTGCCGATGCCAAGTTCTATATCGATCATGATACACCTTCGGAAGTGCCCATCCCAAGCCTTCCATCTACACAAGAGATTCAATCTACAAAAGCAAAAGAAGCATTAAGTGATCCACTAGACGTTTCAGTGACAGACATTGTAAAGGTAGCTAAAACGCGAGGGGTCTCGATAAAAGCACATCGGACGAAACCTATTTTAAAGTATGTTCCAAAATCTCAGCGACAAGAAGGGCAGGCACCTGTTATCGAGATAATTGAAACTAAGGAATTTAAATTAAAGATGTCACAAACCAAGGAAAAAGAAGATATGCAAAAGCTTAAAGAAGAGTTAACTCTTCCTCTCCCTAAGATTCAGAAGTCTTCGCCTTCCAAGTCTCCGTTAAAAGGGTTCGTGCGGCCTTCTCAATCTATGGTTGATCATTTATCACTTCCAAAACAAAGGACCGACGAAGGATTCGATCCTAAAGCATACCAACTCTTGGCTAAGTCGGGGTATGATTTTACAAATCCTGCAAGCCTTGGAAAACTGAATGCTGAGGTCACCAGTGAGAAGGTGCACGGCCTCAATGAGACACAGAAGAAGTTGAAAGATCAAGGGCATAAAATCATTTCACCTAAGTCTAGTCTCGGTTTTGTAGCTTCTGAGCCACTTCGAATTCAAATCACAAAGAGGGATAAGAAGTCAAGCACCTCATACATTGAGTTTGAAGAAGTTGAGGATGAACAAGATCAGCAGACTGGGCATCAAAAATCAGTCTTTGACCGTATAAGAGCTTTATGCGATCGAACATCTGTATTCAACAGGTTGTTAAGCCGAGAATCAAATGTTTCAAGTTCTCATATCAGTAATTTGCCTCGTAACTCTGTTTTTAACAGAATGAGCTTTCATGACCAAGGAAGAAAATCTGCACAACCTCAATCTCGAAAGTCAGTATTTTCTCGAATTGGTACTATCCATGATGCACCACTAAAAAATAGCAAGATTGTAAAGTCAGAAGAAGCTAACATCGACGTGGTGAATAATAGTGAGGTTCAGAGCCTAGTGCCTTCGCGAATGAAACGTAAGACAGAGATAAATGTCACCAATGATGTTACATTGAAAGCTCGAAGGCGAACCATTGTATTTACTAATCAATTAGCAGAAGTGGATAGAATAGAAGGCACTGGCGAATCGTCTTGTGTTACTTCATACCACATCACTGTTGAAGAAGAACCTGACTGTGAACAACCAGATGATATCGAGAAAGCTCCACCAACACTAGAAGACGGGGGGCAGGCTACTGTTGATCAACTCAAAGAAATCAACTTAGGAACTGATGATCAACCCAAACCAGTTTTTGTTAGTGCATTCCTAAACCCCTCAGAAGAAAATGATTACTTTCAATTATTGTCTGAGTACAAGGATGCCTTTGCTTGGACATACAAAAAGATGCCCGGTCTTGATCCTAAAATTGCAGTGCACAATCTCGTTGTCAAACGTGGGACACGTCCGATTAAGCAGTCTCAACGTTTCTTCCGTCCAGAGCTAGTTCCAAGGATAGAGGAAGAACTCAACAAATTGATTGAAGTAGGGTTTGTCCGTGAGGTCAAATATCCAACATGGATTTCGAGCATTGTTCCAGTGAAGAAGAAAAATGGACAGATTCGAATCTATGTGGACTTTCATGATTTGAATGAGGCAGGCCTAAAAGATGATTTTCCTCTTCCCATCCCTGAGCTCACTGTAGATGCAACCACTGGACATGAAGCTCTCTCTTTTCTGGATTGTTACTCTGGGTACAATCAGATAAGAATGACTCCGAGGGACGAGGAGTTAACTGCCTTTCGCACTCCTAAAGGCATATATTGTTACAAAGTTATGCCCTTTGGACTAAAAAATGCGGGAGCAACATACCAGTGCGCTATGCAAAGGATCTTCGACGACATACTCCACAAGATTGTTGAATGTTATGTTGATGACTTGGTGGTTAAGACAAAAGAATGAAGAAATCATTTACAGGATTTACGTACTGTCTTTAATCGCCTTCGAAAATATCAACTTAAGATGAATCCCCTTAAATGTGCATTTGGTGTGATTTCAGGGAAATTCCTAGGATACGTCGTACGTCATCGTGGTATTGAGATTGATCCTAATAAAATTGAGGCCATTCAAAAGATGCCGCCACCAAGGAATTTACGTGAACTTAGAAGTTTACAAGGTCAACTTGCGTTCATTCGTCGGTTCATCTCAAATTTAGCGGGTCGTTGTCAGCCTTTTAACCGACTCCTAAAAAAAGATGTTCCATTTAATTGGGACCAATCATGCCAAAATGCTTTTGATAGCATCAAAAAGTACCTTCTCAATTCTCCGGTATTGGGAGCACCGGTACCTGGAAAGCCACTCATACTTTACATTGCTGCGCAAGAAGAATCACTGGGTGCCTTACTTGCTCAGAATAATGAAGAACATAAAGAGAAGGCATTGTATTATTTAAGTCGCAGACTCACCCCGAGAGAGCGAAATTATCCTCCAATTGAAAAAACATGCCTCGCACTTCTCTTCGCTTCTAAGAAATTGAGGCATTATTTCTTGGCTCATACGATACATCTTGTTGCAAGGGCAGATCCTCTCAAATATGTCATGTCTAAGCTAGTCCTTTTCGGACAATTAGCGAGGTGGTCAATTTTGTTCAACGAATTTGAAATTATTTATGTGCCACGAAAAGCAGTAAAAGGACAAGTCTTAGCTGATTTCTTAGCTGACCATCCTATTCCAGCCGATTGGGAAATTTCTGAAGATTTTCCTGATGAAGAAGTCTTCCTTGTGGACATCCTCCCTCCATGGATGATGTTTTTCGATGGGGCAGCACGATCAGATGGGGCTAGAGCAGGTGTAGTTTTTGTTTCTCCAAAGAGACATGTCATTCCATACTCTTTTGTACTTGCTGAAAACTGCTCAAATAATGTAGCTGAGTATCAAGCCTTGATTATCGGCCTTCAAATGGCGAATGAGATGAACCACGGACCTCAAAATATATGGAGACTCTAAGTTGGTGATCAACCAACTTCTTAAAGAATATGAGGTTAAGAAAGATGATCTAGTACCGTACCATCGTTACGCCTCTCATTTGTTGGAATGGTTTGATAGCGTTATACTAGAGCACATTCCAAGAAAAGAAAATCGGATAGCTGATGCTTTGGCAAATTTGGCTACAACATTGGCGTTAACTGATGAAGACCTGGTTGATGTTCCTGTATGTCAAAGATGGGTCTTGCCACAAGTTTTGGAGGATAAATTTGAAGAGAGTAATGTGGTTTCTTGTTGGACACAAGAGGAAAAAGACTGGAGAATCCCTATCATTGACTATCTGGAACATGGAAAGCTTCCCGAATACCTACGCCGTAAGACTAAAATACGAAGGCGAACACCTCGTTTCATCTATTACAACGATACATTGTATAGGCGTTCCTATGAGGGCCTTTTCCTTCGCTGCCTTGGAAATGATGAAGCAACGCATGCAATGAAGGAGGCACATTCTGGGATTTATGGAGCTCATCAATCTGGTCCAAAGCTGCACTTTCGCGTCAAAAGAATGGGTTATTATTGGCCCACCATGGTCAAAGATTGCTTGGAGTATGCAAAAAGGTGTCAAGCCTGTCAATTCTATGCCAACTTCATACACCAACCACCGGAACCATTACACCCTACTGTGACGTCATGGCCATTCGATGCATGGGGATTAGATGTAGTTGGTCCTTTAGAAAAGTCTTCAAAAGGCCACTTGTATATCTTAGCTGCAACTGATTATTTTCAAAATGGGCGGAAGCTGCACCCTATAAACATGTGAAAAAGGAAACAATGGTTGACTTCATCAAGTCCAACATTATTTATCGATATGGTGTCCCTCGATACATCATCACTGATAACGGGACGAATTTTAAAAACAGTTGGGTAACTGACCCTTGTGAGAAATTTGGATTCAAACAACGTAAATCCTCCATGTACAATGCCCCTGCAAATGGTCTCGCAGAAGCATTCAATAAGACTCTATGTGAGCTATTGAAGAAAGTAGTCAACCAAACAAAGCGAGATTGGCATGAGCGAATGGAAGAAGCATTATGGGCATACCGCACTACGCATCGGACACCTACTCAAGCAACTCCATATTCTCTGGTCTATGGCGTAGAAGCAGTTCTTCCATTGGAACAACAAATCCCTTCATTAAGGATAGCCATACAAGAAGGTCTTACAAGTGAAGAAAATGCCATCTTACGTCTTCAAGAACTGGAAGCATTGGATGGAAAGAGATTAGAAGCTCAACAACAGCTAGAGTGTTATCAAGCTCGACTTTCTAAAGCGTTCAATAAGAGAGTTCGACTTCGGTCATTTCAAGTTCGAGACTTAGTATTAGCTATTTGTAGACCGATTGTCATAAATCGCAAGGGAAATAAATTTGTATCCAAATGGGATGGACCGTATGTTGTTCGCGAAGTTTATACTAACGGTGCATATCTCATTATTGATGAAGACGGAGTAAGAGTGGGGCCCATTAATGGCAAATTCCTGAAGCGCTACTACCCATGAAGGCAATGCTCCTGATCGTACGAGCTTAAACTGCACTATGCTCCTGGCCTACATGAGTTAAAACTGTGATTGCAAAAAAAAAAAAAAAAAAAAAAAAAAAAAAAAAAAAAACCCTTATCTCTATTGAACTACGTGATGACTTGATCCCTCTTTTGAGGGTACGTAGGCAGCTTAGACTTTTATTCTAAGTTCAGTGTGCCCAAAAAAAAAAAAAAAAAAAAAAAAAAAAAATTTCTTTATAAACTCCTGGCCCGCAAGAGTATAAACTGTGAACGGTGAAATAAATAAATAATGATAACATCTTTGTAAATAAAATGGAGATAATAAATCATTTGTTTTATTGCTAAAATTCAAAGTTACAACTTTTTTTTGGAAAAAAATGATGATCAATACTAAAATTCCATAGCGATAATTTCGTCACGTTCTTACCATAATATCTCTTCCAGTTGCTTCACTACTTCAAGATCGCGATTCGAGATGACGTTAGCTTCTTCTATTGATTTTCGATCTTCCCAAAGTTTGGTGATGGCTTCCTTCTTCTGAGATAACTGTGCATCCGTTGTCGATATGAGTACTTTAAGCCCTTGAGTCTCTTCCCTGGCTTCTTGCAATTCTTTCACTAATCTAGCTTCTTTAAATTCAGCTTCACTCAAACTAGATTGAAGTGATTCTATACGCTTAGCACCATCATCTTCTATAGACCTAGCGTTGGTGAGCTGTGCATCAATACTGGCCAATCGTTGGGATTGAGAGTCTGAAGTCATCATACAGGCATATGAAGAAAATGTAGCAATATAATTGGCCGCATTATTGGTATATGAGTCAATTCGCCTCTTCAAAGCTGAATGGTCTCCAAGGAGTTTTGCGAGTCCTTCATAAAATGTTTGAAGTTTAGGTGCTCGAGACGGTATTTTATCGGTAGGAGTATCACGTATGATATTCTTTATGAAATCAATAAAGAATAAAGCAGCACGACGATGAACATCAAGAACGATCTCTTCCGCATTGAAAATTGACATTTCAGAAGGGGCAACACGATGCAAGGGTGGACCCTGTTCTCTTAAAATCAAAGAAGGGATAACTACATGATCTTTACCAATATTTTCAACCACCTCCAAAGCTTGACTAGTCACTTCAGCAACCCCCAAAACATCCGAGTGTTGACCAACTCTGCTTCTTTGTAGTGAAATCTCTGTACCTTTTCCTATCGCAGTGGCCAACTCTAAGGCAGACGGTCCATAAATAGATTCTTCATTACATGTTGGGTTAACAACAATGACGACATCTTCCCCAAGAAATCCCTTGCTGTCTTTTATCTATTAAAAAAATAATAATAAATAATGGTAATTTGCAGTACAAAAAACAAAATATATATATATATATATATATATATATATATAATAACAGTTACCTGTATAGGTTGTGAACTGCTAGGTACCCCAGTAAAAAATTGATCAAGAGAAGTGGCAACACATTCCTGTACTGAATCAAGTCTCACTTTGTCGGTGACATGCTTCCAGTTACGATCCTCATCATAAGCTTTCATATCCTCATCTAACTCCATTGACAACTGACGACGGCGACGGTTATTGATTAGTGGTGGGACATCTTCTGCTATTTGGTGATGGCTACTAGATCCTCCAACAACGTCACAATCATTATGAGATTTGATGGTTAACTTTGGCACTTGCTTAGATGGGAGATTTGACTTCAGCCCCTTAATTAAAACCTTCCTGATTTTAGTTGGTTTCTCTGGTGGGGAAATCGTGCGTTTAGATTGCTTTGAGGTAGTTTCTTTCTGTGTAAATGGATCAATATATACGCTGGACCACCATTTGGCATATGCTCTGGTAACTGAGGATTTTTTGTGGCTTAAGGTTGAAGGAAGCAACGCATCACAACCAGAAGAATAATGAACAGATGAGTTCCAATGCTTTAAAAATTCCTCTAAGGTGTACGAAAGTCATTTTTTAATTTTCCAGGAATATCTTGATGGTACCCAAATTGTCGGCTAAATCTGTGTGGACTATACGGCTCAATGATAAGATGGTCATTTTGGCGCAATGTCAAATAACATGATCGAAGATTGATTAGGGTGTCAAAGTCAGCCTTTATCATCTCGCCATTATCTATAATAAATCGCTCTTTTGAAGATCTTTTAGCCATTCGAGTTAAGTTTATTCCTTTACATGATCTGAATAAATTTTGGGCTTCAAAATGGTCAAAGTATCTTGTTCCTCCTTCGCCTGCATATAATGTCATTCTAAGCCAATAGTTGGTATTAGGAATAGTGAGAAATTAGTTCTGAAATATTCACTCAACCATCCGAATACATAGTGAATAGGAAATATAGCAGAGCAGCTTCCAGGATCTGGTGAGGAAACAATCTCGTTCAAGCCTCTGTAAATACTGGCCAGAACCGGGATGGAAAGACAAATGTTGCAGCCATCTGCTAACATGCTTGCGACCTTGAAAGTCCCAGGACGAATTATGTTGCCAGGGTGTGCAGGTAAGGCAAATTTGCAGAGCCAACATGCTAAAAAAGCAGCTAGATAAGTGGTGTCTCTCGATGTTTCATCTACACCAAGGTTGATAAATACTTCTTTCTCTTTGGTGGACATCGACCGGACAGGAGGGATCACACCAGACAGATTTTGAGTCCTCATAGGGTGGTGAACTTTATTTTTTGTTGATTTCTTTGAAGGTTTGGCATGTCTTGATGCACTTTTAAACCAGAAATTAATCCAGTCAGATATCTTCACATTCTGATCTCCTTTATACTTCTTGGAAAGTCTGTGGAAGGCCAAAAATAGGTGTTGACAACTCAAAGGGATAGAATTTTTGTTGTTGCCAGCTCTTGATAGTTCATTTGCACAAGGAATAACTTCATCATAAATTGTTCCTTAGTGAGGGAGACCACCTAGCATATATAGATCTCGAAGAGAAATTGATAGCTCGCCAATAGAACAATGAAGTGTATTAGTGGCTGGGCACCAACATTCAAGGAATGCTTTGAATACATCTTCATGACGATCATAGGAAAATAGGGAGGCAAATAAAGCACCATATAGTTGTTGTTTTGATAGAAAGTCGTGGATACGCGCCAAGACATCTTTTAACCACTCCCAATATAGTTCGGTGTATAGCAATTCAGCAGGAAGTTTATAGGGAATACTTCATGATATTTCCTTCGCCTAAACATTAAGACCCAATAGTGAAAACTGGTTTTCTTCAACAACTCTCTCATGAAGTGAAGAATTTAGTATCGAGGCTTTAGAGATAATAGATTCTTCATTAATCTGATCAGGACCAAAGTCGGTAAGTTCGCATGAGGCCGTGCATGTCCAATGAGATGAACAATGTTTATTGTTAGAATCAGGCACTTGAATAGCATTGCGACCAAAAAGTGAGTCATATACACTTAATGTCGTTCCTTGGACTCGTTGACTATTTTTGCTCTCTAAGATAGTCAGCTTTTGCTTTGCGAAACACTTGAACACTACCATGATGGATACCAAAGCTCAAATCGGTGTTGTCTAGAAGGAGGATTCAATTTCTGCTACGGTTGACACAAATCAAGTTGTTATACCCAATCAAGTCCTACAAAGAAAAAAAAAAGGGTTAGAAAAAAAAAAAAAAAAAAATTTGCTCTAGTATGCGTGAAAAAAAAAAAAAAAAAAGTTCTCCAGCGTACGTGGAGAGAGAAAAAAAAAAATATATATATATATATATATATATATGTTCTCCTGCATGCGTGGAGAGAGAAAAAAAAAAAAAAAAAAAAAAAATTGTTCTCCTACATGCGTGGAGAGAGAGAGAGAGAGAGAGAGAGAGAAAAAAAAAAAAATTGATCTCCTACATGCGTGAAAAAAAAAAAGCTCCAGCCAGCGTGGAGAAGAGAAGAGAACAGAGAGAAGAAAAAAAAAAAAAAAAAAAAAAAAAAAAAAAAAAAAAAAAAGAAGAAGAAGAAACACACGTACCAATTATTTGTGATCTGACAAGTCTTCAGAGATTTTTGGAATTGATATCAAACCCTACAATATTGAGGGTATATATAGGCAACAAGATACCTCCAAGTTGTATTGGGATTTGGACAATTCAATTTAAATAGGAAAGTACAATTAAGATGGAAAAAAAAAAAAAAAAAAAAAAAAAAAAAAAAAAACTTCAAGTCCCACTTGGAGAAAGAGACAAGTCTTGTCAAAATTGGGACTTGAAGTGGGGGCAATTTGTAGACACTAAAATTTAGTGTTGTAGACACTAAAATTTAGTGGGATTTGGTTTTAACGAATGGACCCATCAAATATAGGCCTAATGTTTAAATAAATTATTTAATTTACCAGGCTTGGTCCACTTAAATTATTTAATTAGCCCAGTCCAGATAATTAAATGAAACGATAATTATTCTTTATAAAATATATTTTGAATAATTATCTTCAAGGATAATTATCACAATATAACCGGCCCGGCCCAGTTATAGTTTTATCCTTATCAGGAGATGACACGTGTCATCATCCTATTAATCCAGAAAACCTATAAATAGAGGCTTGGAGGAAGAAAAAAAGGGGGGAGGATTCAGAATTCAGAAGTTTACAAATTCAGAATTCAGAAGTTCAGAGGCTCAGAAATCCAGAGACTCAGAATTCAGACACAAATTCAGAATCGAAACCCAAAAGTGAAGAACATCAAGTACATCCAACAACGTGCCGTTCTTCATCAAATTCCACAGTGATTCAAGAACAAGCTCGTGCAGCCCTTGGATCCAACCAACCAAAAACAAGGAGATCGAATCAGAGGACCAATCTTTTTTTGTAAAAGATATTACAAAGGACTGTACTCCACCATTCATAAATTAATAAAATTCTATTTTACTCCATATTTTGTTTCTATTGCAGACTTACAAAATTTGTGTGTACAAATTTGTGGCACGCCCGGTGGGACTTGCTACGTGTCACAGGGCCCGTCAAGGTACTTCAATCGCTTAATTTGGTCTTCGTGCCACTTTTCATGGTGGCTTTAGCGTCGACCTTTGCAATAGCGATGTTCTTTTGGGCTTTCTTGTCTGTCTGAATCTTAGGGGGAGCCATAGAATCTGATAGAGAAGAAACCTGATGGTAGGAGAAAGAGATGAGAGGCAAAGGAAGTCCCACCGGGCGTGCCACAAATTTGTACACACAAATTTTGTAAGTCTGCAATAGAAACAAAATATGGAGCAAAATAGAATTTTATTAATTTATGAATGTGGAGTACAGTCCTTTGTAATATCTTTTACAAAAAAAGATTGGTCCTTTGATTCGATCTCCTTGTTTTTGGTTGGTTGGATCCAAGGGCAGCACGATCAGATGGGGAGAGAGGATTCAGAATTCAGAATTCTACAAATTCAGACACAAATTCATAATTCAGAAGTTCAGAGACTCAGAAATCCAGAGACTCAGAATTCAGACACAAATTCAGAATCGAAACCCAAAAGCGAAGAACATCAAGCACATCCAACAACGTGCCGTTCTTCATCAAATTCCACAGTGATTCAAGAACAAGCTCGTACAGCCCTTGGATCCAACCAACCAAAAACAAGGAGATCGAATCAGAAGACCAATCTTTTTTTGTAAAAGATATTACAAAGGACTGTACTCCGCATTCATAAATTAATAAAATTCTATTTTGCTCCATATTTTGTTTCTATTGCAGACTTACAAAATTTGTGTGTACAAAGATATTGAAGAAATCAGTTCTTCAAGAAGTTTGGAAGCATGTTGAAAATATGAAATTTCCATGTCCCTATATGGCAAAAGCTTGAATTTATATCTTCTTCTACTTGTAAAGGTCAATTATTATCTATTGAATATTGGTTTCCAAATTACGATGAAGATTGATTAATTGAAGATGAAAATGAAGAAAATTTTGATAGGATGGAAGAAAAAGAAGATATTGAAAAGGTGGAATATATGAATGGAGAATTTGATTAGAAAAGTGGAAAGATAGAAAATGTGGAAATTGTGCAAGTACAGTTTAAGAAAGAAGCAAGAGAAGGGGTTGATGTTGATGAAGAAAAACTTTTGAGAAATGAGAAAAAGAAATAAGAAGAATTAGCAAATACTAAAGGTGAAGTACTCAAAGAGGTAAAATTTGGAAAAACTCTTATTGGCGAATAAAGAAAAGAAATAGATATTGAAGACACTGAAGTTGTCACAAAAGAAGAAATCATAAAAATTGAATTTGGAGAAGAAGTTGAAATATCAAATGATGAAAAAGAAAGCAAAATGTTTGATTTCCTGCAAGAAACGATATATGTTCAATTGGATAATCTTATGGTTGAATAAAATTTGGGAAACTTTCGTATAGAATATTTTTCAAGTGATGTGACATGGTGAATATGGAAACATTCTTTGATTCAAGTGAACATGTCAAGATTAAATTCATGAAATGCGAAAATGTTCAAGTGAAGCTGAAGAACAATATTGGAGATCAGTTATAAGTTCAGGTGGAGAAAAATATTATAAGCATGAAGAAGACAATATACAGTAAAGAAGGTTGCAAAGAATATTTTTGCATTTGAAAGTATTGAAAATTTGATGTACTTAACGACTATAAGGCCGAATATCATGTTTGCAATAAGTTTGATTAGTCGGTTCATGGATGTTAAAGCAAGATTTTGCATGATCCCGAAATGACACCGTTTCCCTGCAACGAAAAGGTGAACCTTGATCGACACCAGTGTGATGTCTACTAAGAGCTCTCTGACGATAAAGTCAGTTACTGGAGCTCTAAAGTAAAACCAGGAATTTAATGTATTAATTGTCCCACAGGAATTTAATGTATGAATTGTCCCGTACCTCTTTGGTTGGTGAGAGGTCATATTTATAATGATGCTCTAGTATAGTTGTTGCGACTTGTTGGGATTTGAGGAGATATTCGAGGAGATAATTCATTTTGAATTTGAACTATTGTGATCTACGTGTTATCAGCTCAACTTATCTAATCTGTTTGGACTATCTTATTTAAATTATCCTTATCAATGGAGAAACCACAATTTTTTTTTTCTTAGTTGAGAAACCACATTTCAAGTCATGGAAGCTGCTAAAGGAATTTTGAAGTATGTAAATGTTACCATATCGGATGATGAATTGGCAGATTTATTCACAAAGTTATTTGGTGGAAACATTTTCAAGAAAAAACTAGCAAGATTGGGAATGAAGAACAAATTTGGTTTAAGGGATGCATTGTTGGAAGACTAAAACATAATATTGAAGTTAGTATTGTATTTATTATCTTGTAGTTCTTGTGATTCTAGAATTGTGTATTGGTGGCTATATATAAAAACATATTGGTGAAACATTTAGCCAGTAAGAAGTGAGAATAAATAATTTCAATGTTTGAGACTCACATGGAATGAGGGTTATCTTGAATCCACAAGATATGGTACCTTGAATCAACAAAACGGTAACTTTGAATCCACAAAGTTGAATAGAAATTGCAAAGCAATTAAAATATTATTGATTAAATTGAATGATTGAATTTCTCTCGTACATGTTTTTATAATAAATTAAACCATAAAACGATAAAGGAAACTAATTTCTAAATGAAAATAAAAATGAAAGGAAACAAAACTAAAAATATAAAGAAACTAATTGGAGAAGGAAATCAAAGACCTAAAATTAAACTTTCTAGAATTAAAAAAATAGAAATAAAAATAATATAAAACCTACTTATAAAACTGTCCTACGTCAATAGAAAAGGATATTAAAGTTTGAGAGTATATAAAAAGTTGTGTGTTCTCCTTCTTCAATCCTACACATGTTTATGGGATTTGAAGCATAGCTTATAGGTCTGTTGCAAGAAACTCTATTTTTTTTTAGGTAAATACTTAACACCGGCCCACATTGAAATGCTTATTATGGAGCTCAAATTGCTCATTACCCCTGTGAAAAAGACGAGAGGTTTTACTAATTAAGCTAATGACCTAGTGATGATTTTAACAATATCTGAACCTGTGTTTGTAATTTCAATTGTTTAGGGGATAGAATAACAGAGATGCTTCTCTCTATTGCTACCAGAACAAAGGTAGTTAACCATCTTATCCTACTAGACCACACAGCACTTGGCCTATCTCCTCCGTGTGTGTATATATAGAGAAGAATATTTTGGCCATGGAATTTCATGATTAGAAGATTTTGTTATTGTTCATCAATTCACACATGACATGTGTAAAAGTAATTCAAGATGTACAAGAAAGATATGTATGACCCCCACTAAAAGAAAATGCCATGATGATCCTATGGTATTAAGTCAAAATAATCTATTTATAAAATTATTCTTGCAATTATTGGGACATATAACTCAAAATCTAATTAAAGGGGTATAAAAAATTTCAAAGTAATCTTATTCTTAATGATAAGGTATTCATAGCTAGCACTCTTTTACAGCAGTCTAATTAATAAATGAAATGAAAAATTAAGGGTTGATTCCACTGGTGAAGGTTCGGGATTTAATATCTCATGAAGCATCAAGTCCCAGGTTCCCTTTGTCTCGAGTGTGATCAATTCTTTAAGAGCCACGACCGTAGACATAATCTAAGTTTTACCGGATTCATGTAGAGAGGATTGCTTTGCACGGATCTCATTGATTAGTAGGGGCAAAACTCCAAAAACAGGAAAAAAAAAAAATGTCCTTAGACACTCTAAACAAAAGATAATACTATTGCTAAACAAATCTGTTTTGCATGGAAGGCCACTATTATAATGACCTTCCATTGCCTTTAACTATAAAATGATCAGTCCCTATTCCCTAATCATCTAGAAAGAACCAGTAGTCACCATATGGTGGAAAGCTAGCTAGCTAGAGGGCTTTCTTTGTTCTATATAAAGGGGTTTTTCCCTATAGTCTTAGTATCCAAATCCAAGTCTAAGTTGCCTTTGTCTACTCTACATTTCTTCTGAAATGGCACCTCAGCCAGACCTTGTGAAGATTGGGTTGGAGGGCTTTGCAATGCTGGAGGCGTGCTACGGACGAAAGGGGAGGCCTTCTGTTCCTAAAGGATCTCAACAATACCGTAACAATATCACGACAACAACAACAACAAAGCAACCCTTGATGGAAAACACTGTTGTGGACCACAAGGCAGCAAAATTGTATGGCGGGGCACTTCTTGTGGAATATCGCAAGAGAAACCCACTTCGTACGGCTTAATAAAGCTCTCTTTAGTTGGTACTTTAATATGTAGTGAAAAGCTCTAATATCTTTTACCTGAACTTGTTTTCTTTCGCTATGTTTCCTTTGTAATACAGTTTGTTACCCTTGGACTTCTTGTGTTTTGCTATGCTTGTAATATGGTTTGCCGCAGTTATGTAATAGAAGTACTATATATGTTCTAGCTTAGTTATGAAGTTGTCCCCTCTTTTACCTTACTAGTTACTCTCTCTCTCTTAGTTGCTGGAATTATATTGGAGTAAAAATATGTGTACGGTCTGAGAGTAGGATAAGATTTCAAAATACAAATTGTAGTCACAAAAATGATACATTAAGTTGACATATATAATTTATTAACTATAATTGAGTGATGGGCCTTCAGAGTAGTTAAACCTGATGAACTTGGATATGATCTCGTGTTGAGTATGCACAAGGGAAGGGTGAAGATCAATTCACATGGAGTGAGGTTTCCACAGACAGAGTGGATCCTCCCCTATGTGAGTGACCTATCTCCACCTTCCCAGTACATTCTTCTCTTCAATGTGAACCTGTTTATGTTTGGACTGTGAAGATAATCAAATGGGTCATCCTAACTAAATCCGTGGGAAAGGATTAGGGTTGGATGATAACTGTTATAGGTTGAGAGGATTCATTTGTATGAGTTCTTCAATATTTTTTAAACAAAATTTGCACACAAAGAAAACGATTAAATGAGGGGAATCAAATCCACTGAAAACTGAATTCCATCTTTTGTGTATTTGCGAGTTGAAAGCAAAATTATTGGCCCTATTTTCTTTTTCAAATTGTGACTCATAACTAATTAATAAACCAAGCCACCCAGAAATCAGTTAGTTGCAAGCAGCTTAGAAGCATCATAAAAATGTTGTTACTACATCTCCATTTGTCCAATCATAACCTAACTTAATTAAGCAAAAATATTTTTTTGTTGGTTGAAAATTGGATTATTAACTAACTCATAACTAATATTTTTTGTTGGTTGAACTAACTAATGCATGGTACAAAAGGAGATTTAAAAGATTAGAAAACAAATATGTCTTCACAAAGTTTTATCTGGAAATACTCCTTGTTTAGAATCTAAATGATTAGGGGAAAATTAGAAGGAATATGTGCCCTTCTACTAGCACTGAGGTAAGAAACCACCTCATCTAGCCACCTCAACCCTTGCTTAGCTATTCAATATATATAATATATATATATAAGAAAATTTTGCCTCTGAAACTCCAAGATCAGATTGATACATGAGTAGAAATGTTAAGAAAATTTTGCCTCTGAAACTCCAAGATCAGATTGATACATGAGTAGAAATGTTAAGATGTTAGAAAGGATATAACTTTAATATTTATATTTTCTGTCACGCCGTCTCGTATGTGACCTCTTGGTCTAACACATTACTTTTATTTTAATTATAGAGGTGACTATAAGTACGTTTTTAATATATATATATATGTATATATATATATATATTGTGTGTGTGTGTGAAAGTTCTTGGTTCTGATGCCTGGCATAGCCATTGCCTACTCTAAAAATTTAATTGTTAAAGAGGGTGTAAGTTCAAATATTTATATCCTCTAACCGAAAGCAATTCAAGATATGAAAGAAAAAAAATGCATTTCAAGATGCATAGCATGAAGTAATCCCTTTAAAGAGAATGACAATACTAAAAGCTAGATTACAAGTAATAGACAACAGTCCCTGTAAAGATGAAGAGTATATTCCAACTTCTCATTAAATAATTTAATAAATGATGGAATAAAGTAAAAGCTAAAACTATCATCTAAATTGTTTATTGTGTTCTCTAAGATCCTTAAAATTATTGGAGCATATAAGAAAAAAAAATTCTAATTAATAATTCAAAAAGAGTAAAACATGATCACGTTGAAGGATATAAGGTCCTCCTTGTGGCTTTGAGATACAACAATTTTCTAACTACACTTTTGTACAAGTTGCAACAACCTTTATTCTCGGTAGTGTTACTCATTTCATACTTTTTCATTATTTCTTTCTTGACATGTTGAATCAAAATTTTTTTTTCTTTTTATGAAAAGTAATAAATCATCAACCCATAATGCAATAATGAGAATGAATTAAGTTAACTTGAGTCTTGACATATAAGTTTGGCTCACTCATGCTGTTTTTGAATCCTTTCTCCATGAAATAAGCATCACTCTAAAGGAAGGCGAGTGGTTCAAGTGGTACGAGGCCTTTACTTTTCAAAAGGAGGTCAGTGGTTCGAGCATCTATGGAGGCAAGGTGCGTGAGTGAATTGCTTTAACTTCCAATTAAAAAAATAAATAAAATAAAATAAAATAAAAAAATGGAACTAAAGGGCACATTATAGTCATTATGAGTAAATTGTAACCCATAGGCAATGCATATGAATGATTTCTATTAGTTTTAAAATGATAATATGATGGAAGGGTAGTGATTTGCAAAATCTTAAGATGATAATATGATGAAATTGCCAACACACTTAATTTAATAAACACTTGATGCATTTTGAATTAAGTCATTTTATGATTTCTAAGAAAAAGAGAGGAAGGTTGGTTATGTGGCTCCCGAGCTGGAAGTGGCTAAGTGTTACAAGGGGACTTGTCCTACATCGGATCCGGATGGAAAGTGACATAGTGATAAATGGGTGGGTATGCAGCAGCACCCAACAGCTTAAGCTTTTGGGTAAATGGGTAAGCATCCACCCATTACAGATGGTATCATAGCCAGTCTCAATACTTGATCCAGTGTCATGCCAAGCGTCCGGCCCGGAAAGCATCCAGGTCTTCACCTTGGATAGGTAGGGTGGTCCGACCACAACGAGGGTGTTGTGTGGGTTTGAGTGGTAGAGAATGCTACAAGAAGACTTATCCCACATCGGATCCGGATGGAAAGTGATATAGGTATAAATGAGTGAGTATGCAACACTACCCAACAGTTTAACCTTTTAGATAAATGAACAAGCGTGCACCCCTTACACTAAGGTATATAACTTCCTTCAAGAAATGATGAGAATAATAGGCATTTACTAGCAGATGGTTTGATTTGATTATGAGTTGTTTTTCTTCACTAACTTTCTCAGTTCTACTCAAAGGTTATGGGTCAATATCATGTTAGGAGTGGGCTGATGTGGTATTGAATAGTGTCAAAACATTATCAGATTTGGGCCAAAACCCATATCAACAATTTGGTGATATTGGCTGATTCTACAATGCAGCGGCGATATCAACTTGTATCAAACCGGTATCAAGTGATATGAAACACTGTAGCGCTGATATCAGGTACATAAGCAAATTTTTCTCATTTTAGGGCATTTGTGCCTTTCGTTTCTCTCTCTTCTCCCGCATATATATGAGAGGTGATTTGGGATGATTCACTTCAACCTTCATATACAAACATTGTTCGAATATGTACGATTGACAGTTTAAAAAAAAAAAAATCAATCTATACACATTGTCCGAACCTTGAAATCATATTTTTCAGAGTTCTCTTTGCTTACACTGTGAACATAATAATGTTTTATGTGTTATAAGAAAAATGTTGAATACTTTTGTTAGTGGTCTAAATAGACTCTAATTATTCTGATTTTTGGTATTCATTAGTTTTTACTGATTAAGTAATCATATTTTTCAGAGTTCTCTTTACGTACACTGTGAAAATAATAATGTTTTATGCGTTATAAGAAGAATGTTGAATATTTTTGTTACTGGTCTAAATGAACTCTAATTATTCTGATTTTTGGTATTCACTAGTTTTTACTGATTAAGTAATCATATTTTTCAGAGTTTCTTTGCTTACACTGTGAAAAATAATAATGTTTTATGTGTTATAAGAAGAATGTTGAATATTTTTGTTAGTGGTCTAAATGGACTCTAATTATTCTGATTTTTGGTATTCACTTGTTTTTACTGATTAAGTAATCACATTTTTCAGAGTTCTCTTTGCTTACACTGTGAAAATAATAATGTTTTATGTGTTATAAGAAGAATGTTGAATATTTTTGTTAGTGGTCTAAATAGACTCTAATTATTGTGATTTTTGGTATTCATTAGTTTTTACTGATTAAGTAATAATATTTTTTTTTTCAGAGTTCTCTTTGCTTACACTATGAAAATAATAATGTTTTATGCGTTATAAGAAGAATGTTGAATATTTTTGTTACTGGTCTAAATGAACTCTAATTATTCTGATTTTTAATATTCACTAGTTTTTACTGGTTAAGTAATCATATTTTTCAGAGTTCTCTTTGGTTACACTGTGAAAATAATAATGTTTTATGTGTTATAAGAAGAATGTTGAATATTTTTGTTAGTGGTCTAAATGGACTCTAATTATTCTGATTTTTGGTATTCACTAGTTTTTACTGATTAAGTAATCATATTTTTCAGAGTTCTCTTTGCTTACACTGTGAATTCAAGGTTGTTTGAACCTTTTTTTTTACATATATACGCATCGTTCGAACCTATTGCTTGCATGGTTTGGCTTTAATTCATGACTTCCAATCTGGAGACTTTTTATCCAGGATTATTGCTTCAGCCAACTCACATGCTTGTGTAGGTTTCATTAATCTCAAATTTTATAAAAAGAAATAGTAAAAAATCTACATTTTATAATGCTTTTCATGGTTGTATTTCATAATTTCTTAGGCTTTTTTTTTTTCTTTGTAGCTTGTGGTAAGTAGCAGGATTTTGGTAAATAGGAAGAACATTGTGACGACCCTGGATATTTACAAACCCAGTGTGTCCTGTGATGACCCAAAACGGATCCAAAATGTGGAAGCTAAAAAGAAACATGGACTCTAGAGATGTATATCATCCCTATGACACAAAAGTGGCTTCCTGGGAAGTTCCGAGGCTCAACGAAAGCAAGAAGGAAACAAGGATTCCAAAACCCTACAAGAAATGGACCAATAACAAAATGGTCGTTTCACCCAGAAATGAGTGCTACCATGCACACTATTAGAAAGATAACAAAAAATTAATAGATTTAGACTCAAAAATCACTTGATTCGGAATCCGGACGAAGACGATATGAAAATAGAACGAAGAGGCATCCTCCGTTTAAGAGACAGCACAACCCTATCTTACTAAAACTGGTATCACTCTCACTACGGTTGGAGTGTTTGAGTGTGGTTGGTATCATTGGAAAGCTAACTTCAAGCTCTTGAGTTTAGGCTCAAGAATGACCTGATTTGGTGTTGGGAAGCGTGCTAGTTTTAAAAACTTTTCGAGGGATTTTCATTCACAGATCTTGATTCATCACATAGAGACAAGTTTTATACAAAAATAAAATATGATGTATCATTTAATTAACAGATTGAATACTTACATCAAAGGTCTGAGTAAACCTTTAAATCTTTCCTCTAAAGTGAATGTTCTCACTTATTGTAGATCCCTTAACAAGATGTCTTCTCTTTGGATTTCCATCTTCTTGGTACTTGTTTTGCCTTTAGGAATCACTCATAAGCCTCCATGAATAACCTTGGAAAATTAGGCTTGTAGGAGCCTCCATTAGATGAGAACATTAACCCTAATTTTCTAGAGAGAGAAAATAGATTACTTTTTCTTTCTTCCAAAAATTACCCCTAAAATATACATAGACCATATATATATATAGGCAACATAAAGATAAAGAAAAGGAAACAATAAATCCTTCTCAATCTCTAATTCACAAGTCTCAAATCTAATAGGATTCCAATATCAAGTTGGGCTATGAGTGAGAATCCTTTGGGCTTATTATTTCATTGGCTACAATGAATTAATAATTCGCCTAGTTCATAGACCGAATTCAATTAATTCATAAATTATTTTCTACTCCACTAAAAGAAATTAATTGAACTCCAATTCAATAATAAATAACCTCTAAGTCAATGTTGCACTTTGACCCCTCTATGCATAATTAGTTATCGGATATATAAAGCCATCAATCCAACTACTTAATTAATATATTTATTTTGGTACCTTTGATTATTTCTGGCTCGATCACAATAAAATATTTTTTTGAAAAAAATAATAATTTAAATAAATAAATGTATAATAAATCATTTTGTCTAAAAACACACAAAGGCCTTCGAATTTACTTTGTGATGAAGCATAATCAATACAAAATAAATACAAGTAGCAATAATGCAAATATTGAAAATATAACCCTTTAACTATTAGTTACATAACTACCCAAAGTGTCGGTCTAAGGATCCCGAAGTATCCGCCGAACAAATCAAAGTAATTATTAATTAATAAAAGAGTTTATACTTTTCTCATACTTAAGAGTGAAATGCCATAACACTGATAGGGAGCAATTGCAAACGACGGCTCTCGTAATATATCTCAACCTAACGCGGATTCAGTTCAAGTCTTAATTAAGTATGAGTCCATCCATAATTACTGACTATGAACAATTTATAATTATTATTTATATTCATGTATTGATCGCCATCACATACATATATAAATATCTCTTGTAATCAAATGGACACTACCAATTCCATAATGAATTGAAACATAATACATTGAATTCGCCAAATGTATAAAGCATAAATATTTCAGATACGTCAGGAACATATGTCACTTTAATCCAAACAGGAATTTGCTATGTCAGGGCATATAAATCCCAACAACTCCCACTTGCCCTCATAGCCAATTCAGATTGCATTTAACTCCAATGTTATCCAGGTGACGATCAAAACTATTGATCATAACACCTTTGTTAATGGATCAACAAAGTTGTGTTTCAACGCAATGTTATAGCCATGAGTACATTTTCTTGCCGGACAATATCATATAGGACATGATACTTTCCTCTCAGTGTACCGTGTTCCTACATGGAACCTTGGGTCATTGGTTTGGATTACTTCTGCACTATTGTCGCAATATAACTCGATAGGCAGGCTAGTATGCTCCACAACCTCTAAATCAGTGAGATCAAACCAAAAGGCTTCCTTTGCTGCCTTTAAGGCTGCAATGTATTCCACCTTCAGGTTTGAGTCAGCAGTTAAAATCTACTTAACAATCTACTAACTGATTTCCCTTCCATTGAGTGAACATACACTAAGTTATGAACCTCATAGTATATACTTCTGATTTGAAAACAGAACTATTATACCTGACTGGAACCACATCATCACATCCATAAATGAGTATGAGATCATTGGTTCTCCTAAGGTACTTTATAATATTTTTCACAACAGACCAGTTATCAAGTCCGAGTTCAGACTGATATCTACTGACTATCCCTACCATATAGCGGATGTCTTATTTGGTATAGGTCATGGCATATATGAGACTCCCATATGCCGAAGCATATAGTTCCAGTCTCATTTGCTCAATCTCCTTTGATAGTCTTGAAAAACTACTTACTAGAGAGAGCAATCCATGTCAATAACGCAATAACTCATTCTTTGAGTTTTGCATACCAAACCTAGTCAAAACTTTATCAATATAGGATTATTAAGATAAGCCTATTTTCCTTTTAACCTGATCTTGCAAAAGCTTGATCCTTGGAATATAGCTTACATCTTGAAAATCCTTCATTTCAAAATAATTGAACAACTACCTCTTTACTGATGACAAAACTTTTCATATCACACTAAATGAGTAGGATGTCATTAATATATATAGAATTAGAAAAATAATGGC
Source organism: Cornus florida (assembly GCF_030987335.1). Lineage (NCBI taxonomy): Eukaryota > Viridiplantae > Streptophyta > Magnoliopsida > Cornales > Cornaceae > Cornus > Cornus florida. Next base: position 24,739,062 of record NW_026775571.1, on the reverse strand, counting down.
ATTCCCTTGTACACTCATGATTTATTCACTAAGAAATCTTCTAGTATCCTTTTGTAGATTAACTTGCCTTCCATAAGTATCACCCTACTAGAAAGTTCTACAAGATCCCAGAATTTATTAGAATACATAGATTCCAACTTTGATTTCATAGCAGCTCGCCAAAACGATCTGTATCCATATCAGTTCACACTTCTGTGTTGCTTACTGGGTCCAACTCATGTTTGACAGGGATGTCTATAAAAGTATCACCTAAAAACATAATTCTGTTGGATTGGATGATAATCCTCCCACTACATCAATGTATCGATGCAGGAATCTGTGTACTAGATGATGCTAATGCATCAATAGGGAATTCATCTATAATTCTTTATCTCTATAATAAGTGTGTTCATCTTGTGGTACAACTGGTACTAATACCATATTATCTAACATTATGCTACCAGGTAAGTGATTTATAATATGATCCTCCTATAGATAAACAATGAGTGTAAATAATCAACTTTTATCATTGAGATCATAAAATAATCCATCCTAGTGCCTTTAGAGTAGCTATCAAATCAATCATGCATATGATCTGCTTCCAACTTACTTATCCATATCAAGCGTACATGTGCAAGACTACCCCATATGTGTATGTGATTCAAACTAAGATTTAGTCAAAAACACAGCTCAAAAGATATCCTTGAGATAAACTAAGATGGAATGCAGTTCATAATGTGCATCGATATCATTAAAGCTAAACTCTAAAATGAAAGAGATAATGTAGCATATCAAATCATTGATCTAACCATGTTAAGTAGAATTCTGTTATTCCTATTTGACACCTAAATCTATTTAGCATCAATTGCAGAAAACCTGGTACACAACACCCTCATTGACCATATAGTCTTTACACTATCCCAAGAAATACTCATATACACGATCAGATCGAAGTGCTTTGATAAGTTTACCTAATATGTGCTCCACATCAGTCTTGACACTTTCAGAATATACCAAAAAAATTAAGACTTGTGTCGCATCAGATAAATTTATCCAAAACATGAGTAATCTTGCTCGGATGTTCATAAGACCACACGTGTCTGTGTATACTGACTCCAATTATTCTTTATGTCTATTTCATTTGGCTGATTAAAGCCCTTAGGGTTATCTATCATTCAATATAGGATTCACAAACTGGTTTAGGTTCCCCTGCCTCACTAGGTTATAAACCTTCTTTGACCAATCTTTAAATCTCATTTTGATTGATTACAATCCAAAAATAGACACTAAAAAATACAATGAGTCAGGAATAACAAATTTTCTCTTAACATTCAATCTAGAAAATGCAACATTAGTATCTACATTCTGCAAATTTTAAGAGCTTGTGGTTATAGTATATCAACCATCTTTCAATGCACCAGAAGCAATCGCACTTATATACAATTTTATAAAACGAATTTTACAAAATAACAACATAGTTTTTATAAACCAAAAGTGAAACAAGAATAAGATTGCATCTAACATCTGTGCATAAAGATAGTTCTCTAATACTAATTTCCTCATACTCTTTAATTTCATATGTACTACTCCCACTGACTTAGTTATAACCTTGGCATCAGGTCAAAGGACAAATATATATACATATCATCGAGTCTTCTGGTTTCCTGAAATCCTTGCAATGAATTGCAAACATGTTTAGTGGCTCCAGAATCTATCCATCAGGAATAAATAGATACAACCACATAACAATGCTCGATGATTAAATATGCATTTTCCTATGCCACGTCATTGCTTAGACAGTTCATCCTTTAGTGTCTTAGTTAGCGGCAAAAGAAATAGTTTCCTTTGCCCTCAACATACACTGCCTTATTCCCTTTAACCTTTTGGATACCCTTGCTTTGTGTTAGCCTAGTCTTATTATCATCCTTCTTCTTTCCTTTACCCTTCCTCTTGGGCCTAGTAGAAGATGATATGGACTAAGTTAGATTGATAGGAACACCCATACTTTTGATTATCCCTTCATAAGTTACCAATTCTATAAGAATATCAGCGAATGTGAACTCAAACTGATTCCTTATTTAGTTCACTCTGAAAAAGCCAAACGAGTTTGGTAACAAGGCAATAATCATGTCAGTTTCAAACTTACCACCCTATTAACCTCCAGTTCATTTTTTTTTTAAATATTAAACAATCATTTTCCAAAATTCGATCTTTTACTGGAGATCCTTAGGCTATCTTGATAGTATTTAAATTTGACATAGTACTTAGGCATATATTTTATCTAATCTCACCAAAACATCTCATTGACATATAACATGATGCTTAAAACAAATAAAATAATACAAATATTAGCTTTGGAGCATATTCGAGATGAACTCTAGAATGTTGCACCGAGCCATATCATTTGTCTTATTTCACTTATTAAAAACATTAATGCCAAATTGGGTATCTTAAAGTAAAAAGATTAGGTATAGGAGTATTAAATATATTTTGTACCCTTACGTTATGAATAAAATATCTAAGTTCCATTTTCCAGTCAATATAAATAAGGTCCAAATACATTAAAAATGTTAGCAAGCAGATAAAATGGATTAGATATAATAAATCTGAATATAAATGCATTCATACAATATGCAAGGTGAATTATTAATACTATCATGCATATTTAAAATTAAAATGAGTTTGTTAACCACATAATATAATAAATCTCAAATAAAAGATCATTATCATTATTGGTGAAACAATCCCTTTTAATTAATGCGGGTCCTTCAACTTCGTAGCATAATAAATCACACAATCAATACGTCAATAACTTATCCTGATGGAGGAGTTCATTATTACTATTGTTGGCATTCATTTGCTATTAGGTGAGCACTTTCATTAAAATAATAGTATGTGGGTCCCTTAACCACTACATGAAAAATCGGATAACCAATACGGCAATAACTTATTTGGTTGGCAAAGTTCATTATTGTTATTGGCGGGCAAATCCCATCATTTCCATATCTCTTAAGACAATGCCTTGTCTATCTATATGAAATGATTCCCGATTATGTTTAGCCTTTCTAAAACCACCTAGTATAGACCACTCCATTGGGGAGCAAACACAATTAATTTTAGATTGAGTATATAACGTTATTAATGCTCCAACAAAAAAATAAAACATTAAATATCTCGTCATTATAATCTACACTATTTAAATCATGCGTAGGGCCTTATTTTTAAAGATCTAATTACAATGAACATTTATTATTTTTATTTTTATGAGACAACCATTCTTGTAATATTAAGACTCTTCAAATCATGCATGGGGCCTTATTTTTGAAGATCTAATTACAATAGCTTTAATAATGAAGGTCATGGGGCAATGTATAAAAATCCCTGCTCCCACTCAATTTTTAATTATTCATAATTAGGGTTTTCATTTTATTCATTTATATGATATAATGCATGCAAAATGCCTTGATCTTAATCCAATTAAATTTAGAAAATATTTGGACCTTTAAATGATTCACTAATATTTAATTTGAAGTACACTTTAAAAATAATTTTTCGTTTCCCAATAAATGCCCTCAAATTAATTAGTAATCCAATCCAATTAATTTTCATAATTTAATTAATATAAATCAAATCATTTAATAAAATATCATGGATCCAATGCATGAATAATAATTAATAAATAATTATTTATTTCATACATCACATAAACAAATAAATAACAAATAAAGAAAATAAAAATGGCCAATGGATTTAGCTTTTAACATTTACATACTATTCTTGTTGTTCGGGCGTCTATCAATGGCTTGTTAACACCTGTAGTGAGCTTGTACGCGACTGGAGAAGCAAAACAGTGCTTGGAACGCGCCCGGAGGACCCCGCACGCACTTGGGGGGTGCAGTAGCGCATGGCACGCGCCCCTACATGCTGGCAAGTGCCTGGGACGCACTGCAGCGCGTGGGATGTGCAGGAACGCGCTTCCACATGCCTACAAGCGCGTGGAGTGCTGATGACTTGTCCTGGCGCGTGTTCCTCACGCGCTAGCAAGTCCTTTGTCTCTGGCGTGTGTTCTACACACGCCAGATTGCTCCTCATGCCTGGCGCGTGCTCCTCACTCGCCAGGTTGCTCTTTGGTGCGAAACACCTGATCCAAGCCTCCTTCGGACCGGTCGCCGATAAATGGCCGAAAATTCCAGAAATATATTTAAAAAATCTAGAAAATTAAATTTAGGCCCTTAAAAAATCCAGAAAAATTCTAAAAAATTTCTAAAAAAATCCTAGAAAATTCCTGAAGCCTAATTTAACCCTCTTGGATCTTCTTAAAGCTTCGTAGCATCCTTTGATGAAGATTACATGGTTTTAATAATATTTATAATTTGAAATGTAACGGAAAAAAATTAAATTACATCATTGAACTTTGAAACGGCTAAATCAAAGCCTTAATTACATTCATCCAAAGATAAAATTACAATTAATATGCCTATAAGCTTCATTCATGGCCCAACCACACATCATCATCCATTCACAATTATATATACTTCATCATGTATCAATATATATCAATATATTAATTCATACATCAACCTACATCAATAAATAAATATATGCATATCAAAATTGGATCTATGAATGATGAATTTTAATAAACATATGATCTCTAGTAATGAATCAAACCATGCTCTAATACCACTATTGGGAAACGTGCTAGTTTTAAAAACTTTTTGAGGGATTTTCATTCACAGATCTTGATTCATCACATAGAGACAAGTTTTATGCAAAAATAAAATATGATGTATCATTCAATTAATAGATTGAATACTTAACAATCTATTAATTGAATGATGCCTTCTCCTTGGATCCCCACAATATTGGATCTCCATCTTCTTGGTACTTGTTTTGCCTTTAGGAATCACTCATAAGCCTCCATGAATGACCTTGGAAAAATAGGCTTGTGGGAGCCTCCATTAGATGAGAACATTAAACCTAATTTTCTAGAGAAAGAAAGTAGATTCCTTTTTCCTTCTTCCAAAAATCACCCCTAAAATATACATAGACCACGTATATATATAGGAAACATAAAGATAAAGAAAAGAAAATAATAAATCCTTCTCAATCTCTAATTCACAAGTCTCAAATCTAATAGGATTCCAATATCAAGTTGGGCTATGAGTGAGAATCCTTTGAATTTATTATTTTATTGGTTACAATAAATTAATAATTGGCCCAGTCCATAGACCCAATTCAATTAATTCATAAATTAATTTCTTCTCCACTAAAAGAAATTAATTGAACTCCAATTACATAATAAATAACGTCTAAGTCAATGTTTCACTTTGATCCCTTTATACATAATTAGTTATCAGATAAATAAAGCCATCAATCCGACTACTTAATTAATATATTTATTTTGATACCTTTGATTATTTCTGGCTCGATCACAATAAAACATTTGTTTGACAAAAATAATAATTTAAATAAATAAATATATAATAAATCATTTTGTCTAAAAACACACGAAGGCCTTTGAATTTACTTTGTGATCAACCATAATCAATACAAAATAAATACAAGTAGCAATGATGCAAATATTGAAAATATAACCCTCTAACTATTAATTACATAACTATCAAAAGTGTCGGTTTAAGGATCCCGAAGTATTCGCCGAACAAATCAAAGTAATTATTAATTAATAAAAAGTTTATACTTTTCTCATACTTAAGAGTCAAATGTCATGACGGTGATAGGGAGCAATTGCAAACGACAGCTCTCACAATATATTTCAACCTAACGCGGATTCAGTTCAAGTCTTAATTAATTATGAGTCCATCCATACCGACTATGAACAATTTATGATTACTATTTATATTCATGTATTGATCGCCATCACATACATATATAAATATCTCTTATAATCAAATGAACACTATCAATTTCATAATGAATTGAAACATAATACATTGAATTCACTAATTAAATAAAGCATAAATATTTCAGATATGTCAGGAACATATGTCACTTTAATCCAAACAGGAATTTGCTATGTCAGGGCATATAAATCCCAACATTTGGATTAGAAACGAAGAAGATATGACCCTCTGAAGTTGACCCAGGAAATCTGTCCAAGAAGCTGAAAGGAAACCAAGTTCTAGGGAGGATCAGCCAGCCGATGTACAGTACCAGCCAGCTGAAACTCAATCATCAGCCGGCTGATGTACAATACTAGCTGACCGAAATGCCCCTTTTAAGAATGCAACTCTCGGGAAAAACACTGTGGACACTCATCGGTCGACTAATTTCTACTATAAGCCGACCGATGGACCTGGTAGCAGTAGAAAAAGCTGTTACAAACCATGGGGAAGATGCTTGGCTCAATCCTAAAGCTACGCATGCTTCCTAAATGATCCAAACAAGTTTAAAAACCACCTATGGACTCAAGCAAGCATCCAAAACATGACAAAACAAGGAGGAACTTCAAATGACACCCCAATGCATGAATTTTTCATAAAAATTCATAAAATCTTCCAAAAATAGTTCCAAAGTTGAGACTTAAGAGTTTTGTGAAATATAGACATGCACGCAAACGTAAAAAGACATTTAAGATGCATCCTAATGGTCCGCGACCTCAAAATAACCCCAATGCAAAATATAACCTCTCAACAGCCAAAAATAACTAAAAATGCAATAATTGAAACCAAAATGCGCAACCTATAACAAAATGGTATTTGGCCCTTGGCCATACCTCATACATGATCATAGAGACTCTACGGAAGAAAAAAATGGAATTCCCATGCCTGATGCAAACATAGTGAAGCGAAGACTTGCGATTTTTCAATATTTCCACAACGAACCATAAAAGCAAAAGTGCATAAAATACATGATACATGTCATTGGCCTCCAGCCTCATCTCATACATGTCATTTACATTGAAAATAGTGTTCTTATGTACACATTACGTATATGGAATCAAGGAATACAAGTTTTGATACATAAGGCCACAAGTGGCATTCCAAGCCAACCTTTACAAGAATTAAAAACCTTCAGGTCTACAATCATCCAAGCAATGATGAACATCACGAACTAAATCTTCGTATCTGAACAAAACTCCCAGTAACTTTGGGGTGAGTAAACATACTTACTCGTAGAGAATCTGCATGCATCGACTCGATTTCTTTCAGATTTTTACATTAACTTGAAACAATTCAAAAGGAGCATACACCTAACGTCTATGTCAAGATGAGACTCAGGGAGCATCCTAAGCTATCTTAGATCATTTCTAGCGTAAATCACATTATTCAAGCAATTTAAACAACATAGAAGAATGTTATACAAAGCAATAAGATGTAGATTCTCAAAGTCCTTAACTTGAAATCTAAAACACGAAAACGACTAAAGTGGATCACGGCAACATCTATGTCCCAAATGAATTTATAAGATCATTCCTAAGCTACATTTGAACATAAAAACTAAAATCACAATATCGATGCAATTTAACCAACATTGGAACTTCCAATACAATGTATAAAGCATGATTTCTCAAAGTTAACATTTGAATTAAAATGGGAAATCAAATATAGAACAACAAGTTACAACATCATCTAGTTATCAACTTGGAATTGAAATAGGAAATCAAATAAGGTGGATACTTGGACATCACGCTGGATCAGACCAACATCAAAGTTACTTAAGGGTTACTAGCCCACGAGTAACCGCCCTATGTGTGCACTAGACTATAGAGGGATAATCTCCCGTACTAGAACTAAGTCCTAGCCGTAGTCAAACAACGACATCCCAAAGTTTCCAAATCAACAAGTTGTGAAAAAACGTATATAGTAACACGTATATACAAGACAATCGACTATCTACCATGCACAACCAAATTTGGAAACACACACAATACATGCTCTAAGTCCACAACTACTATGGCATGAAAGATGTCAAATACATGGTGTGCAACTCATTACACAAGGCAACAATATAATCCATAAAGAAAACATGCTCTCATGAATAAAAATATAACAACAATGTTATCCTATGCTCAAAACATAACCAAGTGAATATATAACAAGTCCAAGTCCATGATTTGAATATAGAAACAACTTCTAAAACACAAATAGATCCGTGGAACCATTAGATAGAATTTAATTAAACAAAAATGATTAAATTCTCTAGATTTCAAATCAATTTCAAATTATTATATGCTAAACAATATAGCATGTTCATTACATATATCAAATTAAAAGAGCAAAATGAGCAAGACATCATCATGTACAATTTAATTAATTTAAATTAATTAAATATCTAATTTTCAAAAATTGTTCAAATGATCCCAAATTAATATATAACAATGATTAAGCCATGGCCATGTCATATATCAAGTCAAAAATGGAAAAACAAGTAAGGTACGATTAAATAGAATTTAAATCAAATTAAATTCATTTAATTCCCTAGATTCGAAAACTCATTCAAATAGTTCCAATTAATTATATAAAAAGGATCAAGTGAAGGCCATGCCATATACTAAGTCAAAAGTGAGTAATATGCAAGTTATAACAATCATTAATTTCTCAAATTAACATTAAAACATGCATACAACTTGTATTCCATTACAAAAGCAATTAAAATCACTTGGAAAATAAACTATAACACCCTCTACCTCACTAGAGAAGTGCCTCTCTAGAATCTAAGGCAAATCAGCACAAAATGGTAAACCCAAGGGTTATGTAGAGGAGGATGAGGAGAACAAAAAGTATTCCAAGTTTCATAGTCAAAGGTGAGTGGAAAGGCCTCAAAATCAAGGTCAAGGCCTAAGCATCAAGCTTCTCTAATGGTGGCTAGGGTTTGTGGTGAGGAAGAGAATGAAATGAAATGATTAAGTGTGAGTGGAGGAAATAGAAATCCTTCACTAACTATGTGATCCTACACCATGGTCAACACAAACATCTATACTCAATTGCACAAAAACCCCTTTTTAACAACATAATCCCAAAGTAGCCCAAAAATAATTGCAAGACTTAATTTGAAGCATACATTTGTCATTCATCTAAGCATCCATTGTTGGCTTAGTCTTAAGCCTACACTTGTCAACCATCCAAGACAACAAGTGCACTTTTTTCTTGCCAACAAGTCGATGAATCTCCACCCTCTACATGTCATCATCCAAGGCATCAATGTGTCTCCACATAAATGTCAACAAGTGGACCAATGAGAGTGTGACACTTGTCACACTTTCCAAAAATTACAAAAAGGACCTTTTTGAAAATATCTTCCAAATTAAATTACAAAAGGGTTCCTAAGACGAAAAATAATTACTTTACATAATTACACTAAAACCCCAAAACTTAGGAAAATTACAAAAAGTTATGTATCCATGCCCTTTACAAGAAAAGTATACATTTAACATGTTTTTCTACATAAGTGAAAATGTAGATATCATGGAAATCAAATATCATGGATGCATGCAAAGCCAGAGTCAAATCCGAAGGTAAAAAGTGAGGTTATGGAACGAAAAAGGAAACCAGGAAAAGACAAAAAAATGAATAGTGAAGAAAAACGAAAAATGTGGAAATGACTCGGTCCTCAAAGGAAGTTGTCAATCCAAAGAAAAGAGTCTCAGAAATCATTTATGAGCACTCGATAAGAGACCAAGTGACGAAAAACCAAACACAGAAAAGAAAAGACAACGGAAAAAAAATTATCCGTAAATTTGAGGAAAAAGGGAAGGAATGAAAATGACCGGGTCATTACAACCTTCCCACCTTAAAGAGATTTCGTCCCAGAAATCCAATCCCAATGAAACAGAAGGCAAAATTAGGATAACTATGGAGTAAATCTCCGAGTATCCCACATAACGTTCTACGAAAGCAATCCTAAAACTGGAAGATAACGTACAAACCAATGTCATTTGCACCTACATGCTCATGACAGGAAAACCTCTAAAAAAAAAAGTGACCTCACGGCCACACGATAAGTCAAAGTCACACACAGAATCTAAGGTCAGACAAAGGAATAGAAGATAACAACCGTAAGCATTCCTCCTGGTGAACCATCATACCAATCTAAAAACAATCACTAAAAGAACTCCAAGATAATCACATATCAAATCAAGGTATAGAACAAAGACGACGTGGCAGTATGAATAGCGACCAAAACCCACCCGCGGTGTACTCAACTGTGTGGTAGCAATGATAGTACCTAGTGCCCGCCCACACTTACTCGTCAGTAAGGTAGCATCAACGGCAACTAGCACTCGCCCACAACACACAACTTATATGGTAGTATGACAGTATAAGGCACTAGTTCATAAACTGCCCCCACTAGGTCTACTCATGAAACCTCTCAATACAAATGACATCAATGTCATGAATCATCATTATCGAAAGCACTGCAAGAACCAGGCATCTTGTGAGAGTTGGGGTAGCAAATCCCAAAACTCTGACAATAATGTCATAGGTACCACTACGCTTAAGGCCTTAAATCCTTAATACAACAAAACCAACAACTTTAATGCCCTAAAATACTCCTATTAACAACATCAATCAAGAATCCAAAGCTTAATAGACCAATCAACACCACCAGGAATCAAAACGAACCTCACTACAAGACATCTCATCGAAAGTCCTACATATCTCCCTAAACTAGATCAATTACTAGACTACTCATCGTAATTAAACATTAAATCAAAATCCCTATCACGGATAACTAATTCCTTAAAAAATAAGTCCACTACGTGGCACGCACATCAAAATTCTGACAACCAAGGTCACAAAACAAGTCTTTCAATACCGTGCTTTGCATCACCAAGCTAAATCAAAATTCCTCAATTTCAATCCATAACCAACTACTGGGACTACGATTCCTCAAAACCACACCTAGTCATAACTAAGACGAGAAAACTCCACAGATAAGCCAAATCCAACAGCAATCCTTTAAAACCTCTCCTATGAGTCAACCACATCCAAGTCTCCTAGACTGCAACAAGTCTCCAAAAGACATTCTTAAAAGAGCATCGAGCTCACCTTACGAATCAAACAAATCCTCAATGATACGGACACAAGTCCCTATAAAATGACCTCATATAATTCAACTCACTTTAAGTATAGCAACCTCCGTTAACAACCACGGCAAAAACTCCCCAAGGGAAGACACGAAGGGAAATGAACCACCGGTCCTAAGAAGAACAACACCCCGACTCTGTCTCTAAAATAAAAGACAACACGGTCAAAGACTTCACCTTCTATATGGGAGTAAGTCGACCAAAATTCACCAAATCCTCACCAAGGACTCAAGACAACAACAGTGATCCTCACGGACCAACCAACCCCAAAATCGTGCATAAGGCGACAAAGAGAAGAGACTCACTCCTTGTGAAGTCCTAAACACGAACCAAGAAAAGGTGGAGAACCCTATTCTCCCACGAGTGTCAACACGACAAATACAAAAATGGAGTATTCTTCCTACCTTAGAGAAGTAGACAGCTCATTACAAAATAAATGTGAAAACTCCTTTTCAAGGAATCTCACAACGAAACCATTACTGAAACCAGCACACAAACAATGTGCGACCGAAGGAAACAAAAGGGAAAACCAAACATGGAAGTCATGCATATAAAAAGGAATACAACTACCAAATAAGTGAATCTATTCACATAGATAAAGTCAAGGGTACATGCGGCACGTCTCCACGTAAACACAAAAGCATGTCATTAAAGTATAATAATCAACATGACATCTTTAAGCATATATGTAAGGTATGCTAATGTCACACAACAAGAAGACAAATGTGTGTAGACTTCCACCTACTCATTCATCGCAATAGCATAAATCATAATACTAACATGGTAGTAAACGAAACTGCAGAAGATAAAATGATGCAACAGTGAACCCTATGGACATCGTGTCCTAGAGTGTCTAGGTAAAAGGAAAAAAAGTCCTAGCTATAATCTGACTCCAAAAACCAATGTGACAATAACTTATCTCAAAACAAACGTCAGCCCTCACCACAATGGTAAGACTCTAACAATCCATCCCCAAATCTAAAGGTGACACTACGAGTGACACTAACTATGTAATGCTCTCATTAACCCAAAACATCAATCAATCGACATGACCACAAAAATGTCATCATGCAAGGAGAACTCAAACAAAATGGCTACTCTAGCCATACAATTGGACAACCAAATCAATCTCCAAAATTGTCCTTAAAACAATCATCAATCACTGTCTTAACACCAGACACTCAAAACAAAACTCACATCATCGCCAACCAAAAGGATAACGCCTATCGGAACAAAAACCAAAGCTGATTCCATCCGAACTGCGCTAATAGCTAGCCAATACGGTAGCATGATAGTGCCATGTACTCACCCATAACGTACCCACCTACGAAAATTGCAATCTCAGAGGAACCTTCTTAAATGAACAAGCAGCCTAAGAGATTCATAACCTCATCATGGCCCAAAACCAATAAATCCAGCACTACGGTAATGCCAAATGACTCACCTCACAAGAGCCTAAACAAAAGGTGTCTCACCACCTTCCTCAAAACCAATGCTAAGTCGACAACGACCTAAACTACCGCAAAACCTTGTGGACAATCACAAACAACCTCAAAAAAAGTGCCTAAACAAAACCAAAACACACCAACCATTGCACTAAGTGCTAACTCACCAAACAACCCAATCCTCGAGGCAACCATCCATGACTAATCCCAAGTCCTATCAAATATGCAAAATAAACATGCATATATAAATCAAATCTAGTATACATCATATATCATTCTCTTTACATAAGAATAAAATCATGTTAAACAAACGGCATACCACATGTAGCACTAAGCACATAAACATGTTATCCAACCAAAACGTGTTATTATAAAACATATAAACATATAGAGCATGGAAACACAAGCATGATATGCACCCAAAACCCATCGTCCAATGTATTCAAACCTAGGAGCACTGATACCACCTGTGACGACCCTGTATTTTTACAAACCTAGTGTGTCGTGTGATGACCCGAAACGGATCCAAGATGTAGAAGTTAAAAGGAAACATGGCATCTAGAGATGTATATCAACCCTAAGACATGAAAGTGGCTTCCTGAGGAGTTTCGAGGCTCAACGGAAGCAAGAAGGAAACAAAGATTCCAAAACCCTATAAGAAATAGAACAAGGGTAAAATGGTCATTTCACCCTTAAATGAGTGCTACCGTGCACACCATTATAAAGAAAACAAAAAATTAATAAATTTAGACTCAAGAATCACTTGATTCGGAGTCCGGACGAAGAAGATATGAAAATAGAACGAAGAGGCATCCTCCGTTTAATAGACAACACGACCCTATCTTACTAAAACTGGTATAACTCTCACTACAGTTGGAGTTTTTAAGTGTGGTTGGGATCATTGGAAAGCTAACTTCAGTTTCTCGAGTTTAGGCTCAAGAATGACCTGATTTGGATTTGAAATAAAGAAGATAGGACCCTCTGAAGTTGACCCAAGAAATTTGTCCAAGAAGCTAAAAGGAAACCAAGCTTTTGGGAGGATCAGCCAGCCGATGTACAGTACCAGCTGGCTGAAACTCAATCATCAGCCGGCTGATGTATGGTACCAGCTAACTGAAACACCCCTTTTAAGAATGCAATTCTCGGGAAAAACACTGTGGACACTCATCGGTCGACCGATTTCTGCTATCAGCCGACCGATGGACTTGGTAGTAACAGAAAAAGCTGATGTAAAACCATAGGGAAGATGCTTGGCTCAATCCTAAAGCTATGCATGCTTCTTAAATGATCCAAACAAGTTTAAAAACCTCTTATGGACTCAAACAAGCATCTAAAACATGCCAAAAGAAGGAGGAACTTCAATTGACACCCCAATGCATGAATTTTCCATAAAAATTAATAAAATCCTCCAAAAATAGTTCCAAAGTTGAGACTTAAGAGTTTTGTGAAATGTGGACATGCACGTAAACATAAAAAGACATTTAAGATGTGTCCCAACGCGGCCTCAAAATAACCCCAATGCAAAATATGACCTCTCAACGGCTAAAAATGACTAAAAATGCAATAATTGAAACCAAAATGCGCAACCTTTAACAAAATGGTGTTTGGCCAATGGCCACATCTCATACATGATCATAGAGACTCTACGAAAGAAAAAGAATGGAATTCCCACGCCCGATGCAAACATAGTGAAGCAAAGACTTGCAATTTTTCAATATTTCCACAATGAACCTTAAAAGCAAAAGTGCATAGAATACATGATACATATCATTGGCCTCTGGCCTCATCTCATACATATCATTTACATTGAAAATAGTGTACTTATGTAGACATTACATATATGGAATCAAGGAATACAAGTTTTGATACATAAGGCCACAAGTGGCATTTCAAGCCAACCTTTACTAGAATTAAAAACCTTCAAGTCTACAATCATCCAAGTAATGATGAGCATCACGAACCAAGCCTTCATACCTGAACAAAACCCCCAATAACTTCAGGGTGAGTAAACAAGTTTACTCGTAAAGAATGAGCATGCATCGACTCAATTTGTTACAGATTTTTATATTAACTTGAAACAATTCAAAAGGAGCATACTACCTAACGTCTACGTCAAGATAAGACTCAGGGAGCATCCTAAGCTACCTTAGATCATTTCTAGCATAAATCACATTATTCATGCAATTTAAACAACATAGAAGCATGTTATACAAAGCAATAAGATGTAGATTCTCAAAGTCTTTAACTTTAAATCTAAAACACGAAAACGACTAAAATGGATCATGGCACCTAACGTCTATGTCCCAAATGAAGTTATAAGATCATTCCTAAGCTACATTTGAACATAAAAACATAAATCACAATATCGATGCAATTTAACCAACATTGAAACTTCCAATACAACGTATAAAGCGTGATTTCTTGAAGTTAACATCTGGAAACTTAAAATGGGAAATCAAATATGGAACAACAAGTCACAACATCATCTAGTTATCAACTTGGAATTGAAATGCAAAATCAAATAAGGCGGATACTTGGACATCACGCCGGATCAGACCGACACCAAAGTTACTTTATGGTTACTAACCCATGGGTAAACGCCCTATGTGCGCACTAGATTATAAAGGGACAATCCCCCGTACTAGAACCATGTCCTAGCCGTAGTCAAACAACGACATCCCCAAATTTCTAAACTCAACAAGTTGTACAACAACATATATAGCAACATGTATATACAAGATAATCAACTATCTATCACGCACAACCAAATTTGGAAACACATACAATACATGTTCTAAGTCCGCAACTACTATGGCATGAAAGATGTCAAATACAAGTTGTGCAACTCATTACACAAGGCAACAATATAATCCATAAAGAAAACATGCTCTCATGAATATAAATATAACAACAATGTTATCCTATACTCAAAATATAACCAAGTGAATATATAACAAGTCCAAGTCCATGATTTGAATATAGAAATAATTTCTAAAACACAATTAGATCCATGGAATCATTAGATAGAATTTAAGTAAACAAAAATGATTAAATTCTCTAGATTTCAAATCAATCTCAAATAACCTCAAATTATTATATGTTAAACAACATAGCATGCTCATTACATATATCAAATCAAAAGAACAAAATGAGCAAGACATCATCATGTAGAATTTAATTAATTTAAATTAATTAAATCTCTAATTTTCAAAAATTGTTCAAATAATCCCAAATTAATATATATCAAGGATTAAGCCATGGCCATGCCATATATCAAGCCAAAAATGGAAAACAAGTGAGGTACAATTAAATAGAATTTAAATCAAATTAAATTCATTTAATTCCCTAGATTCAAAAACTTATTCAAATGGTTCCAATTAATTATATAACAAGGATTAAGCGAAGGCCATGCCATATACTAAGTCAAAAGTGAGTTATATGCAAGTTATAAAAATCATTAATTTCTTAAATTAACATTAAAACATACATACAACTTATATTCCATTACAAAAGCAATTAAAATCACATGAAAAATAAACTATAACACCCCCTACCTCACTAGAGAAGTGTCGCTCTAGAATCTAAGGCAAATCAACACAAAACTACAAACCCTTTAAGGGTTATGTAAAGGAGGATGAGGGGAACAAAAAGTATTTCAAGTTTCATAGTCAAAGGTGAGTGGAAGGTCCTCAAAAATCAAGGTCAAGGCCTAAGCATCAAGCTTCTCTAATGGTGGCTAGGGTTTTTGGTAAGGACGAGAATGAAATAAGATGATTAAGTGCGAATGGAAGAAATAGAAATCCTCCATTCACTATGTGATCCTACACCATGGTCAACACACACATCTATGGTCAATTGCACAAAAACCCCTCTTTAACAACATAATCCCAAAGTAGCCCAAAAATATTTGCAAGACTTAATTTGAAGCATACATTTGTGATTCATCTAAGCATCCATTGTAGGCTTAATCTTAAGCCTACACTTGTCAACCATCAAAGAAAATAAGTGCACCTATCCTAGGTCAGCAAGTGGGTGAATCTCCACCCTCCACATGTCATCATCCAAGGCATCAATGTGTCTCCACACAAATGTCAACAAGTGGACCAATAAGAGTGTGACACTTGTCACACTGTCCAAAAATTACAAAAAGGTTCTTTTTGAAAATATCTTCCAAATTAAATTGCAAAAGGGTCCCTAAGACGAAAAATAATTACTTTAAATAATTACACTAAAACCCCAAAACTTACGAAAATTACCAAAAAGTTATGCATCCATGCCTTTTACAAGAAAATTATACATTTAACATGTTTTTCTACAGAAGTGAAAATATATATATCATGGAAATCAAATATCATGCATGCATGCAAAGATGGAGTTAAATCTGAAGGCAAAAAGTGAGGTTATGCAACGAAAAAGGAAACCGGGAAAAGACAAAAAGTGAATAGTGAAGAAAAATGAAAAATGTGGAAATGACTCAATCCTCAAAGGAAGCTGTCAATCCAAAGAAAAGAGTCTCAGAAACCATTTCCAAGCACTCGATAAGAGACCAAGTGACGAAAAACCGAACACAGAAAAGAAATGACAACGGGAAAAAATTTATCCGTAAATTTGAGGAAAAAGGAAAGGAACGAAAATGACTGGGTCATTACAAACATGTTGAAGTAGTCTTCTATTCTACTCCATAATTACTGTATGCTATAATAATGTATTAGGAGGAACATTTCGTAGTTAGATTGAAGTGTTTCATAGACAGTAGCTTTTTTAGTTATCATTGACGTGTTGAATTATGAGTCAAAACACAATTGAATTGAGTACCATTGAATTTTTAATGGTTATATAATGTAGTGCCATTGAATTTGATCATTAAAAGTAGTATGATATAAACAATTTACTAAACTGTGCAATTACTTAATAATAATCAGATGAACATGAACAATGACAATGTTGAGCAACACCCATCAAGAAATATTCATTCTCTTGATGCTGATGCGTGTCGATCAATCTCAATTTATAATCAACCCTTTGTAATAGCACAAATAGGGCTATTGGACGAGTAAGTTGAACCACTTGGACTGCTAGTTTATGGCAATCAAGGTCTTTAAATTTATTTTTAGTTTGATGAAAGGGGTATAGAGTTTTGATTGGTTTGTCACTAGAATTAGGAATTAAAATTGCATAGAACAATAATTGCAAGGAATTGAAGAGATGAAGATAATATAGAGAAGCCTAGGGAAGTGAATTCACTACCTACCCTATTAACATGTTAAGTTGCTATTAACTTAGGAATTAATTTCGGTACGTGGCAATGATATGTAGCAATACGAGATTGCTACATTATCTTCAAGAAGTTCATAGGATCAAGATTTAAGTATAGTCCCTCAAAGTTCCACATGCTTGGACTACCTAAATTAGGGTGTAACTATAACATGCTCACTAAGCTTGGGACTATCAAACTCCTCAATCACCATGGTAGAAGCACATGTAGATAAAAATCAAGAAAAATCCATTAAAGGAGAACCCCAAGCCATGGACTAACAAGTTTCTCATATACATGCCAATAAAAACCTTTCCATAATCTCATTTCCATTGTCACTATGAAAATGAAAGCAATACAATCATGAAGCAATAAAATCCATAGAAAAGATAATAAAATTAACATGATCATTTATAGAATTAAGATCCATTACAAAAATGTGAAGTGCTTTAGATCATGAACTACCATGTACATGAATCATTCCCCAAATTAAATAAAACTAAGACATGCTTACTAGAGAGGGCTTCATCACCTCCTTAGATAGGGAGTTAGTTACCCATAGGAGCAAGGAAGGAAGGAGAAGAGATCATCTTCAACTCCATTGTCGCACCTATGGTCTCCAAGACTCACAAAACTTATGCTCATAATATTTCTCTCTCTAAAACTTACAAAAATGAGATATTTCACAATACAAGCCTCCAAGTCCTTATTTAGCCAAAAACATCCCCATTTTCCCTCCATTTTTGCGGCTTAACAACCCTAGGAGAAATCAGGACCATACAATGGGTCAAGGGGACAGCCTTGAAGGAAATAATGCAGACCTATAGCTACTTGTCTACAGATCGGCGAGCGCCCGCATGCGCAGGGCGGGCGCCCGCGGAAGCTTGAAAATTCTGCCCAAAACGGCAGGCTCCCGCGAGTTTTTGGCGGGCATCCGTGTGTGCGTGAAGGTGCTGGCTTGATTGGCGGGCACCCGCGGCTTCTGGGCGGCTGCCCGCGAGTCCTGAAGATTCTGCCCTAATGGGCGAGCGCCCCCGAGTCCTGGGTTTCTACTCTGAAATTCTCATTTTTGAACCCTCTTTGTGCAGACTGATAGTGAAACTCTTCTTCCTAAAACATTGTGCGAAGAGTATCATAGATTTCATGGATCACTTGACTTGGCCAAAATGACGGTCCCTGGCAACGGCGTACTTTGATCTTCAAAAACTTATCAAAGTATCACTTTTAACTTCCTTTGGGGAACCAACCTGAAAATAGACAAAAGCATGCAAATAAAACTAATACATGCAGTATAACCAACTAATGGACTTAACTAATGTAAATAAGGGCGCTTGAATATGCAATATTCGGCGCTTATCACACCCCCAAACTTACATTTTGCTAGTCTCATAACAAAACCAAAAATGAAACTCTTAACAAACTGACAACATTTGAAATGCTATCAAAATGCAGCAATCATGGTGCAAGAAAATACACACAGAGAGGTCACTAGCAACTTGGAACAGACAGAATATTAGAGATGGAATTATTTTGCAGACAACCTTGCGTATATGAAGCCTTGATATACAAAAATGGCTAAACACATTTAAATCTCATGCATCAACATTATAGTCTATATAAATACTTTAATTGTCATTTCTTGAATATAAATCAACTCTAACTTCAGTGAAAGTGAATCGAATTCCCAATATGTGGCTTTTACCTTCTTTTTCCAATTTTAAAACACAACCTTCAAATCATTGAAATTCCCTTTTTAAATGAGGTCTCTAAGGCATGATTTATTCAAAATATAACTTTTCTTTTTTTATTTTTTTTTAAGATACATATGATGATCGTGCAATGCCGAAATCCCTTAAGCTTTGTAACCAACCCATGTAGCAAGTGTTAGGCCAGCAATTCCCAAACTAGATGGCTTTAGGGTGCTAAGTGTAAAGACACTCTTAGGGCTTAATAACTTGAATTGGCATGGCTACGAACTCCAATGAACCATATTTATTTATTTTATTTTTGTGAATGACCTTGCAATGCCTAAGTCCCTTAAGCTTTCTAACCAACCCATGTAGCAAGTGTTAGGTCAGCAACTCCCAAACCAGATGGCTTTAGGGTGCTAAGTGTAAAGACACTCCTAGGGCTTAATAACTCAAGTCAGGAAGGCTACGAACTTAAGCTAGTCATTATCCTTATTCAATTTTTTTTTTTTCATGCCAAAGATATCCATTCATTAGGGTCATTAATTCAAATCAACTGGGTCAAGGTCAAGGTCAATTAGGTTGCATGCCTCACAATTAAGTTTTCGGTGTGCATCTGTGTAATGTGAAGCATAAAAGAGTATGAAATCCAATGAAAATCTAATTGAATCATTTATACAAACCAGTTTGAATCCATATAATCATTTCAGATTTCTTTTTTTAATTTCAAAACTATCATTTGCCTCTATACACAAAGTATTAAACACATGCTTCAATCTCCAACAAGATCCAAGATTTCTCTATCATTGTTTTCCAAAAAATGATTTTTATTACTTTACATGAACAATCAGCGCATGTAAACAAAAATGTAATGTAGTACCAAAAATGCAATAATGCACCCCCCAAACTTGAATGTCACATTGTCCTCTATGGAAGAAGACAAAGAATAAAAAAGTAAATGAAAAGAGGGTACAAAGAGCAATAATACCAAGTGGAGGAGGAAATTCAGTGGCAGTGCAAAAATAAGCAACCTTGCGAATTCCAAGTGCATGCCCCCAAACTTGATGTCAAAAACTTGTCAAAAGACATCTATACACAACAAGCATTATACGAATCCAAACAAAGATGAATAGAAATAATTGCAATTTTATTTATCTAAAAACTAAATATCCATGCAAAGTAGTAAAAGAATTGCAGTTATAAGTTCAAAAATAGGAACTGGAAAGTAAATGCCAAATGCGGCCCAAGATAAGTCTAAAAAGTACTACTAGAAAGCGAAATAGATACGAAAAGCATAAAATCACTCCATCGGAGCGGATGAGGAACCACCGGCGCCACCTGGGGTGCGGTCAATCAGAGTCTGGAGCATAATCTGTAATGTCTTTTGCCCCTCCAGAGTCTCTTTAAGTGTGCCCTTGATGTTCCCGACTGGCATGTGAAGGGCATCAACAGGAGCACTGAGAGAGTAATAATCAGCACGGGTCATAGCAGGCGGAGGTGGTGCAACTGGGGTAGGAGCAATAGGAGCAGCTGGGGTTGGGGCAACCAGGACAGCCAGAGCTCCCCAATCAAGCACATCACCTATGCGGGCCTGACGGGCAGTCTTAAGTTGAACTGTGCTAGACTTCCAAACCCTAAGGTCAAAATCAAATACATCAGTCTTCTTCTCCTCATGACGGGGTGCTCTAAACCCTTGGTTTTTCAGGAGCCTGGTGACAAGATATGGGAATCGGAATGCCCAAGCGGTGGCATTATTTGACCTCAGCAAAATTAGGTCATTGTAGACCTTGAGAATTTAGTCCTAGACAAGCTACGGGACGCAAAACCATTGCTCCTTCTCAGCAGTATAAAGGGTGTGCAGGAAAGCCCCCTTACGCTTAGAATGCCCAGTGATGTGGAAAACATTTTTTGCAGGGATAGAGTTCACGAACTAGAGCCGGCACGGAAGGAATGATTTATTTGTGCTTGTGGTTCGAGTGTCGGTATACTAGTTGTGGCAAATTTCTTCCACAATATCAGACAATGTCAGCCTATCTGGAGGAACAACGTATAGAGGCAGGCCCGCCCCATCCACCGGAGAGTCCATTGGATATGCCAAAGCCGTGGCAAGGTCCTTAATGTTGAATTCAAAAGTCATGTCATCTATGGTGGTCTTAATGATGTCTGGCTCGGCACATGAATGGAACATGTTTGAGAAGAATTAAAGGACTATGCACAGATAGTAAGAGTGAGCACGTGGCTTGAATAGAGAGTGAAGGCCATGGTTCGTCAATTCTTGGACTGCCCATGCCATTTCCGAATTGACTTCGAAGCCATCTTGGATGATAAATTTGGCCTCGGTGGCAATGGGCCACTCCGCCCAATTTGGTGTGGGGGCTTCCTCGGAGGGTCCCTCGGAAGAACGAGCATGCTTTGAAGAGGTTTTGGGCGCCATTCGAATGAAGAAGTTGGCTTAAGAATTTTTACGAACACCAGGAGTGCACAAAAATTGGGAAGAGAGACAAAAGGGTATTAGAGATGTGAAAACCCCAAAATTTTGACCTGTAAATAACAATCTACAATCTCCAAACAATCACCAATCCTCTAAATATGCAATTCCGTCCTCTATTGATCAAAAATTTAGAGAAAGATAAGGAAGAGAACATACCAACAATGAAAGAATCCAAACAGCCCCTTGTGCTTGGTGATGGAAGATGTGCTGAGATTGAGGGTGAGGAAGATGAATGTATGATGGGTAGGAGGATGATGGAGATGAGAGCGGAGGAGATTGAGGTGGGAGATGAAGTTTAGATAGTGAGGGAGAGAGTGGGGGCACAAAAATGGGAGAAGGAGGGAGGGAGTTAGAATAAAAACATAGGCTTTAAAGCCCGTGTTTTATAGATGCTGCGGACGGGGGTGGGCACCCACGGGTGCCTTGATACGACTGCCCGAATTTGCGGGTGCCCGTGGGCCTTGGGTGGGAGCCCGTGGAAGCCTGACCATTGCTACCCATTTTCGCGGGCGCCAATTCTTATGCAGACTTCCTTTTGGCACAAATTTTTGCTTAACGGGTGCCGGGTCAGGATCAAAATTTAAAACGTAGGCTTTTACGGATCCTAAAAACCGTGTAAGACCCTTGGAATGAGAATCGGTGCTAAATTACCAAAGCAGTATTGTTGATGCTCGAATTTCGTGTGAAGTTTGGATTAGTCGAGAAAATTGCCGGAATGACCTTGAAAAATTCCGAAAATGGTGTCGAGACCGTAGAATGACTAAGAAAACCACATGTGACTTTTGGAATGTAATTCAATAGAATTCTATAAGAAATCACCGTTAGGCTATACTTAGCTAATTTCTGGAAAATTCTTGGCCAAGGCAACTTGAAGGAAAGGGAAGTTTGGAAGTTGAAAGAATTGCTTCCCATGAGTGCTAAATTTAACGTCAATAGCTAGACGAACCTTGATTTCGCATTAGTCTTCATAAATTGGGTCCGTCAATAGGACTTTTTTGACTTTTTGGATCAAGACTATGCCATCAACATAGGGCTTGAGCTATTGGCCATTAACTTTAAAGAGAGATCCATTGGTAGGATCTTGGAGTTCGATTGCACCATGAGGAAAGACGGAGATGATGACATATGGACCATCCCACTATGAATGGAGTTTACCGGGAAAGAGTCTCAATCTAGAATTGAAGAGCCAAACCTTCTATCCAGGGATAAAAGACTTGTTGACAATGTGCTTGTCATGAAATACTTTAGTCTTTGCCTTATAGATTTTAGTGCTTTCATACGCATCATTGTGAATTTCCTCAAGCTTATTGAGCTGTAATTTGCGATTAGAGCTGGCTTGTCTAAGATCAAAATTGAACATTTTTATGGCCCAATAAGCACGGTGCTCTAACTCGACTGGGAGATGACAAGCCTTACCAAAGGCAGGTCGATATGGCGACATGCCAATGGGCGTCTTATACATTGTCCGGTAGGCCCAAAGCGCATCGTTTAGTCTTAATGACCAATCTTTGCAGTCTGGTTGAACCATTTTTTTCCAGGATATGCTTGATTTCCCGATTAGATACTTCCACTTGACCACTCATTTGAGGGTGGTAAGGTGTGGCAACCTTATGAATGACGGAGTATTTAAGAAGGACAGATTTGAGATAGTGATTTTGAAAATGAGATCCGCTGTCACTGATGAGTGCTCGGGGTGTACCAAAATGACTGAAAATATTCGATTGAATGAACTTGACCATAACTTTATGATAATTGGTTTTGGTAGCCTCGGCCTTAACCCATTTAGACACATAATCCACTGCTACAAGAATATACTCATAGCCATAAGAAGATGGAAATGGTCCCATGAAATCGATCCCCCACACATCAAAAATTTCTATGATTAAGATGGGAGTGAGGGGCATCATGTTTCTTTTAGATATAGAGCCAAGCTTTTGGCAGCGCTAACAAGATTTATAGAAATTGTAAGCATCTCGAAATAAAGAAGGCCAATAGAATCCGCTTTGAAGGACTTTGTCAGCGGTCTTCTTGGCATTGAAGTGACCCCCACAAGCAAGAGTGTGGCAGAAATTTAGGACACTTGTGAATTCATTTTCGGGAATGCATCATCGGATGATTTGATCCGAGCAATACTTGAATAATTTTGGATATTCCCAAAAGAAATGCTTGACTTGGGAGAATAACCGGTCTTTCTCTTGTTTAGACCATTTGGAGGGAATTTTTCCTACTATGAGGAAGTTGACAATATCTGCGAACCATGGAAGATTTGAATGAGAAATCTAAAATAGTTGCTCATCCGGAAATGAATCGCGAACTGCAAAAAATTCGGAAGATTTCTCAATAAGCAGCCGAGAGAGATGGTCAGCGACAACATTGTCCGTCCCTTTTTTATCTTAAATTTCAATGTCAAACTCTTGGAGTAAGAGTATCCATCGAATTAGGTGAGGTTTGGTTTCTTTTTTAGTGAGCAAATGCCTTAGAGCGGCATGGTCTGAAAAGACAATGACCTTGTATCTTAGAAGGTAAGAGCGGAATTTATCCAAGGCGTACACCACAGCTAGCAATTCTTTTTTAGTGGTGGTGTAATTTAACCGAGCATCAAAGAGAATCTTGCTAGTACAATAGATAGAATGCAAAAGCTTGTCCACACGCTAGCCCAAAATCGCTCCTAATGCATAATCGGATACATCACACATGATCTCAAATAGAAGAGACCAGTTGGGTAGTTTTGATCGGTTGAGAATTCGATCTATAATAAATCAACCTTCACAATAGCACGAATCATTGTAAAATAGGGCTATTGGTCGGGTAAGTCGAACCACTGGGACTGTGCTAATCTATAGTAACCTAAGTGTCTAGAGTCTTTTTTAGAATGATACGGGGTGTTCATAGAGGATTTGTTGGTTGTCACTTAAGCTATGAATTTGAATTGCATAAAACAATAAAGTAAAGAGATAGGGATAATAAAGAAGAGACTGGGGAAGTGACTCCACAACCATCAATAAGCATGCTAGGACATGATTTACTTAGGGGAATAACTTATATATACAACCATAGGATGGAACAACACAAAATTATTACATTCCCCTCAAGAAATATATGAAGTCAATAGGCAAGGATAATCTATCAAAGCATTACATGCTTGGGTTACCTAAACTAGAATGCAACCTTGGACATGCTTACTAAGCCAAAGATTATCAAGCCCTTAACCTCATAATGTAAGCACATGAAATAGAATCCAAGAATAATCTATCAAAGGGAGATCCTAAGCAATAGGTTATCAATTCTCCTAAATATCATGCCAATGACAACACTTCCATGAACTCATCTCCATTGTCACTATGAAAATGTAACAAGATAATCATAAAAGAAAAACAATCTAAGACAAGAGATTTAACTCAAAATGATCATGTATAGATATTAAAGCTCATTACATCAAATGAAGTGCTCTAGTTCATGGAAAAGTTACATACATACATTACTCCCCAAAAATGAATCAAAACAAGCAATGCTTACAAAATGGAGCTTTAACACATCCCTAGGTAGGGAGTTAGTTGCTCATGGATACAAGAGAAGAAGGAGAAAGGATGAAGAACCCCTCCATTTTCGCACCGATAGGATACCCACAAGCCAAGAACTCAAGAACTCCCCCTTTTTCTCCCTCACACCTTCCAAAATGAGATATATCTCCATCTATCATGAGATATCCTCCTATATACACTCAAAACCTACTCCCTATGCCGAAAATCGTGACCTCCCCCCTCTGGTTCATTCTCCACCACATAAAATGAAGATAAGGGAACAAAAATGCTGAAAAAGAGGGGCAGGTGAACTGCCTGCAGAGGGTCAGCGGGCGCCCGCGGATGTTGTAGCTCGCGATGATGTCTCTGGAGTGTTTGGCGGGCACCATTGGTGGCGCGGCGGCTGCCCTCGGGAGGCCGCGGGGGCTCCTGCGGCTGCTATGCAAGGTGGCGCGAAAGAGGCCAGAGAGTTTGGGGTTGGCGGGCACATCGCGGGAGCTCCGTGGATGCCTGCGGAGGCTATAGCTGCACTTCAACTCTTAATTTTCTGCAATCTTCTTCGAGCTGGAGCGATAATACACATCCCTTATGAAACACTAAGGCATGTTGCCAGAAAAATGGTAATATAAGAGGCTTGATCAAAAAGATGATTTCCCGACACGGCGCATGCAATTCAACACAAATGGTGTCAAAACCGTTTCTTTGATCACTCTCGGGCACAAAACCTGAAATCCGAAAGAAAAACACAATTGGATTAAAACTTTACGTTATCCTCTAATAATGGACTTAATTAATCTAAGAAGGGGCGCTTGAATATGCAATATTCGGCGTTTATCAGGTTTCATGATTGGGGTTAATGCCTTCTTGGACAATGCCTTCTTGGACCATAAAATGACTATTTTCCCAACTTAGAATCAAATTTGTTTCCTTGCATCTTTGATGCACAAGGGATATATTATAGAGACATGACTCAGATGAGGATCCAAAGACGAAAAAATCGTCCATGAACAGTTCCAAGAACTTTTCAACCATATCAGAAAATATGGATATCATGCACCTTTGGAAAGTTGCCGGTGCATTGCATAGCCTAAAAGGCATACACCTATAAGGAAATGTTCCAAAGGGATATGTGAATGTGGTCTTCTCTTGAACTTGCAGATCAATTGCCACTTGGTTATAGCCAGAATAACCATCAAGGAAATAGTAGTAGCTTTGGCCGGCCAACCTCTTTAGGATTTGATCAATAAATAGGAGTGGGAAATGATCCTTCCTAGTGGTAGAATTTAGCTTCCGGTAGTCCATGCACGCACGTCACCCGGTGGTGGTGCGTTGTGGCACGAGCTCACCCGCTGAATTTTCAATAACGGTGAGACCGGATTTCTTAAGAACAACTTGAGTGGGGCTTACCCACTTGCTATCAGAGATGGGGTAGATGATTCCCACATCTAGTAACTTGATCACTTCTTTCATGACCACCTCTTTCATGTTGGGATTTAATCGGCGCTGCACCTCTCTAGAAGGTTTTGCGTCGTCCTCCAAATGAATGCGGTGCATACAAATAGAAGGGTTGATTCCTTTCAAATCAGCCATTGCCCAGCCAATAGCTTCCTTGTGCTCTTGTAGCACCGCTAAAAGGCTATTTTCTTGGTCCTTTAAAAGGTCTAAAGTAATGATGACTGGAAGAGTTTTGTTTGCTCCAAGAAACACATACTTGAGGTGGACCGGGAGCGGTTTTAATTGAAGTTGTGGTGGAGATTTTAAGGAAGGGACCGGAGGAGTAGTGGACAGTTGAGGAAGTGGTTCTCTTGGCATTTTCCAAGAAGGAAAGTCCATGATAGCACTAATGTCAAGCAAGGAATTTACTTCTTGGATGGCTTGGTCAATATCAAAGTTTGAGAAGTCAAAGTGAGACATGCAAGTTTGAAGAGGATCTATACTTAGAATGATGGGGAGAGAGTCTTCGACCACTTCATCTATCACATCAATAAGAAAACAATCATCCTCATCGGAAGGATGTTGAGTTGCATGGAAGATATGGAGTTTGACTTGCATATTTCCAAAGGCGATGTCCATCACCCCAGTTCGGCTATTAATTGAAGCGTTAGCCGTAGCTAAAAATGGCCTACCAAGGATCATGGGAATATGCTTATTTGGATCATAGACTGGTTTAGTTTTAAGAACCACAAAGTCTACTGGGAAGTAGAATTTGTCCACTTTGATTATGACATCTTCAAGAATGCCTCGTGGGTGCTTGACCGATTTGTCGGCAAGCTGCAAGACCACGGAGATTGGCTTTAGATCTCCCAAACCAAGTTATAAGTAAACTGAATATGGGATCAAGTTCACACTAGTTCCTAAGTCAAGGAGGGCCCTCTCTATCTTGTTGTCGCCTATGACACATGAGATAGTTGGGGCACCCGGATCCTTATACTTTAGAGGAGCACTATGTTAAATGATTGCACTTACATTTTCAGTTAATCTTACTTTCTTTAGCAAATGATTTTTAGAAGTGCGCTTCTGAGTGCACAAATCCTTGAGAAATTTTGCATAGGGAGGGATTTGCTTGATAGCATCCAAGAGAGGCAAGTTGATCTTTACTTAGTTGAAGACTTCCCACATGTCTTGAATTTTACATTTTTTGTTCCCAAAATGTGTTGACTCTTGGAGACGTTGAGGAAACAGAGCCTTAGGCTCATAAGAAGTCTCCACATTTAGGGTAATAAGCTTGGAATTTTCAGCATTAGACTTTGGATTTTCAGGAGTGAGATTTGGATTAGAAGAGCGGAGATTTGGATCTCTGGGAGGAAAAATTTTATCATTGTTTCTTCCATTAACCTTGTTGTCTACAACTCGACCACTCTGAAGGGTGGTGATTACTTGGACTTGTTCATGAGTAGGCCCACTCGGAGAAGGGCCTTCATCAATCACATGAATCCCTCTAGGTTTCTCAAATGGTTGAGCGGGAAGTTTCCCCTTATCTCTTTGAAGAAGTTGGTTCATTGAAGTAGCTATTTGTTCTACTTAATTCTCAAGTTTAGCTATCAACTGAGTATGAGAATGAACCATTTGGAGAGTTGCAAATGTTGGATTCCAACATTGCATGTTTAGAGATTCCATCATTTGTTTGTTTGCAGCCAAAATCTCATCAGTTGGAAGCACAGGAGGTTAATTAGAGACATTTGGATTATAAGGGGACGGTAAC
The DNA here is from genome assembly GCF_030987335.1 of Cornus florida. Classification (NCBI taxonomy): domain Eukaryota; kingdom Viridiplantae; phylum Streptophyta; class Magnoliopsida; order Cornales; family Cornaceae; genus Cornus; species Cornus florida. The sequence continues at coordinate 24,710,432 of NW_026775571.1, read as the reverse complement.
TTAAAGAGGCATGCGCTTGATTTTGAAAATTCAAATTTTGTGGGGCGGGTTGCCTCCACGAGAAATTCAGATGATCTCTCCACCCTGGATTATAGGTATTAGAATAAGGATTATTTTCGGGCTTGGAAAACATAGCATTTGCTTACTCTTGATTGCTACTAAGAAATTGTTCTTGTGTGGGGCAATCTTTCGGGAGATAGAAAGGACTAGTACATAATGCACACACCGTACTGGCTGAATTTTAAGACAAGGAAAGAGGGATATGTAGTGCCATTAATTGATAGAATTTATAAGCTATGGCATCCACTTGAGAAGACTCTTCCCTCATTGTCTTTGGTTGACAAGGGTTTGTGTTCTTTGTATTGGTTGAGGTTGGAGCACTACGAGAATTATGTTGCAATGAGTTTTCACTCAGATTCTCAATTAGGGTCCATGCCTTATCCGCACTTTTAGACGTGAACATCCTTCCACATGATGAGTCAACCATGAATCTATGGGTGTCAGTTAAACCAGCATAGAAAGCTTGCACCAATTGCTATTTTGGAATTAGGTGATGTGGACATTTCCTAAAGAGATCTTGTAATCTTTCCCAAGTCTTATAGAGTTGTTCCCCATCGCTTTGTGAAAAGCTAAGAATGGAACGCCTCATTAGGTTGGTTTTACTCACTAGATAGTACTTTTTTAGAAATTCTTGTTCCAATAGAGCCCATGTAGTGATGAAATTTGTAGCAAAGGAGTTCAACCAATATTTTACCCTATCTTTTAAGGCGAATGGGAAGAGATGCAAATGGAGAGCATTTTCAGGGAAACCTCTCAGCTTGATGGTAGATCAAATTTCAAGGAACTCATCAAGGCGCTTATAGGGATCCTTATGTTCTAAGCCATGAAAGGAAAGAAGCATTTGAATTGTACTGGATTTGATTTCATATTGGGATGCATCAATGTTTGGCATCACTATGTAAGAAGGAGAGGCATAAGTGGTAGGGATGAAATGGTCCCTAAGAGTCATAGGAACAACATTTGGAATTTCAGCCCTATTATTATTAATTCCCTCATTCCCGACATTTTCTTCATTATTAGCCATTGGATTAAGCTCAAGATCAAGTCCTCTTAAATTTTTAGATACCCTAAGGTTTTTTCTAAGAGTTCTTTCAAGTGAATTTATATCGATTGGCACTTCAAGAGTAGACAAAGATAGTGACTTACGGCTTAACTGTAATGACCCGATCATTTTCATTCTTTTCCTTTTCTCAGATTTTTACGGATATTTTTTTTTCCATTGATCTTTTCCTTTCTGAGTTTGGTTTTTCGTCACTTAGTGTCATCTTGAGTACTTGGGAATGGTTTCTGAGACTCTTTTCCATGGATTGACGACTTCCTTTGAGGACCGAGTCATTTTTACATTTTCACTTTGTGACACTATTCACATTTCGTCTTTTTTTTGGTTGTCACTTTTTAGCATAACCTCATTTTTTGTGTTTGGATTTGATTCCGGTTTTGCATGCATCCACAATATTTAAATTCCATGCTATGTGTTTTTTAACTTTTGTAGAAAAGCATGCTAAGTGCTTACTTTTCTTGTAAAGAGTATAGATGTATGACCTTTTTGTAATTTTCTAAACATTAGGGGTTTTTGTGTAATTACTGTAAAGAAATTACTTTTCGTCTTAGGGACCATTTTGCAATTCAATTTGGGAGATATTTTCAAAAAGAACCTATTTGCAATTTCCGAAAAAGTGTGACAAGTGTCACACTCTCATTGGTTCACTTGTTGACATGTGTGTGGAAACACTTTGAGGCCTTGGATGAGGACATGTGGAGGGTGGAGATTTAACCACTTGTTGGCCTAGGATTGGTGCACTTGTTAGCTTAGATGGTTGACAAGTGTAGGCTTAGTATTAAGCCTACAATGGATGCTTGGACGAGTGACAAGTGTAGGCTCAAAATTTGATCTTGCATTAGTGTGTGTAAGAGAGGTAGTGTAAGAGCACATAGTGAGTGGAGGATCTCTATCCCCTCCACTCACATTTCATCTTCATTATTTTTCCATTTCCTCCCTCTCTTGTAAAGAAAACCCTAGCCTCCATGGATGGAGCCTAAAGCTTTAAGCTTTGACCTTGATTTTTGAGGGCCTTCCATTGATTTCCAAGCTTGAACTTGGGAATACATTTTGTTCCCCACATCTTTCTCTTCATAACCCTAGAAGGGTTTGCCATTTTGTGTCAATTTTGCCTTGGATTCTAGAGAGACACTTCTCTAGTGAGGTAGGGGATGTTATAGGGTTATATTTTTGTTTCTTGCATGCTATTGATGCTTTTATAAGTTGTATACATGTCTTTTGCTAATTTGATAAATTAGTGATTTATCATATCTTGCATATAAATCATTTTAGACTTGGTAAATGGCAAGGCCATGAGTTGACCTTTGACATATGTTAATTTGAGATGATTTAGATGAGTTCTCAAATCTAGAGATTAAATGGATTTAATTTGATTTAAATTCTAGTAAATTGTGTTTTGCTTGTATCCCATTTTAGATTTGAGATATGGTACGACCATGATTTGGTGCTTGTTATATATTAATTTGGGATCATGTGAATAACTTTTGAAATCTAGGGATTTAATTAAAATTGAATTAATTAAATTCTATATGAAGGTATCTTGCTCATTTTGTACTTTTGACTTGATATATGTAATGAGCATGCTATGTTGTTTAACATAGATTAAGTTGAGGTTATTTGGAATAGATTTGAAATCTAGAGAATTTAATTAGTTTGTTTAATTAAATTCTATCTAATGGCTTCATGGATCTATTGGTATCTTAGAAGTTGTTTCCATATTCAAATCATGGACTTGAACTTGTTATGTATTCACTTTGTTGTGTTTTGAGCATTGGACAACTTTGTTGTTATATTTATATTCATGAGATTATGTTTTCTTTATGGAATATATTGATGCCATGTGTAGTGAATTGCACACTTTGTAATTAACATTATGCATGTCATTTTAGAATTGAAACTCTAAGACATGGATTGTGTGGTTTCAACCTACTTGTGCATGGAAGGTGTTTTCATGCATTATATAAGTTATGTATAAGTTGTGAACTTATTTAGTTTAATTTTGGAATCTTGGAACATTGTTGAGTTGAGATGGCTAAGGTTTGGCTCTAGTATGGGGACGTGAATCCTCTAAATCATTGAGATAGTGCGCACTTAGGGTGGTCTTCCCTGCGGGTTAGTGCCCGAAATAACCATTGAGGTCTCAACAGAATTCTGAGCTTAGATGTCCAAGTCTTCCACTATTTGTTTTTGCATTTAATTCCAAGTTAACAATCATGTTTATATTGTAACATGTGGTTTTGGTTATTAGCGATTTTGATGTTGTTAAGTACATCCATGTTTATGATTTTAATGAATCATTTTGATGTTGTTAAGTACATCAATGTTTTATGATTTTTTGTGAATCATTTTGATGTTGTAAAGTACATCCATACTAAATTGCTATATTTAGTTGATTACACACTTTTTGATTTCTAGTTAATAACCTAGAGAACCTATGTCTTGATTTGTGGTATTAGATATTCTAATTATGCTAAATTGTTATATTTAGTTGATGTTGCATTTTAGACTTCAAGTTGATTACCTTGAGAATCTATATGTTGTTGCTTTGTGAAAGCATGCTCCTATGTTGTTGCCTTGTGTAAGCATGACCCTATGTTGCTAAAATTGCATGAATGAGGTGATTGATGCTAGAAATGATCTTAGGTAGCTAGGATGCTCCTCGATTTTCACCTTTGACATAGACTTTAGGTGGAATGAACCACAATACTTAAATCATGCAAACTTGTAAAACGTAGGTCGATGCATGCTCATTTCCTACGAGTAGCTTTATGTTACTCACCCCTACGATACTGGGGCATATTTCAGGTACAGGAATTATAATTGAGACTCCCATTATGCATGGATGACTTGTGGACTTGAAGACTTCCATCTTTCTGAAGGTTGGCTCGGAATGTCAATTGTAGTCTTATTTGACAAAACGTGTATATTGATTCCATATCTGTAGTGTGTACATGAGTACACTCCTTACAATATATTTGACATGTATGAGATGAGGCCGGAGGCCAATGACATGTACTTATATTCTATGTAGTTTTGACTTCATGAAATATTATGAAAATATTGAAAAAATGTGAAGTTTTGTTTCACTATGTTTGCATCGGGTATGGGAATTCCGTTTTGATTTTTCCGTAGAATCTCATTAATCATGCATGAAGTATGGCCAAGGGCCAAATGGTAATTTTTAATCATTTGCTAATTTTGGTTTTCAAAATATCCATTTCAAATTCATTTTCGCCTTTTTGGCCGTTGGGGGGGTCGGATTTTGACTCGACCATTTCTGGGAGCCGCGGACCATTCCCACGCGCTCAAAATCACTTATTACATTTACGTGCATATTCGTTTCAGCCTAGAAATGCATTTGGGGTCAAATGTATGTTTGGTGCAAATTCACATATTTGCCGTTTTGAGCCTAAACTGAGCATAAGGGCATTTTGGGGTTTTCACTTGAAAAATAAAGTTTTATTTTTTCATGGTTGGCTAGAAAACATAATTCTGAGGGTAGTTTCTTTTTTGTGTTTTTCTCAAAAATGCCCAGAAAGTCCTGAAAATTGCATTTCAAGTTGGTATTTCAGGTGCAGCCTACAGTAGTTCGAGCGCTCTAAAGGGAGAGTTCGAGCACTCTAACTTTGGGCAGAATTCTTGGGGCAATTTTTGAGCACTCGAAGTCCTTGTTCGAGCGCTCAAGGTACTGTTCACGGGTGTATGTGTGTCTTGGTTCAGCACTGCACCTCCGACTTCAAATCATCATATCTTCTTCGTTTTAGCTCCGAATTGGTCCGTTCTTGAGTCTCAATTGATCGTCGAAATAAGCTTTACAGTGGTACTAATTAGAGCTTCAGATTCTTATTGTGGCTCATGTTATTCAAGTTAGTAAGGTAGTGTCTGTTTTTGGTTCGAACCGAGATAGGGTTTCCCTTCCTTCGACTTCAGAATTTGATATTTTTATTGTCCGGACTCCGAATCATGCGATTCTTGAGTCTATTCTTGTTGATTTTTCGTTATCTTTCCAATGGTGTGCACGATGGCACCCATTTCTGTGTGGAATGACCATTTTGCCCCTAGGTTCATTCTTATCTGTTTTTGAAACGTTGCTTCCGCAGTTACTTCCTTTGGGTTTTGTGACCTCGTTGAGGGTCACATTGGTGTCTTAGAGGAGTGTTATATCTCTAGAGACCATTGTTCTATCTTTTGCTTCCATATTTTGGATCCGTTTTGGATCATCACAGGACACACTATGTTGAAAAATCCAGGGTCGTCACACTAACATCAACAACGTAATTCACAACAAATATAATATCCCTTCACCATCACATCCACATACGATGTTCCCGTTCTCCTCAATTATGAATCAAGACAAAAAAATAAATGGCCACGACAAGGACCGATGCTTTGCAAGATAGAGAAATAATAAATAGCCTCAACAAGGGCTTCACAATGTAACTATCTCAATTTAACCACATGCAAGATATTCAAAACTTTAAAACTAGAACTTCGAAAACTTACCAGGAGTCCTTTAGGCTTACAAAATTGATAGCTTTCCTACAGCAAGCCTTGAGTACCTAGAATCTCACAAGCACACTTGAAATACAAATTAATCGAAACCAACAAGAAAATATCCACAAGAACACAATACTCACAATCAATGTAAAGTTAATCCTTAAACCTCAGTTACAAAACCATTTGCAATCCCCGGCAATGGCGCCAAAAATTGATGCGTGTCGATCAATCTCAATTTATAATCAACCCTTTGCAATAGCACAAATCATTGTAAAATAGGGCTATTGGACGGGTAAGTCGAACCATTGAGACTACTAATTTATGGCAACCAAGGTCTTTAAATTAACTTTTAGTTTGATGAAAGGGGTTTAGATTTTTGATTGGTTTGTCACTAGAATTAGGAATTAAAATTGCATACAACAATAATTGCAAGGAATTCAAGAGATGAAGATAATATAGAGAAGCCTAGGGAAGTGAATTCACTACCTACCCTATTAACATGCTAAGTTGCTATTAACTTGGGAAATCATTTCGGTACAAGGCAATGATATGTAGCAATATGAGATTGCTACATTATCTTCAAGAAGTCCATAGGATCAAGATTTAAGTATAGTCCCTCAAAGTTCCATATGCTTGGACTACCTAAATTAGGGTGTAGCTATGACATGCTCACAAAGCTAGGGACTATCAAACTCCTCAATCACCATGGTAGAAGCACATAGAGATAAGAATCAAGAAAAATTCATTAAAGGAGAACCCCAAGCCATGGACTAACAAGCTTCTCATATACATGCCAATAAAAAGCTTTTCATAATTTCATTTCCATTGTCACTATGAAAATGAAAGCAATACAATCATAAAGTAATAAAATCCATAGACAAGATAATAAAGTCAACATGATCATTTATAGAATTAAGATTTATTACAAAAATGTAAAGTGCTTTAGATCATGAACTACCATGTACATGAATCATTCCCCAAATTAAATAAAACTAAGACATGCTTACTAGAGAGGGCTTCATTACCTCCCTAGATAGGGAGTTAGTTACCCATAGGATCAAGGAAGGAAGGAAAAGAGATCATCTTCAACTCCATTTTGCACCTATGGTCCCCAAGACTCACAAAACTCAAGCTCACAATATTTCTCTCTCTAAAACTTGTAAAAATGAGACACTTGACAATACAAGCCTCCAAGTCCCTATCTAGCCAAAAACATTCTCATTTTCCCTCCATTTTTGTGGCTCAACAACCCTAGGAGAAATCAGGACCACACAATGGGTCAATGGGACAGCCTTGAAGGAAACAATGCAGACCTATACCCACTTGTCTGTAGATCAGGGGCGCCCGCATGCGCAGGGCGGGCACCCGTGGAAGCTCAAAAATTCTGCCCAAAACGATGGGCGCCAGCGGGTTTCCGACGGGCGCCAGTAGGTGCATGAGGGTACTGGCTTGATTGGCGGGCACCCGCGAGTCCTAAAGATTCTGCCCGAATGGGCGGGCGCCCGCAAGTCCTGGGCTTCTGCTCTGAAATTCTCGCTTTTGAACCCTCTTTATGTGGACTGATGGTGAAACTCTTCTTCCTAAACCATTGTACGAAGAGTATCATAAATTTTATGGATCACTTGACTTGGCCAAAATGACGGTCCCTTGCAACGGCATACTTTGATCTTCAAAAACTTATCAAAGCATCACTTTTAACTTCCTTCGAGGAACCAACCTGAAAATAGATAAAAGCATGCAAATAAAACTAATATATGTAGTATAACCAACTAATGGACTTAACTAATGCAAATAACGGAGCTTGAATATACAATATTTGGCACTTATCAGATGGTGAGAATGGTGAGGACATTATACTTATTGAACAGGCCAATGCCGCTGTTTGGTATGATGCCCATCAAGAGAAATTCATGCTCTTGATGGAGGAAGAGGTTGGAAAAGGAAATCGTACATACACGACTTTTAATCCAATTGGGTGGACACATATTGTGTGTGCAATGTTGGTAGAAACTGGAAAAAAGTACACGAAGGACCAATATAGACAAAAATTCAAAAATATAAGAGCCCTATACAAATATTGTGAACAAATATTATCTGAGACTGGTGTAGGGAACAAGCATGAAAGTGGGATGATTGAGTTGGAAGCTGAAAGATGGGTTCGATTGTGCAAGGTTAGCCTTTCAATAAATGTCTATTTACCATACATAAAGTTAGTAATTAGTGATTTAGTATTAAAAGGGTTTGATGAACAATAATTGTAAGCTAATAACGTATAGGTTCTCAAGTATGGCAAAAAAAAAAAAAACAAGGGTGTAAGAATTATGAGTAGATGGTAAGGATTTTTAGAGATACACATGCTACTGGTAAACATGTTCATATTTCTACAAAAACACCCAAACCTCACCAAGTGCTAAGAAAGTCTCAAGTGGCAACACATGAAGCTGCAATTCATAACATTGAGGGCAATGCAGACATGACTGATGTAGAATGACCTAATGTAGAAGGACCTATTGACCTCAATCCTACTCCCAAACCTGTAGCTAAGAAACCTAAGAAAGAAAGCTTTTCCTTCACAATGTCTCAAGTGATGGCATATTTGACTGATATTGGGAACGTAAAAGCCAATAAAATTGCCAAAGCCATAGCAGAATCATCTTCTAGTTGTCAATCATCTCGTATGAAATAAATGCCTAAAGTTGAATCTCCCAGTAAAAAAGAAAAGGAAAAAAAATGGATCCCCAGCTTGAGGAGTGCCTTAGGATCGTCAACACATTAGTGGGGATTGATGATACCCATTATGCTAAGATCATAAGGATGTTTTTGGTGAGGACAAAGTGTGGAGGGACATATTTCTTCACATTCCTGATGAGAGGAAGGTTGGGTGGGTGATGAATCAGCCTCTGTGATATGTTCACTATCTTACTTTTATGTTCCTTTGGATGACTGTTTTATAACTCATTTTACATTATTGTTGGATGATTGTATCTAATTTTTTGTATCTACTGCTTTTACATTACTGTTGGATGACTGTATTTAATTTTCTTTATCTACTGCTTTTACATTATTGCTAGATAATTGTATGATTTGGTATGTCTTTTATCCTTTTTTTATTATTGCTGAATAATAGTATTATTTGCTATATATTGTCCATTTTCCTTATATCATTGTGTTGCTTAATTTTTATTATAGTAACTGATTCTATTTATTATTAAATAGCATAGTAGATATGGATATAAGGACAATATTTATTCTAGTATTGATTGCAGCCGTATATGAGTACTATCATAAGCATTTTGATAAGCAACATTTTAGGGATTCTATGTTACAAGGGAAAGATTACGTATTCGAGATTTTAAATGGACATAAAGATTGGTGTTATAAAAATTTTCGAATGTACCCCAATACCTTTAGGGCTTTGTGTCGTGAGTTAAAATTGTTAGGATTGAAAGATTCTACATTTGTACCAGTAGAAGAACAAGTTGCAATTTTCCTACTTACCATGTCTCACAATGAAAGGAACCGTGTCGTTGCTGAAAGATTCCAACACTCTACATCCATAATTTCATATCACTTTCATGCTATCTTAAAGTTAATTTGTGAGTTAGGGACTAAGATTATTGTTCCCCCAGATTTGAATGAAATTCCTAAATAGATAAATGATAATCCAAAGTTTTACCCATATTTTAAGAATTATGTAGGTGCCATAGATGGAACACATATCCATGCTGTAGTGCCAGTTGATAAATAAATACCCTTTAGTGGTAAAAAGGGTGATACGACCCAAAATATCATAGCCGTGTGGTCTTTTGATGTATGTTTCTCATGCTCTGTGTACTTCCTATGGAGGGAGAGAAACAATAGAACCTTTACAAATTAGAGACTTACAGTGGAGTAACTATGGAAACAAATTAAGGATTGTGTCAAAAGCAAGCTCTCCACGGTTCTTTTTTTAGATTGCACTTCGTCAAAGGCTGTCGCCGCTGCTTGGAGGCTTCCAAGCATAGTCATCACCTCCAATCCCTAGTAGTAGAACTTAGGGGGTAGGGATGTGTTGTTTAGGTGCCTATTATTTTGGTTCTTCTTTCTTTTCCCAGCTTGTCTGGAGTTTTCTTTGCCTTCGAGCCTCTGTTTGGGCATAGCCCTTCTATTTTTCCGTTTTGTTCCTTCCTAATAAAGTTTAACTTACAGAAAAAAATTTCACATACATTCTAGTAGGGTGGGAAGGGCCTGCTAATGATTCGAAGATTTTAAATGAGTGCATTCAGAATGAGGATTTGAATTGTCCATCACCACCCGAAGGTAAGAAAATTACCTTTCCATATTTATATTTAACATTAAAAATACGTTAATTTTAAAACTTAACATGACAGGTAATTATTATTTGGTGGACTCTGGGTACATCAGTCAACAGGGGTTTTTGGCCCCTTTCCGGGGTTAACGTTACCACATGCAGGAATATCGTAGATATACTAGAGGACCACGTGGTAGAGAAGAGGTGTACAATTTTAGGCACTTGTCATTGAGGAATATTATAGAGCAATGTTTTGGATTGGTAAAGATGAGATTCTCTATATTAAAGCAAATGCCCCTTATCACTTTGATACTCAAGTTCTTATTGTAATAGCTTGTTGTACATTGCATAATTTCATAAGATCCCAAGGTGAATCTGATGAAATTTTTGATGGTGAAACCCCTGAATCTTCTACTTCACAAAATGAACCTGATGTGGATGACATTGTTGAGGTCGTCAGTGCTACTAATACATATATGTGACAGATAGATATTTATCGTGATTGCATTGCGAACCTAATTTGGGAGCACTGTAATCACTAATTATAATAGTGTGTAATAATGTGTAGGATTTTAACTAAAATGCATAGAATATGGATAACTGTAATAACTAATTATATTAAGCAAATTAAAGTCACATGCATACAATATGGATAACTATAATAACTAATTATATTAGGATATCAAATCTTAAATGCTTTAGTACTTGTAGGCGCACTTATATATAGGCTTAAAGGTGAGCGACCACAATGTGGATGTGGTAGATGTCCTATGCATCTGTATAAGGCTCGAACTCCAAAAAGTTATGGGTGACAACTCTATAAGTGTCCAGCTCGGGAGGTATGGCTTTAATCTTTTAGGTGTCATTTATGTTACTGTTTCCTAATTGTATAATTTATATTTCTTATAGTTACATATGAATGCATTTATGTGGGCGGATGAGTTGCACCAAGATGCACAAGTTGAAGAACAGGTTCAATCTGACTTGGACAGAGTCATTGCAATGATTCAAAATGAATAATGTAGACAGAAGTACATGCTCTTCCTAGGTTATGGATTTCTTACTGTCACAGTCATGTTTATTGTGATTGTCTTCTTCTTGCTCATTATCATTCTTATTGAAAGATGAAGTTAGATAAATTTCCATCTTCTGTAATATATGACATGTAATAGGTATTTAGTTAATTTCATGTGTTTCATTTGCTGTGTAATATATACTTAATCTTCTGTATTTGGATGACCTAGCTGCTGAGAACTACAAATGTTATATTTTCAACTGCGTATTACTTGTTGTTGTGTTCTCTTCTATACCATTTTGGGAGTGAGTTTAAGGGCATTTACACACAAATTTGTAACTTAGCCTGAAAAAAGATTAGCTATATCTTGCTTACTATTTCTAATTACTTCATTGTTACCATGTATTATTTTGTTTTTATCTAATCTTGTTCATGTGCTTAGTTTTGCATGAGGTCATTTTACACTCCAAATTTGCAACTCAGCCTGAAAAAAGGTTAGATATATTATGCTTACCACTTCTAATTACTTCATTCCTACCTTGTGTTATTTTATTTTTCTCTAATGTTATTCATGTGTATGGTTTTGCATGAAGTCATTTACACTCTAAATTTGTAACTTAGCGTGAAAAAAGGTTAGATATATCTTGCTTACTACTTCTAATTACTTCATTCCTACCATGTGTTATTTTATTTTTCTCTAATGTTGTTCATGTGTTTGGTTTTGCATGAGGTCATTTACACTCCAAATTTGCAACTTAGCCTGAAAAAAGGTTAGATATATCTTGCTTACTACTTCTAATTACTTCATACCTACCATTTGTTATTTTGTTTTTCTCTAATGTTGTTCATGTGTTTGGTTTTGCATGAGGTCATTTACACTCCAAATTCACAACTTAAGTTGAAAAAAGGTTAGATATATCTTGCTTACTACTTTTAATTACTTAATTCCTACCATGTGTTATTTTATTTTTCTCTAATGTTGTTCATGTGTTTGGTTTTGCATGAGGTCATTTACACTCCAAATTTACAACTTAGCCTGAAAAAAAGTTAGATATATCTTGCTTACTACTTCTAATTACTTCATTCCGACCATATGTTAGTTTGTTTTTCTCTAATGTTGTTCATGTGTTTGGGTTTGCATGAGGTCATTTACATTCTAAATTTGTAACTCAGCCTGAAAAAATGTTAGATATATCTTGCTTACTACTTCTAATTACTTCATTCCTACCATGTGTTTTGTTTTTTTTCTCTAATGTTGTTCATGTGTTTGGTTTTGCATGAGGCCATTTACACTTCAAATTTGCAACTTAGCCTGGAAAAAGGTTAGATATATCTTACTTACTACTTCTAATTACTACATTCCAACCATGTGTTATTTTGTTTTTCTCTAATGTTGTTTATGTGTTTGGTTTTGCATATGGTCATTTACACTCCAAATTTGCAACTTAACCTAAAAAAATGTTAGATATATCTTGTGGTTGTTGGAGTAGTTTAGAAGGAGAATGGGCAATTTTACTTGGATTTGTAGATTAATTTTGTGGGCAGTGTCGCTTGTGTTTATTGTGTTTTGAAATTTTTAAAATGTCCATTTTTAAGGGGAAACCATGCCGAATTTTGGGAAAAAAAATAAAAATAAAAAATGAATTTAAACTTTGATTCCGAAAAGGCATGTGGTTGATTTTTGAAACTTGAATTGGATTTTTGAAATATATAACAATAGAAAAACTGTGAAATATATAACAATTTTTTAAACCTATGATTAGTGAAATTTTTTTATTGATTTTCGAGGTGGAGTTGAATATAGTTCTCTTTGTTGTTTCAAGGCTTAGTAGAATGCCGCCATTCCATGGGAGCACCTAACTCTGCTTTATATTTTGCTACTATAACTAATGTCTTGCTTTAGATTCAAATTAATTTTTTTATTTTTTCTTAATGCTTCCTTATATCCTTTTTTGGTGAATCATAAACTATTGTCAACCCAGTACCATATAATCCATATATGCTCTTGGAAGAACTGTCACTACATTGAAGGACATGGCGGTAAGTTGTGGGTAGTGGCACCAGTGGGATTTGTAGGAAGCATTCTCTAGTTGCTGCAACTCCAGGAAGTTAATGATTTCTAAGTTAATCAAATAGAGGCCTATGCAAGTATAAAGAAGTGTGTGTACATTTTATGGAATGAATTTTAATGATCTCTAGTTGTGTGTATATTTTATGTATGTATAATGAAGTGTGTGTACACACATACTATTTTTAAGGAATGTCTAGCTCCCTATATATGCAAGTATATATGTGATTAGTGCAACAACAATTTATTAAGTTTCTGATGTACAAAAAAACTTGTGGTTTGGTGTGTTATTTATGATTGATTAAAATCCTACAAAATATTTTCAAGTACTTGTTTGGATGGTAATAATTTTTCTAGTGGGTTGTTTGATGGCATGCCTCTCTTTTTATTTTTTTATTTTTGTCGGGGTGATTTATTGTTTAGACTTGTAAGAGATGGATCTTCCCTGATTGCTTGCTTTTTATCTTTCTTCCTATAGACACTAAAATTTTAGTGGGCTTTGGTTTTGACAAATGGACCCATGAAATATAGGCCTAATGTTTAATTAAGTTATTTAATTAGCCCAAGCTTGGTCCTTTTAAATTATTCAATTAGCCTAACCCAGATGATTAAATAAAAGGATAATCATTCCCATAAATATATATTTGGAATAATTATCATAATATAACCGGCCCGGCCCAGTTATGATTTTATCCTTATCAGGAGATGACACGTGTCATCATCCTATTAATCCAAGAAGTCTATTAACAGAGGCCTGGAGAAAGAAGGAAAGGGTATACAAATTCAGAATTTAGAAGTCTAGAAATCCAAAGACCCAGAAGTCAGAGACACAAATTCAGAATCTAAACCCAAAAGCAAAGAACATCAAGCACATCAAATCATGCCGTTCTTCATCCAAATTCCACAAGCACATCAAATCGTGCCATTCTTCATCAAATTCCATGATGATCAACAACAACCACATCCAAAGACGTGCCGTTCTTCATCCAAATTCCACGGTGATTCAAGATCAAGCTCATGCAGCCCTTGGATCCAACCAACCAAAAAAGAGATCGAATCAGAGGACCTTTTTTTTTGTAAAGAATGTTACAAAGGATTGTACTCCATCTTTATAAATTAATAAAATATTATATTTGCTCCCTATTTTGTTTCTTATTTGCAAACTATAAAATTTGTGCGTACAAATTTCTAGCACGCCCGGTGGCACTTCCTTTGCCTCTCATCTCTTTCTCCTACTATCAAGTTTCTTCTCTATCAGATTCTATGGCTACCCTAAGACTCAAGTAGACAAGAAAGCCCAAAAGAACATTACTACTGCAATGGTCTATGCCAAAGCCACCATGAAAAGTGGCAGGAAGGCCAAATCAAGTGATGGAAGTACGTTAGCGGGCCCTGTGACACGTAGCAAGTCCCAGGCAATCGAGTCATCCTAACATCAACAAGACTTGGTGAAAACCAATCCTACAAAGCCGGCGAACGTGGAAACTCAACACGTCAAGAACCCTGACGTTGTTCCAGAGGAGATTCCACCACCAGATTTACCTCATTCCGTCTATAATGCTCACTCTAGTGTCGGTTCACCCCTAGAGTCACCACGTTAGACTTCAGAGCAATCAATCTCTTCAAGGAACGTTGACTCTGAAGGCCTACCATACTCAGATGTGGTTGCTGCTATGATAACTAGAGCTGCCATGGTGGAGGAACAACTAGCAACTATGTCTCATGCCATTGAGAACCTCACCAAGACTGTTGAAGAGAAAGACTTACAAATCGTTACACTAATGAACAAATTGAAAGTTCAGACCTTCGGAGAATCACCAATACAGTCTGGGAATCCTACATCTTCCCCAGCACCACCACCTGGGAATCTTGTAACTTCCACACCACCACTGTCTAGGAATCCTAATTCTACAGCATATGGTACTCGCACGGAGGACCCCAAGCAGACGTCAGTGAGAGAATAGGCGACTGGTCAAAGCAATCATGCTTCTTCAGTCTCTTCATTATCTGTCGAACAATTACAAGATATGATAATGAATACAATCTAAGCCCAATATGGAGGGGTCTCATAAAGCACTCTCATGTACTCAAAGCCCTATACAAGGAGAATCGACAGTATGAGGATGCATGTAGGATACCAACCTCCAAAAATTCAGTAATTTGATGCAAAAAGTAACCCCAAGCAACACATTGCCCATTTTGTCGAGACTTGCAATAATGTCAGAGCGGATGGGGACTTACTAGTTAAATAGTTTGTTCGCTTCCTTAAAAGAAATGCATTCGAGTGGTACACCGACCTAAAGTTAGAATCAATTGATAGTTGGGACCAAATGGAACGAGAATTCTTGAGTAGGTTCTATAGCACTCATCGTACTGTTAGTATAATAGAATTGACTAACATGAAGTAATGGAAGGATGAGCCTGTAATTGACTACATTAATCGGTGGCGAGCACTCAGTCTTGACTGCAAGGACCGATTGTCAGAAATCTCTGCCGTAGAGATTTGTATGCAGGGAATGCATTGGGGCCTTCTCTACATTCTTCAAGGCATAAAACCTCGTACATTTAAAGAATTGGCTACGCATGCCCATGACATGGAAATCAATATGAAATCCCATGACGGCAAAGGTCTCTTGGCCAAAGAACCACGCAAGGATAAAAAAGACTGGAAGAAGAGCGACACGTTATCAAAGAACACTGCTAAAGAATCCATGACTATCTTAACTACCCCAATCAAGATATCTGTTAAAGCTAACAAGAAAGATGATAACAAGTCTCACCAGCTTTAAGAGGGGGAAAGACAGCGTCCAACACTAAAGGAATTGGAGAAGAAAGAATACCTATTTCCCAATTCCAATGTTCCTGGTATATTGAAATGCGTACTTGAAAGTAAAATTATGGAACTCCCTAAAAGCAAATGCCCTCAAGAGATGGGACGTGTCAATGACCCAAAATACTGCAAATATCATCGTATTATCAATCATCCAATTGAGAAGTATTTTATCTTCAAGGATGTGGTGATGAATCTGGCAAAACAAGGAAAAGTCTTGTTGGACACAAACAAAATTATAACTTCAAATCATGCTACTACTACTTTGATAACCTCTGTCGTGGGGAGTGCTCATTCTCAACTTTCAACTTCTGAGGTATATTGCACAGTCATCCAGTTTGGCTCATTAGAACCAATCCCCATTTATCTTGGCCAAGGGAGTGTACTAGACGTTTCAACATTTGGAAGGGTCTTTCCTCAGGATAATGAAACCATGGAAGCAATGAGCTGACATTTTTTAGACTAGTTATTCTAACAGGGGGCAAAGAAAGAAGAAACCTCAATAGCGCCATAAGCAGTCTAGCCATAACAGAAAATGGGTCAAGAAGACACAGTCATCAAAACATGCCTCTATGAGCAAAGGGATCCAAAAACCCATTACTTGGTAAGAGTTCTTCCCAAAAGGATATCTAGATGACGAAGTTGTGACAGCTTATATGGTTTCAACTGAGAAAACGAGCCCTGATGTTGAGAATAGCGAGGATCAAGATGAAGCCCAGACTATAGAGAACCATGCAAAAGATGCAGCCATCATTGAAAAGTTCGATGATAATGAAGTAGCCAGAGGTACACTTGATTCATGTTATGCACCAATTATTTTCACTGATGAGGATCTTTAGTTGGGTTCGAAGCTGCATAATTGTCGTCTCTTCATTTTTGGTTACATAAAAGAACAAAAAGTTACTCAAATTCTTGTTGATGGTGGATTAGTAGTGAATCTCATGCCAAAATTTACAATAAAAAATCTCAGCATCACAGTCGATGAGTTATCTCGTAGCCGTCTTATTATCCAAAGTTTTAACCAAGGAGGACTGAAAGCTGTTGGTATGATTCGGGCAGAGCTAACTATTGGTGAGCTCTAAGCTGAAACCTTATTCCATGTTATTGATGCAAAGATGTCCTATAATTTGTTGTTGGGAAGGCCTTGAATACATAGTAATGGCATCATTTCATCGACTCTTCATCAGTGCTTCAAATTCTACAAGAATGGCGTATAAACGGTTGTGGCGGACCATAAACCATTTACAGAAGCAGAGTCTCATTTTGCCGATGCTAAGTTCTATATCTATCCTGATCCACCTTCAAAAGTGCCCATCCCAAGCCATCCGTCTACGCAAGAGGTTCAATCTATAAAGACAAAAGAAGCATTAAGTGATTCATTAGATGTTTCAGTGACAAACATTGTAAAGGTAGCGAAAACACGAGGGGTCTCGATAAAAGCACATCGGACAAAACCTATTTTAAAGTATGTTCTAAAATCTCAATGATAAGAAGGGCAGTCACCTGTCAACGAGATACTTGAGACCAAGGAATTTAAAGTGAAAATGTCAAAAACCAAGGAAAATGAAGAT
Source organism: Cornus florida (assembly GCF_030987335.1). Lineage (NCBI taxonomy): Eukaryota > Viridiplantae > Streptophyta > Magnoliopsida > Cornales > Cornaceae > Cornus > Cornus florida. The sequence goes on along the minus strand of NW_026775571.1, from coordinate 24,693,040 downwards.
ATGCAAAAGCTGGAAGGAGAGTTAACTCTTCCGCTCACAAAGATTCAAAAGTCTTCACTTTCCAAGCCTCCATTAAAAGGTACGTACGGCCTTCTTATTCTCTGGTCGAGCATGGCTCACTTCCAAAACAAAAGACTGATGAAGGATTCAATCCTAAAGCATACCAACTTATGGCTAAGTCGGGGTATGATTTTACAAATCCTGCAAGCCTTAGAAAACTGAATTCCGAGGTCACTGGTGAGAAAGTGCATGGCCTCAATGAGACACAGAAGAAGTTGAAAGAACAAGGGCATAAGATCATTCCACCCAAGTCTGGTCTCGGTTTCATAGCTTCTGAGCCACTTCAAATTCAAATCACAAAAAAGGATAAGAAGTCAAACACCTTATACATTGGGTTTGAAGAAGTTGAGGATGAACAAGATCAGCAGACTATGCATCAAATATCGGTCTTCGACCATATAGGAGCTCCATGTGATCGAGTATCTGTATTCAACAAGTTGTCGAGCTAAGAATCAAATATCTCAAGTTCTCATGTCAGTAGTTTGGCTCGTACCTTTGTTTTTAATAGAATGAGCTTTCATGACTAAGAAAGAAAATCTCCACAACCCTAATCTCGAAAGTCAATATCTTCTCGAATTGGTAGTATCAATGATGTGCCGCTAAGAAGCAGCAAGAGTGGAAATTCAGAGAAAACTAACATCGACGTGGTGAACAATAGGGAAGTTCGGAGCCTAGTGCCCTTGTGAATGAAACGTAAAACAGAGGTAGATGTCACCAATGATGTTATACTAAAAGCTTGAAGGCAAAATGTTATATTCACTAATCAATCAAAATAAGTGGATTAAACAGAAGACACTAGTAAATTATCTTATGTTACTTTGTACCACATCATTGTTGAAGAGGAAATTGATTATGAACAACCAGATGACATCGAGAAAGCTCCACCAACACTAGAAGATGGGGGGTAGGCTACTGTTGATCAACTCAAGGAAATCAACTTAGGGACTAATGATCAACCCAAACCAGTTTTCGTTAGTGCATTCCTAAACCCCTCAAAAGAAAATGATTACTTTCAATTATTATCTAAGTACAAGGATGTCTTTGCTTAGACATACAAAGAGATGCCCGGTCTTGACCCTAAAATTACAGTGCACAATCTTGCTGTCAAACATGGGACACGTCCAATTAAGCAGTCTCAATGTTTCTTTCGTCCAGAGCTAGTTCCGAGGGTAGAAAAAGAACTCAATAAATTGATTGAAGTAGGGTACATTCATGAGGTAAAATATCCAACATGGATTTCGAGCATTGTTCCAGCAAAGAAGAAAAATGGACAGATTCAAATCTATGTAGATTTTCGTGATTTGAATGAGGCATGCCCAAAAGATGATTTTCCCCTTCCCATCCTTGAGCTCACTGTAGATGTAACCACGGGGCATGAAGCACTATTGTTCATAGATTGTTACTCCGGATACAATCAGATAAGAATGACTCTGAAAGATGAGGAACTAACTGCTTTTCGCACTGCTAAAGGCATATATTACTACAAAGTTATGCCCTTCGGACTCAAAAATGCAGGAGCAACATACCAGCACACCATACAGAGGATCTTCGACAATATATTCCACAAGATTGTTGAATGTTATATTAATGATTTGATGGTTAAAACGAAAGAACGAAGAAATCATTTACAAGATCTGCGCACAATTTTTAATCGCCTCCGAAAATATCAGCTCAAGATGAATCCCCTTAAATGTGTTTTTGGTGTAACTTCAGGGAAATTCCTAGGATACGTCGTACATCATCATGGTATTGAGATTGATCCTAATAAAGTTGAGGCCATTCAAAGATGCCACCACCAAAGAATTTACATGAGATTCGAAGCTTTTAAGGTCAACTTGTTTTCATTCGTCGGTTCAACTCAAATTTGGCTGGTTATTATCAGCCTTTTAACCGACTCATGAAGAAAGATGCCACATTCAATTGGGACCAATCTTGCCAAAATGCTTTCGATAGTATTAAAAAGTACCTTCTCAATTCTCCGGTATTAGGAGCACCTGTACCTGGAAAATCACTCATACTTCACATTGCTGCGCAAGAAGAATCGCTAGGTGCCTTACTTGCTCAGAATAATGAAGAACATAAAGAGAAAGCCTTGTATTACTTAAGTCACAGGCTTACCCCGACGGAGCGAAATTATCCTCTAATTGAAAAAACATGCCTCGCGCTTGTCTTCGCCTTTAAGAAATTGAGGCATTATTTCTTAGCTCATACAATACATCTTATTGTAAGAGCTGATCCTTTCAAATATGTCATGTCTAAACTGGTCCTTTTCAGACACTTGGCGAGGTGGTTAATTTTATTCAATGAGTTTAAAATTGTTTATGTGCCATGAAAAGTAGTTAAAGGATAAGTTCTAGCAGATTTCTTAGATGATCATCCTATTCCAGCCGATTGGGAAATTTCTGAAGATTTTCCTAATGAAGAAGTCTTCCTTATGGACATCCTCCCTCCATGGATGATGTTTTTTAATGGAGTAGCACGATTAGACGAGGCCGAAGCAGGTGTAGTTTTTGTCTCTCCAAAAAGACATGTTATTCCATACTCTTTTACACTCACAGAAAACTGCTCAAATAATGTAGCTGAATATCAAACCCTGATTATCGGCCTCAAATGGCAAATGAGATGAAGATCACGGATCTCAAAATATATGGAGACTCTAAGTTGGTGATCAACCAACTTCTTAAAGAATATGAGGTTAAAAAAGATGATCTAGTGCTGTACCATCATTATGCCTCTCATTTATTGGAACGGTTTAATAGCATCATGCTAGAGCACATTCCGAGAAAAGAAAATCGGATAGCTGATGCATTGCTAAATTTAGCCACAACATTAGCATTAACTTATGAGGACCTGGTTAATGTTCCTATATGTCAACGATGGGTCTTACCATAAGTCCTGGAAGATAAATTTGAAAAAAATAATTTAGTTTCTTGTTGGACACAAGAGGAAGAAGACTGGAGACTCCTTATCATTGATTATCTGGAACATGGAAAGCTTCCCGAAGACCTACGCCATAAGACTGAAATATGGAGATAAGCACCTCGTTTCATCTATTACAATGATACGTTGTATAGGCGTTCATATGGGGACCTTTTCCTTCGCTGCCTTGGAAATGACGAAGCAACCCACGCAATAAAGGAGGCACATTCTGGGATTTGCGGAGCTTATCAATCTGGTCCAAAACTTCACTTTCACATCAAAAGAATGGGTTATTATTGGCCCACCATAGTCAAAGATTGCTTGGAGTATGCGAAAAAGTGTCAAGCCTGTCAATTCTATGCTAACTTCATACACCAACCACCGGAGCCGTTACACCCTACTGTGACGTTATGACCATTCGACACATAGGGATTAGATATAGTTGGTCCTATAGAAAAGTCTTCAAAAGGCCACTTATATATCTTTGCTGCTACTGATTATTTTTCTAAATGGGTGGAAGCGGCACCTTATAAACATGTGAAAAAGGAAACAATTGTTGATTTCATCAAGTCCAACCTTATTTGTTGATATGCTGTCCTTCAATACATCATCACTGATAATGAGACAAATTTCAAAAATAATTGGGTGACTGACATTTACAAGAAGTTTGGCTTCAAACACCGTAAATCCTTCATGTACATTGCCCTTGCAAATGGTCTCGCAGAAGCATTCAATAAAACTCTTTGTAAGTTATTTGGTGTTATCGTGGCACCAACATTTAAGAATGCACTAAGAATGTGAGTGTGCAATGTGGCCAACTTTTAAATTTATAAAAGCCACTACTACCTCTAACTAAAAGTATAGCAAGGGTGAGTAGGGATCGTCCCAAGGGATTGTGGGCGTGTTTGCAATGGAAACAATATATAGGGTTAGTGGGTCAAGTGATGAAAAGATGATTTGTTTGGTTGATTAAATTAAACTACAATGCAAATGAAATTAAAGCAAGTAAATGGTAACAATTTAGAAAGTAGGGAAAAAGATATAGAGGAGAGGACTTGGGGTACTAGAGCTCACCACTAAGCTTGACTTCACTAGACACTAGCAATTGTATATTAATAGGGAAAGTAAATTGTAACTTGTATATGTGTGTAACATTAATTGAAACTAGGCATGGATGGAAAATAAGTATAGATTGTCTAGCCAATTCAAATGGAAAGCACAACCTATCAAATAAGACATAAATCCATTCAATGAAACCATAATTTATGCACACACAATTATCTAGAAACATATACCCTTTGCATTCATAAGTATGGAACACCAAGGAACAAAGATAGATTGTCCACCTATGTATGAATATAAAGCAATTACACTACATCTACACAAAAGACATGAAAATTTAACTAAGTAAGCTAAAGGTGTGGCACAATCCATCAAGAAACAAGTGTGAACCATCAAATAAATTACAAGAGTGTTCAATTAAGCACTATGTTTTGACCATCTCTAGATTAACTTCATCCATACACACTGACATGCATAAATTCAATTAAACCTAGAGAAAAACACATGAATCATCCATTCTAGCATACATTGACATATGGTTAGAAATAGATAATCAATTGAAAGCATTAATCCATACACATCAAGTAGACACCACAAGATATATATATAAATCTAAGATCACAACATTTGCTACATGTAAATCCCCAAAAAATATACAAAGCACTAAGTCTAGGAAACAAACTTAGGGGCTACTCTAGCCCCAAGTAGATGTTTAGCCACTCATTGAAGTAGTCATCGAACACTCAAGGGCTATCTCCATGGTAGGAATGACCTCCTTCTTGATGAAAACCCTAGAAGAATGGAAGAACTCCCAAAGATGTGTAAAAGCTCTCTAGTCTCTAGCCTCCTCTCCAAGATATGAGATGTGTAAGTTATGTTGAGATATTGAATGTTCAAGATGTGTGTAAAAATGGCTCAAAATCTTTATATAGGAGGCTTAAGTGTCACACCCAATGGTCTGGATTCATGCACTAGGGTCCTTGCAATGATTGCACCACAAACCAACTTTTAATGAGCTGGAAATTGTTTTATTTCAGACTTTAGAAGGTTCGATCAATTAAACTGTTTTGAGATCGATTGAACTGAGGTGAGATCCATCGAGTGCTGCAGAGATCGATCATCCTTGGCAGCGCCTTTTTGAATAAAGACAAATCTTTAAGATATTTTGGGATATTTTAGAAAAAAGACAAGAGTGGTAGGTGGGGTGGTAAGTGTGGATAAGATCGAATAATTTTAATCGATCTGAGAAAGGTTGGATCGATCGAAGATGGTGAGATCTTTTGGATAAGGACAATTGCTTGGATCCATCTTAATGAGATCAGATCGATGTTGCTCTGATCGATCGAAGGAATGTTGAAATCGATCGAACTTGCTGTTTTTCCACACTTTGATCCCACTTTGCTCCTTTCTTCCATTCAGCTTGAGATTGTTTCTTTTAAGCTCTTATTTGGTTGAATTAACTTATTTTTGGGATAAGTGACTGAAAGGGCAATAACATAAAATTAGTCTAAGACGGGAAAATAAGATAGATAAAGGTTCTAGAATACCTAAGCTAAAGGGGTTTAAATGCGCACTTTTCAGCGCTCATGACACCCCCAAACTCAAATATTGTTAGTCCGTAGCAATGAACTACAAAGTAAAGGAATGAAATAAACAACTTAACAACTAAGAACTAGAAAGCAATAAATAGATAGCGCCACTTTTGTAGGGAATATGATTGTATTTAGCATATGTAAAAAACCTTTTAAACCCCTAGGTTACCCCTAGTCGACGAGTGAAGTCTCATGAGGGTTTCCAAAAATGATACCCACAAACATTAAGCTCATTCTCACAAAAGAGGTATGATAAGCGCCGAATATTGCATATTCAAGCACCCTAAATTGCATTAGTTAAGTCCATTATTTGATTTTATTATGTAGATTATCTTCATTTGTGCATTTTTGTTTATTTTCAGGTTCATTGGCCTAAAAGAAGCAAGAATGATATTTTGTTGAAATTTTGAATGCAAAGGCACAATGCTGAAGCTTGGCAGCAGTGGAACCTGACTTTTGTCGCCATTTTTGACCTAGAAAACTCAAGAACTGGACTTCCATCATAACATGAAAGATTTAGAGCTCTGAATTATCTTTCTAAATCTTCAAACATTTTGTCATTCGGAGCTCGGAGTAGAGAGTTATGGCTATGTCACCAGAGGTGGGCAGAACTGCCTGGCAGCAATGAATTTCTGCCTTGCTCTTCAATTTCGACCAACCAGACTTGAGAATTGGATCTCCACCAAAACATAAAGTTTTTAGAGCTCTGAATTAAATTTCCAAATCTTCAAATGGTTCATCATTCGGAGTTTGGAGCGCAAAGTTAGGGCTGTTTTACCAAAGTAGGTCCGGGCGAATCAAAGCAAGCATGGAGCAATCTGCTCCATTTTCGAGTGCTCGAGGCCTTACTTAGAGTGCTCGAATTTGGGGCAGAATTGCCATCAGGAATTCTCATTTTGGCAGCCACTTGTGCATTGGTTTCCTCATTTTCTACTTACTTCTTTATGAGGTGGTTGGGGATGTTTTTGGAGGAGAGAGAGAGCTTTGTTGAAGGAGATAAGGCAAGGAAGGCCACACATATCATTAAGCTAGTTTTGGATCAGATTTTTGGAGAGAGAAGAGAGCAATGAGGAGGAGTTCTTGAAGCTTCAAGGAGGAAGCTCGAAAATGAAGGGGAAACCCTTGCTTCTTCCTTCATCTAGGGCCACCATGGGTAACTAAATCAAGCTTGAAGAAGGGAGCACAATAATGGAGGAGGTCTTCAAGCTTCTTCCTTCTTCCATTGCTCCTATGGTGACAATGAAAATATTAACTATGAATGGAGAGCAAGGAGATAGAGTTCTTCAAGCTTGAAGAAGGGAGCACGAAAATGGAGGAGGTATTCAAGCTTCTTCCTTCTTCCATTGCTCCTATGGGTAACTAAATCTTCTCTAGGGAGGTGATGAAGCCTCCTCTTTTGATCATGTTCTAGATTAGGCTATACTTTTGGGGACTATAATGTATAATGTATGGTAGTTTCATAGTCTAAGAGCATATTCCTTCTTGTAATGAATTTTAATGTGTAAACGGTTTATGTAAGTTCATTGTCATATCTTTGATGATTCTTGGATCAATCTTATTGCTTTTATTTTCATAGTGACAATGAAAATATTAACTATGAATGGTTTTCAAGGCATGTTGATTTTGAAACTTGATATTCCATTGCTTAGGTACCTCCTTTGATGGACTATGCTTGATTCTTACCTTCATGTGCTTCATCATTTGATTGAATGCTTGATGGTCTTTTGCTTAAGTTAATGTATTTGATACTACACCCTAGTCTAGGTAGTCCAAATGTGTTGTCGTTTGATAGACCATTCTTGTTTTAATCTCATGAACTTTTTATTGGTTATGAAGCAACTATGTGTTGCTACATAATTCTTGATCATTGCTTATATATTGTTTATCCCCAATTTAGTCTTGATTTAGCATGTATTTAGGGCGTAGGTGGATTCACTTCCCTAGTTTCCCCTTTTATTATCTCTAACTCTCATTTACTAGCACTATTGTTTTATGCACATTTGAATTCCTAGTTTAGTGACAAACAAAACAAACCCTCTATGAACACCCCTTATCACTCTAAAATGACTCTAGACACTTAGGTTACCATAGATTAGCGCAGTCCCAGTGGTTCGACTTACCCGACCAATAGCCTTATTTTACAATGATTCGTGCTATTGCGAAGAGGGTTGATTTATAATTAATTTCGACCATCGATCAATTTTTGGCGCCATTTCCGGGGAATGCAAACGGTTTAGCAACCAAAGTTCTAGGGTTAATTTTAGTTTGATTGTGAATATTGTGTTTTGTGAATATTTCTTGTGTGTTTTAACCATCTTTGTGTTGTAAGTGAGATCCTAGGGACTCGAAGCTCGCCGTGGGAATGCTAGCAAATTGTGAGTCTAGAGGACCCCAGGTAAGTCTCGTGACGTCTAGTTTCGAATTGTGGATATTGTGCATGTGTTAAGCTTAGAAGTAGTTAAATTGCAAGCCCTTGTCGAGGCTCTTTCAATTGTGTATTTTCAATTCCAAGCATCGGTCCTTGTCGTGGCCATTTTAATTTTTGTCTTGATAATTGAGGAGAAAGGGAAGATCATTGTATGTGGAGTTGATGATAAATAATTGTTGTGTTGATTATGTTGTGTGTTGTTGATGTTTAAGTCCTAGATGGAGGGTAGTTATCTTCCAACTCAATTCTACACACTACATGAGTTTTGTGCATTTTGCTCTAGTCATACACATCATACAAGAGAATGTCTTCCAACGAGACAATTCTCGGACTTCTATCTAGAGCAACCAAATGAAAATTTCTTTGAACCAGGTAGTGATCCATACTTCAATGGTTATAACTCGGGTTGGGGAGACCAACAAAACTTCTTGTGGCATGACATAGGAAATTCAACCCCACAATCTCATATTCAACCTTTTCAACCCAATGATCATTCTTTCCCGCCCTCTTCTCCTTTTCCACCATCTCCATTGGATGAGTTAATTGTTGCTAACAAGCAAATGATGGAGTCTATGCACACGCAAATGATGGAGTCCAACAAGCAAATGTTGGATGACATTGTTAGCATACAATCCACCGCTCACACTCATTCCCAATTTAGAGTTGACTTAGATGACCAAATAGCCCAAATTCAACAAATGGTTGATGCTTTAAATCATGAAAATGACGAACAATTTACCATTGAACTTGTGGCCAATCCAAAAGAAAATTCTATGAATGATGAGATTACTCCCAGTAACTTTCATCATGAGAATGATCAAGTAGTCATCACATATGAAAATGATGAAATAGTGGTTGAAGATCAAATTGTTGCCACTCATAAAATGGAAGAATTTGTGGTTAAAAATAAGGAAAAAGATGATGAGATTGCATCCTTTAAAACTCCAGAACAACCCCTAAATAATCCTTTGCTTGATGCACCTCCTTCAATGGAGGATCCTCTAAAAGCTTGTTTGGCTCATTTCAATTGTGAGGATTTTAATGTTGACAATTCCATTTTGGAGGTGAATTCTTTGCTTAATATTCATCCACCTATTCATTCTCTTCCTTGGTCAACATCAAATGTATCTCTTTCTTGGGAGCTTGCATCTCATCCCATTCCCTCACTTGAGTTGTCTCAAGTTGTTGAGCCCGAACCGCCGGATAAGTGTGAGGAGGATGTTGAAATTTTGAAGGATAAGTTGTGGAGCATTCCCGTGCTCAATATGACCCTTCAAAAGCCTTTGCTAGGTGCACTCTCACCTACTCTATCTTCCTATAATCCAAATCAGCCCCATAGTCCAAAGTTCTTCATTGAGGATGAAGAGTGGATTGAGGTCTTTCCATTACCTCTTTCCAACTTTTGTCTTCAAGCTCTTTTTCTTCCGCTTCCAAAAGAACTTTCTTACTTAGGGAAGCTTGAATCTCTAGAGAGACATGGTATAGGGTAAGGAGGACTAACCTGATCTCGGTATGTCTAGCTATCGAGATTTTTGAGGATTAGTGCCTACTCTAACTTCGTCTAGCTATCGACATTAAATTTAGCAAAGCAAGGGAAGAAATTCTTTCGATGTTCCAAGCTTCCCTCCTTTCAATTGCCTGAGCCTTGAAATTTTCTGGGAAATGGTTTCGAAAAGCCAAAAATTTGATTTTTCTGGAATGCTCTTCAGCTGTGTTCCACAATTTTAGACCGGCTTCTTAGACCTTCTCAACTTTTGTTTTCATTCCCGGAAGTTTCCGGCTCTATCAGGCAATTTTCTCGGACTTTCGACATGGCACTCACATGCATAACCTCTCATCTTCAATGCATTGTTGAAATGTCCTTAATCTCATTCATGCATTGAAGAGGTTTTCCAAAGCTTGAAAATTTTCTCAAAATCATCCATGCATTGTGTGAGGTTGCAAAAGTTAGGAAATCTTCTTGAAATCATCCATGCACTCATTGAAATTTTTTTTTGCACAGTTTGAAATATTTTCTAAATTTTCCATGCATTGCAATGAAGTGTAGAGTTTAACAATTTTCCCTCCTTGCATTAGAATGGATTGAAGTTCAAAAGTTTGAAAATTGTCCATGCATTAGAACGAAGTTGAAAAGTTTTCAAAATTTTCCATCCATGCATTACATTGGAATGAATTTGCAAAGTGCTAGAAAAATTTTCAGAAATTTAATTCATGCATTGTGTGATGTTGCAAAGGTTTAAAAATTTTCCTACATTCAGCCATGCATTGGAAATGTGTTGCATTTTAAAAATTTTGCCAATTTAATTCATGCATTAGCAAGATGTTGCAAAGTTTGACAAATTATCCATCCATGCATTGGATTGGAATAATGTGCCAAGTTTCAAATTTTCCATGCATGGCTTGAATTTAGGACTGACATGCAAATTTTCAAAAATTCTCTATGCTTGAAATATTCATTTTTGAGAATTCCATCCATTTTGCATCATGTTGCAATGTTTTAAGCTTCAAAATTTCTTTTTTGAAAAATTCCATCCATTTTGCATCATGTTGCAATGTATCAAGCTTGGAAAATTTTCCATTGGCATATAAAAAAAAGGGGGGGAATTTCATTCATTGAAGATTTTTATTCCATTTTCATGCGTAGGAATTTCATTGCAGCCATGAGCTCATAGTTTTTCATGCATGCATGCAGCCATAATAGTTTATCTTTCATTCCATTATCATGCATGCATAAGAATGACAAATTTTAAAAATTTTCATGCATGCATGCATTCAGCTCTCAAAGAGGCATTCCAATTTGGCTGAAAAATTCACTTCCACGAGCCTACTGCCTTCATTTAGAGCACTCTAGCTCCCATTTGGAGTGCTCTAAATGTGAACCATCAATCCCAAGCTCACTGCCTTCATTTAGAGCACTCTAAATTCCATTTGGATTGCTTCAAATTACCACACCAACTTGCCGAAGTCACTGCCTTCATTTCGAGCAATCTAGCTCCATTTTAGAGTGCTCCAATTGTGAACCAATCTTGCATGCACCACTGCCCAATTTTAGAGTGCTCTAAATTCCATTTGGATTGCTCCAAATTTCAGCCCAACAACCCGAGCCTACTGTCCTAATTTCGAGCACTCGAAGACCAAATTTCGAGTGCTCGACATCTAACACACCTCTTAGCCAATCTCTCTACCCCACGCTCGAGCACTCCAGCTCCCATTTGGAGTGCTCGAGCCCAACTCAAACCATCAACCACTCCACAACCATGCCTGCCACTTCTCAAAACCAACCATCTCTCTCTCTCCACACAACCCATCACACACTCTCGGCCACTTTCATGCATAACCTGCATCCCTCTCAACTAACCATGCTCTTCTCTCTCTCTCAACCCCACCTGCTGCACAACCCAAGCCAACTTCTTTCCCTTCACTCACAACACCATCATCTCTCGACTTCCCATGCATCAACCTAACCCCACCAAAAACCAACCAACCTCTTCCTCTCGGCAAACTCTCCACCACCTCCTCACATTAACCCACTTCCCATTCCCCACCTCTCGGCAACCTCAACTTAACCTAACCCTTCCCTCGGCCCTCATCACCTCACCACCCTAACCAAACTACAACACCCCCCCATAACCAACCTAAACCCCACCCATCACCACCAAGACACCCCATCTCTAGGCATCTCCCATAACATTCAAATGCCATCAACCTCACCACCCCCTACTCTCGGCATCCTCCCTCACCAACCCTCTCTCTCTCCACAACCCAACCATCCAACCAACCTCACCAAACTTCCTCATCCAAACCACCACTTTACCACCTCCAAGTCACAACCATCCAACCCCAACACACATCCAACGCTCATCTCTCTATCTCGGCAAACCACTAACCTCCTCTCTCTCTTTAAACCCTCATGCATGCCATTCAAAAAAAAAAAAACCAAAAACAAAAAAAAATAATAATAATAATAATAATAATAATAAAATAATAATAAATAAATAAATTTGTTGTGCTCATTTTGAGGAGTGTGGGATTGACAATTTTGGAGGGTTGATTATGATTGTTGATGTTGCTCTAGGCTAGAGAGCATTTTTGTCTACAAATTTTTGGGTTTTCATGCACCATGCATTGTCTTTGCCTCTAATTTTTGTCTTGCACACCACTTGTTCGACAAAATTCCTGAGCCAACTTCATCTCTCTAAATTCCCCACTTTTGGCCCTATTTTGTTATCTATTTTAAACTTGTGGCTAATGTCTGCATTTGTGTTTTGTTTGGATTTTTATCTTGCACTAAAATTCAGGTTAGTGTTTTTATTTCTGTTTTGGTTTTTCTTACGAGCCAATGCTTTTACTTGTGTACATTAGTTATGTTTTGATAGGTCTTCATGTCCAAGTTTGGGGGACGCCGTTGCGCACTCACATGGCTGCACATCTACGTCGTCGTCACTCCACTTGGTATTATTGTTCTTTTCCCCCCTTTGCTCTTATTTTGTTTCACTTGTCTTCACACATTGAGGATAATGTGACATTCAAGTTTGGGGGTGCAATAGGACATTTTTGGTTTCACATTTTTGCTAAGCAATGATAGTATAACTTGACACTTGTCGAAGATGAAGCATATGTTTAATACTTTGTGTATAGAAGCAATTGACATTTTTGAAAATAAAGAAAAAATTGAGTTGAAATGTTCATGTAGATTCAAATTAGTCTGTATAAATGTCTCAATTAGATTCTCGCTGGATTTGACACTCTTTTAAGCTTCACAATGCACAGATGTACATTGGAAACTTAGCTGTGAGGGATGCAACTTGATTGACCTTGATCTTGGCCTAGTTAATCTGATTTGATGAACCTAATGGATGAATACTTTTGGCATGAATCTAAAAAAAAAAAAAAAACTGAGAAGGAAAGAAAATAATGACCAGTTGACGTTCGTAGGCTTTCCAACTCGAGCTATTAAGCCCTAGGAGTGTCTCTACACTCAACACCCTAAAGCCGTCTGGTTTGGGAGATGTTGGCCTAACTCTTGCTACAGGAGTTGGTTAGAAAGCTTAAAGGACTTAAACATTGCACGGTCATTCAAAAAAAAAAATTGTAATAAGCATGGTTCATTGGAGTTCGTAGCCTTTCTAACTTGAGCTATTAAGCCCTAGGAGTGTCTCTACACTTAACACCCTAAAGCCATCTGGTTTGGGAGTTGTTGGCCTAACGGTTGCTACAAGGGTTGGTTAGAAAGCTTAAGGGACTTCAGCATTGCACAACCATTCTATGTTTCGCTTATGAGTTGCAATAAATTGTCAACAAGCAACAAAAGTTGTCTTGTAAATAAAATCATGCCTTAGGGACCTCATTTAAGGGGAATTCAATGATTTGAAAACTTGTGCTTAGGAATTGGAAAAGAAAGTAAAAGCCGCATGTTGAGAATCCAATTCACTTTCACTAAAGCTAGACTTGATTTCCATTCAAGAGATGATAATTGAGTTATTTATATAGACTTTGATGTTGATGCATGTATGTGGAAATGTATTTAGCCAATTTTTGTATCAATGCTTCATATATGCAAGGTAGTTTTCCCAATGACCCCATCTCCAGTTTTTGTCTGTTTCAAGTTGTATTTGAGCTATGTATCTATTTTATTTTACCATGGTAGATATTTTTGTAGTAGCAGTCCCATGTTTGTCATTCCATTGAGTTTTGCATTTTGGTTTTGCCAAGGGACTAGCAAAATATAAGTTTGGGGGTGTGATAAGCGCCGAATATTGCATATTCAAGCGCCCTAAATTGCATTAGTTAAGTCCATTATTTGATTTTATTATGTAGATTATCTTCATTTGTGCATTTTTGTTTATTTTCAGGTTCATTGGCTTAAAAGAAGCAAGAATGATGTTTTGTTGAAATTTTGAATGCAAAGGCACAATGCTGAAGCTTGGCAGCAGTGGAACCTGAATTTTGTCGCCATTTTTGGCCAAGAAAACTACAGAACTGGACTTCCATCATAACATGAAAGATTTATAGCTCTGAATTATATTTCTAAATCTTCAAACAGTTTGTCATTCGGAGCTCGGAGCAGAGAGTTATGGCCTTGTTACCAGAGGTGCGCAGAACTGCCTGGCAGCAATGAATTTCTGCCTTGTTCTTCAATTTCGACCAACCAGACTTGAGAATTGGATCTCCACAAAAACATAAAGTTTTTAGAGATCTGAATTAGCTTTCCAAATCTTCAAACGGTTCATCATTCGGAGTTCGGAGCGCAAAGTTATGACCATTTTACCAAAGTAGGTCCGGGCAAATCAAAGCAAGTATGGAGCAATTTGCTCCATTTTCGAGTGCTCGAGGCCTTACTTAGAGTGCTCGAATTTGGGACAGAATTGCCTTCGGGAATTCTCATTTTGGCAGCCACTTGTGCATTGGTTTCCTCATTGTCTACTTACTTCTTTATGAGGTGGTTGGGGATGTTTTTGGAGGAGAGAGAGAGCTTTGTTGAAGGAGATAAGGCAAGGAAGGCCACACATATCATTAAGCTAGTTTTGGATCAGATTTTTGGAGAGAGAAGAGAGCAAAGAGGAGGAGTTCTTGAAGCTTCAAGGAGGAAGCTCAAAAATGGAGGGGAAAACCTTGCTTCTTCCTTCATCTAGGGCCACCATAGGTAACTAAATCAAGCTTGAAGAAGGGAGCACGAAAATTAAGGAGGTCTTCAAGCTTCTTCCTTCTTCCATTGCTCCTATGGTGATAATGAAAATATTAACTATGAATGGAGAGCAAGGAGATAGAGTTCTTCAAGCTTGAAGAAGGGAGCACGAAAATGGAGGAGATCTTCAAGCTTCTTCCTTCTTCCATTGCTCCTATGGGTAACTAAATCTTCTCTAGGGAGGTGATGAAGCCTCCTCTTTTGATTATGTTCTAGATTAGGCTATACTTTTGGGGACTATAATGTATAATGTATGGTAGTTTCATAGTCTAAGAGCATATTGCTTCTTGTAATGAATTTTAATGTGTAAATGGTTGATGTAAGTTCATTGTCACATCTTTGATGATTCTTGGATCAATCTTATTGCTTTTATTTTTCATAGTGACAATGAAAATATTAATTATAAATGGTTTTCAAGGCATGTTGATTTTGAAACTTGATATTCCATTGCTTAGGTACCTCCTTTGATGGACTATGCTTGATTCTTACCTTCATATGCTTCATCATTTGATTGAATGCTTGATGGTCTTTTGCTTAAGTTAATGTATTTGATACTACACCCTAGTCTAGGTAGTGCAAATGTGTTGTCTTTTGATAGACCATTCTTGTTTTAATCTCATGAACTTTTTATTGGTTATGAAGCAACTATGTGTTGCTACATAATTCTTGATCATTGCTTATATAGTGTTTATCCCCAATTTAGTCTTGATTTAGCATGTATTTTGGGCGTAGGTGGATTCACTTCCCTAGTTTCCCCTTTTATTATCTCTAACTCTCATTTACTAGCACTATTGTTTTATGCACATTTGAATTCCTAGTTTAGTGACAAACAAAACAAACCCTCTATGAACACCCCTTATCACTCTAAAATGACTCTAGACACTTAGGTTGCCATAGATTAGTGCAGTCCCAGTGGTTCGACTTACCCGACCAATAGCCGTATTTTACAATGATTCGTGCAATTGCGAAGGTTGATGTTTAATTGACCAACCGATTGAGGTACCAATATTGCAAACTAGCATTGGGAGACAACTACCTCAAGTATGTAATTTTTCAACCATTTCCAAGCAATCTCCTAAAATCTCAACATCAAGCAAGTAATATGGTCCTCCACATATCAAGAAGATAATTATTCAAATCAAAACAACACTAGAATCCTTTTTTGAGTGGACCGGCATCAAATATGTTGCTATGTATGCCAACTAAAGAAATGATCACATCCTTACACTTAAACTAGCACACAAATCTAGTACCGGTCATCAAGATAAAGAGTGGACCTTTTATTAACGCTAATTCAACAATAGCCGGGATTTTATTTATTTATTTATTTATTTTATTTTATTTTCTTTTAACTATCCTAAAGGATCAAAGATGGAAGCATGGTGCAATGTGTTGATCTATTAAGCTTTCTAGCTATACATGAGGTCGGGCGTTAGGTTAATGACTCTAAAACCGGATGGCTTTAGGGCATTAGGTGTTCAAATACCACTAAGGACTTACAAGCTCAAATTAACTAGGCTACAAATCAAAACAACCTCTATCTAATCATTTCCCACTTTCTCACCTTTTGGGAGAAGTCCTCACTTTTTTATTGCTTTTGTAACTTTTTTTTTTTTTTTTTTTCTTTTCAAGTTCAATTATTAACCTAGAGTTTGGACCCTCCACCTTTCGGCGAGAGAAATTCAATGCTTGATGAGGCTAGAATCCCGGCTACTCAATGAAAAGGGTTTGTTATCCACCTTTATCAAGAATGAAAACTTTCAATGCACTATTAGCAAAATTGGGATATAACCAATTCAATAATCAACAAAGCATGTACCCCACAAATGAACGCTAGTGTGTGCCTGTGCTATTGTAGAATCCTAGAGTGAATCTCAAAACAATCACAAAATCAGGATGATGTGGACCACAAGTGCAAGCAAGATATCAATCTTTCGAAAAATTTACTTCTAAATGGCATCCACAAGGCATTCAAGGAGTATTGGACTCTCAAGTCAAGTAATTTTTAAATTTTAAGCAATATAGTCCTCAAAAGATCAAAATCATAGCTAGTTATGGACCAATGATAGAAAATCTCTCAAATACACAAGTCATGCTCAAAATTTTGAATTGAAAGCAAATACTGCAAATAACACCCATTAACCCCATACTTAAATGCCGCAATGTCCTCAATGTGCAAAGAGAACAAAAGGAAAGAGTATACTAGTGCAACTAAGGCAAAGAATGTCCAGGACACAAATATCCAAAGTAGGTGGTATAACCCCCCCCCCCCCCCCCAAACTTGGAATTAACTACGGTCCTGAAAATATGGCACTTCGATAAAACTCATCAGATAACAAAGGGATAATAACAGTGCATGGTGGACATGCAAGTGTAAATGGGCTAAGAAATGAACTAAGAAGAGAGGAAAAGGATGGTCCTGAAAAATTTTGGACAACAATCTCTCTCATTGAAGTCACTGGGATGTACCTGATAAAGCGAGTCAATCACAAATAAATGAATCAATATAAAATCCAGACATCTAAAAACATCATGCATAGAAAAAGAGAAATAATGAACAGTATATGGTACATCACAGTGTCTGGCCGACAGACTGGCCGCAAAAATATCATATCAGTATCAAAAGAACAGTTAGATATCACAGATTTAAATAACAGATAAAAGAGAGATAAAAAGATCAGGCAGAGGAGATAGGGTGAACGGGGCATGATCCCCTAATATCTTTGGATATGTCACGCAGTGCAGCTAAGACATCCGTACGGAGAGTAGAAATATCTGCTCTGAGGGAGACTACTGCATCCTCCATTGCCTGGACATGCTCTCCTGGGTTAGGTGTCGAAACTGGTGTGTCAGGGATAACTGGATCATGAAACTGTGGTACATCCTGACCCTGCTCCTAGAAAATAAACTGGTGACCCAATTGGAGAGTGATGCTGTAACTCCTCTGGAGGCTGCAGCTCCAGGTCTATATCCATGTGTACTACAGCGGCCGTTGCATCTGCTAGATCGTCCGCTGCTGCTACTGCTGCTGCTATCTCCGCCTCCTCAGCCTTTGCAGCCTCCTTAGCTGCTAAAATAATGTCCTACTCCAAGCTCTTGATAAGAGTATTGTAGCTCTTGTTCCAGTCCTTCTTACCGTAGTGGCAACCCCCTGACTCAGTACGCTCCTGTAGAAGGAAAAGGTAGCACTAGTCTTGGAGGATCTAAGTAATAAGATGAGCGAAGGGGAGATACTTAGCCCACTTAGGCTTAGCCTTGCTGATATAATCTGTATACAACTTCATCATGACACTCCAGTAGACTGTAGGAATGGAGAACCAGTGCCCAGTGTAGAAAGCATAAAGAGCTGCCAGAAAGTCAGAACATCTTTAGATCTTTTAGCTCGCCATAAATACATTTCGGTGTAATACCGAATCGAAAAACCATAAGTCATCGGGCAAGTCTGAGTGGCTAAAGTCTTGCCATCTACATAATAGCCAGTAAGTATAATGGCCATGTCTGCATTAGAAGGCCTCCTCAAAATGGGATAGTGAAGATCAGGAGGGCAGATATGCGGGCATCGAGAAGAAGTGGCCAAAGTGTCTTTTGTGATACTGATTGGGTGGCCATCAATAGTAGTCCGTAGCTCTGATAGGTTACTTGGGGCTGGACAGAGGTTCTAGAAGAACATTCGAATAAGCCACAGGAAAATATGATAAATAACTGGCTCCAAAATGGCTGAAATGCCGCGCCGCTCAATATCGTCAAAAGTTGCCCAAGTTAAGACTGACCGAGAGTAGAAAGCTATGTCAAATATGGACTCATGTGACACTGAAAGGCGTCTGAACTTCCAGATAGTTCTATCTCGGACCAGGCCAGGCTGTGCAGGTGGTGGAGAAGGATAAAATATATGCTCAGTCTCATCAGAATAGGATGTAGAAGCAGTAGAGGTAGAGCGGTCAGACTGAGCCAGAGTTGGCTCCTCATACTACTCTAACTGCTCAGGTTGCTCAGCCTACTCAACCTACTCTGGAACTAGATCCTGAGCATAAGAAGGCTTTGCTGGCTTCTCTACTTATTGTCGTACTCTCCTCTCATATTGTCGATGGGCAACTGTCTTAACCCATACCATGGCCTGCAAAATAGAAAAGAAACACTTGCAAAATAAGTTAGTAATAGATAATAGAGAAGTGAAGCACAATATACAGAAACATGTATGTCAAGTAAGATAGATAGCTCAGAATAAAGTACATGAATCTACGCAAGTGATGACGCAGCCAAGTAAATAGTGACTAAGTGAAGCATGCTAAATAGTGTAACTATAGAATGCATCCAATGTGGAAAACACAGGCATTGGGCATCAAGAAACTAGCATGAACATTATGGATGGTGTTTGAAGTGTGCATATGTAAATCTATGAAGTTCGATCGATCATGACTTGAGTGAGATCGATCAGGACTAAGTTCGATCGATATTTCTCTGATCGATCAAAGAAAACTTCAATCGATCAAACTGTTGTGAGAAATTTAAAAAGTCACAGATCTGTGACGTGGATGACACGAGGGTCCCCCTACACCTCAACAACACAAGAATGGTCACTTGAATAGGTATATGACCCCCAAAATCAAAATTGAAATCAAAATATATATAAAACTATATACAAATATATACACATATATATACGTGCTCAAAATCATCAACAA
Organism: Cornus florida; assembly: GCF_030987335.1. Taxonomy (NCBI): domain Eukaryota; kingdom Viridiplantae; phylum Streptophyta; class Magnoliopsida; order Cornales; family Cornaceae; genus Cornus; species Cornus florida. Next base: position 24,673,612 of record NW_026775571.1, on the reverse strand, counting down.
TGGCAACAAATCTAATATAGAATCTCAAATCTAGTATTGCAAACATCGAAAACATCAAGATGAAGCTTGGGATCTAAAACTCAAACTAAAACTTACCAAATTGGGGAGAGAAGTGGATCGAAAGGTTGATTAGATAAAATATCCAATGTTGAATTAAAATGCCCTTTAGGAAAATGCTCTCTAGGAAAAACACTGTTAGGGTTAGGGTTTGCATGCTTCTAGGGTTACGTTCAGAGGTCTTTCCTCGTGGGGGAGGGTTCTTCCTCCTCCATTCCTTTGCCGGCGTCTCCGGGCCTGCATGAGGTTATCACTCAACCCAAACTTTCATGGAGAAGTTGTTTTGCTTCTTCATCCTCATCTTCTCCTACGTTTACAAACCTCTAATATTATAGTTCTAGTCGTGGTTCTAAAGTTTTCATTACTATTGATGATGTTGCATAAGAAATTGAGTACTAGAAACCTTCAGTGGTGGGATATGTTCTGGGGAAGCGTCCTTATTATCATAATTTCAAGGCATATATGTTGAGAAATGGTGGGCAAAAGATGTTACGGTGGTCTATCTACAGAATGGTTTTTTCATGGTGAGATTCCAGAAGGAAGAAATTGTGCAACAGGTGTATCTCTTATTCACACCTTTGAGGGTCGATTAATCAACATGAAACAGTGGTGTAAAAATGTGGTGTTGGAAAGGGAAGAAATGGATCCAGTGCCGATATGGATTCGGATTTATGGACTTCCAGTGCATTGCCGTAATTCTGTGTCAGTTTCAAAAGTGTGCTCTTCTTTCTCTCATCCGATTTACATAGATGATCCGATCAAGTTCAGAGATAAAGGAGGGTTTGTTCGTGTCATGATTGAGGCAGAAATTTCTGAAGTGTTGCCTGATAGCATGATTATTGATATGCATAGGTGTGATTGTAATGTGTCCATTGAGTATGAATGGCGGCCTCGGGTGTGTTCTTTATGTCAAAGAATTGATCATATGGCGGACACTTGCCCTAAAAATATAACTCAAGTTAAACCTAAGAAGGTAGTGGACAGGTGGGTGATTAAACAGAAAGGAAAACTAATTGATAGTGGTGTTACAGACAAGGTGGTTGATTATATGTCAAAGAGAAATGATTCAGATAATGGCCAGGATGTTATGACTACTTCTAATGCCTTTGCCTTGCTTGGAAATGGGGTTGAAGATATAGATGAGGATGTTTCAAATAAGGGTGTTGAGGCTGGGGTTAATATCAAGGGAGGTCTTGAGGATGGGGCTGGTTTAGAAATGGTGGCTGAAGAGGAGACAAATCTGGCTTTGGTTAAAGAAGACTTGAGGTCGTCTCTTGAGGAGGTGGATGAAGGGGAGACACGGCTTTCCTTGGGGATGCTGAGCGTATTACTAATTTTGTGGGGGTTAAAGAAGTTATATCAAGTTCTAAAGATGGTGATAATACAAAGTTGGATGGGGACTATGATACTGGGCTTGTTGAAGTGGCTAACCTTGGGGCAGCTACTGAGATCCTTGATATAGATGAGATACATGAAGGGAGTGGGTTGGAACAAGACTTTATTTTAGAAGGTAGTGATTGTAAGGGTGGTGCTACAGCTGAGGTTGAGGGTGATCATTCACAGCAAAAGCACATTGATGTGAATAAGAGTAAAGTTAAGAAAAGGCTTTATGTTCCTCCATCTGATAGGGTAACTAGAGGTAAACAAAATAGTGGCGGAATGCCACCAAACTCCTATTCTTGATGCTTGGAGCTTGGAATGTTAGAGGTCTAAATAGACCTAGCATTCAAAAAGTGGTTAAAACATGGATTAGTGAGAATAAATTTGCCTTTGTGGTTTTGGTTGAGACTAGGGTCAGACAGGGAAAGGCTATTAAGATTCAGAATAAAATTAATGCTAGATGGCAATGGTTATCTAATTATGATTCTCATCTTTTAGGGAAAATTTGGGTGGCTTGGGATCCTAATTTTTTTAAGGTTCAATTGGTTATTGAGGATGCTCAAGTGATGTTGTTTGAAGTGAAGCATGTCTCTACAGGTTTAACTGTGTTTATTTCAGCTATTTATGCCGCAAATAATGTTCAAGACAGAAGGAAATTGTGGTTGATTTTGAAAGATCAGGCTGTTGTGATTAAGAGGCCATGGTTGGCTATTGGTGATTGGAATATTTCTAGGTTTCATAAAGAGAAAGTTGGGGGGTTGAGAGTACCTCAATTTCTTCTTGATGAATTTAATCAATTTATTAAAGATATTAAGATGGATGAGCTTCCTATTAATAATGGAGGGTGGTCTTGGTGCAACAAACAAGATAGTCATAGAAGGATTAATGTGAAGCTTGATAGAGTTCTTGTTAATGAGGATTGGCTTCATAGGTTTACTGATTCCAGAGTCCATTACACTCCAGCTTCTTTGCCGATCATTATGGGATGGCAGTGAAGTGGCATATGGATTATGCTTCAGGACCAAAGCCTTTTAAGTTTTTAAAAATCTGGTGTATTCCGCAAGAGGTTGAGGAGATTATTTTCAAGGCTTGGGGAGAGTTAGTTAGAGGAATTCCTTTGCATCAGCTACAAAAGAAGTTGAGATCAGTTAAGAAGGCTATCAAAGAGTGGAATAAAAACAAAGGTAAACTTCCTGAACAGGTTATTTCAGCTACTGAAGGGCTGCATTCTGTCCAGATGGAATTATTAAAGGATCTATTGAATCAAAATCCGATTTCTAAGGAGAAGGAAGCCAGTTTACAGTTACAGTCTACTCTAGAATTGGAAGAAATCATGTGGAGTCAAAAGTCTAGATTGAAATGGCTTAAAGAAGGTGACAAATGTACTTCCTTTTTTCATAACATGGTTAAGCAAAGAAGATGCTATAATTCCATTAACTGTTTACAAAATGCTGAGGGTGAGACCTCCTCAGATCCTGCAATCATCAAAGAATGGTTAGTTCAATATTATGAAAATCTATATGCAGCTATTCCAGGTGTTGAGACAGAGTTATCCACTCCTAGAAGAGTCTTCTCTGATGCTGATAAGTAGGGTTTGGATAGTGAGGTTACTGTAGAGGAGATTAAAATTGTGGTCATGGGGATAGTCCTGATAAATCTCCAGGTCCGGATGGCTTTCCTGCTCGATTCTTTCAAAGATACTGGCATATTGTTGGTAATGAACTTATTGCTGCAATTGCTTATTTCTTTAATGGGGCTGCTCCGCCTTTGGGGATTAATTCCACTTTTCTAATGCTTATTCCAAAGACAAATCATGGGGATAAGTTGGAAAAATATAGACCTATTGCTCTTTGTAACTTATGTTATAAAATCATTTCTAAAATTCTGGCTAATAGATTGAGTATAATTTTGCCTAACTTGGTTGGGTTGGAACAATCAGCTTTCATTAAAGGTATAAGAATTCATGATAATATTCTATTAGTGACTGATTTGATAAAAAAAATTTGGTTTAAAAAGCAGTGGACCTGCTATGGCCATTAAGGTGGATCTTAAAAAGGCCTATGACTCAGTCAGTTGGAATTTTTTGCATCATAGTATGAAGCTGTATGGTTTTACTGGGAGATGGTGTAATTGGATTATGAACTGTGTGTCTACAACAAGATTTTCAGTGTTGTGTAATGGAGTTCCAGTTGGTTTCTTCGCATCTGGGAGGGGATTGAGACAGGGTTATCCTTTGTCTCATCTTCTTTTCACTCTCATTACAGATTATTTTTCTACATTGATGCATGAGAAAATTGCTGATGGTTAATTAAAGGTTTGTAAAATGGTGCAGAACTCTAGGTTTTTGGTCTCTCATGCTTTCCATGCAGATGATTTGTTCATTGTGGTTAAGGCTGACATTTCGACTGCTAAAGCTATTGATAGGGTGTTTCAGAAATTTCATGAAGTATCAGGTCTGGTTGTGAATAAGGAGAAGATTGCTGTCATTTTTTCAAAGTCTGTGGGGAGTAAAAGGAGGTTACTTCAGGTTTTGCAGGTGCAAGTGGAGTCCTTTCCTACTAAATATTTGGGAATTCCTCTAGTTAATAAAGGCTTGAGAAATGCTAATTGTAAGAGAATTTTTGATAAAACAACTACTAGATTGGAGCATTAGAACAGAATTAATCTGTCTCTTGCAGGGAGAATAAAACTTCTCAGGTCTGTTCTATATTCTTTTTTATATCATTGGATTTTTGGTTTTAAAATTCCATGGGGTTGTGTTGTTGCTCAAGAAAGGAAGTTCAAAAAGTTTTTATGGAGTGGAAAGCTTGATGCTAACAAGATGTCTCAATTAAAATGGAGTCAAGTAACATTACCATATGCAGAAGGTGGGTTTAATCGTCACAGGATTCTTGATGTTGATTTTGCAACTAAAGTTGTTATTTGTTAGGATTTTGTGAAGAATAAGGAAGCTTTGTGGGTTAAGTGGATGCATGCCAGGTACTTACAATAGGAAAACTTCTCGACTGTTCAACCTAAAGTACAAGATTCCTCTATTTGGAAACAAATACTGGACACCAGAGAGTTCATAGAAGAAAATGCAGAATTCAGGGTTGGAAATGGGACATTATTTAACATGTTATTTGATCCTTGGTGTGCAGGGTTGTCCTTAGTTCAGAGATTTGGGGCTGCTATTTTCAGAAATTATGATAAGAAGGCTAGGCTAAATACTTTAATTGTTGATGGAAGATGGTCCTTTCCTAAATTTTTTCTAGCTTCGGCTATTACTTTTATGGCTAATATTGTTGTGAAGTCTGGACAAGATGCTATTGAATGGTCTCAGGGAAGATTTAGCTTGAAGAATGTATGGAAAATTTGTCGAGCTAGAGGACAGATAGTGAGCTGGAAAGAGCTTTGTTGGAAATTTTGTACACCTCGAGTTGCTGTTTTGGTGGTCATTATTCTACATAACAAAAACTTGTCTTGTTTTAATTTATAGAGAAGAGGATTTTCAGGTCCAGCTATCTGTCATAATTGTTTCAAGGAGGAAGACTCTAATGATCATTTATTTTGCAAGTGCTCTTATGCTTTGGAGGTTTGGCAGCAAGTGTTAGATAAGTTGCACATTTCAGTGGTGAGATTTCAAGGTATAAATCAATTTGTGGAATGGATTTTATTGCAGGTTTAGGTTGATTGTGTCAGGTCCAAAATTATGACAGGGATATTTTGTGTTTTTATCTGGAAGATTTGGATGGAGACGAATGTTTCTTTGCATGAAGGTTCTGAGGAGCAGGCTTAGGTCGCTGCAAATGTTGCTGTTTGGGAAGTCATGCACTTCTTCTCAATTAGATTTGCTGAGTTGATTGTTTTATTTGATAATGCATAGTCTGTTAATGGTTCTGACTTGATGTGGCGGGTTCCTTTTCATCCATGTTTCAGTTGTAGAGCTGGATTATATTCATGTTACATTTTTATTTTCTTTTGTATGGCTTGGGTCATATTTAGTTTTTTAATTTGAAGCTTAGGTTTGGAGGATGGTAGTGGATTAATTCCACTTTATGACTTGTATTGGAGTTTTTATCCACTTGTAATTGTATCTCTTTTGAATATTTATAAAATTAAAAAAAAAAATACCCATTCAGGAAAAAAAAAAAAAAAAAAAAAAAAAGTGGATCGAGAGAGATAAAGATGAGATCTGAGATGAGGAAGAGAGATTCGAAGCTCTGGAAGCTCACCGGAGGTTGGGAAGAAGGTTTGTAGCGGCGAAAGGGAGACGAGGGTCTGAGATCGATGTGTAAATCGATCAAAATGACACTTGACTTCTATTTTTAAAAACTGTTTCCAACATGTTCGATCGATCTGAAAAAATCTCAGATCAATCGAACATAGATCGATCTTGAAGGAATGTAGATCAATCTAAGCTTCAAAACGACACAGTATTTTTTGAAATTTTTTGAATTTTTGAAAAAAAAATTTTATAAATATTTTTGGATTTTGGAAGATAAAAATAAAAATAAAATGTTTTTAGATTTTTTTTTTTTTGGATAAATAAATTCAAAATTCAGAAAGGGTAGTCAAAGTCAAAGTCAAAGTTAACAAAGGGACACAGATCGGTCAATCCAAGATCGATCTGGAAGAGACTTCGATCGATCCAACAGGTGAAAACCTACAAACAAGTTCGATCGATACACAGAGAGCTGATTTATGCAAGAAATCTTCGATTGATGGGAGTGAAAGATGATGGGATGCAGAGATGGATGTTCAATCGATCGAACCTATTTTGAGATCGATCGAATAGGCACAAAATCCTTGATTTGAACATAACAGGGCATGCATTCTCAATCACAGTTCCTAGCAATGTGTATAAACCCAAATATATCTAGACGATATAAGAAATGAAAGGTAAAATAGAAATGAGGGAGGAATAAGGTTGTAAACCCTACGAAGCATTGCTAGTCTTTAACGTCTCTAGCAAGATGTTGGGCTCTTTTAGCCCAGATCAAATATCTTGTTATGCATCCCCTCCTTGACGGGGTGAATGGATTTTTGAATCCCACCCAACAAATGGTTCTCTAGAGAACTTGTTGGGTTTGATTCAAAAGGAATTGATAGTCCTTGGTCTATGCAACTGTTGGGCTTCCATGCCCTTGGAACACTTGGTTTCAAAACCACTTTCTTAGAAATCAAATTGGAAGGTGAACGTTTAGAAATTCCATTTTCTAACAAAAACTCACGTTTTTCAAGTTCATTATCAATGCACTTTTCCACAACACACACTTCTTAATGCTTGTCCATTGAATTTGGGGTTAGATTAAAGATGTTCAACTTCACCTTCATGTGGCCAAATGAGATTTTCATTATCCCCGTCCTACAATTGATGTTGGCATTTGCGGTTACCAAAAAGGGACAGCCAAGGATAATGGGAATTTGGCTCTTGGGATTTGGAACCAGTTCCGTGTCAATGACAACGAAATCGACCGGGAAGAAGAACTTATCAATTTTAATCAAAACATCCTCTATAATACCCCGGGGCTTTTTGATGGATCGGTCGGCAAGTTGTAAAACTACCGATGTCGGTTTTAAGTCTCCTAAGCCCAATTTAACATACACTGAATATGGAAGAAGGTTAACACTTGCTCCTAAATCTAAGAAAGCCCGATTAATGACATGGTCACCAATGATGCAAGATGTGGTAGGTGAATCGAGGTCCTTAAACTTTGGGAGAGTGTTATGTTGCAAAATAAAGCTCACTTGCTCAGTCAATACCACTTTTCTTGGTGCTTGGCTCTTGTTCTTCCTCTTTTGGGTGCAAAGATCTTTTAAGAACTTGGCATAAGCCGGAATTTGTTTGATTGCATCCAAAAGCGGAAGATTAATCTTCACTTGCCTAAACATATAAATAATTTCATTGGTCATGGTATTTTATTTTATAAGTGAAATGGATCCTTTCAAGGCATCCAGAAATGGAGCTTTAGGCTCAAAAATTTTTCAAAATCTTTCTTTAAAGAATCTTTAACATAAGAATTCTTAGAATCATTTTTCAAATCATTGTTCAATTCATCTTTCAATTCATTTTTGACAACTTTCTCAACAAGATGATCATGCACATGCAATGAAGGAGGAATAAAATGTGAAACGGGATGGGTGTCAACTTTGGGTTGCACCGATTCACTCTCTTCATTGGGAATACCTACTTGGTTATCAACAATCTTCCCACTTCTCAAGCTTGTCACCGCATTGACATGCTCAATTATGTGACCTTTAGATGAGGAATAAGTCTATACAACATATTGTTGCTTTGGTGGGGCATTTAAAGGCATCTTTCCTTTCTCTCTACCATTCAAAGTACTAACTATTTGCCCGACTTGGGTTTCTAGCATAGCAATGGATTGAGAATGAGAATGAAGCAATTGAGTGTTCGCCTCTAGAGTGCCTAGAGTGGTCAACACTTTCTCCTCAAAAGTGGGACTCCTTGAGTTTCCTTGAGAATACAATGATTGATTAGGGAAATGAGAATTTGAAAATTGATTTCCATGTGATGATTGAAAAGAATATATATAACCTTGGGACCCTTGGCTTTGCATTGGAGGTGGAACATACTTGTTTTGAAAAACCACCTTGGGGAGGGTTTGCACCTTCCCCTTGGCTTTTCCAAGAGAAGTTTGGATGGTTCCTCCACCCTGGATTATAGTGTAAGCCATAGGGATTATTCATTTAGTTAGCAAAGACAGCATTTGCTTGTTCATGGTTCTCGCTTTGCGTATGTCCATAGGGACAATTGGAAGTAGAATACAAGACACTTGAACAAGTCATGCAAGATTCATTAGATGCATGATAATGAACATGATTAGGGGAGGAAGATACTTGATTCACTGAATTTTGGTTGATCAAGAATTGATCAAACCTTTGAGATAAAGATTTCATCTCGGCAGCTATGTCATTGGAATTATCAACTTGATATAAGCCAACATTTTTCCTTCCACTTAGATTTCTACCATTTTTAGAGGACAAAGATCTATGCATTGAATTCTCACTTATTGTGACGGCCAAAGTTTTTCAACCCGGTGCACCAGTGATGAACCGAAAGATGACCTGATAACGGATCCGAAGTGCGAAAGAAAAAGACAAAACAACGGTCTCTAGAGATACAACATGGCTCTAAGACACCATTATGACCCTCAACGAGGTCACGGAACCCAAAGGAATCAAATAGGGAAGCAACGTTTCAAAAACGAACAAGATTGAACCTAGGGAAAAAATCGTCATTTCCAGCTTGAAAGTGGGTGCCACCAAGCATACCATTGGAAAGACAATGAAAAATCAATGAACTTAGACTCAAAAATCACTTAATTCGGAGTCCAGATGAAGAAGATATGGCTAACGGAAGAAGAAGGGGCAAAACGGTCAAAAAGTGCCAACCAAAGATCATCTAACCGGTTAGATGGCCTTCCTAACCATGTGCATGTGTAAGTATATGTTGTTGCTTGTGTAAGTATGCTCCTATGTTGTTGCTTTGTGTAAGCATGAACTTATGTTGCTAAAATTGCCTGAATGAGGTGATTAATGCTAGAAATGATCTTAGGTAGCTAAGATGCTCCTTCAGTCTCATCTTTCACATAGACGTTAGGTGGAATGAACCACAATGATTAAATCATGCAAACTTGTAAAACGTAGGTCGATGCATGCTCATTTCGTACGAGTAGCTTTACGTTACTCACCCCTACAATACTGGGGCATATTTCAGGTACAAAAATCAAAGTTGAGGTCTTCATTATGCTTGGATAATTTGTGGACTTGGAGACTTCCATTTTTGGTGAAGGTTGGCTTGGAATGCCAATTGTAGTCTTATATGTCAACATGTGTACATTTGATTCCATATATGTAATGTGTACATGAGTACACTCTTTACAATATATTTGACATGTATGAGATGAGGCCTAAGGCCAATGCCATGTAATTTGTATCCTATTTAATTTTTGACTTAATGGAGTATTATGAAAGTATTGAAAAATATTGAGTTTTTGCTTCACCATGTTTGCATTGGGTGTGGGAATTCCATTTTTATTCTTCCATTAGTATTCATTAATCATGTATGAAGTATGGCCAAGGGCCAAAAGGCATTTTGAAACCATCTCATGATTTTAAATTCCAAGTTTTCGTTTCAAACTTAATTTTTGGCATTTTGGCCGTTGGGGGGTCATATTTTGCATCGGCCATATTTTTTGGCCATGGACCATTGTAGCACATCTTACTAGGTAAGTTACGTTTGCATGCATGGTTGTTTCCAGGCAAAGCTTCTTCTTTGGTGAAATGAGCCTCCTACGGACTCATTTTACACTTTTGTTGCATTTTTTGACCTAAGGGTATTTTGGGAATTCTCTTTAGGAAATAAATTCTGTTCTTCACATGGTTGATTAGAAAATATGATTCTAGAGGGGGTTTCTTTTTTATGTTTTTCCAGAAAATGACATCTTGGTATTGGAAATCGCATCCGAAGTTTAGCTCTCAGTTTTTAAATTTAGCAGCTTTTTGGACCCTCTGAACTAGTTTTCTTAGGAGGGCATTTTGGGCATTTTACATTGCGTATTTTTCGATTTTCCTTGTCTATGATGTAGAAAACTCGATTTTGAGGGGGATTTCTTTTTTGAGTTTTTCCAAAAAATGTCATATAGGCTCTCAAATTTCTATTTTTTCCCGAAAAACCCCTGCTGCCAGGTTTTTGGGTTGCACCTTACTGCCCTCTGGGCACTAACCCGCAGGGAAGACCACCCTAAGTGTGAACTATCTCAATGACTTAGAGGACTCACGTCCCCGTACTAGAGCCAAACCCTAACCATCTCAACTCAACAATGTTCCAAGATTCCAAATTAAGCCAAATAAGTTCATAACTTATATATATTACTACTACATAGTAACAAGTTAGTAATATAACTCTCAATTGTGCATAATAAGCATTTCATATCCATAATGATACGAAATCACAAGCCAATAATATATTCATATTAGAAACATACTCTCATAAATATAAACTTAACAACAATGCTCTTCAATGAATATAACACAATCTAGTGAATACATCACAAGTCTAAATCCATGCTCTTAAAATAGAAACAACTTCTAAAACATGATTAGATCCATGGATACACAAGATAGAATTTAATTACATCAAAATAATTAAACTCTCTAGATTTCAAATCATTTCCAATTGGCCCCAATTTAATATATGTTAATAGACATATCATGGTCATTACATATGTTCACACACAAGCTTAATTAGGCCCATGAAACCACCAAAATAGATTTTAATTAATACCCTTAATTAAAGTCTCTAGATTTCCAAACTCAACCAAATGCTCTCAAATTAAAGTATGTTAACACACACGCCAAAACATAAATTAGAAGCATAATACAACTCAATTCCATGCAAGGTATGGCCATGAACTTAAATCTTTCACAAAAGATAAATATTAATTAAAAAGAGCAATTCTTATTTAATTAATCAAATTTTAATATATTTTAACCAACATATTAAAATAAGATTTTCTACCATGCCACAATTCAAAGCAAAGTTATATATCATCATGAATTTTAAATCTCATGCAAAGAATTAAAAACTACTAACTTTTTAGATTTGATACAAGACACATATATAAGTTGTATAATCATGCTAAACACTCAATACAACACACACAAAAGTCTAAAACATTTCCTACCTCCATTTGAGATGAAATCTCAAATCCCCACCAAAATAAATCGGCTCCGAATTAGACGAAACTCCTAGGTTTTGTCGGGGACAACACCACGAACATGAATCCCAAGGAAGCCCCATCAAAAACACAACTTGACTTCAAACCCAAACTCACGAAATGGCCAAAACGAGATTCCAATCGGTTGGAATTGAAGGCCTCACCGAGGAGAGCAATAAACACAAAGGCATCACCACTTTTTAATAAAGGGAAGAAGTCCAAAAGAGGAGAGAGAAGATGGTAGCCATGGATGGAGCTTGGACCGGCCATGAGAGAGGAGAGAGAGAAAAATCTGATTTTTCTTTCTAAGACCTCCTACTTATAGAAAAACTCAAAAAGTGCCCCGAATAGGCCTCGCCGGGTCTGGAAAAGTGTAATTCACGCAGACGTGCTCAAATGCCAAAACTTCATGAATGAAAAAGATTCAAATGAGAAAATACTAACACCGGAAGAAACGGCGTTAAAAATTGAGTCCTGAGCAGAGAGTTATGCCAAAAACAAGTTTGGCGTAAACTACGGCCAGAAACCCTGAAACTGGAAAATATCGTCCAGGAGGAAATTCTAAGAGTCCATGACTCGACGAAATGTGAAAATGAATCCCGTACAAGGATCCAGGCTCAAACACAAGGCAATGAGCAATAACTTTCATTAATTGCACAATGACCCCTCCAAAAAGTGAAAACTGCAAAACTGCCCCAGAATGAAAATATATTCCAAAAGATATTTTCTTAGATACCCCTAAAATAAAATATCTTCAAAAGATATTTGTGAACCCCAAGAAAAGAAAAAGTTTCCAAAGAACTTTGCATTTATGCCCCTACGGGCACCGAGAGCAACCAGAGTACTTTCTCACGAAAGCGAAGATACGTATCTCATAGAAATCATTGGGAATGAAGATACGTGAAGTTAGAAACAAACACTAAACACAAGAAGTGTGTTTATGCAAACAGAGTGACAAATGAGGAAAAGACGAAATAGGGAAAAAGACAAAATAGGGGAAAAGACAAAAAGTGAATAGTGTCGAAAAACGAAAAGTGCAGAACTGACTCGGTCCTCAAAGGAAGTTGTCAATCCACAAAAAAAAGAGTCTCGAAAATCACTCCAGAGCACTTGAGACGACGCTAATCGACAAGAAACCAAACTCAAAAGGGAAAAAACAACGGAAAAAATTTATCCGAAAAATCCGGGTCATTACACTTATGCTTTCATACAATTGCCACACATCATTTTCATGCTTGTCAAGATAAGAACCACCCATAGATGCATCAACCATACCCTTGTGATTATCCGGTAAACTTTAAAAGAAATATTGAACTAGTTGCCACTTAGATATGTCATGATGCGGGCACTTCCTAAGCAAGTCCTTAAACCTTTCTCATTCCTCATGAAACATTTCCCCATCCCCTTGAGAAAATTCACGAATGGAAGTTCTCATAGTATTGGTCTTTGAAACGGGATAGTACTTCTTGAAGAACTCTTATTTCATTTCTGCCCAAGAAGTTATCGAAAAAGGTCTATGATTGTTGAACCAATATTTTGCCTTGTCCTTAAGGGTAGAAGGAAAAAGTTTGAGTCTTAAAACTTCTTCTGGCATGTCCGTCTTTTTCACGGTGGAACACACTTCAAGAAACTCATCTAAATGCTTGTAAGGTTCTTCACTTGGAAGTCCATGATAGTTGGGAAGCATTTGAATGGTTTGTGATTTAATCTCATAGTGATGTGCTCTGAATGGGGGCAATTGAATACATATAGGTGCATTGCATTCATTAGGCACATAATGGTCTCTTAAAGTAATGGGAGGATTTACAACCGGTGGTGCTACTCGAACACCGTGGTTGCCTTGCATAATTGGAGGTTGTGGAGCAAAAATTGGCCGAGCCATTCCCAATGGAATTTAGCCTTGTTGTTGTGGTAGGATGAATGGTCTTGGCATGCCCAATGGTACTTGCATATTTCATGATGCACAATAGGGTGGAGGATGCCTTGTTGGTCTATGTGAGTTGTCATTCAATTCCTATATTGGTGAAATGGAGTGATGCGAACTACCTCTTCCCCTAGGATTATGAACAACCGATTCAAGATACAAATTAGGAGGGACAAAAGTAAGATTCACTGACCTATGACCATGCATGCACTAGCAAAAAAAATAACAAGTAAATATCAATCACTTTGCCCCCACAACAAATCAATCAACAAACATTCTCCACATACATTGATCCCATACTCCCATGTTTGAACAATATGCAAAGAAAATTAAATTGCCTCCGCGCGGGCTCACGATTTATCTAAGAATTTAAAAACTTGCCACCATGCGGGCCGATGATTTAACTAGAGATTAAGTTAGAAAGATCTCACAAAGGGTCCTTAAATAACTTTAATTCATTTTCAATTTTCAAGCCTTGCTATGCTTTGCAAATTTTAGATTTTAGCCCTTTATGCTTTTGCTTAGCTTCACTTGGCTTCCTTGCTTTCTTTGCTCTTTAATTCCCTTTGCTTGACTCTTTTAGCTCAATGCACCTTGCCAATCAAGAACAAACACAATAAGTATCTAAAAAGAAAATAAAGTAAAGACATGATCAAAAGAGTACTAATTCCTATTTGTTTCCAAAACACGGCGTTGCCAATTCAATCCCCGGCATCAGCACCAAAAACTTGGTGTTGTCGCGGCACTAACGTTTAAGAATGCACTAAGAATGTGAGTGTGCAATGTGGCCAACTTTTAAATTTATAAAAGCCACTACTACCTCTAACAAAAATTGTAGCTAGGCTGAGTAGGGATCGTCCCAAGGGATTGTGGGCGTGCTTGCAATGGAAACAATATATAGGGTTAGTAGGTCAAGTGATCAAAAGATGATTTGTTTGGTTGATTAAATTAAACTACAATGCAATTGAAATTAAAGCAAATAAAAGGTAATAATTTAAAAAGTAGGGAAAAAGATATAGAGGAGAGGACTTGGGGTACTAGAGCTCACCACTAAGCTTATCTTCACTAGACACTATGGGGAAATTAAATTGTAACTTGTGTGTATGTGTGACATTAATTGAAACTAGGCATAGATGGCAAATAAGTATAGATTGTCTAGCCAATTCAAATGGAAAGCACAACCTATCAAATGAGACCAAAATCCATTCAATGAAACCACAATTTATGCACACATAACTATCTAGAAACATACACCCTTTGCATTCATAAGTATGGAACACCAAGGAATAAGAATAGATTGTCCACCTATCTATGAATCTAAAGCAACTACACTACATCTACACTAAAGACACAGAAATTAAACTAAGTAAGTTAAAGGTGTGGCACAATCCATCAAGAAACAAGTGTGAACCATCAAATAAATTACAAGAGTTTTTAATTAAGCACTATGTTTTGAGCATCTCTAGATTAACTTCATCCATACACATAGACATGCATAAATTCCATTAAACCTAGAGAAAAGCATATGAATCATCCATTCTAGCATACATAGGCATATGGTTAGAAATAGATAATCAATTGAAAGCATTAATCCATACACATCAAGTAGAAACCACAAGATATATATATAAATCTAAGATCAAAACATTTGTTACAAGTAAATCCCCAAAATATACAAAGCACTAAGTCTAGGAAGCAAACTTAGGGACTAATCTAGCCCCAAGTAGATGTCTAGCCACTCATTGAAGTAGTCATCCAACCCTCAACGGCTATCTCCATTATAGGAATGACCTCCTTCTTAATGGAAACCCTAGAAGAATGGAAGAACTCCCAAAGATGTGTTTAAGCTCTCTAGTCTCTAGCCTCATCTCCAAGATATGAGAAGTATAAGTTATGTTGAGATATCGAAGGTTTAAGATATGTGTAAAAATGGCTCAAAATCCTTATATAGGAGGCTCATGTGTCACACCCAATGGTCTGGATTCGTGCACTAGGTTCCTTGCAATGATTGCACCATGAACCAGCTTTTAAAACCATTGTGGGCGAGAAAACTAAATCAAAACCGTGTTTTGCATCACCAAGCTAAATCAAAATTCCTCAATTTCAATCCA
The DNA here is from genome assembly GCF_030987335.1 of Cornus florida. Taxonomy (NCBI): domain Eukaryota; kingdom Viridiplantae; phylum Streptophyta; class Magnoliopsida; order Cornales; family Cornaceae; genus Cornus; species Cornus florida. Next base: position 24,658,415 of record NW_026775571.1, on the reverse strand, counting down.
CAACCAACTACTAGGACTACGATTCCTCAAAACCACACCTAGTCATAACTAAGACGAGAAAACTCCACAGACAAGCCAAATCCAACAGCAATCCTTTAAAATCTCTCCTATGAGCCAACCACATCCAGGTCTCCTAAACTACAACAAGTCTCCAGAAGACATTTTCAAAAGAGCATTGAGCTCACCTCGCGAATCAAACAAATCCTCAATGATATGGACACAATTCCCCGTAAAATGACCTCACACAATTCAACTCACTTTAAGCAGCACAACCTCCATCAACAACCACGGCAAAAACTCCCCAAGCGAAGACACGAAGGGAAAGGAACCACCGGTCCTAAGAGGAACAACACCCCAACTCCGTCTCTAAAACAAAAGACACCAAGGTCAAATACTTCGCCCCCTACATGGGAGTAAGTCGACCAAAATCCACCAAATCCTCACCAAGGACTCAAGACAACAACAGTGATCCTCACCGACCGATCAACCCCAAAAGCGTGCATAAGACGATGACGAAAAGTGACTCACTCCTTGTGAAGTCCTAAACACAAACCAAGAAAAGGTGGAGAACCCTGTTCTCCCACGAGTGTCAACATGACAAATACGAAAATGGAGCATTCTTCCCACCTTAGGGAAGTAGACAGCTTATGATAAAACAAATGTGAAAACTCCTCTATAAGGAATCTCACAACAAAACCATTACTGAAACTAGCACACAAACAACGTGCGACCGAAGGAAACAAAAGGGAAAACCAAACATGGAAGTCATGCATATGACAAGGAATGCAACTACCAAATAAGTAAATCTACTCACATAGATAAAGTGAAGGGTACATGCGGCACGTCTCCACGTAAACACAAAAGCATGTCATTAAAGTACAGTAACCAACATGACATCTTTAAGCATATATGTAAGGCATGCTAATGTCACACAACAAGAAGACAAATGTGGGTAGACCTCCAACTACTCATGCAACGCAATAGCAAATCATACTACTAACATGGTAGTAAATGAAACTGCAGAAGATAAAATAATGTAACAATGAACCCTATAGACATCATGTCCTAGAGTGTCTAGGTAAAAGGAAAACAAGTCCTAGCTATAATCTAACTTCAAAAACCAATGTGACAACAACTTGTCTCAAAATAAATGTGAGCCCTCACCAGAATAGTAAGACTCTAACAATCCATTCCCAAATCTAAAGGTGACACTATGAGTGACACTAACTATGCAATGCTCTTACTAACCTAAACATCAATCAATCGACTCGACCACAAAAACAACATCACGTAAGGAGAACTCAACGGAAATGACTACTCTAGCCATACAATCGGACAACCAAATCAATCTCTAAAATCATCCTCAAAACAACAATCAATCACCATTTCAACACTAAATGCTCAAAATAAAACTCACATCATCGCCAACCAAAAGGACTACGCCTATCGGAACAAAAACCAAAGCTGATTCCATTCGAACTACACTCATAGCTAGCCAGTACAGTAGCATGACAGTGTCATGCACTCGCCCACAATGTACCCGCCCACGAAAATTGCAATCTCAAAGGAACCTTCTTAAATGAACAAGGAGCCTAAGAGATCCATAACCTCATCATGGCCCAAAATCAACAAATCCAGCACTACGGTAACGCCAAATGACTCACAGCACGAGAGCCTAAACAAAAGGTGTCTCACCACCTTCCTCAAAACCAATGCTAGGTCGACAATAACCTAAACTACCGTAAAACCATATAGACAATCACCAACAACCTATAAAAAAAGTGCCTAAACAAAACCAAAACACACCAACCATTGCACTAAGTGCTAACTCACCAAACAACCCAATTCTCGAGGCAACCATCCATGAATAATCCCAAGTCCTGTCAAATATGCAAAACAAATATGCATATACAAATCAAATCTAGCATACACCATATGTCATGTGGTGGTCATCGTCATACCATAAGCTTAAGAATGCGCATTAAGGCGAGGGCCAAGAGTTTTACATTTATAGAAACCACTACTACCTTTCATTAAAAATACAGCTAGGGCAAGTATGGTTCGTCCCAAGGGATTATGAGGATCGAGCAATGTCATGGAATCATTATTAGGGCTAGTAGGTCGAGTGATCAAACAATTGGTTGGTTGGTAGATTAGAGAGCAACTAAACTAAACTAAGTGATAGCAAAAGAATGCAATTAAGAGTAAGTAAAAGAGAGGGATCTTGGGGTTTAGAGATCACCACCAAGCAATGCATTTCTATATTATTGACAAGTGATTAATGAGGGCAAATAGTGTGTTGCAATATTGGTGTGTGTGCGTGTTTGGTTGATTTAACAAGCAAGGATGACTAGTTAAGCATGTATTATCTAAATGACACAATATATCTAAGCAATGAAGCATATATTGTCTAAACAACATGTGAAAGGCACAATAAATCAAAAAAAGTCATTAATCCTTTCATTAAGCTCACAATCCAAATACAACACAAGGTTAGAGACATATACTACTTGCATTCAAAAGCTTGGATCATCAAACACCAAGTATAGATTGTCCTCCCATTTAACACTACACTACAACTACACTACATCTACACTACTAGCATGAAAATAAACTAGGGGAGAGGCACAATCCATCAAAGATAAGTATGAACCATCAAGAGAATCACAAAAGCATTCCTTTAAGCACTATGTTTTGACAATCTCCAAATCTATAGCATCAATACACATAGACATGCATCAATAACACAAAATCTAGAGACAAGCACATGAACATCTATTCTAGCATACATAGACATATGGATAGAATGAAATGATCAATTGGAAGCATTAAACCACAAAAATCATTGAATAAATAAGATCTATATATATCAAATTGTCAAAACATCAATTACAACACTAATCCCTCAATAATACACAAGATTAAGATATAGAAAGCATGCTTGGGGCCAACTCTAGCCCCAAGAGGATGTCTAGCCACTCATGGTGATGTTGCTCCAACCCTCAAGGGCTAACTCCATGGTTGAAATATGCTCCTTGTTGATGAAGAACTCCAATGATGTCTCTAGCCTCCTCCTCCTTTAAACTTCCTCTCCAAGAGATGATATGAAAATAATGTTGGCTCCTATTTATAAAAAGTAATCCTTATCCTTATATAGGTAGGTCAAAATGACACCCAAAATGAGCTGGGATTGTGCACACAATATTCCCTAATGATTGGATAAAGGACAACTTTCAATGAGATGGAAATTTAACTTTTTCGCACTGAAGGAAGTTCGATCGATCAAACCTTAGACTTGGATCGATCGAACTAACTGAGATCTATCGAACTTAGGCTAGATCGATCCAACTGGTTAAGCTTTTTGGGAAAAGACATATTTGAGATGTTTTGGAGAGATATTTATGGGAAAAGGACAAAAGTGGTTAGTGGGTGGTATAGCTGTGGATAGGATCAATCATTTGAATAAGGATAACAATGTTCGATTGATCGAATGGTGGTGTTGGATCGATCAAACTTTTGGACTTTATGCTTTTGGGCCAAGGCTTGGATCTATCTTGAAGTGCTGTGATCGATCATTGTTCGATCGATCGAACCTTGAACTTGGATCGATCGAACTTGCTGCTTCCCACCTTTGGCTTCATTTGCTTTCTTCTTTCTCCACTTTGCTTCTTTCTTTGTTTAATCCCAGAATTGCTTCAATTAAGCTCTTATTTGGCTGAGTTAGCTTATTTTCGGGATAAGTGCCTAAAAATGGAAATAATATGAAATCAATCTAAAATGGTAAAGTAAGATAGATAAAGGTACTAGAATGCCTAAACTTAAGGGGTTTAAATACGTACTTTTTAGCGCTCATCATCATGCTCTTTACATAAGAATAAAATTATGTTAAACAAAAGGCATACCATATATAGCACGTAAGCACATAAACATGTTATCCAACCAAAACATTTTATTATGAAGCATATAAACATATAGAGCATGGCTACACAAGCATGATATGCACCCAAAACCCGTTGTCCAAGGTATTCAAACCTAGGAGCTCTGATACCACTTGTGGCGACTCTGTATTTTTACAAACCCAGTGTGTCCTGTGATGAACCGAAACGAATCCAAAATGCAGAAGCTAAAAAGAAACATGGCCTCTAGAGATGTATATCATCCCTATGACACAAAAGTGGCTTCCTGAGGAGTTTCGAGGCTCAACGATAGCAAGAAGGAAACAAGGATTCTAAAACCTTACAAGAAATGGACAAAAGGCAAAATAGTCATTTCACCCATAAATGAGTGCTACTGTGTACACCATTGGAAAGATAATGACAAATTAATAAATTTAGACTCAATAATCACTTGATTCGGAGTCCGGACGAAGAAGATATGAAAATAGAACGAAGAGGCATCCTCCGTTTAAGACACAGCACGACCCTATCTTACTAAAACTGGTATAACTCTCACTACGGTTGCACTTTTTGAGTGTGGTTAGTATCATTAGAAATCTAACTTCAAGCTCTTGAGTTTAGGCTTAAGAATGACCTGATTTGGATCAGAAATGAAGAAGATATGACCCTTTAAAGTTGACCCAAGAAATCTATTCAAGAAGCTGAAAGGAAACCAAGCTCTAGGGAGGATCAGCCAGCCGATGTACAGTACCAGCTGGCTGAAACTCAATCATCAGCCGGTTGATGTACAGTACCAACCGACTAAAATGCCCTTTTTAAGAATGCAACTCTCGGGAAAAACACTGTGGACACTCATCGGTCGACCAATTTCTGCTATCAGCCGACCGATGGACCTAGTAGCAGCAGAAAAAGCTGCTGCAAACCATGGGGAAGATGCTTGGCTCAATCCTAAAGCTATGCATGCTTCCTAAATGATCCAAACAAGTTTAAAAACCTCCTATGGACTCAAACAAGCAACTACAACATGCCAAAACAAGGAGGAACTTCAAATGACACCCCAATGCATGAATTTTTCATAAAAATTCATAAAATCTTCCAAAAAATAATTCCAAAGTTGGGACTTAAGAGTTTTGTGGGATGTGGACTTGCACGCAAATGTAAAAAGATATTTAAGACGCGTCCCAATGGTCCGCGGGCTCAAAATAACCCTAATGCAAAATATGACCTCTCAAAGGTCAAAAATGACTAAAAATGCAATAATTGAAACCAAAATGCGCAACCTATAACAAACAGGGGTTTGGCCCTTGGCCACACCACATATATGATCATAGAGACTCTACGAAAGAAAAAGAATGGAACTCCCATGCCTGATGCAAACATAATGAAGCAAACACTTGCGATTTTTCAATATTTCCACAATGAACCTTAAAAACAAAAGTGTATAGAATACATGATACATGTCATTGGCCTCTGGTCTCATCTCATACATATCATTTACATTGAAAATAGTGTACTTATGTACACATTATATATATGGAATCAAGGAATACAAGGCTACAAGTGGCATTTCAAGCCTACCTTTACAAAAATTAAAAAATTTCAAGTCTATAATCATCCAAGCAATGATGAACATCACGAACCAAGTCTTCGTACCTGAACAAAACACCCAGTAACTTTGGGGTGAGTAAACATTAAAATATGCATACAACTTGTATTCCATTACAAAAGCAATTAAAATCACTTGGAAAATAAACTATAACACCCCCTACCTCACTAGAGAAGTGTCTCTCTAGAATCCAAGGCAAATCAACACAAAATGGCAAACCCTTCAAGGGTTATGTAGAGGAGGATGAGGGAAACTAAAAGTATTCGAAGCTTCATTGTCAAAGGTGAGTGGAAGGACCTCAAAAATCAAGGTCAAGGCCTAAGCATCAAGCTTCTCTAATGGTGGCTAGGGTTTGTGGTGAGGAAGTGAATGAAATAAAATGATTAAGTGTGAGTGGAGGAAATAGAAATCCTCCACTCACTATGTGATCCTACACCATGGTCAACACACACATTTATGGTTAATTGCACAAAAACCCCTCTTTAACAACATAATCCCAAAGTAGTCCAAAAATAATTGCAAGACTTAATTTGAAGCATACATTTGTCATTCATCTAAGTATCCATTGTAAGCTTAATCTTAAGCCTATACTTGTCAACCATCCAAGACAACAAGTGCACCTATCCTAGGTCAACAAGTGGGTGAATCTCCACCCTTCACATGTCATCATCCAAGGCATCAATGTGTCTCCACACAAATGTCAACAAGTGGACCAATGAGAGTGTGACACTTGTCACACTTTCCAAAATTGCAAAAAGGTCCTTTTTGAAAATATCTTCCAAATTAAATTGCAAAAGGGTCCCTAAGACAAAAAATAATTACTTTACATAATTACACTAAAACCCTAAAACTTAGGAAAATTACCAAAAAGTTATGCATCCATGCTCTTTATCATGTTTTTCTACAGAAGTGAAAATATAGATATCATGGAAATCAAATATCATGGATGCATGCAAAGCCAAAGTCAAATCCGAAGGCAAAAAGTGAGGATATGCAACGAAAAAGGAAACCGGGAAAAGACAAAAAGTGAATAGTGAAGAAAAACGAAAAATGTGGAAATGACTCGGTCCTCAAAGGAAGTTGTCAATCCAAAGAAAAGAGTCTCAAAAACCATTTCCGGGCACTTGATAAGAGACCAAGTGACAAAAAATCGAACACAGAAAAGAAAAGACAACGGAGAAAAATTTATCTGTAAATTTGAGGAAAAAGGAAAGGAATAAAAATGACTGGGTCATTACAAACATGTTGACATAGTCTTCTATTCTACTCCATAATTACTATACACTATAATAATGTATTAGGTGGAACATTTCGTAGTTGGATTGAAGTGTTTCATAAACAATTACTTCTTTAGTTATCACTGACGTGTTGAATTATGAGTCAAAACACAGTTGAATGTAGTACCATTGAATTTGATCATTAAAACTAGTATGACATAAACAATTTACTAAACTGTGTACTTACTTAAAAATAATCAGATGGACATGAACAATGACAATGTTGAGCAATACCCATCAAGAGACATGCATTCTCTTGATGGTGAGAATGGTGAGGACGTTGTACTTATTGAACAGGCCGATGCCACTATTTTGTGTGATGCCCATCAAGAGAAATTCATATTCTTGATGGAGGAAGAGGTTGGAAAAGGAAATTGTATAGGCACGACTTTTAATCCAATTGGGTGGACACATATTGTGGACGCAATGCTGGTAGAAACTGGAAAGAAGTACACGAAGGACCAATGTAGACAAAAATTCAACAATATAAGAGCACTGTATAAAGATTTCAAACAAAAATTATCTGAGACTGGTGTAGGGAACAACAGTGAAAGTGGAATGATTGAGTTAGAAGCTAAAAGATGGGTTCGATTGTGCAAGGTTAGTCTTTCAATACGTGTCTATTTACCATACATAAAGTTAGTAATTAGTGATTTAGTATTAAAAGGGTTTGATGAACAGTAATTATAAGCTAATAACGTATAGGTTCTCAAGTTTGACCAAAAAAAAAATAGAAATAAAAACAGGGGTGTAAGAATTATGAGCAGATGGTAAGGATTTTTGGGATACACATGCTACTGGTAAGCATGTTCATGCTTCTACAAAAGTACCCAAACCTCACGAAGTGCTCACGAAGTGCTAAGAATGTCTCAAGTGGTAACACATGAAGCTACAATTCATAACATTGAGGGCAATGCGGACATGACTAATGTAGAAGGACCTATTGACCTCAATCCTACTCCCAAACCTGTAGCTAAGAAACCTAAGAAAGAAAGGTTTTCCTCCACAATGTCTCAAGTGATGGCATATTTGACTGATATTGGGAACGCAAAAGCCGATAAAATTCCTAAAGCCATAACAGAATCATCTTCTAGTTGTCAACCATCTCATGTTAAAGAAATGCCTAAAGTTGAATCTCCCAATAAAAAGGAAAAAGAAAAATAAATGGATCCCTAGCTTGAGGAGTGTCTTGGGATCGTCAACACATTAGTGGGGATTGATGATACCCATTATGCAAAGATCATAAGGATGTTTGGTGAGGACAAGGTGTGAAGGGACATATTTCTTCACATTCATGATGAGAGGAAGGTTGGGTGGGTGATGAATCAGCCTCTGTGATATGTTCGCTATCTTACTTTTATGTACTTTTGGATGATTGTTTTATAACTTCTTTTACATTACTGTTGGATGACTGTATTTAATTTTCTTTATCTACTGCTTTTACATTACTATTGGATGACTGTATTTAATTTTCTTTATCTGCTACTTTTACATTGTTGCTGGATAATTGTATGATTTGGTATGTCTTTTATCCTTTTTTTACTATTGCTGAATAACGATATTATTTGCTATATATTGTCCATTTTCCTTATATCATTGTGTTGATTAATTTTTATTACAGTAATTGATTCTATTTATTCTTAAATAGGATAGTAGATATGGATATAAGGACAATATTAACCATGTATGATGATGATGATGAGGGGGAAATTCTTGTATTAATCGCAGCCGTATATGAGTACTATCGTAAACATTTTGATAAGCAACATTTTAGGGATTCCATGTTACTAGGGGAAGATTACGTATTCGAGATTTTAAATGGACATGAAGATAGGTGCTATGAAAATTTTCGGATGTACCCCAATACCTTTAGGTCTTTGTGTCGTGAGTTAAAATTGTTAGGATTGAAAGATTCTACATTTGTAACAGTAGAAGAACAAGTTGCAATTTTCCTACTTATCGTGTCTTACAATGAATGGAACCGTGTCATTGCTGAAAGATTCCAACACTCCACATCCACAATTTCATATCACTTTCATGCTGGCTTAAAGTTAATTTGTGAGTTAGGGACTAAGATTATTGTTTCCCCCGATTTGAATGAAATTCCTAAACAGATAAAGGACAATCCAAAGTTTTACCCATACTTTAAGAATTATGTTGGAGCCATAGATGGAACTCATATCCATGCTATAGTGCTAGTCGACAAACAAATACCCTTTGTGGTAGAAAGGGTGATACGACCCAAAATGTCATGGCCATGTGTTCTTTTGATGTACAAATTATGCTTCGCGTGCTCTGTGTACTTCCTATGGAGGGAGAGAAACAATAGAACCTTTACAAATCAGAGACTTGCAGTGGAGCAACTTGGGAAACAAATTGAGGATTGTGTCAAGAGCAAGTTCTCTACGGTTCTTTTCTCAGACTACCCTTCGTCGAGGGCTGTTGCCACTGCTTGGAGGCTTCCGAGCATAGTCATCACCTCCAATCCCCAGTAGTAGAACATGGGGGTTAGGTATGTGCTGTTTGGGTTCCTTTTATTTTGGTTATTGTTTCTTTTCCCAACTTGTCTGGAGTTTTCTTTGCCTTCGGGTCTCTATTTGGGCATAGCCCTTCTATTTTTCCATTTTATTCCTTCCTAATAAAGTTTAACTTACCGGAAAAAAAAAAACTCACATACATTCTAGTAGGGTGGGAAGGGCCTACTAATGATTCGGAGATTTTAAATGAGTACATTTAGAATAAGGATTTGAATTTTCCATCACCACCCGAAGGTAAGAAAATTACCTTTCCATATTTATATTTAACATTAAAAATACGTTAATTTTAAAACTTAAGATGACAGGTAAGTATTATTTGGTGGACTCTGGGTACACCAATCAATCGGGGTTTTTGGCCTCTTTCTGGGGTCAACGTTACCACAAGCAGGAATATCGTAAACATACTAGAGGACCATGTAATAGAGAAGAGGTGTATAATTTTAGGCACTCGTCATTGAGGAATATCATGGAGCGATGTTTTGGGTTGGTAAAGATGAGATTCTCTATATTGAAGCAAATTCCCTTATCACTTTGATACTCAAGTTCTTATTGCCATAGCTTGTTGTACATTGCATAATTTCATAAGATCCTAAGCTGAATCTGATGAAATTTTTGATGGTGAAACCCCTGAATCTTCTACTTCACAAAATGAACCTGATGTGGATGGCATTGTTGAGGTCGTCAGTGCTACTAATACACAGATGCGATAGATAGATATTTATCGTGATTGTATTACAAACCTAATTTGGGAGCACTGTAACCGCTAATTATAATAGTGTGTAATAGTGTGTAGGATTTTAATTGAAATGCATAGAATATGGATAACTGTAATAACTAATTATGTTACGTAAATTAAACTCACATGCATATAATATGGATAACTGTAATAACTAATTATATTAGGACATCAAATCGTAAATGCTTTAGTACTTGTAGGCCCACTTATGTATAGGCTTAAAGGTGAGCGACCACAATGTGCATATGGTATATGTCCTATGCATCTGTATAGGGCTCGAACTCCAAAAAATTATGGTCGACAATTCTATAAGTGTCCAGCTCGGGAGGTATGGCTTTAATCTTTTAGGTGTTATTTCTGTTATTGTTTCCTAATTGTATAATTTATATTTCTTGTAGTCACATATAAATGCATTTATGTGGGTGGATGAGTTAAACTAAGGTGCACAAGTTGAAGAATAGGTTCAATCTGACTTGGACAGAGTCATTGCAATGATTCAAAATGAACAATGTAGACAGAAGTACATGGTCTTCCTAGGTTGTGGATGTCTTACTATCACAATCATGTTTATTGTGATTGTCTTCTTCTTGCTCATTATCATTCTTATTGAAAGATGAAGTTAGATAAATTTCCACCTTCTGTAATATATGACATGTAATAGGTATTTAGTTAATTTACTGTGTTTCATTTGCTATGTAATATATATTTAATCTTTTGTATTTGGATGACCTTGCTGCTGAGAACTAGAAATGTTATATTTTCAACAGCGTATTACTTGCTTTTATGTTCTCTTCTTTAGCATTTTGGGAGTGAGTTTAAGGGCATTTACACTCAAATTTGTAACTTAGCTTGAAAAAAGAATAGTTATATCATGCTTACAATTTCTAATTACTTCATTCCTACCATGAGTTATTTTGTCTTTATCTAATGTTGTTCATGTGTTTAGTTTTGTATGAGGCCATTTTACACTCCAAATTTGTAACTTAGCCTGAAAAAAGGTTAAATATATCTTGCTTACTACTTCTAATTACTTCATTCCTACCATCTGTTATTTTGTTTTTCTCTAATGTTGTTCATGTGTTTGGTTTTGCATGATGTCATTTACACTCTAAATTTGCAACTTAGCCTGAAAAAAGGTTACATATATCTTGCTTACTACTTCTAATTACATTCATTCCTATCCATGTGTTATTTTGTTTTCTCTAATGTTGTTCATGTGTTTGGTTTTGCATGAGGTCATTTACACTCCAAATTTACAACTTAGCCAGAAAAAGGTTAGATATATCTTGTTTACTACTTCTAATTACTTCATTCTTACCATGTGTTTGGTTTTGCATGAGGTCATTTACACTCCAAATTTGCAACTTAGCCTGAAAAAAGGCTAGATATATCTTGCTTACTACTTCTAATTACTTCATTCCTACCATGTGTTATTTTGTTTTTCTCTTATGTTGTTCATGTGTTTGGTTTTGCATGAGGTCATTTACACTCCAAATTTGCAACTTAGCCTGAAAAATGGTTAGATATATCTTGCTTACTACTTCTAATTACTTCATTTCTACCATGTGTTATTTTATTTTTCTCTAATGTTGTTCATGTGTTTGGTTTTGTATGAGGTCATTTACACTCCAAATTTACAACTTAGCCTGAAAAAAGGTTAGATATATGTCGCTTACTACTTCTAATTACTTCATTCCTACTATGTGTTATTTTGTTTTTCTCTAATGTCGATCATGTGTTTGGTTTTGCATGAGGTCATTTACACTCTAAATTTGTAACTTAGCCTAAAAAAATGTTAGATATATCTTGCTTACTACTTCTAATTACTTCATTCCTACCATGTATTATTTTATTTTTCTCCAATGTTGTTCATGTGTTTGGTTTTGCATGATGTCATATACACTCCAAATTTGCAACTTAGCCTGAAAAAGGTTAGATATATCTTGCTTACTACTTCTAATTACTTCATTCCTACCATGTGTTATTTTTTTTTTCTCTAATGTTGTTCATGTGTTTTGTTTTACATGAGGTTATTTACACTCTAAATTTGCAACTTAACCTGAAAAAATGTTAGATATATGTTGTGGTTGTTGGAGAAACGGGCAATTTTACTTACATTTGTGGATTAATTTTGTGGGAAGTGTCCCTTGTTAAATTAATTTTGTGGGCAGTGTCCCTTGTGTTTGTTGTTCTTTGAAATTTTAAAAATATCCATTTTTAAGGGGAAACCATACCAGATTTTCGAAAAAAAAAATATAGGAAATGAATTTAAACTTTTATTCCAAAAAGGCATGTGGTTGATTTTTGAAACTTGAATTGGATTTTTGAAATAGATAACAGTAGAAAAACTATGAAATATATAACAATTTTTTGAACCTATGATTAGTGACAATTTTTTATTGATTTTCGTGGTGGTGTTGAATATAGTTCTCTTTGTTGTTTCAAGGCTTAGAAGAATGCAGCCTTTCTATAGGAACACCTAACTCTGCTTTATATTTTGCTACTACAGGTAATGTCTTGCTTTAAATTCAAATTAATTTTTTTGTTTTTTCTTAATGCTTCTTTATATCCTTTTTTAGTGAATCATAAACTATTGTCAACCCAGTACCATATAATCCCTTGGAAGAACTATCACTACATTGAAGGACATGGCAGTAAGTTGTGGGCACTGGCACCAGTGGGATTTATAAGAAGCATTCTCCAGTTGCTGTAACTCCAGGGAGCTCGTGATCTCTAAGTTAATCAAACGGAGGCCTATGCAAGTATAAAGAAGTGTGTATACAGTTTATGGAATGAATTTTAGTGATCTCCAGTTATGTGTACATTTTATGTAAGTATAATGAAGTGTGTGTACACACATACTATTTTTAAGGAATGTCTAGCTCCCTATATGTGCAAGTATATATGTGAATGGTGCAACAACAATTTATTAAATTTGTGATGTATAAAAAAAACTTGTGGTTTAGTATGTTATTTATGATTGATTAAAATCCTACAAAATATTTTCAAGTACTTGTTTGGATGGCAATAATTTTTCTAGCAAGTTTTTTAATGGCATGCCTCTCTTTTTATTTTTTTATTTTTGTCGGGGTGATTTATTGTTTAGTCTTGTAAGAGATGGATCTTCCTTTATTGCTTTCTTTTAATCTTTCTTCCTATAGACATTAAAATTTTAGTGGGCTTTGGTTTTGACTAATGGATCCATGAAATATACGTTTTATGTTTAATTAAGTTATTTTATTGGCCCAAGCTTAGTCCACTTAAATTATTCAATTAGCCCAGCCCAGATGATTAAATCAAAAAATAATTATTCCCAATAAAATATATTTGGAATAATTATATTTAAGGATAATTATCATAATATAACCGGCCCGGCCCAGTTATGATTTCATCCTTTTAGAGAGATGACACGTGTCATCATGCTATTAATCCAAGAAGTCTATAAATAGAGGCCTGGAGGAAGAAGGAAGAGGTACACAAATTCAAAATTCAGAAGTCCAGAAATTTAAAGACCCAGAAGCCAGAGACAGAAATTCAAAATCCAATTCCAAAAGCGAAGAACATCAAGCACATCAAATCATGCCATTCTTCATCCAAATTCCACAAGCACGTCAAATCGTGCCATTCTTCATCAAATTCCACGGTGATCAATAACAAGTACATCCAAAGACCTGCCGTTCTTCATTCAAATTCCACGGTGATTCAAGATCAAACTCCTGCAGCCCCTAGATCCAACCAACCAAAAAAGAGATCGAATCAGAGGACCTTTCTTTTTGTAAAGAATATTACAATGGATTATACTCCATCTTTATAAATTAATAAAATATTATATTTGCTCCCTATTTTGTTCCTTATTTTCAGACTACAAAATTTGGGTGTACAAATTTATCGCACACCCGGTGGGACTTCCATTACCTCTCATCTCTTTCTCCTACCATCAAGTTTCTTCTCTATCAGATTCTATGGCTCCCCCTAAGACTCAGACAGACAAGAGAGCCCAAAAGGACATTACTACTGCAAAAGTCGACGCCGAAGCCACCATGAAATGTGGCATGAAGGCCAAATCAAGTGATGGAAGTACCTTGGCGGGCCTTGTGACACGTAGCAAGTCCCAGGCAATTGAGTCATCCAAACATCAACAAGACTTGGTGAAACCCAATCTTGCAAAGCCAGTGAACTTAAAAACTCAACATGTCAAGAACCCTAACGTTGTTCCAAAGGAGATTCCGCCACCAGATTTACCTCATTCCATTAATGATGCTCACTCTAGTGTCGGTTCACCCCCAGAGTCACCACATTAGACTTCAGAGCAATTAATCACTTCAAGGAACGTTGACTCTCAAGGCCTATCATAATCAGATGTGGTCGCTGCTATGAGGACTAAAGCAGCCATGATGGAGGAACAACTAGCAACTATGTCTCGTGCCATTGAGAACCTCACCAAGACTGTTGAAGAGAAGGACTTGCAAATTGCTACACTAATGAACAAATTGAAAGTTCTGACCTTCGGAGAATCACCAATACAGTCTGGGAATCCTACATTTTCCCTAGCAGCACCACCTAGGAATCCTGCAACTTCTACCCCACCACTATCTGGGAATCCTAATTTTACAGCATAAGGTACTCGCACGGAGGACCCCAAACAAACGTTGGTGCTAGAACAGGCGACTGGTCAAAGCAATCATGCTTCTTCAGTCTCTTCATTATCTGTCAAACAATTACAAGATATGATAATGAATACAATCCAAGCCCAATACGGAGGCGTCTCATAAAGCACTCTTATGTACTCAAAGCCCTATACAAGGAGAATCGACAGTATGAGGATGCATGTAGGATACCAACCTCCAAAAATTCAGCAATTTGACGGAAAAGGTAACCCTAAGCAACACATTGCCCATTTTGTCGAGACTTGCAATAATGCCAGAATGGATGGGGACTTACTAGTTAAATAGTTTGTCCACTTCCTTAAAGGAAACGCATTCGAGTGGTACACCGACCTAAAGTCAGAATCAATTGATAGTTGGGAGCAAATGGAACGAGAATTCTTGAACAGGTTCTATAGCACTCGTCGTACTGTTAGTACGATAGAATTGACTAACATGAAACAATGGAAGGATGAGCCTATAATCGAATACATTAATCGGTGGCGAGCACTTAGTCTTGACTGTAAGGACCAATTGTCAGAAATCTATAACGACCCGGTCATTTGCCTTCCTTTCCTTTTTCCTGAAATTTTATGAATGAATTTTTTTCATTTAATTTTCTTTTCTGAGCTCTGTTTCATGTCACTTAGTGTCATCTTGAGTGCTCAGAATTGATTCCTGAGACTCTTTTCCGTGGATTGACAAATTCCTTTGAGGACCAAGTTATTTTCACATTTTTCGTTTTTCGACACAATGCGCTATGTCGTCCTTTTCCCTATTCTGTCTTATCTCCATTTGTCAGTTTTTGGCACAACCTCATTTCTTATGCTCGGAGTTGGTTTTTGACTTCACGTGCCTTCATCTTGAGTGGTTTCATCAAAATACGTATCTTTACTTTTGCAAGAAAGTACTCCGGTTGCTCCCGGTGCCCACAGGGGCATGGATGCACAATTCTTTAGAACGTTTTTCATTTCTTGGGGTGTTTTTCATGAATATCTTTTGAATATATTTTATTTCAGGGTTATCTAAGAAAATATCTTTTGGAAGATATTTTCATTCTGGGGCAATTTTGCAGTTAACCCTTTTTGTAGGGGTCATTATGCAATTAACGAAAGTTATCGCAAAATGTCTGGTCTGGAGCCTGGATCCTCATACGGGATTCATTTTCACATTTTGTGGAGTCGTGGACTCTTAGAATTTGCTTCTGGTCGTTTTCCCCAGTTATAGGGATTTTTCGCCCTGGTTACCGCTGAACTTGTTCGGGGCATAACTTTCTGCTCAGGACTCAGCTTTTGACAACGTTTCTTCTATTGCTTATATTTTCTCATTTTGAACCTTTTTTGTACAAGGAGTTTTGCCGTTTGAGTGCGTCTGCTCAAAATCCACTTTTTCAGACCCAGCAAGGCCCTTTCGGGGTACTTTTTATGATTTTCTATAAATAGGGGGTTCGAAAAATTAAAACATAATTTTTCCCTTCTTCCCCACACATTCTGGACCAGATCCCATAGCCTTCCATGGCTGCCATCTTCTCTCTCCTCTTTTGGTCCACTTTTCTTTGATGAAAAGTCTTCGGCCTTAATGTTCAATGCTTGTCTTGATGCCGCACATCTTATGCCTTTATTAGAATCCATTTCCAACGATTTTTTGAGTTCGAGTTTAGAGTCAAGTTGGGATTTTCACGGGGCTTCTTGCGGATTCTTGTTCACAGTGTTGTCCCCGACAAAACCTCTCTGTATCGTCGGATTCGGAGCACTTTCGTTTCAGTGGAGATTTGAGATTTTCATCTCAAATTAAGGTAGGGGATGTTCTAGGTTTAAATTCTTGTTATATAGCATGCTTGTGATGCTTATACTACTTGTTTGCATGATTAAATATAAAATCTAAAGATTTTATTATTTATTTTTCTTGTACGGGATCTAATTTTCCCGGTTGCTCGTGACTTGGTTTAAACATGTAGCATGATATTATATTGCCCCATGATACGCTCATTATCATGTATTAAAATTAGAGCATTTAAATAAGTACTAAAGCTTTTATTTAATATTTATCTTAGGTGAAAGATTAATTCACATGGCCTTAACTAGCTTGAAATCAATATGTGTTAGCATATTATATTAGGCCCTAGCATGCTCTTCAACATAGATTAAATTGAGAGAAATCGGAATTGTTTTGAAAAATTAGTAATTATTAATTAACTTGATTAATTAATTTGCCCCGAGTGCACTATTCACTCCATTTGAATTCCAACTTGATATTCTTGATCTACATACCATATAACTTCACATATATTTGATTTAGAATATTCGGTGAGGTTTTGAAACCTTTCATTTAATTAATTTCCATGTTAAAGATTTAATCCTCATAGTGATATACAACTTGGAATTGATTTGTGGCATGCTAGAAAATTAGGCTTTGGTACGGTTGTTCACATATATTAAATTGGGATTAATTGCATGAGAATTACAACTTTTATTTTATATTTAACTTTAGTGAAAGTTTAATTCACATGGTCGTAAATTGAATGAAATAAGCTTGTAATGTGATATTACATTAGTCCTTGGCATGTTCTCTAAGATATGTTAAATTGAGAGCATTTGGTTAAGTTTGAAAATCTAGGGATTTTAATTAAAAGAATTAATTAAATCTATTAATGGTCCCCTTAGCTTAATTAGGTTTTTAACTTGATAATTGTATTGATCATGACTTGTTTACTAGCATATATTAATTTGGGACTATTAGAAGTTGTTTTAGAACCTTGGGATTTAAAGTAGCATGAGTTAACTAAAGTTCTACTTTGTTGTTATAACAACCTAATTGAGTTTTAGAATGGATATAGGTGATGACCATGCCATGTCCTTTAACATGTTTTAAATTGAGGTTATTTGGAATTGAACGGAATCCAGAGAATTTAATTGTGTTTATCTATTTAAATTATATCAATTTGCTCCATGATCTAGTTATGTTTTAGAAGTGGTTTATATATTCAAATCATGGACTTGGACTTATTGTATATTCATTTGGTTATGTTTTGAGCATTGGATAACATAGTTGCTATGTTTATACTCATGAGAATATGTTTTCCTTATTGAATATATTGTTGCCTTGCGTAATGATTTGTATACTTTGTATTTAACATCTTTCATACATAGCGTGTAACGAATCGCACACTAAAGATTAGACATCCATCATATCGTATTAGTTGTGGACTTAGAGCATGTATTGTATAGGTTTTCAAATTTGGTTGTGCATGGTAACATCTTATATATACATGCTGATATATACGTTGTTGCATAACTTGTTGATTTTGGAAACTTGGGGATGTTGTTGTTTGGCTACGACTAGGACGTAGTTCTGGTACGGGGGATAGTCCCTCTATATAGTCTAGTCTGCATATAGGGAGGTTATCCATGGGCTAGTAACCCTAATGTAACCACATTGTCGGTTTGATACGGCGTTACGTCCAAGTATACACTTTATTTGATTTCGCATTTCATTTCAAGTTGATAACTAGATGATGTTGTGACTTGTTGTTTCTTTGTTGATTTCCCATTTTAAGTTGCAAGATGTTAACTTAGAGAAATCATGCCTTACGCATTGTATTAGAAGTTCTAATGTTGGTTAGATGGCATTGAAATTGTAATTTGTGTTTTGATGTTCTAATGTAGTTTAGGATTGATCCTATAGATTCAATTGGAACATAGATATTATGCCCCATTTGTCATTTCAAGTATACTTCTTGTATTGTTAATTACACTGATAATGTAATTCTTGTTAACATATGTCCGAGCATACTTATTGTCATGTTATATGGAATATTCCATCCTTGTATACTTGCATAGATATTATGCCTTATTCTTGATTCCGTGTAGAATTCTTATCATGTTCTTTGGATTATCCCAAACTTGACTTGTTTTATATGTGTATATGTATCATGATTCTTATTGCTTATGCTCCATGATAGCTTAGGATGCGCCCTGAGTCTCACTTTGACATAGACGTTAGGTGGCATGAGCCCCGTTTACATGTTTCACCTTAAGGTGATGAAATTGTGAAATGCTTGGTCGATGCATGCTCATCTCCTACGAGTAGCTTTATGTTGCTCACCCCTACGTTACTGGGGCATATTTCAGGTACGAAGACTTGGTTCGTGATGCTTAGCATTCCTTGGATGTCGTGTAGCTTTCTAGTTTCCATTTCATGCAAATGTTAACATGAAATGTCATTTTGTAGACTTATATGTAAAACTTGTATTCTTTGATTCCATGTATGTAATGTGTACTTAAGTGCACTCCTTTCAATGTATTCAACATGTATGAATGAGGCCGGAGGCCATTGACATGTATATTGAAATTTTTGTAACTTCTAACTTCTTGAAATATTAGGAATATATGGAAAAATGCCAAGTCATTGTCTCACCATGGTTGCATCTGGTGTGGGAATTCCATTTTCATTCTTTCATAGGGTCTTATAAATCAAGTTTGAATTGTGGCCAAGGGCCAAATGGTCATTTAATCCCGTTTTGTATTTTTGGATTCCGAGTTTTCATTCCAAGTTCCATTTTTGCCTTTTTGCCCGTTGGGGGGTCGAATTTTGCATCGGTGGTATTTTTAAGTCGTGGACCATTGTAGCACGTCCAAATAGGTAAGTTACGTTTGCGTGCATGGTCGTTTCCGGGCAAAACCTTATCGTTTGTGTTTTGAGCCTCTTGTGAATTCATTTCGCACTTTTTTTGCATAATCTGATCTAGGGGCATTCTAGACCTTTTACATCAGTTTTATTTCTTCTTTTGACATGGTCGCATAGAAAACATGATTTTAGGGGGGGCTTCTTTTTTGTGTTTTTCCAGAAAATGTCTTCTTGATGCCGAAAATCGATGGCAAAGTTCAGCTTTCTGT
Organism: Cornus florida; assembly: GCF_030987335.1. Classification (NCBI taxonomy): domain Eukaryota; kingdom Viridiplantae; phylum Streptophyta; class Magnoliopsida; order Cornales; family Cornaceae; genus Cornus; species Cornus florida. Next base: position 24,638,825 of record NW_026775571.1, on the reverse strand, counting down.
TTTTTTTAGCAGTTTTTTGGACCTCTATGACCAGATTTCATGGAGGGGCATTTCGGTCATTCTACATTGCGGTTTTTTTAATTCTTTTGCAAGTCACATAGAAAACTCAATTTTGAGGGGGGTTTCTTCTTTGTGTTTTTCCAGAAAAATTCATCTTCTAGCTCGTTTTTGCTCTCAGTTGTGGGTAGATTCTGAAAATTTTCATGTAGCAGCTTTTTGGGTCCATCTTGACCTATGCTATTCAAGGGGCATTTTAGGGGCTTTACATCATGTTTTTTTTGGTTTCTTCAGCGATATCTGGTAAAAAACATGATTTTAAGGGGGGTTTCTTTTTCGTGTTTTTCCAGAAAAACTCGTTTAAGGGTCCGTTCATAGCCTCAGTTCTGGGAAAAAAATCAAATGTGGCTTGCTGTTACAACACTATTCATACCCAGATTTTTGACCCGAAAAGTGAGTCTATTTTTTTGAAACTTTGACGCTTCATATCTTCATTATCCGAACTCCAAACAAAGTGATTTTTGAGTCTAAGTTTATTAAATTTCGCTTGTCTATCCAACCATATGCACGGTTGCATCCAATTATATCTGAAAAGACCATTTTACCCCTTGTCAAATACCCATGATGCACTGTTTTTAAACCCAAAAGATGGTTTTTTTGAAACTTTGACGTTTCATATCTTCTTCGTCCGGACTTCGAATCAAGTGATTATTGAGTCTAGATTCATTAATTTTTCCTGGTCTATCTAATGGTATGCTCAGTTGCATCTAGTTTGGTCTGAAAGGACCATTTCAACCTATGTAAAGTACCCTTACCGCATTGATTTCAAACCCAAAAGTTTGATTTCATGAAACCTTGGAGTTTCATATTTTCTTCATCCGGACTCCGAATCAAGTGATTCTTGAGTCCATCTTAATTAGTTTTTCATTATCTTTCCAGCGGTGTGCTCGGTGGCACCTGAGTCCACATTTTTTAGAAATAACTATTTTGCCCCTAGGGGCTTATTTGTCATATTTTTGGTCTTTTACTTCCGCGTCAGTTCTCATTAAGTTCCACGACCTCATGGAAGGTCATTTTGACTTCTTAGAGTCTTGTTTTATGTTTTCCCTTCCGCATATCGGATCCGTTATCGGGTCAATCTTCGGTTCATCACAAGACACGCTGGCCTAAAAACCAGGGTCGTCACAGGTGGTATCAGAGCGTCCGGGTTCGAAAACCTTAGGACGACGGGTTTTGGGTGCATATCATGCTTTTGTTGGTGTACCTTGATTTATTTATATACCTATGATAACATGTTTTGGTATTATAACATGTTTACATGCTGTGTTTGATAACATGCTCGGTGTGATGACATGTTTTCTGTACTTATATGCTTATGTGTTTAAAAGCATCTTTGTTTGACATGTTTGCTTATATGGCACCTTGAGTAGATAGTCCGTTACTATGTTGCATGCTAGCTACTTCCTTTATGTCAGGTTTTGACATTGTCTCATAGGATTTGTTGTATTCCTTGGATGCATTCTTGTTTCACGAGTTTCTTCCTTGGATAGGAGAAATTCATTCTATAAGGACCCATGTCAGGAACCTTCTTGTCTATTTTGTTGATGCGAGTAAGGCTCATGTGAGTGTAGAATCGCAATCCTTATCTGGTGGAATGAGACGTGTGCCAGGGAGACATCGTTTCATTTCCTTTTCCTTTGTGGCTTCTAAATCTAAGGCCTTAAGCGTAGCTGTGCCTAGGGCGTTGTTGTCAGAGTTTTGGGATTGGCCAAGATGGTCTGGCCAGACATTATTGGACCATACCCCACTCTCGTAAATGCCTGGTTCTCACAGTGCTTTTGGTAATGATCATTCTGACATTAATGTCATCCGTATCAAAAGTTTTCTCAGAGTTGACCTGGTTTGGGGTATGTTACGAACTAGTGCCTTATACCGTCATGCTACCTTGTTGACGAGTAAGTGTGGGCGGGTTCTGGTTGTTATTCGTACTGCCTTGTCACTCTCTCCTTTCATCATGATTCAACGTTCCTTTGTCTTGGGATTCTCTCGGTGGTTGACGTTGAGTTAACGTGCTGGTTCGTATGAGGTGTTGTCTCAGTTCATGGTCTCGCATTCCTTCAGTTGATCTTTAGACTTCAGGATTTGTCCTTCAGTGCGTTGTCAACTGTCATTCGATTTGACCTTTTGTTCGGTCATTATTCTGTTCTCTCTGGTATGTTCCTAATTTCTAGGACAAAATTCCTTTAAGGAGGGTAGGTTGTAACAACCAGGTCATTTGTCTTCCTTTCCTTTTTCCTGAAATTTTACGAATGAATTTTTTTCGTTTAATTTTCTTTTCTGAGCTCTGTTTCGTGTCATTTAGTGTCATCTCGAGTGCTCGAAATTGGATCCTGAGACACTTTTCTGTGGATTGACAACTTCTTTTGAGGACCGAGTCATTTTCACATTTTTCGTTTTTCGACACTATGCGCTATTTCTTTCTTTTCCCTATTCAGTCTTATCTCCGTTTGTCAGTTTTTGGCACAACCTCACTTCTCATGCTCGGAGTTGGTTTTTGACTTCACGTGCCTTCATCTTGAGTGGTTTCCTTGAAATACGTATCTTTACTTTTGCAAGAAAGTATTCTGGTTGCTCCTGGTGCCCATAGGGGCATGGATGCACAATTCTTTAGAATCTTTTTCATTTATTGGGGTATTTTTCGTAAATATCTTTTGAAGATATTTTATTTCAGGGTTATCTAAGAAAATATTTTTTAGAAGATATTTTCATTTTGGGGCAGTTTCGTAGTTAACCCTTTTTGTAGGGGTCATTGTGCAATTAACGAAAGTTATCGTAAAATGTCTCGTCTGGAGCCTAGATCCTCGTATGAGATTCGTTTTCACATTTCGTCGAGTCGTGGACTCTTGGAATTTCCTTCTGGTCGTTTTCCCCAGTTGTAGGGATTTTTGGCCCCGGTTGCTACAGAACTTGTTCGGGGCATAACTTTCTGCTCGGGACTCATTTTTCGACGCCAATTCTTCTGTTATTCATATTTTCTCATTTTGAATCTTTTTCGTTCATGGAGTTTTTCTGTTTGAGCTTGTCTGCTCAAAATCCATTTTTCCAGACACGGCGGGGCCCTTTCGAGGCACTTTTTGTGATTTTCTATAAATAGGGGGTTTAAAAAATTAAAACATAATTTTCCTCTTCTTCCCCACACATTTTGGACCAGATCCCATAGCCTTCCATGGCTGCCATCTTCTCTCTCCTCTTTTGGTTCACTTTTCTTTGATGAAAAGTCTTCGGCCTTAACGTTTAATGTTTGTCTTGACGCCACACATCTTATGCCCTTATTAGAATCCATTTCTAACGATTTTTTGAGTTTGGGTTTGGAGTCAAGTTGGGATTTTCATGGGGCTTCTTGCGGATTCTTGTTCACAGTGTTGTACCCGACAAAACCTCTCAGTATCGTCGGATTCGGAGCACTTTCGTACGGGGGATTTTCATCTCAAATTGAGATAGGGGATGTTCTAGGTTTAAATTCTTGTTATATAGCATGCTTGTGATGCTTATACTACTTGTTTGCATGATTAAATATAAAATCTAAAGATTTTATTATTTATTTTTCTTGTACGGGATCTACTTTTCCTGGTTGCTCGTGACTTGGTTTAAACATGTAGCATAATATTATATTGCCCCATGATATGCTCATTGTCGTGTATTCAAATTAGAGCATTTAAATAAGTACTAAAACTTTTGTTTAATATTTATCTTAGGTGAAAGATTAATTCACATGGCCTTAACTAGCTTGAAATCAATATGTGTTATCATATTATATTAGGCCCTAGTGTGCTCTTCAACATAGATTAAATTGAGAGAAATCGAAATTGTTTTCAAAAATTAGTAATTGTTAATTAACTTGATTAATTAATTTGCCCCGAGTGTACTATTCACTCCATTTGAATTCCGACTTGATATTCTTGATCTACATGCCAAATAGCTTCACATATATTTGATTTAGAATATTCGGTGAGGTTTTGAAATCTTTCATTTTATTAATTTCTTTGTTTAAGATTTAATTCTCATGGTGATATACAACTTGGAATTGATTTGTGGCATGCTAGAAAATTAGGCTTTGGTATGGTTGTACACGTATATTAAATTGGGATTAATTGCATGAGAATTGCAACTTTTATTTTATATTTAACTTTAGTGAAAGTTTAATTCACATGGTCGTAAATTGAATGAAATAAACTTGTAATGTGATACTACATTAGTCCTTGGCATGTTCTCAAAAATATGTTAAATTGAGAGTATTTGGTGAAGTTTGAAAAACTAAGGATTTTAATTAAAATAATTAATTAAAATCTATTTAATGGTCCCCTTAGCTTAATTAAGTTTTTAACTTGATAATTGTATTGATCATGACTTGTTTACTAGCATATATTAATTTGGGATAATTAGAAGTTGTTTTAGAACATTGGGATTTAAATTAGCTTGATTTAATTAAAGTTCTACTTTGTTGTTCTAACAACCTAATTGAGTTTTAGAATAGATATAGGTGATGACCATGCCATGTCCTTTAACATGTTTTAAATTGAGGTTATTTGGAATTGAATCAAAATCCAGAGAATTTAATAGTGTTTATCTATTTAAATTATATCAATTTGCTCCATGATCTAGTTGTGTTTCAGAAGTGGTTTCTGTATTCAAATCATGGACTTGGACTTATTGTATATTTATTTGGTTATGTTTTGAGCATTGGATAACATAGTTGCTATGTTTATACTATTGAGAATATGTTTTCCTTATTGAATATATTGTTGCCTTGTGTAATGATTTGCACACTTCGTATTTAACATCTTTCATACATAGCGTGTAACGAATCGCACACTGAAGATTCGACTTCCATCATATCATATTAGTTGTGGACTTAGAATATGTATTGTATAGGTTTCCAAATTTGGTTATGCATGGTAGATAGTTGATTATCTTGTATATACAAGCTGATATATACGTTGTTGCACAACTTATTAATTTTGGAAACTTGGGGATGTCGTTGTTTGGCTACGGCTAGGATGTGGTTCTAGTACGGGGGATAGTCCCTCTATATAGTCTAGTGCGCACATAAGGAGGTTACCCATGGGCTAGTAACCCTAAAGTAACCACATTGTTGGTTTGATCCGGCGTGACGTCCAAGTATCCACTTTATTTGATTTCGCATTTCATTTCAAGTTGATAACTAGATGATGTTGTGACTTGTTGTTTCTTTGTTGATTTCCCATTTTAAGTTGCAAGATGTTAACTTAGAGAAATCATGCCTTACGCGTTGTATTAGAAGTTCTAATGTTGGTTAGATGGCATTAAAATTATAATTTATGTTTCGATGTTCTAATGTAGTTTAGGATTAATCCTACAGATTCAATTGGAACATAGATACTATGCCCCATTCGTGATTTCAAGTATACTCCTTGTATTGTTAATTGCATCGATAATATAATTCTTGTTAACATATGTCCGAGCATACTTATTGTCATGTTATATGGAATGTTCCATCCTTGTATACTTGTATAGATATTATACCTTATTCTTGATTCCGTGTATAATTCTTATCGTGTTCTTTGGATTATCCCAAACTTGACTTGTTTCATATGTGTATTTGTATCATGATTCTTATTGCTTATGCTCCATGATAGCTTAGGATGCGCCCTGAGTCTCACTTTGACATAGACGTTAGGTGGCATGAGCCCCTTTGACGTGTTTCACCTTAAGGTGATGAAATTGTAAAATGCTAGGTCGATGCATGCTCATCTCCTACGAGTAGCTTTATGTTGCTCACTCCTATGTTACTGGGGCATATTTCAGGTACGAAGACTTGGTTCTTGATGCTCAGCATTCCTTGGATGTCGTGTAGCTTTCAAGTTTCCATTTCATGCAAATGTTAGCATGAAATGTCATTTTGTAGACTTATATGTAAAACTTGTATTCTTTGATTTCATGTATGTAATGTGTACTTAAATGCACTCCTTTCAATGTATTCAACATGTATGAAATAAGGCCGGAGGCCATCGACATGTATATTGAATTTTTTGTAACTTCTAACTTCTTGAAATATTAGGAAAATATAGAAAAATGCCAAGTCATTATCTTACCATGGTTGCATCGGGTGTGGGAATTCCGTTTTCATTCTTTCATAGGGTCTTATAAATCATGTTTGAAGTGTGGCCAAGGGCCAAACGGTCATTTGATCCCGTTTTGTATTTTTGGATTCCGAGTTTTCATTCCAAATTCCATTTTTTGCCTTTTTGCCCGTTTGGGGGGGGGGGGGGGGGAGGTCGAATTTTGCATCGGTGGTATTTTTAAGTCATAGACCATTGTAGCACGTCTAAATAGGTAAGTTACGTTTGCGTGCATAGTCGTTTCCGGGTAAAACCATTTTTTTTGTGTTTTGAGCCTCTTGTGAATTCATTTTGCACTTTTTTTGCATAATCTGATCTAGGGGTATTCTGGACCTTTCACATTAGTTTTATTTTCTTCTTTTGACATGGTCTCTTAGAAAACATGATTTTAGGGGGGAGTTTCTATTTCGTATTTTTCTAGAAAATGTCTTCTTGATGCCAAAAATCGATGGTAAATTTTAGCTTTCTGTTTTTTTTTAGCAGCTTTTTGGACCTCCATGACCAGATTTCAAGGAGGGGCATTTCGGGCATTTTGTGTTTTTTTTAATTCTCTTGTGAGTCACGTAGAAAACTCAATTTTGAGGGGGGTTTCTTCTTTGTGTTTTTCCAGAAAAATTCATCTTCTAGCTCGTTTTTGCTCTCAGTTGTGGGTAGATTCTGAAAATTTTCATGTAGCAGCTTTTTGGGTCCATCTTGACCTATGTTGTTCAAGGGGCATTTTAGGGGCTTTATATCATGTTTTTTGTTTGTTTCTTCAGCAATATCGGGTAGAAAACATGATTTTAAGGGGGGTTTCTTCTTCGTGTTTTTCCAAAAAAACTCGTTTAAGGGTCCATTCATAGCCTCAATTCTTAGAAAAAAATCAAATGTGGTTTGCTATTACAACACTATTCATACCCAGATTTTTGACCCGAAAAGTGAGTCTATTTTTTTGAAACTTTGAGGCTTCATATCTACATCATCCTGACTCCAAATCAAGTGATTTTTGAGTCTAAGTTTATTAACTTTCGCTTGTCTATCCAACGATATACACGGTTGTATCCAATTATATCTGAAAAGACTATTTTACCCCTTTTCAAATACCAATGCCGCACTGTTTTTACACCCAAAAGATCATTTTTTTAAAGCTTTAATGTTTCATATCTTCTTCATCTGGACTTCGAATCAAGTGATTCTTGAGTCTAGATTGATTAATTTTTCCTGGTCTATCTAATGGTATACTTAGTTGCATCTAGTTTGGTCTGAAAGGACCATTTCAACCTATGTAAAGTACCATTGCCGCATTGACTTCAAACCCAAAAGTTTGATTTTATGAAACCTTGGAGTTTCATATTTTCTTCATCCGGACTCCGAATCAAGTGATTCTTGAGTCCATCTTGATTAGTTTTTCATTTTCCTTCCAGTGGTGTGCTCGATGACACCCGAGTCCACAGCTTTTAGAAAGGACTATTTTGCCCCTGGGGGCTTATTTGTCATATTTTTGCTCTTTTGGTTCCGCATAAGTTCTCATTAAGTTCCACGACCTCATGGAAGGTCATTTTGACTTCTTAGAGTCTTGTTTTCTATTGTCGGTTCCGCATATCGGATCCGTTATCGGGTCAATCTTCGGTTCATCACAGGACACGCTGGCCTAAAAACCAAGGTCGTCACAACTTACACTCCATGAGGTCATTTCCACTCCAAATTTGCAACCGAGCCAGAAAAAAGGTTAGATATATCTTGCTTACTACTTCTAATTACTTCATTTCTACCATGTGTTATCTTATTTTTCTCTAATGTTGTTCATGTGTTTGGTTTTGCATGAGGTCATTTACACTCCATATTTATAACTTAGCCTAAAAAAGGTTAGATATATGTTGCTTACTACTTCTAATTACTTCATTCCTACCATGTGTTATTTTGTTTTTCTCTAATGTTGTTCATGTGTTTGGTTTTGCATGAGGTCATTTACACTCTAAATTTATAACTTAGCCTAAAAAAATGTTAGATATGTCTTGCTTACTACTTCTAATTACTTCATTCCTACCATATATTATTTTATTTTTCTTGAATGTTGTTCATGTGTTTGGTTTTACATGAGGTCATATACACTCCAAATTTGCAACTTAGCCTGAAAAATGTTAGATATATGTTGCTTACTACTTCTGATTACTTCATTCCTACCATGTGTTATTTTTTTTTTCTTTAATGTTGTTCATATGTTTGGTTTTACATGAGGTCATTTACACTCTAAATTTGCAACTTAACATGAAAAAATGTTAGATATATCTTGTGGTTGTTGGAGTAGTTTAGAAGGAGAACGGGCAATTTTACTTGGATTTGTGGATTAATTTTGTGGGCAGCGTCCCTTGTTAAATTAATTTTGTGGGCGGTGTCCCATGTGTTTGTTGTTCTTTAAAATTTTAAAAATGTCCATTTTTAAGGGGAAATCATACCGAATTTTCGAAAAAAAAAAAAAAAAAAGAAATGAATTTAATGTTTGATTCCAAAAAGGCATGTGGTTGATTTTTGAAACTTGAATTGGATTTTTGAAATATATAACAGTAAAAAAACTGTGAAATATATAACAATTTTTTGAACCTATGATTAGTGACAATTTTTTATTGATTTTCGTGGTGGGGTTGAATATAGTTCTCTTTGTTGTTTCAAGCCTTAGTAGAATGCAGCCTTTCCATGGGAACGCCCAACTCTGCTTTATATTTTGCTACTACAGGTAATGTCTTGCTTTAGATTCAAATTAATTTTTTTGTTTTTTTTTAATGCTTCCTTATATCCTTTTTTAGTGAATCATAAACTATTGTCAACCCAGTACCATATAATCCCTTGGAAGAACTATCACTACATTGAAGGACATGGCAGTAAGTTGTGGGCACTGGCACCAGTGGGATTTATAAGAAGCATTCTCCAGTTGCTGTAACTCCAGGAAGCTAGTGATCTCTAAGTTAATCAAACGGAGGCCTATGCAAGTATAGAGAAGTGTGTATACAGTTTATGGAATGAATTTTAGTGATCTCCAGTAGTGTGTACATTTTATGTATGTATAATGAAGTGTGTGTACACACATACTATTTTTAAGGAATGTCTAGCTCCCTATATGTGCAAGTATAAATGTGAATGGTGCAACAACAATTTATTAAATTTGTTATGTACAAAAAAAACTTGTGGTTTGGTATGTTATTTATGATTGATTAAAATCCTACAAAATATTTTCAAGTACTTGTTTGGATGGCAATAATTTTTCTAGTAGGTTTTTTAATGGCATGCCTCTCCTTTTATTTTTTTATTTTTGTCGGGGTGATTTATTGTTTAGTCTTGTAAGAGATGGATCTTCCTTTATTGCTTGCTTTTAATCTTTCTTCTTGTAGACACTAAAATTTTAGTAGGCTTTGGTTTTGACTAATGGATCCATGAAATATGGGTTTTATGTTTAATTAAGTAATAAATTGGCCCAAGCTTAGTCCACTTAAATTATTCAATTAGCCCAGCCCAGATGATTAAATCAAAAAATAATTATTCCCAATAAAATATATTTGAAATAATTATAATTAAGGATAATAATCATAATATAACTGGCCCGACCCAATTATAATTTTATCCTTATCGAGAGATGACACGTGTCATCATCCTATTAATCCAAAAAGTCTATAAATAGAGGCCTGGAGGAAGAAGGAAGGGGTACACAAATTCAAAATTCAAAAATCCAGAAATCTAAAGACCCAGAAACCAGAGACAGAAATTCAGAATCCAATCCCAAAAGCGAAGAACATCAAGGACATTAAATCATGCCGTTCTTCATCCAAATTCCATAAGCACGTCAAATCGTGCCATTCTTCATCAAATTCCACGGTGATCAACAACAAGTACATCCAAAGACGTGTCGTTCTATATCCAAATTCCACGGTGATTCAAGGTCAAACTCCTGCAACCCTTGGATCCAACCAACCAAAAAAGAGATCGAATCAGAGAACCTTTCTTTTTGTAAAGAATATTACAAAGGATTCTACTCCATCTTTATAAATTAATAAAATATTATATTTGCTCCCTATTTTGTTTCTTATTTTCAGACTACAAAATTTGTGTGTACAAATTTCTGGCACGCCAGGTGGGACTTCCTTTACCTCTCATCTCTTTCTCCTACCATCAAGTTTCTTCTCTATCAGATTCTATGGCTCCCCCTAAGACTCAGACAGACAAAAAAGCCCAAAAGGACATTACTACTGCAAAGGTCGACGCCAAAGCCACCACGAAAAGTGGCACGAAGGCCAAATCAAGTGATGGAAGTACCTTGGCGGGCCCTGTGACACGTAGCAAGTCCCAGGCAATTGAGTCATCCAAACATCAACAAGACTTGGTAATAACCAATCCTGCAAAGTCGGCGAACGTAAAAACTCAACATGTCAAGAACCCTAACGTTGTTCTAGAGGAGATTCCGCCACCAAATTTACCTCTTTCCATCTATGATGCTCACTCTAGTGTCGGTTCATCCCCAGAGTCACCACATTAGACTTCAGAGCAATCAACCACTTCAAAGAACGTTGACTCTCAAGGTCTATCATACTCAGATGTGGTCGCTGCTATGATGACTGGAGCTGCCACGGTGGAGGAACAACTAGCTACTATGTCTCGTGCCATTGAGAACCTCACCAAGACTGTTGAAGAGAAGGACTTGCAAATCGCTACACTAATGAACAAATTGAAAGTTTAGACCTTCGGAGAATCACCAATACAGTCTGGGAATCCTACATCTTCCCTAACAGCACCACCTAGGAATCTTACAACTTCCACACCACCACTGTCTGGGAATCCTAATTCTATAGCATAAGGTACTCGCATGGAGGACCCCAAACAGACCTTGGTGATAGAACAGGCGACTGGTCAAAGCAATCATGCTTCTTTAGTCTCTTCATTATCTGCCAAACAATTACAAGATATGATAATGAATACAATCCAAGCCCAATATGGAGGCGTCTCATAAAGCACTCTCATGTACTCAAAACCCTATACAAGGAGAATCGACAGTATGTGGATGCATGTTGGATACCAACCTCTAAAAATTCAGCAATTTGACGGAAAAGGTAACCCTAAGCAACACATTGCCCATTTTGTCGAGACTTACAATAATGCTAGAATAGATGGGGACTTACTAGTTAAATAATTTGTCCGCTTCCTTAAAGGAAACACATTCTAGTGGTACACCGACCTAAAGTCAGAATCAATTGATAGTTGGAACCAAATGGAACGAGAATTCTTGAACAGGTACTATAGCACTCGTCATACTGTTAGTATGATAGAAATGACTAACATGAAGCAATGGAAGGATGAGCCTATAATCGACTACATTAATCGGTGGCGAGCACTCAATCTTGACTGTAAGAACCAATTGTCAGAAATCTCTGTTGTAGAGATGTGGATGCAGGGAATGCATTAGGGCCTTCTTCACATTCCTCAAGGCATTAAACCTTGCACATTTGAATAATTGGCTACACGTGCCCATGACATGAAAATCAATATGAAATCCTATGACGGCAAAGGTCCCGTGGCCATAGAACCATGCAAGGATAAAAAAGACTGGAAGAAGAGTGACAAGTCGTCAAAGAACACTGTTAAAGAATCCATGACTATCTCAATTACCCCAGTTAAGATATCTGTTAAAGATAACAAGAAAGATGATAAAAAGTCTCACTAGTTTCAAGAGGGGGAAAGACAACGTCCTACACTAAAGGAATTAGAGAAGAAGGAATACCCATTTCCCGATTTTGATGTTCCTGGTATATTGAAATGCTTACTCGAAAGTAAAATTATAAAACTCCCTAAAAGCAAACGCCCTCAAGAGATGGGACATGTCAACGACCCAAAATATTGCAAATATCATCATATTATCAGTCATACAATTGAAAAGTGTTTTATCTTCAAGGAGGTGGTGATGAATCTGGCAAAATAAGGAAAAATCTTGTTGGATACAGATGAAGTTGTAATGTCAAATCATACTACTGCTACTTTGACAACCTCTATCATGGGGAGTGCTCGTTCTCAGCCTTCAACTTCTGAGGTATATTACACAACCATCTAGTTTGGCTCATTGGAACCAATCCCCATCTATCTTGGCCAATGGAGTGTACCAGACGTTTCAACATTTGGAAGGGTCTTTCCTCAAGATGATGAAGAATGATGGACTTTGGTGACAAGAAAGAAACCACGGAAGCAACGAGCTAACATTTTTCAGACTAGTTATTTTAACAGGGGAAAAAGGACGACGAAACCTCAATATCGCCATAAGCAGTCTAGCCATAACAGAAAATGGGTCAAGAAGACACAGTTATCCAAACACGCCTCTATGAGCAAAGGATCCAAAAGCCCATTACTTTGCAAGAGTTCTTTCCAGAATGATATCTAGATGATGAAGTTGTGAAAGCTTACATGGTTTCAACTGAGAAAACGAGCCCTAATGATGAGAATAACGAGGATCAAGATGAAGCCCAGACTATAGAGAACTATGTAAAAGATGCAGCCATCATTGAAAAGTCCGATGATGATGAAGTAGCCAGAGGTACGCTTGATTCATGTTATGCACCAATTGTTTTCACTGACGAGGATCTTCAGTTCGGTTCGAAACTGTATAATTATCCTCTCTTCATTTTTGATTACTTAAAAGAACAAAAAGTTACTCGAATTCTTGTTGATGGTGGATCAATGGTGAATCTCAAGCCAAAATTTATGATGAAAAATCTCGGCATCACAGTCGATGAGTTATCTCGTAGCCGTCTTATTATTTAAGGTTTTAACCAAGGAGGACAGAAAGCTATTGGTATGATTCGGGCGGAGCTAACTATTAGCGAGCTCTAAGTTAAAACCTTATTCCATGTTATTAATGCAAATACGTCCTACAATTTATTGTTGGGAAGGCCTTGGATACATAGTAATGGCATCATTCCATCGATTCTTCATCAGTGCTTCAAATTATACAAGAATAGCGTACAAAAGGTTATAGCGGACTATAAACCATTTACAGAAGCAGAGTTTCATTTTGCCGATCCCGAGTTCCATATCGATCCTGATACACCTTTGAAAGTGCCCATCCCAAGCCATCTGTCTACACAAAAGGTTCAATTTATAAAGACAAAAGAAGCATTAAGTGATCCATTAGATGTTTCAGTGATAGACATTGTAATGGCAGCTAAAACGTGAGGGGTCTCGATAAAAGCACATCGAACGAAACCTATTTTAAAGTATGTTCTAAAATCTCAACGACAAGAAGGGCATTCACCTATCATCGAGATACTTGAGACCAAGGAATTTAAAGTGAAAATGTAACAAACCAAGGAAAATGAAGATATGCAAAAGCTGGAAAGAGAGTTATGTAATGACCCGGATTTTCACGGATATTTTTTTTCCGTTGTCTTTCCTTTCTGAGTTCAGTTCCTCTTCGCTTAGTGTTGTCTCGAGTGCTCTGGAGTGATTTCCGAGACTCTTTTCTGTGGATTGACAACTTCCTTTGAGAACCGAGTTGTTTCCGCATTTTTCGTTTTTCGACACTATTCACTTTTCATCATTTTCCCTATTTCGTCCTTTTCCCTATTTTGTCTTTTCCCCATTTGACACTTTGTTAGCATAACCACACTTCTTGTGTTCAGAGTTGGTTTTTGACTTCATGTATCTCCATCTTGAGTGGTTTCCACGAAACACGTATCTTTACTTTCGCAAGAAAGTACTCTAGTTGCTCCCGGTGTCCATAGGGGCATGGATGTAAAGTTCTTTGAAATTATTTTCTTTTCTTGGGGTGTTTTTCATAAATATCTTTTGAAGATATTTTATTTCAGGGGTTTTTAAGAAAATATTTTTGCAAGATATTTTCATTCTGGGCCATAAGTGCAGTTTTCACTTTTTGGAGGGGCCATTGTGCAATTAATGAAAGTTATTGCAAAATGTCTCATTTTGAGCCTGGATCCTCAAACAGGATTCATTTTCACATTTCGTCGAGTTGTGTACTCTTGGAATTTCCTCCTGGTCAATGTTTTCCAGTTTCAGGGTTTCTGGCCCCGGTTTGGGCTAAACTTGTTTTAGGTATAACTTTCTGCTCGGGACTTGGTTTTCAACACTGTTTCTTCCGTTGTTCATATTTTATCATTTTGAATCTTTTTCGTTCACAAAGTTTTGCAATTTGAGCGCGTTTGCTCAAATTTTACTTTTTCGGACCCGGTGGGGCTCGTTCGGAGCACTTTTTGAGATTTCTATAAAAGGGGGGTGAGATATTTCATTTTTCATCTTCTCCCCTCTTCATGCACGACCTAGAACTCCCATGGCAGCCCAAGGGGTGCTGCCATCTTCTCTCTCCTCTTTTGGTTCACTTTTCCTTGATGGAAAGTCTTCGGCCTTCACGTTTGTTGTTCCCCTCGCCGTGCTCTACCTTTCCCCCTTATTAGAATTCAGTTTTGACCATTTCTTGAGTTTGGTTTTGAGGTCAAGTTGTGATTTTGATGGGGCTTTCATGGGGGTTATGTTCACGGCGTTGTCCCCGACAAAACCTAGTAGTTTCGTAGGATTCGGAGCCGTTCCATTTTAATGGCTTTTGAGATTTTCATCTCAAATTGAGGTAGGCAATGTTTTAGGATTTTATATGTGTTTTATTGAGTGTTTCTCACGATTATACAACTTATATGTATGCCTTGTATCAAATTTTGAAAGTTAGTAATTTTTATTTCTTTGTATAAGATTTAAAATTCATGATGATATATAACTTTGATTTGAATTGTGGCATGCTAGAAAATCATGTTTTAATATATTTGTTAACATATATTAAATTGGTATGGATTGAATAAAAATTGCATATTTTATTTAATATTTATCTTTTGTGAAAGATTAAATCCCATGGCCGTACCTTGCATGAAATTGACTTGTGATATGCTTTCAAATTATGTCTTGGCATGTTGTTTAACATACTTTTATTTGAGAGCATTTGGACAAGTATGAAAATCTAGAGATTTTAACTAAAATGATTAATTAAAATCTAATTAAGGGTTCCATTGGCCTAATTAAGTGTTTAACTTGACATTATGATAACTATGACTTATGTTCTAGCATATGTTAATTTGGAACCATTTGAAGTTGTTTTAGAAGTTAGGGATTTGATTATCATAATTTAATTAAATTCCACTTTATTGTTCTTATGGCCTAATCGAGTTTTGATGTGGTGTATGTAATGACCATGCTATATTGTTTATCATGTATTAATTGGAGGCCATTTGATTGAGATTTGAAACCTAGGGAATTTAATTAGTTTATTGATTGAATTCCATTTCTATTGCATTATTGATTAACTCATGTATTTGACATTGATAGTGTGTTTAAAGCATGACTTTTGACTTATAATGGATTTATGAGTTATGTTTATATATTGGATTATATTGTTATAACGCGTAACGAATCGTGCTCTGAAGATTCGACATGTGATGTTATTATAGCGCGTAACGAATCGCGCTCTGAAGATTCGACATTGTCATCCTATAGTTGTTGTGGATTTAGAGCATGTGTTGTGTGGTTACAACCTACTTGTGTATGAAGGTAGTTTCGTGTACTGTTTAATATGTATATAAGTTGTTAACTTATTTATTTTGGAGTCTTGGGACATTGTTACTGTGATATGGCTAAAGTTCGGCTTTAGTGCGGGAGGTATGAGTTCTCCCCAACTGAGATAGTGCGCACTAGGGTGGTCTTCCCAGCGGGTTAGTGCCCAGAATAACCAATTTGTTCTTGGTTTAGTCCGAGATGTGATGTCCAAGTCTTCCACTATTTGTTTTCGTATTCAATTCCAAGTTTGCAATCATGTTTATATTGTGACTTGTGGTTTTGGCTATCGACGATTTGATGTTGTTAAGTACATCTATACTAAATTGTTATATTTAGTTGATTTCACACTATTAGATTTCTAGTTGATAATTAGAGAATCTATGTCTTGATGTGTGGTATTAGATATTCTAATTATGCTAAATTGTTATATTCAGTTGATGTTGCATTTTAGACTTCAAGTTAATAACCTTGAGAACCACTATGTTGTTGCTTTGTGTAGTTGTTAAAATTGCATGGATGAGGTGATTGATGCTAGCAATGATCTTAGGTATCTAGGATGCTCCCTGAGTCTCACCTTGATATAGATGTTAGGTGGAATGAACCACAATAATTAAATCATGCAACTTGTAAAACTTTAGGTCGATGCATGCTCATTTCCTACGAGTGGCTTTATGTTACTCACCCGTATGATACTCGGGCATATTTCAGGTACAGGATACAAGATTAGAGATTGCAATTGCTTGGGTGATTTGCTAAGTTTAGCTTCTTTAGAAGCATTCTTATTCACATGCAAGTGTTAGCATGTTCATGATTTGTCTATGAAATGTAATTTTTCTAACTTGGAGGTTTGACATGTCAAATGTTGTAAATGTATTGTAATGAGGCCATAGGCCATTATAGAACATCTATTTTATCATATTACATACACTTGCATGCTCACTTTGGCAAACAATACCTTCCTTGATGAAACAAAAACCTAAAGTTGCATATTTTTTTTTTTTTTTGACCCTATTCTATTACGGGGGCATTTCGGGTATTTCAAAATGATTTTTTTTTATTTTTCCTCGCGAGTCACGTAGAAAACTTGATTTTGAGGGGGGATTTATTTTTTGTGGTTTTCCAGCAAACATCATCTTGGCCCTCAAAAATCCATTTATTTCCAGCAAATCTGTGCTGTCAGGTTTTGTAAATTTTTAGTACAAATGTAGTTAGTACTATTGATCAACTTTTTTTTGAAAATCGTCACGACTGATCCGAAACTTCCGGAGGTCTTGTGGGTGTATTTTAAGATTGCATTTTCAATTTAGGCAATTTAAAAACCTCCCGAAGCCCAATTTCCAAAACTTAGGCAGTAGCTCGGATTGGTTTTTTTTCTCTTGACCTGATTTTCTTGGGGGCATTCCTGGCATTTTACAATGCATTTTTTTGTTTCTGTCTGCAATCAAGGTAGAAAACTTGATTTTAGGGGGGGTTTCTTATTTGATTTTTTCCAAAAAAGTCCGTTTAGATGCCCGTTTTTACTCTCAGTTGCAGCAGTGGTGGGTTGTCCTCGTCGGGCCACCACGACATCATTTTTGTTTTTGATCTTTCTCCTTCGTCCGGACTCTGAATGATGAAATTCTTAAGTCCATTATGATTAATTTTTTATTGTCCTTCCAGTGGTGTGCTCGATAGCACTTGAATCCCCTTTTTGCAAAATAACCATTTTGCCCCTAGGTTCTTTTTGTCCATTTTTGAAATGACACTTCTGCATTTGTTTCCTTTGGGTTCCGTGACCTCATTGAGGGTCACATTGGTGTCTTAGAGACGCATTGTATCTCTAGAGACCGTTGTTTCACCTTTCGCTTCCACATTTCAGATCCATTATCGGGTCATCTTTTGGTCATCACTGATACACCGGGTTTACAAAACTTGGGCCGTCACAAGTGGTATCAGAGCTCCTAGGTTCGAAAACCTTAGGACGATGGGTTTTGGGTGCATATCATGTTTTTGTTGCCGTGCTCTATGTGTTTATATGCTTTATGATAACATGATTTGGTTGATAACATGTTTATGTGCTTACGTGCTACATGTTGTATGCCGTTTATTTAGCATTATTTTATTCTAATGTAAAGAGCATGACATGTGACGTATGCTAGACTAAAATTGTATCTGCATAATTATGTTGCATATTTGGCATGACACGGGATAGGTCATTGAGGCACGAGTTAAGGTTGATAGTGATTATAGTCACAGTTTCGTGGTAGTATAAGTTATTGTCGACCTAGTATTGGTTTTAAGGTAGGTGGATGGTCACATTTTGTTTAGGCTCTCGTGAGATGAGTTGTTTGGTGTTACCATAGTGCTGAATTTGTTGGTTTGGGTCCATTATGAGGTTATGGACCTCTTACGATCCTTGATTGTTCAGGATGATTCCTCTGGAACTTATGTTTTTCGTGGGCGGGTACGTTATGGGTGGGTGCACGGCACTGTCATGCTACTGTACTGGCATGCTACATGTGCAGTTCGGATGGAATCAGTGTCGATTTTGTTTTGATAGGCATTGTCTTTTTGATTGATAATGATGGTGTTTGTTTTAGAGATCAGTCGTAGTGATTAATTTGGTTGTTGTTGGCATGGCTATAGTTGCCATTTTCTTTGGAGTTCTCCTTGAGTGATGACGTTTTTGGTATCAAGTCTATTGATTGATGTTTCGGGTAGAGAGAGCATTGCATTGTTAGCGTCACTTGTAGTGTCACCTCTAGATTTGGAGTTAGATTGTTAAAGTCTTACCATTGTGGTAAGGGCTCACATTTGTTTTGAGACAGGTTGATGTCGTATTGGTTTTTGGAGATAGTTTATGGCTAGAACTGGTCCTTCCTTTTGCTTAGACACTCTAGGACACGATGTCCATAGGGTTCATTGTTGCATCATTTTGTCTTTTGCAGTTTGTTTACTACCATGTTAGTAGTATGATTTATGATGTTGTGATATATTTACCTTCTTGCTGTATAGCATTAGCATGCCTTCCTTATATGCTTAGAGATCCCATACTATTATTACGCTTTAATAACATGCTTTTGTACTTACGTATAGACGTGTTGCATGTACCTTTGATTTTTATCTATATGAGTAGATTTCTTTCTGGTAGTTGTATTCCTTGTCATATGCATGATTTTCAGGGTTGGTTTTCCCTTTTGTTTCGGTTGCACGTGGAGTGTATGTGGGTTTCCATAAGGGTTTCGTTGTGAGATTCCTTGTAGAGGAGTTGTCACATTTGTTCCATCTTGAGCTGTCCACTTCCCTAAGATGGGAAGGATGCTCCATTTTCGTGTTGTCATATTGACACTTGTAGGGGGATAGGGTTTCTTCTCTTTTCTTATTTCGTGTTAAGGACTTTACAAGGAGTGAGTCTCTTCTTTTCGTTGCGTTGTGCACAGTTCTTGGTTGGTTGGTCCGTGAGGATCACCATTGTTGTTTTGAGTCCTTGGTGAGGATTTGATGGATTTTGGTTGACTTACTTCCATATAGGGGGTGAAGTCTTTGACCTTGTTGTCTTTCATTTCAGAGATGGGGTTGTGGTGTTGTCCTTTTGAGGACTGGTGGTTCCCTTTCTTTCGTGTCTTCCTTGGGGAGTTTTTGTTGTGGTTGTTGACGGAATTATGGTGCTTGGAGTGAGTTGATTGGTGTGAGATCATTTTATGGGGACTTGTGTCCATATCACTGAGGATTTGTTTGATTCGTGAGGTAAGCTCGATGCACTTTTGAGAATGTCTTCCGGAGACTTGTTTTCATTTTGGAGGCCTTGATGTGGTTGACTCTTAGGAAGAATTTCGGAGGATCGCTGTTGGATATGGCTTGTTGTGGAGTTTCTCGTCCTAGGTATAACTAGGCATGGTTTTGAGGAATCATAGTTCCAGTGGTTGTTTATGGATCGATAGAAATTGAGGAATTTTGATTTAGCTTGGTGTTGCCAAGCATGGTTTTGAGAGATTCATGTTGTGACCTTAGTTGTTGGCATTTTGATGTGTGTGCCACTTGGTGGATTTGTATTTTAAGGATTTAGTTATCCGTGATAGGGATGTGGATCTGATGTTTGATTACGGTGTAGTCTTGTAGTTAATCTGTTTTAGGGATATGTGAAGGACTTTCGATGAAATGTTTTATTGTGAGGTTCGTTTTTATTTCTATAGGCGTTGATTTGCTTGACAAGTTTTGGATTCCTGATTAATGTTGTTAATAGGGGTATTTTGAGACATTGGAGATGTTGGTTTTGTTGTATTGAGGATTTAAGGCCTTAAGCATAGCGGTACCTATGGCATTGTTGTCAGAGTTTTGGGATTGGCTAGGATGGTCTGGCCAGACATCTTTGGACCATATCTCAACTCTCACAAAATGTTGGTCTCCGTAGTGCTTTTAGTAATGATCATTTTTGACATTGATGTCATTTGTATCGAGAGGTTTCTTGGGTAGACCTAGTGGGGGGCAGGTTATGAATTAGTGCCTTATACTGCCATACTACCGTACAACCGTACAAAGTTGTGTGTTGTGGGCGAGTACTAGTTGTCGTCGATGCTACCTTATTGACGAGTAAGTGTGGGCGGGCACTTGCACTGTCATTGGTACCACACATTTAGGTACATCGTGGGCGGGTTCTGGTCGCTATTCATACTGCCGCATCGTCTTGTTCGGTACCCTGATATGATACGTGGTTATCTTGGAGATCTTTTGGTGGTCGTTGTTAGGTCGGTATGATGGTTTATCTAGAGGGATGTTTATGGTTGTTATCTTCCGTTCCTTTGTCTCACCTTGGGTTCTATGTGTGAGTTCCGACTTGTTCGGTGGCCATTTAGTTACTTTCCTTTTGAGAGGTTGTCCTGTCATTAGCATGTGGGTGAGAATGACATTGGTCTATGCGTTCTCTTTCAGCTTTGGGATTGCTTTTGTATCGCATTGTGTGGGATACTCGGAGATGTACTCCGTAGTTATCCTGGTTTTGCCTTTTTGTTCTGGTTGGGGCTGGATTTCAGGGTCGAAATCCCTTTAAGGTGGGAAGGTTGTAATGACCCGAATTTTCACGGATATTTCTTTTCCGTTATCTTTCCTTTCTGAGTTCAGTTCCTCTTCGCTTAGTGTCATCTCGAGTGCTCTGGAGTGATTTCCGAGACTCTTTTCTGTGGATTGGCAACTTCCTTTGAGAACCAAGTCGTTTCCGCATTTTTCGTTTTTCGACACTATTCACTTTTCGTCATTGTCCCTATTTCATCCTTTTCCCTATTTTGTCTTTTCCCTATTTGACACTTTGTTGGCGTAACCACACTTCTTGTGTTTGGAGTTGGTTTTTGACTTCATGTATCTCCATCTTGAGTGGTTTCCACGAAATACGTATCTTTACTTTCGCAAGAAAGTACTATGGTTGCTCCCGGTGTCCATAGGGGCATAGATGCAAAGTTCTTTGAAATTATTTTCTTTTCTTGGGGTATTTTTCGTAAATATCTTTTGAAGATATTTTATTTCAGGGGTTTTTAAGAAAATATTTTTGGAAGATATTTTCATTCTAGGCCATAAGTGCAGTTTTCACTTTTTGGAGGGGCCATTGTGCAATTAATGAAAGTTATTACAAAATGTCTCATTTTGAGCCTGGATCCTCATACAGGATTCATTTTCACATTTCATCGAGTTGTGTACTCTTGGAATTTCCTCCTGGTCGATGTTTTCCAGTTTCAGGGTTTTTGGCCCTAGTTTGCACTAAACTTGTTTTGGGCATAACTTTCTGCTCGGGACTCGGTTTTCAACGCCGTTTCTTCCGTTGTTCATATTTTATCATTTTGAATCTTTTTTGTTCAAAAAGTTTTGCCATTTGAGGGCGTCTCCTCAAATTTTACTTTTTCGGACCCGGCGGGGCCCGTTCGGGGCACTTTTTGAGATTTCTATAAAAGGGGGGTGAGATATTTCATTTTTCATCTTCTCCCCTCTTCATGCACGACCTGGAACTCCCATGGCAGCCCAAGGGGTGCTGTCATCTTCTCTCTCCTCTTTTGGTTCACTTTTCCTTGATGGAAAGTCTTCGGCCTTAACGTTTGTTATTCCCTCGCCGTGCTCTACCTTTCCCCCTTATTAGAATTCAGTTTTGACCATTTCTTGAGTTTGGTTTTGAGGTCAAGTTGTGATTTTGATGGGGCTTTCAGGGGGGTTATGTTCACAGCGTTGTCCCCGACAAAACCTAGTAGTTTTGTAGGATTCGGAGCCGTTCCATTTTGATGGCTTTTGAGATTTTCATCTCAAATTGAGGTAGGCAATGTTTTAGGATTTTATATGTGTTTTATTGAGTGTTTCTCATGATTATACGACTTATATGTATGCCTTGTATCAAATTTTGAAAGTTAGTAATTTTTATTTCTTTGTATAAGATTTAAAATTCATGATGATATATAACTTTGATTTGAATTATGGCATGCTAGAAAATCATGTTTTAATATTTTTGTTAACATATATTAAATTGGTATGGATTCAATAAAAATTGCATATTTTATTTAATATTTATCTTTTGTGAAAGATTAAATCCCATGGCCGTACCTTGCATGAAATTGACTTGTGATATGCTTTTAAATTATGTCTTGGCATGTTGTTTAGCATACTTTTATTTGAGAGCACTTGGATAAGTATGAAAATTTAAAGATTTTAACTAAAATGATTAATTAAAATCTAATTAAGGGTTCCATTGGCCTAATTAAGTGTTTAACTTGATATTGTGATAACTATGACTTATGTTCTAGCATATGTTAATTTGGAACCATTTGAAGTTGTTTTAGAAGTTAGGGATTTGATTATGATAATTTAATTAAATTCCACTTTATTATTCTTCTGGCTTAATCGAGTTTTGATGTGGTGTATGTAATGACCATGCTATATTGTTTATCATGTATTAATTGGAGGCCATTTGATTGAGATTTGAAACCTAGGGAATTTAATTAGTTTATTGATTAAATTTTATTTCTATTGTATTATTGATTAACTCATGTATTTGACATTGATAGTGTGTTTAAAGCATGACTTTTGACTTATAATGGATTTATGAGTTATGTTTCAATATTGGATTATATTGTTATAGCGCGTAACGAATCGCGCTCTGAAGATTCGACATGTGATGTTATTATAGCGCGTAACGAATCCCGCTCTGAAGATTCGACATTGTCATCCTATAGTTGTTGTGGATTTAGAGCATGTGTTGTGTGGTTACAACCTACTTGTGCATGAAGGTAGTTTCGTGTACTGTTTAATACGTATATAAGTTGTTAACTTATTTATTTTGGAGTCTTGGGACATTGTTACTGTGGTATTGTAACGACCCGGATTTCTCAACCCGTTGCGTTAGTGATGAACCGGAAGTTGACCCGATAACGGACCCGAAATGGTGAAGCGAAAGAAGCCAAATGACCTTAAGAGATGTACGTTATCCCTAAGGCCCCAAAAAAACTCTCCATGAAGCCACGAAACTCAAATGAGCCAAGCTAATGAAGCAAGAATGCCTAACCAAAAAGAGATGAACTAAGGGCAAAATGGTCATTTCTCACTGAAAAGGGTGCCTCCATGCACACCATTAGAAGGACAACGAAAAATGAACAAAATTAGACTCAAGAATCGTCTGATTCTGAGTCCGGGCAGAAAAGATATGAAATTCCAACACCCGATGCGAAAGTTATGAAGCAATGACTTAACATTTTCCAATATTTTCAAAATAAACTTTGAAAACAAAATTACATAGAAAACGAGATACATGTCATTGGCCTCCGGCCTCATCTCATACATGTTAAATACATTGAAAAGAGTGCACTTACGTACACTTTACATATACGAATCAACGAATACAAGTTTAAACAAATAGGGCTACAAAGAGGCACCTTATGCTAACACTTGCATAAAATAGAAACTTAAAAACTGTAAGCCATCCAATGAGCAATGGAATCTTCAAATCCTCAGTCCTGTACCTGAAATATGCCCCAGTATTGTGGGGGTGAGTAACATAAAGCTACTCGTAGGAGATAAGCATGCATCGACCTATCATTTTACAATTTTATCACCTTATGGTGAAACATGTTAAAAGGGCCCATGCCACCTAACGTCTATGTCAAGATGAAACCCAGGGAGCATCCTAAACTACCTAGATCATTTATATCATAATCACATTGTTCATGCAATTCAAACAACATCGAAACATGTTATACAAGGCAACAAGATATAGATTCTCAAAGTCTTCAACTTGAAATCCAAAATACGAAAACAATAAGTATGGGTCATGCCACCTAACGTCTATATTCAAAATGAATCTATAAGGTCATTCCTAAACTACATTTGAACATCAAAACACAAATTATGATATCGATACAATTTAACCAACAATGGAACTTCCAATACAACGCATGAAGCATGCTTTCACAAAGCTACATCTAAAGCTCAAAATAGGAAATCAAATAAGGAACAAGAAGTTACGATATCATCTAGTTATCAACTTGAAATAAAATACGAAATCAAACAAAGTGGATACTCGGACGTCACGCCAGATTAGACCGACAACATAGTTACTTTAGGGTTACTAGCCCATGGGTAACCTCCCTATGTGCGCACTAGACTATATAGAGGGACAATCCCCCGTACTAGAACCAAGTCCTAGCCGTAGCCAAACAACGACATCCCCAAGTTTCCAAATTCAACAAATTGTGCAACAACGTATATATATCAACATGTATATACAAGATATCAACTATTTACCAAGCACAATCCAAATTTTGGAAACTTATACAATACATGCTCAAAATTCACAACTACTCTGGCATGTAAGATGTCAAATACAAAGTGTGCAATTCCTTGCACATAGCAACAATATATTCAATAAGGAAAAACATATTCTCATGAATATAAAAGTAACAACTATGTTATCCAATGCTCAAAAGTAATCAAGTGAACATACATCAAATCCAAATCTATGATTTAAATATAGAAACAACTTCCAAAATGCAATTAAATCCATGGAGTAATAAAGTAGAATTTAATTAAACATAAATAGTTAAATTCTCTAAATTCCAAGTTAATCCAAATAACCTCAATTTAATATATATTGAAAGACATGTCATGGTCATCATATATATAATATCAAATGACAAGTTAAGTGATTAAAACACTTAAAACAAAATTAATCAAGCTAAATAATTAATTTCCTCTAGATTTTTAAACAATTCCAAATGCCCTCAATTTAATCTATGTTAGAGAACATGTCAAGGCCTATTTAAATACCACATTACAACTTGATTTAATGCTTGATACAACCATGTGAATTAAACTTTCACAAAAGATAAAAATTAAATAAAAGTAGTAATTCGTAATCAAATGATCCAAATTTAATATATGTTAACCAACATATCTAAGCATAATTTCCTAACATGTTACAATTCAAATCAAAGTTATACATCATCATAAATTTTAAATCTTATACAAAGAAATAAAAATTACTTATTTTCTAGATTTGATACAAGGCATACATATATGTTATATAATTATGGCAAACACACAATACAACACACAAATAATCCTAAAACATTCCCTACCTCTATTGGAATGAAAATCCCAATTACCACCGAAATGAAATCGCCCCAAATTTTCGGTCCGCAAAACAGATTTTTCAGCTTGCTACCTTCAACTAAAATTCATAAAAAATTCAATTCTAAACCAAATTGAATGAATCCAAAGCCCAATGAAAGCTTAAACACTTTAATTTGATAATATCAATTTAGTTTAACAAAATATTTTCCCAATTGAAATAGTTTGGCCCCACAACTTTGAAACAAATTCTGCCCAGAAAACACATTTTCAGCCTGTAGCTTCCAACTTTGAAAATTCATGAAAAATTTATTTGACATCCAAATTAGGCAAACCTAATTTACTTTGGAAGTAAACATATGAGAGTATAAAATTGGAAATTTAAGCCATGATCTAATGTCAAAAGGTTAGTGAAATAAATCATCTAAAAATATGTTTCCCAGCTGCAATAAAAACATGGATTGCAGATAGTTTCAGATTTTTAAAAAAATTTAGAAATGCTCTAAAATCGTAAAAAAATTTTGAGTAGTGTAAACCTATAGGGGAAGTTCCAGTAAAAATTTCAAGGCAATTGAAGTACCACAGCTCCATATAAAAAATTCATTTCCGGACTGAAAAGGAAAAGCTTCAAATTTCCAGCAACTAGCTTGCAACTTCAAAATTTCATAACTAATTCATTTTAAATCCAAATTACATGAAACCAAAATTAAATGAAAGCTAATTGAGTATATTTTCATATTCTAGATTTAATTTGACAAGATTAATTTCAAGTTAAAATAGTTTAAGGGCAAAATACAAGTCCTTCTCTTCCATGCATATAAAACACTCAATAATGACATAAAAATACTTCAAAATAATAGATCAATACCTCACTAGAGAATTGAATCTCTAGATACCAAAGCAAAAGTAGGAGTTAGGCTAAATCCTTCGAGGGTTTTGAAGAGGAGGATGAGGGGAACAAAAAGTATTCAAAGTTCAAAGTTCTAAGGTGAGTGAAAGGGCACCAAAAATGAAGTCAAAGCTACTAGTCAAGCTTTTCTCCAATGGTGGCTTCCTTAGGGTTCTTGAGAGGAAAGTGATGAATGAATTAAAATGTGTAAACCCTAAGATAAATTGGTGGGCTTCTCCACTCACTAGGTGCTCTTGCACTACCTCTCTCACACACATTAATGCAAGACTAAATGTGAGTCCTACACTTGTCATGAATCCAAGTAAGCTTCCAAGATTAAATATTAACCCTACATTTGTCAACCATCCATGCCAACAAGTGCACCAATCCTAAGACAACAAGTGGGTGAATCCTCACCCTCCAAATGTCTTCATCCAATGCATTAAAGTACTTCCACACAAATGTCAACAAGTGGACCAATGAGAGTGTGACACTTGTCACACTTTTCAAAAATTGCAAAAAGGTCCTTTTTAAAAATATCTTCCAAATTTAATTACAAAATGGTCCCTAAGACGAAAAATAATTACTTTACTTAATTACCCAAAAACCCCTCAAGTTATGGATAATTACAAAAAGTCTTGTTTTCATGGCTTTTACAAGGAAAGTAAGCATTTAATATGCATTTCTACCAAAGTAAAAATGTAGATGTCATGGAATTTAAATATCATGGACGTATGCCGAGCCGGAATCAAATCTGAGCACAAAAGGTGAGGTTAAACAAGGAAAAATGAAAAATGACTAAAGGACGAAAAAAAGGAAAAGACGAAAAAATAAATAGTGTCAAAAAAACAAAAAATGTGGAAATGACTCGGTCCTCAGAGGAAGTTGTCAATCCAAAGGAAAGAGTCTCAGAAACCATTTCCGAGCACTCGAGACGACACTAAGAGGCGGGAAATCAAACCCGAAAAGGAAAAGACAATGAAAAAAATTTATCCGTAAAATTTGAAGAAAAAGGGAAAAGGAAGAAAATGACCGGGTCATTACAACCTTCCCACCTTAAAGGGATTTCGTCCCCGAAATCCAGCCCCAACAAAACAAAAGGCAAAACTAGATAACTACGGAGTACATCTCCGAGTACCCCAAACAATATGCAACGAAAACAACCCCAAGGCTGAAAGACAACGCTCAAGCCAATGACATTTGCACCCACGTGCTTATGACTGGACAACCTCTCAAAAGAAAAATGGCTGCACGGCCATACGATAAGTCAAAGGTCACTCACAGACCCAACGCCAGATAAAGGAACGGAAGACAACAACCATAAGTATTTCTCCTGATGAACCATCATACCGATCTAAAAACAACCCAAAAAGAACTCCAAGATCATCACAGATCAAATCAAAGTACAAAACAAGGACAACGTGGCAGTACGAATAGCGACCAGAACCCGCCCACACTTACTCGTCAGTAAGGTAGCATGACAGTATAAGGCACTAATTCATAACCTGCCCCCCACTAGGTCTACCCATGAAACCTCTCGATACAAATGACATCAATGTCGTGAATCATCATTACCAAAAGCACTACGGGAACCAAGCATCTTGTGAGAGTTGGGGTAGCTAATCCCAAAACTCTGACAACAATGTCACAGGCACCGCTAAGCTTAAGGTCCTAGGTCCTCAATACAACAAAACCAACAACTCCAACGCCTCAAAATACTCCTGTTAACCAGGCTCTGATACCACCTGTGACGACCCTGGTTTTTAGGCCAGCGTGTCCTGTGATGAACCGTAAGGATGATCCGATAACGGATCCGAATGCGGAAGCGAAAACAGAAAACAAGACTCTAAGAAGTCAAAGTGACCTTCCATGAGGTCATGGAACTCAACAAGAATTGATGCGAAAGCAAAAGATCGAAAATATGACAAATAAGCCCCAGGGGCAAAATAGTCATTTCTGAAAATTGTAGATTCGGGTGTTAGAATTTCATATCTTTTCTGCC
The DNA here is from genome assembly GCF_030987335.1 of Cornus florida. NCBI lineage: Eukaryota > Viridiplantae > Streptophyta > Magnoliopsida > Cornales > Cornaceae > Cornus > Cornus florida. Next base: position 24,610,642 of record NW_026775571.1, on the reverse strand, counting down.
CGAACTCAAAATCAGATGATTCTTGAGTCTAATTTTGTTTATTTTTCGTTGTCCTTCCAATGGTGTGCATGGTGGCACCCTTTTAAGTGAGAAATGACCATTTTGCCCTTAGTTCATCTCTTTTCGGGTTAGGCATTCTTGCTTCATTTGCTCGGCTCATTTGAGTTCCGTGGCTTCATGGAGAGTCATTTTGGGGCCTTAGGGATAACGTACATCTCTTGAGGTCATTTGGCTTCTTTCGCTTTAGCATTTCAGGTCTGTTATCGGGTCAACTTTCGGTTCATCACTAACGCACCGGGTTGAGAAATCTGGGTCGTTACAAATATGGCTAAAGTTCGGCTTTAGTGTGGGAGGTATGAGTTCTCCCCAATTGAGATAGTGCGCATTAGGGTGGTCTTCGCAACGGGTTAATGCCCGGAATAACCAATTTGTTCTTGGTTTAGTCCGAGACGTGATGTCCAAGTCTTCCACTATTTGTTTTCGCATTCAATTCCAAGTTTGCAATCATGTTTATATTGTGACTTGTGGTTTTGGCTATCGGCGATTTGATGTTGTTAAGTACATCTATACTAAATTGTTATATTTAGTTGATTTCACACTTTTAGATTTCTAGTTGATAATTAGAGAATCTATGTCTTGATGTGTGGTATTAGATATTCTAATTATGCTAAATTGTTATATTTAGTTGATGTTGCATTTTAGACTTCAAGTTGATAACCTTGAGAACCACTATGTTGTTGCTTTGTGTAGTTATTAAAATTGCATGAATGAGGTGATTGATGCTAGAAATGATCTTAGGTAGCTAGGATGCTCTCTGAGTCTCACCTTAACATAGACGTTAGGTGGAATGAACCACAATAATTAAATCATGCAACTTGTAAAACTTTAGGTCGATGCATGCTCATTTCTTACGAGTAGCTTTCTGTTACTCACCCCTATGATACTCGGGCATATTTCAGGTACAGGATACAAGATTGGAGATTGCAATTGCTTGGGTGATTTGCTGAGTTGAGCTTCTTTAGAAGCATTCTTGTTCACATGCAAGTATTAGCATGTTCATGATTTGTCTATGAAATGTAATTTTTCTAACTTGGAGGTTTGACATGTCAAATGTTGTAAATGTATTGTAATGAGGCCATAGGCCATTATAGAACATCTATTTTATCATATTACAAACACTTGCATGCTCACTTTGGCAAACAATACCTTCCTTGATGAAACAAAAACCTAAAGTTGCATTTTTTTTTTTTTACCCTATTCTGTTACAGGGGCATTTCGGGTATTTTAAAATGATTTTTTTTCATTTTTCCTCATGAGTCACGTAGAAAACTTGATTTTGAGGGGGGTTTCTTTTTTCTGTATTTCCTAAAAGCGTCATCTTTGCCCTCAAAAATCCATTTATTTCCAGAAAATCTGTGCTGCCAGATTTTGCAAATTTTTAGTACAAATGTAGTTGGTACTTATTCATCGACTTTTTTTTTGAAAATCATCACGACTGATCCGAAACCTCCAGAGATCTTGTGGGTGTATTTTAAGATTGCATTTTCAATTTAGGCAATTTAAAAACCTCCCGAAGCCCTATTTCCAAAACTTGGGCAGTAACTTGGATTGGTTTTTTTTCTCTTGACCTGATTTTCTTGGGGGCTTTCTTGGCATTTTATAATGCATTTTTTTTGTTTCCGTCTACAATCAAGGTAGAAAACTTGATTTTAGGGGGGGTTTCTTCTTTGATTTTTTCCAAAAAAGTCCGTTTAGATGGCCGTTTTTACTCTCAGTTGCAGCAGTGGTGGGTTGTCCTCATCGAGCCGCCATGACATCATTTTTGTTTTTGATCTTTCTCCTTCGTCCGGACTCTGAATGATGAAATTCTTGAGTCCATTATGATTGATTTTTTATTTTCCTTCCAGTGGTGTGCTCAATAGCACTTGAATCCACTTTTTGCAAAATGACCATTTTGCCCCTAGGTTCTTTTTGTCCGTTTTTGAAACGACACTTCTGCATTTGTTTCCTTTGGGTTCCGTGACCTCATTGAGGGTTACATTGGTGTCTTAGAGACACATTGTATCTCTAGAGACCGTTGTTTCACCTTTCGCTTCCGCATTTCGGATCCATTAGCGGGTCATCTTTTGGTCATCACTAACGCACTGGGTTTACAAAACTTGGGCCGTCACAAGTTAACTCTTCCTCTCACCAAGATTCAAAAGTCTTCACCTTCCAAGCCTCCATTAAAAGGGTTCATACGGCCTTCTCAATCTCTGGTCGAGCATGGCTCACTTCCAAAACAAAGGACTGATGAAGGATTCGATCCTAAAGCATACCAACTCATGGCTAAATCGGGGTTTGATTTTATAAATCCTACAAGCCTTGAAAAACTGAATTCTGAGGTCACCGGTGAGAAAGTGCATGGCCTCAATGAGACACAGAAGAAGCTGAAATAACAAGGGCATAAGATCATTCCACCTAAGTCCGGTCTCCGTTTCTCAGCTTCTGAGCCACTTCGAATTCAAATAAAAAAAATAAAAAAAAAAAAAGGATAAGAAGTCAAACACCTTATACATTGGATTTAAAAAAGTTGAGGATGAACAAGATCAGCAGATTATGCATCAAAAATTGGTCTTTGACCGTATAGGAGCTCCATGTGATCGAGTATCTATATTCAACAGGTTATCAAGCTGAGAATCAAATATCTCAAGTTCTCATGTCAGTAGTTTGCCTCGTACCTCTGTTTTTAACAGAATGAGCTTTCATGACCAAGGAAGAAAATCTCCATAACCTCAATCTCGAAAGTCAATATTTTCTCGAATTGGTAGTATCAATGATGTGCTGCTAAGAAACAGCAAGAGTGGAAATTCAGAGAAAACTAACATTGACGTGGTGCACAATAGTGAAGTTCGGAGCCTGGTGCCCTCACGAATGAAATGTAAGACAGAGGTAGATGTCACCAATGATGTTACACTAAAAGCTCAATGGCAAAATGTTGTATTCACTAATCAATCAAAAGAAGTGGATAAAACAGAAGACACTGGCGAATCATCTTATCTTACTTCGTACCATATCATTGTTGAACAGGAACCTAATTATGAACAACCAGATGACATCGAGAAAGCTCCACCAACACTAAAAGACGGGGGGTAGGCTACTATTGATCAACTCAAGGAAATTAACTTAGGGACTAATGATCAACCCAAACCAATTTTCGTTAGTGCATTCCTAAACCCCTCAGAAGAAAATGATTACTTTCAATTATTGTCTGAGTACAAGGATGTCTTTGCTTGGACATACAAAGAGATGCCCGGTCTTGACCCTAAAATTACAGTGCAAAATCTTGTTGTCAAATATGGGATATGTCCAATTAAGCAGTCTCAGCATTTCTTTCGTCCAGAGCTAGTTCCGATGACAGAAGAAGAACTCAACAAATTGATTGAAGTAGGGATCATTCATGAGGTAAAATATCCAACATGGATTTCGAGCATTGTTTCAGCAAAGAAAAAAAATGGACAAATTCGAATCTGTAAGGATTTTCGTGATTTGAACGAGGCATGCCAAAAGATGATTTTCCTCTTGCCATCCCTGAGCTCACTATAGATGTAACCACGGGAAATGAAGCACTCTCGTTCATGGATTGTTACTCCGAATACAATCAGATAAGAATGACTCCGAAAAATGAGGAACTAAGTACCTTTCGCACTCCTAAAAGCATATATTGTTACAAAGTTATGCCTTTCGGACTCAAAAATACAAGAGCAACATACCAGCACGTTATGTAGAGGATCTTCGATGACATACTCCACAAGATTGTTGAATATTATGTTAATGACTTGGTGGTTAAGACGAAAGAATGAAGAAATCATTTACAGGATCTGCACACAGTTTTTAATCGCCTCTGAAAATATCAGCTCAAGATGAATCCCCTTAAATGTGCATTTAGTGTGACTTTAGGGAAATTCTTGGGATACGTCGTACGTCATCGTGGTATTAAATTGATCCTAATAAAGTTGAGGCCATTTAAAAGATGCCGCCACCAAAGAATTTACGTGAGCTTCGAAGCTTTTAAGGTCAACTTGCCTTCATTCATCGGTTCATCTCAAATTTGGCTGGTTGTTATCAGCCTTTTAACCGACTTATAAAGAAAGATGCCCCATTCAACTGGGACCAATCTTGCCAAAATACTTTCCATAGCATTCAAAAGTACCTTCTCAATTCTCCGATGTTAGGAGCACCTGTACCTAGAAAACCACTCATACTTCACATTGCTGCGCAAGAAGAATCGCTGGGTGCCTTACTTGCTCAGAATAATGAAGAACATAAAGAGAAAGCCTTGTATTACTTAAGTCATAGGCTTACCTCGACGGAGTGAAATTATCCTCCAATTGAAAAAACATGCCTTGCGCTTGTCTTCACCTCTAAGAAATTGAGGCATTATTTCTTGGCTCATACAATACATCTTATTGCAAGAGCTGATCCTCTCAAATATGTCATGTCTAAACCGGTCCTTTCTGGATGCTTGGCGAGGTGGTCAATTTTATTCAATGAGTTTGAAATTATTTATGTGCCACAAAAAGCAGTTAAAGGACAAGTCCTAGCAGATTTCTTAGCTAACCATCTTATTCCAGCCGATTGGGAAATTTTTGAAGATTTTCCTAACAAAGAAGTCTTCCTTGTGGACATCCTCCCTCCATGGATGATGTTTTTCGATGGAGCAGCATGATCAGACGAGGCTGGAGCAGGTGTAGTTTTTTTCTCTCCAAAAAGACATGTTATTCCATACTCTTTTGCACTCGCAGAAAACTGCTCAAATAATGTAGCTGAATATCAAGCCCTGATTATCAGCCTTCAAATGGCAAATGAGATGAAGATCACGGATCTCGAAATATATAGAGACTCTAAGTGGTGATTAACCAACTTCTTAAAGAATATGAGGTTAAGAAAGATGATCTAGTGCCGTACCATTGTTATGCCTCTCATTTATTAGAACAGTTTGATAGTGTCATGCTAGAGCATATTCCGAGAAAAAAAAATCGGATAACTGATGCTTTGGCAAATTTAGCCACAACATTGGCATTAACTGATGAGGACCTGGTTGATGTTCTTGTATGTCAACGATGGGTCTTGCCACAAGTCCTGGAAGATAAATTTGAAGAAAATAATTTAGTTTCTTGTTGGACACAAGAGGAAGAAAACTGGAGACTCCCTATCCTTGATTATCTGGAACATGGAAAGCTTCCTGAAGACCTACACCACAAGACTAAAATATGGAGACGAGCACCTCGGTTCATTTATTACAATGATACATTGTGTAGGCGTTCATATGAAGGCCTTTTCCTTCGCTGCCTTGGAAATGATGAAGCAACCCACATAATAAAGAAGACACATTTTAGGATTTGTGGAGCTCATCAATCTGGTCCAAAACTTCACTTTCGCGTCAAAAGAATGGGTTATTATTAGCCCACCATGGTCAAAGATTGCTTGGAGTATGCGAAAAGGTGTCAAGCCTATCAATTCTATACTAATTTCATACAACAACCACCGGAGCCATTACACCCTACTTTGACATTATGGCCATTCGACGCATAGGGATTAGATATAGTTAGTCCTCTAGAAAAGTCTTCAAAAGCCCACTTATATGTCTTGGCTGCTACTGATTATTTTTCTAAATGGCCAGAAGCGGCACCTTATAAACATGTGAAAAAGGAAATAGTTGTTGATTTCATCAAGTCCAACCTTATTTATCGATATGGTGTCCCTCGATACATCATCATTGATAATGCAATAAATTTCAAAAATAATTGGGTGACTGACCTTTGCGAGAAGTTTGGCTTCAAACAACGTAAATCCTCCATGTACAATGCCCCTGCAAATGGTCTCGTAGAAGCATTCAATAAAACTCTTTGTGAGTTATTTGGTGTTGTTACGGCACCAACATTTAAGAATGCACTAAGAATGTGAGTGTGCAATGTGGTCAAGTTTTAAATTTATAAAAGCCACTATTACCTCTAACTAAAAATATAACTAGGGTGAGTAGGGATCATTCCAAGGGATTGTGGGTGTGTTTGCAATGGAAACAATATATAGGGTTAGTGGGTCAAGTGATTAAAAGATGATTTGTTTGGTTGATTAAATTAAACTACAATGCAATTGAAATTAAAGCAAGTAAAAGGTAACAATTTAGAAAGTAGCGAAAAAGATATAGAGGAGAGGACTTTGGGGCACTAGAGCTCAGCACTAAGCTTGACTTCACTAGACATTAGCAATTGTATATCAACGGGAAAATTAAATTATAACTTGTGTGTGTGTGTGACATTAATTGAAACTAGGCATAGATGGTAAATAAGTATAGATTGTCTAGCCAATTCAAATGAAAAGCACAACCTATCAAATAAGACCAAAATCCATTCAATGAAACCACAATTTATGCACACAAAATTATCTATCCCCATGGTAGGAATGACCTCCTTCTTGATGAAAACCATAGAAGAATGGAAGAACTCCCAAAGATGTGTAAAATCTCTCTAGTCTTTAGCCTCCTCTCCAAGATATGAGATGTGTAAGTTATGTTGAGATATTGAATGTTTAAGATATGTGTAAAAATGGCTCAAAATCCTTATATAGGAGGCTCATGGCTAAAAATCCTTATATAGGAGGCTCAAGTGTCACACCCAATGGTCTGGATTCGTGCACTAGGGTCCTTGCAATGATTGCACCGTGAGCCAACTTTTAAAGAGCTGGAATTTGTTTTATTTCGGACATAAGGAGGTTTGATCGATCGAACTGTGTTGAGATCGATCGAACTGAGGTGAGATCCATCGAATGCTGCAGAGATCGATCATCCTTGGTGGCGCCTTTTTGAATAAAGACAAATCTCTAAGATATTTTGGGATATTTTAGGAAAAAAAACAAGAGTGGTAGGTGGGGTAATAGGTGTGAATAAGATTGAATAATTTCGATCGATCTGAGAAAGGTTGGATCGATCAAAGATGGTGAGATCTTTTGGATAAGGACAATTGCTTGGATCCATCTTGATGAGGTCAGATCGATGTTGCTTGGATCGATCGAAGGAATGTTGAGATCGATCGAACTTGCTGTTTTTCCACACTTTGCTTCCACATTGCTCCTTTCTTCCATTCAGCTTAAGATTGTTTCTTTTAAGCTCTTATTTGGCTGAATTAACTTATTTTTGGGATAAGTGCCTGAAAAGGGCAATAACATGAAATTAGTTTAAGATGGAAAAATAAGGTAGATAAAGGTTCTAGAATACCCAAGCTTAAGGGGTTTAAATGCGTACTTTTCAGCGCTCATCACACCCTCAAACTCAAATATTGCTAGTCCCTAGCAATAAACTACGAAGTAAAGGAATGAAATGAATAACTTAACAACTATGAACTAGGAAGCAATAAATAGATAACGCCACTTTCGTAAGGAACATAATTGCATTTAGCATATGCAACAAGCCTTTTAAACCCCTAGGTTACCCCTAGTGGACAAGTGAAGTCTCGCGAGGGTTTCCAGAAATGATATCCATAAACATTAAGCTCATTCTCACAAAAGAGGCACCAATATTGCAAACTAGCATTGGGAGAAAACTACCTCAAGTATGTAATTTTTCAACCATTTCCAAGCAATCTCCCAAAATCTCAACATCAAGCAAGCAATATGGTCCTCCACATATCAAGAAAATGATCATGCAAATCAAAACAACACTATTATCCTTTTTTGAGTAGACCAGCATCAAATATGTTGCTATCTAAGCCAATTAAAGAAATGATCACATCCTTACCCTCAAACTAGCACACAAATCTAGTACCGATCATCAAGACAAGGAGTGGAACTTTTATTAAAGCTTATTCGACTAGGTGCACTTATTCTTTTCACTCAATTTTTTTTTTTTTTTTTACTATCCTAAAGGATCAAAGATGGAAACATGGTCCAATGTGTTGATCTATTAAGCTTTCTAGCGATCCATGAGGTCGAGCGTTAGGTCAATGACTCCCAAACCAAACGGCTTTAGGGCACTAGGTGTTCAAACACCCCTAAGGACTTACAAGCTCAAATCAACTAGGCTACAAATCCAAACAACCTCCATCTAATCATTTCCCACTTCTCACCTTTTGGGAGAAGTCCTCACTTTTTTATTGCTTTTGCAACTTTTTTTTTTTTTTTTTTCAAGTTCAATTATAACCTAGAGTTTGGACCCTCCACCTTTCGGCACGAGAAATTCAATGCTTGATGAGGCTAGAATCTTGGCTACTCAATGAAAAGGGTTTGTTATCCACCTTTATCAAGAATGAAAGCTTTCAATGCACTACTAGCCCAATTGGGATATAACCAATTCAATAATCAACAAAGCATGTACCCCACAAATGAATGCTAGTGTGTGCCTGTGCTAGTATATAATCTTAGAGTGAATCCCAAAACAATCACAAAATCAGGATGATATGGACCACAAGTGCAAGCAAGATATCAATCTTTCGAAAAATTTACTCCTAAATGGCATCCACAAGGCATACAAGGAATATTGGACTCTCAAGTCAAGTAATTTTTAAATTTTAAGCAATATAGTCCTCAAAAGATCAAAATCACAGCTAGTTATGGATCAATCATAGAAAATCCCTCAAATACATAAGTCATGCTCAAAATTTTGAATTAAAAGCAAATACTGCAAATAACACCCATTACCCCCAAACTTAAATGGCACAATGTCCTCAATGTGCAAAGAGAACAGAAGGAAAGAGCATACCAGTGCAACTAAGGCAAAGAATGTCCGGGACACAAATATCCAAAGTAGGTGGTATAACCCCCCCAAACTTGGAATTGACTACGGTCCTGAAAATATGGCACTTGGATAAAACTCATCAGATAACAAAGGGATAATAACAGTGCACAGTGGATATGCAAATGTAAATGGGCTAAGAAATGAACTAAGAAGAGAGGAAAAAGGATGGTCCTGAAAAATTTTGAGCAGCAATGTCTCTCACTGAAGTTACTGGGATATACCTGATAAATGGATTCAATCACAGATAAATGTATCAATATAAAATCCAGACATCCAAAAATTTCATGCATAGAAAAAGAGAAATAATGAACAGTATATGGTACATCACAGTGTCTGGGCCGACAAACTGGCCACAAAAATATCATATCAGTATCAAAAGAATAGTTAGATATCACAGATTTAAATAACAGATAAAAAAGAGAAAAAAAGATCAGGCAGAAGAGATAGGGCGAGTGGGGCGTGATCCCCGGATATCTCTGGATATGTCACACAGCATAACGAAGACATCCGTACGAAGAACAGAAATATCTACTCTGAGGGAGACTACTGCATCCTCTAATGCCTGGACATACTCTCCTAGGCCAACTATCGGAACTGGTGCATCAGGGATAACTAGATCATGAAACTGTGGTACATCCTAACCTTGCTCCTGGAAATAAACTGGTGACCCAACTGGAGAGTGGTGTTGTAACTCCTCTGGAGACTGCTACTCTAGGTTTATATCCATATGTGTTGCAGCGGTCGGTGCGTCTGTTAGATCATCCGCCACTGCTACTGCTGCTGCTATCTCTGCCTCTTCAGGCTCTGCAGCCTTCTCAGCTGCTAAAATAGTGTCCTGCTCCAAGCTCTTGATAAGAGCATTGTAGCTCTTGTTCCAGTCTTTCTTGCCGTAGTGGCAACCCCTTGACTTAGTACGCTCCTATGGATGGAAAGGGTGGCGCTGGTCCCGAAAGGATCTGAGTAATAAGATAAGCGAAGGGGAGATACTTAGCCCGCTTGGGCTTAGCCTTGCTGATATAATCTGTATACAACTTCATCATGACACCACAGTAGAATGCAGGAATGGAGAACCAATGCCCGGTATAGAAAGCATAAAGAGCTGCCAAAAAGTCTGAACATCTCTGGATCTTTTGGCCTGCCATAAATACATTTTGGTATAATACTGAATCGAAAAACCATAAGTCATCGGGCAAATAAGTCCGGGTGGCGAAAGTCTCGCCATCTGCATAATGGCCAGTAAGTGCAATGGCCATATATGCATCAGAAGGCCACCTCAAAATGGGATAGTGAAGATCAGTAGGGCAAATATAAGGGCATTGAAAAGAAGTGGCCAAGGTGTCTACTGTGATGCTGATAGGGTGGCCATCAATAGTAGTCCGCAGCTCTGATAGGTTACTCGGGGCCGGCCGGAGGTTCTGGAAGAACATCTGAACAAGCCGCGGGAAAATAGGATAAGTAACTGGCGCCAGAATGGCTGAAATGCCGCGTCGCTCAATATCGTCAAAAGCTGCCTGAGTCGTCAAATACGGACTCATGCGACACTAAAAGGCGTCTGAACTTCTACATAGGTCTTTCTCGGACCTGGCCAGGCAGTGCCAATGGTGGAGAAGGAGAAGATATATGCTCAGCCTCATTAGAATGGGATGAAGATGCAGAAGCAGTAGAGACAGAGTGGTCAGACTGAGCCGGAGCTAGCTCCTCATACTGCTCTGACTGCTCAGGTTGCTCAACCTGCTCTGGAACTAAATCCTAAGCATAAGAAGGCTCTACTAGCTCCTCTACTCGCTATCGTACTCTCCTCTCATACTGTCGACGGGCAACTGTCTTAACCCATGCCATGGCCTGCAAAATAGAAAAGAAACACTTGCAAAATAAGTTAGTAACAGATAATAAAGAATTGAAGCACAGTATATAGAAACATGTCTGTTAATTAAGATAGACAGCTCAGAATAAAGTACATGAATCTATCCAAATGATGACGCAGCCAAGTAAATAGTTACTAAGTGAAGCATACTAAATAGTGTTACTATAGAATACATCCAATATGGAAAACATAGGCATTGGGCATCAATAAACTAGCATGAACACTATGGATGGTGTGTGAAGTGTGCATATGCAAATATGTGAAGTTCAATCAATCATGACTTAAGTGAGATCGATCTCTCTTAGATCGATCAGGACTAAGTTCGATTGATCTTTCTCTGATCGATCAGAGAAAACTTCGATTGATCGAACTGCTGTGAGAAATTTGAAAAGTCATAGATCTGTGACGTGGATGACATGAGGGATCCCGCAACACAAGAATGGTCACTTAAATAGGCACGTGACCCCCAAAATCAAAATTGAAATCAAAATATATATAAAACTATATACAAATATATATACATATATATACATGCTCAAAATCATCAACAATGGCAACAAATCCAACATAGAATCTCAAATCTAGCATTACAAACATGGAAAACATCAAGATGAAGCTCGGGATCTAAAATAAAACTCAAACTTACCAAATCGGGGAGAGAAGTGGATCGCGAGAGATAAAGATGAGATCTGAGATGAGGAAGAGAGATTCGAACCTCTAGAAGCTCGTCGGAGGTTGGGAAGAACGTTTGTAGCGGTAAAAGGGAGACGAGGGTCTGAGATTGATGTGTAAATCGATCAAAATGACCCTTGACTTCTATTTTTAAAAAACTGTTTCCGACAAGTTCGATCAAAACTGGAAAAATCTCAGATCGATCGAACATAGATTGATCTTGAAGGAATGTAGATCGATCTAAGCTTTAGAACGACACAGTATTTTTTTAAAAATTTTGAATTTTTTAAATTTTTTAAAATATATATATATATATATATATATATATTTGGATTTTTGAAGATAAAAATAAAAATAAAATGCTTTTGGATTTTTTTTTTTTGATAAATAAATTCAAAATTCAAAAAGGGCAGTCAAAGACAAAGTCAAAGTCAACAAAGGGACATGGATCGATCAATCCAAGATCGATTTGGAAGAGACTTCGATCGATCCAACAGGTAAAAACCTGCAGACAAGTTCGATTGATACACAGAGAGCTGATTTATGCAGGAAATCTTCGATCGATGGGACTGAAAGATGATTGGATGCAGAGATGGATGTTCGATCGATCGACCCTATTTTGAGATCGATCGAACACGCACAAAATGCTTGATTTGAACAAAACAAGGCATGCATTCTCAATCACAGTTCCTAACAATGTGTATAAACCCAAATATATCTAGATGACGCAAGAAAGGAAAGGTAAAATAGAAATAAAGGAGGAATAGGGTTATAAACCCTACGAAGCATTGCTAGTCTTTAACGTCTCTAGCAAGATGTTGGGCTCTTTTAGCCCGGATCAAATATCTTGTTATGCATCCCCTCCTTGACTGGGTGAATGGATTTTTGAATCCCACCCAACAAATGGTTCTCTAGAGAACTTGTTGGATTAGATTCAAAAGGAATTGATGGTCCTTGGTCTACGCAACTCTTGGGCTTCCATGCCCTTGGAACACTTGGTTTCAAAACCACTTTCTTGGAAATCAAATTGGAAGGTGAACTTTTAGAAATTCCATTTTCAAGCAAAAACTCATGTTTTTCAAGTTGATTGTCAATGCATTTTTCCATAACACACACTTCTTCATGCTTGTCCATTGAATTCGGGGTTGGATTAAAGATGTTCAACTTCACCTTTATGTGGTCAAATGAGATTTTCATTATCCTCGTCCTACAATTGATGTTGGCATTTACGGTTACCAAAAAGGGATGGCCAAGGATAACAGGATTTGGTTCTTGGGATTTGGAACCGGTTCTGTGTCAATGACAACGAAATCGACCGAGAAGAAGAACTTATCAATTTTAATCAAAGCATCCTCTATAATACCCTGGTGCTTTTTGATAGATCGGTCGGCAAGTTGTAAAACTACCGACGTCAGTTTTAAGTCTCCTAAGCCCAATTTAACATACACTGAATATGGAAGAAGGTTAACGCTTACTCCTAATTCTAAGACAGCCCGATTAATGACATGGTCACCAATGATGCAAGATGTAGTTGGTGAACCGGGGTCCTTAAATTTAAGAAGAGTGTTATGTTGCAAAATAGAGCTCACTTGCTCAGCCAAGACCACTTTTCTTGGTGCTTGGCTCTTCTTCTTCCTCTTTTGGGTGCAAAGATCTTTTAAGAACTTGGCATAAGCTGGAATTTGTTTGATTGCATCCAAAAGTGGAAGATTAACTTTCACTTGCCTAAACACATCAATAATTTCATTGATCTTGGTATTTTATTTTTCAAGCGAAATGGATCCTTTGAAGGCATCCGGAAATAGAGCTTTAGGCTCAAAAGGTTTTTCAAAATCTTTCTTTAAAGAATCTTCAACACAAGAATTCTTGGAATCATTTTTCAAATCATTGTTCAATTCATCTTTCAATTCATTTTTGACAACTTTCTCAACAAAATGATCATGCACATGCAATGAAGGAGGAATAAAATGTGAAATGGGACGGGTGTCAACTTTGGGTTGCACCAGTTCGCTCTCTTCATTGGGAATACATAATTGGTTATCAATGATCTTCCCATTTCTTAAGGTTGTCACTGCATTGACATGCTCAATTGTGTGACCTTCCAATGAGGAATGAGTCTCCACAACGCATTGTTGCTTTGGTGGGGCATTTAAAGGCATCTTCCCTTTCTCTCTAGCATTCAAAGTACTAGTTATTTGCCCAACTTGGGTTTCTAACTTAGCAATGGATTGAGAATGAGAATGAAGTAATTGAGTGTTCGCCTCTAAAGTGCCTAGAGCAGTCAACACTTTCTCCTCAAAAGCGGGACTCCTTGAGTTTCCTTGAGAATACGATAATTGATTAGGGAAATGAGAATTTAAAAATTGATTTCCATGTGATATTGAGAAGAAGATCTATAACCTTGGCAACCTTGGCTTTGCATTGGAGGTGGAACATACTTGTTTTGAAAACAACCTTGGGGAGGGTTTGCACCTTCCCCTTGGCTTTTCCAAGAGAAGTTTGGATGGTTCCTCCACCCTAGATTATAGTGTGAGCCATAGGGATTATTCCCTTGGTTAGCAAAGACAGCATTTGCTTGTTCATGGTTCTCGCTTTGTGCATGTCCATGGGGACAATTGGAAGTAGAATGCAAGACATTAGAATAAGCTTTGCAAGATTCATTAGTTGCATAATGATGAACATGATTAGGGGAGGAAGATACTTGATTCCCCGAATTTTGGTTGATCAAGAATTGATCAAACCTTCGAGATAAAGATTTCATCTCGGCGGCTATGTTATTGGAATTGTCAACTTGATATAAGCTAACATTCTTCCTTCCACTTAGATTTCTACCATTTTTAGAGGGCAAAGATCTATGCATTGAATTCTCACTTATGCTTTCATACAATTGCCACACATCATTTTCATGCTTGTCAAGATAAGAACCACCCATAGATGCATCAACCATACCCTTGTGATTATCCGGTAAACTTTTAAAGATTTATTAAACTAGTTGCCACTTAGGTATGTCATGATATGGGCACTTCCTAAGTAAGTAATTAAACCTTTCTTATGCCTCATGAAACATTTCCCCATCCCCTTAAGAAAATTTATGAATGGAAGTTCTCATAGCATTGGTCTTTGAAACCGGAGAGTACTTCTTCAAGAACTCTTGTTGCATTTCTGCCCAAGAAGTTATCGAAAAAGGTCTAAGATTGTTAAAACAATATTTTGCCTTGTCCTTAAGGGTAAAAGGAAAAATTTTGAGTCTTAAAACTTCTTCTAGCATGTCCGTGTATTTCACGGTGGAACACACTTCAAGAAACTCATCTAAATGCTTGTAAGGTTTTTCACTTGGAAGTCCATGATAGTTGGAAAGAATTTGAATGGTTCGCGATTTAATCTCATAGTGATGTGCTCTGAATGGGGGCAATTGAATACATATAGGTGCATTGCATTCATTAGGCACATAACGGTCTCTTAAAGTAATGGGAGGATTTACAACCAGTGGTGCTACTCGAACACCGTGGTTGCCTAGCATAATTGGAGGTTGTGGAGCAAAAATTGGCCGAGCCATAAGCATGAAGCATATAAATATGTTATCATAAAGCATATAAACACATAGAGCATGGCAACATAAGCATGATATGCACCCAAAACCCGTCGTCCAAGGTATTTAAACCTAGGAGCTCTAATACCACCTATAACGACCCGGATTTCTCAACCCAGTGCGTTAGTGATGAACAGGAAGTTGACCCGATAACAGACCCGAAATGCAGAAGTGAAAGAAGCCAAATGACCTCAAGAGATGTACGTCATCCCTAAGGCCCCAAAATGACTCTCCATGAAGCCACGAAACTCAAATGAGCCAAGCAAATAAAGCAAGAATGCCTAACCCGAAAAGAGATGAACTAAGGGTAAAATGGTCATTTCTCACTGAAAAGGGTGCCACCGTGCACACCATTGGAAGGACAACGAAAAATGGACAAAATTAAACTCAATAATCATTTGATACTGAGTCCGGGTAGAAAAGATATGAAATTCCAACACCCGATGCGAAAGTTATGAAGCAATGACTTATCATTTTCTAATATTTTTCATAATAAACTTTGAAAACAAAAGTGCATAGAAAATGAGATACATGTCATTGGCCTCCGACCTCATCTCATACATGTTAAATACAATGAAAAGAGTGCACTTACGTACACTTTACATATATGAATCAACGAATACAAGTTTAAACAAATAGGGTTACAAAGAGGCATCTTATACTAACACTTGCATAAAATAGAAACTTAGAAACTGTAAGCCATCCAAGGAGCAATGGAATCTTCAAATCCTGAGTCCTGTACCTGAAATATGCCCCAGTATCGTAGGGGTGAGTAACATAAAGCTACTCGTAGGAGATGAGCATACATCGACCTAGCATTTTACAATTTTATCACCTTATGGTGAAACATGTTAAAGGGGCTCATGCCACCTAATGTCTATGTCAAGATGAGAATAATCACATTGTTCATGCAATTCAAATAATATGGAAACATGTTATACAAGGCAACAAGATATAGATTCTCAAAGTCTTCAACTTGAAATCCAAAATACGAAAATAACAAGTGTGGGTCATGCCACCTAACGTCTATATTCAAAATGAATCTATAAGGTCATTCCTAAACTACATTTGAACATCAAAACACAAATTATGATATCGATGCAATTTAACCAACAATGGAACTTCCAATATAACGCATGAAGCATGCTTTCACAAAGCTACATCTTAAGCTCAAAATAGGAAATCAAATAAGGAATAACAAGTTACGATATCATCTAGTTATCAACTTGAAATGAAATATGAAATCAAACAAAGTGGATACTCGGACGTCACGCCGGATCAAACCGACAACATAGTTACTTTAGGGTTACTAGCCCATGGGTAACCTCCTTATGTGCGCACTAGACTGTATAGAGAGACAATCCCCCATACTAGAACCAAGTCCTAGTCGTAGCTAAACAACGACATCCCCAAGTTTCCAAAATTAACAAATTGTGCAACAACGTATATATATCAACATGTATATACAAGATATCGACTATTTACCAAGCACAATCCAAATTTTGGAAACTTATACAATACATGCTCAAAATTCACAACTACTATGGCATGTAAGATGTCAAATACAAAGTGTGCAATTCCTTGCACATAGCAACAATATATTCAATAAGGAAAAACATATTCTCATGAATATAAAAGTAACAACTATGTTATCCAATATTCAAAAGTAATCAAATGAACATACATCAAATCCAAATCCATGATTTAAATATAGAAACAACTTCCAAAATGCAATTAAATCCATGGAGTAATAAAGTATAATTTAATTAAACATAAATAGTTAAATTCTCTAAATTTCAAGTTAATCCAAATAACCTCAATTTAATATATATTGAAAGACATGTCATGGTCATCATATATATAATATCAAATGATAAGTTAAGTGATTAAAACACTTAAAACAAAATTAATCAAGCTAATTAATTAATTTCCTCTAGATTTTTAAACAATTCCAAATGCCCTCAATTTAATTTATGTTAGAGAACATGCCAAGGCCTATTTAAATACCACATTACAACTCGATTTAATACTTGATACAACCATGTGAATTGAACTTTCACAAAAGATAAATATTAAATAAAAGTTGTAATTCTTAATCAAATGATCCAAATTTAATATATGTTAACCAATATATCTAAGCATAATTTCCTAACAAGTTACAATTCAAATTAAAGTTATACATCATCATAAATTTTAAATCTTATACAAAGAAATAAAAATTACTAACCTTCTAGATTTGATACAAGGCATACATATATGTTGTATAATCATGGCAAACACACAATACAACACACAAATAATCCTAAAACATTCCCTACCTCAATTGGAATGAAAATCCCAATTATCACCGAAATGAAATCACCCCAAATTTTCAGTTCGCAAAATAGATTTTTCAGCTTGCTACCTTCAACTTGTAAAATTAAAAAAAAATTCAATTCTAACCCAAATAGAATGAATCCAAAGCCCAATGAAAGCTTAAACACTATATTTTGATAATATAAATTTAGTTTAACAAAATATTTTCCTAATTGAAACAGTTTTGACCCACAACTTTAAAAACTAATTCTGCCCAGAAAACACATTTTCAACCTGTAGCTTCTAACTTTGAAAATTCATGAAAAATTCATTTGACATCCAAATTGGGCAAACCTAATTTATTTTGGAAGTAAACATATGAGAGTGTAAAACTAAAAATTTAACCCATGATTCAATTTCAAAAGGTTAGTGAAATAAATCATCTAAAAATATGTTTTCCAGCTGCAATAAAAACATAGACAGCAGATAGTTTCGGATTTAAAAAAAAAATTAGAAATGCTCTAAAATCGTGGAAAAATTCTGAGTAGTGTAAAACCCATGGGGGAAGTTCCAGTAAAAATTTCAAGGCAATTAAAGGACCACAGCTTCATATAAAAAATTCATTTCCGGACTAAAAAAGAAAAGCTTTAAATTTCCAGCAACTAGCTTGCAACTTCAAAAATTCATAACTAATTCATTTTAAATCCAAATTACATGAAACAAAAACTAAATGAAAGCTAATTGAGTATATTTTCATATTCTATATTTAATTTGACAAGATTAATTTCAAGTTAAAATAGTTTAAGGGCAAAATACAAGTCCTTCTCTTCCATGCATGTAAAACACTCAATAATGACATAAAAATACTTCAAAATAATAGATCAATACCTAATTCATTTTAAATCCAAATTACATGAAACAAAAACTAAATGAAAGCTAATTGAGTATATTTTCATATTCTATATTTAATTTGACAAGATTAATTTCAAGTTAAAATAGTTTAAGGGCAAAATACAAGTCCTTCTCTTCCATGCATGTAAAACACTCAATAATGACATAAAAATACTTCAAAATAATAGATCAATACCTCACTAGAGAATTGAATCTCTAGATACCAAAGCAAAACTAGGAGTTAGGCTAGATCCTTCAAGGGTTTTGAAGAGGAGGATGAGGGGAACAAAAAGTATTCCAGGTTCAAAGTTCTAAGGTGAGTGAAAGGGCACCAAAAATGAAGTCAAAGCTACTAGTCAAGCTTTTCTCCAATGGTGGCTTCCTTAGGGTTCTTGAGAGGAAAGTGATGAATGAATTAAAATGTGTAAACCTAGGCTAAATTGGTGGGCTTCTCCACTCACTAGGTGCTCTTGCACTACCTCACACACACACACTAATGCAAGACTAAAGGTGAGTCCTACACTTGTCATGAATCCAAGTAAGCTTCCAAGATTAAATATTAACCCTACACTTGTCAACCATCCATGCCAACAAGTGCACCAATCCTAGGACAACAAGTGGGTGAATCTCCAACCTCCATGTGTCATGAGATTAAGCCTCCAAGTGGTTCTACCACAAAATCAACAAATGGCACCATAGGAATGTGACACTTGTCACATTTTCTGAAAATTTCAAAAAGTTCCTTTTTAAAAATATCTTCCAATTTAATTTGCAAAATGGTCCCTAAGACGAAAAATAATTACTTTACTTAATTGCCCAAAAACCCCTCAAGTTGTGGATAATTACAAAAAGTCTTGTTTTCATGGCTTTTACAAAGAAAGTAAGTATTTAATATGCATTTCTACAAAAGTAAAAATGTAGATGTCATGGAATTTAAATATCATGAACGTATGCAAAACCGGAATCAAATCCGAGCACAAAAAATGAGGTTATGCAAATAAAAGTGAAAAACGAGAATATGACGAAATAAAGAAAAGACGAAAAATGAATAGTGTCAAAAAACAAAAAAATGTGAAAATGACTTGGTCCTCAAAGGAAGTTGTCAATCCAAATGAAAGAATCTCAGAAATCATTTCTGAGCACTCGAGACGACACTAAGAGGCGGGAAATCGAACCCGAAAAGGAAAAGATAATGAAAAAAAAAATTATCTGCAAAATTTGAAGATAAAGGGAAAAGGAAGAAAATGACCGGGTCATTACAGTTGCCAATTCAATCCCCGGTATCGGCACCAAAAACTTGGTGTTGTCGCGGCACCAACGTTTAATAATGCACTAAGAATGTGAGTGTGCAATGTGGCCAACCTTTAAATTTATAAAAGTCACCACTACCGCTAACTAAAAATATAGCTAGGCTGAGTAGGGATCGTCCCAAGGGATTGTGGGCGTGCTTGCAATGGAAATAATATATAGGGTTAGTAGGTCAAGTGATCAAAAGATGATTTGTTTGGTTGATTAAATTAAACTACAATGCAATTGAAATTTAAGCAAATAAAAGGTAACAATTTAAAAAGTAGGGAAAAAGATATAGAGGAGAGAACTTGGGGTACTAGAGCTCACCACTAAGCTTGTCATCACTAGACACTAGCAATTATATATCAATGGGGAAATTAAATCGTAACTTGTGTGTGTGTGTGACATTAATTGAAACTAGACATGAATAGCAAATAAGTTTAGATTGTCTAGCCAATTCAAATAGAAAGTGTTGACCTTAAGGATTTCATCCAATGACAATCTAGTTGTTTTGATGATAACAAACCATTAATGGTGTTTAAGGACTAATGTTCACATTGAGTGTTATAGATGACTTATATTCAAAGAAGAACCTCAATGAAGATTATAAAGACCATTCCAAGTATTCCATTATTCAAGATCACAT
This sequence comes from Cornus florida, assembly GCF_030987335.1. Lineage (NCBI taxonomy): Eukaryota > Viridiplantae > Streptophyta > Magnoliopsida > Cornales > Cornaceae > Cornus > Cornus florida. The sequence goes on along the minus strand of NW_026775571.1, from coordinate 24,590,625 downwards.
CAAGGAAGAAATGGATACAAAGAAGAGTTGAAGTTGCAAAGAAATATAGTTTGGACTACAATGAGCAAGAAAGCAACTCAAAGAAAGGAAGAAAGTGAGACTACCTCAAAGCCTAAAGATCATGGACAAAGCTTGAAGAAAAGGGTAGATAGGATGGTGAGTGTTTAGGATTCAATGTCAAAGTATCTATAAATCCATTTGAAGCTCATCTCTATAGGACCATGCATGTCATTACATCATTTATAAGTTCCTATGTCCATTAGCAATAGACTATGCACTTCATTCATATATAATTGTCATATGGAGTCTTTGCTAAAGAGTGAGTTAGTTCAAGCTTGCATAAACTTTGAAAGAACTCAACACTTGAGCTAAAATGCTAGGACCATGAACATCAATTACATCATTCACTTTGGTCTATAGAAAGTAGAGTCTAAGGCTTAGAACATATTTGCTCATCTACAAAGCCTTCATTTCAATGACTTGGTAACGGACTTTAGGACCCAACATCTGCTGGATGAAAAACTACTTTTTTGGCTAAGTATGAAAAATGGCTAAGTGTGAAAAATGAATTTTTGAAATAATGATTATTTCAAAATAATTTTTCCCGGTAATAACTCTTTATACTTCAAATAGCCTAAACTGATTTTATGGGATTTTTTCATCAATTCTACATTGGTCTACACAAGGATTCATTTTTACGAAATCTGTCAGAAATCCAAATTTGTACTAAAATTGAATTTCTACATTTTGATTTAGTTGGATTTCAATTTTTTAATATTTTTTATTGAATCCAAATGGGGGGTACTTCCTTATTTACATTGTAAACTTAAAGTAAATGGACATATAAATTAAAGTAAAGACATTTAAATTAAAGTAAAGACATTTAATGGAAATAAGCTGTGCGCATAACCTATACTGAAAGTCCTAAGCATAAACCTGTCATCTGTCAAAACTGTCAATGCACTAGAAAATGTCGACTGGTTTGATGCACATGTCGACCGATATCTAGGTAGTGGCAAAAATCCAACCTGGAGTTCACACATGTCGACCGGTTTAACACACATGTCGACCGGTATCTAGGTAGTAGCAAATGTCCAAATGGAGCTCAGTAGATGTCGACTAGTTTGCAAGAGATGTCGACTGGTTTCAAGAGATGTCGACTGGTTTACAATACACATCAACCGGTTCAAGCCAAGATGTCAATCGGTTTAGCCACATGTCGACCGGTTTGGTCACAGATTTGTAGATTTCAAACTGCAACGGCTATTTTCTTCTCGACCCTCGTGCATTCCACTCCCAACAGCTATATTGAGCTTGGAAACTCTATAAATAGAGTGAGGAATGTCTTAATAACCAAGAGACATCATTTGAAAGCCTTCATATTGCATTAAAGAGAGCTTTTGTTCTCAATCTTCTCTTCATCTCTCTCATTCACTCATATACAAATCTTGAGAGATTTAACTAAGGATTCAAAGGGCTTTTGCTCTAAATCGAATCTTCATAGAGCTTTTGTTCTATTCTACACTTGAGAGATCTTATTGAGTTCATTAGAGCTTTTGTTCTTCACTTATATCATCTTCTCTCATTTATATCATTTATAGAGTTTGAGCTTCACTTATATTCATATATACTCTAGTTGAGAGCTAAAAGTTTGTACATCAATCTTTGAGAGATATTTCTTGTGAGCTTGCAATTGTATATCTATCTTGAGAGAAATTCAATCTTGTACTTCAATTATAATCTTTTCTTCAAGCTTGTAAGGGTTGGTGTGACCCAAAAGAAGCCTAGGAGAAGGGTGTTCTCTTAGTAAGGAAAAGAAGCAAGGTCTTGCTTCATGTAAAGGTTTGCTCTCCACCCGTAAGGAGAATTTATATTGGATTGGGAATTCTCAAGAGGGATCTTGGGCCGAGGAGTAGGAGTTTCCGAACCTCGCAAAAATCGTCGTGTTATAGTTTGCAATTTCTCTTCCCTTTTCTCTTCTACAATTGTGCTATAAATTGTTTACTTTCGTATCTTGATTTCACATGTTAATTATTGCATAATAGGTTATATTGTTGATTAGAAATTATATTTCTATAATTTGCGAAAATTAGCCATTGACTCTATTCACCCCCCCTCTAGAGTCAATTCTTGGGCTAACAATTGGTATCAGAGCTTAACTCTAATTAAAAGACTTAATCATCTTAGATTACGATCATAGCCAACAATGGTAGTATCAAATACTTAGAAGGACAATCCAATGATCAACCCCCTTGTTTTGATAGAAATGATTATATCTATTGGAAAATTAGAATGAGGGCCTTTTTAAAAAGTATTGATATTGATTTATGGAAAGTTGTAGAAAATGGTGGTCATATCCCAACCAAAGTTATTGAAGGAAATAAAATTCCTAAATCAAAAGAGGAATAGGATGAAAATGATCATAGATTAATTCAATGTAATGCTTTAGCCATATGTTATCTTTATTGTGCATTAAGCAAAAATGAGTTCAATAAAATTATCTTTTGTAAAACGGCTAAAGAAATTTGGGACTTGCTTGAATTAGCCTATGTTGGATTAAGTCATGATAAGAGATCAAATATAAATGAATCCTCTTGCATAAATGAGATACATTATGGTTTTACTAACATTACTAATCATTTGAATGTTATTGGTAGAACTAACTCTTCCACTTATAGTGAAGAAAGTGATGCAATGCAAAAGAAGAGTATAGACCTCCAAGCTTCTAGCAAAGAAGCAAATAACATCAAAGAGTTAGCTAATCTTTGTCTCATGGCCAATGAAGATGAGGTAAATTCTAATCATGAATCTTTTGATTTAGAAACTTCCTATAATGAATTAGTTGATGAGCATAATGATTTGCATAATGCATTTAAAGAGTTACATGGTATGCTAGAAACAATGCTTGTGAAATGTGCTTCATTTAAAAAGGAAAACCATGATCTCTCTCAAAGACATGAAAATGTTCAAATGCAAAATGACTCTTTGAAAAAGGAAAATCATTATCTTGTACAAAAACTTGAAAAGATTCAAATTGAAAATGAGTCTTTGAAAAAGGAAAAAGAATGTGTATCTTCTAAAGAGTTCTCATCAATTGATCTTGTTTCCGAAAATGAGTTTTTAAAGAAAATCATTGATGATCAAAATGACATTTTAGCAAAATTTACCAAAGAAAAGGAAAACTTAAGTAGTATGCTTGGTAATCAAAGAAGTGTCTTTTTAAAAAATGAGATACAATATGATCCTCACACTAAAGATGCATGCTTGTTGAGAAGAACAAAGCCTTTGTATGATCATTTTGTCAAGAGTGGTACCCAATCCTCTAAATGCAATTATTGTAAAAGATTAGGACATAAGATTCATGATTGTCCATTTAAAAAGAAGTTGTGGTTAAAGAAGATTTGGGTTCTAAAAGGAACTTATGTTCCATTGCCTAACTCATATGGACCAAAGAAAATTTGGGTACCAAAAGGAGAATTTGTAACCTTTCCTTGTAGGGTTACTTGATGGCATCTTCTTTATTCAAGGATTATGAAGGAAGCATCACACCTTGGAACAACTCCGAGGGCAAGGTAATCAGTAAATGCTAAAGGATATTTTCATGCTCAAAATTGCTTGATTATATACTTCCATGATATGTTGAAATCATCTATGAGCATCAAAAATGAAAATGTATTATCATGCCAATGATCATTATATATGAAGAATCCTTAATATGAGAATTATACTAGACCATTGAAGATGATATACATTGTAGATTTTTTATCTTCTTGATACAAGTACTCATTGTTTATGCAATTTGTTTCAATACATGCCTTCATTGATTGTACAATAATTCTTCATGTATTACATTACTTGAAATTGCATTTGAAGATTTTCTCTTAAATTAGAAGAAAATCGTTCTAAAAAGTGTAAGCCTTAAGAAGGAACTTACTTTCCAATGAGCTAAACATTCTTTGTAAATGAAATTTATTTTTGGAAAGGAAAGATCTTCCTTAATTGTTAAATCCTTTAAGGAGTTCAAAAATGGGGCACCTAATTCATTTTTGCCCACTTGAAAAATCTCATTGTCATTTCTTAAATTTGATCATGGATAATGCTCATGGAATTACATTATGATCCATATATGAAATTATGCTTTCCACTCAATTATTTTTTTTTGGTTCATTAGGTTGTATTTTGCCATAAGCATACATACTTATTGAATTGACAAATATACTAACATGCTAGAGACATTTAAAATTCTAATTTTGCTTAAAGCATGTTAATTAATGAGAGTACCACATTTGTGCTTTATTGAATTAAGTTCCAAAAGGAACCATATCATGTGTACTAACTAGTGAGGAGCCTAAAAGAATGGGGTACCAAGAATACCACTTGAGTATGTTTTATAGGTTTAAAATCCTTTTCAAGTGGATTCTCAAGTTGCTGTCTAAAGCACAAAAGAAATGTCATGCCAAGAATTCCTCTCATTCACAAAATGGAAAGGATGCATCACATTGAGAAACAACTTCCAAGCTAATGAAGTTAGTACCATGGGTAAATAATTTCTTTCTCATTAATATGCTTTTATATGAAGAATTCAATCATGAAATTCTAAGCATGACGCTCTTGATATGCTACTTGTTCCTAATAGATGTAAAAATGTCTATGTTTTTGATATTTTACATAAAAGTAGTTTGTTTTGGCGTATGAGTTATGAACATGTTAACATGAAATGATTCTCTATCTTTCAAACAATCTTTAGATTAACTATGCCCAATCTTTGTGAAAGATCTTTTTAAAAGATATGCCATCAAAGGAAAGCATACACTATCTCATAAAGGCCATTAATGTTATTTCATCTGAACCTTATCAAATCTATCAAAGTAGCAATGTCTAAAACATCATCTATATGCTTGTGTGATCTTAAATTCTTTATCTATTTTATTATGTCACTTCTATACATATAGAAAATGAGGTTATTAATCTTGAAAATGTTTTGTTGGACTTTAGATAATCAAATAAGTCCTCACTTGAAAACCTCAAGAAGTGAATCTTCTTGGAAGAACCATCTCATGAAAATGAAGAATGAGAATTTATAATGTCTTCCTAAAAATTGAAGAAGTGTTCACCACCATCCATTTGAGCATTCATTGGTGAATACTCTATTGTGCTAATTAAAGGAACTACTTCTTTCTTAAAGTTGTTATACATCTTTGTTCCTTTACAATCAAATCATGATAAGTATCTTGAGTTATCATTGGTAACTAAGCTAGACTATTCCCAAGAAGTCAAACCAAAAAGGAAAAATAAATTCTATGTCTTTGTGCACATGTGTTTTTGGATTGAAGGAATAAAAATGCTACATGTTTTTGCATGAAATGAGTTTTCTCAAATGCTTAACTTGTTGTCTTCATATCTAAAAAGTCTTTTGAGGAAAAAATACTCGGAATTGAAATGTATAAAATTTTGAACTATATGTTTAAAATTATCTTTCACCTTATGTGATTAAAATAAGCTCCTAGAGCTCTCTTTGAAAGGCTTAGTGATTTTCTCAAGATTAATGGTTTTTGACTAAATTGATATATATGTGTTTTCAAAACCATTCATGAAAATATGTTAATTGATCATATATACTATCATTGGATCAACATTTATGATTTGTGTAAAGAAGCTTACCTCTAACATGTAAAATAAATCGAAATTAGCATGATGAGTAAACATGATTACTTCTAGAGTTAATCTCCGTTAGTGTCATGAAAACTAAATTTCTTATTTTTTTTGACACTTTAATCTCAGGAATATGTCATTCAAAGAACACGTTATTCTAGCTTAGATGACTAATGTGATATCTCAAGTGCTATTCTACTTTGATGTATCCATTTTTAGCACTTTAGAATTTCATGTGATATTTCTTGATCACTTCTTAAAGAATGTGTCTAAAAGATAGTTTGCTCATCCACATGGAAATTCATGTAGCCAATCTCTCACTACATTTCTTAAAGAAGTTATTTTCTCATTTTTTATGATTTTAGCTATACTTGCTCCTATGTGTTATAATTACACCTCTTTATGGCTTATATATACTTTTGAGAAATATGTACAAAGAGAAATATTGAGCTCATTCGCATGTACAATCATGCACCAATCATTTCTAATCATACTTGTCCAAGAAAATATGTTTTTGCATTATTGGAGATTCATTGCATATGACTAGGTGTAATGCCACCACTTCCATATATGCCTTGTATGTCTCTTGCCTTGTAAGATTTTGATCATTCAATCATATGCTTATAAAAAGAAGATCTTTGGCATCAATGGCTCATTTCATGTATCATTGTTTTATTGCATTATCTAGCATATCCACAATACTTGATATATGATATAAATGGAAGCATACTCATAGGGGGAGATTATTAATAATCTCTTGAGAAGGAATATTGCATGATTTGCTAAGCCTAATTGGCTTACTTTGGAAATTGTTAAACATGCCTTAAAATGACTTTTTGGTCATTATATTCATTCCTATGAACTTTCATGATTTTAATGATATTTCCCTCTTTCTTGAGTATATCAAATGTAGAGAAATATATTAGAGTTGAAGTTGTATTGAGTTCTAAGATTTGCCTCTAAAAGGTTGTTTGCCTTTAGGCTTATTCTAGTTTATGCTTCATTTTTGTTTCATGTTTGATTATGTATACTTTTGTATATGACATGAACCTTAAATGATGATTCGAACTCATGTTGTCAATGAAATTGGTACCTTATGATAAAATTGCTTATATGTTGCACTCTAAAGCATATTATAGTCATTTCCACTTAAATGCCATTTCTTGATAATCATTGTTTCACTATGACAATTCACTATGCTAAATTTATAAATGCTAAATGAAGTTGTCTTGACCTCCCACCTTTTTGAGATGCCAAAGGGGAAGAGATATGTGATGTGTTAAATGATCTTAAATGCATGTCTATGTCTAAAATGACTTATGATATATCAAGCATGCAATTTTATAACATTATGTTCATTGAATGCACTTTGATAGGGGGAGCATTTTTCAAATGCTACTCCATTTGCTTATGAACACATCAATGTGTTGTCATCATCCAAAAGGGGGAGATTGTTGACCCTAAGGATTTCATCCAATAACAATCTAGTTGTTTTGATGATAACAAACCATTAATGGTGTTTAAGGACTAATGTTCACATTGAGTGTTATAGATGACTTATATTTAAAGAAGAACCTCAATGAAGATCATAAAGACCATTCCAAGTATTCCATTATTCAAGATCACATCAAGGAAAGAAATGGATACAAAGAAGAGTTGAAGTTGCAAAGAAATATAGTTTGGACTACAATAAGCAAGAAAGCAACTCAAAGGAAGGAAGAAAGTGAGACTACCTCAAAGCCTAAAGATCATGGACAAAGCTTGAAGAAAAGGGTAGATAGGATGGTGAGTGTTTAGGATTCAATGTCAAAGTATCTATGAATCCATTTGAAGCTCGTCTCTATAGGACCATGCATGTCATTACATCATTTATAAGTTCCTATGTCCATTAGCAATAGACTATGCACTTCATTCATAAACAATTGTCATATGGAGTCTTTGCTAAAGAGTGAGTTAGTTCAAGCTTGCATAAGCTTTGAAAGAACTCAACACCTGAGCTAAAATACTAGGACCATGCACATCAATTACATCATTCACTTTGGTCTATAAAAAGTAGAGTCTAAGGCTTAGAACATATTTACTCATCTATAAAGCCTTCATTTTAATGACTTGGTAACGGACTTTAGGACCCAACATCTGCCGAATGAAAAACTACCTTTTTGGCTAAGTATGAAAAATGACTAAGTGTGAAAAATGAATTTTTGAAATAATGATTATTTCAAAATAATTTTTCCCAGTAATAACTCTTTATACTTCAAATAGCCTAAACTGATTTTATGGGATTTTTTCATCAATTTTACATTGGTCTACACAAGGATTCATTTTTACGAAAACTGTCAGAAATCCAAATTTGTACTAAAACTGAATTTCTACATTTTGATTTAGTTGGATTTCAATTTTTTATTACTTTTTATTGAATCCAAATGGGGGGTACTTCCATATTTACATTGCAAACTTAAAGTAAATGGACATATAAATTAAAGTAAAGGCATTTAAATTAAAATAAAGACATTTACTTTAATTTAAATGCCTTTACTTTAATTTATATGTCCATTTACTTAAATGTTTTCAATGGAAATAAGCTGTGTGCATAACCTGTACTGAAAGTCCTAAGCATCAACCTGTCATCTGTCAAAACTGTCAATGCACCAGAAAATGTCGACTGGTTTGATGCACATGTCGACCGGTATCTAGGCAGTGGCAAAAATCCAAACTGGAGCTCACACATGTCGACCGGTTTAATACACATGTCGACCGGTATCTAGGCAGTAGCAAATGTCCAAATGGAGCTCAGTAGATGTCGACTAGTTTGCAAGAGATGTCGACTGGTTTCAAGAGATGTCGACTGATTTACAATACACATCAACCAGTTCAAGCCAAGATGTCAACCAGTGTAGCCACATGTCGACCGGTTTGGTCGCAGATCTGCAGATTTCAAACTGCAACGGCTATTTTCTTCTAGACCTTCGTGCATTCCACTCCCAACAGCTATATTGAGCTTGGAAACTCTATAAATAGAGTGAGGAATGTCCTAATAACCAAGAGACATCATTTGAAAGCCTTCACATTGCATTAAAGAGAGCTTTTGTTCTCAATCTTCTCTTCATCTCTCTCATTCACTCATATACAAATCTTGAGAGATTTAACTAATGATTCAAAGGGCTTTTGCTCTAATTCGAATCTCATAGAACTTTTGTTCTATTCTACACTTGAGAGATCTTATTGAGTTCATTAGAGCTTTTGTTCTTCACTTATATCATCTTCTCTCATTCATATCATTTATAGAGTTTGAGTTTCACTTATATTCATATATACTCTAGTTGAGAGCTAAACGTTTGTACATCAATCTTTGAGAGATATTTCTTGTGAGCTTGCAATTGTATATCTATCTTGAGAGAGATTCAATCTTGTATTACAATCTTTTCTTCAAACTTGTAAGGGTTGGTGTGACCCAAAAGAAGCCTAGGAGAAGGGTGTTCTCTTAGCAAGGAAAAGAAGCAAGGTCTTGCTTCATGTAAAGGTTTGCTCTCCACCCGTAAGGAAAAGCTATATTGGATTGGGAAGTCTCAAGAGGGATCTTGAGCCGAGAAGTAGGAGTTTCCGAACCTTGCAAAAATCGCCGTGTTATAGTTTGCAATTTCTCTTCCCTTTTCTCTTTTACAATTGTGCTATAAATTGTTTACTTTCATATCTTGATTTCACATGTTGATTATTGCATAATAGGTTATATTGTTGATTAAAAATTGTATTTCTATAATTTGCAAAAATTAGCCATTGACTCTATTCACCCCCCTCTAGAGTCAATTCTTGGGCTAACAGAAAGCACAACCTATCAAACAAGACCAAAATCTATTCAATGAAATCACAATTTATACGCACACAACTATCTAGAAACATACACCTTTTGCATTCTTAAGTATGGAACACCAAGGAACAAGATTAGATTATCCACCTATCTATGAATCTAAAGCAAGTACACTACATATACACTAAAGACATGGAAATTAAACTAAGTAAGCTAAAGGTGTGGCACAATCCATCAAGAAACAAGTGTGAACCATCAAATAAATTACAAGAGTGTTCAATTAAGCATTATGTTTTGACCATCTCTAGATTAACTTTATCCATACACATAGACATGCATAAATTCCATTAAACCTATAGAAAAGCACATGAATCATCCATTCTAGCATACATAGGCATATGGTTAGAAATAGATAATCAATTGAAAGCATTAATCCATACACATCAAGTAGAAACCATAAGATATATATATATATCCAAGATTAAAACATTTGTTACAAGTAAATCCCCAAAAATATACAAAGTACTAAGTCTATGAAGCAAACTTAGGGGCTACTCTAACCCCAAGTAGATGTCTAGCCACTCATTGAAGTAATCATCCAACCCTCAAGGGCTATCTTCATGGTAGGAATGACCTCCTTCTTGATGGAAACCCTAGAAGAATGGAAGAACTCCCAAAGGTGTGTAAAAGCCCTCTAGTCTCTAGCCTCTTCTCTAAGATATGAGATGTGTAAGTTATGTTGAGATATTGAATGTTCAAGATATGTGTAAAAATGGCTCAAAATCGTTATATAGGAGGCTCAAGTGTCTGAACCAATGGTTTGGATTCGTGCACTAGGCTCCTCGCAATGATTGCACCATGAACCAATTTTTAATGAGCTGGAATTTGTTTTATTTCAGACTTGAGGAGGTTTGATTGATCGAACTGTGTTGAGATCGATCGAACTGAGGTGAGATCCATCGAATGCTACAGAGATCAATCATCCTTGGTGGCGCCTTTTTGAATAAAGACAAATCTCTGAGATATTTTAGGATATTTTGGAAAAAAGATAAGAGTGGTAGGTGTGGATAAGATCGAATAATTTCGATCGATTTGAGAAAGGTTGGATCAATTGAAGATGGTGAGATCTTTTAGATAAGGACAATTGCTTAGATCCATCTTATTGAGGTCAGATCGATGTTACTCTGATCGATCGAAGGAATGTTGAGATTGATCGAACTTGCTATTTTTTACACTTTGCATCCACTTTGCACCTTTCTTCCATTCAACTTGAGATTGCTTCTTTTAAGCTGTTATTTGGCGAAATTAACTTATTTTTAGGATAAGTGCCTAAAAAGGGCAATAATATGAAATTAGTCTAAGACGAGAAACTAAGATAGATAAAGATTCTAAAATACCTATGCTTAAGGGGTTTAAATGTGCACTTTTCAGCGCTCATCACACCCCCAAACTCAAATATTGCTAGTCCCTAGCAATTAACTATGAAATAAAGGAATTAAATGAACAACTTAACAACTATGAACTAGAAAGCAAAAAATAGATAACGCCACTTTTGTAGGGAACACGATTGCATTTAGCATATGCAACAAGCCTTTTAAACCCCTAGGTTACCTCCAGTGGATGAGTGAAATCTCGTGAGGGTTTCTATAAATGATACCCACAAACATTAAGGTCATTCTCACAAAAGATGCACCAATATTGCAAACTAGCACTGGGAGAAAACTACCTCAAGTATGCAATTTTTCAACCATTTCCAAGCAATCTCCCAAAATCTCAACATCAAGCAAGCAATATGGTCCTCCACATATCAAGAAAATGATCATGCAAATCAAAACAACACTAAAATCCTTTTTTGAGTGGACCAGCATCAAATATGTTGCTATCTAAGCCAACTAAAGAAATGATCACATCATTACCCTCAAACTAGCACACAAATCTAGTACCGATCACCAAGACAAAAAGTGGACTTTTTATTAAAGCTTATTCGACTAGGTGCACTTATTCTTTTCACTTGATTTATTTATTTTTTATTATTATTATTTTTTTTTTTACTATCCTAAAGGATCAAAGATGGAAGCATGGCGCAATGTGTTGATCTATTAAGCTTTCTAGCGATCCATGAGGTCGAGCGTTAGGTCAATGACTCCCAAACCGGACGACTTTAGGGCACTAGGTGTTCAAACACCCCTAAGGACTTACAAGCTCAAATCAACTAGGCTACAAATCAAAACAACCTCCATCTAATCATTTCCCACTTCTCACCTTTTGGGCAAAGTTCTCACTTTTTTTATTGCTTTTGGTACTTTTTTTTTTTTTTTTTTTTTCCAAGTTCAATTATTAACGTAGAGTTTGGGCCCTCCACCTTTTGGCGTGAGAAATTTAGTGCTTGATGAGGCTAGAATCTCGGTTACTCAATGAAAAGGATTTGTTATCCACCTTTATCAAGAATGAAAGCTTTCAATGCACTACTAGCCCAATTGGGATATAACCAATTCAATAATCAACAAAGCATGTACCCCACAAATGAATACTAGTGTGAGCATGTGCTAGTGTAGAATCCTAGAGTGAATCTCAAAACAATCACAAAATCAGGATGATATGGACCATAAGTTCAAGCAAGATATCAATCTTTCAAAAAATTTACTCCTAAATGGCATCCACAAGGCATACAAGGAGTATTGGACTCTCAAGTCAAGCAATTTTTAAATTTTAAGCAATATATTCCTCAAAAGATCAAAATCACAGCTAGTTATGGATCAATCATAGAAAATCCCTCAAATACACAAGTCGTGCTCAAAATTTTGAATTGAAAGAAAATACTGCAAATAACACCCATTACCCCCAAACTTAAATGGCACAATGTCCTCAATGTGCAAAGAGAACAAAAGGAAAGAGTATACCAGTGCAACTAAGGTAAAGAATGTCCGGGACACAAATATCCAAAGTGGGTGGTATACCCCCCCCCCCCCCCCCCCCAAAACTTAGAATTGACTGCGGTCCTAAAAGATTGCACTTGGATAAAACTCATTAGATAACAAAGGGATAATAACAGTGCACAGTGGACATGCAAGTGTAAATGGGATAAAAAATGAACTAAGGAGAAAGGAAAAAGGATGGCCCTGAAAAATTTTGGGTAATATTCTCTCTCACTGAAGTCACTGGGATGTACCTGATAAGTGGAGTCAATCACAGATAAATGTATTAATATAAAATCCAGACATCCAAAAATATCATACATAGAAAAAGATAAATAATGAACAATATATGGTACATCACAGTGTCTGGTTCGACGGACTGACCTCAAAAATATCATATCAGTATCAAAAAAACAGTTAGATATCACAGATATATACAACAGATAAAAGAGAGACAAAAAGATAGGCAGAGGAGGTAAGGCGAGCGGGGCGTGATCCCCGGATATCTTTGGATATGTCATGCAGCACAGCTAAGACATCCGTACGGAGAGTAAAATTATTTTCTCTGAGGGAGACTACTGCATTCTCTAATACCTGGACACGCTTTCCTGGGCCAGGTGTCGAAACTAGAGCATTAGGGATAACTGGATCATGAAACTGTAGTACATCCTGACTCTGCTCTTGGAAATAAACTGGCGACCTAACTGGAGAGTGATGTTGTAACTCATCTAGAGGCTGCTGCTCCAGGTCTATATCCATATGTGCTGCAGCCACCGGTGCATCTGCTAAATCATCCGCTGCTGCTATCCCTGCCTCCTCAGCCTCTGCAGCTTCCTCAGCTGCTAAAATAGCGTACCGCTCCAAGCTCTTGATAAGAGCATTGTAGCTCTTGTTTTAGTCCTTCTAGCCGTAGTGACAAACCCCTAACTCAGAACGTTCCTGTGGATGGAAAGGGTAGCGCTGGTCCCGGAGGATCTGAGTAATAAGATGAGCGAAAGGGAGATACTTAGCCCACTTGGGCTTAGCCTTGCTAATATAATCTGTATACAATTTTATCATAACACTCCAGAGTGTAGGAATGGAGAACCAGTGCCCGGTGTAGAAAGCATAAAGAGCTGCCAGAAAGTCTGAACGTCTCTGGATCTTTTACCCCGCCATAAATACATTTCGGTATAATACTGAATCGAAAAACCATAAGTCATTAGGCAGATAAGTCCGGGTGGTGAAAGTTTCGCCATCTGAAAAATGGCCAGTAAGTGCAACGGCCATGTCTGCATCAGAAAGCTTCCTCAAAATGGGATACTGAAGATCAGGAGGGCAGACATATGGGCATCGAGAAGAAGTGGCCAAAGTGTTTATTGTGATGCTGATAAGGTGGCCATCAATAGTAGTTTGTAGATCTGATAGGTTACTCGGGGCCAGCCGGAGGTTCTGGAAGAACATTCGAATAAGCCGCAGAAAAATAGGATAATTAACTGGTGCCAGAATGGCTGAAATGCCGCGCTGCTCAATATCGTCAAAAGCTGTCCGAGTTAAGACTGACTGGCAGAGGAAAGCTATATCAAATATGGACTCATGTAACACTGGAAGGCATCTAAACTTCCAGATAGGTCTATCTCGGACCTGGCCAGGCTGTGCCGGTGGTGGAGAAGGAGAAGATACATGCTCAGCCTCATCAGAATGGAATGAAGATGCAAAAGCGGAAGAGGCAGAGTAGTCAGACTAAGCCAGAGCTGGCTCCTCATACTGCTCTAACTGCTCAGGCTGCTCAACCTGCTCAACCTACTCTGGAATTGGATCCTAAGCATAAGAAGGCTCTATTGGCTCCTCTACTCGCTGTCGTACTCTCCTCTTATACTGTCGACGGGCAACTGTCTTAACCCGTGCCATGGCCTGCAAAACAGAAAAGAAACACTTGCAAAATAAGTTAGTAACAGACAATAGAAAATTGAAGTACAGTATATAGAAACATGTATGTCAAGTAAGATAAATAGCTTAGAATAAAGAACATAAATCTATGCAAGTGATGACTCAGCCAAGTAAACAGTAACTAAGTGAAGCATACTAAATAGTGTAACTATGGAATGCATCCAATATGGAAAACACAGGCATTGGGCATCAAGAAACTAGCATGAACACTATGGATGGTGTGTTAACTGTGCATATATAAATATGTGAAGTTCAATTGATCATGACTTGAGTGAGATCGAACTCTCTCAGATCGATCAGGACTAAGTTCAATCGATATTCTTCTGATTGATCAGAGAAAACTTCGATCGATCAAACTGCTATGAGAAATTTAAAAAGTAATAGATCTGTGACATGGATGACATGAGGGTCACTCTACACCTCAACAACATAAGAATGGTCACTTAAAAAGGCACGTGACCCCCAAAATCAAAATTGAAATCAAAATATATATTTATCACTATATACAAATATATATACATACATATACATGCTCAAAATCATCAACAATGGCAACAAATCCAACATAGAATCTCAGATCTAGCATTGCAAATATGGAAAACACCAAGATGAAGCTCGGAATCTAAAATAAAACTCAAACTTACCAAATCAGGGAGAGAAGCGGATCGGGAGAGATAGAGAAGAGATCCGAGATGAGGAATAGAGATTTAAAGCTCTGGAAGCTCGCCGGAGGTTCGCTGGAGGTTAGGAAGAAGGTATGCCGCGGCGAAAGGGAGATGAGGGTCTAAGATCGATGTGTAAATTGATCAAAATGACACTTAACTTCTATTTTTAAAAATTATTTCCGACATGTTCGATCAATTTGGAAAAATCTCAGATCGATCGAACATAAATTGATCTTTAAGGAATGCAGATCGATCTAAGCTTCAAAACGACACAGTATTTTTTGAAATTTTTTGAATTTTTGAATTTTTTTTTTTTAATATTTTTGGATTTTTGAAGATAAAAATAAAAATAAAATGTTTTTGGATTTTTTTTATTTTGGGATAAATAAATTCAAAATTCAAAAAGGGCAGTCAAAGTCAACAAAGGGACACAAATCGATCAATCCAAGATCAATCTGGAAGAGACTTCGATCGATCCAACAAGTGAAAACATGCAGACAAGTTTGATCAATACACAGAGAGCTGATTTATGTAGGAAATCTTCTATCGATGGGACTGAAATATGATTGGATGCAGAGAAGGATGTTTGATCGATTGAACCTATTTTGAGATCGATCTAACAGGCACAAAATGCTTGATTTGAACATAATAGGGCATGCATTCTCAATCACAGTTCCTAGCAATGTGTATAAAACCAAATATATCTAGACGACGCAGAAAATGAAAGGTAAAATATAAATGAGGGAGGAATAGGGTTGTAAACCCTACGAAGCATTGCTAGTCTATAACGTCTCTAGCAAGACGTTGGTCTCTTTTAGCCCTAATCAAATATCCTGTTATGCATCCCCTCCTTGATGTGGTGAATGGATTTTTGAATCCTACCTAACAAATGGTTCTCTAGAGAACTTGTTGGATTTGATTCAAAAGGAATTGATAGTCCTTGGTCTATGCAACTCTTGGGCTTCCATGCCCTTGGAACACTTGGATTCAAAACCACTTTCTTGGAAATCAAATTGGAAGGTGAACTTTTAGAAATTCCATTTTCAAGCAAAAACTTATGTTTTTCAAGTTCATTGTCAATGCACTTTTCCACAACACACATTTCTTCATGCCTGTCCATTGGATTCGGGGTTAGATTAAAGATGTTCAACTTCACCTTCATGTGGCCAAATGAGATTTTCATTATCCTCGTCCTACAATTGATGTTGGCATTTGCAATTGCCAAAAAGGGACGGCTAAGGATAACAGGAATTTGGCTCTTGGGATTTGGAACCGGTTCCGTGTCAATAACAACGAAATTGACCAAGAAGAAAAACTTATCAATTTTAATCAAAACATCCTCTATAATACCCCAAGGCTTTCCGATGGATCGGTCGGCAAGTTGTAAAACTATCGACGTCGATTTTAAATCTCCTAAGCCCAATTTAACATATACTGAATATGGGAGAAGGTTAACACTAGCTGCTAAATCTAAGAGAGCCCGATTAATGACATGGTCACCAATGATGCAAGATGTAGTAGGTGAACGGAGGTCCTTAAACTTTGGGAGAGTGTTATGTTGCAAAATAGAGCTCACTTGCTCGGTTAAGATCACTTTTCTTAGTGCTTAGCTCTTGTTCTTCCTCTTTTGGGTGCAAAGATCTTTTAAGAATTTGGAATAAGCCAGAATTTGTTTGATTGCATCCAAAAGTGGAAGATTACTCTTCATTTGCCTAAACACATCAATAATTTCATTGGTCTTAGTCTTTTGTTTTTCAAGCGAAATGGATCCTTTCAAGGCATCCAGAAATGGAGCTTTAGGCTCAAAAGTTTTTTCAAAATCTTTCTTTCAAGAATTTTCAACACAAGAATTCTTAGAATCATTTTTCAAATCATTGTTCAATTCATCTTTCAATTCATTTTTGATAACTTTCTTAACAAGATGATCATGCACATGCAATGGATGAGGAATAAAATGTGAAACGAGACGGGTGTCAACTTTGGGTTGCACCAGTTCACTCTCTTCATTGGGAATACCTACTTGGTTATCAACGATCTTCCCATTTCTCAAGGTTGTCACCGCATTGACATGCTCAATTATGTGACCTTCTGATGAGGAATATGTCTCCACAACACACTGTTGCTTTGGTGGGGCATTTAAAGGCATCTTCCCTTTCTCTCTAGCATTCAAAGTACTAGCTATTTGCCCTACTTGGGTTTCTAGCTTAGGAATGGATTGAGAATGAGAATGAAGTAATTGAGTGTTCGCCTCTAGAGTGCCTAGAGCGGTCAACACTTTGTCCTCAAATATGGGACTCCTTGAATTTCCTTGAGAATACGATGATTGATTAGGGAAATGAGAATTTGAAAATTGATTTCCATGAGATGATTGAAAAGACGATCTATAACCTTTGGAACCTTGGCTTTGCATTGGAGGTGGAACATACTTGTTTTGAAACCCACCTTAGGGAGGGTTGCACCTTCCCCTTGGCTTTTCCAAGAGAAGTTTAGATGGTTCCTCCACCCTGGATTATAGTGTGAGCCATAGGGATTATTCTCTTGGTTAGCAAAGACAGCATTTGCTTGTTCATGGTTCTCGCTTTGCGCATGTCCATGGAGACAATTGGAAGTAGAATTCAAGACACTTGAACAAGTCGTGCAAGATTCATTAGATGTATGATGATGAACATGATTAGGGGAGGAAGATACTTGATTCGCCGAATTTTGGTTGATCAAAAATTTATCAAACCTTTGAGATAAAGATTTCATTGATAAGCGCCAAATATTGCATATTCAAGCGCCCTTATTTGCATTAGTTAAGTCCATTTGTGGTTTAATTGTATATATTTTCTCCAATTCTGCGTTTCTGTGCATTTTCAGGTTTATCTACAAAAAGGGAATAAAATGAAAGCTTTCGAAGGCTTGTTGAAGAGCAAATCATTCTAGGCCATTACATCAGGAAATTTCCGAGGAGAATCTGCTAAAGGAGGTCCAGGAAGCCTACTTCAATGAAAAAGAGAACAAAATGGGCCAATGTTAATCCCATATAGGAGAAGTCCAAAGCAGAAAAGGAAAAGATGCAAACTGTCACATTCATGAGCGCTCGTAGCTCCTTCTTTGAGCGCTCGTACAGCATACATGAACATCCAAGTGTTTTCTACCATGTCACACGAGCGATCGTATGACCTACCAGCGCTCCAATTTCGAGCAGAATGTTCCAAGTCACCTACGAGCACTCCTAAGTCACCTTCGAGCGCTCCAAATCTCGGCAGTAGAAATCTCAGCAGCTACGAGTGCTCGTAACTCCTTCTTCGAGCACTCGTCCATGTTCTCGATCTAAGAAGATTTTGTCTAAGGCATTTACGAGCACTCGTGCTACGATCTACAAGTGCTCGTAAACACACTACAGACCCACTTGTCTCCTTGAACCTTTCAATTTGGATTCCCTCCTTAATTGGGTTGTTGGTGAAAGACCTTTAGGGAACATGGACCTCGGTTTTTGGGTAGTTTAGTAGACATCTTGTCTACAAAAGAAGGGGGGAAGCTTGTATTATGGATCATCACACATTTTGGAAGAGGGAGAGAGAGAAATATTGAGAGCTTGTGAGGGTTGTGTTTGAGAGGGTTGAGGTACGAAAATGGAGAGGGATTCTTCATCTTCTTCTTCATTCCTTGTCTTCATGGGTAACTAACTCCCTATCTAGGGAGGTGATGAAGCTCCATTTTGTAAGCATTGCTTTGTTTTGATTTATATTTGGGGGCTTTAATGTATATATGTGACCTTTCCATGAACTAGAGCACTTTATTTGATGTAAAGAACTTCAATGTCTTTTAATGATCATTTTGAGTTAAATATCTTTTCTTAGATTGTTTTTCTCTCATGATTATATTACTACATTTTTCATAGTGACAATGGAGATGAGTTCATGGAAGTGATTTTATTGGCATGATATTTAGGAATTTTGATAATCTATTGCTTAGGGTTTTCCTTTGATAGATTCTTCTTGATTTCTATTTCATGTGCTTCTATTATGAGATTAAGGGCTTGATAATCTATGGCTTAGTGATCATGTCTATGGTTGCATCTTAGTTTAGGTAACCAAAACATGTAGTGCCTTGATAATTTATTCTTGTATCTTGATTTTATATATTTCTTGAAGATAATGTATTAATGTTGTGTTGTTGCATTCCACGGTTATATATATATGTGTTCCCCCAAGTAAATCATGTCCTAGCATACTTATTGATGGGTAGTGGATTCACTTCCCTAGTCCCTTCTTAATTATTTTTATCTCTTTAAATTCCTAGCACAATATTGTTTTATGCATTGTTCAATTCTTAATTTTAGTGACAAACCAACAAAACTCTATATACCATTTTGTCATTCTAAAAGTGATTCTAGATATCTTAGTTGCCATAAACTAGCAGTCCCAGTGGTTCGACTTACCCGACCAATAGCCCTACTTTACAATGATTTGTGCTATTGTAAAGGGTTGATTATTATTATGATAGTGGACGACCGATCAATTTTTGGCGCCGTTGCAGGGGACTGCAAACGGTTTTACAACCGAGATTTTAGCATTTCCTTTGGTTTGATTGTTAATATTGTGTCTTGTGAATATTTTCTTACGTGGTTTTGATCAATGTGACATTTTAAGTGTTTGTGAGATTCTAGGTATTCAAGGCTTGCTAAGGATAGCTAGCAAATTTGTAAGTCTATACGACTTTAAGTTTTCGAAGCTCTAGTTTCAAAGTTGTGAATATCTTCCATGTGTTTAGATTAGATTTAGTTAAGTTGTGAAGCCCTTGTCGAGGCTGTTTATTGTTCTTTTCAATTGCAAACATTGGTCCTTGTCGTGGCCATTTACATTTCTGTCTTGATAATTGAGGAGAACGGGAACATCGTATGTGGAGGTTATGGTGATGCATTGTTGTTTTGATTGTGTTGTGAGTTCGTTGATGTTTGGCCGTAGATCACTTTCCTTACCGACTCTTGACTCGCCAGTTGACATAAATTCACTTGAAATGACTCTTAAAAGAAACCTTAGGCAATCTGTAAATAGAAGAGGAATCGAACTCGAATTTAATACAATGGCTAAAAATATTGGAGATGTCGAAAATGAGGAAATTAATAATGATAGGGCCGAAATTCTAAATATGGTTCCCATAACTCTTCGGGACCACTTCATCCCTACAACCTATGCCTCTCCCTCTTGCATAGTGATGCCGAATATCGATGCAGCCCAATATGAAATCAAATATAGTACAATAGAGAATTGAAGCACAGTATATAAAAACATGTATGTCAAGTAAGATAAACAGCTTAGAATAAAGTACATGAATCTATGCAAGTGATGACTCAGCCAAGTAAACAGTGACTAAGTGAAGCATACTAAATAGTGTAACTATGGAATGCATCCAATATGGAAAACATAGGCATTGGGCATCAAGAAACTAGCATGAACACTATGGATGGTGTGTGAAATGTGCATATATAAATCTGTGAAGTTCGATCAATCATGACTTGAGTGAGATCGAACTCTCTCAGATCGATTAGGACTAAGTTCGATCGATCTTCTTCTAATCGATCAAAGAAAACTTCGATCGATTGAACTACTATGAGAAATTTGAAAAGTCATAGATCTGTGACATGGATGACATGAGGGTCCCTCTACACCTCAACAACACAAGAATGGTCACTTAAAAAGGCACGTGACCCCCAAAATCAAAATTAAAATCAAAATATATATAAAAAACTATATACAAATATATATACATATATATACATGCTCAAAATCATCAACAATGGCAACAAATTCAACATAGAATCTCAGATCTAGCATTGCAAATATGGAAAACACCAAGATGAAGCTCGGAATCTAAAATAAAACATTAACTTACCAAATCGGGGAGAGAAGTGGATCGGGAGAGATGGAGATGAGATCTAAGATGAGGAATAGAGATTCGAAGCTCTAGAAGCTCGCCAGAGGTTTGCTGGAGGTTGGGAAGAAGGTTTGCCGCAGCGAAAGGGAGATGAGGGTCTAAGATCGATGTGTAAATTGATCAAAATGACCCTTAACTTCTATTTTAAAAAACTATTTCCAACATGTTAGATCAATTTGGAAAAATCTCAGATCAATCGAATATAGATCGATCTTTAAGGAATGTAGATCGATCTAAGCTTCAAAATGACACTGTATTTTCTTAAATAGCATCGAGTAGAGGAAAATTGATTTTGACCTGTTTAAAGATCTCCATCATATATAGAATTTTCTCCCCTTGTTTATCAAAGTGGAAGGGTTCCTTGAGACGTTCAAGATAAGTCATTTTTGGCTCATAAGCTGTCTTAGGGTTAGGAATAGATGAAGTAGTGACTCCACCTTCAACTCCTTTTGCGGATTGTAGAATAGCACTTGTGGAAACATCCTTGCGATGTGGATTATGAATGATAGGAATAATTGGAATCCTAAGACTTTCTTTTTCCTCCTATCATTTTTCAACTTGGTTGACTAGGCATCTTTACATCCTCTTTTCGAGACAAAGTACTTGCTATTTACCTAAATTATGCCTCTAGCTTTGCTATGGCTTGAGAATGACAATTAAGAAGTTGGGTATTGACTTTAAGATCAACAAGAGCATTGAGTACTTATTCCTCAAAAGTAAAATTTCTAGAAAGAGGTGGAAGATTAGGAGCTTGAGTGGGTTGATTCCTAAAATGAGGTGGATGGTAAATACCAGATTAATTGAAAGAATTATTTTATGGCATACGATTAGATGAATTTTGATACTGCCCCTGAGATTGGGAAATAGTTTTCCTTGATTTTGATTACACCATGATAGATTAGGATGATCTCTCCAGCCATGATTATATGTAGAAGAATATGGATTATAAGCTGGCCTAGAGAATGTAGCATTCACTTAGGGCATGTTTGGTGTGGTGGAATGGAATAAGAATGGAGGTGGGAATGGAATGAGAATGGAATGGAATGAGAATAATGATTCTCATTCCACCGTTTGGTTGTAAACATGGAATGTGTAAAAATGGAACTCATTATCATTCCTATGTTTGGTAAGAAAGTTAGAATAGAATGAATTTATATTGTTTCTTTAAATTACATTTTATTATTAGTAAAAAAAATTAACTAAAAAAATTAATTTGCAAAAATAAAAGGGAAAGAGATAATAGAGAGAGAAAAATAAACGAGATAGAGAGAGGGGGGGAACAAACAGCATATAGATACATATTATATATATATATATATATATATATATATATAATATTTTATATAGTGTGTGTATGCGTGAATTATCTCTTTAAATTATTTTATTACTTTATTAATTCTTAGTGGGAATGGAATGGTCATTCCACCTCTCAAGAAGTGGAATGGGCATTCCACCTTTTTGATGGAATGGGCATTCCCTAGGAATGGCCATTCCACTTTTAATGTGACACACCAAACAAGAGAATGGAAACAAATGCATTCCATTCCACCTTCATTTGATTCCATTCACTCACACCAAACATAGCCTTATTTCTGTGGGATCTCAGATGATTGTTCTAGCATAGGGCAAATGTTAGCAAAATGGTTAGGATTAAAATAAATGTAACAACCTTCCTTTGGCAAGGCAGTTTGTGGATTACCAACAGAAGCAAAGCCAGATGATAAGATTTAATCGAACCTACAGTTCAAGGCTTCTATTTGAGCGGCTAACTCACTAGATTTATCTACCTCATAAAGTTTTTCAACCTTATGCATTCCAAGTGAAGACCTAAACCTAAAGGAAGAAGCATGTTGCACTGAGTTTTCACTTAGGGCCTCAAACAGTTCCCAAGCGTCAGCCGGACTCTTACGCAGAAAAGCTCCGTTGCTAGAAGCATCAACCATATTTCTATACGAGTCTGTAAGACTATCATAGAAGATCTGTATTAAGTGCCATTGTGCAATATCATGGTGTGGACACTTTCTTAGAAGATCATTATACCTCTCCCATGCATCATGGAGTTGTTTTCCTCGGATTTGGGAAAATGCCATGATTTATCTCTTCATTTGTGTGGTTTTACCCACAGTGTAATATTTCTTCAAGAACTCCTGTTACAACATGTCCCATGTCGATATGGAATTTGTTGGAAGGGACTACAACCAAGTTCTTGCTTTATCCTTAAGAGAGAATTAGAAAAGACGCATTCTGAATGAATCATTGGTGAGAGTAGTCAACTTGGTAGTTGAACACAATTCCAAAAACACATCCAAGTGCTTATAAGGATCCTCTGTTGCATACCCATGGAAGGTAGGAAGCATTTGGATCATAGCAGGCGTGATCTCAAAATGGGTTACATCAGCATCCGGAAAAACATAGCACGAAGGGGAAGTATATGTGGTAGGAATGAAATGGTCCCTCAATTATGGTTGTGGTGGTGGAGGAATAGGTGGATCCCATTCTCCATTACCATTACCATTATTACCAGGTGTATTACGTTGTTTAGCCATGTTATCAGATGAACTATCTATATTATTCAAATGCTTTTTAAGTTTTCTTAATTGACTCAAAGTTCTCTCTATTTAAGGATCATGCACTAAAGGTTTTGATCTATTTTGGCGAGTTAACATGCACTGGTTCCACTAATCCTAACAGTAACAAAAAGAAAATATTCCAAGTAACAGAAAATAATAAGAACTCACAAAAGGTTTAATAAACTGAAGTTTTTCTCCATTAAGCGTCTTTGTCCTCACTGCTAAATTATACCTGAAAAGAAAAAGAATTAAGGTGAGATATTAGAAAGTTTGAAGACTGGTGAAACAAAATAACTAATTATAAACTAAACAAAAATAATCTCCCCGGCGACGGCGCCAAAAATTGATGATGAGTATTTTTCTCTCGCAATAGCACGATATCGTGTAGGATAACTCTACGTAAAGAGGATGTCGAACCCACAGGGAGATGAGATTTGTATTAGTTTTCAATTTAATTTCATGGTTTATAGGTAACTTGGTTGGAGAGTTTGTTGGTTGTCACGATTTAACAAACTAAAATTAAAACAAAACATTTAACTAGAGCAAATTAAACTAAATTAAATGATCAGAGAAAGAGATCTTAGGGCTTTGACTTCACCACAATTATCATACTATGGTCAATTGAATCAACTCTAGGAATTTAACCAATTATGTTTTCAAATGAATTGAACTCAATAATATTCGTTCAATTCAAAGTTTAAAGAAAGATGTTTCACAAAATTAGTTAACTATAACCTATCTGCGGTTAGCAAGGACTACCCACCTACCTATTCTACTTGCTCTAACTACTTTGTAAACAATCCACTTTTCCTAAGCATAGACTATGAAAACTGTCTTTTGCAAAAAACATTAGAGTACCATTATATGACCTCTATTCTTATGTCCGGCAAGGCTCTGCCAGATACCGCACAACAAGATAGGTTAGGAATATAACATAAACTATTACATCTAAGACAAGAGAATAACAGTTTATATTCTACTAAAACATGAAAACCACTTGAGTTGTCTCAAGTGCTCATAGTCATATAATCAAGAAAACATATATATAAAAATAAAATCCCAGAGTTAAAATAATCAAACCATAATATCATATTGGGTTACATCAGTGCCTTAAAAGAGGAATTAGCTACTCATGACGAGGCTGGATATCATCTATGTTGAGGTCATCTCCATCGTCACGGACGACACTTCTCTTCTCAGGATATTCACTTCTAAGGTTGTAGGAACCCTAAAAGCCACCACACCTTTAGCCTTCTGAATAACACCATCAAAAGAGATTGAAATTTTGGACCTCTTCTATCAAGGCTTACGCCTTCTTTTATAGAAGAAAATAAGTATTTGGTGGGCCTTTAGGTCTTCTGGCCTAACTGGGATGAGATACAGCTGGTAAAGAGAGTAATCCCGCAACTTTAATCTGACATGTCATGGAAGGCTCGAGCTTTAAGAACAAAGGCTTGACCTTTAAGGGTCAGGCTCGAGCTTAAAGGACAAGGCTCGAGCCTCTCTGGATTGATACTCGAGCTTCAATAAATAGTGCTCGATCTTCACTTTAACACTTATCCAAATTTCTTCAACTATTTTCCGAAGCATCTTTTTCTTCAACACTTAGAATATTTTTAGGGTTTATCTCTTTTAACATTGCTCGATCCAAGCTTCATGGGCTCGAGCACTAGGTACCAGGCTCGAGCATTTGGGACTCAAGGCTTGAGCCTCAAGTGATGGTGCTCGATCCTGGAGGTAAGGCACAAGACCTGGGAGAATTGCCTTTCAATTAAAATCAACTCTTTAATTTTCAACGCCTCATGCTCGAGCTTGAAGGTCAAGGCTCAAACACCCTTGGTTAAGGCTCAAGCACCCTATGATAAAGCTCGAGCACTAAGGTACAAGGCTCGAGCATTTGGGCCTTGTTTAATTTTCTTCTTTTCTTTGTTGTGATGCTCGAGCCTTAACACTTGGGCTCGAGCTCTGGGGCTTGAATTGCTTCAAACTTCACCATTTAAGCTCTCGACTTGCTCTGAATGATCGGTAACGACTCTGTATGCTTCGATATCATCAATAAAGTCCCAGTTTTAGACATTTTTCTGGGAAAGTACCTACAAACACACATTAAACATAAATTAGTTTAATTATGGATAGAAGTATCACTTTAGGCCTTAACATATACGTATTTAGGGGCTCGAATATGCATATATTCAGCACTCATCAAACAACACGATTGCATTTAGCATATTCAACAAGCCTTTTAAACCCTTAGGTTACCCCTAGTGGATGAGTGAACTCTCATGAGGGTTTCCATAAATGATACCCACAAACATTAAGCTCTTTCTCACTAAAAAGGCACCAAAAATAAAGAAAGTATAATGTACATCACAGATAACAGGCCAACAAACTGGCCACAAAAATAGAATAATAGAATCAAAGTAGTAGTCTGAAAATCATGAGTATAAATGAGATAAAGAGAGAGACGTTAGGTAGAGGAAGATGGTCTGGCAGGGCGTGAACCCCGGATATGTCTAAAAATGTCCTGTAGCAATGTCATAACATCCGTGTGGAGAGTGGTCACATCTGCTCTGAGGGAGATGACTGTATCCTCTAATGTCTGGATACGCTTCCTGAAGTTGTCTGTCTGAGCCTAAGCGTCAGGAATGAATGGATCATCCCGACGATGCAATCTGAAGTCATCAGAAGACTAATGTTCGTCCTGGCTCTGAGAGTGGTGACTCTTCTCCGGAGAAGGGTGTGGTGCTCCCATCGAAGGCTCATGTTCCAAATCAATTCTAACTCTAACTACTACTACCTCTTCTTCCTCTGCTGCATCCTCCACCGCCTGGGCTACCTCTACCTCCAGACTCTTAATAAGAGCATTATAGCTCTTATTCTAGTCCTTCTTCATGTAATGGCACGCACCAGAGTCGACGACCTCCTCTGAGTCAAATGGGTAGTGCTGGTCCTGGAGGATTTGTGTAATCAGGTGGGCATAAGGGAGGAACTTAGGCCACTGTGGGTTACTCTTGCTGATGAAATCGTCATACAGCTTCATCATGACACTCTAGCAGAGTGTAGGAACTGAAAACCAATGCCCTGTATAGACGGCATATAAAGCTACAACCGAATCAAAGAACCACATGCTATCAGGCAGGTAAGTCCGAGTGGCATAAGTGTCGGTGGCAGTGATGGTGCCATGAAGAGCTGTGGCCATCTCTGCAAATGATGGCCTCTACAAAGTCGGGTAATCAATACCTGGGGGGGACAAGTATGTGGGTACTGAGATGTTATCGATAGTGTCTTGACAGTGATATAGATAAGATGCTCATCAATGGTAGTCCACAGCTCAAGCAAGTTACTCGAAGATAGCCCGAGGTTCTGGTAGAAAAGCCAAACAAGTTTCGGGTAGACTGGATTGGTCACTAGGGCCAATATGGGAGAAAGACGGCGACGGTATATCTCGTTATACGACCAATTGGTTATGGCTAACCATACAAAGAAATCCTCATCAAATATAGACTCATGCGCCATTAAAAGGTGCACAAACTTCCTCGGACTATGCCAGGTTGTGCTGCTGGTGGCACGGGAGCAGGTGAAGGAGGTAGCATGGGCTCACCCTCCCTCCTAAGATGAAGAAGAAGGAGAAGAAAAATGCTCGGACCGAGTAGGAGCTGGTTCCTCAGGCTCCTCTATCTGCTGCCTCACCCGGTGCTCATAAGTCTGGTTAGCTGTGGTCTTGAACCTAGTCATGGCCTACAAAAAGAGAGAACACTTGCAATTATAGTCAATAATAGGGAATGATATATAAGATGTTGAATTGAAAGCACAAAAGATAGAAACATATTTGTCATATTAAGATAGACAACATAGAATAGAACACGTGAACCTATCTATGTAGGTGGTAATGTAGCCAAGTATATACAGTGAATGCAACCAATGTGGAAAACACAGGCATTGGGCAAAGATATGATAGAACGAAAAATAGGAGAGGGTATAGGAGTAACAATATGCAAAACAGTGCAATTCGAACGATCATGGAAAAATGTGATCGATCCATGTTGGATCGATCATGACATACATTGGATCGATTGTACTCTGAACGATTAGAGCGCTGGTGTGATCGATCGAACCTGCTGAGAAATGAAAATTCACCTGTTCGTGACGTGGAAAACACGGGCCAAATCCCAATGGCCACTTCAAGGCTCGTGACCCTCGATACACCTCAACAATGCAGATATGGTCACTTAAAACAACATGTGTCCCCCAAATCAAATTCGAAAATAAAAACTATATATACACATATATACATATATACACATGCCCACAATTCCAAAAATGAAAAGAAAGTCAACCTTAAAAGCATGGAATCTAAGCATGGAAGTTGAATAAAACATAAATCAACACAAAAATGGAAAATAAAGGCTAGATGAATCAAAGGATGGAACTTGTTGATATCTTGCATCCATCAATCATGAGCGGCTGATTCTTCAACTTAGGGTTGGATAAACCCTAAGCATGTAACCTAATTCTTAACTTTTCACTTTTGGGGATTTATTTGTGTAATTAATGTATACCCTTGAAATATAAATTAATTTTTTCATTTGATTATTTATATCAATCTCATAGTGTCTTACATGTGATTAATTGATAATTAATCTCTACACTTGATTTCTTTATGAATTAAATCTTGTGATGGCTATGCATTGTGTTAATTAGATGTAATTTTGTTTTGATTTGATAGAATTTGCTTATACGAGATGGATTGCACTACACAGTTAGTTTAATTAGGTTAATTTCTTATAGAATTTAGTTAACTTTAGGCTTAATTAGTTTAATTGCACTTTCATTCCTAAGTAGACAATCCATGCTTGTGCTTGAATTACATGCTTGTTGTCACAATTGCATTATCCTCTAGATTAATGTGGGTTGAAATTGTAAATTGAATTGATGAACCATACTTTGAATTGGTGAATTACACTACACTTAGTTTAATTGTCATTAAGTAGTTGATTCATGCTTAAAATTGATGGTTTACACTTTTCATTGCAATTATTAGCCACATTATTACACATTATTATTTCCCCAATTAGTTAAAAGTAGTGAGTTAGGGAATGTGCTTAGTGGTGAATCCTATACCCTAAGTCTCTTTCCTAATCTTTAAAAATCTATTATTTTGTTGCAAGTATTTAAATTAAAATTAGTTCTAATCACAAAACAAACCTTTCTAAGCAATCACAAAACAAACCTTTCTAAGCAATCACATAAGCACTAAAGTAGAATTCAATTCCAAAAACCAATATATTTTAGATCTCTTAGGATGATCCCTACTGATTTCATACTCCATAGTATAAGTGTTTAGTGGTTTTATGAATTATTAAATATGATGCCCACTTAACATTATTTCTAAACATAAAGTGTTGTGCATTATTTTGTGTACACGTTCGGTCACATCAAAGTTTTGGCGCTATTGCCGGGGACCTAACACTTTAAAGAATTGAATTAGTGTTGGTCCTAAGTTACCTTAAGGAATGTTTGCCTTTTAATGTCAAGAAATTATTGCAATGCTTCAGCCTCGGACAGTGAAGGTTCAGTAGCTACAGGTGCTTAGCCTCGGACAGTGAAGAATCAGCACTTCAGTTTTAGCTACAGTTGCTCACAGGGGTACTATGGTCTCTTCTCAGTTGTATTTCAGATATATATACGTATGCTCAAGTACCTACGTTGCACTGAAATTGGACCTACATTGTGAGGAATACAGCCTCGGCTCTATCACAGTACTGAGTAGAGTTAAATCTGTTTTAAGGGTAGTATGGTCTTTTCTAGCTATACTCAAGAATGTGACACGTCTCAGTGGTCCTAGAGAAGAATGTGACACGTCTCAGTGGTCCTAAAGAGCTGGTATATGTAAGAATATTTCATTCTTAGAGGCTAAGTTTGGACAAAAATGGAATTCATTACTCAAACTTGTAACCTGCTGTAGCTGGAAGAATTGTGACAAAATTAGCTGAGGTGGCGGGTCTGCATTGGTCCGCTGCTCTGAAAATATCTAAAATGTGCTCCTCAATCATTGGCTAGAGGTGATAGGTGTATATCCGTGGTGTGTGAGGCCTTGTGTAATTAAGTGTCACTATAAATATACTGTTATAAGGCTCCTTAGGGTTTAAGCTTCTTTAATTTACATTGCACATTAAGTTGCTGCTGAGAAACCTTGAGTATACTATGTCAAGAAAATTTTTCTCTGCTATTTGATGATGATCTATGCAAGAAAACTCATTGAATCCACTCTGAGGTGTGTACTGATTGCTGAGATAAGGCTGATGCCAAAGAAGCTGATGTGAGGGCTGTATTGAGTAGTGACTTGGTGTTTCAAGCTATTGTGGTCGTTTCTGAAGGTTGACACAGGTATAATGGTAGTGAGGCATGATCCCTCACCCCATTGTTGATTGAGCTATGAGAGCTTATTGGGTCTAAGCGCGGTTGTTTAGGACAGGGGGAGTGCTCGGATGCACTGTAGTATACTAGTGTCTGTGTATTGGTTGTGAACACTAATGTCTACTTGGTATATGGGTGTGTGCAGAGAGTGAGATAGCTAAGTGTGTAACAAGATACATACAACTAGTGGATTGCTTATTGGTCGAGGCCAAGAACCAAGGTTTTCCCTAATTAAGAGGGTTTCCTTGTAAATCTTATATTATATGTTCTTTGATTGCTTGCTTAGTGTGCGAGAAAGTTTTTTTAAAGAAAAGTTTTAACCAATTCACCCCCCTCTTGGTTCAACAATTGGTATCAGAGCTTTGGTCTACATTGTGAGATTCTAATAGGCCTACAGTTAATCCCAGCAATGGATGAAGGTTAAGTTATCAACAAAGCTCCAGGGTTTAAAGTTCAAACTATGATTCTTGGAAAACTAGAATGGAAGTCTTCTTAATGTCTCAGTCCTATAATGTTTGGCATGCTACCGTATATGGTGTTGTGATTCTTAATCCTGATAACCCCTCTGTTAAAGATAAATTGGATATAGCTAATGATGGCAAGGCCAAACATGTTCTCTTCTGTGCCTTGAGGCAACAAGAGTTTACCAGGGTTAAAAATTGTAAAACAGCCAAGGAAATGTGGGATTCTTTTCAGGAAGCTCATGAAGGAAATAAGGTTATTAAGGAGATCAAGATACATCTATTCAAAATTCAGTATGAGGTTTGTAAGATGGAAGAAAGAGGAACTGTTGCTGAGTACATATTCAGGATCAATGACCTTATTAACAATATGAGAGCTCTTGGTGAAGATATTAAGGATGTTGATGTTTGTAAGAAGATACTGAGGTCACTTACTTCTCGATTCAATCCTAAAGTGACAATTCTCGAAGACAAAGATCTTTCTGGAATGAAGATTGACGAGCTTTAGGCCTCTCTCACTACTTATGAAATGAGAATTAGTGTTCCAGCTGTTCATAGAAGAGAAGCTGCTCCTAAAGCAAAGGAAGTTGTTGAAGAAACTAAAACAAAGTCTGAAGATGATCTTGAAGAAGATGAGGTAGCCTACCTTGCTAAGAGATTCAGGAAGTTCAGGTTTTAAAAGAAGAATCAGCTGCAAAATGCAACCTGTTATGGCTGTGGTAAACCTGGTCATGTTATATCTAATTGTCTGAACTCAAAAGGGCAAAGTTAGAAGAAGAATAAGGGAGGAAATTACAAACGAAGGTTTGGTAGAAAAACACTTATCTCAGATTGCGATGCAGCTCCTGAAGAGGATAAATTCGAGGAGACAAAAGAAGAAAAAGTTCTCTTTATGGAAATTCTTGAAGCACCACAAACTTTAGTTCAAGTTAAAGAAGATAATGGCACTGAGATTAAGGAAATTCGTCAAGAATGTGAAAGGCTTATTGTGACAGCCCAAGTTTTTCAACCCGGTGCGTCAGTGATGAATCGAAAGTTGACCCGATAACGGATCCGAAATGCGAAAGCAAAAGATGAAACCAAAGTCTCTAGAGATATAAACCATCTCTAAGACACTAATGTGACCTTCCATGAAGCCACGAAGCTCAAAGAGGACGAAAGCGAAAACAAAGGTCAAAACGGCCAAAAATTGTTAACCAAAGGGCAAAATGGTCAACTCATAATTAAAAGGAGAAATTTGAATCTACACAATTCAAACAAGGTGAAAACAACCTAATTTATTCATTTTACAACATTCTAAGAGGTTCTA
This sequence comes from Cornus florida, assembly GCF_030987335.1. NCBI lineage: Eukaryota > Viridiplantae > Streptophyta > Magnoliopsida > Cornales > Cornaceae > Cornus > Cornus florida. The sequence continues at coordinate 24,558,980 of NW_026775571.1, read as the reverse complement.
AGAACATTGGAAAAGAATCTCACAAAATGTCCTTTCTTGGTTTAAGCAAAAACTGACACCCCCTCACTAAAACATGAATAACTCCCACTGTGATTGGAATCTAAGAATGGCAATAGTACCATTGGAAAGCTGACTCAAAATCCATGAATTTAGGCTCAATAATCACCCCATTTGGATAAGAAATGAAGGAGATATGACCCTTTAAAGTCAAAACAACAGTGTTGAAACTGAACTGAAGCTGTGCTCGGGATCTAGCTATTTCGATTGACCGAAATGAGCCATCGGACGACTGAATTTTAACAAAATTTGTACTAAAAATATGTTTTTAAAGTGTGGTTACTTCGGTAAACCGAAATGAACCATCAGTTGACCAAAATAAGCCATCGGTCGACCGAAATGGCCCTGAACAGTAGAATTGGCTACTAGATATGGGTTTTTGAAGTCCAAACAATTACCAAAAGCTATCAGTTGACCGAAATGAAGTTTCAAACGACCGAAATGACTCGACAAGGTACAAAAACACTTGATATGCACAAGAAATGTTGAAGCTTCACCCAAGCCTCAAACCCCCAACATGAATATGGATCAAAAACAAGATTTTAAGTTATATAAGCATGCTCGCAAGTGTATTTTACATAATGAAGTGTGTTACAATGGCCTATGGCCTCATTACATGACATTTGCTCAAAATCATATGCTAAACCTCAAGTTAGAAAAGAATACATTTCAATGACAAAACTTGAAACTTAAAAGCATACACTTGAACTTTAAGGTTGGTAACCCTTGGCCACAAATCATACATATCAAATAGGTCCCAAATAGTGTATTCAAGTACACTTTACATGTAATAAGACAAAAATGGCATATTGAACCCATCTAAGTGTTACAACATCAAAAGTAAGACTTGAACATGCAAACACTTGCATGTGAACAAGAATGCTTTGAAAGAACTTCAAATCTCCAAACCACCAAGGGTAAATGCTAATCTTCATACCTTAAATCCTGTACCTGAAATATGCCCCAGTAACTTTGGGGTGAGCAACATAAAGCTACTCGTAGGAAATGAGTATGCATCAACCTACGTTTTACAATTTCATCACCTTAAGGTGAAACATATTAAGGGGGGCTGATGCCACCTAACGTCTATGTTAAGATAAGACTCAGGGAGCATCTTAAGCTACCCTAGATCAATTCTAGCATAAATCACATCATTCATGCAATTCCAACAACATAGGAGCATGCTTACACAAAGCAACAAAATGTAGATTCCCAAGGTTATCAACTTGAAATCTAAAAGTATGAAAACAACTAAATATAACAATTTAGTATAGATGTACTTAACAACATCAAATCGCCAATAGCCAAAACCACAAGTCACGATTAAACATGATTGTAAACTTGGAATTGAATGCGAAAACAAATAGTGGAAGACTTGGACATCAAATCCCGGATTTTCGCCGAGAACAAAATGGTTATTCCGGGCACTAACCCGTTGGGAAGACCACCCTAGTGCACACTATCTCAATTGGGGAGAACTCATACCTCCCGCACTAAAGCTGAACTTTAGCCATATCATAGTAACAATGTCCCAAGACTCCAAAATAATCAAATAAGTTCACAACTTATACGTAATTTATATAATGCACGAAAACCACCTTCCATGCACTAGTAGGTTGAAACCACACAATCCATGCCTTAAGTTTCAATTCTAAAATGACATATATAATGTCAACACAAAGTGTACAATTCCTTACACAAGTCAATCATATATTCAATATTGGAAACAAGTTCTCATGAGTATAAATTTAACAACAATGCTCTTCAATGCTTAAAACATAATCAAGTGAATACTCAACAAGTCCAAATCCATGATCTTAATATAGAAGCAACTTCTAAAACATGATTAAATCCATGGATAAACAAGATAGAATTTAGTTAAATCAAAATAATTAAACTCTCTAGATTGCACATCATTTCCAAATGGCCTCAATTTAATACATGTTAAAGGACAAATCATGGTCATTACATATACGCATTCAAAAGCTTAATTAGGCCAATTAAACCACAAAATAGATTTTAATTAATTCATTTAATTAAAGTCTCTAGAATTTCAAACTTAACCAAATGCTCTTAATTTAAAGTATGTTAAAGAACATGCCAAGACTTAATTTAAAAGCAAAACACAAGTTCATTTCACGTAGCCATGGGAATTAATCTTTCACAAAGAAAATATTAAATAAAAGACACAACTTTTATTCAAATAATCCCAATTAAATATATGTTAACAAACATATTAAAACTAAGCTTTCTAGCATGTCACAATTCAAATCCAAGTTATACATCATCATGAAAATTTAATCTTATACAAAGAATTAAATATTACTAACTTTCTAGATTTGATACAAGGAATACATATAGGTTATATAATCATGGGAAACACATAATATAACACACAAATAATCCTAAAACATTCCCTACCTCCATTTGAGATGAAATCTCAAATCCCCACCAAAATGAATGTGCTCCGAATCCGATGAAACTTCTAGGTTTTGTCGAGGACAACACCGTGAACGTAACCTCCAAGGAAGCCCCATCAAATTCACATCTTAACTCAAGAAACGGACAAAACTGAATTCTAATAAGGGGGAATGGAAGAGCACGTCGAGGGGAACAATAAACATAAAGGTACTACACCTTTTCAACCAAGGAAAGGGGCCGAAAAATGAAGAAAAAGACTGGCAGCCTTAGCTTCCATGGATGGCCGGCCAAGAGAGAGGAGAGAGAGAGAAAAATCCAATATTTTCTCTTAAGTGCTCCTGTTTATAGAAAAACCCTAAAAGTGCCCCGAACGGGCCCCGCCGGGTCCGAAAAAGTCAAATTTGCCCAAACGCGTTCAAACGGCAAAACTCAGTGGACAAAAAAGATTCAAAATGAGGAAATAAGAACAACGGAAGAAACAACATTGAAAACTGAGTCCCGAGCAGAAAGTTATACCCCAAACAAGTTTGGCGCTAACCGGGGCCAGAAACCCTGAAACTGGAGATAACAACCAGAAGGAAATTCCAAGAGTACGACTCGACAAAAAGTGAAAACGAATCCCGTACGAGGATTCAGGCTCAAAACAAGACATTTAGCAATAAGTTTCATTACTTGCACAATGGCCCTTCTAAAAAGTGAAAATTGCACAAATGGCCCAGAATGAAAATATCTTCCAAAATATATTTTCTTAAAAACCCCTAAAATAAAATATCTTCAAAAGATATTTACGAAAACACCCCAAGGAAAGAAAAAGTTCCCAAAGAACTTTGCATCCATGCCCCTACGAACACCGGGAGCAACCAGAGTACTTTCTTGCAAAAGTAAAGACACCTATTTCATGGAAACCACTTAGAATGAAGGTACGTGAAGTTAGAGACCAACTTCGAACACAGGAAGTATGGTTATGCCAACAAAGTGACAAATGGGGGAAAGACAAAATAGGGACAAATACGAAATAGGGAAAAGGACAAAAAGTGAATAATGTCGAAACGAAAAAAATGTGGAATTGATTCGGTCCTCAAAGGAAGTTGTCAATCCAAAGAAAAGAGTTTCGGAAATCACTCCAGAGCATTTGAGATGACACTAAGTGACGAGGAACTGAACACAAAAGAGGAAAGACAACAGAAAAAATTTATCCGCAAAATTTGAGGAAAAGGAAAAGGAAGAGAAATGCCGGGTCATTATAACCGTCCCACCTTAAAGGAATTTCATCCCCTAAATCCAGTCCCAACCAACAAAAGGCGAAACCAAGATAACTACGGAGTACATCTCCGAGTATCCCACACAACACGCCACACCAGCGACCTCAAAGCTGAAAGGAACACACAAACTAGGGTCATTTGCACCCACGTGCTCATGACAAGACAACCTCTCAAAGGAAAAGTGACCACATGGCCACACGACAAGTCTGAACTCACACACAGAACCCAAGGTAAGACAAAAGAATGGAAAACAACAACCATAAGTGTCCCTCCTGCTGAACCTCCAAACCGATCCAAAAACAACAACCAAAAGAATTCTAAGATAACCATATATCATATCAGGGTACTGAACAAGACAAAGTGGAAGTAAAAATAGCGACCAGAACCCGCCCACGACGTACTCAAATGTGCGGTAGCAATGACAGTACCTAGTGCCCGCCCACACTTACTCGTCAGTAAGGTAGCATCGACGACAACTAGCATTCACCCACAACACACAACTTTATACGGTAACATGACAGTATAAGGCACTAGTTCATAACCTGTCCCCCACTAGGTCTACCCATAAAACCTCTCGATACAAATGATATCAACGACGCAAAATGATCATGGCCAAAAACAATGTGGAAACCAGGCATCTGTGAGAGTTGGAATATGATCCAAAGACGTTCTAGACCATCCTGGCCAATCCCAAACTCTAACAATAATGTCGTAGGCACCATTATACTTAAGGCCTCAAATCGTCAGCACAATAATCAACAACTCTAACGTCTCAAAATTCTCCTATTAACAACATCAATTGAGAATCCAAAACCTAACAAGCAAATCAAAACCTCCAGAAATCAAAACCAACCTCACCACAAAACATTTCATCGAAAGTCCTACATTTCTCCCTGAAACAGATCAACTACAAGACCAATCACCATGATCAAACATTAGATCCACATCCCTATCACGGATAACTAAATCCTTAAAGTACAAGTCCACCAAGTGGCACACACATCAAAATCTCAATAAACAAGGTCACAAAAATAAGTCTCTCAAAATCGTACTTGGCAACACCAAGCTAAATCAAAATTCCTCAATTTCGATCCACAACCAATCATCGGAACTACCATTCCTTAAAACCACGCCTAGTCATAACTAGGACGAGAAACTCCACAAACAATCTATATCCAACAGCGATCCTCCAAAATTCCTCCTAAGAGTCAACCACATCCAGGTTTCCAAAACGGAAACAAGTCTCCAAAAGACATTCTCAAAAGAGCATCGAGCTCACCTCTCGGATCAAACAAATCCTCGATGGTATGGACACAAGTCCCCATAAAATGATCTCACACCAATCAACTCACTTTGAGCACTACAACCATCAACAACCACGACAGAAACTCCCCAAGGGAAGACAGGAAAGAAAAGAAACCACCAGTCCTAAAAAGGACAACACCACGACTCCATCTCTAAAATGAAAGACAAAGAAGTCAAAGACTTCACCCCCTACATGGAAGTAAGTCGACCAAAATCCATCAAATCCTCACTAAGGACTCAAGACAACGATAGTGATCCTCACGGACCAACCAACCCCAAAATAGTGCACAATGCAATGAAGAAAAGAGACTCACTCCTTGTGAGGTCCCTAACAAGAACCAGAAAAGAGAATAAACCCTATCCTCCCACAAGTGTCGATATGACAACCACAAAAATGGAGCATCCTTCCCACCTTAAGGAAGTGGACAGCTCAAAACAAAACAAATGTGACAACTCCTCTACAAGGAATTTCACAACGAACCCTTACAGAAACCCACATACACCCTACGTGCAACCGAGGGAAGAACGAAAGGGAAACCAAACCTAGAAGTCATGCATATGACAAGGAAATGTAACTACCAAGAAGTAAATCTACTCACATAGATAAAAATCAAAGGTACATGCAACACGTCTCCACGTAAGCACAAAAGCATGTCACTAAAGCGCAATAAGAATATGGCATCTCTAAGCATATAAAGAAGGCATGCTAATGCCACATGACAAAAAGGAAAAAGTGGATAGACCTCCACGTACTCATGCATCACAATATCATAGTCAAACTACTAACATAGTAGAAAACGAAACTGCAGAAGATAAAAATGATGCAACAATGAACCCTATGGACCTAGAATGTCTGGGTAAAAGGAAGGACAATCCTAGCCACAAACTGACTCCAAAAACCAATGCGACAACAACCTGTCTCAAAACAAACGTGAGCCCTTACCATAATGGTACGACTCTAACAATCCATCTCCGAATCTAGAGGTGACACTACAAGTGACACCAACAATGCAATGCTCTCTTTACCCGAAACATCAATCAATCAACTTGATCCCAAAAACGTCATCACGCAAGGAGAACTCCAAAGAAAATGGCAACTATGGCCATACCAGCAACAACCAAATCAATCACCACGATTGATCTCCAAAACAACCATTATCATCATCGGTCAAAAGGACAATGCCTATCAAAACAAAACCAACACTGATTCCATCCGAACTACACTTGTAGCTTGCCAGTATGGTAGCACGACAGTGCCATGCACCGGCCCACAAACGTACCCGCCCACAAAAAATGCAAGTTCCAGAGGAATCATCCCGAACAACCAAGGATCCTAAGAGGTCCACAACCTCACATTGGCCCAAAACCAATAAATCCAGCGCTACAGCAATGCCAAATGACTCACCTCACGAGAGCCTAAACAAAAGGTGTCACACCACCTATCTCAAAACCAATGCTAGGTCGACAACAACCCAAACCACCACGAGACTGTAACTACCATCACCATCAACCTCAACTCGTGCCTCAATGACTAATCCTATGCCATGCTAAATATGCAACATAGTTATGCATATACAAATCTAATCTAGCATATATCATGTGTCATGATCTTTACAATAGGAGTTAAAATCACGCTTAAACAAACAGCATACTACATATACCAAATAAGCACATAAACATATTTTCAAACCAAAACATTTTATCATGAAGCATATAAACACATAGAGCATGGAAACAAAAGCATGATATGCACCCAAAACACGTCGTCCAAGGTATTCAAACCAAGGAGCTCTGATACCACTTGTGACGGCATAAGTTTTTCAACCCGGTGCGTCAGTGATGAACCAAAAGTTGACCCGGTAATGGATCCGAAATGCGGAAGCAAAAGATGAAACCAAAGTCTCTAGAGATATAAACCATCTCTAAGACACCAATGTGACCTTCCATGAAGCCACGAAACTCAAAGAGGACGAAAGTGGAAACAAAGGTCAAAACGGCCAAAAATCGTGAACCAAGGGGCAAATTGGTCAAATCATAATTAAAAGGAGAAATTTGACTCTAAACAAGTAAAACAAGGTGAGTAAAACCTAATTTATTCATTTCACAACATTCCAAGAGGTTCTAAGAATATAGGACAAGAATCCCACAAAATGTCCTTTCCTGATTTAAGCAAAAACTGACACCCTCTAACTAAAACATGAATAACTCCCAATGTGATTGGAATCTGAGAATGGCATTGGTACCATTGGAAAGCTGACTCAAAATCCATGAATTTAGGCTCAATAATCACCCCATTTGGATAAGAAAGGAAGGAGATATGACCCTTTAAAGTCATAACAATAGTGCCAAAACTGAACAGAAGCTGTGCTCTGGATCTAGCTATTTCAGTCAACCGAAATGAGCCATCGGATGAACAAAATTTATACTGACAACATGTTTTTGAGGTGTGGTTACTTCGGTAGACCGAAATGAACCATCAGTTGACCGAAATGAGCCATCGGTTCACCGAAATGGCCCTAAACAGTATAATTGGCAACTAGAAATGGGTTTTTGAAGTCTAAACAATTACCAAAAGCTATCGGTCGACTGAAATGAAGTTTCAGATGACCGAAATGACTTCAAAATGTAGAAAAACACTTGATATGCACAAGAAATGTTGAAGCTTCACCCAAGCATCAAACCCCAACATGAATATGGATCAAAAATAAGATTTTAAGTTATATAAGCATGCTCGTAAGTGTACTTTACATAATGAAGTATGTTACAATGGCCTATGGCCTTATTACATGAAATTTGCTCAGAATCATATGCTAAACCTCAAGTTAGAAAAGAATACATTTCAATGACAAAACTTGAAACTTAAAAGCATACACTTGAACTTTAAGGTTGGTGACCCTTAGCCACAAATCATACATATCAAATAGGTCCCAAATAGTGTATCCAAGTACACTTTACATGTAATAAAACAAAAATGGCATAATAAACCTATCTAAGTGTTACAACATCAAAAGTAAGACTTGAACATGCAAACACTTGCATGTGAACAAGAATGCTTTGAAAGAACTTCAAATCTCCAAACCACCAAGGGTAAATGCTAATCTCCATACCTTGAATCCTATACCTGAAATATGCCCCAGTAACTTTGGGGTGAGCAACATAAAGCTACTTGTAGGAAATGAGCATGCATCGACCTACGTTTTACAATTTCATCACCTTTAGGTGAAACATATTAAAGGGGGCTCATGCCACCTAATGTCTATGTTAAGATAAGACTCGGGGAGCAGCCTAAGCTACCCTAGATCAATTCTATCATAAATCACATCATTCATGCAATTCCAACAATATAAGAGCATGCTTACACAAAGCAACAAAATGTAGATTCTCAAGGTTATCAACTTGAAATCTAAAAGTGTGAAAACAACTAAATATAACAATTTAGTATGGATGTACTTAACAACATCAAATCGCCAAAAGCCAAAACCACAAGTCATGATTAAACATGATTGTCAACTTGGAAATGATTGCGAAAACAAATAGTGGAAAACTTGGACATCAAATCCCGGATTTCCGCCGAGAACAAAATGGTTATTCCGGGCACTAACCCGCTTGGAAGACCAGCCTAATGCGCACTATCTCAATTGGGGAGAACTCATACCTCCCGCACTAAAGCCGAACTTTAGCCATATCACAGTAAAAATGTTCCAAAACTCTAAAATAATCAAATAAGTTCACAACTTATACGTAATTTATATAATGCACGAAAACCACCTTCCATGCACAAGTAGGTTGAAACCACACAATCCATGCTTTAAGTTTCAATTCTAAAATGACATACATAATGTCAACACAAAGTGTACAATTCCTTATACAAGTCAATCATATATTCAATATTGGAAACAAATTCTTATGAATATAAATTTAACAACAATGCTCTTCAATGCTTAAAACATAATCAAGTGAATACTCAACAAGTCGAAATCCATGATCTCAACATAGAAGCAACTTCTAAAACATGATTAAATCCATGGATAAACAAGATAGAATTTAGTTAAATCAAAATAATTAAACTCTCTAGATTTCACATCATTTCCAAATGGCCTCAATGTAATATATGTTAAAGGACAAATCATGGTCATTACATATATGCATTCAAAAGCTTAATTAGGCCAATTAAACCACAAAATAGATTTTAATTAATTCATTTAATTAAAGTCTCTAGAATTTCAAACTCAACCAAATGCTCTCAATTTAAAGTATGTTAAAGAACATGCCAAGACTTAATAAAAGCAAAACACAAGTTCATTTCACGTAAAGTATGGCCATGGGAATTAATCTTTCACAAAGAAAATATTAAATAAAAGACGCAACTTTTATTCAAATAATCCCAATTAAATATATGTTAACAAACATATTAAAACTAAGCTTTCTAGCATGCCACACTTCAAATCCAAGTTATACATCATCATGAAAATTTAATCTTATACAAAGAATTAAATATTACTAACTTTCTAGATTTGATACAAGGCATACATATAGGTTGTATAATCATGGGAAACACATAATACAACACACAAATAATCCTAAAACATTCCCTACCTCCATTTGAGATGAAATCTCAAATCCCCACCAAAATGAATGTGCTCCAAATCCGATAAAACTTTTAGGTTTTGTCGGGGACAACACCGTGAACATAACCCCCAAGGAAGCCCCATCAAATTCACATCTTAACTCAAGAAATGGACAAAACTGAATTCTAATAAGGGGGAATGGAAGAGCACATTGAGGGGAACAATAAACATAAAGGTACTACACCTTTTCAACCAAGGAAAGTGGCCGGAAGAAGAAGACCGGCAGCCATGGTTGCCATGGATGGCCGGCCAAAAGAGAGGAGAGAGAGAAAAAATTCTGATATTTTCTCATAAGTGCTCGTATTTATAGAAAAACCCTAAAAGTGCCCCGAACGGGCCCTGCCGGGTCCGGAAAAGTCAAATTCGCGCAAACGCGCTCAAACGGCAAAACTCCATGAACGAAAAAAAATTAAAATGAGGAAATAAGAACAACGAAAGAAACAACGTTGAAAACTGAGTCCCGAGCAGAAAGTTATGCCCCAAACAAGTTTGGCGCTAACTGGGGCCAGAAACCTTGAAACTGGAGAAAACAACCAGAAGGAAATTCCAAGAGTACACGACTAGACAAAAAGTGAAAATGAATCCCGTACGAGGATTCAGGCTCAAAACAAGACATTTAGCAATAACTTTCATTAATTGCATAATGTCCCTTCCAAAATGTGAAAATTGCATTAATGGCCCAGAATGAAAATATCTTCTAAAAAATATTTTCTTAAAAACCCCTAAAATAAAATATCTTCAAAAAATATTTACAAAAAACACCCCAAGGAAAGAAAAAGTTCCCAAAGAACTTTGCATCCATTCCCCTATGGACACCTGGAGCAACCAGAGTACTTTCTTGCAAAAGTAAAGATATTATTTCATGGAAACCACTTAGAATGAAAGTACGTGAAGTCAGAAACCAACTTCGAACACAAGAAGTGTGGTTATGTCAACAAAGTGAGAAACGGGGAAAAGACAAAATAGGAAAAAAGACGAAATAGGGAAAAGGACAAAAAGTGAATAGTGTCGAAAACGAAAAAAAATGTGGAATTGATTCAGCCCTCAAAGGAAGTTGTCAATCTAAAGAAAAAAGTTTTAGAAATCCCTCTAGAGCACTAGAGATGACACTAAGCGACAAGGAACTGAACACAGAAGAGGAAAGACAATAGAAAAAATTTATCCGCAAAATTTAAGAAAAAGGAAAAAAAAGATAAATAACCGGGTCATTACACTTACAGTGAAGTGTAATTAACAGAAGTCCGAGATAAAAAGGCTCAATTCAGAATGTTAGAGTCCAAACAAATTCTCACTAAACATTTTAAACTTAAACTTTCAATGTTGTATTCAGTTTCTCTTATTTTTCAAAGCCTATTAAAATCTCAAGTCAACACTCAGTGGTCTACCAAGAAGTGTAAAGAAGAACTGTCTCTCATTCTTGAAAAAAGATCCCTAAAGATGGCTGAGATCTGGAAGCAATCCACAAAGCAAATTGGGAAGACTGGAATTGGCTATGTGTGTGATTCAGCCATGCAGGTCAATTAAACTCACTCTGTATTTGTCAAAGCCACAACTGGTGAAGTGTATGCATGGTTTCCTATCATAAAACCTCCGAGGTTCAAGGGTGAGTTACTGAATAACACCTGTAGTGCTCTAAGCTTTAACGAGAAAGACTTTGTTACCTTGGCTATAAGGAACTTCAAGATAAATAAAATGTATGTCAAGAAGTCAGACTTAGCTTCAGCTCAAAAGGTCAAGGACAAAGGATCATTGGTGAAGATGAAAATGATGTGGATTCCTAAAAAGCTGAACTCTATGAGTCTTCTTGTGTATACAGCCTTTAAAGCTTGTAATCTTCAGGATAAATAGTATGTTGATAGTGGCTGCTCAAGACACATGACAGGTGATGGTTCCAAATTTAATTCTTTAAAGCAGTTTGATGGTGGAAATGTTATCTTTAGAGATAATCAAAGAGCTAAGATTATTAGAATTGGTACTGCGAGTAAGTCTAAAGAATTGCCAGAAATTCAAGAAGTTCAATTGGTTGAAGGACTCAAACATAACCTCCTCAGCGTTAGTCAATTGTGTGACAGTGGGAAGGAAGTCTGTTTCAATAAAGAAAGATGCAATGTGATTGATCTTGAATCAAAATAAGTTTTATTCTTAGCTAATAAAGCTTCAGGAAATGTGTACACAGTCACTGAAACAAGTCAGGTCACTCAATGTAATTTAACAATCTGTGATGAAGCAAAGTTATGGCACAAAAGGTTAGGTCATCTTCACTCAAGAAATATGTCCAAGATTCTAAAACTGAAAGCTGTTAAAGGACTGCCTGACATCAGTTTTAAGGATAATCACCTTTATAAAGCATGTAAACAAGGAAAGCAAACCAAAGCGTCATTTCCTTCTAAGGAAATTAACACCTCTAAGGCTCTTGTCCTGATACATATGGAACTTTATGGCCCTACCAGAACCACAAGTGTTGGTGGTAGTAAGTATTACATGCTGCTCATTGATGATTTCAGTAGAATGGTATGGGTTTACTTCTTGAAAGAAAAGTCAGAAGCTATTACACACTTCATTAAGTTTATCAATCTTGTTGAAAATAAAAGAAGTTGTACTGTGAAGAAGCTCAAGTCTAATTTTGGTTCAGAGTTCACCATGAAAGAATTTGAACATTACTGTGATGACAAAGGGATTAAGAAGGAATTCTCTACTGTAGCTACACCTTAACAAAATGGAGTTGTGGAAACAAAGAACAGGACAGTTCAAGAAATGGGGAGAACAATTTGGCTGAAGTTATGAATACTGCTATGCACATCATAAATATGGTTCTTCTCAGACCTAATTCAACCAAAACACCTTATGAATTGTGGTATGGAAGACCTGCAACTGTTCACTACTTCAAGGTGTTCAGGAGCAAATGTTATATACTAAACCACACTGATAGTTTGGAAAAGTTTGATTTAAAGGCTGATGAAGGCATATTCTTGGGATATTCTACAAAAACCAAGGCTTATAGATGCTATAATCTCAGGTCTTCGAAGGTGGTTGAGTCAATCAATGTGAATTTTGATGAGAATCCTCAGTCAACACTTATTGAAGACAGTAACAGCACATCTGGTTCAAATAAAGCCAGTACCTCAGTTCCTAAACCTAAAAACCCAAAAAAAATCACATATCTAGTGCTGCAGAAGCAGGTTCAAGCTAAGAACATCATTGGTTCATCTCAAGCTGGAGTTCAAACGAGAAACAAAAAGAAGCTAAAAGATTTAGAAGCTGAAGATAGTGAAGAATACAGTCACTTTGCTATGCTATCATCCATTGAACCAAAGTCCTATTTTGAAGCTCAAAAAGGTAAAGACTGGTTACTGCAATGCAAGACGAACTTGATCAAATTCACAAGAATGATACCTGGACACTTGTTCCCAGACTTGAAGACAAGAATGTGATAGGTTCAAAGTGGATTTACAGAAACAAGATGAATGAGAAGGGATTAGAATAAAAAATAAGGCAAGATTGGTGTGTAAAGGTTATACTCAGCAAGCTAGAATTGATTATAATGAAACTTTTACTCCAGCTGCTAGAATGGAATCCATTAGAATGAAACTTTTACTCCAGTTAAAGCAGATCAAATGGATATTAAGCCAGCTTTCCTAAATGGATACTTAAATGAAGAAGTTTACCTAGAACAGCCTGAAGGTTTTGAAGATTCAAAGTATCACTCTCATGTGTTCAAACTAAGTAAGGCCTTATATGGTCTCAAATAAGCCCCCAGAGCCCGGTATGAGAAGCTACATCAGTTCTTAGTTGAACAAGGATTTCACAGAGGTAAGGTTGATAATACTCTTTATGTAAAAACTCATCAAGAATAGTTTCTAATTCTACAAATCTATGTTGATAATATCATGTTTTGTGGCTCGGACACCTCATTGGCTTCAGAATTTGTCAATCTCATGAAGACAAGGTTTGAAATGTCACTCTCGGGGACTCTCAGATACTTTCTAAGCCTGCAAATTACACAAACTTCCTCTGAAATCTTTATCTCTCAGCAAAAGTATGCCTCGGAGCTACTTGAAAAGTTCAAAATGGATGATTGTAAGGCTGTCTCAACACCACTATGTCCTAATACCAAACTCTCACTGGAGTGCACCACTGAAGCTGTTCCTTCAACACTTTATAGGTCAATCATTGGTAGTTTAATGTATCTTACTGCTTCAAGGCCTGATATAATGTATTCAGTGGGTTTAATGGCCAGATTTTAAAGTAATCCAAAGGTTTCTCATCTTCAAGCATTCAAAAGAATCCTCAGATATGTCAAAGGCACCATCTCATATGGTCTATTCTACATTTACTCACCCTCAATGTCTATTGCAGCCTTCTCAGATGCTGATTGGGGTGGATATTTACCTGATAGAAAAAGTACCTCTGGTTGTTGCTACACTTTGGGTTCAAATGTGGTCTTGTGGCTGAGTAAAAAGTAGGACACTGTATCTCTTTTAACCTTTGAAGCTGAGTATATAGCTACCTCACAAGCTAGTTCACAATTACTTTGGATGAAAACTACTCTCTCGGATCTTAGCATTCAATTCTCAGGACCTCCCAAGCTTTTCTGCAATAATCAAAGTGCTATTACTATAAGTAAGAATCTCACACTGCATTGGAAGAGCAAACATATTGACATCAAGTATCACTTTCTCAGAGATAAAGTTCAAAAAGGTCTTATTGATATTACCTATTTGCCTACTGAAGATCAACTTGCAGACATCATAACCAAACCTCTTCTTCCTCATAGATTCTCAACCCTTCGAGCTCTTCTCAGGGTTGTTCCTCATCCCTCCTGAACTTCTATTGTTGGTCCTACTCACCTTTTGACCTTCAATGTCAAAAGGGGGGAGAAATGGATTGAAATAAGGATAGTTTCAAGCTATTCCTTTGCATTTGGGTTGTTCTACTTAGTGAACCTTTATCTTTAAAAGTTATTTTAAGGTTATTTGGTTTTTGTCATTAAAGGAAAAAGGGGGAGATTGTTGGTTCTAAGTTACCTTAAGGAATGTTTGTCTTTTAATGTCAAAAAGTATTGCAATGCTTCAGTCTCGGACAGTGAAGGTTCAGCAGCTACAGGTGCTCAGCCTCGGACAGTGAAGGTTCAGCATTTTAGTTTCAGCTACACGTGCTCTCAGGGGTACTATGGTCTCTTCTTAGTTGTATTTCAGATATATATACGTATGCTCAGGTACCTGCGTTGTACTGAAATTGAACCTGCATCGTGAGGAATACAGCTTCGGCTCTGTCATAGTGCTGAGTAGAGTTAAATCTGTTTTGAGGGTAGTATGGTCTTTTCCAACTATACTCAAGAATATGACACGTCTCAGTGGTCCTATAGAAGAATGTGACACATCTCAGTGGTCCTAGAGAAGAATATGACACGTCTTAGTGGTCCTAAAGAGTTGGTATATGCAAGAATATTTCATTCTTAGAGGCTAAGTTTGGACAAAAATGGAATTCAGTACTCAAACTTGTAACCTGCTGTAGCTGGAAGAATTGTGACAAAATTAGCTAAGGTGGCAGGTCTGCATTGGTCCATTACTCGGAAAATATCTAAAATGTGCTCTCTCAATCATTGGCTAGAGGTGACAGGTGTATATCCGTGGTGTGTGAGGCCTTGTGTAATTAAGTGTCACTATAAATATGTTGTTATAAGTCTCCTTAGGGTTTAAGCCTCTTTAATTTACATTGCACATTGAGCTACTGCTGAGAAACCTCGAGTATACTATGTCAAACAAGTTTTTCTCTACTATTTGATGATGATCTATGTAAGAAAAACTCATTGAATCCACTCTGAGGTGTGTACTGATTGCTAAGATGAGGCTGATGTCAAAGTAGCTGATGCGAGGGCTTTAAGCTACTGTGGTCATTTCTAAAGGTTGACACAAGTATAATTCATCTTTTTACACTTGTTCAGACTGTGTTTGTGTTAAGAATATGTTGAAAATGAACTTGGACGGTGTGGTCACTAGTTAAGCTTGTTTTTCTGAAGAAATCTTGGATTCAAGTGCTATTTGATTATACTTAGCTATTTCATAATGATCTATGCTACTAGATAGTATATTTTGATGAATCAAGATTGATAAAGTTGAGTTTGTGACAAAAATATGGCATGCTTTGATTTTGAGTAGTCAGTGCCGAAGTTGTTTTGTACTAAAGTTAATTTGTGCTGAGGCTATTCTGTACTGAGGCTATTCTTTGCCGAAGCTTTCTATACCAAAGCTTTCTGTGCTGAAGTTGTTATTTTCTGAACCAAGAACTTTGACTAAACTTTGTATACTCATGCTATGTTTGTTTATGCAAAGCTATAAACATGAGTACAGTAGTGAAAAAAAACTGTATGAGGCGCTGATGAATTGATCTTAAAAGGAATTTCCTATTTTACCCCTCAGACCGTAGATGCAGCGGATTGCAGTTCTAAGGCAGTAACTTGGAATTCTGTGTTGCCCAACCTATTCTAATTGTTGCAAAGACTTTATTGTATTTAGTGTGTTAACACTTATTATTGCTAATGCAAGTGAGGCATGATCCCTCACCCCATTGTTGATTAAGCTGTAAGAGCTTATTGGGTCC
Source organism: Cornus florida (assembly GCF_030987335.1). Lineage (NCBI taxonomy): Eukaryota > Viridiplantae > Streptophyta > Magnoliopsida > Cornales > Cornaceae > Cornus > Cornus florida. The sequence goes on along the minus strand of NW_026775571.1, from coordinate 24,542,707 downwards.
AAGCGCGGTTGTTTAGGACAGGGGGAATGCTCAGATGCACTGTGGTATACTAATGTGTGTTTATTGGTTGTGAAAACTAGTGTCTACTTGGTGCATGGGTGTGTGTAGAAAGTGAGACAGCTGAGTGTGTAACAAGATACATACAACTAGTGGATTGCTTATTAGCCAAGGCCAAGAACTAAGGTTTTCCCTAATTAAGAGGGTTTCCTTGTAAATCTTGTGTTATCTGTTCTTTGATTGCTTGCTTAGTGTGCGAGAAAGTTTTTTAAAAGAAAAGTTTTAACCAATTCACCACCCTCTTGGTTCAACAATTAGACATTAGTTCTTTGTTGATTATTTACTTTAAAGTTATTTTATTTTTATTTTCTCATTTAATATATGTCAATTAGGTACTTGAAGCAAAGTGGAGCAAACGCTGGACTTTTAAGCACTAAAAATTTTGAAATTGCTTAAGGACCATTTGTAAGTTTTTCTTTGAGTCTTAAATTTAATTATCAAGTATTTTGCATGCTTTGGACAGCCCAACTGGAGGCTTAAATTGAATTGTTTTATTTTTATGTCCATGCATATCTTCTTATAGAAGGCATCAGCCTGTGTGGAGGTTTTTATTTATTTTGTGCACTGATATTATTGAGGAGTTTGGGAACATCGTATGTGGAGGATGAAAATTTAAGTGTTGGTTTATTGACTTATTCTAGTCCATGCATGGTCGTAGATCACTTAGTCGTCCTCTTACTCCTGTAAATAAAAATCTCGAAGTTTCCTTTCGGCGTTTAAGAGGTAGTACTAGGGATAGTCATCATATTCTTCCCACTTTTGATCTTCCATCACCCTTAATGGAAGACCCAATTGAAGATCCCATTGAAGATCTTGGTCATGTGGATCATCAAGGTGTGCACCACCCACAACAAGTTCATATTGTGGATCCTCAAGGTGTGCATCCACCATTGGGAATGCCACGACTAATCAATCCTGTTGTGCAACAACCTAATCTAGGGATGCCAAAGCCAAATGTTGTTTCCCAATTGGTGAGCAACAACATCAATATGTTCAATACCAACCTCAAGGTCAAATGGCATACCCTCTCCAAGGTCAAGAGGTATATCTACCTCTCAATCCTCCAATGGTCCTTAGGCACTTGCATTTAATTACCAAATTTCCGTGCTTATCATTATGAGATTAAGGCTTCCACCATTAACATGTGCCCCCTTTTCTATGGGTTGATTAATGAAGAGCCTTATAAATATTTAGATGAGTTCTTAAAAGTTTGTTCCATCGTGAAAATCATGGATGTGCCAGAAGAAGTCTTAAAATGAAGCTTTTCCCTTTCACTCTTCAGGATAAAGCTAAATATTGGTTTAACAATTTAATCCAGCCCCGGCTTCAGTAATTTAGACAGCAGCAGCATCTCAGCATATTGATTACACACAAGGCTTGAGTTAGTGGGTTTTTCTAGCATAGTTCATCATTGCAAATCACAGAAAAACTGGTTCAATAATAGGAACTCGAGAGTTATTGGCTGCAGCTTACTCTTAGTCTATTTTGAAGGCCATTAACCCTAAAAGACTCCTATAGCAACATATATATAGACTTATGTAAATGTTTGACTGCTCCTCACTAAATTTAAGGATGTCACCTTTTAGACAATGATAATATAAGAACAATTCTGACATTCCCTCAGTGAAAGGACAATGTTGCCCTTGATATCTCACCATATAATGACACCTTGTGCATTAGAAAAATCAGTTCATACAGGTGAGGTCACAATGACTTTTATCTTTGCTTAGCCTCTAAGTTCTACAACACCATTGGAGGACAATACATTCATGGACCATAGCCACATGTCACACTCCTGAGCATACTTGAAAAACTTTAAAAACCAGCCTTACACCAGTTGTATATTATATTCAGCAGAATACTGTTGCTGAGGCTGTATTAGTCACAATGTAGGCTTACCACAGCAATTCAGTGCAATGCAGCTAGTCAGTCATACGAGTATTCATAGAATACATCAGAGAAAATACTAAAATACCTTTGTGAGCACCTGCAACAAGTTCCTTATACACTGAACTTCACTGAGATCATTCAATTTAGCTAAATCAAGTGTACAAGCTGTGATGAATTAATACATGCCAATGTAAAAAGTCTGTCACTGCATTGAAAATGACAATGCTACCCCAGTATGATATGTTAAACCACAATGTAGATAGGTTATGCACTTAAGCTCACTGAACCAAAGCTTTTTTGACATTAAACAGGCAAATGTCTTTAGAGAACTTTAGGACCAATAATCTCCTTGCTTTTAATGATAAAAACTTTGATATGAAATAAGGCCTCAGTTATAGTGATTCAGATAACAAACAAAGAACAACCTAACACTCATCAAATGATAAGAATAGCCTGACATTATCCTTATTTTAGTTCTTTTCTCCCCTTTTTTGACATTGAAGGTCAAAAGGGAGCAGGACCAACAATTATACTAAGTTCAAAGAGGTGGGTAACAACCCTGAGAAGATCTCTAAGGGTTGAAAATCTGTAAGGAAGAAAAGGTTTAGTCATGATGTCTGCAATTTGATCCTCAGTTGGAAGATAAGTAATATCAAGAAGCCCTTTTTGGACTTTATCTCTGAGAAAATGATACCTGATATCTATATGCTTGCTCTTCCAATGTAATGTGGGATTTTTACTGATGGCAATAGCACTCTGATTGTCACAAAAGAGCTTGGGAGGCATGGAGAAGTGGAGTCCAAGATCTGCCAGGGTAGACTATATCTAAAGTAATTGAGAACCAGCTTGAGAGGTAGCTATATACTCATTTTCTAAAGTAGATAGAGAGACTGTTTCTTGTTTTTTACTAAGCCAGGAGACTACATTAGAACCAAGAATATAACAGCAACCAGAAGTACTCATTCTGTCAGGTAAGGATCCACCCCAATCAGCATCTGAAAAGGCAGCTATAGACATTGTTGTTGAAAAAATGTAATGTAGACCATAAGAGATTGTGCCCTTAACATATCTGAGAATGCGTTTAGCAGCTTAGAGATGAGACATTTTTGGATTACTTTGAAATCTGGCTACCAATCCCATTGAGTACATTATATCAGGTCTTGAAGCTGTAAGATATAGTAGACTGCCAATGATAGACCTATAAAGTGTGGATGGAACTACTTCTGAAGTATAATTAAGTGACAGTTTGGTATTGGGACACAAAGGTGTTGAAACAGACTTGTTATCACTTATATTGAACTTCTTAAGTAATTCTGAGGCATACTTTTGTTGTGAAATAAAGATCCCTTTAGATGTTTGAGCAATTTGAAGTCCTAAGAAATACCTGAGAGTACCTAAGAGTGATATTTCAAACCTTATCTTCATAAGATTGGCAAACTCTAATGCTAAAGAAGTGTTGGAGCCACAAAACATGATGTCATCTACATAGATTTGAAGAAATAGAAATTGGTCTTGATGAATTCTGACATACAGGGTGTTGTCAACTTTGCCTCTATGAAAGCCTTATTCAATTAAGAACTAATGTAGTTTTTCATACCAAGCCCTAGGAGCTTGTTTGAGACCATACAAGGCTTTGCTTAGTTTGAATACGTGAGAGGGATATTCAGAATCTTCAAAACCTTTAGGTTGCTCTAGCTAAACTTCCTCACTTAGATCTCCATTTAGAAAAGCAGATTTGACATCCATTTGGTACACTTTGACTTGTTGGTGACATGCAAAGGACAACAACATTCTTATGGACTCCATTCTGGCCACAAGAGCAAAGGTTTCATCATAGTCAATACCAGCTTGCTGTGAATAGCCTTTACACACCAACCTTGCTTTATTTATGATAACAGATCCTTTTTCATTCATCTTGTTTCTGTAAATCCATTTAGAGCCAATTACATTCTTATCTGCAGGTCTAGGTATAAATGTCCAAGTATCATTTTTGTTAATTTGATCAAGTTCTTCTTACATGGCTACAACCCAATCCTTAATCTTCTGAGCTTCAAAGTAAGATTTAGGTTCAATAGATGACAGCATTGCAAAGTGACTGTATTCTATGCTATCCTCAGCTTCCAACTCAGTTAACTTCTTCCTATTCCTTGTTTGAACTCCAGCTTGAGATGAACCAATAATGTTTTCAGCTTGAACCTGCTTCTGCAGTACTGGGTAAGTAGCTTCTTTTGAATTCTCAGGTTCAGTCACTGAGGAGCTGGTTTTATTTGAACCAATTGTATTATTGTTGTCTTCAGTTAGAGTTTCACTTGAGGATTTTCATCAAATTTCACATGGATTGAATCAACCACCTTCGAAGACCTAAGGTTGTAATATCTATAAGCCTTGCTTTTTGTATAATACCCCAGAAATATGCCTTCATCGGATTTTGAATCAAACTTCACCAAACTATCAATATGATTAAGTATATAACACTTGCTGCCAAATATTCTGAAATAGTGAACTGTTGCAGGTTTTCCATACCTCAATTCAAAAGGTGTCTTAGTTGAATTTGGTCTAAAGAGAACCCTATTGATGATATACACAACAGTACTTACAGCTTAAGCCTAAAACCCTTTTGCCAAACCTTTTTTAAGCAACATTGTTCTCCCTATTTCTTGAACTGTTCTGTTTTTTCTCTCCACAACTCCATTTTGTTGAGGTGTAGTTATAGCTGAGAATTCCTTTTTAATTCCCTTGTCATCACAGTAGTGTTCAAATTCTTTCATAATGAACTCTGAACCAAAATTAGACCTGAGTTTCTTCATAGTACAGCTTCTTTCATTTTCAAGAAGATTGGCAAACTTAATAAATTGTGTAATAGCCTCAGACTTTTCTTTCAGGAAGTAAACCCACACCATTCTGCTGAAATCATTAATGAGTAGCATAAAATACTTAGTACCACCAACACTTATGGTTCTTGTAGGGCCACAAAGATCCATATGTATCAGGTCAAGTGCCTTAGAGGTATTAATTTCCTTAGAATGAAATGAAACTTTAGTCTACTTTCCTTGTTGACATGCTTTACAAAGGTGATCATCCTTAAAACAGATGTCAGGTAGTCCTTTAACAGCTTTCAGCTTCAGAATCTTGGACATATTTCTTGAATGAAGATGACCTAACCTCTTGTGCCATAATTTAGCTTCATCAGAGGTTGTTAAATTGCATTGAGTGACCTGAATTTCTTCAGTAACTGTGTAAACATTTCCTGAAGATCTACTAGCTGAGAACGAAACTTGTTTTGATTCCAGATCAATCACATTGCATTTTTCTTTATTAAAACAGAATTCCTTCCCACTGTCACACAATTGACTGACACTTAAGAGATTATGTTTGAGCCCTTCAACCAATAGAACTTCTTGAATCTCTGGCAATTCTTTAGACTTACTCACAGTACCAATTCCAACAATTTTAGCTCTTTGATTATCTCTGAAGATAACATTTCCACCAACAAACTGCTTTAAAGATTTGAATTTGGTACCATCACCTGTCATGTGTGATGAGTAGCCACTGTCAACATACCATTTGTACTGAGTATTACAGGCTTTAAAAGTTATATACATAAGAAGACTTACAGAGTTCAGCTTCTTAGGGATCCACATCATCTTAGACTTCACCACTGACCCTTTGTCTTTGAATTAAGTCTGACTTCTTCACATACATCTAAGTGACCTTGAAGTTCCTTGCAACTGATGTAACAAAGTCTCTCTGATTGAAACTCAATGGATTTTGGATGTTATCAAGAATATCAAACCTTGATTTCAGAGGTTTTACAATGGGATATCTTGCATACACTTCACCAGTGGTTGCCTTCACAAATATTGAATATCTTTTATTAATCTTTGCAGCTGAATCACATACAAATTTGTTTAGTGGATTGTTTCCAAATTTTAACCATCTTCAGAGACCTCTCCTCAAGTATAGTAGATAGTTCTTCCTTGTACCTTTTAGTGGACCACTGAGAGTTACCCTGAGCCTTAAGTAAGCTTAGGAAAATAAGGGAAATTGAGCACATGGTTGACAGTTTGAGTTTAAGTGTTTGGTGAGAATTTTTCTGGACTTTAACAGTTCTGAATTCAGCTTTCTAATTTGAGACTTCTGTTGATTGCACTTTATAGCAAGTCTTTCACATTCTTTAAGAATTTCTTCAATCTCTGTGTCAGTATCTTCTTCAGTTTCAACTGAATCTTTTGGAGGTTCAAGGATGGCCATGAATAAACATTCATCTTCTTGAGCTTCTTTAGGTTTCTTTTCTTCTTCAATGGCTGTTTCCCAATTTGAAAGTAAGGTTTTTCTTCCAAACCTTCCTTTGTTGTTAGGTCCCTCAAACTTTCTCTGAGTTTTCCCCTTAGAGTTAGGACACTTAGACACAATATGACCAAGCTTACCACACCCATAACATGTTAGGTTTTGCTGCTGAGATTTCTTTTTGAACCTGAATTTTTTGAATTTCTTAGCAAGGTAAGCCACTTCATCCTCTTCAAGATCATCTTCAGACTTAGACTCATCTTCCTCAGCAGTTTCCTTGGCTTTAAGTGCAATTTCTCTTCTATATAGAATAGGAAGACCAACTCTCATCTCATAAGCTATGAGAGATGCTTGAAGTTTATCAATCTTCATGTTGGATAAATCTTTGTCTTCTAGAATAGTAACCTTGGCATTGAATCTGGAAGTGAGAGATCTAAGAATTTTCTTACACACATCAGAATCTTTAATGTCTTCACCAAGAGCTCTCATATTGTTTACAAGATTATTGATTCTGAACATGTATTTTGCAATGGTCTCTCTTTCCTCCATTTTACAAACTTCATATTGAAACTTGAAAAGCTGAATTTTGTTTTCCTTTATAACATTGTTTCCCTCATAAGCTGCCAGAAGTGATTCCCACATTTCCTTGGCTGTCTTATAATATTTCACTTTGGTAAATTCTTGCTGCTTCAAGGCACAGAAAAGAACATGTTTGGCCTTCCCATCATTAGCTACAGCTACCTTGTCTTCAGCAGAAAGATTTTCAGGATTGAGAATTATAACACCATGTATAGTAGTATGCCAAACATCATAGGACTGAGACATCAAAAAGGCTTCCATTCTAGTTTTCCAAGAATCATAGTTTGAGCCTTCAAAATCAGGAGCATTGTTAATAACTTGACCTTCATCCATAACTAGGACCAGCTGTAGGCTTGTTAGAACCTTTCGATGCAGACCCAAGCTCTGATACCAATTAATGAACCAAGAGGGGGGGTGATTTTGTTAATTTCTTTTCAACAGAATCAATAAGATATAGTAGCAAGCATATAATAAGTACTTAAAACAGGATTTACAAGGAAACCCTTTCAACTAGGGAAAACCTTGGTTCATGGTCTCAGCCAATGAAATCCACTACTAGCTATATGTACCTTGTTACACACTCAGCTGTTTCACCTTCTGCACTCACCCAAGCACAAGGATGGATACTAGTTTTCACAACTAATACACATACTAGTTGATTTCAGTGCATACACACACTCCCCCTGTCCTAAGCATCCTTGCTTGGACCAACAAAGCTCATATAGCTCTCTATATACATCATTAAAAATGATAAACAATATAGTCAAGTTCCTTCTACAAGTGAAATAGCTTAAATAGCATAAAAAAACCAAGTTACTGCCTCAAAAACACTAATCTGCTGCAGCTAGGATTTGAGGGGTAATTTCCATTTGAGATCAATTCACCAGTAGCTTCCATAGTCTTATTTTACAGCAGTACTCATGTAAATATCTTTAAACAATTCAGCATAGAATGATTATATATTAGGTTCAATCATAGTTCTTGAATAAGCACAACACAACACTGTTCAAGGGGTTTTGTAAGGTCATAATCACAATCTGCCAATGTTTTGCATCACAGCTAATTTCAACAGCTTTGATTCATCAAAATAGACTTGCTAGCACATTGATAATCCATAGAATAGCTAGCCTTAATCATTTTGCACTTGAATCACAGTATATATCAGAAAAAAAAAAAAAAAAAAAAAAAAAAAAGCTTATCTACTAATCTAAGAATCCAAAATCCATTTCAGCATGTTTCAATTCAAAACAAACTACTGAGCAAGTGTAAATAGCATAGATATACCTGCGACAACCCTCAGAAATGACCATAGCAGCTTGGAACTCAAACTCACTACTCAATCCAGCCCTTGCTCCAGCAATTTAAACAGCAGCAGCATCTCAGCACATTGATCACACACAAGGCTTGAATCTGTGGGTTTTTCTAGCATAGATCATCATTGCAAATCATAGAAAAACTTGTTCAATAATAGGAGCTCGAGAGTTCTTGACTGCAGCTTACTCTTAGTCTATTTTTAAGGCCATTAACCTTAAAAGACTCCTATAGCAGCATATATATAGACATGTGTAAATGCTTGACTGCTCCTTACTAAATTCAATGATGTCACCTTTCAGCCAATGATTGTATAAGAACAATTCTAACAATCCCTCAATGAAAGGATAATGTTGCCCTTGATATCTCACCATATAATGACACCTTGTGCATCAGTAAAATTAGTTCATACAGGTGAGGTCACAATGACTTTTATCTTTGCTTAGCCTCTAAGTTCTGCAACACCATTAGAGGACAATACATTCATGGACCACAGCCACGTGGCACACTCCTGAGCATACTTGAAAAACTTTAAAAACCAGCCTTATACCAGCTATATATTACATTCAGTAGAATACTGTTGCTGAGGCTGTATTAGTCACAATGTAGGCTTACCACAGTAATTCAATGCAATGTAGCTAGTCAGTCATACGAGTATTCATAGAATACATCAGAGAAAGTACTAAAATACCCTTGTGAGCACCTGTAGCAAGTTCCTTATACATTGAACTTCACTGAGATCATTCAATTTAGCTAAATCAAGTGTACAAGCAGTGATGAATTAATACATGCCAATGTAAAAAGTTTGTCACTGCATTGCAAATGACAATGCTACCCCAGTATCATATGTTAAACCATAGTGCAAATAAGTTATGCACTTAAGCTCACTGAACCAAAGCTTTTTGACATTAAACAAGCAAATAGGTCTTTAGAGAACCTTAGGACAAACAATTGCCGCCGAGGTCAAAAATTTTACTCAAAGGTTTGATAAATTCCTTTTGAGTCAAGGTCCGGCAATTCAATCTTATTCCCATCATTCCAATGAAATGTGCATGACTTGTTCTAGTTACATTCACCATACTTCAAATTGCCCTCTTGGACAAATCATACCAAATGAGTCTCAAGAACAAGCAAATGCTGCTTTTATTCATCAAGGGAACAACCCTTATTCCAATACTTGCAATCCGGGGTGGAAGAATCATCCAAACTTTGCATGGAAAAATCAAGGAGATGGTACAAACCCTCCTCAAACTCAAGGTTACCAAGCAAAGTATGTTCCCCCACATCTCCAAAATCAGAATTCTCAAGGTTACCATCCTTTATTCTATCTTTAAAATGTGAATCAATATTCTCATCCTCAAGCATCAAATTCTCAATCCTACTCTCATCCTCAAGCATTAAATTCTCAATCTTACTTTAATCCAAATCAAATGCCTCCTAAAAGTCCCACTTTTTAAGACAAGGTCTTGGAAGCCATAGGTGATCTTCGAAAAGATAATCAATTATTTCATTCTCACTCTCAATCAATTGCAAAGCTTGAAGCTCAAATCGGGTAATTAGCTAATTCTTTAAATGTGAGAGAGAAAGGTAAGTTGCCTAGTCAAACTAAGACCAATCCTAAGGGGTAGTTTATGGTGCAAACAAGTCCTTCATCGGGATTTTTCAGAAATGAGCAAGTTCAAGCAATTATAACCTTGAGGAGTGTTAGGAAAGTGGATAATAAGGTAGAGGTACCTAAGGAGGATAGTGAACTGGCACAACCAAATGGTTGCATCCGTCCCATTCAAAATCCTATTCCTACTTCCATGGATGCTAGTGGTTCCAAAAAGGTCATTCCATCATCTTCATCATCATCTCCCCAATTAGAGAAGCCTTATGAACCAAAAGCTCCATTTCCTTAAGCTTTGAGAGAGACTTCATCATTTAGGAGACAAGAAGGAAAAATTCATGACATGATGGAAGGGTTTAAATAAGTGAAAATTAATCTTCCTCTTCTAGATGCAATTAAGCAAATTCCACCATATGCAAAGTTTTTGAAGGACTTGTGCACTCAAAAGAGGAAAAACAAAGGAAAGGACCTTAAGAATGTGCTTCTAATGGAACAACTGAGTTCTATTCTTCTTCATAATACTCCTCCTAAGTTCAAGGATCTAGGTGCTCCGACCATTTCTTGTGTAATTAGAAACTAAGAGGTTCATAGAGCTCTCCTTAATTTAGGTGCAAGTATTAATCTCATTCCATACTCTGTTTACTTGCAATTAGGATTAGGGGACTTGAAGCCAAAATCGGTAGTAATCCAACTAACCAATAGATTAATTAAGAAACCTAGGGGAATTATTGAAGACATTCAAATTAAGGTTGATAAGTTTTATTTCCCAGTTGATTTTGTAGTACTTGATACTGAACTAGTCCATAATCTTACTAATCACATTCCAGCCATCTTAGGAAGACCATTCCTTGCTACTGCCAATGCCACCATTAATTGTAGATTAGGCATTATAGACATTTCTTTTGGTAACATGATGGTTAAGCTTAATGTATTTAATGCGAGTCAACATCCCACAGATGAAGATGAGTGTTTCCTAGTGGATGTCTTGGATGAAATCATAGAGGAGACTCTTCCCTCTATTCTTTCTAAGGACCCTCTTGAGGCGTGCCTTTGTGAAATGTTTGAAAGTTGTGGTTTTAACATGGAAGGATCCATAAGTGAGGTGAATGCTTTGATGGACTCTGTGGCCACTTTGGATTTCCCACCTTAGAAAAACAAGAAAGAACGTCTTCCTTCACTCTTTAGTACTCCACCAGTTCCTTCTCTCATCTCTCTTCCTACTCTTGAGTTTAAGCCTCTTCCATCCAATCTTAAATATGCCTTCTTAGGCCCAAAAGAGACTCTTCTAATCATCATTGCTTTAAATCTTGAAAATGACCAAGAGAATGATCTTTTGGAAGTGCTTAAAGCTAAAAAAATAAGCCATTGGAAAGAGTGTGGCTGACCTAAAAGGTATTGACCCTTCTATTTGTATGTATCGCGTACACATGGAAGAGGACAAAAGGCCATTTAGGGATGCTCAAAGGAGATTGAACCCAAATATGAAGGAAGTTGTCATGATGGAGGTTGTAAAACTTTTAGATGCGGGAATTATTTATCTTATCTCTAATTCCAAGTGGGTTAGTCCAACTCAAGTGGTTCCCAAAAAGTCAGGAATTATAGTTGTTGAAAATGCTAAGGGTGATCTCATTTCGAAACGCACAGCCACTTCGTGGCTTGTTTGCATAGATTACTGAAAGCTGAATTCCGCCACTAGGAAGGACCATTTTCTATTGCCTTTCATTGATCAAATCTTGGAAAGATTGGCCGAGCAACAATATTATTTCTTCCTATATGGTTACTCGGGGTACAATTAAGTGGCTTTAGACCCATTAGACCAAGAAAAGACCACCTTCACATGTCTCTTTGGTACATTTGCTTATCGACGAATGCCTTTTGATTGTGCAATGCTCCAGCCATTTTTCAAAGGTGTATGATGTCAATTTTTTCATACATAGTGGAGAAATATTTAAAAGTCTTCATGGATGACTTCTTGGTTTTTGGGTCCTCTTTTGATTCGTGTGTCCAAAATTTCTTAAAAGTGCTTTAAAGATGTTATGAAACTAATCTCTTGTTAAGTTAGGAAAAAAGCCATTTCATGGTTCAAGAAGGAATCGTGCTTGGACATGTCATTTCAAAAAGAGGAATAGAAGTTGACAAAGCAAAAGTTGAGCTAATTTTAGAATTGTCTCCACCTACAATGGGGAGAGAAATCCGCTCATTTCTAGGCCATGCTTGTTTTTATCGCCGATTCATCAAAGACTTTAGCAAAATTGCTAGACCTTTGTGCAATCTTGTTGCCAAGGAGACACCATTTGTCTTTAATGAAGCATGCCGAAATGCTTTTCATCAACTTTGCACTCTTCTATCGTCCGTTCCCATCATGCAACCTCCAAATTGGTCCTTACCATTTGAGATTATGTGTGATGCTTCCAACTTCGCAATGGGTGTTATTTTGGGGCAAAAGGTAGGTAAGCTACCATGTGCTATATACTATGCGAGTAAGACTCTCTCAGGTGCCCAATTGAACTATTCTACCACCGAGTAAGAATTACTTGCCGTAGTATATGCCCTTGATAAATTTTGGTCATATCTCTTAGGATCCAAGGTTATTGTGTTTTCTGATCATGCCGCTTTTAGGCGTCTTTTCATGTAAAGGAAAACCAAACCTCGCTTGATAAGATGGATCCTACTTCTTCAAGAATTTGACTTTGAAATAAAGGACAAAAAGGGCTCTAACAATGTCATTGCCGATCATCTTTCTAGATTAATGGTTGAATCTTTTCAAAATCTTCCAATTTATGAATCATTTCCGGATGAACAACTCTTTCAAATCTCAAATGGGACGTTACCTTGGTTTGCCGACATTGTTAACTATCTTGTAACCGGTAAACTTCCCATTAATTGGTCAAAACAAGAAAAGGACCAATTCTTTACTAACATCCAGAAATACTATTGGGAAGATCCCATTTTGTTTCGTTATTGCCTAGATCAAATCATAAGGAGATATGTGCTGGAAAGTGAAGTTCCAAGCGTCCTTGTGTTTTGTCACACACTTGCTTGTGGTGGGCATTTTAGTGGAAAAAAGACCACTTTGAAGGTTCTTCAAAGTTGACTCTTCTGGCTCACTATCCACCGAGATGCCTATAACTTTTGCAAGGTGTATGTTTGGTGCCAAAAGTTGGGATCAATGTCAAAGAGAGACATGATGCCCTTAACTTCAGTCTTTGTGGTTGAAATCTTTGATGTATAGGGCATAGATTTTATGGGACTATTCCCAATGTCTTATGGCTTTCAATACATTCTTGTTGCCATTGATTATGTGTAAAAGTGGGTTGAGGCTTGTGATACCAAAACGAATGACCACTCCGTGATAATTGCATTCATCAAATCAAATATCTTTGCTCGTTTTGGTATGCCAAGGGCTATGATAAGTGATGGAGGAAAACATTTCTGCAATCAATTCTTGAAGTAACTCTTTTTGAAATACTCTGTCACACATAAAGTGGTCACTCCCTACCATCCCTAAACAAGTAGGCAAGTCAAGGTGTCATATAGGGAAATCAAGCATATTCTTGAGAAAACTGTCAATCCAACCCGAAAAGATTGGTCAAGGAAATTGAATGACGCTTTGTGGGCTTATTGGACAGCTTATAAGACTCCAATAGGCATGTCTCCATATAGACTTGTTTATAGGAAGCCTTATCACCTTCATGTTGAGCTAGAACACAAAGCACTTTGGGCAATAAAAAGGCTCAAACTTGATCTTGATAAGGCTGGAAAGGACCGTTTGCTCCAAATCAATGAGCTAGAGGAATTACGAAATGATGCCTATGAAAGTTCAAAGTCTACAAGGCAAGGACAAAAGCATTTCATGATAAACATATTATGAAAAAGTCCTTTGAGGCCGGGCAAAAGGCTTAGTTATTCAACTCTAGGGTCAAATTCTTTCCTGGAAAGCTTCGAACCAAATGGGAAGGCCCTTATCTAATCTTCTCCATCTCACCTCATGCGGCGGTTGAACTTCAAAATTTGAAAGATGAAAGGACCTTCAAAGTTAATGGTCAAAGGCTTAAACCATACATTGATGCCAAGCTCTTTAAAGAAATGTGGAATCCACCCTCTTGGTAGATCCCATTTACTTTGAAGATTGAGAGAATTTTACGTCTTTCTAGCGACGTTAAACACTAGTTGTATCGAGTTCATCCTTCGTTCCATAAAAATAAATAAATAAAATAAAAAAACAAAACAAAACATCAAGTTGCTGTTTTGGCATCCAGACGCAATGTTGTTAATGAAAAAAAAAATTTAATTTGTATTTTATTATTAGTTTATTTTCTTCTTTTATTTTCTTTTCCTTTTGTACATTTATGCATTTATAAATTCAAAATAAATTAAAAAAACATAAATAAAAAAAAATTTAAAAAAAATAGACTAAATATTCAAAAATATGTGTTCCCAAGGGCTTCATCTCATATCTCTTTGCATTGTTTTCTATATTGTTTTGGAATGGATGATTCTTATTCCATTTGATATTTGATGTGAGTTGCTAGTGTGGCTTTTCAGTAGGTTTTTGAATTTAAGTTTGGGGGCGACCTTTCTCATAATGGATCATTGCCGGGCTTCATAGACTTTTGCCATCACATATTTCCATCTTTTTCTTTGTTCTCATTGCACAGTAAGGACAATGTACAGTTTAAGTTTGGGGGTAAGGTAATCGTGTTACATTTTACTTTAAGTTGAGCTTTTAAATTAATGATTGAGATTTGAGAAATATTTGGCAATGATTTCAAACTTTTGAAGCAAAGTGCCTTTGAAAAGCAAGTTGTTAGAGTCTAATACTTCCTGTATGCTCTAGGATGCCATTTAGGGGTAAATTTTAATTTTTGATATCATGTTTGCTCTTGTGGTACACATCATCTTGTTGGTTGAAAATGCTTTGAGAGTTGATTCTTGAATTCTACACTTGCACTTGTGCACACTAGCATTCAATTTGTGGGGTACATGCTTAGTTAATTATTGTATTGGTTTATCCAATTGAGCTAGTATGCTTTGAAAGCTTTCATTCTTGATAAAATGACCTTGCAAAGAAAAGAAATAAAAGCACAACCAAAGGTGAGGAACAAAAAAACAAAAAGCATTCACCAAAGGTGAAAGGAAAAAAAAAAATGAAATCAATTAAATAAAAATAATAATATTTGATTGAATAATAAGGTTCATTCAATGTCTTGATGTTTGGTACTATATCTATATGCTAGTTTGAGGGTAAGGCTATGCCATGATTTTGATTTGCTAGGATAGCAACACATTTTGATGCCAGTTCACTAAAAAAGGATGATAGAATTGATTTAATTTGCATGATTAACTTGCTTGATGTGTGGAGGACCATTTTTGCTTACATGATGTTGAAATGTTGAGAATAGCTTAGAAATGACAGAAATTTTGCATATTTAAAGTAGTCTATTTTTAACACTTGTTTGATATATGTCGTTGTTTCTCAAGTAAGAAAGGGTTGTTGATGTTTGTGGGTACCATTTCTGTAAACCTTCACGAGACTTCAAAAAGGTTTGTTACATATGCTAAATGCAACCGTGATCCTTACAAAAGTAGTGTTATCTTTATTTGCTTTATTAGTTCATAGTTGCATATATATTTGTTTCATTTTCATACTATAGTTCATTGCTAGGGACTAGCAATATCTAAGTTTGGGGGTGTGATAAGTGCTTAAATGTTATACATTTCAACACCTAAGGTAGGGTATTTTAGTCCTTGCATCTATCTTACTTTCATGTTTTAGTTATAATTTATGTTTTGGTAAATTTCAGGTAAATAAGGTTCAAACGGACTAATTTCAGTTTATTAAAGCCTTTTTAGAGTCAAGCAAAGACAGTTAGAAAATTTTTATAAAATGGCAAAAAGATGCCACAGCCATTGTTCGTATAGTGTGCTTATCCTTCAAAAACAGTCAATTCTACCTTTTTCGGGCATTTGATGATATTCCCAATGATCAAAGAAGCAATCTGATTAGCCCGGGGCCAAAATAGAGTTAAACATGGCTTAAAAGAAATTTCTAGCACTAGGGGATCGATCCCCCATTATTGGCAGAAAGGTGTGAAAAATTACGCTTGGGGGATCGATCCCCAAGGTTGGGGGATCGATCCCCCAACCCCTGGCAGCATTGTG
Organism: Cornus florida; assembly: GCF_030987335.1. NCBI lineage: Eukaryota > Viridiplantae > Streptophyta > Magnoliopsida > Cornales > Cornaceae > Cornus > Cornus florida. Next base: position 24,526,812 of record NW_026775571.1, on the reverse strand, counting down.
GGATTTATCTGTTTACTTGGCTACTGGATTTTCTTGTTTGGGCTTATTTTGTGAACTAGTGGCTTCCAATAGGGTTTATTTTTAAGGGAAAGAAGGACCCATTAGTTGGGGAGTTAGTTTTTATTATTTTATTACAAAGTTTTATTATTCTGTAATCGAGATATATCATTCTCTCTGGAAAATGCGAAAAGGTAAAAAGCTAGGGTTTTGGGAAATATACAGAGAAAAAGAAGAAAGGCTAGATGAATCAAAGGATGAAGCTTATTAACATCTTGCATCCATCAATCATGAGTGGTTGATCCTTCAACTTAGGGTTGGATAAACCCTAAGCATGTAACCTAATTCTTAACTTTTCACTTTTGGGGATTTATTTGTGTAATTAATATATAGCCTTGAAATATAAATTAATTCTTTTATTTGATTATCTATGTCAATCTCATATTGTCTTATATGTGTTTAATTGATAATTAATCTCTATCTCTACACTTGATTTCTTTGTGAATTGAATCTTGTGATGGCTATGCATTGTGTTAATTAGATGTAATTGTGTTTTGATTTGATGGAATTTGCTTCTACTAGATGGATTGTAATACACAATTAGTTTAATTAGGTTAATTTCTTGTTGAATTTAGTTAATTTCAGGCTTAATTAGTTTAATTGCACTTTCATTCCTAGGTAAGTAGACAATCCATGTTTGTGTTTGAATTCTATGCTTGTTGTCACAATTGCATTATCTTTTAGATTAATGTGGGTTGAATTGTAAATTGAATTGATGAATCATACTTTGAATTGGTGAATTGCACTACACTTAGTTTAATTGTCATTAAGTAGTTGATTCATGCTTGAAACTGATGGTTTACACTTTTCATTGCAATTGTTAGCCACATTTAGATTACACATTATTATTTCCCTAATTAGTTGAAAGTGGTGAGTTAGAGAACATGCTTAGTGGTGAATCCTACACCCTAAGTCTCCTTCCTAATCTTTAAAACTCTATTCTTTTGTTGCAAGCATTTAAATTAAAATTAGTTCTAATCACAAAATAAACCACCTCTTAGCAATCACATAAACACTAAAGTAGAATTCAATTCTAAAAACCAACGTATTTTAGATCTCTTGGGATGATCCCTACTCGCTTCATACTCCATAGTATAAGTGTTTAGTGGTTTTATAAATTATAAAATATGATACCCACTTGACATTATTTCTAAACCTAAAGTGTTGTGCATTATTTTGTGCACACGCTCGATCGCATCATCAATTCTATGCAAATTTTATACATTAACCGCCGGAACCGTTACACCCTACTGTCACCTAATGGCGATTTGATGCATGGGGATTGGATGTGGTGACCTTTACACAAATCTTCTAAGGATCACTTATACATTTTGGTAGCCACAAATTATTTCTCCAAATGGGCTGAAGCTGCACCTTTTAAAAAAAGTAAAAAATAAAACCGTTGGTGACTTCATCAAAGTTAACCTTATATATCGGTATGGTGTCCCTCGATATATCATTACTGATAATGGAAATAACTTTAAAAATAGTTAGGTGACTAACGTTTGTGAGAAGTTTGGCTTCAAACTACGTAACTCCTCTATGTATAATGCTCCGGCTAATGGACTTGCAGAGGCATTCAATAAGACTCTTTGCGATCTATTGAAAAAAGTGGTCAATAAAATAAAGAGACACTGGCATGAGTGAATCGAAAAAGCACTCTGGGCATACCGAACTACATATTGTACACCTACTCAAGCAATCCCTTATTCCCTTGTCTATGGTGTAGAAGTCGTTCTTCCACTAAAACAACAAATTCTTTCTTTTAGAATATCCATAAAAAAAGGATTTACAAATGAGGAAAATGTTCGCTTGAGACTTCAAGAGTTGGAAGCATTGGACGAGAAAATGTTAAAAGCTCAACAACAATTAGAGAGTTATCAAGCTTGAGTTTATAACGTTTTCAATAAGAAGGTTTGACCTCGATCATTCCAGACTGGGGACTTGGTACTTGTTGTTCGTATACCTATTATCATAAATCGCCGCACTGGCAGCAAGTTTTTGTCAAAATGGGATGAACCGTACGTAGTTCGAGTAGTCTACACCAACGGCGCGACAAATATGGAGTTAGGATTGGACCCATTAATGTAAAGTTCTTGAAGCATTACTACCCATAATGGCACCATGCTCTTGATCACATGAGCCAAAATGTATTACTCCTAGCCCACATGAGTTAAAACTGTGATCGCACATAAAAGATAAAAAAGAGAAAAATACTCCTTTTTAATAAACTACATCATGACTTGATCCCTATTTTGAGGGTACGTAGGCAGCTTAGAACTGCATTCTGAGTTTAGTTAACATAAATAAATAATTTTAAAAAAGAAAAAACAACAACCAATGTATTACTCCTGGCTCGCAAGAGTTTAAACTATGAACGGCTAAATAATTAAGATTCTTTGTTTGGTAAAAAAATATATATGTAGAATTTTATTATCAAAGTGAATTATTCCAATACATAAATAAATGATTGACCAAAAAAACAAAAAAAAAAAAAAAAAAAATCAGGCCAACCAAGATTACTTCTGGATCTCTTCTTGTTCTTTCTTCAACAACCTCTCCAAATTTCTTACAACTTTTGTGTCCTCATTGGTGATAATAGGGGCCTCACCAACCGCTTGTCGCTCTTCTCGAAGGCTTGTAATACCACATTTTCTCTGAAGCATTCTTGTGTTAGTCTCCTCAATAGAAGCTTTGCGTTCCTCAATTCGAGCATGCAAATTTTCAATTTCTTTCTCATCATTAATGAGAGCTTCTTGAAGTGATTGAACATACTCCATGTCCGCATTATCTAAAGCAAGAACCTCATTAAGGCGAGAATCAACATTGTTCGGATATTGAGCGCGTGTCTCTTCAGTTAAGGTATGTGCATACTCAGATTGAATTTGATTATATTTTTCAGCACTCTGAAGGTATGCATCAATCCTTTCTCGAAATTTAGAACAGTCCACAGAAAATAGAGAAAGTTCGTGAAAGAGTTATTCAAGCTTTGGCCTGAGTGAAGGAATCTTCGAAAGCTGGGTATTTGCTATTGCATTTTTTATTTTGTCCTCAAATAGCATAGTCGTCATTTGTTAAGCTTTAGAAATCACACCTTTTGTGTCCAGTGTAATAGGTTCGGAGGGTGCAGCTTGATTCAATGACTGAACATTCCCAAGGTGTTGTTTTTCGGTCAATGATTCAACACCAGCTTTAAGTGTTCGTAACCCTCTGTGGTAGCTAACTTGTAATCTCCTACTTCATTGACAAGGCTAGAGGTTGGGACTATCTCTCGTGAAACACTACATTCTGAATAGGATGATTCGCCTCATCAAGGATGATCGCACTATTTCCTGTTCGAGTCGCTAACTCCCAAGAAGAAAGTCCATCAACAGAAAGCCTTCGTTGCGTTTTGTCTAATAAAGAAAGAGGAAGACAATAAATAATAATAATTAAGATGGAGAAAAAAATAATAATAAATAAAAGTTACCTGTATAGGTTGTGAACTGCTGGTACCCCATCAAACAAACAATCCATATTATAAGGAACTACGTTAGGGTCACGAGCGATGACATCTTCTGTCTTGTCCCCCACATGCTTCCAGTTATAATCCGTATTATCGTCTTCCTTGTCCTCGTCTGAATCCACTACTAATTGACATCGAGGATGAGTTTTTGCTGATAGCGAAAGTTCTTTGGCCACCTCCAAAAAATTCCCAGAGCATTCATCTCTAGGTGCTGGTGTGAATGGAAAATTTGACTTGGGCCCACTAATAATGACTTTTCTAACCTTGGTTGATTGCTTTTCGGTAGAAATTGCGCATTTGATTTGCCCCGAGGAAGCTCAGTTTTCTACAAATGGGTTCACATGCACACGAGACCACCATTTAACATAGTTTTCAGTAGCTGAAAATTTCTGAAAGCTTGATTTTGATGGAACTAACATTATAGATTATGTACGAAATCGTGTGAACAATTTCTAAAATTTTGAAATCACTTCTAAGGTACTGTTGTAGATATCTTCTTTTAGCTTTCCAGAAACATCCCAATGATACCCAAATTGTCATTGTTTACTAAACATGTGAGGACTATAAGGCTCGATAATGAAACAGTTCCTATTGCGTAACGTCAAGTAACTTGAACAAAGAGTATCCAAACACTCGAATTCTGAAAGAATTAACTTCCCATCATCAATTAAAAGCTTTCTTTGGGGAAACTGTTTGAACAAGAAAAATAAGTCAACACCTTTATAGAACCTAAACAAATCTTGTGCCTCTAACTCCTTAAATGCTTCGCTGACCCTTCCCTTGAATAAATGGTCATTCAAGGCTAGAAATTGGAATTTGGAGCAAAGAAATGGGTCTTGAAGAATTCAACTTTCCACCCATACACATAATGTATTGGAAATACCACACTAAAATTCCCAAGTTAAGGCAAAGAAATCATATCATTGAAACCCCTATAGATACTAGCAAGAACTGAAACCGAAAGACAAAACTTTTCCTCTTCTGCCATCATGCTGGCAATTTTAAATACCCTAGGCCGGATCATATTATTGGGATTGGTAAGTAAAATATATTTGTGTAGCCAATAAGCCAAAAATGCAGTTAAATGAGTCTTTTATTTCACTTCTTATTCCACCCCAAGACTGTTGGGAACCGCATCCGCTCGAGCTGAAAGAGTTATAGGTGGTGGAATCACTTTAGAAGGGTTGTAAGTCTCTTTCGGACGTTAAGTTTTGTTTTTCGCTACCCTTCTCGGAGATATCTTCTTATGCCTTATGGCATCTTTAAACCAAAAATCCACCCAATTAGATATTTTTATTGCACGGTCCGCTTTACATTTTTTTTGCAAAGCCTATGAAAGGCTAGGAATAAATATCGGCAACTGAAAGGGAGTAATAAAGTTCCATCTTCTCTTACAGTAGATAGTTCGAATGCATCAGGGACAACCTCATCATAAAACTTTCCACCAAAAGGAAGACCACCCAACACACGTAAATCTCAAAGGGAAATGGAAAGTTCTCTGATTGAACAATGAAGGGTTTTGGTTGAAGGGCACCAAGACTCAAGGAAAGCTTTGAGCACGGGTCCGTGGCGATCATATGAGAATAATGAGGTAAATATGGCGTCAAATAATGTTATCCCCCTTTTAAGGAAATTGTTGTGGTGACCTAGAATGTCCTCTGTCCACTCAAAATATCCTTCCGTATATGACAACTCTGCTGAAACTTTCAAAGAATTACTCTACTCTACCTCGTTAGCATGCACTTTATATCCCAATAGTGCAAATTGTTTTGGTTTATTGGCCTTTTATGGAGTGATGAATCCAATATCAATGCCTTAGATATGGATATATTCTCACTATTCTTATTAAATCTGAGGTTGGTGAGCTTGCATGATGACACCTTTGACTATTGGGATTGAAAAAATTGAGCATCTGACGATGACCTTAGCAAATGAAAAGAGGAATTGCCGATAAATGTTGTACCCACATCTAATGTTGTTCCTTTTTCTTGAGGGTTACCTTCCCTTTCAATGATGGTTAGGGTTCTATTCTTGAAGCATTTAAAAAACACCATGGTTGATGTACTGGAGTTAAGTAGCCGATAGCTGAAAGTACAAGAGATGTGACATTGGTTATATATATATACAAATAAAAATACAATCATAACTCATCAAAAGATATAAGTGATAACATGATGGTAATATAAAAAAGGATGATGGTTACAAAATCAAGAAGTTTCTAAGAGCTGATGTTTATAAAATCTAAAAAAAAATGATGGTTACAAAATTAAATGATGGTTATAAAACATCAGATTGTGCCCTTGAGAATTGGTGGTTACAAAATCAAATAATGGGTATTAAAATCAAAGAAATAGTGTCCAACAGAGCTGATGGGTATATATAAATATATATATAGAAAAAGAAAAGAGAGAGATTGTGCCTTTGAGAGCTGATGGTTACAAAATCAAATGATGGGTATTAAATTAAAAGAAACAGTGCCCGATAAAGTTGATGGGTATATTAAAAAAGAAATCCCAAAACACTGATGACTATAAAATCAAGAGATTGTATTAAAAGTAAATAAATAAATAAAAGCTGATGATTATAAAGTTTACGTGCCCAAGCGAGCTAATGTGTATAAAACAAATTGTCCAAAAGGACTGATGGTTATAAAATCAAAAGACGGTGGAATTTCTCATGGAGAAGGCATATTATGGTCTAATTTGCATTGGTAGAGCATGCTGATTCAAAGCCACCATTCATGGGTATCAAACTGAGATGTCAAAATTTCAAGAACTTTGGCATACATATATGTACACTGAAGACTAGCAGACAAAACTATGGCAAGGATTGAAGATCAAATAGAATCATACAGTAATATATATATATATATATATATATATATATATATATCGGCATACCTTTGTTAATGCTACCCCGGGATGTTAACATAACTCCAAAGCTGATCCTACCTGGTCAATCTCTTCTCCAAAACCAAAATGTGAACTGTGGTGGACATTAGAAATACAATCAAAATGAGTAACACGGTAGGCGTTAAAAAAAAATAAATAAATAAATAAATAAAATAAAAAAATGTGTTGCAAGAATAATTACAAGGGCATGCATATTGATATTTGATACTAATCAGCGAACGTCAATGCAATCAATTACTTCTTTAGCACCAAAGTGGGAGCTGTGACACATTAAAGATCAAAAGTCAAAATGTGGCGGTGTTAGAGCATCTCCAATGCAAATAGTCATTTTTGCATACCAAATTTAAAATTTGACTATAGTTATAGTGTCAAAATGTTATATTTTAGCAACTCTACTCCAACGGTGCATTTCATCCAAAATACTATTTTTTGGCACAATAACCATTTTTTTCCAACTACCATTATCAACTATCAATTTTCAATAACCATTTTTTTTATTTTTTTGTGAGTATTTGTATTTTATTTAGCTTATTTGCCTAATTAAAAAAAAAATTAATTAATTATCAAATTCAATGTAAAAGATAAGAATGTAAATTATATAAAAATAAATGAGTAAACTTGTCATTTACATAACAAGTAAACTCTATCAAAAAACTTGTAAATGCGTGTCATGTTCAGACCCTTGTTTTGCTTCATTGTAGTTTCATCCATTACTGAAAATTCCTTACTACTGCTTTCCATGGGAGTCTGAGTTATGTATCAGTCCTAGATGTGTGATGTTTTCATTTGTACAATTGTGATAATTCAATTCACAATTATTTTGTTTTGTTTGCTTATAATTCAGTTCTCCTTTGCTATGATTGGTGTCTCCATTTATTTGAGAAATCAAGTAAATACAAGGGATTGAAATCTCATTACCCTGTTAAGAGTCAAAAAGAAGTTACAATTTGAAAAACTAACCTTGTAACTGAAAAAAAGAAAAGTGTATCTCACACTTCACATGGAAACCAAAACTTTATTATGCAAAGATTCTTCTAGCTCTATACTCTAATAGTGGTGTCTCATTGTAAACTAAACCAACTTTTTCTATGTTTCATCGGCAAGCAAGATTCATGTTTATCCTTTTTAGTGAATTAATAAAGGTATCTCATTCTTGAATCCTGCTTTAGAACCTAATCTTCTATAAAATCAATTGACATCCAATTCTAGTTTCAAAAGCACTTACAAGAATAGCCACACACACACACACAAATAAAAGGGATCCGCACTGATTTAAAGATGATCAAAATATATTAACTAAGCAAGTTATATAATATTTCTATGCACAAATGTGAAGAATCAAAACACATAGTGAAGCAAACATATACAAACTAATTAAATAATACAGAAGGAAAGTTGCTAAAAAACTCAAGTTAAACAATCCTTGTAGTAACTACTTGATTCTTGAGGAGGTCGAGGCTATGATTCTATGAATAATGTGTGACATACCCAAACCATACTCACAAGTACTCAAGATTTCCTAACTTCAATATCACACTTGGACCCAAAAGCATTTCAGAGGATTAATGAACAAAAGAGTACCCTGGACAAGTTCAACATGGTGAAACAAACTCAATCTTCAGTTTTCACAACTTTTCACTCCAGATTATTTCTGAATCAATGCAATCATAATTATACTAAGCATCACTTAAAGTCAATATGCTAAACAATCATTTATCCAAACACAAATCAAAAGCATGCTTTCTTTTGGCTAAAAAAAAAAAACAAAAAAAAAATTACTACTCTTGACGATAATATTCTCCTGACCATCTTGTTTGCAATTGCCGATCAAAAAAATCTTGTTTGCAAATATCCAGATCAACAACCTTATCCTTTTGCTAGCATCCGTATTGATTGCTTCCTGACTTGATCGTCTTTCTATTTTATGTTTAGACTGCAGATACTATATATATGATCACTACTTTGTCAAATTCCAATATTCTGAAAAGGTGGCATACTTCCAAACTACTTCCAAAAAGGTTGCCATCGGCATTAATCAATAAGCTTGAAGTATACAGTGTAGTATACAGTGTCTATGACTTGCATTGGTTTTATAGTTCTCCCCCAATATAGTCTACCTTGTAAAAATCTATACAAATATATATACAGTAAAGCATGTGTAACCATAATAATTTGAGAATGGAGCATTTCCACAACATAATTAGTCTCTAAAAGGCTGGAAGCACCAAAAAGGGCATAGCTGATTATTAAAACAAAGTATGCAATTCAAAACAAAGACAACCAACAAGCAATGAGAAGTATCTGATTATTGATAGCATCACAAAAATTCATCATACATAAACTTGAAAAATAGGTAGATGTCTTCAATTTTAGTTCATCCAAGAAATGCAAATCACGAAACCCAATAATAAAAGAGTTCCTATTTCTTGTATTTAGCTACCTCTCCGTCTTTAGGGAAGAAACCCATTAATCTCCCAGCAGAGTTCTGGTAGGCGTACATGAACCCACCCATTACACCGATCAGTCCCCCAATCACCATTGAAGGACCTCTTATGTTCGGCTTTATTCCTGTAGATTAATCAAACCCATTAATAAATTGAACAAACAATTCACACAAATACGTATATATATATATATATATACACACATATGGAGGGAGGATATGGGTGGACCTGAGAGGTAGCCGACAGTGACGGAGACGCCGGTAATGGTGACGAGACGAAGGTAATCGAGGGTGTTGAAGTTAGCGACTGTTTTGGTGAAGGGAGAGTTTCGATCTATTACTGGGTACTCTGGTTTCGCCGATGCTGTGATGTCCGTGTTCATCTTCGTCTTCTTCTTGGTCGCAGCTCCAAAGGTCCAACCTCTCACTCAACTCTTCACCTACTGAGCCGTTTTCTGGTTCTCTCTGTCGCTGGTCGCGCCGTTCTCTTCACACTCTCTCTCTCTCTGTTGCCCTACATAGGAACGAAATAGGGAAATAGCAGTTGCCATTTCTTCCGCTAGAATTGGCAAAATAATTGGCAAAGTTAAAATTTGACAGAGGAAATGGCAGCCCATTGGAGAGCCCATTTGAAGTCCATATGTTATATTATACAAATGACAGCCCAAATAGCATTGGGTTGGAGATGCTCTTACGTTCCTGACAGGTAGACTACACCTACAAATCAAGTGGAGATTGCCGACGTTCAAGCAATATCATAATTTTATGAAGAATGAGTCAGAAGTTCAAACTGCCACCTATTCTATATGTATATGCATACATATTAATTAATACAAGACAATTGGACTCCTTAATGTTCAATATGCAAGACAAATCTAAAGCACAACCACTCTTGTACTAGTTCAGCGTTGGTGTCCAGCTTCGTCGATCAACTGGCTTAGTGCAGGAAGAAAAAAAACATCTTAGTTCACCTGCGTAAACTTGGCTTCAGTCTTTTACTAGTTCAGTGTCGGTGTTCAGCTTCGTCGATCAACTGGCTTAGTGCAGGAAAAAAAAATAACAAGAGACAATTATGAAACTCTCTCGCTTAGACTCTCACACTTTCTTTGTTAAGATTTTTTTTTTCTTTTTTTTTTTTTTTTTTTTTTTTTTTTTGACGTCTCATAAAAGATGACTCGAATGGATTTAAAAGCATCAAGAAGCTAGCAGCCCTACTTCAGCTATAAAAATAAAAAATAAAAAATAAAAACAGAAGCTATACATTAGCTAACAGAAATAATAGCTATGAAAAAGGCCAAGTGACCAGCTATTGTATCCAACTAAATTTCTTCTTAAATTGAAATTCTTCAAAATAAAATAAAATAAAATAAAAAAATTACTTGATAACAAATAAGATAAAATGATATACATCACCATAATTCACTTAACTGATTGATGCCTACACCATCCTTTCCATCACGTCCTGATGACAGCAGTGTAACTTACTTTCCACATGGATTTTATTTAAGTTTGTGCGGCAATGGGAAGATTCAAGCCTTAATATATATATATATATATATATAATAAAATAAAAATACCTATCCACGTCCTTACCAACTGTCCGGGTATGAAAAAATCATGTGCAACAGGGGGACTAATTTGATCCCATAAAAAATAAAAAAATAAAAAAATTTGTTCATATGATTACAAGGGAATCAACCTTAAGCACAACCTCTACACCTAGCAAGTAGGCCCAACCTCTACACCTAGCAAGTAGGGGCGAAGTCGAGACTTGACGTGAAGGCAATTTGTAGACACTAAGAAAGTCACATAATGGGCTCAGACTATAATTTGGGTTATCACCAATGTGGCCCATTTTGAAATATGGGCCGGTTAGCTAAACCACATGGGTCATGGATCAACCCAAACTTCTAAATTGACCCAACTCACTTTAATGGGCCATTTCAAATTGCTAACTAAATAGGCCCACTTGAAAATTAGGTTAGTCAAATACAATAATTATTATTCTTAACACATATATGTGTGTATATATATTTGAGATAATAATTATAATTGTGATAATTATCCAAAGTGACTCAAATGACTATTTTGTCCCTTCATGAAGTCTATAAATAGAAGTGAAAGGGGAAGGAAAAGGGATTGCAACAGAATACTGAATATCTGCCGAATTCTACACCCATTCACCACTTCTAGCTATTTTTTTTTAAAAAAAATTTATTTATTTATTTATTTTATTTTTATGTTGTAATGGTAGTTATGGTGGTATAAGTATTACTATATATAAACCATGTGTGTGTGTATATATATATATATAAGAGATGAAGGTGTTAGTTTGGTCCATTAAATTTTGTTAGGAGGTTAAATTTGTAATTTCATGATTTAAATGGAATTGTTGACAAGTCAAAGGGCTAAAAGATAATTATATGTGGTTACATAGGTTTAGAGGGGGTGTCAATGTGCATTTTTGAAACCACATGGGATGTCAATGTAAAAAAAAGTCATTAATAGCTGAGTGGCGTAACCCAATTTATCTTATGTATTATTTTTACGGAGTGTGATTGCATACAATGACACACATACCCATGTATATATTAGGAAATTAAAAGGTGACATATTTGACTACTACTAATAGCTTGACATTGGGCTCTCTCCCTATAGAGGTTCCTGCTCTTTCACTGTAACAGTCTCTCTGTTCCTTGAAGTTGGGGTTTTTCCATGATGTTGTGGTATGTTGGGCTGGTTTTCCTAAAATCTCAAGTCTTTAGTTTCTGTGTGTGGTTCGCTAGGAGGGACTCGTCTCTCCGACGAGTTATTGGATCAAGTGCTTTAACCAGAGGCCAACAGAATGGCTATTCTTTGCCGATTTTCCCCTTTGATCCAATTATTCTGTTGGTTTTCCTTGTTTCCTTTTTCTTTCTAACGTTATATATGTGTTGTTTAGGGTTTTATCTTTTCTTGACATTGTCTTGGGTTTCCTTGCATCCATATGTTGTCAGCGCTGAGGTTCCACCAGTGGCCATGGCCTATGGGGCTTGGTCGAACGTTGCTATTTTTAGGCCTCTGATGGGTTCATGCCTGAGGCTTGAAATTTCGCTTTATCGTGGTGTTTTTGTGTCTATGTGTTGGGTCTCGTTGTGGCCTTCATATACTCTCGCATCGTCATGTGGTTTGAGGGTGTCTTTGCCGGTAAATTTAAGACTAAATTTCGAGATTCTGCGTGTTGTGCGGAGCTCTGTTGTATGTCTTTCGGTTATGAACCGTACTAGTGCTCTGGTCAGCGATATGTATAATTCGGCCGCCGTCGACTATGGGTCGTGGCTTGGTGTTGTCAAAACGCTCTGTCACGCTGGTTAAAGATGGGTTTCAAGTGCAGACATGAGTTTAGATGTTGGTGGCTCGTCGGTGTTTCCTTGCTTTATCCATCTTACTGGCTTGTATCGGCAACTGCTTGAGGTTGGTTTATGGTGTGTGCCGTACCGATGCACCAAAAGTTTGCAAAATGATATGAACTAAGTGTGTGAGTATACAATGTGGCCAAGTTTTAAATTTGTAAAAGCCACTACTACCTCTAACTAAATATATAGCTAGGGTGAGTAGGGATCGTCCCAAGGGATTTGTAGGTGCCTTTGTAATGGAAACAATATATGGGGTTAGTAGGTCGAGTGATCAAAGATTGGTTGAATTGATTGATTAAGCTATTATGTAAATGAAATTAAAGTAAACAAAATTTAATGATTAATAAAGTAGAGAAAGATATAGAGGGAAGGACTTAGAGTACTAGAGCTCACCACTAAGCTTGACTTCACTAGACACTAGTAATTGTACATTAATGGGGAGATTGACTTGTAACTTGTGTGTGTGTGTGTCTGACATTAATTGAAACTAAGCATGGATGTCAAGTTAACATAGGTTGTCAGGCCAAATCAAATGGAAAGCATAACCTATCAAATGAGACCAAAATCCATTCAATGAAACCACAATTTATGCACACACAACTATCTAGAAACATACATATAATGGATTTATAAGTATAGAACACCAAGGAATAAGAGTAGATTGTCCACCTATCTATGAATTTAAAGCAATTACACTACATCTACACTAAAGACATGAAATTTAACTAAGTAAGCTAAAGTTGTGGTACAATCCATCAAGAAATAAGTGTGAACCATCAAATAAATTGCAAGAATGTTCAATTAAGCTCTATGTTTTGACCATCTCTAGATTAACTTCATCCATACACATAGACATGCATAAATTCCACTAAATCTAGAGAAAAACACATGAATCGTCCATTCTAGCATACATAGACATATGGTTAGAAGTAGATAATCAATTGAAAGCATTAATCCATACACATCAAGTAGAAACCAAAAGATATATATATAAATCCAAGATCAAAACATTGTTACAAATAAATCCCCAAAAATATACAAAGAACTAAGTCTAGGAAGCAAACTTAAGGGCTACTTTAGCCCCAACTAGATATCTAGCCACTCATTGAAGTAGTCATCCAACCCTCAAGGGTTATCTCCATGGTAGGAATGACCTCCTTCTTGATGGAAACCCTAGAAGAATGAAAGAACTCCCAAAATGTGTAACTCTAATCTCTAGCCTCCTCTCCAAGATATGAGATATGATGAATGTTACAAGTTATGATGTAAAAATGGCTCAAAATCCTTATATAGGTAGGTCAAGTGTCACACCTAATGGTCTGGGCTCGTACACCAAGGTCCCTCCAATGATTGCACCATGAGTCAACTTTTAATGAGCTGGAATCTATTTTTTTTAGGACTTGAGGAGGTTCGATCGATTGAACTTGGCTCAAATCCATCAAATGCTGCAGAGATCAATCATCCTTGGCGGCGCCTTCTTAAATAAAGACAAATCTCTGAGATATTTTTAGGAAGAAGACAAAAGTGGTAGGTGGGTGGTAGGTGTGGATAAGATCGAATCATTTCGATCGATCTGGGAAATGTTGGATCAATCGAACTTGTTGGATTCTTTTGGATAAGGACAAAGGCTTGGATCCATCTCGAACTGTTTAGATCGATGAACTTTCGATCAAGTAAAGAAATGCTGAGATCAATCGAACATACTGAATTTTCACACTTTGCTTCATTTAGCTTCCACTTTACTGCTTCATTTAGCTTCCACTTTGCTCATTTCTTCCATTCAGCTTGAGTTAACTTCTTTAATGCTCTTATTTGGCTGAATTGACTTATTTTTGGGATAAGCACTTGAAAATGGCAATAACACGAAATTAGAATAAAACGGGAAAATAAGATAGATAAAGGTCCTAGAATACCTTAGCTTAAGGGGTTTAAATGCGCACTTTTCAGCGCTTATCAGTTTACGTTCCATTTACGGATGTTTAATGGCTAACCAATATGCACAATGGTTTGATGTTATTGATGATGCTGATATCGATGATGGAGGCTTGACGGATTATTGGCCGCTCTATTTGATTCCGTCTTCGGCGACCTATAGGCGTCCTCGACTTTTGCAATATACTGTTTTGTGTCAAAAAAGTGTGCCACAAGTCAACATATGGTTAGGTGTCTGTGGCGTTGCCGTCACGCAGAGATGTTGCCATAAGCTTCTGGAACTTGCTTCTTTCTTTGTGTGACTGTTGCTGTAGTTTGGGAATAATCACTATAGATCCCATGGTTTATTCCTATGGTGGTTTGCTTTGTCAGGGTTTTTTTGTGTGTTTGATCATATCTATAACTTAGATATGGATGGTCTTTGTAAGTTTGTGGTTATGTAGTGTTGTTTGGTTACCAGGCCAAAAATAAAAAAATAAAAAAATAGCTTGACATTGGGGTTTTAGGTGTCCACTCTTTCTACTATTATAGCCCTTTTATTTATTATTCTAGTTAGGATCACTTGGTTATTAATATATCAAACCATGTGACAACCCTTTAACCATGTACATTGCTCAAGTATTCGTGCTGCAGTTAAGAAATAGAAGAAAGATCTCGGTGAGGATGATGATTTATATGAGGTAGATGGATCAGAGTCTGCAATCAGAAGGAATAAGAAGATACTCCACACCAGTGAGTTTAAGTATGCAAAATCTTTTATTACAGTAATTTCATATATTAATGTATTAATTTTATGTTAAATGAGTTTGATATATACACCACACATTAAAACTAGCATGAGCAAAGGCCTAGGACAATTTTGAGTATGTATATTTGAGTTTTAGTGAAAAACCATGAAGTAATAAGCTGAATTATCTCAATTTCTATGTTCCTTGGACTTGGTTAGGTGTGTGGACAAGGCTGTAATAGTGACAGAGGAGGATAGATACGGTCCACTAAACCAATGGAAGTTTTGCAAGTTCAAGAAGCCAAGTTGAATGTATTATAAGAAGGATAATGCTTGGTCCTCCATCTAGGAGTATGAATTTCATCCTTCACCTGATGTGGTCCAATATCATTGGAACATGTGTCTAAAAAATAAAAATAAAATTAAAGATTGGCATTACTCATTATTTTTTACGGGTTAAACTGTTTTTTCTTTCATTTTATTTATTTATTTTATTTTTTTGTCTTTCATTCTGCAACATAATTGGCTGTCTTCCTCTCTCTCTTCACGACAAAGCAAATCTTTCTCCATCTCCATTTTCAGCTTCCATCCAAAATCCCTTGTCTTCATCCTGCACCGCTTGCCGCCACCACCTTCCTCCACTGCTCATGACTACCTACAATTTAAAACCCTAGGTGTGAGTCTCTAAAACTCTAAGTATATAGTCTTTAATAAGTGTTAAATCTTTAAAATTTCACATGAAACATTAGAATAGAAAACTATATATAACCTAAAAGTTTTAGCCAAGAACTCGGTGTGTATCTAATGTATAATTTTTTTATTTATTGCTTGGTTAACATGTATTTAATTGAGGAAATATTCGGATACGCCGGCGTCGACTATAGTATACCTACTCTAGCGTTCAACAAACCATACAAAGCTTTTAGCTTCATTCTTGCTATAATTTTCAAGTTCTGCCAAATTCCTTTACTGTTGTTAATTACCATTGATATCATCTAAATTTTTTAATCTTTATTTTCATCACTTTCAATTAGGGGGTGCAACTTAGGTTAGGTAACCTAAACCCGACCCGAACCCAGCCCGATTTTTCACGGGCTTGGGCAATCATTTTTACAATTAGGGTTGGGCTTGAGTTAAAAATTTTCAACCCGAATTTAATTAGGGTTGGGCTTGGGTTGAAGTGCTAGCAACCCGGTCCAAACCCGAATCCGAATTCTAATATTATATTCATGTACTTTTAAATACATTATATATAATATTTATGATTACTTTTTTTCTTTTCAATTTCTTTTATTAAATCTTAACTTATTGTATATTAACATTTAGGAGAATTAATTTTCTAATTTTTTTTTGTAATTTATTAAAAATGTACAAAAAGTCTTTAAACTTTTTCTTGTTTAAGAGTAATTAAATCTAAAACTAATTTAAGATCGTATTAAATTTTCGGTGTAAGGATTAGCCATTTGAGTAACCCAAATTAACCCGATGTTTTTATCCGGAGTCTAAGCCCGAGTTGCAAGCCTGAATTTAAAAGTAGCAGGATGGGTTGGGTTTGGGTTGAGTAGTTAGGGTTGATAATATAGGGTTAGAGTTGGGCTTGGATTTAGCATTTTATATGGTGGGTTAGGCTCAAGTTATACCTCAAACCCACCCAACTCGCCCGAGTTGTAACCCTACTTTCAATTCAATTACTTATCCAGGGTTGATCTTAAGATTTCCAAAATTTTGAGAGGCTCTAGGCAAACTTACAAATGTGAGGCCCTTTATAAAGTTTCACAAGCGCAAAAAATTTATAAGAGTACGGAAATTTCATTAAAATGAGATGATAAACACATAAAATATATTAACGTTGAAAACACACAAAACAAAATCCAGTTTTTGCTCTTTATAAAGAGCACGATACAGTTTACATCAAAAAATTAAAAGAAATATTTAACACGACTTAGTCACAAAAATCAAAATCCAGCTTCAAAATTAAATGTGTTTGTCTTACATTTTGAGCTGCATAATTATCAATTGGAGCACTTTAATTGATAATTTTGCAATCCAAGCATTTGAAAAATAATAGCTTAACCTTTTTGTAATAAAAAAAAAAAAAAAATTTCTTCAATTACCTTTTTTGTTCGTCTTGGTAAAATTTTTCGTAAGACTTGTACCTCTTAAAATAATTATGTCTCATGAATATCAGAAATCATGTCATATTTCAGTTGACTTTAAAAGATTATTTTGAAAAATGTGATAGTTGATTGCACCTATGAGTTAAAATTTTGATTGTTTGGACTGGACTTAACATGAGCCCAAAAATAATTTAAATAAAATAAACGTTTCTGAGTTTAAAAATAAAATTTATTTTTTATTTTTTTAAATTTTTAAAGGAGGGGATTCTAAATAAATTATTGGATAACATATATAAATTGATATTATAAGTACATATATTTATTGTCTTATTTTTTTTTACATGATATATAAGTATATATTGTCTTTTAATTATGAAAATTATGACCTGAATGTCAAACATATACTATTATATTTGCACTATTGTCCTAAATTTTAAGCCCTTTCAAATTGGAGGCGGGCGACTGCCTTGCCTCAAGACTAACCCTATCAATTCATAGGGCAGTATGCAATCCAATGTCCTAAATTTGAGGCCCTTTCAAATTGGAGGCGGGCAGCCGCCTAGCCTCAAGACCAACCCTATCAATTCATAAGGTAGTATGCAATCCAATATTACACATAGACAATCATAAATACAAAAATTAATAGAATTCATGCAAAACATAATAATGGCAAAAATAATAATAATAATAATGAATAATTATTTCTTCTATGATTTCTATAGATTTTTTTTTTTTCTAAAACGTGAATGATTATTTTATTTTGGAGTTGAAAATAATTATTTATTTATGGAGCAAGTTTGGACAACGAATGATTATTTATTATTTATTTATGGAGCAAGTTTGGACAATGAATAATTATTTATTTACTCTTTTCTACAGAGTTTTGAGTTTTTGTTTTTTCTCTTTGTTTAGTTAATTGAGATTTGCGTTGTTGTGAGATGAAGAGAAGGAGGAGAGAGAGAATTGCTTTGTTGTGGAGAGAGAAAGGACGACAGAGGAGAGTCCCCCTAGTAGATCGTGTTTAAGAAGGAAAGAAGAAAAAATAATAACAATAAGGAAAAGAAAAACGGTTTAACCAATAAAAAATGGGTAAGACCTATCTTTAATTATTTTTATTTTTTTAGACACATACTCCAATAACATTAAACCATATTAAATAAAGGATGATATTATCATTCTAAATGGAGGACCCAAGCATTGTCCTTAATAAGAATGCTATTCATTTGGGTATTTACTACCATCATACCCTCCTTGTTAGCTAATCTTTCTGTTAGCATTTTTATATTATCCAACAGTCAACTAATATATTATTGTTATGAATTTGATATATTTTACCATTAATGAAAGGATACTTTCACCGGTGAGAATGTAAATCATGACGTAAATCAATAACAAATGAATACGTACTCTTTAATTACTAAATTAAAAATGTGGGATGTTTTTAAAAGAGTGCTAATTGTAATCGCAAGTGCAATTGTTCGGCACTCTTAATTAGTTAGGATTTCTAAAATCACGCTAATTAGTTAAAGGTCTCCTTAGACAATTAAAATATAAATATATAGGGCAAAAGTGCCCTCTTAATTATTTTCTTCTCTCTCCTCACTTGGATGGTGTGTGTATATTTATAAACACCTAAATTATTTTCTTTTTTTTTTTTTGTTTTTTTTTTTTTTTTTTTGTCCCTTCACACATACGGGTATGTATAGATTGAGTATCTATATATACTGTTCGCGTGGTTTTTGTTCCCTACGCCGGTCGATGGACTCTTCGCGGGCGTGCCAGAGTATTTGTACAAAATACCCAAAATATATAATTAAACACCAGCCTATCCCTTTATTCGATGGCTGACTCTCAGGCGATTGCGTGGGAGAGAGACTAGTAAGAACTCCCAGCAAGGTTCTTTTATGCCTTGTTTGTAGCAAGGACTTTTTACAGTGTTAAAAGAAATGCAACGGCTGATGAATGTTTGGATGGATGGAATGACCGAGTGAAGATAGGCGGCAAGAACTTAATCGATCACCGGCCGAACGTGATGGCGAGAACTTAATCAATCGCCATCAGCCAAACACAATGGCAAGAATTTAATCGATCGCCACTGAAACGTGATAGCAAGAATTTAATCAATTGCTATCAGCCAAGTAATGACAAGAATTTAATCAATTGTCACTACGATTCAATGGCAAGAATTTAATCAATTGCCATTGAATTGAAAGCCTAACTAAAATTGCGTAATTAAAATTGGCATAATTGAAATTGATAGAAAGTAAATGGCTGAATCGAAATAGTTGACGAGGATCTAATCAATTGCCATTAAATTGAAATAAAGAAATTGATAGGAAAATGACGTAGAGTCAATTGAAAACATTTTTAGTTGAAATGCATGTTTTGTGGTGGTGCTGGACGAATTGGAAATGGAATACAATACTTCTATTTATAGAAGTTCTATCTCAACTTATTTTCCTAATTAATTGCTAGAAAATCTCTTTGCTCCTTGATTTTCTTCACTTTATTACTCAAACTAAACCACGTTCCAGTAGTCTTTTGCGTCTCTTCTCTTCTTGCTTCAATAGGAAAGTCCTTGCTGAAATCTCTCCTTGATCTAGTCAAATGCAAGTTGTCGAGAAACACGCTGAAAGTTGCTAACTTTTAGCAACTCCTTTCCTTAAGTTAGGCTGAAAACTTCCCTTAAATGGCTGGAAGACCATTTATAACTTTTGCCCAAATTATCCCTCACGTGACGGCCTCTCCTTTGAATTCCTTATTCCTTTGCAACGAAATTCCTATTTCATAGGAATCTCATTCCAACTAAATCTCTTTTATCCAAACTGAAACAATATATTTGAATTAACTCAAATATTAATTACCAAATTTCAGCAACAACCTTATTGGATAAGGTGGCTAAATTCCTAAATTTTCTCCTCTTACTTCTCAATGGGCCGACTTTTCTTGAAATCATACTAAACAAGTGTCGGCCCATCGCTGGTCCACGTCACCGCTAAGGTGGCTGCCAGTTTTTGGTGCCAACATATACAAACAACAGCTTGTATATATACATACATACATACATACATACATACACATACTCCGTATAAAGCTAAAAGACAATTAAAAAAAAGAAGAAAAGAATTCATACAAAAAGATAGAAAATAATCATAATCCATTATATATATATGGAAAATGATATTAAGGCCGATCATTTTGGCAGATTCGTTAGACCGAAGCATATGTGGCTAGCCACGTCATGACAATCTCCCACTGAACCAAAATTAGACTCACCGGACCAACCAAGTTCTCCTTGGGGCTATTGTTCTTGTTGACGCTCACTGTTACTAGAGCATGGCCGGAATCTCAGATGCCAGAACTAGGTCAGCCGCCGGAGAGAATCTGAGATTGTGTTGTTCTCTTTTTTTGGCGAATTTTTTTTTTTTTTTCGCGAAATTAATTAATCGATCTTTTGTTCTACCGTGTTCTGAAGGGCGACTAGCGAGTAGGTGAGACGTTGCTGTTTGAATATTAGGGCCCCGTATGTATACACACACGTGTTTACATATATATACGATTCATAATTAAAAAGACACTTTTTTCTTATAAATTTATTTTTTTAGTACACATTTAATTTTAGGAAAGCTAACCAATTAGGAGGTGGGACACTCGCATGTGTTAGTGCAATTAACACTCCTCTTTTGAAAAGTAAATATGTGTCATTAAATCTGATTTGGTAATCAAAACCCATTTAAATTTCAAAAAAAGAAAAAAAACCATTTTCAATAGTAAAAATTATTTTAAAATAGATTTACCGTTACATTTTAAATTTTTGTATTTATTTAGTTATTTATTATATAACTCAGATTGAAAACGTGCTTTTTCAATTGGCCAAAAACACCCCAAGTACGACGACGTTTCGATAAGCCCGAAAATTCTGACTTGAGTTGGAGCAACTAGTCGCCCTTCCTCCGAATAAACAGTTTTTAGTGTTGCAATTTCAACTTGCCTTCTTCGACTCTTCTCCTTACACGGCTTCACTTGCCCTGAAAATTTAATTCCCCCAAACCCTACCTTTCTCTTTCATCAAGCCAATTCTCGATTCTAAAACTCTCTCTCTAGAGAAATAACAACTATGGAAATCTCTGTAATCGCCGATACATTATCAGTAGCTGCAAGACAAGGCCTAGGGTTTGCCAATTTTCTTCTTCGTCCCCATAACAGCCTCCCTCTATTCGATTCCTCATCGGAACAACCTTCCTCCGCCGGAAACCTCCAAATCTCCGCCTTGATTTCTCCGGTAGATGCGGTGGCTCCGCCACCTGTCAAATCGAATTATCTCAAAACCGCACCACGAAGACTAGTCCGAAAAGCGCGGCGACTTAGACGGAAATCTTCGATTGGTGACGGTGGCGAGGACGGTGAAGACGGTGGGTTCTCTGGTGGCGCCGGTGACGGTGATGGTCCATTTGGTGGAGGCAGCGGTGGTAGGGGATGGAATTTTGGTGGATTTGGAGAGTCAAATTGGGACGAATCTTCGTGGCCTTCGTCATCCGATCATGATTTTGATTTGGTATACGAGGTGATCAGTTGGATTGCTCTTTCTAATTGCTTGCACTTTGCGGTAAAAAAGGTTATGAGAATCATGGCGGACGGTTTTGGCGATCCAGAAAGAGAGAAGGTTCCAATGAGATTTCCAATCTGCTGATTTGGTATACCGTTCTTTCTCAATTCCTTCAAATAAATTTCTTTTTAGAATGGTGGATGTCTAGGGTATTGTATACCTTATCATGGGTTTTTCATCATCTTCTGCTTGATGTTTCAACGTAAATACTGTACAGATATAAATATGTGTAAATATTCATTGCGTCCTTAATTGCTTTTCAATTTCTTCTTGTTTATATAATACTTTGGCTGGTATATGTTGAATACATTACTCTCTCTCAGAATGTTATCTTTCATTATTGGTGATTTGCTTATTGTATGCATTAACACAGGTTCATCATCTTTGCATTCAAGATTAAATGTAAATAAAGTATATATATTCATTGTGTACTTAAATGCTTTATGGTTTCTTCTTGCATATGTGACAATAGGATTATTGTTTCAAAGAATATATTGAACACAGTTTTGTTAATCCTAAAATCATCAGTTAGAGTTTGAGGTCTCCAAAGTAGTCATTTCATTCCCCACACTCACGCTTTTATTAACCTTTAGGATATCTCCCATACTTGGCTCTTTCATTCACATGGATTATGTCCTATTATTGTTTATTTTACAATAAAATAGTTATAGATGACATGCTACCCTAAAAATCTCTCTATGGATTTTGCTACGTTTAGACTTCGGGTGAATAGTTATGGAGGTGTGCGATTGAGAAGCATTTTGAGAAAAAATGTGTTGGGATTTGGAGTACAGTTGCATTGATGGAGATTGGTTAGACTTCAAGGCCTCAAGGGTTATGAGATAAATTTTTGAAAGCAGTTTGGAGTGAAAGGTTAGCTTGTTTTTATATGTTAGAGCGGCGTTCAAGTCTTCATAGGAGCTCTATTACTACGTTCATTTATTGAATTGCAAATTACTATGTAGGTGTCTGCAAACAAAAAGAGGAGAACAAGAATTGTGAGTCTGTGTTACGTGAGCCATTTATGTTTTAGGAAGATGTTTAATGTGCTGGCTATCATCATATGGATGAATTTCTTTAATTCATTTTTTATTTTTATTTTTTCATACAATAGATAGAGATGCACGCGTAAAGATTATATATATTTAAAGGGGAGGTGATTTGAAATTTTATCTTTTTCTCGAGTTCCATGTTTTAGAGAGATTTACTCACCTTGGAGAAGTTGTGGGTAATAACGGAGAATGCTTAGAGCCCATTTGGGATTGCTTTTCAATCGTTTTAAAGCGCTTTTATTTTTAAAAATTGCGTTTAGATGTGTTCGGTAACCATTAAAAGCACTTTTAACAGTTACCAATTTTAGCTTTTGAATAAAGCTAGAATTTGCAGTGTTTAAAACTTATTTTTTATAAATTCTATTACACTCCTTTATTGTCAAATATTATAACATCATATGAAAGGATTTTATTGTAAAATTAGCGATAGATGTATTTAAAAAAATATTGTTACCAATCAAATTAAAAAATAATTTTATTGTGAAAAGTACTTATTATAACACCTAACATGCATGTTACTGCCAACAATTTTTTGATAGCTCTATTCACAAAAGTGCTTTTTTTTTTTCTAACAGCAATCCCAAACCCAAACGGGCTTTTAGTGACGGAGCTATAGATAAGTATAACTTGGTACACACCAAGCAGATAAATTATGTGCAAGCAGGCTGGGGAATTGGTGGATAATATGTTTTGAAGGTTGTGTGGGATCTGTGTGTTTTTATAAATTGTTTTTCAGGATTTGTTGGATGATTGGTAAATCCACTTCTTATTGCGTTGAGGCTTTGGAGGATCAGAGTGGGGGTTGCACTAAAAATTTCAGTCATTTTCTAAACTGTATTAGGTTATTGTTCATTTTAGTGCTTCAAATTACATATCTTCACAGATCATTAAACAATGGACCAAGATGGATTTAACGTTGGGTCCTACGGAGGTGCCCCCACTCAATCTCTTTTATTTGCATTTTTCATATACAAAATTTTGAAAATCTAAAAATGCCCTTACTCTAATCTTTAGCCCCCTATTCTTCTTTGAACACCCCCCCCCCCACACACACACACACACACCCCTCTCTCTCTCTCAAAACACACACGCACACATTCCCAACTTTCTTTTGTGCGATCTTGCCTCTTTCTCTCAAAATCCAAACCTATATAGCTCCATTAGTCCTCTCTTTCCTTGTACTCCACTGCTCTCTTTCGGTTGCTGTCCCTTCAAGAACAGTGGCAGAACCCCGTTAGGTCTAATGGGGCAGCTGCCTCCACTCAACTTTTTTGTTATTCAGTTTTTGCATGTCTACTTTATAATAATTGTAAAAATGCCCAACAAAGTTGTCCCTTAATCTTAAAGTCCAGTTCCACAAATGAATTATTAGACATGTTATTCTTTATGCGACAAAATGTTGGGCAGATACGAAACAATAGATGGATAGAGTGTAGTAGAAATGGGAATGTTAATAAGGATGCGCAATATGACAATAATAGGGGGTAGAACTAGAAATGAACACTTTTGTGAGATTGTTGAAGTTGTATCCATTGGAGATACAATGAGAGAAAACCAATCAAGAAGGTTTGAACCTGTACAAAGAACTGTGCGCGCTAGTTAGTAAAAGTGACATGGTCCACATTGAGGGTAATGTTAGGTAAAGGGGAAAACCAAAACTAGCATGGATAGAGAGGAAAACTATGATAATATATGGTTTGACTATGACCTTAGATAGGGCAAAATGGAAAAATAAGATTCATGTAGTTGATCTCAAGTGATTTAAAAAGGCTTTGTTGAGTTGAGTACTCATTGACATACTGTGAGAGCGAGCAAGATGATGGAACAAGTAGAATGAAAAAAAGGGGTTCATGTACCAAATTATTACTAATGATCCAACACATAAATGATATTAATGGAAAATACAACTACTCATATCAGCTATCCTAAGCATGAAATAGAATCTTTCCTTGGGTGAGATTTGGGGGAAAAGTTTTTGAGCATGGTCGGAGTATTATTGGTCCAAGTAAATTTCAGTTTACTTTGGTACATAACACTACAATTCAGTATCAGTCTCTATATCTTAATATATGGAGGTGGGTGAATCATAGTTGAATAATCACAGACCAGCACTGAAATCAATTAGTTGAATGCGTCAGAGGAGGTGGTTTTGTTCAAGGAGTAAATAGGTCACTTGGTATAGATAGACTGTTGGACATGGTGACCTTATGATTCAAGAGAACCAAAAACTGCTCTATAATTAGGCAGTCTGGGTGATGAAAGCAAGTACAGAGGAAAAGATGTCTAATTGTTTCTCATGGTTGTAAAGTGTGAACTGGGATAGCTTATATTTTACAGGTTTGATTGCTGCTTTTTATGGACAGACTGATCGACACGTTACAAAGTTGTTAGAATATGTAGCTAATTGGAGATTGTTAATCGTGCATCTCGTAAATTAATCAGTGCGTGTCTCGATTTCCTTTGTGGAACAACCAAGTTATTATAAATGATGCTTACATGTTTATGCTAATTATCACAGTGGACTTTGAATGTTGGATAATTGAGCATACTTCCAATAGCCAGTGTATTTTGTGAAGGCATGTCGCCGACCCGAGTAGTTAGAACAGCGTTTGTTGAATTGAAGATTTGGATGCTCTTACATGAACAGGACTTTCTATCAGTTCAGAAGTTCTGCTCAGACTTTAGGCAACTGACTGACTGATCAGATTTTTTAGTTATAATGGAAAACTAGAAATGCAACAGTGACCAGTATCTGCTATATTTATTGGTTTGTATACTGTCTTGCTCTCTTTAGGTATAAATTGTAGTTTGTTATTAGGAAATGGATTCGGTATATGTACCAAAGAATAAATGATGCAGTATATTCTATTTTATGCTTTTTGATCTATTTATATCCCTTATAGCTCCAGCATTATTCTGTCTCATATTTGATATAAGCAATTCCTTTATTCACTATGCGGGTTAAATATTTGATTGTTTGGTTAACAATATCATATTTGATTGTCCGTGGGGTTAGAGGAGTGTTTTATAAACGTTTACTTGAAGCAAAGTATACTTATGTCACATTTGGTAATATGGAATCTACCGAATTTAATTCCAGTTACAATGGGAGGAAATCTAGTTTTAGAGTTTGAAATAAAATTGTATTCTTGAGAATTTTTATTATTATTATTTTTAAATTTGTACAAGAAACACAATCACTCCTACTTAACTGGTATGGAGACTGGAATTCTCAACTCTCTACTTGGTGAAAGTGCCTAGTTGTAACTTTCATTTATCCAAAAGTTTAAGTTATTGGGCAGTGCTATATACTCACCTATTTATACCAATTCATTTTCTTATCCGGATTCAATGTGTGGCAAGCTCCCATTGTAACATTCTTCCCCACCTGAACTTGCAACGCTCTCGTTGCAACTCGGGCCACCTTATCTACCTAGGATTAAGACCCGGACGTCCTTCGGACCGAGTGGTTGGCGTGACACCCCTATTTCTGATACCAACTGTAATGGGTGAATTTTTGCTTGCTTACTCAAACACTTAAATTATTGGGTAGTACTGTAACTCATTCATTTTCACATTCGGATCCGCATGGGACAAGCTCCCCTTTTAACATTTGGCTAGTACTTGTATTCTTTCAAAATGGTTTGTGTTTGTTTACAGTGATGCATTTGTGAGTCATGGTAAAATATACCCAATGGTTTGGGTTCCTTTATAGTAATGCAATTGTGAGCTGTTTGGTGTTGGAGTTGTTTGCTGCCCTTTGTTTTTCTCTCTGTCTGTCTCTCTCTCAGGAAGAAATTGCAAATTGTGTTTGGCCAGAATATGGTGCATGTAGGATTAGGTTTACTCAATTTAGAGGGTAAATAAAAACTAAGCCAATCGCAACAGTTCTCTAAAATTTGAATTGGAAATGATGGAACTTTATGAATCAAATCAAACCTTTGTGTAGTTTAGTAGTAAATTATCACCTTCCATGAATCAAGATTGAAAGTTTAAATCTGCCCATGAGTAAAAAGTGGGTGCGTGCTTCTGCTTGTTTTTATTAATTTTAATTATTATTATTATTAGATCTGTCTAAGGCGTATTTTTTTGTAGTCTTGGTAAGAGGGGGAGGGTAAAAAAAAAAAACTATAAGTAGTTTTAATTATCATTATTATTAGATCTGTCTAACGCTAAAGTATGATTGGTTTTTTTTGTTTTTTTTTTTTTTAAGTCTTGGTAAGAGGGCGAGGGTTTAAGGTCTTTCCTGATGAAGGGTGTATCAACTCTCAAACAATTCCAAATAATTTTTTGATTAAAAACTCTTATATGTCCAAGGTCTATTATTGAAATAATTTTTAAGGTTCTCTCTTATTTCGTCCATTTTAACAAACAATTCGAAATAATTTGAGTTCTAAAAATCAAATAGCAATGATTATGTCATTAAAAGCACCCCCCAAAATGAAAGGGATGATCTCGTAATTCTCAGTGTGTGAGATTTGGGATGATACATTGTTAGGTGTTTTTATTTTATTCCATTTTTCCATTAAGGCCAAACATAAACCACCTATAGAGAGATAGGCTGCGCAGTAGGGTAGGGTTTGAGAAGGGCAATTTCTCATTCTTAAAATTAGTTTTCTTAAGGCCAATTAATCAATATTCAGTGGGAAAAGGGAGTAAAACTCTTCATTTCTGTTTCTCTTGATATTTATGGTATCAGATTGATTTCAATTTCCACCTTTAACAAAGAACCAAACAAATCATAGCAATTTCATTATTTTCGAAATTGGAATCAAATTCAAGACAACAATTTGCAATCAAATTCAAGACACCAATTTGGCATGACACAATAAAGTAAAAGGCTCACACACCCACTTTGTTTTTATAGGAATTTAAACTTTCAACTTTTTACTTTAAAAGACAAGAAATATTATTAGACTACATCAAATGCGTACTTAAATTTAGAAGTTAATTATAATGATTTTTTTTTTTTTTAACCTATACATCTCAAAATGAATGGTGAGGATTTAATGGACAAATGGGTATGTCTTGTCAAGGAAAGACAAAATTATAGCTCTTGATATAGGTACATATTAACTTATGTGGGTGTATTAATATATTATATAGGCTTTAATTTTCTACTCGAATTTGGGCTTGTTTCAACTGGATAAAGGGCCCAAGTTCAAAAATTATACAGGCTTGGGGTTGGGGGCTCTTTGAGAGTTAATTTTTTTCTCTCTCTCCAAATTCGCTACAAATAGAGGCCCATAACTAAAGGGCTTTGAATTTTTTTTTTTGTTTTGGCTAGATTGTTTTATGTGTGTGTGTATACTCGATCTCATAAATACATATAGAATTTTGTGAAAAGTCGTATATGATGAAAGTCGTATGTACGATTTGGAGGGAGATCTTTCATATTTTTTGAGATCCACACCTGGAAGGGGAGGGAAATGTCAAGCATGGGATCATATCTTCTTAGGACTATTCTAGATCAACAGTTCTACCAATTGATAAGTTTCCACAAATAATTGAAATTCAATTTCTTGATATATATACACACACTACTATTATATTGTAGACAGTGATTCAACTCTTTTCTTCTTGTCCTTGACCAAACATATTTGATATGCCAAGACTTGTGGATTAATAAACTTGAAGGGTAAGTGTTAGTGTTAGTGTTAGTGTTAGTGTTACTGTTCAGTGCCTTTGGGTCGGCCAAGGAGTAATGCATGAATTATTTTTATTTTATTTTATTTTTTTTGAGTCCATGCTTATTGCGCTGCATTTTACCATATCACATCATTATAAATGCTATAGATTGAAAGATTTTTTTAATAATTAGGCCATGGTCAAATTTCATCTCATAAAACTAGTAAATATAGGCATCGCAAAATGAAAAATCAAAGTATATCAAGTCCTCACAGGATCAAACGGATGTATGCATTATAATGATTTTTTTTTTTTTTTTTTTTTCCTTTTAATTTTATTTTGCTAAAGGTCATTTGAATTATTTATTAATATCAAAATCAATTTTCAAAATAGAAACTCTAGAGTTTAAAGCAATCAACATGATATTAGAATAAGTAGAATTATTAAAAAAAATTGTGAAGTGTTCCATAACAAAAGTTTCATCATGTATTTGCCGCATGAATGGCCCCACCTTTGCCTTTGTTACATCACTTTTCCAATAATAGACAATTGTAATGTCTATTACAGCTCATATTTAGGGGGGGAAAAAAAAAGAAAGAAAAAAAAGATAATATTCCTCACTAGAAGATACATTATGGTCCATTGAAGTATCCAGTTTGGCGTCGTTCTTATAATGAAAGAAGCTTGTTAATAGAGCTGCTGTTATAATAAAAGAAGCTTGTTAATAGTGCTCTCAAAAAATTACTTGTTAATAGTGCTCTCAAAAAATTATATGTAAAGTGTTTGGTGACATATTATAATAAATATTTTTAAAATTAAATTATTTTTAATTTTTTTTGGTTATAATATTTTTTAAAATACTTGTATTGTTAATTTTACAATAATATTTTTTAATATAATGTTACAATTGTTGATCAAAAACCCTAATCCATTTGTTTTGATGATAACAAATCAGTTAAAGAAGTGTTATATACTAATGGTTCAACTGAGTTTGAATGCAAGGAAAATGAATGCTTCGTTATAAAAAGGAAGAAAGTAACTTTATGTCATCATATGGACACTAAAAGCTTTAAGAAGAAAGGTGTACTTAACAAAGTTCAAAATGGCAAATTATGATGTTGACAAAGTACAACAAGAAGGGGCTCAAAACAGCATGATCAGCACTATACGTCGACTGGTTTAACACACATGTCGACCAGTATCTAGGCAGAGGCAAAATTCAAAGAGGAGCTCATATACGTCGACCGATTTAACACACATGTCGACCGGTATCTAGGCAGAAGCAAAATTCAGAGAGGAGCTCAGATACATTGACTGGTTCAACACACATGTCGACCGGTATCTAGGCAGTAGCCAAACTTCAAGAAAAGG
Source organism: Cornus florida (assembly GCF_030987335.1). Classification (NCBI taxonomy): domain Eukaryota; kingdom Viridiplantae; phylum Streptophyta; class Magnoliopsida; order Cornales; family Cornaceae; genus Cornus; species Cornus florida. Next base: position 24,497,067 of record NW_026775571.1, on the reverse strand, counting down.
CTCCTTCATGTCGACTGGATTAAGCATACATCAACCGGTTCATATAAAGGATACGTCGACTGGTTTGCAGCTAACGTCGACCGGTTTATACCAAACGTTAACCAGTTTATGTCACATGTCGACTGGTTTGGTCACAGCTCTGTAGATTCAAAATTTAAACGGCTAGAATTTCATTTAATGCTCCCAACCACCTGCAACAGCTCTATTGAAGTCGAAATCTCTACAAATACAGAAGGTTGGTCTACAAACAAAGGGTCTTCCTTGTGAGAGCATTCAAGAACATCATTTAAGAGCATTCAAAGAGCCTTAAATTCTGATCTGAGCATTTACTTCTTATTTTCCTCTCTCATATCAGTTTAGAAACTAGAGTTTCATTTATTTCATCCACTTACTCTAGTGTGAGAGTTATTCTTGTAATATCTTCTAGAGAGAGAGAGAAAAAAAAACAATATTGTAATCTTCATCTATATATCTTTACTATCTTGTAAGGGTTGGTGTGACCCAAAAGCAAAGCTTAGGAGAAAGGTGTTCTCCAAGCAAATGATTTTGGAAAGTCTCAAGGGAGGACCTTGAGCCGAGGAGTAGGAGCTTCCGAACCTCACTAAATCGCCGAGTCACTGTTTGCAATTCCTTATCTCTATCCTCTTTACTTGTACTCATATTGCTTGAATATTTCTATTGTGTATTGCATTCTATTTAGTTGGAAATTAATTTTTAAATTACAAACATTGGCCATTGACTCTATTCACCCCCCTCTAGAGTCAATTAGTGACTAACAATTGGTATCAGAGCCTAATCTCTAGAAAAAAGATTTAATCATCTTAGAGAACGATCATGGCCAATACAATGTTTCATCAAGGTCAATCTAACAATAGACCTCCTTGGTTTGACGGAAGTGACTACAACTATTGGAAAATCAAAATGAGAGTATTTCTAAGAGGCATAGATATAGACGTTTGGAAAGCCACCGAACAAGGAGACCATGTTCCAACCAAAATAGTAAATGGTGAAAATGTTCCAACAACCGATATTGAATGGACCCTCAATGATCGTAGGCTTGTACAATACAATGTCAAAGCTATCATGAATCTCTATTGTGCCTTAAGCAAAGGCGAATTCAATAGAATTTCGGATTGCGAAACGGCCAAAGAAATTTGGGATAAACTTGAAGTTACCTATGTAGGTACTAGTCATGTTTAGGAATCCAAAATGAATATGCTTGTCCATAAATATGAACTGTTTACCATGAACAACAAAGAAACTATTAGTGAAATGTATTCTCGTTTTACTAACATTGTGAATCATTTGAAGGCTCTTGGAAAGTAATATACAACATCCGAGAATGTGAGAAAAATTCTTAGGTCTTTGCCTAAAAATTGGGAAGCCAAGAAGACCGCCATCCAAGAGGTTAAAGATCTCAACACACTTCCCATAGATAAACTCATTGGTTCATTGTTAGGCGCTGAACGTTATACATTTTAGCCCCTTTACTTGCATGTTTTATTATCTTAATGGTAGTTTATTTAAGATTTTATATTGTTTTATTATTTTTATTTATTTTAGGGCTTTAATTGTAAAATCAGTCAAGACCAGTAATTCTGAGCTTTAAAAGATGACTTTTTGTGGGACCGAGCAATGTTGAGGATTCAAGTCTAATTATACTTAGAAAATAGTCCAAAAGAAGTTACAAGTTGATGAGAATGGAAAGAAGAAGAAAAGGAAGAATCCTTCTCCAAAAAGGAAACTTTCACCAAAGTTGGTAACTTAAACCTGTTTTGGTAATCTGGCTGTATCTCTCTCTAAATTCTGGCGTAAGTTGAAAGGGAATTCGAAGAGCTACAATTTTGTATTTGACGAGGATTCCCTAAAACAGCTGTTTACCTTGTCAAAATTGGCCTAGAAGTTTATACAAATTTTGCAGTCCTTATTTGCCAGAATTTCTATGTATGTCTCCTATATGAAAAAGGGAACTTTAGGGCTAATCTTTTATTATTTAAAGGGGGTTCTCTACAACATGAATGATCATACAGAGGAGCTTGAGGCTGAGATCAGAAAGGAGTAGTCAGAAGAAAGAAGAGATCAATCCATGGCGGTGAAGATGTCTTCCTCAACCATGAAGAATTCCACCCCAGTTATGCTTAGCTAAACGCTTTGCTAGGGTTGTGATGCAGCCTTAGCTTAGCACACTGGTTTGATTGTATTTAATTATTAGAGAATAATTTTTATCATGCATGATTGTGTAATCTATAGGGTTTTTAATTGAATTTTCAGTAAGAATCTGTTTTAAAGTTTTAATTCAATTACAAATATTTTCCTATCTTGTCTTAGATATTTTAATCTTGTGATTAAACACAACTCATTCGCTTTTTGCAGTTGTGAATGAGATGATTGCACAATGGTATTTCTTTGAATATAATGTTAGAGATTTGATGGATTATGCTTAGAAAAGATAGACCATGCTATACCCTAGAGTAAAGTAGTTAGGTAAATAGTTTATACCAATCGAAGATAGTCCATGCTTAGCTTTAAATTATATTATTTTCTAGCTGAATTAATATGTGCTTGTAGCTATGATTAATTCCCTATGCATGTTATATGAAATATCTCCAATAAATTGATACAATTAACTGGTGGTGCGACGTTAGTGGTGAGATTATACCCCTAGTCCTCTCTCTTTATTTTTTACATCATATTTAATCATTGTTCTTTAGTTTATTTTATTTTCTATTTAGTTAATTTAGAATTAATCGTCACGATTCGATTATCCTACTTTCAAGTTAATTTGGAATTTAAGAAATCTGTTGACAAACTTATTTTACAGAAGTTTCTTGGGTACGACACCCTTACAAGTAAACCCTATCTGCAAAGATTCGTGCACTTGCGAGTGGTACATATAAATCTCACAACAAGTTTTTGGCGCCGTTGCCGGGGACTTGTTTTAGTTCTTGACAGATACTATTAAATTCTACAATTGATTTCAATTAGGATTTTAGTTTAGGATTTTATTTTATTTATTTATTTTATTTTATTTTGATACTATTTTCTTTTAATTATTGCAGGTGACATTATATGCTTGGAAGACGATCTTTGTCACTCCCTCAGCTTCCGTTAGACCTAGAAATTGAAAGAACTCTCAGAAACTTGAAGAAAGAAAAGATGGCGGATGATTTACCAATTGCAAAAGCAGTTCGCTGTTAAAAGGATCACTACGAACCAGGTGCATATAACTCTTCATCTGCAGTTCGGTATTGTAATGACTCTGTCATTTTTCTTCCTTTTTTTTTTTTTCTCAGATTTTAACAGATATTTTTTTTCCGTTGTCTTTTCCTTTTTGGGTTCGGTTTTTCATCACTTGATGTCGTCTCGAGTGCTTTGGAATGATTTCCGAGACTCTTTTCCTTGGATTGACAACTTCCTTTGGGGATTATGTCATTTCCATATTTTATTTTTCCGAACACTATTCACATTTTGTCTTTTTCTCGTTTATCCTTTTTCCTTGCACAACCTCACTTTTTGTGCTCAGATTTTATTCCGGTTTTGCATGCATTCATGATATTTGATTTCTATGATAGTGGTATTTTTACTTTTCTAGGAAAGCATGTTGATTGCTTACTTCTTTCATAAAGGGGCATTAATGCATACTTTAGTGTAATTATTCTTAACTTGTGGGGTTTTAGTGTAATTAAATAAAGTAATTATTTTTCATCTTGGGGACCATTTTGTAATTAAATTTGAAAAATATTTTCAAAAAGGATTTTTTGCAATTTTTGAAAAGTGTGACAAGTGTCACACTCTCATTGGTCCACTTGTTGACATTTGTGTGGAAACACTTTAATGAATTGGATGATGACATTTGGAGGGTGAGGATTCACCCACTTGTTAGCCTAGGATTGGTGCACTTGTTGGCTTGGATGGTTGACAAGTGTAGGTGTGGGATTAAGCCTAGGAAGGAGCCATGGATTGGTGACAAGTGTAGGTTCACAATTTAGTCTTGCAAATATCTTTGTACCACTTTGGAATTATGGTTTTAAAGGAGGGTTTTTGTGCAATTGACCACAGATGTATGTGTTGACCATGGTGTAAGAGCACATAGTGAGTGGATGATTTCTATTTCCTCCACTCACACTTAACCACATTATTTCATTCTCTTCCTTACAAGAAAATCCTAGCCTCCTTGGATGGAGCTTGAAGCCTTAGGCATTGACCTTGATCTTTGAGGCCCTTCCACTTACTTTAGACCATAAAGTTTGGAATACTTTTTGTTCCCCTCATCCTCCTCTTCAAAACCCTTGAAGGATCTAGCCTAAATCCTAGTTTTGATTTGGTATCTAGAGATTCAATTCTCTAGTGAGGTATTAATCTATTATTTTGAAGTATTTTTATGTCATTATTGAGTGTTTTACATGCATGGAAGAGAAGGACTTGTATTTTGCCCTTAAACTGTTTTAACTTGAAATTAATCTTGTCAAATTAAATATATAATATGAAAATATAGTCAATTAGCTTTCATTTAGTTTTGGTTTCATGTAATTTGGATTTAAAATGAATTAGTTATGAATTTTTGAAGTTGCAAGCTGTTGCTAGAAATTTGAAGCTTTTCCTTTTCTGTCCGGAAATGAATTTTTATATGGAGCTTTATTACTTCAATTATCTTGAAATTTTTACTGGAACTTCTCCCATGGGTTTTACACTACTCAGAATTTTTTCATGATTTTAGAGAATTTGTAAATTTTTTTTAAAATCTGAAACTATCTGCTGTCCATGTTTTTATTGCAGCTGGAAAACATATTTTTAGATAATTTATTTCACTAACCTTTTGACATTGGATCGTGGCTTAAATTTTCAGTTTTACACTCTCATATGTTTACTTCCAAAATAAATTAGGTTTGCCCAATTTGGATGTCAAATGAATTTTTTATGAATTTTCAAAATTGGAAGCTACAAGCTGAAAATGTGTTTTCTGGGCAGAATTTGTTTCAAAGTTATGGGGCAAAACTGTTTCAATTGGGAAAATATTTTGTTAAACTAAATTGATATTATCAAATTACAGTGTTTAAGATTTCATTGGGCTTTGGATTCATTCAATTTGGGTTAGAATTGAATTTTTTATGAATTTTACAAGTTGAAGGTAGCAAGCTGAAAAATCTGTTTTGCGAACCGAAAATTTGGGACAATTTCATTTCGGTCGTAATTGGGATTTTCATTCCAATTGAGGTAGGGAATGTTTTAGGATTATTTGTGTGTTGTATTGTGTGTTTGCCATGATTATACAACATATATGTATACCTTATATCAAATCTAGAAAGTTAGTAATTTTTATTTCTTTATATAAGATTTAAAATTTATGATGATGTATAAATTTAATTTGAATTGTAACATGCTAGGAAATTATGCTTAGATATGTTGGTTAACATATATTAAATTTGGATTATTTGATTAAGAATTACAACTTTTATTTAATATTTATCTTTAGTGAAAGTTTAATTCACATGGTTGTATCAAGCATTAAATCAACTTGTAATGTGGTATTTAAATAGGCCTTGGCATGTTTACTAACATAGATTAAATTTAGGGCATTTGGAATTGTTTAAAAATCTAGAGAAAATTAATTAATTAGCTTGATTAATTTTGTTTTAAGTGTTTTAATCACTTAACTTGTCATTTGATGTTATATATATGATGACCATGACATGTCTTTCAATATATATTAAATTGAGGTTATATGGATTAATTTGAAGTTTAGAGAATTTAACTATTTATGTTTAATTAAATTCTACTTTATTACTCCATGGATTTAATTGCATTTTGGAAGTTGTTTCTATATTTAAATCATGGATTTGGATTTGATGTATGTTCACTTGATTACTATTGAGCATTGGATAACATAGTTGTTACTTTTATATTCATGAGAATTTGTTTTTCCTTATTGAATATATTGTTGCTATGTGTAAGGAATTGCACACTTTGTATTTGACATCTTACATGCCATAATAGTTGTGAATTTTGAGCATGTATTGTATAAATTTCCAAATTTTGGATTGTGCTTGGTAAATAGTTGATATCTTGTATATACATGTTGATATATATACGTTGTTGCACAATTTGTTGATTTTGGAAACTTGGGGATGTCGTTGTTTGGCTATGGCTAGGACTTGGTTCTAGTACGGGAGATTGTCCCTCTATATAGTCTAGTGCGCATATAGGGAGGTTATCCATGGGCTAGTAACCCTAAAGTAACTATGTTGTCGGTCTGATCCGGTGTGACGTCCGAGTATCCACTTTGTTTGATTTCATATTTCATTTCAAGTTGATAACTAGATGATATCGTAACTTGTTGTTCCTTATTTGATTTCCTATTTTAAGCTTAAGATGTAGCTTTGTGAAAACATGCTTCATGCGTTGTATTGGAAGTTCCATTGTTGGTTAAATTGCATCGATATCATAATTTGTGTTTTGATGTTCAAATGTAGTTTAGGAATGACCTTATAGATTCATTTTGAATATAGACGTTAGGTGGCATGACCCACACTTGTTGTTTTTGTATTTTGGATTTCAAGTTGAAGACTTTGAGAATCTATATCTTGTTGCCTTGTATAACATGTTTCTATGTTGTTTGAATTGTACGAACAATGTGATTATGATATAAATGATCTAGGTAGCTTAGGATGCTTCTTGGGTCTCATCTTGACATAGACGTTAGGTGGCATGAGCCCCTTTAACATGTTTCACCATAAGGTGATAAAATTGTAAAATGCTAGGTCGATGCATGCTCATCTCCTACGAGTAGCTTTATGTTACTCACCCCTATAATACTGGGGCATATTTCAGGTACAGGACTCAGGATTTGAAGATTCCATTGCTCCTTGGATGGCTTATAGTTTCTAAGTTTCTATTTTATGCAAGTGTTAGCATAAGATGCCTCTTTGTAGCCCTATTTGTTTAAACTTGTATTCATTGATTCATATATGTAAAGTGTATGTAAGTGCACTCTTTTCAATGCATTTAACATGTATGAGATGAGGCCGGAAGCCAATGACATGTATCTCATTTTCTATGCACTTTTGTTTTCAAAGTTTATTATGAAAATATTGGAAAATGTTAAGTCATTGCTTCATAACTTTCGCATCGGGTGTTGGAATTTCATATCTTTTCTGCCCGGACTCAGAATCAGACTATTCTTGAGTCTAATTTTGTTCATTTTTTGTTGTCCTTCCAATGGTGTGCACGGTGGCACCCTTTTCAGTGAGAAATGACCATTTTGCCCTTAGTTCATCTCTTTCGGGTTAGGCATTCTTACTTTATTTGCTTGACTCATTTGAGTTCGGTGGCTTCATGGAGAGTCATTTTGGGGCCTTAGGGATGACGTACATCTCTTGAGGTCATTTGGCTTCTTTCGCTTCCGCATTTCAGGTTCGTTATCGGGTCAACTTCCGGTTCATCACTAACGCACCGGGTTGAGAAATCCGGGTCGTTACAGGTATCCTCAAGTGAGGGCCCCTCACTTCAAAATTAAGGCCAGTACTTTTCAGTTACTGCTTTCTTTTTACGGCCTATCAAAAGAGGATCCATACCGGTATTTGGATGACTTTGCAGAGGTGTGCAGAACAATAAAAATCCAGAGTTTTGACGATAATGTGCTCAAGCTACACCTTTTCTCCTTTTCATTAAAGGACAAGGAGAATGACTGGTTTAATTTATTGCCAGCCAACACCATCATTACATGGACTGAATTGCAACAGAAGTTTTTGAACAAGTACTTTCCCATGGTGAGAACTACTCAATATCGAGATGCTATTACTCATTTTGCTCAAGGGCCTGACGAGCCTTTTCACGAGGCTTGGGAAAGATTTAGAGACCTCCTTCGGAAGTGTCCTCATCATGACATGCCAAAATGGCAACTTGTCAACTTCTTTCATAAGGGGCTCAATAAGGCACAAAGGTATATGGTGGATGCCTCTTGTGGTGGAAATTTTATGTTAAAAAGTGTAGAGGAAGCATAGCAGCTCTTCTAAAATATATTTGATAATTCAACACAACATGTCTTACCTCCCATAGCAAGACCTCCTACCATATTGAGGAGAGCAGAAAGTGTGAATGAAGCAGGAATAAATCAAGGGCTAATGAGCCAAATTGAGGCATTAACCAAGAGGATGGATCAATTGAAAACTTCACAGTCAAATTTTACTCCTCCTGCGACTCATGCTCAAGGCTTTGAAGTGTGTTCTTTCTGTTCCAGTCCAACTCACCATGTGTCCATTTGTCCAAGTGTAGCTTAATATTCAGGAATTTCACAGGAGCAAGTTAATGCTGCTTATGGAACACCCGGAGGGAATAATATGTATTCAAACACTTACAATCCGGCTTGGAGAAACCATCCAAACTTCTTATGGAGAAATCAAGCCACAGGGACACCAGCTCCTCCACCTCAAGTACCTTAGGTACAAGGCAATTTTCAATCTCAAGTTCAGACTTCAAATCCTCAAGGATTCACTCCTATGAATGCCTTCAGTCAACCTCAACAATTCTTATCAATGCTCAAGGTAATGATAGCAAAGCAGTTAGAGCCAACTAATTAACTTGTGCAGTCTCATTCTCAATCCCTTACCAAGTTAGAGATTCAAGTTGGCCAACTAGCTCAAGCCTTGAACAGAAGAGAGGACGGCAAGCTTCCTAGTCAACCAGTAGCTAATCCAAGAGGTGTGCGTAGAATTGATGACATTACTGGCTAAGAAGTTCACCATGAATAAGTGCAAGCAATTACTACTCTGAGAAGTGGTAAGAAAGTTAAAAATAAGGTGGAAGAAGAGGAAGCAAAGAAGGATGAAAATTGGAAGAAAAGAATTGAAGAGAAAAATGAGCGTAATGAAAAAGCACAAGAAGAATCTCCAACTACTGAGCTATCTCTTGAACAAAGGCATGTTATTGTGCCATTCCCTCAGAGACTACAAGAAACATCAAAGGCAGTAAAGCAAGTAAGCAAAATTCAGGACATAATAGAGATATTCAAACAGGTGAAGATTAATCTCCCATTGCTTGATGCAATTCAACAAATTCCAGCTTACGCTAAATTTCTGAAAGATATGTGTACTCAGAAGAGGCATTCAAATAGTCATGTTCCTAATAAGGTACTATTAACTGAGCAAGTCAGTTCCACAATCCAGCACTGCACTGCTCAAAAATTCAAAGATCCAGGCACTCCAACAATTTCATGCACAATAGGGAATCATCAAGTAGAGCGAGCTCTCTTAGAGTTGGGTGCAAGTGTAAACCTTCTTCCTTATTCGGTTTACTTGCAACTCGGATTAGGAGAATTGAAGCCTACCTCCACTATTCTCCAATTGGTAGATAGGTCAACCAAACAGCCTCGTGGTGTTATTGAAGATGTGATCATTAAAGTAGATAAATTCTACTTCCCAGTGGACTTTATTGTGCTAGATACCGAGCCAGTTCTAGAGTGAAGAAGGCACATTCCAGTGATCCTTGGTCATCTTTTCCTTGCGACAGCAAATGCTAGCATAAATTGTAGGAATGGCGTCATGGACTTATCTTTTGGCAATATGAAGTTGTGCTTAAATATTTTCAACGTCAGTAATTGCCCTTCAGATAATAAGGATTGTTTTCTTGTTGATTCCATCGATGAATGTGTTGAAGAGATGGCCCCATTTTCCTTGACAAAAGATCCACTAGAAGCATGCCTGTCTTACTTTGATGTCGAGTCATTTGATGTTGAGAAAAATATTGAAGAGGTAAATGTCATTCTTGATGGAGCCAATATGCATAACATTCCACCATGGAAAATTCCTATTGAGCCACTTCTACCATTGTCAAGTAAACCACCTACGCCATCTTTGAAGTCTCCACCAGAGCTGGAGCTGAAGTCGTTACCTTTTCATTTGAAGAATGCATATCTTGGGCCAGAAAACACTCTTCCATTGCATAATTCATTCTTGGATAAGCAGCTATTTCAACTTCAAAAAGAGACTTCACCATGGTATGCTAATATTAGGAATTGGAAGGCGTCAAGAAAGAAGACAGTTCGACAGGATCGGAAGGATTGATACATTGAAGATTCCGTGTCTACGGAAGGAGTTGAATCCGTCAATTTGACGGATCCCATCTACTCCGCTTAATCATCCAGGTACCACGTCGCCTACCGACGTTAAATGTAGGAATTGTAGATAGGATTGTTCATTTATGTAATTTTATTTATTTATTTATTTATTTATTTTATATTATTATTATTATTATTATTATTATTATTTTCTCTCTTTAATTTTATCTTTTATTTTAGTAGATTAGGAAGATTTAATGTGTTTCGTAGGATTTTTAGTTACTTGTGCAGGATACAAGTCGTGCTTGTTTCGTAGAAAATAAAAAAATTCTATGGCGTACAAAGAAAAAAGAAAAAAAAGGATGATTGGAGCATAATAAAGCATTTTTTTAAGGTCCAAACATCGACCAAACTGCCCATGGCGGTTTACACCGCGTAGATCTCGAAAAAATACCCAAAATGAAAAAAAAATTCATCCAAAACGAACCTCTGATGCCAAAGTTATAGTCGTTTGAAGTTTGCTTTCTAAAAAAATTTCGAATCAGCAGCAGATCCGAGCGAATGATCGCCCGACCCATGGGCGACCATCGCCCGGATAGAATTTCCAGGACAGCTAGAAGCAGGTCCGGGTGATCGATCGCCCGGCCCATGGGCGACCATCGCCCGGTGGCGAGAAAAAGGAAGCGGGATGCAGGTTCGGGCGATCGATCGCCCGGCCCATGGGCAACCATCGCCCGGGTTATTTTTACGAAAGAAGAAAGCCACATAAGGTGGTGCTTCAACAAGCCACTCCATTCAATCTTCCACGAGGTGGCCAACTCTTCGAGATACCATAGATGAGAGGTGGCATGGTCGCAAACTTAATTATGAAGTAGGTTTTGACATCGAATTTCTTAATGCATACGTTCCAGAAACCCAGTGGCCCATTGCAGATTTACGACGCCGGCAAGCTGAATGTCTTTTTGAGCCGGCTAGTAAACTCATGTACCCCAGATTAGTTAGGGTATTTTACCAAAATCTTCATTCCAATCTAGATGAACGGGAAGCACTAATGTCATCCGTTGATGGTACTATAATTCGCATTACTCCTTCGACGATTGCCATGGCTTTGGGATGTCCACATCAATGCCTAACTGATTTGGAGTCAATGTTCACTCCGATGTCAGACGTCCCCACAAGACTAATGATTAGTCGCCTTGCTGCAAATTATTTCTCTGGCTCCAAATATAATTCTACTGCTAAATCGTCTTTGCCATTACACCTATGGTTTGTCGATGCCATACTTTTGCACAATGTGTGTCCTCTTACTCATCAATCTGAGCGTCATCAAGATTTTCTGCGTGCTTTATATGCCATCCATTTTGGCCATTGGGTATCTTTCCCAGAAATTATCTATGGGTAGCTTAAAATTTTTTATGATTTGGTGATTAAGCAAACTCCGGAAAAAGAAAAAGATTGGAAGTTTCCTTTGCCATTCTTTATTATTCGACTGCTCACTTCTTAGGGCTACAATATTGCAACCGATGAGTTCTCTTTTGTGCGTAATGATCGATATGGTGAGGTTGATTGGAATCGTAGCCGATCTCACATGACATTAAAGGTGGTTGCAGGACCTGGAGAATCGGCTCGCCTAATTGTGCAGGGTGAACAAGTTTTGCCTATTCATCCAAGTCAATTGGCTACTAGACAGGTCCTCGACGATGAGTCTGCTGATGAACCCCATGATAAGCCTATGGAAGAGGCAGCCAGTGATGACGAGGATGACACTGATGAGCATCCCTATGACTATTTGGTTGGTGAGGTGACCTAACTCCGATCTGAAGTTCAAAAAATCCATCAGGGGCAGAGGACGATTCTTGAGGAACAAAGGATAATTCGTCAGGATCAAAGAACAATGATGGACATGATGCGTGTGCTTATGATTCATAACGGGCTTAATCCCGATGCTCCACCGCCTCCATTTTAGCTATCCTGTTAAGTGCTTTTGTTCTTTGTTTTTATTTTCTTTTTAGTTTTTATTTTTCTTTTTAGTTCTTATTTTGCCCAGTGAGGACACTGTCCAATTCAAGTTTGGGGGCATAACATTTACTCTAGTTGTATTAAAATACTTTAGTTGTTATATATATATATTTTTTTTTAACAAAAAAATTAAACTTAAAATTAGAAATATTAAAAAAAAAAAAAAAAAAATTCAATTCTTTTTCTTTGGCATATTGACTTTAATTCAAGTATTTGAGAATGATTGTGGGGATTAAGACACTAAAGTACTTTTTAAAATTCTTTTATGAGATTGTCTTGAATCCTTAATTTTCGTGCTTTATTTTATGTGGGTTCCACTATCTAGTATGATAGGAATTTTAGTATTGTCGGTCCCCGATGGATTTCACACGCACACTAGAATTTTATCTATGGGTATTTGTATTTTTGGTTGTATTATGATAACTATGGATGAATATGAATTGGTGAACTTTGAAGGTTATTACTATGGCAGAGATATTAAAAAAAAAAAAATAAATAAAGCAGAAAAAAAAAAAAAATTCGTAACCCTTTCATGGAGTAATCGGGGCTCATGTCTTATATACATAGAGTGTTCACATGAAGAAATGGGGGTAAGGATAAAGAAAAAAAAAAAGGAAAAAGAAAAAAATAATATTTTGTCATAGAAAATGACTTGAGAAAAGATTTGAGGAATTGAAGTTGTAGAAGTTGGGTTCAATTGAAAAGACATTGCTACATAGGTGATTTGCTAGTTCACAAATTTCACAACATTGGGGATTGATTTTGCTATTGTTCTTGTTATATAAGTGTGTGGGAAACATTGGGATGAAGTATGAAAATAGGGACAAAAGAGTACAGTCAGATGATAATTTTTAAAGTACTTTTGTGTAGTCTTACCCCTGATTATTGTGATGATATGAGAATAAGTTGATTGCCAGAGGATTGAATTGTGTTGCATGTTTGTGGGTATCATCTCTAGAAACCCTCACGAGACTTCACTCGTCCACTAGGGGTAACCTAGGGGTTTAAAAAGCTTGTTGCATACGCTAAATGCAATTGTGATTCCCACGAAAGCGGCATTTATGTTTTCTTTAATTTTATTGCTATGGGACTAGCAATATGTAAGTTTGTGGGTGTGTTAGGCGCTGAATGTTATACATTTTAGCCCCTTTACTTGCATGTTTTATTATCTTAATGGTAGTTTATTTGAGATTTTACATTGTTTTATTGTTTTTATTTATTTCAGGGCTTTAATTGTAAAATTAGTCAAGACCAGTAATTCTTAGTTTTAAAAGATGACTTTTGGTGGGATCGAGCAATGTTGAAGATTCAAGTCTAATTATACTTAGAAAATAGTCCAAAAGAAGTTACAAGTTGATGAGAATGGAAAAAAGAAGAAAAGGAAAAATCCTTCTCCAAAAAGGAAACTTTCGCCAAAGTTGGTAACTTAAACCCGTTTTGGTAATCTGGCTGTATCTCTCTTCTCAAGTGTTAAAATGGCTAAATTCTCACGAAAGTTAAAAGAAAATTCGAAGAGCTAAAATTTTGTATTTCACGAGGATTCCTTAAAACATCTGTTTACCTTGTCAAAATTGGCCTAGAAGTCTGTACGAATTTTGGAGTCCTTATTTGCCAGAATTTCTATGTATGTCTCCTATATAGAAAAAGGGAACTTTTGGGCTGATCTTTTATTATTTAAAGGCGGTTCTCTACAACATGAATGATAATACAGAGAAGCTTGAGGCTGAGATCAGAAAGGAGTAGTCAGAAGAAAGAAGGATCGATCCATGGCAGTGAAGATGTCTTCCTCAACCATGAAGAATTCCACCCCAGTCATGCTTGGCTAAACGCTTTGCTAGGGTTGTGATGTAGCCCTAGCTTAGCACACTGGTTTGACTGTATTTAATTATTGGAGAACAATTTTTATTATGCATGATTGTGTAATCTGTAGGGTTTTTAATTGAATTTTCAGTAAGAATCAGTTTTAAAGTTTTAATTCAAGTACAAATATTTTCCTATCTTGTCTTAGATATTTTAATCTTGTAATTGAACACACTCATTCGCTTCTTGTAGTTGTGAATGAGATGATTACACAATGGTATTTCTCTGAATATAGTGTTAGAGATTTGATGGATCATGCTTAGAAAAGATAGACTATGCTACACCTTAGAGTAAAGTAGTTAGGTAGATGGTTTATACCAATCGAAGATAGTCCATGTTTAGCTTTAAATTATATTATTTTCTAGTTGAATTAATATGTGCATGTAGCCATGATTAATTCCCTATGCATGTTATATGAAATATCTCCAATAAATTGATACAATTAACTGGTGGTGTGACGTTAGTGGTGAAATCATACCCCTAGTCATGTCTCTCTATTTTCTACATCATATTTAATCATTGTTCTTTAGTTTATTTTATTTTCTATTTAGTTAATTTAGAATTAATCGTCACGATTCGATTATCCTACTTTCAAGTTAATTTAGAATTTAAGAAATCTGTTGACAAACTTATTTTACACAAGTCTCTTGGGTACGACACCCTTACAAGTAAACCTTATCTACAAAGATTCGTGCACTTGTGAGGGGTACATATAAATCTCACAATATTCATTGATGGCGTATAAGCTAGAAATGAATGATAGAGATGAAGAAAAAGAAACTCAAAAGAAGCACATAGCTCTTTAAGTTACTACCAAAGAAGTCACAATTGATAAGGCTTCTAATGATGAAGAAGAAGAAGAAGTTTCTCTCATTACCAAAACCGTGAGAAGGATTCTCCAAATGAAGAAATTCCAAAAGAGTAACAACTTCACAAGAAATAGTTCATCTAGTGAGCAAGGAAAAAGAGAAGCACCTATTTGTTTCTATTGTGGAAAACCGGGGTATTTCAAATCCGATTGCTATGCTTACAAAAATGAAAAGGAAAGGAAAAAAGAAAGGCAAAGCCATGCGAGCTACATGGGAGGATGATGATTCAAATGGATCCGAAAGTGACGATGAATTCAATGAATTGGTTAATCTTTGTCTCATGGCCGACAAAGATGAGATAAATTCTAATCACGACTTATTTGATTTGGAAACTACTTATAATGAATTGATTGATGCACATAACTACTTGCTAGATGCTTTTAAAGAATTGCATGATGAATTAGGCAAAATGGTTCGAAAATGTGCTAGTCTTAGAAGAGAAAAGTACATCATCTCTTAAAACCTTGAAAAATCTCAACTTGAAAATGAAGCCTTGAAAAAGGAAGAAGAATTAGCTAAGGAATCAGCCTCAATTGACTTAATTTCTGAAAATGAATCATTGAAAGTTATTATTGAAGATCAAATTGAGACTTTAGCAAAATTCACAAAAGGTAGAGAGAATATGGGCCTCATACTTGGACAGCAAAGAAATGCTTATGCTAAGGATGGGCTTGGATTTGATCCTCACAACAAAGATTCTTGTTTATTAAAAAAGAGAAAACCTTTGAACAATTACTTTGTTAAAACTTCCTCTTCTAGTCCAAAATGCAATTATTATAAAAAGCTAGGACATAAGATCAATCATTGTCCTATTAGGCCATGCGTGACAAAAGAAATTTGGGTTATTAAAGGGACATATATGCCTTTTCCTAACTATCATGGACCCAAGAAATTGTGAGTACCAAAAGAAGATTACTTAAATTCCTTTTGTAGGTTTGCTTGAAGTCTCCATATTCATCCAAGGATAAATGGTTCCTTGATAGTGGTTGCTCAAGACATATGACGAGAGATCGATTAAAATGTCTCTCTATCAAGTCTCACAAAAGAGGAAGCGTTACATTTGGTGATAATTCAAAAGGCAAGGTTATTGGCATCGGAACTATTGGTATTTCCTCTTCCTTATCTATTGACGATGTTTTACTTGTTAAAGGCTTAAAATATAACTTGTTTAGTATTAGTCAACTATGTGATAAAGGATATGATGTGTTGTTTAAATCGGATAAATGTATCGTCAAAAAGGATAATAACGAAGTATTTCATGCTCTTAGAAATGGTAATGTGTATACTTTGCTTTTGTGTGAATTACATGATCAAGATGTTAAGTGTTTTGTATCTTCAAATTAAAATAGTTGGCTATGGCATAGAAGGTTAGGTCATGCTAGCATGGATTTAATCTCAAGATTATCTAAAACTAAATTAGTCAAAGGCCTCCCAAAGACTAATTTTTCAAAAGATAAAACTTGTAGCGCATGCCAAATAGGCAAGCAAATCAAATCATCATTTAAAAGGAAAAAGGACATAACGACTATAAGACCACTTGAATTAATTTACATGAACTTATTCGGTTTGGAAAGAATTGCTAGTCTTGGTGGAAAACTATGCATTTGTAATTGTTGATGATTTCTCGAGATTCACTTAGGTATTTTTCCTTACACACAAAAATGAGGCTCATACAATCTTTGCTAAATTTTGTAAGAGAGTCAAGAACAAAAAAGAGTGTAAGATTAAGTTCATTAGAAGTGATAGAGGAAGAGAGTTTGATAACCAAGATGTTGAAAGATTTTGCGATGAAAATGGATACAATCATAATCTTTCAGCTCCTAGAACTCCTCAACAAAATGGTGTTGTTGAAAGGAAGAATAAGTCTCTCCAAGAAATGGCTAGGACTATGTTGAATTAGCATAAATCCCCTAGGACTCTATGGGCCGAAGCCGTTAGTACCTCATGCTATGTCATAAATAGAGTCATTAGTAGAAAACTTCTCAACAAAATTCCTTGTGAACTTTGGAACAAAAGAAAGCCAAACATTGCTTATTTTAAGGTTTTTGGGTGTAAATGCTTTGTGTTAAACGATAAAGATAACTTAGGGAAATTTAAACCTAAATCGGATGAAGGGATTTTCTTGGGGTATTCATCTCGTAGCAAAACATTTAGAGTGTTCAACAAAAGAACACTTGTAGTTGTTGAATCTATACATGTTGTATTTGATGAATCACCATTACCCCCTCTTAGATGCTCTTTGGATGAAAATGAGGATGTGGTTGAAATCGAAAAGAACCTTGAAAATCTTGATTTAAATGATTCATCTCTAGAAGATCTCTCCAAAGTCAATCCAAAAGAAAGCCTCTCTCATAAGGATGCACTTCCTAATACCTGGAAGCAAGTACCTCATCATCCAATCAATCAAATTATTGGTGATCCATCTAAAGGAGTAAGCACTAGATCTCAACTGAGCAATATATGCAATTATGTTGCCTTTGTCTCACAGCTTGAACCAAAAAATATTCATGAAGTTGAAAATGACAAATCTTGGCTATTGGCAATGCAAGAAGAACTCAATTAATTTAAAAGAAATGAGGTTTGACAATTGGTTCCAAGACCTAGAAATAGGACCATCATTGGCACAAAGTGGGTATTTAGAAACAAAAAGGATGAATCGTGATCAATTGTAAGAAACAAGGCAATACTTGTCGCTCAAGGTTATAATCAAGAAGAAGGAATTGATTATGAGGAAACATTTGTTCCCATTGCTAGACTTGAAGCTATACGAATGCTCCTTGCGTTTGCATCCCATAAGAATTTTAAATTATATCAAATGGATGTAAAAAGTGCCTTCTTGAATGGCTTCATTGATGAAGAAGTGTTCGTTGAACAACCACCGGGCTTTGAAAGTTATGATTGTCCAAACCACGTTTTTAAGTTGTCAAAAGCCTTGTACGGTTTGAAACAAGCTCCAAGAGCTTGGTATGAAAGACTAAGTGGTTTCTTACTTGAAAATGGTTTTTCTAGAGGAAAAATTGACAATACCCTATTTACTAAAACTATTGATAGCAACCTATTAATTGTTCAAATTTATGTTGATGATATTATCTTTGGATCAACCAATGAAATGCTATGTGAAAAGTTTGCTTCTTGCATGCAAAGTGAGTTTGAAATGAGCATGATGGGTGAACTCACTTTCTTTCTAGGATTGCAAATTAAACAAACACTTGATGGCATTTTCATTTGCCAATCAAAGTATGTTAAAGATTTGCTAAAGAAATTTGGCTTGGAGGAAGTCAAACATGCCCATACTCCTATGAGTTCATCTTTGAAACTTGATAAAGATGATAAGGGGTTAATGTAGATATTAAAAAGTATCGAGGTATGATTAGTAGTCTTTTGTATTTGACCGCAAGTAGACCGGACATCATGTTTAGTGTTTGTTTATGTGCCCATTTTCAATCTTGTCCTAAAGAATCTCACCTAAGTGCCGTTAAATGGATTTTTCGTTACTTAAGCAATACCATAAATTTAGGTCTTTGGTATCCTAGGCACACCTCATTTGATCTTGTTGGTTACTCGGATGCTGATTTTGGCGGATGCAAAGTTGATAGAAAAAGCACTAGTGGGACATGTCACTTTCTTAGACAATCTCTAGTGTCTTGGTCTTGCAAGAAACAAAATTCCGTGGTTCTAACAACGGTCGAATCCGAATATATTGCAGCCGAAAATTGTTGTGCTCAAACTCTTTATATTAAGCAATAACTTGAAGATTTTGAACTTTTCCTTGATTATGTCCCCATTATGTGCGATACCACAAGTACCATATGTATTTCTAAAAATCCCCTTCAACATTCAAGAACAAAGCATATTGAAATTAGATATCATTTTTTAAGGGATCATGTGTCAAAAGGCGATATCGTGCTCACATATATAAGCACTGAAAAGCAATTAGCGGATATTTTCACTAAACCTATTCAAGAAGATCATTTTTGTTCACTTAGAAGGAACTTAAGAATGGCTTGTGCAAATGAAGTGGTTCAAACTTGACAACAGGCATGGTTCAGCATACTTGCTCAAACCGGTTGACGTTTCCATACCTTACATCAACTGAATTAAGTGAACCGGTCGACGCCTGGAATGCTTACATCGACTGGTTCCTATGATGGATCAATTTTTCTCCAGGTTATTTTTTAAACTGTATCTGTGTTATATTTTTTTTCTTTTTCACTTTTCACTTCTCATTTTCTCTCACTCTCCTCAAAGCGATTTAGGGTTTCTTAAGCCTCATTCCTTCCTGCATCATTCAAGGTAAGATTTTCCAAGTCATCCTCTTCATGATTCAACTTGTCTCATGATTTATATGTTCATCTTTTATAGTGAATCTCTCATAATCCTTGTTGGTAAAACTAAATTTAGGGTTCAAAGATAAATTCTCTCTTATATTTCGAATCATCAATCTTCAATTCCTGCTTAATTCATGACAAATATGTTCATTAAAGATTTTTTGCTCTCTCTGCATCAATTCCTGTTGCTTTAAATTAAGGTTTAGTTGTTTTAATCCTTCTAATCAATATTGGTACTTTATATTCTCTATTGACCTATTAACTTTGCCATCCTAGACTCAAACTATAAACATCAATGAGTCCTAGGAAAAACCCACCCCGTTCTTCCCAAACCCGAGAGAAGAGATCCAAGGCCTCTTGTGATCATGAAGCTAATACTTCAATTCCACCTCCTTCTCGCAATCTTAGCCTCTTCCAATCTCCTAAAGATAAGGAGACATTCGAAACCATATTTCTTCAAAAGAAAGTCGCTTATGGGAAAACTCTCAAAACACCAGATTGTATTGCCAACACTCTCAATACCTATGATCTTTTCGAAGCTATAGGCTTGGCTGATTTCGTCTCAATGGAAATTCCATTTTATCTAAAATTAGTTCGCCTATTCTACACCTATCTCAAGAAAATTAATGAAACAAATACCCTTCAGTCATATGTCCAGGGCGTTGACATTTCTCTTCACAAAAGTGATTTAAGAGTACTACTAAATCTTTCTGAGGGTGGTCTCCGCCATTATGAAACTCATTCTTGGTATGAAGGTGATGACTTTGATCTTCTCACAGCTGTTCATGATATTAGTCATGACAAAACTACCGAGGACATAGATATCATAAAATCCAGTGACCTCACTATTGAAGCCCGATTAATCTATCGCGTCATCGTGCATTCTATCATTCCCAAAACTGGCGGATATTTCGATGTTTCCTACATAGAAGCTCTTCTGACTTGGTGTGTGCTTAAGGGACGTAAAATTGATGTGCTTCACTTAATATACCATCACATGATGGATTGTGTCAACCGCGAGAAATGCCATCTATACTACGCAATGCCTTTCACTAAGATCTTCAGGGCAAAATGGGTATTATTTGCTGGACAGCCTAAAATGAAGCTGCTATCTCAACATCGCTTTGACAAGTCGGCACTTCTTTGAATGAGATTAAAAAAAGATGGTGATGGAAATTGGTTTGATCCCAAAATTGTAGGTGGTGCATAAACCGAAAGCGAACCTGAAGAATCGGATGAGGAAGAAATGGGGGGCAACCAAAGCAATGATGAAATCCCTCCAGCTAATACAGAAACTGAGATTCCTCTTGACACTTTGCAGGCTGGTTCATCTATAAAACCATCTATTCGTGAGCTCATCCTTCAGCAACTGGCTATATCTTGTCAGACTCAAGAGGAAGTGATGATGCTAAGGGAAGAACTGAGAAGCATGAATGATAATCTTCAAGAGTTGCGTACCAATTTCGGCCTTCCACCTCATTAGTTGTTTGCTCTTTCCCTCTTTTTGATGTGACAAAGGGGGAGAAGGATGTGATCTGGCTTAGGTTTAGCTTAAATTAAACTTAGATATTTTGATATTTTGGCTATGGATTACTCTGGCAGCATATTGATATTTTGCTGTGATATTCTCTTGGTAGTACATTTATCTTTTGATGCTAATTGGTTTAATGTTAATCTATGATATTTTGCTGTGACCTCTATGATATTTTGCTATGACCTTTTGCAAATTGGTTTATAATAATCTATGCAATTAAACTTAGTTGAGTCATGGATATTCAGTTTCGTTGAGTCATGAAATGTTGTATGCCAGTTACAATTAGTCATTGATGAACTTCATGAAAAGTGTGAAATGACTATTCTCTTTTGCTTCACTAAACTTTAATATTACCTATATTTTCTTGAAGCATGTAGTTAGGGGGAGATAACATCTCCAAATTTAGATACTTGCTTGCAATATATATTCAGTCATGCCTGCCTAAATTTTTTAATCCTTCAAGCATGATCATTATATACACTATGTGCAAATTGATAGTGGGAGTATTTTTCAAATACAACCCTATATTATTTCAAGATCACATGTTTGATTTGTCATCAACAAAAAGGGGGAGATTGTTGATCAAAAGCCCTAATCCATTTGTTTTGATGATAACAAATCAGTTAAAGAAGTGTTATATACTAATGGTTCAACTGAGTTTGAATGCAAGGAAAATGAATGCTTTGTCATAAAAAGGAAGAAAGGAACTCTATGTCATTATATGGTCACTAAAAGCTTCAAGAAGAAAGGTGTACTTAACAAAGTTAAAAATGTCAAATTATGATGTTGACAAAGTACAACAAGAAGAGGCTCAAAACAACATGATTAGCAATATACGTCGACTGGTTTAACACACATGTCGACCGGTATCTAGGCAGAGGCAAAATTCAAAGAGGAGCTCATATACGTCGACCGGTTTAACAAACATGTCGACCGGTATCTAGGCAGAAGCAAAATTCAAAGAGGAGCTCAGATACGTCGACTGGTTCAACACACATGTCAACAGGTATCTAGGTAGTAGCAAAACTTTAAGAAAAGGCTCCTTCACGTTGACTGGATTAAGCATACATCAACCGATTCATATAAAGGATACGTCGACTGGTTTGTAGCTAACGTCAATCGGTTTATACCAAACATCAACCGGTTTATGTCACATGTTGATTGGTCTGGTTGCAGCTCTGTAGATTCAAAATTTAAACGGCTAGAATTTCATTTAATGCTCCCAACCACCTGCAACAGCTCTATTGAACTCAAAATCTCTACAAATACAGAAGGTTGGTCTACAAACAAAGGGTCTTCCTTGTGAGAACATTCAAGAACATCATTCAAGAGCATTCAAAGAGCCTTAAATTTTGATCTGAACATTTACTTCTTAGTTTCCTCTCTCATATCAGTTCAGAGACTAGAGCTTCATTTATTTCATCCACTTACTCGAGTGTGAGAGTTATTCTTGTAATATCTTCTAGAGAGAGAGAGAAACAATATTGTAATCTTTATCTATATATCTCTACTATCTTGTAAGGGTTGGTGTGACCTAACAGCAAAGCTTAGGAGAAAGGTGTTCTCCAAGTAAGGAAGAGAAGCAAAGTCTTGCTTCAATTGATGGTTTTCTCTCCACCATTAAGGAGAAGCTTTAGTGATTTTGGAAAGTCTTAAGGGAGGACCTTGAGCCGAGGAGTAGGAGCTTCCGAACCTCGCTAAATCGCCGAGTCACTGTTTGTAATTCCCTACCTCTATCCTCTTTACTTGTGCTTATATTGCTTGAATATTTCTATTGTGTATTGCATTCTATTTAGTTGGAAATAAAATTTTAAATTACAAACATTGGCCATTGACTCTATTCACCCCCCCTCTAGAGTCAATTAGTGACTAACAACAATATTTGATAATAACAACTTAATAAAAGAAGGGCTGTGAGTATCTTTATGAAAAATTAAAAAGGATAAAATTATTTAAGAAAAAATAGTTACCTAAAATATACAATCTCTACTTAGAACATTTTAAAAAACTTGGCCCCGTTTAGGGGAGCTTCATAAAGTCTCAAAAAGTCCTTCCTAGTGTGAAAAGTACATTTGGAAAAAATTTTGACGTTTGGTTACACATATATAAAAGACTTTGTACAAAAACCAATGGTCACGAAACCCATTTAAGAGAAGTAAGAAAATGTTGTTTTTGAAACCTCCTTTTAAGCCATGAGTAAATTTGTTATTTTACTCACTTGCTCATCTATTTTTCATAGATTGATAATATTGTCCTTTGTTCCACCATCGCCATCACGACCTTCTACCACCTCCACCATTGCCACGGTCACCGTTACCTTCCACCAACACCTTCCACCACCACAACCACTGTGACCTTCCACTGTTGCCACCACCACCATCACCCTCAACCATCACCTTCCGCAACCACCACCTTCGACCACCATCACCGTGACCTTCCACATCATCACCATTGACCTTTAGTATAACCACCACCACCTTCCACTAACTACCACCACCACCTTCCACCACTGCCACTGTGACGACCTTGGTTTTTAGGCCAGTGCGTCGTGGAAGCAAGAAACAAGACAACGGTCTCCCAAGGCACAACACACCTCTAAGACACTTGATGACCTTCCATGAAGTCGTGGAACTCAATGAGAACTAACGCGGAAGCAAAAGATCAAAAATATGACAAATAAGCCCCCAGGGGCAAAATAGTCATTTTTAAAACTATGGATTCGGGTGCCATCGAGCATGGTTCTAGAAAGACAATGAAAAACTAATGAAGATGGACTCAAGAATCGCATGATTTAGAGTTCGGATAAAGGAGAAACGGCATGACGAAGAAAAACGAGCACTCAAGGCCAAAAGGGTAAACTGGTAATTATCCAAGAAAATCTGAGTGCAACCAAGCATACCGTTGGAAAGACAGCGAAAAATTAATCAAGTTCAAAAAAAACTTCACTCGATTTGGAGTTCGGACGAGGGAGAAATGAGTGTTTGAAATTGTGACGTCGCGGCGGCCCGACGAAGGCCATGGCATGCCCCATGCGCGCCCGGCGCCCATGCCGGCGCCCCATTCGGCGCCCAATGGCATGCACCATGACATGCTAGGAAAGAGAAAAATTTAGCCAGAACTGAGAGCCAAAACGAGGTCCGAAACAAATTTTTCTAGAAAAACATGAAGAAGAAACCCTCCTTAAAATCGAGTTTTCTACCCGACCACATGAAAGGAAATAAAAAAAAAAACTCACTGTAAAATTCCCAAAATGCCCCTAGATCAGAACTGAACAAGGTGGCAAAAAGCTGCTACAGGATCTGAGATCGAAAACAGGCTACCAAACGAATTTTTCTAGAAAAACACAAAGAAGAAACCCCTCCTGAAATCAAATTTTCTACCCAAATTTGTGAGAGAAAATGAAAAAAACTCGCTGCAAAATGGCCAAAATGCCCTCCCAAGAAATCTGGTCAAGAGAGCTAAAAAGCTGCTAAAATGAAAATTAGAAGCTAAAACTTCACGAGGGATTTCCGGTACCAAGACGACATTTTCTGAAAAAATACAAAGAAGAAACCCCCCCCTAAAATCACGTTTTCTAAGTGACTATATTGAGACCGAAATTTATTTCCCAAAGGAAAACCCCAGAATGCCCTAAAATCAGATTATGTAAGAAAATTGTAAAATGAGTCCATAGGAGGCTCAAATCACAAAGGAAATCGTTTTTCTTGAAAATGATCATGCACGCAGACATAACTTACCTATTAGGACGTATTACAATGGTCCACAGCTTAAAAATACCGCCGATGCAAAATCACACCCCCCAATGGCCAAAAAGGCAAAAATGAACAAGAAATGGGAAATTTGAAGACTAAAATTAACAAATGATTTCAAATTACCATTTAGCCCTTAGCCACACTTCAAACATGATTAATGAGACCCTATGAAAGAATAAAAATGGAATTCCCACACCCGATGCAACCATGGTGAGACAATGACTTGGTATTTTTCAATATTTGTATAATATTTTATGAAATCAGAATTTACATAGGAAACAAGATAATGGTCATTGGCCTCCGACCTCATCTCATACATGTCAAATACATTACAAAGAGTGTACTCATGTACACATTACATGTTTAGAATCAAATATACAGATTTCGACATAAAAGGCTACAAATAGCATTTCAAGCCAACCTTTACAAAAATTTAAAACCTTCAAGTCTACAATCATCTAAGCAATGATGAACATCACGAACCAAGTTTTCGTACCTGAACAAATCCCCTAGTAACTTCAGGGTGAGTAAACAAGTTTACTCATAGAGAATGAGCATGCATCGACTAGATTTCTTTAGAGATTTTACATTGACTTAAAACAATTCAAAAGGGTCATGCCACCTAATGTCTATGTCAAAGGTTAGACTCAGGAAGCATCCTAAGCTATCATAGAGCAATATCAACAAGAATCATGATATAAATACATATATGAAAGGAATCAAAGTTGGGATAATCCAAGGAACATGATAAGATGGATGCTTGAAAATAGATCAATATGAATTGCATTTTTAATACAATTAAACAAGGTTTGGAATAATCCAAATAACACGACAAGAAAGTACTAGAATACTAGGATATAAGTTAACAGAATTACTTTATTAACGTAATTAACATGATTGGAGCATCCCATTTAACACGATAGAAGAAATATATAAAACCAAGAATGAGGCATAATATCTATGCAAGGACAATGCATAAAATCTATGCAATGAAACAAGATTGGAGCATTTCACATAACACGATAAGTTTAAATCTTCAAGGCATAGCAACTTGAAATTTAAAGAGTAAAATCAACCAATGTGAAAACTTGGATATCGCCCGGATTAAAACCGTACTCTTGAGATCACTTTAGGGCTACTAATCCATGGGTACCTTTCCCCTAGTGCGCACTATAGTGTAGAGAGACAATCCCCCGTACTAGAACCAAGTCCTAGCCATGTCAATTCTTGATTGATATCCCCAGTCCCAAAATCAATAAGTTGTGCAAATCAAGATAGTATCAAGATACAAGTAAATGCATTAGCTACGTTTCATGCACAACCAAGATTTTGGAACACACAAGTCATGCCCTAAGTTCATCAATTATAATGGCATGTGAAATGTCAAGAAATCATAGTGTGCATCTATTTAGAATAGAACCGAGATATATAGCACATGGAATCCATTGAAGTAAATATACCGCAAGTATAAGATACATGATAAAATCTGAAAGCTACACGAAATATAAGTCTAATTAATGAGTTTAACAAGGATTGAATATCAAGGCATAGTTAACTCGATAGAAACATAAATGAAAATTTAATCTACTTAAGGGATTAAATTACCAAGTACAATGCAAGTCCAAATGTTCTACGAACAAGTTATATCAAGGATCATGTCAAGGCCAATTTCAATGTCAAGTTACAAGTTCATTACATACTGTTGGGAAACGTGCAAGTTTTAAAAACTTTTCGAGGGATTTAAATTCATAGATCTTGATTCATTACATAGAGACAAGTTTTACGCAAAAATAAAATATGATGTATCATTCAATTAACAGATTGAATACTTACATCAAAGGTCTGAGTAAACCTTTAAAACTTTCCTCTAAAGTGAATGTTCTCACTTATTATAGATCCCTTAGCAAGATGCCTTCTCCTTGGATCTCCATCTTCTTGGTAATTATTTTGCCTTTAGGAATCACTCATATGCCCCCATGAATGACCTTGGAAAACTAGGCTTGTGGGAGCCTCCATTAGATGAGAACATAAACCCTAATTTTTTAGAGAGAGAAAAGTTATTCCTTTTTTTCTTCTCATCAAAATCACCCCCAAAATATACATAGACCATGTATATTTATAGGCAACATAAAGGTAAAGAAAAGGAAACAACTAATCCTTCTCAATCTCTAATTCACATGTCTCAAATCTAATATGATTCTAATATCAAGTTGGGCTATGAGTGAGAATCCATTGGGCCTATTATTTTATTGGCTACAATGAATTAATAATTGGCCCGGTCCATGGACCCAATTCAATTAATTCATAAATTAATTTCTACTCCACTAAAAGAAATTAATTGAACTCCAATTAAATAATAAATAACCTCTAAGTCAATATTGCACTTTGACCCCTCTATGCATAATTAGTTATCGGATAAATAATGCCATCAATCTGACTACTTAATTAATATATTTATTTTGGTACCTTTGATTATTTCTGGCTCGATCACAATAAAACATTTGTTCGACAAAAATAATAATTTAATAAATAAATATATAATAAATCATTTTGTCTAAAATCATACGAAGGCCTTCGAATTTACTTTGTGATCAACCATAATCAATACAAAATAAATACAAGTAGCAATGATGCAAATATTGAAAATATAACCCTCTAACTATTAATTACATAACTACCCGAAGTGTCGGTCTATGGATCCCGAAGAATCCGCCGAACAAATCAAAGTAATTATTAATTAATAAAAGAGTCTATACTTTTCTCATGCTTAAGAGTCAAATGCCATGACGGTGATAGGGAGTAATTGCATACGACGGCTCTCGCAATATATCTCAACCTAACGCGGATCCAGTTCAAGTCTTAATTAATTATGAGTCCATCCATAATTACCGACTATGAATAATTTATAATTACTATTTATATATCATGCATTGATTGTCATCACATACATATATATAAATATTTCTTGTAATTACATGGACACTATCAATTTCATAGTGAATCGAAACATAATACATTGAATTCACCAATTATATAAATCATAAATATTTTAGATATGTTAGGAACATATGTCACTATAATCCAGATAGGAATTTGCTATGCCAGGGCATATAAATCCCAACACATACACGACACAACCATGTGAGTTAAATTCCATACAAAGGAAATAAATAAATGTGAGTCTCAAAACTTATCTGATTATTCTCAATTTGATACATGTGAAGGAACTTGTCAAGGAAAGCATGAATGCCAAGATAGAAACCTAATCATGCTCATAGCACCAATGAATGGATTTTAATTAACTCATTTAATTAAAATCTCTAGATTCTAAAACTCGTCCTAATGATCTCAAACTAATGTATGTTATACAACATGTCAAGACTTGATTTAAAAGTATGTTACAAGTACATTCCATGCAAGTTACGGCCATGAGTATTAAACTCTAATACTAGAAAAATAATAAATGAAAGGTCTCAAAACCTAATCAAATATTCCCGATTTAATATATATGAAACTACATGGCATGCATATCAATAAAATGAAGTCAAATTTCCAATGGAGTGAATAGTGCACTCGGAATAAATTAATTAATCAAATTAATTAAATATTACTAGATTTCAAAATGTCTCCGATCACTCTCAAATTCACATATGTTGAAGAGCATACTAGGGCCTAATATAATATGCTAACACATGTTGATTTCAAGCTAGATAAGGCCACATGAATTAATCTTTTATTCAAGATAAATATTAAATAAAATCTTCGTTGCTTGTCCAAATGTTCTAAATTTAATATATATCAATGATCATGTCAAGGGGTAATTTAATATCATGTTACATACTTAAACAAGGCTATAACCCACCGGGAAAATCAAATCTCATGCTAGAAAATAAATAATTAAAAATTCTAGATTTGATATCCAAGCATGTAAACAAGTAGTACAAGCATCCATAGCATGTAATATAGCAAGAAAGTAAATTATAACACCCCCTACCTCAGTTTGAGATGAAAATCTCAAAAGTCCACCGAAATAAAAGTGCTTCGAATCCGACGATACCGAAGGGTTTTGTTGGGGACAACACGGTGAACAAGAATCCGAAGGAAGCCCTATGAAAATCATAACTTGTCTTCAAACCTGAACTCAAGAAATGGTCAGAAATGAGTTCTAATAAGGGGGAAAGGTAGAACACGTCGAGGGGAACAATAAACGTTAAGGCCGAAGAGTTTTCACTAAGGAAATCAAGTGGAAGAGAAGAAATAATGAAGGCAGCCCCTTGGGCTCCCATGGCTGCCGGCCAAGAGGGTGATGAAGATGATGGAAATCTGACTTTTTGACTTAAGACCCCCTATTTATAGAAAATCTCAAATTTGAGCAGACGAGCTCAAATGACAAAACTCTGTGAACGAAAAAGATTCAAAATGAGAAAATATGAACAATGAAAGAAACAGCATAAAAAAATAAGTTCTGAGCAGAGAGATATGCCCCAAACAAGTTCGGCGGCAACTGGGGCCAGAAACTGGAGAAAAATGACCAGGACGAAATTCTATGAGTACACGACTCGACGAAATGTGAAAATGAGTCCCGTACGAGGATCCAGGCTCTAGACGAGGTATTTTGCAATAAATTTCGTTAATTGCACAATGGCCTCTACAAAAAGGGTTAACTGCAAAACTGCCCTAGAATGAAAATATCTTTCAAAAGATATTTTCTTAGATACCCCTAAAATAAAATATCTTCAAAAGATATTTATGAAAAAAACCCCAAGAAAAGAAAAAGATTCTAAAGAACTGTGCATCCATGCCCCTATGGACACCAGTAGCAATCAGAATACTTTTATACAAAAGTAAAGATATGTATTTCGTGAAAACCACTCAAGATGAAGGCACGTGAAGTCAAAAACCAACTCCGAGCATGAAAAGTGAGGTTATGCCAAAAACTGACAAATGGGGAAAAGACAGAATAGGGAAAAGGACGAAAAGTGAATAGTATCCGAAAAGTGAAAATGTGGAAATGACTCGGTCCTCAAAGGAAGTTGTCAATCCACACGAAAGAGTCT
This sequence comes from Cornus florida, assembly GCF_030987335.1. NCBI lineage: Eukaryota > Viridiplantae > Streptophyta > Magnoliopsida > Cornales > Cornaceae > Cornus > Cornus florida. The sequence continues at coordinate 24,467,597 of NW_026775571.1, read as the reverse complement.
CGGAAATCAATTCCAAGCACTCGAGACGACACTAAGTGACAAGAAATAGAACTTAAAAAGAAAACTAAACGGAAAAAAATTATCCGTAAAATTTCAGGAAAAAAGGAAAGGGAGGAAAATGACCGGGTCATTACAACCACCACTACGACCTTCTACCACCATCATCTCCATCACCACCTCCCACCACTGCCACCACTATAACCTTCTACCACTATCATCTCCATCACCACCTTCCACCACTACCACCACCGCTGCTGCCACCCTTAACCGCGACCTTTCACTACCGACACCACTATAGACATCGTCACATTCCACATCTACCACCCTCAACCGCCAACTTCCACCACCACCACCATCGTAAACTATGACTGTCTCTTTGGTTCGACACCCTTAAGATTAGTGCTATTGTGAGTGGTATAATTTGACACACATTAGAAGGGAGAGGGAAGGAGAATCATGGTTACTTTTCCCTTTCATTTGATGCAAACTATACACAAATAATTGATATATCAATAATCAATTACAGTATTGCGTATATAATAACATTCTTATGGTTAGAATTATATTCGATCAGTTGACATTAGCAACTAACATGAAAGAATCTAAAATTATATGTTTAGATTAAATGCATGCCCCCATTTACTACATGAATTGATAAATTAACCATGCATGAAGAAATAATAATAACAATAATGAAAAACTCACAATGAAGTCGAAATGCACCATGGGAGTATCTATGAGCTACAGTTCTGGTCGTCTATAAACATCTAAACACTTTGTCTAATCGTAGATCAAATTATATCTATTAAAATTAATCTTGAGAAATAGAATCAAGATCATTTCTTATGTTTGAATCTTGTGTTTGCATCTTGAACTTCTACTATTACTATGTACTTACGCAACACAATACATATTCATTGCTTATGAATCCATAATATAAAATTATTGCGTAAGTTGGTAAGCGATCTAAAGCAATTATTGTATAAGTGATGTAAAGTTATTATCGTGTGACATAGAAGATGGTCTAGTTCATATAGACACGAATGACTCAACCTTAAGGCAATTAAGATCGCCACCTAAAGCCCCAATATAAGAAGAGGTCCCACAAAATTAACCTCATTACATTACTTATATATTTCTTTTAATACATTAATAATGTTTCATTTATTGTACAGTATACTCCCTCTGTCCCAAAAAGAATGTCCTTTTTGGATAGTAAAATTTTTTAAGGGAACATGTGGGTCATGTATTGTCTTCCTAAAAAGTTACTAACTTACCCTTTTAAGTTTAGAATATTCAAGTTTAAACTTTTAAACTCCAATGACATATATGAAAAGATATAAAATATATTATTTGAAAAAGAAAAGTGAATAGTTATTTTGGGACAACCCCAAAAGAAAAGATAGACATTCTTTTTGGGATAGAGGAAGTATTATTCACCAAATAAATAGTCCTCCTCTTTTATTGGTCACTTACAAGTTTGTTGAACCTAAAATCTTTATCTTATTGGAATTTGTAATTTATTAACTAAATTTTCTCTCACATCAATTGCACAATTAAATCACTATTTTCAATAAAAACATAAATTGTGTGTTTATAATTCCTTGAGCTTATTGCAGGTTAACTACAAAGGATAATTTTCAATTATAAATTATTAATATTATAATTTAGCGATTTTGGTCTTATTTATTCTTTGAATATACTTTTTTCTCCCTTTATTTCGTGAATGAAAATTTACTTGAGAGAACTGGGGCTATATTTTTTACCAAGTTATATTGACATATTTTTTTGTAAACTGGTTTAATTAATCTTATTCTATATATATTTTAAATTGATTTTTTATTAATAGAAAAATGATTTTAATATTTGTAACATGATGTTATACGGTACATTAGTTTTTGTATTTTAATGATTATTTCAAGAAAAATTATTGATGGAAAAAGTGAGGTCAATTGCTATAATAATAATAATAATAATAATAATAATAATAAGGGTCAAGTGCATAAAACACCCATAAAGTATGTTTATAGTGCATATCACACCCCTCACGTGCAAAAAAAATCCATAAAGTTTCAATTTGGTGTAAATAGGTCTCTTTGACAAATTTAAACCCGAAGTTGACTAAATTACCCTTACCAAACCATTTAATAAAATATCTGAAAATAAATAATTTGGTAAAATGATAAAAAAGGACACTATTGGAGGATGCCCCTCTCGTGCAAAAATAACCCATAAAGTTTCAATCTGGTGCAAATAGGTTCATCTGACAAATTTAAACCCTAAGTTGACAAATTACCCTTAATGAAATATTTTATAAAATATATAAAAATAAATAATTTATAAAATGACCAAAAACGACACTATTGAAGGACGTCGGCAATGGACAAGTAAAGATAAAAATATAAAATAATAATAAAAGTATAAAAGAAAAGTAAAGATGAAAATATAAAATAATAATAAAAGTATAAAAGAAAAGTAAAGATAAAAATATAAAATAAAAAACAAAAATAAAGTACAAATTAAAGAAAATAAAATTTTTCCAAACTACGAAAACCAATGCACACTAATATTGGGAATTTTTTTTTTTTTTTTTTTTTTTTTTTTTTTTTAACAGTGTTGGTACCAAAAAAAAAAAATAATAAATAAATAAAGAAATTTTTTTTTTTTTTTTTTTTTTTTTTTTTTTGTAGAAAAGTGTAAACTGAAATATCAAAAAATTCAAATCATTGTTCTACAAATTCTCCAAGTTTTTTTTAAAAATGTTTAGAGTATATAGAGAAAAAAGTTTCAAAAAAAATATATATATATAAGTTAATGTGCACATAACACCCTTATACTAAGAGATTAGTAGCATATATACCCCCTTAGGTATTTTCGGAAGAGTAAAATAGCAAAACGGGTATTACATCACTAATTTATGTCAAAGGGGATATTTTTGCACAATGTGAAAAGATTAAGGGTATTTTTTGCACATTTTTTCAAATAGGGGATAAAAGTGATACGCTAAGTACACTTTTAGGGGTCTTTTCTGCACTTGTCCCTAACAATATTAATATAAGAGTAAATTACACGGCCCTCTCCTATAGTTTGCCATAATTACAGTGACAACCCTTATGGTTTGAGAAATTACACGAACCTCCCTAAAAAGGAAATGTTGTTACATAAATCTCCCCTAAAAATGAAATGTTATAACACAAACCTCCATTTTTAATAGCCAACGCGGGTTAATGACGAAATTTGCTGATGTTATGTATTGAAAAAATTAAAATTTCCATATTACCCTTGGTTATAACAAAAGACATTTTGAACCTTAAAAAGCAACATTGAATTACCAAAATACCTTCATCCCTTCCGAAAACAACATTTTGGGTTAGGAATATATATATGGCTATATGTATGATCTGTTCAGATACCTTTTCTTTTAGGAGCTTTGTCTCACATACCTTTTGGATAACTAAAGCTAGGAATGAGCTCATCAACATAATAAGCTAGAAAGAAAGGGATAAACTTAAAAAAGAAAAGAAAGAAGAAGACATGTTAATGTAACATCCAGAAATTCACATGACATTTTTTTTGTCTTTTTTTCATTCCTTGCGAATGTATTTCAATACATTTAATTCATAATCATTTTGTTATCTAACTTTCCAAATATATATTTGTACACTACCAAATCCATCAAAAATGCAATTTGAGAGTTTAATTCAATATAACATAAATAATAATCTAAGGTAAAATAGGATGGAAGAAAATTCCCATGCAGTGAAGTTTTCCTGTTTCATTAATGATTTTGAGGACAAAATTAATCTCAAAATTGATGCGTGTGGTTAGGGACAATCGTGTAGCGCCGAGATTGGTGATCTTGTGATGGGGAAATCATCCTCAATGACAATTTGTGGCAGCTGGAGGATTGGGTTTGGTTCAACAGATCGTCTTCTGTTAGGGTTCTAAATCATAAATTAATCTTTTTATTGGAGATTAACCAGCGATAATCCTTTGAATTGGGGATTAGCCACCAAAAATATTAAGTTTTCATTCATAATACCCTAATTCCATTACACGAACATCATATATATATGAAGAATAGAAATAGCAGACTTCTTAACATAATAAATAATAATTGGAAAGAAACAATATTCCTAAAATAAATTTAATAGTAATGGTTTTTTAACATTCCACCCCCTTGAACCATGGTTTGTACTTAAGTCAAAAAATTTGGATAACTAGCACAAAAATCCTCATTATCATCCCAATTAAGTAGATTCCTCAACAGGATGGTCCTACCACTTAATGACCTAACAAGTAATAGCACGGTTGTTCTTCTTGAAGATTCCGCGATCTAAAATTTTTTCAGGCACCCATGTAGTGGCATCACACATAGAGGGTAAGTGAGGTTCAACACTAACACGAACACCCAATTTCAACTTCAAGGTAGAGACATGAAAAATTGGATGTATATGACACCTGGTTGGAAGATCCAACTTATAAGCGACTGGACTAATTTTTGCAAGAATACAAAAAGGCCTATAAAAACGTGGAGAAAGCTTGGAATAATTTTGAGATGCAGCACTGGATTTTTGATAGGGTTACAACCTCAGAAAAACCCAATCGTTTACCTGAAAACAATGATCTATGCGATTGGCATCAGCATAAACTTTCATACAAGCCTGAACAGATTGCGAATGAGCCTTTAAAAGTTGCAAAGTACGATCCCAATCCTGTAATGCCAACTCCACAGCATGAACAGTAGTATTACCTGGAAGATAAACTAAAACTGAAAGAGGAGGACGGCTATACACAACTTCAAAAGGAGTCATTTGAATAGCAGAATGATAGGTGGTATTGTACCACCATTCAGCCCAAGGCAACCAACGAGACCAATTGTGAGGTTGTTAATAAGCAAAACATTGAAGATAACACTCTAAAGTGCAATTAGTAACCTTGTTTTGGCCATTCGTCTAAGGGTGATAAGCTGAACTTTGACATAATTACTTACCATGCATAGTGAAAAAGGCTTCCCAAATATTACTAAGAAATGTGGGATCTTTATCACAGACAATTGTATGAAGCATGCCATGAAAGCTAACAGCATCCCTTTTAAAAATATCAGCAATAGTAAAGGCAGTATAAGGATGAGAAAGAGCACTAAAGTGAGCATATTTAGAGGGGCGATCCACAACCACTAAAATTATTGTTTTGCGATTCGAAGGAAGCAATCCTTCAATAAAATTCATAGATGAATCAAGCCATACATCATTAGGAATTGACAAAGTGCTAAGAAGCCCAGGTGGTGAAAGAGATTAAGTTTTATTGCGTTGACAAACATCACATTGAGCAAATAAAGACTTAGTTGCTCTTTTTATACCAGGCCAATAAAAATTGTGTAATCGCTTGTAAGTACCCAGAATGACTGCCCATCGGTGTGGCATGGAACTCATGCAATAATTTAGAATACCAAGGAGAAGTGTAATACCCCTAATATTAAAAGGATAGTCTCGGCATTTATTTATTTGTTTTACTTGCATTTTTAAATTATTTAATTGATTAGTTGGCTATTTATTTATTTGTTTAATTTAATTAAGTGTCTAAATGTAAATTGTATGCTTATTTTGATTAATTTGAATTTAAATGATTTAACTGATTTGTTTGCTTTTATTATGATGTGTATTTTGTATAATTAATTGTTAGATTAAAATACTTTATTTTATTAATGGATTTGGATAGCAGCAATGGACCAACCAATTAGGTCCCATTGACTACTTGGATAGGAGGTTTAATGGGTATGTATAATTAACCATGGATAGTTGTATATATATATATATATATATATATATATATATATATATATATATAGTTTGGGAATATATGTATACATAGATAGTTTTAATATTACCATTATTATTGTTAATTGTAGTATTATTAATAGAAATAATAATATTATTATTATGACAGAGTTGGTATTGTATATATATTAAATATAATTATAAAATTATAATATATATATATATATATATATATATGTTTATTTTATATTTTTCTTTTTATTTTCTTAATCCTTAAGTTAATTAGAATTGGAATGGGATGAGAATTTGTGTAGGGTTTTATACGTAGTATATATATATATATATATATATATATATATATATATATATATATATATAATTATAAGTCTGTAGAGAGGAGTTTGACTATTCATGTACAAAATAGAGGCAAAATTTAGAGAGAGGAATAAAGAGGAAAACGAAGAAGGAAGCTTGGGTTTCAATCTGTAAATCCTTAAGATAAGTTCTAATTCTTCTATTCTCCTTTGATCTGTGTTTCTGTACATGCATAGTTTAATTCCAGGGTGTTTAATTAAATTAAAGGAGCCTATTTGAATATTAAAAATCATATTTTACTATATATGATGATATGTAATTGGGTTTATATAGAATTTGCATGATGTGATGATTTGATACATGTTATGTGTTTTAAATTGATGTATTAATGTTTAAATACGGTATAATCAATGTTGGGACACTTTGGGATGTAGAGTTACTGCTTAGGAACTATAACAATGGAGGTTACATGGAGCAGAGGTCACCGGAGTTGGAGAAAGTGATCAGCTGGGGGTTTCAGCCTACCGGTTTGGTATTTCGGTCAACCAAAGTGGCTCAGCAGTAAGGAGTAGAGGTTGTGGTTCGGCCGACCAGACTGGGTATTTTGGTCGACCGAAATAGCTGTATCGGCTGACCGGGTTGGTACTTCGGTCGACCAGTTTTGTAACGACCCAGTCATTTGCCTTTCTTTCCTTTTTCTTGAAATTTTACGAATGAAATTTTTTCGTTTAATTTTCTTTTCTGAGCTCTGTTTCATGTCGCTTAGTGTCATCTCGAATGCTCGGAATTGGTCCCTAAGACTCTTTGCCATGGATTAACAACTTTCTTTGAGGACCGACTTATTTTCACATTTTTCGTTTTTCGACACTATTCACTTTTCGTCATTTTTCCTATTTCGTCCTTTTCCCTATTTTGTCTTTTCTCCGTTTGACACTTTGTTGGCGTAACCACACTTCTTGTGTTCGGAGTTGGTTTTTGACTTCATGTATCTCCATCTTAAGTGGTTTCCACGAAATACGTATCTTTACTTTTGCAAGAAAGTACTCTGGTTGCTCTCGGTATCCATAGGGGTATGGATGCAAAGTTCTTTGAAATTATTTTCTTTTCTTGGTGTGTTTTTCGTAAATATCTTTTGAAAATATTTTATTTCAGGGGTTTTTAAGAAAATATTTTTGGAAGATATTTTCATTCTGGGTCATAAGTGTAGTTTTCACTTTTTGGAGGGGCCATTGTGCAATTAATGAAAGTTATTGCAAAATGTCTTGTTTTGAGCCTGGATCCTTGTACGGGATTCATTTTCACATTTCGTCGAGTTGCGTACTCTTAGAATTTCCTCCTGGTCGATGTTTTCCAGTTTCAGGGTTTTTGGCCCCGGTTTTTGCCAAACTTGTTTTGGGCATAACTTTCTGCTCGGGACTCGATTTTTGATGCCGTTTCTTCCGTTGTTCATATTTTATCATTTTGAATCTTTTTCTTTCACAAAGTTTTTCCATTTGAGCGCGTCTGCTCAAATTTTACTTTTTCGGACCTGGCGGGGCCCGTTGGGGCACTTTTTGAGATTTCTATAAAAGGGGGGTGAGATATTTCATTTTTCATCTTCTCCCCTCTTCATGCATGACCTGGAGCTTCCATGGCAGCCCAAGGGGTGCTACCATCTTCTCTCTCCTCTTTTGGTTCACTTTTCCTTGATGGAAAGTCTTCGGCCTTAACGTGTGTTGTTCCCCTCGCCGTGCTCTACCTTTCCCCCTTATTAGAATTCCATTTTGACCATTTTTTGAGTTTGGTTTTGAGGTCAAGTTATGATTTTGATGGGGCTTTCATGGGGGTTATGTTCACGGCGTTGTCCCCAACAAAACCTAGTAGCTTCGTCGGATTCGGAGTCGTTCCATTTTGATGGCATTTGAGATTTTCATCTTAAATTGAGGTAGGGGATGTTCTAGGTTTAAATTCTTATTATATAGCATGCTTGTGATGCTTATAATACTTGTTTGCATAATTAAATATAAAATCTAGAGATTTTATTATTTATTTTTCTTGTACGGGATCTAATTTTCCCGGTTGTTCATGACTTGGTTTAAACGTGTAGCATGATTTTATATTGCCCCTTGATATTCTCATTATCGTGTATTAAAATTGGAACATTTGAATAAGTATTAAAGATTTTATTTAATATTTACCTTAGGTGAAAGATTAATTCACATGGCCTTAACTAGCTTGAAATTAATATGTGTTAGCATATTATATTAGGCCTTAGCATGCTCTTCAACATAATTGAATTTGAAAGTAATTGGAGGTGTTTTGAAAATTAGTAATTATTAATTAATTTGATTAATTAATTTGTCCCGAGTGCACTATTCACTCTATTTAAATTCCGACTTGATATTCTTGATTTACATGCCATATAGCTTCACATATATTTGATTTAGAATATTCGGTTAGGTTTTGAAACCTTTTATTTAATTAAATTTCATGTTTAAGATTTAATCCTCATGGTGATATACAACTTGGAATTGAATTGTGGCACGCTAGAAAATTAAGCTTAGGTATAGTTGTTCACATATATAAAATTGGGATTAATTGTATGAGAATTGCAACTTTTATTTTATATTTAACTTTAGTGAAAATTTAATTCACATGGTCGTAAATTGAATGAAATAAACATGTAATGTGATATTTCATTAGTCCTTGGCATGTTCTCTAAGATATGTTAAATTGAGAGCATTTGGTTAAGTTTGAAAATTTAGGGATTTTAATTAAAAGAATTAATTAAAATCTATTTAATGGTCCCCTTAGCTTAATTAAGTTTTTAACTTGATAATCGTATTGATCATGACTTGTTACTAGCATATATTAATTTGGGACTATTAGAAGTGTTTTAGAACCTTGGGATTTAAATTAGCATGATTTAATTAAAGTTCTACTTTGTTGTTCCAACAACCTAATTGAGTTTTAGAATGGATATAGGTGATGACCATGCCACGTCCTTTAACATGTATTAAATTGAGGTTATTTGGAATTGAATCAGAATCTAGAGAATTTAATTGTGTTTATCTATTTAAATTCTATCAATTTGCTCCATGATCTAGTTGTGTTTTAGAAGTGGTTTCTATATTCAAATCATGGACTTCAACTTGTTGGATATTCATTTGGTTATGTTTTGAACATTGGATAACATAGTTGCTATGTTTGTATTCATGAGAATATGTTTTCCTTATTGAATATATTGTTGCTTTGTGTAATGATTTGCACACTTCGTGTTTAACATTGTTCATGCATAGCGTGTAACGAATCGTACACTGAAGATTCGACATTCATCATATCATATTAGTTGTGGATTTAGAGCATGTATTATATAGGTTTCCAAATTTGGTTGTGCTTAGTAGATAGTTGATTATCTTGCATATTCCTGTTGATATATGCGTTGTTGCACAACTTGTTGATTTTGGAAACTTGGGGATGTCGTTATTTGACTATGGCTAGGACGTGGTTCTAGTACGGGGGATAGTCTCTCTATATATAGTCTAGTGCGCACATAGGGAGGTTACCCACGGGCTAGTAACCCTAAAGTAACTATGTTGTCGGTCTGATCCAGCGTGACGTTCGAGTATCCACTTTGTTTGATTTTGCATTTCATTTTCAAGTTGATAACTAGATGATGTTGTAACTTGTTGTTTCTTATTTGTCGTTCTATTTTAAGTTACAGGATGTTAACTTTGCGAAATTGTGCTTTATGCATTGTATTGGAAGTTCCAATGTTGGTTAAATTGCATCGATATTGAAAATCGTGTTTTGACGTTCTAATAAAGCTTAGGATTGATCCTATTGATTCATTTATAATATAGACGTTAGGTGACATGAACCCCTACTGTCATTTTGTGCTTTAGATTCTAAGTTGATGGCTTTGAGAACTTAAACCTTGTTGCATTGTATAACATACTCTTTTGTTGTTGAATTGCATGGATAATGTGATTCTTGTTAACTTGTATTCAAATATGCTTTTGTCATGTTGTATGGATTACTCTAAACCTAGTTCAATTGTATTAAAAATGCAATTCATGTTAATCTATGCTTAAGCATTCTTCGTGTCGTGTTCTTTGGATTATCCCAACCATGATTCGTTTCATACACGTATGTATATCATGATTCTTGTTGCTTAGACTCTAAGGTAGCTTAGGATGCTCCCCGAGTCTCACTTGGACATAGACGTTAGGTGGCATAAGCCCCTTTAACATGTTTCACCTTAAGGTGATAAATTTGTAAAATGCTAGGTCGATGCATGCTCATCTCCTACGAGTAGCTTTATGTTACTCACCCCTACGATACTGGGATATATTTCAGGTACGAAGACTTGGTTCGTGACGCCTAGCATTCCTTGGATGTTGTGTAACTTTCAAGTTTCCATTTCATGCAAATGTTAGCATGAAATGTCATTTTGTAGACTTATATGTCAAAATATGTATATTTGATTCCATGTATGTAATGTGTACTTAAGTACACTTCTTTCAATGTATTTGATATGTATAAGATAAGGCCTGAGGCCAATGACCATTATATTGTGTTCTATATACTTTTTAACTTCATGAAATATTGTGAAAATCTTGAAAAATCGCAAGTCATTGCTTCACCATGGTTGCATCGGGTGTGGGAATTCCATTCTCATTCTTTCATAGGGTCTCATAAATCATGTTTGAAGTGTGGCTAAGGGTCAAACGGTCATTTGATCCCGTTTTGTATTTTTGGATTCCGAGTTTTCATTCCAAGTTCCATTTTTGCCTTTTTGCCCGTTGGGGGGTCGGATTTTGTATCGGTGGTAATTTTAAGTCGTGGACCATTGTAGCACGTCCAAATAGGTAAGTTACATTTGCGTGCATGGTCGTTTCCAGGCAAAACCTTATAGTTTGTGTTTTTAGCCTCTCGTGAATTCATCTCGCATTTTTTTTTTTTTTGCATATTCTGATCTAGGGGCATTATGGACCTTTCACATCAGTTTTATTTTCTTCTTTTGACATGGTTGAATGGAAAACATGATTTTAGGGGGGGTTGCTTCTTCGTGTTTTTCCAGAAAATGTCATCTTGATATCGGAAATCGCTTACGAAGTTCAGCTCTCAGTTTTTCAACATAGCAGCTTTTTGGACCTCCATGACCAGATTTAATGGAGGGGCATTTCGGGCATTCTACATTGAGTTTTTTTTTTAATTCTCTCGCGAATCACGTACATTGAGTTTCTTCTTTGTGTTTTTGCAAAAAAGTTCATCTAGGCCTCCAAATTCGGCCTTGGTTCTGGATTTTTCTGAAAAATAACCCCATAGCAGCTTTATGGGCTGCTGCTGCCAGCCATGGTGCACTCGGCGCGCGCGCGGCGTGCATGTATGCGCGCACATGGGCGTGCGCATGGGGCTGTCATGGCCCCTCGTCGGGCCATCGCGACGTCAACTCTTCTTTTGGGCTTTTCTCCTTCGTCTGGACTCCGATTCAAGTGAATTTTTTTTTGAACTTGATTAATTTTTCGCTGTCTTTCCAACAGTGTGCTCAGTTACACCCGGTTCTTCCTAGATAATTGCCAGTTTACCCTTTTTGCCTTAAGTGCTCGTTTTTCTTCGTCATGCCGTTTCTCCTTCGTCCGGACTCCGAATCATGCGATTCTTGAGTCCATCTTGATTAGTTTTTCGTTGTCCTTCCAGCGGTGTGCTCGGTGGCACCCGAATCTACAATTTTCAAAAATAACTATTTTACCCCTGGGGGCTTATTTGTCATATTTTCGATCTTTTGCTTCCGCATCAGTTCTTGTTGAGTTCCACGACCTCATGGAAGGTCACTTTGACTTCTTAGAGTCTTGTTTTCTATTTTCGCTTCCGCATTCGGATTTGTTATCGGATCATCCTTATGGTTCATCACAGGACACGTTGGCCTAAAAACCAGGGTCGTCATAAGTTTGGCACTAGGAATTGTTTCTGGGATGTTTGCATACTGTATATATTTGTATATGTTGGATCTGTTTTAAATGTTTTAAATTTGTTTAAGATAGATTCAAATTTGTTAAGATAGATTCATGGAGGAATGGGAAAGCATGATTAAATATTAATATGCTAATGATAGGAACAACATGGACGTTAATTTGATATATATGTTGTTGATGTAGGATATAATTGCTTAACTTTAATTTAGCAAGGTTTCGTGATATATGTATATATGATTTTAGTCATATATTGTTAGTATAATATGATCATATATATGTCTGATTTTTATTATGCTCATCTCTGGATTTAGTTGATGTAGTATTATATTTATTTCATCAATTGTGGATTGTATGATGTAATGACCAGTATGAGATGGTGGCATTTTAGGGACGGATTAACTTATCAGTTAAGTCCTACATATTTTTGTATAAGGGAATGTATTAACTAAAATGTTAAGTCCTACTTATATTCGTGTCAGGTCAACTGAACAAGTTGAATGACCTATTGTGGTTTACTTTATATTGGATATGATGGTTGTTATATTTATATATACTTAGTTATGAGCCATAATATGAGCTTGAGTCTCATGATCTATGGTTAGGGCGCGTCTATTGCCAGGGATGTGTAGCTAAATATAGTGTAATTGTGTATCCTGTGAGGTCTAGGTACTCATGCCCACGATATGTGCATTTTTGCATGTTGCCTACTATTTAGGTTAAGACAACCCTATAGTCTAGTAAGGCTCCTTTAATGTGTGTGTGTGTATACATATATATATATATATATATATATATATACAGACTATATAGTTATTGTTGAATTGACTAAAATGTATATGTGTATCGAGTCTCTGTTTGGGATCGATGTAGTAGATTAGAATTTGTTTGTGGGCCTGACCCACTATTATTTTTCAGTTGTTTTTCAGATTCAGCCATAGAGGTCGTTCGTGCCGAGCAGAGACTATCCATTCACTCTTCCGATTTGACGTAGGAGTCGTCCTTATGTTCTAATATTTGGATTCATTTTTATTTCATATATTTATTTAGTTTTAATTGGATTATGGATAAGGGTCCACATGATGGATTCCCGAGTTGTAATGATATCAGAGATTTTGGATATAATCATTTGGAGGATTATTTAATTATTATTTATTGAAGGAGTTATTATTTAGTTTCCTTTCTGCTTATTTATTTATTCATTCTTATTTTCTTTTTGTCCTCAATGCTTGTTTAAATATTAATTATTTGATATCCTTCGGTTCTATGCTCAAATATAATCACCCGTGGCTATAGAATCGAGGGGTATCACAAGAAGAAGGAACAACCACAATATGGTATTTATAGCGAATAATTTCATTTACATAAGAATAATACTTCTTGGGCAAAAAAGAGTGTTTAAGACCTGTGATAATAGCTCGCATTGAACCATCTAAGTAACATTCTCGAACAATATCATCAATGCTAGAAAAAATAGGGGAAGAGATAGCGAGAAGAGCCGGCACCTTAAAAATACGAGATAAAGCATCAAAAGCCCTATTTTCAATGGCCTTAGTGATATATAATCTCATAATCATATCCCAATAATTTAGACAACCACTTTTGTTGCTCAATAGAAGAAATCTATGGCTCCAAAACCTATTTAAGACTCCAATGATCCGTGTAAAATTTAAAGTGACGACCCAGTAAATAAGGACGCCATTTATGAACTACAGAAACAATCGCAAACATCTCTTTATCATAAATGGAGAGATTCAAATTTTTACCAGATACCTTGCTGAAATAAGCAATTGGATAACCACCTGGCATAAAAACTGTACCTAAACCATTGCTCAAAGCATCACACTCGATGAGAAATTCTTTAGAGAAATTAGGAAATGCGAACACTGGTGTCGTGGTTAAGGCAAATTTCAAGTTGGAGAAAGCATTAACAGCAGCTTCTGTCCAAACAAAAGAATCTTTCTTCAGCAACTGGGTCAAAGGTGCACTGATTTTGCCATAATCTTTAACAAATTTGCCATAATACCCAGTTAGGCCTAAAAACTCATGGAGACCTTTTAACGATGATTGATGTGAGGACCCTAGTTTTTCAAGCCAATGCGTCCTGTGATGAACCAAAGATTGACCCGAAAACGGATCCGAATGTGGAAGGGAAAATAGAAAAAAAGACTTTAAGAAGTCAAAGTGACCTTTCATGAGGTCGTAGAACTCAATGAGAACTGATGCGGAAGCAAAGATCGAGAATATGACAAAAAAGCCCCTAGGGGCAAAATAGTCATTTCTGAAAATATAAAATCGGGTGCTACCGAGTACATCATTGGAAAGACAGCGAAAAATTAACAAATCTAGATTCAAGAATCACTTGATTCAGAGTCCGGATGAAGAAGATATGAAACTCCAAAGTTTCATAAAAACCAATTTTCGGGTTTCAAAACCGTGCGGCAAGGGTAATCGACAAGGGGTAAAATGGTTTTTTTAGACAAAACTGGATGTAATTGAGCATACCGATCGATAGACTAGGAAAAATTAATGAATCTAGACTCAAGAATCACTTGATTCGGAGTCCGGATGAAGAAGATATGAAACGTCAAAGTTTCAAAAAAATTAACTTTTGAGTTTAAAATCAGTGCGGCAAGGGTATTTTACAAGGGGTAAAATAGTATTTTTAGATAGAATTGGATGTAACCATGCATACCGTTGGATAGACAAGCAAAAACTAATAAACTTAGACTCAAAAATCACTTGATTTGGAGTTGGGACGAAGAAGATATGAAGCCTCAAAGTTTCGAAAAAAACAACTTTCTGGGTTTCAAGCATGTGCAGGGTCTGCACGGATTTTCGGACTTCAAATGTGGTTTTGAGGGCTTAAACTACATTTTTTGGCATAAAGTTATGAACAAACCCCCCCCCCCCCTATCCCCCCAAAATCATGTTTTCTACTGACCATGTCAAGAGAAGATTTTATTCTCCAAGTGAAATACCCGAAATGCCCCTAAGATTAGAACATTTTCCGGGAAAACCTGAAATGCACCAGGTTCCCAGATCTGCGAGTTGTTTTTGGCATCAAAATGATTTGTTTTGCAAAAATACAAAGAAGAAACCCTCTTCAAAATTGAGTTTTCTACGTGACTCGTGAGAGAATTAAAAAAAAATGCAATGTAGAGTGCCCGAAATGGCCCTCCATGAAATCTGGTCATGGAGGTCCAAAAAGCTGCTAAAAAAAAACAGAAAGCTGAACTTTGCGATTGATTTCTCGCACCAAGACGACATTTTCTGGAAAAACATGAAAAAGAAACCCCCCTAAAATCACGTTTTCTAAGCCACCATGTAAAGACTGGAATTTATTTCCTTAAGGAAAACCCCAAAATGCCCTAAAATCAGATTATGCAACAAAAGTGCAAAATGAATCCATAGGAGGCTCATTTCACCAAAGGAGAAGGTTTGCCCAGAAACAACCACGCATGCAAATGTAACTTACCTATTAGGACGTGCTACAATAGTCCACGGCTTAAAAATACCACCGATGCAAAATTTGACTCCCCAACGGCCAAAAAAGCAAAAATGAACTAGAACTGGGAAATTTGAAAACTAAAATTAGGAAATGGTTTCAAATGACCATTTGGTCCTTGGCCACACTTCATACAAGATAAATGAAACCTAGTGGAGGTGTCGGAACACACTTTGCACCACCCGATTTGAAAATGAACCCTTAAAGGCTCGGTTTCTACTATTTTAGCCTAAAAATGCAATATGTGAACTAAAATGCAAAAATGAAAATTAAATGGTGTTTGGCCCTTGGCCACACCTCACATACTGCAAATGAATGCTAAAGGATGAATTACATACACAATGCACATACCGGTGCGAAAATGACATTTTGAAACCCATGTTTTCATGCTTTTCTCATTAAAGGCAAAATTCTACATTTTTGAATATACATGGATTACAATAAAAAGAGTGTGCTTATGCACACTTTACACATATGGAATCAAAGAATACAAGTTTTATCAAAATAAACAAAAGTAAACATGATATGCTAACATGTGCATATTCAATGCCATCAAAAATACTTCAAGACTTCTAGCATGTTTAAGAGAGTTGTGTATCCCACAACAAAGCTTCTTTACCTGCAAAACACCCAGTAACTTCGGGGTGAATAAACAAGACTAACAAGTTTATTCGTAGGGGATGAATATGCATCGACTCGATTTCTTTAGAGATTTTTAGGACTAACATGATATAGTTCAAAAGGGATCATGTCACCTAACGTCTATGTCAAAGATTAGACTCAAGGATCATCCTAAGCTACTATAGAGTACAAGCAACAAGAATCATGATATATATACATATATGAAACAAGTCAAAGTTGGGATAATCCAAGAACACAATAAGAAGGATGCTAGAATACAAGGATCACATTATCAAATGCAATTAACATGATTGGGAGTGATACATGAAATCAAGAACAAGGCATAATATCTATGCAATTAACAAGATTGGAGCATTCCAATTAACACGATGGAAGTAATACAAGAAATCAATGATATGGCATAATATCTATGCAACTAAACAAGGATGGAACATTCCATGAAACACGAAAAGAGTTATACATGAAATCAAGAACAAGGCATAGTGTCTATGCATTTAAACAAGGATAGAAGACTCCACATAACACGAAAAGAGTCTTAAATCTTCAAGGAATACAACACTTGAAATTTAAGGAGTTAAATCACGAATGAAGCATAAAATCTATGCAATGAGATAAGATTGGAGCATTTCAAATACACAACAAGTTTAAATCTTCAAGGAATAGCAACTTGAAATTTAAAAAGTGAAATAAACCGATTGGAAACTTGGATATCACCCGGATTAAAACCGTACTCTTGAGATCACTTTAGGGCTACTAACCCATGGGTACCTTTCCCCTAGTGCGCACTATAGTTTAGAGGGACAATCCCCCGTACTAGAACCAAGTTTTAGCCATGTCAATTCTTGATTGATATCCCAAGTTCCAAAATCAACAAGTTGTGCAAGTCAAGATTGTATCAAAATACAAGAAATGCATTAACCACATATCATACACAACTAAGATTTTGGAACACACAAATTATGCCCTAAGTTCTCAACTATGATGGCATGTGAATTATCAAGAAATCAAAGTGTGCATTTATATAGACCACAACCGAGATAAATAGTACATGGAATCCATCGAAGTAAATATACCACAAGTATAAGGTCCATAATATTAGTTGCATACTAAACAACACATGTGTACATAAACCATTCCAAGACAAATGAACATGTTCATTAAACACATTAATGAAACCAAGATACAAAAAGTCTAGATACGTGATATTAAGGCATGATTAACTCAAGGGAGACATAAAAGGAAATTTAATCTACTTAAGGGATTAAATTATCAAGGTTACATGGTAAGTCCAAATGTTCTACGAACAAGGCATGTCAAGGATCATGTCAAGGCCAAGTTCAATGTCAAGTTTCAAGTTCATTTCATACACGACACAACCATGTGAGTTAAGTTCCATACAAAGGAAATGAAAAAATATAAGTTTCAAAACTTATCCGATTATGCTCAATGTAATACACGTGAAGGAACTTATCAAGAAAATCATGAATACAAGGTTAAAAACTTAATCAAGTGCATAGAACCATTGAATGAATTTTAATTATTTCATTTAATTAACATCTCTAGATTTTGAAAGTCATCCAAATGACCTCAATTTAATATATGTTATACAATATGTCATAACCTGATTTAAGAACACATTTCAAGTACATTTCATGCAAGTTATGACCTTGAGTATTAAACTTTAATACAAGAAAAATAATAAATGAAAGATTTCAAAACTTAATCAAATATTCTAGATTTAATATATGTGAAACTATAGGGCATGCACATCATGAACATCAAGTCAGAATTCCAATGGAGTGAATAGTACACTTGGAGCAATTTAATTAATCTAATTGATTAAATATTACTAGATTTCAAAACTTCTCCGATTATTCTCAAATTAATCTATGTTGAAGAGCATGCTAGGGCCTAATATAATATGCTATCACATGTTGATTTAAAGCTAGATAAGGCCACATAAGTTAATATTTTATTCAAGATAAATATTAAATAAAATCTTCATTACTTGTCCAAATAATCTAGATTTAATATATGTCAATCTACATATCAAGGGGTAATATTTTATCATGTCACATGATTAAACAAAGTTATGGACAACCGGGAAAATTAAATCATTCACAAGAAAAATAAATAATAAAATCTCTAGATTTTGTGATTCAAGCATGCAATCAAGTTGTATAAGCATCACAAGCATGTAATATAGCAAGAAAGAAAATTATAACACCCCCTACCTCAATTTGAGATGAAAATCCTAAATCCCCACCGAAAAAAAAGTATCCCAAATCCGCCGAGATCGAAGGGTTTTGTTGGGGACAACACGATCTATATGAATCCCCAAGAAGCCCTATGAAAATCCAAACCCCCCATGAAAATCCAAACTTGGCCTCAAACCCAAACTCAAAATTTGGTCAGAAATGGGTTCTAATAAGGGGTAATGGTAGAGTACGACGAGGGGAACAACAAATGCTAAGGCCGAAGGATTTCTACCAAGGAAAAGTGGTCCAAAGGAGGAGAGAAAAAGTGGTAGTTCAAGGAGTTCCCATGGCTGCCAGCCAAAGAGGAAGAAGAAGGCTAAAAATCTGATTTTTAAGCTTAGGGCAACCTATTTATAGAAATCTCAAAAAGTGCCCCGAAAGGGCCCCGCCGAGTCCGGAAAAGTGAAATTTGAGTAAACGCGCTCAAACGGCAAAACTCTATGAACAAAAAAGATTCAAAATGAGAAAATATGAACAATGGAAGAAACAGTGTCAAAAACTGAGTTCCGAGCAGAAATTTATGCCCCGAACAAGTTCAGCGGCAATCGGGTCCAGAAACTTTGAAACTGGAGAAAAATGACCAGAATGGAATTATAAGAGTCCACAACTCAAAGAAATGTGAAAATGAGTCCTGTACGAGGATCCAGGCTCCAGAAGAGACATTTTGCAATAACTTTCGTTAATTACGCAATGGCCCCTACAAAAAGGGTTAACTATGAAACTGCCACAGAATGAAAATATCTTCCAAAAGATATTTTCTTAGATACCCCTGAAATAAAATATCTTCAAAAGATATTTATGAAAAACACCCCAAGAAATGAAAAAGATTCTGAAGAATTGTGCATCCACGCCCCTATGGATACCGGGAGTAACCAGAGTACTTTCGTACAAAAGTAAAGATACGTATTTCGAGAAAACCACTCAAGATGAAGGCACGTGAAATCAAAAACCAACTCCGAGCATGAGAAGTGAGGTTGTAGCAACAATGTGACAAATGGGGAAAAGACAGAATAGGGAAAAGGATGAAAGTCGCACAGTGTCCGAAAAGTGAAAATGCGAAAATGACTCGGTCCTCAAAGGAAGTTGTCAATTCACATGAAAGAGTCTCAGAAACCAATTCCGAGCACTCGTGATGACACTAAGCGACACGAAACAGAGCTCAGAAAAGAAAATTAAACGAAAAAAAATTCATTCGTAAAATTTCAGGAAAAAGGAAAGGAAGGCAAATGACCGGGTCGTTACAATTGAATAGGCCAATCCATGATACTAGCAATTTTGTTATATATTGTCAACTGACACCCCCTTAGCCGAAATAACATAGCCGAGATATCCAATAGAATGTTGAACAAAAGTGCATCTTGATTCCTTTTCACACACAAGTGATTAGTACGCAAAATACCAAAAATGATAGATAACTGGTGAAGATGGTCAGAGAGAAGTACTGTACACCGAAATACAAAGAAGACAAACACAAACTTACACAAGTAAGAATGAAAGAGATCATTCATTAAACTTTGGAACGTAACAGGAACATTAAAAAGACTGAATGACATGACCAAAAATTCATAATGGCCCTCATATGTGTGAAAAGTTGTCATAGGGATATCCAATTCATGCACCTAAATTTGATGATATCCAAAACGAAGATCTAACTTGGAAAAAATGGTTGCTCCATGTAAATCATCAAGTAACTCCTCTACCACATGAATAGGGAAATGATCCTTGACTATTACTTTATTGAGCGCGTGGTAATCAACACACATACACCATGAACCATCTTTTTTGCGAACCAGTAAAACAAGAGATAGGAGATGAGTATGGACTTGATTTTGGATGAATACGGCTTGCCTCCCGCAATTCCATAACAACCTTTTCTATTTCAGCCTTCTGAAAGTAAGGATACTGATAAGGGCACACATTTACCGGTGAAGATCTAGGAAAAGGGAGAATTTGATGATCATGAGATCGAACAGGTGGAAGAGTAATAGACATACCAAAAATATTAGAAAATTCTAAAAGTAGAGCAGCAATAATGTCGGGTAGTAATGTAGATGATACATAAAATTCAGAAGGGATTGAAGAATTAAAAGATAACTGCTAAAGGACCCCTGATGCTCATGCCATTAAAGACATTATACCACTCCCTTATCCAGAAGGGTTACAGTAGGAGAACCATTCCCCACCAAGGTGAACTCATGAGTAGCCATCATAAAATTCATGATTAAATTAGCAAAATCCCAAGCAATTACGCCTAAGGATTGCAACCATGGTGCTCCTAAAACTACCTCACAACCAGAAACACCCAACAAGAAAAATTCGATGCAGAAAACATAACCTTGTAAATTAAGTCGAACATCAGAACACCTTCCTAGAGTATTTAAATATCCATCATTAGCCACCATGACTCATAAAGTCTTGTCCTTCTGAACAAGATAACTACACTGTTTAACAATAAAAGGATATAGGAAATTATGGGTAGAACCAGAGTTGACGAGGGCAGTAATCGGGCGATTTTTTAGAGTGCCAGTGATGCGCATAGTTTCAGGCCGAGTTGAACCCATAAGAGCATGTAAATAAATTTCTAAAGTTGAAGATTTAGTGCCACCAACTTCTATAGCTTCAATTTCAGATGCTGCAATTTTGTCATCTATTTCACCTTCCAAGAGAGATCGATAACTGAGGTTTTTGACATTGATGCCCAAGCTTATAAATTTCATCATAATTAAAACAAAGCCCCTTTTCTCATTGTTCCTTCTGCTTAGCCCATAACAACTGTTTAACACTAGGAGATAAAGTTGGCAATTTGATAATAGGCTTAGGTGCAAACATGATGTTATAAGGCTGGGAAGGAGATGGACGAGTAGCAAATCCTGTCGCATTATGGGACGTTGTTGCATTAATTGCATCTTCTTGACAGAGCACCGATTCAAAGGCCTCGGTTAATTAAACTCAGTGGATGAAGAAAACGAACACTAGCTTTAATAGTAGTGCGAAATTAAGAGAGAAAAATACTAACTTGATATGACTCAAGCATACCGGGAACTATATTAACAAGTCGCTCAAACTCGGTAATAAATTTGCGAACAGTGCTAGTTTGAGATAGTTTGGCTAGTGAACTGCAAGGATCAATGTGTTGTTGAGACCCAAAGCGAATACATATTGCACGGGAAAATTGTTGCCATGTCAGAATACCCAAAGATTGTTTAATCTAATGATACCACAAAATAGCATCTCCTTGAAGATGTACTGCAGCTAATGGAACCATCTGCTCCTCTAAATGTCCATTGAGTTCCTGAAATTGTTTAGCTTGAGACAACCATCGTTTAGGATCTGTGATAAACACTGAATATTGCATATTCGAGTCCCTAAATTTACGTATGCTAAGACTTAAAGTGATACTTCTATCCATTAATAGACTGATTTATGTTTATTGTGTGTTTATAGGTACTTTCCCAAAGAAACGGTTAAAACCGAGACTTTATAATGAAAAGACTGATATCGAAGCTTATAGAGTCATTGCCTGTCTTTCAAAGCAAGTCGAGAGCTAAAATGGTAAAGTTTGGAGGAATTTAAGTGATCAAAGCTAGAGCCTCAATAAAGCTCGAGCTTGGACCTTTAGAGCTTGAGCCTTACATAAGGATGCTCGAGCCTTATCTCAGGGTGCTCGAGCCTTTGCCTAAAAGCTCGAGCTTGAGGTGTTGGAATTTGAAGAGTTGATTTCAGAAAAAAGGCAAGCTCCCAGGGCCTCGTGCCAGACCTCAAGGGATCGAGCACTATCATTCAGAGCTCAAGCCTTGAGCCAAAAGCTCGAACTTTGCACCTAAAGCTCGAGCACCATGAAGAAAGGATCGAGCACTGTTCAAAGGAAGAGAACCCAAAAATATTCTAAGTGTTGATGGAAAAGACGCTTTGAAAAATAGTTGAAGAAATTTGACTAAGTACAAAAGTGAAGATCGAGCACCATTCTTTGAAGTTCGAGCCATATTTAAGAAATCTCAAGCTTTGCTTCCAAAGCTCGAGCAGGTGCCAAATAGCTCAAGCTCTCCATGACATATTGGAATTATAAGTTATAGGATTTATCTTTTTTAAAGTCTAATTTCACTTAAGATGGGCCAGAAAACCTAAAAGCCTGCCAGAACCTTAATTCTTTTAAAAAAGAAGGCACAAGATTACAAAAGAATTATCCTTTTCTCTTGTATTGTATAGAGTACTTCTCATATTGTGGTGGCGGCTTTTAAGGTTTCAATAACCTTAGAAGGTGAAGATCCTGAGAAGAGAAGTGTCATCTGTGACGATGAAGACTACAACAATACAGATGATATTTTGCGTCGTCATAAATAGCTAATTCCTCTCTTAGGGTACTGATGTAACCCGATTTAAGTACTATGGTTTGATTGTTTCAACTTTGGGTATTTTAATATATTATATTTTGATTGCATGATTCTGAGCAATTGAGTCAACTCAATTGGATTTTAATGTTTTAAATAGTTTTTGAATATTTAATACCTTGTCTTAGATTTAGGTATTCGTTAATTATTCTCAACCCATTCTTATTGGACAATATCTGGTACGTAGAGGCCTATCGGACATAAGAATGGAGATTATGCAATGGTGTTTTAATGTTTTTTATGAATGAATATTTTCATAGTCTATGCTTAGGAGAGATGGATTATACTGCAAAATTAGTTAAAGCAATTAAAAGTAGGTAGGTGGATAGTCCATGCTACCGCAGATAGGTTATAGTTAATTGAAATTTATAAAACATCGTTCTTTAAAACCGAATTAAATGAATGTTATTGAGTTTAATTCATTTAAAATATAAATTGTTAAAACCCAAGAGTTGAACAGTTGACCATAGTACAAGGTTCGTGGTGAAGTCAAAACCTTAAGACTTCTTCTCTCTCTGATCTCTTTAATTTAAATTCAGTTTAATTTTACTTTATGTTCGTGACAACCAATCAATCAAATCCAACCAATTACCTATAAACCAAAAAGGATTAGATTAGTTAGAAATAAAACAAAGAACACTCATCTCCTTGTGGGATCGACACCCTCTATATAGTCCTATCCTACAAAGATTCGTACTATTGCGAGTGGTAACATTGAGCACACATCAATCAGTACCGTCGAATTTTGGAAAATCAATTCAGAGAGTGCGACCTTGAATGATTGGACCAACTCATCGATCCTCGTTGTCATCACGGTGAAGCGGTCGAGCAAGGTTGTTGCCCTGTACTGATATGTGATCATCACGTTGGGACGAACATGATTAGGTTGGGATGCTTGTCTATCTATTAGGGCCAACACAACTGTTTGAAATTGCTGAAAACTAGCTTGATTATCACACAACATTACATCCATTCTAATAGTAAGGTCAGCAACCTGTTCTTCAAGGTCCTTAACCGTCATGATCAATTGAGACTTCCACGTCTGTTCAGAGATATGGTTCCATCCATTGGGACAACAGAACACCTTTCTAACCTGAGAATTGAATCACAAGACTCAGTTGTTTGGACCCTCTCCTCTACGGGTAGCTTTTACCTAGCTACCACTTATAGAGCTCTTATCTCCCCTTCTCCTTCTGTTCTTTGGCACTTTGTCATCTGGTTTTCATTCATCACGTGGGTTGCTCTTAGTCACAGGCTTAAGACGAGGGACAACCTAGCTTTTGCAAAGAAAATTGCTCCAAATAACTGTTCCTTGTGCCTTGCTACTGCTGAGAGTCACTAACATCTCTTTTTCAAGTGCAAGTTTGCTTCAGAGATATGGATGTTTTTCCAACACCTATGTGGAATCTATATTGGATATTACAACTTATATGAGATCACCAATTAGATTGTGTTAATGTGGAATGATGGTACCAAAGTTCCGGAGGCGTATGTTTTCAAATTATGTCTTACAACTTCAGTGTATTTCATTTGGAGTGAGAGAAATAGGCGAAATGCCATGAACCAAATGGCGTCCACTGCTTCAATCACAAAGTTGATTTACACCAATGTGAGGAATCGTCTCATGTCCTGCAAATTGAAGGATTCGAAGACTGCGAGGTCCATTGTAGCTACGTGGAGTCTCCCTAGTTCAGTGTTCTATAGAGATCAATAAGGGTTATGAGTTCGTTGCTCCTTCAACTATGTGTTTCTACTCTTAGTTGTTGCTGCAACAACTTTGTTTTTTGTTTCTGGGCTAGGTTGTTTGTAGCCTTCCTGGGTTGTTGCCTTTGGGCTTCTGCCCCTCCTTTGTACCGTTCCCGTTTTTGTTTAAATGAATTGATTTACCAAAAAAAAAAAAAAAAATCACTAATGGAATTGATTAATTGTAGAAAAGAAAGAGGAAAAAAAAATTATATTTTTTGGGCGATCAGATCGAATGCTCTGATACTAGATGTTAGGCTTCTAAACCATAAATTGATCTTTGATTATTAGCCACCAAAAATATTAAGTTTTCATTCCTAATATCCTAATTCCATTACAAGAGCATCATATATATATATATATATGAAGATCGAATAGAAATTGCAGACTTCTTAACATTGCAAATAATAATTGGAAAGAAACAATATTCTTAAAGTAGACTTAATAGTAGTAGTTTCCTAACATCTTCATCGGGGGATCGATCTAGCAGCAGCGATGATGATTAGCGGCGACGCAATTTCCGGTGGCAAAGATGATCAACGATGCGAATTCTGTTGACGGCAGCGGCGACAACAGCGATCTTGGTTCTCTTCAATTTGGCTAAGAGAGAAGACATAGAGATGGAAAGGAAGATCGATAGATGAAGAAATCAGTTTCTAAAATTACATTAATACCTACTATTTTAATGAGTTGACAGATTTTAATAGGGTTGGTTTTGTCCAACAGAAATTGGGAACAGCTTATCCCCAGGAGAGATCTGGTGGAAGAATGTTTCACTATTAGGATGGTTCCTATAATTTCTCAAACTATAGGAGAGTCCCTATAATTATGATAAATTATAGGAAAGGTCAAATTTACCTTAATAATAATAATAATAATAATAATAGAAAAATGGAAAGAACTACAACTTCATTAATGATTAACATCCTCAACATACCTTCCCAAAAAGAAAAAGAAAAAAAAAACCATCCACAACATCGTCCACGATCTAGAACGTACACAGGAGGACAACATGGATGATTGTTTACATGCAAATACATGTAACTTATTTATATATTTGTATATTTTATTTATATATATTATCTTCACCAAAAACCCCTTAACATAACAGAGCGCGCACCAGTACTTGGTTATCAGACTCCTTCAGTAGAACATAGGATTCTGCTCATTATTGTAAGTCCCGGGAAGCCTGGGAAGGTCATCAAGCATCCAAAAAAGGTCAGCCGATTCCGGCACCCCGAGTCCATCGAACTCAGTGAACTCGGGCTCCAGCCCAAGAAATGATTCCAATTTGGAAATCTGCTCTTTGAACCCAAATGGATCCGTCACTGGGTTTTGATCAAAACCCACAAATGGGGGTTTCTTGGTTAAAGGATGACTTGCCGGAGTAGACTCAATGGCGACACGCGGCCTCTTTGGTGGTGGCGGCAGCGGTAGCGGTGTCTGATCAGCTGGATCAGGAAAGTTCAGCTTGGCCTTCTTGCCTCTGATGCGCTTGGCCGCCTCATCATAAGCCCTCGCCGCTTCCTCGGCGGTCTTGAAAGTTCCGAGCCAGACTCGGACTCCCTTTTGGGGGTCACGTATCTCGGCAGCCCACTTCCCCCAGGGCCTCTGTCGGATTCCTCTGTAAACGTTCTTCCGAGTTTTCTGAGTCGCCTTCATATTCTTCTCAATTGTCTCTGTAACACCAAAATGTTACTGCGAGTTTTGCTAAAGAACTCAATCAAAACTGCGCATAACTGAGCTTACAGAAAACCCACACACACACATATATATATACTTATACACACACAAAAAAAAAATGGTACTGACATTGTATGGACAAGTGTCTTAAAGAACCGTCACTTGAAGCAAATATAAATGTATATGTACATATATATATGTGGTTATAAATATACAAACACATGCATGGAAGCGACTCCGTATGGACAAGCGGTTTAAGCATCTGTCGGGCGATACATTTGTCACTTGGGTCTTTTTTTTATACATATACATATACATATACATATACATATATATATATAGGCGTGTGCATAATTGCATATATGGATGTACATCAAATTAATGCATACCTACACAATTAAACATATACAAATGTATGTTTTAATTGCATGCATTGACTTGTATGGACTCAAGATAGATATCTATGTATGTATATGCATGTATATATCTCACCAGTCTGTATCAGTTGGGTTGGATGGGGGTCTTTCTTGATGGTATACTCTAAGCTAAAGAGATCCGTGATGGGTTCTAGCTCGGACCAGAGTTCTTGGCTCGACGTCAGATTCCGGCCACCCTTGGCTTCAACTCCACGGCCAATTTCACCTCCACACATTTTTGTTGCTACTAGAGAGAGAAAATAGAAGTAGAAGTGATGAGGGGAGCGCTATGTGAGTCCTATTTATAGGAAAAATTTCCACTAATCGATATATATATAAATATATATATTTGAGTAATCTGATCTGACGGTAAAGAGAGAATCACGGGAATTTGATGGAAAATCAGAAGGGTACGTGGGGTCCAACGTAATGGAGTGAAAGTGATCGCACGATTCTGACTGGAGAGTTACCCACCCACCTCACTGTAATAGTGCCGTCACCAGTTGAACAAAGTGGTTCCAAATTACAAACTTTAACGGTTGAGTGTTGGGAATTGGATTTCAAGCGTTACAAAAAGACAACTCTAGAGTCTACTTCACAATTGGTTTTTTTTTTTTTTTTTTAAAATTTATTTTTATTTTAATCTACTCATTCATGTCCAATAAAAACTTTTAATATTTGATAGATCAACAACAAACACATCAATTCTTAATAATATCGTTTTATTATTTTTCTTACCAAAAACTCTATCACCGTGTGATAAAAATGTGAAGTTTATCAAAGAAAACATATTTTACTAATGTATAAAATTAAATATGAATATATGGGACACGGACACAAAACAATACTAATGTATATGTATATTAATTTCTTAAAAGTGTAACACATGTATAATATTATATCATCGACACAATTATATACAAATATGAAATTTTATTTAAACCATTTATTGAGTAGGACTATATATATACAACTTTAATTCATTTATAATTTCTATATTCCGTATAATTTAGAAGTTGAATTTATTTTATTATTATAATAATTATTATATTATATATGATACTAGCTATTCTGTTGTTACCATTAAGTTTTTATTTTATATGAATAAGTCTTATTCAAAAAAAAAAAAAAAAAAAACAAAAGTCTTATTCTCCACGTTCCTAAGCAAATTCATTTTTCTCTCTCCTCAAATTCATTTTTCTCTCAATGTAAATGACCCCCCTTTTCTTCTCTTTCGTCGGACACCATTGTGATCTACCTTTGTTACATGTTGGTCCCAATTATTTTTGGCTAAGAAAAATAGTCAACCACCAAACCAAGAATAAAATAAATACTGCAAGCAAAAGCAAAGAAAAATCAAAGATTGACGTGAAAAACCCTCGAGGTAAAACCACAGGGAAAAATGATGACAATCTTCACTGATAAAATCAATGGCATTCAGATTAAACTTTCTAAAAAAATAACTTTGACACCACTGTCAAAGTTAAGACCCATGAGTTTGTCTAACGGTAATTGTACAATCACCAAACAACCCATATATGTAATACACAAATATATACACTTCATATTGAAAGTTTCAAAAGACAAAATTAACCTTATCATCTCTCTTGTACACAACCACAATCCTTAGGCCTAGTTTGGTATGCATGAATGAAATAAAATAAAATAGAATGGAATGAACCTGGAAATGGAATGAGAATGGAAATGGAATGAAATGGTCATTCTCATTCTCATTCTCTTGTTTAGTTGCAAATATAAAATGATGTTAAAATAAATTGATAATCATAATTCTAAGTGGTGGTAGTGGAAGGCGATGGTGGTGGTGGTGGCAGAAGGTGGTGGTGGCAAAAGGCAGTGATGGCGATGGATGGCGGTGGTGGTGGTGAAAGGCGGTGGCGGTGGAAGACGATGTCGGTGGTGTCAGAAAACGGTGGCGGTGGAAGAAGGTGGTGATTGAGGCAGTTGGTGGCGGAAGGCAGTGGGGTGGCAGTGGTGGCAGTAGAGGAAGGTGGTGAAGAAAAGTTGTGATGGCAATGAAAGGCGGTGGTGGTGGCAGAAGGCAGTGGTGGTGTTGGAAGATAGTGGCGGCGTGGCGGTGGAAGACAAAGACGGTTGTGGCAGTGGAGGAAGGTGGTGGCGGTGGTGGTGGTGATGATGATGGTGGAGGAAATTGGTGGCGGAAGGCGATAGGGGAAGGTGGTGGCGGGAGGCGGAGTCGGTGGAGGAAGGTGTTAGCGGAAGGCGGCGTTGGTGGTGGTAGTGCAAGGTGGTGATGAAAGACGGCGGTGGAAAACAGTGGTTGTGGTAATAATGGTGGGGGAAGGCAGTGGTGGTAGTGGTGATTGTGATGCCACGAATCCCGTGATTTGGTATATCAACTGAAAGACTAAAACACGACCCGAAATCGAGTCCGAAATACGGAAGTTAAGGTAAAAAAATGGACAAAATAAGAAGGTGTGGAGGGAAATTTTCCTACCAAAGACATCACACCACATGTCTGCAAGAAAATAAGGACCCAACATTAGAATGACTAGCCCAGAAGCCCATTGCAGTCAAGAGCACATTGAAGGAGACATCAAACTCCAAGCTGGCCCAAACAAAGGAAACAGAGCCCAGCCTAAGTTCATTTAAGCACCCCATAACGCCTATCATAAATGGAGATCGTAGAAAATTAGGGGCCATAATTGCCCACATTCAAAACTGCTAATAACGACCCTAAGAAAGTCTCTGTATAAACATATAAATAAGAGATCAATAATGAGAGGAAGGATATCGATTTTACATGCTCATATTTCTTCTGTTGAGCTTGCCTCTATCCAGTCACAGTTCTTTTACTATTATTTTCGTATTTATTTTTAAGTGTCCCGGTGTTGAATTTTTGCACCTACATTTTGGCGTCGTCTATGGGATGCTCTATAAAAAAGCCTTTCACTATTTCTTTACATGCGACATCGCTCCGGAATAGCTACAGGATCAGATGCCCTTTAGCTACAGCAACTGGAAATCATATAGAAAATGCGTGAAGAGATGCAAACACAATTTGACATCTTATGACAAGCTAGTAAGGCCAGCACCGAGTAGATCAATGCATTAAGACAAGCCAACGAGACTAACATAGCACAAATCAATGCTTTGCGTTAGGAGAATGAGGAACTCTGGGCTGCCACTCAGCAGGTCAATCCACCGCCCTAGTGGAACATCAACTAGCATCGCTCGGTCCTCTGCCCGAACATCAGAACGAGCTGGTAGATCTACCGCCAGCACCGCATACCCAAGGACTCAACAGTCCTCCTCAACAACCGAGGGCCCATCGGCAGCCACTCAATGTGTCGTACGACACTCTAGACTGGCACGATGGAGACGAGACAACAAGTCAGTCCCGTATCATAGAAGACTCCACATTGGGAGGAACGCAAGCAATACAGACTCAAGCCTTAGAGGATCATTCCGAATCAAGCCTTAGAGGATCATTCCGAATCAAGCCTTAGAGGATCATTCCGAATCAAGAAGACAGAATACCTGGGTCCCAGGTGAGGATCACTAATTGCCAGAAATGACGTACTAGCAAAATTCGGAAGGGAAGTAGACGAGCGGATTAAGGAGTTAAAAGCCCAAACTCTCGAGGACATGGCACGAGAATTTACCGCCTCTATAATCAAGACTACCTTCATGGACGAAATAGAATAGGTCAAAAGACCTAAAAAGTTCACCATGCCAAAATTCATTAAGTTCAATGGGACAGGGGATCCCCTCCAACATTTAGACCACTACAACCATAAAATGACTCTAAAGGCATAAAATGACATATTCATGTGCAAAATCTTTCCGTCTAGACTAATAAGAGTGGCATTGGAATGGTTCACGAACTGACCACATAAATCTATCTTGAATTTCAAGACATTATGTATGGCCTTCCTAGCCCAGAACTGCGAAAATAAGAAGCAAAAAAAGACCATCTCCAGCCTCTTCACAATTCGATAGATGAAAGGAGAAGGTCTTTAAACCTTCCTCACTCAGTTCAATATGGAGTCCTCTGGTATTCCAGACTGCAATCAGGCTATAGCCATATAGGCATTCAAAATAGCCAAGATCCAGGGTACAAGGTTCCATTCTTCATTAGTGAAGAAGACTCGATCAGATATGTTAGAACTGAACACGTGGGCATAGAATCACATCAGACTCGAAGTGAACAAGATGACAAGGTAGCAGAGGGCAATGCTGGTCACGGTGGAAAGTCGACCTAGAGAATGATTGAGCATCTCAAGGGCTCAATGAGAGCCACCAAGTATTGAAAGTAGGGTTCTTGAGAAGAGATCACGAACTACAGAGAGGGCCACACCACTTAAAACCATGCTGGTAAGATTGTATCAGGAAACCAAGGGTAGGAAAATATTCCAGATCCTCCACCAATCAGGAAACCAATAGACCAAAGGGATCAAAGTAAGCATTGCGCATTCTATAGTGATTTTAGGCACCTAACTAATGATTGTAGGAGTCTGAGGAGATAAGTTGAGGCTCTAATAGCCAAGGGCGAGTTGGTCGAATACCTAACTGACCTGGGCCATCAGAAGCCATCCGAACGGGCCAAGACCAACCCCGAAGGCAGCAACTGACAGCCAGCCCGTTCGAGTTATTGACATGTGTTGACCTTAAGGATTTCATCTAAGGACAATCTAGAGGTTTTGATGATAACAAACCATTAATGGTGTTTAAGGACTAATGTTTACATTGAGTGTTATAGATTATTCACATTTCAAAGGATGACCTTAATGAAGCACGAAAGATCATTCCAAGTATTCCATTATTCAAGATCATATCAAGGAAAGCAATGGATACAAAGAAAACGTGAAGTTGCAAAGAAACAAGTGATGACCTCAATGAAGCACGAAAGATCATTCCAAGTATTCCATTATTCAAGATCATATCAAGGAAAACAATTGATACAAAGAAGATATGAAGTTGCAAAGAAGCAAAAGCAAAGTCCATCCAAAGATAGCTTGGACTACAATGAGCAAGAAAGTAACTCAAAGGAAGGAAGAAAGCAAGTCTACCTGAAAGCCTACTCGATCATGGACAAAGCGTGAAGAAAGGGGTAGATAGGATGGTGAGTGTTTAGGATTCAATGTCAAAGTATTTATGAATCCATTTGAAGCTTATCTTTATAGGACCATGCATATCATATCATCATTCATATGTTCCTATATATATTAGCAATAGACTATGCACTTCATTCATATATAATTGCATATGGAGTCTTTGCTAAAGAATGAGTTAGTTCAAGCTTGCATAAGCTTTGAAAGAACTTATCACTTGTGCTAGAAATGGTAAAACCATGCACATCAATCATAGAATTCATATTGATCAACAATTAAGGCATGAGAAGCCTTCATTACCATGAGTTGGTAACGGATATCAGGACCCTAGAATGCGCGTCATGAAAAACTGTGTTTTTGGCTAAGTGTGAAAAATGAATTTTTGAAATAATGATTATTTCAAAATAATTTTTTCCGTTAATAACTCTTTGTACTTAAACTAGCCTAAATTGATTTTATCAGAATTTTTGACCAAGTTTACATTGGTTTACATAAGGATTTATTTTTACCAAAACTATCGGAAATCCAAATTTATACTAAAACTGAATTTCTACATTTTGATTTAGTTGGATTTTAATTTTCTAGTATTTTTTATTGAATCCAAATGGGGAGTACTTCCCTATTTATATTGTAAACTTAAAGTACATTTAGTTAAATGTTTTCAATGGAAATACGGTATGTGTAGATGTTTTCAATGGAAATAAGGTATGTGCAGATGTCCTGTACATAAATTGTCTCATCTGTTAAACATAGAACAATTTCTGAAACAGCAGCTCTATTTTGAACGACCGAAATGGAAAGGCAAAATGAATCAGATGACCGATTCTAACGGTGAGTTTTAGATGAAAGAAGGAAGGTGTTTCGGATGACCGAAACAAAAGGTGAATTATTTCGGTCTACTGAAATAAGGAATCATAGCCAACCTTAAACCATTTCGGACGACCGAAACATCATGATGTTTTATTTCGGTCGACCGAACCTCCGAACCTGCCCAGATTCAAATTTGAATGGTTATTTTACCTTGAACCACGTACACAATAGCTATATTCTTGTATTAGCTCATCAAAACTCTATAAATAGAGCTAGGGACTTCGGGATTATATGTTGCTATACTTGAGAGACATCTTCTAACATCATAAGAGCTTTTGTTCATAATTCATATCATACTCTCTTATCCCATATCATTCATAGAGTATCGACCTTCAATTTATTATCTATACTCTAGTTGTGAGCTAATATTTGGATATCAATATTTGAGAGATATATTTGTATGCAACAAATCTGATCTTTAATTTGTAAGGGCTAGTATGGCCCAAGGAAGAAGAAGCAAGCTAGCTTCATATTTGTAAGGGTTAGTGTAACCCAAAGGAAGACTAAGAGAGGCCGTCTCTTAGCAAGGAGAAGCAAGGAGTGGCTTCTAATTAAGGTTTGCTCTCCACCCGTAAGGAGTTGTACTAGTGGATTGGGAAGTCTCAAGAGGGGTCTTGAGCCGAGGAGTAGGATTTTCTAAACCTCGCTAAAATTGCCGTGTGAATGTTTGCAAATCTCTCTTCCCTTATCTTCTTTATATTTATGCTATTAATTGCTTATGCTCATATATTGATTATTGCATAAATGTCATAAAGTATGTGTTAGAATTTGCAAAACAATCAAAATGAAAAATTGGCCTTTGTTTGCCATAGACTCTATTCACCCCCCTCTAGAGTCAATACTTCGGCAACAATTGGTATCAGAGCTTAACTATAATTAAAAAGACTTAACCGTCTTAGAGTGCGATCAGCGAACAATGGCATATTCACACACCTAGAAGGGCAATGTATTAATAGACCTCCAATTTTGGATGGAACCAACTATAGCTATTGGAAAAGTATAAATGATAGACTTTCTTCAATCCATAGACTATAGAATTTGGCTTGCCATAGTTAATGGACCATTTATTCCCATGAAAGAAGTAGAAAAGACAATGGTTCCAAAAGAAGAGAAAGAATGGGATGCAAATGACTGTAGATTAATTCAATGCAATGCTAAAGCCATAAATAATCTTTATTGTGCATTGAACAAAAATGAGTTCAATAGAATTGCAAATTGTAAAACGGCAAAAGAAATTTGGGACTCACTTGAGATATTCCATGGTAGTACTTGTAATGTTAAGGAATTAAATTTATGCATGCTTATCAATGAAAATGAATCTTATAGCATGAATGACAATGGTTCAAATAATGAGATGAATTTTAGTTCTACTAACATTACTAATCATGTGAATGATCTTGCTAGAATTTACTCATCTTCTTATAGTGAAGAAAATGAAGCAATTCAAAAGAAGAGTGAAACTCTCCAAGCTTCTAGCAAAGAAGTAAATGACATCAAAGATATGGTTGATCATTATGAAGATATTGCTTTTTGTCTCATGGCCGACAAAGATAGGGGAAAATCCAACCATGATTCTTTTGATTTAAATGCTTCCTACAATGATTTAGTTAATGAGCATAATGACTTACATGATGTGTTTAAAGAGTTGCATGGTGTACTAGAAAAAATGCTTATGAAATGTGATTCTCTTAAAAAGGAAAATCATGATCTCTCTCAAAGACATGAAATAGTTTAAATGGAAAATGATTCTTTAAAAATGAAAAATCATTATCTTGAGCAAGAATTAGAAAAGATTTAAATTGAAAATGAGTCTTTGAAAAAGGAAAATGATAATGTACTATCTAAAGAGTCACCATCAATTGATTGTGCTTTCGAATATAATTCTTCAAAGGAAGTCATTGATGGTCAAAACGGCATCTTAGCAAAGTTAACAAAAGGGAAAGAGAACTTGAATACTATGTTTGGAAATCAAAGAAAGGTCTCTTTCAAAAATGAGATAAGATATGATCCTTGCAATAAAGATGCATGCTTATTGAAAAAGAGAAAGCTCTTAAATGATTCATTTGACAAAAGTTCTTTTCAATATTCTAAATGCAATTATTGTAGAAAGTTGGAACACAAAATTTACAATTGTTTGTTTGAAAGAAGAAAAGGATCAAGAAGATTTAGGTTCCAAAAGAAACTTTTGTGCCATTGCCTAACACTTATGGACCCAAGAAAATTTGGGTACCAAACGAAAATTTCCTAAGTCTACCCTGTAGGGTTGCTTGAAGGAATCTTCATCATCCAAGGAGAAATGGCTTCTTGATAATGGTTGTTCTATATATGATGTAAGAAATATTCCAAAATCTTCACTCTCAAAGCAAATGAGCACTACAATTGGGAACAACTACAAAAGCATGGTAATTGTTATACTTCATATGAGCTTTTCATTGCTTGACTCTTTTGGCATGTTAGAATCATGTATGATTAATAAATTGTTGCTAAAATAAATCCTTAAGCGTTTGATTATCACATATGAGGAGTCCTTGAATGTATTACACTAGAGAAATGAAGACTATGATAATATGCCATTGATTATGGAATTCTTATCTTCATTCTACAAGCACTCATTGTTTATGCAAACTATTTTTAATGCATGCTTTATTGATTTAAAATAACTTTATTCATGCATTACATTTAAATGAGTTTCTTGAAATTGCATTTAATGAACTACACTTAGAAGTAGATAAAATTGCTTTAAAAGTGTAAGTCTTGAGAACGAACTTACTTTCCAAATGAGCTAACACTCTTTAAAAATAAAAGCCTTATTTTTTTTGGAAAGAAAAGCTCTTCCTTAATTGTTTAATCTTTTAAGAATTTCAAAAGAGGCAACTTAATTTATTTTTGCCTACTTAGAAAGAATCTTATTCTTCTTGTCAATTCTTAAATGTGATCATGGAAAATGCACATGGAATTACATTATGATCCATCTTTGAAATTATGTTATGCCACTCAATTATTCCTCATTTCATATTGGTTCATTAAGTTGTATGTAACCATAAGCATATTTTAACGAGCCGAGTTTTTCAACCCAGTGCGTCAGTGATGACTCGAAAGTTGGCCTGATAACGGATCCGAAATACGGAAGCAAAAGATGAAAATGTAGTGTCTTGAGATATAAATCATCTCAAAGACACCAATGTGATGTTCCATGACGTCATGGAACTTAAGGAGAGCGAAAGAGGAAATGAGAGTCAAAACGGCTAAAATCCATTAACTAAGGGCAAAATGGTCAATTCATAATTAAAGGGAGAAGATTGACTCAAAATAAGTAAAACAAGATGAATACAACCTAATCTAATCATTTCACAACATTCCAAGAGGTTTCAAGAACATTGGCTAAGAATTCCCCAAAAACGCCCATTCTTGGATTAAGCAAAAACTGACCCTACTCACTAAAACATGAATAACTCCCACTGTGATTGGAATCTAAGAATGGAATTGGTACCATTGGAAATTTGACTCAAAATCCTTGAGTTTAGGCTCAAGAATCACCCCATTTGGGTTAGAAATGAAGGAGATGTGACCCTTTGAAGTTGGAACCTCTGTGTTGTAACCAAATTTGGAAGGCAGGTGCATAAAAGCTACTTCGGTCGACCGAAATAGGGTTTCGGTTGGCCAAACTGGACAAAATTTTCCTAAAAACATGTTTATTGAGGGTTGGTTGTTTCGGTAGACCGAAATAGAGTTTCGGTCGACTGAAATGACTCTTAACAGTGAAAAAGGCTACTGGAATGGGTGATTTACTGTGCAAAGGAATTCCCAAAAGCCATTGATCGACTGAAACACCTCAAAAAGCTGCTAAAATGACTGTTATGTGCCCAAGGTGTTAAGGTCCAACCCAAGCTTTGAATCCTATGATGATTTGGTTCAAAAATGAGAGTTTAAGACTGATTTTCAAGGAGATTAAAGTATGTGAGCATGTCAACAACCTTAATATGAATAATTGAATGCAAAACAATGGCTCATGGCCTCATACACATCATTTACAAGGATCTCACATGCTAACCCTCCAAAGTTTGTTAAAATACATTCTTAAAACAAAATATGGTACCAAATGACTACAAGTACTAAATTAAACATGTTTGGCCATTAGCCTTGTTACACACACATTCAAGGAGTATCAAAAGGTGCACTTAAGTGCACATTACATGGTTTGAATAATAAATACATATTTTGTCATAATAAGCAAAATGAAGTGTGATATGCAAACAAGTGCATATTCTAACATAGCAAAAGTACTCCAAGTAGTCTAGCAAGTCTAAGATTATTGTGTATCCCACAATATTGCTTCATTACCTGAAAAACACCAGGTAACTTCGGGGTGAGTAAACAAGTTTACTCGTAGGGAATGAGCATGCATAGGTTTAACTTATTACAAAGTTTGCAAGTTATATAATTCAATCCATGCTATTAAAGTTACATTAAAACTTTCAACATAACATAATGAGATAAAAATTCACAAAGTTAACAACTTAGAATTTAAATACAAAACCAAACCAAGGTGGATACTTGGATATTGCCCGGATTAAAACCGTACTCTTGAGATCACTTTAGGGCTATTAACCCATGGGTACCTTCCCCTAATGTGCACTATAGTGGAGGGAGCTCTCTATCTCCCGTACTAGAACCAAATCCTAGTCATGTTAAGTTCTTGATGATATCCTAGGTTTCTAAAATCAACAAGTAGAGCAGCAAGTCATGTTATGTGATAAAACATAAAAAGTTCCATTAATTAAATTATTACATTTATTAAGTAATTTCCCTAGATTTCAAAAGTTGTCCAAATGATTCCAAATTTAATATATAACAAAGAGTAACTCATGGGCATGCCATATATCAAGTTTAAAGTGAATTATATACAAGCTACCATTAGTCATTTATTTATTAAATTAACATAGGACATGCATACAACTTGTATATCACTATAAGAACAATTAAATCACCTGGAAAATTAAATTATAACACCCCCTACCTCAATAGAGAATAGAATCTCTATAATCCAAGGCAACCACGCTTAAAAATGAAAAATTAAACAAGGGTTTTCTAGAGGAGAGTGAGGAATCTAAAGTGTTCCAAGCTTATAGGTCTAAGGTGAGTGGAAGGGCACCAAAAATGAAGTCAAAGCTAATAGTCAAGCTTCTCTCCAATGGTGGCTAAGTTAGGGTTCTTGAGAGGAAAGAGATAAATGAATAAAATCAGATGGAATCTTAAGTTTAAGAGGCGGGATTCTCCACTCACTAGGTGCTCTTGCACTACCTTACACACACACACACACACACACTTGCAAGACTAAAGGTGAGTCCTACACTTGTGATGAATCTAAGTAAGCCTCCAAGATTAAAAATCAAGC
Organism: Cornus florida; assembly: GCF_030987335.1. NCBI lineage: Eukaryota > Viridiplantae > Streptophyta > Magnoliopsida > Cornales > Cornaceae > Cornus > Cornus florida. The sequence continues at coordinate 24,429,552 of NW_026775571.1, read as the reverse complement.
CTACACTTGTCATCCATCCATGCCAACAAGTGCTCCTATCCTAGGCCAACAAATGGGTAAATCTCCACCCTCCATGTGTCATGGAATTAAGTCTCCAAGTGGTTCCTCCACAATGTCAACAAGTGGCACCTTAGGAATGTGACATTTGTCACACTTTTCAGAAATTACAAAAAGGTCATTTTTAAAAATATCTTCCAAATTAAATTACAAAATGGTCCCTAAGACGAAAAATAATTACTTTACTTAATTACACGAAAACCCCTCAAGTTTAGAGTAATTACCAAAAGGTATGCACTCATGCCCTTTACAAGAAAAGTAAACATTTAACATGCTTTTCTACAAAAATGAAAATGTAGATATCATGGAAATTAAATATCATGGATGTATGCAAAGCTGGAATCAAATTCGAGTGCAAAAAGTGAGGTTATATAAGGAAAAATGAAAAACGACTAAAGGATGAAATAGGGAAAAATAAAAAAAAAGAAGTTTCTGAAAAATGAAAAGAAGGAAAATGATCAGGTCATTACAACCTACCTTCATTAAAAGGGATTTCGTTCCCGAAATCAAATCATACTTGAAAGAGAGAGCAAATGGGGGTACTGGGAGTGAACCTCCTGTTCGAGCTCCTAGGTAGCTTCCTCGACGCCGTGGTGTCTCTATAAGACCTTAACCAATGGAATGGTCTTGGTCCGTAAGACCTGTTCTCATGAATCAAGAATCTGGACTGAACCTTCCTCGTTGGTCACGTCCTCATCAACAACAACTTCTATCCATCGTAAAACATGTGATGGATCTGGCTCGTACTTTCTTAATATAGAAACATGAAAGACGTCGTGAACCCTATCCAGGTCTGGCGGTAAAGCCAAACGATAAGCAACTTCACCGACGCGCTTCAATATCTCAAATGGTCTAATGAATCTAGGAGACAACTTGTCAGTCTGGTGAAATCTCAAAAGTCCCTTCCGTGGAGAAATCTTGAGAAAGACATGGTCTCCTACCTCAAAAGATAAGGATTGTCTCCTCTTGTCAGCGTAACTCTGCTGTCTGATTTGTGCAGTAATTAACCGTTGCTGAATCAACTTGATTTTCTCTGTAATCTCAATGACAATGTCGGGACCCAAGGCAATAGTTGGTCCAACAATCTGGAGATTTGCAAAGTCTACCATACAACGCCTCAAAAGGTGCCATGCCAATACTGGCCTGGAAACTGTTGTTGTAGGCAAACTCAACCTAAGGAAGGTAGTCCTCCCAACTACCATTGAAATCCAAGATACAAGTCCGTAACATATCTTCCAATATCTGAATGGTGCACTCTAACTGACCATCAGTCTGAGGATGGAATGCCGTGCTAAAATGAAACCCTGTGTTAAGAGCTTCCTGAAAACTCTGCCAAAAGTGAGATGTGAACTGCGGGTCCCTATCTGAAATAATGGATACAAGAACCCCGTGAAGCCTGACAATCTGCCTCACATACAGTCCACTTAGTCTCTCTGTACTGTCTGTCACTGCCATAGGCAAAAAGTAAGCCATCTTAGTCAACCTGTCAACTATGACCCACACGGCATCATTCCCTGCCTGAGACCTCGGAAGTCCTATTATGAAATCCATAGTGATATGCTCCCATTTCTACTCAGCTACTTGTAATGGTTGCAACAATCCCGCCGGTCGCTATTGCTCTAGCTTCACTTGCTGACAAGTAAGGCATCGAGCCACAAACTGTGAGACATCCCGTTTCATGCCCTGCCACCAAAACTGTTGTCGCAGATTCTGATACATCTTCATACCACCAGGATGAACTGCGAGTCGAGAGTGGTGAAAATCTTGAAGAACGTCTTCACGATAAGACAAGGGAACAAACATCATCCTCTTGTACCTGAGACCATCATCTGTATGTAAGGTTCAACCCTCTACATCCTCAAATCCTGAAATCTAAACATGGATAGCCTTCATCTCCCCATCCTCCAACTGTGCCTTAATAACTCTACTAACAAGAGCCGGTTGAGCCATGAGGCTAAACAAAATAGCCGGTGAGACATCCTCATAAGACTGTAAACCAAGATCTGCAAGTTTTTCTAATATCTTCCATTTGTGAATGGAAATGCTAGCAAGAGTCCCCCGTGACTTCCTACTTAATGCATCAGCCACCACATTGGCCTTACCCGGATGGTACTGTAACTCAAAGTCATAGTCCTCCATGAACTTAACCCATCTGCGCTGTCTCAAGTTCAAATCCTTCTGAGAGTAGAGATACTTGAGACTCTTGTGATCAAAGAAACCTCAAACTTCTTCCCATACAAATAGTGTCTCCACCCCTTTAGGGCAAAGATGACTGCTGCCAACTCCAAATCATGTGTCGGATAGTTCAACTCGTGAGTCTTCAACTGTCGAGACCCATAAGTAACCATCCGCTCTGTCTGTATCAAGACACAACCCAAACCTTCCTGTGAAGCATCACAGAAGATCACATAACCTAAACCACATTCAGGAATGATTAACACTAGAGTCGATGTCAACCTGACCTTCAACTCCTGAAAAGCAAACTCACATGCCTTGCTCCATACAAACTTGACCCCCTTGCGGGTAAGTCGAGTCATAGGAGCCACCAAACGAGAGAAATCCCAAACAAATCTCCGGTAGTAGCAAGCTAGGCCAAGAAAACTCCGAATCTCAAACACTGTATTTGGTCGTTCCCAATCCATCACTAATTCAATCTTTGACGGATCCACTGCAACACCGCCCCCTGACACAACATGTCCAAGGAACTTCACTTCCGATAGCCAAAATTCGCATTTCTCGAACTTGGCATACAACTGATTATCCCTAAGGATCTGCAATACTGTCCTCCACTGAAGCTGAGTATACGAGAATGTCATCAACAAAAACCACAACGAACTGATCAAGATGGTCACTGAATACACTGTTCATCAAGTCCATAAAAGTTGCTGGAGTATTGGTCAAACCAAATGGCATCACTAGAAACTCATAATGGCTATACTGTGTGCGGAAAACGATCTTGGATACATCCTCATTCTTAACTCTCAACTGATAATAACTTGATCTCAAATCAATCTTCGAAAAATATGTCGCTCCCTTCAATTGATCAAACAAGTCATCAATCCTAGGCAAAGGATACCTGTTCTTGATCGTAACGTGATTCAGTTTACGATAATTGATGCAAAGTCTCAAAGACCCATCCTTCTTCTTCGCAAAAGGAACCGATGCTCCCCAAGGTGAAACACTAGGATGAATAAAGCCCTTAGCTTTCAAATCATCCAATTAAGCTTTAAGCTCATCAAGCTCTGCCAGTGCCATACGGTACGGTGCCATAGAGATGGGCACTGTATCGGGAATAACATCAATGACAAAAACAACTTCCCTCAAAGGAGGTAATTCTATCAGCTCCTCTGGAAAGACATCAGCAAAATCCTCGACAACTACAGGAACAACACGGCCCAAACAACTATCCTCATCGACTAGCAGACTAGCCAAGTGGGATCTGTGGCAACTTCAGTCACCAATATTGAAGATCATTGTCGAGTGGGAATCACTCCGATCTCCCACGAAGTGAAAACAATCCCTTGTGGGAGTGCAAATAGTCACCGTCCCATGGAAGTAATCGATCGTAGCACGAAAGAATGATAACCAATCCATCTCGAGAATGATGTCAAAACCCGTCATGTCAAAAACAATAAAATCGAAATCTAAAGTCCGCCCAGCTATCTCGATAGCACAACCCTGACAAACACGATCCAAAGACACTGGACCCCCAACTGGCGTGTCAACACAAAGGAAACCATCCCGCTATGTGACCTCCAGACCCAAAGAATGTGCAAATGATGTAGATATAAATGAATGTGATACACCCGTGTTAACAAGAAATCTAGCCCAAGAACTGAAAACTGGAAAGATACCTTGAACTGTAAAAGTCCCAGTGGAGGTATCGGCCTGTGGCAATGCATAAGCTCGTCCCTGAGCCCCCGACTGCTGAGAACTGCCCTGGTGGCCCGACTGCTGAGAACTGCCCTGGTGGCCCGACTGATGTCCAGAAGCAGTAGACATAGAACCCTTATGATCGGTTGGTCAATTAAACATCAACCTTCGCAATAGCACGAATCATTGTAAAATAGGGCTATTGGTCGGGTAAGTCGAATCACTGGGACTGCGCTAGTTTAAGGCAACCTAAGCGTCTAGAATCGTTTTAGAATGATAAGGGGGAATAGGGTGTTTGCTTGGTTTGTCACTAAAGCTATGAAATTAAGATGCATAAAATAGAACTTGCAAGAATTTAAAAGAGATAAAATGTCGGTAAAAGAGACTAGGGAAGTAACTTCACCACCTACAATATAAACATGCTAGAATATGATTCATTTGGGGAAAAACAACATAAATATGTGGCTATGATAAGTAGTTACTCATGGTTACTACATTACCTTCAAAGGATTCATGGAATCAATAGGCAAGAACAATTTATCAAAGATTTTACATGCTCAATTACCTAAACTAAAGTGTAATTTAAGACATGTTCACTAAGCTAGAAATTGTCAAACCATCAATCACATGATAAGAGCACATGAAGCTAAGAATTAAGAATAAGCAATCAAAGGAAGAACCTAAGCTATGGCCTATCAAATCTCTCAACAACATGCCATTAAAACCATTCCAAAAATCTCATCTTCATTGTCACCATGAAAATGTAAACCATACAACCATGAAAACATACATTCTAAGACAAGAAAGTAGGTCCAACATGATCATTAAATCAAAATCAATTCATTACATCAAGTAAGAGTTCTAGATTATGGAATCACCACAAAAATACATTATTTTTCCCAAACTAGAATCAAAAGTAAAGCATGCTTACAATGAGGGGTTCCATTACCTCCCTAGAGGAGGAGTTAGTTACACATGGGAGCCTTAGAATGAAGAAGAACCATGGATCCTCCTTCCATTTTCGAGCTCCCCTTTCTTGCTCCAAGAACTCTCCTTCCTTTGCTCTCTTCTCCCTCCTCTAATCTTGTAGAATGAAGCTCAATGTATTGTGTGGCTCTTATCCCTCTTATCTACCACCAAAAGGCCACCAACCAACATCTCCAACCACTTCATTAAAGACGAAAACAAAATGAAGAAACCAAGGTGCAAGTGGGCTGAAATGAGCCATTTCCGAAGGGCATTCTGTCCAAAATTCGAGCACTCTAAGCAAGGCCTCGAGCACTCGAATTTAGTGTAAAAAGCTCCATGCTTCACTTGCTCCGCCCAGACCTACTTTGGTTAAACAGCCATAACTTTGCGCTCCGAACTCTGAATGATGAACCGTTTGAAGATTTAGAAAGCTAATTCAGAGCTCTAAATATTTCATGTTTTAGTAGAGATCCAATTCTCAAGGATGGTTGGTCGAAAATGAAGATCAAGGCAGAATTTCATTGCTGCCAGGCAGTTCTGCGCATCTCTGGTAATAAGGCCATAACTCTCTGCTCCAAGCTCTGAATGACAAACCGTTTGAAGATTTAGAAATCTAATTCAGAGCCCTAAATATTTTATCTTATGAGGGAAGTCCAGTTCTCGAGTTTGGAAGGTCAAAATGGCAAGCAAAATCCAGGTTCTACTGCTGCCAGAATTCAGCATTGGCACCTTTTGTTGCTCAAGATTCCACAAGGCCTTATTCTTGTTCCATTTTGGCCAATGAACCTGAAAATGCATAAAAACATAGAAATGAAGATAATCTACATAAATTAACATACAACGGACTTTACTAATGCAATTTAGGGCGCTTGAATATATAATATTCGGCGCTTATCACACCCCCAAACTTACATTTTGCTAGTCCCTTAGCAAAACTACAATGAAAAATTTAATGAAAAGACAACCATGGGCTTGCTACTACAAAAATATCATCCATGGTAAAATAAGATATATACATTGCTCAAAAATAACTTGAAATAGAAAAAGAGCTGGAGATGGGGTCATTGGGAAGACTACCTTGCATATATGAAGCGTTGATACAAAAATTGGCTAAATACATTTCCACATACATGCATCAACATCAAAGTCTATATAAATAACTCAATTATCATCTCTTGAATGGAAATCAACTCTAGCTTCAGTGAAAGTGAATTAGATTCTCAACATGCGGCTTTTACTTTCTTTTCCAATTCCAAAGCACAAGTTTTCAAATCATTGAATTCCCCTTTAAATGAGGTCCCTAAGGCATGATTTTATTTACAAGACAACTTTTGTTGCTTGTTGACAATTTATTGTAACTCATAAGCGAAACATAGAATGGTTGTGCAATGCTGAAGTCCCTTAAGCTTTCTAACCAACCTATGTAGCAAGCGTTAGGCCAACAACTCCCAAACCAGATGGCTTTAGGGTGTTAAATGTAGAGACACTCCATAGGGCTTAATAGCTCAAGTTGGAAAGGCTACGAACTCCAACGAACCATGTTTATTACCAGTTTATTTTTTGAATGACCGTGCAATGTTTAAGTCCCTTAAGCTTTCTAACCAACCCCTGTAGCAAGTGTTAGGCCAACAACTCCCAAACCAGACGGTTTTAGGGTGCTAAGTGTAGAGACACTCCTAGGGCTTAATAACTCGAGTTGGAAAGGCTACGAACGTCAACTGATCATTATTTTCTTTCTTTCTCAGTTTTTTTTTTTTTTTTTTTTTTTTTTTTTTTTTTTTTTTTTTTTTAGATTCATGCCAAAAGTATTCATCCATTAGGTTCATCAAATCAGATTAACTAGGGCAAGGTCAAGGTCAATCAAGTTGCATGCCTCACAGTTAAGTTTCCAATGTGCATCTGTGCATTGTGAAGCTTAAAAGAGTGTCAAATCCAGCGAGAATTTAATTGAGACATTTATACAGACTAATTTGAATCTACATGATCATTTCAACTCAAATTTTCTTTATTTTCAAAAATATCAGCTGCTTCTATACACAAAGTTTTAAACATATGCTTTCATCTTCAACAGGTTTCAAATTCCGTTATCATTGCTTAGCAAAAATGTAAAACCAAAAATGCATAAATGCACCCCCAAACTTGAATGTCACAGTGTCCTCAATGTGAGAAGACAAGTAAATGAAAATAAGAACAGAGAGGGTTAAAGAACAATAATACCAAGCGGAGTGAGGAAGGCAAAGGTTTCCATCTATGTGAATATGCAAGTGCTTCCCCCAAACTTGGACATGAAGACCTAGCAAAACACAACTAATATACACATGTAAAAGCATAGGCTCTTAAGAAAAATTAAAACAGAATTAAAAACACTAACCTGAATTGTAGTGCAAGATAAAAATCCAAACAAAACACAAATGCAGACATTAGCCACAAGTGTAAAATGGATAGCAAAAGAATGCCAAAAGTGTGCCAATTTTTTTTTTTTGTTTTTTTTTTAATGGCATGCATGAGGGTGTTGTGGAGGAATTGAGGATGGGGTTGATTGAGTGTGAAGGGTGGTGGGTGGTAAGGGAGTGAAGGTGCCGAGAGAGAGAAGGCTGGTGTGAGGGTTGGTTGGTGAATGAGAGAAGGGTGAAGGTTGGGGTGGTGGTCGGTTTGGTTGGTGTGTGCATGGTGTTGATGTGAATGGTTGGGATTGTGTTGGGAGGGTGGCCGTGGAAGACATGCATGGTTGAGGATGATGAGGGGTTGCCGAGAGGTTAGTTTGTGGGTTGAGGTGGTGGAAGTTGAGGGAAATGAGGTGTGGGTTGCTTGGGTTGCCTAAGGATTGCATGGTGGAGAGGGAAGTTGGTGTGAGCACTTGGCATGGTGGTTTGGAGGTGGAAAGTGATGCCGAGGGGTTTGTTTGTGGGTTGGTGCATAGATAGAAGTGAGGTTGGGTTGATGATTTGCCGAGAGGGGTGGTGTGGTATGTTACCGAGAGAGAGGGAGTTTAGGGGTGAGTTGGTGGGTTTGTGCTGCATGGGGGTGGTATCCAGGTGAAGTTTTTTGGTTGGAGCCTAAGGAGAGGGTAGGTTGGTTTTGATGCAGGTCGTGGAGTGTTGCATGAGAGGTTGGTTGCGGTTTGCATGGAGATAAGCCGAGAGTGATTGAGGCTGGGTTGGTGAGGAGGTTGATTCGAGTGCTCGAACTGAGCCTGCGAGCACTCGAATTGAAGGCAGCCGAGATAGGTTGTAAGATGGATGCAGGTTGGTGGGTTGTGGAAGTTGGTCTGTAGAGATGCCGAGAGGGGGTTGTTGTGAGCATGGTGGTGATGCTGTTGGAGAGAGAGGAGTTTGGTGGTGAGGTTGAGCAATCTCGAGCACTCCAAATAAGAGCTTGGGGTGCTCGAAATTTTGGCAGAGGGCTCGGCTGTTGAGTGAGAGAGCTTGGGTGAGGTTGAGAGGGGGGTTCGAGCACTCGAAGTTGGACTTCGAGTGCTCGAAAAACTGGCAGTGGCTGCGGAAGGAGAGGGAGATGCCGAGAGTTGGGTTGTGGGGATGGTGGCATGATTGCATGCATAGGGAAAGGTTTGTGGGTTGGAGTTGAGGTGGTTGGGTTTGCATGGTAGTTGAGTGTTGCAGAGAGGTTGGTTTGGTTAGTCGAGCAGGTTTCGAGCACTCGAAATGCCTGCTTCGAGTGCTCGAAATACAGGCAGAGAGGAGAATGGTTGCATGGTTGTGTGGGATTGGCGAGCACTCGAAATGAAAGCTAGAGAGCTCGAAGGGAGGGCAGTGAGCTTGGGATGAGATTGGTTCACATTTCGAGCACTCGAAAATGGACTTAGAGCGCTCGAAATACAAGCAGTAGCCTCGGAATGGTTTTGTGCAAGCTTCATAGAGCTTTCGAGCACTCCAAAGAGGAAATAGAGTGCTCGAAATGAAGGCAGTAGCATTGAGGTTGAGAGATGAATTTTTTTGCATGCATTGTAACATTATGCAGTGAGGTTGAGAGATGAACTTTGCATGTCATTCCATTAGGTGCCTCATTCTTATGCATTGTGAATGTATACATGATCAACTGAGAGCTGAAGAATTGATAAAACCTTGCAACATGCTTCCAAATCAATGCATGGATGGATTATTTTCACCTTGCATGCATGGAAAATAATGAAACTTTGCATATTAATACAATCCAATGCATGGATGGATAATTGTCAAACTCTACACTTCATTGCAATGCAAGGAAAATTTTGAAAACTTTTCAGATTGTGCAATTTTCCTCCAATGAACTTCCTTCCATTCCATGGAAAATTTTGAAAATTTTGTTTTTAAACTTTGCAATTTTTTTTCAAACTTTGCAATCATCTCAAATGCATGGAAATATATATATATATATATATATATATATATATTTTAAAACTTTGCAACTCCATTTTAATTCAATGCATAGAAAAATTACAACTTTGCACTTTCATTCCAATGTAATGCATGGATGGAAAATTTTGAAAACTTTTCAACTTCTTTCTAATGCATGGACAATTTGGAAATTTTTCAAAATGTAGCACCTTTCCAACGCATGGATGATTTTGAGAAACCATGATCCAACAATGCATTGAAGATGAGAGGCTATGCATGTGAGTGCCATGTCGAAAGTCCGAGAAAATTGCCTGATAGAGCCAGAAACTTCCGGGAATGAAAACAAGAGTTGAGAAGGTCTAAGAAGTCATTCTAAAAATGTGGAACACAACTTAAGATAGTTCCAGAGAAAGTTAAATTTTGGCATTTCTTAACCATTTCCCATAAAATTTCATGGCTCAGGCAATTGAACATTAGGGAGGCATTGAAGTCGAAAGAATTGCTCCCCATGGGTGCTAAATTTAACGTCGATAGCTAGACGCACCGAGATCAGGTTAGTCCTCCTTACCCTATACCATGTCTCTCTAGAGAGTCATAGGTCCCCAAATAGGATAATTCTTTTACAAGTGGAGGAGGAAGACTTTGAAGACAAAAGTGGAAAAGAGGTAACGGAAAGACCTCAACCCACTCTTCTTTCTCAATGAAGAACTTTGGACTATGGGGATGATTTGGATTATAGGAAGATGGATTAGGTGAGGGTGCACCAAGCAACGACTTATGAAGGGTCATATTGAGCACGGGAATGCTCAACAAGTTATCCTTCAGAATTTCAACATCCTCCCCACACTTATCCGGTGGTTCGGGCTCAACAGTTTGAGATAACTCCAGTGAGGGAATGGGATGAGATGCAAGCTCCCAAGAAAGAGATACATTTGATGTTGACAAAGGAAGAGAATGAATAGGAGGAATATCAAGCAAAGAATTGACCTCACAAACAGAATTGGCAACATCAAAATCCTCATAATTAAAATGAGCTAAGCATGTTTTTAGAGGATCCTCCATTAAAGGAGGTGCATCAAGCAAGGGATTATGTAGGGGCTGTTTTGGAGTAGGGTAGACAATCTCTACATCATTATTTTTCCCATTTTGAGCCACAATTGCTTCATTTTGATGTGGGGCAACAATTTGATCTTCAACCACCATTTCATCATTTTCACATGTAATAACCACTTGATCATTCGCATGATGAAAGTTACTAGGAGTAATCTCATCATTCATAGAATTTTCTTTTGGATTGGCCATAAATTCAAATGAAAATGTTTCCTCCTCTTCATGATTTTTAGCATTAATCCTTTGTTGAATTTGAGATATTTGGTCATCTATCATTGCACTAACTTGGGACTGGTGATATGGTACCACTTGATTGATAGACTCTACTGTGGATTGCATGCTAGCAAGGGAAGCCAATAGTTGATTGTTGGAGTCCATCATTTGCGTGTGCATAGACTCCATCATTTGTTTGTTAGCAACAATTAGCTCATCCAATGGAGACGGTGGAAAAGGAGAAGAGGGCGGGAAAGAATGATCATTGGGTTGAAAAGGTTGCATATGAGATTGTGGGGTTGAATTTCCTATGTCATGCCACAAGAAGTTTTGTTGGTCTCCCCAACCCGAGTTGTAACCATTGAAGTATGGATTACTACCCGGTTCAAAGAAATTTTCATTTGGTTGCTCTAGATAAAAATCCGAGAATTGTCTCGTTGGAAGACAATCTCTTGTATGATGTGAATTACTAGAGCAAAAAGCACAAAATGCATGTAGTGTGTAGAATTGAGTTGGGAGATAATTATCCTCCATCTAGGAGTAATTCAACAACACACAAAGCAATCAATACAACACTTCATCACCATAACCTCCACATATGATATTCCCTTTCTCCTCAATTATCAAGACAAAAATTAAATTGGCCACGACAAGGACCGATGCTTGAACATGAAATTTAAACAGGATAAGAGCCTCAACAAGGGCTTCACAACTAAACTAAAACTAAATTTAACACATGCACAATATTCACAACTCGAAACTAGAAGTCACGAGACTTACCTGGGGTCCTCTAAACTTACAATTTGCTAGCATTCCCACGGCGAGCTTCGAGTCCCTAGAATCTTACAACTCTTAAAACACAAAGATAGTCAAAACACACAAGGAATATTCACAAGACACAATATTCACAATCAAACTAAAATTAACCCTAAACTTTGGTTGCTAAACCGTTTGCAGTCCCCAGCAACGGCGCCAAAAATTGATCGGTTGGTCAATTAAACATCAACCTTCGCAATAGCACGAATCATTGTAAAATAGGGCTATTGGTCGGGTAAGTCGAACCACTGGGACTGCGCTAGTTTAAGGCAACCTAAGCGTCTAGAATCGTTTTAGAATGATAAGGGGGAATAGGGTGTTTGCTTGGTTTGTCACTAAAGCTATGAAATTAAGATGCATAAAATAGAACTTGCAAGAATTTAAAAGAGATAAAATGTCGGTAAAAGAGACTAGGGAAGTAACTTCACCACCTACAATATAAACATGCTAGAATATGATTCATTTGGGGAAAAACAACATAAATATGTGGCTATGATAAGTAGTTACTCATGGTTACTACATTACCTTCAAAGGATTCATGGAATCAATAGGCAAGAACAATTTATCAAAGATTTTACATGCTCAATTACCTAAACTAAAGTGTAATTTAAGACATGTTCACTAAGCTAGAAATTGTCAAACCATCAATCACATGATAAGAGCACATGAAGCTAAGAATTAAGAATAAGCCATCAAAGGAAGAACCTAAGCTATGGCCTATCAAATCTCTCAACAACATGCCATTAAAACCATTCCAAAAATCTCATCTTCATTGTCACCATGAAAATGTAAACCATACAACCATGAAAACATACATTCTAAGACAAGAAAGTAGGTCCAACATGATCATTAAATCAAAATCAATTCATTACATCAAGTAAGAGTTCTAGATTATGGAATCACCACAAAAATACATTATTTTTCCCAAACTAGAATCAAAAGTAAAGCATGCTTACAATGAGGGGTTCCATTACCTCCCTAGAGGAGGAGTTAGTTACACATGGGAGCCTTAGAATGAAGAAGAACCATGGATCCTCCTTCCATTTTCGAGCTCCCCTTTCTTGCTCCAAGAACTCTCCTTCCTTTGCTCTCTTCTCCCTCCTCTAATCTTGTAGAATGAAGCTCAATGTATTGTGTGGCTCTTATCCCTCTTATCTACCACCAAAAGGCCACCAACCAACATCTCCAACCACTTCATTAAAGAGGAAAGCAAAATGAAGAAACCAAGGTGCAAGTGGGCTGAAATGAGCCATTTCTGAAGGGCATTCTGCCCAAAATTCGAGCACTCTAAGCAAGGCCTCGAGCACTCGTATTTAGTGTAAAAAGCTCCATGCTTCACTTGCTCCGCCCAGACCTACTTTGGTTAAACAGCCATAACTTTGCGCTCCAAACTCCGAATGATGAACCGTTTGAAGATTTAGAAAGCTAATTCAGAGCTCTAAATATTTCATGTTTTAGTAGAGATCCAATTCTCAAGGATGGTTGGTCGAAAATGAAGATCAAGTCAGAATTTCATTGCTGCCAGGCAGTTCTGCGCATCTCTGGTAATAAGGCCATAACTCTCTGCTCCAAGCTCCGAATGACAAACCGTTTGAAGATTTAGAAAGCTAATTCAGAGCCCTAAATCTTTTATGTTATGAGGGAAGTCCAGTTCTCGAGTTTGGAAGGTCAAAATGGCAAGCAAAGTCCAGGTTCTACTGCTGCCGGAATTCAGCATTCGCACCTTTTGTTGCTCAAGATTCCACAAGGCCTTATTCTTGTTCCATTTTGGCCAATGAACCTGAAAATGCATAAAAACATAGAAATGAAGATAATCTACATAAATTAACATACAACGGACTTTACTAATGCAATTTAGGGCGCTTGAATATATAATATTCGGCGCTTATCACCTTACCCGGATAAGAACCAACTGGCAGTGCCACTGGCTGTGGTGCCTGAGGCACCCTGAAATCTGACTGAGCAACTGTAGACTATGCTGGTGTGGCCTGTGAACCTGTGCCACTCTATGCCCTGCTCCGTGGATGAGGGCAATCCTTCCTCATGTGACCGAGTTGCTTGTAATAGTTGCAAGTCCCTTAAAACCCCTTTGTTGAAGCTGTAGGCTTACTAGCCTGTGATTGACTGGTCTGTGGCTAAAGCTGCGGGCAACGAGGCTTGACATGCCCTGGCTGCTAGCAGTGATGACAAACTGCATGTCCTGCATGAAACCCCTTGTTACTACATGACTTCCCCAATAACCTTGGGCACTCCTTCTTGAAGTGACCCGTCTGCTTACAATAGTTATAAGCTTTGTGCACCATATTTATAGCAATGGCAGCGTGCTGAATGATTTGAGCCTAAAGTTGTGCGCAATGAGGTCTGATGTGCCCTAGTTGATTGCAATGGTGGCGCACTATCTCACGAATGGACCCTATAGTCAAAGGATTTGGGGTTGTGGGATGAACATTCTGTGATGGTCCCCATGAACAAGTAACGCCTCCGACTCTAGCTATCTTCGCCTGTACCCTAGAAGATGAAGCCCCATCCCATAACGCACCCTGGACTCCTTAACCCGTACAGCATCTCGAGCCTCTACTTCGACAAGTATAGCCCTTTGAACTATATCCACATAAGTCTTGAAGTCAAGGAGTGGAGGCCATGGCTTGACATCAAGCTGTAAACCATCTTGAAGTCCCCTAAGATACTCTGAAACCTCGTAGACTACTGGTGCTGGTATCAGTACCAGAATCTGGATCCCTGCAATGTGCTGACGAAACATCTGCTGAATGGACTCTGACATCCCTAGAGCCACTCCCTGTGCAATTTCCTCCTCATAAGTTGGCGCTCGTGGTGGATTAGGATCCATACCACGAGGTCGAACCTTGGGCCTCCCTGGACCCTATGTGAGCCCGGTGTCCTCAACCTACTCATCCACTCCATCATAACGAGAAGACTCTCCACGAGTTAAAACTATGATGCTAAACGCACGAAAGGAAAGAGGTCAATAATAACACAAGTTATTATGACCGAATGCAACTCACGCTATGAATGCATGAAACAAGAAGCATATCAATGTATATGACGTACAGTCATGCTAAAGCAGGTAAACATATACAACATGCTAAATGGATACTAAAAACTTCTAGGTACTTAAACACGTAAGCACATAGACATGTTATTAAACTAAGCACGTAAACATGTTATAATACTAAAATATGTCATCAAGGTATATGGATAAATCAAGGTACACCAACAAAAGTATGATATGCACCCAAAACCTGTCATCCTAAGGTTTTTGAACCTAGGAGCTTTGATACCACTTGTAACGACTCGAGTTTTTCAACCCGGTGTATCAGTGATGACTCGAAAGTTAACCCGATAATGGATCCGAAATGCGGAAGCAAAAGATGAAACTATAGTGACTTGAGATATAAATCATCTCTAAGACACCAATGTGATGTTCCATGAGGTCACGGAACTTCAGGAGAGCGAAAGAGGAAATGAGAGTCAAAACGGCTAAAATTCGTTAATTAAGGGCAAAATGGTTAATTCACAATTAAAGGGAGAAGATTGACTCTAAACAAGTCAAACAAGGTGAATACAACCTAATTTAATCATTTCACAACATTCCAAGAGGTTCCAAGAACATTGGCTAAGAATTCCCCAAAAACGCCCTTTCCCGGTTTAAGCAAAAAACAGACCCTACCTCACTAAAACATGAATAACTCCCACTGTGATTGGAATCTAAGAATAAAATTGGTACCATTGGAAATATGACTCAAAATCCTTGAGTTTAGGCTTAAGAATCACCCCATTTGGGTTAGAAATGAAGGAAATATGACCCTTTGAAGTTGGAACCTCAGTGTTGTAACCAAATCTGGAAGGCATGTGCATAAAAGCTATATCGGTCTCAGTGTTGTAACCAAATCTAGAAGGTAGGTGCATAAAAGCTATTTTGGTCGGCTAAACTGGATAAAATTTTCCTGAAAACATGTTTATTGAGGGTTGGTTGTTTCGGTAGACCGAAATGACTCTGAACAGTGAAAAAGGCTACTGGAATGGGTGATTTACTGTGCAAAGCAATTCCCAAAAGCCATCGGTCGACCGAAATGGAGTTTCGGTCGACTAAAACACCTCGAAAAGCTGCTAAAATGACTGTTATGTGCCCAAGGTGTTAAGGTCCAACCCAAGCTTTGAATCCTATGATGATTTGGTTCAAAAATGAGAGTTTAAGACTGATTTTCAAGGAGATTAAAGTATGTGAGCATGCCAACAACCTTACTATGAATAATTGAATGCAAAACAATAGCTCATGGCCTCATACACATCATTTACAAGGATCTCACATGCTAACCCTCCAAAGTTTGTTAAAATACATTCTTAAAGCAAAAGATGGTACCAAATGACTACAAGTACTAAATTAAACATGTTTGGCCCTTGGCCTTGTTACACACACATCCAAGGAGTATCAAAAGGTGCACTTAAGTGCACATTACATGGTTTGAACAATAAATACATATTTTGTCGTAATAAGCAAAATGAAGTGTGATATGCTAACAAGTGCACATTCTAACATAGCAAAAGTACTCCAAGTAGTCTAGCAAGTCTAAGATTGTTGTGCAACCCACAATATTGCTTATTTACCTGAAAAACACCCGGTAACTTCGGGGTGAGTAAACAAGTTTACTCGTAGGGAATGACCATGCATAGGTTTAACTTATCACAAAGTTTGCAAGTTATATAATTCAATCCATGCTATTAAAGTTACATTAAAACTTTCAACATAACATAATGAGATAAAAATTCACAAAGTTAATAACTTGGAATTTAAATACAAAATCAAACCAAGGTAGATACTTGGATATTGTCGGATTAAAACCGTACTCTTGGGATCACTTTAGGGCTATTAACCCATGGGTACCTTCCCCTAATGCGCACTATAGTGTAGGGAGCTCTCTATCTCCCGTACTAGAACCAAGTCCTAGCCATGTCAAGTTCTTGATGATATCCTAAGTTTCTAAAATCAACAAGTAGAGCAACAAGTTATGTTATGTGATAAAACACAATAAGTTCCATGAATTAAATTATTACATTATTAGAACAATGAGATAGAAATTAATTAAACTAATTAAGTAATTTCCCTAGATTTCAAAAGTTGTCCAAATGATTCCAATTTAATATATAACAAAGAGTAACTCATGGGCATGCCATATATCAAGTCTAAAGTGAATTATATAAAAGCTACTATTAGTCATTTATTTTTTAAATTAACATAGGACATGCATACAACTTGTATGTCACTATAAGAACAATTAAATCACTTGGAAAAATAAATTATAACACCCCCTACCTCAATAGAGAATAGAATCTCCATAATCCAAGGCAACCAAGCTTAAAAATGGAAAATTAAATAAGTGTTTTATAGAGGAGAGTGAGAGAAATCTAAAGTGTTCTAAGCTTATAGGTCTAAGGTGAGTAAAAGGGCACCAAAAATGAAGTCAAAGCTAATAGTCAAGCTTCTCTCTAATGGTGGCTAAGTTAGGGTTCTTGAGAGGAAAGAGATAAATGAATAAAATCAGATGGAACCCTAAGTTTAAGTGATGGGATTCTGCACTCACTAGGTGCTTTTGCACTACCTCTCTCTCACACACACTTGTAAGACTAAAGGTGAGTCCTTCACTTGTCATGAATCTAAGTAAGTTTCCAAGATTAAAAATCAGGCCTACACTTGTCAACCATCCATGCCAACAAGTGCTCCTATCCTAGGCTAACCAATGGGTAAATCTCCACCCTCCATGTGTCATGGAATTAAGTCTCCAAGTGGTTCCTCTACAATGTCAACAAGTGGCACCTTAGGAATGTGACACTTGTCACATTTTACAGAAATTGCAAAAAGGTCCTTTTTAAAAATATTTTCTAAATTAAATTACAAAATGGTCCCTAAGACGAAAAATAATTACTTTATTTAACTACACGAAAACCCCTCAAGTTTAGAGTAATTAACAAAAGTTATGCACTCATGCCCTTTACAAGAAAAGTAAACATTTAACATGCTTTTCTACAAATGTGAAAATGTAGATATCATGGAAATTAAATATTGTGGATGTATGCAAAGCCGGAATCAAATCCGAGTGCAAAAAGTGCGGTTATGAAAGGAAAAATGAAAAACGACTAAAGTACGAAATAGGGAATGATGAGCCCTAAAAAGTGTGTATTTAAACCCCTTAAGCTTAGGTATTCTAAAACCTTTATCTATCTTATTTTACCATTTTGTATTGATTTCATGTTATTTCCTATTTCAGGTACTTATCCCCAAAATAAGCTAACTCAGCCAAATAAGAGCATAATTGAAGCAATTCTGGGATGATTCAAAGAGAGCAAAGTAGAGTAAAAGGAAGCTAAGGGTGGAATTTCAGCAACTTCGATTGATCTCAAGAAAAGTTTGATCGATCCAACTTTCATCGATCTCAACACTTCAAGATGGATCTGAGCCATGTTTGTTCCTGTTCAAATATCTCAAAAGTTCAATTGTTCCAACTTCTTTCTCTGATCGATCGAACATTCTTATCCTTATCCAAATGATTGATCTTATCCAGTTGTACCACCTTACCAACCACTTTTGTCCTTTTCCCAAAATATCTTCAAAATATCTCAGATTTGTTTTTATCCAAAAAGGCACCGCCATTGAGGATCGATCCAGTCTAAGTTCGATAGATTTCAGCCATGTTCGATCGATCCAAATCCAATGTTCGATTCGATCGAACTTCCTCTAGTGCGAAAAAGTTAAATTTCTAGCTCATAAAAAGTTGTCCTTTATCCAATCATTAGGGAATATTTACTATACGACCTTAGCTCATTTTGGGTGTCATTTGACCTACCTATATAAGGATAAGGATTACTTTTTGTATCATATGATATCATACTTGTAGATCTCTTAGGGAGGAAGTAAAGAAGAGGAGGAGGCTAGAGACACCATTGGAGACTCTTCATCAACCAAGGAGTAGATTTCTTCCATGGAGCATGCCCTTGAGGGTTGGAGGACATCATCCATGAGTGGCTAGACATCCTCTTGGGGCTAGATTTAGCCCTAAACATCCTTTCTACTTCTTGATTTATGTATTTTTGAGGGGATTTGTATTATGATTCATGTCTTGACACTTTTATATATATAGATCTTGTTTATTCAATGATTTATGTGGTTTAATGCTTCCAATTGATCATTTCATTCTATCTATATGTCTATGTATGCTAGAATAGATATTCATGTGTTTGTCTCTATTTCTTGTGTTATTGATGCATGTCTATGTGTATTGATGCTATAGATCTAGAGATTGTCAAGACATAGTGCTTAATGTCATGTTCTTGTGGTTTATTTGATGGTTCATACTCATTGCTTGATGGATTGTACCTCTTCCTTAGTTTAATTAGTTTAATTTCATGTCATTAGCTTAGTTGTAGAGTAGTTGTTAAATGGGAGGACAATCCATGCTTGTTGTTGATGTTCCATACTTATGAAAAACAAGTAATATGTATCTCTAACCTTGTGATGTGTTTAGATTGTGAGCTTAAATAATGGATTAATTGCTTAATTTGATATGTTATGCTATCCACCATGTTGTTTAGACAATATATGCTTAATTTGTCATCCATGCTTGTTGAAACAACCACACACACACTCTATATTGCAATACATGTTCTTCCCCTCATTAATCATTCATTAAAGGTATAGAAAAGCTATGCTTAGTAGTGATCTCTAAACCCTAAGATCTCTCTCTCTCTCTCTTTTATGCTTTCTATTGCATTATTGTTTACTTTAGTTTAATTTGCATTTAGTATAATTCAACCAACCAACCACTAGTTTGATCACTCGACCTACTAGCCCTAATTTTGATTCTTCAACCTAGTACGACACTTAATCCCTTGGGATGATCCCTTCTTACTCATACTACATAGTATAGGTGTTAAGCGGTTTATAAATTTAAATTATGGTACCCACTTGACACTAATTTCCAAACTCAAAGTTTTGTGCATTGTTTTGTGCACCGCCCGAAAAGACACCATAGTTTTTGGTGCCGTTGCCGGGGATTGATTAATTAGCAACGTCGTATTTGTGAAATCAATTAGGAATTAGTACTCTTTTGATCGTGTCTTTACATTGTTTTTAATTTTTGTTACTTATTGTGTTTGTTCTTGATTGACAAGGAGCATTGGGCTAAGAAGGTGAGTAAAGAAGTTTCCAAGGAAAAGAGCTAAGCAAGCAAAGGAAAAATACTAAAAATCTAAAAATTGCTAAGATAGCCTGAGATGACCCTGGTTTTTAGGCCAGCGTGTCTTGTGATGAACCGAAGATTTGACCCGATAACGGATCCGATATGCAGAAGCGAAAACAGAAAACAGGATTCTAAGAAGTCAAAGTGACCTTTCATAAGGTCGTAGAACTCAATTAGAACTGATGCGGAAGCAAAAGGTCAAAAATATGACAAATAAGCCCCCAGGGGCAAAATAGTCATTTTTAAAAAATGTGGATTCGGGTGCCACCAAGTACACCATTGGAATGACAACAAAAAAATAATCAGGATGGACTCAAGAATCGCATGATTCGGAGTCCGAACGAAGGAGAAACGGCTTGACAAAGAAAAACAAGCACTTAAGGCTAAAAAGGTAAACTGGAAATTATCCAGGAAGATCTGGGTGCAACCGAGTACACCGTTGGAAAGACAGCAAAAAATTAGTCAAGTTCAAAAAAAATTTCACTCGATTTGGAGTCCAAACGAGGGAGAAATGAGAGTTTGAAGTTGAGACGTCGCGGTAGCCCGACGAAGGACATGGCGCACACGGCGCCCATGCACAAGCCCACCGGCGCCCAATGGCATGCACCAGCTGACAGCAAGAAAAAAAAAAAAAGAGAGGTTCCAGAATTGAGGCTTGAAACGGAAGCCGAAACGAATTTTTCTGGAAAAACACAAAGAAGAAACCCCCCCTAAAATCGAGTTTTCTACCCGATCTTGTAGACGGAATCGAAAAAAACTCACTGTGAAAATCCCCAAAATGCCCCTAGATCAGAACTGAATAAGAGGGTTAAAAGTTGCTACAATGACTGTCTGTAACTGAGAGCAAAAACGGGCTAGAAGATGAATTTTTCTAGAAAAACACAAAGAAGAAACCCCCCTCAAAATTGAATTTTATACGTGACTTGTAAAAGAATTCAAAAAAACTACAATGTAGAATGTCCGAAATGCCACTCCATGAAATCTGGTCATGGAGGTCCAAAAAGCTGCTAAAAAAAAAACAGAAAACTGAACTTTGCAATCGATTTCCGGCACCAAGACAACATTTTTTGGAAAAACACGAAAACTAAACCTCCCCTAAAATCACGTTTTCTAAGCGACCATGTAAAGATTGGAATTTATTTCCTGAAGGAAAAGCCCAGAATGCCCTAAAATCAGATTATGCAACAAAAGTGCAAAATGAGTCCATGGGAGGCTCATTTCACCAAAGGATAAGGTTTGCCCAGAGATGACCATGCATGCAAATATAACTTACCCATTAGGACATGCTACAATAGTCCACAGCTTAAAAATACCACCGATGCAAAATTTGACCCCCTAACAGCCAAAAAGTCAAAAATGAACAAGAAATGGGAAATTTGAAAACTAAAATTAGGAAATGGTTTCAAATAACCGTTTGGCCCTTGGCCACACTTCATACAAGATAAATGAGACCCTACGAAAGAATAAAAATGAAATTCCCACACCCGATGCAAAAGTTATGACACAATGTCTAAGCATTTTTCAACATTTTCATATTAAGCCTTGAAAATGAAAGTGCATTGAAAGCAAGATACATGTCATTGGCCTCCGGCCTCATCTCATACATGTTAAATACATTGAAAATAGTGTACTCATGTACACTTTACCTATATAGAATCAAAGAATACACATTTTGACATAAAAAGACTACAAAATGGCATCTCATGCTAACACTTGCATGAAATGCTAACTTAAAGCTACAAGCCATCCCAATGAACGCTAAGCATTACGAACCAAGTCTTCATACCTGTCAAAACCCCCAGTAACTTCTGGGTGAGTAAGCAAGACTAACAAGTTTACTCGTAGAGAATGAGTATGCATGACTTGATTTTTTTAAAGATTTTTAGACTTACATGCAATAATTCAAAGGGATCATGCCATCTAATGTCTATGTCAAGAATTTGACTCAGGGATCATCCTAAGCTACTCATACAATTGAAATAGATTACACGACATGCAAGCATACCAGTTAAAAGTGTACTAAATGAAGATGAAAGTATGTGAGGTAAGTATACAAAACACAGGCATACTAACAAGATGGGAAACACACAAGGCAAGTATACAAGACAAGAGTACACTAAACAGAATCTATGTACAAGAAGCAAGTATGCAGTTCTAAGTATGCTAAATAAGATTTAAATACATAAGTAAGCATAACATCTATGCAGTTAAACAAGGTGGGAAAATACTCCATAAAACACGACATAGTTCTTAGATCTTTAAAAGATAACACTAGAAGTCTAAGAGTTTAGCGATTTGCATGTTGATATAAATCATTACTCGCGGTCCATGCCACCTAGAATCTAAGTCAAATTACACGTAGAGGATCATTTCTAAGTCATGGTAGCATAAAGTAATATGAAACAAGATAACAAAGAAATTTAACAAGTTTGAAACAATTCAATTAACATGACAAGGACAAGGCATGAAATCAAGGATAAGGCATAGTATCAATGAAATCAAACAAGGTTGGAACATTTCATATAACAAGAAAAGAGTTTTAAATCTTCAAGGAATAGCAACTTGAAATTTAAAGAGTGAAATCAACCAATGTGGAAACTTGGATATCGCTCAGATTAAAACTGCTCTCATGGGATCACTTTAGGGCTACTAACCCATGGGTACCTTCTCCAAGTGCGTACTATAGAAAACCAAAATCTTGGGATTACTTTAGGGCTACTAACCCATGGGTACCTTCCCCGAGTATGCACTATCGTGTAGAGGGACTTTCCCTTGTACTAGAACCAAGTCCTAGCCATGTCAATTTTGATTGATATCACCAAGTTTCCAAAATCAACATGTTGTGCAAGTCAAGATAGCATTAAGACACAAGTAATGCATTGAAAACATTTTATGCACAACTAAGATTTTGGAAATATACAAGTCATGCCCTAAGTTCTCAATTAACATGGCATGTGAAATGTCAAGAAATTATAGTATGCATCTACATAGACTACAACTAGGATATATGTCACTTAGAATCCATCGATGTAGAAATACCACAAGTATAAGATTAATGATTTAATTATTTACTAAGCAATACATGGATAATTAAATCATTCAAAGACAATTGTGCCAGTTCATTAAGTACATTAATGAAATTAAGATACACGGGGTCTAGTTACATGATGTAAAGCTAATAGTTCCATGGAATACAAGTCACAACTAAGTGAACTAAGGCCCATACGAGTAAAACAAGTAAGTGTAAGTCTCTAACTTTTCCAATTGTTCTCAATTTAATACACGTGAAGGAACATGTCAAGGAAATCATATATGCAAGGTTGGAAACCTAAGCAAGTGCATAGAACCATTGAATGGATTTTAATTATTTCATTTAATTAAAATCTCTAGATTTTGAAACTCGTCCAAATGATCTCAAATTAATATATGTTATTAAACATGTCAAGACTTGATTTAAGAGTATGATACAAGTACATTCTATACAAGTTACAGCCATGTGTATTAAACTTTAATACAAGAAAAATAATAATTGAAAGGCTTCAAAACCAAATCAAATATTCTAGATTTAATATATGTGAAACTATATTGCATGCACATCAAGAATTTCAAGTCGGAAATCCAACGGGATGAATAGTACACTTGGAGCAATTTAATTAATCTAATAAATTAAATATTACTAGATTTCAAAACTTCTCCGATTACTCTCAATTTAATCTATGTTGAAGAGCATGCTAGGGCCTAATATAATATGCTATCACGTGTTGATTTAAAGCTAGATAAGGCCACATGATTTAATATTTTATTCAAGATAAATATTAATTAAAATCTTCATTTCTTGTCCAAATAATCTAGATTTAATATATGTCAATCTACATAGCAATGGGTAATATTCTATCATGCCACATGATTAAACAAAGCTATGGATAACCGGGAAAATTAAATCCTTCACAAGAAAAATAAATAATAAAATCTCTAGATTTTGAATCCAAGCATGTAATCAAGTTATATAAGCATCACAAGCATGTAGTATAGCAAGAATTTAAATTATAACACCCCTTACCTCAATTTGGGATGAAAATCCCAAATCCCCACTGGAAGAAAAGTGTTCCGAATCCTCCGAAATCGAAGGGTTTTGATGGGGACAACACGATCTACATGAATCCGAAGGAAGCCCCATGAAAATCACAACTTGACTTCAAATCCAAACTCAAGAAGTGGTCAGAAATGAATTCTAATAAGGGGGAATGGTAGAACACATCGAGGGGAACAAAAACCGTGAAGGTCGAAGACTTTTCACTTAGGAAAAGTAAATCAAAGGAGGAGAGAGAAGGTGGAAGCTCCATGGGCATCCATGGCTGTTTCAGGTCGTGCAAGGAGAGTGGGGAAGATGAAAAATAAAATATTTCACCCCCCTTTTAAAGAAATCTCAAAAAGTGCCCCGAACGGGCCCCGCCGGGTTCGGAAAAATGCAATTTGAGCAAAAGCACTCAAATGGCAAAACTTCGTTAACAAAAAAGATTCAAAATAAGAAAATATGAACAAAGGAAGAAACGGCATCAAAAATTGAGTTCTGAGCAGAAAGTTATGCCCTGAACAAGTTCGGCGGCAATAGGATCCAGAAACTTTGAAACTGGAGAAAAATGACCAGAAGGAAATTCTATGAATTTACTAGTCAACAAAAAGTGAAAATGAATTTTGTACGAGGATCCAGGCCCCAAACAAGATATTTTGCATTAACTTTCGTTAATTGCACAATGGCCCCTACAAAAAGGGTTAACTGTGAAACTGCCCCAGAATGAAAATATCTTCCAAAAGATATTTTCTTAGATATCCCTGAAATAAAATATCTTCAAAAGATATTTACGAAAAAGACCCCAAGAAAAGAAAATAATTCAAAAGAATTGTGCATCCATGCCCTTATGTACACCAGGAGCAACCAGAGTACTTTCTTTCAAAAGTAAAGATACGTATTTCGAGGAAACCATTGAAGATGAAGGCACGTGAAGTCAAAAACTAACTCCGAGCATGAGAAGTGAGGTTGTGCCAACAATGTGACAAATGGGGAAAAGACAGAATAGGGAAAAAGACGAAACAGGGAAAAGGACGAAAGGCGCATAGTGTCCGAAAAGTGAAAATGCAGAAATGACTCGGTCCTCAAAAGAAGTTGTCAATCCACGGAAAAGAGTCTCGGAAACCATTTCCGAGCACCCAAGATGACACTAAGCAACAAGAAACAGAGCTCAAAAAAGAAAATTAAACAGAAAAAATTTATCCGTAAAATTTCAGGAAAAAGGAAAGGAAGGCAAATGACAGGGTCGTTACATAAGCTATAAATTTTTATTTGAAGTGGTAAAGGACCTTTGTGAGCTTTTCTTTACTCATCCCTTAGTTAAATCGTCGGCCCGCGTGGAGGCTTGTATTTCAATTCTTAGATAAATCGTTGGCCCGCGTGGAGGCAATTTACTTTTCTTGCATATCGTTTAAGCATGGGAGTATGAGAACATTGAATGTGGATGAAGTTTATTGATTATTGACTTGTTGTGAAGGTGAAGTATTTGTGTCATTGCTTGTTATATTGCATTGTGCATGTATGGTCGTAGATCATTGAGACCCACTCTTGTCCCTTTAAATTTTCATCTTGAATCCATTGTTCGAAATCCTAGGCGAAGAGGTAGTTCTAGTCAATCCATTTAATCAATGGAAGGACACAATGAGGACCATGTGGAGGACTTTAGTCACATAGACCAACAAGGTATCCTCTACCCCAATGTGCATCATGATAACATGCAAGTTCCATTAGGCATGCCAAGGCCATATGTTCACCCACCACAACAACAAGGTCAAGTTCCATTAGGAATGCCAAGGCCAATCTATTCTCCACTACCTCTCTTCATTCAAGGCAACCAAGGTGCCCATGTTGCACCTCTAATTGCTAATCCTCCTCTTGCTTTAAGAGATCACTATGTGCCTAATGAATATAATGTACCCACATGCATTCAATTGCCACCATTTAGAGCACACCACTATGAAATCAAGCCACAAACCATCCAAATGCTTCCTAATTATCATGGACTTTCAAGTGAAGAACCTTACAAGCATTTGGATGAGTTTCTTGAAGTATGTTCCACCGTAAAATATACGGACATGCCGGGAGAGGTATTAAGGCTTAAACTTTTTCCATTCACCCTTAAAGACAAGGCAAAATATTGGTTTAACAATCTTAGGCCTTTTCCAATAACTTCTTGGGCGGAAATGCAACAAGAGTTCTTAAAGAAGTACTACTCAGTTTCTAAGACCAATGCCATGAGAACCTCAATTCGAGAATTTTCACATAGGGATGGAGAAACATTTCATAAGGCATGGGAACGCTTTAATGAATTGCTTAGGAAGTGTCCACATCATGACATGCCCAAATGGCAATTAGTTCAATATTTCTTTGAGAGCTTATCGGACAATTAAAAAGGCATAGTTGATGCTTCCATGGGTGGCTCTTACATTGATAAGCATGAGGATAACGTGTGGCGTCTTTATGAGAGTATGAGTGAAAATTCTTTGCATCGTACTTTATCTTTGAAGAGTGGTAGAAATTCTAGTGGTAGGAAGAGTGTTGGCTTACATCAAGTTAACCACTCCAATGAAATTGCCGCCAAAATGAAATCATTATCTCAAAGGTTTAATCAATTTTTGATCAACCAAAACTCGGTGAATCAAGTATCTTCCTTCCCTAACCATTCTCATCATGCATCTAATGAGACATGTATGACTTGTTCAAGTGTTTTACATTCTACTTCCAATTGTCCCCATAGACATGTGCAAAGTGAGCATTATGAACAAGCAAATGCTGTTTTTACTAATCAAGGGAACAATCCTTATGGAAATCATTACAATCCTAGTTGGAGAAATCACCCGAATTTCTCTTGGAAAAACCAAGGGGAGGGCTCAAACCCTTCCCAAGACAGTTTTCAAGGAAAATACATTCCTACCTCCACTACAAGGCCAAGGTTCCCAAGGTTTTAGATCATCATATCAATCACAAGGAAACCAATTTTCAAATTCTCATTTTCCTAATCAACCATCATATTCCCAAGGAAATGTTAGAAGTCCCGCTTTTGAAGAGAAAGTTTTGACCGCTTCGGGCACTCTTGAGGCAAATACACAATTACTTTATTCTCACTCTCAATCCATTGCAAAGCTAGAAACCCAAGTAGGTCAAATAGATAGCACTTTAAACATAAGAGAGAAGGGAAAAATGCCTTTGAATGCCCCACAAAAGCAACAATGTGTTGTGGAGATTCATTCCTCATCGGAAGGTCACACAATAGAGCATGTCAATGCGGTGACTACCTTGAGAAGTGGAAGGATTGTGGACAACCAAGTGGGTATGTCTAATGAAGAGAGTGAATCGGTGCAACAACAAGTTGACACCTGTCCCGTTTCATATCATATTCCTATTTCATTGCATGTGCATAACCATATAAATGAGAATGTGTTAAAAAGTGATTTTGAAAAGAAAGATTTGCAAAATAATTTGAAAACTTCTTGTGTTGAAGAGACTTCAAAGAAAAATTCTGAAAAGGTTTTTGAACCAAAAGCTCCATTTCCGAATGCCTTAAAAGGATCCATTTCAAATGACAAGCAAAAGACCAAAGTCAATGAATCATGGACGTGTTTAGGCAAGTGAAAGTCAATCTTCCACTTTTGGATACAATCAAGCAAATTCCGGCTTATGCCAAATTCTTGAAAGACTTGTATATCCAAAAGAGGAAGAACAAAAGCCAAGCACCTAGGAAAGTGGTCTTAACCAAGCAAGTGAGCTCAATTTTGTAGCATAACACTCTTCCAAGGTTTAAGGACCCCGATTCACCTACTACTTCATGCATCATTAGTGATCATATCATTAATCGGGCTCTTCTTGACCTATGAGCAAGTGTTAATCTTCTTCCATACTCAGTATATGTCAAATTAGGCTTAGGAGACTTAAAACCGGCATCGGTAGTTTTGCAATTAGCCGACTGATCAATCAAAAAGCCTAGGGGTATCATCGAGGACGTATTGATTAAAATTGATAAATTCTTCTTTCCCGTTGATTTCGTTGTCATTGACACGGAACCGGTTCCAAATCCTAAGAGCCAAATTCCCATTATCCTTGGCCGTCCTTTCTTAGCAACTGCGAATGCCAACATCAATTGTAGAACGGGGATAATGAAGATCTCATTTGGCCATATGAAGGTAAAGTTGAATATTTTCAATTCAACCCCCCCAATTCATTTGATAAGCATGAAGAGATTAATGTTGTAGAAAAAATGTCATGACCTTAAAAGTGAAGGAATTGAGTTTTTGTGTGAGACCAAAGTTTCTAAAAGTCCATCTTCAACCTTGAAACCAAAGAAAGTTGTTTCAAAATCTTGTTTTGAAGGGGCGTGGAAGCCCAAAGATTGTTTTGACCAAGGACCGAAAACGTCTTTTGAGCTTAATCCAACAAGTTCCTTAAAGAACCATTTGTTGGGTGGAGTTCAAAACACTTATCACCCCATTGAGGAGGGGATGCACTACAAGATGTTTGATCCGGGTTAAAAGAGCCCAACGTCTTGGTAGAGACGTTAAAGACTAGCAAAACATTTCGTAGGGTGTCAAAACCCTATTCCTCCCTCATTTCTATCTTTAATTTCAAGTGTTGCGAAGTCTAACACTAGAAAATTTTCAACCTGCATCCACCTGTATCCAAATCACCTCTCTGTCCCATCGTTCAAACTTATTCTCAGATCGATCATAAGTTCTTAGATCGATCCAAACTTCAAGTCCGATCGATCTTGAGTTCCAACACTTAGAAAAATTTCTGAACCCAAAAACCTGCATCTTTTAGCTCTTTGTCAGATCGATCGAATATTTTGTTCAGATCAATCTCTGTTCTTCATCTCACTATCTTTGACTTTGTTTTGACTTTTTAATTTTAAAATTCCAAAAATATATATTTTTTATTATTTATTTTATTTTCCAAAAATCCGAAAAAGATTTTATATTATTTTAATTCTTCAAAACAAAAATCCAAAAATTTTTATTTTTAATTTTTAATTTTTAGTTTTAAATTTTAAAATTTTTATTTTAATTTAAATTTTAAAAAAAAAAAATTTTAAAAAGTTTTCAAAGAGAGATCATTTCAGTTCGATCGATCTGAGGTCTTAGTTCGATCGATCGAACTGGTTTAGGGAAGTTTTTAAAAATGAAACCGAGGGTGACTGTCCACATCATAGATCTGTGACTATCCTCGTTCTTCGCAGAGTTCGATCGATCGAACATATTTCTCAGATCGATCTAGTGAGATCGATCGAACTTAGTTTCTCAGTTTCTCAGATCGATCATTTGAGATCTATCTCATAATTTTTATGATAGATCGAACTTTACAGATTTCATATACACATTCCATGCATCTTATCGTGTGTCTATGCTATCTTATTCATGCCCAATGCCTGTGATTCTCCACATTGGATGCATTTTACACTTATACTGCTTAGCATAATCACATCCTATTACTACTACAGATTCATGTCATTTATCTATTTTGTCTATCTTACTTGACATACATGATTCCATTTTATGCTTTAAATTCTTTATTCTGGCACTGACTTCCCTTGCAAGTTTTTAATTATTTTTCAGGCCATGGCTAGAGTCAAGACTATAGCCCGCGGACACTATCACCGCCGAGGCAGGCAAACTTTGGATGACGAGCCAGGTCCATCTCATCATAAATGTGCTTTTATTTAAAGGGCTTAAATGTGACTAAATTGTGCTAGATAAAAGGAATACATGATTATTTTCATTGTATAATTAATGTGATTGATGATCTTGATATGAATGCTACTTGTTGCAAAATTTCCATGTTAAAGTAGCTTATCTTGGATTGTGTGACTTGAATTGCTAGCATGCATTTATTGTTAATGAAGACTAAATTTGTGAAAGGTATTTGGAAATTGCATGCCATCAAGGAAAATTCAAAAGCTACTTCATTTGGATTTGTTTTAAAGTAGCTATATCTAGAGAGTCATTTATGTGCCTTTGTGTTCTTAAAATGATTCACTTACATTCTTGGAATCACTAGCACATAAAATGAAACTATTTGAACTGGAAGATAATTGGATCAAATCTGGAAAGTTAAGTTCTATTTCAATGAGGATATTTACTGGTTTTGCATGCCTGCACAAACCGGTTGACCGAAACTAAAACAGGATAGCCGAAATGGCCATTTCGGCAGTCTTAAAATGTACATCAGATGACCGATATAAGCAAACATGAATTGCTTCAGAAATATAAACCAGCCGACCGATGGAGTCATTTCGGTCGACTGATGTGTGTGGAGCACCAGTACTTGAAGGGTTTTAAAATCTATATCATAATATGCATTGTGAATCATTATTGGTAATTAAGCTAGAATGTGTTCCCAAGAGTTCAACCAATAAAATGCATTGTATATATGTCTTTGTGCACATATGACTTTGAATTAAAGTAATAAGAATGCTACATGCTTTTACATGAAATGACTTTTATCAAATGTATGACTTATTGATTTCATATCTAAAAAGTCTATTAAGGAAAAATCACTCATACTTGAAATGCAAAAAATTTGAACAACATGTTTAAAATAATCAATTGCCTTATGCAATTTTAAACAAGCTTTTAGAGCTCATTTTGAAAAGCTTTAGTGATTTTCTTATGAATGATGGTTTTTGACATAATTGATATATTTGTGTTTTCAAAACCATTAATGAAAATGTAATGACCCGGTCATTTCCTTTCTTTTCTTTTTCCTCAGAATTTCACGGATGAATTTTTTTCGTTGAAAATTCTTATCTGAGTTCAGTTCCTCGTCGTTTAGTGTCATCTGGAGTGCTCAGAAATGGTTTCTGAGACTCTTTCATGTGGATTGACAACTTCTTTCAAGGACCTAGTCATTTCCACATTTTTCATTTTTTGACACTTTTCACTCTTTGACTTTTTCCCGTTTGTCACTTTGTTGACATAACCTCTCTTTTTGTGTTCGGATTTAATTCCGGTTTGCATGCATTCATGATATTTGATTTCCATGATAGTGGTACTTTTACTTTTCTAGAAAAGCATGTTAATTGCTTACTTCTTTCATAAAGGGGCATTAATGCATACTTTAGTGTAATTATTCATAACTTTTGTGGTTTTAGTGTAACTATGTAAAATAATTATTTTTCGTTTTAGGGACCTTTTTGCAATTTATTTTGGAAGATATTTTGAAAAAGGACCATTTTGCAATTTTTGGAAAATGTGACAAGTGTCACATTCTCATGAAGCCACTTGTTGGCATTGGGGTGGAGAGACTTGGCACCATGACTTCTTGACACATGGAGGATGGAGATTCATCTACTTGTTAGCCTAAGATTGGATCAGTTGTTGGCTTGGATGGTTGACAAGTGTAGGCCTAGGATTAAACCTAGAAGGGAACCTTAGGATGATGACAAGTGTAGGCCTCACATTTAGTCTTGCAATTATTTTTGGACCACTTTGGAATTATGGTTTTAAAGAAGGGTTTTTGTGTAATTGACCAAGACTTGTGTGTGTTGACTATGGTGCAAGATCACATAGTGAGTGGAAGATTTCTAATTTCTCCACTTACATTTCATTTCATTATTTCATTTCCTTCCTCACCAAAAACCCTAGCCTCCATGAATGGAGCTTGAAGCCTTAAGCCTTGACCTTGATTTTTTAGGGTCTTCCACTCACCTTAGACCATTAACCTTGGGAGACAAAAGTTTCCTCTCATCTTCCTCTTCATAACCCTTGAAGGGTTTGCCATTTTGTGTTGATTTGCCTTGGATTCAAGAGGAACAATCCTCTTGTGAGGTAGGGGGTGTTATAGGATATTTTCTATGTGGTTTTAATTGCTTTTCTAATGGAATACAAGTGATATGCATGTTTTAATGTTAATTTGAGAAATTAATGATTGTTGTAACTTGCATATAATTCACTTTTGACTTGGTATGTGGCATAGCCTTCACTTGATCTTTGTTATATAATAAATTGGAGCCATTTGAATGAGTTTTCAAATCTAGAGATTTAAATGAATTTAATTTGATTTAAATTCTATTTGATTGTACAATGCTTATTTTCCATTTTTGACTTGATATATGGCATAGCCATGATTTAGTCTTTGTTATATATTTATTTGGGATCATTTGAATAACTTTTAAAAAATTAGAGATTTAATTAATTTAAATTAATTAAAATCTACATGATGATGTTTTGCTTGCTTTGCTCTTTTGATTTGATATATGTAATGAGCATGCTATGTTGTTTAACATAGATTAATTTGAGGTTATTTGGGATAGATTTGAAATCTAGAGACTTTCCATGATTAGGTTGAAAATCTCTTAAAATGTAGTATTTTAATTACCTTGTGAGCATACTACTAATTTGATGTATACTTAGTACTTGTGGCCTCTTAAAATGGTATTTAGAATTAACATGATATAGAATATCATTGATTAGTAAAGCTTGTTTAAATGTATTTTGTGTCGGTATATAGCTTATCTAGAATATTACAATTATTTACCTTGGAAACTAGTTACTAAATTGAAGCTTATTTAGTACTTGTGGCTTAGGATGGTAATGTGACTCAATTGTTGTAAAATATTCTTGCTTTGTGTATAAATTGCATATTGAGGACATGACTTGTCATATGCTACCTAGACTTGAATTCTAGGACATGGTTTGTGTGGAATCAATCTTACTTGTGCATAGAATATGGTAACTTGCATTTGATTTTGTATAAGTTTTGAACTTATTGGTTTTGGAAAGCTTGTGAGGACATAAATGATGTGATGGCTAGGGTTTGGCTCTAGTACGGAGACAAGTGTCTTCTAAGTCATAAGTGCGCACTAGGTAGTACCTTGTGGGTCGTAATTACCCGAAAATACTTGCTTGGTCTAGCGATCGCATGTCCTAGTCTTTCCACTATTTGTTTTTGCATTTAAATTTCAAGTTGTTAATCATTGATTACTTGTAGCATGAGAATTGGTGCTTGCTCATGTATTTGATCTTATTTAGTAAACTTGAGACCTTATACTTGCTTCGTGTATTTTGAGCTCATTTAGTATACTTGAAACTGTATACTTGAACTTGTATCCTTGTTGGTGTATCTAAACTCTATCTAGTATACTTACACTTAGTATGCTTGTTTTGTATATACAGATTTCATTTTAGTCTACTTGTGCCGTGTATACTTGTCTTGTGCGTACTTGATTAGCTTAGTATACTTGTGTTTGTATACTTGATTTATGAGTACTCTATGTATATCTTATACTTGTGTATGTATGCTAGACATTGCTATCCTGTTTAATATGATTTAGTATACTTGTGAGCATGTGTACTTGTATGTCGTGTATCATGTTTTAATATGGTTTAGTGTACTTGAGCATGTATACTTGGATGCCGTGGTTCGCTTTAACTTGCATGAGTAGCTTAGGATGCTCCCCGAGTCTCACTTGATATAGACGTTAGGTGGCATGAGCCCCTTTAACATGTTTCACTATAAGGTGATATAATTGTAAAATGCTTGGTCGATGCATGCTCATCTCCTACGAGTAGCTTTATGTTACTCACCCACATAGTGGGGACATTTTCCAGGTACAGGGACCTTGAATTGGGAAGCCCACTATGCCATGGAAGTTTCGTTGACTTGAAGTATCTATTTCATGAAAATGTTGGCTTGAAATACCACTTGTAGCTTATATGTCAAAATGTGTATATTTGATTCCATATATGTCATGGATACATGAGTACACATTTTACAATGTATTTGATATGTATGAGATGAGGCCAGAGGCCAATGACCAATATTTTGTATTCTATGTAACTTTCAACTTCATGAAATATTATGAAAATATTGAAAAATATTGAGTTATTGTTTCACCATAGTTGTATCGGGTGTGGGAATTCCATTTTGATTCTTCCATAGGATCTCATTAATTATGTATGAAGTGTGGCCAAGGGTCAAACGGTAATTTGAAACCATTTTATATTTTTGGATTTCATGTTTTCCATTTTAAGTCCATTTTTGCCTTTTTGGCCATTGGGGGGGTCATATTTTTAATCAGCCATATTTTTGAGCCATGGACCATTGTAGCACATCTTATTAGGTAAGTTATGTTTGCGTGCATAGTCGTTTCCGGGCAAAACTTCTTCTTTGGTGAAATGAGCCTCCTACAGACTCATTTTACACTTTTGTTGCATAATTTGACCTAAGGGTATTTTGGAAATTTTCTTTGGGAAATAAATTCCTTTTTTCACATGGTCACTTAGCAAATGTGATTTTAGGAGGGGGTTTCTTATTTGTGTTTTTCTGAAAAATGTCATCTTGGTATCGGAAATCCATCGCAAAGTTCAGCTTTCTATTTTCCATTTAGCAGCTTTTTCGACCCTCTGGACCAGATTTCTTGGGAGGGCATTTTGGGCATTTCACAGTGAGTATTTTTCAATTTTTCTTGCAAGTCAGATAGAAAACAAATTTTTGAGGGGGGTTTCTTCTTTGTGTTTTTCCAGAAAATGTCATCTAGAGCCTCAAAATCCCATTTTTTCCAAAAAAACTCCTGCTGCCAAGTTTTTGCTGAGTTGTAGTACAAGTGTACGGGTCAAGTGTACGGGTGATGAATCTCGTAACCAGTTAGATGAGTGTGGGCAGTGAGTTGGTCACTGATTTTTGCTTTCTAACCGGTTAGAAAGATCTCCTAACCGGTTAGATGTTCTAGGGTTGACTATTTTGACCATTTTACCCCTATTTCTTCCGTGAGTCATATCTTCTTCATCCGGACTCCGAATCATACGATTCTTGAGTCCATCTTGCTTGATTTTTCATTGTCTTTCTAATGGTGTGCTCGGTGGTACCCACTTTTAAGCTAGAAATGACAGTTTTGCCCCTAGGTACATTTTTGTCCGTTTTTGAAACATTGTTTCTACATTTGTTTCCTTTAGGTTCCGTGACCTCATTGAGTGCCACATTGGTGTCTTAGAGTCATGTTGTATCTCTAGAGACTGTTGTTTTATCTTTTCCTTTCGCATTTCGAATCCATTATCGGGTTATCTTTCGGTTTATCACTGACGCACCAAGTTGAAAAACTTGGGCCGTCACAGATTGCACTTGTATACTATTTTTGAATCAGCATTTATGAGTTAAGCAAAGAAGTTAACCATTAGCATGCAAAATGAATTGAAATTAGTATGATGAGTAAACTTGAATTCTTCTAAGGGGTGAAACTCCTCAAGTGTCATGAAAATTAAGTTTCAAATATCTATTTGACACTTTAGTCTTAGGATTATGTTTTTCAAAGAACACTTTGTTCTAGCCTAGATGACTAATGAGATATTACAAGTACTATTCTACTTTGATGTATTCATTT
This sequence comes from Cornus florida, assembly GCF_030987335.1. Classification (NCBI taxonomy): domain Eukaryota; kingdom Viridiplantae; phylum Streptophyta; class Magnoliopsida; order Cornales; family Cornaceae; genus Cornus; species Cornus florida. The sequence goes on along the minus strand of NW_026775571.1, from coordinate 24,394,512 downwards.
TTAGTACTTTAGAACTTTATATGATATTTCTTGATCAATTCTTAAAGAATGTGTCTAAAAGAGATAATTTGCTTATCCACATGAAGAGTCATGTAACCAATTTCTTACCACATCTCTTAAAGAATATATTTTGGTATCAAGACCTTAATATATACATTATTGCTTTTTGAAATCTAGAACTTCATGAGATACCTTGACATCACATCATGATAAATATGAACAAGAGAAATATTGAGCTCATCCACACGTACAATCATGTAGCCAATTATTTCTAATCATATATGTCAAAGAAAAGATGTTTTTGCATTATTGGAAATTCATTGTATATAACTAGAATAGTAACACTACTTGCATATATGCCTTGTGTTTTACATGCCACGTGTGACTTTTATCATTCAACTATATGCTTGTAAAAGAGGATCTTTTAGTATAAAAGAATTAATTTATATATCATTGCTTTTAATGAGGTGTATCCATTAAATGATATACAATGCAAATGAAACCACACTCATAGAGGGAGATTATTGATAATCTCTTATGAAGGAATATTGCATGACTTGTTATACTTAATTGACTTATTTTGAAAATTGTCAAGCATGCTACAAAATGACTTGTTGATCATTATATTCATACTCATAAGCTTTCATGATTTTGATTATTTTTTCCTCCTTCTTGAAAATATCAAATGGGAAAAATATATTAGGATTGAATCACTTAAATTCTTAAATTTACCTCTACAAAGTTTTTTGCCTTTTGGCTCATTCTAATCCATGCTTCATTTTTATTTTTGTTATGCTTTACTATGTATACTTTTGTATACTTTTGCCTATTTGAGTTTATGCTTCATTCTTTGGTTTATGTCTTATGTATACTTTTGTATATGCCATGAACCTTTATGATCTATTGAACTCATGCTATCAATGAAATTGGTATCTTATAATATAATTGCTTATATGTTGCACTTCAAATCATATTATAGCTATTACCACTATATTACCAATTCTTGATGTCATCATTTCACTATGCTTAATGATAAATGCTTAATGAAGTTGTTTAGGCCTCCCACCTTTTTGAGATGACAAAAGGGGAGAAAAGTGTGATGTGTGAAATGATATATTGTTTCGCATCAAAGGGGAAAATGCCTCTAGTTGTTGGATCAAATACTTCATGTTATATATCATTATGTTATAATACTTATTCTTACATGTCAAGTGAATGATATATATGCATTTTGATAGAAGCATGTTGATAGGGGGAGATTTGTAGAAATCTCTTGAAAAGGAAAATGATCTTATATGCATGTTAATATCTAAAATTCATGAAGAATGTACAAGCATGATATTTTATAACATTATGTTCATTGAATACACTTTGATAGGGGGAGCATTTTTTAAATGCTACTCCACTTGCTTATGAACACATCAATGTTTTGTCATCATAAAAAATGGGGAGATTATTAACCTTAAGGATTTCATCCAAGGACAATCTAGAAGTTTTGATGATAACAAACCATTAATGGTGTTTAAGGACTAATGTTTACATTGAGTGTTATAGATTATTCACATTTCAAAGGATGACCTCAATGAAGCACGAAAGATCATTCCCAGTATTCCATTATTCAAGATCATATCAAGGAAAACAATGGATACAAAAAAGACATGAAGTTGCAAGGAAGCAAATGATGACCTTAATGAAGCACGGAAGATCATTCCAAGTATTCCATTATTCAAGATCATATCAAGGAAAGTAATGGATACAAAGAAGACATGAAGTTGCAAAGAAGCAAATGCAAAGTCCATCCAAAGATAGCTCAGACCACAATGAGCAAGAAAGCAACTCAAAGGAAGGAAAAAAGAAAGTCTACCTGAAAGCCTACTCAATCATGGATAAAGTGTGAAGAAAGGGATAGATAGGATGGTGAGTGTTTATGATTCAATGTCAAAGTATTTATGAATCTATTTCAAGCTCATCTCTATAGGACCATGCATATCATATCATCATTCATATGTTCCTATATATATTAGCAATAAACTATGGACTTCATTCATATATAATTGCATATAGAGTCTTTACTAAAGAGTGAGTTAGTTTAAGCTTGCATAAGCTTTGAAAGAACTCATCACTTGTGCTAGAAATGCTTAAAATCATGCACATCAATCACATAATTCATATTGAGCAACAATTAAAGCATGAGAAACCTTCATTACCATGAGTTGGTAACGGACATTAGGACCCTAGAATGCGTGTCATGAAAAACAGTGTTTTTGGCCAAGTGTGAAAAATGAATTTTTGAAATAATGATTATTTTAAAATAATTTTTTCCTGTAATAACTCTTTATACTTAAACTAGCCTAAACTAATTTTATCAGAATTTTGTCCAAGTTTATATTGGTCTACATAAGGATTCATTTTTACCAAAACTGCCGAAAATCCAAATTTGTACTAAAACTGAATTTCTACATTTTGATTTAGTTGAATTTCAATTTTCTAGTATTTTTTGTTGAATCCAAATGGGGGATACTTCCTTATTTACATTGTAAACTTCAAGTAAATGGATATACAAATACTATAAAATGAAAAGGCAAAATGAAATGGAGAGGCAAAATGAATCGGACGACCGATTCTAACAGTTAGTTTTAGATGAAAGGAGGAAGGTATTTTGGACGACCGAAACAAAAGGTGAATTATTTCGGTCTACTGAAATAAGGAATCATAACCAACCTTAAACCATTTCGGACGACTCAAACACAATGATGTTTTATTTCGGTCGATCGAACCTGCCCATTCAAATTTGAACAGCTATGTTACCTTGAACCGCGTGTACAATAGCTATTGATGTGGTCTGTCGCCGTACCATAAGCTTGAAGAGTGTGAATTTTAAGGCGAGGGCCAAGAGTTTTACATTTATAGAAGCCACTACTACCTTTCACTATAAATATAGCTAGGGCGAGTAGGGATCGTCCCAATGGATTGTGAGGGTCGAAAAAGGTTGTGGAATCGCTATTATGGCTAGTAGGTCGAGTGATTAAACAATTGGTTGGTTGGTTGATTAGAGAGCAACTAAATTGAATTAAGTAATAACAAAAGAATGTAACTAAGAGTAAGTAAGAGAGAGAAGAGTCTTGGGGTTTAGAAATCACCACCAAGCAATGCATTTATATACCATTGACAAGTGACTAATGAGGGTAGTGTGTGTTACAATATTGGTGTGTGTGTGTTTGGTTGATTCAACAAGCAAGGATGACTAGTTAAGTATGTATTATCTAAACATCATGTGAAAGGCACAATATATTTAAGCAATGAAGCATATATTGTCTAAACAACATGTGAAAGGCACAATAGATCAAAACAAGTCATTAAACCTTTCATTAAGCTCATAATCCAAATACAACACAAGGTTAGAGACATATGCTACTTGCATTCAAAAGCTAGGATCATCAAACAACAAGCATGGATTGTCCTCCCATTTAACACTACGTTACAACTACACTACATCTACACTACTAGCATGAAAATAAACTAGGGAAGAGGCACAATCCATCAAGGAATAAGTATGAACCATCAAGAAAATCATAAGAGCATTCTATTAAGCACTATGTTTTAACAATCTCTAAATCTATAGCATCAATACACATAGACATGCATCAATAACACTAAATCTGGAGACAAGCACATGAAAATTTATTCTAGCATACATAGACATATGGATAGAATGAAATGATCAATTGAAAGCATTTAACCACATAAATCATTGAACAATCAAGATCTATATATATCAAAGTGTCAAAACATTAATTACAACACTAATCCCTCAATAATACACAAATTAAGATATAGAAAGCATGCTTGGGGCTAACTCTAGCCCCAAGAGGATGTCTAGCCACTTATAGTGATGTTGCTCCAACCCTCAAGGGCTAACTCCATGGAAGAAATTTGCTCCTTGTTGATAAAGAGTCTCAAATGGTGTCTCTAGCCTCCTCCTCTTTTCTTCTACACTAAGAATAGCCTCTAAAATTGTATCTACCAAATGCCAAAACTCTCTTATTGTATATCCCTCAAAAAGTGCATCATATTCCTTTTATAGGTAGGTCAAGTGACACACAAAATGAGCTGGGGTCGTGCAAAGAATATTCTCTAATGATTAGATAGAGGACAGATTGAACAAGCTGGCTTTTTAACTTTTTCACATTGGAGGAAGTTCGGTCGATCGAACCTTGGACTTAGATCGATCGAACTTGCTGAGATCCATCGAACTAAGGCTGGATCGATCCAATTGGTTGAGCTTTTTGGGAAAAGACAAATCCGTGATATTTTGAGAGATATTTTTGGAAAAAGGACAAAAGTGGTTAGTGGGTGGTATAACTGTGGATAAGATTAATCATTTGAATAAGGACAAAAGTGTTCGATCGATCAAAGGGCAGTGTTGGATCGATCGAACTTGGGACTTTTTGCTTTAGGTCAAGGTTTGGATCTATCTTGAAGTATTGAGATCGATCAGTGTTTGATCGATCTAGCCTTGAAGTTGGATCGATCAAACTTTGTTGCTTCCCACCTTTGGCTTCATTTGCTTCTTTCTTTCTCCACTTTGTTTAATCCCAGAATTACTTCAATTAAGCTCTTATTTGGCTGAGTTAGCTTATTTTTGGGATAAGTGCCTGAAAATGGAAATAATACGAAATTAATCTAAAACGGTAGAGTAAGATAGATAAAGGTACTAGAATGCCTAAACTTAAGGGGTTTAAATACGCACTTTTCAGCGCTCATCACACCCCCAAACTTAAATATTGCTAGTCCCTAGCAATGAACTAGAAAGTAAAGGAATGAAATGAACAACTAAACAACTATAACTAGAAAGCAATAAATGGATAACGCCACTTTCGTAGGGAACACGATTGCACTTAGCATATGCAACAAGCCTTTTAAACCCCTAGGTTACCCCTAGTGGACGAGTGAAGTCTCGTAAGGGTTTTTAGAAATGGTACCCATAAACATTAAGCTCATTCTTTCAAAAGAGGTACCAATATTGCAATCAATCATTGGGAGAAAACTACCTCAAGTATGCAATTTTTCAAACATTTCCAAGCAATCTCCCAAAACCTCAACATCAAGCAAGTAAGTATGGTCCTCCACACATCAAGAAAATTATCATGCCAATCAAAACAACTCTAGAATCCTTTTTGAGTGGACCGGCATCAAATGTGTTGCTATCTTAGCCAATTAGAGAATTGATCACATCTTTACCCTCAAACCAGCACACAAATCTAGTACCGATCATCAAGACAAAAAGTGGACCTTTTATTAAAGCTTTATTGTTCTAGGTGCGCTTATTCTTTTCACTCAATTTTTTTATTTTATTTTATTTTTATTTTTTTATTTTTATTTTTTATAGGATCAAAGATGGAAGCATGGTGCAATGTGTTGATCTATTAAGCTTTCTAGTGATTCATGAGGTCGAACGTTAGGTCAATGACTCCCAAACCAAAAGGCTTTAGGGCATTATGCATTCAAATACCCCTACGGACTTACAAGCTCAAATCAACTAGGCTACAAATCAAGACAACAACCATCTAATCATTTCCCACTTCTCACCTTTTGGAAGAAGTCCTCACTTTTTATTCCTTTTGCGTTTGCTCTATTTTTTTTGTTTTTTATTATTTATTTATTTATTTATTTATTTTTTGTAAGCAAGTTCAATTATTAACCTAGAGTTTGGGCCTTCCACCTTTCGGCGTGGGAAGTTCAGTGCTTGATGAGGCTAGAATCCCGGCGACTTAGTGAAAAGGGGTTGTTATCCACCTTTATCAAGAATGAAAGCTTTCAATGCACTACTAGCTCAATTGGGATATAACCAATTCAATAATTAACAAAGCATGTACCCCACAAATGAATGCTAGTATGCGCCTGTGCTAGTGTAGAATCCTAGAATGAATCTCAAAACAATCACAAAATCAAGATGATGTGGACCATAAGTGCAAGCAACATATCAATCTTTCAAAAAATTTACTCCTAAATGGCTTCCATAAGGCATACAAGGAGCATTGGATTTTCAGGTCAAGCAATTTTTAAATTTTAAGCAATATAGTCCTTAAAAGATCAAAATCATAGCTAGATATGGACCAATCATAGAAATATCCCTCAAATACACAAGTCATGCTCAAAATCTTGAAATTTAAAACTAACACTACAAAGTACCATTCCCCCCAAACTTAAATGGCACAATGTCCTCAATGTGCAAAGAGAACAAAGGAAAGAGTATACCAGTGCAACTAAGGCATAGAATGATAGGGACTGCAGTATCCGAAGTGGGTGGCATGGCCCTCCTAAACTTGGGATGAATTGTGGTCCTGAAAATTGGCACTTTGATAAACTCATCAGATAACAAAATAGGATAATCAGTGTACAGTGGATATGCAAGTGTAAATGGGATAAACAGATAAAGAGATGAGAGAGGTATAAGGGTGGTCCTAAAAATCGAGTAGCACTCTCTCACTAAAGTCACTGTAATACACCTGATGGAGTCAAACGTACAGATATGAGAATATAATCATATGACATCCACAATAAAAACAAATATATAAAACAGATAAAGTGCAGGTACAACAGAAATATCAAAGCTGACAGGCCGGCTGCAAAAATAATAGAACTGTACAATGACAAAAAAAAAGTATCAATAGTGGAGAGGGATCATGAGATAGAAGGACTGGGAACTCAGGAGGATGAGGTAGGATGGGCAGAACGGGCTCTGCGGATGTCTGTGGATAGATCTCAGAATATAGTTGCAACATCCGTACGGAAGGCAACAAAATCAGCTCTGTGGGTTGTAAGATCAACTCGCATGGCAACAACAGCATCCTTAAGAGTCTGCAGGCGTACTCCAAAGCTGGGGGTCAGATCTGGAGCCTCAGGTATAGAAGAGTCAGAAGAAAGCTCCTGAGTCTGCTCCAGCTCGTGAATGGGTGACCCAGCTGGAGAGTACTGCTCTGTGGCAACTACAGGGCACTCTAAGTCAATATCTATATGCTCGGCAGCTGGATTGACTGGTGTGTCCTCCGTGTGGGATCTGTTGTGATTGCCTGAGCTTCTGCCTCTGCCTCCTTCTCAGCCTCTAGCTCCCTTACAGCCATTACTGCGTGGTCCTGCAGTATAGTGATAATGGCATTGTAGCTCTTGGTCCAGTCCTTCTTCAGAAAGTGACAGGAACCTCTCTCGGGTTACTCCCGAGGATGAATAGGGTAGTGCTAGTCGATCAAAATCTGGGTGATGAGGTGGTTGAATGGAAGAGACTTAGCCTGTTCGGGCATCTCCTTGCTAATATACTCATCAAATAGCTTCCTCATCATGCTCCAGATGAGCGCTGGAATGGACACCTAGTGCCCGGTGCAGAAGGCGTAGAGGACTGTCAAATAATCTCCCCTCCTCTGAATCTTGTGCCTTGCCATATAGATGTTCCAGAAGACCACAGAATCAATAAACCACTGGTCATTTAGAAGGAATGTTCAGGTGGTGAAGGTCTCGCCAACGGCATGATGACCTGTAAGAAAGACCACCATGTCGGCATATGAAGGCCTGTATAGCCTCGAATATGTCTCCTGAAGCTCTGGAGGACAGCGGTGTGGGCAGTGGCAAGAGCGGGCTAGCGAGTCCATTGTGATAGTGATCTGATGGCCATTTACAGAAGTAACCATCTTTGCTGTGGTACGCGGGGATGGTCGGAGGTTCTGGTAGAACAACCGTACCAGCCGCAGGTAGACTGGCTTTGTGACTAGGGCAAGAATAGCTACAAGGCCCCTCTAAATTATGTCATGGTAAGCGGATCGGGTCAGCACCGATCTGGAGAAAATGGCCGTGTCAAACACTAACTCATGGTCGATCGCCATATGCGCATATCTAGGCACGGGCCTATCACGCTCCTGAGCTGGCTGACGTGGTGGAGATGGTACAGGTGAATACTCAGCGCCAGCATGTGGTGGAGATGGTGATGGTGTAAATGGCGATGGGATGGAATATGATCAGCCTTTGCCTTAGCCTCGTGAGATGGTAACTGAGGTGAGGTAGGCTGTACCGGCTCCTGCTGTGCATGGGAGGGCTTTGCTGGCTCCTCTGTCCGTGGTCTGATATGGCGCTGAGGCCCGTGTTGCTTGTTGGTGAGGACAATGAGAAGTAGAATGAAGAACACTAGAATAATTCATAAATGTTTCATTTGATGCATGATGAGAATGGTTAGGGAAGGAAGATACTTGGTTCGCCGAGTTTTGGTTAATCAAAAATTGATCAAACCTTTGAGATAAAGACTTCATTTCGACGGCTATTTCATTTGAATGGTCGACTTAGTGTAAGCCAACACTCTTCCTACCTTGTGAATTTCTACCATTCTTGGATGATAATGTTCTATGTAAAGAATTTTCACTCATGCTCTCATAAAGACGCCACACATCATCCTCATGCCTATCAATGTATGAGCCACCCATGGAAGCATCAACCATACCCTTATAGTTGTCCGATAAGCTCTCAAAGAAATATTGAACTAATTTCCATTTGGGCATGTTATGATGTGGACACTTCCTAAGCAATTCATTGAAGCGTTCCCATGCCTCATGAAACGTTTCTCCATCCCCATGTGAAAATTCTCGAATTGAGGTTCTCATAGCATTGGTTTTAGAAACCGGATAGTACTTCTTCAAGAACTCTTGTTGCATTTCTGCCCAAGAAGTGATTGAAAAATGCCTAAGATTGTTAAACCAATACTTTGTCTTGTCTTTCAAGGTGAATGGAAAAAGTTTGAGTCTTAAGACCTCTTCCGGCATGTCTATATATTTTACGATGGAACATACTTCAAGAAACTCATCGAAATGCTTGTAAGGTTCTTCACTTGGAAGTCCATGTGGCTTAATTTCATAATGATGTGCTCTAAATGGAGGTAATTGGATGTATGTAGGTGCATTATACTCATTAGGCACATAATGGTCTCTTAAAGCAAGAGGTGGATTAGCTACTTGAGGTGTAACATGAACACCTTGGTTTTGAATTCCTTGATTGATGATGGGAGGTTGTGGAACATACATTGGCCTTGGCATTCCATATGGAACTTGGCCTTGTTGTTGTGGTGGTTGGTGAATGAATGGCCTAGGTATGCCTAATGGTACTTGTATGTTCTCATTGTGCACATTAGGATGAAGGATACCTTGTTGGTCTATGTGACCAAGGTCCTCAACATGATCATCATTATGGTCATCCATTGATAGATTGGTTCTATTTGAACTTCCTCTTCCCCTAGGATTTCTAACGATGGATTCAAGATGCAAATATAAAGGGACAAAAGTTGGTCTCAATTAACAACGTCCATGCATGCACAATGCAAAACACAACAAGCACAAAGAATGACAAACACTATGCCTTCACAACAATGCAATTAGACTTCTTCCACAAACACTTAATTCATACTCCTATGCTTTAACAACAATGATGCAGGAACAATTAAAAATAAGCCTCCACACGGGCCGATGATTTAACTAAGGGATTAAGTAAAGAAAGTCTCACAAAGGTCCTTTAACACTTCAACTCCAAATATAAGGCTTAGATTGGCAAATTTTTAGAATTTTTAGCTTTTTTCCTTGCTTGCTAGTTAAGTAGGAACAACCCAATAAGTAACCAAAAAGAAAAATAAAAATAAAGTAAAGACACGATCAAAAGAGTACTAATCCTAATTGATTCCACAAATCTGATGTTGCCAAATCAAATTAATCAATCCCCGGTAACAACGCCAAAAACTGTTGTGGTCTGTCGCTACACCACAAGCTTAAAGAGTGTGAATTTTAAGGCAAGGGCCAAGAGTTTTACATTTATAGAAGCCACTACTACCTTTCACTATAAATATAGCTAGGACGAGTAGGGATCGTCCCAAGGGATTGTGAGGGTCAGACAAGGTTGTGGAATCGCTATTAGGGCTAGTAGGTTAAGTGATCAAACAATTGGTTAGTTGGTTGATTAGAGAACAACTAAATTGAATTAAGAAATAACAAAAGAATGCAACTAAGAGTAAGTAAGAGAGAGAAGAGTCTTGGGGTTTAGAGATCACCACCAAGCAATGCATTTCTATACCATTGACTGTCTAATGAGGGTAATGTGCGTTGCAATATTGGTGTGTGTGTGTTTGGTTGATTCAACAAGCAAGATGACTAGTTAAGCATGTATTGTCTAAACATCATGTGAAAGGCACAATATATCTAAGCAATAAAGAATATATTGTCTAAACAACATTAGAAGGCACAATAGATCAAAACAAGTCACTAAACCTTTCATTAAGCTCACAATCCAAATACAACACAAGGTTAGAGACATATGCTACTTGCATTCAAAAGCTTGGATCATCAAACAACAAGCATAGATTGTCCTCCCATTTAACACTACGTTACAACTACACTACATCTACACTACTAGCATGAAAATAAATTAGGGGAGAGGCACAATCCATCAAGGAATAAGTATGAACCATCAAGAAAATCACAAGAGCATTCTATTAAGCACTATGTTTTGACAATCTCTAAATCTATAGCATCAATACACATAGACATGCATCAATAACACTAAATCTAGAGACAAGCACATGAACATCTATTCTAGCATACATAGACATATGGATAGAATGAAATGATCAATTGAAAGCATTTAACCACATAAATCATTGAACAATCAAGATCTATATATATCAAAGTGTCAAAACATTAATTACAACACTAATCCCTCAATAATACACAAATTAAGATATAGAAAGCATGCTTGGGGCTAACTCTAGCCCCAAGAGAATGTCTAGCCACTCATGGTGATGTTGCTCCAACCCTCAAGGGCTAACTCCATGGAAGAAATCTGCTCCTTGTTGATGAAGAGTCTCCAATGGTGTCTCTAGCCTCCTCTTCTTTTCTTCTACACTAAGAATAGCCTTTAAGATTGTATCTTCCAAATGCTAAAACTTTCTTATTGTATATCCCTCAAAAAGTGCATCATATTCCTTTTATAGGTAGGTCAAGTGACACACAAAATGAGTTGGGGTCGTGCAAAGAATATTCTCTAATGATTGGATAAAGGACGGATTGAACAAGCTGGCTTTTTAACTTTTTCACACTGGAGGAAGTTCGATCGATCGAACCTTGGACTTGGATCGATCAAACTTGCTGAGATCCATTGAACTGAGGGTGGATCAATCCAACTGGTTGAGCTTTTTGGGAGAAGACAAATCCGAGATATTTTGAGAGATATTTTTGGGAAAAGGACAAAAGTGGTTAGTGGGTGGTACAGCTGTGGATAAGATCAATCATTTGAATAAGGACAAAAATGTTCGATCGATCGAAGGGTGGTGTTGGATCGATTGAACTTGGGACTTTTTACTTTGGGTCAAGGTTTGGATCTATCTTGAAGTACTGATATCGATCAGTGTTCGATCGATCTAACCTTGAAGTTGGATCGATCGAACTTTGTTGCTTCCCGCCTTTAGCTTCATTTGCTTCTTTCTTTCTCCACTTTGCTCCTTTCTTTGTTTAATCCCAGAATTACTTCAATTAAGCTCTTATTTGGCTGAGTTAGCTTATTTTCGGGATAAGTGCCTGAAAATGGAAATAATACGAAATCAATCTAAAATGGTAGAGTAAGATAGATAAAGGAACTAGAATGCCTAAGCTTAAGGGGTTTAAATACGCACTTTTCAGTGCTCATCAACTATATTCTTGTATTAGCTCATCAAAACTCTAGAAATAGAGCTGGGGACTTCGGGATTAAATGTTGCTACACTTGAGAGATATCTTCTAGAATTATAAGAGCTTTTGTTCTTCATTCATATCATACTCTCTCATCCCATATCATTCATAGAGTATCGAGCTTCAATTTATTCATCTATACTCTAGTTGTGAGCTAATATTTGCATATCAATCTTTGAGAGATATGTTTGTATGTAACAAATCTGATCTTTAATTTGTAAGGGCTGGTGTGGCCCAAGGAAGAAGAAGCAAGCCAGCTTCATATTTGTAAGGATTAGTGTAACCCAAAGGAAGACTAAGAGAGGTTCTCTTAGCAAGGAGAAGCAAAAAGTTGCTTCTAATCAAGGTTTGCTCTCCACCCGTAAGGAGGTGCACTAGTGGATTGGGAAGTGTCAAGAGGGGTCTTGAGCCGAGGAGTAGGAGTTTCCAAACCTCGCTAAAATCGCCATGTGAATGTTTGCAAATCTCTCATCCCTTATCTCCTTTACATTTATGCTATTAATTACTTCTGCCTATATATTGATTGTTGCGTAAATGTTATAAAATGTGTGTTAAAATTTGTAAAACAATCAAAATGGAAAATTGGCCATTATTTGCCATAGACTCTATTCACCCCCCCTCTAGAGTCAATACTTGGGCAATAATATGATTCATGGTCGTCCAAAAGAGGACGAGCAGCCAAAAAATTCTTATAAGATACAACTCAAGTAAGCTTAAAAGCTACGAAGGATTTGGGAAATCAATATAGTCGAGTGCAGATTGAGTTCAACCCAAATTTCCTTCCACGAAGGAGATCTCAAGAGGGTGCAGCTGATGAATGCTAAATATTACATGATCGAGTCCCTAAACGTGCATATGTTAAGACCCTAAATGATATTTTTATCTAGTTTTAGACTAATTTTAATTTATTTACTTTTGTAGGTACTTTCCCAAAGAAAAGGATCGATAAAATCGTGATTCTTGAGACTTAAAGACCGTTCCCAAGGCTTATGGAGAGGTTCCAGACCATCTAAAGCAAGTTTGGTGTGATGACCGTGTCATCGTTCTCCTTTCTCTAACATTTTTATTTTATTTTATTTTATTTATTTAATTATTTATTTCTTTTTCGCGTTACCTTAGGGTTTTGTCGAACCCGAGGTAGGGTTCAGTGTCCGGAACTGACTTTCAGCACTAGGCGCATTGCATTATTTTATCTTTTACTGTCTATGCATAGCTTAATTATGTAGAAAAACATGCTTGTTTAATTTAAATTCTTAGGGGTATGAATGAATAGTTTCTTCAGAAACATTTTCATTTTTCGAGGTGCTTTGTGTAATTAAAATTTTAAAATATTTTGTCTTAAGGATCTTTTTTGCAATTATTTTTATGAGATATTTAGAAAAGGGACCTATTTGCAATTTTTAAAAAGTGTGACAAGTGTCACACTTTCCTTAATCCATTTGTTGACTTTTGCTTGGAACACTTGGAAGCCTAGGATGGTGACAAGTGTAAGGGGTAGATTAAGCCTTGTGAGAAGGCCTAGGATGGTGACAAGTGGAGGAGTTTAATGTGTGTGTGTGTGTGTGAGAGAGAGGTAGTGTTAGTATTGTTTTTGTGCCTAACATCTCATTTTACTTAGTGAATTTTCTACTATTTCACTTTGTATTCTTTACCTCTCACACCTAGCCTCCATTGAAACCTTGAAATCCTAGCCTTGAAAGCTTGATTTCAGGCCTCTTCCTCTCATCTTTTGGTTTTGCACTTGGAAGACAAAAGCTTCCTCACTCCATTGTCCACCACACCTTGCTTTGGATTTCATTTTTGCTTCCACTTTCCTTGGTTTCTAGAGATACAATTCTCTAGTGAGGTAGAGGTTATTTTATGTTTATATTCTAAGTGTTTATTATGTTCTTTGAAGTTAATATTCATTATATGGATGTTAAATAAATTCTAGGCTTGCATATGGATGAGTATTGCATATATCTAACCTAGGGTTTTATATTGTTCAAGCCTTGTATTTGATTTATCTCTTGTGTAGTTGTTGTTTCATTTAGAGGAGAATTAAATTCTAATGTTATCTTCTTGTTGTAACTATAGAGTTCTAGAATGATTCTTGCCACCAATAATTGTGTTGTGAAATTAATACTAAGTTGTTGTTTAAATTAGGGATTTGAGGTTTACTATGTTAACATGAATGGATTTCCTAATTTGACAACCTTGTAGTAGCATAGTTGTATTCACATTGTAAACTTGACATTGTAAATGCCATTGTAGTTTTGAAGACTTAAAGTATGAATTGTGTAATTGCATGTCTAAGGTTTACAATACTAGCATGATTAAATCCTTTATATGAATGACATAATATTAGTATAAGTGTGTACAAATTAAGAACACGATTGAATGACTACTCAGTAGTCTACATTATTTTAGTATTGTGAACTTGTTGAGATATTTTCCGTGTGAGTGAATTATGGTGTGTGTGTGTGCCACTTTGGCCTAAGGAGCATAGTGGTAATCATTTTGTTCATGAGGTTCATGTTGTTATAAGTTGTGTGTATACAACATGCATGACATGATTGAAGGATAGAAGCTATCCGAACTTGAGAAATGGACATCAAGTCCAAGGGCTGAAAATCCTTAATCACACTTGGCCAGTGGGGTGCGGAAGTGTACCAATCATTTTAATCAGATGTGATTTCCGGCATATCATCACATTGCATCATGGAGTCACATGTGTGAGTTACATCATAGTGGAGTCTACGTGTGTGTTGAATTATAGTCCTCGGAGTGGTGTAAACTTTGTTATCCTACTAGCTTTGTGATAATTATTCTTGCAAGTATATTACTATTGTTCGAATTCGCATTTTATTTCAAGTTGACAAACCTAGGAAGTTGTAACAAGTTGTTGGTATTGGTGGTTTTAATAATGTTTACTTGCGTTGCTTGTTGTGGATTGCTTTAAGATGATCCCTTACCTTCCCCTTAAAACTAGACATTAGGGAGTATAATCCATATGTGTTATTTATATTACACTTGCAAAAACCATTGAAACTTTAGGGTATACGCATACGCATCTTTCTACTGAGTAACTCGTTTACTCACCCTAGTTGATACTTGTTTTTCAGGAAAGGAGACACTCTTTTTGGATGTACAACATCCCTAGCTTGGCTTATGCTTCATTGGATATCTTTGTATAGTTTTGACATGCAAGTGTTGGCCTGAGATAGCTATCTTTTGAAGTTATAAATGTATAACTTATTTAGAAGCATGTTTTGCTTCCTTTTGGTTGTGTAATATGTACTTAAGTACTCTCTTTAGATGCAACTTTAACTTGTATGTAATGAGGCCAAGGGCTAAGAACTTTTAATGTTTGAAATGTATGTCATTTTTCATCTTGTTTTTAGCTCTTTGATATAGTATCATCTTAGCGGCATTTTGGTCATTTTATGTTGCTTTTTATTCTTAGTTTGTACCATGGTTGATCAGAGGACTGATTTTTAAGGGAGATTACCTCACAAACGTTTTCCAAAAAGTCCTGTTTTAGCCTTGAAATTTCAGCATTTTCAAAAAATTGTAGGGTGAAGCCCATCGTTCGCAGGTACCTGCGATCAATCGCAAATGGTTGTAATCAATAGCACCTTCAACATTTTTGGTTTTGATTAATCGTAGAATTTTGCGATCGATCGCACCTATAGTGCAATCAATCACACCTATAGTACACATTTTGGTACTTTTTTTTTGTAAAACTTTGGAACTTCATATCTTCTTAGTTTTAACTCCAAATCAAGTAATTTTTTAGTCTAAGTTTATTAACTTTTCATTGTCTATCCAATGGTATGCACGATAGCATCTATTTCTATTTAAACTGACCATTTTACCCCTAGTGGAATTTCTTGTCCATTTTAAACCCTAGCTTCAGCATTTGTTTCTTTTTAAGTCTCCTGGCTTCCCAGGAAATCACTTTGGTGTCTTAGAGGTGGTGTCCATCTCTAAAGACTTCTTTTCTTTCATTGCTTTTGTATTTGGGATCCGTTATCGGGTCAGTTTTCGGGTAACTCGTTGGCGCACCAGGTTCTTCAAAATTTGGGCCGTCACATTAGGAGTCCAAACAGGTGATTCTAGATAAATTCAAGTGCTAGAGTTTGAGCACAAAATGGAATGAAGCAAGAATAGTCACTGAGGCAAAAATGCCCAAGCACAGAATTTTCTACTCGAGTAGAAGACCAAGGTGCTTGAGCCTTTTCCAAAGGGCTTCGAGCATAAACTCCCCTAGGAAGATGTAAAGACGCTTCAAAAATTCCAGTTGCCAAAGCTCGAGCCTTTTCCAAAAAGCTCGAGCAGAGGACCAAAAGCTCGAGTAGAAGCTTCTCTGCTCGACCACTCCAGCCAAGGTGATTAAGCAGCATGATGAAAAACTCTTAAAATATTCTAAATGTTGAACAAAAAGACGCTTCAGAAATAAATTAAAGAAACACATCCAGAAGAGCTCGAGCACAATATTCTCTGCTCGAGCATTTTCTCTTCAGGCAGACTTTTTAAGTGCGGGATTAATTCTAATCAAATCCCAGACCGAGTCAGATGACCCCAAAAGACCTAAAGCCTATCCAAGAGGTGATAAAAGTTAGCTGCTTCTATAAAAGAAGGTGTAAAGCCACAGAAAAGCACTCTCGTTTTCTCTTTTAGAATTCTCACATAATTCTAGATCTAGTGACGGCTTTTAGGGTTTCTGAAGTTCCTCTAAAGTATTGAAGGTGAAAATTCTCAGAAGAGAAATGCAGTTCATGATGATGAGTTCTACACCAACAAAGATGATATCCTCCATCGTCATGGGTAGCTAAATTCCTTCTTAGGGCAGTGATGTAACCCGAATCTGATTACTATGGTTTGATTGTTCTAGACTTTGGGATTTTAATTATTAATGTATAATTAATTGCATGATTTTGAGCAATTGACTTAGATCTTCTAAGCAATTGGGATTTTAATTAAATAAATTGATTTTTGATAAATTAATACCTTATCTTAGATTTAATTCTTCTAAAATCAAAATCAACTTATTCTTATTGTTGAGATCGGCGGCTAAGGGTTTCTTATGACAATAAGAATAGAGATCATGTAATGGTGCATAAACCGTTTTTGTGAATGAATGTTTTCATAATCTATGTATAGGGAAAACAGATTATTCTGCAAAATTAGTTAAAAGTAGGTAGGTAGATAATTCGTGCCAATCGAAGATAGGTTATTATTAACAAACATTCATGATTTATCTTTCTTTTAAATTAAATGAATGTTATTGATTTTAATTCCGGTTGTACATAAGCATTGAAATCCCAAGGTTGAGACAATTGACCATAGTAAGAGGTTCGTGGTGAAGTCAAGCCCTAAGATCTCCTCTCTTTGATCTCAATCTATTTAATTCATTTAATTTTTGTTCATTCTAATGAATTAGAATCAAATAAACAAACCTTCCTTCTAAATTAAAGTAGTAATTAATTGAAAACTTGATAAAACCACCATAGTCTCTGAGGTTCGACACCCTTTAAGTAGCCCTATCCTGCAAAGGATTCGTACTATTACGAGTGGTAAAATAAAATTCAACATCAATTTTTGGTGCCGTTGCCGGGGACTACGTAACGGATTTATTGAGTTCGAGATTAGTTCTAATTTAATTTATAATTTTAGGACTTACTAATATCTCACCTTATTTTTCTTTTTTCAAGTGTAGGAATGTAGGAGCAAGGACAACGAAGCTTAAGAATGGAAGCTACGGGTTCAGGACCTTTTGTGAGTTCTTGTCAGCTTATTTCTTTACTTGAAATTTTTTTTTTTTTGTTATCAACATTGAACTTAGTGCATGTTAGGTCGCCATTCCTTGTCAGATCCATCACTTTAATACGACCCTAAAATAGAGAAAACTCTTAGGCAAATTAGAAAACCTAAAAAGAATTCTAAATTATTAGGAGAATCCTCTAAATCAGACATGGCTAATATTGAAGGTGAGAATGCATTGAGAGCACCTGTATCGCCCACAGCTACTCCCACACCATTAAGGGATCATACATTCCCACTTCATACACTTCCCCCTCGTGCTTCCAATTCTAGGATACTAATGCCACCCACTTTGAGATTAAGCCAGCTATGATCCAAATGCTTCCATCTTTCCATTGGTTTGCTACTGAAGATCCCTATAAGCATATAGATGAGTTTCTGGAATTATGTTCTACTACCAAGTTATCCATTCTTTCTAACGATGCTTTTAGGACAAGACTCTTCCAATTCTCTTTCAAGGATAAAGCAAGAACTTGGTTGCACTCCCTACCACATAATTCCATAAACACATGGGATAAGATGCAACAAGAGTTCTTGAGAAGAGAGATCATGCAGTTTACCCAAATCCTGGGTGAACAGTTAATGATGCTTAGGAGAGATACAATGAGCTTATGAGAAAGTGTCCACACCATTATATTGCTAAATGACATTTGGTGCAAATCTTTTATGATGGATTATCTGATCCTCATAGGAACATAGTAGTTGCTTCTAGTAATGGTGTTTTCCTTTATAAAAGTGCAGATGAAGCTTGGGAACTGTTTAAGGCCTTAAGTGAAAATTTTGTACAGTATGCTTCTTCCTCTAAGTCTACGTTTACTCTTGGTGTCCATAAGGTTGATAGTTTGTATGAAGTTGAGAAATCTAGAGAGCTTGCCACTCAAATAGAAGCGTTGAACCGAAATTTTGACCAAGTCTTATCATTTGGCTATGTTCTTATATCTTCTCAGCACTCCTCTTTGCCAAAAGAGGTGTGTTCAGTCTGTGCTAGTCTATATCATCTTGCTGATAGTTGTCCTCTGATCGGACAATAATTCTAAAATTCCTTAAGAGCAAGCCAATGCTGCATTCTCTAGACCAGTGTATAATCCGTATTCCAATAGTTATAACCCTGGCTGGTGATAACATCCCAATCTATCATAGCCGAATCAAAGCCAAGGCAATACTGTTCCCTAATCTAAGGGACAGTACCAAAATCTATCTAATCCTCTGCCCCAAAATAATTCTTTCAATCAATCTTTCATCTACCGTCCACCTCAGTTTAGGAATCAATCCAATCAAGCACCTCTTTCTCCTCCTCCTAGAAATTCTGCTTTCGAAGATCAAGTACTAACTACTATTACTGATCTTTAAGCGAATACCCAACTTCTTTATTCTTATTCTCAAGCCATAACCAAGCTAGAGGCACAAGTTGGGAAAATAACAAGTATTCTATCTCATAGAGAGGATGGAAAGTGATAAGCGTTAAAAAGTGCACATTTAAACCCCTTAAGCTTGAATGTTCTAGGACCTTATTCTATCTTATTTTCCAGTTTTATTCTAATTTCATGATTATGTCCCTTTTCAGGCACTTTTCCCCAAAATAAATCAATTTAGCTGAATTAGAGCATAAAAGAAGCAATCTCAAGCTTAGTAGAAGAAAGGAGCAAAGTGGAAGGAAAGTGCTGAAAAAGAAGCCCTCTTCGATCAATTGAAACAATCTCCGATCGATCGCATTGTGATCGTTCCAACTATGCCAAGATAGATCGAGCCTTTTGTCCTTATCTTCAGGAAATTTCCCTCTTCGATCGATCCAACATTTCTTCGATCGATCCAACATTTTTGATCTTATACTCACCTACCACTTTTGTCCTTTTTCCAAAATATCCCGAAAATATCTGAGCTTTGTCATTATTCCAAAAAGGTGCCGCCATAGTTCGATCGATCGAAGCACCCTTGTGATCAATCGAACTTCCTCAAGTGCGAGAAAAACAGAGTTCCAGCCAATTAAAAGGTGTGCTCGTGGTGCAATCATTTGGAGGTCCTACTGCACGAGGTCTGACCATTGGGTGTGACATTTAAGCTACCTATATAAGGATTTTGGCCATTTGGAACATAGAGAAAACCATATACAACAATAGAGGTTGGAGGAGTCTAGAGATTAGAGAGAGATACACACCATTTGAGAAAGTTCTTCCACTCATCTAGGGTTTCTATCAAGAAGAAGAAGATCAATTCTACCATGGAGATAGCACTTGAGGGTTGGATGACTACATCAATGAGTGGCTAAACCATTCTCTTGGGGCTAGAGATAGCCCTAAGCATGCCTCCTAGACTTTGATATTTTGTAATTAAAGGGGATTTGTGTTGTATTTGTTGTCTTGACATCTTATATATATAAATCTTTGTTCTACAATGATTTATGTAGTTTAATACTTCTAATTAATTATTTAATTCTATCCATATGTCTACGTATGCTAGGATGAATGTTCATATGTTTATTTCTAGATTTTGTGACATTGATGCATGTTTATGTGTGTTAATATTATGAATCTAGTGATGATCAAGACATGGTGCTTAAATAGATTACTCTTGTGGTTTATTTGATGGTTCATACTTTTTTCTTAATGGATTGTACCACACCCTTAGTTTAATTAGTTTAATTTTCATGTCACTAGCTTAGTTATAGTGTAGTTGCCTTACTTTCTTAGATAAGTGGACAATCCATGCTTACTGTTTGATGTTCCATACTTATGAATGCAAGTAGTATATTTCTCTAATTTGATGATGTGCATTAATTGTGAACTTAAAGGAAGGATTAATGGCTTGATTTGACATGTTGTGCTATTCACTAGTTTGGCTAGACAATGTATGCTTAATTAGCCATCCAGGCTTGTTGAATCAATTAATGGCACACACTTTTATTACAACATATAATCCCCCCAATCCATCAAACATTGAATGTCTAGGAAGGTAATGCCTAGTGGTGAACTCTAAGTTCCAAGACTCCTCTCTTATACTCTCTACACCTCACTTTACTTTAATTGCTTTGTATTGCATTTACTTAGTTTACATTGTAGTTTAATTAACCAATCAAACCATCTTTGAACATTCGACCTACTAATCGTTGATTTCCAAACTCTATTTTCCCGTGGGACGATCCCTACTCACTCTAGCTACATTAATAGTTAGAAGTGGTAGTGGCAATCTACAAATTTAAACTTGGCCACACTGCACTTCTTTGCAATTTGGTGCATTGACGAGGGCACACCAGAAAGCTTCCTAGTCAGTCAGTGGCCAACCTGAAAGGGCAGACTTACATGATTGATGACACTAATCCTTTAAGTAGTCATCATGAGCAAGTTCAGGTCATCACTACTTTAAGGAGTAGAAAAATGGTTGACAATCAAGTTGAGGAACAATGGGAAGAAAAATATAGGCGTAGGATTTCCATTAATCCCATTCTTTCAATTCCACACCTTAAAGATGTTCCTTCACATTTTGCTCCATTGAGCTCCAAAGAAGTTGAAGGTGAAGTCACTTCTTCATCTGATCCTAACCTTGAGACAGCTTATGAGCCAAAAGCGCCTTTTCCTCAATGTCTTAAGGAACCCTCCTATTTTGGCAAGCAAGGAAAGAAAATTTAAGACATGATGGAGGTCTTCAAGTAGGTCATAATCAATCTACCTCTCCTTAATGCTATTAAACAAATCCCTACCTACTCTAAATTTTTAAAGGACTTGTGCACTCAAAAGCGAAAATCAAAAAGTCAAGCTCCTAAGAAAAGTTGTCTCATCGAGCAAGTCAGTGCTATCATTCAGCACAACACTCCTCCTAAGTTCAAAGATCCTAGTGCTCCTGCCATTTCTTGCACCATTGGAAATAATGTGATAGAGCGAGCATTTCTTGCTCTTGGAGCAAGTGTGAATCTCATTCCTTACTCGGTGTATGAGAACTTGGGTTTGGGAGATCTAAAACTCACGTCGGTTGTTTTACGGCTTGCTGACCGTTCTGTCAGGCAGCCATGTGGTATCATTGAAGATGTCATAAAAATGGACAAGTTCTATTTTTTGGTTGATTTCCTTGTTCTTGATACAGAACCGGTCCATGATCTTGCCATAACGAATGCTTGCATTAAATGTAGGACAAGCATCGTGGATTTATCTTTTGGGAATATGAAAGTCAAGCTTAACATCTTCAGTGCCATTCATCATCCCACGATGAAAATGAATGCTTCTTCCTTGATGTCATTGATGAGTTGGTTGAGGAATCATTTATGATGTGTGTCAAGTTATACCACTCACAATAGCATGAATCTTTGTAGGATAGGGATGTAACTCGGGCGGGTTGGGTGGACTAGGCACTCATCTTGGGCAAAGCTCATATAGAAAATCTTCAACCCAAGCCTAGCCCAGCCCGAGCCAAGCTACCCAAGCCCAACCTATACATAATTTGTCAAGTCTGAGCCCGCACTGAGCCTACCTCAGAAGAATTTATGTGTAAAAAATAAATCAATTAATGTTGCACCCATGACTTGAACCTAAAACCTTAAGTATAAATCCCAAGCACACTACCAACTTGGCTACCACACTCTTATGACTTAAGTATAATTATAAATATATATAATATTTTCAGGCTAGGGTTGCACTTCGGGCTTCATCCATATCAACCCGAGGCAAACCCGAATTGAATTCGGGCTCAAAATATATACCCAGGCCCAAACCAAAATTAGAAAAGCATTACCCAAGCCCATAAAATTTTGGGCTGGTGTGATAGCCCTCGATTCTAGAGCCACGGGTGATCAAGTCCCAGCACAGAACCGAAGGATATCAAAAACAATTTGGTAATTTAACAAGCATAGAATACTAAAAGAAATAAGAATAAATAATAAAACTAAAAGAAACTAAATAATAAAATCCCCCATTAATAAATCCAATAAAAATAATTCTCCAAACGTATCCAAATCATCTGATACCAGTAACCTTATAGATTACAACTCAGGAATCCATCATGTGGACCCTTATCTAAAACCCAGCTGAAACTGAAATGAAACAGAATCCAAATACTAAAACATAAATAGTAAGACCTATGTAGTGTCGAAAGAGTGAATAAAATGCCTTTGCTCAACAAGGACAATCTCTAAGTCTAGAACTGACGAATACCTAAAAAATAATGGTGGGTCAGGCCCACAAACAAGTTATAATCTACTACATCCCAAACAGAGACTCGATACATGTATACATCGTTGTTAAATCAACAATAACTAATATAGTCCATATATATATATATATACACACACACACACTAAAGAACCTCACAAGATTATAGGGTTGGCTCAACCTAAATAATAGGTAACATGCAAAACGCACATATAGTGGGCATGAGTACCTAGACCTACCAGGGCATACAACTATTCACTATATCTAGCTACACATCCTAGGCAATATACGCACCCTAACCACTGATCCTAAGACTCAAGCTCATATCATGGCATATAATTATATATATATAATCCGTCCTATCCAACCATAAAAGTAAACTATCTATCCATATATTTCAATGGTGTGTCATCCAATTGTTCTGTTGACCTAACACGAATAAGTAGGACTTAACTCTAGGGTTAATCCGTTCCCTTATAAATATAAATAGGTTGGACTTAACTATTTCGTTAATCCATCCCTAATTTGCCCCTATCCCATAATGGTGCACTAACCCAAATAATAACCAAACAAGGTTTCCAATCTAAGGATGACGCAAATAATATTTATATCAAATAATCCAAAATAAACATGATATAAATCATATATACATCATTTGCATTTAATTGAGCAAAAATAACAATTGTAAGTAGCATGCATTTAATTTATATCATAAGAAATTAACATACATCTCAATTAAATTGTACATCTCCATACTCTGATTAAATTCATTTAAATCTAAATAATTGATCAAAATAATTTAATCCAACTATATAAACTTTAAATCATGCATTTAAATCATCCATGAATCTAATTAAACAATTTAAAATATGTAATAACAGATTCAAAGTTTCAATTCAACATTCCAGAATGTCCCAACAACGACAATATAGTATATAAACATGATCTCAACATTGTAGAACACAATTCATGCATCAATTCATTAAATCATGCAAAAATTACACTAACCCATTAACATATAATCATACTTTATAAATCTAATTTTTACATGTAATTTGGTTTATTAATTAAATTTAAAAATCCTGAAATTAATCTAGACATGCATAGAACATGAATCAAAGGAGAAGAGTTAGTAAAGAACTTGTCTTATGATTTTCAGATTGAAAACCTAAGCCTCCTTCTTCCTTGTTTTAGCCATCTTCTTTGCCAAAACCTTCTTCTTTCTTTCTCTCTAAAACATTCTATAATATTTTGTATGTGAATAGAGTTTTCTAACCCTTTTACAAACCCCAATACCCATATATATAGATAACTATAAAATCCTATTCCCATTCCAACTTATAAAATATAAAATCTTATTTCAAATCTAACTTTCCTTAATTAAAATAAAGGAAAAGGAAAATATAAAATATAAAATCATATTCCCAATTCAACACAAAATCTAAAATCTTATTCCCAATCCAACTTTCCTTAATTAAAATAGAGGATAAAGGAAAATATAAAATATAAAATCCCATTCCCAATCCAACTTACCTTACTTAAAATAAAGGAAAAGGAAAATAGAAAATATAAATATAAATATACCAAATCTATTACATATATGTATATAATATATTTAATTATAATACATATAATTCTAACTTTCTATAAAAATAATAATAACAATAGTAATTATTAAAACTATCTCTACATATATATATATATATATATATATATATATATATTATAAATATATAAATACAACTATTCATAGGTAAATATCCATACCCATTAAATCTCCTGTCCAAGTATTCCATGGGACCCAAATGGTTGGTCCATTACTACTATCCATATTCAACTACTTTTAAAATAAAATAAAATAAAACAAACAATTTAAATACAAATAAACACATAACATGTAAACAAATAAATACACATCATTACTTAGCATTTAAACAAATCAATTCATACCAATAATTAATTAAAATAACATTTAAGCACATAAATTACTTTAAACAAATAATTTAATTAAAAACACATAAATAAATAGCCACATAATCAAATAAATCATTTAATTAATTAAAAATGCAATAAAACAATAAATTAAATACCGAGACTATCCTTTTAAAATTAGGGGTATTACAGCTGGGCTCGGGTTATTTCGGGTTGGGCCCACCCAAGTTGCAGCCCTAGCTATATAAAGGGTGTTGAACCACAGAGACTACCGTAATTTATGTAAGTGTTCAATTAATATGATTTTGATTCAGAGAGAAAAGATTGTTTGATTGGTTGTTTGTCATGAATATAAAATAAAATAAAGTAAAGAGATCAGAGAGAGAGAATCTTAGGGATTGACTTTACCACGAACCTCATTTTATGGTCAACCATTCAACCTTGGGATTTCAACAATTTATGTATCGTAAAGAATGAAACTTAATAACATTCATTTAATTTGAGTTTAAAGAAAGATGTTTCATGAATTTCAACTAACAATAACCTATCTTCGGTTAGTATAAATTATCTACCTACATACTTCTAACTAATTTTGTAGTATAACTCAACTTCCTTAGGCATAGCCTATGAAAACATTCAATCATGAAAAAATATTGGAATACCATTGCATAATCTTTATTCTTATTGTCGAGAAGCCCTTATGCCACCAATGTCATACACTAAGAAAAAGTTGAAAATAATTTAAGAATAATTAAATCTAAAACAAGGTATTAATCATTTAAAAACCATTATTTCATTAAAACACTAATTGATCAAAGTCAATTGCTCATAATCATGCAAGTAAGATACATAAACTATTAAATTCCCAAAGTTAGAACAATCAAACCATAATACTCGGATTTAGGTTACATCAATGCAATAAGAGATGAATTAGCTACTCAAGATGACACAAGATATTATCTGTGTTGTTGTGGACTTCATCATCATGGACTACACTTCTATTCTAAGGATTTTCACCTTCAATACCACAAAAAACTACAGAAACCCTAAAAGCCGCCACCATATCTAGAGAGAAAAACAGAACTAAAAAGAAAGAGTTTTTCTAGTGGCCTTATGCCTCCTTTTATAGAAGAATTGACTTCTAATAAGTCTTAAATGGGCTTTAGGTCTTCTAGGGTCATCTAGGCCCGTCTGGGATGAATTATGACATAATTAGAAAAAATCCCGCTGGTAACTAGCCACTTTGATGTCCCAAAATTGGTGTGTGCATGAATTTGAGTGTGGCCAAGTTTAAATTTGTAAAATGCCACTACCACTACTAACTACTAACGTAGCAAGAGTGAGTAGGGATCGTCCCAAGGGAAAAACAAGGTATTCTGGAATTAATATTGGATTAGTAGGTCGAATGATCAAATAGGGGTTTGATTTGGTTCATTAAACTAATGGTTCAATTAAAACAATGCAAATTAAATGACAATCTAGAAATTAAGGAAAAGAGTATGAGAGAACGGTCTTGGGCTTAGAGTTCACCACTAAGCTTCACTTCACCAAACACTAGCAATTGTAAATTAATGGGGAAATTCATATTGTAAATTATATGTGTGTTCATCAATTGAAAACTCAGCATGGATAGTAAATAAGCATAGATTATCTAATCAATCTAGTGAGTAGCACAACCTATTAAATGAGACCATTAACCATTCAATTAAACCATAATTAATGCACACACAAAAATAAAGAGAAATTTACTTCTTTCACTCATAAGTATGGAACATTAAACAACAAGAATAGATTGTACACCTATCTAGGAAATTAAAGCAATTATACTACAACTATGCTAATGACATGAAAATTAAACTAATTAAGCTAAGGAGGTGGCACAATCCATCAAAAAATAAGTATGCATCATCAAATAAACCACAAGAGTAACCAATTAAGCTCTATGCCTTGACCATCACTAGATTCATAATATCAACACACATAGACATGCATCAATTTTACAAAATCTAGAGAAAAGCACAGGAACACTCATTCTAGCATATATAGACATATGGATAGAATTAAATGATCAATTGAAATCATTAATACATACAAATCATGTAAAAATCACAAGATCTATATTTATTCATGGTCAAAATATCAATTACAACTAAAATCCCCAAAAATGTACAAAAGACTAGGTTTAAGAAGCATGCCTAGGGGCTATCAATAGCCCCAAGAAAAGGATTTAACCACTCATTGTAGTGGCCATGGAACCCTCAAGGGTTAGCAACAAGGTTGGCATCATCTTCTTCCTCCTTGCTTTCTTCACCAAACTCTAGTTCTAGAGAGAGAAACTATTTCTATAATTGGTAAAAAATCAACTAGAGGAACTCTTTTACAAATTGGTTCATTTAATCTATATACAAGCCTCTTTGAGTAGGCAACAAGTCAGAAATACTGCATTTGATTGGTGGAAATTCGCAGCTATAAAAGTTAAAAGAGTTTGGGCGCGCTCGGGAATTACACAGCACACTGCCAGTAGTCTCTTCGATCGATCGAAGAGGGCTTTGATTGATCAAACACTTACTTCGATCGATCGAAGCTAACATGGCAAAGATATTTTGACACCCGGTAACCATATCCATTGAGTTGGCATCGCCTTAATCTCGATTGATTGTAGAAATCTTCGATCGATCGGGACTTCCTTCGATCGATCGAAGTCCCTTCAGGTGCAATTTTCCTAACTTCTTCTGAGTCTTTTCCTTAGCTCCATCGAAGTCCCTTCAGGTGCAATTTTCCTAACTTCTTCCGAGTCTTTTCCTTAGCTCCAAAACTGAGCTAAAAGGCTCTTGTTAGCCTGTTTGAACCATATTGACCTGAAATAGACAAAAACACAAAATAAATACTAAAATATGAAAGTAAAATAGAAGATTAGACTAAAATACCTTAGCTTAGGTACTAAAATGCATCACATTTGAGCACTTATCACACCCCCAAACTTAGATATTGCTAGTCACTAGCAATGAAATACAAAAAAAAGAAAGAAATAAACAACTAAGTAACTATGAACTAGAAAGTAATGAAATGATAACGCCACTTTTGTAGGAAACATGATTGCATTTAGCGCATGCAATAAGCCTTTTTGTTGGTCCTAAAGTCCCTTAAGAATTGTTTGCCTCTTTAATGTTAAAAACCTGTGTAGTAGTGGCTTCAAATGGCTTATATGTCTCCATTGTTGTTTGAAATAAGGTTCAAGGTCAGTTTAGTCATTTCCTTCGTAGTGACATTCCCTACTCACTGACTTCAGTGTGTGTATCACAGTGTATTCATCAGTTTCTACTGATTTTGTTGAAGTTAATTAACGTTCAGTTCTTGTAAAGCTCTACAAGTGTTCTCAGGGGCAGTATTGTCTTTTTTCTGTTGTATTTTATTTATATTCGTATGCTCAGGTAGCTGCATTGCACTGGATTGTCTTGAATGAACCTGCATTGCTCATTATACAGTTTCAGGATTTTTGCTTAGTTTAGAGCTGTAAAATCTGTCACAAGGGTATTTTGGTACTTTCCAGCTGTGGTCAAATATGTGACACGTTTCAGTGGCCCTAGAGGGCTGGTATATGTAAGAATTGTGACGGCCCAAGTTTTATAAACCCGGTACCTCAGCGATGACCAAAAGATGACCCGATAACATATCCAAAATGCGGAAGCGAAAGGTGAAACAATAGTCTTTAGAGATACAACATGTCTCTGAGACACCAATGTGACGCTCAATGAGGTCACGGAACCCAAAGGAAAACAAATGCGGAAGTGACGTTTTAAAAATGGACAAAAAGGAACCTAGGGGCAAAATGGTCATTTCCAAGATAAAAGTGGGTACTATCGAGCACACCATTGGAAAGACAATGAAAAATTAATGAACTTAGACTCAGGAATCACTTAATTCGGAGTCCAGACGAAAAAGATATGGCTAACGGAAGAAAAAAGGGCAAAAAAGGTCAAAATAGTCAACCCTAGGTCGTCTAACAGGTTAGGAGGCTTTTCTAATTGGTTTGGAGGCAAAAACAGAAAGTTCAATATTCTGCCCATGCACATGTAACTGGTTACGAGACCCTCACTACTCACACACTTGTACTACAGCTTAATAAAAACCTGGCAGCAGGGGTTCTTTTAGGAAAAAATGGGTTTTTAAGGGCCAAGATGACATTTTCTAGAAAAACACAGAGAAGAACCCCCCTCCCCCCCTGAAATAGAGTTTTCTACCTGGTAGCACAGACGAAAATGAAAAAAACTACATTATGAAATACCCAAAATGCCCCTGGAACAGAAGAGGGTAAAAACTCAAAAAAATGTAACCTTGAGTTTTTGTTTCATCAAGAATGGTATTATGTGCCAAAGTGAACATGCAAGTACATGTAATATGATAAAATAGACGTACCACAATGGCCTACGGCCTCATTATAATCCATTTACAAGTTTTGGCATACCAAGCCTTAAATTCTCACAAATAGGCTACAATAGCAACACTTGAGTTTTAAAGAAAGCATACTTGTAACCTTTCAAGTTAATGGCTCTTGGCCTCATGTCATACATGCAAAATGAACACTTCCAAATGTACTTAAATACACATTACAAGAAGGAAGCCATCTTAGCTTCTAAGATACCATACATCCATGGTATACAAAATATATCATCCAAAAGTAAAGCATGCTAAACAAGTGCATGTCCATATAAAAAAATGCTTCAAATAGCTCATGAGTCTCTAAGGATGATGAGCATCCAAAAACATTGTCTCCTTACCTATAAAACAACCCAAACCACTAAGGTGAGTAATCAAGTTACTCATAAGAAGAAGCATATGTGAATACCTTAAAGTTTCAATATCATTACAAAATCAATATAAACGAATACAAGGGAGTATTCCACTTCGCGTCTATGTTCAAGGTGTTTTAAGGGATCATCTTAAGCTAACTTAAATGATTCTTTTAACAACACATATCAACATCAATGTACTTAACAACATCAATTCGCCAATAGCAAAAATTACAAGTTATAATTAAGCATTAGTTGTAAACTTGGAATTGAATGCGAAATCAATTAGTGGAAGACTTGGACATCACGTCTCGGGGTAAACCAAGATCAAAACGGTTATTCCGAACATTAACCCGCTGGAAAGACCACCCTAGTGCACACTATCTCAATTGGGGAGAACTCATACCTCCCGCACTAGAACCAAACTCTAGTCATGTCATTTGTAACAATGTCCCAAGAGAATCCAAAATATATCAAGTTCAAAACTTATATACCATAATTTAAGGCATGTAAACCACCTTCCATGCACAAGTATTTTTGAAACCACACAAACCATGTCTTAGGGTTCCAAGTCTAGAATGGCATAATAAATGACAAGTTCTCATTATGATATAATGCACAAAACAATATCACTAACTTATCAATTTAAATCATGCCTCAACAATAAGTTTTATCTTCTAAATCTTAACATTTTAGCAATAAGCTCCTAAGATAATTACAAATAGTAATCAATAAGAGTATAGAATTATCATCACAATATTTAAAGCAATTCAAGTTAACAAAACTTGCAAATAACAATCAATAATTATAGTAGAGTTCTATATCACTACCACATGTGAAGATACTAGAATTTAGCACACTACAAAATCATGTAATTCTTCTACACAAGGTATATACATATCATACATGCTTATATCAATAAACCCTAAGTCCAAAGTAAGGGTTTCCTATAATATGCAAGACTATCATATTAAAAGCATGTACACAATATATATTAAACCCCAAAGGATTTTAAAACACTTAAAATATAAACATACTACCACCCCTACCTCAATAGAGAATTGAATCTCTATAGTCCAAAGCAACTAAGCACAAAATGGACAAAAAGTCTAAGGTTAATGAAGAGGAGAGTAAGAGAAAACTTTTGTCTCCCAAGGTTTATGGTCTAAGTGAATGGAAGGAGGCAAAAAATGAAGTCAAAGCTCTAAACTAAGCCTTTCCTTCAATGGTGGCTAGGTTAGGGTTTTGAGAACAAGTGAATGAAAAAGATGAAATGAAAAATGGTGAGTGGAGGATCTAGTATTCCTCTACTCACTATGTGCTCTTACACTACCTCTCACACACACACACATGCAAGACTAATTTGTGAGCCTACACTTATCACAAATCCAAGGCTACTTCTTAGGCTTAATCTCAAGCCTACACTTGTCAGCCAT
This sequence comes from Cornus florida, assembly GCF_030987335.1. Taxonomy (NCBI): domain Eukaryota; kingdom Viridiplantae; phylum Streptophyta; class Magnoliopsida; order Cornales; family Cornaceae; genus Cornus; species Cornus florida. The sequence goes on along the minus strand of NW_026775571.1, from coordinate 24,363,667 downwards.
CTAAGCCAACAAATGCACCAATCCTAGGCCAACAAGTGGGTGAATTTTCACCCTCCAAATGTCAAGAGATCATGCTTCTAAGTCATTCCACCGCAATGCCAACAAGTGGTACCATGAGAATGTGACACTTGTCACATTTTCTAAAAATTAAAAAAAAATGTCATTTTCCAAAATATCTTCCAAATTAAATTACAAAATGAACCCCAAGAAGAAAAATAATTATTTTACATAATTATACTAAAACCCCAAAAATCATGAATATTTATAAGAAAGTATGCATCCATGCCTTTTATGAAAAAGTAAGCAACTAGAATGTACTTTCTACAAAAGTAAAAATACAAATGTCATGGAAATCAAATATCATGGATGCATGCAAAGCCGGAATCAAATCTGAGCACAAAAGTGAGGTTATGCAAGGAAAAATGATAAACAGGAAAAAAACAAAATAGCGAAAATAGCGAAAAAAAAAAAATCACCGAAAAAAGAAAGGAAGGAAAATGATCGGGTCATTACAAGAATATTTCATTCCTCAAAGGCTAAGTTTGGAGGAAAATGCAAATTGACAGTAGTGCATAGTGTGTGTGATTTTTAGTGTGCAAGGTGACAAAATAGCTTAGGTGGCTTGCTGTGATTGGTGCTCTCCTCTGAAAATATCTGACTAATGCTCTTTCAATCACTGGCTGAAGGTGACAGGTGTATTCCCTTGGTGTATGACGCCTTTTGTTTGTTTCATTGCTGTATATATGTTGTTATAGTAAGTTTAGTGTTTTAAGCCCTTTGAGAGGAATGAAAAATTGAGTTGCAGCCTACATCTTCTCGAGAGTACTGAATGATATAGTTTTTATGAGCATTTTCATGATGATTGATACTTGAAAAACCTGCTGAATGTAAGCCTTGTTAATATACTAGCTGTAGTGATGTTGCTGCTGTGATTTTTACTTCTGCAAGGGCTGAACTGAGTAGTGATTTTGAGTTCCAAGGTGTTGTGGTTTATTATGAGGGTTGACACATGTATTATTCACCTTTTAACACTTGCTCAGTGCTTAGTTTTGTTGAAAACATGCTGAAATTGAATTTTGACAGTGAGATCACCTGTTATGCTTATTTTGCTGATTTATTCTTGGAATCAAGCACTGATTGACTATATCTTGCTATTTCATAAGTTTCTTAACTGCTAGCAAGTATACTTTGATGATTCAAGAGTGTTAAAGTTGATCTTGTGACAAAATATTGGTTAGCTATGTTTTTGAGCATTCAAACCCTAAGTTTTAAGGTGTATTTTGCTGAACCAAGGGCTGCTGCTAAATTTATGCTTATCTCATGTTATACTTCATTGTTTAAATTTATAATCATGAGTACCACAGTGAATGAAGACTGAGCATGATACAATTGAATGAATCTCGAGAGGAAATTCCAATTTTACCCCTAAAACCCTAACTGTTGCAGACTGCAGTTTTGAAGTGGTATCTTGGTATTTTGAGCTGTCAAACCTATTTTAATCATAGTAGAGACTTGTTTATATTGTTTTACATTACTATAATGCATTTGGTGAGCTTTGAGAACTTGTATGGTCTAGGCAGGGTTGCCTAGGACAGGGGGAGTGTATGTATACACTATTTGGTGCTAGTGTGTGAGTAAAGTGTATGAAAGCTAATGTCTACTTTTGATACAAGGGTGTGTGTAGAGAGTGAGACAGCTGAGTGTGTAATAGCTTACTTATGACTAGTGGATGCTTGCATTGGCTGAGGCCAAGACCCAAGGTTTTCCCTATTGAAAGGGTTTCATTGTAAAATCTGTTGCAACTCTTATACTTTAGTGTTTTACTTATCTTTTAAGTTTTATTTGTAAAAGATTTGACCAATTCACCCCCCTCTTGGTCCAACAATTGGTATCAGAGCTTTGGTCTGCTATGTTGGGTCTCAATAAGCCTACAGTTGATCTTTGCAATGGATGAAGGCCAAGTTACAAACGAAGCTCCAGAGTTCAATGGTGTGAACTATGACTCATGGAAAATCAGAATGGAGGCATTTCTAATGTCTCACTCTTATGATATTTGGCATGCAACTATGCATGGTATTATGATTCTTAGTCCTGAAAATCCTACAGAAGCTGATAAAGTTGTTGTGGCTAATGATGGTAAAGGTAAACATGTTCTCTATTGTGCTTTGAAGCAACAAGAATTTACCAAAGTCAAGAATTGTAAAACAGCTAAGGAAATGTGGGACTCTCTTCGGCTACTCATGAAGGAAGTACTGTTATCAAAGAAAACAAGATTCAGCTCTTCAAAGTTCAGTATGAAACCTATAAGATGGAAGAAACGGAAACTGTGGCTGAATACTTGTTTAGGATCAATGACATTGTCAATAACATGAAATCTCTTGGTGAAGACATTAAGGACTCTGATGTTTGCAAGAAGATACTTAGGTCACTCACTCCTAGGTTCAATACAAAAGTTACAATTCTTGAGGACAAAGACTTATCTCAAATGAAGATTGATGAATTTCAAGCATCACTCACTACCTATGAAATGAGAATTGGTGTCCCATCCTTCTAAAGAAGAAAAGTTGCTCTAAAAGCCAAAGAATTTATAGAAGAATCTGAACCAAAGTCTAAAGAAGATGATCTTAAAGAGGATGATGTGGCTTATCTGTCAAAGAAATTCAAGAAGTTTAGGTTCAAGAAGAAACAGTCTCAAAACTTAACCTGCTATGGTTGTGGTAAACCTGGTCACTATATTTCTAAATGTCCATCTTCAAAAGGGCAATTTCAGAGAAAGAATGAAGGGGAAAACTTCAAAGGGAAATTTGGGAGGAAGGCTCTTATTTTAGATTAGGATTCTATACCTGAAGAAGACAAACTTGAAGAATCACAAGAAGATGAGTGCTTATTAAGGCTATTCTTGAAACTCCATAGAATGTGTCTAAAGTTGAAGAAGACAGTGACTCAGAGATAGAAGAAATTCTTAAGGAATGTGAAAGACTTGCTGTGAAGTGTAATCAACAGAAATCTCAGATGAAGACTCTTAACTCAGAACTGCAGAAAACCAAACAACTCTTTGTTAAACACTTCAGGCTTAAGCTGTCAACATTATATTCAGTCTCTCTTATCTTCTCAAGCCTACTGAAGTCTCAATCCAACACTTAATGGTCTATTAAAAGGTGTGGAGAAGAACTCTCACTGATTCTTGAAGAAAGATTTTTAAAGATGGCTGATATTTGGAAACAATCCACTAAGCAAATTGGAAAAATAGGAATTGGTTATATCTGTGACACTGCAACTAAGTTTAATCAAAATAATTCTGTGTTTGTTAAGGCATCCTCAGGTGAAGTATATGCAAGATTTCCAATTACAAAACCCTCAAGACCAAAGTATGATTAACTTGACAACACCTACAGCAACTTAAGGTTGAATGAAAGTGATTTTGTCACATCATCCTTTAAGAATTTCAAAGTTACCAAAATGTATGTGAAGAAGTCTGACTTAACTCAAGTTCAGAAAGTCAAAGATAAAAGATCTCTTGTGAAGTCTAAGATGATGTGGATACCAAAGAGAAAGAATGTTGTAAGTATGTTGGTGTATACAACTTTTAAAGCTGGTAACACTAATGAAAAATGGTATGTTGACAGTGGTTGCTCAAGACACATGACAGGTGATAGTTCCAAGTTTGTCTCTCTAAAAAACTTTGATGGAGGAAATGTTATCTTTGGAGATTATCAAAAGGCCAAGATAATTGGTATTGGCACTGTGAGTAAGTCTGGTGAATTGCCTGAGATCAAAGAGGTATTACTTGTTGAAAGCCTCAAACACAATGTTCTAAGTGTGAGTCAACTGTGTGACAGTGGGAAAAAGGTGTGTTTTGATAAAGAGAAGTGTAATGCTGTTGACATTGAATGAGAAAAAGTCCTATTCTCAGCTTGCAGATCCTCTGGAAATGTGTACACAGTCTTTGAAGAAGCCACTTACTATAATTTGACCTCTCTAGATGAAGTTATACTGTGGCATAAGAGACTAGGTCATCTTCACTTAAGAAATCTAACCAAAATATTGAAGTTAAAAGCTGTGAAAGGCCTACCTGATTTAAAATTCAGTGATAATCATCTCCGCAAAGCCTGTCAACAAGGAAAACAAACTAAAGTGTCATTCCCTTCCAAAGAAATCAACACATCCAAAGCTCTTGATTTAATACATATGGATCTCTGTGGTCCTACCAGAACTACAAACATTAGTGGAAGTAAGTATTTTATGCTACTCATTAATGATTTTAGTAGAATGGTATGGATTTACTTTCTGAAAGAGAAGTCTGATGTTATTACACACTTTATTAAGTTTATGAATCTAGTTGAGAATGAAAGGGGTTGTACTGTGAAGAGGCTTAGATCTGATTTTGGTTCTGAATTTACAATGAGAGAATTTGAAAGTTATTGTGATGTAAAGGGTATCAAGAAGGAGTTCTCAACTGAAGTTACTCGTCAACAAAATAGGGTTGTGGAAAGGAAGAATAGGACTATTCAGGAAATGGGGAGAACAATGCTATTTGAAAAAGGTCTTGCAAAGGGATTCTGGGCTGAAGCTGTTAATACTACTGTGTATATCATCAACAAGGTGCTTCTGAGACCTAATTCAACTAAAACTCCTTTTGAACTATGGTATGGGAGACCTGCAACAGTTCATTACTTTAAAGTGTTTGGCAGTAGGTGTTTCATTCTCAATCATATAGAGAACTTAGGGAAATTTGATTCTAAGGCCGATTAAGGGATATCCTTGGGATATTCTACCAAAAGCAAGGCTTACAGATGCTACAATCTCAGATCTTCTAAGGTTGTTGAATCATTTCATGTTAAATTTGATGAAAATCCTCAATCCAGCATCAATGATGACAGTAGTTCTATACTAGGATCAACAAAAGCCAGTCCCTCTCATTTTGTTCAAGGGTTAAATGAGTCTGTTAAATCCACTTCAAGACTTGATGATCATAGGGAAGTCAATTATCCAAAATTACAGAAACAAGTTCAAGCTGAAAACATTATTGGTTCTCCTCAGGCTGGTGTTTAAATAAGTAACAAGAAGAGACTCACTGAATTAAAAGCTAATGATGGTGAAGAATACAGTCATTTTGCAATGTTATCCTCAATTGAACCAAAGTCTTATTCTGAAGCATAGAAAAGTGAAGATTGGATTGTTGCTGATGAGTGCTCAAATGTGACACATTTTAGCACCTAAGCTAGGGTATTTTAGTCCATTCATCTATCTTACTTTCATGTCTTAGATACTTATTTGTGTTATTGCCTATTTCAGGTGAATAATGTTTAAATACGCTAACAAGAGCCATATAGACCATTTTTGGAGTTAATGAGCAAAGTTGGAAAGAAGGCAAGAAAATTGCATCAGGGGAACTTCAATCGATCGAAAAGAAGTCCCGATCGATCGAAGTGGTCTATAATCGATTGAAATGAAGGCGGTGCCAACTCAGCAAAGTGGATAAGGCCCGAAGATATTTTTGATGCCACGTCAGCTATGATCTATAGAAGCTAAGTGTTTGATTGATCGAAAATCTTCAATCGATCGCAATGCCTGTTGGCAGTAAGCTATCTAATTCCCAAGCGCGCCGATTTCTACATACCATGCATAGCTGCGAATTTCTTCCAATCAGAGGCTATTAACTCGGTCCTTACTCAAAGGAGTGTGTAATTGATTTATTGAACATCATTGTAGTAGATAGATATTAGAAATTATTATTACCAAATATATAATAGATAGTTTTTCTCTCTAGAATTAGGGTTTTGAAAAAGAAAGCAAGGATGAAGATGATGATGCCAACCTCCAAGCTAGCCCTTGAGGGTTCGATGTCCACTTTAATGAGTGGCTAAATCCTTTTCTTGGGGCTAGAGATAGCCCCTAGGCTTGCTTCTCAAACCTAGCTTTTGTGTATTTTTAGGGATTTTAGTTGTAATAGATGTTTTGACCATGAATAAATATAAATCTTGTGATTTCTACTTGATTTGTAAGGATTAATGCTTTTAATTGATCATTTAGCTCTAGTCATATGTCTATGTATGCTAGAATTGATGTTCATGTTTTTATCTCTAGATTTAATGAATTTGATGCATGTCTATGTGTATTGATGATGTTAATCTAGCGATGGTCAAGGCATGGTGCTTAATGGAACACTTTTGTGATTTATTTGATAGTTCATACTTGTTTCTTGATGGATTGTGTCACATCTCTAGTTTAATTAGTTTAATTTCATGTCTCTAGCCTAGTTATAGTGTAGCTGCTTTAATTTCTTAGGTAAGTGAACAATCAATTCTTGTTTCTTGATGTTCCATACTTGTGAATGCAAAGAGTGTATATTTCTAGATATTTGTGTGTGTATTAATTGTGGTTTAATTGAACGGAATCTTGGTCTCATTTGATAGGTTGTGCTATTCATTAAAATTGGCTAGGCAATCTATACTTATTTGCCATCCATGTTTAATTTCAATTAATGTCACACACACACACAAAGTTACAATTTAAATTTCCCAATTAATGTACAATTGCTAGTGTTTGATGAAGTAAAGCTTAGTGGTGACCCTATGCCCCAAGACCTCTTTCCTATATCTTTTCCCTATTTTCTAGATTACTCTTTTTTTACTTATATTAATCTTTAATTGCATTATACCTTAAGTAATCACTCACCAACAATCTTTGATCATTCGACCTACTATTCCGACATTAATTTCCATCACAAATACACCTCCAATCCCTTGGGACGATCCCTACTCACTCTAGTTATATTTTTAGTTAAAAGTGGTAGTGGCATTTTAAAAATTTAAACTTAGCCACACTACACACATTTTCATTGCAATTTGGTGCATCAACACGGCACACACCAAGTTTTGGCGCCGTTGCTGGGGATTTGGCACCGTCGTATTTCGAAATTAATTAGGAATTAGTGCTTTTTTAATCTTGTCTTTATTTTTATTTTATTTTATTTTTAGCTACTTATTGTGTTCGTTCTTGATTAGCTAGGTGAATTGAGCCATGAGAGTGAAGCAAAAGGGAAATTAAAAAGCAAGGGAAGCAAAAGAAGCCAAGTGAAGCTAAGCAAGAGCATAAAAAGCTTAAAAATAAAATAAAAATTGCAAAGCAAGTAAGGCAAAGAAAAAAATTGAAAAATCATTTGAAGTTGCTTAATGACCCTTTGTAAGCTTTTCTAAACTCAATCTCTAGTTAAATCGTGAGCCCGCATGGAGGCAAGTCTTTATTTTCTTAGATAGATCGTGAGCCCGCGTGGAGGCAATTTAATTTTTCTTGCATATTGTTCAAAGCATGGGAGTATGGGATCATCATATATGGAGGATTGTTCATTATTGATTTGTTACGGGGGCGAAGTGCTTGTTTTATTGATTTTATTGTTGTGTTACTTGATTTTTGTGTGGTCTTAACCAACCCTTCATCATTCTAATGGAAAATCTAGAGGGTCATCTTGGTTGTTTAGACCCGAATTTCATGGAACATCCTCCTTTCAACCAATGTCCTCCCGGAGCTCAAGCTCCAATTCCTCCAATGATTCTCCGTGATCATTATAATTTCCATGAATACCATGCACCAACTTGCATCATGCATCCTAATTTTGGGGCTGATCAATATGAAATTAAGCCCGAGACTATTCAAATGTGTCCACTTTTCTATGGCTTAAATGACGAGGAACCATATAAACATCTTGATGAATTCCTTGAAATATACTCCACCATGAAGTACATGAATATCCCGGAAGAAGTCCTTAGGTTTCTTTTTTCCCCTTAACTCTTAAAAATAAGGCAAAGCATTAGTTCAACAATTTGGAGGCAAATTCAATAACTTCTTGGATACAAATGCAAAATGAATTTTTGAAAAAAATTTACCACGTAAGTTTGACCAATTCAATGAGAACCGCCATTAGAGAATTTTCTCATGGGGAGAGAGAACTTTTACATGAGGCTTGGGAAAGATTGAATGACTTGCTAAGGAAATGCCCACACCATGGTATTCCAAAATGGCAAGTGGTTCAATATTTCTATGAAAGCCTATCCGACATTCACAAGAACATTGTTGATACTTCATGTGGGGGTTCATATTTTGGGAAACATGAGGATGATGTTTGGCATCTTTTTAAAAAAATGAGTGAGAATTCTTTACATCAATATCACACTTCTCAGTTAGGTCATAATTCTAATAAAAAGAAGGAAAATTTGAAAGTGTGTCAAATTGAAAGTCCAATGGAGATTGTAGCCGAGGTTAAAACTCTTTCTCAAAAACTTGATAAATTTTTATTGAATCAAAAATCGATTATCAAATCATCTCCTTTTCATCACTCCTATCATTTTTGTGAGCCTTGCATGACATGTTCTAGTGTTTTACATTCTACTTCCAATTGTCCCCATGGACATGTGTTTAATGAACACCTTGAACAAGTCAATGCTACATTTGCTCGCCCTCATTCAAATGTTTATGTCCCTAGGTGGGATGAAAATTCAAGTTCTTTTTAAGCTAAAAATTTTTAAAATCGATATGTTCCTCCTCATAAAAGAAATGAAGGTTCTCAAAATTTTGTTTCATCTTCTTCCTATCATCAAAGAATGAACCAATTTTCACATCCTCAAGTCTATGAATTTCAAAATGGTTTTCATCACTCTCATGCACTTCCTAGTGATTCTACATTTGAAGATAAGGTTTTGGTGGCTTTGGGTAGTTTGGAAATAAACACCAATTTGTTGCATTCTCATTCTCAATCGATATCGAAGCTTGAATCCCAAATCAGGATGATAGTTAATACATTGAATACGATAGAGATTGGTAAGCTACCTAGCCAACCCGAAAGGAACCCAAAAGCCCAATATTTTGTGGAAGCAAACTCTACATCGGGGTGTCCTTCCTAAGAACAAGTGCAAGCTATTACTACTTTGAGAAGTGGCAAGCAATTTGACAATAGAGTTGAAAAACCAAGTGAAGTTAGTGAACAGGTGCAACCAAAAGTTAACACCCCTCCCGATTCCAATCCTACTCCTACTTCCTTGGAGGAAAATGTTCCAAATATAAATTCTCAATCTTCTTCATCATCTCCTCAAGTTGCAAAATCTTACGAGCCAAAAGCTCCATTTCCATATGCATTAAGAGAAACTTCGCCTTTTGGGAGGCAAGAAGGAAAAATCCATGACATGATGGAGATGTTTAAGTAAGTGAACATAAATCTACCTCTCTTGGATGTAATTAGGCAAATTCCGCTTTATGCAAAATTTTTGAAAGATCTTTGCACACAAAAGAGAAAGAACAAGGGATAAGGCCCTAAAAAAGTGTTCCTCATGGAGCAAATGAGTTCCATCATTCAACATAACACTCCACCTAAGTTTAAAGATCCTAGTGCTCCGACCATCTCATGTCTGATTGGAAACTATGAAGTTCGTAGAGCTCTTCTTGACTTAGGAGCGAGTGTTAATTTGATTCCTTACTCTGTGTGTGTCCAACTAGGATTGAATGAATTAAAGCCAACCTCGATGGTGCTCTAATAAGCCAATAGATCCATCAAAACTCATAAGGGCATGGTTAAGGACATTCTCATTAAGGTTGATAAGTTCCATTTCCCGATTGATTTTGTGGTTCTTGATACCGAACCGGTTGCTAATCCTACCAACCAATCATCTTAGGAAGGCCATTTCTTGCTACCACAAATGCTACCATTAATTGTAGATCTGGGGTTATGGACCTTTCTTTTGGTAACATGATGGTTAAGCTTAATGTTTTCAATGTAAGTCGACATCCTATAGATGAAGATGAGTATTGTCTCATAGATGTCATGGATGATGTTGTTGAGGATTCCATTCCTTCCATGATAATAAAAAAACAAACCGAGGATAATCTTTCATCCATCCTTTCCGAGGATCCTCTTGCATCTTGTCTCCTTGAAATGTATGCTAATGGTGGGTTTGATAATGAAGGATCAATGAGTGAAGTAAATGATTTAATGGAATCCGTTGCAATTTTGGATTTTCCACCTTGGAAAGCTCTAAAAGAACCTTTTTTTCCACTCTTTAGTACTCCACCAATCCCATCTTTAGTATCTCCATCCACTCTTGAACTTAAAACTCTTCCTTCCAATCTTAAGTATGCCTTCTTGGGCCCAAAAGAGACTCCTCTGGTTATCATTTCTTCAAACCTTGAAGAGGACCAAGAGAATGATCTTTTAAATGTGCTTAAAGAAAATAATGAAGCTATTGGATGGAGTATGGCGGATCTAAAGAGAATTGACCCTTCTATTTGTATGCATCGCATACTTATGGAAGATGATGCAAAACCTTTTAGGGATGCTCAAAGGAGATTAAATCCAAACATAAAAGAGGTGGTCAAAAAGGAAGTTGTTAAACTTTTGGATGCCTGTATAATTTATCCAATCTCTGATAGCAAATGGATGAGTCCAACTCAAGTAGTTCCCAAGAAATCGGGGATTACAGTGGTTGAAAATTCAAAAGGTGAGGCAATTTCTAAGCGTATCGCCAATTCATGGCGTGTATGCATTGATTACCGCAAATTAAATGCCGCCACTAGAAAAGATCATTTTCCTTTGCCATTTATAGATCAAATTCTAGAGAGATTAGCCAGGCAACAATATTATTGCTTTCTTGATGGCTATTCGGGTTACAATCAAGTAGCCCTAGACCCTTTAGACCAAGAGAAAACCACATTTACTTGTCCTTTTGGCACATTTGCTTATCGACGGATGCCTTTTGGTTGTGCAATGCTTCCGCAACATTCTAAAGGTGTATGATGCATGCCTTAAAAATTTATCTTTGGTGTTTAAAAGATGTCGTGAAACAAACCTTGTTCTTAGTTGGGAAAAGAGCTATTTCATGGTTTAAGACGGTATTGTTTTAGGTTATGTCATCTCAAAAGGGTATCGAGGTGGATAAAGTAAAAGTTGAGCTCATTTTTAAATTGCCTCTGCCTTCCACGGTGAGAGAGGTTTGCTCCTTTTTAGGTCATGCCGGCTTTTATCGCCATTTCATCAAAGACTTTAGCAAAATTGCTAGACCCATGTGCAATCTTCTCGCTAAGGAGACTCCTTTTGTCTTTGATCAAGCATGCCTTAATGCTTTCTATACACATCGTAGGTCATTGTCATATGCTCCTATTATGCAACCTCCCAATTAGTCATTGCCGTTTGAAATCATGTGTGATGCCTCTGATTATGCCATGGGAGCAGTTTTGGGGCAAAGGGTAGGAAAACTTCCATACGCTATATACTATGCAAGTAAGACCTTCTCGGGAGCTCAATTGAATTACTCCACTACCGAGAAAGAATTACTTGCCATAGTATATGCTCTTGATAAATTCCGGTCCTATCTTTTAGGGTCAAAAGTCATTGTCTATTCTGATCATGCTACTTTGAGGCATCTTTTCACTAAGAAGGAAACAAAGCCTCGTTTGATAAGATGGATTTTGCTTCTTTAGGAATTTGATTTTGAAATCAAAGATAAGAAAGGCACCGAAAATGTGGTTGCCGATCATCTTTCACGGTTAATGGTAGAATCTTCCCCAAGTCCACCAATTTATGATTCATTTCCGGATGAACAGCTCTTCCAAATTTCTAATGGAAAAATGCCTTGGTTTGCCTACATTGTGAATTATCTCGCAATTGGCAACCTTCCCACTAATTGGTCGAGGCAAAATAATAACCAATTCTTTGCCAACATCTAGAAATATTATTGGGAAGATCCTATTTTGTTTCAATATTACCCGGATCAAATTGTCAGGAGATGTATTCCGGAGAGTGAGGTTCTGTAACGACCAGGGTTTTTATTCAACCTGGTGGGTCAGTGATGAACCGAGGATTGACCCGATAACGGATCCAGATGCGGAAGCAAGAAATAAAACGATTGTATCCCGAGGCATATCACACCTCTAAGACACTAAGATGACCTTCCATGAGGTCAAGGAGCCCAAAGAAAGTAAATGCAGAAACAGAAACTAAGATAAAAAGGTTAAATGGTACCCTATGGCACCAATGACAACCGAAGGAACGAGATGTAGTCCAAACTAGGCCACGTACACCATTAAATAGCTTGAACAAGATCAACAAGGTCAAGTGGGAACGAATGAAACGAAGTTAACCTATCTAGGCAACAAACCAAACAAGACCCACAACACAGCTCCTTTTCGGTCGACCGAAATAAAGCTTCGGTCGACCGAAGTGAGCTAGGAAAAGAAGGAAGGTGAGCCTTCAATTCGGTCGACCGAAATGACAAACCGGTTGACCGGTTTGTGGCTCGAGATGAAAGATGGTGCTTCGGTCGACCGAAGTAGAGAACCGGTCGACCGAAATAAGCCTCTACAGTGAAAATGGCTACTGGAATTGGAGTTTTTGTTGAACAATTGAAATCTAAAGGGGTTTGGTCGACCGAAGTGGCATTTCAGTCGGCCGAAATGGCTCGAGAAAGTGCAAAAACCACCTGTTATGCACCCAAGGTTGAAAGTCTATTTGGAATCCCCATGGCATGATCAATTTACATCATATGCTATTGTGTGATGATATGAACATGCACGCAAGTGTAATATGGTATTTTAAACATGTAGCAATGGCCTACGGCCTCATTACAATTCATTTACAAGATTTGACATGCCAAACCTCCAAAGTTGATAAAAATACATTTCAAAAGTAAAACTTAAAGTTTAAATATATACACTTGAACTTAAAGGTTTGTGGCCCTTGGCCTCATGTCATACATATCAAATACAACCTAAATAGTGTATCTAAGTACACCTTACATGTTATAAGGCAAAAATGGCATATTGAACCTAGCTATGTATTACATCCTTATAAGCAAAACTTAAACATGCTAACACTTACATGTAAACAAGAAAACTTTAAAAGAAACTTCAAGTCCCCAAACCACCCAAAGCAAGTGCAAATCTCCAGATCTTGAATCCTGTAGCTGAACAAATCCCCCAGTAACTTTGGGGTGAGTAAACAAGTTTACTCATAAAGAATGAGCATGCATCAACTCGATTTCTTTCAGATTTTTAGACTAACATGAAACAGTTCAAAAGGGATCATGCCACCTAGCATCTATGTCAAAGTGAGATTTAGGGATCATCCTAAGCTACCATAGAGAAATATCAACAAGAATCATGATATATATACATATATGAAACGAGTCAAGGTTGGGATAATCCAAAGAACACGATAAGAAAGATACTTGAATATAGATCAACATGAATTGCATTATTAATACAATTAAGTAAGATTTGGAATAATCCATACAACACCACAAAAAAATACTAGAATACAAAGATCAAATTGTCAAGGCAATTTACATGATTGGAACATTCCAATTTAACAAGACAAGATGTATACATGGATATAAGTTAACAAGAATTACATTATCAATGCAATTAACATAATTGGAGCATTCCAATTAACACGATAGGAGTAACATATGAAAACAAGAATAAGACATAATATCTATGCAATTAAACAAGGATGGAACATTTCATGAAACACGAAAAGAGTTATACATGAAATCAAGAACAAGGCATAATATCTATGCAAGTAAACAAGATTGGAGCATTTCACATACACGACAAGTTTAAATCTTCAAAGAATATCAACTTGAAATTTAAAGGAGTGAAATCAACCAATGTGAAAACTCGGATATCGCCCGGATTAAAACTATACTCTTGAGATCACTTTAGGGCTACTAACCCATGGGTACCTTTCCCCTGGTGCGTACCATAGTTGTAGAGGGACAATCCCCCGTACTAGAACCGAGTCCTAGCCATGTCAATTCTTGATTGATCTCCCAAGTCCCAAAATCAACAAGTTGTGCAACCAAGATTGTATCAAAATACAAGAAATGCATTAACCACGTTTCATGCACAACCAAGATTTTGGAACACACAAGTCATGCCCTAAGTTCATCCACTATCATGGCATGTGAAATGTCAAGAAATCATGGTATACATCTACAAAGAGTACAACCAAGATATAAAGCACATGAAATCTATTGATATAAATATACCACAAGTATAAGGTTAATGATTTAATTATTTACTAACAACACATAAGTAATTAAACCATTCCAAGACAATGGTGCAAGTTCATTAAGTACATTCATGAAACCAAGATACAAGAGATCACAATGCTTGATAAAAAGATAAAAGTCCATAAAACATGAGTCCGATTCATAAGTTGACAAGAGTTCAATATCAAAGCATGATTAACTCGACAGAAGCATAAAAAGGGAATTTAATCTACTAAAGGGATTAAATTATCAAGATTACAAGGCAAGTCCAATGTCAAGTTACAGTTCATTTTATACAGGATACAACCATGTGAATTTAGTTCCATACAAGGAAAATAACTAAATGTAAGTTTCAAAACTTACCCAATTATTCTCAAATTGATACACGTGAAGGAACTTGTCAAGGAAATCATGAAAACTAAGTTAAAGACTTAAAACATGCTCATGGAACCATTGAATGGATTTTAATTAATTCTTTTAATTAAAATCTCTTGATTTTGAAACTCACCCAAATAATCTCAAATTAATGTATGTTATTAAACATGTCAAGACTTGATTTAAGAGCATAATACAAGTACTTTCCATTTAAGTTACGGCCATGAGTATTAAACTTTAATACTAGAAAAATAATAAATGAAAGGTTTCAAAACCTAATCAAATGTTCCCGATTTAATATATGTAAGAGTATATGACATGCATATCAATAAAATCAAGTTGGAATTCAAATGGAGTGAATAGTAAACATGGAATAAATTAATGAATCAATTAATTAAATATCCTCTAGATTTTAAAACACCTCTGATTACTCTCATATTCACCTATGTTGAAGAGCATGCTAGGGCTTTATATAATATGCTAACACATATTGATTTCAAACTAGTTAAGGCCACATGAATTAATCTTTTACTTAAGAAAAATATTAAATAAAATCTTCATTACTTGTTCAAATGCTCTCAATTTAATATATGTCAATGAACATATCAAGGGGTAATATTTTATCATGCCACATGTTTAAACCAAGTTATAATTCACCGGGAAAATCAAATCTCATACAAGAAAAATAAATAATAAAATCTCTAGATTTGATATCAAAGCAAGTAAACAAGTTGTATATGCATCAATAGCATGTAATATAATAAGAAAATAAATTATAACACCCCCTACCTCCATTTGAGATGAATCCCCATCGAAAGAAAAATGCTCTGAATCTAAAGATACTCCTAGGTTATGTCGGGGACAATGAGAGGAACATTAAACACCAAGGAGGTACCATGAAAATCCAAACTTGAACTTGAAACCCGAACTGAAAAATGGACAAAAATGGGTTCTAATAGGGGGGAAAGATGAGTGTCGTCAAGGCGAGCAATAAACACTAAAGCACGACGATGTTTCGCTCGAGGGAAGTGGCCGAAAAAAGAAGAAGAATCATGACAGCCCATTGGCAGCCATGGCTTCCGGCCAAGGGAGAGGAGGGAGAGAAAAAATCAAATTTTTTCTCTTTAAGTCCCCTATTTATAGAAAAACCCTAAAAGTGCCTCGAAAGGGCTCCGCCGGGTCTGGAAAAGTGGATTTTGAGTAAATGTGCTCAAATGAAAAAACTCTATGAACAAAAAAGATTTAAAATGAGAAAATATGAATAACGGAAGAAACGACGTCAAAAACTGAGTCCCGAGCAGAGAGATATGTCCCAAACAAGTTCGGAGGCAATCGGTGTCAGAAATCCCTAAAACTGAGAAAAACGTCTGGGAGGAAATCCTAAGAGTCCATGACTCGACGAAAAGTGAAAATGAATCCCGTACGAGGATCCAGGCTCAAAACAAGGTATTTTGCAATAACTTTCTTTAATTGCACAATGGCCTCTACAAAAAGGGTTAACTGTAAAACTGCCCCAGAATGAAAATATCTTCTACCTCTGAAATAAAATATCTTCAAAACATATTTATGAAAGACACCCCAAGAAAAGAAAAAGATTCTAAAGAATTGGGCATCCATGCCCCTATGGACACCGAGAGCAACCAGAGTACTTTCTTACAAAAGTAAAAATACGTATTTCATGGAAACCACTTAGGATGAAGGCACATGAAGTCAAAAACTAACTCCGAGCACGAAAAGTAAGGTTATGCCAAAAACTGACAAACGGAGATAAGATGAAATAGGGAAAAAGACGAAATAGTGAATAGTGTCCGAAAAGTGAAAATGCGAAAATGACTCGGTCCTCAAAGGAAGTTGTCAATTCACATTAAAAAGTCTCAGAAACCATTTACAAGCACTCAAGATGACACTATGTGACAAGAAACAAAACTCAGAAAAGAAAATTAAACGGAAAAAAATTTATCCGTAAAATTTCAGGAAAAAATGAAAGGAAGGAAAATGACCGGGTCATTACAGGTTCCTAATGTCCTTGCGTTTTGTCATACCCTTGCATGTGGCGGGCATTTTAGTGCAAAGAAGACTGCCTTAAAGGTTCTTCAAAGTAGGCTATTTTGGCCTACCATTCATAGTGATGCATACAATTTTTGTAAAGAGTGTGAAAGATGTCAAAAAATGGGATCAATGTCAAGAAGAGATATGATGCCCTTGAAAAATATTCTTGTTGTAGAGGTTTTTGATATTTAAGGCATTGATTTTATGGGTCCATTTCCTATGTCTTATAGCTTTCAATATATTCTGCTTATTGTTGATTATGCTTCCAAGTGGGTGGAAGCTTGTGCTACCAAAACAAATGACCATTCCGTGGTTATTCAATTCATTAAATTCAACATCTTTCGCTTATTTTGGTATGCCAAGAGCCATGATTAGTGATGGAGGAAAGCATTTTTGTAATCAATTATTGATGCACTTATTTCTTAAGTACTCCGTTACTCATAAAGTTGCCACCCAATACCATCCTCAAACAAATGGGCAAGTAGAAGTGTCAAATCAGGAAATAAAGCAAATTCTTGGGAAAACAGTTAACACAACCCGGAAAGATTAGTCGCGCAAATTGAATGATGCTTTGTGGGCTTACCGAACGGCATATAAGACTCCAATTGGCATGTCTCCTTATAGACTTGTATATGGAAAACCTTGCCATCTCCCGGTTGAGATAGAACACAAAGCCATGTAGGCGATTAAAAAGCTCAATCTTGACCTTGACAAGGCCGAAGAGAATTGGTTGCTACAATTGAATGAATTGGAAAAGTTAAGACATAATGCATATGATAATGCCAAACTTTACAAAAAAATAACTAAAGCTTTTCATGACAAACATATTGTGAAGAAATCTTTTGAACCTGGTTTGAAAGCATGGCTCTTCAACTCTAGGCTAAAACTCTTTCCCGGGAAGTTGCAAACCAAATGGGAAGGCCCATTTGAGATCATTTCTGTTGTGCTTCATTGGGCGGTGGAAATACAAAGCTTGAAAGATGGAACTACATTCAAAGTAAATGGACAAAGGTTGAAGCCCTATATTGAACGACAAGTGTTCCAAAGACATATGGAGTCCGCCCTCTTGGTAGATCCAGTATCTGTTGATATTTGAGATTATTTGAACGTCGACTAGAGATGTTAAATCTAGTTCTCATAGAGTTGCCAAACTCTATTTCATCCCATCTTTCATTTTTGTAGCATCTGAATAATGCTATTTCATGATCTCATTGAAGTTTTCCAGGCATGTTGTGAGTTTTTGAAAAATCTGCATTCTTAAAGTTTTTTAGCCTGGGAAACTTCTATCGATCGAAATTCATTTCAATCGATCGAGTTGAGGCTTCAATCGATCAAAATTAATTTCAATTGATTCCTTTTGCGTTGGAAATTTTTGCTCCATCAATTTCTTAGAGATTCTCGATCGATGATAGGATTTTCGATCAAAGAAGGTTTCAATCGATCAAAAAAAAAAAATTTATTTTCATTTTTCATTATTTTGTTCTTGCATCCTTTCTTACTTTTTGTTTTTCATTTTTTGCATCGTACATATTCTTTCATTGCATTTTACCTTCTTTATTTTTCTTTTTGTATTTTGTGCATGCATTTTATTCTTCGATTTTCTTGCATTTTGTAAATATTTGCTCTCATTAAAGAAAAAAATATTAAAAAATTCATCATTATGCTCTTATGTGTAGTCATGTTACTTTCATGTTTTATCTAAGGCTTAATCTCTTATCTCTCTTGCATATTGTGCTATATTGCCTTGGAATGCTTGATTTAGTTATCTTTATCCCATTTGATATTGATGTGAGTTTGCTAGTGTGGTTATTCAAGTAGGTTGTTGATTCCAAGTTTAAGGGTGCACTCTTTCCCAATGGATCATTACCGGGCTTCTTGTCTTTTGCACCACGGTATATTCTTTCCATCTTTTCCATTGTTCTCATTGCACATTGAGGATAATGTACGGTTTAAGTTTGGAGGTAAGGTGATTTTGTTGCATTCTACTTAAGTTTGAGACTAAATTGCATGATTGAGATTTAGGATCCATTTGAGCTATGATTTTGATCTTTTAAGGACCATGATACTTAGAATTTAAAAATTGCTAGACTTGAGAGTCCAATACTCCTTATATGCCTTGTGGATGCCATTTAGGAGTAAATTTTTCGAATGATTAATATCTTGCTTGCATTTGTGGTCCACATCATCCTGATCTTGTGATTATTTTGAAATTCACTCTAGGATTCTACACTAGCACAGTCACACATTAGCATTCATTTGTAGGGTACATGCTTTATTGATTATTGAATTGGTTATATCCCAATTGAGTTAGTAATGCATTGAAAGCTTTCATCTTAACAAAAATGGATAACAATCCATTTTCATTGAGTAGCCGGGATTCTAACCTTATTAAGCACTGAATTTCTCGCACCAAAAGGTCGAAGACCCAAACTCTATGTTAATAATTGAATGCAAAAAAAAAAAAAAAAAAAAAAAAAAAAAAAAAAAAAAGAATGTTGTTGCAAAAGCAATAAAAAAGTGAGGACTTCTCCCAAAAGGTGAGAAGTGGGAAATGATTAGATGGAGGTTGTTTTGATTTATAGCCTAGTCGATTTGAGTTTGTAAGTCCTTAAGGGTGTTTAAATACCTAATGCCCTAAAGCCGTCTGGTTTAGGAGTCATTAACCTAACGCTCGACCTCATGAATCGCTAGAAAGCTTAATAGATCAACACATTGCACCATGTTTCCATCTTTGATCCTTAGGACTTAAAATAAAAAATAAAATAAAAAATCGAGTGAAAAGAATCAGCGCACCTAGTTGAATAAGCTTTAATAAAAGGTTCACTCTTTGTTTTGATGATCGGGACTAGATTTGTGTGCTAGTTTTAGGGTAAGGATGTGATCACTTTTTTAGTTGGCTTAGATAGCAATATATTTGATGCCGGTCTATTTAAAAGAATTCTAGAGTTGTTTTGATTTGTATGATCATTATCTTGATGTATGGAGGACCATATTTGTTAGCTTGATGTTGAGATTTTGGGAGATTGCTAAGAAAGGGTTGAAAAATTGCATACTTGATGTAGTTTTCTCCCGATGCTTGTTTTGTCTATTGGTACCTCTCTTGTGAGAAAGAGCTCAATGTTTGTGGGTAGTATTTCTGAAAACTCTCACGAGACTTCACTCATCCACTAGGGGTAACCTAGGGGTTTAAAAGGCTTGTTGCTTACGCTAAATGCAATCGTGTTCCCTACGAAAGTGGCATTATCCTTTTATTGCTTTCTAGTTCATAATTACTTAGTTGTTTACTTCTTTCTTCTCCTTGTAGTTCATTGCTAGGGACTAGCAATATCTAAGTTTGGGGGTGTGATGAGAGCTTAAATGTGACGCATTTTAGCACATAAGCAAGGGTATTTTAGTCCATTCATCTATCTTACTTTCATGTCTTAGATACTTATTTGTGTTATTGCCTATTTCAGGTGAATAATGTTTAAACAGGCTAACAAGAGCCATTTAGACCATTTTTTGAGTTAAGGAGCAAAGTTGGAAATAAGCCAAGAAAATTGCATCAGGGGAACTTCGATCGATCGAAGGGAAGTCCTGATCGATCGAAGTGGTCTACAATCGATTGAAATGAAGGTGGTGCCAGTTCAGCAAAGTGGATAAGGCCCGAAGATATTTTTGATGTCATGTCAGTTTCGATCGATCGAAGCTAAATGTTTGATAGATTGAAAATCTTCGATCGATCAAAATGCCTGCTAGCAGTAAGTTGTCTAATTCCCGAGCGTGCCAATTTCTACCTACCGTGCATAGCTGCGAATTTCCCCTAATTAGAGGCTATTATTTTGACTTGGTCCTTATTCAAAGGAGGGCGTAAAATATTTAATGAACATCATTGTAGTAGATAGATATTAGAAATTATTATTACCAAATATAGAATAAATAGTTTTTCTCTCTAGAATTGGGGTTTTAAAGAAGAAAGCAATGATGAAGATGATGATGCCAACCTCCAAGCTAGCCCTTGAGGGTTCCATGTCCACT
The DNA here is from genome assembly GCF_030987335.1 of Cornus florida. Taxonomy (NCBI): domain Eukaryota; kingdom Viridiplantae; phylum Streptophyta; class Magnoliopsida; order Cornales; family Cornaceae; genus Cornus; species Cornus florida. The sequence continues at coordinate 24,343,190 of NW_026775571.1, read as the reverse complement.
TCAATAAGTGACTAAATCCTTCTCTTGGGGCTAGAGATAGCCCATAGGCTTGCTTCTCAAACCTAGCTTTTGTGTATTTTTGGAGATTTTAGTTGTAATAGATGTTTTGACCATAAATAAATATAGATTTTGTGATTTCTACTTGATTTGTATCGATTAATGCTTTCAATTGATCATTTAGCTCTAGTCATATGTCTATATATGCTAGAATTGATGTTCATGTTTTTATCTCTAGATTTAATGAATTTGATGCATGTCTATGTATATTGATGATGTTAATCTAGCGATGGTCAAGGCATGGTGCTTAATGGTACACTTGTGTGATTTATTTGATGATTCATACTTGTTTATTGATGGATTGTATCACATCTCTAGTTTAATTAGTTTAATTTCATGTCTCCAGCCTAGTTGTAGTGTAGATGCTTTAATTTCTTAGGTAGGTGAACAATCAATTCTTGTTTCTTGATGTTCCATACTTGTGAATGCAAAGAGTGTATATTTCTAGATATTTGTGTGTGCATTAATTGTGGTTTAATTGAATGGAATCTTGGTCTCATTTGATAGGTTGTGCTATTCATTAAAATTGGCTAGACAATTTATACTATTTGCCATCCATGCTTAGTTTCAATTAATGCCACACACACACACACACAAAGTTACAATTTAAATTTCCCCATTAATGTACAATTGCTAGTATTTGATGAAGTAAAGCTTAGTGGTGACTCTATGCCCCAAGACCTCTCTCCTATATCTTTTCCCTATTTTTTAGATTGCCCTCTTTTTACTCATTAATCTTTAATTGCATTGTAGCTTAAGTAATCATTCACCAACAATCTTTGATCATTCAACCTACTAATCCGGCATTAATTTTCATCACAAATATACCTCCAATCCCTTGGGATGATCCCTACTCACTCTAGCTATACTTTTAGTTAGAAGTGGTAGTGGCATTTCATAAATTTAAACTTGGCCACACTACACACATTTTCATTACAATTTGGTGCATCGACACGGCACACACTAGTTGCCATGAAAGAATAACTTGAACAAACTCGTAAGAATGACACTTGAACTCTAATTCCTAGACCTATGACTAACAATTTTATTGGTTCCAAATGGGTTTACAGAAACAAGCTGGATAAAAAAGGGTCCGTTATCAGAAACAAAGCTAGATTGGTGTGTAAGGGATACTCTCAACAAGCTGGTGTTGACTACGATGAAAATTTTGCCCCAATTGCTAGGATGGAATCCATTAGAATGCTCTTATCCTTTGCTTGTCGCAAACAAATCAAAGTTTATCAAATGGATGTTTAGTCTGCCTTTTTAAATGGAGAGCTAAAATAAGAAGTGTACCTAGAACAACCTAAAGGTTTTGAAGATCACAGGTATCCCTCTTATGCTTTAAAGTTAAATAAGGCCTTGCATGGTCTCAAACAGGCTCCTAGGGCTTAGTATGAAAAGTTACATCAATTCTTGGTTGAGCAAGGTTTTCAGAGAGGAAAAGTAGATAGCACCCTTTATGTCAAGCTTTATCAAGATCAGTTTCTTATTCTTCAAGTCTATGTTGATGACATCATGTTTTGTGGCTCAGATACCTCTTTAGCCTTAGAGTTTGCCAATTTAATGAAAACCAGATTTGAAATATCACTTTTGGGAACTCTCAGATACTTATTAAGCCTTCAAATCCATTAAACTTCCAAAGGGATCTTCATTTCTCAGCAGAAGTATGCCTTTGAGCTACTTAAAAAATTCAATATGAATGATTGCAAGCCTGTTTCAACTCCACTATGTCCTAATACCAAGCTATCTCTTGTGTGTACCACAGAATCTGTTCCCTCTACTCTTTATAGGTCTATTATTAGAAGTCTATTGTATCTCACAGCTTCAAGACCTGATATTATGTATTCTGTGGGTTTGGTAGCAAGGTTTCAAAGTAACCCAAGAATCTCTTATCTTCAAGCTGCCAAAAGGATTCTTAGATATGTCAAGGGTACTATCTCCTATAGTCTATATTATATCTTCTCACACACATTGCCTATTATAGCCTTTTCAGATGATGATTGGGGTGGATCCTTACCTGGCAGGAAAAGTACATCAGGATGTTGCTATTTTCTTGGTTCCAACTTAGTCTCTTGGTTAAGCAAGAAGCAAGATACTCTTTCTTTATCTACTTTAGAGGTTGAATACATAGCTGGTTCCTAACTTCTTTGGATGAACACAACTCTTGCAAATTTTGGTATTAAATTCTCAGGTCCCGCTAAGCTTTACAATGATAATCAAAGTGCCATTGCAATAAGTAAGAATCCCATACTTCACTGGAAGAGCAAACATATTGATATCAAGTATCATTTTCTCAGAGACAAAGTTCAGAAAAGCCTTTTTGACATTACTTATTTACCCACTGAGGATTAACTTGCAGACATCATGACCAAACCTCTTCACCCTCGGAGATTTTCAACCTTAGAGATCTTCTCAGGGTTGTTCAACGACCTTTCTAAGCCTCTCATTGTTGGTCCTTCTCACTTTTTGTCCTTCAATAACAAAAAGTGGGAGAAAAATGACTGAAATAAGGGTAGTCAGCTCAGTTACTCCTTTTTATTTACTATGCTTATTATGTTCCAGCATTCCTATGGTTGAATTTGCTTTACTGAGATCTTATTTCATGTTGAAGTTTTTGTCATGAAAGGCAAAACGGGGAGATTGTTGGTCATAAAGTCCCTTAAGTATTATTTACCTCTTTAATGTTAAAAACCTATGTAGCAGTGGCTTCAAAGGGCTTATATGTCTCCATTGTTGTTTGAAATAAGGTTTAAGGTTAGTTTAGTTATTTCTTTCTCAGTGACTTTCCTTACTCACTAACTTCAGTGTGTGTATCACAGTGTATTCATCAGTTTTTATTGATTTTGCTGAAGTTAATTAAGGTTCAGTTCTTGTAAAGCTCTACAAGTGTTCTCAGGGGCAGTATTGTATTTTCTCTGCTGTATTTCATTTATATTCGTATGCCCAGGTAGCTGCATTGCACTGGATTGTCTTGAATGAACCTGCATTGCTTATTATATAGTTTCAGGATTTTTGCTTAGCCGAGAGATGTAAAATCTATCACAAGGGTATTTTGGTACTTTCCAGCTGTGGTCAAATATGGGACACATTTTAGTGGTCCTAGAGGGATGGTATATGCAAGAATATTTCATTCCTTAGAGGCTAAGTCTGGAGGAAAATGCAAATTGACAGTAGTGCATAGTGTGTGTATGATTTCTAGTGTGCACGGTGACAAAATAGTTGAGGTGGCTTGCTGTGATTGGTGCTCTCCTCTAAAAATATCTAAATAATGCTCTTTCAATCATTGGCTGAAGGTGACATGTGTATTCCCTTGGTGTATAAAGCCTTGTGTTTGCTACATTGCTATATATATGTTGTTATAGTAAGTTTAGTGTTTTAAGCCTTTTGAGAGGAATGAAAAATTGAGCTACAGCCTACATCTTCTTGAGAGTACTGAATGATATAGTTTTTCTGAGCATTTTCATGATGATTGATACTTGAAAAACCTACTGAATGTAAACCTTGTTAATATACTAGTTGTAGTGATGTTGCTGCTGTGATTTTTACTGGTGCAAGGGTTGGACTAAGTAATGATTTTGAGTTCCAAAGTGCTGTGGTTTATTATGAGGGTTGACATAGGTATAATTCACCTTTTGACACTTGCTCAGTGCTTAGTTTTGTTGAAAACATGCTGAAATTGAATTTTGACAATGAGATCACCTGTTATGTTTATTTTGCTGATTTATTCTTAGAATCAAGCACTGATTGACTATATCTTACTATTTCATGAGTTTCTTAACTGCTAGCAAGTATACTTTGATGATTCAAGAGTGTTGAAGTTGATTTTGTGACAAAATATTAGTTAGCTGTGCTTTTGAGCATTCAAACCCTAAGTTTTAAGGTGTATTTTGCTGAACCAAGGGTTGCGGCTAAATTTATACTTATCTCATGTTATACTTCATTGTTTAAAGTTATAATAATGAGTACCACAGTGAATGAAGACCGAGTATGATACAATTGAATGAATCTCGAGAGGAAATTCTAATTTTACCCCTCAAACCCTAACTATTGCAGATTAAAGTTTTGAAGTGGTATCTTGGTATTTTGAGCTATCAAACCTATTTCAGTTGTAGTAGAGACTTGTTTATACTATTTTACATTTGTTATGATGTATTTAATGAGCTTTGAGAGCTTGTATGGTCCAGGCAGGTTTGCCTAGGATAGGGGGAGTGTATGTATACACTATTTGGTGTTAGTGTGTGAGTAAAGTGTATAAAAGCTAGTGTCTACTTCTGATACAAGGGTGTGTGCAAGGAGTGAGCCAGCTGAGTGTGTAATAGCTTACTTATAACTAGTGGATGCTTGCATTGGTTGAGGCCAAAACCCAAGGTTTTCCTTATTAAGAGGGTTTCCTTGTAAAATATGTTGCAGCTCTTATACTTTGGTTTCCTAGTGTTTTACTTATCATTTAAGTTTTCTTTGCAAAGGATTTGACCAATTCACCCCCCTCTTGGTCCAACACTTTTAAACCCCTAGGTTACCCCTAGTGGATAAGTGAAGTGTCGTGAGGGTTTCCAGAAATGATACCCACAAACATTGAGCTTTTTCTCACTAAAGAGGCACCAACGTACAATACAAGCATTGGGAGAAAACTACCTTAAGTATGGAATTTTTCAACCATTTCTAAGCAATTCTACAAAAAATCTCAACACTAAGCAAGCAAGTATGGTCCTCCATACTTCAAGACAATGATCATGCAAATCAAAATAACTCTAGAATTTTTATTAAGTGAACCGGCATCAAATATGTTACTATCTAAGCCAACCAAAGAAATGATCACATCCGGTCTCAAGCTAACACACAAATCTAGTATTGATTATCAAGACAAAGAATAAACCTTTATTAAAGCTTTATTCATCTAGGTGCACTTATTCTTTTCACTCGATTTTTTTCTTTTTATTTATTTTTTATAGGATCAAAGATGGAAGCATGGTGCAATGTGTTGATCTATTAAGCTTTTTAGTGATTCATGTGGTCGAGCGTTAGGCCAATGACTCCCAAACCGGACGGCTTCGGGGCACCAGGTGTTTAAACATCCCTAATGACTTACAAGTTCAAATCAACTAGGCTACAAATCAAAACAACCTCCATCTAATCATTTTCCATTTTTCACCTTGTAGGAGAAGTCCTCACTTTTTTATTTGCTTTTTGCAAACTTTTTTTTTTTTTTTCAATTATTAACCTAGAGTTTGGGCCCTCCATCTTTTGGAGCGAGAAATTTAGTGCTTGATGAGGCTAGAATCCTGGCTACTTAGTGAAAAGGGTTTGTTATCCACCTGTGTCAAAAATGAAAGCTTTCAATGCACTACTATCTCAATTGGGATATAACCAAATCAATAGTCAATAAAGCATGTACCCCACAAATGAATGCTAGTGTGTGCTTATGCTAGTGTAGAATCCTAATCACAAAGTTAGGATGATGTGAACCACAAATGCAAACAAGATATCAATCTTTTAAAAAATGTACTCCTAAATGGAATCGACAAAGCATACAAGGAGTATTGGATTCTTAAGTCAAGCAATTTTTAAATTCTAAGTATCATGGTCCTCAAAAGATCAAAATCATGGCTCAAGACTCTCAAATCATACCACATGCATAAAAACTAAGTGCAACATGAAAATATGCTAACACACTCCCAAACTTAATCTGTGCATTTTCCTCAATGTGCAAAGAAGCAACAAATAATGGAAAGAGTATACCAAATGGGTGAACCAAATTAAACCAGGCAATGGAAGCTTAGCTTTGGAAGGCGTACCCCCAAACTTAGATTCCGAAAACTTGTCTGAAAAATGGTCACATTAGCAACTATCACCAAATATCAAATGGAATAAGAAATCAAGCATGCAAAGGCAATATGGCATACAATGAAAGAGAGAAAAATGATCAAGCCCAATAGAAACATGAAAGTAGGAAAACTACACAAAGAGCAAAAAGTGTGAATTTTTTTTTTTTTTTTTTTTTGATCGATCAAAGCTTCTTCAATCGATTGAATCTTTCCATGATTAATCGAAACCACTAAACAAATTGCGGCCAAAGCTCAAAAAATTTCGATGCAAACTCGATGGATCGAAATCATTTTCGATCGATTTAGACCACTGTTCGATCGATCGAACATTTCCGACGCATTTTCGATTGATCGAAAATCAGGTCGATCGATCGAAGGCTCCAGGCTTAGAATTTTGAAAAATACAGATTTTGAAAGGCGCACAACATGTCTGGAAAACTTCTATGAAACAATGAATCATTATTAAGATGCTACAAGAATGAAAGACTAATGAGATAATAGAGAAATAGAGTTTGGAAACTCTATTAGGACTAGGTTTAACGTCTCTAGACGACGTTCAAATAGTTTCATACATCAACATAGACTAGATCCACCAAGAGGGCGGCTTCCATATGTCTTTGAAAATCATCATTCAATTTTCGCGACTAATCTTTCTAGGTTAGGTTCACTATTTTCTTAAGAATTTGTTTTATTTCCTGGTTTGAAACTTCCACTTGCCCAGTTGTTTGAGAATGGTACGGGGTGGCGACTTTATGAGTAATGGAGCACTTGAGAAATAATTGCTTCAAGAATTGATTGCAAAAATGCTTTTCTTCATCACTAATCATTGCTGTTGGCATACTAAAACGAGTAAAAATATTCAATTTAATGAATTGAACAACCACAAAGTGGTCATTTGTTCTGGTAGTACAAGCCTCCACCCACTTAGAGACATAATCGATGGCAAGTAAAATGTATTGAAAGCCATACGACATAGGAAAAGGACCCATGAAATCAATGCCCCATATATCAAAGATTTCTATAACAAGAATATTTATCAAGGGTATCATGTCTCTCCTTGACATTGATCCTATCTTTTGACATCGCTCACGCTACTTGCAAAAATTTTAGGCATCTCTATGGATGGTGGGCCAAAATTTCCCACTTGAAGAACTTTCAAGGCGGTCTTCTTTACACTAAAATGTCCACCACATGCAAGGGTATGGCAAAACACGAGAACACTTGGAACTTCACTCTCTGGAATGTATCTCCTCACTATTTGATCCGGGCAATATCGAAATGAAATGGGATCTTCCCAATAGTTTTTTCGAATGTTGGCGAAGAAATGGTTCTTTTCTTGCCTTGACTAATTAGTTGGAAACTTGTCAATCGCAAGAAAGTTCACAATGTCAGTGAACTAAGGCAATTTTCCATTAGAAATTTGGAAGAATTGTTCATCCGTAAATGAATCATAAATTGGTGAGCTTGGGGAAGATTCAACCATTATCCTTGAAAGATGGTCGGCAACCACATTTTTGGTGCCTTTCTTGTCTTTGATTTCAAAATTAAATTCTTGAAGGAACAAAATCCATCTTATTAAATGAGGTTTAGTTTCCTTTTTGGTAAAAAGATGCCTTAGACTGGCATGATCCGAAAAAACAATGACTTTTGACCCTAAGAGGTAGGACCGGATTTTATCAAGAGCATACACTACGGCAAGTAATTCTTTCTCAGTAGTGGAGTAATTCAATTGGGCTCCCGAGAAAGTCTTGCTTGTATAGTATATGGCGTACGGAAGTTTTCCTACCCTTTGTCCCAAAACAGCTCCCATTGTATAGTCAGATGCATCACACATGATTTCAAATGGTAAAGACCAATTGGCAGGTTGCATGATGGGAGCAGATGACAATAAACCACGGAGTGTATAAAAAGCATCTAGGCATGCTTGATCAAAGACAAATAGGGTCTCCTTGGCATGAAGATTGCACAAGGGTCGAGCAATTTTGCTAAAGTCTTTGATGAAGCGGCGATAAAAGCCGGCATGACTTAGAAAGGAGCGGATCTCTATCATCATAGAAAGTGGAGGCAATTCAGATATAAGCTCAACTTTTGCTTTTTCAACCTCGGTACCCCTTTTTGAGATGACATGTCCCAAAACAATCCCCTCTTGAACCATGAAATGGCTCTTCTCCCAACTAAGAACGAGGTTTATTTCACAACATCTTTTAAGCACCAAAGATAGATTTTTAAGGCGTGCATCAAAGGAAGACCCAAAGACTAAAAAAATCATTCATAAAAACTTCCAGGTACTCTTCCACCATGTCCTAGAAAATTGACATCATACACCTTTGGAATGTGGCGGGGGCATTGCACAAACCAAATGGCATCCGTCTATATGCAAATATGCCAAAAGGACAAGTAAATAAGGTTTTCTCTTGGTCCAAGGGGTCAAGGGCTACTTGATTGTAGCCCAAATAGCCATCAAGAAAGTAGTAATATTGTTGCCCAGCCAATCTCTCTAGAATTTGATCAATGAATGGGAAAGGAAAGTGATCTTTTCTAGTGGCGGCATTTAATTTTTGGTAGTCAATGCATACACGCTATGAATTGGCGGTACGCTTAGATATTGCCTCACCTTTTGAATTTTTAACCACCATAATCCCTAATTTCTTGGGAACTACTTGGGTTAGACTCACCCATTTGCTATCAGAGATTGGATAAATTATTCCGGCATCTAAAAACTTTACAACTTCCTTCTTGACCACCTCTTTCATGTTTGGATTCAATCTCCTTTGGGCATCTCTAAAAGGTTTCTCATCCTCTTCTATAAGAATGCGATGCATACAAATGGAAGGGTCAATTCCCTTTAGATCGGCCATACTCCATCCAATAGCTTCCTTATTTTCTTTAAGCACTTTTAAAAGGTCATAATCCTGGTCCTCTTCAAGACTTAAAGAAATAATAACCAGAAGAGTCTTTTTTGGCCCCAAGAAGGCATATTTAAGATTGGATGGAAGAGTTTTAAGCTCAAGAGTGGGCGGGGAGACTAGAGATGAAACCGATGGAGTACTAAAGAGTGGAGTAAGAGAATTTTTTGGAGCTTTCCAAGGTGGGAAATCCAAGCTTGCAATGGATTCCATTAAATTGCTTACCTCACTCATTGATCCCTCATTGTCGAACCCACAATTCCCATACATTTCAAGGAGATAAGACGCAAGAGGGTCCTTGGAAAGGAGAGATGAAAGATTGTCCTTGGTCAATTTTTTTTCATAATCATGGAAGGAATGAACTCCTCAACAACTTCATCCAAGACATCTATTAGACAACACTCATCTTCATCGATAGGATGTCAACTTGCATTGAAAACATTAAGCTTAACCATCATGTTACCAAAAGAAAGGTTCATAATCTCGGATCTACAATTGATGGTTTCATTCGTGGTGGCAATGAATGGCCTTCCTAAGATAATTGGGATGTGGTTGGTAGGGTTGGCAACCGGTTCAGTATCAAAAACCACAAAATCCACCTGGAAATAAAACTTGTCAACCTTAATGAGTATGTCCTCAACCATGCCTCTAGGTGTTTTAATGGATCTATTAGCTAATTGAAGCACCACCAAGGTTGGCTTCAAATCATTCAAACTTAGTTGGACATACACAGAGTATGGAATCAAATTGACACTCGCTCCTAAGTGAAGAAGAGCTCTACGAACTTCATGGTTTCTAATTACACATAAGATGGTCGGAGCACCGGGATCTTTAAACTTAGGTGGAGTGTTATGTTGAATAATGGAACTCACTTGCTCCATGAGAAACACTTTTTTAGGGCTTTGTCCCTCGTTCTTTCTATTTTGTGTAAATAAGTCTTTCAGAAATTTTGCATAAAGTGGAATTTACCTAATTGTATATAAGAAATGAAGATTTATATTAACTTGTTTAAACACCTCCATCATATCATAGATTTTTCCTTCTTGTCTCCCAAAAGGTGAAGTCTTTCTCAAGGTATATGGAAATGAAGCTTTTGGTTCATAGGATTTTGCAACTTGAGGAGATGATGAGGAAGATTGAGAATTCTTAGCGGGACCATTTTCATCCAAGGAAGTAGGAATAGGATTCGAAACAGGACGGGTGCTAACTTTAGGTTGCACCAGTTCACTATCTTCACTTGGTTTTTCAACCCTATTACCAATTTGCCTACCACTTCTCAAAGTGGTAAGTACTTGCACTTGCTCTTAGGAAAGGCATCCCGATGTAGGATTTGTTTCCACTAAATATTGGGCTTTTGGGTTTCTTTCGGGTTGGCTAGGTAATTTACTAATCTCTTTCATTTAAAAAATTAGTTATCATCCCAATTTGGGATTCAAGCTTTGATATCGATTGAGAATGAGAATATAACAATTTAGTGTTCACTTCCAAACTACCCAAAGCCACCAAAACCTTATCTTCAAATGTGGAATTGCTAGAAAGTGCTTGAGAGTGATGTAAGCACATTTGAGGATTGTACACTTGAGGGTGAGAATTGTGGTTCATTCTTTGATGATAAGAAAAAAGAAGAAACAAATCCTTGAGAACTTTTATTTCTTTTATGAGGAGGAACTTACCGACTTTGAAATCTTTTAGTTTGAAATGGACTTGAATTTTCACTCCACACCGGAACATAAGCATTTGAATGAGGGTGAGCAAATGTAGCATTAACTTATTCATAGTGTTCATTAAGCATATGTCCATGGGGACAATTGGAAGTACTATGCAATATACTTGAACGTGTCCTGCAAGGCTCACAAGAATGATGAGGATGATGATGATAAGGAGACAATTGAATAGCCGATTTTTGACTCAATAGAAATTAATCAAGTCTTTTGGTGAGAGTTTTGACCTCGACTACAATCTCCATTGGACTTTCAATTTGACATACCTTCAAGTTGTTTCCTTTTTCATTAAAATGATGACTCACCCGAGATGCCAAATGTCGTCTTCATGTTTCCCAAAATATGAACCTCCATATGAAGTATTAACTATGTCCCTGTGAGTGTTGGATAGGCTTTCATAGAAATATTGAACCACTTGCCATTTTGGAATGTCATGGTGTGGACATTTCCGTAGCAAGTCATTCAATCTTTCCCAAGCCTCATGTAAAAGCTCTCCCTCCCAATGAGAAAATTCTCTAATGTCGGTTCTCATTGAATTGGTCAAGCTTACGGGGTAAAAAATTTTCAAAAATTTATTTTGCATTTGTATCCAAGAACTTATTGAATTTGACTCCAAATTGTTAAACCAATGTTTCGCCTTATTTTTAAGAGTGAAGGGGAAGAGAAGTAACCTAAGGACTTCTTCTGGGACATTCATGTATCTTACGGTGGAGCATATTTCAAGACATTCATCAAGATGCTTATATGGTTCCTCATCATCTAAGCCATAGAAAAGTGGACACATTTGAATAGTCTCGGGCTTAATTTCATATTGATTGGCCCTAAAATTAGGGAACACTATACAATTCGGTGCATGGTACTCATGAAAATTGTAATAATCACGAAGGAAGAATTGGAGCTTGAACTCTAGGAGGAAATTGGTCGAAGGGAGGATGTTCTATGAAATTCAGATCTAGATAACCAAGATTACCCTCTAGATTTTCCATTGGAGTGGCTAAGATGAAGAGTGGGGAAAGGATTGCACAAAACTCAATTAACACACCAACAAAAACAACAGAAACAAGAACTCCTCATTCACAACACAAAGAAATCAACAACAAGCCTCCACATACATTGATCCCATACTCCCATGCTTTTCAACAAATGTAAGAAATAAATTGCCTCCACGCGGGCCGACGATAAACAATGAAAATAAATTGCCTCCACACGTGCTGATGATTTAACTAAGCAAAAGGATTTAGAATAGCTCACAAAGGGTCCTTAAGCAACTTCAAAAGATTTTTTTAGCTTTTTGCCTTGCTTTGCTTTGAAATTTTTTTTTTTTATTTTTGCTTTTTATGCTTTGCTTAGCTTAGCTTGCTTCTTTACTTTGAAGTCCCTTTTGCTTTGCTTCTCTTGCTCAAAGTACCTAGCCAATCAAAAATAAACACAAAAAGTAAACGAAGTAAAATAAAGTAAAAATAAGATCAAAGGAGTACTAATTCATAATTAATTCTAAATACGGCATTGCTAATCCTCGGAATAGCGCCAAAATTTAGTGACTAGCCGCTATAATGTCCCAAAATTGGTGTGTGAATTTCAGTGTGGCCAAGTTTAAATTTGTAAAATGCCACTATCACTACTAATTACTAACGTAGCAAGAATGAGTAGGAATCGTCCTAAGGGAAAAACAATGTTGGATTAGTAGGTCGAATGATCAAATAGGGGTTTGATTTGGTTAATTAAACTAATGGTTCAATTAAAATAATGCAAATTAAATGACAATCTAGAAATTAGGGAAAAGAGTATGAGAGAAAGGTCTTATGGCTTAGAGTTCACCACTAAGCTTCACTTCACCAAACACAAGCAATTGTAAATTAATGGGGAAATTCATGTTGTAAATTATGTGTGTATGTGTCATCAATTGAAAGCTAAGCATAGATGGTAAATAAGCATAGATTGTCTAATCAATCTAGTGAGTAGCACAACCTATTAAATGAGACTATTAACCATTCAATTAAACCATAATTAATGCACACACAAAAATCTAAAGAAATTTACTCCTTGCACTCATAAGTATGGAACATCAAAAAACAAGAATGGATTGTTTGCCTATCTAGGAAATTAAAGTAATTACAGTATAACTATGCTAATGACATGAAAATTAAACTAATTAAGCTAAGGAGGTGGCACGATCCACCAAGAAATAAGTATAAACCATCAAATAAGCCACAAGAGTAATCAATTAAGCATCATGCCTTGACCATCACTTGATTCATAATATCAACACACATAGACATGCATCAATTTCATAAAATCTAGAGAAAAACATATGAACATTCATTCTAGCATACATAGACATATAGATAGAATTAAATGATCAATTGAAAGCATTAAGACATACAAATCATGTAAAAATCACAAGATCTATATTTATTCATGGTCAAAACATCAATTACAACTAAAATCCCCAAAAATATACAAAAGGCTAGGTTTTGGAAGCAAGCCTAGGGGCTATCTCTAGCCCCAAGAGAATGATTTAGCCACTCATTGTGGTGGCCATGGAACCCTCAAGGGTTAGCTTTAAGGTTGGCATCATCTTCTTCCTCCTTGCTTCTTCACCAAACCCTAGTCTAAAGAGAGAAACTATTTCTATAATTAGTAAAAAATCAACTAGAGGAACTCTTTTACAAATTGGTTCATTTAATCTATATACAAGCCTCTTTGAGTAGGCAACAAGGTAGAAATACTGCATTTGATTGGTGAAAATTCGCAGCTACAAAAGTTGGTAGAGTCCGGGCGTGCTTGGGAATTAGACAGCATACTGCCAGCAGTCTCTTCGATCGATCGAAGAGGGCTTCGATTGATCGAACACTTACTTTGATCGATCGAAACTGACGTGGCAAAGATATTTTGACACCTGGCAACCTTATCCATTGAGCTAACACCACCTTAATCTCGATCGATTGTAGAAATCTTCGATCGATCGGGACTTCCTTCGATCGATCGAAGTCCCTTCAGGTGCAATTTTCTTAACTTCATCCGGGTCTTCTCCTTAGCTCCAAAACTGAGCTAAAAGGCTCTTATTAGCCTTTTTGAACCTTATTGACCTGAAATGACAAAAACACAAATAAGTACTAAAATATGAAAGTAAGATAGATGATTAGACTAAAATACCCTAACTTAGGTGCTAAAATGCATCACATTTGAGCACTTATCACCCGCAACTTAAAATTCTAACTTAACAACAGAGACTCGAGTAGAGAAGCTTCTGCTTAAGCTTTTTGGTAATGGCTCGAGCCACTTGGAAGGGTATTCAAGCCAAACTTCTATACTTAGCTAAATTTCTTCAAATATTTTCTAAAGCATCTTTTAAATCAACACTTAGAATATTTCTAGGATTCTTCTTCACAGTACTCAATCACCTTGACTTGATGCTCGAGCCTTGGGACTTTAGCTCAAGCTTTTTGGCAAAAGCTCAAGCATTTTGACTTTGGCTCGAGGTCCTAGTAACATGGAACTTCTAAAGCATCTTTTCATATTCCGAGGCATATTATACTCGAGCATTTTTGCAAAGGCTCGAGCACCTTGAGTTTCGGCTCAAGTCGAGAGATCTCTGCTCGAGCTATTTAGCCTTGGTTGCTTTTCTTGTTTCTATTAACTTTATGCTCGAGCTATGGAACTTGTGCTCGAGATATGGCTCTTGAACTTCTCTAAAATCATCATTTTGACTCCAAGCTTGCTTCAGATGATTGATAATGACTCTGTAAGCTTAGATATCAATCTTTTCATCTTAAAATCCCAATTTTAACCGTTTCTTTGGGAAAGTACCTACAAATACAAAGTAAACATAAATTAGTCTAAAACTGGATAGAAGTACTACTTAAGGTCTTAGCATATGTATATTTAGGGGCTCAAATATGCAATATTCAGTGCTCTTCACACCCCCAAACTTATATATTGCTAGTCCCTTAGCAATACAAAACTAAAAAGTCACTTTCATGGGAATCACGGTTGCATTTTGCTTATGCAACAAGCCTCTAAACCCCTAGATTACCCCTAATAGACGAGTTGTAGTCTCGTGAGGGTTTACAGTGACGGTACCCACAAACATATCAAAATAGTTCCTTACTTGCACAATTAAGTTCATTCAAACCTATATCATATCATAATGTCCCAGCAATGCATCAACCGGTCAAATTCAATAAGTATAAAGAACTATATTACTCAGGAAAATTCTCAAATTCTCAATATCATATCAGCAACCATGGTCCCCACATGTCAGTTTAATCACTTATTCAACAATCTCAATTCCCAAAATCCTTTTTAGAAGTGAACCCGCAGTTTTAAATATGTGGTGTACTATCTATATTTATTTTTGTTCTATGATATCCCTTAATTCATAAGTAAACCTTTAAAATCCCGATCCCCAAGGTATTTTTTTTCTTTTCCCATGTATGTTTTATTTTCATTCATCACTCATTTTTTTTCAAACAGGGTACTTTTGCAATGGTCGTGTAATGACCCAATCATTTCCTTCCTTTTCTTTTTCCTCAGAATTTTACGGATGAATTTTTTTTTCGTCGAAATTTCTTTTCTGAGTTCAGTTTCTCATCGCTTAGTGTTGTCTCGAGTGCTCGGAAATGGTTTCTGAGACTCTTTCCTTTGGATTGACAACTTCCTTTGAGGACCGAGTCATTTCCACATTTTTCGTTTTTTGACACTATTCACTTTTCGTCCTTTTCCCTGTTTTGTCATTTTCCCTATTTTGTCTTTTCCCCGTTTGTCACTTTGTTGGCGTAACCTCACTTTTTGTGTTTGGAGTTGGTTTTTGACTTCACGTATCTTCATTCCAAGTGGTTTCCACGAAATACATATCTTTACTTTTGCAAAAAAGTACTCTGGTTGCTCCTGGTGTCCATAGGGGTATGGATGCAAAGTTCTTTAGAATTATTTTCTTTTCTTGGGGTGTTTTTCGTAAATATCTTTTGAAGATATTTTATTTCAGGGGTTTTTAAGAAATTATTTTTGGGAGATATTTTCATTCTGGGCCATTAGTGCAGTTTTCACTTTTTGGAGAGGCCATTGTGCAATTAATGAAAGTTTTTGCAAAAATGCCTCATTTTGATCCTGGATCCTCGTACAGGATTCATTTTCACTTTTCGTCGAGTCGTGTACTCATGGAATTTCCTTCTGGTCGTTTTTCTCCAGTTTCAAAGTTTCTGGCCCTTGTTGCCGCCGAACTTGTTTGGGGCATATCTCTCTGCTCGGAACTCAGTTTTTGACGCCATTTATTCCGTTGTTCATATTTTCTTATTTTGAATCTTTTTCATTCACAAAGTTTTGCCGTTTGAGCACGTCTGTTCAAATTTTACTTTTCCGGACCCAGCGGGACCCGTTCGGGGCACTTTTTGAGATTTTCTATAAATAGGGGGACTTAAAATTAAAAAGTCATCTTCTCCCTTCTCCATGCACGACTAAAACCTACTATGGCAGCACAAGGGGGCTGCCACCCTTCTTCTTTCATTTGAACCTTCTACCTTTTGTTAAAAAGTCGAAGTGCCTTCACGTTTTGTGTTTGTCTTGACCACACGCATCTTTCTCCCTTATTAGAACCCGTTTTTGGCTAAATTTTGAGTTCGAGTTTGAAGTCAAGTTGTGATTTTGATGGGGCTTCTTGTGGGTTCATGTAGATCGTGTTGTCCCCGACAAAACCCTTCGGTATCGTCGGATTCGGAGCACTTTTTTTTCAGTGGGCTTTTGAGATTTTCATCTCAAATTGAAAAAGGCGATATGTTAGGTTTATATTATTGTTGTATTGATTATTTTATAAGCATATACAACTTGTGAGCATGCCTTATTCAAGTTTTTAGAATTTAATTTATTTATTTTCTTTGTCTAAGATTTAATTCTAATGATGGTATATAGTTTAGAATTAAATTGTGGCATGCTAGTAAATTAGGCTTTGGTGAGTTGTGTAACATATATTAAATTTGGAGCATTTGAATAAGAATTGCAAAATTTATTTAATATTTATCTTTTGTGAAAGATTAATTCACATAGTTGTATCAAGTATGAAACCAACTTGTAATGTGATATTTAAGTAGGCCTTGGTGAGTTCTTTAACATATATTAAATTGAGGACATTTGGATATGTTTGAAAATCTAGAGAAAAATTAATTAATGAGCTTAATTAATTTTATTTTAAGTGTGTTGGTCACTTAAATTGATATTGAAGGTAATAGGTTGATAATCCCTTGAAATGTAGTCTGTTTAATCACCTTGTAAGTATGTTACTAATTTGATATAGAATTAGTACTTGAGACATCTTAAAATGGTAATTGGACTTAGCATGATATAGAATATCATTGACTTGCATAGCTTGTTTAGATATATCTTGTGTAGGTGTATAGCTTGTTAGAATATTACAATTGTTTACCTTGGAAGCTAGTTACTAAATTGGGACTTATTTAGTACTTGTGGCTTAGTGTGGTAATGTGGTTCAATTGTTGTAAAATATTCTTGTTTTGGTGTATAAATTGCATATTGGAGGCTTGACGTGTCATATGCTATCTAGACTTGAATTCTAAGACATGGTTTGTGTGGATTCAACCTTATTTGTGCATGGAAGATGGTTTTATGCATTAGTGGATTTGGTATAAGTTTGGTCTAACTTATTGATTTTTGTATAAGTTTTGGACTTATTGATTTTTGTATAAGTTTTGGACTTATTGATTTTGGAAAGCTTGTAAGGACATATTTCACGTGATGGCTAGGGTTTGGTTCTAGTACGGGGACAAGAGTCTTCCAAGTCATAAGTGCGCACTAGGTAGTGCCTTGTGGGTCGTAATTGCCCGGAATAACTTATGCATGTGCGCACAATGTAGTGCCTTGTGGGTCGTAATTACCCGAAAACACTTGCTTGGTCTAGTGACCACATGTCCTAGTCTTTCTACTTTGATTTGGTATTCAATTTCAATTTGTTCATCATGGATTACTTGTAACTTGAGAATTGGTGCTTGCTTATGTATTTTAATCTTATTTAGTATACTTGAAACTGTATACTTGAACTTGTATCCTTGTTGGTGTATCTAAACTCTATCTAGTGTATTTACGCTTAGTATGCTTGTCTTGTGTGTACGGATTTCATTTTTGTATACTTGTGCCATATATACTTGTCTTGTGCGTATGTGTTTAGCTTAGGGTACTTGTGTTTGTATACTTGATTTATGAGTACTATATACATATATCTTATACTTGTATATGTATGCTAGATATTGCTTATCCTGTTTAACATGATTTAGTATACTTGTGAGCATGTGTACTTGAATGTCGTGTATCATGTTTTAATACGGTTTAGTGTACTTGAGCATGTATACTTGTATGCCGTAGTTCATTTTAATTGCATGAGTAGCTTAGAATGATCCCTGAGTCTCACTTTGACATAGACGTTAGGTGGCATGAGCCCCTTTAACATGTTTCACCTTAAGGTGATATAATTGTAAAATGCTAGGTCGATGCATACTCATCTCCTACGAGTAGCTTTATGTTACTTACCCACGTAGTGGGGACATTTTTCAGGTACAGGGACCTTGATTTGGGATGCACACTATACCATGGAAGTTTTGTAGACTTGAAGTATCATTTTCATGAAAATGTTAGCATGAAATGCTATTAGTAGCTCATATGTCAAAACTTGTATTCTTTGATTCCAAATATGTAAAGTGTACATAAGTACACTCTTTTCAATGTATTTGACATGTATGAGATGAAACCGGAGACCAATGACATTTATATTGTATTCTATGTAACTTTTAACTTCATGAAATATTATGAAAATATTGGAAAATACCGAGTCATTGTTTCACTATGCTTGCATCGGGTGTGGAAATTCCATTTTTATTCTTTCATGGGGTCTCATTAATCATGTATGAAGTGTTGCCAATGGCTAAACAGTAATTTGAAATCATTTGTTAATTTTAGTTTTCAAATATCCCTTTTCTTGTTCATTTTTGTCTTTTTGCCCGTTGGGGGGTTGGATTTTGCATCGGTGGTATTTTTAAGCCATGGACCATTGTAGCACGTCCTAATAGGTAAGTTGTGTTTGTGTGCATGGTCGTTTCCTGGCAATCTTTCTTCTTTGGTGAAATGAGCCTCCTATGGACTCATTTTGAAACTTTGTTGCATAATCTGATCTAGGGGCTTTTTAAACTTTTCACATCAGTTTTATTTTCTTCTTTCAACATGGTCGCTTAGAAAATGTGATTTTAGGGGGGGTTTCTTCTTCATGTGTTTCCAGAAAATGTCATCTTGGCATCGGAAATCCCTCGTGAAGTTTCAGCTTCCAGTTTTCAATTGTAGCAGCTTTTTGGCCTTCATGACCAGATTTCATGGAGGGATATTTTGGGCATTTTACAGTGAGTTTTTTTTAATTCTCTTATAAGTCACGTAGAAAACTCAATTTTGAGGGGGGTTTCTTCTTTGTGTTTTTCCAGAAAAATTTTTTTGGTAGCCCGTTTTCTATCTCAGATCCTGTAGCAGCTTTTTGCCCTCTTGTCCAATTCTGATCTAGGGGCATTTTAGGAATTTTACGGTGAGTCGGATAGAAAACTCAATTTTAGGGGGGGTTTCTTTTTCGTGTTTTTTCAGAAAAACTCGTTTCAACCTCCGTTTCAAGCCTCAGTTCTGGACACTTAATATTTTTTTTTTTTTTGCTGTCAACATGTGCATGCCATTGGGCGCCCGGCGCGCCATGGCCTTCTTCGGGCCACCGCGACGTCACAACTTCAAACACTCGTTTCTCCCTCGTCTGGACTCCAAATTGAGTGAAATTTTTTTTGAACTTGACTAATTTTTTGCTGTCTTTCCAACGGTGTGCTTGGTTGCACCCGAATCTTCTTAGATAATTACCAGTTTACCCTTTTTGCTTTAAATGCTCGTTTTTCTTCGTCATGCCGTTTCTCCTTTGTCCGGACTCCAAATCATGCGATTCTTGAGTCCATCTTAATTAGTTTTTTATTGTCCTTCCAACAGTGTGCTCGGTGGCACCTGAGTCCACAGTTTTTAGAAATGACTATTTTACCCCTGGGGTCTTATTTGTCATATTTTTGGTCTTTTGCTTCCGCATCAGTTCTTATTGAGTTCCACGACCTCATAGAAGGTCACTTTGACTTCTTAGAGTCTTGTTTTCTGTTTTTGCTTCCGTATTTCGGATCCGTTATCGGGTCAAATTATGGTTCATCACAGGACGCACTGGCTTGAAAAACCAGGGTCATCACAGGTCAGGTCTCTTAAGCTCTCTAAATCCCTTGTATAATGGGTTTTCAACCAATGACTCCCAAACCAATTGGTTTTAGGGCATTAGGTGTCAAAACACCCCTAAGAACTTAATTACTCAAGTAATTTAGGCTACAGACCCAAACTTGACCCTTTGTTTCTTTGTTTTTTTTTTTTTTTCTTTTCTTTTTGTCTCTTTCACTTCTTGGTGAAAAATTTCTTTTCATCTTTATTGCAACATACCATTTTTTTATATTTTTTTTATACCTTGGTTCTCAAAATAATCAAATTCACCTACCCATCTCAGTTTAACACAAAATAGAACAAGATTTCAAGTTTATACCCCATAGAATGCATGTAAGTGTGAACATGTGCAAAGTGAAGTATTTCAAAGATCAAAATCATCAAATATTAATTATCCTGACAAAGTGGACCACAGGCCATGATGTGTGTTTTTATTTATCAATAATAAAATACCACTCGTGATAGAACGAATCCTTATAAGATAGGGCTATGTTGAGGGTTTCGAGCCTCAAGGACTGTGGTGATTTATTGAGTCTTCAATTAACACTATTTTAATTTAGAAAGAGGATTTGATTTGTTGTGTTGTGATGCAATTCAATAACATAAAAGAAAATAAACAGAATAAAAGAATTGAAATCAAGAGAAGAAATACTTAGGGATTGACTTCACCACGAACCTCATACTATGGTCAACTGTTCAACCTTGGGATTTCAACAATTATGTATCATATAGAATTAAACTAAATAACATTCGTTTAATTCAGATTTAAAGAAAGATGTTTCATGAATTTTAGTTAATAATAACCTATCTTTGATTGGCACGAATTATCTACCTACCTACTTCTAACTAATTTTGTAATATAACTCGTCTTCCCTAGGCATAGACTATGAAAACATTCATTTATGAAAAACGTTTGAACACCATTGTATGAACTACAGTCTTATGTCCGATAGGCCTCCACTAAATACCGTCCAATAAGAATGGATTGAATATAATTTAAGAATAATTAAATCTAAGACAATGTATTAATCATTCAAAAACTATGTAATCATTAAAAACCAATTGAATTAAGTCAATTGTCCATAATCATGCAATCAAAATACATAATATATTAAATTCCCAAAGTATAGAACAATCAAACCATAGTATTCAGACACGGACTACATCAATGCCCTAATATAGGAATTAGCTAATCATGATGACGCAAGATATCATCTGTGTTGTTGTGGTCTTCATCGCCATGGACCGCTAAAACTCCTTTTGGATCTTCTTCTTCAAAACCCTAAAAGCCGCCGTTAGAGAGAGATTGATGGATGGATTTTTAAAATGATAGATGAATCCCTTCTTTTATAGTGGAAAACAAGTCCCAATCCCCTTCGGATTGTTTTACAGCTTTTGGTAACAATTGGGCCCATAAGGAAATTAAGAAGAGTCAAAATATATAATTCCTGCATGTATTTTTAACCTTCAGGACGTCAGAGCTCGAGCTCTGTAGTCAAGGCTCAAGCTTAACCTGTCAGCAACTTGTTCCAATGTTGTAACACAATTTTGACACATTTAGAGTGTGAATCTCAAGATAGCTATTAGAGACAAAAACATCAGGCTTTGAGTCTTCTTTCCAGAGCCACTAAGTTTGTTGAATTTGGAGTTTTGAGTCAAAATTTATGTCCAAAATACTGAAGTAGGTCTAGAGTTTTCAGCAATACTCGAGCCCTGAGTGGTTGTGCTCGAGCTTTGGGCTCGAGATTTGGGAGTAAAATTTTTCTGAAACATCTTTTTATTAATGGTGCTCTATCCCTCCTTTATGGTGCTCGATCCCAAGGTGTTGGGCTCGAGCTCTAGGGCTATGGACTCAAGCTCTAGGTGTTAGTGCTCGATCCCTTGAGGTCTGGCACGAGGTCCTGGGACTTGGATCAACTCTTCAAATTCCAACGCATCATGTGCTAGAGCTCTTAGGCAAAGGCTCAAGCACCCTGTGGTTAGGCTCAAGCTTTGAGGGTCAAGGCTCGAGCTTTCTTGCCTTTGTAATTTTTTATCTTTTTTCAGCTAAGCTCGAGCCATAGAACTGAGGCTCGAGCTTCTAAACTTGAAACTCCCCAAAATTCAACATTTTGACTCTCGGCTTGCTTCGAATGACCGGCAACGACTCGGTAAACGTCCTTATCATTCTTTTCATCATAAAAGCCTGGTTTTAATCGTTTCTTTGGGAAAGTACCTAAAAACACAAAAATCAATCTAATAATGGATAAAAGTATCACTTTAGGTCTTAACATACGTATATTTAGGGGCTCGAATATGCAATATTCAGCGCTCATCACACCCTCAAACTTATATATTGCTAGTCCCTTAGCAATACAGAACTAAAAAGCCGCTTTCATGGGAATCACGATTGCATTTAGCTTATGCAACAAGCCTTTAAACCCCTAAGTTACCCCTAGTGGACGAGTTGTAGTCTCGTGAGGGTTTCTAGTGATGTTACCCACAAACATCTTAAATCAGTGCCTTAATTGCACGGTAAGCTCATTCAAACCTATTTTTATGTCATAATGTCCTAGCAATGCATCAATCAGTCAATTACAACAAGTATAAGGAACTATATTAAACAGGAAAAATCTCCAACTCTCAATAACATATCAGCAGCGATGTCCCCATATGTCAGTTTAATTATATGTTTAACAATCTCGATCCCCAAAATCATTTTTAATAGTGAACTTACAATTTTAAACATGTGGCTTACTATCCATACTTATATCTATTCTATGTTATCCCTCAACTTACAAGTAAACCTTTTAAATTCTGATTCCCAAGGTATTTTTCCTAATTTTTTGCATTTATTTCATTCATCACTCTTTTTTTTTTTTGAACTTTTTTTTTTTTCAAAAGGGTACTGTGCAATGCTCAGGTCTATTAAGCTTTCTAAATCACTCCTATAATGAGTTTTCAACCAATGACTCCCAAACCAGTTGGTTTTAAGGCATTAGGTGTTCAAGCACCCCTAAGGACCTAATTGCTCAAATAATCTAGGCAACCTAAACTTCTTATGTAACAAACTTTCAGTCAATGACTCCAAAACTAGATAGTTTTAGGGCATTAGGTGTCAAAACACCCCTAAGGACTTAATTGTTCAAACAATCTAGGTATAGACCCGAACTTGACCCTTTATTTCTCTCTTTTTCATTTGTCTCTTTTACATTGGTGAAGAACCCTTTTTTTCTCATTGCATACATACCATTTTATTTCTTTCATTTTTCTTATACCATCATCAAATTCACCTGCTCATTTCAGTTTAACACAAATCAGAAAAAGATTTCAAGTTTATACCCCACAGAATGCATGTAAGTGTGAACATGTACAAATTGAAGTATTCTAGGAATCAGAATCATCAAATTATAACTTCCCTGACAAAGTGGACCACATGCCACCAACTGATATAAAAAAATTTTTAAAAATCCCTATTTAACTTGAATTCAGCAGACAAGTCATCTTAAACCAATATCACACTACATATGGATATCACAACAATCAACAAACTCAAAATCATGCTTAAATAGTTAAATTGCATCATTTTGTGCACAATATATCATCAACAAAATTTTAAAGGCACTGCCTTACCCCCAAACTTAAGATACACATTGTACTCAATGTGTTAAAACAGATATAGACTTAGAAAGATATTACCAAATACGCACAACTAGCAAAGGTCATGAATTATAGCATAGAAGGGCAAAAATAGGTTTCTCACCCCCAAACTTGGTCCTTAGTACCTAAGAAAACAACCACACTCCAACACACATCAGAATACCAAGTATATGGAGTAAAACAAATATCTATCATTATGTACAAGTTAATCAAAAAAAAAAAAAATTTTTTTTTTAACTAAAACAAACTTAAACTAACCTAATCTAAAAATAAAAGAAAAACACACAAATAAACTAAAAACCTAGAAAACACAATAAACTGAAGAAAAAGAAAAAGAAAATAAATAATCTAACCAAAGTACAAACCTACAAGTGCTAAGTTTAACATCGATAGCTTGACAACATGCTAAGTTTAATGTCGATAGCTCAACGTTAGGCTACTCCTTAGCCTGTATCTAACAACTTAACTACCTCTCTCATCCCAAAACCAGTCCTATGGGTGATTATGAAATTCGAAACAAGAAGAACCAATGTGGTTCCATCAAGACCCAAGAAAGAATACTCAAACTTATCCAGTGGTGGCTTAGGCTCAAGTTTATGAGAAAACTCATAAGAAGGACAAGGAGGATGCGAAATCAAAGGAGGAGGATCTTTTGTTGGAAACATGGTGACTGAGTCCTCATCAATAACATCAATAAAGAAGCACTCATCTTTCTCGGAGGAATATAGAGTGGCATTGAAGATGTTTAATTTGAGCTTTATGTTCCCAAAAGAAATATCTATAGCCCCAGTCCTATAGTTAATGTTGGCATTCGCTGTAGCTAAAAATGGACGACCATGGATCACAGGAATATATCTATTGGGATCTTGAACAGGTTCTGTATCCAGGACAAGAAAGTCAACCAAAAAATAAAACTTATCCACTTTAATGAGAACATCTTCAAGGATCCCACGTGGTTGCTTCATAGATCGATCAGCAAGTTGCAACACCATTGACTTGGGTTTAAGCTCTCCCAAGCCAAATTGCTCATACACCGAGTACAGAAGAAGATTAACACTCGCTCCAAGATCAAGAAGTGCTCTGTCTATCACATTGTTTCCAATGATGTAAGATATGGTGGGAGCACCAGGATCTTTAAACTTAGGAAGAGTGCTATGCTGAATGATTGCACTAACTTGCTCAGTGAGATAGATTTTCTTAGAGACTTGGATTTTTGATTTTCTCTTTTGTGTGTACAAATCTTTCAGAAATTTAGCATAGACAGGGATTTGATTGATAGCATCTAGTAGAGGAATATTGAATTTTACGTATTTGAAGACATCCATCATGTCTTGGATTTTCTCTCATTGCTTACCAAAGTAAGAGGGTCCCTTAAGACGTTCAAGAAAAGGTGTTCTTGGCTTATACGCTATCTTAAGGTTGGGAGTAGATGAAGAAGTGACTTCACCTTCAACTCTTTTAGAGCTTGATGGAGTAAGATGTGAAGGAACATCTGTGGGATGTGGAGTTGGAAGAATAGGATTGATAGGAATCATACGCCTCTTTTTTTCTACCTCTTTTTTCTCAACTTGATTATCAATGATCTTTCCACTCCTTAAAGTAGTAATGGCATTAACTTGCTCATGACGAGAACTTAAAAGATTAGTCTCATCAATCATGTACGTTTGCCTAACTGGATTTGCAATTGGCTGACTAGGTAGTTTTCCTTCCTCTCTTTGAGTCAACACTTTAACTATTTGCCCAACTTGAATCTCTATCTTAGCTATAGATTGGGAATGGGAATGTACCAATTGAGCGGTTGAATTAAATTCGTTAATTGCAGCCAAAACCTTCTCTTCAAATCTAGACGAGTACTTAGGATGAGGAGGATTTGGATTAACTTGGTTTCTAAATTGAGGAGGATAGTAAATGGAAGATTGATTGAAAGAATAATTTTGCAGAAGATTGGATGAATTATGGTACTGTCCCTGAGATTGGGGAACAATATTGCCTTGGCTTTGATTCTGCCATGATATATTGGAATGATCTCTCCAGCCAGGGTTATAAGTATTAGAATTTGGATTGTAACCCGAACTAGAGAATGCAGCATTGGTTTGCACTTGTGGAATTTCAAAAGAATGACCCAAGAGAGGATAACTGGAAGCATAATGAGATAGACTAGCGCAGACAGAACACACCTCCTTTGGAAAAGAGGAATGCTAAGAAGAACTAAGAGTACTAACAGCTGATAAGACTTGGTCAAACTTTCTATTCAACACTTCTATTTGAGTGGCTATCTCTCTAGTTTTCTCACCCTCATACCAACTTTCAACCTAATGGATACCAGGAGTGGACCTAGACTTAGAAGAAGGAGCATGTTGTTATGAATTTTCACTTAGGGCCTCAAATAGTTCCCAATCTTTATTTGGGCTCTTATAAAAGAAACCACTATTACTAGAAGCATCTACCATGTTCCTATATGGATTATGTAATCCATCATAGAAGATTTGCACCAAATGTCATTTAGCAATATCATGGTGTGGACACTTTCTCAGAAGATCATTGTATCTCTCCCAAGTTTCATAAAGTTGCTTACCCAGGATTTGGGAGAACGCCATGATCTCTCTTCTCATTTGTGTGGTTTTGCCCACAATGTAGTATTTTTTTAAGAACTCTTGTTGCAACTTATCCCATGTGCTTATAGAATTATGAGGTAGGGAGTACAACCAAGTTCTAGTTTTGTCCTTGAGAGAAAATTGGAAGAGTTTCATCCAAAAAGTATCATTAGATAGAGTGGACAACTTGGGAGTTAAACACAACTCTAGAAATTCATCTATGTGTTTATAGGGATCTTTAGTAACAAACCCATGGAAAGTTGGAGGCATTTGGATCATAGCTGGCTTGATCTCAAAGTGGGTTGCATCAGATTGTGGAAATTGAAAGCAACAAAGGGATGTTTATGAGATAAGAATGAAGTGATCCCTAAATTGTGGTTGTGGTGGAGGAACAGGTGCTTGTGGCACATGTGCCCCATTTGGATCATCACCATTATTAGCCATATTTGATTTAGAAAATTTTCCTAACAATTCAAGTTAATTTCAATGGTAACAAGTAGTAACAAAAAGAAAATTTTCAAGTGAAGAAAAATAATAAAAACTTACAAAAGGTCCTGAAACTGAAGCTTCTATTCCTTAGGCATCTTCGTCCTCACTGCTAGATTCCTGCACTTGAAAAAAAAAAGAAATAAAGTGATATATCATAAATTCCTAAAACTATAAATTAAACTAGAATTAATCTCAAACTCAACAAATCCGTGACACGGTCCCCGGCAATGGCACCAAAAATTGATGTGTGTTTTTATTTATCAATAATAAAATACCACTCACAATAGAACAAATCCTTGTAAAATAGGGCTATGTTGAGGGTGTTGAACCTCAAGGACTGTGGTGGTTTATTATTGAGTCTTCAATTAAAACTATTTTAATTTAGAAATATAATTTAATTTGTTGTATTGTGATGCAATTCAATAATATAAAAGAAAATAAACGTAATAAAAGGATTGAAATCATGTATGGACCCTCCTAACGTGGCTTAAGCTTTCCAGGAAAAAGTTTCAGTCGTGTATTAAACAACCAAACCTTTTGCCCAGGCTCAAAAATCTTACACAAGATATGCTAGTCATGAAATGCCTTTGTCTTTGATTTACAAACCTTGGCACTTTCATAAGCATCATTACGCAATTCTTCGAGCTCAGTTAATTGAAGCTTTATATTAGAGCCAGCAGAGTTCATATCAAAATTGAGCTTTTTTATGGCCAGAGAGCTCTATGCTCTAATTCTACAGGAAGATGACACCCTTTTACCATAAATGAGACAATAAGGTGATATACCAATCGGAGTCTTAGAAGCTGTTCGGTAAGCCCACAAAGCATCATTTAGTCTAAATGACCAATCCTTATGATCTGGCTTAACCATTTTTTCAAGAATTCTCTTAATTTCATGATTGGATATTTCAACTTGGCCACTTGTTTAGGGATAATAGGGAGTAGCAACTTTATGAGTGATGGAGTATTTTTGTACCAAAGTACGGAAGTACCGATTACAGAAGTGAGCACCCCCATCACTAATAATAACTCGTGGCATACCAAACCAACTAAAAATGTTCGTTTGAATGAACTCAACCATGACTATGTGATCGGCAGTTTTAGTAACCACTGCCTCAACCCATTTAGACACATAATCAACAGCCACAAGAATATACTCATTTTTATTTGACTAGACAAAAGGACCCACGAAATCAATACCCCATACATCAAAGACCTCAATGACTAAGATTGAAGTTAAGGGCATCATATCTCTTCTGGAAATTAATCCTAATTACTGACATCGAATGCATGACTTACAGAACAAATACGCATCCCGAAAAAGTGAAGGCCAAAAGAAACCACACTGAAGAATTTTACCTGCAGTTTTCTTTGCACTAAAGTGACCTCCACAAGCCAAACTATGACAGAAGGTCAAAATACTATGAAACTCACTCTCAGTAACACATCTACGAATGATTTGGTCAGCACAATACTTGAAGAGGTGGGATCTTCCCAATAGTACATCTTAATCTGAGAGAAAAACTGATATTTTTCCTGCTTCGACCAAGATAAAGGAATTTTGCCTATCGCGAGATAATTCACAATCTCAGTAAACCAAGGCAAATTTGTATAAGAAACCCCAAATAGCTGATCATCCAAAAAGGAATCACAAACTAGAATTGAAGTTAAGGTATCCTCAATCAGAATTCTAAAAAGATTGTCAGCTACCATATTCTCTGACCCTTTCTTATCCCGGATTTCATAATCAAACTCTTGAAACAAGAGGATCCATCGAATCAAATGGGGTTTGGTTTCCTTTTTAGAGAGAAGATGTCTCAAACCAAAATGATCAGAATAGACCACTATGGAACCTAACAGATATAATCTGAATTTGTCTAAAGCAAAGACAACTGTAAGCAACTCTTTTCAGTAGTGATATAATTCAATTGTGCATCTGAAAGAGTTTTGCTCGCATAGTAGATAACATAAGAAAGTTTATCTACTCGTTGTCCCAAGACAGCACCCATAGCATAATCAAATGCATCACACATGATCTCAAATGGAATAGCCCAGTTTGGAGGATTCATAATAGGAGATGAAGAAGGAAAAGAGAGCGAAGCTTATGGATAGCTTCTAGGCATGAGTCATCAAAGACAAAAGGAGCATCCTTTGCAAGTAGATTACACAAAGGACAAGAAATTTTGCTGAAATCTTTAATGACATGCCGAAAGAACCCGGCGTGCCCAAGAAATGATTGCACTCCCCTTACGGAGGTAGAAGGAGGCAATTTGGAGATCAAATCTACTTTGGCTCTATCAACTTCAATACCTCTCTCATAAATGGTATGTTCTAAAACAATCCCCTCTTGAACCATAAAATGGCTCTTTTCCTAACTAAGAATAAGATTTGTTTCCTTACAATGCTAAAGTACGAGAGACAAATTTTGGAGATAGTTTTCGAAAGTGGATCCAAAAACAAAGAAGTCATCCATAAAGACCTCGAGAAACTTTTCAACCATGTCCAAAAAGATAGACATCATACACTTCTGGAATGTTGCTGGCACATTACACAAACTGAAAGGCATTCGTCTATATGCAAATATACCAAATAGACAAGTGAAAGTAGTTTTTTCTTGATCCTTAGGATCAATGGCCACCTGATTATAGCCAGAATATCCGTTTAAATATCAATAATAGCTCTGGCCAGCCAACTGCTCTAAGATCTGATCAATGAATAATAATGGAAAGTTATCCTTTCTAGTAGCGAAGTTGAGTTTCTGGTAATCAATACACACACGCCATCCAGTGGTGGTGTGCTATGGAACTAATTCTCCCTTGGAATTCTCAACTACTGTAATACCTGACTTTTTAGGTACTACCTGAGTAGGACTCACCCACTTGCTATCTGAGATGGGGTAAATTATTCCCGTAACTAGCAACTTCACAACTTCCTTCATAACCACCTCCTTCATATTGGAATTCAATCTTCTTTGGAGTTTTCATGATGTTCGGGAATTCTCCTCTAAATGAATCTGATGCATATTGTGGGACTAATTCCTTTCAAATCAGCCACACTCCACCCAATAACCTCTTTATTTTGCTCAAGAACTTTTAAGAGACTACTTTCTTGAGAACTTGAAAGATTGGAAGAAATGATCACCGGGAAGGTCATTTAAACTCAAGAAAGCATATTTGAGCTTGTTCGGTAGTTGTTTAAGCTCAAGTTAAGTGGAGACTCTAAGGAAGGAATAGGCAGAGTACTAGAAAGTGGAGGAAGAGGCTCAAGTCTAGATTTCCATGGAGGAAAATCTGTGATAGGAGTAAAGTTGAGTAAAGAATTCACTTCAGCAATTAAAGATTCGATATCAAAGTCTTCATAATTGAAGTGATTCAGACAAACTTCTAAAGGATCCTTGGATAAAATAATTGGGAGTGATTCCTCAGCCAACTCATCAATAACATCAAAGAAGAAACATTCACTATCATCGTGGGAATGATGAATAGCACTGAAGATGTTTAGTTTGACTTTCATATTCCCAAAAGATAAATCTATGGCTCCAGTCCTATAATTAATGCAAGCATTTGTTGTGGCTAGAAAAGGACGCCCAAGAATAACTAGAATATACTTTTTGGAATCGTGGACCGGTTCTATATCAAGAACTAGGAAATCGACTGAAAAATTGAACTTATCCACTTTTATGAGTACATCTTCAACAATACCTCGTGATTGTCTAACAAAACGGTCAGCTAGTTATAGGACAACTGACATAGGTTTTAACTCTCCCAAAACTAACTTCTTATACACCGAGTAAGGAATAAGATTCACACTCGCACCAAGATCAAGAAGTGTTCATTCTATCACATTGTTTCCAATGATGCAAGAAATTGTAGGAGCACCAGGATCTTTAACCTTTAGAGGAGTGTTATACTTAAGAATGACCCTAACTTGTTTGGTAAGACAAATTTTTTTAGGAACTTTGCTTTTGGATTTTCTCTTAAGAGTGCACAAGTCCTTTGGAAATTTGGAGTAGGCTGAAATTTGCTTTATAGCATCAAGCAGAAGAAGATTGATTTTGACCTGTTTAAAGACCTCCATCATATCTTGAATTTTCTCCCCTTGTGCAAAATTTAAGCACTTATCAGTCTCCATGGCCACAAACACAACGGTTCATGAAACTGACAAAAGAATAAGGTCATTACATATCTTTAAAATAAAATAAAAAAATTTAAAAAATATGCCTTTATAAAAGATATGCAAAAGAAATCATCAAGCTAAAACTAAGCTTGCGGGGTACGTCATCTATCACATCCTTTCCGTTTCTTGAAAATGTTAAATATAGGGTGAGCACAACGGCTCAGCAAAATGGCCTAAAATACACCTCTTGTAGTCTCGTGAAAGAGATTTTTGCTTCTGATTCATTTTCTATTTTATTTCATCTTATTATTTTTGTGTGATAATTAATCAATTGATATTGATGGGTATTTGGATGTTAGAGAAATAGAGGGGTAGTGGTGGTGGTGAAAGGAAAATGTAAATGAGTTTTGCAGTAAATATAAATATAAATATATATATATATATATATATATATATACACACATCTTATAATCTTTTATATTTGTATAACATATGGAGTCAAGAAGGTGCAATAAAGGTGGTGGGTCATAAAGGTGTAACAATCGGTAGTGGGGTGGATTTGGGCGGTGTTTTGTAGTGGCTGAGGATGTGATGGGGGAGGTTGGACGAGAGAGAGAGAGTTGTAGAGAAGAATGAAGGTATAAGTGTGTGTGTGTGTAGATATATATATATATATCATAGAGAGAGAGTAAATTGAGGCTTGTATAAGATTTAATGGAAAAAATGTCCCCGGATCATAAAAAGATGAAACAGGGAGAGAAATAGAGAAGAGAAAATATTTAATTTATTTTTTTATTTTTTATTTTTTATGGGGGTATTTTAGACATTTCAATTGCTAAATTGACATAATGTCCTTATTTGCACAAATTGAAATAATATGAGGTTTCTTGCACATTCGGTATATATCGAGGGTGTTTTTGCACTCAACCCTATTTTGTAAAATGGTTGAGTATGGGTAATTTAGTCAACTTAGGATTTAAATTTATTAGAGGGATTTATTTGCACCAGATTAAAACTTTAGAGATGTTTTTTTGCACTAGATGGACATCCTCCAATAGTGTCATTTTCGGTCATTTTACAAAATTATTTATATTTATATATTTTATAAAATGGTTCAGTAATGATAATTTAGTCAAATTACGTTTTAAATTTGTCAAAATGACTTATTTTCATCAAATTGAAACTTAATGAGTATTTTTGCACGTAAAGAGTGTGTTATGCACTATAAATATATTTTAAAGGTGTTTGACCATTTTTTTTTGTTGTCCCTAATATCTAGATTGACTTTTCTTTCCTTTTATACCTAGGGAAGAACCTTAGATGGGTCTCTTTTGGGCCCTTGCTGTGAGGTCGGATCCTACCAGGGTTCGAGCCTCTATTGGGCCTACGAACCCTTCTTACAAAGATCTAACAAGGGTCGATGGGAATTTTTCCCTTCACGGTAGGTAATATACATCATTATAGTAACCTCCCTTGATAAAATCTTTACGTTTTATTTTTGTTCTTTTAAAAAATTTTAAAAAATACTGTTTCTAATTGAGTCCCTATCTTGCGGTCTTTGTTTAGTTATGATTTGTGATACCACTTGAATGAGAGTCAACCATTGAAATTCAATTTTATATGATTTTATTTTTGGGATGAGAGTGAACTTTAGGATTTTAGATTTTTCATTACTGAATCATCAATTTTAAATGTTTTTTTTTTTTTTTCTTGAATTAATCTTATCATGCATAAAAAATGAGGAAAGCTAACACTTTATATGACTTCTGCTCATGTATATATTATTACTATCAGAAATTTAGGAGTCTACCCAAGTGTTCAACTACCATTTCTTTTTCATAAAAACATGATTCTAATATTTATCAGTTGGAGTAAATTGAAAAATGAAAGCATCTTAATTAGTAGATTTTCTGTCTTCTAGAGAAACTGAACCAATTTGTTAGAAATTGTGTTTGTTTTCGTTTGCTAATGTTTTATTTGCAAGGACTGATCTAACATCTTTATTAATATATTTACTAAAAATAATACCTTGACACACAATAAATAAGAGCACTTACAGCAATATGTTAACGTCTTTATTCATATATTTACTAAAAATAATATCTTAACAAATAATAAATAAAAACATTTCTAGCCGGCTGTTAAAATACTATTTTATGTAAAATATATACTGTATAAATTTTTTTTTTATCTCCAACTGTCACATCGCCAATGTGTAAAATACTGTAAAAATTATGTGGGGTCTTAACATGACACTAGTTGGTATTTTTACATAAAAGTTATAAAACAACCGTTAGAACTAAAAATAAATAATTTAAATTTTTTATATAAATCTATTATGACACATCAGATTTACACAAAAAAATATATATACATATACACAATGGTTGGAGATCTCTAAGTGTTTTGAAAATTTTCAACTCACCTTAGCAATATTTACTTATATGGCTGCACCCTATCTTCAGATTGAATTTAACCAACTACTTTTTCTTACAAATTTTGGTTTTATTTGCTTAACTTTCCAAAATAAAAAATAATAAAAAAAAAAATTAACGAACTACCTATTTCATATTTTATATTAAAAAAATTGAAATACTTCGTAAGAATAGAATGGGGGATGCAATACTATTTCGAAAAAAATGCAGCGAACATGGAATCTTTTAATCTCTGACGCCGTTAAGCATGGGATGAAAAAAAGAATTAAAAAGGAGTGAAACTAATGACATCTAATTAAAAATTAAACTCGAATTTTTTTTTTTTTTTTAAGAACAGAATCAAAAAGAATTTGATGATGAAGGAGGAGAGTAAGAAGGTAAAAAATAAAGAATTAGATAGTTTTAGAAAAGGTTAATTTTAGGGTAAAAATACATGTAAAAGAATTAATTGAGTTCAGAATTGTTTTATTACCTAATCAACGTGTTAAATCATCTAATTTTTCACACTCAGAAAATGAAACTTGGGAAAGATTTCAATAATCTATTGCTTACTTTCAATAAATTTATTAAAAAAATAATTTTTTATAAGAAAAATTATTAATATTAGCATTTTTTGAAATCAATTGTAATTATAATTACATAATTAAGCATGACAGGCACGACAAACTAATCAAATTGTTAAAGAATACAGTATTAATTTCAAAAAGCACAAGAAGTAACTTACAAGATAAAAACAGAAAACATGAAACCACAATCAAATTGTGGTTTGAAAAAGAAAAATATTTTCTTCACTAAAAGTTACACCAGATATTTTGAAATGAAATTATCACCATTCTCTCTATCTACTATAGAATGACACAGACTCAAACACACACTGTAGGTGGGATCTAATTTTATTCTTTGCTAAACATCTTAACTTACATATAAACGGACAGTTGTATTTAATTTTCTCCAATATTTCAATTTATCAAAGAAACAAAGAAGAAATAAAATGAGTTAGATACATAATGATGTGAAAATAATAATCATAATAATAATTGACCGTATGAATGACTTCTTATAATAGAATTAAGTTTATTATTTATCTCATTTTATAAACATCAACAATGTCGAGAGAGGAAAATAAATAAATAAAAAATTAAAAAAAATTCATTCATGAAATTCATAATAAATGCGCGATAGATTTTGTTCCATCACAAATGATAAGTTTGTCAATATCATATTTGTGAAACTTAGATGAATAATGTTATCACGTGAACTCTCTCATGACAAAAGGTATGAGAGATTGAAACAGTTTTGGAGATCGACTCTTATAATTCCTACTTCATAAGAATAATAGTGACCAAAAATGAAAGCCGGTTAAGGAGGACAAATAGAAGAGTTGATGACAAGTTTGGTTCTGTTGACTATGATCTCAGTAATACAATTATTTCTTCTGGAGATACATCTGTGATGAGGTCTTGGTCTTCATTTTGAATATTATTTTTTAGGGTAGATTACAAATTAAATTAGTAATATGCTATTGCAAGTAACGGCACGGCCTGGCCTAAATTGCAGATTATAGATTTTGTGTATTATTCAAAACATCAAATTAGAGCTAAGGAACTAGAGACATAACAAAGAACAGTTCAGAAACAAAATAAGAACTTGTATTGAAGAAGATAAGGTACAAACTAGAGACAGAAAGTAGAGGGAGACGTTATTACTTACAAACATATACTTCTAAGACATAAAGGCTCGGCTTGTTTAGACGTAAAATAGTTTTTAGAAAATATTTTTTTATTTTTTTATGTTTGGTTATCGTAAATTCACCCAATGGACTCGACCTCAATGTCGACCTAAATCTTTACCAAACATCAAAAAATAAGGAAATATATATATAGTTTACTTGAGAAAGAAAAATATTTTCCAAGGATAATATTTTAGCCAAACCAAAGGAACCAAAATGTCTAAATTGAATGTAAACTTCCATGTAGACGTGACTTTTACAATCACTTCAACTACAGCAATTGCCCTGCCACTGCCATGAAACTTGGAGTGAAAAAAAATTGGTGAATAGGGTTAGGGTTTTACGTTTCTGACGTAGCTATTTGGTGAATAGGTTAGGGTTTTACGTTTCTGATGTAGCTTCACAATTTCTAATGTAACTTCACAAAAGGGTCAACGGACAATGGTAAATCCATTCGAGCTGTGATATAGAGTTTGAAAGACGAACACACTTACATAAAAAAAAAAAAATCAAATGTGTCTGACGCTCGGACAACCAATCATTTTCCAATCCATTCTAATCAGATGTCTATCTTGAAAGCAGAATAAGCCGAGACAACCTTCGTTCCAAACATGGATGCAACAAGATTTAGGTCTTCACTCATTCCGTGATTTCACATAACCTACTGTGGAAAATCCCCATCTCAATTGGTACTAAAATAGTTGTAGCCGAGGAGAAAAACTTCATTGTTCCCGTTGCACTGTGCAACGAGCACATCCGGACCATTCGTGTAATATACATGCCCACGCGTGTATAACACGCATCAATAATGAATGGTTGGATGTGCAAAATAAAGCTTTTCTCGTAGCTAAGAAGTAATTGGGTATCCCGAGAGTAGGGGTTAGCTGAGAGAAACACTTTGTTGCACCGTGCTACGAGCGCATTCAACCGTTCATACACGGCATGTGTAATACACTTGTGGACATATGTATTACATGAACAGTCGAGCGCAATAAAGTTTTTCTCGGGCGCAATAAAGTCTTTCTCGTTTGGCCACCAGGGGTATTCAATAACGAATAACCACTACCTCCCAGATATTGTACATTTTCTGGTTGTAGCCAACTAACAAATCTAGATACTGGAATCAAGGAATCGAGATCCATTTCATTCAATGTTGCATCACAAGTTGAGAATCCGAGGGTTATTCATTTAACTCTTATGCTTCGTCCCTCACAAGAAAATAGGGCTGCAAGTTGGGCTGGCCCAACCCAGCTTCAACCCAACCTTAACCCGAATCGGGTTGGGTTGGGCCAACTTGAATTGTACCCAACATGAGTTGTGGTCATAACCCGGACCGAATATTTTCGAGCAGGTTGGGTCAGGTTGGCGGGTTAAGCTTTTTTTTTTTTGCCCGGAAATTTATATATATATGTATATTATATATATTATATATATTTGATTATATTATTATTAAAAATATATATATATATTTTTAGGGCAAATCATTTCAACCTCCCCAATCGCCTCCATCTCTATTCTCGTTCTCAACTCAAAAATTGCCCCTCTCTCTCTCTCTCTCTCTCTACAATTACAAACTACAAGATCAACAAGAATCAAAAGTTCAAAACCCATATATTTCAGTTTATCTATCTGTCTACAAGAATTAAAAGTTGAAAACCTATTACCTATATGAAAACCCCATATCGGCATATCATTTCAGATTGTTCAAAAAATCAAAACCCATATCTTTCAGTTTCCATCGCCCGCTGCTCCAGTTCGGGTTTGCCGTTCGCAAGCTTCAGCCGCTCTCTCTCTCTCTCTCTCTATGTGCAACAGCTAACTTATATGTACGGGTTTTGTTTTAATTTTTGGAAGTGATGACGGCGACAGTCGATCAGCGGCTGAGGACGAGGGACGGTGATGGCGGTAGAGAGAGAGAAAAAAAAAAAGAAAAAGAGAGAGGAGAGAGATAGGAGGAAAAAAAATAAAATAAAAAAATTTATTTTTTATTTTGGATTATTGGGTTGGTTCGGGTTGAGCCGAATCCAACCCGAATATGTCTGGATTTTGACAAAACCCAACCCGAATATGAACCCGATTTGTGAATTTTAAGCCCCAATTTTAAAATTTCTGAGTTGGGGTTAGATTGGGCTGGGTTAGCACGCCGGAGTTGCAGCCCTACAAGAAAACCAGAAAAAGTTGAAATCAATCCAATCAAGTTCTTAGTCAAAATGATTTCCTCAATACCTCTCCAGGCTCCAATCCAATCAAAATCATCTCAACTCTCCATATATGTCATCTGAACCCAAATAATTCCTGATCTGCTGTTTTATGTAACCCTAGTTTGATGTATTCGGTTATATCATATGCCTAAATGTCTTGCAACATCTATTAATCACTCTGCAAATAGCACATTTTCACTAGTCCAACAATTAAAGGGAAAAAAAAGGGGGCAAATTTCACATGCCACAAAACAAAGAATCTTCCTTAATTCCCAATTTCATTGTTAAGACACTACTACCAACAAAGATATTCTTCACACTGTCAAGTAACAAATGCCAGCCCCTACAGCCCCTTTTTCCCACTAAGACAATTCAACTATGGCAGGCAGCGTAGATGAAAAACTAATTTAATTCTTGGCAAGCTCTAGTAACTGAATGTTCAGATAATTCGGTCAACATGATCTAACAATGCATTGGTAAAGAGACAGATAGAAGAATCAGACACAGAATGTTGTTATGAGCATGGAATACAAGGAGCAGAAACATGAAATGTTGTTATGAGCATGGAACTAGAGCAAAATCATATTAACGTAACATAACCACAATTGGAGTCCAATATTTCTAGACCAAAAGGCATTGAAGGCAGAACAAACCCACAATGCAAAATGTGCTGTTCTATTAATTCCATAACGACAATACGTAGTTCTTGTGTAAAGTTTAAAAAAAAACGCACCAGAAACGGAAAATCATGAATCATGTCTATTCACTGCCTGGTTCGAAGATTTCAAAAGGAAAAAATAATTTACAATGAAAACAACTTCCGATTCTATTCACTGCCTGGTCCGAAGGCAGTCATGAATTATGATCATCTAGCCAATAAAACTTTTAAGTATCTACCACGCCCAAAGTTTTATTACTAAATCAAACCATCGGTGTTATCCATCATATGACAAAATGCAACAGCTAAAAGCATAATTTGATCATTTACGGTCTAAAATTTGGCAGGATACTAACAAATGTTCAATAATTGGTCCTGCGAAATCCTCCCTAATTCAGAGAGGGACCTCCACCGCCACTCTCAGGCATATTCTGGCCATGCACTGATGTTGGTTGCTGCACAGGTTCTCTTCGAATTGGCTCTCTCCTTTCAACCTGCATCGTCTCCCGGCGTCTATCATAACGTGGACGAGGCCTGTTCCTTTGTTGTTGCCTGTCATCATACCTATACTGAGGCCTATGGATGACTTTCCCATCGATAAACAGATCCCCTGAAAATCAAATAAAAATAAAAGATATAACACTAAAACATAGGCTATAAACCACTAAAGCAATTGAAAGCCAATATTAGTTAATCTATTATTTGAATCCAACTTCTAATAGTACGCACCTCCATAATCTTGGTTAGGCACATCAAGATAAGAATCAGGTAAAACCCACAGAACACCTGGAAGGGCTATTCACAAGATAACAAAGCAGTATTCCAACAAGATTATCCACCAAACAACCATAATTAGTAACAAACATAATAGTAAAACACAATGCCCGAACCCTAATGCCTAAATCATCCATATGAGTAAATCAATTTCGATTCTTTTACATGCACATAATCAGGAACAACTTTACGATTGAAATATAAACTTGAAGTCCATACCAACAAAACAAAGATGGTTCAATGAAAAGTAACATTTGACGAACATATAGGGCGAGCATTTAGATTCTTAATGTGACAACCCGGATTTTTTAAGATTTCAATGTATATTTATCTCATGATTTTTAGTTGTCAAGATTGAGTATTTAATTTTAAATTTGAGATTTACCCAATTGACATTTTAATTGGTTTTGATTTTTGGACAAAATGATATCAGAGCATTTTATTAGAATTTTAGGGTCATGATAAAGTTAGTTTCAGAGCATTTTATTAAAAAATTTGGGTCGTGACAAAATAGTATTAGAGCCATGGTTCGAAAACTAATAGGACGACGGGTAAAGGCATACCTAGGGCTGTATGGAAGGTAGATTGCATCGTTTATGTTTTTTTGTGTTAAAGTGTTTGTTATTTGAGAAGCATGCTTATTTACTTAATTGCTTATACATTTACGGTTTTAAAAGACATACTTATTTGCTAAGTGTTCACATGCTTACGTGGATAATTGTTAAAATGCGTGTTATATGGCAATGACGATGAAATGTATAAATAATTGAAAACATGTAATTGCGAAAAAATGACAATGATGAACAGGATGTTTATTTTTCACATAATGATTTAATGGACTCGTCGTTTAAATTGATGGGATAGGACACGGTTGTGTCAAGGTATATGTTTCAGTTATTATATGCATAAGTATGCGGGTATAAAAGTATGTGGTCGAGCATGTGATGGTTACTAGTATAGTAGAGTACTTGTTGCGGCATAGCTAGTTGTGTGAGTTTTGACCTAAGTAGGCGAAGAGCTCGGTTGCTCCAGGGTTGTTTGGGTGTCGGTTTTTATCGAACGAATGGCGTGGGTCTTTAGCTCGTGGATCGAGCTATTCGGTACATGGTTGCTTCAATTTTCCCATTGTTTTTGGGGCGTAGTGCTTGGGGTACAACTTTCGAACGATTGCGTATGGCACAATACGATGTCCAGGGTAAGACGTTTGAGTTTCTTGTGTTAGTGCGTGGGTTCCTGTGACCGTGGAAGTCAAGTGTGCGGGTGAGGGTTTCGAGGGAGAAAGGTATGACCTTAGGAAGTTGGTATTTGTGACATGAGTTACGGTTTGGTACGGTGGTTCTTTTCGAACCGATTTGTGATAGGTGTGATAGAGGTTGCAAGAATCATTAGTGTAGTCTATCGGTGGTAGACGTGTTTTTCGGGTATTCTTGTATGGTCCACGGAAGTGTGGTGGTTCTGATTGTTGAGGGGTTTTGTTGGACTTTGTAAGTCTAGGATGGCGCAGGCATTGACTGGAGCCATGCCAGTGTTGGGTAATTGACTGTTTGATGTGATTCAGTTCGTGGGTTGTAAGAGTTTGTTCTAGAAACTGGTTTGTCAAGGGGTGATCCTCATTTTGGATATCTACAAGAGCGTGCTGTGGGTAATTGACTCTCGGTGAGTTGATTGCATATCTCGGTGAATGAGCGAGGTTATAGGTTGTCACGGTTGTCGAGAGAGTCTCGAGGTGAGTATTGTGGTCAGTTTTCGCTGTATTGTACAGGGTTACACGATAAGGCAAGTAGTATGAGGTTATTGAAGTGCTAGTTGTTTAAGGATTCAAAGAAATAGAATGTTGATTGGAATGATTGGGATGAGGGTGATCCCGTAGGTTTAGCTGGTAGCCCCATTTGACTTTTGTCGGGGGCCAAGGGTGTTCTAAGGAACGGTGAGGAAGAGAGATAAAGATGTTGAACTTAGAGCGTGAAGTTATTTTGATTAGGTGCGTAGATTGCCTTGGGGAGAGTGGTTTGAGTAATCGGTTAAGTGTTGGTGACTAATTTTGTTGTAAATGATTTTGAGGAGTCTGTTGGGTATTGAGCATTCTAGTCTTTGTGCCCATTTTTCCTTTTGGGATTTGCCGGCATGGCATTGCCGTATGGAGATTCTTTTCCAATGGTAAATAGTGGCCGTTGTGGGGGAGTATCGAGAGTGATGGTTATTCTTTTGTTGTGATGGTGTTATCTTAAGGATGTTGGAGGAAAATCGCTTGGTAGTGGCTTGATGATTCGGTGGGATGATAGGTTTGAACTATTGTCTGAAATGAGTAACAATAAAGGTGTTATGATGTGATGATTAGTGCTGATGAGCAGGACAGTTTAAGATATGGTCCGAGGAGGGATTGGGAATTGTGAGTTCTTTGTGCCCATTGTTTGTTTTTTTTAGTGGGCGGGTGACGCATTGACTAGCTACCACAACGGTTATGGAGTGTGTGGGCGGGTGACTAGCACTGGCAGCTACCATAACGTCCTACATATCACGGTATTTCACATCGCCTGGGGTAAGGATTTATAGATTTGGTTTTGTGGTTATTGGTGTTTTCGGTTATGCAAAGACTGTCGGATTCGAATTTCGAGGACGAAATTCTCTTTAAGTGGTAGAGAATGTGACAACCCGGATTTTTCAGAATTTTAATTTATATTTATCTCATGATTTTTAATTGTCAAGATTGAGTATTTAATTTTAAATTTGAGATTTACCCAATTGATATTTTAATTGGTTTTGATTTTTGGACAAAATGGTATCAGAGCATTTTATTAGAATTTTCGGGTCATGACAAAGTTGGTATCAGAGCATTTTATTAGAAAATTTGGGTCGTGACACTTAATACCCATAGGGTATGTTTGGCGGCACTGTATTGGAGCTTTGGAATTGGGATTAGGAGTCCCAATTCCAAATCCAATATGTGGATATGACAAATCAATTCGGGATTGGGATTGCATTGTAATCACAAACATTCCAAATCGGCAATTTGAATCCTACGATTTAACCAAAGATTTCCAATACCAAAACAAACCCAACACAACACCTCGCTCACTCAACCCCCACCACTCATGCAATGTCAAAACGTACTAGGTAAATGAAAATTTCAACTGTAACATTTAGTGTCTCGTTCTCGTGTGTGTGTATATATATGTGTGTTTATATATATATGTTTATATATATCTATGTGTGTGTGTGTGTGTGTGTGTGTGCGTGCGCAGGATTATTTGACATTAAAAAATATAAAAAAAGAGATAAAGAAGGGTAATGCAAAATTTTTGATGTAGTGTTTGATCACAATGAAAATTTGATAGCAATGATACCAAAGTTGTGGTATGAAAGGTTTGAATATTGTGTTGATGTGCCACAACATGGGTCAGAATTGCCTCCTATTCTATTGATCTTCAATGAAAGGGTGCTTTAGCTACATATATATATAGGGTCAGAGTTGCCTCCTGTTCTTTTGATCTTCAATGGAAGTGTGCTTTAGCTACATATATATACATATATATATATATATAATATATATATAAATTTTTAAAACTGTAATTTTGTAATGTGGCCATCCACAAGATCAGAGAAAAAGAGAGATCTGAGAGATTAATGATTTGTCATTGAGAAAGTTTTCATTGTACTATTTAATTTTTTTGGTAATATTATACCCTTTTGAAAAAGACTGAAAGTGATTGTAATTTTATCAAAATACAGCTACTGAATTAATTTGCATTACCAAATTTTCATAGTTTTAATTCTGGGACATGGACTTCAAGCTGTAGGAAAGGAAAATGCAACCAAAAAATTTCGGGTGATGGTTAAATTTGTCTTATATATTGTATATGTGTCTATATAATTTTTTATACATATACTTATATACATATCTATTTACATTGTTTAATTCAATTCCAAATCAATGATGATATCCAAAACAATAAAATTGGAATTGAAATTCAATTACACTTGAATTCCAAAGTTTATACAAACAAGGGATTTGGAATTGAATTGGTAGAGGATTATAATACCATGAAATTGCGATCCCAATCTAATTCCAATTTCGCAGCCATAAATAAATCATAACTAAATTCCATAAGAACTGCGAAAATGGGAGATTGGGCTTCGAGGGCTTTGGAAGGTTTCTGCAGGTGTGGCGATCCCCCCGTTACCGGATTCTCTTTTGCTGCTCAGACTGTCTTCTCATGCTGAGGCAATAAGGGTGTTGAGGGAAGGCAAACATACTTGGGGAGATGCTGAGTTCTGACTGGACGTGTGGCCCTTACGTGTTGGGTGTTGCGGAAGTCTCAAGGAAAAGAAGGAGAAGAGAGTGATGGTCTTTGCTTTACCGTTGCATCTGTGGTCGTATGCTCTTTTTCAAGCGATTGGCAACACTTGTTTTGGGGGGGGGGGGGGGGGGGGGGGGGGGGGCAGATGAAAAGAATGATGCAAGCAAGGTTATTATTTATGTTGCCGATGATGGCGTCGTCCCAGAATGGATTCTGGTGAATGATGAACGGCTCTGCAACAGAGTGTCTATGGCAGTTGAGAGGTTTCCAGATCTTGTTCCCATAACGGCGGGCCTTGACGGAAGGGATGAGAGTACCGTCCTTTTGGAAGAGGAATGGTTGAGGTTGCAGAGAAGAGGTGGAAAGGGGCTGCGCTGGAAGATGCTCAGGGTAGTAGAAGACGTGAGCTTCACGCACAACCAACGTGTGATTCCAGAGGCAAAGCAGAGGGGGCACGTTTGTTGGCATGCAACCACACCAGGGGATTACGCCTATCCGGATAAGATGAGGGATATGAGGCATTTGAATTTCAATTACAGGTCACGTGACCTTTCTTTTAAAGGGGGTGAGGGGTGGCCCTTTCGCTTGGGCTGGGCCTCATGGGTGGAATTTTCACAAGCCCACTCGGGAAGGGGTCAACTTTTCTAGGCCACATGCAGGGCAGAAAGAAGGCTCAAGGCCCATCCTACTCAAACTCAAGTGAGGCCCAAAATTCATTCTTTTGCTAATAGGCAGCACCACGGGCCTTTAAAGAATATTTCGACTGGGCTGGAGCTCTGTAATTCATTTGATAGTCTGCAAGACAGATCATGTTCTATTGGTAATGATATTGGCTCATTTGGAGGACCTGAGGTGGTGCCTCAGCCGAGACAGATAAGTGAAGGCGATGGTGCAGGTCTCTCTGCTTCTCGGTTCCATAGACCGAGCTCTCAGTTCAGTTCGAATGAGTGAAGATGGTTCAGGAAG
Source organism: Cornus florida (assembly GCF_030987335.1). Classification (NCBI taxonomy): domain Eukaryota; kingdom Viridiplantae; phylum Streptophyta; class Magnoliopsida; order Cornales; family Cornaceae; genus Cornus; species Cornus florida. Next base: position 24,299,501 of record NW_026775571.1, on the reverse strand, counting down.
CAGAAACAAAAGTGGGTAAAGTCCACTATTGGAGTTCAGGAACTGAGTATGTGCTCTCTTCGCTCTCTTCCTTTGCCAAATCTCTCTTCTATATCTACTCCTACTTCTACCCCTCCTTGTGGGATGTTGAGGAGGGGTGATGGAAAGGTGGATGGTGGGTTGACCAAGGGGGTTCAAAGGCTGTCCCCAGTTGCTGAAGTGAGCTTTGAAGGCGGTTTTGAGGATGATGGTGGGGCATTGGTTCTTTCGGATGTCACAGGGCATCGGTTCTTTTTAAGACTTGTAGTGTGAAGCATATGGATTGGCCTCTGAAGCTGATCCCAAGTGGTAAGGATGATGAGAGCGTTGTTCTGTGTGTTGGCCTAGTGACTCAGCTGTTGATTGATGGAGGCACAACTGATGCTTTAAAAGCTGATTTGAAGATTCATTGGGAGGGGATGAAGACAGTTTCTGTTGAGCCTGATTTGCTGATCAGGGCAGAGGTTTGAGCACTTCAGACGAGTGGGAGCCGGACGGTGGGTCTTTGCTTTCTGTCTTAGATGCCTTGACCGTGGCGGACTGTCCTTCTACATTGGATATTTTACCACCAGTGTGGGAGAATGGGGGAACTATTGGAATAGATACTCCATTGGCAGCAATTAGAGAGGTGCAGAGGTTTGCTAATTTGGAAAGCAGTAATGACTAATGAGGAGTGGTTTATGGAGTGGATCGGAGGGACTAGTAAGCTGCTGGGATTATCATGTGGTGGGGAGGAAGAGCAGACTCACAACATGTTTCAAGCTATTGAGGATGAGTGGGCAATGGTGAAGACCACGAAGAGTCCTTGCTGGAAGAGGGGGAGAGAACTTTAAAGCTTGATTTCCGATGTCAATTACGATGTGGACAATTGACATATTCTCCCTCTGGAAACAGGCTAAAGGTTGATCAAGCCTTTAAAGCTCATGATTTATAAGATTTGTGCCTAAATCTGGATCCAAAGCCTTCAACACGTAATCTCAGGAGACAAGGGGGTTTTTACAACTGTTGTACCAGAGATATGGCCTAAGTCCACTACTCCGACCAGTCACCAGAGTCATAAACTCCGGTGAAATCCTCTACTACTTTTCTTGGCGATCCTCTTTCCACTCTTGTGTTTTGCTTTCAGTGGTTTTTTATAATTTCCTTGTTCTCATTTGGTTGCTTTCATGAGAGCCCTCAATGGCCAGAAGCCATCGTTTTTGGAGGTCGCAAGCCTCCCTCAATTGGATCTACAAGGAGAGGTTTTTTTTTTGAATGGTATCTACAAGGAGAGGTTAAGTGTGTATCTTCATTCAGAGGGCATGTGTTTAGGGTGGAGTCGGTGGACAATCACAGCACTTCCACTCGCGAATTGATGCTTAAGTCTTGCCTTGAAGGGAGATTTGACAGTGATGTGGGGTCTTTGGAGGATATTGAAGAGTGGGCTACGAAGACAGGGAGGATCTCGTGTGGGGTTACGTTTCTTCTCTGGCTGATGGTCTTTTGCTGTTCCGATTCCCGTAGATTAAGGAGGCACGGAAGGTTCTTGATAGGGGAAAGAAACATGGGGCGATGCGCAGCTGTTCATCGACCTATGGTGTTACATGGATGGGCGTTTTGGGCTGAAGAGCTTGGGTTCATTCGCGGATTCTTAGTGGGCCGAGTTCCAAATCAGTTAGTCATCTCCCACCTGCTCTTTGCGGATGACACTATTGTCTTTTGTGATGCTAGTCTCCTTCAGTTGAGGTATTTACGGTACGTGTTGGCCTGCTTCCAAGTTGTTTCCGGGTTGAAGATTTTTTTTTTTTTTGGGGGGATAAATAAGCAATTCATTTAAAAAGTGTTCAAAAGGGGAACACATCCCTAACAAAAACACAAAAACCTGAGTACCCTAAGGCCCTAGGGAAGCCAAAAACTCAACAGTCTCCTCAGCAAAAGAGCAGAGCCTACCGAAACCCCAAAAACAAAGAGAGCTAATAACAGAAGATTTCAAAACAGTGATGAAAGATTCCTCTCCTTCAAAGGATCTTCTATTCTGCTCCCTCCACAAACACCACCAAAGACACAAAGGCACCATCCTCCAGAACCCTCGAGCCTGTGCTCCCACCCAACCCCCTCTCCAGGTGTCCATTAGGCCTCTCGTAGATCTAGGCATGACCCAACAAACTCCGAATAAAGCTAGCAAAAGGTTCCAACAATCAACCACTACTGGACAATGCAAGAGAAGATGATCAACTGACTCGCCATTGCACTTACACATGCAACACCAATTCACCGTGATAAGCTTTCTCCTTCTCAAATTATCCAGCGTCAAAATTTTACCCCACACAACCGTCCAAGCAAAAAAGGCCACTTTCTATGGCGCCTTAGTGAGCCACACAGCCTTCTACGGGAATACAACCCCATCTGAGTACATAAGGCATCCGAAAAAAGATATCACGCTAAACATTCCCTTGGCAAAAGAAATCCAAACAAAGGTGGTTGCTACACCTGGAGAGAAGGCTTTACAGATTTCAGTGAACTCGCAAGGCCCTTATGCAATTTATTGGGTAAGGATGTTCCCTTTCACTTTGATGAAAAGTGTCATAAGGCATTTAAGCAACTTCGCTCTTTACTATCCTTCGCACCCATCAGGCTCTTGATTGGTCTCTTCCTTTTAAGATTATGTGCGACGCATCAAACTATGCAGTGGACACCGTCTTGGGTCAAAGAGTGGAGAAATTACCAAAAGTAATTTACTATGCAAGCAAGATCTTAACAGAGGCACAATTGAATTACACCACTACTGAAAATGAATTATTGGCGGTGGTCTTTGCTTTGGACAAGTTTCGCTCTTATTTGTTGGGTTTCAAAGTTATCGTGTTTTCTGATCATGCTGCTCTCCGACATTTGCTCAACAAAAAGGCACCAAGCCAAGGTTAATCAGGTGGATTATATTGTTACAAGAATTCGACCTAAAAATCAAGGACACGAAGGGTTCAGAGAATGTGGTGGCAGACCACTTATCCAGAATTTTGGTAGATTCATCTTGCACTCTTCCATTACATGATTCATTCCCAGATGAGCAGTTATTCCAACTCCAGAAGAAGAATTCACCATAGTATGCTGATATTGTGAATTAGAAGGCATCAAGAAGAATTCCGTCTAATTGGACCATACAGGACAAAGACCGGTTCTTCTCCTAAGTGAAATCTTATCATTGGGAAGATCCACGACCAAATTATCTGTTGTTATATGCTAGATAATGAAATTCCAAGTGTTCTGAATTTTTGTCACACGCTTGCTTATGGTGGCCATTTCAGTGGAAAGAAGACAGCAACAAAGGTCCTTCAGAGCGGGCTAATTTGGCATTCCTTGTTCAAAGATGCTCACAAATTTGCCAAGACCTATAATCGATGTCAACGGTTGGGCGCTATGACAAAGAGAGACATGATGCTTCTCTCCCCAATTCTGGTTATTGAAATTTTTGATGTCCAGGGCATTGATTTCATGGGGCCATTCCCGATGTCACATGCCAAGGAGTATATTTTGGTAGAGATGAATTACGTCTCCAAGTGGGTAGAAGTTGTGGCAACACCGACTAATGATCACAAGGTGGTGGTCGAATTTCTTCAAACCAATATTTTCAGTCGATTCGGAATGCCAAGAGCAGTAATCAACGATGGTGGGAAACACTTCTGTAATCATTTCCTTCGAGCCTTATTTCAAGAATATTCCATCTCTCACAAGGTAGCTACTCCTTACCACCGTCAGACAAATGGTCAAGTAGAGATTTCAAATCGCGAGATCAAACATATCCTTCAACAGACGGTTCGACCGGATCAAAAGGATTGGTCAGTACGCCTCAATGATGCTTTATGGGCGTATCGCACTGCATTCAAGACACCAATTAGGATGTCGCCATATCGCTTGGTCTTCAGGAAAGCTTGTCACTTACCTGTGGAATTGGAGCATTGGAGCATAAAGTTTTTTGGCCGTGATAAATTGAACTTCGACATGAGTCAAGCTGGGGCAAGAGGAAATTGCAACTAAATGAATTAGAAGAACTTCGCAATGATGCTTACGAAAGCATCAAGAATTTACAAAGCTAGAACCAAAGCATTTCATGATATGCACATTGTGAGGAAATCTTTCAAGCCAGGTAACAAGGTCTGGTTGTTTAACTCAAAGCTGAAGCTATTTCTAGGGAAATTGCGCTCAAGATGGGATGGTCCATATCAAGTTCATACGGTAGCCCCTGACGGGGTTATCACCATTTTTTATCCGAAGAAAGGCAAGAGCCGCAAGACACTCCAAGTAAATGGTCAGAGGTTTAAATTGTGTATTGAGGATTCCGTGCCTATAGAAGGAGTTGAATCCGTCAATTTGACGAATCCCATTTACTCCACCTAATCATCCAGGTACCACATCGCCTACCAACATTAAATGTAGGAATTGTAAATAGGATTTTTTTTTTTTTTTTTTTTTTCATCTTTTGTTTTGTAGATTAGGAGGATTTAATGTGTTTTGTAGGTTTTTAGGTACTTATGTAGGATGCAATCAGTGCAATGATGAAATGCGTCGTGTTTGATTAGAGGAAAATTAAATCTTCACCACCTTTCCTACACCCATTAGAACTCCTTGACCTTGCCCACTTTCCTTTCTTCTTCCTTCCTCACCATCTATATATATCCCTTGTTTATCCCATTAGATTATCATTCGCCATCCTAATTCCATTGTCATTAGTTGATTGCCCATATTGTTTGCAAAAATTTGGAGAAGAAATCATCGTCATTCAAGGCAAATTCTCAAGAAATTGGGGGCGCCCACCAAGTGTTTGAAAAAGGCCCTCAAAGAGTTTTTCGTCTTAATGGCTCCAAAAAGAAAAATGCTAAACAAGGCGGTGCTTCTACAAGCTGCTCAATTCAATCTTCCGAGATGCTGCCAACTCTTCGAGACTCCGTGGATGAGAGGTGGCATGGTCGCCTTCTAATTATGAAGTGGGTTTTGACATCGCCATTTTAAATGCATGCATTCTGGAAACTCAATGGCACATTGCAGATTTACAGCGCCGGCAAGCTAAATGTCTTTTTAAGCCGGCTAGTGCACAAATCTACCCCAGACTAGTCAAGGTCTTTTATCAGAATCTTCATCCTAAGCAAGATGAACGGGGAGTACTAATGGCATCCGTTGATGGTACTATGATCCGCATTAATCCTTGGACGATTGCCACGGCTATGCGATGTCCACATCAATGCCCGACCGACTTGGAGTCGATTTACACTCCGATGCCAGAGGATCCCACTATTCCTCTGATGATCAGTCGCCTTGTTGCTGGTCTTTTCTCAGGCTCCAAAAATAATTCCACTTCCAAACCGTCTGTGCCATTACACCTATAGTTCACTGATGCCATACTTCTTCATAATGTGTGCCCTCTTACTCATCAGTCTAAACATTGCCAAGAGTTTCTACATGCCTTATTTGCCATACATTTTGGCCATTGGATATCTTTTCTAGAATCATCTAGGGCAGCTTAGAAAATTTTATGATTTTGTAATCAAGCAAACTCCGGAAAAAGAGAAAGATTGGGTTTTTCCTTTGCCATTCTTTCTTATTCGACTTCTCACTTCTCAAGGTTATACCGTTACAGCCAACGAGTTCTCTTAAAAGCGGGAAATTCGCTATGGTGAAGTTGACTGGATTCATAGTCGTTCTCACATGGAAATAAAGGTGGTTGTTGCACCTGGTGCGGAGGACATTAAAGAACGAAGTTGCTCAAATGCCTTTAGACACTTTTCATCAAAGTGAAAAGGAACATCCTTACCCACTAAATTGCATAAGGCCTTGCGAGTTTACTGAAGTCTTTGATAAAACATTTGTAAAACCCTACATGGCCGAGGAATGATCGCACCTGTCTCACCGATGATGGGGGAGGAAGATTAGCTATAAGATCCACCTTAGCTTTGTCCACTTCCATTCCTCTCTTGGATATTATATGGCAAGTAAAGGGGCTAGAATGTATAACATTCTCCGCCTAACACACCCCCAAGCTTACATATTGCTAGTTCCATAGCAATAAAACTAAAGAAACATAAATGCCGCTTTCGTGGGAATCACAATTGCATTTAGCGTATGCAACAAGCCTTTTAAACCCCTAGGTTATCCCTAGTGAACAAGTGAAGTTTCGTGAGGGTTTCCATAGATAATACCCACAAACATACAAAACAATTCAATCCTTCGGCAATTAATTTGTTCTCATATCATCACAATAATCAAGGAGAAGATTACACAAAAGTACTTTAAAAATTATCAACTGACAATACTCCTTGGTCCCTATTTTCATACTTCATCCCAATGTTTCCCATACACTTTTACAATAAGAATAATAGCAAATATCAATCCCCAATGTTGCAAAATTTGTGAACTAGCAAATCACCTATGTAGTAATGTCTTTTCAATTGAACCCAACTTCTATAATTTCAATTCCTCAGATCCCTTCACAAGTTATTTTCTATGGCAAAATATTTTTTTTGATAAGTAAAATGAATAAAAGAGCGTTCAAAAAGGGAACGCGTCCCAAACTATACAAAGACAAAACGAAATCTATGAACTCAAAGAGCCCATGAAGTCAACAATCTCCTCAAGAGAGGAGTAATCTCTACCCTGACCCCAACAAAAGAGGGTACAAATAATAGAAAATTTCAGCATCCCAATAGAGGCTTCCTTCCCATCAAAAGATCTACAATTCCGCTCTTTCCAAAGGCTCCACCAAATGCAAAAAGGGGTCACCCTCCAGAAGACTCTCGCCTGAGCCCCCACCCATTGGCCCCTCCAAATATCCAACAACTCCCGAGAGGTCCTAGGCATGACCCAATGAATTCCAAACAATCCAAAAATCAAACTCCAACAATCATGAGTCATAGGACAATGCAGCAAAAGATGGTCCACCGACTCCCCATTGCTCTTGCAAAGACAACACCGATTCACAATTATATGCCTTCGCTTCGTCAAGTTGTCCAAAGTCAAAATCTTACTCCAAGCTGCAGTCCACATAAAAAAGGCTACCCTAAGAGGCGCCTTAGACATCCACACCGTCTTCCATGGGAATGTGGTACCATGAAAACCAGATAGGCACATAAAAAAGGACCGAACTTGGAACCTCCCCTGAGAGGAAGGCACCCAAATCAAGGAATCTGCACCAGAACCCTCCACCTCCTGTCTGTAAAGGAGAGCTAAAAACCCAGTGACATCATCCAACTCCCAATCCTGAAAGGCTCGCCGGAAGCGCACATCCCAAAATAGGCTTCCGCTATCAAGGTGATAGCAGTCAGCAACCATAGCATGTTTGTCAACAGCAATCCTGAAGAGACTGGGGAACAAAAGAGCCAATGGCCTATCCTCGCACCATGAATCCTCCCAAAATCGGATATTTCTTCCATCCCGAACTCTGAATCTATATATATATATATATATATATATATATATATATATATATATATATATTTCTCTCACACACATTGTATTGATTGGTTGTGCAATGTCCGGTTTATTAAGCTTTCTAGAAGACTCGTGCAACAAGCTTTTAGCCAATGACTCCCAGACCGGGCAGTCTTAGGGCATTAGGTGAAAAGACACACCTCTAAGGACTTATTTGTTCAAGTCAACTAGGCTACAAACCTAAACAAACCAAATCAATTTATTTCAATTTCTTCTTTTTTTTTCTTTTCTTTTCTTTTTTTTTCTTTTTTTTTTTTTCTCATCCTTGGCCCCCACTTCTTAATGCGAGCACTCTATCTATGCTTATGAGACATGAGGCCCAATTACTCCATAAAAGGGTTTAATAATTTTTTTTTTTTTTTTTTTATATGCCATAGTAACAACCTTCAAAGTTCACCAATTCATATCCATCCATAGTCATCAGAATTCAACCAAAAATACAAATACCCATAGATAAAATTCTAGTGTGCATGTGAAATCCATCAGGGACTAACAAATACTAAAATTCCTATCATAGTAGATAACGGAACCCACATAAGATAAAGCACAAATATTAGGAATTCAGGATTATTTCAGAAAAGAATTTTTTAAAAATTATTTAGGTGTCGTAATTCCCCCAACAATTCTCAAATACTTGAATTAAAATCAATATGCCAAAGAAAAAGAATTGGAATTTTTTTTTTATTTTTTATATTTTTTTAATTTTTTTTAAAAAAACAACTAGAGTAGATATGCTCCCAAACTTGAATTGCATAGTGTCCTCTGTGGGCAAAAATCAAAAGCAAGAAAAATAACAACGAAAAAGAAAATAAAAACAAAGAACAAAAACACCTGGCAGGATAGCTAAAATGGAGGCGGTAGAGCATCGGGATTAAGACCGTTATAAATCATAAGCGCGCGCATCATATCCATCATTGATCTTTGATCCTAACGAATCATCCTCTATTCCTCACAAATCATCCTCCCTGATGGATTTGTTAAGTCACCTCACCTCACCCATCATCAGCGTCGTCACTGGCTGCCTCTTCCATAGGCTCATCATGGGGTTCATCAACGGGCTTATCTTCTATGATCTATCCAGTAGCCAATTGATTTGGATGAATAGGCAAAACCTGTTCACCCTCCACAATTTTTCGAGCCTTCTCTCCAGGTGCAACAACCACCTTTATTTCCATATGAGAATGGCTGCGAATCCAGTCAACTTTACCATAGCAAATTTCTCGCTTATAAGAGAACTCGTTAGCTGCAACGGTATAGCCCTGACAAGTGAGAAGTCGAATAATAAAGAATGGCAAAAGAAAAGCCCAATCTTTCTCTTTTCCTGGAGTTTGCTTGATCACAAAATCATAAAATTTTCTAAGCTGCCCCAAATGATTTCCGGAAAAGCTATCCAAGGCCAAAATGTATGGCAAATAAGGCACGGAGAAAATCTTGGCGACATTCAGACCGATGAGTAAGAGAGGGCGCACATTATGAAAAAATATGGCATCAGTGAACCACAGGTGTAATGGCATAGACGATTTGGAAGTGAAATTATTTTTGGAGCATGAGAAAAGACCAGCAGCAAGGCGACTGATCATCAGAGGAATAGTGAGATCCTCTGGCATCGGAGTGAAAATCGACTCCAAGTCGGCCGCCCATTGATGTGGACATCCCATAGCCGTGGCAATCATCCAAGAATTAATGTGGATCATAATACCATCAACAGATGACATTATTACTCCCCGTTCATCTTGCTTAGGATGAAGATTCTGATAAAAGACCTTGCCAGTCTGGGGTAGATTTGTGCACTAGCCGGCTTAAAAAGACATTAAGCTTGCCGGCGACGTAAATCTGTAATGGACATTTAGTTTCCAAAATGCATGCATTTAAAATGGCAATATCAAAACCCACTTCATAATTAAGAAGGCGACCATGCCACCTCTCATCCACAGAGTCTCGAAGAGTTGGCGGCATGTCGGTAGATTGAATTGAACGGCTTGTAGAAGCACCGCCTTGTAAGGCATTTTTCTTTCTTGGAACCATTTAAGATGAAAAACTCTTTGAGGCCTTTTTTTCAAACACTTGGTGGGCTCCCCCTATTTCTTGAGAATTTACCTCGAATGACTACGATTTCTTCTCCAAATTTTTGCAAACAATATGGGCAATCAACTAATGGCAATGGAATTGGGATGGTGAATGATAATCTAATGGGATAAACGAAGGATATATATAGATGGTGAGAAAGGATGAAGAAAGGAAAGTAGGCAAGATTAAGGAGTTCTAATGGGTGTAGGAAAGGTGGTGAAAATGTGGTGATTGTAGAATGGATTTTTGGAAGATGGTATTGAATTTGGTTGATGATAATAGATTATGGTAAGATGGAATGATGTAATATGTAATGGGTGGAGGTAATTTGGTGGTGGGTTATGTATAGATGGATGTAGGAAAGGAGTAGGAGTGGAGAGGAAATTGGCTAATAGAGAGATTGCAACATTCTGCCCAAACAAATTTGACCTGCAGCCTTTAAGACCAAGCCGGGCGACCGTCGCCCATGGGCGGGGCGACCGATCGCCCGGCGCTGCTACTGCTACTTGCGTCAAAAAAATCACCGGGCGACGATTGCCCCAAGGCCAGGTGATCATTCGCCCGATGCTGCTATGTGTGCCAAAAAAAAGTTTAGCCAGGCGATGGTCGCCTAAGGCCGGGTGATCATTCGACCGGCACTGTTCCTCTTCGTTGTCGTGTCGCCATTGGGCGATGGAATTTCCCTCCATCGATAAGGCAAACTCATGCCCCAACTTAAATGTTTGGAGAGAAGTGCTTCGATCCATTTTCCAAGTGCATGTGACTCTTTCTCCAATTAAAGGTAACTTTAGCATTTTCTCTATTTGGAAATCTTCCTCTCAGAAAGCCTCAGACCTGGATTTACTAATTGTTGCTTCTTCCTTGAAGATTAACATTGGGAAAAGTGAGATTGTCCCAATCGGTGAGGTGGAGGATGTTCAAGCCTTAGCTAATACTCTGGGGTATGGTGTTGGCTCTCTCCCGATCTCCTACTTGGGATTCCCTTTGGGAGCCTCGTCAAGGAGAGTTGTTGTGTGGGATCCGATTGTTGAAAGGTTCGAGAGGATGCTTGCAGGTTGGAAGATGCAATACTTGTCCAAAGGGAGGAGAGTTACTCATATGAAATGCATGCTCTCAAATCTCCCAACCTATTTTATGTCGCTCTTTCCGATGCCCAAGTCAATTGTGTGAAGACTTGACGATATTCAGAGGAAGTTTTTGTGGGGCGGGTTAGGAGATGAGTTCAAGTACCACTTCGTTAACTGAGAGAGTGTGCTCCCCTGTTAATAAGGGGGGTTTGGGTATTCAAAGGCTAGAGCAAGCGGTTGTGCAGGTTTGGGGGAGAGAGGACCAAGCTTTGGAGGTGCGTTATCGCTTGTCATTATGGGGAGGGAGATAGAGGGTGGCACTCAAAGGAGGATAGAACCCCAGCAGGTATCGGCTCCTGGAAGCTAATACGTAGAGGTTGGGATGAATTCTACAAACGTATTCAGTTCAAGGTTAGAAGCGCAAGTTATGTCAGGTTTTGGGAAGACAAATGGTGTCGGGATTTGGCTTCAGCTTTCAAATTCTCACGTCTTTACTGGATTGTTGTGTTTAGAGATGTTGTGGTTGCTAACTATTATCGTCTCGATAATGGGAGGGTGACTTGGGATGTGCAGTTCTGTCGACAGTTCCATGATTGGGAACTTTTGGAGGTTTCAGAATTCCTAGCCTTCATTTTCATAGGCAAGTGGTGGTCGGGGTGGGCATGGATGAGATGCTATGAGTGGGTACCTCCCGAGGGGTTTTCGAGGTTAAGTCCTTCTACAATTGTATGTTGGAGCGTCCGAGCCCCAATTTTCCCTGGAAAGCCATTTGGAGGTCGAAAGCTCCACTGAAGGTTGATTTCTTCTCATGTACCGCTACTTTGGGAAGCATCCTGACTATAACCTTAGAAAAAGAAGTCATATTGTGGTTAACAGGTGTTGTTTGTGCAAGATGACGGGTGAATCTGTCAACCATCTTCTTATTCATTAATCGGAGGTTAGGGATGTTTGGTCTATGCTTTTGGTTGCATTTGGTCTTCCATGGGTGTTCTCATGATCCACGGTAGACTTTTTAGAGACTTGAAAAGGGTGTACAGTGGAGAGCCAAGTTAGAGATGCTCGAATGACCACTCCCCTTTGTATTTGGTGTGGTTTGTTGCACGAGAGAAATAGGAGATTTTTTTAGGGAGAGTAGTCTCCCATTTGGGCTATTAAATACAACATTCTTACTTCTTTATTCTTTTGGGTAAATGAGCCGGACTGTAATTCAATGGATTGTCTTTTGGATATTGCGGATAGCTTAAAGCTATAGTGTCGTCTTGGACGGTTGTTGTCTTCTTTGGAAGCACTCCCCTTTTGAGCACAGAGTCACACACATATATATATATTGCAAGTAAGATATATACATACTTATATATATTTACACTTGTATATACAATTACACTTTCCACAAACATATAAACCCTAAACCCCCAAATATTTATACAAAAAGAGATGAAATTTGAACCAATTTAAATGCCAAAAAAAAAAAAAAAATGGTGAAAACAAAAGTCATAAAACAACCTTTGAACACTGAATCCAGGAGTTTAGTACCTTTAATTTTGTAGGAAAGCTCTTCAGAAATCAAAGCACCAAATCCAGTATAAGTCGTTGTACAAACAGAATAAATCTTCTTCTTGGCCTCCTCTTCACTGAAACAGCCATAGAACATCAATATACTTATATATAATATATATATATATATATATTTGTATACATAGACAGGCATGAATTAAAAAAAATCAAAACAAAGGAAATAACAGAGGCAAGGGTTTTTACATAAAATATTTGTCAATGAAAACATCAATCAGACAAACGTATATAACTTGAAAATGAAAACAGAAAAATCATAATCAATAAATAATAAAGCAATTCAAAGTGTGTGTAGTACCTTCCAACCACAGAGGCTAGGGTTTTGACATACGAAGCAATCATTTCGTCTTCGGAGGGTTTCCGTTCGGAGGTAAACTCCATGACAATGAGCCAGTGCTCGTAGTCACAGCCGTCGAGGAGGATCGTCTCCTTCGGTGGCCGGTTGCTCCAGTTCGGCGACGGGTCGTTTAGGGGCGAATAGCCCGACCCGGACGTCTTGGAACGGGTCTGAATCGTGACCGAGTCAGGGACGAGTTGGGTCTGTCTGTTGAGCAATGCGAAGGCAAAGCGAGAACGAGAAGAAGCAGATGGTGATGGTGATGGTGATGGTGAAGAAAGAGCGCGACTGATGAGTGAGGCTAGAGTGCGCCTGGTTGTGAAGATCGCCATGGCTGCGCATGCACGGTCACTGGAAGTGGAGAAAATGTTTTTGATGATACATATGTATGATGTGATGATATATCTTCGGCTTCATACACATACGATGTCGTTCTCAACCGACTCCATTTCATTTATTTTATTTTGTTATTTTGAGAACGCCTCCATTTCATTTCATTTATGCTACGTTTGGTGCGCAGGAATGTAAGTGCGAATGGAATGGAATGGTCATTCTCATTCTATTGTTTTGTTGTAAATATGAAATGTGTAAGAATTGAATGATAATAACCATTCTAGTGTTTGGTTGGACCAATTTAAAATTTAGAATGGAATAAATTTTTAATTGAATTCTCCAAAATACCCCTTTTAGTAACAAATAAATTAAATTAAATTAACGATAGTGGTGGTGGTGGCGGTGGAAGGCGGTGGCGGCGGCAGTGGTGGTGGTGGAAGGCGGTGGTGGTGGTGAAAGATGCTGGTGGTGATAGAAGGTGGTAGAAGGCGATGGCGGTGGTAGAAAGCGATGGCGGCGGTGTTGGTGGTTGTGGAAGGCTGCGGCGGTGGTAGCGGTAGTGAAAGGTGGTAGTGGCGGTGGTGGTGTAGGGCTGTGGCGGTAACGGTGGTGGAAGGTGGTGGTGGTAGTGAAAGGCGGTAACGGTGGTGGTAGTGGAAGGTGGTGGCAGTGGTGAAAGGCAATGGCGGTGGTGGTAGTGGTGGAAGGTGGTGGCGGTGGCAGTGGCGGTAGCGGTGGTGAAAAGCAGTGGCGGTGGTGGAAAGTGGTGGGTGATGGTGAAAGTCGGTGGTGGTGGTGGAAGGCAATGGTAGTGGTGGTGGTGGTGAAAGGCGGAGATGATTGTGGTGGAAGGTAATGGTAGTTTTTGGACTTAGAATATGATGGTGTTTTGGGAAGTCGATTTTTTAAAATAAATTACTTGGGAATGGAATGACCATTCCATAGGTTTAGTTGTGGAATGGATTTTCATTCCCAGTAATGAATTTCTATTCCAATGGAATGGCCATTTCCACTTTAAGTTGCATACCAAATAAAAGAATGGTTGGAATGGGCATTCCATTCTATTTCATTCCTGCACACCAAACGGAGCATTATTTTATTTTGTTATTTTTATATAATTTGAGTGGGGAGTAAGGAAAATGATGGATGGGTAGCTGGGCTGCCTTCTTAGGCCCAGCTCAAATAAGCCTGTCATATTTTCGAGAGAGAAAATGGTTAATAAAATTACAATTAAATTTTTTAAAAAATAATTAAGCAATTAGAAGCGGGAGCGTGAGAGCAGCAGAATTAAGTCATAAAGAGTGAAAATTTGAGCCAGAATGAGCGTGAGAGCGAGAGCGCACTAGGAGCATGAGAGCGACACCTATGTGACCTAGGTATAGACACTGATATGTTGACATATCAAATTATTAAAAAAATAAAACCTTGGTTCTGTCATATTTTCTAGAGAAAAAAATAAAAATAACAATCCAATGATTAATAAAAATACAGTTAATTATTTTTTTATTTAATAATTAAGCAATCAGCTAAGTAGTAATATTGTTAAAGGCACAATAAATATCCCTGAAACCAAGGATCAGTGAATAATTTTATGGACTGTCCATTGCGAATTTTGTAACTGATATTCAAAAGCATGAACTGCCCCCGACTCCAATAGAGTGGGGAAGAAGAGCGAACAACAAACCAATAGGAAGAATTGGTGGGGTATTTATCTCTAGGAATAATGATAGGGAGATTGAAGAATTAACCCCCAATAAGCACAAATCTGACCGTGTTTTTGTTCACCTCATCTACTTAAACAGGTTCTAAAAAATAAATATTTAACAAATGACAAGTATGGCCAACCACATCAAATTTGGTGTTAATTTGGGATTCTTTTTCGGTTCCCTATCATTACTTTATCTCTAAACCGTGCCACCCAAAGTCTTCCTTTAAAGTGATGGAGTCCTAACCTAGAGAGTTGGGATAAGAGTTTCCTACGTCAATCAACCTCCTAATTCCAAATCCTCCTTCATATTTAGGTTTAATAACTTGATTTCAACTCAGAACATAAATTCTCTTATTTGAGTCTAAATTGCCCACAAAAAAAACTCTTTACACATTATTTGAATAATATTTTTGATGGCTGCAGGAATTTATAAAATTGAGCACCAGAAAAGCAAGAAAGAAGTAATGATAGATTTGGTCAATTCAATTTTCCCAGCAAGAGACAGATATTGTGTTCCAAGTAGATAATTTTGCAGAATACTTGTCCACCAAAGGTTTGCAATTGGAGCTCTTAGGGCCAAAAGTGTCTAAAGGAAGACCAAGGAAAACAAGAAACAGTGCAGTGAAGAATAGAAGAGATAGTCTCCTTCTTCTCACAAACTTAAGAAAAAAAGAGAGTTCTTTTATCATTATTAACTGCAAGACTAGAATTGGCTTCAAACTTCACTAAAATATGTTGGAATCGATATATTAAAACGGTGAGTATCAAGGCTTAGAGGCGCGTAATCGCTTCTTGAAGATAGTTGAAGCATTTCCCATGTGCAATGGAAGACAAATGGCAGCACTATTTTCGGGATTCAACTAAGCCCAGCTATCAAAATTGTATGCTCATGAAGGTTGCACTTCTTCTTCATGAACTTGTGTATTTATCTCTGTTCAATCAACAGAAAATATGAAACTCACACACTCAAACTCAATAGTTTGAAAACACTTTTTCAAATTTCTTTTTCTCTCGTACTTGTATTGAGAGTGTGTATGTTGTAGGCTACGTAAGTCTTCTAGTTATACTAATAGAAGTAGGGATGTAATTAACATAACATTAATGAACCTATACTTAATATGTTCATAAATAACATATTAACTAAACTATTTTAAAACATCAATGTAGAAAAGTTTATTAAAATCTTTACTAAAACTTCTTTAAGAATCAGTTGGAGTTTTAGTAATTAATAACTAATAAATTTGAAACACATAACTCCAACAATCCCCCACTTGTTTTAAATTCATTTTGTTGATCGATACAGTCATGTGCATCAATAATGGTGTCTTTTGGACTTGAACCATTACCTAGTGTAAGTACCCTTCATTTCATCTAGGAACTTGGTGAACGATGTCTTGAACCAAGAACAATGTTCATGAATAAGAAATATTACACACACACTTTTGTTTGGAGATATAGTACTAAAGCTTGACACGTTTCAGCCATATGTCTGGAATCCATACTTCCGAGTGTCGTTAAGGATCAAGCCTGTCTGGATGCTATAGAAGTGGCCCTACTTCCACACTCAAATCGGTGTGTCCATCAAGAGTGACCTTGCACACTCCAACTGAATATCGGTTATGGACTCATTAAGAGAATTTAATCTCATCCTCCTCATTGCAAGATAAATCAGTGAATCTATCAAGAGTGATTGTGTACACCTTAATCGAAAATCCGATCTATAGAATTCATTAAGAGATACAAGTCTCAGCCTCCTAGTCGGTGAATCAATCAGAAGTGATCCTGTACACTCCAATCGAAAATCGATCTATAGATTCATTAAGAGATCTAAATGTCAACCTCCTCGGTTACAAGATTGAGCATCACGTCACATCATAGGGAAAGGAACATTGATGTGCTCACACAAGTTGTTATGTTACTTGTTTTTCCCATTGAACCCAGGAGAAATATCATTGGGTTGGGTTCCTATAACAGTACAACTTATTCAATTACAGGCTTTGATCCCACCCCTTTCGATGTCTTAGACACTTTGTCCTTACCCAAGCCCTTTGACAATGGATCTGCCAAATTTGATTTGGACTTCACATACTGAGTAGAAATAATTCCATCAACTAGGATCCTTCTCACATGATTGTGCTTCAATCACACCTATCTAGATTTTCCATTGTAACACTCGCTATTAGCTCGAAGCATTACAGCCATATTGCCACAATATATTGCTAAGGGTGGTATTGGCTTGTTCCATATTGGGATATCTTCCAATATGCTTTTCAACCATTCAGCTTCTTCTCCAGTAGAGGAAAGTGCTATAAACTCTGATTCCATAGAGGAATGAGTTATACATGTTTGCCTTTTTGATTTCCATGAAATCGTTGTTCCACCCAATGTGAAGATCCAGGCAGTCATAGATAATGAGTCTTCTTTGTCAGAGTTCCATGTAGCATCGCTGTACCCTTCGATTACAGCTGGAAATTTGCCATAGTGCAATCCATAATCCATAGTACCTTTCAAGTATTTTACGATTCTCAGCAAAGCATTATAATGCTCCTTTCCTAGATTGCTTGTGTACTTACTCAAAGTACCCACTACAAAGGCTATATCTGACCTTGGGCAGTACATTGCATACATAAGACTACCAATAATCCAAGAATATTCGAGTTGATCCATCATTTTACCTTGATTGCGTACTAACTTCACACTAGGATCAATTGGAGAAGAGACTACAGAATCTGAAAAGTGATTATACTTTTTCAGAATCTTCTCGATATAGCTGGACTACGTAAATGCTAGACCATTTTGGAACCTCACGATTTTGATTCCTAGAATCACATCAGCCTCGCTAAGATCTTTCATGTCAAAACTATAAGTCAAATACTTCTTAGTTTCTATGACATTTTCCATGTCTGTCCCAAAAATGAGCATATCATCAACATAGAGGCAGATTATGACACCAGAGTTTCCTTGAAATCTACTAAAGATGCATATATCTCCTCCATTAATCTTAAATCCAGTAGATATAATCACTTTCTTAAATTTTTCGTGCCACTGCTTTGGACCTTGTTTTAAGCCGTATAATGAGTTGATTCATTTGCACACCTTCTTTTCTTGTCCAGGTAATATAAACCCGTTAGGTTGCTCCATATAGATCTCCTCTGCTAGATCGCCATTAAGGAAAGCAGTCTTTACATCCATCTAATGAATTATTAAATTATTGATAGCAGCTAAGGCAATTAAAAGCCTGATAGAAGAAATTCTTGCAACAGGAGCAAAAGTGTCAAAATAGTCAATCTCCTTCTTCTGCTTGAAACCTTTTGCTACCAATCTAGCCTTATACTTATCCAGCATTCCGTCTGACTTTAATTTCTTCCTGAAGATCCACTTGTAACTAAGAGGAAGATCCACCAATATCCAAGTATTATTGGACATAACTGAATGCATTTCATCATCGATTGCTTCTCGCCAGAATGGAGTATCATGTGAGGACATCGCCTCGGAATAAGTTACAGGCTCATTCTCGATCATGAGAGTATAGAAGTCTGGTCCAAAGGACTTTGGCTTAGCAATTCTGGAGCTCCTCCTTGGTTCAACTTCTTCTGAAGAATCAGAGGATTTTTTCTTTCTTGTATTAGAATCTGAAGGAATCTCATGTTCATTTTTGTCTTATCTCTTCGAAAAAATATTCTCTAAGAAATTTGCATGAACTGACTCGATGATTGTATGAGGTGAGGGAGACTCCAAATTTAAGAATCTATAGGCTTTGCTGGTTGTTGAATAACTAATAAATACAGAATTAATGCCTCTATGACCAATCTTCGACGTCTGCTTATATGGTAGTCTAATATGAGCTAAGCAACCCCAGACTCTGAAATAATTAACATTCTACTTTCTTCCTCTCCATACTTCATATCGAGTCATATTGACTTTCTTATGTGGGACTCTGTTGAGAATGTGGCAAGCAGATAACAAAGCTTCTACCCACATATTTTAGGTAAGCCCGAACTGGTAAGCATTGAATTCCCTATTTCTGTAAAAGTTTTGTTCTTTCTGTCAGCTACTCCATTTTGTTGAAGAGTGTAAGAGGTTGTCAATTGTTTTTTGATTCCTTCATCTTCACATAGATGTTGAAACTTGGACTTAATGTATTCTCATCCTCTATCTGATCGAATAACTTTGATGCTTGAATTTAGTTGCTTTTTGACTTCTGCTTTATATGCCTTGAACTTGTCTAAAGCTTCATCTTTAGATCGTAAAGTATAGACATAGGTATATCTAGAACAATCATCAATAAAAGTGATAAAGTAACAATGCCCTCCATGTGATAAAAAGTCCATTTCACATACATCAGTATGGATCAATTCCAATATAGTGGATTTCCTTTCTATTGAATTGAAGGTTTTCTTAGTAATTTTGCATTTGCTACAAGTTACACATTGATCCATATGTGTTTTATCACAAAATGTGATTAACCCTTCATTAACCATTTGATTAATGGACTTAAAATTCACGTGGCCTAATATACCATACCATAAATCAATTGACTCAGCAATATAAGCAGAAAATATTTCATTTTCAACATTAAGTTTAAACATACCATTTGCAGCATAGCCTTTCCTGACAAACAAACCATTCTTAGACAGAATGAAATTATCAGATTTGAAAACCATCTTGAATCCATGCTTGGAGAGGAGGGCACCAGACACCAAATTTGTAGCACATCTTTCAGAGTAATCACTTTTCCGGAGGTAAACTTTAAGTCCACGCTTCCTTTACCCACAACCTTGGAAGAGGAAGAATTTCCCATTGACATTCCATCCCCCACTATTTCATTGGTTTTGAAAGAGTTAAGATTCGTTGCAATATGACGAGTTGCTCTAGTATCAATCCACCACTCTACTGAGGTTCCAATGACAAAAGCCTCAGTGATTACAGCAGTTAGATTTTCCTTAGCGTATTTCTTAGGCTTTTTCTGGTTCATGAGATCAGCCTTGCATTTCTTACAATCTTTAGCAAAATGGCCGATCTTATGATAATAGAAACACCTTTTGTCTTTTGCATTTGCACCAGAGCCAAAGCGTATTTTGAAGCTTTCAGAAGACTTGGCTTTCAAATCATTTTTCTTGTGATTCTTCTTGACGATTTTGTTGTGAGACCTTTCCTCAACAACATGAGCTTTTACTGTTGTTTCTTTAGAATCTTGCTTGACATCACGATTTCTGGTTTCTTCTTCAATGAAGATGTGTTGCATTAATTGCTCTATAGTAATATCTTTCTTTTTGTGCATAAGTTTATTACGAAAATCCTTCCAAGATAGGGGCAGTTTTGTAATAATAACCCCTACATGGAAGTTCTCATCAAGAGACATTCCAGCAGCAATAATATCGTTTGTGTAACAACCCTCACCCTGGCCAGACACAATATTGTCCGCTTTTGGCTTGCCCAGACCAGAGACTTCCCAGGGGGTCACCCATCCTGGTACTACTCCAAGTTAAGCACGCTTAACTACAGAGTTCTGATGTGTTCACGGCCATCACGGCTTTAAAACGCGTTGTGTTATAGAATGGTGTTGAATCTACATATAGCACTTGCCCCATCCACACCCAGACGATGTGGGATTGTGCACCTGTAGCTCGCCCAGTGTGGTAGCCTACTGGTGCCCCCTGCACACGCTCACACACACCCGCCCACAAGGTCGCCACAATCACCCCCCCTTGGGGGCCCAACGTCCTCGTTGGCCACACTTCCGGCTGGGTCAGGCTCTGATACCAAATTTTGTAACGACCCTAGCTGATGCCAAGAATTTTACAAAAAATTCGACATAACCTCCCCTAAAAATTGACCTACCGCAACCTGTTTAAATGCATTTTTTTTTTTTTTTTTCTAACCTGTCATGCAACAAATTTCTGAATTCACAGCAACAGTATATGATCATACACAATCAAATAACACCCATAATTACTTTAACTAAAATTATCCTTCCCATTCATCAACAAGGTTACATGCTATCAAATTCCCATCCAAAATACCATTAAATACCTTAGTTACATTACATGACAAAGTTTTGCAAAATATACATATACACCTTTATACTTTTAGTGCTTTGCAAAAATAATGGGAAATATACAAAAGACATAAAAGTGAGCTTCTACTATCGCTCAAGCTTGAGGTGGGTTGTCGTCCACCGATTCTTTTCCAAGACCTGAAAAAAAATGTAAAAATAGTAGGGTGAGCTATATGCTCAGTAGGTGACACTTAAGACACAAATCTTGTGTCCTTGTGAATTCAAGCAAAACATAGGCCAATGGGAGATAGGGATCATACAATGTAGGGGATCAAATACAACATACAATTCAATTCCAATTATAAACAATGCAATGCAATGCAATGAAATGCAATGCATGTCAATGACACTCCTCATTTTCATTCTCAAAACCATCACTTTCAAACGTTAATACAGCCCGCTCTTTGGTAACCCCACCGCGACACGAAAGGAGGATTGGCTAGTGTCCCTGACCCTTGGTAACCCCGCGGCGTCATTATGGGGCCCAGCTAGCTCAACCACGCTAGGGAGACTCCCTAGTCCCCTCTAGGCTATATTAACCTCCGGCCCGTTGGTAACCCCGCAGCGACCGGGTTTCGCATAAAACCATTTTATCAAAAACACTTCCCTGAAATTCCCCATATTTATTTCAAGAACAATTTCTCCCATTTCATGCAAACCCAATGGTATGTGCATGCATATATGTTCCATACATTCAATGTCATGGCATTTAAAATTTTTCCATCATAAAATTAAACATTCAACATGTTCAACATCTCCCAAGTAATTATTAACACATTAAGAAACAACAAAATACATTTAAGTATGTGCATGTATATATATATATGAGCTCAACATCATGAATTGGGAAATTTGGCGTAATTTAAATAAGCATACTCTCATACATCAATTTCAGCATGCTAGCACATAGTAAACATAGGAAATCAACAACTAAATATAATTTGCACATGAACCAACCATATTCAAGATCGTGAAAACCCTCTAGACATCATTAATACCATCATAGATATAATTAAATCTAAATTAAGCATATTTAATACAACATGGAGGTAAAATTCACAATAGAACAAGACTAGAGTGGATTAAGATGCCCCTACCTCAAAATAGGCAAAACCCGAGAAATGGGTTTAAATTTTTGAGCTCCAAGGAAGGTAGCAAAACTGGAATTGCTGGTACTAGAACGTAGAGCTCGTCACACTCGTCGTTTTGCCTCAAACGGCACCTAAATTCGGCAAGTAATGAAGATAGAATCAAGGATTGAAGTTGAAAAAGAAAAAAGAAAAGAAAAAAAGCAGAAGCAGCAAAAGAGAGAGATATAAGCTGCCGAGAGAGAAAACAAATTGGAATTAAATGGGTCTACAATGACCCTTATAACTCAAGTGGGCCCCACAGTTGAAAAGTCAAAAACTTTACATTCTCCCCAACTTTAAAAAAGATTTCATCCCCGAAATCAAGACATACCTGGAGAAGAAAACAACGCTGGGTACTTGGACCGAACCTCCTGTTCGAGCTCCCAAGTAGCCTCCTCGACTCCGTGGTGTCTCCAAAGGACTTTCACCATTGGTATCGTCTTGTTCCTCAACACCTTCTGTTGTGTGTCAAGAATCTGAACTGGTCCTTCCTCGTAGGAAACATCCTCATCAATGTCCACATCAACCCAACTCAAAATGTGAGATGGATCTGGCTCGCACTTCCGTAACATCGATACATGGAAAACATTGTGGACCCTATCCAACTGTGGTGGCAAAGCAAGCCTGTAGGCAACCTCTCCTACTCGGTCCAAAATCTCAAACGGTCCAATAAATCGTGGCGACAACTTGCCACTTTTCCCGAATCTCATCAATCCCTTCCGTGGAGAAACCCATAGAAAAACATGGTCTCCCACCTTAAAGGATAACAGTTGTCTCCGCTTATCCGCATAGCTCTTCTGTCGGCTCTGAGCTGTAAGTAACCTCTGTCTTATCAACTTAATCTTCTCAGTAGTCTCGAGTACAATGTCGGGTCCTAAGGCGGCTATCTCGCCTACCTCAGTCCAACAAACAGGAGACCTACAAGGTCTACCATACAACGCCTCAAACGGAGCCATCTGGATGCTCGCCTGATAACTGTTGTTGTAGGCAAACTCAATAAGTGGAAGGTGATCCTCCCAACTACCACCTAAGTCAAGCACACATGCCCGAAGCATATCCTCCAAAATCTGGATAGTACGCTCCGACTGACCGTCTATTTGTGGATGGAATGCCGTACTAAGATGCAAAGCTGAACCAAACGCTGCTTGAAGTCCTTCCCAGAACTTCGAAGTGAACTTAGCATCCCTATCTGACACAATGGTTACAGGAACTCCATGTAACCTTACAATCTCCTTCACATAAAGAACACCAAGCTTCTCTGCATCATCTGTTGCCTTAATAGGCAAAAAGTGAGCCGTCTTAGTCAATCTGTCAATGATGACCCATACGGACTCATTGCCCCTCCTTGCCCTTGGAAAACCTGTCACAAAATCCATAACAATATGCTCCCATTTCCATTGCGCTACAGGTAATGGTTGTAACAAACCAGCTGGCCTCTGATGCTCGGCCTTCACCTGCTGACAGGTAAGGCATCTAGCCACAAACTGTGCAACATCATTCTTCATCCCGCTCCACCAATACTGACGTCTCAAATTGTAATACATTTTAGTACCACCTGGATGAACTGCAAAACGGGAAGTGTGAAACTCTCGTAGGACATCCTTATGACAAACTGTGGGAACCACCAACAAACCCCTGAACCGTAGACCCCCATCTGCATGCAAGGCCCAATCTTTCACTGTCTCACCACTAGAGATCAAAGCGTGAATGGTATCTAAATCCGGGTCCTGTCTCTGTGACTCAATCACTCGTACAACAAGAGTAGGCTGAGCCACAAGACTGAACAAGAATGCTGGCTCACTGTCAACATCGTCATCAAAACAATACAATCCCATCTCTGCTAAATCCTTAAGCATTTTCCACTTTCGGATAGCTAAACTGGCTAAAGTTCCACGAGATTTCCGGCTTAAGGCATCTGCTACCACATTTGCCTTGCCCGGATGATACTGCAAATCAAAGTTGTAATCTTCCAAGTACTCAACCCATCGTCTCTGTCTGTGGTTCAAGTCCTTTTGGGAAAAAAGGTACTTGAGACTTTTGTGATCTGAAAATACCTCGAATCTCTCACCATACAAGTAGTGTCTCCAACACTTCAAGGCAAACACAACTGCCGCTAACTCCAGATCATGAGTAGGGTAGTTAAGCTCGTGAGTCTTCAACTATCGAGAGCCATAAGCCACTACTCTACCATCCTGCATCAACACACATCCCAACCCGTCGCGTGAAGCATCACAATAGATCACATAACCCAAGCCACGCTCAGGTATCACCAACACTGGAGCTGTAGTCAATCTCGTCTTCAACTCCTGAAAAGATGAATCACAGGCCTCATTCCAGACAAACTTGACCCCTTTCCGGGTCAAATGGGTCATAGGAGCTACCAAACGGGAGAAATCCTTCACAAATCTCCGATAGTAACCCGCTAAACCAAGAAAACTGCGGATCTCAAACACATTCTTGGGTCGCTCCCAAGTCAAAACTGCTTCAACCTTTGATGGATCAACTGATACTCCACCTTCTGAAACAACATGCCCCAAAAACTTCACCTCCTGTAGCCAAAACTCACATTTCTCGTATTTGGCATACAATCGGTGTTCCCGCAAAATCTGTAAAACAATACTCAAATGGACCTCGTGATCTTCCCGAGTCCGTGAGTACACAAGAATGTCATCCACGAAAACTACCACAAACTGGTCCAAGTAATCGTGAAAGACGCGGTTCATCAAGTCCATGAATGCCCCTGGCGCATTAGTCAAGCCAAAAGGCATAACAAGGAACTCATAGTGTCCATACCGTGTACGGAATGCTGTCTTCGGGATATCCTCATCCCTAACCCGCAACTGATAATAGCCAGACCTCAAGTCAATCTTCGAGAAACAACTGGCTCCCCTCAACTGATCAAATAAATCATCTATCCTTGGCAAAGGATACTTGTTCTTGATGGTGGCATGATTCAACTTCCGATAATCAATGCACAACCTTAATGAACTATCTTTCTTCTTAGCAAACAAGACCGGTGCGCCCCACGGTGACACACTCGGTCAGATGAAACCTTTCATCCTCAAATCATCAAGCTGCCTCTTCAATTCTTCCAGTTCAACTGGTGCCATACGATACGGTGCCATAAAAATCGGTGCAGTACCTGGCATCAAATCAATAGAGAACTCCACTCCTCGGTGTGGAGGCAACTCTGTCAAATCCTCCGAAAACACGTCCAGAAAATCACAAACAACCGCAGGATAATCCTCTTTCCCAACATCATCTTCTTCGGCTATAAGGCTAGCCAAGAAGTAATCACCATGACTTCGTCCACGAACTCCATAAAACGATGAAATGTGGGAATCACTCCGATCTCCCACGAAAAAGAAACGGTTTCCCTCGGGAGTGCAAACTGTAACCCTTCCTCTGTAACAGTCGATCGTGGCATGAAATGAAGCCAACCAATCCATCTTGAGAATGACATCAAAGCTAGTCATCTCCAGGAGGATAAGGTCAAACACGAAAGTTCGCCCGACTATCACAATGGGACACTCCCGCACAATTCGGCTCAAAGACACAATGGTATCAGAGCCTGACCCAGCCGGAAGTGTGGCCAACGAGGACATTGGGCCCCCAAGGGGGGGTGATTGTGGCGACCTTGTGGGCGGGTGTGTGTGAGCATGTGCAGGGGGCACCAGTAGGCTACCACACTGGGCGAGCTACAGGTGCACAATCCCACATCGTCTGGGTGTGGATGGGGCAAGTGCTATATGTAGATTCAACACCCTTCTATGACACAACGCGTTTTAAAGCCGTGATGGCCGTGAACCCATCAGAACTCTGTAGTTAAGCGTGCTTAACTTGGAGTAGTACCAGGATGGGTGACCCCCTGGGAAGTCTCTAGTCTGGGCGAGCCAAAAACGGACAATATTGTGTCTGGCCAGGGTGAGGGTTGTTACAGTTTGCTATAAGTTAAAATTTTTGTGCTTGCTCAAAGATTGACCTTCCATCTTCAATCTTGAAGCCCACATAATTAGAAGCCAAGAACTTTTTGGTGCAGGCCTCCTCAGTTGTGTAGACTAATTTGAGAATGCCCTACAACTCTTTGGTGGTCTTGCATTTATTTGTGTATTGATTATAAAAAGGTGTTAACCATACCACTAAGGATATGATTACGACAAAAGTAATCATCATTAATCCACCTTGAGATCTTCTTGTTGATCGAACTAACTTGATCAGACGGCGTCTTGTCTCCTGGAGGAGTTGGACATGGCTCACATAAGCAATTTTCAATTGTCGAAGGAAAATTTTCATTTTTCCTTTCCACTAAAGGTAATTTTACCATCAAAAGCCTCGATAGTCGGTTGAAAAATCGAAGAAACAGCATTGGACAACAACAAAGATAAAGCCATTCGAGAGAAAACTATCTTCAAATTGTTGGAACTGATATATTAAAACGGTGAGTATCGAGGCTTAGAGGCACGTAATCACTTCTTGAAGATAGTTGAAACCTCTCTCACGTGCAACGGAAGACAAATGGCAGCACTATCTCTGAGATTCAACTAAGCTCAGATATCAAAACTGTATGTTCATAAAGGTTGCACTTCTTCTTCATGAACCTGTGTATTTATCTCTGTCCAATCAACAAAAAATATGAAACTTACACACTCAAACTCAATAGTTTGAAAACACTTTTTCAAATCTCTTTTTCTCTCTTACTTGTATTGAGAGGGTGTATGTTGTAGGCTACGTAGGTCTTCTATTTATACTAGAAGAAGTAGAGATGTAATTAATATAACATTAATGGACCTGATGAGCACTGAAAAGTGCGCATTTAAACCCGTTAAGCTTAAGCATTCTAGTACCTTTATTTATCTTACTTTGCCGTTTTAAACTTATTACGTGTTATTTATATTTTCAGGCACTAATCCCAAAATTGAGCTAACTCAGCCAAATAAGAGCTTAATTGAAGCAATCTTGAGATAAACCAAAGGAGGGAGCAAAGTGGAGAAAGCAAGGAGCAAAAAGGAATCAAAGTTGTGCAGCTGAAAAGTTCGATCGATCCAACTTGGAGTTCGATCGATCGAACATCTATGATCGATCACAGTACTTCTCGATAGATCCAACCTTGGCCTTTGCTGAAATTCCAACTTCGATTGATCCAACATCACCTTCGATCGATCGAACCTTATTTTGTCCTATTCAAATGATTGATCTTATCCACAGCTGTACGCCTACCAACCACTTTTGTCCTTTTCCCCCATAAATATCTTCGAAATATCTCAGCCTTATCCTTATCCGGAGGAGTCAGACCACTTTGATCGATCCAAGATGCAGTTCGATCGATCGAACCCATCTTTGATCGATCCAAGTTAAGGTTCGATCGATCGAACTTCCTCCAGCGAGAAAAAGTTAAAGTCCAGCTCATTTATTCTGTCATTCACCCAACCATTGGAGAATATGCCTTGCACGACCACAGCTCATCATAAGGTGTATTTGACCTACCTATATAAGGAATATGATACACTTTTTGGAGAGGAGTCTAGAGTCTCTTGTCACACATTGAAATTCATCTTGGAGGCTATTCTTGGAGAGGAGGAAGGAGGGAAGCTAGAGCACCATTGGAGGAGATCTTCACCAACAAGGAGCAGCCATGGAGTTAGCCCTTGAGGGTTGGATCATCACTACCATTAGTGTCTAGACATCCTTTTGGGGCTAGAGTTAGCCCCAAGCATGCTTTCTATACTCTAATCTTGTGTATTATTGAGGGATTAGTGTTGTATGATACATCTTGATATTCATGTATATATAAATCTTGATTATTTCATGGTTTGTATGGTTTAATGTTTCCAATTGACTATTCTATTCTACCCATATGTCTATGTATGCTAGAGTAGGATATTCATGTGCTTATCTCTAGATTTAGTGTTTTTGATGCATGTCTATGTGTATTGATGCTATAGATCTAGAGATTATCAAGATGATATGCTTAATGAATGCTATTTTGGTTCATTTGATGGTTTATGCCTATTCTTGATGGCTTGTGCCTCTCCCCTAGTCTAGATAGCTTTATTTTCATGCTAGTAGTGTAGATTTAGTGTAGTGGTAGTATAATGTTAGATGGGAGGACAATCTACTCTTGATGTTTGATGTTCCATGCTTGTGAGTCCAAATGGCATATTCCTCTAATATTGTGTTGTATGTGGATTGTGAGCTTAATGAAGGATTAATGACTAGTTATGATATGTTGTATCTTTCACATGTGTTTAGACAATTTATTCCTCTCCCAATAGATAAATTGTGGCCTCTCACATGATGATTAGATAATGCATGTTTAACTAAGTCATCCTTATGGATTGCTTGGACTATGAGCTTAATGAAAGGTTCAATGACTTGATTTGATATTATGTTCTCTTCACATGATGTCTAGACAATATATTCCTCTACCAATAGATGTATTGTGGCCTCACACATGTTGATTGAGACAATTTGCACTTGTTGAGTCACCCTTACCAATTGAATGTCTTTTACACACACAACATTGTTGCAACACATTCATTTCCCTCATTAGTCACTTGATTATGGTTTGGAATAGTATTGTTTGGTGGTGATCTCTACACCCCAAGACCTTTCCTTCTTACTTACTCTTTATCTTATTGCATTTTAATTAATTCTTTACTAGAAGTAATCAACCAACCCAATTCTCTTTTGCAATCATTTGGTACGCTAGAGTCGAAGTTGAAATTCCAACACGTATAATCCCTTGGGATGATCCCTACTCACTCTTGCTACGTTAGTAGTGGTGTTGGTAGTGGTTTTTATAAATTTAAATTTGACATAAAAAGCTTTTCTTAAACCACACATTCACTACATTTAGTTTAGCGTATTAGAACGGCGGTCGTCAGGACCTATACTTAATATGTTCATAAATAACATATTAACTAAACTATTTTAATACATCAGTGTAGAAAAGTTTATTAAAATCTTTACTAAAATTTCTTTAAGAATCAATTGGAGTTTTATTAATTAATAACTAATAAATTTGAAACACATAACTCCAACAAAATATTGTTAATAACAACCATATATGAAGGAGAAGCCTTGTAAACCAACAAACGATCATATGTAAAAAATAAAATGACATAAAAATGAGCTTGCCTTCTCTTCAGTTTTATAATGAGCAATAGAACCATTCATAGTCTCTACAGCTACCATAGTGGAGAGATAATCTGTGACCAGTGTGAAGAACAGAGGAGAGAGGGGGCGACCTTGTCTTAGACCTCTTTATGGTTGAAATAAATCCACTTAAGCACAAGGGCGGATTCAGGAATTGTTAATGGGGTGGGCTAAAATTAAACATATATTTAATAGCAAAAATTCTTTTTTATAACATAATCTAGATAAATATTCTATGCTTGACGAGTCTTTAAAGACTCAAATTCGTCGATAATAAACTTCAAGTCAATTTTTCAAACAAGGTCCCGTACGATCATGCAATCAGTAAGAAATTTATCTCTCATCGTGCTACACATTGCTCTTTTAACATGTTTCATATTTGGTTTTAAAGATTGAATTATTGCAATTTTTGTTTGTGATTTTATTTTATAAATCAATTGAAATTTGTAACACTTACCCATCTATATTTGTTTTATCTAAATTTGTAGTAAGTTGCTAACCTCTAATGAATGAATAGTGGTTGCTCTGGTTCGAAAGAGTAACACTAGTATATGTATTAGGGCTTGTTTGACTTAGGCCTTTATTTTAGTATTGTGGCTTAGCTGACTTGGTCTTGTTTGGGTGGGCTAATACTAATAATAATTTTTTTTTTTTTTTGGTGGGCTAAAGCCCAGCCCAGCCCTACCCTGGATCCACTATTGCATAAGCACCATTAACCAAGATTAAGTATATCACATAACAAACACAATCCTTTACCTAAGCTATCTATCGGTCTCCAAAGCCATAATTCTGTAGAATAGTCAACAAAAATTGCTAAAAACTGAACAAAGTCTTCCTGAGATCAATTTTAATAGCCATGGACTTATGGTTCCTACATATGAAGTTTCTAATTATATCATGAGCAACTATCGTAGCATCTTGAATCCTCCTTCCATTGACAAAAGAATTTTGTTTAGACCCAACTAAAGAACTCAGGACCAAAGCTAATCTATTAACCAGAATTTTTGTAATGATTTTGTAAATCAAATTGCAAAGAACAATAGGTTTGAAGTCATAAACCTTAGAAACATCATCTTTCTTAGGAATTAAACTAAGGAATAGGTCTGAAGACATAAACCTTAGAAACATCATTTTCTTTAGGAAGTAAAGTAAGGAATGTGCTTGAAAGACGAGTTGGCAGCTTGGAATGCATGAATAAATGCTTAACAACAACCACAACATCAGTACTAACAAGATTGAAACAATCTAGTAGGGAAGCCATCTGAACCAGGAGCTTTGTATGGATGAAATCCCATGAAAAGGTGAACATCATATCTACAGTCGTGCGAAGTTGCAAAGAATCAGAATCAGTAACTGAAAGGGTCCTTTTTGCATCGAAGTCAAGTGATTGTAAAACAACTTTGAGAATATAAACTCTTAAAATAATCAACAATCCACTTGTTAACCACTTCAGGATCAACAGACCATTCTCCTTGGTCATTTTTAAGCTGAAAAATAGAATTGAAGTTATATTTTGAATCACTTTTTTTGTGGAAAAAACTAGTGCACATATCATTGTCTTTTAAGCCAAAGAATTCTGAATTTTTGAGCCATAAGGATTTCTTTATTGGAAAGAGAAGCCTCAAAATTTTTCCTGATCCTCCATTAAATCAAGCTGAGATTCCTCAAAAAGATTCCTAGCTAGTAACTACCACTCGAGTACCAATGTTACCAAAGAAGTTTTTATTCTAGGCCTAAAACAACTTCTTAACATTCTTGAGCCTATTCTGTAGCACATGAAAAGGGCTTCCAGTAACAGGTTGATGCAAAGCTTGTTAAGCTATAATGTCAATCTCCTTTTAAATGCACCAGACTTTTTAATATTTTGAATGTTTTAGGTCCATGATAAGCGCCGAATATTGTATATTCAAGCGCCCTAAATTGCATTAGTTAAGTTCTTTATTTGTGTATTTTATATAGATTATCTCCAATTGTATGTTTTTGCTCATTTTCAGGTCCATTGGCCAAAAAGAAGCAAGAACGATGCTTTGTGGAGTTTTGGCCATCAAAAGGCACAAGGCTGAATTTCTGGCAGCAGTAGATCCTGAACTTTGCTCGCCATTTTCACCTTGAAACCTTGATAACTGGACTTCCATCATAACATGACATATTTAGAGCTCTGAATCAGCTTTCCAAATCTTTAAACAGTTAGTCATTCGGAGTTTGGAGCAGAGAGTTATGGCCTTGTTACCAGAGGTGCGCAGAACTGCCTGGCAGCAATGAAATTCTGCCTTGATCTTCATTTTCGACCAACCATCCTTGAGAATTGGATCTCCACCAAAAAATGAAGTATTTAAAGCTCTGAATTATCTCTCTAAATCTTCAAACAGTTCATCATTCGGAGTTCGGATCGCAAAGTTATGTCTATTTTACCAAAGTAGGTCTGGGCGGAGCAAGTGAAGCATGGAGCTTTTTACACTAAATTCGAGTGCTCGAGGCTTTGCTTCGAGTGCTCGAATTTTGGGCAGAATGATGGCTCATTTCAGCCCACTTGCACCTTGGTTTCTTCATTTTGTTTTCCTCTTTAATGAAGTGGTTAGAGATGTTGGTTGGTAGCCTCTTGGAGTGGATAAGATATCTAATAAAGGGAGGAAGGCCACACATATCATTAGGCTTCATTTTTGACACAAGAGAGAGGAGAGAAGAGAGCAAGGAAGAGGGGGTTCTTGAAGCCAAAGGAAGGGAGCTTAAAAATGGCTTATTCTTCCAAGCTTCCTTCTTCCATTTTTGTATCCATGGATAACTAAACCTCCATCTAGGGAGGTGATGAAGCTCTCTCTTGTAAGCATGCTTGAATTTCATCTAATTTGGGGAATGATTCATGTACATGGTAGTTTCATGATTTAGAGCACTTACACTTGTTGTAATGGATTTCAATGCCTATAAATGATAATGTTGAGTTCATTATCTTGTCTTAGATTTTATCCTCTCATGATTATATAACTTACATCTTCATAGTGAGAATGGAAATGAAATTGTGAAATGGGTTTAAAGGCATGTTGTATGAGAAATTTGTTAATCCATAGCTTAAGATTTCCTTTTGATGGATTAATCTTGTATCTTGACTTCATGTGCTATTACCATAGTGATTGAGGGGTTTGATGGTCCCTAGCTTAGTGAGCATGTTATGGCTACACCCTAATCTAGGTAGTTCTAGCACGTGGCTCTTTGAGGGATTATACTTAAATCTTGATCCTATAATTTTCTTGAGGATAATGTAGCAATCTAGTATTGCTACATATCATTGCCATGTAGTGAAATTGTTTCCCAAGTTAATAGAAATTTAGTATGTTTATAGGATTGGTGGTGAATTCACTTCCCTAGACCTCCTTTTCTAGACTTCTTCCTCTTAAATTCCTTGCATTTATTTCTTTAAGCACATTTCAATTCTAGTGACTAAGTGACAAACCAACAAAACTCTATATACCCCCTCATCATTCTAAAAGTAATCTAGACTCTTAGGTTGCCATAGACTAGCGCAGTCCCAGTGGTTCGACTTACCCGACC
This sequence comes from Cornus florida, assembly GCF_030987335.1. NCBI lineage: Eukaryota > Viridiplantae > Streptophyta > Magnoliopsida > Cornales > Cornaceae > Cornus > Cornus florida. The sequence continues at coordinate 24,267,055 of NW_026775571.1, read as the reverse complement.
AATAGCCCTATTTTACAATGATTCGTGCTATTGCGAAGGTTGATGTATAGTTGATCAACCGATCAATTTTTGGCGCCGTTGCGGGGGACTCCAAACGGTTTAGCGACCAAAGTTCTAGGGTTAATTTTAGTTTGATTGTGAATATTGTGTCTTGTGAATATTCCTTGTGTGTTTTGACCATCTTTGTGTTTTAAGTGTTGTAAGATTCTAGGGACTCGAAGCTCGCCGTGGGAATGCTAGCAAATTGTAAGTCTAGAGGACCCCAGGTAAGTCTCGTAACTTCTAGTTTCGAGTTGTGAATACTGTGCATGTGTTAAATTTAGTTTTATTTTAGTTGTGAAGCCCTTGTTGAGGCTCTTATCTTGTTTAAATTTCGTGTTCAAGCATCGGTCCTTGTCGTGGCCATTTACATTTTTGTCTTGATAATTGAGGAGAAAGGGATCATTGCATGTGGATGTTTTGGTGAAGGGTTGCTGTGTAGTTTAATTATGTTGTATATATTTTGTGTGAATTCACCTTAATGTATCTAATCAAGTGGCTGAATTAGTCCTTAATGGGGAGTAATTTTCCTTCAACTCAATTTTACACACCACATGAGTTTTGTGCCTTTTGCTCTAGTCATACACATCATACAAGAGAATGTCTTCCAACGAGACAATTCTCGGACTTTTATCTAGAGCAACCAAATGATAATTTCTCTGAACCGGGTAGTGATCCATACTTCAATGGTTATAACTCGGGTTGGGGAGACCAACAAAACTTCTTGTGGTATGACATAGGAAATTCAACCCCACAATCTCATATGCAACCTTTTCAACCCAATGATCATTCTTTCCCGCCCTATTCTCCTTGTCCACCGTCTTCATTGGATGAATTTATTGCTGCCAATGAACAAATGATGGAGTCTTTCCACACGCAAATGATGGAGTCCAATAAGCAAATGTTGGATGACATTGTTGGCATGCAATCCACTACTTATTCTCATTCCCAATCTAGAGTAGAGTTAGATGACCAAATAGCTCAAATTCAATAAATGGTTGATGCTCTAAATCATGAAAATGAAGAAGAATTTTCCATTGAACTCGTGGCCAATCTAAAAGAAAATTCTATGAATGATGAGATTACTCCTAGTAATTTTCATCATGAGAATGATCAAGTGGTTATTACATGTGAAAATGATGAAATGGTGGTTAAAGATCAAATTGTTGCCATACATCAAAATGAAGAATTTGTGGTTCAAAATGAGGAAATTAATGATGATGAGATTGTATCCTATAAAAATCCAGCACAGCCCCTACATAATCCCTTGCTTGATGCACCTCCTTTAATGGAGGATCCTCTAAAAACATGCTTAGCTCATTTTAATTATGAGGATTTTAATGTTGACAATTCCATTTCGGAGGTGAATTCTTTGCTTAATATTCATCCACCTATTCATTCTCTTCCTTGGTCAACATCAAGTGTATCTCTTTCTTGGGAGCTTGCATCTCATCCCATTCCCTCACTTGAGTTGTCTCAAGTTGTTGAGCCCGAACCGCTGGATAAGTGTGAGGAGGATGTTGAAATTTTGAAGGATAAGTTGTCGAGCATTCCCGTGCTCAATATGAACCTTCAAAAACGTTTGCTAGGTGTGCCCTCACTTAATCCACCTTTCCCTCATCCAAATCAGCCCCTAAATAATTCAAAGTTCTTCATTGAGGATGAAGAGTGGATTGAGGTCTTTCCATTACCTCTTTTCAACTTTTGTCTTTAAGCTCTTCTTCCTCCGCTTTTAAAAGAATTATCCTATTTGGGGACATATGAATCTCTTGAGAGACATGGTATAGGGTAAGGAGGACTAACCTGATCTCGGTGCGTCTAGCTATCGACGCTAAATTTAGCAACTCAAGGGAAGCAATTCTTTCAATTTCCAAGCTTCCCTCCTTTCAATTGCCTGAGCCTTGAAATTTTCTGGGAAATGGTTTCGAAAAGCCAAAAATTTGATTTTTCTGGAATGCTCTTCAGTTGTGTTCCACAATTTTAGACCGGCTTCTTAGACCTTCTCAGCTTTAATTTTCATTCCCGGAAATTTCCATCGCTTTCGAGCAATTTCATAAGATCTTTGGCATGCAACTCATGTGCAATCTCTCATTTTTAATGCATTGTTGAAATGTTCTTATCTCATCCATGCATTGAAGAGATGTTCCAAAGCTTGAAAATTTTCTCAAAATCATCCATGCATTGTGTGAGGTTGAAAAAGTTGGGAAATATTCTTGAAATCATCCATGCACTCATTGAAAAAAAACAAATTGCACAACTTGAAATTTTTTCTAAATTTTCCATGCATTGCAATGAAGTGTAGAGTTTGACAATTTTCTCTCCTTGCATTAGAATGGATTGAAGTTCAAAAGTTTGAAAATTGTCCATGCATTAGAACGAAGTTGAAAAGTTTTCAAAATTTTTCATCCATGCTTTGGAATGGAATGAATTTGCAAGGTTTAAAATTTTTTTTTTCTACATTCATCCATGCATTTAAAGAGACTAAATCCCATCCATGCATTGAAGAGATGTTCCAAGGCTTGAAAAAATCATCCATGCATTGGAAAGGTGTTACATTTTGAAAAAATTTCCAATTTGATCCATGCATTAGAAAGAAGTTGAAAAGTTTTCCAAATTTTTCTAAAAATCCATCCGTGCATTGGATTGGAATAATGTGCCAAGTTTCAAATTTTCCATGCATGGCTTGAATTTAGGACTGACATGCAAATTTTCAAAAATTCTCTATGCTTAAAATTTTCATTTTTGAGAATTCCATCCATTTTGCATCATGTTGCAATGTTTTAAGCTTGAAATTTTCATTTTTGAGAATTCCATCCATTTTACATCATGTTGCAATGTTTTAAGCTTGAAATTTCATTTTTGAGATTTCCATCCATTTTGCATCATGGTGCAAAGTATCAAGATTGGAAAATTTTCCATTGGCATAATGTTGCAATTTTTCAAAAATCCTTCCCAGTGATTTCATCCGGTTTGCATGCCCATTGTCCTAATTTAGAGCACTCTACTACCAAGCTTCAAGTGCTCGCTGATGCTCTTCAATTTCAGCCCTTCATAAGCAGCCACTGCCTCATTTTCGAGCCCTCTCAAGTTCCTTTGGAGTGCTCGCAGCTGCTATCCATTTTTAGCCCAAAATACCGAACTCTCTGTTTTCAACTCGTGCACTCGAAATCCCATTTCGAGTGCTCGGAATCCCTTCCACCAAACCCCCGAGCCTACTGGTCCCAATTCGAGCACTCCAACCTCCCCTGCCGAGTGCTCGAAACACTAAAACCACCATCTTCTCTCTTCTCCAACCCACAACCTCCTCTAACAGCATGCATGCCATCCCTCTCAACCATCCCTCTCCCGACCAAGCCACACAACCATGCCCCCTCATCTCGGCAACCCCTCCACTTCACCATCCTCCAAAACATCAACCAACCAAACCCACAACCCAACACCACCATACTCGGGCACCACTCCTGCACAGCACCATGCAATCTCCACCCTCTCGGCCACACCACACCAACTCACAACCTCCACAACCATGCACAGAATCTCACAAACCCAACCCAATTACCTTCCATCACCTTTAACCTCCCCAACCTCCACCATGCTCTCTCTCTTTCTCACCCAAGCCAACAACCACCACAATCAACCACCATCACCACACCCATCTCGGCAAATCCAAGCAAACCACCCCTCCACCTGCAAACCCACATCTAAATGTCCACCATAAAATCAACCAAACCAACCTCTCTCTATCTCTCGGTAACTCACAAAACCAAACCATCCTAACCCAAGCAAACTCACTCCATGCACCAACCCTCCTTAGCTCTCGGCATCTCTCCCCTCTCTCTGCACACTCACCACCTTGCATGTAACTCACCCCCATTCACCCACTCTCGGCACCAACCTAGGCTACCACCCCCATGCAACACAAACCCACCAACCACCTCAAAACCAACAACCCAATCTCACAACCAACTTACCTCTCGGCACCACCCCTCTCAGCCACCCCATGCATGCCCCTCTTACCCATCTCAAAACAACCATACCAACACTATCACCCAACAGCTGAGCCCTCTGCTTGTTTTTCGAGCACACGTCGCCCTAGCTCGAGTGCTCAAACCACTTCAAGCCCCACTCCTCATCCTCTCGGCTCCAACCAAACAACCTCACCTCCTGCAACCATGCACACCACACCTCCTCTCGGCAACCATGCACACCATTCACCATGTCAACCACTTAACCAACCCATCTCCTCAACCTCCAACCCACCTCACCATGCCACCCACCAACCCCACACACCCCCACCATCTTGGCTTCACCCATTCCCACCCCTTCACCCAACCACCACCTTTTCTCTTTCTCTCCTCAATCCACACCCTGCATGCCCACAAACCGACCAACACCATCACCTCTCGGCATCTCTCTCTCACCCTCATGCCATGCAAACCATGCATAAAAAAAAAAGAGAAAAAGAAGAAATTGTATAGATCTCTATCTTACATTAACATTCATGTTTGTATTCTTATTTATGTTTTGATTTTTCTTAAAAGACCTGTGCTTTTACCTGTGTACATTAGTTGTGTTTGGATAGGTCTTCATATCCAAGTTTGGGGGACGCCGTTGCGCACTCACATGGCTGAACATCTACGTCGTCGTCACTCCACTTGGTATTATTGTTCTTTTACCCTCTTTGCGCTTATTTTGATTTACTTGTCTTCTCACATTGAGGACAATGTGACATTCAAGTTTGGGGGTGCATTTATGCATTTTTGGTTTTACATTTTTGCTAAGCAATGATAGTATGATTTGAACTTGTCGGGGATAAAGCATATGTTTAATACCTTTTGTATAGAAGCAATTGACATTTTTGAAAATAAAGAAAAATTTGAGTTGAAATGATCATGTGGATTCAAATCAGTTTATATAAATGTCTTAATTAGATTCTCGCTGGATTTGACACTCTTTTAAGCTTCACAATGCACAGATGCACATTGGAAACTTAACTGTGAGGCATGCAACTTGATTGACCTTGACCTTGGCCTAGTTAATTTGATTTGATGAACCTGATAGATGAATATCTTTGGCATGATTTAAGTTGTCTAAAAAAAAAAAAACTGAGAAAGAAAGAAAAAAATGACCAGTTGACGTTCATAGCCTTTCCAACTCGAGCTATTAAGCCCTAGGAGTGTCTCTACACTTAGCACCCTAAAGCCGTCTGGTTTGGGAGTTGTTGGCCTAACGCTTGCTAAAAGGGTTGGTTAGGAAGCTTAAAGGACTTAAACATTGCACGGTCATTCAAAAAAATTGTAATAAACATGGTTCGCTAGAGTTCGTAGCCTTTCCAACTTGAGCTATTAAGCCCTTTGGAGTGTCTCTACACTTAACACCCTAAAGCCATCTGGTTTGGGAGTTGTTGGCCTAACGCTTGCTACAAGGGTTGGTTAGAAAGCTTAAGGGACTTCAACACTGCACAACCATTCTATGTTTCGCTTATGAGTTGCAATAAATTGTCAACAAGCAACAAAAGTTGTCTTGTAAATAAAATCATACCTTAGGAACCTCATTTAAAGGGGAATTCAATGATTTGAAAACTTGTGCTTGGGAATTGGAAAAGAAAGTAAAAGCCGCATGTTGAGAATCCAATTCACTTTCACTGAAGCTAGAGTTGATTTCCATTCAAGAGATGGTAATTGAGTTATTTATATAGACTTTGTTGTTGATGCATGTATGTGGAAATGTATTTAGCCAATTTTTGTATCAATGTTTCATATATGCAAGGTAGTTTTCCCAATGACCCCATCTCCAGTTTTTGTCTGTTTCAAGTTGTATTTGAGCTATGTATCTATTTTATTTTACCATGGTAGATATTTTTGTAGTAGCAGTCCCATGTTTGTCATTCCATTGAGTTTTGCATTTTGGTTTTGCTAAGGGACTAGCAAAATGTAAGTTTGGGGGTGTGATAAGCGCCGAATATTGTATATTCAAGCGCCCTAAATTGCATTAGTTAAGTTCTTTATTTGTGTATTTTATATAGATTATCTCCAATTGTATGTTTTTGCTCATTTTCAGGTCCATTGGCCAAAAAAAAGCAAGAACGATGCTTTGTGGAGTTTTGGCCATCAAAAGGCACAAGGCTGAATTTCTGGCAGCAGTAGATCCTGAACTTTGCTCGCCATTTTCACCTTGAAACCTTGATAACTGGACTTCCATCATAACATGACATATTTAGAGCTCTGAATAAGCTTTCCAAATCTTTAAACAGTTAGTCATTCGGAGTTCGGAGCAGAGAGTTATGGCCTTGTTACCAGAGGTGCGCAGAACTGCCTGGCAGCAATGAAATTCTGCCTTGATCTTCATTTTCGACCAACCATACTTGAGAATTGGATCTCCACCAAAACATGAAGTATTTAAAGCTCTGAATTATCTCTCTAAATCTTCAAACAGTTCATCATTCAGAGTTCGGATCGCAATGTTATGTCTGTTTTACCAAAGTAGGTCTGGGCGGAGCAAGTGAAGCATGGAGCTTTTTACACTAAATTCGAGTGCTCGAGGCTTTGCTTCAAGTGCTCGAATTTTGGGCAGAATGCCCTTCGGAAATGGATCATTTCAGCCCACTTGCACCTTGGTTTCTTCATTTTGTTTTCCTCTTTAATGAAATGGTTGGAGATGTTGGTTGGTAGCCTCTTGGAGTGGATAAGATATCTAATAAAGGGAGGGCGGCCACACATATCATTAGGCTTCATTTTTGACAAGAGAGAGAGGAGAGAAGAGAGCAAGGAAGAGGGGGTTCTTGAAGCCAAAGGAAGGAAGCTCAAAAATGGCTTATTCTTCTAAGCTTCCTTCTTCCATTTTTGTATCCATGGATAACTAAACCTCCATCTAGGGAGGTGATGAAGCTCTCTCTTGTAAGCATGCTTGAATTTCATCTAATTTGGGGAATGATTCATGTACATGGTAGTATCATGATTTAGAGCACTTACACTTGTTGTAATGGATTTCAATGCCTATAAATGATAATGTTGAGTTCATTATTTTGTCTTAGATTTTATCCTCTCATGATTATATAACTTGCATCTTCATAGTGAGAATGGAAATGAAATTGTGAAATGGGTTTAAAGGCATGTTGTATGAGAAATTTGTTAATCCATAGCTTAAGACTTCCTTTTGATGGATTAATCTTGTATCTTGACTTCATGTGCTATTACCATAGTGATTGAGGGGTTTAATGGTCCCTAGCTTAGTGAGCATGTTATGGCTACACCCTAATCTAGGTAGTTCTAGCACGTGGCTCTTTGAGGGATTATACTTAAATCTTGATCCTATGATTTTCTTGAGGATAATGTAGCAATCTAGTATTGCTACATATCATTGCCATGTAGTGAAATTGTTTCCCAAGTTAATAGAAATTTAGTATGTTTATAGGATTGGTGGTGAATTCACTTCCCTAGACATCCTTTTCTAGACTTCTTCCTCTTAAATTCCTTGCATTTATTTCTTTAAGCACATTTCAATTCTAGTGACTAAGTGACAAACCAACAAAACTCTATATACCCCCTCATCATTCTAAAAGTAATCTAGACTCTTAGGTTGCCATAGACTAGCGCAGTCCCAGTGGTTCGACTTACCCGACCAATAGCCCTATTTTACAATGATTTGTGCTATTGCGAAGGTTGATGTATAGTTGATCAACCGATCAGTCCAGTGGAGCATTGACAATTCAAATCGATCTACATCCATAGAGCACTGATCAGACAAATTAGCTAGCCAAAGCTTAACCTTAGAAGAAGTAAAATGAGTAAACCAGTGTCTATTTACAATGACTCGATCTAATTTTGTATAGATTCTGGAGTTAGGGTCATTCCTGTTTCTCACCTGAAGATAAGTGACTTTGAATAACAAGAATTGATCTCTTTCACTAACCAAACAACCTTAAAAAGACAAGGGTCTCATACCACCGAAAGCTCGACCAAATAGTGAGAGGAGTAATTATTTAACGTACCAATCCCAATTCCTTTTAATAGTAGCAAAAATAGTAGCAAACCTATCTTGTTTAACCCTAGTTTCCGTTAACATAATTGTGGCTTCCAATCATACGAGAACGTGACCATATATACAATCTTCTCCGTGAATTTTGATTGAAAACATGGATGGAGCCAAAAAATTTGTTCAGGAGGGGCACATTGTAATATTGTACACCATAATATATATTTATAATATAATGTACATGCATATAAGTTAATGTTTACGAGTATATATATATATGTGTGTGTGTGTGTGTGTGTGTGTGTGTGTGTGTGTGTTTAATAGAGTGATATTTTTGGGATGAAACTAATTATAAATATAGAATATAAGAATTAAGGAAACAATTTAGGAGGGGGAAAAAAACATATATAGAATATTATAAGGGAAAAAGAAAATTTAGGTGCACTTTCTATATTTTTATGAAAAATATATATATTATAATAAAAGTATATATAAAATTTAAGAATGGGACATGCCCTGGGCTTTAACCCCCTCTGTCCCTTATTGAAAGAGACTCTGGCAAAAGTTGTTTGACATCCACCTCTACCATGACACGCATAAAGAGCTTACGATCCCTAACAGAAGATTCATCCATGTATAACAGAGTATCGAACTTTGGACAAATCTTAGAAACAATCTTTTTCTAAGTGAATTTTTATATATGTGAATCTCCAGACCATGAATCTTCATCAAGATTGGAATTTTAACCCAAGACATCCATATCAAGGTTGCCTGTTTTATTTCACTTAATCAAAATAAAAGGGTAGGCCTTCAAAAATATGAAATTGCTACAGTATGTTCTCCATATTCAAAGTGTTACCGAATCGAACAATAAAGAAACCGCCTTTAAGAGCAACAACTTTCAGATCCTTTCCTTTCAACGTTGAATGTAAGATTGAAATAATAATAATAATAATAAAGGATAGTAGGGTTTCTTCCCTACTCACATTCCCTACAAGAGCGTGCTGTTAACATATGATATCTTCCTGGACATCTTCATTAGTGATTGAAATAACTAGATTAGACCTACTATTTTCATGAAAATAAAGGTTCACAAAAGAGCCATTGATGAGTTTTTGACTAATATCTGTTGGAAATAAACTTGATTTTAGAATTTTAGTATCAATTAGTGTTGGGATTTATATACCCTGGCATAGCAAATTCCTATTTGGATTATAATGACATATCTTCCTGACATATCCGAAATATTTATGATTTATATAATTTGTGAATTCAATGTATTATGTTTTAATTCATTATGGAATTGATGGTGTCCACTTGATTACAAGAGATATTTATATATGTATGTAATGACGATCAATACATGAATATAAATAGTAATCATAAATTGTTCATAGTCGGTAATTATGGATGAACTAATTATTAACTAAGATTTGAACTGGATTCGCATTAGGTTGAGATATATTACGAGAGCCGTCATATGCAATTGCTCCCTATTACTGTCATGGCATTTGACACTCAAGTATGAGAGAAATATAGACTCTTTTATTAATTAATAATTACTTTGATTTGTTCGGCGGATACTTTGGGATCCATAGATCGGTACTTTGGGTAGTTATATAATTAATAGTTAGAGGGTTATATTATCAATATTTGCATCAATGCTACTTCTATTTATTTTGTATTGACTATGGTTGATCACAAATTAAATTCGAAGGCTTTCGTATGTTTTAGACAAAATGTTTTCTATATATTTATTTAGTAAATTATTATTTATTGTCAAACAAATATTTTATTGTGATCAAGTCGTAAATAATCAAAGGTAACAAAATAATTATATAATTATGTTGTCGGATTGATGGCTTTATAATCCAATAAATAATTATGCATAGAGGTGTCAAAGTGCAACACTGATTTAGAGGTTATTTACTATTTAATTGGAGTGCAATTAATTTCTTTTAGTGGAGTAGAAATTAATTTATGAATTAATTGAATTTAGTCCATGGTTTAATGGACCAAACCAATTATTAATTTATAGTAGCCAAGAAAATAGTTAGTCCAAAGGATTCTCACCCATAGCCTAAGTTGATATTAAAGTCCTATTAGAATTGAGATATGTGAATTAGAGATTGAGAATGATTTATTGTTTCCTTTTCTTGTCTTTATGATTGCCTATATATACATGGGTCTATATATATTTTAGGGTAGACTTTTGAAAGAAAAAAGAATATATTTTATCTCTCTATTTTTAGGGTTTGCTTTCTCTTTTAAAGGAGGCTACTACAAGCCTTGCCTCCAAGGTCATTCATTGAGGTATATTGGTGATTCCTAAAGGGAAGATTACAATCAAGAAGAAGGAGAAAGTATCTTGCTAAGGGATCTACAATAAGTGAGAATATTTACTTTAGAGGAAAGATTTAAAGGTTTTCTCAAACCTTTGATGTAAGTATTAAATATATTAATTGAATGATACATCATATTTTATTTTTGCATAAAATTTGTCTCTATGTGATGAATCAAGATCTATGTATGAAAATCTCTCAAAAAGTTTTTAAAACTTGCACGTTTCCTAACACTAGTATCAGAGCATGGTTTGATTCATTACTAGAGATCATGTTTTTTTTTTTTTTGTTTTTTTTTTTATTTTTATGAAAATCATTATTTATGGATCCAAATTACATATACATATATATATTTATTGATGTATGTTGATATATGATTTAATATGTTGATATATATTGATACATGATGATGATGTATGTATAATTGTGAATGGATGATGATGTGTGTCTGGGCATGGATGAAACTTATGGGTTAATTGAATATAATTTTATCTTTAAATGAATGTAATTAAGGCTTAGATTTAGCCATTTGAAAGTTCAATGATGTAATTTAATTTTTTCCATTGTATTTCAAGTGTAAATATATATTTAAAGCCATGTAATCTTCATTAAATGATGCTATGAAGCTTCAAGAAGATCCAAGAGGGTTAAATTAGGCTTCAAGAATTTTTTTGAAGTTTTTTAAAATTTTTCTGGGATTTTTCTGAATTTTTTAAGGGCCTAATTTAATTTTTGGAATTTTTTATTAATTATTTGGAATTTTTGGCGGTTTTTCGACAACCAGAGTGTCACCGACGGCGGGGGAATTACCGGAGTAGGGAGGTTGATCCGGTGCGGTGCGGTGCACATCCGCCCGCACCAATAGCCCTTGGATCAAAGATCAGAGGCGAAGAAGATTTGGTGTGGGGGTGTTTACAGGGCGCTCAAAGCTCAGCTAATAAGCTGGCGCGTGAGGACCACGCACCAGCCAAGCAAACCATTCCCAGCGTGTGCCATGTACTACAATTCTCCCCAAGCATGTGGCAGCGCGTGAGCACGCGCTGCTCACTCTCCAGGCACGTCGGTCGCGCGTGGTGGTGCGTGGGGGATGCTTGGACAATTTTTTAACTTTTGCAGGTGCATAGGACCTTATGGTGGACCTCCAAGCTTATTTTTACGATTATTTTCTGCTGTAATCACTCATTAAAGAGTGAATTATTGCCCCAAAGTGGATTTTAAAATTATTCTCCATTATTTAAAGATAGTGGGAGTTTAATAGGGTGCAATAATTATAGCACTTAATAATTATAGTATTTAAATGTTAAAAGCTAAATCCATTGGCCATTTCATTTATTAGTTTTAGCATGTCATTTATTTATTTATGTGTTGTATGAAATGCATGGAATATATGATTATTAATTATTATTATTCATGCATTGGATCAATGATATTTATTTAAATGGCTTGATTTATATTAATTAAATTATGAAAATTAATTGGATTTGATTACTAATTAATTAGAGAGCACTTAAGGAGAAATGAAAAATTATTTTATTTTTTTAAAAAGTGTGCCTCAAATTAAATATTAGTAAATCATTTAAAGTCCAAATATTTTCTAAAATTAATTGGATTAAAATCAAGGCGTTTATGCATGCATTATATCATGTAAATGAATAAATTGAAAACCCTAATTATGAATAATTAAAAATTAAGTGGGAGCAGGGATTTTTATACATTACCCCATGGCCTTCGTTATTATAATCATTGTAATTAGATCTTCAAAAATAAGGCACCACACATGATTTGAAGAGTCTAAAAATTACAAGAATGGCTGTCTCATGAAAATACAAATATTAAATATTCATTGTAATTAGATCTTTAAAAATAAGGCCCTACGCATAATTTAAAGAGTCTAGATTATAATGACAAGATATTTAATATTTTATTTTTCGTTAGAGTATTAATAACGTTATATACTCAATTTAAAATCAATAATGTTAGCTCCCCAATGGAGTGGTCTACACTAGGTGATTTTAGAAAGGTTAAACAAAATCAGGAATCATTATATATATATATAGACAAGGCATTGTCTTAAGAGATATAGAAATGATGGGATTTGTCTCCCAATAGCAATAATAAACTTCGCCAACCGAATAAGTTATTGGCGTATTGGTTATTCAATTTTTCATGCAGTGATTAATGGACCCACATATTATTTTAAATGGAAGTACTCGCCTAATAGCAAATAGATCTCAACAATAGTAATAATGAACTCCTCCATCAGGATAAGTTATTGACGTATTGATTCTGTGATTTATTATACTACGAAGTTGAGGGACCCACATTAATTAAAAGCGATTGTTCACTAATAGTGATAATGGATTTATTCTATTGAAATTTATTATATTATGTGGTTGACAAACTCATTTTAATTTTAAATATGCATGATAGTATTAATAATTCACCTTGCTTATTGTATGAATGCATTTATATTCAGATATTATGTCTACTCTATTTTATCTGCTTGTTAAAATATTCAATGCAATTGGACTTCTTTTAATATAGACTGGAAAAGGAATTTAGATATTTTATTCACAACGTAAGGGTACAAAATGTATTTACTACTCTTATACCTAATTCTTTTACTTTAAGATACCCAAGATAACATTAATACTTTTAATAAGTGAAATAAGACAAATAATATAACTCAGTGCAACCTTCTAGAGTTTATCTCGAATACGCTCCAAAGCTAATATTTGTATTATTTTATTTGCTTCAAGCATTATATTTTATCTTAATGAGATGTTTTGGTGAGATTAGATAGAGCGTATGCCTAAGTACTATATCAAATTTGAATATCATCAAGATAGTCTAAGGAACTCTAGTAAAAGATCGTATTTTGAAAATGATTGTTTATTATTCAAAAATTAACCGGAGGTCAATAGGCTGACTTGGGTGGTAAGTTTCAAGTTGACATGATTATTGCCTTGTTACCAAACTTGTTCGTGTAACGACCCTGGATTTTTCAACCTAGTGTATCCTGTGATGACCCGAGGTGGATCTAGAATGCGAGAACAAAACAAAAACAAGTCCAAAGAGATGTACGTTATCCCTAGGAGACTTTCGAAGAGTTTCGAGACTCAACGAAAGCAAAATGGAGACAAGGGTATCAAAACCCTATCGAAAGAAGGACCCAGGGTAAAATAACCATTTTACCCTAAAAGGGAGGAATTTGACTTCCAACAAGTCAAATGAGATAAAAAACATCCAAAAACATTATGACGGCCCTAGTTTCAGGCTAGTGCATCTTATGATAAACTGAACATGATCCATTAACGGATCCAAAATGTGAAAGCAAAAGATAAAGCAATGGTTTCTAGAGATGCAACATGTCTCTAGGACACCAATGTGATCCTCAATAAGGTCACAAAACCCAAAGAATGCGAATGCGGAAACGACGTCTCAAAAATGGACAAGAATGAACCTAGGTGTAAAATGGTCATTTCATAGAGAAATGGATACTACCAAGTATACCATTGGAAAGACAATAAAAAATTAATAAAATTGGACTCACGAATGACTTGATTTGGAGTCCGGACGAAGAAGATATCAAGTCTTGAAGTTAAAGAAAGAAAACCCCTTTCCGGTTCAAACTAAATGCTAACACTACCTCACTAAAACTTGAATAACTTGAGTTACAAATGGAATCTGAAGCTTTAATTAGTACCATTAGAAAAATTATTTTGACGCGGTCAGTTTAGACTCAAGAACGGACCAATTTGGAGATGAAACGAGTGAGATATGGCCCTCTGAAGGAAGATGTTTGGAGCAGGAACAGATCCTTGCGGGCGCCCGCCCAAATGCTGCGGGGGCCCGCCAAATGTTGCAGTAGCCTCGTAAATCTGTGGGGGCCTACCAAATGCATGTGGGGGCCCACCAGTTGTACACCAAAATGGATGCTAGAACCCCAAAATATGAAAACTAATTAAGGGGAAACATGGATGAACCTAATTAATCATTTTTAAGGGTGTGCAACCTACTTAAGAGTGATTTTAATCAACAAAAAAGATTAAGCAAAGGATGGCTTTAAGGCTTCATGGCATGTCATTTAAAAATTGTGTTCAATCCTTGAAATTTCATATATTTCATAAACAAACTATGAAGTTAAACTGGCATACGTATCATATAAGTGTCTTTGGCCCTTGGCCTCATTACATATACATCCAAAGAGTGTCAAAAGGTGCACTTAAATGCACATTACATAGTTTAGACATCAAATACAAGTTTTGACATATAAGGCTACAAGATATAGATTCTCAAAGTCCTTAATTTGAAATTTAAAGCACGAAAACAACTTAAGTGGATCATGCCACCTAACATATATGTCAAGGTAAGACTCAGGGAGCATCCTAAGCTACCTTAGATCATTTCTAACATAAATCACATCATGCATGCAATTAAACCATATATAAGCATACTATGCAACGCGACAAGATATAGGTTCTCAACAATATCAATTTGTAATTTAAGATACGAAAATAATTAAAGTAGGTCATGCCATCTAGCGTCTATGTGCCAAATGAGTCTAAGGAATCATCATAAGCTACATTAGAACAATAAAACACAAGTCACAATACCAATGCAATTTAACTAACATTGGAACTTCCAATACAATGCGTAAAGCATGATTTCTCAAGGTTAACATCTTGAAACTTAAAATGGGAAATCAATTAAGAAACAACAAGTTACGATATCATCTAGTTATCAACTTGAAATGAAATGCGAAAGCAAACAAGGTGGACACTTGGACATCACGCCGGATCAAGCCGACACCGTGGTTACTTTAGGGTTACTAGCCCATGGGTAACCTCCCTATGTGCGCACTAGACTGTAGAGGGACAATCCCCCGTACTAGAACCAAGTCCTAGCCATAGCCAAACAACGACATCCCCAAGTTTCCAAAATTAATAAGTTATGCAACAACATATATGTATTGACATAACATATATATACAATGTAAAGCCATCTACCATGCACAAACCAATTTTGGAAACACAATACATGCCCGAAGTTCACAACTATAATGGCATGAAGAATGTCGAATAATCATTATGCAACTTGTTACTCTTTATAACAATGTCCATCAATATTAAGAATACAATCCCGCAATTATTGTACAAGTCTAGAATTATGATTTAAACATGTAATTGGCATACAATACATACTCAAATCATTAATACAACAAGGATAAAAATTAATTAAATAAAACAACTAATTTTTCTAGATTTCATCTCTCATCTAAACATGCTCAATTTAATATATGTTGTAGTACCTATCATAGTCATTATATAAATCACTTCAAAACTTGATTTAAATTATTAAGAACATAATAGTGAAAATTAATTAAATTAATTAACTAATTCCTCTAGATTTCAAATCAAATTCAAATAACCTCAAATTAATATATGTTAAACAACATATCACGGTCTTTACATATATCAAATCAAAAGTGCAAGATGTGCAAGATATCATCAATTAGAATTTAATTAATTTAAATCAATTAAATCTCTAGATTTCAAAAGTTGTTCAAATGATCTCAAATTAATATATATCAATCACTAAGTCATGGTTATACCATATATCAAGTCTAAAATGGAATACAAGCAAAACATAATTTACTAGAATTTAAATCAAATTAAATCAATTTAATCTCTAGATTTGAAAACTCACTTAAATCATCCCAATTTAATATATATCAAAGATCAAGTCATGGCCATGCCATATACTAAGTCTAAAATGAGTTATAAGTAAACTATGATACATCATTAATTTCTCAAATTAACATAAGACATGCATACAACTTACGTCTCATACAAAAGCAAGTAAAACCACTTAGAAAATAAATTATAACACCCCCTACCTCACTAGAGAAGAGTCTTTCTAGAATCTAAGGCAAATCAACACAAAATGGCAAACCCTTCAAGGGTTATGAAGAGGAGGATGAGGGGAACAAAAAGTGTTCCAAGCTTCATGGTCTAAGGTGAGTGGAAGGCCCTCAAATATCAAGGTCAAGGTCTAAGGCTTTAAGCTCCATCCATGGAGGCTAGGGTTTGTGATGAGAAAGAAAATGACATAATGTGAAAATGGGTGAGTGGAGGAAATAGAAATCCTCCACTCACTATGTGATCCTACGCCATGGTCAACACACACATCTATGGTCAATTGCACAAAAACCCCTCTTTAAAACCATAATCCCAAAGTGGCCCAAAAATAATTGCAAGACTTAATTTGGAGCATACACTTGTCACAAATCCAAGGCTCCATCCTAGGCTTAATCTCAAGCCTACACTTGTCAACCATCTAAGCCAACAAGTGCACCAATCTTAGGCCAACAAGTGGGTGAATCTCCACCCTCCACATGTCATCATCCAAGGCATCAAAGTGTTTCCACACAAATGTCAACAAGTGGACTAATGAGACTGTGACACTTGTCATACTTTTTCCAAAAATTACAAAAAGGTCCTTTTTGAAAAATATCTTCTAAATTAAATTACAAAATGGTCCCTAAGATGAAAAATAATCACTTATAGAATTACACAAAACCTCACAAGTTAAGAATATTACAAAAAGGTTATGCATTTATACCCTTTACAAAAAAAGCAAACACTTAGCATGCTTTTCTAAGAGAGTAAAAATACACATGGCATGGAATTTAAATATCGTGGATGCATACAAAAAAAAAAAAAAAAACTGCGATCAAATCCAAACACAAAAAGTAAGGTTGTGCCAACAAAGTGACAACGGGAAAAAGACGAAATATGAATAGTGCCAAAAAATAAAAATGAGGAAATGACTCGGTCCTCATAAGGAAGTTGTCAATCCAAAGAAAAGAGTCTCGGAAACCATTCCCGAGCACTCGAGACGATACTAAGTGACGGGAAACTGAACTCAGAAAGGAAAAGATCAACGGAAAAAAAATATCAGTGAAAATCTGAGAAAAGGAAATGAAAGAAAATGACCGGGTCATTATAGTTCGACTCTTTTAGGGTGAACTAAATATGGAACTAGTTTGAGTTCACACTCGTTGATATTCTTATAGAGTTGGTAATATATGAAGGGATAATCAAAAGTATAGACGTTCCTATCTATCTAACCTAGTCTATACCATCTTCTTCTAGGCTCAAATAGATGGGCAAAGGAAAAGAAGAAGGATGACAATAGGATTAGGCTAACACAAAGTATGGGGATCCAAAAGATTAAAGGAAATAAGGTAGTGTATGTTGAGGGCGAAGGAAATTGTTTCTTTTGCGGCCAACTAAGACATTTAAGGAACGAACTGTCTAAGCAACTACGTGGCATAGAAAATATATATTTAATCATTGAGCTATTTTATGTGGTTGCATCTATTAATTCCTGATGGATAGATTCTGGAGCCACTAAACATGTTTGCAATTCATTGTAAATATTTCAGGAATCCAGAAGTCTTGATGATATAAATATATATTTGTCTTTTGACCTAATGCCAAGGTTGTAGCTAAGTTAATGGGAGTATTACATCTGAAATTAGAGAGTATGGGGATATTAGTATTAAATAATTATCTTTATGCACAGATGGTAGACACAATCTTATTCTTGTTTCACTTTTGGTTTATAAAAATTGTACTATTACTTTTGGTAAAACTGCTTTTATAAAATTGAATAGGTATGTGATTGCTTCTGGTGCATTGAAGATGGTTAATATATGATAAGTGCTTAAATGTTGCACATTTCAGCACCTAAGGTAGGGTATTTTAGTCTTTGCATCTATCTTAATTTCATGTTTTAGTCCTAATTTATGTTTATGTGTATTTCAGGGCAATAAAGTTAAAATGAGCTAAAAACGGTCCATTAAAGCCTTTTTGGAGTCAAGCAAAGATATTCAGAAAAAGTTCAGAAAATGACAAAAAGAGGTCATAGTCCATTGCTCGTATAGTGTGTTTATTCTTCGAAAGCGGTTAATCTCGGGCCTTTGATGATGTTCCCAAAGATGAAGAAGCAAACCAATTAGCCCGGGGCCAAAATGGAG
This sequence comes from Cornus florida, assembly GCF_030987335.1. NCBI lineage: Eukaryota > Viridiplantae > Streptophyta > Magnoliopsida > Cornales > Cornaceae > Cornus > Cornus florida. The sequence continues at coordinate 24,248,656 of NW_026775571.1, read as the reverse complement.
CTAAATAAGGCTTAAAGGAAATTTCCAACTCTGGGGTGGGGGATCGATCCCCCCAGGACTTGGCAACATTACAGATTTTTCTTATTTTTTGGGCTTATTTTGTGAACTATTGGGCTTTAATAGGGTTATTACTTAAGGCCCAGTGAGCCATTAGTTTAGGGTTAGTTTTTATTTTATTTAGGAAAGAGTTTTATTATTTTATTATTAAGTTTTTTTATTAAGGATTATTTTTATTCTGTACCTTGATATCACGTTCTCTCTGGGAAAAAGGAAAAGCTAGGGTTTGAAGAACATTTTTACAGAGGCTTTGTCTACAATTGAAGGAAGAAGAAGAAGGAGCCAAAAGATGGAGATGGAGCTTGTTGACACCATAATCATCTTCTCCATGAGCTAGTTCTTCACTTAGGGCTTGGATGAGCCCTAAGTTCATGTAACCCTAACCTTTGTATTTCTTTTCTTGGGGAATTATTATGTTGTAATTAAATTATATGGCCTTGTGATTTCTTTATATATACATGCTTGATTTGATAAATTAGGGTTTGTATTGATGAATTCTTCCATTGAAATCTCCAATTGATTGTATGTCTATGTATGATTAATTAGGGATTTTATTCTTCATTAGATGATTAGAACTTAATTCTTTCATTAATTCTATATGTAATTTGCATGTCTATGTGTGATTGCTTTAGGATTATATTCTACATTAAATACTTCTTGTAGTTGTGTTTAGTGATGGCCATAACATGATACTTATTTGATACAATTGTTAATTAATTTGATGGATAAAGGCTTAATCTTGATGGGTTGTTCTACAAATTAGCTTTCTTGTTATTGGTTAATTGTAGTTAAGTAGGCAATTTGTGCTTGATTATGTTAATCCGTGCTTCTAATTACAATTAGTATTATTCTCTTGATTGATGTGTGCTCTTATTTGATACATTTGTGAATGTGTATAGTGGGTTATGACGTAGTCTTGAATGGGTTCTACACTTCAGTTTAATTGTCATTAAGTAGACAACTCATTCTTGATATTGATAATCTATGCTTACAATTGTGATTTATGATGATAATGTGGCTACATCTATAATTACACTAATGAATTCCCCATTAATTAAAAGCATGTAGTTAATTGCATGAGCTTAGTGGTGAATCCTAACCCTAATACTCTCTTCATATCTCTTTAATTCTTAGTTTAATTTAATTTAATTTACTTGCAATATCATTTCCATTTCCATGCTTTCAATTGAACTCTAGTTTAATCACTCCACCAAAATCTTTTTCTCTCACACTCTTTCTCTCTCTTTTCTCTCTTTTACAATCTAATTAACTTTAAAACCAAGTTTAATCCCAACACGTGTTCAATCCCTTGGGTACAATCCCTTCTCACTTCATACTACATAGTATAAGTGTCTTGCGGTTTATAAATGTAAACTATGATGCCCGCTTGATACCATTTCCAAAACCAAAGTGTGGTACATTATTTTGTGCACAAGCTCGGGTCGCATCATAATTTTGGCGCCGTTGCCAGGATTAACGGTTTAGTTGGAATTGAATTAGGCATTAGGGTTAATTTGATTGTTTTCTTTAAATTACTATTTTCTTACAAATCCCTCTTGTTCAATTGGGTACTTAAAAAGAAGAGGATCAAGCATTGGATCTTGGCACGATTGTGACGTTGTTGCTACGGACTTTCGTGAGCTTCCTTGAATTTCTTTAACTATAATTGTTCAATTCTCTACATGCTTGCGAGATAGCCCTTGTTGAGGCTATCACATTGTTTAAATTCTTGTCCAAGCATAAGCCCAAAATGAGGATATTACTTTCTTGATAGAAAGCATCGGCCCGTGTGGAGGCAATTTAATTTTGTGCATTGATATAACATGGGAGTATGGGAACATCGTATGTGGAAGTGGTGAAATGTTGTTGATTGTTGTTGTGGTTTGTTGTTTCTAGGAGAATTCTTCCCATTCTTGACTATCCCACACTTAATGGAAAATCAATTCTAAGATCTAGGGCATATGGATAATCTAGGTGAGTATCACCCTCTTAATGGGCATCCACCTCAAGGTGTGCATCCACCCTTGAGAATTCCACATCCTAATGTGTTTCCACAACCCAATCAAATGCAACAACCTCCAATAATACAAATCTATCCTCAAGGTCATGTAGTTTATCCCCCAAATCCTAAATTATCTCTTCGGGATCACTACACTCCAAATGAATACAATGCACTAACATGCATCAGGTTGCCAAACTTTCTAGCAACCCATTATGAAATCAAGCCCGCAACCATCCAAATGTGCCCCATTTTCTATGGGGTGAGCAATGAAGAACCACATAAACATTTGGATGAGTTTTTGGAAGTTTGTTCAACCGTGAAAATCACGGACCTTCCGGAAGAAGTCTTAAAAATGAAGCTTTTCCCTTTCACTCTTCGGGAAAAGGCTAAATATTTGTTCAATAACTTGAGGGAAAATTCAATCACATCTTAGGCTCAACTATAATATGAATTCCTAAAAAAATTTTATCCCGCAAGTAGAACCGATGCTATGAGAGCTTCTATCCGTGAATTCTCGCAAAATGAAGGAGAACCTTTACATGAAGCATGGGAGCATTTGAACGATTTGTTACGGAATTGTCCACATCACGACATTCCAAAGTGGCAGTTAGTTCGCTGCTTCTATGAAAGCTTATCCGATACCCAACAAGATATGGTTGATGCTTCATGTGGAGGAGCCTATTTGGACAAAAATGAAGACAATGTGTGGCATCTTTTTGATCGCATGAGCGAAAATTCAATGCATCGTTCTTCATCGTCCCGATTTGGCCAAAATTTAAATGAAGGAGGGAAGAAAACCTCCAGTCTTTCTCAAGTGGAGAGTTCCATGGAAATTGCCGCCAAGGTAAAAAATCTGACTCTAAGGTTTGATAAATTTCTTTCGAGCTAAAACCCGGCAATTCAATCATCCAACTCTTTCCATTCTCAAAGTGTGATGTGCATGACTTGCTCTAGTTATGCTCACAATACTTCCAATTGTCCTCTTGGACAAGTGTTTCCGAGTGAGTATAAAGAACAAGTCAATGCTGTTTTCATTCATCCGGAAAGTAATCCAAATTCTAACTCCTACAATTCCGGATGGAGTGATCCTAACTTTTCTTGGAGAAATCAAGGAGGAGGTATCATTCCTCCTCTTCATAAAAATTCTCAAGAAAAGTATGTACCTCCCCACCTCCGAATTGCAAACTCTCAAGCATACCTCTCTCCATCTTATCTTCCTCCAAATGTGAATCAATTCTCCAATTCTCAATCTTCAAATCATCAATTTTACTCTCATCCACCTCAAGGGCCTCCTAGAAATCCCACTTTTGAAGATAAGGTTTTAGAAGCTTTGGGTGATCTTCGAAAGGAAAATCAAGTGTTTCATTCACATTCTCAATCAATTGCAAAACTTGAAGCCCAAATTGGGCAAATGGTTCAAACAATGAAAAGGAAAGGGCCTATTCAACCCAAACTTAACCAAAATGCATACTCCATTTCCACTTTGAGAAGTGGGAGAAAAATTGATAACAAAGTTGAGAGACCTAGTGAAGTTAGTGTTCCGGTGCAACCAAGTGTTAGCTCATTTACCATTCCCAATTCCATCCCTACTTCAAAGGAGGCAAGTGGTCACATTGAGAAGTCAATTCCATCATCATCATCTTCCTCCCATGTAGAGAAGCCTTATGAGCCAAAAGCTTCATTTCCTCAAGCTTTAAACTTGACTCCATTTTCGAGGCAAGAAGGAAAAATCAATGACATGATGAAAGTTTTTAAACAGTTAAATTCAACCTTCCTCTTCTTGATGCTATTCGACAAATTCCACCATATGCCAAGTTCTTGAAGGACTTGTGTACTCAAAAGAGGAAGAACAAGGGACCAAGCCCAAAGAAAGTGCTTCTCACGGAGCAAGTGAGCTCTATCATTAAGCTTAACACCCCACCTAAGTTCAAAGACCCCGGCGCGCCAACCATCTCTTGTACCATAGGGAACCATGAGGTTAAAAGGGCTCTTCTTGACTTAGGGGCTAGTGTTAACATTATTCCTTACTCCGTGTATTTTCAATTAGGTTTGGGAAACCTTAAGCCAACTTCGATAGTTATTCAACTCGCCGATAAGTCTACAAAACAACCAAGGGGAATTGTTGAGGACATCCTAATCAAAGTTGACAAATTCTATTTCCCGGTTGATTTTGTTGTGCTTAACACTGAGTAGGTTCTTAATCCTACCACTTACATTCCCATCATCTTAGGAAGACCATTCCTTGCCACCGCTAATGCGACAATCAATTGTAGGTCCGGCATTATGGACATCTCTTTTGGCAATATGATGGTTAAGCTTAATGTGTTCAACACGAGCCAACATCCCATCGATGAAGGCGAGTGTTTCGTCGTGAATGTCTTGGATGAAATTGTTGAAAAAGCCATTCCTTCAAATCTTTCCATTCCTTCTAAAGATCCTCTTGAGGCATGCCTCTCTCACTTCAATATGGATGCATTTGACATTGAAAGCTCCATATATGAAGTGAATTCTCTAATGGACTCAGTGGCCATCTTAGACTTCCCGCCATGGAAAAACTCAAAAGAATCTCTTCCTCCAGCTGCAAGTACTCTTTCTTATCAAGAAGCGGAAGAAGTGGCAAGTTCGCCAATGGCCAATCCAATTTATGAGGACATTCCTTGTAATATTGAGCATGAAGTCATTGAGGCAACCTTAGTGAATGAGGAGAAAACGATCAATGTGGAAGTTGACAAAAAGGATGAAGAGATTGAATTTCCTAATAATCCAACCGAGTCTTTGAAAGACATTACCTTGCCAAGTGCAAGACCGATCATTATGGACTTTATTTTTAAGACCGTGGATGAAAGGAAACAAATTGCATCTTCCATCATTTCTTTCCAAATTATTCTTTTGGGAGATGTATTCATTGTTGTGAGAGAAGATCCATTGGGAAAAATAGATAAACGGATCAATGAGGATGTCTCATATCCGATTTTTGATTCTTTCGACTAATGAGTCTCAACAATGTCTTGCTAGAGACGTTAAACACTAGTTTTTCGTAGAGTTTCCCGACTTTACTTCTCCCTCATTTCTCTTTATTTTATCTCGTACATCTTCATCTAAATAAAATTTTATTTTATTTTCTTCTTTTACTTTATTTTATTTTTTGTACAATTCCGCTTTCAGAAATTCAAAATAAAAAAAAAAAATTGTAATGGGTGATGTATGTTAGTATTTTATTTTATTTTTAATTTAATTTATTTTTATGTATATATTTCTTTTTAATTTTGCTTTATTTAAAAAAATAAAATAAAAAAATAAAGGGGATTGATCAATCCCATGCTGGGCAGAAAGCACAAAAAAAAAAGGGCCCTAATGGATTGATCCCTCACCCATGTGGATCAAACCCCTTTTAACTTGTGCTTCCATTTTCTGCAACACAGTGAAGGGACAAAATTTTGTCTAAATTTATCGATCCCTCACTTAAGGTGATCGAGCTCCTCATTCTTTATCCTTGCCTTCCATTCACTGCCCTAAGCTTTAATTCCCAACTACATTCCTCTCTTCCCCGTCGAATTCCTCAAGCAAATTTCTATTCCTCCCCATAAATTTCTTCACCCAATTTTCTTCCTGGCGTTCGAGTGGAACACGAACTGAAATCTCCCGCTGTTCTCTTGTTCTCTTCAACTCGTCGCATCTGTTCGTTGTTCTTCGTCGAATCTGGGTCGTTCTTCGGCGATTAAGGCTGTTTCGGCCTTTATTTTTTCGGCGTTGCGATCTCGGCTAGGACGCTGTTCTTTTCTGATCGCGTTTGTTCTGTTCTTCTTTGGTCGCACCATCTGATCGTCTTTCCGGCGGTCAAATCTGTTCATATTCCGGCGATTTTGACTGGGCTTGTGCAGCGATTCGCGGCTGGTTCTTCTCACATCGCAACTGGATTGCGGATCTTTCCAGCCAGAATGCGAAACGTCGTTCTCCAGTGATTTTGGCTGGATTTCGACTGGTTCTGTTTCAGATCTCGGTTGGGTCGCGATGGGTCGCCGTTCTTCGCTGATTTTTCTGGGTTGTGTTTCCTTCCGGCGAATTTCTGAATCGCCGTTTTCTTCCGGCGAGCTTTTAAATCGCCGGGTTCTTCTTTGATCGCGATCGCGGTTGGGTTTTCACCGGCGATTTCGGCTTGGTCGCTGCTTTTTTTCGGCGATCAAGGCTGGGTCTTTGCGGCGTCGCGGCTCTTCGTTGTTCTCGCCGGCGATTCTTGGCCGGTTTACCCAGCTCTGCCGGTTGTCTTCTCCGGCGAGCTTGTGATGTTTAAAAAAATAAAAAATAAAAAATAAAAAAAGAAAAGGAAAAAATTAAATAAATAATAAAAAAAAAAGAAAAGAAAAAATAAATTAAATAAATATAAAATAAATTAAATATAAAAATAATAATAATAAATTAAATAAAAAATATATATGTATAAAAAAAAATTTATTCTTCTAAAAAAAAAAAAATTTGCATTCATGTTTTAAAAAATATATATATATATAGATTTATGTATGTATCCCTGTTATGTCCTTCTGCTTAGTTATGCATGTTTTCATCTTTTACAAAGGGCTTGATATCATATCTCTTCACATCTTGTTCTATATTGTTTTGGACTGTATGCTTTACTTATCCCACTTGATATTTGATGTGAGTTGCTAGTGTGGCTTTTCTAGTAGGTTTTTGCATCCAAGTTTGGGGGAGACCTCTTTCGTCATGGATCATTGTCGGGCGTCATTAACTTTTGCCGTCACGGTATACTCTTTCCATTTCTTTCATTGTTCTCATTGCACATTGAGGACAATGTGCAGTTTACGTTTGGGGGTAAGGTAGTCGTGTTACATTCTACTTTAAGTTGAGCTTTAAATACATAATTGAGATTTGAGATGTGTTTGGCAATGATTTCGAACTTTTGAAACATAGTGCCATTGAAAAGCAAGTTGTTAGAGTCTAATACTTCTTGTATGCTCTAGGATGCCATTTAGGGGTAAATTTTAATTTTTGACATCATGTTTGCTTTTGTGGTACACATCATCTTGTTGGTTGAAAATGCTTTAAAAGTTGATTCTAGAATTCTATACTTGCACTTGCACACGCTAGCATTCAATTTGTGGGGTACATGCTTAGTTGATTATTGTCTTGGTTTATCCCAATTGAGCTAGTATGCTTTGAAAGCTTTCATTCTTGATAAAATGATCTTGTAAAGAAAAAAAATAAAAGCACTCACCAAAGGTGAGGAAAAAAAAAAAAAAACTACATTCTTTCAACATGTCAGCCGATTAAAAAGGAAGATAAGGAAAGAATGTAAGATGTATGATTAGTTTGAGTTCGTAGCCTAGCCATTCCGAGTCATTACGCCCTCTTAACGCTCTAAGACCATCTGGTTTGGGAGTCGTTGGCTCAACGCTTGTTATATGGGGTGATTAGAGAGCTTAAGGAACTTGGACATTGCACATGGTCATACATAAAAAAAAAAAAAATAAATAAAAAAAATGAAATCAATAATAAAATAAATAAATAAATGTTTGATTGAATAACAAGGTTCATTCAATGTCTTAATGTCTGGTACTATATCTGTATGCTAGTTTGAGGGTAAGGCTATGCCATTACTTTGATTTGTTAGGATAGCAACACATTTTGATGCCGGTTCCCTCAAAAAAGCATAATTTCATAGTATGTTACAATTCAAATCAAAGTTATACAGCATCATAAATTTTAAATCTTATACAAGGAAATAAAAATACTTAACTTTCTAGATTTAATACAAGGCATATATATATGTTGTATAATCATGGCAAACACACAATAGAACACACAAATAATCATAAAACATTCCCTACCTCAATTGGAATGAAAATCCCAATTACCACTGAAATGAAATCGCCCTAAATTTTCGGTCCGCAAAACAGAGTTTTCAGCTTGCTACCTTCAACTTGTAAAATTCATAAAAAATTCAATTCTAACCCAAATTGAATGAATCAAAAGCCAAACGAAAGCTTAAACACTTCAATTTGATAATATCAATTTAGTTTAACAAAATATTTTCCCAATTGAAACAGTTTTGACCCACAACTTTGAAACAAATTCTGCCCAGAAAACACATTTTCAACCTGTAGCTTCCAACTTTGAAAATTCATGAAAAATTCATTTGACATGCAAATTGGGGAAACCTAATTTATTTTGGAAGTAAACATATGAGAGTAAAAAATTAAAAATTTAAGCCATGATCCAATGTCAAAAGGTTAGTGCAATAAATCATCTAAAAATATGTTTTCCAGCTGCAATAAAAACATGGACAGCAGATAGTTTTAGATTTTTAAAAAAAATTTAGGAATGCTCTAAAATCATGAAAAAAATTCTCTGTAGTGTTAAACCCAAGGGGGAAGTTCCAGTAAAAATTTCAAGGCAATTGAAGTGCCACAACTCCATATAAAAATTCATTTCCGGACCAAAAAGGAAAAGCTTCAAATATCCAGCAACTAGCTTGCAACTTCAAAAATTCATAACTAATTCATTTTAAATCCAAATTACATGAAACCAAAACTAAATGAAAGCTAATTGAACATATTTTCATATTATAAATTTAATTTGACAAGATTAATTTCAGGTTAAAACATTTTAAGGGCAAAATACAGGTCCTTCTCTTCCATGCATATAAAACACTTAATAATGACATAAAAATACTTCAAAATAATAGATCAATACCTCACTAGAGAATTGAATCTCTAGATACCAAAGCAAAAGATCCTTTAAGTGTTTTGAAGAGGAGGATGAGGGGAACAAAAAGTATTCCAAGCTTTATGGTCTAAAGTAATTGGAAGGGCCTCAAAGATCAAGGTCAATGCCTAAGGTTTCAAGCTCCATCCATGGAGGCTAGGGTTTTCTTGTAAGGAAGAGAATGAAATAATGTGGTTAAGAGTGAGTGGAGGAAATAGAAATCCTCCACTCACTATGTGTTCTTACACCATGGTCAACACACACATCTATGGTCAATTGCATAAAAACCCTCCTTTAAAACCATAATCCCAAAGTGGCCCAAAGATATTTGAAAGACTAAATTGTGAACCTACCCTTGTCACCAATCCACGGCTCCTTCCTAGGCTTAATCCCACACCTACACTTGTCAACCATCCAAGCCAACAAGTGCACCAATCCTAGGCCAACAAGTGGGTGAATCCTCACCCTCCAAATGTCATTATCCAATGCATTAAAGTATTTCCACACAAATGTCAACAAGTGGACCAATGAGAGTGTGACACTTGTCACACTTTTCAAAAATTGCAAAAAGGTCGTTTTTGAAAATATCTTCCAAATTTAATTGCAAAATGGTCCCCAAGATGAAAAATAATTACTTTATTTAATTACACTAAAATCCCACAAGTTAAGAATAATTACACTAAAGTATGTATTAATGCCCCTTTATAAAAAAAGTAAGAAATCAACATGCTTTTCTAGAAAAGTAAAAATACCACTATTATGGAAATCAAATATCATGAATGCATGCAAAATCGGAATCAAATCCGAGCAAAAAAAGTGAGGTTGTGTAAGGAAAAAGGATAAATGAGAAAAAGACAAAATATGAATAGTGTTTGGAAAAATAAAATATGGAAATGACACAATCTCCAAAGGAAGTTGTCAATCCAAGAAAAAGAGTCTCGGAAATCATTTCAGAGCACTCAAAATGACATCAAGTGATGAAAAACCGAACCCAAAAAGGAAAAGACAACGGAAAAAAAAAATATCCGTTAAAATCTGAGAAAAAGAAAAGGAAGAAAAATGACCGGGTCATTACAACCTTCGCACCTTAAAGGGATTTCGTCCCCGAAATCCAGCCCCAACAGAACAAAAAGGCGAAACCAGGATAACTACGGAGTACATCTCTGAGTATCCCTCACAACATGCTACGAAAGCAATCCCAAAACTGAAGACAATGTACAACCCCATGTCATTTGCACCCACGTGCTCACGACAAGATAACCCCTCAAAAGAAAAGTGATCACATGGCCACAACACAAGTCGAAACTCACATGTAGAACTTAAGGCCAGACGAGGGAACGGAAGACAACAATCGAAAGCACCCCTCCTGACGAACCATCATAAGGAATCAAAAACAACCACCAACAGAACTCCAAGATATCCTTGAATCAAATCAAAGTACTAAACAAAGACGACATGGTAGTACGAATAGCGACCAGAACCCGCCCATGACATACTCAAATGTGTGGTAGCAATGACAATTCCTAGTGCCCGCCCACACTTACTCGTTAGTAAGGTAGCATCGATGGCAACTAGCACCCGCCCACAGCACACAACTTATACGGTAGCATGACAGTATAAGGCACCAATTCATAACCTGCCCCTATTAGGTCTACCCATGAAACCTCTCGATACAAATGACTTCAATGTCAAAAATGATCATTACCCAAAGCACTACGGAAACCAACATTTTGTGAGAGTTGAGTTATGGTCCAAAGATATCCGGTCGGACCATCCTGGCCAATCCCAAAACTCTGACGACAATGCCATAGGTACCGCTACGCTTAAGGCCTTAAATCCTCAATACAAAAAGACTAACAATTTTAACATCTCAAAACACTACTATTAACAACATCAATTACGAATCCAAAGTCTGACAAGCAAAACAGCTGTAATAACTCGGTCATTTTTCTTCCTTTTCTTTTTCTCAGATTTTAACGGATATTTTTTTTTCCGTTGTCTTTTCCTTTTTGGGTTCGGTTTTTCATCACTTGATGTCGTCTCGAGTGCTCTGGAATGATTTCCGAGACTCTTTTCCTTGGATTGACAACTTCCTTTGGGGATTGTGTCATTTCCATATTTTATTTTTTCCGAACACTATTCACATTTTGTCTTTTTCTCGTTTATTCTTTTTCCTTGCATAACCTCACTTTTTTTGCTCGGATTTGATTCCGGTTTTGCATACATTCATGATATTTGATTTTCATGATAGTGGCATTTTTACTTTTCTAAAAAAGCATGTTGATTACTTACTTCTTTCATAAAGGGGCATTAATGTATACTTTAGTGTACTTATTCTTAACTTGTGGGGTTTTAGTGTAATTAAATAAAGTAATTATTTTTCATCTTTGGGACCATTTTGTAATTAAATTTGGAAGATATTTTCAAAAAAGACCTTGTTGCAATTTTTGAAAAGTGTGGCAAGTGTTACACTCTCATTGGTCCACTTGTTGACATTTGTGTGGAAACACTTTAATGCATTGGATGATGACATTTGGAGGGCGAGGATTCACCCACTTGTTGGCCTAGGATTGGTGCACTTGTTGGCCTAGGATTGGTGCACTTGTTGGCTTAGATGGTTGACAAGTGTAGGTATGGGATTAAGCCTAGGAAGGAGCCATGGATTGGTGACAGGTGTAGGTTCACAATTTAGTCTTTCAAATATCTTTAGGCTACTTTGGGATTATGGTTTTAAAGGAGGATTTTTATGCAATTGATCATAGATATGTGTGTTGACCATGGTGTAAGAGCACATAGTGAGTGTAGGATTTCTATTTCCTCCACTCACACTTAACCACGTTATTTCATTCTCTTCCTTACAAGAAAACCCTAGCCTCCATGGATGGAGCTTGAAGCTTTAGGCATTAACCTTAATCTTTAAGGCCCTTCACTTACTTTAGACCATAAAGCTTGGAATACTTTTTGTTCTCCTCATCCTCCTCTTCAAAACCCTTGAAGGATCTAGCCTAACTCCTAGTTTTGCTTTGGTATCTAGAGATTCAATTCTCTAGTGAGGTATTGATCTATTATTTTGAAGTATTTTTATGTCATTATTGAGTGTTTTATATGCATGGAAGAGAAGGATTTGTATTTTACCCTTAAACTGTTTTAACTTGAAATTAATCTTGTCAAATTAAATATAGAATATGAAAATATACTCAATTAGCTTTCATTTAGTTTTAGTTTTATGTAATTTGGATTTAAAATGAATTAGTTATAAATTTTTGAAGTTGTAAGCTAGTTGCTGGAAATTTGAAACTTTTCCTTTTTGGTCCGGAAATTAATTTTTATATAGAGCTGTGTTGCTTCAATTGCCTTGAAATTTTTACTGAAACTTTTTCCATGGGCTTTACACTACTCAGAATTTTTTCACGATTTTAGAGCGTTTCTAAATTTTTTTAAAAATTTGAAACTATCTACTGTCCATGTTTTTATTGCAGCTGGAAAACATATTTTTAGATGATTTATTTCACTAACCTTTTGACATTGGATCATGGCTTAAATTTTTAGTGTTATACTCTCATATGTTTACTTCCAAAATAAATTAGGTATGCCTAATTTGGATGTCCAATGAAATTTTCATGAATTTTCAAAGTTGGAAGCTACAGGCTGAAAATGTGTTTTCTGGGCAGAATTTGTTTCAAAGTTGTGGGTCAAAACTGTTTTAATTGGGAAAATATTTTGTTAAACTAAATAGATATTATCAAATTACAGTGTTTAAGCTTTCATTGTGCTTTGGATTCATTCAATTTGGGTTAGAATTGAATTTTTTATGAATTTTACAAGTTGAAGGTAGCAAGCTGAAAAATCTGTTTTGCGGACCGAAAATTTGGGGCAATTTCATTTCGGTGGTAATTGGGATTTTCATTCCAATTGAGGTAGGGAATGTTTTAGGATTATTTGTGTGTTGTATTGTGTGTTTGCCATGATTATACAACATATATGTATGCCTTGTATCAAATCTAGAAAGTTAGTAATTTTTATTTCTTTGTATAAGATTTAAAATTTATGATGATGCATAACTTTGATTTGAATTGTAACATGTTAGGAAATTATGCTTAGATATGTTGGTTAAGATATATTAAATTTGGATCATTTGATTAAGAATTATAACTTTTATTTAATATTTATCTTTAGTGAGTTTAATTCACATGGTTGTATCAAGCATTAAATTAAGTTGTAATGTGGTATTTAAATAGGCCTTGGTATGTTCTCTAACATAGATTAAATTAAGGGCATTTGGAATTGTTTAAAAATTTAGAGGAAATTAATTAATTAGCTTGATTAATTTTGTTTTAAGTGTTTTAATCACTTAACTTGTCATTTGATATTATATATATGATGACCATGACATGTCTTTCAATATATATTAAATTGAGGTTATTTGGATTAACTTAGAATTTAGAGAATTTAACTATTTATGTTTAATTAAATTCTACTTTATTACTTCATGGATTTAATTGCATTTTGGAAGTTGTTTCTATATTTAAATCATGGATTTGGATTTGATGTATGTTCACTTGATTACTTTTAAGCAATGGATAACATAGTTGTTACTTTTATATTCATGAGAATATATTTTTCCTTATTGAATATATTGTTGCTATGTGCAAGGAATTGCACACTTTGTATTTGACATCTTACATGCCATAGTAGTTGTGAATTTTGAGCATGTATTGTATAAGTTTTCAAAATTTGGATTGTGCTTGGTAAATAGTCGATATCTTGTATATACATGTTGATATATATACGTTGTTGCACAATTTGTTGATTTTGGAAACTTGGGGATGTCGTTGTTTGGCTACGGCTAGGACTTGGTTCTAGTACGGGGGATTGTCCCTCTATATAGTCTAGTGTGCACATAGAGAGGTTACCCATGGGCTAGTAACCTTAAAATAACTATGTTGTGGGTTTGATCTGGCGTGATGTCCGAGTATCTACTTTGTTTGATTTCGTATTTCATTTCAAGTTGATAACTAGATTATATCGTAACTTGTTATTGCTTATTTGATTTCCTATTTTGAGCTTAAGATGTAGCTTTGTGAAAGCATGCTTCATGCGTTGTATTGAAAGTTTCATTGTTGGTTAAATTGCATCGATATCATAATTTGTGTTTTGATGTTCAAATGTAGTTTAGGAATGACCTTATTGATTCATTTTGAACATAGACGTTAGGTGGCATGACCCACACTTGTTGTTTTCGTATTTTGGATTTCAAGTTGAAGACTTTGAGAATCTATATCTTGTTGCCTTGTATAACGTGTTTCCATATTGTTTGAATTGCATGAACAATGTGATTATGATATAAATGATCTAGGTAGCTTAGGATGCTCCCTGGGTCTCATCTTGACATAGACGTTAGGTGGCATGAGCCCCTTTAACATGTTTCATGGTATGGTGATAAAATTGTAAAATGCTAGGTCGATGCATGCTCATTTCTTACGAGTAGCTTTATATTACTCACCCCTACGATACTAGGGCATATTTCAGGTACAGGACTCAGGATTTGAAGATTCCATTGCTCCTTGGATGGCTTACAGTTTTTAAGTTTCTATTTTATGCAAGTGTTAGCATAAGATGCCTCTTTGTAGCCCTATTTGTTTAAACTTGTATTCGTTGATTCGTATATGTAAAGTGTACGTAAGTGCACTCTTTTCAATGTATTTAACATGTATGAGATGAGGCTGGAGGCCAATGACATGTATCTCGTTTTCTATGCACTTTTGTTTTTAAAGTTTATTATGAAAAATATTGAAAAATGTTAAGTCATTGCTTCATAACTTTCGCATCGGGTGTTGGAATTTTATATCTTTTCTGCCCAGACTCAGAATATGACGATTCTTGAGTCTAATTTTGTTCATTTTTCGTTGTCCTTCCAATGGTGTGTGATCGACGGTCAAAATCAATTATAAATCAACCCTCTTCGCAATATCATGAATCATTGTAAAATAGGGCTATTGGTCGGGTAAGTCGAACCACTGGGACTGCGCTAGTCTATGGCAACCTAAGAGTCTAGAATTGTTCTTAGAATGATAAGGGGTTTATAAAGGGTTTGTGTGTTTGTCACTAAACTAAGAAATTAAATTGCATAAAACAATAGATTGCAATGAAATTGAAGAAGTGAGATACAAGTAGAAAAGACTAGGGAGATGAATTCACTCCAACCCTATACACGTGCTAGATTAAGATTAAATTGGGGAAAAACAACACAAATGATGGTCATGATACATGGCAACACTTGGTTGCTATAGTATTTTCAAGAAGTTCATTAAATCACCAACAAGAATAATCCATCAAAGGTTCACATACTCAAGTCACCTAAACTAGGGTGTAGCCTTCACATGCTCCCTAAGCCCAAGATTATCAAGTCCTTAATGGAATGATGAAAGCACATAAAATTAGGAATTAAGTATAGACCATCAAAGGGGGATCCTAAGCAATGGACTATCTAAGTTCTCCAACTTCATGTCAATAAAACCATTTCATGATCTAACTTCCATTGTCACTATAAAAGTGTAAGCATTATGATTAAGAGAAGCAATCATCTAAGACAAGAGGAATAACTCAAAATAATCATGTATAGACATTAAAGTTCATTACAACAAATATGATGCTCTAGATCATAAAATAACCAAAAACTATACATTGTTCTCCCCAAAATAAAATCTACACTAGCACATGCTTACAAGGGAGGAGCTTCATCACCTCCCTAGAGAAGATTTAGTTACCCATAGGAGCAATGGAAGAAGGAAGAAGCTTGAAGACCTCCTCCATTTTCGTGCTCCCTTCTTCAAGCTTGAAGAACTCCTCTTTCTTGCTCTCTTCTCTTTCCTCTATCTTGTAAAAATGTAGGATAATGAAAATGTGTGGCTCTCCCCTCTTTATCTAGATAAGAAATCCACCCAAAAAGCTCTCTCTCTCCTCCAAAAAAAACATCCCCAACCAACTCATAAAGGAAAGCTTCCAAAGTAGGTAAAATCTGAGCACAAGTGGCTGATCTCGTGAAGCAATCTGCCCTATTTTCGAGAACTCGAAATAAGGCCTCGAGCACTCGAAAATTGGGCAGAATGCCCTATGCTTGGTTTGCTCCGCCCGGACCTACTTTGGTAAAATGGCCATAACTTTGCTATCCGAACTCCAAATGATGAACCGTTTGAAGATTTAGAAATATAATTCAGAGATCTAAAAACTTTATGTTTTGGTGGAGATCCAATTCTCAAGTCGGGTTGGTCGAAAATGAAGATCAAGGCAGAATTTCATTGCTGTCAGGCAGTTCTGCGCACCTCTGGTGACAAGGCCATAACTCTCTGCTCCGCGCTCCGAATGACAAACCGTTTGAAGATTTAGAAAGCTAATTTAGAGTTCTAAATATGCCATTGTATAATGGAAGTCCAGATCTCGAGCTTTCTGGGTCAAAAGTGGCAATCAAAATCGAGTTCCACTGCTGCCTGAAATTCAGCTTTTGAGCACATTGTTGATCAAAAATCCACAACACCTTATTTTTGCTCCTTTTGGGCCAAGGAACCTGAAAATGCATAAAAACATAGAAATGAAGATAATCTACATAAATTAACATACAACGGACTTTACTAATGCAATTTAGGGCGCTTGAATATACAATATTCGGCGCTTATCAGTGTGCACGGTGGCACCCTTTTCAGTGAGAAATGACCATTTTACCCTTAGTTCATCTCTTTTTGGGTTAGGCATTCTTGTTTCATTTGCTTGGCTCATTTGAGTTCCGTGGCTTGATGGAGAGTCATTTTGGGGCCTTAGGAATGACGTACATCTCTTGAGGTCATTTGGCTTCTTTCACTTTCGCATTTCGGTTCTGTAATCGGGTCAACTTCCTGTTCATCACTAACGCACTGGGTTGAGAAATCTGGGTCGTTACAACAGCATCTCCAAAATCCCAGATATCATCCTAAAATAGATCAACTATAAGACTACTCACCGTAATCAAACATCAGATTAAAATCCCTATCACGGATAACTAGATCCTCGAAATACAAGTCCACGAAGTGGCACACACATCAAAATCTTGACAACCAAGGTCATAGAACGAGTTTTCTCAAAATCGTACTTGACAACACCAAGTTAAATCAAAATTCCTCAATTTCGATCCATCTATAAACAACCACTGGAACTACGATTCCTCAAGGCCATGCCTAGTCATAACTAAGACGAGAAAACTCCACAAGCAAGCTATATCCAACAACGATCCTCCAAAACTCCTCCTAAGAGTCAACCATATCCAGGCCTCCAAAACTGGAACAAGTCTCCAAAAGACATTCTCAAAAGAGCATCGAGCTCACCTCACGAAACAATCAATTCTTAAAGATATGGACATAAGTCTTTGTAAAATGATCTCACACCAATCAACTCACTTGAGCACCACAACCGTCAACAACCACGGCAGGAACTCCCCAAGGGAAGACACGAAAGAAAGGGGATCACCAATCCTAAAAAGGACAACACCACGACTCCATCTCTGAAATGAAAGACAACAAAGTCAACGACTTCACCCCCTACATGGAAGTAAGTCGACCAAAATCTATCAAATCCTCACCAAGGACTCAAGATAACAACGATGATCCTCATGGACCAACCAACCCCAAAACAGTGCACAACGCAATGGAGGGAAGATACTCACTCCTTGTGAAGTCCCTAACACGAACTAGCACAAAACCATTGTGGAAACCTGCATACAGACTACGTGCGACCAAGGGAAATGAATTGGAAAACCAAACCTGAAAGCCATGCATATGACAAGGAATGCAACTACCAGAAAGAAAATCTACTTACATAGATGAAAATCAAAAGTACATGCTGCACGTCTCCACATAAACACAAAAGCATGTCATTAAAGCGCAGTAACAACATAGTATCTCGAAGCATATAAGAAAGACATGCTATTGCCACACAACAAGAAGGCAAACGTGGATAGACCTCTACCTACTCATGCATCACAATATCATAAATCATACTACTAACATGGTAGTAAATGAAACTACAGAAAACAAAAGTGATGCAACAATGAACCCTATAAACATCGTGTCCTAGAGTGCCTAGGTAAAAAGGAAGGACCAGTCCTAGCCATACACTAACTCCAAAAACCAATGCAACAACAGCCTGTCTCAAAACAAACGTGAGCCCTTACCACAATGATAAGACTCTTACAATCCATCTCTGAATCTGAAGGTGACACTATAAGTGACACTAACAATGCAATGCTCTCTCTACCCAAAGCATCTATCAATCGACTTGACCCCAAAAGTGTCATCGCGCAAGGAGAACTTAAAGGAAATGGCAACTCTAGCGATACAATCAGACGACCAAATAGATTACTACGACTGATCCCCAAAACAACCATCATCATTATCGATCAAAACGACTACACCTGTCGGAACAAAACCCAACACTGATTCCATCTGAACTACACTCGTAGCTTGCCAGTACGGTAGCATGACAGTGCCATGCACTCGCCCACAACGTACCCGCCCACGAAAATTACAATCTCAGAGGAACCTTCCAAAACAACCAAGGATCCCAAAAGGTCCAAAACCTAACCATGGCCTAAAATTAATAAATCCAATACTACGGTTGTGCCTAATGGCTCACCCCACGAGAGCCTAAACAAAAGGTGTCTCTCCACCTATCTCAAAACCAACTCTAGGTCAACAACAGCCTAAACTACAATACAACCGTGACTACAATCACCATCAACCTCAACTTGAGCCTCAATGACTAATCTCGTGTCATGCCAAATATGCAACACAGTTATGTATATACAAATCCAAACTAGAATACATCATATATCATGTTCTTTACATAATAATTAAATCATGCTAAACAAACGGCATACCACATGTAGCACGTAAGCACATAAACATGTTATCAAACCAAAACATGTTATCATGAAACATATAAACACATAGAGTATGGCAACATAAGCATGATATGCACCCAAAACCCGTCGTCCAAGGTATTTAAACCTAGGAGCTCTGATACCACCTGTAACGACCCGGATTTCTCAACCCGGTGCGTTAGTGATAAACCGGAAGTTGACTCGATAACGGACCCGAAATGCGGAAGTGAAAGAAGCCAAATGACCTCAAGAGATGTACGTCATCCCTAAGGCCCCAAAGTGACTCTCTATGAAGCCACGGAACTCAAATGAGCCAAGGAAATGAAGCAAGAATGCCTAACCCGAAAAGAGATGAACTAAGGGCAAAATGGTCATTTCTCACTGAAAAGGGTGCCACCGTGCACACCATTGGAAGGACAACAAAAAATGAACAAAATTAGCCTTAAGAATTGTCTGATTCTGAGTCCGAGCAGAAAAGATATGAAATTCCAACACCCGATGCGAAAGTTATGAAGCAATGACTTAACATTTTCCAATATTTTCATAACAAACATTGAAAACAAAAGTGCATAGAAAATGAGATACATGTCATTGGCCCCCGGCCTCATCTCATACATGTTAAATACATTGAAAAGAGTGCACTTACGTACACTTTACATATACGAATCAATGAATACAAGTTTAAACAAATAGGGCTACAAAGAGGCATCTTATGCTAACACTTACATAAAATAGAAACTTAGAAACTGTAAGCCATCCAAGGAGCAATGGAATCTTCAAATCCTGAGTCCTGTACCTGAAATATGCCCCAGTATCATAGGGGTGAGTAACATAAAGCTACTCGTAGGAGATGAGCATGCATCGACCTAACATTTTACAATTTATCACCTTATGGTGAAACATGTTAAAAGGGCTCATGCCACCTAACGTCTATGTCAAGATGAGACCCAGGGAGCATCCTAAGCTACCTAGATCATTTATATCATAATCACATTATTCATGCAATTCAAACAACATGGAAACATATTATACAAGGCAACAAGATATAGATTCTCAAAGTCTTCAACTTGAAATCCAAAATACGAAAACAACAAGTGTGGGTCATGCCTCCTAACGTCTATGTTCAAAATGAATCTATAAGGTCATTCCTAAACTACATTTGAACATCAAAACACAAATTATGATATCAATGCAATTTAACCAACAATGGAACTTCCAATACAACGCATGAAGCATGCTTTCACAAAGCTACATCTTAAGCTCAAAATAGGAAATCAAATAAGGAACAACAAGTTACGATATCATCTAGTTATCAACTTGAAATGAAATACGAAATCAAACAAAGTGGATACTCTGACGTCACGCCGGATGAGACCGACAACATAGTTACTTAGGGTTACTAGCCTATGGGTAACCCTATGTGCGCACTAGACTATATAGAGGGACAATTCCCCGTACTAAAACCAAGTCCTAACCGTAGCCAAACAACGACATCCCCAAGTTTCCAAAATCAACAAATTGTGTAACAACGTATATATATCAACATGTATATACAAGATATCAACTATTTACCAAGCACAATCCAAATTTTGGAAACTTATACAATACATGCTCAAAATTCACAACTACTATGGCATGTAAGATGTCAAATACAAAGTGTGCAATTCCTTGCACATAGCAACAATATATTCAATAAGGAAAAACATATTCTCATGAATATAAAAGTAACGACTATGTTATCCAATGCTCAAAAGTAATCAAGTGAACATACATCAAATCCAAATCCATGATTTAAATATAGAAACAACTTCCAAAATGTAATTAAATCCATGGAGTAATAAAGTAGAATTTAATTAAACATAAATAGTTATATTCTCTAAATTCTAAGTTAATCCAAATAACCTCAATTTAATATATATTGAAAGATATGTCATGGTCATCATATATATAACATCAAATGACAAGTTAAGTGATTAAAACACTTAAAACAAAATTAATCAAGCTAATTAATTAATTTCCTCTAGATTTTTAAACAATTTCAAATGCCCTCAATTTAATCTATGTTAGAGAACATGCCAAGGCCTATTTAAATACCACATTACAACTTGATTTAATACTTGATACAACCATGTGAATTAAACTTTCAATAAAGATAAATATTAAATAAAAGTTGTAATTCTTAACCAAATGATCCAAATTTAATATATGTTAACCAACATATCTAAGCATAATTTTCTAACATGTTACAATTCAAATCAAAGTTATACATCATCACAAATTTTAAATCTTATACAAAGAAACAAAAATTACTAACTTTCTAGATTTGATACAAGGCATACATATATGTTGTATAATCATGGTAAACACACAATACAACACACAAATAATCACAAAACATTCCCTACCTCAATTGGAATGAAAATCCGAATTACCACCGAAATGAAATCGCCCCAAATTTTCGGTCCGCAAAACAGATTTTTCAGCTTGTTACCTTCAACTTGTAAAATTCATAAAAAATTCAATTCTAACCTAAATTGAATGAATCCAAAGCCCAATGAAAGGTTAAACACTTCAATTTGACAATATCAATTTAGTTTAACAAAATATTTTTCCAATTGAAATAGTTTTGATCCACAACTTTGAAACAAATTCTGCCTAGAAAACACATTTTCAGCCTGTAGCTTGCAACTTTGAAAATTCATGAAAAATTCATTTGACATCCAAATTGGACAAACCTAATTTATTTTGGAAGTAAACATATGAGAGTATAAAACTGGAAATTGAAGCCATGATCCAATGTCAAAAGGTTAGTGAAATAAATCATCTAAAAATTTGTTTTCCAGGTGCAATAAAAACATGGACAACAGATAGTTTCAGATTTTTAAAAAAATTTAGAAATGCTCTAAAATCGTGGAAAAATTCTGAGTAGTGTTAGACCCATTGGGGAAGTTCTAGTAAAAATTTTAAGGCAATTTAAGCACTACAGCTCCATATAAAAATTCATTTCAGGACCAGAAAGGAAAAACTTCAAATTTCCAGCAACTAGCTAGCAACTTCAAAAATTCATAACTAATTCATTTTAAATCCAAATTACATGAAACCAAAACTAAATGAAAGCTAATTGAGTATATTTTCGTATTCTATATTTAATTTGATAAGATTAATTTAATGTTAAAATAGTTTAAGGGCAAAATACAAGTCCTTCTCTTCCATGCATGTAAAACACTCAATAATGACATAAAAATACTTCAAAATAATAGATCAATACCTCACTAGAGAATTGAATCTCTAGATACCAAATCAAAAGATCCTTTAAGGGTTTTGAAGAGGAGGATGAGGGGAACAAAAAGTATTCCAAGCTTTATGGTCTAAAGTAAGTTGAAGGGCCTCAAAGATCAAGGTCAATGCCTAAGGCTTCAAGCTCCATCCATGGAGGCTAGGGTTTTCTTGTAAGGAAGAGAATGAAATAATGTGGTTAAGTGTGAGTGGAGGAAATAGAAATCCTCCACTCACTATGTGCTTTTACACCATGGTCAACACACACATCTATGGTCAATTGCACAAAAACCCTCCTTTAAAACCATAATCCCAAAGTGGCCCAAAGATATTTGCAAGACTAAATTGTGAACCTGCACTTGCCACCAATCCATGGCTCCTTCCTAGGCTTAATCCCACACCTATACTTGTCAACCATCCAAGCCAACAAGTGCACCAATCCTAGGCCAATAAGTGGGTGAATCCTCACCCTCCAAATGTTATCATCCACTGCATTAAAGTGTTTCCACACAAATGTCAACAAGTGGACCAATGAGAGTGTGACACTTGTCACACTTTTCAAAAATTGCAAAAGGGTCATTTTTGAAAATATCTTCCAAATTTAATTACAAAATGGTCCCCAAGATAAAAAATAATTACTTTATTTAATTACACTAAAACCCCACAAGTTAAGAATAATTACACTAAAGTATGTATTAATGCCCCTTTATGAAAGAAGTAAGCAATCTATATGCTTTTCTAGAAAAGTAAAAATACCACTATCATGGAAATCAAATATCATGAATGCATGCAAAACCAGAATCAAATTTGAGCACAAAAAGTGAGGTTGTGCAAGGAAAAAGGATAAACGAGAAAAAGACAAAATGTGAATAGTGTCGGAAAAATAAAATATGAAAATGACACAATCCCTAAAGGAAGTTGTCAATCCAAGGAAAACAGTCTCGGAAATCATTCCAGAGCACTCGAGACGACATCAAGTGATGAAAAACCGAACCCAAAAAGGAAAAGACAACGGAAAAAAAAATATCCGTTAAAATCTGAGAAAAAGTAAAGGAAGAAAAATGACCAGGTCATTACATCTCTCTTCTAATCCAAAGTTCACTTTGAAAAATCCAAAGTCTAATGCTGGAAATTCCAAGTTTGACAACCTAAATGTGGAGACTTCTTATGAGCCTAAGGCTCCGTTTCCTCAATGTCTCCAAGAGTCGACACATTTTGGGAACAAGAATTGCAAAATTTAAGACATGTGGAAAGTTTTCAAGTAAGTAAAGATCAACTTGCCTCTCTTGGATGCTATAAAGCAAATCCCTCCCTATGCAAAATTTCTCAAGGATTTGTGCACTCAAAAGCACACTTCTAAAAATCATTTGCCAAAAAAGATGAGATTAACTGAAAATGTGAGTGCAATCATTCAACACAGTGCTCCTCCAAAGTATAAGGATCCGGGCGCCCCAACTATCTCGTGTGTCATTGGCGACAACAAGATAGAAAGGGCCCTCCTTGACTTAGGAGCTAGTGTAAATTTGATTCCATATTCAGTTTACTTACAGCTTGGGTTGGGAGATCTAAAGCCAACCTCCGTGGTCTTGTAGCTTGCCGACAGATCGGTCAAGCACCCACGGGACATTCTTGAAGATGTCATCATCAAAGTGGACAGATTCTACTTTTCGGTAGACTTTGTGGTTCTTGACACAGAACCGGTCCATGACCCAAATAAGCATATTCCCGTGATCCTCGGTAGGCCATTTTTAGCTACGGCTAATGCTTCAATTAATTACCGAACCGGGGTGATGGACATCACCTTTGGAAACACATAAGTTAAACTCCATATCTTCCATGCAACTCAACATCCTTCCGATGAGGATGATTGTTTTCTTATTGATGTGATAGACGAAGTGGTCGAGGAATCTCTCCCCTTCATTCTAAGCAAGGATCCTCTTGAAACTTGCATGTCTCACTTTGACTTCTCAAGCTTTAACATTGACCAATCTATCTAAGAAGTAAACTCTTTGCTTGACATTAATGCTATCACGGATCTTCCTCCTTGGAAAATACTGAGAGAACCAGTTCCTCAACTTTCCATTACTCCTCCGGTCCCTTCCTTGAAATCTCCCCACATCTCAAGTTAAAGCCGCTCCCGGCCCACCTCAAGTATGTGTTTCTTGGTGCAAATCAAACTCTTCTAGTCATCATTGCATTGGACCTTCTTAAGGACCAAGAAACCAACCTTTTAGTGGTGCTTTAAGAGCATAAATAAGCTATTGGCTGGGCAGTGGCTGATTTAAAAGGAATTGACCCATCTATTTGTATGCATCGCATTCATATGGAGGACGATGCAAAGCCTACTAGAGAGGTCCAGCACCGGTTGAATCCTAATATGAAGGAAGTGGTCATGAAAGAAGTGATCAAATTACTAGATGCGGGAATCATCTACCCTATCTCTGATAGCAAGTGGGTGAGTCCCACTCAAGTTGTCCCCAAGATATCCGGTCTCACCGTCATTGAAAATTCCGCGGGAGAGCTCGTGCCACAATGCACCACCACCGGGTGGCGTGTGTGCATTGACTACCGAAAACTTAATTCTACCACTAGGAAGGATCATTTTCCACTCCCATTCATTGGTTAAATCCTAGAGAGGTTAGTCGGCCAAAGCTTCTATTGCTTCCTTGATGGTTATTCCAGCTATAACCAAGTGGCAATTGATCCGCAAGATCAAGAGAAGACCATATTCACATGCCCCTTCGGAACCTTTGCTTATAGACGCATGCCTTTTGGGCTATGCAATGCTCTGGCCACGTTCCAAAGATACATGATGTCCATATTTTCCAATATGGTTGAAAAGTTCTTGGAAGTTTTCATGGATGATTTCTCCATCTTTGGCTCCTCCTTTGACTCATGTCTCCACAATCTATCCCTTGTACTCCAAAGATGCAAGGAGACAAATCTAATTCTAAGTTGGGAGAAAAGCCATTTTATGGTCCAAGAAGGCATTGTTCTAGGACATGTCATTTCTAAACGGGGAATTGAGGTGGACAAAGCCAAAGTTGAGTTAATCTCCAACCTCCCTCCTCCAAATTCTGTCTGTCAAATCCGTTCCTTTCTTGGCCATGCCGGCTTCTATCGTCGCTTCATCAAAGACTTTAGCAAAATTTCTCGGCCCTTGTGTAATCTTCTTGCCAAGGATGTTCCGTTCAATTTTGATGAAGCTTGTATGGAAGCTTTCGTGAAACTTCGAACTCTTCTCTCATCTGCCCCAATCATGAAACCGCCTAATTGGTCTCTTCCATTTGAGATCATGTATGATGCATCCGATTATACATTAGGTGCGGTTTTGGGCCAACGTGTGGATAAACTTCCATACGTCATCTATTATGCTAGCAAGACACTCTCCGACGACCAATTAAATTACACCACCACTGAGAAAGAATTGCTAGCTATGGTGTATGCCTTGGATAAATTCCGTTCCTATCTTCTTGCATCCAAGGTCATTGTTTTCTCGGATTATGCCGCTCTTAGGCATTTGCTCGCTAAAAAAGAGACCAAACCCCACCTAATTTGATGGATACTTTTACTTCAAGAGTTTGACATCGAAATCTAGGACAAAAAAGGGACCGACAATGTCGTCACAGACTATCTCTCTCGCTTACTCATTGAGAAATCCTCTGAATTTGCCGTAGTTCATGATTCCTTTTTGGATGAGCAACTTTTTCAGATTTTCCATTCAAGTCTCCCTTGGTTTACAGATATTGTCAACTATCTAGCAGTAGGTAAAATTCCACCCAATTGGTCCAAACAAGAGAAAGACCAGTTCTTCTCCTAAGTCAAGCATTTCTTTTGGGAAGATCCGGAATTGTTCAAGTACTGCCTGGATCAAATCATCCGGAGATGCATTCCTGACAATGAAACCACAAGTGTCCTAAATTTCTGCCACACTCTTGCTTGTGGGGGACACTTTAGTGCCTGAAAGACCGCTGACAAAGTCCTTCAAAGCAGATTTTATTTGCCATCCTTGTTTCGGGATGCTTACAATTTCTGTAAATCTTGTGAGCGTTGCCAAAAGCTCGGATCCATATCCAGGAGAGACATGATGCCCCTCACTCCCATCCTCATTATTGAAATTTTTGATGTGTGGGGGATCGACTTCATGGGACCATTTCCATCTTCTTATGGCTATGAGTATATCCTTGTAGTGGTGGATTATGTTTCCAAATGGGTTGAAGCCGAGGCTACCAAAACTGATGATCATAAAGTCATGATCTAGTTCATTCAATCTAACATTTTTAGTCGTTTTGGTACGTCACAAGTAATCATCATTGACGGTGGATCTCATTTATGAAATCGTTACCTTAAATCTGTCCTCTCCAAGTACTCTGTCATTTATAAGGTTGCCACACCTTACCATCCTCAAACGAGTGGTCAAGTGGAAGTATCTAATCGGGAGATTAAGCATATCCAAGAAAAAACAGTTCGACCGGATCGCAAAGATTGGTCATTGAGACTAAACAATGCACTTTGGGCTTACCGGACAGCTTATAAGACACCAATTGGCATGTCCCCATATCGACTTGTCTTTGGCAAAGCCTGTCATCTTCCAGTCGAACTAGAGCACCGTGCTTATTGGGCCATAAAAAGGCTCAACTTTGGTCTCAAACAAGCCGGCTGTACTCGCAAATTGCAGCTCAATGAGCTTGAGGAACTTTGCAATGATGCATATGAAAGTGCCAAAATCTATAAGGCGAAGACTAAAGCTTTTAATGACAAGCACATTGTCAAAAAGTCTTTTGCTCCTGGACAAAAAGTTTGGCTTTTCAATTCTAGATTGCGACTCTTTCCCGGTAAACTCCGTTCACAGTGGGATGATCCATATGTCATCACTACCGTCTTTCCTCGTAGAGCAGTCGAGCTTCAAGATCCAGTTGATGGATCTCTGTTTAAGGTTAATGGCCAATGGCTTAAGCCTTACATTGACAACATAGTCCCTATCCACAAAGTAGAGAAGGTCCTATTGACGGACCCAATCTACGAGGATTAATGCGCTATGCATGCTTCGTCTAGCTATCGACGTTAAATTTAGCCCTCATAGGAAGCAATTCTTTCATCTTCCGAGCTTCCTTCTTCCAAGTGCCTAATTCCTCGAATTTTTAGGAAATTCAGTAAGTTTAGCCAACAATATGCATGCTTCCGGAATTGGTTTTTCGGGTACTCCGGCGGTTGCATTTGGTTGTCTTCATCATATGCAGGTCTTTGTTCAACTCTTGGACATATTCACGGTCATTTGGGCATGTTTCCAGTTTTATCCAAAGTTCTTATAGCATTTGACCCTCATGGATGTAGCTTATGAGTTTGTCTCATTCCATTTAATTCTACGCGGGTACTAGGTTCTCCAACGGGTTTCCACCCATGTTTGAAGTCAAGGTGATCACGTCCGGGCCTTGCAAAACTAAGTTATGCTGCACAAGGTAGCTTTACAAGAGGCCCCGTGGGCGCCCACGGAACTTGCCAGTGTGCTCAACAACTCCGCGGGGCCCCGTTGTGTCTCGCGGGCCCCGGCCATTCTTGGCGGGGCCCCGCCCAGCGAACCAGTAGCCCCTCGTAGCACCGCGGGCGCCCGCGGCTTCCCTCCACTGGATTTTTAAATGGGCTTTCAAGCCCATTTATGCTTTATAAATTCTTCTTCTCCCTTTACACTCTCGCCCTAACCCCTCTCCAACCCTCAAATTCTTCTATCTTCTTCTAATCTTTCTTTAACCCTCTCATTCATCCATCTCTCCATTCATCCTCCCATCCCTCATCCCTCACTCTCTCATCATTCAAATATAAGGGGATCTTGTTTCTCCAAGTTTGGGTACGTCTTTTTTCCCTTTCTTTTTCTTTAAATTTTTGCATTAAGGAGGATGGGATTCTAGTTGTGGAGGATTGGTGATTGTTGGGTGTGCTTTCATGTTCATTTTCAGGTTAAATTTTTGGGATTTTCACATCTTTAACCTCATTTTGTCCATCTTTCCATTTCTTTTGCACCCCACGTGTTTGTAAAAAGTCCTGAACCAATTTTCTTCCTCCCAATGGTTTCTAGAGTGGCCTCCAAGCGTGCTAGATCGTCCGAGGGCCCTTCTAATGCACCTCTAACCCCAAATTGGGCTGAATGGCCAATCGTTCCCGAAGCCAAGTTCAATATCAAAGATGGTTTTGAGCATAATCATGAGACACCGTGGTCTGTCTGTGAATTGAAGGAGCATGGTCTTGAAACTCTGTTTAAACCACGTGCTCACTTACTACCCACGTGTGGTCCATCTCTTCTATGCCAACATGTTCTATTCATGTGCGGAACCGGACAAAATCAAAACCACCATTAATGATTATGAGTATGAATTCACCCTTGATAACCTTGCTATGGCTATGGACTGCCCATTGGACTCTTCCGTGGAAGGGGCTGGCTTGCCTCTCTATGTTGCTGCTCCCGACGCCACCTTGTCCGACATTGTGGGGGAGATTTGCCACGGCCAATTCACCGGCACTCGAATCACAAGCACCAACAAGTCCTTTTTGCCATGCCGGTTGTGGTTTCTTGATTCAGCCCTTGCTAAGAATGTCCTTCCCGTGCCAGGCCATTCCGAACGTAAGGGGGATTTTCTGAAAACCCTCTACAATGCTGAAAAGGGGTATTGGTTTTGCGTCCCACAGCTTGTCTGGGACCAAATCCTAAAAATCTACAATGAATTACTCTTGGTTAGGTCGTGCACTACCACCACATGGGCATTCCCTTTTCCTTACCTTATCACAAGGATGCTTAAAGATGTCGGATTCAAAGCACCCCGGGGTGAAGCTAAAGGAAAGACAGTTCTTGATTTTTCTCTTGGGGTCTGGAAGTCGAGCACAGCTCAGCTTCAGACGTCCCGTCAGGCCCGCATTGGGGGCAAGTTGGATTGGGGTGCTCTAGTACCCCCTGTGGCTCCTGCTTCGCCTGTTCATGATGCCCCTGCACCTCCGCCGTTAGATGTCATGACCAGAGCTGACTATCTCACCCTGAATGCTCGTCTCGATGCATTTAGCTTGCACTTTGACGCTATAGAGGGCGCCTTCCAGAAGACTTAAGAGAATCAAGAAATTTTACATGCTATGCTCCAGTCATTGATTGACCATGCGCCTGGCGCACCTGGTGTTTCCTCCTCCACTCCGATGGTGGAGTGTTTTATGCTTTTAGTTTTATTTTTTATTTTTATTTTTTTTTCCCGTAATACTATTTTAGACTTCTTTTGGGCCGCGTTTGGCATTTATTTTCCAATTCCTTTTGAACTTATAACTGCATTCCATTTTGCTTCTTTGCATGGATATTCGCTTTGAAATAAATTACAGTTATCGTTAGTGATTTTTGGATTCATATGATTCTTGCTCTATATAGATGCTTTTGACAGGTTTTTGAATTCAAGTTTGGGGGTATGCTCATGGAATTCATGAAGTGGTCTATTTTTGCACCGCCGCTCCTTTCCTCATCAACTTGGAACTATTGTTCTTGGCACTCTCCATTTTTATTTTTATTTTTCTTTTCCTTTTTCTTCTCACATTGAGGACAATGTGACAATCAAGTTTGGGGGTGCATGTGCTTACATTCTTATGGTTTTTTTTTATTTTTGATGCATGTTAATTAATAAAATCATGTTGATTGGGAGCGATGATAGTGTAATTTGGGAACCTTTGGAATCGAAACATGCGTTTAATACTTTGCATATAGAAGCCAAGAGATTTTTGAAAACAAAGAAATTTTTGAAATAAGCATGTTGATTCATTTCGGTCTGTATAAGTACTTTAATTAGATTTTCGTAGGACTTCATACTCTTTTATGCTTCACTTTGCCCATTTGCACACAGGAAACCGAATTGTGAGGTATGTAACCCAATTAACCTTGACCAGGACTCAGTTGATCTGAATTGATGACCTTAATGAATGGATACCCATGGCACAGTTTCTAAAAAAAAAAAAAAAAAAAAAAAAAAAAAAATTATAATAATAATAATAATAAAAATGATGACCAGTTTAAGTTTGTAGCCTTTCTAACTCGAGTTATTAAGCCCAAGGAATGTTTCTACACTTAACACCCTAAAGCCATCTGGTTTGGGAGTTGTTGGACTAACACTTGCTATCTGGGTTGGTTAGAAAGCTTAAAGGACTTAGACATTGTACGATCATTCAAAAATAAATAAATATGGTTCGTCGAAGTTCATAGCCTTTCCAATTTGAGTTATTAAGCCCTAGGAGTGTCTCTACACTTAACACCCTAAAGCCATCTGGTTTGGGAGTTGTTGGCCTAACACTAGCTACATGGGTTGGTTAGAAAGCTTAAAGGATTTTGACATTGCACGACCGTAGTAAGTGATCTCTTGAGTTAATTAATAAAATCGTCATTAAGCAACAAAAGTTGTTTTGTGAATAAAGTTAAGCCTTGGGGACCTCATTTAGAAGGAGATTTAAGGATTTGAAAGCTTGTGTTTTTGGGATTGGAAAAATAGGGTAAAAGCCGTATATTGGGAATCCGGTTCACTTTCACTGAAGTTAGAGTTAAATTCCATTTTATAAATGACAATTGAAGTGTTTATATAGGTCTTAATGAGCAGTGCGTAAAAGTTGAAACTTATTTTGCCATGTTGTATATCAAGGCCTCATATATGCAAGGTAGTCTACTTAATGAGTCTGTCTCCAATTTTCTATTGTTCCAAGTTACATTTGAGCTTTGTAGATATTTTTGCACTTGATGATTGATGCATGTTGTTAGCATTTCATATGTTGACATTTTTGTTATATTCTATACTTTGGGTTTGCTATGGGACTAGCAAAATGTAAGTTTGGGGGTGTGATAAGCGCCGAATATTGCATATTCAAGCGCCCTTATTTGCATTAGTTAAGTCCATTAGTTGATGATAATGTACAGTTTAGCTTTATTTGTTTATTTTTGTCTTCTTTCAGGTCAGTTTCCCCATTTATGATTAAAGAAGCGATTTTGTTAATCTTTTAAAGAATCGAAGCGTGCCGTTGCTGGGGACCGTCTTTTGGGCTAAGTTCTTTTAGTCCTCATGCATGTGAGTCTTGCAGCATCATATTCAGAATGACGATCGTGTCGGCGGGCCAATCTAAAGTGGCCAAGGAGAAGACTGCATGTTTTGTACACAGGTCTCCACTGCCGCGGGCGCCCGCCAAATACACCAGTAGCCAGTATTCCTTTGCGGGGCCCCACAAGCCTCCGTGGGCCCCCGCTGAGCCTCCGCGGGTGCCTGCCGTGCCATCGCGGGCGCCCGCCATTTTGTCCAGAGAGCTTCACCCGGATGCCAAGCACCCGCGGGTGCCCACCAATATGCAGACAGCAGGTCACCTGCTCCTGAATTCAAGCTGATTCTTGTCTCCTATGCATTTTCTGTGGTTCTAATGGCTCTAGGGTGGTTGGAGCTCGTGATGGAGTGGATGGAGAGTAGATTTTGGGTAGATAAAGGATGGGAGGCTTATTTTTGGGAGATATCTCATTATTGTAAAGTTCTAGAGAGAGAAAGAGGGTTGAGAGGTTTTGGGGTGTTCTTGGAGCTCAAAGGGCAACAATGGAAAGTTCTTCTTCTTCATCCTCTTCATTCCTTGCAGTAATGGGTAACTAAACCTCCATTTAGGAAGGTGATGAAGCCTCCCCTTGTAATCATGTACTAGATTAGGCTATATTTTGGGGATAATAATGTATAATTTTTGGTCTTTTCATAATCTAGAGCATATTACTACTTGTAATGAATTCTAATGTTTATAAATGATTGATGTAAGTTAATTATCTTGTCTTAGATGGTTCTTATATTAATCATAATGCTTGCATTTTCATGGTGACAATGGAAATAAGATTATGAATGGTTTTCATGGCATGTTGATAGAGAAACTTGATAGTCCAATGCTTAGGTATTCCCTTTGATGGTTTATACTTGATTCCTAACTTCATGTGCTTTATCATTTGATTAAAGACTTGATGATCTTTTGCTTAAGATAGTATGTTTGATGCTACGCCTTAGTTTAGGTAGTTCAAATGTATAAATTTTTGATGGATCATTCTTGTTTTGATTTAATGAACTTCTTGATGATTATAAGGCAACCATGTGTTGCTGTATAATTCTTGACCATCATATATATATATTGTCTATCCCCAATGTAGTCTTGATCTAACATGTGTTCAGGGTTTAGTGCAGATTCACTTCCCTAGTCCCTTTGTAATTATCATTGCCTCTCTACTTTTTAGCATTACTGTTTTATGCATTTTTTAATTCATAATTTTAGTGACAAACCAACAAATCTCTATACCCCCCTTCATCATTATAAAAATGATTCTAGAAACCTAGGTTGCCATAAACTAGTAGTCCCAGTGGTTCGACTTACTCGACTAATAACTCTATTTTACAATGATTTGTGCTATTGCAAATGGGTTGATTTATAATTGTAATCGATCCGTCGATCAAGCCGGCTTGTTTGAGATCAAAGTTAAGTGTTTTTATGGTCTAATAAGCACGGTGCTCTAATTTGACTAGGAGATGACAAGCTTTTCCAAAGACAAGCTGATATGGCGACATGCCAATGGGCGTCTTGTAAGCTGTCCGGTAAGCCCAAAGTGCATTGTTTAGTCTTAATGACCAATCTTTGCGGTCTGGTCAAACCATTTTTTCCAAGATATGCTTAATCTCCCAGTTAGATATCTCCACTTGACCACTCGTTTGAGGGTGATAAGGTGTGGCAACCTTGTGAATGACAGAGTATTTAGAAAGGACGGATTTAAGATAACGATTTTTGAAATGAGATCCACCGTCACTGATGATTGCTCGGGGCGTACCAAAACGACTGAAAATGTTGGACTGAATGAATTAGATCACGACTTTATGATCATTGGTTTTGGTAACCGCGGCTTTAACCCATTTTGACACATAATCCACCGCTACAAGGATGTACTCATAGCTATAAGAAGATGGAAATGGTCCCATGAAGTCGATCCCCCACACATCAAAAATTTCTATGATTAAGATGGGAGTGAGGGGTATCATGTCTCTCCGGGACATGGATCCGAGCCTTTGACATCGCTCACAAAATTTACAGAAATTGTAAGCATCCCGAAACAAGGAGGGCTAATAGAATCCGCTTTGAAAGACTTTGTTAGCGGTCTTTTTTGCACTAAAGTGGCCTCCACAAGTAAGAGTGTGGTAGAAATTTAGGACACTTGTGGTTTCGATTTTAGGAATGCATCGCCGGATGATTTGATCCGGGCAATATTTGAACAACTCCGGATCTTCTCAAAAGAAATGTTTGACTTGGGAGAAGAATCGTTCTTTTTCTTGTTTGGACCAATTGGATGGAATTTTGCCTACCGTTAGATAGTTGACAATATCCGCAAACCAAGGGAGACTTGAATGGGAAATCTGAAAAAGTTGCTCATCCGGACAGGAATCACGGACTGCAGCAAATTCAGAGGATTTCTCAATGAGTAAGCGAGAGAGATGGTCTGCGACAACATTGTCGGTCCCTTTTTGTCCCGAATTTCAATGTCAAACTCTTGAAGTAAGAGTATCAATCGAATTAGGTGGGCTTTGGTCTCTTTTTTAGTGAGTAAATGCCTAAGAGTAGCATGGTCCGAGAAGACAATGACCTTGGATCCAAGAAGATAGGAACGAAATTTATCCAAGGCATACACTACAGCTAGCAATTCTTTCTCAGTGGTGGTGTAATTTAACTTGGCATCGGAGAGTGTTTTACTAGCGTAATAGATAGCATGTGGAAGCTTATCCACACGTTGGCCCAAAACTGCACCCAATGCGTAATCGGGTGCATCACACATGATCTTAAATAGAAGAGACCAATTGGGTGGTTTCATGATTGGGGCTGATGAGAGAGGAGGACGGAGCTTCTTGAAAGTGATAAGCACTGAAAAGTGCGTATTTAAACCCCCTAAGCTTAGGCATTCTAGTACCTTTATCTATCTTACTTTACCGTTTTAGATTGATTTCGTATTATTTCCATTTTCAAGCACTTATCCCAAAAATAAGCTAACTTAGCCAAATAAAAGCAGAAATGAAGCAATTCTGGGATGAATCAAAGAAAGGAGCCAAGTGGAAGCAAAAGGAAGAAAAAGTTGGAAATCAACATCTTCGATTGATCTCAGATCAAAGTTCGATCGATCCAACATGATCGATCTCAGCACTTCAAGATGAATCAGAGCCATGATGACATTTTCAGAGATCTCAAAAGTTCGATCGATCCAACATCATTCTTCGATCGATCGAACTACCTTGTCCTTATCCAAATGATTGATTTTATCTAGTTGTACCACCCTACCAACCACTTTTATCCTTTTCCCGAAAATATCTTCAAAATATCTCAGATTTGTTTTTATCCAAAAAGTGCCGCCATTGAGGATCGATCTAGCCTAAGTTCGATAGATCTCAGCCATGTTCGATCGATCCAAGTCCAAGGTTCGATTGATCGAACTTCCTCCAGTGTGAAAAAGTTAAATTTCCAACTCACAAAAAGTTATCCTTTATCCAATCATTGGGGAATATTTGTTGTACGACCCCAGCTTATTTTGGGTGTCATTTGACCTACCTACATAAGGATAGGGATTACTTTTTACAACATAACATATCATATCATAATAAACCTTGTAAGAACTCTTGGGGAGGAAGCTTAGAGGAAGAGGAGGCTAGAGACACCATTGGAGACTCTTCATCAACCAAGGAGCAAATCTCTACCATGGAGTTAGCCCTTGAAAGTTGGAGAAGCACTACCATGAGTGGCTAGACATCCTCTTGGGGCTAGAGTTAGCCCCAAGCATGCTTTCTACATCTTGATTTTGTGTATTATTGAGGGATTAGTGTTGTAATACATGTTTTGGCACTTATATATATATAGATCTTGTTTATTCAATGATTTATGTGGTTTAATGCTTCCAATTGATCATTTCATTCTATCCATATGTCTATGTATGCTAGAATAGATGTTCATGTGTTTGTCTCTATTTCTTGTGTTATTGATGCATGTCTATGTGTATTAATGCCATAGATCTAGAGATTATCAAAACATTGTGCTTAATAGAATGCTCTTGTAATTTTCTAGATGGTTCATACTCATTTATTGATGGATTGTGCCTCTCCCTTGGCTTAATTAGTTTAATTTCATGTCATTAGCTAAATTGTAGTGTAGTGGTAGCATAGTTGTTAGATGGGAGGACAATTCATGCTTGTTGTTTGATGTTCCATACTTTTGAATGCAAGTAGCATATGTCTTTAACCTTGTGGTGTATTTGGCTTGTGAGCTTAATGAAAGGATTAATGACTTGCTAGATATATTATGCTTTTCACATGCTATTTAGACAATATATACTTAATTGTTAGATATATTGTACTTTTCACATGTTGCTTAGACAATATATACTTAATTGGTCACCCTTGCTAAATGAATCAACCAAACACACACACACATCAATATTGTAACACACATTTCCCTCATTAGTCACTTGTTAAGGGTGTAGAAAAGTATTGGTTGGTGGTGATCTCTAAACCCCAAGTTCTATCTCTCTTACTTACTCTTTATTGCATTTAATTATTTAGTTCAATTTGCTCTCTAGTTTAATCAACCAACCAATTATTTGTTTAATCACTCGACCTACTAACCTTAATAGTGATTCCACAACCAAATTTGACTCCAATCCCTTGGGATGATCCCTACTCCCCCTAATTATATTTTTAGTGAAGGTAGTAGTGACTTCTATAAATGTAAAACTTGGCCCTCACCTTAATGCACACTCTCTAAGCTTGTGGTGTAGTAGCGACGAACCAACCACCAAGTTTTTGGTGCCGTTGCCGGGGATTAGGCAACGTCGTATTTGTGGAATTAATTAGGAATTAGTACTCTTTTGATCGTGTCTTTATTTTGTTTTTATTTTTCTTTTTGTTACTTATTGTGTTTGTTCATCTTTGACAAGGAGAATTGAGCTAGGAAGCAAACAAAGGAGCATTCAAGCAAAGGGGCTAAGCAAGAAATGAAAAATGCTAAAA
Organism: Cornus florida; assembly: GCF_030987335.1. Taxonomy (NCBI): domain Eukaryota; kingdom Viridiplantae; phylum Streptophyta; class Magnoliopsida; order Cornales; family Cornaceae; genus Cornus; species Cornus florida. Next base: position 24,212,643 of record NW_026775571.1, on the reverse strand, counting down.
ATTTTAAAAAATTGCTGAGCTAAGTTATAAATTTGGAGTTAAAGTGCTAAAGGACCTTTGTGAGACTTTCTTTACTCAATCCCTTAGTTAAATTGTCAGCCCACGTGGAGGCTTGTTTTTAAATTGTAAGATAAATCATGAGCCCGCATGGAGGTAATTTACTTTTCTTGCATATTGTTTGAACATAAGAGAATGGGAACATTGAATGTGGAGGAAGTTTGTTGATTGTTGATTTGTTATGAAGGAGGAGTGCTTGCTTGTAGTCTTGTATAGACCTTGTCATATCACTCGTCCTAGGCATTCACATGGAAAATCTAGAGGGTAATCTTGGCTACTTAGACCCACGTTTCATGCAAAACCCACCTCTTAATCAACATGGCCCCAGAGTTCAAGCTCCAATTCCTCCAATGGTCCTTCGTGATCATTATAATCTTTATGCATACCATGCACCTACTTGCATTGTGTTGCCTAATTTTGAGGCTAATCAATATGAAATCAAGCTCGAGACCATTCAAATGTGTCCACTCTTTTATGGCTTAGATGAAGAGGAACCATATAGGCATCTTAATGAATTTCTTGAACTATGTTCCACCGTGAGGTACATGGATGTCCTGGAGGAAGTTCTTAAATTACTTCTCTTCCCTTTCACGCTTAAAAATAAAGCAAAGCATTGGTTCAATACTTTAGGGGTAAATTCAATAACATTTTGGGCACAAATGCAAAATGAGTTTTTTTAAAAAATTTACCCTGTAAGTTTGACCAATATAATGTGTGCTTCAATTAGAGAATTTTCTCAAAAGGGAAGGAGAGTTGTTGCATGAGGCTTGGGAGAGATTGAATGACTTGCTAAGAAAGTGTCCACATCATGGTATTCCAAAATGGCAAGTTGTCCAATACTTATATGAAAGCCTATCCGATATGCAAAAGGACATAGTTGATACCTCATGTGGAGGTTCGTATTTTGGAAAACATGAAGATGACATTTGGCACCTTTTTGAAAAAATGAGTGAAAACTCTTTACACAAATATTACACTTCTCGGCTTGATCATGGTTTTAATAAAAAGGAGAAAAGTATAACTGTATGTCAAATTGAAAGTTCAAGGGAAATTGTAGCCGAGGTTAAAACTCTTTCTCAAAAACTTGATCAATTCTTATTGAATAAAAAACCTGTTATCAATTCATCTCATTTTCATCATACAACTCATCTTTATGAGCCTTGCATAACATGTTTAAGTGTTTTGCATACTACTTTCGATTGTCCCCATGGACATGTTGTTAATGAGCACTTTGAACAAGTTAATGCTACATTTGCTCACCCTTATTCGAATGCATATGTTCCATTGTGGAATGAAAGCTCAAGCCCTTATCAAGGTAAAATTTTTCAAAGAAAATACATTCCACCTCATAAAAGAAATGGAGCTTCTCTAGGGTTTGTTTCTTCTTCTTTCCATCATCAAAGAATGAATGACCTCTCACATCCTCACATGTATGATTCCCAAGTTGGCATTCATTATCCTTAAGCACTTTCTAGTAATTCTACATTTGAAGATAAGGTTTTGATGGCCTTGGGTAGCTTAGAGAAGGATACCAACTTGTTGCATTCCCACTCTCAATCCATATCAAAGCTTGAATCCCAAATTGGGACCATAGCTAATGCATTGAATGAAAGAGAAATTGGGAAATTGCCTAGTCAACCCGAGTGGAATCCAAAAGCCCAATTTTGTGTGGAAGCAAACCCTACATCGGGGTGTTCTTCCCAAGCTCAAGCACAAGCCATCACCACCTTGAGAAGTGGTAAGCAAGTGGACAATAGGGTTGAACTACCAAAGGAAGATAGTGAATCGGTGTAACCTAAAGTTGTCACCCATCCAATTCCCAATTCCACTCCCACTTCCTTGAATGAAAATGTTCCTAAAAGAAACTTCGCCTTATGGGAGGCAAGAAGGGAAAATATATGACATGATGGAAGTTTTTAAGCAAGTCAACATAAATCTTCCTCTTCTGGATTCCATTAACCTTATGTAAAATTCTTGAAAGATCTTTGCACACAAAAGAGGAAGAGTAAGGGACCAAGCCCTAAAAAAGTGTTCCTCACGGAGCAAGTGAGCTCCATTCTTCAACAACAAACTCCACTTAAGTTCAAAGATCCCGGTGCTCCGACTATTTCTTGTGTAATTGGAACCCATGAAATTCGTAGAGCTCTTCTTGACTTAGGTGCAAGTGCTAATTTGATTCCTCACTCCGTATATGTCCAATTAGGGTTAAATGAGTTGAAGCCAACCTCGGTGGTGCTTCAAATGGCCGATAGATCTGTCAAAACACCTAGGGGCATGGTTGAGGACATCCTTGTCAAAGTGGATAAATTCTACTTTCTGGTTGATTTTGTAGTTCTTGATACCAAACCGGTTGCTAATCCCACCAACCACATCCCAATCATCTTGGGAAGACCATTCCTTGCCATCGCAAATGCAACAATTAATTGTAGATCCGGAATTATGGACCTTTCTTTTGGCAATATGATGGTCAAACTTAATGTTTTCCATGCAAGTCGACATCCCATAGATGAAGATGAGTGTTGCCTTGTTGATGTGTTAGATGAGGTTGTTGAGGAATCAATTCCAACAATGGTAATGAAACAACCAATTGAGGATAGTTTTTCATCTCTTTTATCCGATGATCCTCTTGCTTCTTGTCTTTTTGAAATGTATGAAAATTGTGGGTTTGATGATGAAAGATCAATGAATGAAGTAAGCAATCTCATGGAATCTGTTGCAAGCTTAGATTTTCCATCTTGGAAAACTCTAATAGAACCTCTTCCTTCACTCTCTAGTACTCTACCGGTTTCATCTTTAGTTTCTCCACCAACTCTTGAGCTTAAAACTCTACCTCCCAATCTCAAGTATGCATTCTTAGGACCAAAAGAAACTCTTCCGGTTATCATTTCTTCAAGTCTTGAAAAAGACCAAGAAGATGCTCTCTTAAGTGTGCTTAAAGAAAATAAGGAAGCCATAGGATGTAGTGTGGTAAATCTTAAGGGAATTGACCCTTCTATTTGTCTGCATCGCATACTTATGGAAGATGATACAAAACCCTTTAGGGATGCCCAAAGGAGACTTAATCCAAACATGAAGGAGGTAATTAAGAAGGAAGTTGTCAAACTCTTAGATGCCAGAATCATTTACCCAATCTCCGATAGCAAATGGGTGAGTCTAACTTAAGTAGTTCCCAAAAAATTAGGGATTACAGTGGTTAAGAATGCAAAGGGTGAGGAAATCTCTAAGCGTACCGCCAATTCATGGCATGTATGCATTGATTACAGCAAATTGAATGCGGCCACTAGAAAGGATCACTTTCCCTTGCCATTTATTGATCAAATTCTAGAGAGATTGGCCGGGCACCAATATTTTTGCTTCCTTGATGGCTATTCGGGGTACAATCGAGTAGCCCTTGACCTGTTTGAACAAAGAGAAAACCACCTTTACATGTCCATTCGGCACATTTGCTTATAGACGGATGCCTTTTGGTTTGTCCAATGCACTCACCATATTCCAAAGGTGTATGATGTTAATTTTCTCGGATATGGTGGAAGAGTATCTAGAGGTTTTCATGGATGATTTTTCTATTTTTGGGTCTTTATTTAATGCATGCCTCAAAAATTTAGATCTAGTGCTTAAGAGATGTCGTGAAACCAACCTTGTACTTAGCTGGGAAAAGAGCCATTTCATGGTTCAAGAGGGTATTGTTTTGGGTCACGTTATCTCAAGGAGAGGAATAGAGGTAGATAAAGCGAAGGTCGAGCTTATTTCTGAATTGCCTCCACCTTCAACGGTGAGAGAGGTTCACTCCTTTCTAGGTCATGCTGGCTTTTACTGCCATTTTATCAAAGACTTTAGCAAAATTGCTTGACCCTTGTGCAATCTTCTTACCAAGGAAACTCCTTTTGCCTTTGACCAAACATGCTTAGACGCTTTTCATAAATTGCGTGAATTATTATCATCTACTCCTATCATGCAACCTTCCAATTGGTCATTGCCATTTGAAATCATGTGTGATGCTTCTGATTATGCCATGGGAGCAGTTTTGGGACAAAGAATGGGTAAACTTCCTTGTGCCATTTACTATGCAAGCAAAACTTTCTCGGGAGCTCAATTGCATTACTCCACTACTGTGAAAGAATTACTTGCCGTAGTGTATGCTCTTGATAAATTCCATTCCTATCTCTTAGGGTCCAAGGTTGTTGTTTATTTTGATCATGCCGCCTTGAGACATCTATTGACAAAAAGGGAAACAAAACCTAGGTTAATTAGATGGATTTTGCTTCTTCAAGAATTTGATTTTGAAATCAAGGACAAGAAAGACACCAAAAATATGTTGCTGATCATCTTTCTAGGTTATCGATAGAGCCTTTCCCTAGTCTACCAATTTGTGACTCTTTTTCGGATGAATAACTCTTTCAAATTTCCAATGGAAAAATACCTTGGTTTGCCGACATTGTGAATTATTTGGCAGTAGGCAAGCTACCAAATTCTTGGTCGAAGAACGAAAAGAATCGTTTCTTTGCCAACATCCGGATTTACTATTGGGAGACCCTGTCTTGTACCGATATTGTCCGGATCAAATTGTGAGGAGATGTATTCCAGAGAGTGAAATTCCAAGGGTCCAAGTGTTTTGTCACACTCTTGCATGTGGTGGGCATTTTAGTGCAAAGAAGACTGCCTTGAAGGTTCTTCAAAGTGGGCTCTTTTGGCCCACTATTCATAGAGATGCCTACAATTTTTGCAAATCATGTGAGAGATGTCAAAATATGGGGACAATGTCTAGAAGTGACATGATGCCCTTGACCAATATACTTGTTGTTGAGATATTTGATATATGGGGCATTGATTTTATGGGTCTATTTCCTATGTCCTGTGGTTTTCAATACATTCTTCTTGCCATTAATTATGTTTCCAAGTGGGTGGAAGCATGTGCTACCAAAACAAATGACCACTCTGTGGTCATTCAATTCATTAAATCCAATATCTTTGCTCATTTTGGTATGCCAAGGGCTATAATAAGTGATGGAGTAAAACATTTTTGCAATCAATTCCTAAGGCATTTATTTCTTAAATACTCCATCAGTCATAAGGTAGCCACTCCCTACCATCCTCAAATAAGTGGGCAAGTTGAAGTGTCTAACCGAGAAATTAAGCATATTCTTGAGAAAACGGTTAACACCACCCGGAAGGATTGGTCAAGGAAGCTAAATGATGCTTTGTGGGCTTATCGGACGGCATATAAGACTCCCATTAGCATATCTCCTTATAGGCTTATATATGGAAAGCCTTGCCATCTTTTGGTTGAGTTAGAACATAAAGCGTTGTGCGCGGTTAAAAAGCTCAATTTTGACCTTGATAAAGCCAGAGAGAATAGGCTATTTCAATTGAGTGAGTTAGAAGAACTGAGACACAATGCTTATGATAATGCCAAACTCTACAAAGAAAGAACCAAAGCCTTTCATGATAAGCATATTGTGAAAAAGTCTTTGGAACCCGGTCAAAAAGCTTGACTTTTTAACTCTAGACTGAAACTCTTTCCTGGGAAATTGAGAACCAAATGGGAGGGTCCTTATAAAATCATCTCTGTTGCACCTCATGGGGCAGTTGAAATCAAAAATTTGAAGAAGGGAAACATTTTTAAAGTTAATGGACGGAGGTTGAAACCTTACATAGAGGGTCAAATCTTTCAAAGATATTTAGAAGCTGCATATCTAGTTGACCCATTGTATGAAAACATAGAAAATTGCATTAACAAGGGACTAAAAGCTTCTTTTGAACTTAATCCAACAAGTTCTTCAAAGAACCATTTGTTGGGTGGAGTTCAAAGCATCTATCACCCCAACAAAGAGGGGATGCATTACAAGATCTTTGATCCGGGCTAAAAGAGCCCAACGTCTTGCTAGAGACGTTAAAGACTGGCAAAACATTTCGTAGGGTGTCAAAACCCTATTCTTCTCTCATTTCTATCTTAAATTTCATTTCTTGCAAAGTCTAGATACTTGGTTTTGGTTCATATGCATTGCTAGGAATTGTGATTAGGATTGCATGAACTTTTATGTTGTGATTGAGCATTTTGCATAAGTTCAATCGATCTCAATTGAGAGTTTGATCGATTAAACTTCCACCTGCATCCACCTACATCCAAATCACCTCTCTGTCCCATCGTTCGAACTTATTCTCAGATCGATCTGAAGTTCTTCGATCGATCCAACTTCAAAGTTCGATCGATCTCGTGCTCCAACACTTAGAAAAATTTTGAGCCTGCATCAACCTGCAAATTTTAGCTCTCTGTCTCATCGATCGAAAACATTTTAAGATCGATCTGAAGTTCTTCGATCGATCCAACTTCAAAGTTCGATCAATCTGCAAGTTCCAACACTTAACCAAAATTTTGAACCAAAAAATTGCATATTTTTGCTCTCTGTCTGATCGATCGAACATTTTGTTCAGATCGATCTCAATTCTTCAATTCTCTATTTTGACTTTGGATTGACTTCATTTGACTTTTTAATTTTCAAAAAAAAAAAAAAAAAAAAAAAAAAAAACGAAAATATTCCAAAAATACTTTGGAGAGAGATCATCACAGTTCGATCGATCTGAAATCTCAGTTCGATCGATCGAACTGATCGGGAAAAGTTTTTTAAAATAGCCCTTGAGGGTCTCACGATCGATTCATTAGATCGATCCACCTCTTTTTCCAAACCCTTGACCCTCATTCCCGTCACCACTATGCACCCATTTTCATCATCTTCTCCGGCGAATTCTAGTGAGATCCAGTGAGCTTCGACTCTCTCTCTCTCTCTTTCTTCTCTCTCCTCTCGGATTTAAGTTTACATCACCCCCTTCGCATCTCATCTTCTCTCCTCGATTTTGGGTAAGATCCAAACACCATCTTTGATTTCAAGCTTCAAGTTGTTAAATACATATTTTAAATGTTGAATCCATGATATAATGTTGATGAAATCCACCATTGATGAAGCTTGAAGCACTCTGTTTATATGTTTTGTATATTTTTGATTTTTGAATTGATTTTGGGAGTATGGGCTTTGTAAAGTGAATAGGATTGATTGTATGTTGTGTTGATGGGCCCATGACACTGTTCGTGAAGGCCTCGTGCCATCCACGTCACAGATCTGTGACCTTTCGATTTTCATCTTCACATAGTTCGATCGATTGAACTTAATTCTCAAATCGATTGAAGTTTTGAGATCGATCTTAAACCTTTTTATGATCGATTGAACTTCACAGATCTCATACACACACTTCATTCATCATGTATTATGTTCATGCTATCTCATATATACCCAATGCCTGTGATATTCCACATTGGATGCATTTCATACTTACATTGTTTAGCATGCTTCATATCCTGTCACTTGCATAGATTCATGTCATCTATCTGTTTTGTCTATCTCATTTGACATGCATGTCTCTATGTTGTGCTTTCAATTCTTTATTTTAGCACTAACTCCCATTAACTAAACAAAAGTATAGTTTCACTTTTCTTTTTTGTAGGACATGACTAAACAAAAGTATATTCGCACACAGGAGCCTGTAGAGTCCTCCCAAGCTTAGACTGCCCATTCTTCTGCTCCACCTGTATCTAAGGCTTTTGATCAAATAGCTAGCCTTGAAGCACAAATGCAGGTTTTGGAGGATACCCTGCTTGCCATTCGAGCTGACATTGCTTCCTTCCGTGCAGAGATTATGGCTGCACTTGCTGACTTATCTAGGGAAATCCGCAGAGATCGCCCTACTAGTCCTGCATCCTCTGCCCGACACTCCCTGTCTCTCTATCTTTTTATGCTCTATATCTGTGTTGCTAGTCTGCTACTTTATTATATTTGCAGCCGGTCTGTTGGCTTTGATCTTTTGATGTATCTAGTACTCTATTTTCCTTATATATGCTTTTGTTATGGATGTCATGTGTTATATTCTTATCTCTGTATGTTTGACTCTGTCGGGTACATCACAGTGCCTTCAGTGAGAGAATGCTACCCAATTTTCAAGACCACCCTTATACCTCTCTCACTGCTTTATTTTATTTACACTTGCATGTCCACTATGCATTGATTATCCCTTTTTGTTATCTAATGAGTTTATCCGAGTGCCAAATTTTAGGACCCCAGTTAATCTCAAGTTTGGGGGGGCCATGCCACCCACTTTGGATACTTCAGTCCCAGCCATTCTTTGCCTTAATTGCACCGATATACTCTTTCCTTTGTTCTCTTTACATATTGAGGACATTGTGCCATTTATGTTTGGGGGTAATGGTATACTTTCCAGTGTCAGCTTTAAACTTCAAAATTTTGAGCATGACTTGTGTATTTAAGAGATTTTCCATGATTGGTCCATATCTAGCTATGATTTTGATCTTTTGAGGAATATATTGCTTAAAATTTAAAAATTGTTTGACTTGAGAGTCCAATACTCCTTGTATGCCTTATGGATGCCATTTAGGAGTAAATTTTTCGAGAGATTGATATCTTGTTTGCACTTATGGTCCACATCATCTTGATTTTGTGATTGTTTTGAGATTCATTTTAGAATTCTACACTAGCACCGGCGTACAGTAACATTCATTTGTGGGGTACATGCTTTGTTGATTATTGAATTAGTTATATCCCAATTGGGCTAGTAGTGCATTGAAAGCTTTCATTCTTGATAAAGGTGGATAACAACTCCTTTTCACTTAGTAGCCGGGATTCTAGCCTCATCAAGCATTGAACTTCTCGCGCCGAAAGGTGGAGGGCCCAAACTCTAGGTTAATAATTAAATTCAAAAAAAAAAAAAAAAGAAAAGAGAAAAAGTTGCAAAAGCAATAAAAAGTGAGGACTTCTCCCAAAAGGTGAGAAGTGGGAAATGATTAGTGATCGGTTGGTCAATCATACATCAACCTTCGCAATAGCACGAATCATTGTAAAATAGGGCTATTGGTCGGGTAAGTCGAACCACAGGGACTACGCTAGTCTAATACAACCTAAATGTCTAGAATCATTTTTAGAATGATGAAGGGTGTATAGAGGTTTTGTTGGATGTCACTTAAGCTAGGAAATTAAAAATGCATAAAACAGTAAATTGCAAGAATTTAAGGGAGTGAGTACAAGTAAAGAAGGCTAGGGAAATGAATCCACCTCCATCCCTATACACATGCTAGGTTAAGATTAATTTAAGGGGAAAACAACATATATGATAGTCATGATACATAACAATACTAGGTTGCTATAATATCCTTAAGAAGTTCATTTAATTAGAAAGGCAAGAATAAACCATCAAAGGTTCACATGATCAACTACCTAAACTAAAATGTAGCTTAGAACATGCTTACTAAGCCAAGGATTATCAAGCCCTAATTTAAATGGTGAATGCACATAAAGCTAAGAATCAAGTATAGCCCATCAAAGGGAAACCCTAAGCCATGAACTATCTAGGTTCTCCAACTCCATGCCATTAAAACCATTCCATGATCTAACTTCCATTGTCACCATGGAAGTGCAAGCAATATGATTAAGAAAGGCAACCATCCAAGACAAGATGAATAACTCACAATAATCATTTAAAACATTCAACATTCATTACAACAAAAATGAGGCTCTTGACCATGGAAAGACTATCAAAAATACATTGTAATCCCCAAAAATAAACTATACTAACACATGCTTACAAGGGAGGGGTTTCATCACCTCCCTAGATGAGGTTTAGTTACCCATTGGTGAGCTAGAAGAAGGAAGAAGCATCATCCTCATCTCCATTTTCGAGCTCCTACTGTAGCACTCAAGAACACCCTCTCCTTGCTCTCTTCTCTCTCCTTTCCCTTGCTCAAGATAAAGCTTAATGATATATGTGGCCTTTGGGTAGCCTTTTATGCTCCAACCATACCCTCTCTCCTCCAAGGGACACCTCCAACCACTTCATAAAGAGGGAAGATGGCATTGAGGAATCCAATGTGCAAGTGGGCTGAAATGAGCCATTTCCGAAGGGCATTCTGCCTGATTTTCGAGCGCACGCTTGGTGACTTCGAGCACTCTAACTTAGTGCAATGTGCAACATGCTCCTCTTGCTCAGTGCTGACCTATTTTGGGAAAACTGCTATAACTTTGTGCCCCGAACTCCGAATGACGATCTGTTTGAAGCTTTGGAGAGCTGATTCAGTGCTTTAAAAACTTCATGTTTTGATGAAGACCCAAATCTCAAGTCTGGTTGGTCGAAAATGGGGAGAAAGGCAGTACATCAGTGCTGCCAGGCAGTTCTGCGCACCTCTGTTGTGAAGATCATAACTCTCTACTCCGAACTCCGAATGATGAACTACTTGAAGATTTGGAAAGCTGATTCAGAGCTCTAAATCTTTCATGTTATGAGGGAAGTCCAGTTCTCGAGTTTGGAAGGTCAAAATGGCAAGCAAAGACCAGGCTCTACTGCTGCCAGAATTCAGCATTGGCACCCTTTTGTTGCTCAAGACTCCACAAGGCCTTATTCTTGTTCCATTTTGGCCAATGAACCTGAAAATGCATAAAAACATAGAATTGGAGTTAATCTACATAAAATAATTAATAACTGGACTTTGTTAATGTAATTTAGGGCGCTTGAATATACATTATTCGGCGCTCATCACACCCCCAAACTTACATTTTGCTAGTCCCTTAGCAAAACTACAATGAAAAACATAAAGAAAAGACAACCATGGGCATGCTACTACAAAAAATATCCTCCATGGTAAAATGAGATAGAAACATAGCTCAAATACAACTTGAAACAGACAAAAACTGGAGATGGGGTCATTGGGAAAACTACCTTGCATATATGAAGCATTGATACAAAAATTGGCTAAATACATTTCTACATACATGCATCAACATCAAAGTCTATATAAATAACTCAATTACCATCTCTTGAATGGAAATCAACTCTCGCCTCAGTGAAAGTGAATTGGATTCTCAACATGCGGCTTTTACTTTCTTTTCCAATTCCAAGGTACAAGTTTTCAAGTCAATGAATTCCCTTTTACATGAAGTCCCTAAGGCATGATTTTATTTTCAAGACAACTTTTGTTGCTTGTTAACAATTTATTTCAACACATAAGCGAAACATAGAATGGTTGTGCAATGCTGAAGTCCCTTAAGCTTTCTAACCAACCCTTGTAGCAAGCGTTAGGCCAACAACTCCCAAACCAGATGGCTTTAGGGTGCTAAGTGTAGAGACACTCCTAGGGCTTAATAGCTCGAGCTGGAAAGGCTACGAACTCCAACGAACCATGTTTATTACTAGTTTAATTTTTTTTGAATGACCGTGCAATGTTTAAGTCCCTTAAGCTTTCTAACCAACCCTTGTAGCAAGCGTTAGGCCAACAACTCCCAAACCAGATGGCTTTAGGGTGCTAAGTGTAGAGACACTCCTAGGGCTTAATAGCTCGAGCTGGAAAGGCTACGAACGTCAACTGGTCATTTTTTTTTTTTTTTTTTTTTTTTTTTTTTTTTTTTTTTTTTTTAAACATGCCAAAGGTATCCATCTATCAGGTTCATCAAATCAGATTAACTAGGCCAAGGTCAAGGTCAATCAAGTTGCATGCCTCACAGTTAAGTTTCCAATGTGCATCTGTGCATTGTGAAGCTTATAAGAGTGTAAATCCAGCAAGAATCTAATTGAGGCATTTATACAGACTACATTGTATTTACATGATCATTTCAACTCAAATTTTTCTTTATTTTCAAAATTTTTCAATTGCTTCTATACACAAGGTATTAAACATATGTTTCATCTCCGACAAGTGTCAAGTTATACTATCATTGCTTAGCAAAAATTATGGAACCAAAAATATGCCAAGAATGCTTGATGCACCCCCAAACTTAAACGACACAGTGTCCTCAATGTGGACATGGATGCAAGTGAGAGACAAAAATGACAACGAGTATAAAAGGAACAACAATACCCGGGGGAGGGAATGGCATTTGGAGACAAAAACCCCCAAACTTGAACCGGACTGCGCAACCTGGAAAGCAATATGAAGAACCAAAAGAAACAACCACAAACATATTAATAGCACAAGCATAAAGACAGAAAACGAATGTATCGAAAGTTAACAGAACATAAAGAACTTGCATTGCATAAAGAGTTTACATGATGACAAAAAGAACTGTACAGGGATCATGTCGACCAGAGTAACATATACATAGCAAATTCTTACAGTTTAAAAGGAAAACAAAATATACAAGAGAAATAGGTACAGATGAAACAAAAGAGAAGGTCCACACGCGCAACAAGCTACTGGCCAGAAGGTAAACGGGCGAGGATGGAATGGAGGAGAGATTGAGTCTTACGCCGTTCAGCGGAAGCCAAACGACGGTCCTCAGCGGCGACACGGCGGTCTTCAGCAGCAAGACGACGATCTTCCTCAGCACGTGAAGAAGACTCACACAGAGCCTGAGTGCACGCGGACAAAGAATGCTCAAAACGATCTAGTCGCGCATGAATACCGGCAATGGAAGCTCGGATGAAAGCCTGGTCCTGGTGAGAGTCGACCGAAGGCTCTATCCTCGCAGTGGCTGCGGCGGTGGAAACTGCCTCAGAAGGAGGAGGAGGTGGAGCGTGGATGAACAGGGGGGCAGGAGGCGGAGGGGTACTAGAATGGCTCAGAACATTGATCCACCGGCGCTGGGTAAAAATTTTGATTTTGTCGCCTCTTGGTTCGTGGGGAGGAACAACGAAACCCTTGTGCTGAAGGAGTCGAGTGATGAAAAACGGCAAAGGCAATTTCCGATTTTCAACTCGCGGAGCCCGTGCATTATGAGCATCATGCCAAAACTTCATAAAGGTGGACCAAATGAGCTCTGGGATGGAGAACCATTGGCCTTGGTCCATGGCATATAAGGCTTGCAGAAAGAGGCCCCGACGCTCGGTGCTGTGCACCAAAGGGCAAACATTGTGCTTGAAGACAGTGTCAATGAACCATAGGCGTTCCGGAAGATTGGTTTTGCGGATAAAAGACCGGGGCCGAGTAGGATCGTCAATAGGGCAAATGGCAGCGGCAATCTGCGCCACAGTTAATGTATCCGGCTCCTCATATAAAGGGAGATTCTCACGATTGACAATGTCATCGGGGCACTCAATGGGGCAACCAGAAACCTGAATGATGTCGGTCATAGTGAAAGCATAGGCGGTGCCGTCAATGGATGTAGTGAGAGAAATGGGTGGCTCTTCAGGGCACTGGAGATTCTGGTAGAAGAGGCGCACTACACGGGGGTAGGCAACCCTGGCAAGGGGTGCGCAAATGTGCTGCAGACGCCGGTTAGTCAATTCGGCGACAGCCCACGAAGTTGTGGGTAGAATGTCAAAGGCATCCGTGAGCGGAAATGAGAGTTCGTAGTTGAGTTGTTTGCGATCCCAAGGATCACGTGGTCGCTCACGAGTGACAGCACGGGCACCTGAAGAGGGTCGAGGAGGGCGAGAAGGACCGGCACGAGACATTTAGAGAGGTGGACTTGGTTGAGGAATTTCAGCGAACACCTGGCGTGCACCACAAAAAGGAGAAGAGGAAAGTGAGTGGGATGGAGGAGCAAACCCAAAATTTTTAACAAGGAAACAAGCACTAGCATTGACAAAGCAACCACAAATCATCAACAAAACCAAACTCCAACATTACTAGCCCATCCTCCGTGTAAAACACCATGAATGAACAAAGGAAAAGAAAAACTAAGGAAGAGGACACAAACCTGAATGTCAGGGTATCCGAGAGCAAGAAGGAAGGCAGGAAGAGGGAGGTGAGAGGATGGGGTGGTGAGGTATGGAGGTGGGTTGGTTATGCAAGTGGATGCTGAAGGTGGTGGGTGGAGGAGTTGGCTGCGAGGATGATGGGTGTTGGATGTTCATGCAAGCAAGGTGTGTTGCATGCTGGTGGTTGTGCACTTGGTTGTGAGTGGGAGGGAGAGAAAAGCTGGTGTGGTGTGTGAGAGGGTCGAGCAGGTGGTTGGGGAAGGTAGAGAGAGAGAGAGGATGTGGGTTTGAGAGGTGAGGAAGTTGGAGCCAAGAGAGGGGGAGGAAAGTGAGGGGGTAGCTTCGGGGTTTAAAAGAGGGAGAGTGAGAGCTTGGTTCGAGCACTCGAAGGCCCACTTCGAGTGCTCGAAATGGGGGCAGAGAGTTGGGTGAGGGGCTCGGGTGTGTGAAGGGGAGTTCGAGCACTCGAGGTTGGGTCTTCGAGTGCTCGAAGTTTGAGCAGTGTGAGGGTTTGAGGTTGGTTGTGAAGGTTGGTTGGGATGGTTGGTAGGAGGGTGGTGAGGGGTGGAGGCCGAGAGGTGGTAGTGGTGCAGGGTGTTGGAGGGTGTGTTGTTGAGAGAGAGAGAATGTGGGTTTGAGAGGTGGCATGCATGCATGGACGTGCATGCATGCATGCATGGTGGGGATGTATGGTTTGGTTTGGGAAGAGCGAGAGAGGGGAAGGTTGGTGTGCATGGTGTGAGATAGAGTTGAGGGTTTGCATGCAGGGTGTGGTTTGCATGGGATGGCTGCGAGGGCTTGGGATTGAGTGAGCTGAAAGCTGAACATGGTTGGTGGGTTTTGAATGGTGGTGAGTTGAGGGAGCTTGAAGTTGCCGAGAGAGAGAGAATGTGGGTTTGAGAGGTGGCATGCATGCATGGACGTGCATGCATGCAGGGTGGTGAGGTATGGTTTAGAGAGAGATGGTGGGTTTGTAGAAGCCGAGAAAGAGAGAAGGTTGGAAGGTTGGTTGGGTGCGTTGGGTTGAGGAGAGAGATAGGAGTTGAGGTTGGAGTTGATGCTTGCATGGTTCTATGTGTGCGAGGTGGTGAGGTGGTGCAAGGTGTTGTGCATGGTTCTATGGGTTGCAGAGAGGTGGGATGATGTTGGTTAGGGTGGGAAGGGTGGTTGTGGGAGGGGTGATGAGGTGAGAGGGGTGGCATGCACGCAGGGGCGTGCATGCATGCAGGCAGGGTGGTGGAGGTTGAGAGGTTTGCTGAGTGGGATGGAGTCTTCGAGCACTCGCAAGGGGGAGGGCGAGTGCTCTGCATGGAGATAGCAGGCTCGAGTGGGTTGCATAGGGAGTTCGAGCACTCGGAAGAGGAAGCTCGAGTGCTCGAAATGAGAGCAGTGAGTTGGCCAAGCAAATGGTGAAGCTTCGAGCACTCGAAGCTTGGGCTACGAGTGCTCGATTCTGAGGCAGTAGCATGCAGCTGCGGAAGATGGGCTAAAAAGCTTAGAGCACTCCAACTGGGAGCTAGAAAGCTCTAAATGAAGGCAGCAGGCTCATGATTGTTGGTGCTTGAACCTTGAATGGAGCTTGAATGCTGTTGCATGGCCATGCATGAGCTTGCATGGATGGAAAAAATAAATTTTTTTTTTTTTTAACTTTGCACTGCACACAATGCATGGATGAGTTTAAGAAAATTTTCAAGCTTTTGGCAACATGATGCAAAAGGGATAGAATTCTCAAAAATGAAAATTTCAAACTTAAAACATTTCGACATGATGCAAAAGGGATAGAATTCTCAAAAATAAAAATTTTAAGCATAGAGAATTTTTGAAAATTTGCATGTCAGTCCTAAATTCAAGGCATGCATGGAAAATTTGAAACTTGACACATTATGCCAATCCAATGCATGGATGGATTTTTAGAGAAAATTGGAAAACTTTTCAACTTCTTTCTAATGCATGGATCAAATTGGAAATTTTTTCAAAATGTAACACCTCTCCAATGCATGAATAGAAAATTTTTGGAAAAATTGTCAAATTGCTCAACATTTCTAATGCCTGGATGAAAATTTTTCAAACTTTGCATTTCATCTCCAATGCCTGGAAAGTTTTGAGAAAATTTTCAAGCCTTGCAGCTTCTCTCTAATGCATGAAAATTTTTGAGGAACCATGATTCAACAATGCATTGAAAAGGAGAGGTTGTGCACATGAGTTGCATGCCATAGGTCCTATGAAATTGTTCAAAAGCGATAGAAATTTCCGGGAATGAAAATTAGAGCTAAGAAGGTCTAAGAGGCCAGTCTAAAATTGCGAAACACAACTGAAGACCATTTTAGAAAAATCAAATTTTTGGCTTATCGAAACCATTTCCCAGAAAATTTCAAGGCACGAGCAATTTAAGAAGGTAGGGAAGCTTGGAACATCGAAAGAATTTCTTCCCTTGCTTTGCTAAATTTAATGTCGATAGCTAGACCAAGCTAGAGCAGGCACTATTCCTCATAAATGGGATCCGTCAAGGGGACTTCCTCAACTTTTCGGGTTAGAATTGTGCTGTCAATGCAAGGCTTAAGCCTTTGGCCATTTACCTTGAAGAGTGATCCACTTGCAGGATCATGAAGTTCGATTGCTCCATGAGGAAAGACGGTAGTGACAATGTATGGACCATCCCATCTTGACCGGAGTTTACCGGGAAAGAGTTTCAAGCGGGAATTGAAAAGCCAGACCTTTTGTCCCGGGGCAAAAGACTTTTTGACGATGTGTTTGTCATGGAAAGCTTTAGTCTTTGCCTTGTAAATTTTTGCATTTTCATACGCGTCATTACGCAATTCCTCAAGTTCATTCAATTGCAACGCACGATTAAAGCCGGCTTGTTTGAGATCAAAATTGAACCTTTTTACGGCCCAATAAGCACGGTGCTCTAATTCTACCGGGAGATGACATGCTTTGCCAAAGACAAGTCGATATGGTGACATGCCAATGGGTGTCTTATAAGCTGTCCGGTAAGCCCAAAGTGCATCGTTTAGCCGTAATGACCAATCTTTGCGATCCGGTCTAACCGTTTTTTCTAGAATGTGCTTAATCTCCCGGTTAGAAATCTCTACTTGACCACTCGTTTGAGGGTGGTAAGGTGTAGCAACCTTATGAATGACTGAATACTTAGCAAGGACGGATTTGAGATAACGATTTCGGAAATGAGATCCGCCATCACTAATGATTGCTCGGGGTGTACCAAAACGACTAAAGATGTGAGATTGAATGAAATGGATCACGACTTTATGATCATCGGTTTTGGTAGCCGCGGCTTCAACCCATTTAGACACATAATCCACCGCTACAAGGATGTACTCATAGCCATAAGAAGATGGAAATGGTCCCATGAAGTCAATCCCCCACACATCAAAAATTTCAACAATTAAAATGTTGGTGAGGGGCATCATGTCTCTTCGGGACATGGATCCAAGTTTTTGACATCGTTCACACGATTTGCAAAAATTGTATGCATCCCGGAACAAGGTAGGCCAAAAGAATCCGCTTTGAAGGATTTTGTTAGCGGTCTTTTTGGCACTGAAATGGCCTCCACAAGCAAGAGTATGGCAAAAATTTAAAATGCTTGTGGCCTCGGTTTCAGGAATACATCGCCGGATGATTTGGTCCGGGCAATACTTGAATAATTCCGGATCTTCCCAAAAGAAATGCTTGACTTGGGAGAAAAACCGGTCCCTCTCTTGTTTGGACCAATGAGCTGGAATTTTGCCAACCGCAAGATAATTGACAATATCCGCAAACCACGGAAGAGTAGAATGTGAAACTTGAAGAAGTTGCTCATCCGGAAAGGAATCACGGATGGCTGCAAATTCCGAAGATTTCTCAATAAGTAAGCGAGAGAGATGATCGGCGACAACATTGTCGGTCCCTTTTTTGTCCCGGATGTCAATGTCAAACTCTTGAAGTAAGAGGATCCATCGAATTAAGCGGGGTTTTGTCTCTTTTTTCGCTAACAAATGCCTAAGGGCGGCATGATCTGAAAAGACGATGACCTTGGAGCCAAGAAGATAGGAGCGAAATTTATCCAAGGCGTACACCACAGCTAGCAATTCTTTTTCAGTGGTGGTGTAGTTCAATTGGGCATCACAGAGAGTTTTGCTAGCATAATAAATGACATGCGGAAGTTTATCCACACGTTGGCCCAAAACCGCCCCTAATGCATAATCGGATGCATCACACATGATCTCAAAGGGAAGAGACCAATTAGGGGGTTTCATGATCGGGGCAGAGGAGAGGAGAATGCGAAGTTTGATGAAAGCTTCCATGCAAGCGTCATCAAAATTGAACGGAACATCCTTGGCTAAGAGATTACACAAGGGCCGTGAGATTTTGCTAAAATCTTTGATGAAGCGACGATAGAATCCGGCATGGCCAAGAAAAGAACGGATTTGACGGACGGAATTCGGAGGAGGAAGATTAGAGATTAACTCAACTTTTGCCTTGTCTACCTCGATTCCCCGCTTAGAAATGACATGTCCTAAAACAATGCCTTCTTGGACCATAAAGTGGCTTTTCTCCCAACTTAGAATGAGATTCGTCTCTTTGCATCTTTGGAGCACAAGAGATAAATTTTTGAGACACGAGTCAAAGGAGGAGCCAAATACGGAAAAGTCATCCATGAAAACTTCCAAGAACCTTTCAACCATATCGGAGAATATGGACATCATGCACCTTTGGAACGTTGCCGGTGCATTGCATAGACCAAAAGGCATGCGTCGATAGGCAAAAGTACCAAAGGGACATGTGAATGTTGTTTTCTCTTGATCTTGGGGGGCGATGGCCACTTGGTTATAGCCGGAATAACCATCAAGAAAACAATAGAAGCTTTGGCCGGCTAACCTTTCTAGGATTTGATCAATAAATGGGAGTGGGAAATGATCCTTCCTAGTTGATGAGTTGAGTTTACGATAGTCAATGCACACACGCCACCCGGTGGTGGTTCGTTGTGGCACGAGCTCGCCCGCTGAATTTTCAACAACGGTGAGCCCGGATTTCTTGGGGACAACTTGCGTGGGGCTCACCCACTTGCTATCAGAGATAGGATAGATGATTCCCGCATCTAGCAATTTGATCACCTCTTTCATGACCACTTCCTTCATGTTTGGATTTAACCGGCGCTGGACCTCTCTAGTAGGCTTTGCGTCATCCTCCATATGAATGCGGTGCATACAAATGGAGGGGTCAATTCCTTTCAAATCTGCCACTGTCCAACCAATAGCTTCTTTGTGCTCTTGGAGCACTGCTAAAAGGTTGGTCTCTTGGTCTTTTTGAAGGTCCGAGGCAATAATGACCGGAAGGGTTTGCTTTGGACCAAGGAACACATACTTGAGATGGGCCGGGAGCGGCTTAAGCTCAAGTTGTGGCGGAGATAACAATGATGGGACCGGAGGAGTGGTGGAAAGTTGGGGAAGTGGTTCTTTTGGAATTTTCCAAGGAGGTACATCCATGATAGCATTAATATCAAGCAAGGAATTGACTTCTTGAATGGCTTGATCAACATCAAAGTTTGAGAAGTCAAAATGAGACATGCAAGTTTCAAGGGGATCTTTGCTTAGGATGAAGGGGAGAGATTCTTCGACCACTTCATCAATGACATCCACAAGAAAACAATCATCCTCATTGGAGGGATGTTGAGTTGCATGAAAGATGTGGAGTTTGACTTGCATGTTTCCAAAAGCAATGTCCATCACCCCGGTTCTGCAATTAATTGATGCATTAGCCGTAGCCAAAAATGGTCTACCAAGGATCACGGGAATGTGCTTTTTTGGGTCATGGACTGGTTCCGTATCAAGAACCACAAAATCTACTGGGAAGTAGAATTTGTCCACTTTGATGATGACGTCCTCAAGAATACCTCGTGGATGCTTGACCGATCTATCGGCAAGTTGCAAAACCACGGAAGTCGGCTTAAGATCGCCCAGACCAAGTTGTAGGTAGACCGAGTATGGAATTAAATTCACACTAGCTCCTAAGTCAAGGAGGGCCCTCTCGATTTTGCTGTCACCAATGACGCACGAGATTGTGGGGGCACCCGGATCCTTATACTTCGGGGGAGTGCTGTGCTGAATAATAGCACTAACATTTTCAGTCAACCTCACTTTTTTTGGCAAATGATTTTTAGAAGTGCGCTTTTGAGTGCACAAATCTTTGAGAAATTTTGCATAGGGAGGGATTTGCTTGATAGCATCCAACAGGGGCAAGTTAATCTTCACTTGCTTGAAGACTTCCCACATGTCTTGAATTTTACAATTCTTGTTCCCAAAGTGTGTCGACTCTTGAAGACGTTGAGGAAACGGAGCTTTTGGCTCATAAGTAGTTTCCACATTTGGGGAGACATGTGTGGGATATCCGTGAATGGTATTGGGACAAGAATTTGGATTAGAAGAGCTTGAATTTGGATTTTTCAACGGCGAAACTTCTTCACTTTTGTCTCCATCGACCTTGTTGTCCACCACTCTACCACTCCGAAGGGTGGTGATAGCTTGAACTTGTTCATGAGTCGGCCCACTCGGAGGAGGGGTTTCGTCAATCACATGCATTCCTCTAGGATTTTCAAAAGGTTGAGAGGGAAGCTTGCCCTTGTCCTTTTGAAGCAATTGATTCACCGAGTTAGCTATTTGGCCCACTTGATTTTCGAGATTAGCTATGGATTGAGTATGAGAGTGGACCATTTGGAGAGTAGGCTGCAAGGATGTCAAGAGTTGCTTGTTGGCATCCATTATTTGCTTATTTAATGATTCCATCATTTGCTTGTTTGCAGCTACTATCTCGTCAGTTGGACACACAGGAGGTTGATTGGAGACATTTGGATTGTAAGGAGGACGGTAGCTTGAAGAGGCTTGGAAAGGTCTACCTTGATATTGAGAAGAGGGCTGATTTTGCCGCCCTTGGTTTTGGAATTGGGAATTCTGTAGGGCTTGTTGCCGCCATGAGAAATTCGGATGATCACGCCAACCCGGATTGTAGGTGTTGGAATATGGATTGTTCCCGGGCCGCGAGAACATGGCATTAGCTTGCTCTTGGTTGGGACTAGGAAATTGCTCCGTTGTGGGGCAATCTTCCGAGAGATGGAATGGACTAGTACATGAAGCACAAACTGAACTTGCCGAATTTTGAGACAATGAAGGAGGAAGATGTGGTGCCATCAATTGATAGAATTTATGAGCGATGGCATCCACTTGAGATGATTCCTCCCTTATTGACTTTGGTTGACAAGGGTTGGTGTTGCTTGGAGTGGTTGCGGTCGGAGCCCTACGAGAATTGTGTTGAAGTGAATTTTCACTCAAATTCTCAAGTAAGGTCCAAGCCTCATCCGCATTCTTGGACATGAACATCCCACCACAAGAAGAATCAACCATGAATCTATGGGTTTCGGTCAAGCCGGCATAGAAAGCTTGCACTAATTGCCATTTTGGGATCAAATGATGAGGACACTTCCGAAGAAGATCTTGTAACCTTTCCCAAGTCTCGTGGAGTTGTTCTCCATCAACTTGAGAAAAGCTTAGAATGGAACGCCTCATTTGGTTGGTTTTACTCACCGGATAATACTTCTTAAGAAATTCTTGTTGCAATTGAGCCCAAGAAGTAATAGAGTTGGGAGCGAGGGAGTTCAACCAATATTTTGCCCTATCTTTTAGGGAGAATGGGAAGAGATGGAGATGAAGTGCATTGTCCGGAAAACCTCTCAACCGGATGGTTGAACAGATTTCTAGGAACTTATCAAGATGCTTGTATGGATCTTCATTATCAAAGCCATGGAATGATGGAAGCATTTGAATGGTACTAGACTTGATCTCATATTGAGCTGCATCGATGTTTGGCATCACTATGCAAGATGGAGAAGCATAGGTGGTAGGGATGAAATGATCTCTAAGAGTCATTGGCTCGATATTAGGAATTTCAGCCCTTTCATTCCCCGGATTTCCTACGTTATCCCCCATTATATTGAATTCAGTTTCAAGGTCCCTTGTAAGAGTGGGTTCCCTAAGGTTCCGTCTAAGAGTTCTTTCAAGAGAATTGATATCAATGGGCGAATCGATTGTGGGTAAGGAAAGTGACCTACGACCGAACATCAACAATAAAGCATATACTCAATCAAAGCAATTCATCAACCACAACTCCACATACGATGTTCCCTTTCTCCTCAATTATCAAGACGGAAAATGTAAATGGCCACGACAAGGACCGATGCTTTAACATAAAATTTAAACAGGATAAGAGCCTCAACAAGGGCTTCACAACTAAACTAAAACTAAATTTAACACATGCACAATATTCACAACTCGAAACTAGAAGTCACGAGACTTACCTGGGGTCCTCTAGACTTACAATTTGCTAGCATTCCCATGGCGAGCTTCGAGTCCCTAGAATCTTACAACACGAAGATGATCAAAACATACAAGGAATATTCACAAGACACAATATGCACAATCAGACTAAATTTAACCCTAAACTTTGGTTGCTAAACCGTTTGCAGTCCCCGGCAACGGCGCCAAAAATTGATCGGTTGGTCAATCATACATCAACCTTCGCAATAGCACGAATCATTGTAAAATAGGGCTATTGGTCGGGTAAGTCGAACCACAGGGACTACGCTAGTCTAATACAACCTAAATGTCTAGAATCATTTTTAGAATGATGAAGGGTGTATAGAGGTTTTGTTGGATGTCACTTAAGCTAGGAAATTAAAAATGCATAAAACAGTAAATTGCAAGAATTTAAGGGAGTGAGTACAAGTAAAGAAGGCTAGGGAAATGAATCCACCTCCATCCCTATACAGATGCTAGGTTAAGATTAATTTAAGGGGAAAACAACATATATGATAGTCATGATACATAACAATACTAGGTTGCTATAATATCCTTAAGAAGTTCATTTAATTAGAAAGGCAAGAATAAACCATCAAAGGTTCACATGATCAACTACCTAAACTAAAATGTAGCTTAGAACATGCTTACTAAGCCAAGGATTATCAAGCCCTAATTTAAATGGTGAATGCACATAAAGCTAAGAATCAAGTATAGCCCATCAAAGGGAAACCCTAAGCCATGAACTATCTAGGTTCTCCAACTCCATGCCATTAAAACCATTCCATGATCTAACTTCCATTGTCACCATGGAAGTGCAAGCAATATGATTAAGAAAGGCAACCATCCAAGACAAGATGAATAACTCACAATAATCATTTAAAACATTCAACATTCATTACAACAAAAATGAGGCTCTTGACCATGGAAAGACTATCAAAAATACATTGTAATCCCCAAAAATAAACTATACTAACACATGCTTACAAGGGAGGGGTTTCATCACCTCCCTAGATGAGGTTTAGTTACCCATTGGTGAGCTAGAAGAAGGAAGAAGCATCATCCTCATCTCCATTTTCGAGCTCCTACTGTAGCACTCAAGAACACCCTCTCCTTGCTCTCTTCTCTCTCCTTTCCCTTGCTCAAGATAAAGCTTAATGATATATGTGGCCTTTGGGTAGCCTTTTATGCTCCAACCATACCCTCTCTCCTCCAAGGGACACCTCCAACCACTTCATAAAGAGGGAAGATGGCATTGAGGAATCCAATGTGCAAGTGGGCTGAAATGAGCCATTTCCGAAGGGCATTCTGCCTGATTTTCGAGCGCACGCTTGGTGACTTCGAGCACTCTAACTTAGTGCAATGTGCAACATGCTCCTCTTGCTCAGTGCTGACCTATTTTGGGAAAACTGCTATAACTTTGTGCCCCGAACTCCGAATGACGATCTGTTTGAAGCTTTGGAGAGCTGATTCAGTGCTTTAAAAACTTCATGTTTTGATGAAGACCCAAATCTCAAGTCTGGTTGGTCGAAAATGGGGAGAAAGGCAGTACATCAGTGCTGCCAGGCAGTTCTGCGCACCTCTGTTGTGAAGATCATAACTCTCTACTCCGAACTCCGAATGATGAACCACTTGAAGATTTGGAAAGCTGATTCAGAGCTCTAAATCTTTCATGTTATGAGGGAAGTCCAGTTCTCGAGTTTGGAAGGTCAAAATGGCAAGCAAAGACCAGGCTCTACTGCTGCCAGAATTCAGCATTGGCACCCTTTTGTTGCTCAAGACTCCACAAGGCCTTATTCTTGTTCCATTTTGGCCAATGAACCTGAAAATGCATAAAAACATAGAATTGGAGTTAATCTACATAAAATAATTAATAACTGGACTTTGTTAATGTAATTTAGGGCGCTTGAATATACATTATTCGGCGCTCATCAATTAGATAGAGGTTGTCTTGATTTGTAGCCTAGTTGATTTGAGCTTGTAAGTCTTTAGGGGTGTTTGAATACCTAGTGCCCTAAAGCTGTTTGGTTTGGGAGTCATTGACCTAACGCTCGATCTCATGAATCACTAGAAAGCTTAATAAATCAACACATTGCACCATGCTTCCATCTTTGATCCTATAAAAAAAAAATAAAAAAATCGAGTGAAAAGAATAAGCGCATCTAGAACAATAAAGCTTTAATAAAAAGGTCGATTTTTTGTCTTGATGATCGGTACTAGATTTGTGTGCTAGTTTGAGGGTAAGGATGTGTTTAATTCTTTAGTTGGCTAAGACAGCAACACATTTGATGCCGGCCCACTCAAAAGGATTCTAGAGTTGTTTTAATTTGCATGATCATTTTCTTGATGTGTGGAGGACCATATTTGCTTGCTTGATGTTGAGATTTTGGGAGATTGCATAGAAATGTTTGAAAAATTGCATACTTGAGGCAGTTTTCTCCTAATGCTTGTTTGCATTATTGGTTCCTCTTTAGAAAGAATGAGCTTAATGTTTGTGGGTATCATTTCTGGAAACCCTCACGAGACTTCACTCGTCCACTAGGGATAACCTAGGGGGTTTAAAAGGCTTGTTGCATATGCTAAGTGCAATCGTGTTCCCTACGAAAGTGGCGTTATCCATTTATTGCTTTCTAATTTATAGTTGTTTAGTTATTCATTTCATTCCTTTACTTTTTAGTTCATTGCTAGGGACTAGCAATATTTAAGTTTGGGGGTGTGATGCCTAACCCCTTAAGCTTAGGCATTCTAGTACCTTTATCTATCTTACTTTACCGTTTTAGATTGATTTCGTATTATTTCCATTTTCAGGCACTTATCCCGAAAATAAGCTAACTTAGCCAAATAAGAGCAGAAATGAAGCAATTCTGGGATGAATCAAAGAAAAGAGCCAAGTGGAAGCAAAAGGAAGAAAAAGGTGGAAATCAACATCTTCGATCGATCTTAGATCAAAGTTCGATCGATCCAACATGATCGATCTTAGATCAAAGTTCGATCGATCCAACATGATCGATCTCAACACTTCAAGATGGATCAGAGCCATGATAACATTTTCAGAGATCTCAAAAGTTTGATCAATCCAACATCATTCTTCGATCGATCGAACTACCTTGTTCTTATCCAAATAATTGATCTTATCTAGTTGTACCACTCTACCAACCACTTTTGTCCTTTTCCCAAAAATATCTTCAAAATATCTCAGATTTGTTTATATCCAAAAAGTGGCGCCATTGGGGATCGATCTAGCCTAAGTTCGATAGATCTCAGTCATGTTCGATTGATCCAAGTCCAAGGTTCGATCGATCGAACTTCCTCCAGTGCGAAAAAGTTAAATTTCCAGCTCACAAAAAGTTGTCCTTTATCCAATCATTGGGGAATATTTGTTGTACGACCCCAGCTTATTTTAGGTGTCATTTGACCTACCTATATAAGGATAGGGATTACTTTTTACAACATAACATATCATATCATATTAGACCTTGTAAGAACTTTTGGGGAGGAAGCTTAGAGGAGGAGGAGGCTAGAGACACCATTGGAGACTCTTCATCAACCAAGGAGCAAATCTCTACCATGGAGTTAGCCCTTGAGAGTTGGAGAAGCACTACCATGAGTGGCTAGACATCCTCTTGGGGGGCTAGAGTTAGCCCTAAGCATGCTTTCTACATCTTGATTTTGTGTATTATTGAGGGATTAGTGTTGTAATACATGTTTTGGCACTTATATATATATAGATCTTGTTTATTCAATGATTTATGTGGTTTAATGCTTCCAATTGATCATTTCATTCTATCCATATGTCTATGTATGCTAGAATAGATGTTCATGTGTTTGTCTCTATTTCTTGTGTTATTGATGCATGTCTATGTGTATTAATGCCATAGATCTAAAGATTGTCAAAACATTATGCTTAATGGAATGCTCTTGTAATTTTCTAGATGGTTCATGCTCATTTATTGATGGATTGTGCCTCTCCCTTAGCTTAATTAGTTTAATTTCATATCATTAGCTTAATTGTAGTGTAGTGGTAGCATAGTTGTTAGATGGGAGGAAAATTCATGCATGTTGTTTGATATTCCATATTTTTCAATGCAAGTAGCATA
The DNA here is from genome assembly GCF_030987335.1 of Cornus florida. Classification (NCBI taxonomy): domain Eukaryota; kingdom Viridiplantae; phylum Streptophyta; class Magnoliopsida; order Cornales; family Cornaceae; genus Cornus; species Cornus florida. Next base: position 24,186,458 of record NW_026775571.1, on the reverse strand, counting down.
TGTCTCTAACCTTGTGGTGTATTTGGCTTGTGAGCTTAATGAAAGGATTAATGACTTGCTAGATATATTGTGCTTTTCAAATGCTATTTAGACAATATATACTTAATTGTTAGATATATTGTGCTTTTCACATGTTGCTTAGACAATAATACTTAATCGGTCACCCTTGCTAATTGAATCAACCAAACACACACACATCAATATTGCAACACACATTTCCCTCATTAGTCACTTGTTAAGGGTGTAGAAAAGTATTGTTTGGTGGTGACATCTAAACCCCAAGTTCTCTCTCTCTTACTTACTCTTTATTGCATTCAATTATTTAGTTCAATTTGCTTTCTAGTTTAATCAACCAACCAATTATTTGTTCGATCACTTGACCTACTAACCCTAATAGTGATTCCACAACCAAATTCGACTCCAATCCCTTGGGACGATCCCTACTCACCTTAACTATATTTTTAGTGAAGGTAGTAGTGGCTTCTATAAATGTGAAACTTGGCCCTCGCCTTAATGCACACTTTCTAAGCTTGTGGTGTAGTAGTGACAAACCAACCACCAGAAAACTTCAAAACTGGCTTCATCGAAATTGAACAAAACATCCTTGGCAAGAAGATTACACAAGGGTCGAGAAATTTTGCTAAAATCCTTGATAAAGCGACGATAGAAACCGGCATGGCCAAGGAAGGAACGGATTTGACGGACTGAATTTGGAGGAGGAAGATTAGAAATTAACTCCACTTTGGCTTTGTCAACCTCAATTCCTCTTTTTGAAATGACATGTCCTAGGACAATGCCCTCTTGGGCCATAAAGTGACTCTTCTCCCAACTTAGAATGAGATTCGTCTCCTTGCATCTTTGAAGTACAAGGGATAGATTGTGGAGACATGAATCGAAGGAAGATCCAAAGACGGAAAAATCGTCCATGAACACCTCTAAGAACTTTTCAACCATATCGGAAAATATGGACATCATACACCTTTGGAAGGTTGCCGGTGCATTGCATAGCCCAAAGGGCATGCGTCTATAGGCAAATGTTCCAAAGGGATATGTGAATGTGGTCTTTTCTTGATCTTGAGGATCAATTGCCACTTGGTTATAGCCAGAATAACCATCAAGGAAACAATAGAAGCTTTGGCCGATTAACCTCTCTAGGATTTGATTAATGAATGGAAGTGGGAAATGATCCTTCCTAGTGGTGGAGTTAAGTTTCCGGTAGTCAATGCACACACGCCACCCGATGGTGGTGAGTTATCGTACGAGCTCTCCCGCGGAATTTTCGACGACGGTGAGGCCGAATTTCTTAGGAACAACTTGAGTGGGACTCACCCACTTGCTATCAGAGATGGGGTAGATGATTCCCGCATCCAATAGCTTGATCACTTCTTTCATGACCACTTCCTTTATATTGGGATTCAACCGGAGCTACACCTCTCTAGAAGGTTTAGCGTCCTCCTCCATATGGATGCGATGCATACAAATAGAAGGGTCGATTCCTTTCAAATCAGCCACTGCCCAGCCAATAGCTTCTTTGTGCTCTTGTAGCACCGCTAGAAGGCTAGTTTCTTGATCCTTTAAAAGGTAAGAAGCAATGATGACGGGAAGAGTTTTACTCGCACCAAGAAACACATACTTGAGGAAGGCCGGGAGCGGCTTTAACTAAAGTTGTGGTGGGGATTTTAAGGAAGGGACCGGAGGAGTAGTGGAAAGTTGAGGAAGTGGTTCTCTCGGTATTTTCCAAGGAGGACAATCTATGACAGCATTAATATCAAGCAAAGAATTTACTTCCTTGATGGATTGGTCAATGTCAAAGCTTGAGAAGTCAAAGAGAGACATGCAAGTTTTAAGAGGATCCTTGCTTAGAATGAAGGGGAGAGATTCCTCGACCACTTCGTCTATCACATCAATAAGAAAATAATCATCCTCATTGGAAGGATGTTGAGTTGCATGGAAGATGTGGAGTTTGACTTGCATGTTTCCAAAGGCGATGTCCATCACCCCGGTTCGGTAATTAATTGAAGCATTAGCCGTAGCTAAGAATGGACTACCTAGGATCACGGGAATATGCTCTTTGGGTTATGGACCGGTTCTGTGTCAAGAACCACAAAGTCTACCGGGAAGTAGAATTTGTCCACTTTGATAATGACATCTTCAAGAATGCCTCGTGGGTGCTTGATCGATCTGTCGGCAAGCTGCAAGACCACGGAGGTTAGGTTTAGATCTCCCAACCCAAGCTGTAAGTAAACTGAATATGGAATTAAATTTACATTAGCTCCTAAGTCAATGAGGGCCTTTTCTATCTTGTTGTCGCCAATGACACACGAGATAGTTGGGGTGCCTGGATCCTTATACTTTGGAGGAGCACTGTGTTGAATGATTACACTCACATTTTCAGTTAATCTCACCTTCTTTGGCAAATGATTTTTAGAAGTGCGCTTTTGAGTGCACAAATCCTTAGGAAATATTGCATAGGGAGGGATTTGCTTTATAGCATCCAAGAGAGGCAAGTTGATCTTTACTTGCTTGAAAACTTTCCACATGTCTTGAATTTTGTAATTCTTGTTCCCAAAATGTGTCGACTCGAGGAAACGGAGCCTTAGGCTCATAAGACGTCTCCACATTTGGGTTGACAAGCTTGGAATTTTTAGTATTAGACTTTGGATTTTCAGGAGTGAACTTTGGATTAAAAGAGAAGAGATTTGGATTTTTGGGAGGAAGAACTTTGTCATTGCTACTTCCATCAACCTTGTTATCCACAACTCAACCACTCCTAAGGGTGGTGATTGCTTGGACTTGTTCATGAGTTGGCCCACTCAGAGGAGGGGTTTCATCAATCACATGAATCCCTCTAGGATTTTCAAATGGTTGAGCAGGAAGCTTCTCCTTATCTCTTTGAAGGAGTTGGTTCATTGAAGTGGCTATTTGCCCCACTTGATTATCAAGTTTAGCAATAGATTGAGTGTGGGAATGAACCATTTGGAGAGTGGGTTGCAAAGATGACAAGAGTTGCTTGTTAGATTCCATCATTTGCTTATTTAGAGATTCCATCATTTGTTTATTTGTAGCCATAATCTCATCTGTTGGGAATACAGGAGGTTGATTAGAGATATTTGGATTATACGGAGGACGGTAGCTTGACGAGGCCTGAAATGGCTTATTTTGAAATTGAGAAGGGGGCTCATTTTGATGCTCTTGATTCTGAAAGTTCGAATTTTTTGGGCCGGGTTGCCTCCACGAAAAATTTGGATGATATCTCCATCTCGAATTGTAAGTATTGGAATATGGATTATTTCTGGGCCTTGAGAACATGGCACTTGCTTGCTCTTGATTGGGATTGAAAAATTGCTCCGATGTGGGATAATCTTCCGAAAGATGGAAATGACTAGTGCATGATGCACACACCGCACTAGCTGAATTTTGAGACAAGGAAGGAGATAGATGTGGTGCCATCAATTGATAGAATTTATGAGTTATGGCATCCACTCGAGATGATTCTTCCCTCATTGTCTTCGGTTGACAAGGGTTGGTGTTCTTTGTATTAGTTGAGGTTGGACCACTACGAGAATTATGCTGCGAGTTTTCACTCAAATTCTCAAGTGAGGTCCATGACTCATCCACACTTTTAGACATGAACATCCCCCCACAAGATGAGTCAACCATGAATCTATGTGGGTTGGTTAACCCAACATAGAAAGCTTGCACCAATTGCTATTTTGGAATTAGGTGGTGCGGACATTTCTTTAAGCGGTCTTGAAGTCTCTCCTAAGTCTCATAGAGTTGTTCCCTCTCACATTGGGAAAAACAAAGAATGGAATGCCTCATTAGATTGGTTTTACTCACTGGATAATATTTTTTTAAGAATTCTTGTTGCAATTGAGCCAATGTAGTGATGGAATTTGTAGCAAGGGAGTTCAACCAATATTTTGCCCTATCTTTTAAGGCAAATGGGAAGAGATGCAAATGGAGAGCATTTTTAGGGAAGCCCCTAAGCTTGATGGTAGAGCAGATTTCAAGGAACTCATCAAGATCCTTATAGGGGTCCTCATGTTCCAAGCCATGAAAGGAAGGAAGCATTTGAATTGTACTAGATTTGATTTCATATTGGGCTGCATCGATATTCGGCATCACTATGCAAGAGGGAGAGGCATAGGTTATAGGGATGAAGTGGTCCTAAAGAGTCATGGGAACTACATTTGGAATTACGGCCAAACATTAACAACTCACAACACAATCAAAACAATAATGCATCACAATAACCTCCACATACGATGTTCCCGTTCTCCTCAATTATCAAGACAGAAATGTAAATGGCCACGACAAGGACCGATGCTTGCAATTGAAAAGAACAATAAACAGCCTCGACAAGGGCTTCACAACTTAACTAAATCTAATCTAAACACATGCAAGATATTCACAACTTTGAAACTAGAGCTTCGAAAACTTACCTGAAGTCGTATAGACTTACAAATTTGCTAGTTATCCTCAGCAAGCCTTGAATACCTAAAATCTCACAAACACTTAAAATGTCACGATCCTGGTGCTCCTATAATTTCTTGCATCATTGGAAATAATGTGATAGAGCAAGCACTTCTTAACCTTGGAGTAAGTGTGAATCTTATTCCTTACTCGGTGTATGAGAAGTTAGGTTTAGGAGAGTTAAAACCTACATCAGTTGTTCTACAGCTTGCTGACCGTTCTGTCAGATAACCACGAGGTATTATTGAAGATGTACTTATAAAAGTGGATAAGTTCTATTTTTTGATTGACTTTCTAGTTCTTGATACAAAACCGATCCACGATTCCAAAAAGTATATTCCAGTCATTCTTGGGCGACCTTTTCTAGCCACAACAAATGCTTGCATTAACTGTAGGACTGAAACCATGGATTTATCTTTTGGAAATATGAAAGTCAAGTTAAACATCTTCAATGCTATTCATCATCCCCACGATGATAGTGAATGCTTCTTCCTTAATGTTATTGATGAGTTGGTTGAGGAATCACTCCCAACTATATTATCCAAGGATCCTTTAGAAGCTTGTCTGAATCACTTCAATTATGAAGATTTCGATATTGATTCTTCAATAGCTGAAGTGAATTCTTTGCTCAATTCTACTTCTATCACAAATTTTCCTCCATGGAAATCTAGGTTAGAGCCTCTTCCACCCCTTTCTAGTACTCCGCCTGTTCCTTCTCTAGAGTCTCCACCTAAGCTTGAGCTTAAGCCACTACTGGAAAAGCTCAAGTGTGCTTTCTTGGGTTTAAATGACACCCTCCTAGTGATCATTGCTTCCAATCTTACAAGTTCCCAAGAAAGTAGTCTCTTAAAATTTCTTGAGAAAAATAAAGAGGCTATTGGGTGGAGTGTGGTTGATTTGAAAGGAATTAGCCCCACAATTTGCATGCATCAGATTCATTTGGAGGAGGATTCTCGAACATCTCGGGAACTCCAATAAAGATTGAATCCTAATATGAAGGAGATAGTTTTGAAGGAAGTTGTGAAGTTGCTGATGCGGGAATAATCTACCCCATCTCAGAAAGCAAGTGGGTGAGTCCTACTCAGGTAGTACCTAAAAAGACAAGTATTACAGTAGTTGAGAATTTCGAAGGAGAATTAGTTCCATAACGCACCACCACTGGATGGCATGTGTATATTGATTACCGAAAACTCAACTCCGCTACTAGAAAAGATTATTTTTCACTTCCGTTCATTGATCAGATTTGATCGGTTGATCAACTATACATCAACCTTCGCAATAGCACGAATCATTGTAAAATAGGGCTATTGGTCGGGTAAGTCGAACCACTGGGACTGCGCTAGTCTTAAGGCAACCTAAGTATCTAGAGTTGTTCTTAGAATGATAAGGTGTAATAAGGAGTTGTTGATTGGTTTGTCACTAAGCTAGTAATTGAAGTGTGCATAAAACAAGAATGCTAGTAAATGTAAAGGAAGGAGATCTAGGTAGAGAGGGCTAGGGAAGTGAATCCACTACCTATCCATAAGCATGTTAATACATGATTTACTTGGGGAATAATATATACACATAACCATGAAATGCAACAACATAAAATTGCTACATTACCTTCAAGAATTTTTATGAAATCAATAGGCAAGAATAACTTATCAAAGTATTGCATGTTTTGGTTACCTAAACTAGGTTGCAACCTTAGACATACTCACTAAGCATAGAGTTATCAAGCCCTTAATCACATAGTAGAAGCACATGACATTAGGAATCAAGAATAATCTATCAAAAGAGAACCCTAAGCTATAGACTATCAAATTTCCCAAGCATCATGCCAATAAAAACATTTCCATAAACTCATCTTCATTGTCACTATGAAAATGGAAGCAAAATAATCATAAGAGGAGACAATCTTAAGACAAGATCTTAAACTCAAAATGATCATTAATAGACATTGAAGCTCTTCACATCAAATAAAGCTCTAGTTCATGGAAAGGTCATATATATACATTACATCCCCAAATGTAAATCAAAAACAAGACATGCTTACAAGAAAGAGTTTCATCACCTCCCTAGAAGGGAGTTAGTTACCCATTGATGCACTAGAGGAAGGAGGAAGCAAAGCCTTGACCTCCATTTTCGAGCTCCCCTCTTCTAGCTGCCAGAACACCCCTTTCTTCCTCTCTTCTCTCTCCTCTATCTTGTAAAAATATGGGATAATGATATGTGTGGCCTTCCTTGCCTTATCTCCTTCAACAAAGCTCTCTCTCTCCTCCAAAAAACATCCCCAACCACCTCATAAAGAAGTAAGTAGAAAAATGAGGAAACCAATGCACAAGTGGCTGCCAAAATGAGAATTCCCGAAGGCAATTCTGCCCCAAATTCGAGCACTCTAAGCAAGGCCTCGAGCGCTCGAATTTAGTGTAAAAATGCCCATGCTTCACTTGCTCCGCCCAGACCTACTTTGGTTAAACAGCCATAACTTTGCCCTCCGAACTCCGAATGACAAACCGTTTAAAGATTTGGAGAGCTGATTCAGAGCTTTAAAAACTTCATGTTTTGATGAAGACCCAAATCTCAAGTCTGGTTGGTCGAAAATGGGGAGAAAGGCAGTACTTCAGTGCTGCCAGGCAGTTCTGCGCACCTCTAGTAACAAGGCCATAACTCTCTGCTCCGAGCTCCGAATGATGAACCGTTTGAAGATTTAGAAAGCTAATTCAGAGCTCTAAATCTTTCATGTTATGATGGAAGTCCAGTTCTCGAGCTTTCTGGGTCAAAATGGCGAGCAAAGTACTAACTCCACTGCTGATCTCGTGAAGCAATCTGCCGTAATTTCGAGCACTCGAAATTAGGCCTCGAGCACTCGAAAATTGGCCAGAATGCCCTATGCTTGGTTTGCTCATCCCGGACCTACTTTGGTAAAACGGCCATAACTTTGTGCTCTAAACTCCAAATGATGAACTATTTGAAGATTTGGAAAGCTAATTCAGAGCTCTAAAAACTTCATGTTTTGGTGGAGATCCAATTCTCAAGGATGATTGGTCGAAAATGAAGATCAAGGCAGAATTTCATTGCTGCCAGGCAGTTCTGCGCACCTCTGGTAACAAGGCCATAACTCTCTGGTCTGAGCTCCGAATGATGAACTTCTTGAAGATTTGGAAAGCTGATTCAGAGCTATAAATATGCCATTTTATAATGGAAGTCCAGTTCTCAAGTTTGCAAGGTCAAAATGGTGAGCAAAGTCCTGACTCCACTGCTGCCAGAAATTCAGAATTGTGCCTTTTGATGGCCAAAACTCCACAAAGCCTTGATTTTGCTCCTTTTTTGGCAAATGGACCTAAAAATGCATAAAAACATAGAAATGAAGATAATCTACATAAATTAACATACAACGGACTTTACTAATGCAATTTAGGGCGCTTGAATATATAATATTCGGCGCTTATCACACCCCCAAACTTACATTTTGCTAGTCCCTTAGCAAAACTACAATGAAAAATTTAATGAAAAGACAACCATGGGCTTGCTACTGCAAAAATATCATCCATGGTAAAATAAGATATATACATTGCTCAAAAAATAACTTGAAATAGAAAAAGAGCTGGAGATGGGGTCATTGGGAAGACTACCTTGCATATATGAAGCGTTGATACAAAAATTGGCTAAATACATTTCCACATACATGCATCAACATCAAAGTCTATATAAATAACTCAATTATCATCTCTTGAATGGAAATCAACTCTAGCTTCAGTGAAAGTGAATTAGATTCTCAACATGCGGCTTTTACTTTCTTTTCCAATTCCAAAGCGCAAGTTTTCAAATCATTGAATTCCCCTTTAAATGAGGTCCCTAAGGCATGATTTTATTTACAAGACAACTTTTGTTGCTTGTTGACAATTTATTGTAACTCAAGCGAAACATAGAATGGTTGTGCAATGCTGAAGTCCCTTAAGCTTTCTAACCAACCCTTGTAGCAAGCGTTAGGCCAACAACTCCCAAACCAGATGGCTTTAGGGTGTTAAGTGTAGAGACACTCCATAGGGCTTAATAGCTCAAGTTGGAAAGGCTACGAACTCCAACGAACCATGTTTATTACCAGTTTATTTTTTTGAATGACCGTGCAATGTTTAAGTCCCTTAAGCTTTCTAACCAACCCCTGTAGCAAGCGTTAGGCCAACAACTCCCAAACCAGACGGTTTTAGGGTGCTAAGTGTAGAGACACTCCTAGGGCTTAATAACTCGAGTTGGAAAGGCTACGAACGTCAACTGATCATTATTTTCTTTCTTTCTAAGTTTTTTTTTTTTTTTTTTTTTTTTTTTTTTTTTTTTTTTTTTAGATTCATGCCAAAAGTATTCATCCATTAGGTTCATCAAATCAGATTAACTAGGGCAAGGTCAAGGTCAATCAAGTTGCATGCCTCACAGTTAAGTTTCCAATGTGCATCTGTGCATTGTGAAGCTTAAAAGAGTGTCAAATCCAGCGAGAATTTAATTGAGACATTTATACAGACTAATTTGAATCTACATGATCATTTCAACTCAAATTTTCTTTATTTTCAAAAATATCAGCTGCTTCTATACACAAAGTTTTAAACATATGCTTTCATCTCCAACAGGTTTCAAATTCCATTATCATTGCTTAGCAAAAATGTAAAACCAAAAATACATAAATGCACCCCCAAACTTGAATGTCACATTGTCCTCAATGTGAGAAGACAAGTAAATCAAAATAAGCGCAAAGAGGGTAAAAGAACAATAATACCAAGTGGAGTGACGACGACGTAGATGTTCAGCCATGTGAGTGCGCAACGGCGTCCCCCAAACTTGGACATGAAGACCTATCAAGACAGAACTAATGTACACAGGTGAAAGCATAGGTCTCTTAAGAAAAAAAATCAAAACAGAAATGAAAACACTAAGACGAATGTGATTGCAAGGTAAAAATCCATACAAAATACAAATTGGCACACATGAGTCATAAGTGTAAAATGGAAAACAAAACAATGCCAAAAGCCGTGCATTTAGAGAGATAAAGTTGGCTTAGGCAATTCGTCAAACACGTGGTGTGCAAGACAAAAAGGAAGAGGGCCAAAGGTTGATTAGAGATGAGAAAATCCAAAAATTTGGCCCTGCAAATGCAATACACAACTCCCAAACAATCACAAATCCTTCACACAAGCAATCCCATCCTCCATTGATCAAAAATTGAAAGAAAAAGAGGGTAGACACTTACCCAACAATGGAGAACACAAGGCCCATTATTTGTGGTTAATGGAAGATGTGGATGAGAGGTTGATGATGGTGCTTGGGTTAGAGGAGAGTGGGGAAAAAGGTGGATGGAGATGCCGAGAGGGTGGGTTTGATGGGTTGAGGTTTGCCGAGAGAGATGAGGAAGGTTGGGGGGTTGATGGTGGTGAGTTATGGGTTGCATGCATGGTGGGATGAGATGAGGGTGGTGAAGTGAGGTTGATGGTGGTTGAATGGTGTGAGGCCGAGAGGGATGGTGGTTCACATTTAGAGCACTCCAAATGGGAGCTAGAGTGCTCTAAATGAAGGCAGTAGCTTGGGATGAGATTGGTTCACATTTAGAGCACTCTAAAATGGAATTAGAGTGCTCTAAATACAAGCAGCAGCCTCGGAATTATGGTGGAGAAGTTTGGAGCAATCCAAATGGAAGCTAGAGCACTCCAAACTTGGGCAGTGAGCATGCAAAATTGGTGTGGTAATTTGGAGCAATCTGAATGGGATTTGGAGGGCACGAAATTGGCTCAGTAGGCTAGGGGGTGAGCTCGGCTGTGAGGACTGAAGCAATGAGTGAAAGGGAAAACATGCAAGACAGTGAGCACCATAGAAGTTGAATTTGTTGCAATGGAATATGGAATGTGAGCAACATGGAAATGGAAGTTGTTCAAAATGGAGTCCATGCATGGAAATTCAGTGGCTTGGAGATGAAAGAATGCATGCAATGAATGCATGCAATGAAAGAATGCATGCAATGAATTTTAATGTAAGGAAAATTTTTGAAGCCTTGCAAGAGAATTCCAATCCAATGCATGGATGGAAATTTTTTGAAACTTAGCACTTTATCTCTAAAGCATGGAAAAAATTTTAAAATTTGCAAATTCAGTCCATTCCACTGCATGGATGGAAAATTTTTGGAAAAATTGTCGAATTGCTCAACATTTCTAATGCCTAGATGAAAAATTTTCAAACTTTGCATTTCATCTCCAATGCATGGAAAATTTTGGGGAACCATGATCCAACAATGCGTTGAAAATGAGAGGTTGTGCACATGAGTTGCATGCCAAAGATCCTATGAACTTGCTCGAAAGCGATGGAAATTTCCGGGAATGAAAATTAGAGCTGAGAAGGTCTAAGAGGCCAGTCTAAAATTGCGGAACGCAACTGAAGATCATTTCAGAAAAATCAAATTTTTGGCTTTTCTAAACCATTTCCCAGAAAATTTCAAGGCACGAGCAATTTGAGAAGGTAGGGAAGCTTGGAACATCGAAAGAATTTCTTCCCTTGCTTTGCTAAATTTAATGTCGATAGCTAGACGAACCAGGATCAGGATCCATTGGAGATATGGATCCTTAACGCTCCGTATGCAACTTGCCTCCTTCATATGGTCTCAAACTTAGATCAATGAATGGTGAGGGATATTGATCCTTCCGAAGAGAAACAAGTTTGGCCTTAGAGGATTTGAGCATCGCTTTTAATCTCACTTCTTTTATTTTCAGATTTAAGCAAAGGTGTTGCTTGTTCGAGATTATGGAGGCTCGTTGAATGTCATTGTTTTGACTAACAATGGTAGGATCATGACCTTCCATATTTGCAATCTCCAAGTCATATACCTCATTGGACTCAAATGGTTTGTTCACAGGTTGAGTATCATGGACAATGATTCTAGATTGGGCTGGAATGATTGGAAGAATTTTCAGCAACTTGTCAACATTCTCCTTACCTTTGTCCGGTGGTTCACCCTCAAAATGTTGAGGTAACTCCGGTGAAGAAATGGAAGGAGATGGACAATCCCACGATAGAGATGGATTTGGTGCTTCCCATAAAGGAGAGGAAAATGGTGATGGAATATCAAGCAAGGAGTTGACTTCCCGAATGGATTTGTCCACACCAAAATCCTCAAAATCAAAAGGGACCAAGCAAGCATGTAGGGGATCCTCCGTTGAAGGAGGTGGGATTGGATTTTGAATGTGTTCATCAGCAATAGTCATTTCAAAACACTCATTGTCATCTGAAGGAAGTTGCACAGCATTGAAGATATTGAGCTTAACATTCATATTCCCAAAAGAGATATCCATCAATCCGGATCTACAGTTAATGGAAGCATTAGCTGTAGCTAGAAAAGGACGTCCGAGAATTATGGGAATGTGTTTTCTTGGATCATGGACTGGTTCCGTATCAAGAACCACGAAGTCTACCGGGAAGTAGAATTTGTCCACTTTTATGATCACATCTTCAATAATTCCCCGTGGTTGCTTAATCGATCGATCAGCAAATTGCAACACTATCGGAGTTGGCTTTAGATCTCCCAAACCAAGTTGTAGGTAAACCGAATATGGAATCAAATTCACACTAGCTCCTAAGTCAAGGAGGGCCCTCTCGATTTTGTTGTTACCAATGACACAAGAGATTGTGGGGGCACCCGGATCCTTATACTTCGGAGGAGTGCTGTGCTGAATGATCGCACTAACATTTTCGGTTAACCTCACTTTCTTTGGTAAATGACTTCTGGAAGTGCGCTTTTGAGTGCACAAATCCTTAAGGAATTTTGCATAGGGAGGAATTTGCTTGATAGCATCCAAGAGAGGAAGATTGATCTTTACTTGCCTAAAGACCTCCCACATGTCTTGAATTTTGCAATTCTTATTCCCAAAATGTGTCGACTCTTGAAGACGTTGAGGGAACGGAGCTTTTGCCTCATAAGTAGTTTCCACATTTGGGGTGACATGCGTGGGACTTCCGTGAATGGTATTTGGACAAGAAGAACTTGGATTTGGACTTGAAGAGCTTGAATTTGGATTTTTCAACGGAGGGTTTTTCTCACTTGTGTCTCCATCAACCTTGTTGTCAACCACTCTACCACTCCGAAGGGTGGTGATAGCTTGAACTTGTTCATGAGTCGGCCCACTCGGAGGAGGGGTTTCATCAATCACATGCATTCCTCTAGGATTTTCAAATGGTTGAGCGGGAAGCTTACCCTTGTCTTTTTGAAGAAGTTGGTTCACTTGGTTAGCTATTTGTCCCATTTGATTTTCGAGCCTAGCTATGGATTGAGTATGGGAGTGAACCATTTGGAGAGTAGGTTGCAAGGATGTCAAGAGATGCTTGTTGGAATCTATGATTTGCTTGTTTAATGATTCCATCATTTGCACATTTAATGATTCCATCATTTGCTTGTTTGCAGCCACTATCTCATCAATTGGATTCGCAGGAGGTAGAGTGGAGACACTTGGATTGTATGGAGGTTGGTAGCTTGAAGAGGCTTGGAAAGGCCTACCTTGATATTGAGAAGAGGGCTGATTTTGAGGCCCTTGATTTTGAAGTTGGGAATTTTGTGGGGCTTGTTGCCTCCACGAAAAATTCAGATGGTCCCTCCAACCTGGATTATATGTATTGGAATACGGGTTATGCCCGGGCCTTGAGAACGTGGCATTAGCTTGTTCTTGGTTAGGATTGGGAAATTGCTCTGGTGTGGGGCAATCTTCCGAGAGATGGAATGGACTAGTACATGAAGCACAAACCGAACTTGCCGAATTTTGAGACAATGAAGGGGGAAGATGTGGTGCCATCAATTGGTAGAATTTATGAGCAATGGCATCCACTTGAGATGATTCCTCCCTTATTGATTTTTGTTGACAAGGATTGGTGTTCTTTGGAGTGGTTGAGGTCGGAGCCCTACGAGAATTGTGTTGAAGTGAATTTTCACTCAAATTCTCAAGTAAGGTCCACGCCTCATCCGCATTCTTGGACATGAACATCCCACCACAAGAAGAGTCAACCATGAATCTATGGGTGTCGGTCAAGCCGGCATAGAAAGCTTGCACTAATTGCCATTTTAGGATCAAATGATGAGGACACTTCCGAAGAAGATCTTGTAACCTTTCCCAAGTCTCGTGGAGTTGTTCTCCATCAACTTGAGAAAAGCTTAGAATGGAATGCCTCATTTGGTTGGTTTTACTCACCGGATAATACTTCTTAAGAAATTCTTGTTGCAATTGAGCCCAAGAAGTAATAGAGTTGGGAGCAAGGGAGTTCAACCAATATTTTGCCCTATCCTTTAGGGAGAATGGGAAAAGATGTAAGTGGAGTGCATTTTCAGGAAATCCTCTCAACCGGATGGTCGAACAGATTTCAAGGAACTCATCGAGATGCTTATATGGATCTTCATTATCAAAACCATGAAAAGATGGAAGCATTTGGATGGTACTAGATTTGATCTCATATTGAGCTGCATTGATGTTTGGCATCACTATGCAAGATGGAGAAGCATAGGTGGTAGGGATGAAATGATCTCTAAGAGTCATTGGCTCGATATTAGGAATTTCAGCCCTTTCATTCCCCGGATTTCCTATATTATCCCCCATTGTATTAAATTCAGTTTCAAGATCCCGTATAAGAGTAGGTTCCCTAGGGTTCCGTCTAAGAGTTCTTTCAAGAGAGTTAATATCAATGGGAGAATCAATTGTGGGTAAGGAAAGTGACCTACGACCGAACATCAACAACAAAGCATATACTCAACAAAGCAATACATCAACCACAACTCCACATACGATGTTCCCTTTCTCCTCAATTAGCAAGACAGAAAATAAATGGCCACGACAAGGACCGATGCTTGAATACAAAATATAAACAAGTTAAGAGCCTCGACAAGGGCTTCACAACTAAATTAAACACATACACAATATTCACAATGCGAAACTAGAAGTCAAGAGACTTACCTGGGGTCCTCTAGACTTACAATTTGCTAGCAATCCCACGGCGAGCTTCGAATCCCTAGAATCTTACAACACGAAGATGATCAAAACATACAAGGAATATTCACAAGACACAATATGCACAATCAGACTAAATTTAACCCTAAACTTTGGTTGCTAAACCGTTTGCAGTCCCCGGCAACGGCGCCAAAAATTGATCGGTTGATCAACTATACATCAACCTTCGCAATAGCACGAATCATTGTAAAATAGGGCTATTGGTCGGGTAAGTCGAACCACTGGGACTGCGCTAGTCTTAAGGCAACCTAAGTATCTAGAGTTGTTCTTAGAATGATAAGGTGTAATAAGGAGTTGTTGATTGGTTTGTCACTAAGCTAGTAATTGAAGTGTGCATAAAACAAGAATGCTAGTAAATGTAAAGGAAGGAGATCTAGGTAGAGAGGGCTAGGGAAGTGAATCCACTACCTATCCATAAGCATGTTAATACATGATTTACTTGAGGAATAATATATACACATAACCATGAAATGCAACAACATAAAATTGCTACATTACCTTCAAGAATTTTTATGAAATCAATAGGCAAGAATAACTTATCAAAGTATTGCATGTTTTGGTTACCTAAACTAGGTTGCAACCTTAGACATACTCACTAAGCATAGAGTTATCAAGCCCTTAATCACATAGTAGAAGCACATGACATTAGGAATCAAGAATAATCTATCAAAAGAGAACCCTAAGCTATAGACTATCAAATTTCCCACGCATCATGCCAATAAAAACATTTCCATAAACTCATCTTCATTGTCACTATGAAAATGGAAGCAAAATAATCATAAGAGGAGACAATCTTAAGACAAGATCTTAAACTCAAAATGATCATTAATAGACATTGAAGCTCTTCACATCAAATAAAGCTCTAGTTCATGGAAAGGTCATATATATACATTACATCCCCAAATGTAAATCAAAAACAAGACATGCTTACAAGAAGGAGTTTCATCACCTCCCTAGAAGGGAGTTAGTTACCCATTGATGCACTAGAGGAAGGAGGAAGCAAAGCCTTGACCTCCATTTTCGAGCTCCCCTCTTCTAGCTGCCAGAACACCCCTTTCTTCCTCTCTTCTCTCTCCTCTATCTTGTAAAAATATGGGATAATGATATGTGTGGCCTTCCTTGCCTTATCTCCTTCAACAAAGCTCTCTCTCTCCTCCAAAAAACATCCCCAACCACCTCATAAAGAAGTAAGTAGAAAAATGAGGAAACCAATGCACAAGTGGCTGCCAAAATGAGAATTCCTGAAGGCAATTCTGCCCCAAATTCGAGCACTCTAAGCAAGGCCTCGAGCGCTCGAATTTAGTGTAAAAATGCCCATGCTTCACTTGCTCCGCCCAGACCTACTTTGGTTAAACAGCCATAACTTTGCGCTCCGAACTCCGAATGACAAACCGTTTAAAGATTTGGAGAGCTGATTCAGAGCTTTAAAAACTTCATGTTTTGATGAAGACCCAAATCTCAAGTCTGGTTGGTCGAAAATGGGGAGAAAGGCAGTACTTCAGTGCTGCCAGGAAGTTCTGCGCACCTCTAGTAACAAGGCCATAACTCTCTGCTCCGAGCTCCGAATGATGAACCGTTTGAAGATTTAGAAAGCTAATTCAGAGCTCTAAATCTTTCATGTTATGATGGAAGTCCAGTTCTCGAGATTTCTGGGTCAAAATGGCGAGCAAAGTCCTAACTCCACTGCTGATCTCGTGAAGCAATCTGCCGTAATTTCGAGCACTCGAAATTAGGCCTCGAGCACTCGAAAATTGGCCAGAATGCCCTATGCTTGGTTTGCTCATCCCGGACCTACTTTGGTAAAACGGCCATAACTTTGTGCTCTAAACTCCAAATGATGAACTATTTGAAGATTTAGAAAGCTAATTCAGAGCTCTAAAAACTTCATGTTTTGGTGGAGATCCAATTCTCAAGGATGATTGGTCGAAAATGAAGATCAAGGCAGAATTTCATTGCTGCCAGGCAGTTCTGCGCACCTCTGGTAACAAGGCCATAACTCTCTGGTCTGGGCTCCGAATGATGAAATTCTTGAAGATTTGGAAAGCTGATTCAGAGCTATAAATATGCCATTTTATAATGGAAGTCCAGTTCTCGAGTTTGCAAGGTCAAAATGGTGAGCAAAGTCCTGACTCCACTGCTGCCAGAAATTCAGAATTGTGCCTTTTGATGGCCAAAACTCCACAAAGCCTTGATTTTGCTCCTTTTTTGGCAAATGGACCTAAAAATGCATAAAAACATAGAAATGAAGATAATCTACATAAATTAACATACAACGGACTTTACTAATGCAATTTAGGGCGCTTGAATATATAATATTCGGCGCTTATCAAGATTCTAGAGTGATTGGCTGGCTAGAGCTATTATTGCTTTTTAGACGGATATTCCAGCTATAATCAGGTGGCCATTGATCCGAAGGATCAAGAGAAAACTACTTTCACTTGTCCATTCTATACATTTGCATATAGACGGATGTCTTTCGGATTGTGTAATATGCCAGCAACATTCTAGAGGTGTATGATGTTTATCTTTTCAAACATGGTTGAAAAGTTTCTTAAAGTATTTATAGATGACTTCTCTGTTTTTAGGTCCACATTCGAAAACTGTCTCCAAAATCTTTCCCTAGTGCTTCAGCGTTGTAGGGAAACCAATCTTATTCTTAGTTGGGAGAAGAGCCATTTTATGGTTCAAGAGGGTATTATTTTAGGACATATCATTTTAGAGAGAGGTATTGAAGTTGATAGAGCTAAAGTAGACTAGATCTCTAAATTGCCTCCTCCTATCTTCGTAAGGGGAGTGCGATCATTTCTTGGGCACGCTGGGTTCTATCGACGCTTCATTAAAGATTTCAGCAAAATTTCCAGCCCTTTGTGTAATCTACTTGCAAAGGACACTCCTTTTGTCTTTGATGAGTCATGCCTTGAGGCTTTCCAAAAGCTTCGCTCTCTTCTTTCTTCAGCTCCTATCATTAATCCTCTGGATTGGGCTCTTCCATTTGAGATTATGTGTGATGCATTTGATTATGCTATGGGTGCTATCTTAGGACAACGAATGGATAAGCTTCCTCATGTTATCTACTATGCGAGCAAAACTCTTTCAAATGCACAATTAAATTATACCACTACTGAAAATGAGTTACTTGTAGTTGTTTTCGCTTTGGATAAATTTAGATCATATCTATTGGGTTCCAAAGTCGTAGTCTATTCTGATCATTCTACTTTGAAACATCTTCTATCCAAAAAGGAAACCAAACCCCATTTGATTCAATGTATACTCTTGCTTTAAGAGTTTGATTATGAAATTCGAGATAAAAAAGGGTCAGAGAATGTTGTAGCTAACCATCTTTCTAGAATTTTGATTGCAAATACCTCAACTTCACTTCCAGTTTGTGATTCTTTCCTGGATGAACAACTGTTTGAGGTTTCTCATAAGGATTTGCCTTGGTTTACCGATATTGTGAATTACCTCGCAACATGAAAAATTCCTTTGTCTTGGTCAAAGCAAGAAAAAGATCGATTCTTCTCTCAAATTAGGATGTACTATTGGGATGATCCCCAGCTATTCAAATACTGTGCTGATAAAATCATTCGTAGATGCATTCCTGAGAGTGAGTTTCATAGTATTCTGACCTTCTGTCACAGTTTGGCATGTGGAGGCCTTTTCAGTGCAAAGAAAACTGCAGCAAAAATTCTTCAATGTGGTTTCTTTTGGCCTTCACTCTTTCGGGATTCATACTTATTCTGTAGGTCATGCCTTAGATGTCAGCAGCTAGGATCAATTTCTAGAAAGAACATAATGCCCCTTAACTCTAATCTTAGTTATTGAGGTTTTGGATGTTTGGGGTATTGATTTCATGGGTCCTTTTGTTCTGCGCAATAAAAATGAGTACATTCTTGTGGCTGTTGACTATGTATCTAAATGGGTTGAAGTGGTGGCTACTAAAACCACCGATCACGCAGTCGTGGTTGAGTTCATTCAAACGAACATTTTTAGTCAGTTTGGTATGCCATGGGCTATTATTAGTGATGGGGGTGCTCACTTATGTAATAGGTATTTCCGTACCTTAGTCCAAAGATACTCCATCACTCATAAAGTTGCTTCTGCCTATCATCCCCAAACAAGTGGCCAAGTTGAAATATCCAATCATGAAATTAAGAGAATTTTTGAAAAAACGGTTATGCCAGATCGTAAAGATTGGTCTTATAGACTGAATAATGCTTTGTAGGCTTACCGTACTGCTTTTAAGACTCTGATTGGTATGTCACCTTACCGTCTTGTCTATGGTAAAGGGTGCCATCTTCCTGTAGAGTTAGAACACAGAGTTTTCTGGTCCATAAAAAAACTCAACTTCGATATAACATCTGAGGAAGCTTCAATTAACTGAGCTTGAAGAATTACGTAATGATGCTTATGAGAGTGCTAAGGTTTACAAAGTAAAGGCTAAGGCATTTCATGACAAACATATCTTGCGTAAGACTTTTGAGCCGGGGAAGAAGGTTTGGTTGTTTAATACACGACTGAAACTTTTTACTGGAAAGTGAAAGTCACGTTGGGAAGGTCCATATATGGTTATTTCTGTTACACCTTATGGTGTAATTGAGATACAAGATTGTAAAATTGAAATATTGTCTAAGGTCAATGGACAGAGAATGAAACCCTACATGGGGGGTAGTGTGCAGAGAGGCATAGTTGAGGTAGTGGAACTTCATGATCCTATTTACTTAGACTAGAGAGGTCAGATTTTCATTGAGCTATCGACGTTAAACTTATCATGTTGTCAAGCTATCGATGTTAACTTTAGCATTTGTATGTTGTACCGTAGTTTTATTGCATTTTTATTTTCATTTGTGATTTAATTATTTTATTTTATTTTTCTAGGTTTTAGTAATTTTTAGGTTTATTTTATTTTGCTTATAGTTTAATTTTTGGTTGAAAAAGGAAAAGAAAAGAAAATTTCAAAAATCAGAAAAATCCAAAACAATTTGTCAGAATGCTCTAGCCTGAAAGTTGGGGCTCGAGCATAAGCTACTAAAGGCTTGAGCATCAGTACCAAAAGCTCAAGCCTTTTATCATTGTTAACTTTAGGGTTTTTCAACGGCCGTGCTCGAGCCTTAAACTAGAGACTTGAGCCTTTGTACTTTAAAATATTAAAAAACCCTCAGGCCGAGCTTGAAACCCTCGTGCCTTTGGTCTTCTTGCCTCCATCTCTCCAAACTCTTTCATCTCCATTCAATCATCATCCTTATGCTCTTAGGCTTCGCTTCCATATCAAAAAGGTATGAATCTCTCCATCCTTTTTGATTTATATATATATGTATATATATGTATATATTTTCTATATATACACTGATTTCATCTCAAAGTGATGCACAAATCTCTTCAAAACTTAATTTTGATCCTTTATAACCCTATCTAATCACGAAATCACCCAAAAATTTGCAGAAATTCCGAATCTCATTTGGATTTGAAGAACACGAGTTCGGGTGTTTTGAGGTGTTTTGGACAAATATAAGAAGTTTTGTGGTTGTTGTGAGATTGTAGGGGAGATTTAGGGTGGCGTTGTTGTGATTTTAAAAGAGTTGAGGGTGTTTTGCTTCGGTTGAAAACCAAGAAGCACGAGCCTTCAGATTGAGGCTCAAGCATTTGCTTGGAGTAGGCTCGAGCATTATATCCTGAGCTCGAGCCTTATCCAGTATTAAGCTCGAGCATTATACCCCAGGCTTGAGCCTCAGAGCACAGACTTAGGAGTTTTACTGGGACAGTGATTTTGGATTACAGAGATGTCAAGACGGCCGAGGCAGCGGGTTGTTAGGATGCCAACGATGGCATTAGATGATTCCTGGCGGTACAGCAAGATTTGCTTTGAGACAGATTTTGTTATAGAGGATTTTTAGCAGGACCGTGATACCTTTTGGGTGATGGAAGCCCTTCAGGCTCTCCAGCTATCGGGGTTCTTGAGGCATCCAGCACAAATTACATATCCTAGGCTGGTGAGAGCATGCTACAAATCCCTGTAGTTCTATGCAGGAGATGAGGAACAAGAGGAAGAGGATCGTTTCACAGCCATTGTCGAGGGTATACAGCTGATAGTGAGCTGTGATACTATTACTCAGGCTATACGTTGCCATTACAGGTGCCTAGGTGCTCTTCAGGAGAGGTTTCCTCAGATTCCCCTGGGCACGACTCTGGAGGCGATGTTCTATGCTATGGGCCAGGGGAGACATGTCACCACATGGGAGACGATTCAAAAGTCACAGCTTTTGAGACATTTCTAGCTTTTGGATACGGTCCTCGTGGTTAATGCTGCCATATCAAACATAAGGGTGGGCGATGTACTGAGATGGTGGATACGACTTATGCATTCCATGCTGACTACTAGGTGTCTATTCCCCAGTTAGTTTTTGTGCAGCTCCGCTGTCTTTACGATAAGATGGGAGAGGCCTGACGCCCTCTTATCCACCATATTCACTTTCCTAGGCTTGTCACACGCCTGATAGAGATAGCGGGGGTTCCGATACCCCTGAATGAGGCTACTGTGACCGTCTTCACCTAGTACTATTTCTCATAGTGGAACAACATCTTCGGGCATATGCCTAGGATGAGGAAGCTAGAGTGGGGTGTTCACGATGAGATCCGAAAGGATCGACAGCGCATGGACGCCGAGGCGAGGGGTATGCCATATGTGCTACATTTTCCACCTTATCCACCCCCGCCTGCTATTCTGTCTACTGAGCCTACTGATGTAGTGCTGGCAGTGGAAGATGGTGATGAGGAGTTTGATGATGAGGCTACAGAGGAAGAGATGGATTTCTCCGATAGCCAGCCCTCACTGAGGATGAGACCTGCTCCTGTAGCTCAGCTAGAGAGTTTTTCTCAGGCTGAGATTAGAACTTTACAGGCTAGGGTGGCCGAGTTGTAGGATGGTCAGACGGTGCTATGGTAAATGTTGACTGTGCAGCAGAGCATATTGGAGGAGTTACTTCGCCACACTCCGTCCGCTCCATCTACTTCTTCCGATCCACCACCGCCACCTATGGATTAGCTTTTAAGGGCTTTTCTATATTTTTGTTGACTAGGGCAGTCTTTTTACTGTATTTATTTCCATATGATGTATGTCTGCCCTAAGTCTTTATTTTAAAAGCATTGTACTGATTTCTGATATATATACATGCTTTTTGATTATATTCTCTGTGTGTTGATATTATAATTCATTGTGATATTTCTCTATGATTACTATATATACTTGATACTCTGATGTGTGTTGGAGTTTATTGATTTTGCCAGATACTACAGATTAGTTTGGGGGTGATTTGGTTGACAGCACCATTCGGTGGTTTTGAGAGGAACCACTATGTTGAAGGAGACAATGCTGGAAATTCATTTTTAACCATCTGTACATTATTTTGTCATATCTTTGTTGGTATGCTTGTATGGTAATATCTTTCTAACTCTCTTTTGTTCTCACACATGGAGGACAATGTGCATAATAAGTTTGTGGGTAAGGTTGTGTTGGAAAAAAAATAATTTTTTTTATGTACACAAGGATATGATTTGATAATTGATGATATAAGTATGTGTTTGAGTCTGTTAATGGTCATGTAAACTATTTGTAGTCTAATGTTGGTCAGAAATGGTTTGTATGCTAAAATACTGTGAAAGGGATTACTTGAAATTTTTTGAAATCAGCTGGTGGCCTGTGGTCCACTCTGTTAGGATGATTGTTGTTTAATGATGTTGATCTCTGAGATGCTACACTTTGCACATATTCACACTTGCATGAATTCTGTGCGGTAGAAATTGGAAGTCTTGTTTTGTTTTGAGTTAGACTGAGATGATCAGGTAGATTTGATAGTTTTGGTGACTGAGACATAAAAAAATAAAAAAATAAAAAAAAAAAAAAAAAAAAATTGGTATGTATGCAATGTAATAAAGAAAAAATCTTCACCAATGTGAATGCAAAAGAAAAAACTGGATGAAAGAGAAAAATAAAAGTAAAAAAGGATCAAGTTTAGGTTTGTACTTATATTGCTTGAGTGATTTAAGTCCTTAGGGGTGTGTTCTGACACCTAATGCCCTAAAATCATCTAGTCTGGGAGTCATTGGCTGAAAACTTGTTACATAAGGGGTTTAGGTTACCTAGATTACTTGAACAATTAAGTCCTTAGGGGTGTTTTAACACTTAATGTCCTAAGACCATCTGGTTTGAGAGTCATTGGCTGAAAGTTCGTTACAAGGGTGATTTAAAAAGCTTAATAAACCTGCATATTGTACAGTATCCTTTTTTAAAAAAATGCATGCCTAAAAAAAAAAAAAAAATGCCTTGGGAGTTGGAATTTGAAGAGTCTGCTTGTGAATTGTGGAATAGTGAGGAATAAATGCAAGTATGGACAGTAAGCCACACGTTGAATTATAGGATCACTTTCAAAGTATCTTTAGAGATTAAAATTGTTGAATGAATGATTAAACTGATATGTGGGGACTATGGTTGCTTAGTGAAATTAGAAGTTGAAAGTTTTTCTGATTACATGATTGGTATACTTGCTGTATTTGACTGATTAAAGAACTACAAGGATGATATGATTTCAAAACAGGCTTGAATAAGCTTACTGTGCATTTAAGGCATTGATTTGAGAAGTTTGTGGGTATCTTCACTGGAAACCCTCACGAGACTATAACTCGTCCACTAGGGGTAACCTAGGGGTTTAAAGGCTTGTTGCATAAGTAAAATGCAACCGTGATTCCTATGAAAGTGGCTTTTTAGTTCTGTATTGCTAAGGGACTAGCAATATGTAAGTTTGGGGGTGTGATGAGTGCTGAATATATGCATATTCAAGCTCCTAAATACGTATATGTTAAGGCCTAAAGTGATACTTCTATCCATAATTAGACTAATTTATGTTTAATGTGTGTTTGTAGGTACTTTCCCAGAAAAATGGCTAAAACCGGGACTTTATAATGATATCGAAGCTTATAGAGTCGTTACCGGTCATTCAGAGCAAGCCGAGAGCTTAAATGGTGAAGTTTGAAGCAATTTAAGCCCTATAGTTCGAGCCCAAGTGTTAAAGCTTAAGTATCACAACAAAGAAAAGAAGAGAAGTCAATAAGGCCCAAATGCTCGAGCCTTGTACCTTAGTGCTCGAGCCTTACCATAGGGTGCTCGAGCCTTAACCAAGAGTGCTCAAGTCTTAACCCTCAAGCTCGAGCATGAGGCATCGAAAATTAAAGAGTTGATTTTAATTAAAAGGCAATGCTCCCAGGTCTCGTGCCTTACCTCTAGGATCGAGCACCAGCACTTGAGGCTCGAGCCTTAAGTCCCAAATGCTCAAGCCTGGTACCTAGTGCTCGAGCCCATGAAGCTTAGATCAAGCAATGTTAAAAGAAAAGAACCCAAAAAATATTCCAAGTGTTGAAGAAATTTGGCTATGTGTTAAAGTGAAGATCGAGCACTATTTATTGAAGCTCGAGCATCCATCTAAAGAGGCTCGAGCCTTGTCCCTTAAGCTCGATCCTGAACCTTAAAGCTCGAGTCTTCATTCCTAAAGCTCGAGCCTTCCATGATATGTCAGATTAAAGTTGTGGTGTAATGACCCGGTCATTTTCCTTCCTTTCCTTTTTCCTCAAATTTTACGGATAAATTTTTTACTTTTGTGAAAAAGCATGCTAGTTGCTTACTTTTTTCGTAAAGGGCATGGATGCATAGTTTCTATGGAAACATTATTGATTTTTGGGGTTTTAGTGTAATTATGTAAAGTAATTTGTCTTGAGGACCACTTTGCAATAAAGTTTGCAAGATATTTAGAGGAAGGACCTTTATGCAAATATTTTTGGGCCACTTAGGGATTATATTGTTCAAGAAGGGTTTTTGTGCAATTGACCAAGACTTGTGTGTGTTGACCATGGTGTAGGATCACATAGTGAGTGGAGGATTTCTATTTCCTCCACTGATACTTCATCTCATTGTTTCATTCTCTTCCTCACCACAAACCCTAGCTACCATTAAAGGAACTTGATGCTTAGGCTTTGAAATTAACTTTTGACGCCCTTCCACTTACCTTAGACCATAATGCTTGGAATACTTTTTGTTTCCCCCATCCTCCTCTACATAACCCTTGAAGGGTTTGCCATTTTGTGTCGATTTACCTTGGATTCAAGAGGAACAATCCTCTTGTGAGGTAGGGGGTTGTAGATACTAAAATTTAGTGGGCTTTGATTGTACCGAATGGACCCATTAAATATGGGCCTAATGTTTAATTAAGTCATTTCATTGGCCCAGGCTTGGTCCAGCCCAGATGGTTAAACAAAAAGATAATTATTCCTAGTAAAATATATTTGGAATAATTATTTTTAAGGATAATTATCATAATATAATCGGCCCGGCCCATTTATGATTTTATCCTTATCAGGAGATGACACGTGTCATCATCCTATTAATCCAAGAAGCCTATAAATAAAGGCTTGAAGAAAGAAGAAGGGGGACAAAAATTCAAAATTCAGAAGTCCAGAAATCTAGAGACTTAGAAATCCAGAGACTCAGAAGTCAGAGACACAAATTCAGAGTTCGGAAATCCAAAGACTTAGAAATTCAGAGTTCAGAAATCCAGAGACTCACAAATTCAGAGTCCAGAAATCCAGAGGGCTAGAAATCCCGAGGGCAAACCTAAAGGCGAAGAACACCAAGCACATCTAAAGTTGTGCCGTTCTTCACTAAATTTAATAAATTCTCTCCTCTCTAAAGACGAAGAATAACAAGCACATCCAAAGACATGTCGTTCTTCCTCAAATTCAGTAAAGGACACAAATTCAGAATTCAGAAGTCCAGAAATTCAGATACAAATTTAGAATTCAGAAGTCCAGAAATTCAAAAACAAATTCAGAATTCAGAAATCTAGAATTCCAGAGAGAAATACAGAAGCTCTAATCCCCAACATCCAAACCCAAAAGCAAAGAACACCAAGCACATCAAATCATGCCGTTCTTTATCAAATTCAATAAATCCTCTCTGAAGACGAAGAGCAACAAGCACATCAAATCGTGCCATTCTTCATCCAAATTCCACGGTGATCAACAATTCATCCAAATTTCACGGTGATTCAAGATCAAGCTTGTGTAGCCCTTGGATCCAACCAACAAACAGGAGATCGAATCAGAGGACCTTATTCTTTGTAAAAGATATTACAGAGGATTGTACTCTATCTTTATAAATTAATAAAATATTATATTTGCTCCCAATTTTGTTTCTTATTTACAGATTACAAAATTTGTGTACAAATTTCTGGCACGCCCGGTGGGACATCCTCTACCTCTCATTTCTTTCTCCTACATGAAATCCTCAACAAAGTCATCGTCAAATTCTATGACTTCCAATAAGATTCAAACGAAGAGCAAGATACCACCAAGGACATCGCAGTCATGACGGATAACATCATCACCACCACAAAAGGTGGTAAGAAGGTTACAACTTTGTTAAGTGGTACAAATGTCTCTATAAGTTCAATGATATAGAGCATGGTCAAAGTATCCGTTCCTGCCAAAAGGCAGCATGATGCAATGAGAGTCGATTCAGCCAAATTTGGCAAAGTAACAAGTCAAACTCATACCGCTTTCACCTCATTGGGGGCAATGAGGAAGGTTCCTACAACCTCAAAGGTTGCTCCAGTCAAAAGTTCAAGTTCTACTTCACTGGGGGCAAGGAGGAAGGTTCTTACAACTTCAAAGGTTGCTCCAGTCACAAGTTCAAGTTCTACCTCATTGGGGGCAAGGAAGAAGGTTCCTACAACATCAAAGGTTGCTCTAGTCACAAATTCAGAGTTCAGAAATCCAGAGACTCAGAAATTCAAAGTTCAGAAATTCAGACATAGAAATTCAGACTCTGCCCAAAAGCGAAGAACACCAAGCACATCAAATCGTGCTGTTCTTCATCCAAAATCCACAGTGATTCAAGATCAAACTCATGCAGCCCTTGGATCTAACCAATTAAAAAGGAGATCGAATCAGAAGACCTTTCTTTTTGTAAAAGATATTATAAAGGACTGTACTCAATTATTTTCAATTAATAAAATATTATATTATTTGCTCCATATTTTGTTTCTATTTACATAGTTACAAAATTTGTGTGTACAAATTTGGCGCACGCCCAGTGGGACCTCCTTTACCGCTCATCTCTTTCTCCTACCATCAAGTTTCTTCTCTATCAGATTCTATGGCTCTCCCTAAGACTCAGACGGATAAGAAAGCCCAAAAGAACATCATTACTGTAAAGGTCGATGCCAAAGCCACCATGAAAAGTGGCACGAACGCCAAATCAAGTGATGGAAGTACCTTGGCAAGCCTTGTGACACGTTGCAAGTCCCAGGCAATGACGTCATCCAAACATCAGCAAGACTTGGTGAAAACCACTCCTGCACAGCCGGCGAACATGAAAACCACTCTTGCACAGCCAGCGAACGTGAAAACCCAACATGTCAAGAAACCTAACGTTGTTCCAAAGGAGATTTCGCCACCAAATTTATCTCATTCCGTCTATGATGCTCACTCTAGTGTCGGTTCACTCCCAGAGTCACCACGTCAGACTTCAGAGCAATTAATCACTTCAAGGAACATTGACTCTCAAGGCCTATCATACGCAGATGTGGTCGCTGCTATGATAACTGGAGCTGCCACGATGGAAGAACAACTAGTGACTATGTCTCGTGCCATTGAGAACCTCACAAAGACTGTTGAAGAGAAGGACTTGCAAATTGCTACATTGATGAACAAATTGGAAATTCAGACCTTCAGTGAATCACCAATGCCATCTGGGAATCGTGCACCACCACTGTCTGGGAATCCTACATCTTCCACAGCAATGCCACCGGAGAATCCTAATTCTACCGCACAAGGTACTCACATGGAGGACCCAAACAGACGCCGGTGACAGAACAGGCGACTGGTTAAACCAATCATGCTTCTTCAGTCTCTTCATTATCTGTTAAACAATAGCAAGATATGGTAATGAATACAATCCGAACCCAATACGGAGGCATCTCACAGAGCACTCTCATGTACTCAAAGCCCTATACAAGGAGAATCGATAGTATGAGGATGCATGTAAGATACCAACCTCTGAAGATTCAGCAATTTGACAGAAAAGGCAACCCCAAGCAACACATTGCCCATTTTGTCGAGACTTGCAACAATGCCAGAACTAATGGGGACTTACTAGTTAAACAGTTTGTCTGCTCTCTTAAAGGAAATGCGTTCGAGTGGTACACCGACCTAAAGTCAGAATCAATTGATAGTTGGGACCAAATGGAATGAGAATTCTTGAACAGGTTTTATAGCACTTGTCATACTGTTAGTATAATAGAATTGACTAACACGAAGCAATGGAAAGATGAGCCTGTAATCGACAACATTAATTGGTGGCGAGCACTCAGTCTTGACTGCAATGACCGATTGTCAGAAACCTTTACTGTAGAGATGTGTATGTAGGGAATGCATTGGGGTCTTCTTTACATTCTTCAAGGCATAAAACCTCACACATTTAAAGAATTGGCTACGCATGCCCATGACATGGAGATCAGTATAAAATCCCATGATGACAAAGGTCCGGTGGCCATAGAACCACGCAAACACAAGAAAGACTGGAAGAAGGGTGATAAGTCATCAAAGACCGCTGCTAAAAATTCTATGGCTATCTCAACCACCCCAATAAAGATATCTGTTAAAGATGAGAAGAAGGATAATAAAAAGCCTTATCAGTTTCAAGAAAGGGAAAGACAGCATCCTACGCTAAAGGAGTTAGAGAATAAGGAATACTCCTTCCCTGATTCTGATGTCCTTGGCATATTGGAATGTTTACTCAAAAGTAAGGTTATAGAACTCCCTGAATGCAAACGCCCTCAAGAGATGGGACGTGTCAACGACCCGAAATATTGTAAATATCATCGTATTGTCAATTATCCAATTGAGAAGTGTTTTATCTTCAAGGAGGTGGTGATGAATCTGACAAAACAAGGAAAAATCTTGTTGGACACAGACGAAGTTGTAACTTCAAATCAAACTACTGCTACTTTAACAACCTCTGTCATGGGGAGGGCTCATGCTCAATCTTTAAATTCTGAGGTATATTGCAGAACCATCCAGTTTGGCTTATTCGAACCAATCCCCATCTATCTTGGCTAAGGAAGTGTACTAGACGTTTCAACATTTGCAAGAGTTTTTCCTCAGGATGATGAAGAATGATGGATTCTAGTGACAAAAAAGAAACCACGGAAGCAACGAGCTGAAATTTTGCAGCCTAGTTATTCTAACAGGGGGCAAAGGAAGAAGAAACCTCACTACAACCATAGACAGTATGGCCATAATAGAAAATGGGTCAAGAAGACACAGTCATCCAAACACGCCTCTACGAGCAAAGGGATCCAGAAGCCCATTACTTTGCAAGAGTTCTTTCCAAAATGATATCTAAATGATGAAGTTATGATAGCTTACATGGTTTCAACTGGGAAAATGAGCCCTGATGACGAGAATAACGAGGATCAAGATGAAGCCCAGACTATAGAGAACCATGCAAAGGATGTAGTCACCATTGAAAAGTCCGATGATGATGAAGTAGCCAGAGGTCCGCTTGATTCATGTTATGCACTGATTGTTTTCACTGACGAGGATCTTCAGTTGGGTTTGAAGCCACATAATTGCCCTCTCTTCGTTTTTGGTTACATAAAAGAATAAAAAGTTACTCGAATTCTTGTTAATGGTGGATCAGCAATGAATCTTATGCCAAAATTTACAATGAAAAATCTCGGCATTACAGTCGATAAGTTTTCTTGTAGCAGTCTTATTATTCAAGGTTTTAACCAAGGAGGACAGAGAGCTATTGGCATGATTCGAGCGAAACTAACTATTGGCGAGCTCCAAGCTGAAACCTTATTCCACATTATTGATTCAAAGATGTCCTACAATTTATTGTTAGGAAGGCCTTGGATACATAGTAATGGCATCATTCTATTGACTCTTCATCAGTGCTTCAAATTCTACAAGAATGGCGTACAAACGGTTATGGTGGACCATAAACCATTTACATAAGCAGAGTCTCATTTTGCCGATGCCAAGTTCTATATCGATTCCGATACACCTTCGTAAGTACCCATCCCAAGCCATCCATCTACATAAGAGGTTCAATCTACAAAGACAAAAGAAGCATTAAGTGATCCATTAGATGTTTCAGTGACAGACATTGTAAAGGTAGCGAAAATGCGAGGGGTCTCGATAAAAGCACATCAGACGAAACCTATTTTAAAGTATGTTCCAAAATCTCAACGACAAGAAGGGCAGTCACCTATCATCGAGATAATTGAAACCAAGGAATTTAAATTGAAGATGTCACAAACCAAAGAAAAAGAAGATATGCAAAAGCTTAAAGGAGAGTGTAACGACCCGAATTTCTCAACCCGGTGCGTTAGTGATGAACCAGAAGTTGACCCAATAACGGACCCGAAATGCGGAAACGAAAGAAACCAAATGACCTCAAGAGATGTACGTCATCCCTAAGGCCCCAAAATGACTCTCTATGAAGCCACGGAACTCAAATGAGCCAAGCAAATGAAGCAAGAATGCTTAACCTGAAAAGAGATAAACTAAGGGCAAAATGGTCATTTCTCAATGAAAAGGGTGCCACCGTGCACACCATTGGAAGGACAACGAAAAATGAACAAAATTAGACTCAAAAATCGTCTGATTCTGAGTTCAGGCAGAAAAGATATGAAATTCTAACACCCGATGCGAAAGTTATGAAGCAATGACTTAATATTTTCCAATATTTTCATAATAAACTTTGAAAACAAAAGTGCATAGAAAATGAGATACATGTCATTGGCCTCCGGCCTCATCTCATACATGTTAAATACATTGAAAAGAGTGCACTTACGTACACTTTACATATACGAATCAACGAATATAAGTTTAAACAAATAGGGCTACAAAGAGGCATCTTATGCTAACACTTGCATAAAATAGAAACTTAGAAACTGTAAGCCATCCAAGGAGCAATGGAATCTTCAAATCCTGAGTCATGTACCTGAAATATGCCCCAGTATCGTAGGGGTGAGTAACATAAAGCTACTCTTAGGAGATGAGCATGCATCGACCTAGCTTTTTACAATTTTATCACTTTATGGTGAAACATGTTAAAGGGGCTCATGCCACCTAACATCTATGTCAAGATGACACCCAGGGAGCATCCTAAGCTACCTAGATCATTTCTATCATATCACATTGTTCATGCAATTCAAACAACATGGAAACATGTTATACAAGACAACAAGATATAGATTCTCAAAGTCTTCAACTTGAAATCCAAAATTACGAAAACAACAAGTGTGGGTCATGCCACCTAACGTCTATGTTCAAAATGAATCTATAAGGTCATTCCTAAACTACATTTGAACATCAAAACACAAATTATGATATCGATGCAATTTAACCAACAATGGAACTTCCAATACAACACATGAAGCATGCTTTCACAAAGCTACATCTTAAGCTCAAAATTGGAAATCAAATAAGGAACAACAAGTTACGATATCATCTAGTTATCAACTTGAAATGAAATACGAAATCAAATAAAGTGGATATTCGGACGTCACGCCGGATCAGACCGACAACATAGTTACTTTAGGGTTACTAGCCCATGGGTAACCTCCCTATGTGCAAACTAGACTATATAGAGGGACAATCCCCTGTACTAAAACCAAGTCCTAGCTTTAGCCAAACAATGACATCCCCAAGTTTCCAAAATCAACAAATTGTGCAACAACATATATATATCAACATGTATATACAAGATATCAACTATTTACCAAGCACAATCCAAATTTTGGAAACTTATACAATACATGCTTAAAATTCACAACTACTATGGCATGTAAGATGTCAAATACAAAGTGTGCAATTCCTTACACATAGCAATAATATATTCAATAAGGAAAAACATATTCTCATGAACATAAAAGTAACAATTATGTTATCCAATGCTCAAAAGTAATCAAGTGAACATACATCAAATCCAAATCCATGATTTAAATATAGAAACAACTTTCAAAATGCAATTAAATCTACGGAGTAATAAAGTAGAATTTAATTAAACATAAATAGTTAAATTCTCTAAATTCCAAGTTAATGCAAATAACTTCAATTTAATATATATTGAAAGACATGTCATGGTCATCATATATATAACATCAAATGACAAGTTAAGTGATTAAAACACTTAAAACAAAATTAATCAAGCTAATTAATTAATTTCCTCTAGATTTTTAAACAATTTCAAATGTCCTCAATTTAATCTATGTTAGAGAACATGCCAAGGCCTATTTAAATACCACATTACAACTTGATTTAATGCTTGATACAACCATGTGAATTAAACTTTCACTAAAGATAAATATTAAATAAAAGTTATAATTCTTAATCAAATGATCCAAATTTAATATATGTTAACCAACATATCTAAGCATAATTTCCTAGCATGTTACAATTCAAATCAAAGTTATACATCATCATAAATTTTAAATCTTATACAAAGAAATAAAAATTACTAACTTTCTAGATTTGATACAAGGCATACATATATGTTGTATAATCATGGCAAACACACAATATAACACAAAAATAATCCTAAAACATTCCCTACCTCAATTGGAATGAAAATCCTAATTACCACCGAAATGAAATCGTCCCAAATTTTCGGTCCGCAAAACAGATTTTTCAGCTTGCTACCTTCAACTTTTAAAATTCATAAAAAATTCAATTCTAACCCAAATTGAATGAATCCAAAGTCCAATGAAATATTAAACACTATAATTTGATAATATAAATTTAGTTTAACAAAATATTTTCCCAATTGAAACAGTTTTGACTCACAACTTTGAAACAAATTCTGCCCAGAAAACACATTTTCAGCCTGTAGCTTCCAACTTTGAAAATTCATGAAAAATTCATTTGACATCCAAATTGGGCAAACCTTATTTATTTTGGAAGTAAAAATATGAGAGTGTAAAATTGGAAATTTAAGCCATGATCCAATGTCAAAAGGTTAGTGAAATAAATCATCTAAAAATATGTTTTCCAGCTGCAATAAAAACATGGACAGCAGATAGTTTCGGATTTTTAAAAAAATTTAGAAATGCTCTAAAATCATAAAAAAATTCTGAGTAGTGTAAAACCCATGGGGGAAGTTCCAGTAAAAAGTTCAAAGCAATTGAAGTACCATAGCTACATATAAAAATTCATTTTTTGACCGAAAAGGAAAAGCTTCAAATTTCCAGCAACTAGCTTGCAACTTCAAAATTTCATAACTAATTCATTTTAAATCCAAATTACATGAAACCAAAACTAAATGAAAGCTAATTTAGTATATTTTCATATTCTATATTTAATTTGACAAGATTAATTTCAAGTTAAAATAGTTTAAGGGCAAAATACAAGTCCTTTTCTTCCATGCATGTAAAACACTCAATAATGACATAAAAATACTTCAAAATAATAGATCAATACCTCACTAGAGAATTGAATCTCTAGATACCAAAGCAAAACTAGGAGTTAGGCTAGATCCTTCAAGGGTTTTGAAGAGGAGGATGGGGGGAACAAAAAGTATTCCAAGTTTTATGGTCTAAAGTAAGTGGAAGGGCCTCAAAGATCAAGGTCAATGCCTAAGGCTTCAAGCTCCATCCATGGAGCCTAGGGTTTTCTTGTAAGGAAGAGATTGAAATAATGTGGTTAAGTGTGAGTGGAGGAAATAGAAATCCTCCACTCACTATGTGCTCTTACACCATGGTCAACACACATATCTATGGTCAATTGCACAAAAACCCTCATTTAAAACCATAATCCCAAAGTGGCCCAAAGATATTTGCAAGACTAAATTATGAACCTACACTTGTCACCAATCCATGGCTCCTTCCTAGGCTTAATCCCACACCTACACTTGTCAACCATCCAAGTCAACAAGTGCACCAATCCTAGGCCAACAAGTGGGTGAATCCTCACCCTCCAAATGTCATCATCCAATGCATTAAAGTGTTTCCACACAAATGTCAACAAGTGGATCAATGAGAGTGTGACACTTGTCACACTTTTTAAAAATTGCAAAAAGGTCCTTTTTAAAAATATCTTCCAAATTTAATTGCAAAATGGTCCCCAAGATGAAAAATAATTACTTTATTTAATTACACTAAAACCCCACAAGTTAAGAATAATTACACTAAAGTAAGCATTAATGCCCTTTTATGAAAGAAGTAAGCAATCAACATGCTTTTCTAGAAAAGTAAAAATACCACTATCATGGAAATCAAATATCATGAATGCATGCAAAACCGGAATCAAATCCGAGCACAAAAAGTGAGGTTATGCAAGGAAAAAGGATAAACGAGAAAAAGACAAAAATATAAATAGTGTTCGGAAAAATAAAATATGAAAATGACACAATCCGCAAAGGAAGTTGTCAATCTAAGGAAAAGAGTCTCGAAAATCATTTTAGAGCACTCGAGACGACATTAAGTGATGAAAAACCAAACCCAAAAAGGAAAAGACAACGGAAAAAAAAATATCTGTTAAAATCTGAGAAAAAGAAAAGGAAGAAAAATGATCGGGTTATTATAGAGAGTTAACTCTTCCTCTCACTAAGATTCAAAAGTCTTCGCCTTCCAAGTCTCCATTAAAAGGGTTCGTGCGGCCTTCTTAATCTCTGAAAGATCATAGATCACTTCCAAAACAAAGGACTGATGAAGGATTCGATCCTAAAACATACCAACTCATGGCTAAGTCGGGGTATAATTTTACAAATCCTGCAAACCTTGGAAAACTGAATTCTAAGGTCACCGGTGAAAAAGTGCATAGCCTCAATGAGACACAAAAGAAGTTGAAAGAACAAGGGCATAAAATCATTCCACCCAAGTCCGGTCTCGGTTTCGTACCTTTTGAGCCACTTCCAATTCCCATCATAAAAAAAGATAAGAAGTAAAAAACTTTTTACATTGGGTTTGAAGAAGTCAAAGATGAACAAGACCAACAGACTTTGCATCAAAATCAGTCTTTGACCGTATAGAAGCTCCATGTGATCGAGCATCTGTATTCAACAGGTTGTCAAGCCAAAGGTCAAATGTCTCAAGTTCTCATGTCAACAGTTTGCCTCGTACCTCTGTTTTTAACAGAATGAGCTTTCATGACCAAGGAAGAAAATCTCCACAACCTCAATCTCGAAAGTCAGTGTTTTCTCGAATTAGTACTATTAATGATGCATCGCTAAGAAGTAGCAAGAGTGGAAATTCAGAGGAAGCTAACATTGACGTGGTGAACAACAGTGAAGTTCAAAGCCTGGTGCCCTCGCGAATGAAACGTAAGACAGAGGTAGATGTCACTAATGATGTTACACTAAAAGCTCGAAGGCGAACCATTATATTCACTAATTAATCAAAAGAAGTGGATATGATAGAAGACATTAGCGAATCATCTTGGGTTACTTCATACCACATCACTGTTAAAGAAGAACCTAACTCTGAACAACCAGATGACATCGAGAAAGCTCCACCAACACTAGAAGACGGGGGGCAGGCTACCGTTGATCAACTCAAAGAAATCAACTTAGGGACTGATGATCAACCCAGACCAGTTTTTGTTAGTGCATTCCTAAGCCCCTCAGAAGAAAATGATTACTTGCAATTGTTGTCTAAGTACAAGGATGTCTTTGCTTGGACATACAAAGAGATGCCAAGTCTTGATCCTCAAATTGCAATGCATAATCTTGCTGTCAAACATGGGACACGTCTGATTAAGCAGTCTCAACGTTTCTTCCGTCCAGAGCTAGTTCCGAGGATAGAGGAAGAAATCAATAAATTAATTAAAGTAGGGTTAATTTGTGAGGTCAAATATCCAACATGTATTTCGAGCATTATTCTAGTGAAGAAGAAAAATGGAGAGATTCGAATTTGTATGGACTTTCATGATTTGAATGAGGCATGCCCAAAAGATGATTTTCCTCTTCCCATCCCCGAGCTCACTGTAGATGCAACCACAGGGCATGAAGCTCTCTCATTCATGGATCGTTACTCCAGGTACAATTAGATAAGAATGACTCCGAAAGATGAGGAGCTAACTGCCTTTTGCACTCCTAAAGGCATATATTGCTACAAAGTTATGCCCTTCGGACTAAAAAATGTGGGAGCAACATACCAGCGCGCCATGCAAAGGATCTTCGACGATATACTCTACAAGATTGTTAAATGTTATGTTGATGACTTGGTGGATAAGATGAAAGAATGAAGAAATCATTTACAGGATCTACGTATAGTTTTTAATCGCCTCTGAAAATTTCAGCTCAAGATGAATCCTCTTAAATGTGCATTTGGTATGACTTCAGGGAAATTCCTGGGATACGTTGTACATCATCGTGGTATTTAGATTGATCCTAATAAAGTTGAGGCCATTCAAAAGATGCCGCCACCAAAGAATTTACATGAGCTTCGAAGTTTACAATGTCAACTTGCGTTCATTCGTCGATTCATCTCAAAATTGGCTGGTCGTTGTCAGCCTTTTAACTGACTCATGAAGAAAGACGCCCCATTCATCTAGGACCAATCTTGCCAAAATGCTTTTGATAGCATCAAAAAGTACGTTCTTGATTCTCCGGTATTAGGAGCACCTGTACCTGGAAAACCACTCATACTTTACATTGCTGTGCAAGAAGAATCGCTGGGTGCCGTACTTGCGCAGAATAATGAAGAACATAAAGAGAAAGCCTTGTATTACTTAAGTCGCAAGCTCACCCCAACGGAGCGGAATTATCCTCCAATTGAAAAAACATGCCTCGCGCTTGTTTTCACCTTTAAGAAATTAAGGTATTATTTTTTGGCTCATATGATACATCTTATTGTAAGAACTAATCCTCTCAAATATGTTATGTCTAAACCGATCCTTTCCAGATGCTTGGTGAGGTGGTCAATTTTATTCAATGAGTTTGAAATTATTTATGTGCCACGAAAAGCAGTGAAAGGACAAGTCTTGGCAGATTTCTTAGCTGACCATCCTATTCCAGCCGATTGGGAAATTTCTAAAGATTTTCCTAATGAAGAAGTCTTCCATGTGGACATCCTCCCTCCATGGATGATGTTTTTTGATAGGGCAACATGATCAGACAGGGCCGGAGCAGGTTTAGTGTTTGTCTCTCTAAAAAGACATGTTATTCCGTACTCTTTTGCACTCGCTAAAAACTGCTCAAAAAATGTAGCTAAATATCAAGCCCTGATCATTGGCCTTCAAATGGCAAATGAGATGAAGATCGCGGATCTCGAAATATATGGAGACTCTAAGTTGGTGATTAACCAACTTCTTAAAGAATATGAGGTTAAGAAAGATGATCTCGTGCCATACCATCATTATGCCTCTCATTTGTTAGAACGGTTTGATAGGGTCATGCTATAACACATTCCGAGAAAAGAAAATCGAATAGTTGATGCTTTGGCAAATTTAGCTACAACATTGGCGTTAACTGATGAGGACCTAGTTGATGTTCCTGTGTGTCAACGATGGGTCTTGCCACAAGTCCTGGAAGATAAATTTGAAGAAAGTAATTTGGTTTCTTGCTAGACACAAGAGGAATAAGACTGGAGGCTCCTTATCATTGATTATCTGGAACATGGAAAGCTTCCCGAAGACCTATGCCACAAGAATGAAATACGAAGACGAGCACCTCGTTTCATCTATTACAACGATACGTTGTATAGGCGTTCATATGAGGGCCTTTTCCTTCGCTGACTTAGAAATGCAATAAAGGAGGCACATTCTGGAATTTGTGGAACCCATCAATCTGGTCCAAAGCTTCACTTTCGCGTTAAAAGAATGGGTTATTACTGGCCCACCATGGTTAAGGACTGCTTGGAGTATGCGAAGAGGTGTCAAGCCTGTCAATTCTATACTAACTGCATACACCAACCACCGGAGCCGTTGCACCCTACTATGATGTCATGGCCATTCGATGCATGGGGATTAGATGTAGTTGGTCCTCTAGAAAAGTCTTCAAAGGGCCACTTGTATATCTTGGCTGCCATTGATTATTTTTCTAAATGGGCGGAAGTTGCACCATATAAACATGTGAAAAAGGAAACAATGGTTGATTTCATTAAGTTTAACCTTATTTATCGATATGGTGTCCCTCGATCCATCATCACTAATAATGGGACGAATTTAAAAAACAGTTGGGTGACCGACCTTTGCGAGAAGTTTGGCTTTAAACAACATAAATCCTCCATGTACAATGCCCCTGCAAATGGTCTCGCGGAAGCATTCAATAAAACTCTTTATGAGTTATTGAAGAAAGTAGTCAACCAAACAAAGAGAGATTGGCATGAGCGAATGGAAGAAGCATTGTGGGCATACCGCACTATACATCGTACACCTACTCAAGAAACTCCGTGTTCTTTTGTCTATGGCGTAGAAGCGGTTCTTCCATTGGAACAATAGATCCCTTCGTTAAGGATAGTCATACAAGAAGGTCTTACAAATGAAGAAAATGCCATCTTATGTCTTCAAGAACTAGAAGCATTGGATGGGAAGAGATTAGAGGCTCAATAACAGCTAGAGTGTTATCAAGCTCGACTCTCTAAAGCATTCAATAAGAAAGTTTGACCTTAATCATTTCAAGTTCGAGACTTCGTATTAGCTATTCGTAGACCCATTATCATGAATCACAAGGGAAATAAAATTGTATCCAAATGGGATGGACCATATGTTCTTCGTGAAGTTTATACTAATGGCGCATATCTCATTATTGATAAAGACGGAGTAAGAGTGGGGCCCATTAATGGCAAGTTCATGAATCACTACTACCCATGAAGGCACTGCTCCTGATCGTATGAGCTTAAACTGCACTATGCTCTTGGCCCGCATGAGCTAAAATTGTGTACGGCCCCAATAATGACAAAAAAAAAAAGAAGAAAGTGTATACTCCTGGCCTGCAAGAGTATAAACTGTGAACGGCGAAACCAATAAACAATGACAACATCTTTGTTAAAAACTAGAGATAATAAATCATTTTTTTTATTGCTGAGATTCAAAGATACAACTTTAAGGGTATGGAAAAAAAAAAAAATGGATGATGATCAATATTAAAATTCCATAGCAATGATTTCATCACATTCTTGCCGTAATATCTCTTCAAGTTGCTTCACTACTTCAAGATCATAATGAGAGATGACGTTAGCTTCTTCCACTAATTTTCAATCTTCCCAAAGTTTGGTGATAACTTCTTTCTTCTGAGATAACTGTGCATCTGTCGTCAATATGAGGACTTTAAGCCCCTGAGTCTTTTCCCTGGCTTGTTGCAACTCCTTCACTAACTTGGCTTCTTTAGCTTCGGCTTTACTCAAGCTAGATCGAAGTGATTATATACGCTTAGCACCATCATCTTCTATAGACCTAGCGTTGGTGAGCTTTGTATCAATACTGGCCAATCGTTGGGATTGAGAGTCTGAAGTCATCATACAAGCATAGGAAGAAGATGTAGCAACATAATTGGCCGCATTATTCGTATATGAGTCAATTCGCCTTTTCAAAGCTGAATGGTCTCCAAGGAGTTTTGTGAGTCCCTCATAAAGTGTTTGAAGTTTAGGTGCTCAAGACGATATTTTGTCGGCAGGAGTATCGCGTATGATACCCTTTATGAAATCAATAAAGAATAAAGCAGCACGGCGATGGACATCAAGAACGATCTCTTCCACTTTGAAGATTGACATTTCGGAGGGGACAATATGATGTAAGGGTGGACCCTGTTATCTTATAGGCAAGTAAGGGATAGCTATATGATCGGTACCAACCTTTTCAACCGCCTCCATAGTTTGACTACTGACTTCAGCAACCTCCAAAACATCCGAGTGTTGAATAGGTCTGTTTCTTTGTAGTGAAACTTCTGTACCTTTTCCTATCGCTGTTGCCAGCACTAAGGTAGACGGTCCATAAATAGATTCTTCACTACATGTTGGGTTAGAAACAAAGACGACATCTTCCCTAAGAAATCCCTCGTTGCCTTTTGTCTATTAAGAAAAAAAAAAAATTTAAAAAATAAATAAAAAATACTTGTATAGATTGTGAACTGCTAGGTACCCCATTAAAAAATCGATTAAGAGAAGTGGCAACACATTTCTGTACTAAATCAAGTCTCACCTTATCAGTGACATGCTTACAGTTACGATCCTCATCGCAAGCTCTCACATCCTCATTTGAATCCATTGCTAACTGACGACGGCGATGGTTATTGACTAGTGGTGGGACATCTTCTGCTATCTGGTGCTGACTACTAGACCTTTCAACAACAACACAATTATTATGAGATTTAATGGTTGCCTTTGGCAATGGCTTAAATGGGACGCTTGACTTCAACCCCTTAATTAAAACCTTCCTGATTTTAGTTGGTTTCTCTGATGGGGAAATCGTGCGTTTAGGTTGCTTTGAGATAGTTTCTTCCTGCGTAAATGGATCAACATAGACTTTGGCCCATCATTCGACATATGCTTTCGTGACCCCAAACTTCTGAAGATTGGAGCTCGAATGAAGCAATACCTTACACCCAGTATGGAAACAAGTGGACAATCTCCATAGTTTCATAACCTCTTCTAATTTACCAGTGCGAATGTCTTTCTTCAACTTCCCTAGGACATCTTGAGGAAAGTGAAATTGTCTGCTAAACCTATGCGGACTATAAAGCTCAATGATGAAATGGTTACCTTGGCACAATGTCAAATAACTCGACCAAAGGGAGGCAAAATATTCAAAGATTGAGAAATTTTGCTAGTTATCATCCATAAATAGTCGCTCTGGCTCAAATATTTTAGACAAATGAGATAATTTGACACCTTCATAAAATCTGAACAAAATTTGGGCTTTTGATTCATTGAAGTGCTTCGCTGACCCTTCCCCTTCGAACTATATCATTTGAGGAACATAATTGTGCTCTAGAGAAATAAAGTGCGTGTTGAAATATTCGGCTAGCCATCCATACACATAATGAATGGGAAATGGCACTACTGAATTCCATGGGGTATAGGAAGAAACAATATCGTTCAAGCCCTTGTAAATACTGGCCAGGACAGAAACAGAAAGACAAAATCCATCACCATCCGCAATCATGTTGGCAACTTTGAAAACTCCAGGGCGAATCATATTTTCAGGGCTAGACGGCAAAACGAATTTGTATAACCAACAAGCTACAAAGGCAGCTAAATAAGTTTTCCTTTTTATCCCCTATTCTATTCCAAGGCCGGTGAATACTTCATCCGCTTGTAAAGTCTAAGTATAAACAGTGGTGATCACTCCAGAAGGATGCTTATGAGTCTGTTTGGGATGTTGGGTTTTGTTCTTTGATGCTTTTCTTTTAGATTTTTCATACTTTATTGGGCCTTTAAACCAAAACTTTACCCAATCAGAAATCTTCACAGTCTGCTCCATTGTATGCTGTTTACAAAGATGGTGGAAGGCAGAAAATAAGTACCGACAGTAAGGAGGAAGGAAAGGTTTACTGTCTTTGTCTGAATCTGATAATTCTTTCACAAAAGGGTTAACTTCTTCGTATTGTTTGCCAGAAAAAGGAAGACCTCCTATCACATACAAGTCAGGAAGAGAAATTGACAATTCGCCTATTAAACAATGGAGGGTGTTGGTAGAAGAGCACCAAGATTTAAGGAAAGCTTTAAGAACAGGCCCAGGGCGATCATACGCGAATAAAAAAGCAAATATTGCACCATATAATCTTTTTTCTTTAAGGAATTTAGCATGGCGACCCATGACATCCTCTGACCATTCCCAATATCCATCAGTATAGGATAAATCAGGGATTTTGAAGGAATTGCCCCATTTAGCTCCTTTAGCACGCATCCTATGACCCAAAAGTGAAAAATGTTCTGGCACCTTTATTGGTTCATGAAGTGCAGAGCGTAAAATCAGAACATTTGCAATCGAGCTTATCTCATTATTCTGATTATAGCCAAAGTTGGAGAGCTCACAGGTAGATATGCGGGACCACTCTAGCAAATGATGGTACAGAGGATCAAAGTGAAGCGCTTTCAATGCAAAGCGACCAACAAGAGAAGTTCTGACATCCAAAGTAGTTCCTTGTTCTATGGTGTCATTCTCTCGCCCCAAAATGGTGATAATATGGAGCTTGAAACTCTTGAAAAATACCATGGTTGACTAGCACCCCTAAAAAAAAAAAAAAAAAAAAAAAAAAAAAAAGGTGTTGATTGGCATGTATGGAAGATTTTGGGTCCTTACGGACTAGTTGCATTTTGAAGGAACAATAGGTCCTTGCGGACTGGACTAGTTGCATTCCGAAGAAATAATGGGTCTTTATGGACTAAATGTGTTTTGAAGGAACAATGGGTCCTTACGGACTAGATGCGTTCCGAAGAAACAATGGGTCCTTACAGACTTTTTGCATTCCGAAGGAACAATGGGTCCTTATGGACTAGTTGTGTTCCGAAGGAACAATGGGTCCTTATAGACTAGATGCATTCCGAAGAAACAATAGGTCCCTACGGACTAGTGGCGT
Organism: Cornus florida; assembly: GCF_030987335.1. NCBI lineage: Eukaryota > Viridiplantae > Streptophyta > Magnoliopsida > Cornales > Cornaceae > Cornus > Cornus florida. The sequence goes on along the minus strand of NW_026775571.1, from coordinate 24,144,410 downwards.
TCCGAAGGAACTATGGGTCCTTACGGACTAGTGGCTTTTCGAAGGAACAATAGGTCCCAGAGGGACCATGAAAAAAAAAAAAGAAGAAGAAGAAGAAGAAGAAGAAGAAAGAAAGAAAGAAAGAAAAGAAAAGAGACATACCAATTATTTGTGTGTTCAAGAAGAGGCTGTAATCCAACACAGTCTTCAGAAGTTGTAATCTGACAAGTCTTCAGAGATTATTAGAATTGATGTCAAACCCTATAATATTGAGGGTATATATAGGCAACAAAAGACCTCCAAGTTGTATTAGGATTTGTATAATTTAGTTCAAATAGGAAAGAAAAATTCTAATCCAAAGTTGGACCGAAAAGCAAAAGAGGAAATCTTACATTCCAAAATTGAATAGGAAAGTGAAAAAAAATAAATAAATAATAAAAATAAAAAATAGAGGGAAAGTTGGATACTTCAAGTCCCACTTGAAAAATGAGACAAGTCCTGTCAAACTTGGGACTCGAAGTGGGGGCAATTTGTAGACACTAAAATTTAGTGGGCTTTGATTGTAACGAATGGACCCATTAAATATGGGCCTAATGTTTAATTAAGTCATTTCATTGGCCCAGGTTTGGTCTAGCCCAGATGGTTAAATAAAAAGATAATTATTCCTAATAAATATATTTAGAATAATTATTTTTAAGAATAATTATCATAATATAATCGGCCCAGCCCAGTTATGATTTTATTTTTGAAGAAAGAAGAAGGGGGACAAAAATTCAGAATTCAGAAGTCCAGAAATCCAGAAACTCAGAAATCCAGAGACTCAAAAGTCAGAGACACAAATTCAGAGTTCAGAAATCCAGAGACTTAGAAATGAGGAGTTCAGAAATCCAGAGACTCAGAAATCCTGAGGGCAAACCTGAAGGCGAAGAACACTAAGCACATCTAAAGTCGTGCTGTTCTTCACTAAATTCAACAAATTCTCTCCTCTCTAAAGATGAAGAACAACAAGCATATCCAAAGACGTGTCGTTCTTCTTCAAATTCAACAAAGGACACAAATTCAGAATTCAGAAGTCCAGAAATTCAAACACAAATTCAGAATTCAGAAGTCTAGAAATTTAGAGACAAATTTAGAATTCAGAAATCTAGAATTCCAGAGAGAAATACGGAAGCTCTCATCCCCAACATCCAAACCCAAAAGCAAAGAACACCAAGCACATCAAATCGTGTCGTTCTTCATGAAATTCAACAAATCTTCTCTGAAGACGAAGAACAGTAAGCACATCAAATCGTGCCATTCTTCATCCAAATTTCACGGTAATTCAAGATCAAGCTTGTGTAGTCCTTGGATCCAATCAACAAACAAGATATCGAATCAGAGGACCTTATTCTTTGTAAAAGATATTATAGAGGATTGTACTATATCTTTATAAATTAATAAAATATTACATTTACTCCTAATTTTGTTTCTTATTTGCATATTACCAAATTTGTGTGTACAGGGGTGTTATAGTTTATTTACCTAAGAGTTTTTACTTGTTTTTGTAATGAAATACAAGTTGTATGCATGTTTTATATTAATTTGAGAAATTAATGATTAATTATAGCTTTCATATAACTCATTTTAGACTTGGTATATGGCATGGCCATGACTTGATCTTTGTTCTATATTAATTTGGCGTGATTTAAATGAGTTTTCAAATCTAGAGATTTAATGAATTTAATTTGATTTAAATTCTACTTAATTGTACCTTGCTTGTATTCCATTTTTGACTTGATATATGGCATGGCCATGACTTAGTCCTTGTTATGTATTAATTTTGGGTCATTTGAATAACTTTTGAAAATTAGAGATTTAATTAATTTAAATTAATTAAATTCTACATGATGGTATATATCTTGCTTATTTTGCACTTTTGATTTGATATATTTGATGACCATGGTATGTTATTTAACATATATTAATTTGAAGTTATTTGGAATTGATTTGAAATCTGGAGAATTTAATTATTTTTGTTTAATTAAATTCTATCTAATTGCTCCATGGATTTAATTGTGTTGTGGAAGTTGTTTCTATGTTTAATTCATGGACTAGGACTTGTTGTACGCTCACTTAGTTAAGTTTTGAGTATTGGATAACATTGTTGTCATATTTATATTCATGAGAACATGTTTTCTTTATGGAATATGTTGTTGTCGTGTCTAATGAGTTGCACACTTTGTTTTTGACATCTTTCATGCCATAGTAGTTGTGGACTTAGAGCATGTATTATATGTGTTTCCAAATTTGGTTGTGCATGGTTAATAGTTGATTATCTTGTATATACATGTTGATATATGCGTTGTTGCACAACTTGTTGATTTGGAAACTTGGGGATGTCGTTGTTTAACTACGGTTAGGACATGGTTCTATTATGGGGGAATGTCCTCCTATAGTTTAGTGCGCACATAGGGCGATTACTCGTGGGCTAGTAACCCTAAAGTAACTATGGTGTCGGTCTAATCCGGCGCGGTGTCCAAGTATCCACCTTGTTTGATTTCGCATTTCATTTCAAGTTGATAATTAGATGATATCGTAACTTGTTGTTCCTTATTTGATTTCCCATTTTGAGTTTCAGGATGTTGACTTTGAGAAATCATGCTTTATACATTATATTAGAAGTTCCAATGTTGCATAATTTTATCGATATTGTGATTTGTATTTTAATGTTCAAATGTGGCTTGGGAAGGATCCTATAGATTCAATTGGAACATAAACATTAGGTGACATGACCCACTTTAGTTGTTTCCATATTTTAGATTTCAAGTTGATGGCTTTGAGAATCTATATCTTGTTGCTTCGTATAACATGCTAATATGTTGTTGAATTGCAAAAATAATGTGATTTATACTAGAAATGAGCTATGGTAGCTTAGGATGATTCCTGAGTCCACTTTGACATAGACGTTAGCTGGCATGATCCTTTTGAACTGTTTCATGTTAAAGTAAAAAGCTGTAAAAAGTTGAGTCTATGCATGCTCATTCCCTACGAGTAACTTGTTTACTCACCCCAAAGTTATTGGGTGATTTGTCAAGTATGGATGCTTTGGTTTGGGATGCACAATATCCCTGGATTGATTCGATAAATTGAAGTTTTTTAAGTGTATAATTGTTCATGATTCATGCATATGTTAGCATGAAATGCTAATTGTAACTCATATGTCAAAACTTGTATATTTGATTCCATATATGTAATGTGTGTATAAGCACACCTTTTGGAATGTATTTAATATGTATGAGATGAGGCCGGAGGCTAATGACAATTATTTTGTATCCTATGTAACTTTTCAATTCATGAAATATTACGAAAATATTGAAAAATGACAAGTTATTGTTTCACCATGTTTGCATCGGGTGTGGGAATTTCATTTTTATTCTTTCATAGGGTCTCATTAATCATGTATGAAGTGTGGCCAAGGGCCAAATGGTAATTTGCAATCATTTGTTAATTTTGGTTTTCAAAATTTTCATTTCATATGCATATTCGCCTTTTTGGCTGTCGGGGGGTCAGATTTTGCATTGGCCATTTTTGGGAGCCGCGGACCATTCCCGCACACTCAAAAGCACTTATTACATTTGTGTGCATATTCATTTTAGCCTAGAAATGTATTTGGGGTCAAATGTATACTTGGTGCAAAGTTACATTTTCACCGTTTTGAGCCTAATCTGATCTAAGGGCATTCTAGACATTTTACAGTGAGTTTTTTTGTTTCCGTCCCCGTAGTCAGGTAGAAAACATGACTTAGGGGGGGGGGGGATTTCTTCTTTGTGTTGTTTTCAAAAAGGCCCAGAAAGTCCTCAAAATCACATTTCAAACTCAAAAAGCTCCTAAGCTTGTCTACAGGACGAGCACTTGTAAATGGGGCAGTGGGATTTGGCTCTGGGCATGCTCTATATGAGCGCTTGTCGACCTTGGACGAGCGCTCATCCGTACTGTTCATGTGTGTGTGTGTGTCTTGGTTCAACATTGCACCTCCGACTTCGGGTCGTCGTATCTTCTTTGTTTTAACTCCGAATTGGTTCGTTCTTAAGTCTAAACTAACCGTGTCGAAATAAACTTTCCAATGGTACCAATTTTAGCCTCAAATTTTACATGTAGCTTAAGATATTCATGTTTTAATGAAGTAGTGTCAGGATTTGGTTTGAACCGAGATGGGGTTTCTCTTCCTTTGACTTCAGGACTTGATATCTTTGCCGTCCGGATTCCGAACGAAGTGATTCTTGAGTCCATCTTTGTTAATTTTTTGTTGTCTTTCCAACACTGTGCTCAGTTGCACCCGAACATTCATGAATAATTACCAACTTACCCTTTTAGCCTTAAGTCCTTATTTTTTTTCTTCTTGCCGTTTATCCTTCATCCGGACTCCGAATCACGCGATTCTTGAGTCTATCTTGATTAGTCTTTCGTTGTATTTCCAGAGGTGTACTCAGTGGAACCTGAATCTATATGTTTAGAAATGACTATTTTGCCCCTAGGGGTTTAATTGTTATTTTTTCCCAATCTCTTACTTCCGCACTTTATTTCTTTGGGTTTCGTAACCTCATGAAAGGTCATCTTAGGGTCTTAGAGGTGTGTTATGCCTTGGGAGACCATTGTCTTGTTTCTTGCTTCCGTATTTGGATCCGTTTCGGGTCATCACAGGATACACTGGGTTTATAAAAATCTAGGCTCGTGACATGCGGGATTGCTCTCTTTACCAGCCGTATCTCATCCCAGTTGGGCCAGAAGACCTAAAAACCCACCAAATACTTATTTTCTTCTATAAAAGAAGGCGTAAGCCTTGATAGAAGAGGTCCAAAATTTCAATTTCTTTTGATAGTGTTACTCAGAAGGCTGAAGGTGTGGTGGCTTTTAGGGTTCCTACAACCTTAGAAGTGAAGATCCTGAGAAGAGAAGTGCTGTCTATGACGATGGAGATGAACTCAATGTAGATGATATTCAGCCTCGTCATGAGTAGCTAATTCCTCTTTTAAGGCACTGATGTAACCCAATCTGATACTATAGTTTGATTGTTTTAACTTTGGATTTTATTTTTATATATATATTTTCTTGATTATATGATTATGAGCACTTGAGACAACTCAAGTGGTTTTCATGCTTTAGTAGAATATGAACTGTTATTCCCTTATTTTAGATGTAATAGTTTATGTTCTATTCCCAACCTATCTTGTTGTGCGGTATCTGGCGGAACCTTACCGGACACAAGAATAGAGGTCATATAATGGTACTCTAATGTTTTTTGCAAAAGAAGGTTTTCATAGTCTATGCTTAGGAAAGGTGGATTGTTTACAAAGTAGTTAGAATAGGTAGGTGGATAGTCCTCGCTAATCGCAGATAGGTTATAGTTAACTAATTTTGTGAAACATCTTTCTTTAAACTCCGAATTAAACGAATGTTATTTAGTTCAATTCATTTGAAAACATAATTGGTTAAATTCCCAGAGTTGATTCAATTGATCATAGTATGATGATTGTGGTGAAGTCAAAGCCCTAAGATCTCTTTCTTTGATCATTTTATTTTGTTTAATTTGCTCTAGTTGAATATTTTTTTTTAATTTTAGTTTGTTAAATCGTGACAACCAACAAACTCTCCAACCAAGTTAACTGTAAACCATGAAATTAAATTGAAAACTAATACAAATCTCATCTCCCTGTGGGTTCGACATCCTCTTTACGTAGAGCTATCCTACATGATATCGTGCTATTGCGAAAGAAAAATACTCAACACCATTCCCTACGAAAGTGGTGTTATCCATTTATTGCTTTCTAGTCATAGTTGTATAGTTGTTCATTTCTTTATTTTCTTTGTAGTTCATTGCTAAGGACTAGCAATATTTAAGTTTGGGGGTGTGATAAGCGCTGAAAGTGTGCATTTAAACCCCTTAATCTTAAATGTTTTAGGACTTTATTCTATCTTATTTTCCCGTTTTAGTCTAATTTCATGATATTTCCCTTTTCAGACACTTATCCCCAAAATAAGTCAATTCAGTTGAATTAGAGCATTAAAAGAAGCAATCTCAAGCCTAGTGAAGGAAAGGAGCAAAGTGGTGAAAAAGCCTTCTCTGATCGATCGAACCAAGTTACAATCGATCACACGGTGATTGTTCCAACCTTGCCATGATGGATCGGGCCCTTTGTCCTTATCCTTAGGAAAATTTTCTATTCGATCGATCCAACCTTTCCTTCGATCGATCCAACCCTTTTGATCTTATCCTCACATACCACTTTTATCCTTTTACTAAAAATATCTTAGCCTTATCCTTATCTAAAAAGTACACCGCCATGGTTCGATCGATCTGAGTAACCATATGATCGATCGAACTGCCTCAAATTGTGTGAAAAATAGAGTTCAAGCCAAATTAAAGGTGTGCTCATGGTGCAATCATTTTGGATGTCCTAGTGCACAAGGTCTGGCCATTGGGTGTGATATTTGAGCTACCTATATAAGGATTTTGGCCATTTTTAGTAAGAGAGGTTAGTTAGAGAGAGGGACTTGGTTAGAGTTTAGAGAGAGAGACTTACAATTTGGGAAAGTTCTTCCACTCATCTAGGATTTCTACCAAGAATACAAGAAGAGGAGGATGAATTTTACCATGGAGATAGCCCTTGAGGGTTGGATTACAACATCAATGAGTGGCTAAACCATTCTCTTAGGGCTAGAGATAGCCCTAAGCATGCCTCCTAGACTTCGATGTTTTGTAATTAATGGGGATTTGTGTTGTATTTCTTGTCTTGACATCTTATATATATATAAATCTTATTTCTACAATGATTTGTGTAGTTTAATACTTCCAATTGATCATTTAATTCTACCCATATGTCTATGTATGCTAGAATGAATGTTCAAGTGTTTATCTCTAAATTTTGTGACATTGATACATGTCTATATGTGTTGATATTATGAATCTAGTGATGGTCAAGGCATGGTGCCTAAATAGATTACTCTTGTAGTTTATTTAATGGTTCATACTTATTTCTTGATGGACTGTGCCACCTCTTTAGTTTATTTAGTTTAATTTGTATGTCACTAGCTTAGTTATAGTGTAATTGTCTTACTTTCTTAGATAGGTGGACAATCCATTCTTATTGTTTGATATTCCATGCTTATGAATGCAAGTAGTATATTTCTCTAACCTAATGAGTGTGCATTAATTGTGGATTTATGGAAAAATTAATGGTTTAATTTGATATGTTGTGCTATTCACTAGATTAACTAGACAATGTTTGCTTACTTGTCCATTCATGTTTAATATTTCAATTAATGACACACACTTTCATTTACGACACACAATCCCCCTAATCCATCAAATATTGAATGTCTAGGAAGGTAATGCTTAGTGGTGAACTCTATGACCCAAGTCTCCTCTCTCATATTCTCTACACCTCAATTGTTTTAGTTGTTTTACATTGCATTTCTTTAGTTTAAAGTGTAGTATAATTTAACCAACAAACTCTCTTTTGATCATTTGACCTACTAGTCCAACATTGATTCCAGGAATACCACTAATTTCCCTTGGGACGATCCCTACTTACTCTAGTTGCATTAATAGTTAGTAGTGGTAGTGGCATTCTATAAATTTAAACTTGGCCACGCTACATTTCACCACATCTTTGAACATTGGTACCCACGACACCACCACAAAGGTCTCATTCAAGGATGATAACGATTCTTTCCTTAGAATTTGAATCTTTACCTGATCTAACTCCACATTTAAACCAACCAAAAAATTGAAAACTCTTTCAATAAACTTTTAATGCATTGCAACATCTGTGCTACACTTCATTTTCAAATTTTGGTATTAATCTAATTTAAGCCATAGGCTTTTTATAACATTATAGTACTCGGTTACAAAAAAAAAGTACCATGCTTGGTGTTATGGATCTTTTTCTTGAGATCAAAGATTTGTGCCGCATCTCCCACTTTGGAGTAGGTTTGACAAACAAATTCCCAAATTTCCTTTACTGTTGGGAGAAACATATATGTGCGACTTATCTTCGGTTGCATTGAATTCCATAACCATGACATGCTCTGAGAGCCTTCTTCATATGAAGCAACATACTTAAGATCATCCTTACTTACCACCGGTCTAATGAGATGACTCAATTTCCATTTCCCCTTTGTATAGGTTTTTACCAACTGTGGCCACTCTATATAGTTCCCTTCATTGAGTTTGAAGGTGACTGATATATTCAGGAATTCACCATGAGTAGGCTATTTCTTTGTTGACTGATTTGTAACAGTGGAATTAAATTTTGATGTACCCGATATGATAAAGAGGTAGGGAAGACTTGAATTTGAAAAAATGAACGAAGATTACCCTAACAACAGGATGAAGGATAGAATGGAAAACAATGAAGGCTGAATTAAGGAAACCAATCTTGAATCTGAAAAATATACCCTAGGCAATGAAGGCGCAAGGCATAAACAAATGAAGAAAGGAAAAACATGATTATAGTAGAAATTTTTCCGGCTCTGATAGCATGTTTACATCCAAACCTCTAATTAAGAGAATACTTTCTACATTTTTCTAAATAGAATTACAACATATAAATAAAGAATTTTACATCTAAAAGTAGCCTAGGACTACAGTACATACAATTTACTAATTATGACAGGAAAAAGTCAAATAAACTAAGATGGAAAAAAAATCCTAGATAATTAATTTTACAATTGTGCTTTTGTTTCAGCCAATACAGACTGGAGATCTTCCAGAATTTATCATACAAGCTGGCAAATTATCCAACAGTATTTTATCAAAATGCAATGCACTTGCCCAAAGTATTTTGGCTTCATTGATTTTAATACAATAAAACTGACCAATTATATTTAATATTAATTTATTAAATGTATATGATCAACTGAAATAATTTAGGTGACTAAAATATGCATTAATTACTATATTGGATTGATGAAAATATCTATCCAAATAATTAATTATTATGGAGGGGTCAATTTATGGTATTAAGTAATAGTGGGGGGACAAATTATAATTAATCAATCAGTTTCTTTCCCCTAAGTCTTTCGGAATTTGTAACATTGGTAGTCGCATCTCCTTCATTTCCATTTTGCTTGGAGATAGTTAGGGCAGAACCATCCACATCATAACTCTTTATTTTTCAATAAACACCTGATGCATTGCAGCATCTGTGCTACACTTTATTTTCAGATTCTGGTATTGATCTAACTTAAGCCATAGGCCTTTTATAACATTATAGTACTCGGTTACAGAAAAAGTACCTTGTTTGGTATTATGGATCTTCTTCTTGAGAAAAAAGGATTTGTGCTGCATCTCTCACTTTGGAGTAGGTTTGACAAACAAATTCCCAATTTTTCTTTGTTGTTAGAAGAAACATACACGTGCAGCTTATCTCCGGTTGCATCGAGTTCCATAACCACAACAAGATCTGAGAGCCTTCTTCATCTAAAGCAGCATACTTAGGATCATCCTTACTAACCACCGGTTCAATGAGATGACTCAATTTCCATTTGGGTAATTTACACAGACCTCCCCTATGGTTTGCCCTAATTACAGGGACCACCCTTACTGTTTCAGAAATTACACAGACCTCCCTTAAAAATGAAAACAATCTACATAGACCTCCCTTCTGTTAGAGTCAACGGCTGTCAACGACGAAAAATGATGACATCAGCTACTATTTTTATTAAAATGCCGAAAATATCGTTGCCTATATTATTTCATACTATATTTAAAATTATATATATATATATATATAATATAATTTTATATTATATATTACCGGAATATTTATCTCTCCTCACTTTCTCTCTTTGAGTTATTCAACCGGTGACTAGAGAAAAGACCATCAAGAGAGGACCATCATTCCCATAAGGAAGGACCATTAAGAAAGATTGGCTCTTCTGATTCTTTTGTTCTCATATCAAGCACCATGGTTACATAAGCGATGGTGAAAGATCAGATTTTCTTTGAAATGATCTTCCCCTCGCACATCATCACAAAACCCAATTGATGAACCTAGTCATGGAAAACCCAATTCAGGCAAAAGGAATGGTGGCTGCGAATTGGGTTTGATCTGTGTGATTCTACTTTTATTTTGGAAATCAAAATTGGGTTTGATCTGTGTGATTTTGTTTTTATTTTGGAAATCAAAATTGGGTTTGATCTGTATGGTTTGATTGTTATTTTAGAAATCAAAATTACAATTGGGTTTGATCTGTGTGACAAAACCTGGTCATGAAGAACCTAATTTCAGTGTTATTATTTTGTTTTGTTTTATATTAATTTTTTAAAATTAATTTAAGAATTGATCTGATATATATTTTTTACCGAATTGAATGAAAAAGATAATGATAGAAGACTGTACAATTCCTAAGCCGGAGAAGCAAGAATCGCCGAAGGGAATTGCAATTCCTAAGCCGAAGAAACAAGAATCACTGGAGTCTGCATCAGATCGATCTACAATCACCGGACACCATTCTTATTGAGACGCGCTTGCTTTGTCCCCCTTTATCTCTCTCTCCTCAAATTGAATGATTGGTTTATTTTCTTTTTCTCCCAAAAACCCAATCTTTATCTTTCCTAGCTTTTCATTCTATCAATTTTCGTTGACCTTTGTTTTTTATTGTTTCCAATTTTGTTTATTTCCAATTTCATTGTTTCCATTTTTTTTTTCAGTTTATCCTTTTTTTTTTTTTTTTTTCTTAATCAAAGTTGTAGTAGTAATTTCTGGGCTTTTTTTTCTTTATTGTTTCCAATTTCGTTGATTTTTGTTCTTTATTTGTTTTCAGTTTCCCCATTTGTTTGTGAATATGAAACTTCTGGTGCATATAATTGTAATGCCCCTAGTTTTAAAAAAGACAAAAGTGGAATTTTATTATTTATTTTATTGTTTTTGGGTGCTTTTGTGGTTAGGTGATTGGTGATTTTCATGATGTGTTTTGAATTGAATTAAATTGTCTGTTTTAAGTATTTATTGGGTTGATTGTTTTATTTAATTAAATGACTTGATTAATGGTATTTTTTTTTTTTTTTATGTTAATTGTATTTTTATTTTTGGAATTTCTTGGTTTATTTGTTTTAAGGATTTATTAGTTATTTTAATGGAATAAATGGAATTAATTGGATTTTCATTAGTATTGTTAATTGTAATAATAATAATAGGGTCTTAGCAGGTTATATATATATATATATAAAATTATAAATTATATATATATATATTAATCATTATATCTTACGACATTAGGTTTTTTGTCCGTCGGTTTGGATTTCAATAAGGTTAGGGTTTTGTCTCTAATTATACAAAGCCTAGGGTTTTGGTTAAGTATATATATATACTGTTATAAGTCTATTGAGGGTTGTAAGCACAAACACTATTCACGAATGGTGAAAATACAGAGAGTGAAACAGAGAGTTTATGGGAAAAATTGAAGGAGGGGAAGGTAGGGTTTGGGCCAAGGATTGTAAGCCGGACTAAGGAGGAAGCTTGAGGGATGTTTGAGGGTTAGAACCGGAGCAGAGGAATCCTTGACGGCGGTCACGATCCCCGAAAAGTCTAGGAAGAAGACGATGTTGAAAGGTTTCAAACCGAAACCGAAAGGCAAGTTCTTTTCTTTCTCCTTCCCTTTGGCTTGTGTTCTGTGCACCTAGATAGTCTCTAGGGTTTAATTAAGTAGTAACTAGAATTTACATGTGTAATATATGCTATACTGATCATCAATTTATGTTGAAATCAAATCTGTACAACATGTGCATGTCTGTTTTCAGTTTCATTTTTTTTTCTTAAAGCATGTAAATTTTGTTGTAAGTTTTGTTACTATACTTGCTTTTATCTACTGTAACAAACCTTGGGGATGTTAATGGGGGTTATAAGACTCCTAAGTTCAGTAGTGAAGAGGAACAGAGGGGTTGGAATAGAACTGTTATTGCAAAATAGTTTCAGATTTGTTCCTAACGCATGTTAGTTCGGTAGAAAATTTAATCTCTGTAATTGATTCTAATGGTTGTTATCAAACCTTTGGGATGCTCCTGGGTGTTAATAAGATGCTTAAGATCTATTTTAGAAACCAACAAAGGGGTAGGAATTGATCAGAGAGGGAGCAGACGGACTAAAACGGAGCAGAACAGGGATAGAGGCTCTTAAAGAAGGTGAGAGCCGGCTCCATGGATGTGGGAGCCGGCTCCCACACTCATTGAGCCGGCTCTAAGATGTTTAGAGCCGGTTACAGGCTCAAAAAGTGCTTGCTCTTGGAATTTAGAGCAGGCTCTTTTCAATAGTGTTTTCTGAATTTTTTTGTTTTTACGAACAGTTTGTTTATTGTTAGAGCATAGGAACTGTTTTGTTGACTCTAGGCTTTTACAGAGGGTCTAAATGGTTAATTCTAAGTGTTATTAAACTTATTATTGCATGGTTTAAGTCTCAATAATAAAGGACGAAGTAGTGTAAAAATATACAACTGTGCATGCTGAGAAAGGAACTAAGTGGCTTGTTTAAATTTTCAAAAATTTAATGGGACTTCACAGAGGGATTAAATAGTTAATTTTGGGTGTGATTAAAACCTTGAATTGATTAAAGTTTATTTCTAAATCAATGGGACAAACAGTATAAAATTGATAAATTTTCTACGCTGTTAACGGATGGAAGACGGGTTAATTGCTTAATTAAATTTTTAGCAATTTAATGGGATCCAGTATGTTAATAAAACTTGTTTTAAATGCATGATAAAGTTTTTATTTTAGATTGGAACCTTGGATGTTAATTGTTAGAATATTAAATTCTTTGATGCAATTACATGGATTAATACTGGATTTTAATTGCGAGATTGTTAATCTTCTTTCTGCAATTATTTGGATATTTGGTTTTGGACTGTAAATTACTTACTTATTATTTATATGTTGTAATTTACATGGATATGGAGGATTGTATGCACCGGTATGGGATGGTGACATACTGGGTATGGTTTAGCTCAAAATGCTAATTGCTATCTTATGGATTTTAATTGGTGAACAGTTTTACATGTTCTATCAATTATATGGATTTTGTGGATTGTATGCATCGGTATGGGACGATGGCATACTAGGGACAGACTGATTCAAAATACTTAGTCCTACCTATTTTGGAATAAGGGTACGAATTATAAAAACATAATTCTCCTTATATTTAAGTCTGTGCAGTTGAATAAGCTGAATGATTTATTGGATCTCTTATATAAATTTGTGTGGTTGAATAAGCCGAACGATTTATTGGATTTCCTATGGATGTATATGAATGGATTTTAAATATATTTTTATGGTACCACGAGATGAGCTTGAGTCTCAGACTCATTGGTTAGGGTGCGTATATGCAGTATGGTGCGTAGCTAGCTATGTTGGTTGAGGTATACCCTGTTAGGCTTAGGTAGTCATGCCCACTCAGGTGCGTATTGCATGTTGCCTTCTATTCAAGTTGAGACCCTCAGCATAGTTTAGTGAGAGTCCTGTAGTGTGGATATATATTTATCTATTACGGACTATATAGATATTGTTGAGATATCTAGGGTGTATCTGCGTATCGGGTCACTGTTTGGATTACAGTTAGAGAAGAATTTGCATGTGGGCCTGACCCACTCTTATTTTTACAGGTGTTCGTTAGTTCCAGTCTTAAAGCTGGATTGTGCTGAGCAGATACAGTTATTCACTCCACCGGTGACTAGGATTTTATTTCATGTTTTAGACTTGGGTTTAAATTTCAATTGGGATTTTAGGGGTCCACTAACTGGATTCTTGAGTTATATAATTTGGAGAACGATTTGTATTCGTGGAGGATCAGTTGTAACAGAATAGTTTTATTTATCAATGGAAATAATTATTATGAGGTTTCTATTATTGGATTGTCATTTTAGTTTTCATTTCAGCAAATTTTATTTATCTCTTTTGGTTTTAATTGTATTATGTGTTTGATTATTGCTAATTGGTTTGATATCTTCGGGTAATCGGGCGTGGGCCTGGCCAACCCGCATCCAGAAATCCAGGGGTATCACAATAATTGAAGCATGAAACATACATGCAATGGATACAAATGGGTTCGTTAGATCCATATGTGAAATTACAGTTGGGGAAGCAGAAATTCAGGACCAAAGTGATTAAGAAGTGCTGATGTCATGCTTACTTAATAATTTATGGGTAGTTTAGTAATTTTAGTTGCCAATTAGAGGGTATTTTAGTAATTTTAACAGGTCCCTTAGCGTATTTAACGGTTCATCACACATAAGGGAGGTCTGTGTAGGATATTTTCAAAAGTAGGGGAGGTCCGCGTAATTTTTGAAACAGTAAGGGTGGTCCCTGTATTTAGGGCAAACCATAAGGGAAGTCTGTGTAAATTACCCTTTCCATTTTCCATTGATATAGGTTTTTACCAACTCTGACCACTCTAAATAGTTCCTTTCATTGAGTTTGATGGTGGCTGATATATTCTAGAATTCACCAGGAGCAGGTTATTGGTTTGTAGATCGATTTCTAACAGAGGAATTAACTTCTAATGTACCCGACATGATAAAGTTGTAGGGAAGACTTTAATTTGAAGAAATGAACGAAGATCACCCTAACAACATGATGAAGGATAAAATGGAAGACAATGAAGGCTGAATTAAGGAAACTAGTCTTGACAATGAAGGTCAAGATTAATAGAATGAATCTGAAAAATATACCCTTGGCAATGAAGGTACATGACACAAATAAATGAAGAAAGGAAGAACATGATTAGAGTAGAAAATTTTATGGCTTTGATACAATATTTGCATTAAACCTCTAATTGAGATAATACTTTCTACATTTTTCTGAATAGAATTACAACATATAAATATAGAATTTTATGTCTAGAAAGAGCCTAGCACAATAGTACATACAATCTTCTAATTATGATAGAAAAAATTTGTGAAAATAGAGTTACGCGGGGTGCAAAAATAGTTAGTTAATTTTAATTGTGATTAAGTCCTTTAATGACCTATATCTGATTATTAGATCAACTTGCTTAATTTATGATTGATTAAATTGTATGATCAATTAAACATTCACAATCATAAATATAAAAATTAAAGCAAGTAAAGTTTAGAGAGATTGCACCAGGATTTTTAGTGAGGAAACCCCAGTTGATAAAATATGTCAACTGTTTGTATAGGAAAAACCTCATAGACTATACAGTCCAAAGTAAACCGATCCACTATGTTTGAAACAAAGTATACCGAACTTTGACTCTAGCTCATACCCTCTCGTTCTACCAAACACCAATTGCTAATAATCCTCTAGCTTTGCAACTCTCCGTCCAACAGCAACTTGACCTCAGGCTTATGCTTGATATTTGTAGAAGAGTAGCAAGTAGATTAGACAACACTCTTTGAATGCTCCAACCCTTTCAAAGTGTGATCGCTTTTACTTCCATTCTTCAAGATCTGAACTCGATGTAGAAGAATTAAATCCTACTCTTCATACGAAATCTCTGAATCTTTAATATAGCTCCAATTCCAATGAGATAGAGAACAACACTAATAAATCACTCATGAATATATGTGTGTGCTCTCATAAATAAATTCAGAACAATCAGATTTGATTTTCTGAATTTTCTCTCTTTTAAAGGCTTTCTTAAAATATAGAATTAATGTTCCCTAAAGCTATAAATAAACCAATGTGTATGACAAGGTTTGTATAGAGTTTATAAAGTTCTAATCCCTCTGAATATATGAAATTTTTATGCATAAGACTTGGAAAGAAGTTGGAATAAAAAAGGAAACATCAGAAGAAGGTAACTTAGAAATCTGATGCAACTAAGACTACTTGAACCGGTTCAGAGGGGCTGAACCGGTTCAAGATGACCAGTAAAGAATCCCTCGAGTTCTTGAATTGGTTCATCCCCCTTGAACCGGTTCAAGATGTCCAGTCTTGAAACTTAGGCAATTTTGCTAATTTTGAACCTGTTCGATAAATATTGAACCAGTTCAAGATGAACAAAATGTAAAATCTTGTTTAAAACCTTTGAAATCCTAAATGTTCTCACTACCTCTCAACCTTCTTAGAGCATTGTTCTCATTATCTCGGAGTGTAGTATATCATGAACACTTGAAATTCTTTAAATCTGCATTCTATCTTCAATCTTTGAAATTTTAAACCAAAAAATTACAACTCGATCGGACTTATTTTAACAACGAAATTAGTCAATTACAAAATATATATCTTACAATCTCCCCTTTTGGCAATTTCATGACAAAACCCTAAAAATAATTCAGTAATCTACCCAAGCAGGAAAGTAAATTACAATGATTGTTAACGAAAATAAACCGTGGAAATTTTCTTGAACCTCATGAAGCTTCAACACATGTAGCAACCTTTAATCTGCACATTAGCTCAAACACAACTACCTGTGAAGCTTAATCAAGAAAATGAACACAAGTGTAAAATAACAAAGTTAATAATGCTTAAAATATCAACGTAATTTAAACATGCAATGATCAATGGTTATCTCCCCCTTAATGTAAAAAGTTCTCCCCCTCAATGCAAAAATATCTCTCCCCCTGATTGATATGACTCTAAATTCTCTCCCCCTTTTTGTCACAAATTAACAAGGGTCACCGGGAAGAAATATCCTAGAAGTAAGAAGCAACTAACTATATAAATCTTGTAAATTAAAACTAATGAGAATATAGGCTCCACAAGATTATATGTATCAACAAATAACCAAGATCAATTCAATGAAGTTCCACAAACTTAGTAAATGTAGTAAAATCACCACCAAGTTCCAAAAACATATGATCTGTCAATTGTTCAGATTTCAGATAAAAGATCAATGATATCACATATCTTTAGAAATCAAACAATCAACATGTGCAAAAGGCATTTTTTTTATTTTTTTTTATTTATCTCTCTTTGTGCTCCATTTTTCTTTTTGCACATTGGTAGCTTTCATGCTTATAGGCAGCCAGCTCTTTCCCTTATTCCTATTTGTTTTGAGTTAAGGTAGCTTTCAGAAAAATCCCAAAGGTAGCCTTTTCCATCTCACCTTTTTCAAAACAGCAAATATTTATCTTTTTTTTTTCAAAAACTTTTTCATTCCAAGCTGTTTTTCAATTTTCTTTTCTTTGAAGTTTAAATTCCAAGACAATGATCAATCATGTTAACATTATCTTTAACCAAAACAATGATATCTTAAGTAAATGTACTATCAATGATTCATTTACTATACAAAATAAGTAAGCAAAATTAATTTCATCAATTCATAGCCATTGTATGCTTTTCACAGATAATCCATATATCATTAAACTCCTTGTGTTTAATATACTCAATCAATATGGTTTGCTTAACTTTTAAAAAACATAATCTAGACACTTAAGATATGCATGAAAATCCTTTTTAGACTATGTACTTGCAATACATCTAATCAAGATAACAGACACCAATAGATTTCCTAAAATGAGAAAACTTAGGAGCATCTAATGATTTAGTGAGAATATTAGCCAAATTCTGATCAGTATGCACTTTTTCCAAAGACACGACATTTTGTTCAACAAGTTCCCTAAGAAAGTGATGTCGAATGTCAATATGCTTAGTCCTAGAATGCAAAACTGGATTCTTTTAAATATTAATTGTACTAATATTATCACAAAAGAGAGCAATATTTCTTTGATCAACTCCATAATCTAGAAGCATCTCTTTTATCCAAAGCAATTATGTGCAACAATTTCTAGCAGTAATGTATTCAGCCTCACATGATGATACAGATATGCAATTTTGCTTATCGATGTACCTTGAAACAAGATTAGTACCAACATAGAAACAACCACCTAAAGTACTCTTTCTATCATCCTTGTTACCAGCCCAATCAACATCAGTACAGCTTGCAATCTTAGAGTTAGACTCAGAAGAATAACACAATCTATAATTCAATGTATTATTGACATAACGGATAATGCACTTGACTACAAGAATGTGTCGTTCTCTAGGATCAGTTTGATACATAGCACAAACACCTACACTAAATGAAATATCTGGCCTAGTTGCTGCCAAATACAACAAGCCACCAATCATACTCCTATACAAGAAATGATCAACTTTGTTAGGATCAGAGTCTCTATCCAATTTGGATTAAGTACTTATAGGAGTTTAAATATGCTTTGAATCTTTCATACCAAATTTATTAACTAGCTCCTTTGTATATTTTGATTGAGCTATGAAAATCCCATCATCAAGTTGTTTAAATTGGAGACCTAGAAAGAAAGTCAATTCACCAACCATGCTCATTTCAAAAGTATTACACATATCTTTAGAAAAATTATGAACAAGGTTATCACATGTAGCACCAAAAATAATATTATCCACATATATTTGAGCAACAAGAAAATCTTTTCCTTTCCTGAAAATAAACAAAGTTTTATCTGATCTTCCTCTTCTGAAGCCTTTGTGCATTAAACAAGAAGTTGATTTTTCATACTATGCTCTAGGTGCTTGCTTTAAACCATAAAGAGACTTTTTAAGATGAAACGCAAAATCAGGTTTATGTGGATCAATAAAACCTTTTGGTTGTGCTATATAAACTTCTTCCTGCAAAATACCAGTTAGAAAAGCACTTTTAACATCCATTTAAAATAATTTGAATTTAAAGTGACATGCAAGAGCAAAAAGAAGTCGAATAGACTCAAGTCTAGCAACATGTGGCGGCCCTGATTTTTAGGCCAGTGCGTCAGTGATGAACCGAAAGGATGATCCAATAACGGATCCGAATGCGGAAGCGAAAACAGAAAACAAGATTCTAGGAAGTCAAAGTGACCTTCCATGAGGTCGTGGAACTCAACAAGAACTGATGCGGAAGCAAAAGATCAAAAATATGACAAATAAGCCCCCAGGGGCAAAATAGTCATTTTTGAAACTTATAGATTCGGGTGCCTCCGAGCACACTACTGGAAGGACAATGAAAAAATAATCAAGATGGACTCAAGAATCGCATGATTCGGAGTCCGGACGAAGGAGAAACGGCATGACGAAGAAAAACGAGCACTAAAGGCAAAAAGGGTAAAATGGTATATCCAAGAAGAACCAGGTGCAACCGAGCACACTGTTGGAAAGACAGCAAAAAATTAGTCAAGTTCAAAAAAAAATTCACTTGAATCGGAGTCCGGACAAAGGAGAAAAGCCTAAAAGAAGAATTGACGTCGCGGCAACCCGACGAGGGGCCATGACATCCCCATGTGCGCGCCCATGCACGCCGCGCACGCGCTGGGTGTACACATGGCTGGCAGCAGCTCATAAAGCTGCTGTGTTGTTTTTTTTTTTTTTCAGAAAAATCCAAAACAGAGGTTGAATTTGGAGGCCTAGATGAATTGTTTTGCAAAAACACAAAGAAGAAACCCCCCTCAAAATTGAGTTTTCTACCTGAATCGTGAGAGAATTGAAAAAAAAACTCACTGTAAAATGGCCAAAATACCCTCCCAATAAATCTGGTCAAAAGAGCTAAAAAGCTGCTAAAATGAAAACTGGAAGCTGAAAGTTTACGAGGGATTTCTGGTACCAAGACGATGTTTTCTGGAAAAACACGAAGAAGAATCCTCCCTAAAATCACGTTTTCTAATCGACCATGTTGAAAGAAGAAAATAAAACTGATGTGAAAGGTCTAGAATACCCCTAGATCAGATTATGCAACAAAACCTCAAAATGAGTTCCTAGGAGGCTCAAATTGCCAAGGAAGAGGTTTTTCTTGAAAACGATCATGCACGCAAACGTAACTTACCTATTTGGATGCGCTACAATTGTCCATGGCTTAAAAATATCGCCGATGCAAAATCCGACCCCTCAACGGCCAAAAAGGCAAAAATGGACTTAAAATGGAAAACATGAAAACCAAAATTGACAAATAATTTCAAATTACCGTTTGGCCCTTGGCCACACTTCAAACATGATTTATGAGACCCTATGAAAGAATGAAAATGGAATTCCCACACCCGATGCAAAAGTTATGACATAATATCTCATGAATTTTCAATATTTCCATAATGAAGTTTGTAAGTAAAAGTGCATAACATACATAATATATGATATTGGCCTCTGACCTCATTACATATAGATCAAAAGAGTGTCAAAAGGTGCACTAACAATAAGTACAAGTTTTATCAAAATAAACAAAAGTAAACATGATATGCTATCATGTGCATATTCAATGTCATAAAAAATACTTCAAGACTTCTAGCATGTCTAAGAGTGTTGTGTATCCCACAACAAAGCTTCTTTACCTGCAAAACACCCAGTAACTTTGGGGTAAATAAACAAGTCTAACAAGTTTATTCGTAGGGGACGAGCATGCATGACTCGATTTCTTTAAGATTTTTAGACAACATGAATCATTTCAAAAAGGGATCATGTCACCTAACGTTTATGTCAAAGATTAGACTCAGGGATCATCCTAAGCTATCTTAGATCATTTCTAGCATAAATTACATTATCTATGCAATTCAAACAATATGGAAGCACGTTATACAAAGCAACAAGATAAAGGTTCTTAAAGGTATCAAGTTACAATCTAGAATACAGAAACAACTAAAGTAATCATGCCACCTAACGTCTATGTTCTAAATAAGTCTAAGGAATCATCCTAGACCATGTTGAACAATCAAAACACAAATTACAATTTCAATGCAATCTAGCCACATAAAAGCATGTTATACAAGGCAACAAAATACAAATTCTTAAAGCTATCAGCTTAAAATCTAAAGCACGAAAACAACAGAAGTGGGTCATGCCACCTAACGTCTATGTTCCAATTGAATCTATAGGATCATTCCAAAACTACATTAGAACATCAAAACACAAATCACAATATCGATGCCATCTAACCAACATTAGAACTTCTAATACAACGTGTAAAGCATGGTTTCTCAAAGTAAACATCCTGAAACTTAAAACGAGAAAACAAGTAAGAAACAACAAGTCATAACATCATCTAGTTATCAATTTGAAATGAAATGCGAAATCAAATAAAGTGGATACTTGGACGTCACGCCAGATCAAATTGACATGGGGTTACTTTAGGGTTACTAGCCCATGGGTAACCTCCCTATGTGCGCACTAGACTATATAGAGGGACTATCCCCCGTACTAGAACCACGTCCTAGCCGTAGCCAAACAACGACATCCCCAAGTTTCCAAAATCAACAAGTTGTGCAATAACGTATATATCAACATGTATATATAAGATAATCAACTATCTACCATGCACAACCAAATTTGGAAACCTATACAATACATACTCTAAGTCCACAACTAATATGATATGATGAATGTCGAATCTTCAGTGTGCGATTCGTTACACGCTATGCATGAGAGATGTTAAATACGAAATGTGCAAATCATTACACAAGGCAACAATATATTCAATAAGGAAAACATATTCTCATGAGTATAAACATAGCAACTATGTTATCCAATGCTTAAAACATAACCAAATAAATATACAACAAGTCCATGTCCAGGATTTTGATATAGAAACGACTTTCAAACACAATTAAATCCATGGCTCAATTAGATAGAATTTAATTATATAAAAATAATTAAATTCCCTAGATTCTAATTCAATTCCAAATGGCCTCAAATTAATACATATTAAAGAATATGGCATGGTCATCACCTATATCCATTCTAAAACTCAATTAGGTTATTGGAACAACAAAGTAGAACTCCAATTAAATCATGCTAATTTAATTAGCAAGGTTCTAAAGCAACTTCAATTGGTCCACAATTAATATATACTAGTAAACAAGTCATGGCCAATACAAATATCAAGTTAAAATCATAATTAAGCTAATGGGACCACAAAATAGACTTTAATTAATTCTTTTAATTAAAATCTCTAGATTTTCAAACTTAACCAAATGCTCTCAATTTAACATATCTTAGAGAACATGCCAAGGACTAATGTAATATCACATTACAAGCTTATTTCATGCAAGTTACACCTATGTAAATTAAACTTTCACTAAAGTTAAATATAAAATAAATGTTACAATTCTCATGCAATTAATCCCAATTTAATATATGTTAACAACCATACCAAAGCTTAATTTTTTAGCATGCCACAATTAAATTCCAAGTTGTATATCACCATGAGGATTAAGTCTTAAACAAGTAAATTAATTAAATGAAATGTTTCAAAACCTCACCGAATATTCTAAATCAAATATATGTGAAGGTATATGGCATGTAGATCAAGAATATCAAGTCGGAATTCAAATGGAGTGAATAGTGCACTCGGGGCAAATTAATTAAAAATTACTCATTTTCAAAACACCTCCAATTATTTTCAAATTCAACTATGTTGAAGAGCATGCTAAGGCCAAATATAATATGCTATCACACATTGATTTCAAGTTGGTTAAGGCCACATGAATTAATATTTTATTCAATATAAATATTAAATGAAATATTCATTTCTTATCCCAATGCACCAATTTTAATATATGTTAATCAACATATCAAGGTGTAATATAATGTCAAGCCACAAGTTTAAAACATACTATAACTCACCGGGAAAATTAAATTTCATACTAGAAAATAAATAATCAAAAATTCTAGATTTAATATCCAAGCATGCAATTGAGTTGAATAAGCATCACAAGCATGTAATAGAGCAAGAAAGTAAATTATAACACCCCTTACCTCAATTTGAGATGAAAACCTCAAAGGCCCACCGAAAAAAAAGTGTTCCGAATTCGCCGAAACCGAAGGGTTTTGTCAGGGACAACACGATCTACATGAATCCGAAGGAAGCCCCATGAAAATCATAACTTGACCTCAAACCCAAACTCAAGAAATTGTTAGAAATGAATTCTAATAAGGGGTAATGGTAGAGCACGACGAGGGGAACAACAAATGCTAAGGCCGAAGGATTTCTACCAAGGAAATCAAGTGGAGGAGAAGAAAGAATGAAGGCAGCCCTTTGGGCTCCCATGGCTGCCAGCCAAGAGGAAGAAGAAGGCTGAAATATGACTTTTTAAATTAGGGCAACCTATTTATAGTAAGTCTCAAAAACTGCCCCGAAAAGGCCCCACCGGGTCCAGAAAAGTGGATTTTGAGCAAACGTGCTCAAACAGAAAAACTCCATGAATGAAAAAGATTCAAAGTGAGAAAATATGAACAGCGGAATAAACGGCGTCAAAAACTGAGTCCCGAGCAGAAAGTTATGCCCCGAACAAGTTTGGTGACAATCGGGTCCAGAAACTCTAAAACTGGAGAAAAACGACCAGAACGGAATTCTAAGAGTCCATGAATCAACAAAATGTGAAAATGAATCCCGTACGAGGATTCAGGCTCCAGACGAGACATTTTGCAATAACTTTTGTTAATTGCACAATGGCCTTTACAAAAAGGGTTAACCGCGAAACTGCCCCAGAATGAAAATATCTTCCAAAAGATATTTTCTTAGCTAGCCCTGAAATAAAATATCTTCAAAAGATATTTATGAAAAATACCCAAAGAAATGAAAAAGATTCTGAAGAATTGTACATCCACGCCCCTATGGACACCGGGAGCAACCAGAGTACTTTCTTACAAAAGTAAAGATACGTATTTTGAGGAAACCACTAAAGATGAAGGCACGTAAAGTCAAAAACCAACTCCGAGCATGAGAAGTGAGGTTGTGCCAACAATGTGACAAATGGGGAAAAGACAGGATAGGGAAAGGACGAAAGGTGCATAGTGTCCAAAAAGTGAAAATGCGAAAATAACTCGGTCCTCAAAGGAAGTTGTCAATTCACATGAAAGAGTCGCTGATGTCTTCTCTGGCATGTGCATAAAATAATGCACAACACTTTGATTTTGGAAATTAGTGTCAAGTGGGCATCATACTTTAAATTTATAAACCGCTTAACACCTATACTATGTAGTATGAGTGAGAAGGAATCGTCCCAAGAGATTATACGTGTTAGAATTTAACTTCGACTCTAGCGTATCAAAAGATTGCAAAAGAGATTTGGTGAGATGATTAAACTACTTCAATTAATGAAAATACAATTAAAATAAAACTAAGTTGAGATAGGGATTTAAGAGAAGAGAAGAGAGGACTTAGGGTGTTGGAATCACCACTAAGCTCGTGTAATTAACCGCTTGCTTTCCATTAATGGGGAATACATTGTTGTGAACAAAATGCGACTACCAATTGCAATATTAAGCATGGACCATCTAATTTAAGCATGAATTGTCTTACCTAAACTAATTGTAGCACAACCCATCTAGTTTAAGCATGACCCATCTAAGTAGCAACGATTGTAGCACACATCAATCTAGCGAATCATGGAATTTGCAATAATAAGCCATGGAGTATCTAAACAAGTATAGATTGTCTATCTACCTACAAGCATGAATTAAATTATAGAACAACTCATTAAGCACAAGTATAAACCATCAAATTAATTGACAAACCCATTTAATGAAAAATCATGTGTAGCCAATATTGGGGTGTGTGTGTAATTGGTTGATTCAATAAGCAAGGGTGACCAAGTTAAGCATACATTGTCTAATCAACATGTGAAAAGCACAATATATCTAGCAATTAAGTATATATTGTCTAAATAGCATGAGAAAAACACAACATATGTAGCAAGTCATTAATCCTTTCATTAAGCTCACAAGCCAAATACCCCACATGTCTAGCCATCACTAGATTCTCAATTAACCACACATAGACATGTAATTAATATAAAAAAACTAGTGTAGAGATTAATTCCTAAATAATTACACATAAGACAATATGTAATCAAATAGAGAATCAATAGGAAGAATTAAACCATATGAATCATTTAAGAAATAATTCCTAATTTAATCACACATAGACATGTAAATAAACTAGAGAATTAATAGGAAGAATTAAACCATAGAAATTATAAAAATATACCAAGATTTATTAAATTCACAAGGCTAGAACACTAATCACAACAATAAATATAAATCCCCAAAAATAGAAATACAAGGGTTTTGATTACACAAGACTTAAGGCTCATCCAAGCTCTAAGTGTAGATCTAGCCAATCATGGAGGAGGTAGATGTGGTCATGGAATCAAGCTCCAAATATGGCTCCATCTTCTTCTTCCTCTTCTTCTTCTTCTTCTTTGAAGCTCTAGAGATGGAGAGAGAGAGTGGTCTAGAGATGGATCTTGAGATGTGCCTCCACTTCCCCCTTTTCTTCTAACCCTAATTTCTAACTTTGCTATAAAGAAATAAAAAATACAATGTAAAAATAAAAAGATAAAAAGCTTCTTTACAAATGGGTCTCTTCCCTTTATATAGAAGGTCCTTCTCTTAGTCACTAAGTCAAGAATATAGCCCCAAAAATATCTAATCCCACAACTTTTTGGCAGGTAGAATTCGCGCGCACAGGAATAAGACAGCTCGCTGCCAGCAATAGTTTGATAGATCAGAGAAAAAGTTGGATCGATCAGACTTGGTAGTTTTTCAGCATTGGCCTCCTTTTACTCCAAATCAGCCTCTTTTTACTCCGGATCATCACTAAGACTTAGTTTGACTCCAAAAAGGCCTTAAGAAACCATTTTTAGCCCATTTTAACATTATTGACCTGAAATATACAAAAACACAAATACATGCTAAAATGGGTAAATAAGATAGATAAATGTCCTAAAATACTCAAGCTGAAGGGGTTTAAAAGTGTACTTTTCAGCGCTCATCACACCCCCAAACTTAAATATTGCTAGTCCTTAGCAATGAACTACGAAGTGAAGAAATGAAATGAACAACTAAACAACTATAACTAGAAAGCAATAAATGGATAACGCCACTTTCGTAGGAAACACGATTGCACTTAGTACATGTAATAAGCTTTTTAAACCCCTAGGTTACCCCTAGTGGACGAGTGAAGTCTCGTGAGGGTTTCCAGAAATGATACCCACAAACATTAAGCTCATTCTTTCAAAAGAGGCACTAATATTGCAAACAAGCATTGGGAGAAAACTACCTCAAGTATGTAATTTTTCAACTCTTTCCAAGCAATCTCCTAAAATCTCAACATCAAACAAGCAAGTATGGTCCTCCACACATCAAGAAAATGATCATGCAAATCAAAACAACTCTAGAATCCTTTTTAAGTGATCCGGCATCAATGTGTTGCTATCTTAGCCAACTAAAGAATTAATCACATCCTTACCCTCAAACTAGCACACAAATCTAGTACCGATCATCAAGACAAAAAGTGGACCTTTTATTAAAGCTTTATTGTTCTAGGTGCGCTTATTCTTTTCACTCATTTTTTTTTTAGAGGATCAAAGATGGAAGCATAGTGCAATGTGTTAATCTCTTAAGCTTTCTAGCGATTCATGAGGTCGAGCGTTAGGTCAATGACTCCCAAACCAGACGACTTTAGGGCATTAGGCATTCAAATACCCCTATGGACTTACAAGC
The DNA here is from genome assembly GCF_030987335.1 of Cornus florida. Lineage (NCBI taxonomy): Eukaryota > Viridiplantae > Streptophyta > Magnoliopsida > Cornales > Cornaceae > Cornus > Cornus florida. The sequence goes on along the minus strand of NW_026775571.1, from coordinate 24,118,000 downwards.
TCAAATCAACTAGGCTACAAATCAAAACAACAACCATCTAATCATTTCCCACTTCTCACCATTTAGGAGAAGTCCTCACTTTTTATTGCTTTTGCTTTTGCTTTTTTTTTTTTTTTTTTTTTTTTCAATTATTAACCTAGAGTTTAGGCCCTCCACCTTTCGGCGCGAGAAGTTCAGTGCTTGATGAGGCTAGAATCCCAGCTACTTAGTGAAAAGGGGTTGTTATCCACCTTTATTAAGAATGAAAGCTTTCAATGCACTACTAGCCCAATTGGGATATAACCAATTCAATAATCAACAAAGCATGTACCCCACAAATGAATGCTAGTGTGCGCCTGTGCTAGTGTAGAATTCTAGAGTGAATCTCAAAATAATCACAAAATCATGATGATGTGGACCACAAATGCAAGCAATGATATCAATCTTTCAAAAAATTTACTCCTAAATGGCATCCACAAGGCATACAAGGAGTATTGGACTCTCAAGTCAAGCAATTTTTAAATTTTAAGCAATATAGTCCTCAAAAGATCAAAATCATCGCTAACATGGATCTCCAATCTCAATCATGCATTTAAAGCTCAACTTTAAGTAGAATGCAACAAGACACCTTACCCCCAAACTTAAACCGCACATTGTCCTCAATGTGCAATGAGAACAATGGAAAAGATGGAAAGAGTATACCGTGGTAGCGAAAGCATGAAGCCCGGTAATGATCCAATATGAAAAAACGTCTCTCCCAAACTTAGAATCAACAACCTACTTGAATAACCACACTAGCAAACTCACATCAAATATCAAATAGGATAAGAATAATCAAATCATGCAATCTAAGGCAATATAGCAGAAGATGAAAGAGAGATATGAGATCAAGCCCTAACTAAAGCATGAAAGTATGCATGACTACACATAAGGGCACACTGGTGAAACAAATTTTTGTATTTTTCATTTTATGAAAACAAGTATATACAAAAAGCAAGAAAGTCAAAGAATAAAATGCATGAACAAAATATAAAAAGAAAAATAAAGAAGGTAAAATGTAATGAAAGAATATATACAATGTAAGAAATGAAAAATAAAAAGTAAGAAATGATGTAAGAACAAAAAAAATTTAAAATAAAAATTCTTTTTTTATTTTATTTTTATTTTTCTTTTTATCAAAGTATGCACAATGAAACAAAATGCAAGAAAGATAAAGGAATGAAAATGAAAATAAGCATGTATGATACAAGAGATAAAAAACACAATGTGTTATGTGGGTGCTAAGTTTAACGTCTTTAACAAGACGGAATGCTACATTGAAAAACCATCTTCTTTTTTTTTTTTTCTTTTTTTTTTTTGAATATATATATATATATATATATATATATATATATATATTATTAGACAAAACAAATACGTACACAAACAAAAATAAAAAGGCAAGTAAATAAAAATGTAAGAAGTAAAGATGCAAGGAAATAAAGAATGCAAAGAAAGATTTTTTTTTTGAATTAAAAATAAAATAAAATAAAATAACTAAAATAAACTAAATAAAATAAAAGAAATATTTTTGGGATTTTTGAAATATAAACAAAAATAAAAATAAAAGTAAAAGTAAAAATAAATTTTCAAAAACTTGCAGACATGTTCAATCGATCTCACAAAATGCTCGATCGATCTAACAGAGAGGTGAAATATGCAAGTTTTCTGGGTTCAGAAATTTTCTAAGTGCTGGAACTTGAGATCTTGAAATATTTTTGATCGATGGGACAGAGAGCTGAAATATGCAGGTTGATGCAGGCTCAAAAATTTTCTAAGTGTCAAAACTCAAGATCGATTGAACTTGGAGTTTGGATTGATCGAAGGTCTTCTGATCGATCTGGAAATGAATTTCGATTGATTGGACCAAGAGGTGATTTGGTTGCAGGTGGATGCAGGTCGAAAATTTTTCTAAGTGTTGAGTGCAATCCACAGTTCGATCGATCGAACTCCAATTTGAGATCGATCGAACTCCAATTTGAGATCGATCGAACTTGTGCTAAATGCTCAATTATGACATGAAAGTTCATGCAATCCTTATCACAGTTCCTAGCAATGTATATGAACCCAAAGCCAATATCTAGACGTCGCAAGAAATGAAAAACGAAAACAAATAAGGGAGGAATAGAATTGTGAAACTCTACGAATACTAGTATTTAACGTCTCTAACAAGACGTTGGGTCAACTCACTAATCAAAAGAATAAAAAACTGGATATGAAACATCCTTATTGATCCTCTTTTCACTTTTCTCATTTAATGTCCCACTTATGACAATGAAATCATCCTCCAAAAGAATGACTTGAAAATAAATGAAAGAGATTGAATTGTTCCTTTCATCTACGGTCTTGAAAACAAAATCAATCATAGTTAGCCTTGCCTCAATTTTGTGTTCTTAAAGTGTATTCAAAGAATCACTTCCTTTGTGAATTGGCAAGTCAATGTATTTTAAAGACTCATTTGGAATATCAAGAAACACCTTCTCTTCATCCCTCTTCTCTTCCTCAAAAATAACCATCTCCTCACCTTCCAAGTTAGCTAAGGAGTCCATTAAAGAGTTCACTTCATTTTTTGAGCTTTCAAGGTCAAAACCACAATTTTTATACATTTCAAAAAGGCATTCCTCAAGAGGATCTTTGGAGACAATAGAAGGAACGCCCTCTTTAACAAGTTCCTCCTCCTTCTCTCCTACCTCAACTGTGGTCAAAATCTCCTCACTCTCTAGAGTAGCAAGGTCATAGATAAACTCATAATCAAAACAAGGAAAGTCCTCATTAATCATGTTATGCTCTATTGGATTAGCCACTAACTCACTTGCCACTTCCTCTTCTATACAAGATACAGTGCTAGGCATTAGCTCACTTGTCTCATCCTCCTTACTCTCATCATCCTCATCTATATACCTTGAAGTTCTTGCCATTTTTTCATTTGCCTCTTCCTCTTCCTCTTGACGAGAAAGAGTACTTGCAATTTGCTCAACTTGAGCTTCAAGCTTGGCTAAAGTTTGAGAATGAGAATTAATAAGTGAAGTGTGTGAAATATGCATATCAAGTAAAGTTAACACTTTTTCTTCAAATCCGGGTGAGTACCTAGAAGGTGGTAGATTTGATTCTTCATGAAATTGTGGGGGAGGGTAATAGTCACAAGAAGGATTAAATAAGTGATCAAGTCCATAATAAGATGATGCATGAAATGAATTGGACTCAATCTCATAAGGATTAAAATATGGTGGAGGAGCATAAGGTGAAGGGATATAATTCCCCCCCAAACTTGGATCAAACAATTCCTCCATTCATAATTAAAATCCAAATGCAACAAATAATGGCCTCAACAAGGGCCTATGCTTGGACTTAAAATTTAGAAACGAAATAAGCCTCAACAAGGGCTATCACAAGCATACAAAGAAGTGAAACAATTAAAATACAAGAGTTTCAAGAATTGCTCACAACGGTCATTTAGCACTTCAACTCAAAATTTTAATATTAGCTTTAACCTCCAATGATTGTTCCAAGTTCCAAAGTTCGCCTTCTTTGTAGTCAAGTACCTAATTGAACAAATAACAATAAGAACATGAGAAAAGAATATACAATGAAAAATAAAATAAAAATAGAAGCAATCAAATGAACACTATTGTCTACTTTAATTCCAACAAAACTGTTAATCCCCGGCAATGGTGCCAAAATTATGATGTCTTCTCGGGCGTGTGTACAAAATAATGCACAACACTTTGAGTTTGGAAATTAGTGTCAAGTGGGCATCATACTTTAAATTTATAAACCGCTCAACACCTATACTATGTAGTATGAGTGAGAAGGGATCGTCCCAAGAGATTATACGTGTTGGAATTTAACTTCGACTCTAGCGTATCAAAAGATTGCAAAAGAGATTTGGTGAGATGATTAAACTACTTCAATTAATGAAAATACAATTAAAATAAAACTAAGTTGAGGTAGGGATTTAAGAGATGAGAAGAGAGGACTTAGGGTGTTGGAATCACCACTAAGCTCGTGTAATTAACCACTTGCTTTCCATTAATGGGGAATACATTGTTGTGAACAAAATGCGACTACCAATTGCAATATTAAGCATGGACCATCTAATTTAAGCATGAATTATCTTACCTAAACTAATTGTAGCACAACCCATCTAGTTTAAGCATGACCCATCTAAGTAGCAACGATTGTAGCACACATCAATCTAGAGAATCATGGAATTTGCAATAATAAGCCATGGAGTATCTAAACAAGCATAGATTGTCTACCTACCTACAAGCATGAATTAAATTGTAGAACAACCCATCAAGCACAAGTATAAACCATCAAATTTATTGATAAACCCATTCAATGAAAAACTATGTCTAGCCAATATTGGGTGTGTGTGTAATTGGTTGATTCAATAAGCAAGGGTGACCAAGTTAAGCATACATTGTCTAATCAACATGTGAAAAGCACAATATATCTAGCAATTAAGTATATATTGTGTAAATAGCATAAGAAAAGCACAACATATCTAGCAAGTCATTAAACCTTTCATTAAGCTCACAAGCCAAATACACCACATGTCTAGCCATCACTAGATTTTCAATTAACCACACATAGACATGTAATTAATATAGAAAAACTAGTGTAGAGATTAATTCCCAAATAATTACACATAAGACAACATGTAATCAAATAGAGAATCAATAGGAAGAATTAAACCATATGAATCATGTAAGAAATAATTCCTAATTTAATCACACATAGACATGTAAATAAACTAGAGAACTAATATGAAGAATTAAACCATAGAAATTATAGAAATATACCAAGATTCATTAAATTCACAAGGTTAGAACACTAATCACAACAATATATATAAATCCCCAAAAATAGAAATACAAGGGTTTAGATTACACAAGACTTAAGACTCATCCAAGCCCTAAGTGTAGATCTAGCCAATCATGGAGGAGGTAGATGTGGTTATGGAATCAAGCTCCAAATATGGCTCCATCTTCTTCTTCCTCTTCTTCTTCTTCTTCTTTGAAGCTCTAGAGATGGAGAGAGAGAGTGGTCTAGAGATGGATCTTGAGATATGCCTCCACTTTTCCCTTTTCTTCTAAACCTAATCTCTAACTTTGCTAGAGAGAAATAAAAAATACAATGTAAAAATAAAAAGATAAAAAGCTTCTTTACAAATGGGTCTCTTCCCTTTATGTAGAAGGTCATTTTCTTAGTCACTAAGTCAGGAATATAGCCCCAAAAATATCTAATCCCGTAACTTTTTGGTAGGTAGAATTCATACGCACAGGAATAAGATAGCTCGCTGCCAGCAACAGTTCGATCGATTAGAGAAAAAGTTTCTATCAATCAGAGAAGTTGGATCGATCAGGGAAAAAGTCGGATCGATCAGACTTGGCAGTTTTTCAGCATTGGCCTCCTTTTGCTCCAAATCAGCCTCTTTTTACTCCAGATCATCACTAAGACTTAGTTTGACTCCAAAAAGGCCTTAAGAAACCATTTTTAGCCCTTTTTAACATTATTGACCTGAAGTATACAAAAACACAAATAAGTATTAAAACGGGTAAATAAGATAGATAAAGGTCCTAGAATACTCAAGCTTAAGGGGTTTAAAAGTGTACTTTTCAGCCCTCATCAGTCTCAGAAACCAATTCCGAGCACTCGAGATGACACTAAGTGACACGAAACAGAGCTCAGAAAAGAAAATTAAACGAAAAAAATTCATTCGTAAAATTTCAGGAAAAATGAAAGGGAGGCAAATGATCGGGTCGTTACAACCTACCCTCTTTAAATAAATTTTGTCCTCGAAATTAGGAACATACTAGAGAGAACAGAATAATGATTGAACAAAAGGTCAAATCAAAAGACAGCTCACAACGCACTGAAGGAAAAATCCTAAAGTCTAAAGATCAATTGAAGGAACACGAAACCATGAACTGAGACAACACCCCATACGAATCGGCATGTTAACTCAATGTCAACTACCGAGAGAATTCCAAGAAAACGAAACGTCAAAACGCGATGAAAGAAAGGAGCAACAAAACAGTACGAACAGCGACCATAACCCGCCCACACTTACTCGTTAGTAAGGTAGCATGACAGTATAAGGCACTAGTTCATAACATGCCCCAGAAGGGAACTTTTCGATACAAATGACATCAATGTTGAAAATGAACATTACCAAAGGCATTACGGAAACCAGGCATCTGAGAAAGTTGGGGTAGCTAATCCCAAAACTCTGACAACAATGACACTGGCACCATTACGCTTAAAGCCTTAGATCTAAAAGCCACAAAGGAAAAGGAAATGAAACGGTGCCTACCTGGCCCACGTCTCACTCTACCAGACAAGAATTGCGATTCTACACTCACATAAGCCTTACTCGCATCGATTGACAGAACAGATAAGAAGGTTCCTGACATGGGTCCTTACAAAATTAATTTATCCTATCTAAGGAAGAAACTCGTGAAATAAGAATGCATCCAAAGGATACGACAGATCCTTAGAGACAATGTCAAAACCAGACATAAAAGTAAACAGCTAGCATGCAACATAGCAATGGACTATCTACTCAAGGTGCCACATAAGCAAACAGACATGTTATCAAATCAAAACATGTTATCAAGAGCATATATACACATAAAGTATGCTTAACAAATAATAAATGTCTCAAAACACCTAAGCATGTGAACATGTTATCATACAAGACATATTATCAAACAAAGCATGTTATCAAGATATAAATGACACATCAAAGCAAAACAACATAAGCATGATATGCACCCAAAACCCGTCATCCAAGGTATTTAAACCCGGATGCTCTGATACCACCTATGACGGCCCTGGTTTTTAGGCCAGTGCGTCAGTGATGAACCGAAAGGATGATCCGATAATGGATCTGAATGCAGAAGTGAAAACAGAAAACAAGACTCTAAGAAGTCAAAGTGACCTTCCATGAGGTCGTGGAACTCAACAAGAACTGATGCGGAAGCAAAAGATCAAAAATATGACAAATAAGCCCCCAGGGGCAAAATAGTCATTTCTAAAAATTATAGATTCGGGTGCCACCGAGCACACCGCTAGAAGGACAATGAAAAACTAATCAAGATGGACTCAAGAATCGCATGATTCAGAGTCCGGACAAAGGATAAATGACATGACGAAGAAAAACGAGCACTTAAGGCAAAAAGAGTAAACTAGTAATTATCCAAGAAGAATCGGGTGCAACCAAGCACACTGTTGGAAAGACAGCGAAAAATTAGTCAATTCAAAAAAAAATTCACTTGAATCGGAGTCCGAACGAAGGAGAAAAGCCCAAAAGAAGAATTGACGTCGCGGCGGCCCAACGAGGGGCCATGACAGCCCCATGCGTGCACCCATGCACGCCGCGCACTCGCTGGGTGCACACATGGCTGGCAGCAACCCATAAAGCTATAGTGTGGTTTTTTTTTTTTTTCAAAAAAATCTATAACAGAGGTTGAATTTGGAGGCCTAGATGAATTTTTTGCAAAAACACAAAGAAGAAACCCCCCTCAAAATTGAGTTTTCTACGTGACTCGCGAGAGAATTCAAAAAAAAACTCGCTGACGCACTGGCCTAAAAACCAGGGCCGTCACACAACAGGTGTAAAAGTCTTATCAAAATTTATTCCTTCAACTTGAGTGTATCCTTGTGCAACTAATCTAGCTTTATTTCTCATCACAAGACCATATTCATCAAGTTTATTTTTAAAAACCCATTTGGTCTCTATGATATTAACATCACTTGGTCGAGGCACTAGTTCCCAAGCATCATTCTTCACAAATTGAAGCAATTCTTCTTGCATAGCCATAAACCAATCGGAACTTTGAAGAGCTTCATTAACATTCTTAGGTTCAAACTAAGCCATGTGACATGAATGTCCTATGTCATCTACAATGCATGAGTGTCCTACATTATCACGGATTGTACTCCTAGTACTATGTTGATCCCATGGGCCCATCACATTGTCAACTGGATAACTTGATCGAACTCTAGAACTGCTAGATGTGGGAATGTCTAAGGATGGTACAAGAATTTATATAGGTTCATCAGGGTTAACCTCTAATTCCTCATCCTCATCTTCTTCAACTTCTTCACCTAAATTCTCAACTCTTTTTTCCTCATGAATTGTAGGTTTTTTCTTCTCTCCTAAAATTTCAAAATTAGTTTATTCTTCATCAAGTTGAGAAAAGGTTATTTTAGATGCACTTCTAGAGTCAAATTTCCCCAAGTGTTCCCCATCTCTAAGGATATAACATTTACTTTCAAAGACTCTAAAGTATTTAACAGTGGGCTTTCTATCATACCACAATTCATATGAAGTCTTTTTAGTTCCAGGCCTAAGATAAACACTATTTAGGATATGACAAGCAGTACGTACTGATTCACCCCAAAAGTGACTGCAATCTTATTCTCATGAAGCATAGTACGAGCCATACCTACAATTGTCCTATTTTTCCTTTCCACTACACCATTCTGTTGTGGTGTTTTAGGTGCTGAAAATTTATGCTTAATGCCATTCTTATCACAATATTCAATAAACTCCTTAGATTCGAATTCATCTCTATTATCGCTTCTAATCCGATTAATTCGATATCCTTTCTCATTTTGAATAAGTTGGCAAATAGACCTGAAATTCACAAAAATATCAGATTTTTCTCTCAAATATGCAACAAAAGTAAATCTAAAAAAATCATCAACCATAACAAGCATATATCTTTTTCCTCCAATACTTTCAGGTGTTATGTGCTTCATCAAATCTATATAAATCAATTCTAAAGGTCGAGAAGTGACTTTATGAATAAGTCTCTTATGTGACACTCTAGTTTTTTTTCCTAATTGACATGGACCGCGTATTTCATTCTTGGGCATCTTTAATTTAGGCAAACCTCGAATAAGATCATTATTAGACAAATTCACTAAATCATTAAAATTCACATGTCCAAGTCTTTTATGCCATAAAACTACCTTATCAATAACTGCAGAAAAACACATTAGTGAAGGATCTGAAAACACAACATAGCAATTATCAGAAATTCTAGTTCCTTTCAAGATGCATTCATCTTTTCATTAGTTACAAAACACCCTTGTTGAGTAAAATTGACTTGAAACTCCTCATCACAGATTTGACTAATACTCAACAGATTAGCAACTAAACCTTTAACATATAGAACATTCTTTAACTCCCCAATTCCTGAAAATTTGATCTTACCTTTACCACTTATAGTAGAAGCATTATCATCACCAAAAGTAACAGTACCAACTGAGCAATCCTTAAAAATGGTAAACAATGTTCTATCCCCTGTCATATGCCTAGAGCAACCACTATCAAATTACCAACCACATGGACCAAGTGCTTTAAGTGTAGTGTGCATGGCAAGGCATTTAAAATTCTCTTTCTTTACCCAAACAATTTTAGATTCATTATGCAATGATTTCCCTATTGTTCTAGGCAAAGTGTCACAAGGTTCAACAGTCATAATCCTCTTTTTCCTCAAATTTGAACCCTTTAGATCTTTCAATTTCTTTCCTCGTTCAATTTTTCTTTTCTGACACTTATACTTGATATGCCCTTTTTCACCACAAAAATGACATATTAAAAAAGTTTGGGAGAACAGGAGATAACACAAGGTTTGATTTCAACTTTCACAAAAACATCTGTCTATTTTTTAAAATACAAATCATTTAAAGTTGATGCCAAATCTTTGTTACTCATAACATTCTCAATCACTCCTTTCAACTTATCAATTTTGCAAGTGTCAATATCAACTTTCTGAAAAGACTGTTTTGATTTAACAAATTCACTACTCAAATTATCAATTTTAAGTTCCAGTGATTTATTAACAAATTTACCTTATTAAGTTGCTTTTCCAGAAAATCAATCTTATGAAGAAGATTCAAATTTTTATGGCCAATTTATTTCAAATTTTTATTAGAGACAGAAACTTCTAACTTATAAATATCTCTATCAAGTTCCACAAGATTCAATTTCTCTAACAAATTTTTAAAATCCTTTTTAAACTTGGACCACTCAATTTGCATACTTGTGACAGAATCAAAACAAGAGTTAAAGGCAACACATCAACAACAGATGAATTTTCAAACATGATGCAAAAATCAACAATAAATCAACAAATATGATCTAATCTGTATATCGAGTATCCTACTTTGATACCAAATTGTGAAAATAGAGTTACGCAGGGTGCAGAAACAGATAGTTGATTTTAATTGTGAACTCCTTTAATGACCTAAATCTAATTATTAGGTCAACTTGCTTAATTTATGATTGATTAAATTGTATGATCAATTAAACATTCACAATCATAAATATAAACACTTAAAAGTAAAGCAAGTAAAGTTTAGAGAGACTGCACCAGGATTTTTAGCGAGGAAACCCCAGTTGATAAAATACGTCAGCTGTTTGCATGGGAAAAACCTCATGGACTATACAGTCCAAAGTAAATCGATCCACTATGTTTGAAACAAAGTACAATGAACTTTGACTCTTGCTCACACCCTATCGTTCTACCAAACATCAATTGCTGACAATCTTCTGGCTTTGTGACTCCCCGTCCAACAGCTTGACCTCAGACTTATGCTTGATATTTGTAGAAGAGTAGTAGGTAGATCAAATAAGACTCCTCGAATGCTCCAACCCTTTCAAAGTGTGATCGCTTTTACTTTCGTTCTTTAAAATCTGAACTCGATGTAAAAGAATTAAATCCTGCTCTTCATACAAAATCTCTGAATCTTCAATATAGCTCCAATTCTGATGAGATAGAGAATAACACTAATAAATCAGTCATGAATATATGTGTATGCTCTCATAAATAAATTCAGAACAATCAGATTTAATTTTCTAAATTTTCTCTCTTTACAAAGCTTTCTCAAAATATAGAATTAATATTCCCTAAAGCCATGAATAAACCAATATGTATGACAAGGTTTAAATAGTATTTATAAAGTCCTAATCCCTCTGAAAATATGAAAAATTTCATGCATAGGACTTGGAAAGAAGTTGGAATCAAAAAGGAAACATCAGAAGAAGGTAGCTTGGAAATCTGATGCAACCAGGACTACTTGAATCGGTTCAGAGGGGCTGAAGTGGTTCAAGATGACCAGTAAAGAATCCATTGGATTCTTGAACCGGTTCAGCCCTTCTGAATTACCTCCACCTTCTACAGTGAGAGAAGTTCGCTCCTTTCTAGGTCATGCCGGCTTCTATCGCCGTTTCATTAAAGATTTTAGCAAAATTACTAGACCCTTGTGCAATCTTCTCACCCAGGAAACTCCTTTTGTCTCTGATTAAGCATGCCTTGACACTTTCCATAAATTGCGTGACATGTTATCATCCGCTCCTATTATGCAGCCTCTGATAAGCGCCGAATATTGCATATTCAAGCGCCCTAAATTGCATTAGTTAAGTCCATTATTTGATTTTATTATGTAGATTATCTTCATTTGTGCATTTTTGTTTATTTTCAGGTTCATTGGCTTAAAATAAGCGAGAATGATGTTTTGTTGAAATTTTGAATGCAAAGGCACAATGCTGAAGCTTGGCACCAGTGGAACCTGACTTTTGTCACCATTTTCGACCTAGAAAACTCAAGAACTGGACTTCCATCATAACATGAAAGATTTAGAGCTCTGAATTAGCTTTCTAAATCTTCAAACGGTTTGTCATTCAGAGCTCAGAGTAGAGAGTTATGGCCTTGTTACCAGAGGTGCACAGAACTGCCTGGCAGCAATGAAATTCTGCCTTGATCTTCATTTTCGACCAACCATCCTTGAGAATTGGATCTCCACCAAAACATGAAGTATTTAAAGCTCTGAATTAGCTCTCTAAATCTTCAAACGGTTCATCATTCGGAGTTCGGAGCGCAAATTTATTGCCATTTCATCAAAGTAGGTCTGGGTGGAGCAAGTGAAGCATGGAGCTTTTTACACTAAATTCGAGTGCTCGAGGCCTTGCTTCGAGTGCTCGAATTTTGGGCAGATTGTTGTTCGGGAATAGCCCATTTCAGCCACTTGCACTCTACATTTACCAACTTTGGATTTCCCTATTGATGAGGTGGTTGAGGATGTCTTTTGGGGGAGAGAGAGAGGCCTTATCTATAAAAGAGAAGAGAGGGAGGCCACACATATCATTATCCTAACTTTGGAAAAGAGTAAAAGAGAGAGAAGAGAGCAAAGAAGAGAGTGTTCTTGAGTGCTACAGTAGGAGCTCGAAAATGGAGATGGATCCTTCTTCTTCTTCTTCCATTTTTGTATCAATGGAGAGCTAAACCTCCATCTAAGGAGGTGATGAAGCCCCTCCCTTGTAAGCATGTGCTAGTGTAGATTTTATTTTGGGGAAAACAATGCATAGTTTTTGGTTATTTTATGATCTAGAGCATCATATTTGTTGTAATGAACTTTAATGTCTATACATGATTATTTTGAGTTATTCCTCTTGTCTTAGATGATTACTTCTCTTAATCATAATGCTTGCACTTTCATAGTGACAATGGAAGTTAGATCATGAAATGGTTTTATTGGCATAAAGTTAGAGAACTTAGATAGTCCATTGCTTAGGATCCCCCTTTGATGGTCTATGCTTAATTCCTAATTTTATGTGCTTTCATCATTCCATTAAGGACTTGATAATCTTTGGCTTAGGGAGCATGTGAAGGCTACACCCTAGTTTAGGTGGCTTGAGTATGTGAACCTTTGATGGATTATTCTTGTTGTTGATTTAATGAACTTCGTGAAGATATTATAGCAACCAAGTGTTGCCTTGTATCATGACCATCATTTGTGTTGTTTTTCCCCAATTTAATCTTAATCTAGCATGTGTATAGGGTTGGAGTGGATTCATCTCCCTAGTCTTTTCTACTTGTATCTCACTCCTTTAATTTCCTTCAATTTATTGTTTTATGCATTCTGAATTTGTAGTTTAGTGACAAACAGAACAAACCCTCTATGAACACCCCTTATCACTCTAAAATGACTCTAGACACTTAGGTTGCCATAGATTAGCGCAGTCCCAGTGGTTCGACTTACCCGACCAATAGCCCTATTTTACAATGATTCGTGCTATTGCGAAGAGGGTTGATTTATAATTGATTTCGACCGTCGATCAGCCTCCCAATTTGTCATTACCGTTTGAAATAATGTGTGATGCTTCAGATTATGCCATGGGAGCAGTTTTGGGACAAAAAATAGGAAAGCTTCTATGTGCCATATTCTATGCAAGCAAAACTTTCTCGGGAGCTCAATTGAACTACTCCACTACCGAGAAAGAGTTACTTGCTGTAGTATATGCCCTTAATAAATTTCGGTCCTATCTCTTAGGGTCTAAGGTTATTGTCTACTCTGATCATGCTGCCTTGAGACATCTTTTGACAAAGTAGGAAACAAAACCTAGATTGATTAAATGGATTTTGCTTCTTCAGGAATTCAATTTTGAAATCAAGGATAAGAAAGGCACCAAAAATGTGGTTGCCGATCATCTTTCAAGGTTATTAATAGAACCTTCCCCTAGCCCACCTGTTCATGACTTTTTTTCCAGATGAACAACTCTTTCAAATCTCCAATGGGCAAATGCCTTGGTTCGCCGACATTGTGAATTATTTGGTAATTGGCAAGCTTCCAACTTCTTGGTCAAAGAATGAGAAGAATTGTTTCTTTGCCAACATCCAGAATTATTATTGGGAAGAGACTGTCTTGTACCGTTATTGTCCGAATCAAATTATGAGGAGATGCATTCCGAAGAGCGAAATTCCAAGTGTTCTTATGTTTTGTCATACGCTTGTATGTGGTGGGCATTTTAGTGCAAAGAAGACTGCCTTGAAGGTTCTTAAAAGTGGGCTCTTTTGGCCCACTATCCATAGAGATGCTTACAACTTTTGTAAGACATGTGAGAGATGTCAAAAGATGGGATCAATGTCGAGAAGAGATATGATGCCCTTGACCAATATCCTTGTTGCAGAATGACATATGGGGCAAATGACCATTTCCTATGTCCTATGGTTTTCAATATATTCTCCTTGCCGTTGATTATGTTTCCAAGTGGGTGGAAGCTTATGCCACCAAAACAAATGACCATTCCGTGGTTATTCAATTCATCAAATCTAATATCTTTGCTCGTTTTGGCATGCCTAGGGTTATGATAAGTGACGGAGGAAAGCATTTTTGTAACCAATTCTTGAGACATTTATTTCTTAAGTACTCCATTACTCATAAAGTGGCCACTCCTTACCATCCTCAAACAAGTGGGCAAGTAGAAGTGTCTAACTGGGAAATTAAGCATATTTTTGCGAAAATGGTTAACACCACTCGAAAAGATTGGTCACGGAAGTTAAATAATGCTTTGTGGGCTTACAGGACGGCATGTAAGAGTCCCATTGTCATGTCTCCTTATAGACTTGTATATAGAAAGCCTTGCCATCTTCTGGTTGAGTTGGAACATAAAGCCTTGTGGGTGGTTAAAAAGCTTAATGTTGACCTTGATAAAGCCGAAGAGAACCGGTTATTACAATTGAGTGAGTTGGAAGAGTTGAGACATAATGTTTATGATAATGCCAAACTCCACAAAGAAAGAACTAAAGCTTTTCATGATAAGCATATTGTGAAGAAGTCTTTCGAACCCGGTCAAAAAGTTTGGCTCTTCAAATCTAGATTGAAACTCTTTCCTGGGAAATTGAGAACCAAATGGGAAGGTCCTAATGAAGTCATCTCTATTACACCTCATGGGGCGGTTGAAATTCAAAATTTAAAAAGGGGGAACATTTTCAAGGTTAATAGGCAGAGATTAAAACCTTACATTGAGGGACAGGTCTTCCAAAGACATTTAGAAGCTACATTTCTAATAGACCCTGTGTATGAAGACATTTAGGGTTGCAATGAAAAATGGAAGAGTTTTTGCCTGTTCGATCGATCTCAATGGAAGTTCGATCGATCGAACTCCATACCTGCATCCAACCTGCATCCAATCACCTCTTTGTCTAATCGTTTGAAGAAAACCTGCATATATCAGCTCTATGTCCCATCGTTCGAACTTGTTCCTAGATCAATCTTTAGTTTTTCGATCGATCCAACTTCATCTTGGATCGATCAGCAGTCTCAACACTTAGAAAAATTTTGAACCTGCATCCACCTGCATTAAAAGGCCTCTTTGTCCCATCGATCGAACATATTTGCAGGTTTATGCATGTTTGATCGATCGAAAGAATTTTTGAGATCGATCTGAACTTGATCGATTTGAATATCTTTGGTTTGACCTTTTTCTTACCTTTTTTCATTTCAAGTTTATTTCTTCAAAGCAGCATTACATCTAGCTGGAGATGTTAAACTTAGTAATCATTATTCATACTTTCTTGAATTTCTGTTTATTCAAGAAAAAAAAAAATTATAATAAAAAATAAATCAATAAATTTTCACCATTGTGCCCTTATGTGTAGTCATGCTATTTTTCTCATATCTCTCTTTCATCTTGTGTTATAGAATGCATGATTTGATAATTCTTATCCCATTTGAGATTTGATGTTAATTTGTTAGTGTGGTTATTCAAGTAAGTTGTTGATTTCAAGTTTGGGGGAAAGGTCTTTCGAATTAGGTCACTGCCGGGCTTCATGTCTTTGCCACCATGGTATACTCTTTCTATCTTTTTCATTATTCTCATTGCACATTGTGGACAATGTGCGATTTAAATTTGGGGATAAGGTGTCTTTGTTGCATTCTACTTAAGTTGAGCTTTAATTGCATGATTGAGATTTGAGATTGATGTTAGCGATGATTTTGATCTTTTGAGGACTATATTGGTTAGAATTTAAAATTTGCTTGACTTGAGAGTTCAATACTCCTTATATACCTTGTGGATGCTATTTAGGAGTAAATTTTTCGAAAGATTGATATCATGCTTGCACTTGTGGTCCACATCATCCTGATTTTGTAATTATTTTGAGATTCACTCTAGGATTCTACACTAGCATAGGCACACACTAGCATTCATTTGTGGGGTACATGCTTTGTTGATTATTGAATTAATTATATCCCAATTGGGCTAGTAGTGCATTGAAAACTTTTATTTTGATAAAGGTGGATAACAACCCCTTTTCACTAAGTAGCCGGGATTCTAGCCTCACCAAGCACTAAACTTCTTACGCTAAAAGGTGGAGGGCCCAAACTCTAGGTTAATAATTGAACTTGAAAAAAAAAAAAAAAAAAAAAAAAAGCAATAAAAGAGTACGGATTAGTTGTTTTGATTTGTAGCCTAGTTGATTTGAGCTTGTAACTCCTTAGGGGTGTTTAAACATCTAGTGCCCTAAAGCCATCTGGTTTGGGAGTCATTAACCTAACGCTAGACCTCATGGATCGCTAGAAAGCTTAATAGATCAACACATTGAACCATGCTTCCATCTTTGATCCTAAAAAAAATAATAATAATAAAAAATAAAAAATAAAAAAAAAATGAGTGAAAAGAATAAGCGCACCTAGATTAATAAAGCTTTAATAAAAAGTCCACTCTTTGTCTTGATGATCGGTACTAGATTTGTGTGCTAGTTTAAGGGTAAGGATGTAATCATTTCTTTAGTTGGCTTAGATAGCAACATATTTGATGCCAATCCACTCAAAAGGATTCTAGAGTTGTTTTGATTTGCTTGATCATTTTCTTGATGTGTGGAGGACCATATTTGCTTATTTGATGTTGAAATTTTGGGAGATTGCTTAGAAATGTTTGAAAAATTACATACTTGAGGTACTTTTCTCCCAATGCTTGTTTGCAATATTGATGCCTCTTTAGTGAGAATGAGCTTAATGTTTATGGGTATCATTTCTGGAAACCCTCACAAGACTTCACTCGTCTACTAGGGGTAACCTAGGGGTTTAAAAGGCTTGTTGCATATGCTAAATGTAATCTTGTTCCCTACGAAAGTGGCGTTATCCATATATTGCTTTTTAGTTCATAGTTGTATAGTTGTTCATTTCATTCTTTTACTTTCTAGTTCATTGCAAGGGACTAGCAATATTTAAGTTTGGGGGTGTGATGAGCGCTGAAAAGTGCGCATTTAAACCCCTTAAGCTTAGGTATTCTAGAACTGTTATCTATCTTATTTTCACGCTTTAGATTGATTTTGTATTATTTCCAATTTCAGGTACTTATCCCTAAAATAAGCTAACTCAGCTAAATAAGAGCATAATTGAAGCAATCTTGAGATGAATCAAAGAAAGGAGCAAAGTGGGAGCAAAAGGAAGCAAGTGGTGGAAATTCAGCAAGTTCGATCGATCTTAGAAAATATTCTATCGATCAAAAGTTTATTGATCTCAGTATTTCAAGATGGATCCAAGCTCTGTTGTCCTTATCCAAAGATCCCACAAAGTTCGATCGATCCAACTTTCTTCCGATCGATCGAAAAGATTCCATCTTATCCAGTTGTACCACCCTACCTTCCACATTTGTCTCTTTCCCAAAAATATCTTCAAAATATCTCAGATTTGTTGTTATCCAAAAAGGCACCGCCATAGAGGATCGATCCAGCTTTAATTCGATGGATCTCAGCCATGTTCGATCGATCTCACCACAAGTTCGATCGATCGAACTTCCTAAAGCTCGAGAAAATCCAATTTCTAGCTCATTAAAAGTTGTCTCATATCCAATCATTGGAAGGAATATTGGTGTACAAGCTTAGCTCATTGGGGGTGATATTTAACCTACTTATATAAGGAATATGAGCCATTCTTGACACATACTAGATACATACACTAGAGACACAATTTCCATATTTTTAGTGAGGAAAAAAAGAAAGGAGAGGCTAGAGACACAAGCATGGAGTTCTTCCATCAACCAAGAAGAGGAGCAATCTCTACCATGGAGTTAGCCCTTGAGGGTTGGAGGACACCATCCATGAGTGGCTAGACATCCTCTTGGGGCTAGAGTTAGCCCTAAGCATACTTTCTTCATCTTGATTTATGTATTTTTAAGGGGATTTATATTGTGATACATGTTTTGACACTTTTATATATATATATCTTATTTATTCAATGATTTGTGTGATTTAATGCTTCCAATTGATCATTTTATTCTATCCATATGTCTATGTATGCTAGAATAGATGTTCATGTGTTTGTCTCTATTTGTTGTGTTATTGATGCATGTCTATGTGTATTAATGCTATAGATCTAGAGATTGCCAAGATATAGTGCTTAACGGAATTCTCTTGTGGTTTATTTGATGGTTCATACTCATTTCTTGATGGATTGTGCCTCTCTCTTAGTTTCATTAGTTTAATTTCATGTCATTAGCTTAATTGTAGTGTAGTTGTAGTTTAAATGTTAAATGGGAGGACAATCCATGCTTGTTGTTTGATGTTCCATACTTATGAAAGCAAGTAGCATATATCTCAAACCTTATGATGTGTTTGGATTGTGAGCTTAAAGAAAGGATTAATGGCTTAGTTTGATCTATTGTGCTATCCACCATGTTGCTTAAACAATATATACTTAATTTGTCATCCATGTTTGTTGAAACTATTGACCTTAAAGATTTCATCCAACGACAATCTAGTTGTTTTGATGATAACAAACCATTAATGGTGTTTAAGGACTAATGTTCACATTGAGTGTTATAGATGACTTATATTCAAAGAAGAACCTCAATGAAGATCATAAAGACCATTCCAAGTATTCCATTATTCAAGATCACATCAAGGAAAGAAATGGATACAAAAAAGAGTTGAAGTTGCAAAGAAAGATAGCTTAGACTACAATGAGCAAGAAAGCAACTCAAAGGAAGGAAGAAAGCAAGACTACCTCAAAGCCTAAAGATCATGAACAAAGCTTGAAGAAAAGGGTAGATAGGATGGTGAGTGTTTAGGATTCAATGTCAAAGTATCTATGAATCCATTTGAAGCTCATCTCTATAGGACCATGCATATCATATCATCATTCATATGCTCCTATATCCATTAGCAATAGACTATGCACTTCACTCATATATAATTGTCACATGAAGTCTTTGCTAAAGAGTGTGTTAGTTCAAGCTTGCATAAGCTTTGAAAAGAACTCAACACTTGAGCTAAAATGCTAGGACCATGCACATCAATTATATCATTCACTTTGGTCTATAGAAAGTAGATTCTAAGGCTTAGAACTTAATTACTCATCTCTAAATCCTTAGTAAAGGACATTAGGACCCTAGTATGCACTTGATGAAAAACTGTCTTTCTGGCCAAGTATGAAAAATGGCTAAGTGTGAAAAATGAATTTTTGAAATAATGATTATTTCAAAATAATTTTTCCCGGTAATAACTCTTTATACTTCAAATAGCCTAAACTGATTTTATGGGATTTTTTCATCAATTCTACATTGGTCTACACAAGGATTCATTTTTACGAAAACTGTCAGAAATCCAAATTTGTATTAAAACTGAATTTCTACATTTTGATTTAGTTGGATTTCAATTTTATAGTATTTTTTATTGAATCTAAATGGGGGGTACTTCCTTATTTCCATTGAAAACATTAAAGTAAATGGACATATAAATTAAAGTAAAGACATTTACTTTAATGTTTTCAATGGAAATAAGCTGTGTGCAGATGTCCTGCACTGAAAGTCCTAAGCATAAACCTGTCATGTGTCAAAACTGCCAATGCACCAGAAAATGTCGACTAGTTTAATACACATGTCGATCGGTATCTAGGCAGTGGCAAAAATCCAAGCTGAAGCTCGCACATGTCAACCGGTTTAACACACATGTCGACCGGTATCTAGGTAGTAGCAAATGTCCAAATGGAGCTCAGTAGATGTCGACTAGTTTGCAAGAGATGTTGACTGGTTTGCAATACACATCAACCGGTTCAAGCGAAGATGTCAACCGGTTTAACCACATATCGACCGGTTTGGTCGCAGATCTGCAGATTTCAAACTGCAACGGCTATTTTCTTTCCACTCCCAACAGCTATATTGAGCTTGGAAACTCTATAAATAGAGTGGGGAATGTCTTAATAACTAAGAGACATCATTTGAAAGCCTTCACATTACATTAAAGAGAGCTTTTGTTCTCAATCTTCTCTTCATCTCTCTCATTCACTCATATACAAATCTTGAGAGATTTAACTAAGGATTCAAAGGGCTTTTGCTCTAATTCGAATCTTCATAGAGCTTTTGTTCTATTCTTCACTTGAGAGATCTTATTGAGTTTATTAGAGCTTTTGTTCTTCACTTATATCATCTTCTCTCATTCATATCATTTATAGAGTTTGAGCTTCACTTATATTCATATATACTCTAGTTGAGAACTAAAGTTTGTACATCAATCTTTAAGAGATATTTATTGTAAGCTTACACTTCTATATCTATCTTGAGAGAGATTCAATCTTGTATTTCAATTACAATCTTTTCTACAAACTTGTAAGGGTTAGTGTAACCCAAAAGAAGCCTAGGAGAAAGGTGTTCCCTTAGCAAGGAAAAGAAGCAAGGTCTTGCTTCATGTAAAGGTTTGCTCTCCACCCGTAAGGAGAAGCCATAGTGGATTGGGAAGTCTCAAGAGGAGTCTTGAGCCGAGGAGTAGGAGTTTCTGAACCTCCCTAAAATCGCTGAGTCAATGTTTGCAATTTCTCTTCCCTTATCTCTCTTATAATTGTGCTATTTAATTACTTATTTCATATCTTTATAATTGCACAATTGTGTTAAGTACTTTGCTTGAAATTGTTTTTCTATATTGCAAAAATTATCCATTGTTTGTCATTGACTCTATTCACCCCCCCTCTAGAGTCAATACTTGGGTAACAGAAACAACCATACACACACATTATGTTACAATACATGTTTTCCCCCTCATTAATCATTCATTAAGGGTGTAGAAAAGCTATGCCTAGTAGTGATCTCTAAACCCCAAGATCTCTCTCTTATTTTCTCTCTATTACATTTAATTGCCTACTTTAGTTTAAATTGCATCTTAGTGTAATTCAACCACCAACCAATCTTTTGATCAATCGACCTACTAACCCCAATCTCGATTCCACAACCTAATACGACCCACCAATCCCTTGGGACGATCCCTACTCGCCCTAACTATATTTTTAGTGACATGTAGTAGTGGCAATTTCTAAATGTAAAACTTGGCCACATTCATCATAGCCCTACACCACTATCTTTTGATGCATAAACTTTGGATTGGGTTGACGACAACAACCAGTCACTTAAAGGTATGTAACCCCCTATAAACCGCAAAAATATTATAAGATCCAAATTTCATAATCTAACATGCTAGCTTATAGTTAACTTACAAAATTCCTCTTAGTTTTCTCGTCTGTCCATCCACCTTGTTCCTTAAAATGTGTGTCCTTGTACAAGCGAATAGCATGATCCTCATCCCTTTCACCGTCCTCATCTTCTTGGCTATGTCTTTCTTTGAGTTTAACTTGCAGGACAAAGTAATAGTGACCATTAGACAAATATATGGTTTTGAACGTAGAATATAAAATAAAAAAATTATAATTATTGTTTCATATATTACGTACATAAGCATCGAAACGTCTGACGAAGGACATCGATCTAGAATAATGTGGAACCTCATTCTTGGAATGATTTTCTTTGTTTTTTTCACTTATTTCGTAAGTAATAATTCAAACAATATTACAAGTTAGGAAACCCCAATAGTTAGTGAATAAAGTTATTATATTAAATAATAAAAAACAAGTAATTAAGAAATTGAACTTGAATTTTTTGTCAAATCCACGTATCACACAACTTTTGCCAAACAGCATTACCAATACCATTGTAAGGATGGCGGCATGCATTCTCAATCGGAAGATAGTCCTCAAAATGACGCTTCAATTTATATCTATATTTCCTCAACGCGCTGGAAATTCCCCTATTTACTCGCTTAAAATCAGTGTCATTCGCATATGCATCCACTCCAAAGACCTCCTTTATAATATAAAATTAATGTAAGCTACAATTTGTATCCAATTGGACTAGTAACCTCTGATTTATTTTGAACAAAACAAACATTAAATGATGGTTATCATTACCTTCAAATGGTCATAGCAGTCCTCTTTCTCAAAATCTGGAACATCCCTCCATGTTTTATACTTTAGAAGGGCTTCGGTATCTCGTGTATTAATGCCAACCTCAGCCGTCCATAATTTGTTATTTAAACCAACAGGTTTAATATAACCTTCTCCAAACTCTACTGGAACCGGACAATTGTTTTCCTTAATTTTGTGCAAGGCTTCATTTTTTGCTCTTCCACGCCCTTTTCGAATCGGACCTGAAAAACAAATTTATCATCTTAATTAAAATGTAGACATTTTACAAAAGAGTTTTTGGTTAATCAATGATGAAGCATTATTACCTCCTCTTGGTTGTGGCCCCATCTGCTCATTACTACCATCACCTTCCATTATTTCATTTGTTGAATTCCTATTATCACCTGATCCACTCGATTGTGTAGGTGGTGAACTTGTAGATGGTCGCTCAGTTTCAGCCCTGCGGGACCTTAAAACTC
Organism: Cornus florida; assembly: GCF_030987335.1. Taxonomy (NCBI): domain Eukaryota; kingdom Viridiplantae; phylum Streptophyta; class Magnoliopsida; order Cornales; family Cornaceae; genus Cornus; species Cornus florida. Next base: position 24,095,474 of record NW_026775571.1, on the reverse strand, counting down.
TACGCATTGGTTCCTCGGAGGTGTCCATAATTTAGTTTACAAGCTAATATGAAGAATCAAGTGAAATTAAATCAAAATAAATAAGCATATGCAGAATATATTCTGAGTCATCATTTCATATTTACATAATTCCATTGAATAAAAAATTCAATAATTAGAGGCTAAAAACCTGAAGGAAGTCAATAAATAAAGACTAGTAATATAACTTAATAGATCACATTAAATATTAAACATAAAACCAAAAAAAAAAAAAGTAAATGCTCAAATATAACAATTAATTTGGTCAACCAAATCAAAGATGCAAATTAATAAAGCACAGAACCATACTTAAAGAGAAATACATTTCTTATATATATATATTTTTTTAAATGATAAGCAACTTACTATATAATGTCACCTTCATTAATGAAAGATGGAAAGGTAAATTTCTAAGATGCAAACTAAATGAAGTGAAACATTTTTACAGTTTTATTATGCAGTTTCTATGCCAAAGTGGATAGGCAACCTCATATCACTTGAATAACTTCCTGTCAGAAATTGACATCACTGCCCATTGGGATTCGTCAGCTAACTACATTATAACTCCTCAGAATTACATCATGTGCCGATGTGTAATATGATAGATGCCTGAAAGAAATAGGGGATGATTGGCCAAAAATCGCTTGCATCCCATATGTTTATATTAAACGACTTCTGAGGCATACAACTATACAAGGTAAATCTTTTTTTATTTGAATTTTTTAAAGACCATAAAACTCTATCTTATTCTTCTCTTTTGCTATTCATTGTCACTCTCTTTATGTAAGTTCACTTCATCTTTTCATGGGACAGGTACAAAAAAATCATTGCTAGAAATATACAAGATTCCACATTTCATTACTATTAGTGCATAATTTGGCAAGCACATAATCAGCGCACACAATCAACACGCATAATTTGGCAAGCACATAATCAGCGCACACAATCAGCAATATTAGCATATAATTTGGCAAGCACATAATCAGCAAGATTTCTTACATTGTATTTAGCTTTGACTTTTTTATACATGCGTATCACACTAGAATTCTCTAGCTTATTTTTTTTCTCTTCCTTTTACACAAATCTGTATGTATATTAGTTGTACATGATTAACGACTCAATAGGAGATGTGATTCTTTCTCCCTATTCAAAATTTAGACAATTACAAATTCCAACTAAAAACTAGAAATTTATCCTCGTATTTCTTTCTTCTTCTATTTTATTTTATTTTACACTCTTTAACACATATTTTTGGATTAAAATATATTAATCTTAATTATATATATATATATATATATATATATATATATATATACATGTATTAATCTTTTGCTTGTGTTACTTTCATGAATGTAGATGAAGGGAGATGATACCATTGAAATTTCCTTTTATCATTATCTTATTTTTGCTTTTGTACCTTCTCAAAAAATGCAAATGTTCAGTTTGTGCACGTGTTCTGGGGCAACGTTATGAGCACATAATTGCATTAGTTTTAGAGTCTTCTTCTTCGTATTCATATTTGTTTAATCTCAAAGGTGAGACATCTTATTAGCTTAACCTTTTTTTAACTTTTTTGAACCAGCTTGTGAACTTTTTACATTTTTCTAGTCATGGTAACTTAATAATTAAAGAAAAACTTTCATATAATCGAACACAATGGAAAATGAAGTGTCATTTTCTTAATTGTTGGGGAAAAAAAAAATTGTGCAAATTGTTAAAGAGAAAGAAAAATATCTGGATAACTGATTCAAGACGGACTAAATCATTTTCCTTCAAACAATATGTACTCCAGTTTTCATGGTATGCATTACCTTACAACAACTTTGCTTGTAAGAAATGATGAAACTAGGTCCATACACTGTGTCTACTAGAAGTATCCACTAGCAACTCTTTTGCTGGACTGACCATTTGCAGGTCTTCATTAATTTATGCCAGAACTCATCGTGTATGAATAACAGATAAAAGGTGCATCAATAAACAAACTCGCAATCTTCTGATTTTAGGGAGTGAGTGGTTGCTGCTAATATTTACTAGTTGGTTTCTTCCACTCCTAAGTTACTAGAGTTAGCTTCTGACATATATATCTTTGGCCATTTCTGAATATCCCAAAAACAATCCATGATCTTTTAGCTACATTGAACAATTTAAAACTAGTTGATCATCATAACCTAAACCACAATTCACATGGATCTTTAATGTGAGACTTTGGTTTTTTCCATCGCTTGATAGAAATTTGTGGCTTGTTTTTGTTTAGCGTATTAGTATGAAGTTTCTGTAAATATACAACAAGAAATAAGGTGGAAGCCGCTAAAAGGGAGATTATAAAAAACTATGGAACATGAGCAACAAAACAAATAGAGCATCAAAAACTTCTCTAGGGAAATAATTTGAACTCCATAAATTGCAAATTTTTAATTGAAAACAATTGATAACACCAAGGAACCTGAAAATGACTCACATAGACTGGATATGGTACTTATGGCTACAAGTTGAAGAAGCTTGGGATGCCATTAAGCATAAAATGACATAAAAATCCATTACATCTACTAAATTAGTTAATTGTCGAATTCATCCATAAATCACTAATTTTTTAATATCATATAAAGTTGGTGGTAGACATAAATTGTAGAACTCTGTAATTGGATTAACATTAATTGGGAAAAATTGAAAGCTTAAGGTACTGGCATCCTCAATATAAATGAATACAAAGCCATGAAATAGATGCTAATATAAAAAGAACATATATATATATATATATATTAAATAAGGGTTTATAAAGTTCCACCACAATAGTGTACCTCCTGATTCTGATAGCCTTCTCCAAGCCCGAGAATCTCTTCAAAGCAACAAAGAATCGCTTCTGCAAATGTGGCTTTTTTCCTAAATTGAACACAATACAACAAACAAAATAGAAATAGAACCCAAGATTCAAATTCTTTCAAAGTGATTTCATAGTCTAACAAGCACATAACAGAGTTTTTTGACAAGCACATAACAAGTCAAACTCGTGATATCTCAAACCTATATTTCCCACACCGATTTAGAATCAGACCACAAGAGGACTCCAAATTTGTAATTTGCCCCTTCCCTTTTGCAATTTCGAAACCCTACAACATATATTTGCATAAAAAAAACTAGGGTGAGGATCATTAAACCGAAGTGGGTTATATGAATGTCAAATCGAAGGGGTTTCCTTGTATACCTTGTGTTATGTGCTTAATTAGTGTTTAACTTGTGTTGCTTTCATTGAAGAAAAAGTTTAATTAGACCAATTCACCCCCCTCTTAGTCTAACAAAGTTAATCACTATTTGTTGATCAACCGTTTTACAAGCTTTGGCATCAACCCATTTAATAAAATAATCCATGGCAACAATCACCCAGTGATGGCCTTCGCTTGATGGTGGATTAACTTTACCAATAAGGTCAAGGCCCCATCCTCTAAACAGCCATAATTTGATGATGGGTTGTAATTCTTTTGTTGGGACATTCTGAATTGGCCCATGTTTTTGACAGGCCTGACAACCTTTTGTATAATCTATGCAATCCTTTCTCATCTTTGGCCATTAGTATCCATACCTTCGAATAAGCCATCTCATTTTGATCCCAACTTGATGGGCTCCACAACTGCCTTCATGCACCTCGGCCATATTTTGAAGTGACTCTTCCTTACTTATACATTGAAGTAAGAGTCCATTTTCAAGGAATTTTCTATATAGATCCCCATCAAGGAGTAAAAAATTGATTACTCTTCTCTTGATACTTTTATCAGCCTTGATGTTTAGATTTCAGAGAAACATTATGAATGGTATCCTCTAATCATCATAAGCCAGATCTTCTATATCAATTACCTAAAATCATCCAACATAGTATTTCTTAGTTCTGCTGATGGCAAAGATTTTTGTGTTATCTCTATCAATTGATCTTTTACTTTAGCTGGTACTCTGATTCCGGAGGCTGCTTGGGCCATGTTATTATTGGCCTCCTTATTCTGTCCTCTCGGCCAGAATTTAAGTTGAATGTTATCAAATTAATTAATCAATGAAGTAATTAGAGAATAAAACGACCTTAATTGCCAACTTAAGCATTTGAAATCTTTAGTGATTTGACTAAGTACCAGATTTGAATCTCCCAAAATTTTTACATCTCCAACAGCCATTTCAATTAAAATCTCCAGGCCGATTATAAGTGCTTCATATTCGGCCTGATTATTTGAACATTTGAAATCTAAGAAAAATGAAAATGAAGTCTTTCTTCTAGCTGGTGAGATGATAACAATACATGTTCCTGCTCCATCGGCCGTCCTTGATCCATCGAACATCAATATCCAAGGAGTTAGGAATATGACTAATGACTCTAATTCATCATAAACCTGTGGATCAATATCAGTTGAAGGATGAGCGGCCAAGAAATCAGCTAGAACCCTTCCTTTAACCGATTTTTGTGGAAAAAAAGATAAAATTAAATTCCATCAAGGCCAATGCCCACTTACCAATTCGGCCAGTGATCAATGGTCTTGATAACATATATTTAATCACATTAGTTTGACAAAGAATATAAACATTAACTGGAAGCATATATATTCTTAATTTCAATGTTGAATAATACAAAGATAAACAAAGTTTCTCAATTAAAAAATATTTGCATTCAACATCAGTTAGTACTCTGCTTAAATAGTAAATAGCTTGTCATGCTACCAATTGATTCTTCCGCTGCCAATAAATAAAGCTTCAATGATCATTTCTTCCTAAGAGGCATCACCACCAAGGGGTTTGCCAAATTCTCTTTTATTTTATCAAAGGCCTTCTGATGGGATTCATCCCAATGAAAATTTTCTTATGACTTCAATTTCAATAAATGAGAAAAAGCATGTTCTTGGCCAGCATGGTTAGTAATAAATCTTCTAAGAAAACTTACCTGGCTGAAAAACCTTTGCACTTGTTTTTTACTGGTTGGGGCCATAGCATTCATAATAGCTTTGTCATTATTCTGATAAACTTCTATGCCTCGTTGGTGTACCAAAATCCCAAGAAATTCCCGGCTGAGACCCCAAAAGCATATTTCAACAGGTTCATCTTCAATTTATAGATTCTTATCCTTTCAAAGGCCTTTTTCAAGTGTTCCAAATGCTTTTTTTGGCTGATGATTTAACAACCACATCATCTATGTAGACTTCCATAAATCGGCCAATCATATCAGAAAAGATTGAATTCATTGCCCTTTGATAAGTGGCCCCATCATTCTTTAGGACAAATGGCATTACAACCCATTCAAAAGTACTAATTGGTCCAGGACATCTGAAAGCCATTTTGCGAATATCTTCCTCAGCTATGTAGATTTTGATGAGCGCTGAAAAGTGCGCAATTAAACCCCTTAAGCTTAGGTATTCTAGGACCTTTATCTATCTTACTTTCCCGTTTTAGACTAATTTCATGTTCTTGCCCTTTTTAGGTACTTATCCCAAAAATAAGTTAATTCAGCCAAATAAGAGCTTAAAAGAAGCAATCCCAAGCTGAATGGAAGAAAGGACCAAAATGGAAGCAAAATAAAGCAAAGTGTGGAAATCAGCAAGTTCGATCGATCTCATCATTCCTTCGATCGATCAGAGCAACATCTATCTGGACACTTCAAGATGGATCCGCAATTGGCCTTATCCAAAAGATCTCAGCATGTTCGATCGATCCAACCATTCTTCGATTGATTAAAAATATTCGATCTTATCCAAACCTACCACCCGACCTATCACTCTTGTCTCTTTCCCAAAATATTCTAAAATATCTCAGAGATTTGTCTTTATTCAAAAAGGCACAGCCAAGGATGATCAATCTCTGCAGCATTCAATGGATCTTACCTCAGTTCGATCAATCTCAACATAGTTTGATCGATCGAACCCTCTCAAGTGCGAATTAAATCAAATTCCAGCTCATCAAAAGTTGTCTTATGGTGCAATCATTGCAAGGACCCAGTGCACGAATCCAGACCATTAGGTGTGACACTTGAGCCTCCTACATAAGGATTTTGAGCCATTTTTACACATAGCTTGGAAGATCTTCAATACACACATACTTAGAAACATTCTTAAAGAGAAAGAAATGAGAGGAGGAGAGACTAGAGACACATTCTTGGGAGTTCTTCCATTCTTCTAAGGTTTCCATCAAGAAGGAGGTCATTCCTACCAAGGAGATAGCCCTTAAGGGTTGGATGACTACTTCAATGAGTGGTTAAACATCTTTTTGGGGCTAGAGTTAGCCCTAAGCATGCCTTCTAGACTTTAATGCTTTGTATTTTGAGGGGATTTGTGTTGTAATCTTGTCTTGACACTTATTTTATATATAAATCTTATTTATTCAATGATTTGTCATCACCGCCGTCTTTCCTCATGGTGCAGTCTAACTCCAAGATCCTACCAATGGATCTCTCTTCAAGGTTAATGGCCAACGGCTTAAGCCTTACATCGATGGCATAATCCCTTTTCAAAAAGTTGAGAAAGTCCTATTGACGGATCCAATCTACGAGGATTAGTGCGCCATGCAATGCCTGGTTCATCTAGCTATCGACAACAAATTTAGCATTCATGGAAGAAATTCGTCCATTTTCTGAGCTCTCTTCTTCCAAGTGCCTCGTTCCACAAATATTTCGGGAATTCGCTAAGTTTAGCCAAAATGTGACCTCTTACAGAATTGTCTTGAATTGCATTCCAAAAGTCACATGTAGTTTTCTTAGTCATTTTAAGGTCTTGGTGCAATTTTCGGACTTTTGCAAGGTCATTCCGGCAATTTTCTCGACGAATCCAAAGATAACGGGAGATTCGGACCTCAAGTCTAGCGTTTTTGAAAATGCTCTTCAATTCTTGTTCTGCAGGTTCTACGAGGTGTCATGGGTCCTTAGACACTTAAATTTTCAAATTTGGTATTCTTCGACCCTGGCCCGGCCTTTGCAGGCCAAAACTTAAACTGCACAAGGCAGCTGCAGAGAGGCCCCGCGGGCACCTGCCGCGCCACCGCGAGTGCCCGCCAAATGGGGCAGTACCAAGCCAGCTTCTGCGGGGCCCCGCCAAGCCGCGTGGGCCCCCGCCATCCGTTCCGCTGGCGCCCGCCGCCTTTGTCGGTAGGGTTTTAAATGGGCTTTCAAGCCCATTTTTCCCTCTTTTATTCTCCCTTCAACCCTTCTCCCTTTCTACTCTCTCCCCCATCCCTCTCAAACCCTCAAACCATCCCACTCTCTCTCCCAATTCCTCCCTAATCCTCTCATTCATTCATCTCACCCATCATCATCTTCCAATCTCCATCCGCATCATCCATCATTCAGGCTTGAGGGGATTGAGTCCAACACTTTGGGTAAGTGTTTCTACCTTTCTTTTTCTTTAAATTTTTGCACTAAGGAGGATGTGATTCTTGTTCTGAGGGATTGGTGATTGTTGGGTTGTGATTGAATGTCCATTACAGGTTAAAATTTTGGGGTTTTTTTTGCATTTCTAACCTTATTTTTGCTCTCTTCCCAATTCTACTGCACGCCAGGTGTTCGTAGAAATTCCTGAACCAATTTTCTTCATTTCAATGGCTCCTAGGGTTATTTCCAAGCGTGCTCATTCATCTGAGGGCCCTTCTAGTGCTCCTCCGACCCCAAATTGGGCTGAATGGCCAATTGAAACCAAAGCCAAATTCGACATTGCAAATACTTTTGAGAACAATTTGGAGACCGCATGGTCCGTCCGCGAATTAAGGGCCCATGGCCTCGCCTCTCTTTTCAAACCGTACGCTCATTCTTACTACCCGCATGTGGTCCGTCTATTCTACGCCAACATGTTCCACTCATGTGAGGAACCAGAAAAACTCAAAACCACCATTGATGGCTATGATTATGAATTCGACCTCGATAACCTTGCTATGGCTATGGATTACCCCTTGGTTTCACCGGTGGATGAGGCGGGCCTCGCCCTTTATGTTGAAGGTACCGATCAACTTACCTTAGCGGACATTGTGGGAGAAAATTGTCATAGTCAATTCACCGACAACAGAACCACAAGCACCAATAAATCTTTCTTACCATGTCGGCTGTGGTTTCTCGATTCGGTCCTGGCCAAGAACATCCTACCCGTGCCAGGCCATTCCGAGCGTAAAGGGGATTTTATGAAAACTCTCTACTATGCTGAAAAGGAGTGTTGGTTTTGTGTCCCACTGCTTGTCTGGGACCAATTGCTAAAAATCTACAATGAATTAATCTTACTTCGGTCGCGCACCACCACCACCTGGGCATTCCCATTTCCATACCTTATTACAAGGTTGCTCAAAAATGCGGGGTTCCGAGCTCCCCATGGTGAGCAGAAAGAGAAAGATGTGTTGAACTTCAACCTTGGGGTCTGGAAGTCCAGCACAGCTCAGCTTCAGACGTCCCGTTAGGCCCGCATTGGTGACGAGTTGGATTGGGGTGCTCTGGCCCCCCCTATGGCTCCTGCTCCTGATGCCCCCGCTTCTCTAGCTACCTCTTTTGTCCCGCCGCCGGATGTCATGACTCACGTTGACTATCTCGCCTTGGATGCTCATCTCGATGCCTTTTCCTTGCGCTTTGATGCTATAGAGGGTGCCGTCCAGAAGACTCAGGAGAATCAAGAGATTCTACAGGCTATACTCCAGTCATTGATTGACCGTGCACCTGGCCCACCTGGTGCTTCCTCCTCTACTCCAATGGTGGAGTGATTTTATGTTTTTCGTCTTATTTCCCTTTTCAGTAATAATTTTTATACTTATTTTGGGCCGCGTTTGGCATTTGCTTTTCAGTTTTTCTTTTGCACTTATAACTGCATCACTTTTGGTACTTTGCATGGCTTATAGTTTTTAGTCGAATAAACTACAATTATTTTCATTGAATTTGGATTCATATGATTCGTGCCTTGTATAGATATCTTTTGACAGATTTTTGAAACCAAGTTTGGGGGCATGCTCCTGGAATTCATGAGCTGGCCTATATTTACACCGCCACTCCAATCCTCTCAACTTGGTACTATTGTTCCTTTCCCCCTTTGTTCATTCTCTTTGCTTGTCCCTTGTCTTCTCACATTAGGGACAATGTGACATTCAAGTTTAGGGGTACATGTGCATGCTATTACATTTTTGGTGCATGAGCATGTTATTGCAGTTTTGATATTTTTGCTCATTTGATATTTTTGCTCATTTTTTATGCTCGTAAGTTAATAAAATCATATTGTTTAAAGGGAACTTTTTGAAGGTTAAAGCATATGCTTAATACTTTGTGTATAGAAGCCAAGACAATTTTTTTTTTTTTTTTTGAAAATAAAGAAACTTTTGAATTAAACATGTTGATTCATAATTGGTTTGTATAAAAACTTCAATTAAATTTTCGTCGGATTTCATACTCTGTTATGCTTCACATTGCACATTTGCACACCAGAAACTTAATTGTGAGGTATGCAACCCAAATTGACCCTGATCGGGACTCGGTGATCTGAACTAATGACCCTAATGAATGGATATCCTTGGCATAAGTTAAAAATAATAATAATAATAATCAATGACCAATCGAAATTCGTAGCCTTTCCAACTCGAGTTATTAAGCCCTAGGAGTGTTTCTACATTTAGCACCCTAAAGCCATCTGGCTTGGGAGTTGTTGGCCTAACACTTGTTACATAGGTTGGTTAGAAAGCTTAAAGAACTTAGACATTGCACGGTTGTTCAAAAATAAATAAAGATGGTTTGTCAAAATTCGTAGCCTTTCCAATTCGAGTTATTAAGCCCTAGGAGTGTCTTTACACTTAGCGCCGTAAAGCCATCTGGCTTCGGAGTTATTGGCCCAACACTTGCTACATAGGTTAGTTAGAAAGCTTAATGAATTCTTGACATTGCACGACTATAGTAGGTGATCTTTTGAGTTGATTAATAAAATTGTCAATAAGCAACAAAGTTAATAAAGTTATGCCTTGGAGACCTCATTTAGAAGGAGATTTAAGGATGTGAAAATGTGTTATTGAGATTGGAAAAAGAGGGTAAAAGCCACAAATTAGGAAGCCAGCTCACTTTCACTGAAGTTAGAGTTCATGTTATTCAAGAGATGACAATTGAAGTGTTTATATAGACCTTGATGATTGATGCATTTAATTTAAACTTGTTTTGTCATTTTGTGTTAAGGCTTCATATATGCAAGGTAGTCTGCCTAATGTCTATCTTCAAAATTTTCTATGTACCAAATCATAGTTGAGCTTCATCGATATTTTTGTTTCATGATTGATGCATGTGTTAGCATTTCATTGGTCATCATTTGCATTAAGCTCTTTGTCTTGTTTTGCTAAGGGACTAGCAAAATGTAAGTTTAGGGGTGTGATAAGCGTCGAATATTACATATTCAAGCGCCTTTTCTTGCATTAGTTAAGTCCATTATTAGAGGATAATGTACAATTTTAATTCAGTTGTGTATTTCTTTCTGATTTCAGGTATTTTTCCCAAGAATGATCAAAGAAGCGGTTTTAACAACTTTCTATTGAAATACGTGCGCCATGTCAGGGAGTCATCTTCGGGACCTAACCTCTTCAGTCGCCGTTTTTGTGAAGTTCGTGGCTTAGTGTTCATAGTGAAAGTGTGTCTTCGCTCCAGCCTGAAGAAGCTTGCATAAAAATTAAGCTTGGAGGAAGTGCAGCTGCAAGGCCCCGCGGGCACCCGCCAATCCCCCCTACTCTCTGCCAACTTCCATGAGCCCTTGATCAATGCCCGCGGAAGCCCCCTGGAGCCATCGTGGGTGCCCGCCGCGCCATCGCGGGCGCTGGCCAAACACGCCAGTGCCTTCTTCGAATTTGCAAGCTCCCGCGGGCGCTCGTCGATATGCAGTAGGCAGCTCAACTGCCCCTGAATTTCAGCATTTTGGTCCCTTTATCCTTCTTTTGTGTGGTCTAGCTTCATGCAGAGGGGGGAGCTCGGGATTTTGAGTATGGGGAGTTGGTTTTGAGTGTATTTAGAGGGGAATCTCATCATTTTTTGGGAGATCTCATTTTTTTTGGTTAAGTTCTAGAGAGAGAAAGTAGCATTCTTAAGGGGTTTGGAGTTCTAGCTTGTTGGAGGGCAAAAATGGAGTTCTTTTTCATCCCTTCCTCTCCCTTCATTGCTCCTATGGGTAACTAATCCCTATCTAGGGAGGTGATGAAGCCCTATTTTGTAAGCATTGCTATGTTTTGATTTATATTTGGGGTATAATGTATATATGTAACTTTTCCATGAACTAAAGCACTTCATATGATGTAATGAATCTCATTATCTATAAATGATCATTTTGTGTCAAATATCTTGTCTTAAATTGTTTTTCTCTCATGATTATATTGCTACATTTTCATAGTGACAATGGAGATGAGTTCATGGAAGTGTTTTTATTGGCATGATATTTAGGAATTTTGATAATCTATTGCTTAAGGATTTCCTTTGATAGATTCTTCTTTATTTCTATTTCATGTGCTCTTATTATGAGATTAAAGGCTTGATAATCTATGGCTTGGTGATCATGTCTAAGGTTGCATCCTAGTTTAGGTAACCAAAATATGTAAGCCTTGATAGGTTATTCTTGTATCTTGATTTTATATATTTCTTGAAGGTAATGTATCAATGTTGTGTTGTTGCATTCCACGGTTATATATATATGTATTTCCCCAAGTAAATCATTTCCTAGCATACTTATTGATGGGTAGTGGATTCACTTCCCTAGTCTCTTTTTAATTGTCTTTGCCTCTTTACTTCTTAGCACTAATGTTTTATGCACTTTTCAATTCATAATCTTAGTGACAATCCAACAAATCCTCTATAACCCCCTTTATCATTCTAAAAATGACTTTAGACACCTAAGTTGCTATAAACTAGCAATCCCAGTGGGTTCGACTTACCCGACCAATAGCCATATTTTACAATGATTTGTGCTATTGCAAAGGTTGATGTATAATTGACAACCGATCATTTTCGAAAAATTTCTGGCAAAGGCAACTTTGGAAAAAGGAAGCTTTGGAATTGAAAGAATTGCTTCCCAAGAGTGCTAAATTTAATGTCGATAGCTAGACGAACATGATTTCGCATCAATCTTCGTAAATTGGGTCCATTAATAGGACATCTTCCACTTTTTGAAGCGGGATGATGCCATCAACATAAGGTTTAAGCCGTTGGCCCTTAGCCTTAAAGAGAGATCCATCAGTAGGACCATGAAGTTCAATGGCACCACAAGGAAAGACGGATGAGATAACATATGGATAATCCCACCGTTAATGGAGTTTACCGGGAAAGAGTCGCAACCGAGAATTGAAAAGCCAAACTTTCTGTCCAAGGGCAAAAGACTTGTTGACAATGTGTTTATCATGGAATGCTTTAGTCTTTGCCTTATAGATTTTGGCGCTTTCATACGTATCATTTTGAATTTCCTCAAGCTCATTGAGTTGCAATTTGTGGGTAGAGCCAGCTTGTTTAAGATCAAAGTTAAACCATTTTATGGCCCAAAAAACACGGTGCTCAAATCAACCGGGAGGTGACAAGCTCTGCCAAAGACAAGTCGATATGGTGATATGCCAATGGGCATCTTATACACTGTCCGGTAGGCCCAAAGCGCATCGTTTAGTCGCAATGACCAATCTTTGCGGTCTGGTCAAACCTTTTTTTCCAGAATATGCTTAATCTCACGATTAGATACTTCCACTTGACCACTCATTTGAGGGTGGTAAGGTGTGGCAACCTTGTGAGTGACAGAGTACTTGAGAAGGACAGATTTAAGATAGTAGTTATAGAAATAAGAACCTCTGTCACTGATGATGGCTCTAGGCGTACCAAATCGACTGAAGATATTCGATTGAACAAACTTGACCATAACTTTATGATCATTGCTTTTGGTAGCCTTTTCCTTAACCTATTTAGACACATAATCCACTGCTATGAGAATATACTCATAGCCATAAGAAGATGGAAACGGTCCAATGAAGTCAATTTCCCACACATCAAAATTTTCTATGATTAAGATGGGGGTCAGGGGAATCATCTTTTTTCTCGACATGGATCTGAGCTTTTGGCAATGCTCACAAGACTTAAAGAATTTGTAAGCATCCCGAAAGAAAGAAAGCTAATAAAATCCGTTTTGAAGGACTTTGACAGCGGTTTTCTTGGCATCGAAATGTCATCCATATGTAAGATTGTGGCAAAAATTTAGGACGCTTGAGAATTCAATTTCAAGAATGCATCGCCGGATGATTTAGTCCGAGCAATATTTGAATAATTCTGGATCTTCCCAAAAGAAAATTTTGACTTGGGAGAAGAACCGGTCTTTCTCTTGTTTGGACTATTTGGACGAAATTTTTCCTACCACTAGGTAGTTGACAATATCCGCAAACCTGGAAGATTTGTATGAGAAATCCGAAACAGATGCTCATCCAGGAAGGAATCACGAACCGTAGCAAATTCAGAAGATTTCTTAATGAGTAGATGAGAGAGATGGTCGGCTACAACATTGTCTGTCCTTTTTTTATCCCGAATTTCAATGTTAAACTCTTGGAGTAAGAGTATCCATCGAATTAGATGGGGTTTGGTCTCTTTTTTGGCAAGCAAATGACTTACAGCAGCATGGTCTGAAAAGACAATGACCTTAGATCTAAGAAAGTAAAAGCAGAATTTATCCAAGGCATACACCACAGCTAGAAACTCTTTTTCAATGTTGGTGTAATTCAATTGAGCATCAGAGAGAGTTTTGCTAGCATAATAGATAGCATGCGGTAGCTTGTCCACACGCTGGCCAAAACCGTACCCAATACATAATCAGATGCATCACACATGACCTCAAATGGAAGAGACCAATTAGGCGGTTTCATGATTGGGGCTGAAGAGAGAAGAGTATGAAGATTCTTAAAAGCTTCTAAACATGCTTCATAAAATTGAAGGGAATATCCTTGGTAAGAAGATCACACAAGAGCCGGGATATTTTGTTAAAATCTTTGATGAAGTGACGATAAAAGCCGGTGTGACCAAGAAAGGAACAGATTTGTCGGACAGAATTTGGAGGAGGAAGGTTAGAGATCAATTTGACTTTTGCCTTGTCGACCTCAATTCTCCTTTTAGAAATAACGTGTCCCAAGACAATGCCTTCTTGGACCATGAAATGACTCTTTTCCCAACCTAGAATCAGATTTGTCTCCTTGCATCTTTGAAGCACAAGGGATAAATTGTGGAGACATGAGTCAAAGGAAGATCCAAAGATGGAAAAATCATCCATGAATACTTCCAAAAACTTTTTGTCCATATCGTAAAATATGGACATCATATACCTTTGGAAAGTTGTCGGTGCATTGCATAGCCCAAAGGGCATGAGTCTATAGGCAAAGGTTCCAAAAGGACATGTGAATGTGGTCTACTCTTGATCTTGTGGATCAATTACCATTTGGTTATAGCCGGAATAACCGTCAAGAAAACAGTAGTAGCTTTAGCTGGCTAGCCTTTCTAGGATTTGATCAATGAATGGAAGTGGGAAATAATCCTTCCTAACGGTAGAATTGAGTTTTTGGTAGTCAATGCACACACGCCACCCCGTGGTAGTGCATTGTGGCAAGAGTTTTCCCGCTGAATTTTCGACAATGGTGAGGCCAAATTTCATAGGAATAACTTGAGTGGGGCTTACCTAGTTGCTATCCGAGATTGGGTAGATGATTCCTGCATCTAGTAGCTTGATCACTTCTTTCATGACTACTTCCTTCATGTTTGGATTCAACCGGCGTTGTACCTCTCTAGAAGGTTTTGCGTCATCCTCTATATGAATGTGATGCATACAAATAGAAGGGTCAATTCCTTTCAAATCAGCCACTGCCTAGCTAATAGCTTCTTTGAGCTCTTGTAGCATAGCTAAAAGGCTATTTTCTTGGTCCTTTAAAAGGTCTGATGCAATGATGACCGGAAGAGTTTTATTTACACTAAGAAACACATACTTGAGGTGGGCCGGGAGTGGCTTTAACTCAAGTTGTGGTGAAGATTTCAATAAAGGGACCGGAGGAGTAGTGGAAAGTTGAGGAGGTGGTTCTCTTGGCACTTTCCAAGGAGGAAAGTCCATGATAGCACCAATGTCAAGCAAATAATTTACTTCTTTGATGGATTGATCGATATCAAAGTTTGCAAAATCAAAGTGAGACATGCAAGTTTCAAGAGGATCCTTGCTTAGAATGAAGGGGAGAGATTCTTTGACCACTTCTTCTACCACATCAATGAGAAAATAACCATCCTATTCGGAAGGATGTTGAGTTGCATGAAAAATGTGGAGTTTGACTTGCATATTTTCAAAGGCAATATCCATCACCCCGATTCGGCAATTTCTCGAAGCATTAGCCGTAGCTAAGAAATGCCTACCAAGGATCATGAGAATATGTTTCTTTAGATTATGGACTGGTTTCATGTCAAGAACCACATAATCTACCGGGAAGTAGAATTTATCCACTTTGATCATGACATCTTCAAGAATGCCCCGTGGGTGCTTGACCGATCTTTCGGCAAGGTACAAGACCACGGTGGTTGGCTTAAGATCTCCCAACCCAAGTTGTAAGTAAACTAAATAAGGAATCAAGTTCATAGTCGCACATAAGTCAAGGAGGGCCCTTCCTATCTTGTTGTCACCAATGACACACAAGATTGTCGGGGCACCAAGATCCTTATACTTTGGAGGAGTGATGTGCTGAATTATCACACTCACTTGTTCAGTTAGTCTTACCTTCTTTGGTAAATGACTTTTGGAAGTGCATTTTTTAGTACAAAAATCCTTAAGAAATTTGGCATAGGGGGGAATTTGCTTGATACCATCCAAGAGAGGTAGGTTGATCTTTACTTGTTTAAAGACCTCCCACATGTCCTGAATTTTACAAATTTTGTTCCTAAAGTGTGTCGACTCTTGGCGACATTGAGGAAACAGAGCCTTAGGCTCATAAGAGGTCTCCACATTTGGGGTGACAAGCTTGGAATTTTTAGTGCTAGACTTTGGATTTTCAAGAGTGCAATTTGGATTAGATGAGATGGGATTTGGAGTTTTGGGAGGAAGAACTTTTTCATCTTTTCCTCCATCAACCTGGTTGTCCACAATTCGATCACTCCGAAGGGTGGTAATTGCTTGGACATGTTCATGAGTAGGCCCACTCAAAGGACGAGCTTCGTCAAGCACATGGATCCCTCTAGGATTCTCAAATGGCTGAGAGGGAAGTTTTCTCTTATCTCTTTGAAGAAGTTGGTTCATTGAATTAGCTATTTATCCTACTTGATTCTCAAGTTTAGCTATTAACTGAGTATGTGAATGAACCATTTGGAGAGTGGGCTGCAATGATGTCATAAGTTGCTTGTTAGATTCTAACATTTGCTTGTTAAGGGATTCCATCATTTGCTTATTTGCAGTAAGAAACTCATTAGTTAGAAACACAGGAGGTGAAGTTGAAACATTTGGATTATAGGGTGGACAGTTGCATGAAGAGGCCTAAAATTACCTATCTGGAAATTGAGAAGAGAGCTAATTTTGATACCCTTGATTTTGAAATGTCGAATTTTGTTAGGCGGGCTGTCTCCAGGAAAAATTCAGATGATCTCACCATCCCGGATTGCAAGTATTGGAGTAAAGATTATTTCCAGGCCTAGAAAACATAGCATTTGTTTGCTCTTGATTGTTACTATGAAATTGTTCTGGTGTGGGGCAATCTTCCGAGAGATGGAATGGGCTAGTGCATGATGCACACACCGCACTTGCTAAATTTTGAGACAATGAAGGAGAGAGATGTGGTGCCGTTAATTAGTAGAATTTGTGAGCTATGGCATCCGCTTGAGAAGATTCTTCCTTCATTGTCTTTGGTTGACATAGATTGGTGTTCTTTGCATTGGTTAAGGTTGGAGCCCCACGAGAATTATGTTGCAATGAGTTTTCACTCAAATTCTTGAGTAAGGTCTAAGCCTCATCCGCATTTTTAGACATGAACATCCCTCCACATGATGAGTCAACCATGAGTCTATGTGGTTCGGTTAAACCATCATAGAAAGCTTGCACCAATTGCTATTTTGGAATTAGGTGGTATGGACATTTCCTAAGGAAGTCTTGAAGTCTTTCCCAAGTCTCATGGAGTTGTTCCCCATCGATCTATGAAAAGCAAAGAATGGAATGCCTCATTTGATTGGTCTAACTCACCGGGTAGTATTTTTTTAGAAATTCTTGTTGCAATTGAGCCCATGTAGTAATGGAATTTGCAACAAGGGAGTTTAATCAAACTTTTACCCTATCTTTTAAGGCGAATAGGAAGAGATGCAAATGGAGTGCATTTTCAGGGAAATCCCTCAGCTTGATGGTAGAACAGATTTCAAGGAACTCATCAAGATGCTTATAGGTGTCTTCATTTTCAAAGCCATAAAAGGATGGAAGCATTTGAATTGTGCTAGATTTGATCTCATATTGGTTGCATCGATGTTTGGCATCACTATGCAAGAAGGAGAGGCATAAGTGGTAGGGATGAAATGGTCCCTATGAGTCATGGGTGCCACATTTGGAATTTCAGCCCTTTCATTATTGATTTCCTCATTCCCTATATTTTCTTCATTTCTTGCCATTGTATTAAATTCAAGTTCAATAACTCTTATATTTTCAGATTCCCTAAGGTTTCTTCTAAGAGTCCTTTCAAGTGAATTTATGTCAATTGGTGCTTCAAGACTTCGCAAAGATAATGACCTACGGCCCAACATCAACACAATTCACAACAAGCATAACACCCCTTCACCATACCATCCACATACATTGTTCCCTTTTTCCTCAATTATCAACATGACAGAAAATAAATGGCCATGACAAGGACTAATGCTTTATAATACAGTAACATAGGAATAGCCTCGACAAGGGCTTCACAATCAAAAATCACTAATTTAAATACATGAACGATATTCACAATATTGAGACTAGAACTTTGAAAAACTTACCGAGAGTCCTCTAGACTTAATTTTTTTCAGCTTTCCCTCGGTAAGCCTTGAGTCCTTAGAATCTCATAAGAATACATAAACAAAGAAATCAACAAACCACATTGAAAATAACCACAAAACATAATATTTACTATCAAACCAAAGTTAATCATTGAACCTCGGTTACGAAACCATTTGCAATCCCTGGTAACGGCGCCAAAAATTGGTGGGTCGCTATATCTACCAATTAAAATCAACCCTTGCAATAGCACAAATCATTGTAAAATAGGGCTATCATTGGGGTAAGTCGAACCACAAGGACTGCAAGTTTATAGCAACCAAGGTCTTTAAAATCACTTTGTTTGATGATAGAGATGTAAGGTTTGGTTTTGTTTGTCACTTAGAAACTAGAATTGAAGTTTGCATAAAATAATAAATGGAAGGAATTTAAGATGAGAGGACCTTAGGTAGAGAGGGCTAAGGAAGTGAATCAACTACCAACCCTATAAACATGCTAGCTTGTGATTAACATAGGGAACAACTTATATATATAACCATGATATATAGCAACACTTGATTGCTACATTATCTTCAAGAAATTCATAAAATCAAGATGTAAGCATAGTCTATCAAAGTTTTACATGCTTGAACTACCTAAACTAAGGTGTAGCCTTTGACATGCTCACTAAGCTAGAGACTATCAAACCCCTTAATTAAATGATAATAGCACATGAAGTCAAAAACCAAGAATAATCCATCAAAAGAAGGCCCTAAGCTATGGACTATCAAACTTTTCATACAGCATGCCATTAAAAACCATTTCACAATCTCATTTCCATTCTCACTATGAAAATGCAAGCCATACAATCATAAGAAAATAAGGTCTAAGACAAAATAATAGCTTCAACATGATCATTTATAGAAATTAAGATCCATTACAACATGTGTAGTGCTCTAGATTATGAAACCACCACATACACATTTCATTCCCCAAATTAAACAAAACTAATGCTTACAAGGAAGGGCTTCATCTCCTCCCTAAAAAGGGAGTTAGTTGCCCATGGAAGCAAGGGAGGAAGAAGTTGAGATGGCCAACCCCTCCATTTTTGCACCTAGAAGCGAGCTCCAACCCAAGCTCTCAAGAACCCAATATTTCTCTCTAGAAATCCTAACAATGTGAGATATGTGTTTACAACCATTCAAGCCCTTTTCATGAGCCATAAAACCTACCAAAATTAATTAATCTCGTGGCTAGAAATCCTTAGAAGAGTGCAGAGCCATTCATTTAGTCAAGGGGACAACATTGAGTAAAATAATGGAGTTGACAACCTAATGTCTGCAATATGGCGGGCTCCCACAGGGCGTGGCGGGCGCCAGCGACGTGTCCTGGTGGGCATCCACGCACTGGAAAGGGGCATCCTTGGCTCTACTGATGGCAAATAGAAGGCGCCCACAGTGCATGGTGGGGGTCCACTAAATTTCAAAGTCACTGCCGTTTGGTGCCCGCGGAGCTGGTGAGGCCCCACGAAACCCGCAAGAGCCCGCAAGATTTGCTCATGGATAGTAGGCGCCCGCCATGTCACTATTTTGCTTCAAAACCCCTTCTTGAATTTGGCCTTTGCTTGACCTAATGATGCTATCTTCCTTCTTAGGCTTTGCAGAGAGTGCAATGAGTTCAATAGCACATATTGGCTTGGAAAAAGTGAAGATCCCCGACTCGGCATGCTTTGATCTTCAAGGACACACTAAAACCTCAATTTTATTTCTTTTTGAGGAACAAACCTAAAAATATATAAAAACATGCAAATGAAGATAACATATACAATTGAACAAACTAATGGACTTAACTAAGGCAAATAAAGGCGCTTAAATATGTAATATTTGGCGCTTATCAATATCTTATTCCTAGAATATTGGACTTGCCTTGTAATCTTGATAATTTAATCCCTTAAGTAGATTAAATTCCATTTTATGCTTCTATTGAGTTAATCATGCCTTGATATTGAACTTTGTCAAATTTATGAATCAGACTTGAAATTTCATGGACTTTTATCTTTTTATCAAGCATCATGACCCCTTGTATTTTCGTTTCATTAATGTACTTAATGAACTTGCACCATTGTCTTGGAATGGTTTAATTGCTCGTATGTTGCTTAGTAACAAATTAGATCATTAATCTTATACTTGTGGTATATTTACATCAATGGATTCATTGTGTTTTAAATCCTAATTTGTAGTCTATATAAATGCACACTATGACTTCTTGACATTTCACATGCCTTCATAGTTAAGAACTTAGGGCATGACTTATGTGATCCAAAATCTTGGTTGTGCATGGAATGTGGTTTAATGCATTACTTGTATCCTAATACACTTTTGGTTGCACAACTTGTTGATTTTGGAACTCAGGATATCAATCAAGATTTGACATGGCTAGGACTTGGTTCTAGTACGGGAGATAGAGAGCTCCCTACACTATAGTGCGCACTAGGGGAAGGCACCCATGGGTTAGTAGCCCTAAAGTGATCCCAAGAGTACGGTTTTAATCCAGGCGAAATCCGAGTATCCACATTGGTTGATTTCACTCTTTAAATTTCAAGTTATTATTCCTTGAAGATTTAAAAAATGTTGTGTTATGTGGAATGCTCTAATCTTGTAAATTGCATAGATATTATGCCTTATCCTTGATTTCATGTATTATTCTTGTCTTATTAAATGGAATGATCCAATCATGTTAATTACATTGATAATGTAATTCGTGTTAATTAATATCCGAGTATTCTTTTTATCGTGTTAATTGGAATGTTCCAATTATGTTAATTACATTGATAATGTGATCCTTGTATTCAAGTATCTTTCTTGTCGTGTTGTATGGATTATTCTAAACCTTACTTAATTGTATTGATAATGCGATTCATGTTGATCTATATTCAAGTATCTTTCTCATCGTGTTCTTTGGATCATTCCAATCTTGTTCAATTGCATTGATAATGTAGTTTGTCTCTTTCTCAAAGTCATTTAAACACCCAAAGTTGCAATGAAAGTGTGGTCAAGTTTAAATTTATAAATTGCTACTACTACCTCTAACTACTAATATAGCTAGGGTGAGTAGGGATCATCCCAAGGGATTGAGGGCTATGTTAATATGGAAACAAGATCGGATTAGTAGGTCGAATGATCAAAAGATTGTTTGTTGGTTAATTCAACTATGATGTAAATGAATTCAATACTAAACAACTAAAGTAAATAAAAGGGTAGAGAACCAGAGAGAGAGGTCTTGGGATCGAGAGGCCACCACTAAACATCACCATTCTAGACATTCAATGTGTAATGAATGAGGGGAAACATGTGTTGTAATTCAAAGAAGTGTGATTAATTGAATCAACAAGCATGGATTGACTAATTAAGCATACATTGTCTAGACAACCTAGTGAATAGCACAATATATCAAACTAAGCCATTAATCCTTCCTTTAAGCTCACAATCAACACACTAACAAGTTAGAGAATTATACCACTTGCATTCATAAGTATGGAACATCAAACAACAAGCATGGATTGTCCTCACATCTAAGAAAGTAAAAACAACTACACTACATCTAAGCTAAGGACATGATAATTAACTAATTAAACTAAGGTAGAGGCACAATCCATCAAAAAATGAGTATGAACCATCAAATAAACCATAAGAGTATTCTATTTAAGCACTATGCCTTGACAATCTCTAAATTCATAGCATCAATACACATAGACATGCATCAATATCACAAATAAAATGTTTTAAAGTGAAAAATCACTTTTTTCATCATTTTCCACGCTCTTTTAAAGGGCTGCCACTTTTTTTTCTTCTCTTCCACTTGATTTCCCTTGTAAAAAGTCTTCTGCTTTAACGTTTACCATAGGCCTCGTCGTGCTCTACCTTTCCCCATTGTTAGAATCCATTTCTGACCACTTTTGAGTTTGGGTTTCAAGTTCGGGTTTGGATTTTCATGGTACTTCAAAGGTTAAAGTTGTTCCTCTCGTTGTCCCCGACATAACCTAGGAGTACCGTCGGATTTGGAGCACTTTTCCTTTGATGGGGAATTGAGATTTTCATATCAAATTGAGGTAGGGGATGTTATAGTTTATATTCTTGATGTATTGTATGCTATTGATGCTTATACAACTCATTTACATGTCTATGTATTAAATCTAGAAACTTTATTATTTATTTTTCTTGTATGAGATTTGATTCTTCCAGTTGATTATAGCTTGGTTTAAACATGTGGCATGATTTTATATTACACCTAGATATGATCATTGACATACTTTAATTTGAGAGCATTTGGATGAGTTTTAAAATCTAGAGATTTTAATTAAAAGAATTAATTAAAACCTATTCAATGGTTCCATGAGCTTGATTAAGTTTCTAACTTGGTATTCATGATTTCCTTGATAAGTTCCTTCACGTGTATCAAATTGAGAATAATCAAATAAGTTTTGAAACTTATATTTAATTATTTTCTTTGTATAGAACTTAATTCACATGGTTGTAACTTGTATTTCATGGAGCTTTTAGCTTTTTTATCATGTATCAAGACTTCTTATAACTTGACTTCATTGGTGTGTTTAACGAACTAGCACAATTGTCTTGGAATGATTTAATTATCCATGTATTGCTTAGTAAATAATTAAATCATTAATCTTATACTTGTGATATATTTACATTAATGGATTCCTTGTGGTTTAAATCCTAGTTTGTAGTCTATGTAGATGCGTACCATGATCTCTTGACATTTCAAATGCCATCATAGTTGAGAATTTAAGGCATGACTTGTGTGTTTCCAAAATCTTGGTTGTGCATAAAACATAGTTAATGCATTACTTGTATCTGGATACTATCTTGATTTGCATAACTTGTTGATTTTGGAACTTGGGATATCAATCAAGATTTGACATGGCTAGGACTTGGTTCTAGTATGGGAGATAGAGAGCTCCCTACACTATAGTGCGCACTAGGGGAAGGTACTCATGGGTTAGTAGCCCTAAAGTGATCCCAAGAGTACAGTTTTAATCCGGGCGATATCCGAGTATCCACATTGGTTGATTTCACTCTTTAAATTTCAAGTTTCTATTCCTTGAAGATTTAAAACTTGTCATGTGATGTGGAATGCTCCAATCTTGTTAATTGCATAGATATTTTGCCTTATCCTTGATTTCATGTATTATTTTTGTCGTGTTAATTGGAATGTTCCAATCATGTTAATTACATTGATAATGTGACCCTTGTATCCAAGTATCCTTCTTATCTTGTTGTATGGAATATTCCACCTTGTTTAATTGCATAGACTTTATACTTCATCTTAGATTTCACTCCTTAAATGTCAAGTGTTGTATTCCTTGAAGATTTAAGACTTTTTCGGGTTATATGAAATATTCCATCCTCATTTAATTGCATAGGCATTATTCTTACTTTGTGTATATAGATCTCATTTGGCATACTTGAAACTGTGCACTTGTTTTTTTTGTATGTAGATTCCATTTAGTATACTCGTGTCTCGTATACTTGTTTTGTGTGTTTCCGATTCCGTTTAGTATACCTGTGTTTTGTATACTTGCCTCACATGCTTTCATTTTCATTTGGTACACTTGTAACCGGTATGCTTGCATGTCGTGTATCTCATTTTAACTGCTTATGTAGCTTAGGATGATCCCTGAGTCTCACTTTGACATAGACGCTAGGTGACATGAGCCCCTTTAACATGTTTCACCTTAAGGTGATATAATTGTAAAATGTTAGGTCTATTCATACTTATCTCCTATGAGTAGCTTTATGTTACTCACCCCAAAGTTACCAAGTCATTTTTCAGGTACGAAGACTTGGTTCGTGATGCTCATCATTCCTTTGATGACTTGTAGCTTTTAAGTTTCCATTTCATGCAAATGTTAGCATGAAATGTTATTTTGTAGCTTTATATGTCAAAACTTGTATATTTGATTCTAATTATGTAATATATGCCTAAGCACATCTTTTGACATTCATTTTATGTGTATGACATGAGGCCAAGGGCCAAGCATGATTATATTTGCACTTGTACTCATTTAGCGCCATAATTTGTTTAAAAAATGTATTTTTACCAACCTTGGAGGTTTGGCATGTAAAATTTTGTAAATGAATTGTAATAAGGCCATGGGCCATTGTAGCATGTTTAAAATGCCATTTTTCACTTGCGTACATGTTCACATCAGCACACAGTAGCATATATTTTTTAAATTGATCATGCCATGGGGGATTCAAGTAAGGCTTATGAAGCCCTTCTTCATTTTTTTTTCGTTCTGCAGACCTTTCCGCAAAATTTTTGGTTGTTTCGGTTGACCGAAGCATTATTTCGGTCGACCAATAGGTATTTGATCAATTGCATTTCAAATTCCAGTAGCCAATTTCATTTCGAGCCACAAACCGGTAAGCCGGTTTGTCATTTCGGTCAATCGAGATGAAGGCTCATTCTTTTCTTTTCCTGGCTCACTTCAGCCGATCGAAGCTCCATTTCGACCGACCGAAATGGAGTTGCCTTGTAGATTTTGTTTGGTTGTTGTTTATTCAGGCTTACACCACTTGGCTTGTTTCCACTCAACTTCGTTAATCTTGTTGAGTCATTTAATAGTATACGTGGTCTAGTTTGAACTAGATCTTGTTCCTTGGTTGTCCTCGGTGCCATAGGGTACCATTTAACCTTTTCATTCCAGCTTTCACTTCCGGCTATTTTCTTGAGTTCTATGACT
Source organism: Cornus florida (assembly GCF_030987335.1). Classification (NCBI taxonomy): domain Eukaryota; kingdom Viridiplantae; phylum Streptophyta; class Magnoliopsida; order Cornales; family Cornaceae; genus Cornus; species Cornus florida. The sequence goes on along the minus strand of NW_026775571.1, from coordinate 24,070,778 downwards.
TCATGGAAGGTCACAATGGTGTCTTAGGGATATCTCTTAGGACTTTGGCTTTATCTTTTGCTTCTGCATTTTTGGATCCGGTTTGGGTCATTACAGGGCACATTGGATTGAAAAATCTAGGGTCATTACAGCAACAACCTAATCTAGGGATGCCAAGGCTAAATGTTGTTCCTCTAATTGGTGAGCAAAAACATCAATATGTTCAAATCCCTCATCAATGTCAAATGGCATATCCTCCTCTCAATCCTCCTATGGTCCTTAGGGATCGTTACACTCCAAATCAATATAATACACCCACTTGCATTTAATTACCAAATTTTCATGCTGATCATTATGAGATTAAGGCTTCCACCATTAACCTGTGCCCCCTTTTCTATAGGTTGAGCAATGAAGAGCCTTATAAACATTTAGATGAGTTCTTGGAAGTTCGTTCCACCGTGAAGATCACGGATGTGCCGAAAGAAGTCCTTAAAATAAAGCTTTTCCCTTTCACTCTTCGGGATAAAGCTAAATATTGGTTTGACAACTTGGGGCCAAATACAATCACCTCTTGGGCACAATTACAATAAGAGTTCCTAAAGAAGTATTACCCCGCTTGTCAAACTGATTCCATAAGAACTTTCATTCGTGAATTTGCACAAGAAGAAAGAGAACCCCTTCATGAAGCATAGGAACGTTTGAATGACTTGCTACGGAAGTGTCCACATCATGACATTCCTAAGTGGCAATTAGTTCAATGTTTCTTTTCAAGTTTAACTGATGCCAATAAGGGCATTGTTGATTCTTTATGTGGAGGCAACTACATAAAAAGAAATGAGGATGAAATTTTGTATCTTTTCAAAAAAAATGAGTGAAAACTCAATGTATAGATCTTCATCTTCTAGGGGGGTCACCTAGCAAATGTGGGAGGAAAGAAAACTCTATGTCAAATAGACACTTCTATGGAAATTGCCGCCAAGGTCAAAAATCCTCCTCAAAAGTTTGATAAATTTTTTTTGAATCAAGGTCTGGCAATTCAATCTTATTCCGATCATTCCAATAAAATGTGCATGACTTGTTCTAGTTACATTCACCATACTTCAAATTGGCCTCTTGGACAAATCATACTAAGTGAGTCTCAAGAACAAGCAAATGTCGCTTTTATTCACTTAGTATCAAAATCAAAATCAAGCAACTGCCATTTCTATGATAAAATTGATTCAATATGCATGATTAACTTAGTTGATGTGTGGAGGACCATTTTTCCTTACATGATATTGAAATGTTGATAATAGCATAGAAATAGCAGAAATTTGCATCCTTGATGTAGTTTACTTTCAACACTTGTTTGATATGTGTCGTTGCTTCTCAAGTAAGAAAGAGTTGTTGATGTTTGCAGATACCATTTCTCAAAACCCTCACGAGACTTCACTCATCCACTAGGGGTAACCTAGGGGTTTAAAAGGTTTGTTGCATATGCTAAATGCAACCATAATCCCTACGAAAATGGTGATATCTTTATTTACTTTATTAGTTCATAGTTGTATATATGTTTGTTTCATTTCATACTATAGTTCATTGCTAGGGACTAACAATATCTAAGTTTGGGGGTGTGATAAGTGCTTAAATGTTGCACATTTTAGCACCTAAGCTAGGGTATTTCAGTCCGTGCACCTATCTTACTTTCATGTTTTAGTCCTAATTTATGTTTACGTGAATTTCAGGGTAATATAGTTAAAATGAGCTAAGAACGGTCCATTATGGCCTTTTGGAGTCAAGCCAGAGAATCGGGACAACATTCAAAAGGAAGCAAGGATGCAGTAATGCATCGCGTCCAGACGCCATTCCTTGCGTCCGGACGCGAGTCTTTTATACACTGCGTCCGGACGCCAAAAGCTGCGTGTGGGTGCCATGTGCTGGCAGCAATTTAAGTTATGGGTTTGACCTGTTTTGATGGCTATGGGATTTTGTCTTTTGGGCTTATTTTTGTAACCTATGAGCTTTATTAGGTTTTGTATTAAAGGGAAAATAGGACATTTATTTAGCGGTTAGTTTTTTATTTATTTTATTAAGTTTTATATTCTGTAATCAATATCGATATATCACGTTCTCTCTGCAAAATGCGAAAGAGGAGAAAAAGCTAGGGTTTTGAAAAAAAGTACAAAGAAGAAGAAGAAATGCAAAGATGATGAAGAGAATGATGGAGATTGTTCTGTCTTCGAATCTATCAACTATGAGTGGCTGATTCTTCATCTTAGGGTTGGATAAACCCTAAACATGTAACCTAATCTCTTTTTCTTACTTTTTGGGAATTAATTTATGTAATTGATGTATAGGCTTGAATAACATGATTAAATTCTTTCAATTGTTTATTTGTATTAATCTTATGTTGTCTTCTATGTGGTTGATTGATAAACAAACTTTTACACTGGAATTCTTTGTTAATTGATTCTTGTGATGTCTATCCATAATTACGATTAGTTGTAATTGTGTTTCAAATTGATGGAAAATACGTCTACTTGATGGATGGCACTACATGTTTAGGTTAATTCATTGTCTAATTAGTTTTAATTAAGTTCATGTTTAATTAGTTTAATTGCAATTTAATTATTAGGTAAGTAGACCATCTATACTTGTGTTTGAATTCCATACTTTTTGTCACAATTGCATTACCCTCTTGATTGATGTGTGTTAAAATTGTAAATTGAATTTGATGAATCATACTTTGAATTGGTGAATTGCATTACACTTAGTTTAATTGTCATTAAGTAGTTGATTCATACTTGAAATTGATGGTTTACACTTTTCATTACAATTTTTAGCCACATTTAGATTACACATTATTATTTCCCCAATTAGTTGAAAGGTATTGAGTTAAGGAATGTGCTTAGTGGTGAATCCTACGCCCCAAGTCTTTCTCCCAATCTCTTGAACTCTATTCTTTAAAACTTTAATTCCATTGCATTATTTAGATTAAAATTAGTTCTAATCACAAAACAAACCTCTCTTTAGCAATCACATAAGCACTAAAGTAGAATTCAAATCCAAAAACCAACATATTTTAGATCTCTTGGGACGATCCCTACTCGCTTCAAACTCCATAGTATAAGTGTTTAGTGGTTCCATAAATTATAAAATATGATGCCCACTTAACATTATTTCTAAACCTAAAGTGTTGTGCATTATTTTGTGCACACACTCGGTCGCATCAGCATCTTGAACTGATAGGGGATCTGTGAACCGGTAGGAACATGGCAGAATACTTTTTAGACTTAAAAATTTTTCAAAAAAATTTTCTAATAGACTTTGTGAATCACTCATTAATCAATTCAAACCAAAAAAAAAAATCTACAAACTAAAATCAAAAATCTTTTTGAATTATATAGTTTTATTATTTTTTAAAACAAAAAAAAAAAAATTAAAACAAAATTAAGAACAACTCATTGAGCAATCAACCAAAGTCTTTCAAGTCTATACTTGTTCCAAATTTCCAGAAAATTGTCAGAGATATCTATGAACGCAAATTTTGACTCCACAAAATATTCAATCAATTTCAATTCTCAAGAAATAATCACAACACGAATTTTAACTTGCAAATTTTAATGAAACGGTTAGAAATCAATCTAGCAAGTTCAAGTGTGTGTGTGTAATCCAACTCATCAATTTTTTAATCAATTATCAATAAATCATTATCCAAACCATATTGATTGAAAAGCATCAAGATAAAATTGTCTTTGAGCAATTTTTCAAAGTAAGGTGGCTTTCACTCTAAAGAGCAGACAGCAATTCTCCAATTCAACTTGTCTCCACCTTTCTTTTTATTCATTTAGGTCCTCTTCAAAGTTTAATGGGAGCTTTCGAACACATCTCAATAGGTAATCTTTTCCTAAACAAAGAATTTAGCATTTTTCACATTTTTCTTTTCTTTTACAAGCTGAATTTATTCATTTTTTTTTAAAGCTCCTATTTTTTTTTTTAGACAATAACCTTTATAGCTTTTATGATCAATATACCCTAGTCAATAATTCAAAGATTTTCAATCAAATTTTTCAAATTTGGACTAGTGCACAAAAGGTTATGAACTTAAAAGATTTAAATCTAAAAATCCCTTAAACAATTCAAATCAACTCTCGTTGTATAGATTACAAATCAATAATCTATTTTCAATCAAAAATCATGTGTCAAAATTTGCATTCAAAGATTGACCATAAATTCAATGGAAGAATTTTCTCAAATATATCATGAAGATTATGATCAGAAACTCAAAACCCTAACCAAACCCTAACAAGTGATCCAATGGCAACAAAATTTTCTTTTAAACACAAGCCATGATCACTAAAATTCATAGGACTTAGTTTGAAGGTGAAGTCCTTTTGGAAACTTATTCCATGGACTCAACAGGCACATATTTGATCAAATCAGACTTTTTGATTCACACAGTTCTCACTCTCAATTCCTAAAATTCTTTATCTTTCTTTACTTCTCTATTAGGCAAAATTTCAGCTCTAGAAATCTTAGGTGTCACATTCTTTTTTTTTTTCTGGAATGCACCTTTTTCTTAGCATGAGAATTTTGACAATGAATTTTAGAAAAGTCTTTCTTTTTCCTGTGAAGGCATGAGTTATACTTATGTCCATTATTTCCACAAAAAGTGCAATGCAACAATTTAGGCACATAAGACATATCAGAATGTGATGCATCAGGCAAACATAGTTTAGGCATAATAGCAGGTTTAACAAAAGTTGTTTTACCTTGATTACTAGAAGAACCTTTAACAAATCCTAACCCTGTTTTATCAAACATATTCTTACCTATGTTGATTATCTTATTCAAACTGTTATGACTCAAATTGAATCCTTTCAATTTATCTTGTTCAGATTTCAATTCAATTTCAAGATAATCATTTTTCAAAACATGACATTCCTTCAATGAGTTACAAACACTACCTTATCCTCAAGAATGATAATCTGCTTGTTAAGCTCAATGATGACAAAATTGCTTTCAAAAGCTTTCCTTTTGCCTTCATCAATCTACTTCTTTAGATCTTCATTCTCTTCTTTTGTCTGGATAAGCTCCTTTGCTACTTATTGATTGTTTGTTTGACTTCTATGGTTTTTTTTACCATCTTCTTCAATCTTTCATCGTCCTTTTCAGCCTCTTCAACCTATTCATCATGAACTTCATTGTCTTCATTATCTGAACTGTCAGAGTTAGATAAAAGAACGACATGAGGACTTCTATCAAGAAAAGCAACATAAGAAAAATCATTAGTATCATCCTGAGGAGAATCATTATCACTTAAAGAAGAATTTTTAGACATAGAAATTTTCATTATTTTTCCTTTATTCCTATCCTTTTGTTCTTTCCTAAAACTATGACAAACATTGGATGCATGACCTTTGCCACCACAATTCCAACAAATAAATTCAGTTTCTTTTGATTCTTCTACTTTCTTTTCATTAAACCTAAGTTTTGACGTCTTGTCAAAATTTTGAGGATTAGCCATGTTGTTATTCCTTCTCCTCTATTGTCTTTTCAAAATCTGACTGAATTGTCTTGACAAGAATGTAAGATCATCATTAGAGTTATCATCCAAAGAATTCTCAACTTGTGTAGATTTTAAAGAAAGATTTTTCTCTTTCTGACTTGAATCAAAGTTCAACATCTCAAAAGTTTTTAATGAACCTACCATCTCATCTACTTGACAGGTAGTCAGTGTTCAGAGATGATTTCAACTCTAATCTGGAATCTTTTAGGTAAAGACCTTAAGATTTTCTCACAGATTTTCTTATCACTAACTTTTTTACCTAAGTAACGCAGTTTAGAAATTATTTCAAGAAGACTAGAATAAAAATCAGAAAATGATTCATCTTCTTTCATCACGATGTTTCCAAATTTACGAGAAAGCAACTGAATTTTGAATAACTTCACTTTTGAAGTTCCTTCATGAGTAACCTGCAAAATATCCCAAGCTTCTTTAGCAGTTTTACAATCAGAAATTCTATCATATTCAAATGGAATAACAGAATTAATAATTGAATATAAAGCTTTGCCATTAGCATCATTACGCTCAGTTTCAATAGCTGTAAAAGCAAAAGTATCTTTTAACTCTTTGACTATTTTACCATCCACAGTTGTATCTACTGTAGGAGGTGTATAGCCAGATTTAACTATCGCCCAAGTTTTACCACCAGAATTTTGCAAACAGGATCTCATCTTTAATTTCCAAAAATTGTAGTTATCTCCTTCAAATAAAGGACCACGTTGTTTAGAACAGCTTTCTTTCAACGAATAAGATATGATTTCGAAAAAAATTTTGAAAACAAAACAAAACTTTCCAACAAGGATCAACTCAATGTGTAGAGATTGGCTCTGATACCAATTTGTGAGTTGTACGCAACGGAATGTACTTAGAAAAGTTTTTTATTATGTTAAAATAGATTTGTGTCTTTTCCAACTTTACTTATTTAACCAGTTGATAAAATATGTCAACTGTTATGGGAAAAACCTCGTGGATTGTGCAGTCCAAAGTAAACCAATCCACTACGCTTAAAATAAAGTTCACTGAACTTTGACTTTGGCTCACACCCTATCGTTCTACCAAACACCAACTGCTAACAATCCTCTGGCTTTGCGACTACCCGTCCAACAGTAACTTGACCTCAGGCTTACACTTGATATTTGTAAAAGAGTAGCAGGTAGATTAGACAACACTCCCCGAATGCTCCAACCCTTTCAAAGTGTGATCGCTTTTACTTATGTTCTTCAACTGTCTGAACTTGATGTAAAAGAATATCTACTTTTGTCTGATCAATGTCGATACAACTGTATGATCATGATCAAGATTTGAACTCCACAACTCTAATCTCACTAGGTGAATATGTGTGTGTTTTAGGAAGACAACAGAAAATTCAACTTTGATTTTCTAAGAGAATTAAACTTCCTAAGGCTTTATATGATATATGAATAATGATGTAAAGTCATTCATAAACCTATGTGTATAATATAGTTTATATAGAGGTTTACAAAGTCCTATTCCTTCTGACAATAAAGGAAATTTCGTGCATAAAATTTGGAAGGAAAATTGGATCAAAAAGGAATTAAACAGAACAAAGAAACTGGAAACCTTTTGCAATTAGAACTCCTGGAACCGGTTCCCAAACTTGGTACCGGTTCCCAAAGAACAGAAAGAAGTTCTCAAATCTCAGCTTCTGGAACCGGTTCCCAAATGCAAGTACCGGTTCCCACTTGACAGAATCCAACTTGAACTTGGAATTTCTGTATTTTTAGAACTCTAAAAATATACCATATAGGTATTTGTGTCCTAAGTAGGAAACGAATATCTAATGTGTTGTTCTTTCCTTTTCGATGATCAACAATACTTTCATATTCTGAACAACCTCTGAATTCCGCAGTCGATGTCAAGTCTGATATGATAACTGAAATTACAACTTGACTAGGACTTATTTTGTTATCGAAATATGCCAAAAATATATCTCACAGGTAAATGAAGAAAAACATCATACATAGGGAAATTGAGCAAGGAAACTTGTAATCCAAAGCAAATGACCTTGTAATCCAAATGATTGCATCATCCACAAATATCCAGTCAATTTACCAAGAGAGTTTCAAATTATAATTAAAATTGTAAGACATGATCCAACTCTTCAATCATATAAAAGAGTACAAACAACTGGATAATAACAATCTCAATGGATCGAGTTTTTTTCCCCTTATTAAAAAGTCGAAGGCAATGTAAGCCAGCCATCGAGAAAAAGAATTGAAAGCCACACCTATAAGTAGTAATACAAACACAGCCATGAAACCATGTATTTCAGTACACAGAATAAGCTGTATCTAGTTGTAAGCATCAGGATTTGCCAAGAGGTACGCCTCAGCAACCTTGAACATTCCCAAGGCCTTTTCTTTGCCACCCTTGATTTGGTCCTCTGTGATCCTAACATCACCTTTGGTGTGGTATTTGCTACTATTCTTGCATACAGATCCTCCATCAAAGGAAGCTTCAATCTTGATCTCGTAAGAGATCTTTTCAAGTACACCCATCAAAGCATCACCTTCGATAATGCTATAGCTATAGAGAAAGTTCTCTTTGTCAAGCCCGTCAACTTGGTGTTTAACGCTCTTGAATTGGCTGCCTTCGCCAAAAGAGATCACCTTGACAGTTCCAACTCCTCCATTCCCTTGGATGATTTCAAAACTCTTAATGGTCTGAGACAAGATCTTAGGGATGAGGTTGTCGGCATCAAGGACAAAGGCCTTGAACATCTTGGCAGCAGGGATTGAGTAGGTAACCTCCATATCATAACTGATCATACCCATGATATTGAATTTGGTTTAAGGAAGAAGAACAAGAATAGAGTAAAGGGTCAATTGCCTTGTAAAGTGGATATAGTGCAAGGGAAATGAGAGAACTCAAGCTAGTATTTATAGAGTGATAAAGCCTTGAAATTTCAAATTTGGATGCTAAGAATTCTATGCGAGTAAATAAATATATTTCAACAACCATGTGGTCCATCCAAGCTTTAATACATAAATGGTACAATTTTTGGATTATTAAAAAATAATTTCTGATTATACATTATTGGTTATTTGGTTGGCGAAGAATACCTCGACATTAAGGTATTGAACATTAAAGACAATTTGTGATATTGACATCAGAAATACCATGAAAAAATATCCATTTTTCCTGTTCCTAAAGGAGTAGAAAATAGTGTGAGAATGATAGGTTGTTTGAACTCAATCCGTCAATTTTTTTGTGAAGAGAGCTTATCACTAAACTCAGACTCCTTCAAAATTATGGTTAACTCAATTAGAAGGTAATTTATGTGAGTCATCCAAACATGTTTTACCCAACCAATAAGCATCAAATACTATATGGGACCCTATGAGTAAAAAATAAAGAAAGAAAGAAATAGTTCCACTGAGAAAAGCTAAAATACAAAAACAATTAAATAAATCCATTTTAGACAACAAATTTGACCACCTACCTAGTGGTTGCATAAGCTACAGAGCGAAGACTTTCAATCCAATAGGCACATTGTGACCTTCAAGAAAGAATGGATATTTTAAATTGCAATTCCATGTCTCATTTGTAGGTTCACATTTGTAGGTTCACATTTGTAGATCTCACAAATAAATTCCACCTATTTGATCATAAACTCAGACAAAGTTAATGACAATAAGATTGGTAAATTTTATGACCCCAATACGTTCAAGAAAGCTGGGAGAGAGATCGGACGAATAAAGATAATAAGATTGATTCCTTTTATGACCAATTAGATTCATGAAAGCTCCGAAAGCTCTAGGAAATTTTTGGGGCACAGCGGAAGCAAAAGAAAGAAAGAAAACAATAATTCAAACCACAACACAAGATATATACGTGGTTCACCCAAAATTAGGGTTACATCCACGGATGAGAAGAGATTTATTATATATGTAGAGATATTATAATAGTAGAGAATTTTAACACCGGACCATGCACACAAACTCTTGACCGAGTTCTCTGTGTACGCCACGAGACTCCCTCTCACCATCAGTGTTCACTCTACCAAACCCGTAACTCACCCCTACCATCATCGTACTCCCTCATGAGGCTACATCTCTCTCAACTCATAACTCTCAACAATAGCCTAAGTGTCTATTTATAGAGTCACATACCCAATTCCTTTGTGGACAAAGATTACAATTTCTTAGAGCCCAATTCACATCTCTATAAGAAATTACCATAAAAATATACTCTAAAATAGAAACTAATAATAATCAAAATTCGAGACATAATTCCTAACAATCTCCACCTTGACTCAAATTCCATTACGTCAATCATCGCTTCTCATGGCAATTGAATCTGGACAATTATTTGCAACTTCAATCTTCTCGATCTTATTGCAGAACTCGGATTATCCCCACTATACGTTGCTTAATCAGTCAAAACCCCTAGGCTCCACCTTGACTACTCAAGCTCCATGCCATGTAACCAAGTCGATTGACTCCACCTACAACTGAAGCCCATTGTAGCACATGTTGAGACTTTTTGTGTCTTCTGGATCTCCTTCACCTTTGGCTCTGATACCAGTTGTTGGGGCACAGCGGAAGTAAAAGAAAGAAAGAAATCAATAATTCAAACCACAACACAAGATATATACATGGTTCACCCAAAATCAGGGTTACATCCACGAATGAGAAGAGATTTATTATATATGTAGAGATATTACAATAGTAGAGAATTTTAACACCGAACCATACACACAAACTCTTGATCGACTTCTTTGTGTACACCACGAGACTCCCTCTCGCCATCAGTGTTCACTCTACCAAATCCCTACCATCATCGTACTCCCTCATGAGGCTACATCTCTCTTAACTCATAACTCTCAACAATAGCCTAAGTGTATATTTATAGAGTCACATACCCAATTCCTTTGTGGACAAGGATTACAATTTCTTAGAGCCCAATTCACGTCTCTATAAGAAATTACCATAAAAAATACACTCTAAAATAGACACTAATAATAATCGGAATTCGAGACATAATTCCTAACAGAAATGGGGGTGAAATTTCAGTATCAAATTTCTAATGTAAAATTAATGAAACCTATATGGTCTGTTACACGGCCAAAAGGGTTTGCAAACATGTATTTCGAGGTAGTCCCAACGAGGAAAGATCCATATTTGATTGGAAACAGTCAATGTTAAATACTCACAGCTATGTTTTTATGTTGTTGGTCATGATTTGGGGTTTTTATTTTACTTATAGATATATGAACGGTATATAGCTGAATCACCAATTCAATATCAATAATATATTATGTGAATTTAAAGTTGTTCCTTGTTCATAACTTTCATTGCGAAGATGGACACCACTAATTCGGAATTCGGAATGTAATGTAACTTAATGCGGCTATTAAAGGCTGGTAAATTATTTAGTGTGATTGGGAACTTTTTTAACCAAAGGCCATTTTGATATTTTATGGTGAATTTTAGTATTTTTTGGATAATTTTCTAATTTTAAGTATTTTTGTTAAGAGCGGAGTCAAGAACAGTTTGTGTTGAATTTTAGTGGGTCATCTAATTTCTTGATTTCAAGCTTATATTATCCATTTTTTTATTATTTTAGGAGCTCATTTGTTATTACCTATTTTTGTAGGTTTTTATTTTATATTTTTATAGTCATCAATTTAGATTCTCTCTAGCTAATCTCTCTCCTAAACTTCGTACCTAAGTCACATAATTTTTTAATCCGGTGTCGCTGCTACGCTCCACGCGTGCTCTTGCTCCCAACCCTATTATATGTTACTTAGATTTTTTCGCTCTCGCTCCGACACCCGCTTTGTGTGACTTAGCTCCTTGGGCTCACTCAGGCCGATGCCGACCACGACGGAGGCCGAAACAAGGGTACCTGATATTTATGAACTCAGCACCACGAGTTCAGGTGACACACATGGACTCTGGTATGCCCGCACCGCAATAAACACCCCTAACGGGCCGCTTAACGCTGAAATAACGCAAACAAGTAAATGTAATACCCCTAATTTTTAAAGGATTTATTTGGATTTATTTAGTTATTTTATTTGCATTTTATTTGATTTTGTGGCTATGTGTTTATGTGCTTAATTGATTTAAATTGTTTAATGTGAATTATGTGATTCAATAGTGTATGTAACTGCTTGTTTAGTTATGTGTAATTATTTATAATTAATGATTAGGTTTACATGTTTTAATTATTTTATTTTATTTTATTTAAAGTGATGAATTTGGATAGTAGTAATGGACCAACCAAATGGGCCTCATGGACTACTTGGATAAGAGCCTAGATGGGTAAGGATTATGACCCATTAGTGCACACACACATATATATATATATTATTTTTATTATTTCTAGTTACTCTTAGGTTGGGATCTGGGTGTTAGTATATATAGATGTAGTAGTCAGAATAAGAGGATTTTTGCATATAAGTGAGTTGCAAAAGAGGTATAGATCTAGAGAGAGAAGAGGAAGAAAAAGGTGACTGGAATAGCTTGGAGGTTTCCGGATTTAGAGAAGAAGACTGGAGAATTCATATAGTTAATTTTTAATCCTAAAATCATAAGGCAATTTCTTATTCTATCTCTTCCCCTTTGAATGTATGATTTCTCCATCACATATTACGCTTTAGGGATTAAATCAAAGAATTTAAATGGACAAATTAATTGCTATACATGAATTAAACTAAAGGATTTCATGTTCTTATTTATTTATTTTTCAACTTGATGGATTCTTTGATTTGATGCATAAATCTTGTTTAAAACTGTTAGAACTAATGTATATTCATTGTATAAATCATTAATGATCATATGAGACTTAGAAAACAGGTTTTAGGATCCAAATCGTGGATTTACAGGCCAAGAACAAACTTGCGAATTCTTCCCAGTAACTTTATGCTCGAGCATAAAGTTGTCTAACACGCAGTGCTTGAGCACAAGGCTGCGTTCGAGCACAGATGGGTTGTGCTCGAGCTCTGGGGGCCGTTTTCTCTAAAATTGCTTTAAATGACCCCGTTTTAAGTGTAATTAATCCCGAACATATTTATAAGTACGTATTGGGAACAGTATTATAGGTCTAAATATATATTTTGGTGATAGATCTTCATGTTTTGATATTAGATGGGAAAGATTTAATTAAATAAATAAAATTGATTTAACTTTTCGTAATATTTAATTTGTGTAATTAAATATAATTGTTGAATACACTATTTTATCAATTAATCTTTCGTAATATTGCTTTTTTCTTAGTTGGTACTCACACACATGCCTCCATTGAGGCTCGAACCCCTGACCTCCCTTTGGAAGTAGAGGTCTGGTACCGATAGGCCACTGGACTATTGGTAATCTTTCATAATATTTAATTTGTATAACAATGATTAAATATGGTTGTTTATTACATTATTATAATCATTGTTATAGATATATGTAACGACCCAAACCCAAGGGTCCGACTCACTAACCGGGTCCTTACCCGAACCCGAGGTCAATTAAAAACGTTACCGTCCTTTCCTATATCAATACATAATATACGTGTCATCTTAGGGTTTATAAATAATTATAATAATAATAATAATAATAAAATGAGATCATAGCTACAAAATATGTCAAACAATCCACTAACCCATCAAAACCTGTGGAGGAACGTCGTCCGCCACTTCCTTCTCATGACCTGAGAAATGTTAAAATGATGAGGTGAGCTAAACGCTCGGTAGGAAGTGTCTAAGACACACCTCTTATGACCCCGTGAATCCACATAGAGAATAGAAAACAAGAGAACGAGATCATATCTCGGGAGTCAAGTAAAACCATTATATCATCAACAGACATACATATCTCAACTAATTACCAAATACACCACATATGCCAATGATATGCCATGCCATGCAATGTCACTCCCCATTACCGAAACTATACCGTTTCAACTTCCAAACTGTTAGTGTAATCCGACCCAAGGCACCTCTAAGGCGTCACGAAAGGGGGATTGGCTAACCATCCACGACCACAAGGCACCTCCAAGGCGTCGCATCTGGCCTAGTTAGCTCAACCACACTAGGGTCTCTCCCTAGTCCCCTCTCTAGACCACACTAACACCACGGACCACTAGGAGCCTCCTAGGTGTCTGGGTTTTCACAAACGCTTTTCAAAAACTTTTCCCCAAAACAATTTCATTAGCTTAAAAAAAATACTTTTCCCCTTTTTTTTCCCAATAGATGTATAAATGCTTCATGCTTCACAATTTACCATAATTTTCCCATCATCAAACCTTAACAGCATTTCATACTAAAGAAGAATTTTCTCATGAATTTATAGCATGCTTTAAGTCAACAAAATTTCTACAATTACGCATATTAAATAATGACATAATCACAAAAGCAAGCTTTCTACTAACGGACCATCATACATTATCAACACAAAAACTTCGCATACGATACCCCACAACACCTATGCTAACCAAGACCAATTAGATCCCTACCACCCATTCGTCAAGTACTAAGATACAACTCACAACACAACCATCAGACAAGAGCATTGAATACTCACAACATACCAACACTAGAAATGATCACAACCTATCGGACACCGCATCCCGTCACTCCCAAATAACAACCCATATGCCATAAAATATAATACCCCTAATTTTAAAAAGGATAGTCTCGGCATTTTAATTATTGTTTTATTGTATTTTGTGTGATTATTTGGCATATTTGTTAATTGTTTAATTATTTTAATTTGTTATTTGATTTAATTGTTAAATTATGTGTTATGTGTTTAAATTGCATTTAATTGGTTTCGTTGCTTATTCATGTGTTTAAATTGCATTAATGGGTTTCATGTTTTCAGTAATTAAATTATTTTATTTAATTGTCTTTTGTATGTTCTTTAAATGGATTAATTTAGTAATTATTAATTTTAATGTAAATAAGTTAAATGAGTTTTTCTAAATTACGTTAATTAACTAGGGTCCTCTAGGAAGTCAATATGTGTAGCCGACATGGATTATCTTAGGTTGCTCTATGGGCCGACTAAGATCAACATTAAGGCTCTGTCTCTAATCATATAGGGAATAGGGTTTTATTTAAGTCTCTATATATATAGAACAGTATGTCGACTTAGGGTTTTAGAATACACAACCTCTGTTCACGTATCAAAGTTACAGAGAGAAACAAAGAGGGGTTTTGAGCAAACAGAGTACGTTCGATAAGGGTTTCAATTGCGGCTTAAAGGTCAGACCTAGGAGAAGGGAGGAGCAAAAGTAATAGGAGGCTAGACAGTATTGCAGTGTTGCCGAAAACGTGGACACGACGCTGGGATTTCATAACTGAAATCATAGGCAAATTCTTTTCTTCCTCTTTCCCGTTGGCTCGTGTTCTGTGCACCTAGATAGTCTCTAGGGTTTAATTGACCATTAACTAAGATTTACATGTATATTATATGCTATATTCATGATCTGTATGTGTTGAAATCTATTATGTTACAGTTCATGCATATCTAGTTTCAGTTTTGTTTCTTAAAGCATGTTAAGTCTGTAGAAACTTTAATCTCTGTAATTTATTCCAACTGCTGTAAACACACCATTGGGATGCTACTGGGTATTAATAAGACTTTTATGAACAATTTTAAAACCAAACAGGAAGGCTGAAAGTGGCCGGAGTCGAAGACGACAGTCGAAAGTAGCAGACGGCTCTCAGAGAGGGAGAGAGCCGGCTCCATGGAAGAGGGAGCCAGCTCCCCCCAAGTGTAGAGCTAGCTCTAGAAGGTGTAGAGCCTGCTCTACCCATTTGGAGGTAGCTCCAATAAATATTGGAGCCTGCTCCACCAATTTTTGGAGCCTGCTCTACAAGTTTAAGAGCAGGCTCCCTTATTTTCGTAAAATCTGGACTTTTGGGCACTATTTGGGACTAGTTAGGTATTCTGAAATAATTTTGGAAGTGTACTGAGGGTTTTAAATATAATTTCATGAATTACTAAAACCCCATATGGCATAAATTATACCCATAGGCTAATGGATGGAACAGTAGAAAAGTATACGACTTTTTACGCTATTAACGGATGGAAGGCAAATTGATTGCTTAACTAAATTTTAGCAATTTAATGGGATATAGTATGATTACAAAACATATTTTAAGTGCATGATGGGGTCATCTAATTGTTGGTTTTGATCTATGCATGCTCTGGATGTTAATTGTTGCAATATTAAATTCTTTTCTACAATTACCTGGATTGCCATCTAGATTTTAATTGCTGAAATATTAGACATTCTTCTGCAAATATTTGGATAATGGTTTTGAATTGTAAATTGCTAAACTATTATTTATGTGTTGTAATTTACATGGATATGGAGGATTCTATGCACTGGTATGGTTCGGTGGCATACTAAGGACGGTTTAGCTCAAAACGCTAAAATCTAACCTACCGGATTCAAGGAACGGATTGTAAAATATTAGATCCTAAATTGTGTTTAAGTCAGATCAACTGACTAATTTGAATGACTTATGGGATTGGTTAGTTGTAATTAAGTCATATCAACTAAATAAGTTGTGTGACTAACTGGATTGTGTTTTGTATGTCACCTCACTGAATAATTGAATAACATACTCTAGTTTTGGTCGGACTTTAGATATATGGTTATGGTACCATAAGATGAGCTTGAGTCTCAGGCTCATTGGTTAGGGTACGTATATGCAGTGGATGCGTAGCTGGCTATGGTAGGTTGAGGTGTACCCTGTTAGGTTTAGGTACTCATGCCCACCTATTGGTGCGTTTTCGCATGTTGCCTTTTATTCAGGTTGAGACCCCTATTGTAGTCCAGTGAATGTCCCTTAGTGTGGATATATATATACTTATGGACTAAATAGATATTGTGAGGTATCTAGGTTGTATCTGCGTATCGGGTCACTATATGGATTGCAGTTAGATTAGAACTTGTTCGTGGGCTTGACCCACTCTTTTATTCTTTTAAGGTACAGGATGGTTCCAGCCTTAGAGCTTGATCGTGCTTGTCGAGGACAGTCTTTCATCCATCTGCTTACGTAGGGCTTCTCTCGATGTTCTAGTTTGTTTTATTTTTAGTATTTACTTCAGATGGGATTTTTGCTTAGGGGTCCATGTAACGACCCGGTCATTTGCCTCCCTTTCCTTTTTCTTGAAATTTTACGAATGAATTTTTTTCGTTTAATTTTCTTTTCTGAGCTCTGTTTCGTGTCACTTAGTGTCATCTCGAGTGCTCGGAATTGGTTTCTGAGACTCTTTCATGTGAATTGACAACTTCCTTTGAGGACCGAGTTATTTTCGCATTTTCACTTTTCGGACACTATGCGTCTTTCGTCCTTTTCCCTGTTTCATCTTTTTCCCTATTCTGTGTTTTCCCCATTTGTCACATTGCTGGCACAACCTCACTTCTCATGCTCGGAGTTGGTTCTTGACTTCAGGTGCCTTCATCTTAAGTGGTTTCCTTGAAATACGTATCTTCACTTTTGCAAGAAAGTACTCTGATTACTCCCGATGTCCATAGGGGCGTGGATGCACAATTCTTCAGAATCTTTTTCTTTTCTTGGGGTATTTTTCGTAAATATCTTTTGAAGATATTTTATTTCAGGGGTATCTAAGAAAATATCTTTTTTCTGGGGCAGTTTCGCAGTTAACCCTTTTTGTAGGGGCCATTGTGCAATTAACGAAAGTTATTGCAAAATATCTTGTCTGGAGCCTGGATCCTTGTATGGGATTCATTTTCACTTTTCATTGACTCGTAAATTCATAGAATTTCTTTCTGGTCGTTTTTCTCCAGTTTCAGAATTTCTGGACCAAGTTGCCGCCGAACTTATTCAGGGCATAACTTTCTGCTCGGGACTCGATTTTTGATGCTATTTCTTCCTTTGTTCATATTTTCTCATTTTGAATCTTTTTCGTTCATGGAGTTTTGCCATTTGAGCGCGTTTACTCAAATTCCACTTTTCCGGACCCGGCGGGGTCCGTTCGGGGCACTTTTTGAGATTTCTATAAAAGGGGGGTGAAATATTTTATTTTTCATCTTCCCCACTGTCCTTGCACGACCTGAAGCAGCCATGGATGCCCATGGAGCTGCCACCTTCTCTCTCCTCCATTGATTTACTTTTCCTAAGTAAAAAGTCTTCGGCCTTCACGGTTTTTGTTCCCCTCGACGTGTTCTACCATTCCCCCTTACTAGAATTCATTTTTGACCATTTCTTGAGTTTGGGTTTGAGGTCAAGTTGTGATTTTCATGGGGGCTTCCTTCGGATTCATGTAGATCGTGTTGTCCCCGAAAAAACCTTTCGGTTTCGGCAGATTCGGAACACTTTTTTTTCGGTGGGCCTTTGAGGTTTTCATCTCAAATTGAGGTAGGGGGTGTTATAGGTTTAATTATTGTTATATAACATGCTATTGATGCTTATACAACTTGTTTACATGCTTAAATATGAAATTTAGAGATTTTATTATTTAATTTTCTTTTGAAGGATTTAATTTTCCTGGTTATCCATAACTTTGTTTAATCATGTGGCATGATAGAATATTACCCCTTGATATATTGATTAACATATATTAAATTGAGATAAATTGGACAAGTAACGAAGATTTTATTTAATATTTTCCTAGAATAAAATATTAATTCATATGGCCTTAACTAGCTTGAAATCGATGTGTGTTAGCATATTATATTAGGCCCTAGCATGCTCTTCAACATAGATTAAATTGAGAGTAATAGGAGAAGTTTTGAAATCTAGTAATATTTAATTAATTAGATTAATTAATTTATTCCGGGTGTACTATTCACTCCATTGGAATTCCGACTTGACATTCTTGATATGCATGCTATATGGTTTCACATATATTAAATCTAGAATATTTGGTTAGGTTTTGAAATCTATCATTCATTATTTTTCTAGTATTAAAGTTTAATGCTCATGGCCATTCATTGCATGGAATTCACTTGTGTCGTGTTTTTAAATCATGTCATGGTATGTTGTATAACATATTTAAATTTGAGATCATTTAGATGAATTTCAAAACTTAGATATTTTAGTTAAGTGTAATAATTAAAATCCATCCAATAGCTCATTGGTCTTGATTAAGTTTCTAACTTGGAATTCATACTTTTCGTGACAAATTCCTTCACATGTATCAAATTGAGAATAATAGGATAAGTTTGAAACTTATATTCATTTACTTCCTTTGTATGGAACTTAATTCACATGGTTATGTCTTGCATGAAATGGACTTGTAACTTGACATTGAACTTGACCTTGATATGATCCTTGACACACCTTGTTCATAGAACATTTGGACTTGCCTCGTAATCGTGATAATTTAATCCCTTAGGTTGATTAAATTTTCCTTTTTATCTTCCATCGGTTTAATCATGACCCCTTGTATCTAGGTTTCATTAATGTACTTAATGAACATGCACACTTGTCTTGGAATGATTTAATTACTCATATGTTGCTTAGAAAGTAATTGAATTATGTATCTTATACTTGTGGTATATTTACTTCAATGAACTCCATGTACTATATATCTTGGATGTTGTCTATATAGTTCCATACTATGATTTCTTATCATCTCACATGCCATGATAGTTGATGAACTAGGGGCATGACTTGCGTGTTCCAAAATCTTGGTTGTGCACGAAACGTGGTTAATGTATTTATTATATTTGATACAATCTTGACTTGCACAACTTGTTGATTCTGGAACTTGGGATATTAATCAAGAATAGGGGAAGGTACTCTTGGGTTGATAATCCCTAAAGTGATCCCAAGAATAGGGGAAGGTACCCTTGGGTTGATAATCCCTAAAGTGATCCCAAGAATAAGGGAAGGTACCCTTGGGTTAGTAACCCTAAAGTGATCCCACGAGTACGGTTTTAATCTGGGCGATATCCAAGTTTCCATATTGTTTAATTTCACTTTTTAAATTTCAAGTTGCTATTCCTTGAAGATTTAAACTTTTCGTGTATGTGGGATGCTCCAATCATGCCAATTGCATTTATAATGTAATTCTTGCTAACTTATATCCGAATATACTTCTTGTCGTGTTAAATAATACGTTCCAATCATGTAAAGTGCCTTGACAATGTGAACTTGTATTCTAGTAACTCCTTATCGTGTTGTATGGATTATTCCAAACTTTGCCTAATTGCATTGATAATGTAATTCTTGTTAACTTGTATTCAAGCATCCTTCTTATCATGTTCTTTGAATTATCCAAATCTTGATTCATTTCATACATGTTTAAGTATCATGATTCTTGTTGATTATTACTCTAGGGTAGCTTAGGATGCTCCCTGAATCTCATTGTGACATAGACGTTAGGTGGCATGAGCCCCTCTGACATGTTTCACCTTAAGGTGATAAAATTGTAAAATGCTAGGTCAATGCATGCTCATCTCCTGCGAGTAACTTTATGTTGCTCACCCCTACGTTACTGGGGCATATTTCAGGTACAGGACTCAAGACTTGATGGTTTCATTGCCTTAGATGATTTGTAGCCTCTCATGACAAAACTTGTATTCTTTGATTCTATGTATGTAAAGTGTGCATAAGTACACTCTTTTCATTGTATTCCACATGTATAAGATGAGGCCGGAGGCTAATAACATGTATTATGTATTCTATGCACTTTACTTTCAAAGTTATTATGAAAACATTAAAAATTCACAAGTCTTTTCTTCATAACTTTTGCATTGGGCATAGGAATTCCACTCTTTCTTTTTCATAGGGATTCATATATGAGGTATGGCCAAGGGCTAAACACCATTTAGTGTTCATTTTTGCATTTTAGTTCACATATTGCATTTTGGGCTAAAATAGTAGAATCCAAGCCTTTAAGGGTTCATTTTCAAATCGGGTGGTGCAAAGTGTGTTCTGGCACCTCCACTAGGTCTCATTCATCTTGTATGAAGTGTGGCCAAGGGCCAAACGGTCATTTGAAACCATTTCCTAATTTTGGTTTCCATATTTTCCATTTCAAGTTTATTTTTGCCTTTTTGGCCGTTGGGAGGTCGGATTTTGACTCGGCCATTTTTGGGAGCCGCGGACCATTCCCGCGCACTCAAAATCACCATTTACGTTTGCGTGAATGATCGTTTCAGGGAAAAACCTCTTCCTTGGCAATTTGAGCCTCCTAGGGATTCATTTTGCATTTTTTTTGCATAATCTGGTTTAGGGACACTTTGGGGTTTTTCTTCGGGAAAAAAATTCCAGTCTCCTCATGGTCACTTAGAAAATGTGATTTTAGGGGGGGTTTTTTTGTGTTTTTCCATAAAATGTCGTCTTGGTGCCGGAAATCGATCGCAAAGTTCAGCTTTCTGTTTTTTTTTAGCAGTTTTTTGGACCTCCATGACCAGATTTCATGGAGGGGCGTTTTGGGCATTCTATATTGAATTTTTTTTTAATTCTCTCATGAATCACATAGAAAATTCAATTTTGAGGGGGGTTTTTTCTTTATGGATTTCTAGAAAAGTTCATCTTCTAGCCCGTTTTTGCTCTCAGTTGCAGACAGTCACTGTAGCAACTTTTAACCCTCTTGTTCAGTTCTGATCTAGGGACATTTTGGGGATTTCACAGTGAGTTTTTTTTTATTCCGTACACGAGTTCGAGTAGAAAACTCGATTTTAGGGGGGGTTTCTTCTTCGTGTTTTTCCCAAAAAATTCGTTTCGGCCTCCGTTTCAAGCCTCAGTTCTGTAACCTCACTTTTTTTTTCTTGCTATCAGCCGGTGGGCGCCGCATGGGCGCTGTGTGCGCCATGGCCTTCGTCGGGCCGCCGCGACGTCTCAACTTCAAACCCTCGTTTCTCCCTCGTCCGAACTCCAAATCGAGTGAACTTTTTTTTGAACTTGACTAATTTTTTGCTGTCTTTCCAACGGTGTGCTCGGTTGCACCCGAATCTTCCTAGATAATTACCAATTTACCCTTTTAGCCTTAAGTGCTCGTTTTTCTTCGTCAGGCCATTTCTCTTTCATCCGGACTCCAAATCAGGCGATTCTTGAGTCCATCTTGACTATTTTTTGTTGTCTTTCCAGCGGTGTGCTCGGTGGCACCCGAATCCATATTTTTTAGAAATGACTATTTTACCCCTGGGGGCTTATTTGTCATATTTTTTATCTTTTGGTCCCGCATCAGTTCTCATTGAGTTCTACGACCTCATGGCAGGTCACTTTGACTTCTCAGAGTCTTGTTTTGTGTTTTCGCTTCCTCATATCGGATCCGTTATCGGGTCAATTTTCGGTTCATCACAAGACACGCTGGCCTAAAAACCAGGGTCGTCACAATCCACTAAATGGATTCCCATGTTGTATTCTTGGCGGTTTTGGAGATTTGGAGTTTTATTATTCAGTATTATTTGGAAGATTTTATATTTCATAATTCTTTCAGCTTGGTTATTTAAATTCTTAATTTTTTTTTTTATTCTGTGTTCGTTTTAAAATATTAATTATTTGATATTTCCTCGGGTTTGGGTTTGGTCCTGATCAACCCATGTCTCGGATCTGAGGGGTATCACAGTTGGTATCAGAGCACTCCAGGTTCAAATGTCTCTAGGATGTTTTGTATTAAGACTTCTGCGTAGCATTTTCTCTTGATTAGAGCTTAAGTTTAGGATTCATAGTATTCCTTTACGGTTCGTTTAAACTCGTACTGATATCTATCTTTCTTTGTTAACAGCATGGTTAACGCTAGAAGAGGACAGATGAACAGTCCACATAGGAGAATGGCACGTAGGCAACAGGAACGCCTGCAGCGTCATCTAATGGAGGAAGAGCAGCATTTGCCAGAGTTTCAGGATGATGGTCAGTTCTATGAAGAGCATGAGGAAGTTCAGCAAGCTCAAGATCAGGTCAGAGATCCAGAGTATCCTCTTCACATCAATGACCTCATTGCTCGGGCTATAGAAGCAGGGGTAACAGTTGCACTTCGAAATCAGCCTCAGGTACAGTTGGCACCGATACCAGCACCGATTGTTCAGACTGATACTTGGGAAAAGGCCAGGAGTTCTTTCACAAAGGGGAGCCCACTTGAGTTCACAGGCTCCACCGATGCGAGAGCAGGTCATCAGTGGAAGAAGGATATTGAGCGACATCTTCATCTAGTGCAGTGCACAGAGGTTCAGAAATAGATGCTTGCTATCTTTAAGCTAGTTGGAGATGCACTACAGTGGTGGGAGTCAGTTACCACCACAGAGGAGAGGATGACATTGACTTATGATCAGTTAAGTACTCACTTTGATGAGAAGTACTTCCCTTATGCAGTCAGGGTAATTATGAAGATAGAGTTTCTTAGTCTGCAGTAGGGGAACATGACAGTGGCAGAGTATGAGTAGCAGTTCACGCGCTTATCCCTTTTTACTCCAGATGAGGTGGATACAGAAGAGAAGAAGCATAACAATTTCGTTAAGGGACTGATGTGGTCTATCAGGAGAGCTATTACAGGTAGTCCAGCCAATACTACCTACGCTCAGTTGGTAGACACCGCTCTACAGCAGTATCAGTTGACCATGGACTTTAGATAGGCCAAGGGTGAGAAGCGGGTGACAGAGACTCTGCTAATCAGTCAACTGAGAAAGGGAATGGCAACGGACACCTACAGAATGACAAGGGCAAATTCCAGGGACAACAACCTTGGAAGAAGCACAAGGGTGGTTCGGATGCTCACAGGGATGTGGCACCTATTCAACGATAGCAGAATGGGGGACCATAGGCAGGACAGGGTCAACCACAGGCTAACCGATAGAGGAGGCCATTTGGTACTTTCCAGGGTAGTTGCTATCCTTGTAGAGAGTATGGTCACATTTCCAGGCAGTGTCCTAAAACAAGACAAGGACAAGGATAGGGAAAGGGACAGCATGTGCAGCAGGGGCAGAGGGCGCTAGTGCCTCTACCGGCTCCACAGGTTCCATAGATTCAAGGGCAGACATATCCAGCTTTACCGGCACCACCACAACCTCAGAGACAGGCACCGCAGTAGCTACATTATGACAAGGTGTACAACCCCTTGCCACAGGATGTTCAAGCACCTCAGGCTGTTGAGGGTAAGTTCCCTATTCATGGTTCATTGGGATGTGTTTTATTTGATACGGGTGCTACACACTTATTTGTATTTAGATCTTTTGTTGCTTTATCTGGGATGATGACGCAGGTATGCGATAGACCACAGGGTATTTCTACACCTTTGGGCGATACAACCATTTTATATGAGAGTGATGGGCCTGTGACACTAGATATTGGTAGACTCAGATTTCTAGCCAATCTATTGGTCCTGGACATGCACACTTATGATGTGATACTTGGGATGGATTGGTTATCTCACTACCATACCCAAGTTAATTGTTTTGATAGGTCTATTGGGTTCACCATACCTGGTCAGGATATGTACGTCATCGCTATGCAACATACCAATTGTATAGGACTTTTCGGATGTTTTCCAGGAGATTCCAAGGTTGCAACCTAGTCGCGAGATTGACTTTGTGATTGACTTAGCTCCAGGAACTATGCCTACTACTAGGGCACCGTATAGGATGGCACCAGTGGAGATGCGAGAGCTGAAGGATCAGATTTAGGAATTATTCAGCTAGGGTTTTATTCGCAGGAGTTGATAAGCGCCGAATATTACACATTCAATCACCCTTTCTTGCATTAGTTAAGTCTATTATTAGAGGATAATGTACAATTTCAATTCAGTTGTGTATTTCTTTCTGATTTCAGGTATTTTTCCCGAGAATAATCAAAGAAGAGATTTTGACAACTTTCTGTTGAAATACGTGCGCCGTGTCGGGGAGTCATCTTCGGGACCTAACCTCTTCAGTCACCGTTTTTGTGAAGTTCTTGGCTTAGTGTTCATAGTGGAAGCCGCGTCACTACTCCGGCTCGGAAAGGCTTACGAGAAGCCTTGATTTAAAGCTGCAGTGGCAAGCTCTCACAGGCGCCCGCCACGCCACCGCCGGCGCCCGCCAATTCCCTCAACTCTCTGCCCCATTTTGCGGAGCCTTGCTGAGCCCCCGCAGAAGCCCCCGCAAGCTCCCACCGGCACCCACCGGTGACTCGCGGGCGTCCACCAAACAAGCCAGTGCCATCTTCGCAAAGCCAAGCTCCCGCGGGTGCCCGCGAAACTGCAATAGACAGTTCAACTGCCCCTGAATTTCAGCATCTTGGTCCCCTTATCCTTTTTTTGTGTGGTCTAGCTTCATACAGAGGGGGGAGCTTGGGATTTTGAGTATGGGGAGTAGGTTTTGAGTGTATATAGAGGGGAAGCTCATTATTTTTGGGATCTATCTCACATTTTGGAGAAGTTAAAAAGAAGGTGGAGAGGTTTTTATGTTCTTGGAGTTAAGGTGCAGCAATGGAGTGTTCTTCTTCATTCTCTTCCTTCCTAGCATTAATGGGTAACTAAACCTCCATCTAGGGAGGTGATGAAACCCTTCCTTGTAAGCATGTTTAATTTTTTATTTATTTTGGGGAATAAAATGTATGTATAGCCAAGTTCCATAATATAGAGCATTTTACAATTTGTAATGAATGTTTTTAATTATAATGATCATGTTGAATCAAATGTTCTTGTCTTAGATTATTTATTCTCATGGTTGTATGGCTAGTATTTTCATAGTGACAATGGAAACAAGATTATGGAATGGTTCTAATGGCATGGTTTTTGAGGAACTTGTTAATCCATAGCATAAGACTTTCTTTTGATGGGTTAATCTTGCATCTTGATTCCATGTGCTTTCACCATTTAATTAAGGGTTTGATAATCTCTAACTTAGCAAGCATGTCTAAGGTTACACCATAGTCTAGGTAGCTCAAGCATGTGAGGTTTTGATAGGTTATTCTTACCTTGTGAATAAATGAATTTCTTGAAGATATTGTAGTAACTATGTGTTACTATGTATCATGGTCATGTATGTACATTAATTCCCCAAATCAATCATTTATTTAGCATGTGTAAAGGGTAGGAGTGGATTCACTTCCCTAGACCTCTCTATCTAGATCTTTTCTTTCTAAACTCCTTGCAATTTAATGTTTTATGCATTTTTCAATTCATAATATTAGTGACAATCCAACAAATCCTCTATAACCCCCTTTATCATTCTAAAAATGACTCTAGACACCTAAGTTGCCATAAACTAGCAGTCCCAGTGGTTCAACTTACCCGACCAATAGCCCTATTTTACAATGATTTGTGCTATTGCAAAAGGGTTGATTTATAATTGATAGTCCAACCTTCGATCAATTTTGGCGTCGTAGCCGGGGACTGCAAACGGTTTACCAACCGAAGTTCTAGGGTTAATTTTGGTTTGATTGTCAATATTGTGATTTGTGAATATTTCTTGTACGGTTTTGACCATCTTTGCGATGAAAGTTGTTTGTGAGATTCTAGGGACTTAATGCTTGCCGATGGAACGCTAGCAAATTTGTAAGTCTAGAGGACTCCAGGTAAGTCTCTTGGCCTTTTAGTTTCGAAATTGTTAATATTGTGTATGTGTAAATTTGGTGATAGTTAAGTTGTGAAGCCCTTGTTGAGGCTATTTTCTTATTTATTTTCAAGTGCAAAGCATCGGTCCTTGTTGTGGCCATTTAATTTCTGTCTTGATAATTGAGGAGAAAGGGAACATCGTATGTGGAGTTGATGGTGATGATTTATTGTATTGCTTGTGGGGTGTGTTGTTGATGTTTGGCCGTAGATCACTCTCCCTACCAACTCTAGAATCGCCAGTTGATATAAATTCTCTTGAAAGAACTCTTAGACGAACCCTTAGGGAATCTTCTCATATAAGAGAGCTTAAAACTGAATTTAACACAATGGATGAAAATGTAGGAAATGTCGGAAATAAGGGGATTAATAATGATAGGGTCAAAATTCCAAATGTGGTTCCCATAACTCTTAGGGACCACTTCATCCCTACCACTTATACTTCTCCCTCTTGCATAGTGATGCCAAATATTGAGGCCGCTTAATATGAAATTAAATCTAGCACCATTTAAATGCTTCCATCTTTTCATGGCTTTGAAAATAAGGACCCTTATAAGCACCTTGATAGAATTCCTTGAAATATACCATCAAGTTGAGGGGCTTTCCTGATAATGCTCTCCAATTGCATCTCTTCCCATTCTCATTAAAAGAACGGGCAAAATATTGGTTGAACTCCCTTGTTGCAAATTTCATCACCACATGGCCTCAACTGCAGCAAGAATTCTTAAAGAAATATTATCCGATGAGTAAAACCAATTTAATGAGGCATTCCATTCTTAGCTTTTCACAGAGCGAGGGGGAACAACTCCATGAGACTTGGGAGCGATTTCAAGACCTCTTAAGGAAATGTCCACACCACTTAATTCCAAAATGACAATTGGTGCAAGCCTTCTATGCTGGGTTAACCGACCCACAAAGATTCATGGTTGACTCATCTTGTAGAGGGATGTTCATGTCTAAAAGTGCGGATGAGGCATGGACCTTACTTGAAAATTTGAGTGAAAACTCATTGCAGCATAACTCTCGTAGTGGTCCAACCTCAACCAATACAAAGAACACCAACCCTTGTCAACCAAAAACACTGAGGGAGGAATCCTCCCTGGTGGATGCCATAGCTCATAAATTCTATCAATTGATGGCACCACATCTTTCCCCCTCTTTGTCTCAAAATTTGGCAAGTGCGGTTTGTGCATCATGTACTAGTCAATTCCATCTCTCAGAAGATTATCCCACACCGGAACAATTTCCTAATTCCAATCAAGAGCAAGCAAATGCAATGTTCTCAAGGCCCGTAAATAATCCATATTCCAATACTTACAATCCCGAATGGAGAGATCATCCGAATTTCTCATGGAGGCAACAAGCCCCACAAAATTCAAATTTTCAAAATCAAGGGCAACAAAATCAGCCCTCTTCTCAATTTCAAAATAGGCAATTTCAGGCCTCCTCAAGCTATCGTCCTCCATACAATCCAAATGTCTCTAATCAACCCCATGTGTTCCCAACTGATGAGATCGTGGCTGCAAACAAGCAAATGATGGAATCATTGAATAAGCAAATGATGGATTCCAACAAACAACTCTTGACATCTTTGCAACCCACTCTCCAAATGGTTCATTCTCATACTCAGTCCATAGCTAAGCTTAAGAATCAAGTGGGCTAAATAGCTAACTCCATGAATGAATTGCTCCAAAAGGACAAGGGTAAGCTTCCCGCTCAACCATTTGAAAATCCTAAAGGGATGCATGTGATTGACAAAACCCCACCTCTGAGTAAGCCAATTCATGAACAAGTCCAAGTAATCACCACCGTTAGGAGTGGTCGTGTTGTTAACCACAAGGTTAATGGAAACAAGGATGAGAAAAATTCTCCTTTGAAAAATCCAAATCTAAGCACCAGCTCTTCTAATCCAAATCCTACTCATAAAAATCCCAAGCTTGTCACCCAAAATGTGGAAACTTCTTATGAGCCTAAAGCTTTGTTTCCTCAATGCCTCCAAGAGTCGACACATATTGGGAACAAGAATTGCAAAATTCAAGACATGTGGGAAGTTTCCAAGCAAGTAAAAATCAACTTGCCTCTCTTGGATGCTATAAAGAAAATCCCTCTCTATGCAAAATTTCTCAAGGATTTGTGCACTCAAAAGCGCACTTCCAGAAATCATTTGCCAAAGAAAGTGAGATTAACTGAAAATGTGAGTGCAATCATTCAACACAGTGCTCCTCCAAAGTATAAGGATCCGGACGCTCCAACTATCTTGTGTGTCATTGGCTACAACAAGATAGAAAGAGCCCTCCTTGACTTAGGAGCTAGTGTAAATTTGATTCCATATTCAGTTTACTTACAGCTTGGGTTGGGAGATCTAAAGCCAACCTCCGTGGTCTTACAGTTTACCGATAGATCAGTTAAGCACCCAAGAGGCATTCTTGAGGATGTCATTATCAAAGTGGACAAATTCTACTTTCTGGTAGACTTCATGGTTCTCGACACGGAACCGGTCCATGACCCAAAGAAGCATATTCCCGTGATCCTCGGTAGGCCATTTTTAGCTACGGCGAACGCTTCAATTAATTGCCTAACCGGGGTGATGGATATCGTCTTTGGAAATATGCAAGTCAAACTCCACATCTTCCATGCAACTCAACATCCTTCCGATGAGGATGATTGTTTCCTTATCGATGTGGTAGATGAAGTGGTCGAAGAATCTCTCCCCTTCATTCTAAGCAAAGATCCTTTGGAAACTTGTATATCTCATTTCGACTTCTCAAACTTTCATATTAACCAATCAATCCAAGAAGTAAACTCCTTGCTTGACATTAATGTTGTCATGGATACTCCTCCTTGGAAAATTCCAAAAGAACCGCTTCCTCAACTTTCTTCTACTCCTCCGGTCCCTTCCTTGGACTCTCCTCCATAACTTGAACTAAAGCCGCTCCCAACTCACCTCATGTATGTGTTTCTTGGTGCAAATCAAACTCTTCCAGTCATCATTGCTTCTAACCTTTTAAAGGATCAAGAAACTAGCCTTTTAGCGGTGCTACAAGAGCACAAAGAAGCTATTGGCTGGGCAGTGACTGATTTGAAAGGAATCAACCCTTCTATTTGCATGCATCGCATCCATATGGAGGAGGACGCTAAACCTTCTAGAGAGGTGCAGCGCCGGTTGAATCCCAACATGAAGGAAGTGGTCATGAAAGAAGTGATCAAGCTATTGGATGCAGGAATCATCTACCCTATCTCCGATAGCAAATGGGTGAGTCCCACTCAAGTTATTCCTAAGAAATCTGGCCTCATCGTCGTTGAAAATTCCACAGGAGAGCTCGTGCCACAACGCACCACCACCGGGTGGCGTGTGTGCATTGACTACTAGAAACTTAACTCTACCACTAGGAAGGATCATTTTCCACTCCCATTCATTGATCAAATCCTAAAGAGGTTAGCTGGCCAAAGCTTCTATTGTTTCCTTGATGGTTATTCCGGCTATAACCAAGTGGCAATTAATTTATAAGATCAAGAGAAGACCACATTCACATGCCCCTTCGAAACCTTTGCTTATAGACGCATGCCTTTTGGGCTATGCAATGCACCGGCCACGTTCCAAAGATGCATGATGTCTATATTTTCGGATATGGTTGAAAAATTCTTAGAGGTATTCATGGACGATTTCTCCGTCTTTGGATCCTCCTTTGACTCGTGCCTCCAAAATCTATCTCTTGTACTTCAAAGGTGCAAGGAAACAAATGTCATTCTAAGTTGGGAGCAAAGTCACTTTATGGTCCAAGAAGGCATTGTTTTAGGACATGTCGTTTCAAAAAGAGGAATTGAGGTTGACAAAGCCAAAGTGGAGTTAATCTCTAATCTCCCCCCTCCAAATTCGGTCCGTCAAATCCGTTCCTTCCTGGGACATGCCAGTTTCTATCGTCGCTTCATCAAAGATTTTAGCAAAATCTCTTGGCCCTTATGTAATCATCTTACCAAGGACATTCCATTCAATTTTGATGAAGCTTGTATAGAAGCTTTCTTGAAACTACGCACTCTTCTCTCATCCGCCCCAATCATGAAATCGCCTAATTGGTCTCTCCCATTTGAGATCATGTGTGATGCATCCGACTATGCATTAGGCGCAGTTTTGGGCCAACGTGTGGAAAAACTTCCATACGTCATCTATTGTGCTAGTAAGACTCTCTCCGATGCTCAGTTAAATTACACCACCACTGAGAAAGAATTGCTAGCTGTGGTGTATGCCTTGGATAAATTCCGTTCCTATCTTCTTGGATCCAAGGTCATTGTCTTCTTGGATCATGCCGCTCTTAGGCATTTGCTAGCTAAAAAAGAGACCAAACCCCATCTAATTCGATGGATACTCTTACTTTAAGAGTTTGACATTGAAATTCGGGACAAAAAAGGGACCAACAATGTTGTCGCAGACCATCTCTCTCATTTACTTATTGAAAAATATTCTGAATTTGTTGCAGTCCGTGATTCCTTTCCGAATGAATAACTTTTTCAGATTTCCCATTCCGGTCTCCCTTGGTATGCGGATATTGTCAAATATCTAGCGATAGGCAAAATTCCATCCAATTGGTCCAAACAAGAGAAACACCGGTTCTTCTCCCAAGTTAAGCATTTTTTTTGGGAAGATCCGAAGTTGTTCAAATATTACCTGGATCAAATCATCCGAAGATGCATTCCCGACAATGAAACCACAAGTGTCCTAAATTTCTGCCACACTCTTACTTGTAGGGGACACTTTAGTGCCAAAAAGACCGCCGACAAAGTCCTTCAAAGCGGATTTTATTGGCCATCCTTGTTTTGGGATGCATACAATTTCTGTAAATCTTGTGAGCGATGTCAACAACTCCGATCCATGTCCCGGGGGAACATGATGCCCCTCACTCCCAACTTAATCATAGAAATTTTTTATGTGTGGGGGATCGACTTCATGGGACCATTTCCATCTTCTTATGGCTATGAGTACATCCTTGTAGCGGTGGATTATGTTTCCAAGTGGGTTGAAGCCGAAGCTACCAAAACCAGTGATCATAAAGTAATGATCAACTTCATTCAGTCCAACATTTTTAGTCATTTTGGTACGCCCCGAGCAATCATCAGTGACGGTGGAACTCATTTCCAAAATCGTTACCTTAAATCCATCCTCTCCAAGTACTCCGTCCTTCACAAGGTTGCCACACCTTACCATCTTCAAATGAGTGGTCAAGTGGAAGTATCTAATCGGGAGATTAAGCACATCTAGGAAAAAACGGTTCTACCGGACCGCAAAGATTGGTCATTAAGACTAAACGATGCGCTTTGGGCTTACCGGACAGCTTATAAGACACCCATTGGCATGTCGCCATATCGACTTGTCTTTGGCAAGGCGTGTCATCTCCCCGTTGAACTAGAGCACTGTGCTTATTGGGCCATAAAAAGGCTCAACTTTGATCTCAAACAAGCCAGCTCTACTCGTAAATTGCAACTCAATGAACTGGAGGAACTTCGGAATGATGCGTATGAAAGCGCCAAAATCTATAAGGCAAAGACTAAAGCTTTTCATGACAAGCACATTGTCAAAAAGTCTTTTGCCCCTAGACAAAAAGTTTGGCTTTTCAATTCTAGATTGAGACTCTTTCCCGGTAAACTCCGTTCGCGGTGGGATGGTCCATATGTCATCACCACCGTCTTTCCTCATGGTGCAGTCAAACTCCAAGATCCTACCAATGGATCTCTCTTCAAGGTTAATGGCCAATGGCTTAAGCCTTACATCGATGGCATAGTCCCTTTTTGGAAAGTTGAGAAAGTCCAATTGACGGACCCCATCTACGAGGATTAGTACGCCATGCAACGCCCGGTTCGTCTAGCTATCGACATTAAATTTAGCATTCGTGGGAAGAAATTTTTCCATCTTCCGAGCTTCCATCTTCTAAGAGTCTATCTCCATGAATTTTCTGAAGATCATTAAGTTTGACCAAAAATGTGCATTATTCCGAATTTGTCTCATTGAGTATTCCGACAGTTACATTTGGTTTCATTCCTCATTTCCAAATCCTTGTTCAGTCTCTAGACACTTCCTAAGTCATTGGGTATGTCTCCTATCCTATCCAAAATTCTTTTACTATTCGAATCTCATGGCCATCCTTTGAGAATTCATTCGTTCTATCTCATTCTCAGAGGTTAATGAATCTTCATCGTACCTTAATTCATGTTTGAAGTCCAATTGATTCAGTTAGGGGCTTGTATGTTGCATAAGGCAGCATCTCTACAGCTCCCATGGTCACCCGCCGCACATTCGCGGGCCCCCGCGAAACCTGCCCGTGCTCTATGTAGCACCACGAGCGCCTGCCGCGCGTCCGCAGGAGCCCGCAGATTCCCTCCATTGGAATTTAAATGGGCTTTCAAGCCCATTTATGTTCTTTTAACTCCTATTCTCCCTCTCTACTCTCACCCCCATCCCTCTCAAACCCTCAAACCATCCCACTCTCTCTCCCAATTCCTCCCTAATCCTCTCATTCATTCATCTCACCCATCATCATCTTCCAATCTCTATCCTCATCATCCATCATTCAAGCTTGAGGGGATTGAGTCCTACACTTTGGGTAAGTGTTTCTACCTTTCTTTTTCTTTAAATTTTTGCACTAAGGAGGATGGGATTCTTGTTCTGAGGGATTGGTGATTGTTGGGTTGTGATTGAATGTCCATTACAGGTTAGAATTTTGGGGTTTTCGCATTTCTAACCTTATTTTTGCTCTCTTCCCAATTCTGCTGCACACCAGGTGTTCGATAGAACTCTTGAACCAATTTTCTTCCTTCCAATGGCTCCTAGGGTTGTTTCCAAGTGTGCTCGTTCATCTGAGGGCCCTTCTAATATGCCTTCGACCCCAAATTGGGCTAATAGGCCAATTAAAACCGAAGCAAGATTCAACATTGCAAATACTTTCGAGAACAATTCAGAGACCGCATGGTCTGTCTGCGAATTGAGGGCCCGTGGCCTCGCCTCTCTTTTCAAACCGCGCACTCATTCTTACTTCCCGCATGTGGTCTGTCTATTCTACGCCAACATGTTCCACTCATGTGAGGAACCAGACAAACTCAAAACCACCATTGATGGCTATGATTATGAATTCGACCTCGATGACCTTGCTATGGCTATGGATTGCCCCTTGGTTTCGCCGGTGGATGAGGCGGGCCTCGCCCTTTATGTTGAAGGTCCCAATCAGCTTACCTTAGTAGACATTGTGGGAGAAATTTGTCATGGTCAATTCACCGATAATAGAACCACAAGCACCAATAAATCTTTCTTACCATGCCGGCTGTGGTTTCTCGATTCGGTCCTAACCAAGAATGTCTTACCCATGCCAGGCCATTCCGAGCGCAAGGGGGATTTTCTAAAAACCCTCTACTATGCTGAAAAGGAGTGTTGGTTTTGTGTCCCACAGCTTGTCTGGGACCAATTGCTAAAAATCTACAATAAATTAATCTTGGTTCGGTCGCGCACCACCACCACCTGGGCATTCCCATTTCCATACCTTATTACAAGGTTGCTCAAAAATGCGGGGTTCCGAGCTCCCCGTGGTGAGCAGAAAGAGAAAGATGTGTTGAACTTCAACCTTGGGGTCTGGAAGTCCAGCACAGCTCAGCTTCAGACGTCCCATCAGGCCCGCATTGGTGACGAGTTGGATTGGGGTGCTTCAGCCCCCCTTGTGGCTCCTGCTCCTCCTGCTCCTGATGCCCTCACTTCTCCAGCTGCCCTTTTTGTACCGCCGCCGGATGTCATGACTCACGCCGACTATCTCTCCTTGAATGCTCGTCTCGATGCCTTTTTTTTACGCTTTGACGCCATAGAGGGTGCTGTCCAGAAGACTCAAGAGAATCAAGAGATTCTGCAGGCTATGCCCCAGTCATTGATTGACCGTGCACCTAGCTCACCTGGTGCTTCCTCCTCTACTCCAATGGTGGAGTGATTTCGTGTTTTTCGTCTTATTTCCCTTTTCAGTAGTACTTTTTAGACTTATTTTGGGCCACGTTTGGCATTTGCTTTTCAGTTTTTCGTTTGCACTTATAACTGCATCACTTTTGCTACTTTGCATGGCTTATAGTTTTTAATTGAATAAATTGCAGTTATTTTCATTGAATTTGGATTCATTTGATTCTTGCTTTGTATAGATATCTTTTGATAGGTTTTTGAAACCAAGTTTGGGGGCATGCTCATGGAATTCACGAGCTGGCCTATTTTTGCACCGCCACTCCAATCCTCTCAACTTGGTACCATTGTTCCTTTCCCCTTTTTGTTCATTCTCCTTGCTTATCCCTTGTCTTCTCACATTGGGGACAATGTGACATTCAAGTTTGGGGGTGCATACGCATGCTATTACTATGCTATTACATTTTTGGTGCATGTGCATGTTATTTCAATTTTGATATTTTTGCTCATTTTTTATACTCGTAAGTTAATAAAATCATATTGTTTAAAGCAATGATAGTGGAATCATGGAACTTTTTGAAGGTTGAAGCATGGGCTTAATACTTTGCGTATAGAAGCCAAGACATTTTTTTAAAAAAATAAAGAAACTTTTGAAATAAGCATGTTGATTCATAATCGGTTTGTATAAAAACTTCAATTAAATTTTCGTCGGATTTCATACTCTGTTATGCTTCACATTGCATATTTGCACACCGAAAACCTAATTGTGAGGTATGCAACCCAAATTGACCCTGATCGGGACTCAGTGATCTGAATTAATGACCCTAATGAATGGATATCCTTGGCATAAATAAAAAATAAAATTAAAATAATAATAAAAAATTCAATGACCAGTCGAAGTTCGTAGCCTTTCCAACTCGAGTTATTAAGCCCTATGAGTGTTTCTACATTTAGCACCCTAAAGCCATATGGCTTGGGAGTTATTGACCCAACACTTGCTACATGGGTTGGTTAGAAAGCTTAAAGAACTTAGACATTGCATGGTTGTTCAAAAATAAATAAAGATGGTTCGTCGAAATTCGTAGCCTTTCCAATTCGAGTTATTAAGCCCTAAGAGTGTCTTTACACTTAGCGCCCTAAAGCCATCTGGCTTGGGAGTTGTTGGCCCAACACTTGCTACATGGGTTGGTTAGAAAGCTTAATGAATTTTCGACATCGCACGACCAGAGTAGGTGATCTTTTGAGTTGATCAATAAAATTGTCAATAAGCAACAAAAGTTGTTCAGTTAATAAAGTTATGGCTTGGAGACCTCATTTAGAAGGAGATTTAAGGATGTGAAAATGTGTTCTTGAGATTGGAAAAAAGAGGGTAAAAGCCACATATTAGGAAGCCGGCTCACTTTCACTGAAGTTAGAGTTCATGTTATTCAAGAGATGACAATTGAAGTGTTTATATAGACCTTGATGATTGATGCATTTAAGTTGAACTTGTTTTGCCATTTTGTGTGTTAAGGCTTCATATATGCAAGGTAGTCTGCCTAATGTCTATCTTCAAAAAATTTCTGTGTACCAAATCATAGTTGAGCTTCGTCGATATTTTTGTTTCATGATTGATACATGTGTTAGCATTTCGTTGGTCGTCATTTGGATTAAGCTCTTTGTCTTGTTTTGCTAAGATATTAGCAAAATGTAAGTTTGGGGGTGTGATAAGCGCCGAATATTACATATTCAAGTGCCCTTTCTTGCATTAGTTAAGTCCATTATTAAAGGATAATGTACAATTTTAATTCAGTTGTGTATTTCTCTCTGATTTCAGGTATTTTTCCTGAGAATGATCAAAGAAACGGTTTTGACAACTTTCTATTGAAATACGTGCGCCGTGTCGGGGAGTCATCTTCGGGACCTAACCTTCAGTCGCCGTTTTTATGAAGTTCGTGGCTTAGTGTTCATAGTGGAAGCCGCGTCAGTGCTCCGGCTCGGAAAGGCTTACGAGAAGCCTTGATTTAAAGCTGCAATAGCAAGCTCTCGCGGGCGCCCGCCGCGCCACCGCAGGCGCCTGCCAATTCCCTCAACTCTCTGCCCAATTTCACGGAGCCTTGCTGAGCCCCGCGAGCTCTAGCCGGCGCCCGCCGGCGCCTCGTGGGCGCCCGTGAAACTATAGTAGGCAGTTCAACTGCCCCTGAATTTCAGCATCTTGGTCCCCTTATCCTTTTTTGTGTGGTCTAGCTTCATGCAGAGGGGGGAGCTCGGGATTTTGAGTATGGGGAGTAGGTTTTGAGTGTATATAGAGGGGAAGCTCATTATTTTTTGGATCTATCTCACATTTTGGAGAAGCTAGAGAGAAGATTGAGAGGTTTTTGTGTTCTTGGAGTTAAGGTGCAATAATGGAGTGTTCTTCTTCATTCTCTTCCTTCCTAGCATTAATGGGTAACTAAACCTCCATCTAGGGAGGTGATGAAACCCTTCCTTGTAAGCATGTTTAATTTTTTATTTATTTTGGGGAATGAAATGTATGTATGGCCAAGTTCCATAATCTAAAGCATTTTACAATTTGTAATGAATGTTTTTAATCATAATGATCATGTTGAATCAAATGTTCTTGTCTTAGATTATTTATTCTCATGGTTGTATGGCTAGTATTTTCATAGTGACAATGGAAACAAGATTATGGAATGGTTCTAATGGCATGGTTTTTGAAAAACTTGTTAATCCATAACTTAAGACTTTTTTTTGATGGGTTAATCTTGCATCTTGATTCCATGTGCTTTCACCATTTAATTAAGGGTTTGATAATCTCTAAATTAGCAAGCATGTCTAAGGTTACACCATAGTCTAGGTAGCTCAAGCATGTGAAGTTTTGATAGGTTATTCTTACCTTGGGATTAAATGAATTTCTTGAAGGTATTGTAGTAACTATGTGTTGCTATGTATCATAGTCATGTATGTACATTAATTCCCCAAATTAATCATTTATTTAGCATGTGTAAAGGGTAGGAGTGGATTCACTTCCCTAGACCTCTCTATCTAGATCTTTTCTTTCTAAACTCCTTGCAATTTAATGTTTTATGCATTTTTCAATTCATAATCTTAGTGACAAT
The DNA here is from genome assembly GCF_030987335.1 of Cornus florida. Taxonomy (NCBI): domain Eukaryota; kingdom Viridiplantae; phylum Streptophyta; class Magnoliopsida; order Cornales; family Cornaceae; genus Cornus; species Cornus florida. The sequence continues at coordinate 24,033,767 of NW_026775571.1, read as the reverse complement.
CCAACAAATCCTCTATAACCCCCTTTATCATTCTAAAAATGATTCTAGACACCTAAGTTGCCATAAACTAGCAGTCCCAGTGGTTCGACTTACCCGACCAATAGCTCTATTTTACAATGATTTGTGCTATTGCAAAAGGTTGATTTATAATTGATAGTCCAGCCTTCGATCAGGAGTACTTTACCCTGGGGAGCACCGGTTCTGTTTATGAAGAAGAAGGATGGTTCGTTTTGCTTGTGTATAGATTACAGGGAGTTGAACAAGGTTACTATTCATAACAAGTACCCTTTGCCCTGGATTGATGATCTTTTTGATCAGTTGAAGGGAGCTACATACTTCTCTAAGATTAATCTACGTTTTGGATATCATCAACTTTGAGTTAGGGAGCAGGATGTTCCAAGGACAGCGTTTCTCACTAGATATGGATCTTATGAGTTTCGTGTGATGCCGTTCGGGTTGACTAATGCACCAACGGTCTTCATGGATTTAATAAACAGAGTCTTCAGGGCTTATTTGGATCAGTATGTCATTATTTTCATTGATAATATCTTGATCTATTTAAGGTCTGAGGATGATCATACTAGACATATTCGTATAGTGTTGCAGACGCTTCGTGAACACCAGTTATATGCCAAGTTCGAAAAGTGTGAATTTTGGCAGTGGGAAGTGAAATTTCTGGGTCATGTAATGTTAGAAAGGGGGATAGCAGTAGATCCAGCCAAGGTTTCAGCAGTGGTTGAGTGGGGACAGCCTACTTCACTTACCGAGATTCGGAGTTTCCTCGGATTGGCAGGATATTATCGTAGGTTCATCCAGGGGTTCTCACTCATCTGACCAAAAAGGGTGTACGGTTTGTGTAGGATGAACACTGTCAGCGAGCTTTTGATGAGCTAAAGACTAAGTTGACTTCTGCACCGGTATTGTCTACACCACAGAGTGGGATAGAGTATCTAGTTTATACCGATGCTTCTTTGCAAGGTCTTGGATGTGTTTTGATGTAGGAGGAGCGACCGATTTCGTATGGATCTTGTAAACTTAGGCCACATGAGCTTAATTATCCAACACATGATTTGGAGTTGGCAGCTGTGGTCTTTACCTTACGTATTTGGAGGCATTATCTGTTAGGTGAGTCCTTTAGATTATTTAGCGATCACAAGAGTCTACAGTATTTGTTCACTCAGCAGGAGCTGAATATAGGACAGCGCCGATGGTTAGACTTTGTGAAAGACTATCATTTTTCTATACAGTACCATCCAGGGAAAGCGAATGTAGTGGCGGATGCACTCAGTCACCGACCTGTTGGTAGTCTTTCTGCTTTATTCACCAATGAGTGGAATGATTTAAAGAAGGTGGATGAGTTGTCGGATGCTTTCATGGCTTGCATGGTAGTTACATCTTCTATTATTCACAAGGTTTTGAAGGCACAACTCACAGATCAGCAGTGCATTGACAAAGTTGTAGAGATAGCTTCTGGTGAGGTTCCATTTTACTATGTTGGGACTGATGGAGGTTTGAGGTACAAGGGACATTTGGTGGTACCTTCTGATGATGATTTAAGGAAGGATGTGATGACTAAGACTCACCACTCTGAGTTTTCTGTTCATCCAGGAGGCGACAAGATTTATCAGGATATGAAACGGCAGTGTTGGTGGATAGGTATGAAAAGGGACATTGCTCTTTTTGTTTCTCAGTGTAGTACTTGTCAGATGATTAAGATTGATCATCAACGGCCGCCAAGAGCTCTACAGCCATTACCGATACCGGAGTGGAAATGGGAGAGTATTTCTATGGACTTTGTGGAGGAATTGCCTAATTCCTTCAAGGATCACAATTCCATTTGGGTCATCATGGACAGGTTAACTAAATTAACTCATTTCTTGCCTATTCGCACTGATTTCACTTCGGAGCAGTTGGTGAGACTTTATATTGCAAAGATTGTGAAGTTACATGGAATTCCATTGTCTATTATATCCGATAGGGATTCGAGCTTTGTCTCAAGATTTTGGAAGAGTTTTCAGTAGGCTTTGGGTACAGAGTTACATCTTAGCACTACCAATCATCCTCAGACTGATGGACAGACTGAGAGGGTGAATCGGATCATGGAGGATATGCTTCGGGCGTGTGTTCTTGATTTCAAGGGCCACTAGGAGGATTATTTGCCACTGGTGGAGTTTGCATATAACAATAGTTTCCAGAAGACTATTGGTATGGCACCATTTGAGGCATTATACGGTCGACCGTGTCGATCCCCTGTTTGTTGGATGGAGGTTGGTGAGAGCAGATTCTTGGGTCCTGAGTTCATCAAGGATACTTATGAGAAGATTACTCTTATTAGGGATCGCATGCACACTGCCCAGAGTTGGTAGAAGAGTTATGCGAATCGTCGCACACGTGCTTTAGAGTTTCATATTGGGGATCAGGTTCTACTCAAAGTGTCTCCTATGAAGGGTGTCGTGTGCTTTGGGAAGAAAGGGAAGTTGTCTCCGCGATTTGTCGATACATTCATGATTACGGATCGGATTGGAGCTGTCGCTTATCGGTTGGCACTTCTGGATAATTTGGATCGTGTACACAACGTGTTTCATGTTTCCATGTTGCGGAAATTTCTACGAGATGAGGATCAGTATCAACATATCGATGTTAGGGAGATTGAATTGCAGCCAGATGCAACTTATTTGGAGCCACCGTGTCGTATTGTCGACCGTCAGGATCAAATCCTTCGTAATAAGGTCATTCCTTTAGTGTGTGTTCAGTGGAGTCATCACAATGAGGCTGAGTCTACTTGGGAACGGGAGGATGTCATTCGCTCGGAGTTTCCTGAAATATTGGAATTAGGTAAGAGCTAATTCTGAGGACGGAATTCCTTTTGTTAGGGTGGAAGAATGTAACACCCCTAATTTTAAAAAGGATAGTCTCGGCATTTTAATTATTGTTTTATTGTCTTTTGTGTGTTTATTTGGCTTATTTGTTAATTTTCTAATTGTTTTAAAATTGTTATTTGATTTAATTGTTTAATTATGTGTTATGTGTATAAATTGCATTTAATTGGTTTAATTGTTTATTCATGTGTTTAAATTGCATTAATGGGTTTCTTGTTTTCAGTAATTGAATTATTTTATTTAATTGTCTTTTGTATGTTTTTTAATTGGATTAATTTAGTAGTTATTAATTTTAATGTAAATAAGTTAAATGAGTTTTTTTAAATTACGTCAATTAACTAGGGTCCTCTAGGAAGTAAGTATGTATAGCCGACATAGATTATCTTAGGTTACTCTATGGGCCGACTAAGATCGACATTAGGGCTCTGTCTCTAATCATACAGGGAATATGGCTTTATTTAAGTCTCTATATATATAGAACAGTATGTCGACTTAGGGTTTTACAATACACAACCTCTGTTCACGTATCAAAGTTACAGAGAGAAACAGAGAGGGGTTTTGAGCAAACAGAGTACGTTCGGTGAGGGTTTCGACTGCGGCTTAATGGTCAGACCTAGGAGAAGGGAGGAGCAGAAGTAATAGGAGGCTAGACAGTATTGCAGTGTTGCCGAAAATGTGGACATGACGCCAGGATTTCATAACTGAAATCACAGGCAAGTTCTTTTCTTCCTCTTTCCTGTTGCCTCGTGTTCTGTGCACCTAGATAGTCTCTAGGGTTTAATTGACCATTAACTAAGATTTACATATATATTATATGCTATATTGATGATCTGTATGTGTTGAAATCTATTCTGTTACAGTTCGTGCATGTCTAGTTTCAGTTTTGTTTCTTAAAGCATGTTAAGTCTGTAGAAACTTTAATCTCTGTAATTGATTCCAACTGCTATAAACACACCATTGGGATGCTACTGGGTATTAATAAGACTCTTAGGAATAGTTTTAAAACCAAACAGAAAGGCTGGAAGTGGCAGGAGTCGAAGACGATAGTCAAAAGTAGCAGACGGCTCTCAGAGAGGGAGAGAGCCAGCTCCATATAGGAGGGAGCCGTCTCCCCCCAAGTGTAGAGCCAGCTCTAGGAGGTGTAGAGTGGGCTCTACCCATCTAAAGGAGGCTCTAATAAATATTGGAGCCTGCTCCACCAATTTTTGGAGCCTGCTCTACAAGTTTAAGAGCAGGCTCCCTTATTTTCGTAAAATCTGGACTTTTGGGCGCTGTTTAGGACTAGTTTGGTATTCTAAAATAATTTTGGAAGTGTACTGAGGGTTTTAAATATAATTTCATGAATTACTAAAACCTCATATGGCATAAATTATACCCATAGGCTAATGGATGGAACAGTAGAAAAGTATACAACTTTTTACGCTATTAACGGATAGAAGGCAAATTGATTGCTTAACTAAATTTTAGCAATTTAATGGGATATAGTGTGATTATAAAACATATTTTAAGTGCATGATGGGGTCATCTAATTGTTGGTTTTGATCTATGCATGCTCTGGATGTTAATTGTTGAAATATTAAATTCTTTTTTATAATTACATGGATTGCCGTCTAGATTTTAATTGCTGAAATATTAGACATTCTTCCGCAAATATTTGGATAATCGTTTTGGATTGTAAATTGCTAAACTATCATTTATGTGTAGTAATTTACATGGATATGGAGGATTGTATGCACCGGTATGGGACGATGGCATACTAGGGACGGTTTAGCTCAAAACACTAAGACCTAACCTACCGGATTAAAGGAACGGATTGTAAAATATTGGATCCTAAATTGTGTTTAAGTCAAATCAACTGACTAAGTTGAATGACTTACAGGATTGGTTAGTTGTAATTAAGACATATCAACTGAATAAGTTGAGTGACTAACTGGATTGTGTTTTGTATGTCACCTCAGTGAATAATTGAATGACATACTCTGGTTTTGGTCGGACTTTAGATATATGGTTATGGTACCACGAGATGAGCTTAAGTCTCAGGCTCATTGGTTAGGGTGCGTATATGCAGTGGATGCGTAGCTGGCTATGGTAGGTTGAGGTGTACCCTGTTAGGTCTAGGTACTCATGCCCACCTATGGGTGCGATTTCGCATGTTGCCTTCTATTCAGGTTAAGACCCCTATTGTAGTCCAGTGAATGTCCCTTAGTGTGGATATATATATACTTATGGACTAAATAGATATTATAAGGTATCTAGGTTGTATCTGCGTATCGGGTCACTGTATGGATTGCAGTTAAATTAGAACTTGTTCGTGGGCCTGACCCACTCTTTTATTCTTTTCAGGTACAGGACAGTTCTAGCCTTAGAGCTTGATCGTGCTTGTCGAGGACAGTCTCTCATTCATCTGCTTACATAGGGCTTCTCTCGATGTTCTAGTTTGTTTTATTTTCAGTATTTAATTCAGATGGGATTTTTGTTTAGGGGTCCACTAGATGGATTCCCAAGTTATACTCTTGGCGGTTTTGGAGATTTGGAGTTTTATTATTCAGTATTATTTGGAAGATTTTATATTTCATAATTCTTTCAACTTGGTTATTTAAATTCTTATTTTTTTTTTATTCTGTGTTCATTTTAAAATATTAATTATTTGATATTTCCTCGGGTTTGGGCTTGCCCTGATCAACCCATGTCTCGGATCCGAGGGATATCACATAAAAAAACACTTTACCACCCGTTCCATCACTACCTTCCCAGACGATACTACCTTGATCACCATGCACACCCGACTCGTGACCTCAGTCACAACAACCCACAGCCTTATCAAAAGAAAAAGGTGCCTATTTGGTAACATCGTCCTCACTGGCTCTAAAGACTAAGTTGCTCACCATCACCTCGACTGATACACAACCCCTATCTCCTACCTGATAACATACAACAACTCATACTCTCTAATCCACCCTCTGATCATACCCCAAACCATTCTGCTCATCAATACCAAACATCACACCATAACACCTCTACTACCATCATCCTCGAACGACAACTCAAATCTCTCATCTCACCAGATCGCCAAGTCACTACCAAGTAATTCTTCCTATGATACCATCATAGCAAAAAAATAAGCATTACTCTCGATACCTCCCACAACAGCCATTACTTGCCACTAGAAAATAATCTCTATACGGCAATACCATTCCGACAAATCCCAAAGGAAAAATGAGCGCAAAAACCAGAATGTTCAACATCCAAATGTCTGCTCAAACCATCTACAACACAATCAGTCACTAACACTTAATCGACTACTCCGACCATTCTTCCCAAGACAATCTACATGCCTTAACAAGAAAGCTTCATACCCCAGGTTCAACGTCACTACTTCCCCTCTTCCCCGTTCCTCAAAACTCCCTTGGCCCCGACAAAAGTCAAATGGGGCTACCTACTAGACCTATGAAATCACCCTCATCCCAATTATTCTAATCATCAGTCTTTCCCTTTGAATCCTTAAACAACAAGCACTACCCCTTCATACCCTAGACGTAACATAAAATTCAACTCCAGTCCATAACTTTCAACTCCAAAACATAGTCCATTTAGTAACACAATACTTACCACCAGTCACTTCAGCCACAAACAACTGAGCACTCCAATAACCTCATACTACCTGCCCTATCGTGTAACCTGCACTGCATAGCTAAAATTATTCACTATACACCACCTCAAGACTCTCTCGACAACCATGACAACCTATAACTCCGCTCATCCACCAAGCCATGCAATCGACCCACCGAGAGTCGATTACCCGTAGCACACTCCCGTAACTTTTTGTAATGAAAAAATCACCCCTCAACCAACCGTAACCAATACACTTTTTTAAACTGCACCAGAACACCCATAATACACATCTACAACCCATAGACTATATTCGTGACTCAAACAACTTCTGTCACACCTACCATGACCGATTCGAAAAGAACCTCTACACCAAACCGTGACCCAAGTCACAAACATTAACTTTCTAAAGTCATATCTTTCTCCCACAAAACCCTCACTCGCACACCTGACCCCTACAATCACAAGAACCCATGCACCAATGCGTGAAACTCACAAATAACATAATCACCATGCCATGAAATACAAACCCATTCTAAAGTTGTGCTCTAAACACTGCACAAAATGCACCAAGAAGATCAGGAGGACCCCATACTGGATAGCTCAATCCATGAGCTAAAAGACCAAGCCATTCACTCGATGAGGATCGGTACCTAACAACCCTAGAGCAACCGAACTCCTTGCCTACGCAGGTCAAAACTCACACAGCCATCCCATGCTCGACCGCATATACACATAAGAATATAAACATATACGTATACAAAATGAATGAAACCTACAATACTACACGAAACATCCTTGCATATACCATGCTCATTACTTGTCACATTAATATTTAAATTATAACTGCACACACTGTGCCTACCACTTTTCGTCAGCATAATCCTTATACACAATCAACATGCTTTCCTTTTCTTTCACATTTCATTTACACGGTTATATCATCTAATTATTCCTCATACATGGCCATGCAACATAAACTTTAGCATATAAACATATAAATGTGCAAACACATAGCAAGGAAGTATGTCATTCAAAACCGTAAGCACATAAACATGTAAACAAGTAGACAGTTAAGTATGCGTTTCAAATAACAAAACACTTTAGCAAATAGTCACACAAATAATGAAAATGACCTCCCACACAACCTTAGGTAGGCCTCCACCCGTTGTCCTAATGGTTTTTGAACCATTGCTCTGATACCAAAGTTGTAATGACCCAAACCCGAGGGTCCGAATCGCTAACCGGGTCCTTATCCGAACCTTTGGTCAACTAAAAACGTTACCGTCCTTTCTTATATCAATACATAATATACGTGTCATCCCAGGGTTTATAAATAATAATAATAATAAAAAAAATGAGATCATAGTTACAAAATATGTCAAACAGTCCACTAACACATCAAAACCTGTGGAGGAACGTCGTCCGCCACTTCCTTTTCGTGACCTAAAAAATGTTAAAATGATGGGGGTGAGCTAAACGCTAGGTAGGAAGTGTCTAAGACACACCTCTTATGACCCTATGAATCCACATAGAGAATAGAAAATAAGAGAACGGGATCATATCTCGGGAGTCAAGTAAAACCACTGTATCATCAACAGACATACATATCTCAACCAATTACCAAATGCACCACATATGTCAATGATGTGCCATGCCATGCAATGTCACTCCCCATTACCGAAACCATACCGTTTCAACTTCCAAACCGTTAGTGTAATCCGACCCAAGGCACCTCCAAGGCGTCACGAAAAGGGGATTGGCTAACCATCCACGACCACAAGGCACCTCCAAAGCATCACATCCGGCCTGGTTAGCTCAACCACACTAGGGTCTCTCCATAGTCCCCTCTCTAGACCACACTAACACCACGGACCACTAGGCGCCTCCTAGGTGTTCGGGTTTTCATAAATACTTTTCAAAAACTTTTCCTCAAAACAATTTCATTGGCTATAAAAAAAAAAACTTTTCCCCTTTTTCTTTCCCAATAGATGCATGAATGCTTCATGCTTCACAATTTACCATAATTTTCACATCATCAAACCTTAACAGCATTCCATACTAAAGAAGAATTTTCTTATGAATTTATAGCATGCTTTAAGTCAACAAAATTTCTACAATTACACATATTAAACAATGACATAATCACAAAAGCATGCTTTCCATATACAATCAACAAATCATATGCACATATATTATTTACACATAACATATATAGAGATACACATCATATACCTAGCATCATAGCAATTTCTCAAGAAAAATTTATAATAAATCATATACATTCCATCTACATCATGAACACATTATTAAGGGAAATCCTAACATTTATTTTCATAATTTCAACATCACTTTTTTAACAATTAAAAGTCATGGGGCACCTAAAATGTCAATACTAAGCATGTATTTTCACCACCAAGTATATAATCATAATCACTGGTTCAATTAACACATATAATACATCCATCACCTTAATTACATACAATCACAACAACATAGGCAAAATTGCTAAAATCAAACATGCTTACAATCAAATTAAAAGGGAAAATTCACAAAAGATCAAAGAAAATATGAATTAGAGCACCCCTACTTCAATTTGATGAAAAGCCCTAAATTTGCCCTATCCAAACCCTATAATTTTGAAATTCCTAGGGTGCACAAAGCGGAGATTGGCTCTGATCAAAATGATGCCCTCAACGAGCTCTTTAATTTGCCACAAACGGCACCCAAAAATTCTAAAAGATGAAAGAAAAATTAAGACTTGAAATTCCAATTGGAAAGAAAAAGAAAAAATGAGCTGAGAATTGGGGGAGAGAATGACTTACGGGAAAGAGAGAGGATGAGACCAAAGTGGTCTCAAGGCCACTCAAATGGTTAAGGTGGGTCCCACCACTTTTGAAAGATTTTTCTTTTTCTTTTTAATTTTATTTTCTTTCTAATTTTACACCACACAATTATACATATATATAAATTACAACCATTACAATATACTTATGATCTACAAGCATGATAAATGGATATAATTAATTGTTTATCCTTGTTAAATATGAGTTGTTGATATTATGATTTTTAAATCATGTTTCTATCATAACTATTGTTCTAAACTTAAACTGATGTGGATTATAATTGTTATGTTATTGATATATGGCTATGATGAGATTTATTCCTATATGTAATGTTGATTATTGAGATAGCTATTAAGTTAGGCTTCTTGATATTTTATATCATTGTTAGATATGGTATTTGATGATGCATGTGTAGGTGGGCTTGATATTAAGTCATGACACTCTACTTGTGTCATTCATAGATATGGCATTTATTTATTGATGTTGTATATATATGTGTGTGTGTGTGTGTGTGTCTGAGGTCTCGGGATCTATGGTTAGGATTGAAATGTATATTGCCAGATTAGATGGGTAATTGGAATAGAAGATGTGTGTACCCTGGTAGAAGGGGGACTCTGGACCACCTTGTGTGCAATTTTTCCAAGAGATGCCCACTATACGATTGAGACTGCCCTATTACCGGTGAAAGTCTTAGTGTGTATATGTATGTATCTCGACTATGTAGATATAGCATGAGTTTGGCTAAGTATGTATTGATAATCAGTTCTTTGATCGGGTCGTAGTAGAGAGAACTTGTTTATGGGTCTAACCCACTATTTATTTTTCAGATCCTCAGCAATACCAATCTTAGAGTTGTTCCTACAGATCAGAGATTATTCGTCTTCACTCTTCCGTATCATTGATGTAGGACATTACTTCAGAGTATTCATTTATGTATAAGACTTAGTAGTTTTTTATTATTTCAGTTGGGATTTTATTAAGGGTCCACATGGTATGGATTCCCAAGTTGTATTTTGGAGGATTGTTGGTATCAGAGAAGTTTCTTTATTAATGGATTTTATTCATTAAGGATTTAATTATTTAATTAGTATTTTAGTTTTCCTTTCAGCTTTTATTTATTCTTTATTTATCTATTTGTATTTCGTGTTCCTTTATTACTTAATTGGTTTTATATCCCCTGGTTTTGGACATGGACTTTATCAACCCATATTTTCAAAATTAGGGGGTTTCACAGTGCGCGACACTATTACGATTTGTTAAAGTAGGTGTGTCACTTAGACGTAGAGGGGGAGGGGCCTTCTGAATATCATTTTCAATTATTTTTATTATTATTTGAAATTAAATTAGGCCGTTGTGATTATTGATATTTAAAAATTATAGTTTTATATTTATTAATTTTCAAATTCCATCCATCACATTCACAATCATGTGTATCAATTGAAAATAAGATAAAATATAGTTGAGACAAGAATTTTTATGTTAAAAAACTAACAGGGAAAAAACACAAGACTGAGTTCAAATAGCCACAATCCATGGTACAAGGAGCGTAGGCCTTGGGAAAACTGTAAGATTGCTCCATTGTGACCCACAGGTCATATGTTCGAATAAAGGAAGCAGTCTCTCTATATGTAAGGATCAGGTTGCATACATTAACCTACACCAGACCCCGCAATGGCAACAGCCAGTGGATTAGACTAGTGTAACAAGTTGGGTGTTTTGCTTCAACCCGCCTATATATAACCAATCTCTTTCCCATCCAGATCGGAAGTGGGACAAGACCCCTCTAACATTCTACTCACCAGAACTCACAAAACCCTCTTAGAAATCGAATCGCCATACTACCGGGGCACCTTCTGGGTGGGTATGCCCAAGCGAGCCCTTTATGTGACCCTAGATCAAGTATTAGGTCTGTCTCTAATTCCAACTATAATTGGTCGGGTGCTTGCTGTAATGTTTCTCGATTTTTCCATTTTTTTGGTATTTTTCAAATTTTTAGATTTATTTATATTCAAGCCTCGTTTTGCATGCCACACACCAATTAGCATGTTACGAAGATTTCGAGGGTAGTTTGGGACTTTTATTTGAGTTCAGAACCCTTAGAAATATATTTTGACCCATTTTGGCATTTTTTTAGATTTTCGGGCTGGGAGGTCCCGGGTGGGTCCTGCAACCGGATTTTTAGCACTAGAGGTTATTTTTTAGGTTCATTGCACTACATATATTATTGTTTGGAGCATGTCAATGTGGTTGTGTGTTTATTTACTTAGTTGTAGCATGTTTAATGTATATATTTACATAGAAGGGCAAAAAGGTACTTTTGTGGGTTAAGGCGGGACCCACCTTGACTTAATTTATGACTAGGGACATAGGCTTCATTTTTCTGCCTTTCCTCTCCTCCACCAGCTGGGCCCTTCACTTCCTCTCTCTACAAGCTTCTTTCTCTCACTAAAACTTCAAGTTTCAAGCTCCGATTCCATCACCTTCTCCTAGGAATTGAACTTTACCATAGAAGGCAAAGTTGACGAGCTTGACAAGGGTTACAATTAGATTCGAGCCGATTCTCATTTGGACCACTTTCGATTTTCGAATTTGGGGCAAAAATTGGGGGTTTTGCATGATTTTGAGGTAGGGATTTTCTAAAACTTAATTTCTTTGATGCTTGTGAATTAATTCTCTTATATGTGACATGATTATGTGTATATTGTGAATATGAAGCTTGTTGGTTAGAGTTATTATGCAAGTGATGATCTATACATGCTTTTAGTGTTATATATGTGTTAAAATGCGTGGCTATGTGAACTATTGTGAATTGATATGCTTGATGGATAATGTTTACATGAGCTATTTGTCTAAACATCATAAGTGTCAAGTTGATTATATAGAATTTGATGTATTAATTATCTCCCAAGCATGCAAGTAAGATTGTGGCTAATGTATGAGAATTCATGTTGGCATAACATTGAAAGGGCATGTAGTATTCATGCATTTACATTGGGTCAGTTTGAAAATTATTTTTGAAAAGAGAAATTGATTTAGAAAAAGTTTTGAAAGGAAGTTTGCGAAAACCGGGCAACAAGCAGTTACCTTGTGTCTGTGGTGTTAATGGCACCTAAAGGGGACGTAGGGAGACTGCCCTACGCGTGATTGAGTTACCTATGCCCCAAATGGCACTACAAAGTTACCTTAGGTCAAGGATAGTTAGCCAATCCTCATCTCGTGGTGCTGGGGAGTCACCTCAAGCCTGGTTACATTAACGGTTTGATGGTTATGGTGTTGGAAATGATTTTGAAAAAATGGGGAGACATTGGCATTACATTTACGAGACATGTATTATATGATGATTATTTTTTCACAAATTAAGCATGATCCTATCTTCTATATCCTATACTTTGTATGCGATTCACAGGATCATTAAAGAGTGCATTTTAGGCACCTCCTACTCAGCCATTGTGTTCACCCCTTTATTACCATTTTTAGGATACGGCAAGGAAGTAATTGAAGAAGGACCCCAAAAGCTTAGTTAGGGTCAATGGTTCCATTTTGTAAACTTTTTGTATTTAATGCTTAATCTTAGCTATTCTTTTGTATAAGCATTGTAAATTGAGGCGTTAAGGCCTGAACTTGTAATCCTATTCTTTTGGGGACAACTTTGATGTATATGGGATAATCAATGTCAATTGAATGCAAGTATAAGCTATGTTTACATTTTGAATGCTTTATAATCCATATGATGTCTATATTGATGTTGAATGCAAACAATTGGCTATTTATACTTGCCGTGAGTTGGGACAAGGCTTTTCAGGTCAAAATGATCAAACTGATGGATGAGAGCAAGTCTCGGGGATGGAAAGGGAAAAAAGCCCATTTTCTGAGGGAGCTCGAGCGCTTGGAGTAGGTGTTCGATGCTTTGCATGGTCCAAAATGATTATTTATGTCTTAGAAGACAGTTATAAGGTTCCCGATGCTTTGCATGGTCCAAAATGACCAAATTACCCCTACAACCCTAATTGGACCGGTTCAAGGATTAAGTTGATTTCTTCAACCACAAGTGGACCAAAGTGGTTTATATTAAGTGTTAAGACATTATTATGGTCTTTAATACGTGGTATTGATCAAATAGACCATTTTACCATTGGGTGGTTCTGGGTCGGGCCATGACCCAATTAAAGTTCCAAGTTTGGTCGCTACAAACTTAGTATCAGAGCGACGGTTTCGAAAATCATTTGGATGATGAGTATAGGCTTGCGTATTAAAGTTGATTTACATTGGTTACATGCTTATATGTTAAAATCTTTCATTAAATGCAAAGCATGTTTACTTACTTATTTGACTACGTGTTTAATTGCTTATATATTGATGTATATTATTTGCGTGGCCATGTATATTACTTGTTGGGTATTCCATGAGCATGAAAGGTGTTTTATGATGTCATTTAGCATTGTATGATTCGTGTGAGAATGTCGTTCTCAGGTGGACTTTAGTATTATTGATATTGATTTGTTTTATCGTCTTATAGCTATATGCCACCGTGAAAGGAACCACGGGGAGTTGGCTCTAGGCCAACAAGAGGTGATTTTGGGGAAAGTTCTAGCTCCAATCCCATGGAGGAAGTTGATAAGAACACACTTCTTAGGACTTAGTTCCTCTGAGAGGTGTTCTTGCTAGAAAGGATGATGTTGAGGCACCCGTTAAAGAGGTCAAGGTTCGGTTAGGCAGACCCTAACCACTTTGTTGCAAGATGTATTGCAGGCTATGTTTGCTACTATTCCGCAATCGATGCCCCAACCAGTACCAACACTAGAAGATACAGAGATGGAGAAGCGTCTCAAGTTGATTTCTAGGTTTGTCAAGTTGATGCCTATGATGTTTGAGGGTGGTCCAGACCCCTTGGTAGCAGATAAATGGTTTGATCAGGTGGAGAAGCACTTGTTGACTATTAGTATGCTGAATAATCACTTGAAAACCATCTTGGCCACTTATAACTTCTCTAAGGATGCGAAGCTTTGGTGGAAGTCGGTTACTAACCGACACAATGTTGAGACTGTGGATTGGGATGCATACAAGGAGTTATTCTATGACAAGTACTTCCCTATGACTAAGAGGTAGGAATTAAAAAAAAAGTTTGATCTCCTTATTCAAGGCACTATAACGGTGACAAAGTACAAGAACAAGTTCACCTCTCTCGATTATTTTCGAGGAAGGGTCACAGTTTGAACTCCCGAAGGAGATTGCTTCTTTTTTATGGGATATCGGAGTGATTCCCATACTTTAGCATTTTACAGGATTCGTGGGCGAGGTCATTGTAATTACTTCTTAGTAAATCTTTTAGCTGAAGAAGAGGATGTTGTGGAGGAGATTTATTCGGCGGTTGTTGGTGACTTCTTTGACATTTTTCCGGGAGACTTTACGGAATTACCTCCTAGAAGAGAGATTGAGTTTACCATTGATCTGATGCCGGGTACCACACCAATTTCTATGGCACCATATTGTATGGCACTGGTAGAACTGGAAAAGTTGAAGAAGCAACTTGACGACTTGAAGATGAAAGGTTTCATCTGATCGAGTGTGTCTCCGTGGGGAGCACCAGTCTTGTTTGCTAAGAAAAAAGACTGTTCTTTAAGGTTATACATCGATTACTGGAAGTTGAATCATGCCACCATCAAGAACAAGTATCCTTTATCAAAGATAGATGATTTGTTTCATCAGTTGAGAAGAACTTGTTACTTTTCCAAGATTAATTTTAGGTTGGAATATTATCAGTTGTGGGTTAGGGATAAGGATATCCCAAAAACGGCATTCCGTACACGCTATAGACATTATGAGTTCCTTGTGATGCCTTTCGGATTGACTAATACACCGGCGGCATTCATGAACTTAATGAATTATGTCTTCCACGATTAACTTGACCAGTTTGTGGTAGTGTTCATGGACGACATCCTTGTGTATTCATGATCTCAGAAAGAGCACGAGATCCATTTGGGGATGGTTTTGCAAATTTTGAGAGAGCACTTTTTAGATGCCAAATATGATAAATGTAAATTTTAGCTACGAAATGTGAAGTTTTTGGGACATGTTGTCTTAGGAGGTGGCGTATATTGAAGCAATTTTGACTTGGCAGCATCCCAAGAATATGTTTGAGATTCGGAGTTTCCTTGGCTTAGCGGGTTATTATCAGAGATTCATGAAGGAATTTTCCCACTTAGCAGGTCCTATGACTCGATTAACTCGAAAAGGAATCAAGTTCGTGTGGAATGAAGCCTATGAATCATCCTTTCAGGAGTTGAAGACGAGATTGACTACGGCTCCAGTGTTAGTGATACATGAGCATGGCTTGGGTTATGTGATCTTTTGTGACACTTCATGTGATAGGTTGGGATATGTGTTGATGCAGGATAGTAGAGTGGTTGTTTATGGGTCTAGATAGTTGAAGACTCATGAGCATAACTACCTTACTCACGACTTGGAGTTAGTGGTAGTCGTTTTTGCCTTGAAGTGTTGGAGACACTATTTGTATGGTGAGAGATTTGAGGTGTCCTCGGATCACAAGAGCCTCGAGTACCTTTTCTCCCAAAAGGACTTGAATATGAGGTAGAGGCGATGGGTTGAATTTATGGAAGATTACAATTTTGACTTATAGTATCATCCGGGTAAGGAAAATGTTGTAGCTGATGCCTTAAACCGAAAATCTTGTGGTACTTTGGCTAGTTTAGCCATTCAAAAGTGGAAGATGTTGGAAGACATAGCCGAGATGAGATTACATTGCTATGATGACGATGAAGTAGTGATTCGGCATTTTTATTTAGTCTTGTGGCTAAGCCTACTCAGGTGATTGAGTCACAGAGACAGGATCCAGATTTGGATGCCATTCGCATGTTGATTTCAGATGGAGAGACAGTGAAGGATTGGACCTTGCATGCATATGAAGGTTTACGGTTTAGGGGTTTGATGGTTGTTCCCACAGATTGTTGTGAAAATGTTCTACGGGAGTTTCATACTTCCCACTTTGCAGTCCATCTAGGTGGTACCAAGATGTATCACAATTTAAAACGTCAGTATTAGTGGAGTGGAATGAAAAAGGATGTAGCACAGTTTGTAGCTAGATGCCTCACTTGTCAGCAAGTGAAGGCCGAGCACCAAAGACCCATTGGTTTGTTGCAGCCATTGCCAATAATATAGCGGAAATGGGAGTTTATTGCCATAGATTTTGTGATAGGACTTCCTTGGTTACAAAAGGGGAATGATGTTGTATGAGTCATTATCGATAGATTGACCAACACGACTCATTTCTTGCCTATTAAGGTGATGGATGACGCTGAGGCACTTGATAGGCTGTATGTGAAAGAGATAGTGAGGTTGCACAGAGTCCCATTATCTATTATTTCAGATAAGGATGCCAAGTTCACATCAAAGTTCTGGGACATGTTTCACACAATGTTTGGCTCGCCGTTTAGTTTTAATATTGCATTCCATCCATAGACGGACGGCCAATCGAAACGTACCATCCATATCTTAGAGGACATAATTCGAGCCTGTGTACTTGACATAGGTGGTAGTTGGGAGGATCATCTACCACTTATTGATTTTGCCAACAACAACAGTTATCAGGTGAGTATTAAGGTGGCTCCATTTGAGGCGTTGTATGGTAAGCCGTGTCGGTCTCCTATTTGTTGGACTTAGGTGGGCAAGACAGCCGCCTTAGGATCGAACATTATACTTGAGACTACCAAGAAGATCAAGCTGATTGGATAGAGATTGCTTACAGATTAAAGCCAATAGAAGAGTTACGCGGATAGACGGAGACGACCGTTATCCATCGAGGTGGGGACCATATTTTTCTTCGGGTTGCTTTGCGGAAAGGATTGATGAGGTTTGGGAAGATGGCAAGTTATCGCCACGATTCATTGGGCCATTTGAGATTATGGAGCGTGTTGGAGAGGTCGCCTACAAACTTGCATTCCCACCACAGATGGACAAAGTCCATAATGTTTTTCATGTGTCGATGCTACGGAAATATGAGCCGGGTCCATCTCACGTGTTGAGTTTAGGTATGTTGACATTGACGAGGATGTTTCCTATGAGGAGGGATTAGTTCAGATCTTTAACATGTGGCAAAAGGTGTTGAGGGATAAGATGATACCGTTAGTGAAGGTTTTGTAAAGACACCACAGTGTTAAGGAGGCTACTTGTGAATGGGAGCAGGAAGTTCTTTCCAAGTACACGGAGTTATTTGCTTCCCCAGGTATGGCTTGATTTTTGGGACGAAATCCTTTTAAGTTAATGAGTTTGTAATGTTTCTCGATTTTTTTTATTTTTTGGGTATTTTTCAAATTTTTAGATTTATTTATTTTCGCACTTCGTTTTGGGTGTCACACACCGATTAGCATACCACGAAGGTTCCGAGGGTAGTTTGGGACTTTTCATTGAGTTTAGAACCCTTAAAAATGTATTTTGAGCCATTTTGGCATTTTTCAGTTTTTCAGGCTGGGAAGTCCCAAATGAGTCCCGCACTCAGAATTTTAACACTCAGGGTTATTTTTCGGGCTCATTGCACCTCATATATTATTGTAAGTTTGGAGCATGTCAATGTGGTTGTGTGTTTATTTACTTAGTTGTAGCATGTTTAATGTATATATTTACATAAAAGGGCTAAACAGTACTTTTGTGGGTCAAGGCGGGACCCACTTTGACTTAACTTATGACTGGGAGGACTTGGGCTTAATTTTTCTGCATTTCCTCTCCTCCACTAGCTGACCCCTTCACTTTTTCTCTCTACAAACTTTTTTCTCTCTCTAAAACTTCAAGTTTCAAGCTCTAATTTCATCATATTCTCCTAGGAATTGAACTTTGCTATAGAAGGCAAAGTTAATGAGCTCGATGAGGGCTACGATTTGATTGGTGCCGATTCTCGCTTAGACCACTTTGGATTTTTAAATTTGGGGCAAAAATTGGGGCTTTTGCTTGATTTTGAGATAAGGGTTTTCTAAAATTCAATTTATTTGATGCTTGTCAATTAATTCTAAGTGCTATATATGTGCTAAAATGTATTACTGTATGAACTATTGTGAATTGATATTCTTGATGGATAATGTTACAAGAGTTACCTGTCTAAATGCCATGAGTGTCAAGTTGATTATATAGAATTTAATGTATTAATTATCTCCCTAGCATGCAAGTAAGATTATGGCTAATGTATGAGAATTCATGTTGGCATGACATTGAAAGGGCATGTAGCATTTATGTATTTACATTGGGTGTGTTTGGAAATTATTTTTGAAAAGAGAAATTGATTTAGGAAAAGTTTTGAAAGGAAGTTTGCAGAAACTGGGCAGTAAGGAGTTACCTTGTGTCCATGGCATTAATGGCACCTAAAGGGGATGTAGGGAGACTGCCCTACGCGTGGTTGAGTTACCTAGGCCCCAAATGACGTTAAGTAGTTACCTTAGGTCAGGGATAGTTAGCTAATCATCCCCTCGTGGCGGCGGGGGGTCACCTCGGGCCGGGTTACATCAACGGTTTGACGGTTATGGTATTCGAAATGATTTTAGAAAAATAGGGAAAGACATTGGCATTGCATTTATGAGACTTGTATTATATGATGATTATTTTCCCACAAATTAAGCATGATACTATCTTCTATATCCTATGTTTTATATACGATTCATGGGTTCATTAAGGAGTGCATTTTAGACACCTCCTACTATGTCGTTTTGCTCACCCCTTTATTACCATTTTCAGGTTACGCCAAGGAAATAATTGAAGAAGGACCCCCGCAAGCTTTGTTAGGCTCAATGGTTTCATTTTATAAACTTTTTGTTTTCAATGTTTAGTCTTAGATATTATTTTCTATAAGCATTGTAAATTGAGGCATTAAGGCTTGAACTTGTAATCCTATTCTTTTAGAGGCTACTTTGATGTATATGGGATAATGAATGTCAATTGAATGCAAGTATAAGCTATATTTACATTTTGAGATGGTTTGAATGCTTTATGATCCACATGATGTCTATATTGATGTTGAATGCAAATAATTGGCTATTTATACTTGTCGTGAGTTGGGGCAAGGCTTTTTAAGTCAAAATTATCAAAGGAATGGACAAGAGCAGGTCTCGAGGACGGAAAAGGGCAAAAAGCCTATTTTTGGAGGGAGCTCGAGTGCTCGGAGTAGGTATCCGAGTGCTCAGATGGTATCCCTTATGCACGTAGGCATGCTCCGCGTGCGCGCAGTGGGGCGCTTTGGGTGCCCTCCGAGCACTCGGAACGGCCAGGCCGAGTGCTCGGTTGTAGGGAGCTTGCTATTTTTTTTTTTTTTTTACTTTCACTGTTCACTCTAAGCTTCACCGTGTAGGTCCTACATGACCTTTAAGATGTATGGGACCCAATGGTCGCACCTGATTACACGTCGAATGGTCCAAAATGTCATTTTTACCCTTTTTAGCCCTAAAACGGGTGGCTTAGATCCAATTTGTTTTATTTCCATTTAAAGTGACCTCAAATGATTAATTATGACTTAGAAGACAGTTATAAGGTTCCCGATGCTTTAAATAGTCCAAAAGGACCAAATTACCCCTACAACCCTAATTGGACCGATTTAAGGATTAAGTTATTTTCTTCAACCACAAGTGGACCAAAGTGGTTTGTATTAAGTGTTAAGACATTATTATGGTCTTAGTACGCGGTATTAGTCAAATAGACCATTTTACCCTTGGGTGGTTATGGTCCAGGGTTTGGGTCATTACACTTTCCTTCTAACCCAAATGCTTTAGTTATTAGGTAGTGTTGCCCAATCTATTTATCAATCCTGATATAATGTGGGACAAGACCCCTATATGAATTAGCCACTATATGAGAAAACGGATACAACGAGATTAACAATTCCTACATCCTACAACCCTAGGTACCTCCTGACATAAATTGATGCCAAACAAGAAGGGTCCTTATTTTTCAGGATAAGAGCAACTCAAAAATCGTGGTGTTACATGTATCCTCCCCTATTCTGGTCATGTAAGACAAAGAAAGTCCTCAGTCCCATCAAAGTATTTAATTTTGCGCTTACCTCAACATAAATTGACGCCAAAATACAAATTGACGCTAAAGTTAACCATCTGCTCATTAACAAATGTTTCCCTTCAAGAATCTATTATCACCTAATTTGGATTGGATTATTGAATTTCTCCTTGATGAATGCCTAACTATATAAGGTGAAATTTATGAAAACCCTGGGTTGAGTAATTTAAGAATTCTCTCTCAAGGATTTCTATATGATTAGAGACTTCAAAACCACCATGCCTAGACTAAATATAAGCCTATATTTATTGCAGATACAAGTAATGCATATGTTTTAGTAAGTAGAATCCATATAAAATATGGTTTTTGAGAGTTTTTAAGAATATATTGACAAGTGCTCAATATTGCATATTTGAGCCCTTAAATGTGCGTACATTAAGGCCTTAGTGATACTTCTATCCGGTTTTTATACTATTTTTTTATTATTTGCTTTCGTAGTGATTTTCTGGAAAAAAAAAAAAAAAAATGATCAAATTGTGATTTTAGAGCATGAAGCAATGTTCCCAAGGCTTTTGGAAGTATTCTGGACTTTTCGAGGAGTTCCAGGGGTCAACAGGATGACATTTAAGGCTGTTAAAGAATTAGGGCTTAAGCATTATCTCTATAGGGCTCGAGGGTTAGTGAATTATCGCTTCGGAAAAACTTTGCAGAAATTCAACTAAATGTAAAGAGTGCTCGAGCGCCATGTTGGGAAAAATTTGGCTAAGTCAGGACAAGGCTCGAGCGTCATTCCTAGCGCTCGAACGTCATTTTGCAAAAAAAAGGTCAAAGTGTTACTGGGCTCGAGCGCCCTTGTACGTGGGAGTATTTTAAGTGTGGAAAATAAATTAAAAAAAGGCCATTTTGAATCCAGACGGGCCCAGATGATCCTAGAAGTCCTAAAACCCAGAGGGAATAGAAGTTAGTTTCTTCTATAAAAGAATGGTGAAAGGTCATAAGAAAGTCTCTCTTGCAATTTTTCAGATCTAGCGGCGGCTTTTAAGGTTTTTGATTTCTCTTTGAAGATTGAAGAATAAGATCTCAAAAAGAAGAATTGTAGTCCATAAAGATGCTTTTTACACCAACAAAGATTATATTCTCCATCTTCATGAATAGCTAAATCCTCTCTTAGGGCATTGATGTAACCCGAATCAGAATGATAAGGTTTGATTATTCTTTAACTTTGGGGATTTTCAGTATTTATGTATTTTAATTGCATGATTATGAACAATTAACTTAGGATTTATAAGCAATTAGAGTTTTAATGAAATAAACTTGGTTTTTGATAAAATTAATATCTTGTCATAGAATTGATTTTTCTTTAATCAAATTCGAACTATTCTATTGTCTGAGATTGGCGGCTAAGGGCTTCTCATAATGATTTGAATAGTGATCATGCGATAGTACTTCAACTATTTTATGAATGAATGTTTTGATAATTTATGCTTAGGGAATAGAGTAAGTAGTAGATAATTCGTGCTAACTGAAGATAGGTTATTGCTTAACATAAATTCATGATTTATCTTCTTAAAATTAAATTAAATAGAACGTTAATTTTTTTAATTCCTAATCATGCATAAATATTGAAATCCTAAGGTTGAATTAATTGACCATATTACCAGGTTCGTGGTGAAAAGTAGTTTTTTGCTTGATCTTAGTTTTTATCATATTTGTTTATTTTTACTTTCAGAACACAATCACAACAAACAAAATCTTTCTCTAAATTAAAATAAAAATTAATTTTAGACTTAATAATCCACCACAGTCTTTGAGCTTCAACACCCTCAACATAGCCCTATCCTACAAGGATTTGTTCTATTGGGAGTGATTTTTATCATTTATAACACACACATCATATATATGTGTTTTTAAAGTTCGACTTTGATCAATCTAGCACCCCTAAACAAGTTTCAATCAAGTGACACATCGATTGAGGCATTATATATGTGTGTTTGATTTGTTGAGCCTGATCATTTGGGGTGAAGACTTGAGCCATTTTATTTGGTGAAATTAAAATGGGTGAAATTATTTTTCCTACGAAAAGTGTTATGATGATTATGATGTAAACCTATTACCAGGCTATTTTATCCATTGTTCGCTACATAGCTGTCTAGGTGTTGCTTGTAATCATTGTATCATTGTACTCCTCCATTCATTAAACTAGTGAAACCAATGTGAGCCATGGATGTAGACTATCTTATCGAACAAAGGAAATCACAAGAACCATGGCAATCTGACCAAAGACCTGAAAGCTATTGGAACTGTGGTAAGAAAGGGCATATCAAGAGAGATTGCAGAGCTCTAAGAAAATAACTAGATGGAAATAATCAAGGGGGTAAAGATACAGTGAATCTTACGGATGAAGATGATGATAATGCATTGATATTGTTAATGGATTCCCGAACTGAGTCTTGGATTGTGGACTCTGGTGCTTCCTTCCATGCTACCTGATGTAAGGAGGTTCTTCACAACTATGTGCAAGGGAATTTTGGAAAAGTTTATTTGGGTGATAATAAAGCCTACAATATTTTTGGAAAATGTGATGTGGAGATTACCCAGGCTAATGGAACAACATTGAAATTGGAAGATGTGAGTCACGTTGCAAGCCTGACAAGAAATCTAATTTCGGTTGGGCAGTTGTCATGCACTGAAATTGTGATGTCTTTCACTAGTGATTCATGGAAGATTACCAAAGGGGCATGGTATTGGCTCGTTGTAGAAAGGAAGGCACCCTATATGTGATGGACACCCATACTGGCAAAGTCTAGGGTTGGAGAAATTTCATGGTAGCAAAGGCTTGGTCACACGAGTGAGAAAGGAATGAAGATCACGATGTCAAAAGAGAAGTTGTCATGGTTACAGTCATTTGATTTACACTTCTGTGAAGACATTATTTTCGGGAAACATATAAAGGTCAGTTTCACAAAGATACCGAGGACTAAAATCAGAACGGCTAGAACTGGTACATACTGATGTATGGGGACCGAATCAAGCACCTTCTCTTGGTGGTTCACGATATTCGTTTCCTTAATTGATTATGCTACTAGGAAATTATGGGTGTATAAATTTAAACATAAATCAGATGTATTTGGGATATTCAAGAATTGGAAGGCTCTGGTTATGAATGAGACGAGTCAAAAGCTAAAATGTATCAAGTTTGATAATGATGGCGAGTACCATGACGGTGACTTTCAGGTCTATTGTGCTAAAAATGGGATTAGAAGATTGAAAACTGTCCCAAAAAAGGTGAGGCGGAATGGAGTCGTTGAGCACAAGATAGGACTATCCTTGAACATGCAAGGAGCATGAGAATACATGATGGGTTACCCAAGCAATTCTGTGCTGATGCTGTAAACATAGCAGCATATTTGATAAATAGAGGACCTCCAGTTTCATTGAATAATAGACTAAAAGAAGGTAAAACTCTCCCATTTACATATTTTTGGCTGCATTGCCTATGTTCACATTGAATCTGAGAATAGGATCAAACTTGATCCTAAGTCTCGAAAGTGTGTTTTTATTGGCTATAAGAATGATAGCTGTGGGTATAGGTAATGGGATACTAAAAAATAAAATATTATTAGGGGTATGGATGTGGTGTTTATTGAGTCTATTATGTATATAGACTAGCTTAAGAAAAGTGTTGACAAATCTAATATTGTCGAATTTGAGGAAATATGTAATAGGGATGTCCTAAAACCTCAAAAAAAATTGACACACAACCTCCTCCCCAAACAAACCCACAAACCCTTCCCCGAAGGAGATCTTCTAGAGATTGTAGACTTGCATGCAAGAAAATGATGTAGTTGAAAATTTGCATGAAAGAGTTGGGTAAAAAGCAAAAGACTTGCATGTTATTCAATGATAGTCAGAGTGCAATCCATCCTGCAAGGAACTCAGCCTTTCATATCGATATCAGGTATCATTTTATTCGTTCAATCTTAGAGGATGGACAGTTTACTTTGGAAAAATTCATACAAGAGAAAATCCTGCAAATATATTGACAAGGGTGGTAATTGTTGATAAGCTGAAGATATGTTCAGCTTCGGTTGGTCTTCAAGCCCATAAGACGGGGGAAGTCTCACAATAGTTTCTTATGTTGGATAGAGGTATTGGGTGATTGATTGTTTAGGGTGGAGGCCCGAGCTATTTTATTTGGTGAAATTAGATAGGTAAAATTATTTTGGCTACGAAGGGTATTATGATCGATTCTAAATGTAAACATAGTACCAGGCTATTTATTTTTGTTGTTGGCTACACATTAGTAGTCTAGTGTTGCTTGTAATCGATGGATCACTGTACCGTTTTCCCCAAAACTAGTGAAATCAATGTGAGCCGTGGACATAGACGATGTTGTCGAATCATGCAAAATCTGTATGTCAATTTCTTTATGTTTGTGATTGGTTTCTGTAGTTTCTGATCTCCTGTGTGTGTTATTCCTTGTAGTGTCATCGTGTGTTGTCCATTTATTGTTATCGATTTATTGTTGTCCTCGGGGATTAAGAAGACTATTGAAATTGATTGTATTCATCTAAATGTTTAGCTTGCCTCAATAAATTTCTTTCTTGACAGAGAAAAATAAAAATAATAGAAAATATGAAAGAATGTAAATGTTTACCCTGAATTTCAGAAATTGTCAAATCCAATCCCCTAAGTCCTAAGTCCTAACATAGCCACAACACAACAGAGACAGGTAGTCAAGTATCTAATATAGATCCAAACTGCCCTGCACTCTCGATGATAACTTCATGTCTACAAATGGAATTCTTTTCTTCTTTAGGTATGTTCTTTAGGAATAAAGTTGTAAAGGCAGATTTTACTACTGTGTTAACATCTCGTTTATTATAAATAACAAAGCAAGTTTGAGTTCAAGAATTCCAGTTCATCCTGTCTCAAAATCCTTGATTTACAAAACCACATTATATAGTGACTATTTTCATCTCCAATAAAACATAATAATAAATCACTATTGTATAACAATATAAGGGTGTGCCCCTCCATCTACCGGTCAACTTTACCCCCCAAGAGCTTGAATCACACAAAGCAATAGCCAGAAGAGAAGGCCATAGCCTAAACCTACAAGGATAGTTGTTGTAACATATGGCTGTGGAATCCTAAAGAAAAATTGCAGAAAAGTACACTAAGCCTATTTTCGACTACATGAGATTGGAGTTTTGAAATTAGAATTGGTATAATTGAAAAAGAGCAAGTCAAAAAATTGAACTAATATTTTCTTCAATTTCATCAATTCCAATTCTAATTCCATATAACCAAACACAGTCAAAAAGAAATTACATGGTGTATGTAGTATGAATTGCTGATTTATCAGAATTAGGGCTTAATTACAATGCAAACCTAACTTTTGTCATGTAAAAAGTGAGCACCCTTAAACTCGAACTCGTTTTCACTAGCAGCCAGAGTTCTATTAAAAATATATATATTTCAAAAAGAAAAACTAAAACAATCAACCGCGAAAAAAATAAAAAAATAAATAATAATAATAATAAGAAATAATCATTGATGAGAAGATGTAATATTGGCATGAAATATCAATTTGTTACTTTTCAATTTGAATAGCATTACTCTTGGAGCACATCCTTTTTTAAGATGTGGACGTGCAATTCCCAAATAAAAAGCAGAGGTGACCAGCCTATATATTTTTTTCTCTCCAAGGTGACCAGCCTATATATTCTTCAACCGAAGTGGACTAAAAGTAGCATAGCAAGGCCACACATCTCCATCTCTTAGTCAAAAACCTTCAATCATCATGGAGAGAATCACCCTTTTCTGCAAATAGGGTTTGTCCGAGAGGAGCTTTGTGGGCAATCTCATGTGGGCAACACTTCCACGGCCTCTGTGGGGGTGCCCTTCTTTCTGTGCAAGTCATTACGAGCCTAGACTTTCACCGTACGTGTTGAGCGTGGAAGTTTAAAGTTCAAAATGAGCAATATACAGAAAATTTCACATGAATCTCGAAAGCATATATACTAAAAATTTACAGATTTTTGTGTATCTTTAGATGCCAATTTTTACCGAAAACTGGTCCTAAAATGAGACCATGCAAGTTGATGATGACTAGAAACGAACAAAATGTGGAATGTCAAAGATGATTTTAGCACCAAATATCCATCAAACAGTAGGCAAATACATGGTGGCTGTGCTTTAGTTTCAAAATTTTGCTGGGATTGGCATTACTTGCACAGAACAACTAAATGTGCTTAAAAGTTTCTAAGACTGGCCGGCAAGTTAACTAACTGCAAGAAGTATTAGAAGGGTAGACCACCAGGAGGAAATAGTGAACAACAGGGATACGACTTCCTTGAGCAAAAACATGAGAGAATTCCATCCAAATAGAAGTTAAACAACTAAATGCTACAAACCACCAATAAAAGCATAATACATTAATACTTATTAGGGCTCGTTTTTCATCCGAACAGAAACAATGTTTTTTTAGCAAAGTGTATTCAACAGTGATTGGAAGCAAGTTTGGTAACAAATAATTTGTTACAAGATTTTTTTAAACAAAAAACGGTTGCCAAACATGCCCTTGGTCATCAAACAAATAACGGAATTCGAATCAACTTTGGTAAGATAATGATCATGAAAAAGGGTAATATCCCGTATTAATCCTGCCCAAACAAGATTCTGAGAGAAAAAGGCTAAAAACAAACTTAATATTCAACGTTATTTTGCACAAAGTGCTAAAGACTTAAACATGATCCTAACTTGAAGTTAAAGGAATGAATAAATATAAGCACAAGGCATAAAACTTGATATTCAACCAAAACAATTCCAAAAACAATAGGCACAGGAACTAAAAATTGAACGGTCCACATCAACCAAACCAGCTAATACTTTCACCAAAAAAATAAATCAAGAAACCAAAATCAAATAGCTAAAGCAGTGTCCCAAGGGTCTGTCAAAATCCTGATTCAACATCATTGCTAGCTAGCAATAGCACTAGAGCACATTTCAATTCAATGAAAGGAATCTGGTCTACATCAACCTTTACGACAAAAATGGAAGAAGGGTTTGTGCTTTAGAACCCCATATAAATAATTCAATTGGAACATAAGTTGCATTTAGTGATCTCTTTCTTGTAAGAAAAGGATTCTTAGAGAGTGCATATCCATCCCCTGTAAAGCTACTTACCTTTCTTTTTATTGACCAGTGAGCCATGCTTGGATGGCCTGTCAATTTTTATCACTTTAATTTCTTTTCTTGGTCGGTTTTGGATATCCAAACTCCACACACAACCCTCCATTATAGGTGGCCATCCTTGCTAAAGCAAATTCCCTTTGGCTCAACATCCAAAGGTCCAAACAAAAAACCCACCGCTTTCTTGAACCCACCGCCTCTCTCCTCTCTTTACAATCTGACACTGACCACTGGAAGCTAATCTAGCAGAAAAAAACTCTCTCTAAAACAGATTCTTTACATGCCCCACACATTCTGCCTTTAAAAGATTCCTCCTCCAAGTACAAATGAATGCCATGCATATATTCTCCATTCACTCTCCACCCTTTTCTCATACAAATCACCTCTGCTTGTTCATTTCCCTCCCTTTCCTCCTCCATGATTCCACAGTTAGAGGTATGACTAAGAACCTACATCAACTAGGCATCAAAATAGCAACTTGCATTATCATAGCATCATTAGCATTCATCCTATTCGGTTTTACACTGCGATACATTTTTCTAACTATTCAATTTCCATAAAACAAATGCAGAAACCTCGAGTCACGGAAATACAGGTCCGGATGGACTGCAATGGGTGCATACAGAAGATCAAGAAGGCTCTGCATGGTATTAAGGGTAAAGTAATTTAACTAGTAACAAATTCCCAAATCTTCTCTCGTATCGTCCTTTTCAAGAACAAATTTATCTTTCTTTACCTAATAATGTTGAGATTCAAATATCTACAGGTATATATGATCTCTACATTGACTTCCCGCAACAAAAATTAACAATAATCGGTTGGGCAGATCCTGAAAAAATAATCAAAGCCCTTAAGAAGGCGAGGAAAATGGCCACCATTTGTTCCCATACAGAACCAACAGAACAACCAGCTCAGCCAACAGAGCCAGCGCCTGAAAATGGGGCACCAGCTCCTGAAGCAGCAAATCAACCTCCAGCAGAACCAGCCCCGCCAGCAGAAACAGCCCCGCCAACGGAAGCAGCCCCACCAAAAGACCCACTGCCACCTGAAAATCTGCCGCCAGAGGTGATGCCATCCTCTGTAGCCAATGCCAACCCTGCAAGCCAGGCAGCACAATCCTCCAGACCGAAAGATGTGGAAGAGGTTCATGTCATTTACCACCACCCACCTGACTACGGCTACAGATTTGGCCCCCCTCAAAGCTATCATCATGGCTATGGCAGGCAATTGAACAACTATCCTAATGGTCCAGGAATCCGATATGAGCCTACCCCACCGGCTTACGTGACTCACAGCTACAACAGTTACAAGCCATCACCTTATGTTACCGAATATGAATATATCCGATCTCCACCACGATACACACATTACAGTAGACCAGAGCACTACAGTGAGGTCTATCACAGCAGCAACAATGGCAACGGAAATATCACTTCAATGTTTAGCGACGAAAATCCAAACGCGTGTAGAATAGTCTAGAAGGAAAGGAGAGGTCAGTATGAAAAGGAGCACTTTCTTTTGCCTCTGAGAGGAGACTTAGAGGAGAAAGTTAACCAAGAATAATCAGAGACATTATATTATTCAATGGCAAATAATATTTTCAAATAAGTACGTGAGAATGTTGGGGAAAAATTATATTCTAAGCTTGTAAGTGCAAGAAGAATTTATCCTACGTTGCACTTGTGAGAGGGCTAATGCATGCTACCTGTTATTAATCAATTGCTAAAAGTAACCTATAAAAACATACTTTATTCTACTTATCAAAAAAAAAAAAACATACTTTATTCTAAAGCTACAATCCTCAGCTTTCAATTTTTGAAGAATAATTATCCCTTGCCATATTTTAGCATTATCACCTGAAGACTTCTAAGCTTGAAAAAAGAAGGATTAAAGTAACACTTTATCAAGATTAAGTTGCAATAGAAGAAAAAGTATAAAAGTTTCCTGAACTGTGTCTCTCTCCAAAGAATCTGCCTGTATTCCTTGTTCTCTTATGGACAAACAACTTTGCCAACACGACATTCCTAAATAATAACACCTTCAAACCTCAAAAGATCACAAAACAGGAATCTACAATTTATGCTCTACATTCATGTAGGCTAACCACAATCAGATCAAAAGCACTGCTAAATTGATAAATGCATCATCATAATCAAAAGTTATAATCCAACTCTTTGGGTTTGTCTACATATATCAGCTGTCTCCAACCAGCTCATTTTAAGGACCCTTTTCCCCTTATATACAGAGACACCAGCATTATTAAAATTTATGTATGCATATGTCCAGTTCATAATATGCCATGAATATCGATGATACATTGGTTAACTACTGAGAAAAAATATCAAACCTGCATTATGGCGCAGAAAACCAAATGATATATCAGATGTTCAAAACGCTCTACAAAAAGATTGAGAATTGCAACGAAAATCTGAAACTATGTCTAAAGTCCCTCGTCATCTTCAACATCCCTGTGACTATCTATAAAGCTCCCTAACCTAATCTAACATATTTACTACATATGCAGTATGCAACCACAGAGCTACGATTGTTCCAGTGTCATGGACAGTTTCTATTGATTGGTAATAGATCTTCTCAATTATGGTGCTAACAATTATTTTATCCAAAGCAAATAAGTTTCTCTAGTGACTTGACTCTTCCATAACCATTTTTATTATTAGATCTCCGTTGCCCAGAACAGGGCACCTTGAAATAAAGTGGTTAAACAATTAGTTCCAAGGAAATAGATATAACAGGTTTAATAAGAGCCTAAGTTTAAAAGATTTTTAACAAGAACAGGAGCACGCTACGCCGACAAAACTTTAGCTTAAAATACAACATGTTGAAGAGCACCAGAGAGAAAACACTAAATCAAGTCAATGTCCACTTGGGTGAACGGCACACCTCTGACAATTTTAGCTTAAAATACAACATATTGAAGAGCACCAGAGACGAAACACTAAATCAAGTCAATGCTCACTTCGGTGGACAGCATTAGTGATCAAACGGAGATTCATAGAGAAGTGAAATTGCTATAATATCAGCTCTGAAGCCACGTCAACTCATCCAACAAAAGCCTAATCCAACTACATCATATTAGCTATTCACCAAAAGGCAAAGGCCAATTCTACAGTTATAACAGAGATGGTTGAGATATGAAATTAGAGAGAACTGTAAACAAAAATAAACTTTTAAGTTGATGTCAAAGAGAAGCACAAAAGGTTTCCAACAGTATATCTGGATAATATTGAAATTATAGAAGAAATGTCTCCCTTCTTGTAAAACACTGTTTCAATCAACAAGGTAGTCCATCTTCAACAGACAAACTATAACTGCCCAAATAGGACTCATATTTCAAATACTAACCAGATAAGGTAACAGCATGTTCTTCGGATATTCCAGTATAGAATTCAAAATGACACAAAAAACAAGTCTTAGATTTACCATATTCAAATTTAGGATTCCTAGACACAGAATATAGTAATTAGTATACTTATCCAAAAAGGAATGTAGTAACTAAAAAAGAAAAACAATATTAAATTTAGACTACATTGGATTTGAAAATATTTTCACCTAACAAATTGCGCCATACAATCATTAGACAGGCTTTATGAGCATAAAGTATTAAATTGTTCATGAACATCATATTTACCAGAAACAATTAATACTCCAGTCAGAACTTGATTCATGATATAAAAATAATAAAAACAATGTTGAGAACCCAACTCTTGGAGTGTTGCAAACTGGGCCATGGAGATGGGGGTTGGACAAGGTCAAAATATATTTTACGTCTATATAATTTCCAAGTTTTGTCCTGCTTTCACACACACACAAAAAAATAAAATAAAATAAAATAAAATAAAAAAATAAAATAAAATAAGGATGCTAGCATAAATTAAATAGATAAATATTTTCAGATCTATCTACAAGAAATCCACTAAGCAACTGTTGATGATGAATTTCAACACATCACAACTGTTAATCTGCTTCCAAATAAGCACTTGTATATGAAATCGGGAAAAATAAATAAATATATAAAATAAAAAATAAACACTTCCAAGCAGAAAAAAATAACTGGAACAAAATTTGCAACACCCACCAAAGGGCCCCTAGCCCAATGGTATCATCCCTCCTCACCAAATGGGAAGGTTGAGAGTTTGAGTCCCACTAGGGACGTGGATAATGGGCTTGTGTGTTTGCCAAAAAAAAAATATTAAAATAATTTTGCACCACCCTATGGTTGAAACCAGCACAAGTTTGAGTACATAAAGACTTCCACACCGAGTTATGATGAATCTCCTCTTATAAACCAGTGTTCTGAGAAATTGTACAAACAAAAAGAAAGGGAAAAGACAAAGGAGTTTTACTAACTATTTGTAAAACAAATGTCCCATAAAGAAAAAGAAATTGCCACATGCGCATGGAAATTAAAAAAAGTTACAAAGGGAGACCAGATTGTGAGCTCATAGAGCCGGTCTAGGAGACAACACACGGTGCTAAAAGATAGGAAGATTGAAATTGCAGTTAGCAGATTTACAGCAACAAGCGCCTCATCAATGGTGTGGAAGCAAGCTGATAGACAGATACCATGACATCCATCTTGAATCCACAGGGAAAGGGACAAGCCATTCAAATGAAATGTGAAAAGAGGCAGAAATTAAATCACAAGCCATGGAAGTCTGGGTAATACACAAATCACAGAAAATTACAACAGAGAGCACAATCTGAAATGTGTCACACAATCAGGCTTCAACAAACCAGCATGAAAAGAGGTAGCTAAATCAGATTAACAAAAGCCCCATATGACTCATTTTTCACGAGCATCAGCATAATAATTATATGCAAATTTAGTAAGGCTTTGGTCATCATCTAAGAGGTTCACCAGTGATACCTCCATAATTAAAATTTGAACTTATCTGATGATCCATCCAAACTACGTATGAAACTGTAAGCCAGCGGCTAGTTACCAGAGTGGTATCTCCTGTCCATCCTATGGAAGATGGAACCTAGGAGCCAAGGGAAACGAAAAGAAGAATATTAAAAATTATGAATAGTTAGCTGTGACCCGTGTCCTTGAATTGACATTCATTTTTCTCAGGAATCTAGTAAAAGACACTAATTTGAAGAATAGGTATGACAATTGCAGCGTTCTCACAATTACATATAGGTCACTTTTACAACAAAATGAAAAGAATTCCAATAAATATCAAATTTTGTATGCCAAATTGTGTAGTTCCATATTGAATGTGCACCACGCAACCCTGAACCTGTCACCAGACATATATTCAAAATGGCATAGTTTTACCAGTCTTTTTCCAGAAAAAATAAAATGTTGTGCCCCATAACTTCATCAGAATTAGTACCAATCAAATGAGTGATGCTTAAAGAAGATCGATCTTTAATAAATAATGAACAAAGGGTATTAGTAATTAAAATAATCACCTCTTGTGGTAAAACACACCTAGTCATCATCACTACCACTATTTTGAGATTCCTCATCATCTTCACCATAAAGAAATTCATCGACATCATCATTGTCACTTTCGTCCATCTGGTCATCTTGAGCTATTATTTGACTTGTGTTATGTGCGGCATTGTGGATCTGCTTAAGAAATAAAAGTGACAACAGATTAAACACAAACACACACAAAGAACAAATGATTTCATTGATGTGTGAAGAACTTAACCTGTGCTGTTACAAGTTGCAAACGACCTGACAACTGCAATAAAGATTGAATGGCTACCCCTTTGGATTTAGAAAGCTGGAAGAAGAAAAACGTTATTATAATGTTAGGAAATCAACAATTGCCCTCAAAGGTTATGAACAAAGTGTAACAAAAACTATGAGCACAAGTTCTCTCACAAGATATTCTGTATTGCATATGTGTATATTAGTATGTTATTAAGAGACAAGGCATGAAAAACTAATGCAATAAAGAGAACATACAAGCGATCCAAACAGAACATACTGAAACATTGTCATCACTATATGTTCTCAAAGTCAAGAATCGCACTCTTCAAATGAACGGCAGATCCGTCACCACCACTAGAATACGGGTCCTATTTTGGTTTACGGGAAAATGATTTCAACATTAATGCGCAATATATAGTTATATGTTTATACTCAATATATGAATCAATAAACCCAGCAAGCTGGTAGCTGCAGTGGTATCTCCTGCCGTCACCAAATGAGGTGTAGACCAGAGGCACTTGGGACGAAGGTGTTTGTGCATCTCTTACTTATCAAAGAAAAAATAAAAAGAATTTATGGAACAGTAAACTTCTACTTCCTATAGTATGCATATGATGTAGTAAAAATATTTGTTAACGTGAAATGACAAGATAAAACATGGATGGCTATGGTATGGGAAACAAGAACTGGTGACAGTGTGTTGGAGACAAAAATCAAGAGCCTTGTGGCTCAAGGAGAGGGATATAAATAAAGGTTCTTCAATTGGCTGGCAAATCCACATAGGAGGGGTGATTACATCAGTAGAATCTGCATTGATAGAGAGGAGTTAAGTAAGGAAGAGGACATTACAAGAGATCTAGTGCAGTTTTACCAACAATTATATGGAGAAAATTGCTCTTGGAGACCATTGTTGAGTGGTTTAGAGTTTGACTACATCTCAGAGTACGATAGAGAGAGGATGGAGAGACCCATGTGTCGAAGAGGATGTTGAGATGGCGTTGAAGAGCTGCAATGATTATAAGGCGCCAGGGCTGGATGGATTTATCATGGCTTTTTTCAAACAGAACTGGGAGGTGGTAATAAAGGAGTTAATGGAAGCGATATGCTATTTTCATGAGTATGCGTAGTTAGAGAAGATGATTAATGCATCCTTCAATGCTGTAATTCAAAAAAGAGGACGACCCATGGAGGCTAAGGATTCAATGCTTACTAGCCTTGTGGGTAGGTGTAACGGGTGGGCACTTGCCTGCTGACCCAAAAGCTTAAGCTAATGGGTAGTGTTGCATACCCACCCATTTATACCCATTTTAATTCCCATTCAGATCCGATGTGGGGCACCTCCAACATTCTCCCCCACCTAAACTCGCAATGCCCTCGTTGCGGTTGAGCCACCCTACCTACCCATGGCAACAACCCGGACACCTCCGGATCGGGCATTTGGCGTGACACCGGATCAAGAACTTGGTCATGCTCTTATACCAACACCAATGGGCGGGCGCTTGCCCGCTAACCCAAAAGCTTAAGCTAATGGGTAGTGCTGCATACCCACACATTTATACCCATTTCAATTCCCATTTGGATCCGATGTGGGACCCCTCTAATAGTAGGGTTATACAAGCTACTAGCCAAAGTTCTTGAATTGAAGTTAAGGAGGGTCGATGGTGTGATCTTTAAAACTTAAAACAACTTTGCTAATGACTTTGTCGATTCTAGAATCAAAAGTAGGTAGCAGGGATCATGTGCAAGCTGGACATAAGGCAGATAGATGAAGATGCCCCATGCTCGCAATTTGTTTCACGTCCAAGAGAACGAGTGCACAATGAGTCATGCTCCACAAACAATGATAGGGGCGCATGGACCACAGGGGGCACTTTGACGCTCACCCCATGCCACTTGATGGCACAAAGCGATAAAGGGGACAGTAAGAGTATTGATTTATGTCATTAGATATGCAACACAAGAACCCAACTAGAGACCAAGGAAAAAATATGCCCTTGTAGCGTGACTAAAGAAGAATGGCCAAACTGACTTCACCGCCAAGCAAGGAACCAACCAGCCCGCACAAACCAAACACCACCCACACACTATCACATACAACTACGCAAGAGCCACAACCGATAATTTGCAGATCTGACAAACGTGTGTGCACAATGAACCTGCAGTCATCAAGTGAGACCTAGCCAGCACCGCTTGGTGCATTAGGGGAAGGGGGGACGAGATGGCGGGAAGCACACCAAGACAAGCAGCCCGCGTAGAAAGCTTGTGATCATGTAAACTGGGATTTCGTTATTTACATTATGGATAGGATGGGCTTTGGTGAAAAGTGGATGAGGTGGTGGATTCACTTTTGCATCTCAACAGGTCACAGTGAATGGATCCCCTGCAAGCTTCTTTAGCTACTCTAGAGGTTTAATTAGAGACACGGTGACCATTTGTCTCCTTTCCTTTTCTTTATGGTAGTAGAGGTTTTAATAGGACAATGGGGAGGGAAGGGACTCTTGGCTATATCAGGAGGTTTGTAGTGGGAAAGAGTGCTGACACTCAACTGGAGGTTTCTAGTCTTCTTTTTGTAGATAAAGCCACTGCGTTCTGGGATGCAAAGGAGCAGTTAAGGTATTTGAGATACGCTTCCAAGCAATGTCAGGATTGAAGAATATAAGAAAAAGTGAGACTGTCACAATGGGGGAAGTTGAAAAAATATCCACTCTCGCTAACATTTTGGTTTGCAGTGTAAGGACTTGCCCTATGTCTTACTTGAGCTTGCCCTCGAGAGCTTCATCGATCGCTATTTCTTTTCGGGAACAGGTGGTGGAGAGGTTTGAGAAAAGGCTTGCTAGGCGGAAGAAGCAATATCTTTCAAAGAAAAGTTGTCTTACACTACTAAGAGTACACTTTCAAATCTTCTAACCTACTTTGTCCATCTGTTTTAGATTCCATCTTCTAAGGTTTTTTTTTTTTTTTATAGATGTTGTATTAAGAAGCGTTCAAAAGGGAAGCGCATCCCTCAAAAGCTACACAAGGACAAATAGGGCCTCTAAACCCTCAAAGAGTCCAAAAAGTCGACTATCTCATCCATGGATTTACAATTTCTCCCTAGAACCCAGCAAAAAGAGTACTAATAATGGAGAACTTCAGAGCACCAATAGGTGTCTCCTTCCCTTCTAAGGATCTCCTATTTCTTTCAAGCCATAAACACCACCAGACGCATGAAGGCATAACCCTCCACACATCACGAGCTTGGGCCCCCACCTAAGAAGCATGGAAACGGATATGGGACATGGATACAACATGACACATACACGGTAAATCCTAAAAAATTAGGACACGAATACGGCAAGGACACGGCGAATAATATATAGATATATATCATGTTATACTATAAGAAATTAAGAGTAATATTATCTTTTATTAACCTACTAATGAAAACAATTTGTGTTTTGCTAAGAAAAAGAAAGAAACAAACAAACAAAAAGGATTAGGGTATTATTAGAAAAAAAAATTAAGGGTTAGTTAAAAACAGATGTAAGAATCCATAGAAGAGAAGAAATTCGTGGAAACAACATAAAATATTGTAGTGAAAGGTAAAAAAGAAGTATCAAAGGTTTGTGATGAACGAAAATAAGAAGAAGAGGAGAGAGAGGACCATCCACCAGGAGCAAAGCTTGGTCGGTGGGAGAACAAGAGAGCCAAAGTTGATCGTGCAAGAGTTTGAATCTGTGAACTCAAATATAAGCATAAATATATTATTATTTTAATATAAAATTGTTTTATAACAAACAACTTTTAAGTAATTATGTAATGACGACCATATTATGGGAAGTTATTAAACAATTCCTCATACTTATACTTCAACACAACTTTCGTAAAACTCCCCAAAAATGCGACATGCATGTCAGACACGGATACGTGTCTGAATATTTTAAAAAAAATAATCAGACACGTATTTTGGCATGTCCGACAAGTGTCGGGGCGTGTCCAGTGTGTGTCGGTGTCCGACACGGATTCATTGCCCTTTTAGGTGTGTTCGTGCTTCCTAGGCCCCCATTCTACAACCTCTCCAAGCATCAACCAAGCCTCTGGAAGACCTAAGCATAATCCACTAAACCCCAAACAAACCCAACATCAATTGACCGTTTCCTCGTCTCTCTTGCACATGCTACAGCAATTGACCACAACCTGACCCTCTTCTTAATATTATTGTGGATCAAGATCTTCCCCAACACAGAGGTACAAGCAAATAAAGCCACCTTGAGGGGGGCTTAGAACGCCAGATAGCCTTCTATGGGAATGTGTCCCCTGGAGAATCTATAAAACACCTATAGAGTGGTCAAACCTCAAAGTGTCCCTAGGAAGAGGGAGCCTAAACAACAGAGTGAAGGACACCACCCACAAACTCCTGTCAATACAGTAACTCCAAAAAAACCAATGGCTTCCTCAATCTCCCAATCCTGAAAATGCCTCGAAAAACGCCCATCCAAAATGTTCTTCCACTATCAAGCCCAGGACGTTCTTCCACTATCAATCCATAACAGTCAACCACCAAGGTGTGTCTGTCCGTGGCAATCCTAAAGAGTCTGGAAAAAGAGAGAGCAAGAGACCGCTCCCCATGCCAAATATCCTCCCAAAAACGAATCCTGCTACCATCCTTGACTCGAAATCTGATGTGTTTAGAAATTTCATTCCATCCCTACCTCAAGCGAGCACAACCACCTTGAACCTCCCCGAATTTACTCATTATCACCCTCCTCCACAGTCTGTGCCTCTCCACCCCAAACCTCCATGACCACCTCCCCAAGACGGCCTTCTTGAAAGGCGCCAGTCTTCTGATATCCAAACCACCCTTCAATACAAAGGTTGAGGGCTACAAAGGAAGAAGCTCGGAATGTGACCAACAAGTTGGTGGGGATTTGTGGCTACTCTTGAGACCAAGCTCGAAACAAATTTAGATTCTTTAGGAAGCAATTCTTAGAAAGTCTTTTGCAAACTATAGTTAAATGTTTCTTAAGCCCCAATAATTCAGCCACCGGGAACACCATTCCAAACTCCTAATAGAAAACCATTATCAATTCTCCTGAATAAGCATTATTTAAAAAGAATTATCCCTACAGTGGAATGCCATATCATCATTATCCTTGCCCTAGTCCCCTATGAATGGGGTCGGCCACATGAATTATTTCTCCAAACTTTTCTATTACATGCCAATTCACCTACTATACGTAACTTTTTAAAATCATTTCTAATAACCTCATCCCATGTTATTTTTGGCGATCTTTTTCGTCTCTCAATTTCTATTACAACAAGTCGTTTGACCGGCACGTCACTAGAATGCCATATATCAATTACAAATAAGGCCCGAAGTCAATTACAAATAAAGCGGTCAAGGAACACGAACGAAAACCATCAGTGCTTCATATAGGGAAATGTCTATATGCAAAAACAGATGTGAAAACTAAAGAAACCTATTGTTATATAGGCTGGAAGGAGATAACCCATATGGACAAAGGCTAGCAATGATAATGGACAAGGAGGTTGGTTAATCAGTTATCAAATTGATAAAATTCTGCATCAGTACATGTGTCCCATCTTCACATAAAAAAATAAAAACCACATCTGTCTTTTACAAGGATTTTAAGTTTAGTCTGCTATCGCAATTGCAATGTAACAGTAGAAATATATAAAAGAAGAGAAACGAGAGAATTGCTTAAAGGCTTGAATGAGATGACTTACCCATTCACAGCTCTAGTATTTATAGATAAAATGAGCACATGCTCATATTACAAGAAAGGAAACTAAATCAAATCATTGCATATTCTATGCGTAGACATATGCGTAAATAAAGTCAAATACATGATTTGTGGCTATCATATCTCACAGATAATATGGTAAATCACATCCCATGATTTGGCCCTATCATATCTCGGCTATTATGGTAAGTTATACCATAAATCGTGGTATCATAAATGCTAACACTCCCCCTCAAGTTGGTGCGTGGATATCTGAAACGCCAACTTGGACAATGCATTCTCAAACACAATCTTGCTGATGCCCTTTGTAAGAATGTCTGCAAGCTGCTGAGAGCTTGTGACAAATGGAGTACAAATTTGACCAGAGATGATCTTCTCTCGAATGAAGTGACGGTCCACCTCTATATGCTTAGTCCTGTCATGCTGAACAGGATTTGCTGCTATGCTAATGGCAGACTTGTTGTCGCAGTAGAGTGAGAATGGAAGCGACACTCGAAGGCACAAGTCTGTCATCAAGGTTTTCAGCCAAAGCAACTCACCTACCCCAAGAGCCATAGCCCTATACTCTACCTCTGCACTAGATCGAGAGACAACATCCTGCTTCTTACTGCGCCAAGTAACCAAGTTACCACCAATAGTGGTACAATAACCTAAAGTAGACCTCCTATCTGACATTGATCCTGCAAAATCAGCATCTGTCCAAGCCTCAACACGTAAGTGACCATGATTAGCAAACAAAATACCACGGCCTGGACACCCTTTTAAGTAGCGAAGAATCCGAATAGCTGCATCAAGGTGTGGGGCACGAGGAGAGTGCATGAATGGACTCACGACACTCACGGCATAAGCAATGTCAGGTCGAGTCATGGATAAATAGATGAGCTTCCCCATAAATCGTTGATACTGACCAATATCTGACAACAACTCCCCCTCAGAATCAGCCAACCGATGATTCTGCTCAATTGGAGTATCAGCAGGACGAGTGCCAAGCTAACCAGAAGCAGAAAGCAAGTCAAGAACATACTTGCGTTGAGAGATGAAAATGCCAGTCTTGGAGCGAACCACCTCAATGCCCAAGAAGTATCGTAGGGGACCAAGATCCTTAAACTGTCAAGTCACCCTGAGAAATCCTGGTGATATCTCGCCCCAGCTGGAAAATTCGTGCATTATTCTGCCTCTGAGAATAAGTGCGTTGAACTGAATCCCAAATCTGCTTAGCAGTCTTCATAAACATATAGCCAACAGCTATGTTTGGTTGCATCAAATTGATATGCCTTCTCTAACTCAACTGGCTCTTTCTCAGAACCAGTAATATAGCCAATCTTGCCTTTGCCACCAATGAACATCTTGGCAGACTGTGCCCAAATCAAATAGTTGGAACCATCCAACTTCACTATGGTGATTTGAAGTTCCGGATTTTTTGATGAGTTGGGAAAAAGGGCACCACTACCCACAGAACGTGAGCCAAGAGAATTAACAGTCGAGGACCCTGAATCTGCCATAATTTGTCACACGACAATAAAAAGAACTCCAAAAACACCACAAATTCTGTTAATAAATCAAAGAGTCTCCTCAGACTATAAACAATGTCTCCTCAGACCATTCCCGAAAAATCCAAATACATACCTTTTTTAAGGAGCGCTGCCCGCTTACATATAGCCAGACAGCCTCCTTCTTAATATTCGGAACCTCTTTGTAAACTAATTTTTTTTACCCAAGCCCTTCTAGGTGTTGGAAACCAACTATCCCAATTTACCCAACCCTAAAAGAGTGAAAAAGAAATTGTAAAACTTAAAAATACCTGTTTTTGATCACAAAACAGTAACACAGAAAAACATGTGTAGGCAACGTCACACAATGTCACAAACAACCTAAGGTAGCTGTCGCACAAGTAGCAAGGCTGCTGAAAGGTATGGAAAGGTGTTGGCTCTGATACCAAGTAGAAATATATAAAAAGAAGAGAAACGAGAGAATTGCGTAAAGGCTTGAATGAGATGAATTACCCATTCACAGCTCTAGTATTTATACATAAAATGAGCACATGCTCATATTACAAGAAAGGAAACTAAATCAAATCATTGCATATTCTATGCCTAGACATATGCGTAAATAAAGTCAAATACATGATTTGTGGCTATCATATCTCACAGATAATATGGTAAATCACATCCCATGATTTGGCCCTATCATATCTCGGCTATTATGGTAAGTTATACCATAATCCGTGGTATCATAAATGCTAACAGTAACGAATGATAAGGGGCGTTACAAATGGATCAGAAACTGTAGTCCTGAAATTTTATTCAATCTCACACGCCTTGGCCTAAACAAGCCAATACTGATTTTTTAACTCCGAATTTTTTTTTTTAAATGGATTTTTAATGATTTTCAGTGGATTCTGATGAACAATTAAAGGTGAATCTCCATAGTATTTTAGCAGCTGTCAACAGTAAAAACAATTCTGATTATTTGTAACTTCCGAAAGTTTCTATTGAAGTTCTTATAATTTTCGGAATTTTCAGAATTTTTTTTTTTTTATAAGTAAAAATATATTAGAAAAACGTTCAAAAGGGGAACGTGTCCTTAATACAGAAAAACGAAAACGAAAGAGCAAAAGCCAAATCTACGGACCAACAGAGTCCAATAGAACAAAAAAATCATCAATCGAGAAGTAAGCGCTGCCTCTAACATAACAGAAAAGAGAGCGAAGAATAAGAGACTTAAGGTTTGCAAAAGACGATTCATTCCCTTCAAAGTTTCTGTTATTTCTCTATCCCCAAATACACCACCAAACACGGTGTGGGGCGACCCTCCAAAAATCACGAGCACGACCAGAAACAGGGCAACTTGTCCAAGCGTTAATAAATTGGAAAGAGTGCTTGGGCATTACCCACTGAACGCCAAAAATACTGAATATGAGATTCCAACAATAAGATGCAACAGGACAATGCATAAGAAGATGGTCCACGGACTCACCATCAACTTTACAGAGACAGCACCAGTTAACAATGGTATTACCTCTCTTACGCAGATTATCCAATGTTAAAAAAATTTCCCCAGGTAGCAGTCCAAACAAAGAAGGCAACTCTAATAGGAGCTTTAGAGCGCCAAATACACTTCCATGGGAAATTATGCCCAATAAAATTAGACAAACACAAGAACATGGATCGAACTTTGTATCTAACATGAAGAGAGGGGGTCCACAAAATATAATCACAACCTCTGCCAACATCCTTCTGTTTATACAACAGGTCAAAAAAGACGCAAACTTCTGCTATCTCCCAATCCTGAAAAGAACGCCTGAAATGCACATCCCACGTAACTCCACTGTTATCAAGATGATAACAGTCAATTACATAAGCATGCTTATTCTCGGCAATGCTAAAAAGACAAGGAAAGGAAAGAGACAACAACTAATCACCACACCATAAGTCTTCCCAAAATCTAACATTCATACCATTACGAACCTTGAACCGAATATGGTTGGAAAACACATCCCAACCTTTCCGAATGAACTTCCAAACGCCAACGCCCCCAGTAATAGAAACAGGACGAGAGGACCAACCTCCACTCTCCTCCCCAAAACGACACGATATAACTCTTCTCCATTGTCGATGACGCTCTTTACCGAACCTCCATAACCACTTCCCTAATAAGGCTCTATTAAAAGGGACAAACTTCCGGATACCTAACTCGCCAAACTTCAACGGTTTGCAAACCTGCTCCCAATTAACAAGATGATACTTAAACTCCTCTCCTTTTCCACCCCAAAGAAAATCTCTCTAAATTTTTTCAATTCATTCAGCAACAAAGCACGGGATTTGAAACATAGATAAGAAATATGTGGGAAGGGACGAGAGGGTGCTCTTAATAAGAGTGACCTTCCACCCTTTCGAAAGATACTGTTATTCCATCCCGCTAATCTTTTTTCATACCTGTTAATCACCGGATCCCAAGTCCCCACTCTAATGGAGGAGATTCCCAAAGGTAATCCCAGATAAGGGAGTGGAAAAGCACCTACTCCACACCCAAGAACAGCAGCTAAAGAGGAAATATCGGAAACCTCCCCCACTGGGACAAGCACACTCTTTCCAACATTAATCTTAAGACCAGACACTGCTTGGAAGCATGCAAGAATGCACCTTAAATACCTGAGTTGGAAAACATCAGCATCATAGAAAACCAAGGTATCATCTGCAAACAACAAATGAGATATCTCAATCTGGTAGCAACATCTCTGCCAACAGTGAACCCCCTTATGTACCCCAAATCCTCTGCCTTTTTCATTAATCTACTCAATCCCTCCATGACAATAAGGAAAAGAAAGGACGACAAAGGATCTCCTTGTCTCAAACCACGCGAGCTCGGAAAAAAACCAGCAGGAGAGCCGTTCACAAGCACAGAGAACATAACTGACGAAATGCAAGATTCAATCCATTTTATCCATCGATCCCCAAACCCCATTCTCCTAAGCAAGTAAAGAAGAAATTTCCAATTCACGTGATCATAAGCTTTCTCGATGTCAAGTTTGCATAAAACACCAGGAACTTCACTTTTCAACCTGGAATCGACACATTCTCCTGCAATAAGAACGCAGTCTAAAATCTGTCTACCACCAACAAAAACATTTTGTGACTCTGAGATAATTCCATCCAAAACATTTTGCATTCTAAGAACAAGGACCTTGGCAATAAGCTTATACATGCACCCCACTAGACTAATTGGCCGAAAGTCCTTAATGTC
This sequence comes from Cornus florida, assembly GCF_030987335.1. Lineage (NCBI taxonomy): Eukaryota > Viridiplantae > Streptophyta > Magnoliopsida > Cornales > Cornaceae > Cornus > Cornus florida. The sequence continues at coordinate 23,990,056 of NW_026775571.1, read as the reverse complement.
AGAGGCGTTACCCTTCTTAGGAATAAAAGCAATGAAAGATGCATTTAATGATTTCTCAAATATGCCATAAGAATGAAATTCCTGAAAAGTGCCCATTACCTCATTACGCACCACCTCCCAGCTCTCCTTCAGAAACCGCATAGCGAATCCGTCTGACCTGGAGCTTTATCACCATTACAACTGGATAACGCCTTGAGAACTTCCTCTTCAGAGAACGGAACCTCAAGCACATCACTATCCAGCGTAGAAATAGCATTGAAATGCAAACCATCAAGTTTTGGTCTCCACTCCAAAGTCTCGGTATAGAGCTGCTAATAAAAAGAAACAATACCCCCACGCACCTCATCTTCTTTCCGCAACTCTAAAACATTCACACGAATACACCCAATGTTGTTGTATCTTCTATGAGCGTTAGCAAGCCTGTGAAAGAATTTAGTATTGCGGTCACCTTCTTTAAGCCACAAAGCCCCGAGATTTCTGACGCCACGAAATCTCCTCCATAATAGCAATCTCAGCAAAAGTCGCCTGACAAGACACTCTTCGAGAGCGAAGAGATTCCGTGACTTGCCCTATCTCATCAAGACGATCAATCTCAGCAATTTCAGTCAGGACTCTATTTTTCTTCAATTCAAGATTCCCAAACACGTCTTTGTTCCACTTCTTTAGCTCAAATTTGAGAATCTGAAACTTCTTAGCAAGCACATAGCTAGTAGAGCCAGTAAACACTGCGTCCTCCCACCAGGACTGGACCTTCCCTTGGAAGTCCTCAGCTCTCAACCACATATTTCGAAACGAAATGGAGTCCGTCTAGATCTCATACATCCACAATCAAGAACTAAGGGCACATAATCAGACGTGACTCTAACCAAAGCTTCCTGAGTGACATCCGGGAACTTCTCCTCCCAATCTCCAGAAATCAGGAATCTGTCGAGCCTCGATAAAGTAACTGATTCTCTGCTGCTAGACCAAGTGAAAGTTGCCCCTTCCAAAGGCAAATCAATAAGAAGGTGACCATCAATAAAATCGGAGAACTGGGTCATCTCCGAAGACCACCTCCCCCCTGTGGATCTCTCAAATGGAGACCGAACAGAATTGAAATCCCCGCCTAAGCACCAAGGCAACGACCACAATTCCTTAATGTAGCTAAGTTCCTGCCAAAAAACAAGTCTATCACAATCAATAACGGGTCTATAAACTCCAGAAAAGACCCAACTGAAATTATCATCTTCCATCTGAAACACACATGACAAAGAAAAAAGCCCTTTCCAGATATTCGTTCTGGACATCCATCTACGATCCCACATAATAAGAATGCCACCTGATGTATCAGAGGCGTTCAAGGCTTCCTAATCCACGAACCTACTTCCCCAAAGGCTTCTAAGCACATCATCCGAAATAGAAGCCAACTTGGTTTCTTGCAAACAAATAACATGGGCATTCTACTTCTTCAAAGCAACTTTAACCACCTTTTTTTTGTCCGGATCATTTAATCCGCGAACGTTCCATGTACTAATTCGTATCTTCATTGAGAACCAAAAATGATCAGTGCTCCTCTTCCTGCTTCCCACTTCTAGTCCTTCCCCTTTCTTTATTCACCCCATTCTTCCCTTCGTAATTTACATTAGAAATAAGGTTCTTAACCTCCTGATCACCTTTCCGATGTGCATGTTTCCTATTTTTAACAACTTTTGTGCTTTTAGAAGTCTCTGTATTATTGTTTCCTGCCACAATATCATGAAGAATGGTTTGTGTTCGATCATCATCTCCTTCCGAGGAGACACCCAAAGCTTCGCTGACCTCGCCAATATTATCCAATACCCAGTCCATACCCAAATCGTTAACCGTCTCTAAGCAATCAGGGTGTACAGTTGCTAAGGGTTCCATAATGTCCACATCAGATTGATCAATATCCCAGGCAAGAGGACAGATCTGTTGAGACTGATCGTCAAAGTCCTCCCCTTTGCTTTCAACATTATTCTGATACAAGTTTAATTGCATATTCAACTCTGTTCCAGGGTCATCCGTAAAATTTGTCATCAAATCATGGGTAGAGTTCGTCCCAGTCACGGAGGGTAGACCATTTAAGCCTTTTAGAGCAACACAAAGCTTAAGTTCATTAAGTAAAGACACGGCTAAATCATCTGTCAGCGTAAAATGAAGGTCTCGTCCAACACAAGCTGTCACCTTGTTGGAACAATCAATACTTTCGGACTTGGTCAATGAAGACAATGATTCTGCATCTCATGGAACAATGGCTTCAGAAAGATCTCTCCTTTGATCCAAACGATCCGCCACTCCACCTTCACCATTTCCCATCACCTCACACGAAGAAGGGGTAGAAGATGAGCTCTTAGGATGAGATACAGAGATTGAACCTGGAGAAGGAGAAGGAGAGCGTGCTACCCATTTCTGTTTTTCAGTACGAGTCCATCGGGTACCCTGTCGACTAGCTGAGGCAACCGGTCGATTCCACTTTTCTTTCTCAGTCCGACGCTGAAATAAAGAAGAGGAGAGATTTTGATAATGGGTTTGAGTGTGAACATGGGCTTTCCTTGGATCTAATTCGTTAAGAACTGACACAGAAAATGAGTTGGGTCCTCTAAGAACCCGTCTTTTAGTGTGGGCTGGCTTAGGCCCAAAATCAAGCTTGAACCTTAACGCTTTAGTTTGCCCATAACCCCTCCGGCCCCAATCAACTTTAGGCCAATCTGTCCGGCCCAGCCCAGCTTCCTCACCAACCCTTGTAGATAAGGATAGGGTCGAATCTAGAATTGAGGCTCTACGAGCACCACGTGTAAATTTGTCCTTGTCAACTATGACACGTGTGACCGGCGCGTGTCGTTTGCTTGATCTTCCTCGCACCCATTCTTTCTCCGGCATATGATGAGGCCCGTCGCCGCCTTCAATACTCTCTGTCGAGGGAACCAACGCCGGCGCAATTTCTTCCCAGATCGCCACCTTATAACAAAAAGTATCATCATTAATAAACACAAATTGCGGACAGGTCGATCTTATTCTCACTGTAATCCGAACACTTTTGGCATCCCTTGTTTCATCAGCGACAGCTCCCACAAATCCGCCACACAACTCCCCTACTTCAACAAATAAAGCCTGACACCATAGGTGAAGGGGAAGTCCAAATAGCCGGATCTGTTTGAGACCTTTTTCTCTAAGGACACTGCAGCAACCAACCCTAAAAGACCATACATCGATCCGCAGGGTTGCAGATCCCCATTGACGCCAGCCTACCTTCAACACACGTTGGGCTTCGGCCTGAGAAGGAAACCTGAAAAGGAGTAGCGAATCAGATAATGGAGTAACCCCCACTCCACGGGACATATTCCATGCTCTCGCAGCCCATTCCTCCACACGATCACAACCACCAACTTCCTTGTCAAAACTCCCGACCAAGCAAGATGAAAGAACTGATTTCCTCCCTGCAACGGACTCCCCGTCGATGTACAAAGACGGTCCTCGATGTGGAACTGCCGACTTCACATCCCCAGTTGTTGAAATTCTTGGAATCCTTGCAATCTCTAAATAAAGATTTCATCACAAACGAAAACGAAAACCAAAAAAAAAAAAAAAAAGAAAAAGAAAGAAAAGGACAAAGTCACTATCGCCTTGAAATCACCCCTAGTGGGGTGAAATAGCCCACAGTGACGTCATCCAAAAGCATTAGCTTGAGTACAAGACATGCAAAAAACTCTGGAATTTTCAGAATTATTCTACAAAATTAATTTATGTTAGGCATATATGTAGAAATTATAAGTTACAAAACATGCATTAATAGTTTCTAATGTGTTAATACAATTTATATTTGAAATTACTAAAATAAAATTTTAAATTTTAAAAAAATCAAAAATAAAATTAAAACAGAAATTTTCGAAAGCTAAAACTAAAACTTCAACAAAATTTATAACAAATAATTATTTACATGATTGTACGAGGGTTTGGAAGTGTAAATCAATTGTACCTTTTGAGGGAAGAAAACACGCATGAAAATAATTAAAATTTTGGTATATTGGTAGATTTTTTTTAGTAAGTAATAATTGAATAAAAGGCGCTCAAAAGAGGAACGCGTCCCTTATACAAAAGTGGAACCGGGATCTAAGGCCCCAAAGAATCCAAAAAAATGATTAAATCACCAGAGGAGGAGCAAGAATTCCTCTTCACATAACTAAAAAGAGAGCGAATAATATGAAGTTTCAGCGTTGCCTAGGACAACTCCTTCCCTTCGAACATTCTACTATTCCTCTCCTTCCAAATGCACCACCACACGCAATGTGGAACTATCCTCCAGTAGTCGCGTACACTACTTCTCACACAACATCCCCTCTATGCATGAATCAGATCCTTAGAAGATCGGGGCATTACCCAAAGCATGCCAAACAAACCAAGTATAAGATTCCAGCAGTCGTACGCCATGTAATGCAAAAGGATATGATCAACTGACTCACCATCTCGTTTGCACAGACAACACCAATTAACGATACAGTTACCTCTCTTCCTCAAATTGTCAATCGTCAAGATCTTACCCCATACAACATTCCATACAAAGAATGCCACTCTAGTTGGAGGCTTGGAACCATAGAACGCCATATGGTCTTCCATGGAAAATCAAGGCTATCAAAGTTGGATAGGCATAGGAACACTTCGAACCGACCATGGGAAGAAGGGATCCACGTAAGATCATCACTACCTCTGCCAACTGCATCCTGCCGATACAACAGATCCAAAAGAACACATACCTCGTCCATCTCCCAATCCTGAAAAGAATGTCGAAAGTGCACATCCCATGTAATCCAACTACTATCAAGCCGATAACAGTCAACTTCGCAGCTTCGCAAGCATGTCTATCAACTACAATACTGTATAATCTGGGAAAGGTGCAAGATAATGGCTAGTCACTGCAGATCCTCCCAAAATCGAACACATCTGCCATCACGAACTTTGAATCTAGTGTGGGAAGAGAAAACATCCCAACCCTTCCGAATGGATTTCCACAAACCAACTCCTCCCACAATAGAAACCGGACAAGTAGACCAACCGCCACTCTCCTCCCCAAAACGACATGAAACAAGCCTTCGCCAAGGGCAATGCCTTTCCTTCCCAAATCTCCATTACCATTTACCCAAGAGAGCTTTATTAAAGGGACCAACCTCCTGATACCCAGACCACCCAGCTTCATGGGCTTACAAACTTGCTCCCATCTGACAAGGTGATACTTAAACTCTTCGCCCCTTCCACCCCAAAGGAAATCCCTTTGGATCTTTTCGATCCTTTCGACAATAGAGCATGGAATTTGGAACATAGATAAAAAATAAGTAGGAAGGCTCGATAAAGTGCTCTTAATAAGAGTAACTCCCCCAAGCCGCCTCCCCCCCCAACAAATATTGCTTCTTCTATCCTGCCAATCTCTTCACATACCTGTCAATCACAGGATCCCAACTCCCCACTCTCCTAGAGGAAACCCAAGGAATGGGGAAAGAACTCACCCTACACCCAAGGACTGCGGCTAAGGAGGAGATATCCTGAACATCCCCAACCGGGACAAGCACGCTCTTAGCCACGTTGACCTTCGGCCCAGAAACTGCCTGAAAACAAGCCAGAATGCACCTCAAGTATCTAAGTTGAGACATATCAGCATCACAAAAAACCTAGGTATCATCCGCAAATAGTAAATGAGAGATCTCCAACTGATGGACTAGATCTCTCCCCACCCTAAAGCCCTTTATAAGACCGAGATCCTCTGCCCTCCTCATAAGTCTGCTCAAACCCTCCATTACAATGAGAAAAAGGAAAGACGACAAGGGATCTCCTTGTCTTAAACCCCAAGAACACCCAAAAAAAAAAAACCAAGAGACCCATTCACAAGAACAGAGAACTTTACAGACAAAAGACGTGTCTCTATCCATTTCCTCCATCTCCTTCCAAACCCCATTCTCTGAAGTAAGTATAGCAGGAAATTCCAATTCACATGATCATAAGCTTTTTCAATGTCAAGTTTGCATAAGACTCCGGGGACACCACTTCGCAATCAGGAATCCACACGTTCGCCTGTAATAAGAACTGAATCAAGTATTTGCCGTCCTCTAACAAAAGCATTCTTGGAGTCCGAAATAATCCCATCCATGACATCCCTCATCTTAAGAGCAAGAACCTTGGCCATGAGCTTGTAAATGCAGCCCACTAGGCTAATTGGTCTAAAATCTTTAATGTCAGAACTACCGCCCTTCTTAGGGATAAGGGCAATGAATGAGGCATTTAACGACTTCTCAAAGACGCCAGTAGAATGAAACTCCTGAAATGTACCCATCACCTCGTTTCTCACCACCGCCCAACTTTCCATCAGAAACTGCATAGTAAACCCATCAAGCCCCGAAGCTTAGTCCCTGTTGCAACTTGATAAAGCCTTTAGAACTTCCTCTTCAGAAAAAGGAATCTCAAGCCCATCTCTATCCAACTGAGAAAGAGCCTCAAAATGGAGGCCATCAAGCTTGGGTCTCCAAGCTAACGGCTCGGTGTAAAGCTTCTGATAAAAAGAAACGATCCCATTACGCACCTCTTCCTCCCTCCACAATTCCATACCATCCACCCGAATTTGCCCTATGTGATTACTCCTTTTGTGGGCATTAGCAAATCTGTTAAAAAAATTTGTGTTACGATCTCCCTCTTTTAGCCATAGAGCCCGAGATTTTTGTTGCCACGAGATCTCCTCCATACTAGCAATCTCAGCAAGAACTGCCTGACATGAGGCTCTCCTAGAACGTAGAGACTCCACATCCCCACCCACCTCTTCAAGACGATCAATCTCAGAAGATTCAGCGAGGAGTCTATTCTTCCTCCATTCAAAATTCCCGAATACATCCTTATTCCTCCATTTCTTAAGCTCGTGTTTGAGAACCCTTAACTTCCTGGCTAACGTAAAACTAGACGAACGTGTAACCGTTGCTTCCTCCCACCAAGACCGAACTTTCCCTTGGAAGTCCTCCGTTCTCAGCCACATATTCTCAAATTGAAACAGGAAACATCGAGAACTTAAACCCCCACAATCTAAAACCAGAGGAACATGATCAAAGGTGACCCTTGCTAAAACCGCCTGAACAGCATCCGCGAATTTCTCTTCCCACTCCCCAGAGATCAAAAACCTATCCAGCCTTGATAAAGTAACTGGGTCCCTGCCATTGGACCACGTATAGGTTGCACCTTCCATTGGTAAATCAGTGAGAATATGCTCATCAATAAAGTCAGAAAACTGAACCATATCTAAAGACCACCTTCCCCCTGTAGACCTCTCTAGCAGGGATTTAACATAATTGAAATCCCCACCCAGGCACTAGGGAAGAGAACACAGTCCACCAACGGGCCAGTGGCCTAACGGTATCGGCCTCTTACTTCCCAAAGGGAGGTCAGGGGTTTAAGTCTCATAAGAGACGTGTGTGTGAGTCCAACTAGGCAAAAAAAAAAAAAAAAAAAAAAGATACCACAGTCCCTGAACATGGCAAAGCTCCTCCTAAAAAAGAGGTCGATCACTATCAACTACCGGTCCATAGACCCCAGCGAAAACCCATTTGAAATTGTCCTCCTCCATCTTAAACACACAGGACACAGAGAACCTCCCCATCCACACGTCCATCCGAGACAACCATCTGCAATCCCACATAACTAAAATTCCGCCAAAAGTACCTGAAGCATTCAAGGCCTCCCATTCCACAAACCTTCCCCCCCAAAGACTCCTAACAACTCCATCAAAAATGGATGCCAACTTAGTTTCTTGTAGTTAAACAACCTGGGCTCCCCACTTCCTTAAAGCTACCTTTACCACCCTCCTTTTGTCCGGATCGTTGAGACCACGAACATTCCAAGTAATGATTCGTAGCTTCATTAAGAACCAGATAAAATTATCTCCCCTCCTCCCCTCCTTACACTCCTACTTCTAGTCCTTCCCCTCTCCCTCACTGCCCCTTTCTTCCCTTCATGGTTGACATAAGAGATAAGATTTTTGATCTCCTGCTCCCCTTTCCAAGACGATAAGGCCTCGTATTCACAACCTCATTAGTCACTGCAACCTCTCTTCCTTCCACAATTGCATGAAGAATGGATAATGCGTGATCGCTATTACCCTCTGATGAGACACCCAACAGCTCACTAGTAACTCCTATATTTGCAACTACCCATTCCTTAACTATATTAGCAGCCATTTCAGAGCAACCAAGTTGCACAATAGCCAATGGTTCCTCCATTACCAAATTAGTATGGTCAGTCTCCAACCATGGAACAAGCTCGTTAGAACAGACCTGTTGAATGGAAACCAAGTCATCAATCACCTCCTCTGCACTATCTCTTCCATTTATAAGCAGCTCTATCATCGAATCCGTATCTCTAGCATAGTCACCCATTCCATGACTCAAGAATCTGATAGACTCATTCACCTCTAACCCTACAGGTGGCAAACAATTAATACCTTTCAAAGATACCCAGAGATGAAGCTTTTTGAGCAGAGCCAAAGCCGAATCATTGGACAGCTAAAAATGAAGATCACGCCCCACACAGACCATAACCCCCTCAGATGAGTCCTTTACAACACAATCAACTAGGTCAACATGCCTAGGGAGAACAGGCCCATAGCCAACCTTCCCTCCCGTAATCACTCCAGGCTTAAATTCAAGCACCGAAGGTACAACTGGTAACACACAACCCTTATCCGTCGCTGTCTCAGCATCACTCCTCAAGCCCCCACAAGGAGTATGAGAAGGAGGAGCAGTAGGAGCGCTCCGAGGGTGAGGAGCAGATGACATACCTAGGTCGTTGATAGAAAGGGTGCACATCCACTTCTGTTTATCTTTTCTAGACCATCTATTACCATGGTGAAGTATGTGAAAGCCCCGAGTAGAGAATCTAAAATTTCTTTCCTTCGGCAGTGCAAGGATAGAAGGAAAAGATGCTACTGATGGAGCAACGCAACACTGATTATGTCGAAAAGTCTTCTCGTCCATGCTCAAACATCCATCTCCTCTTCTCCGACGAAGTCCACAAGCTGTTTACAGAAGAGCCGTAAGAAAGACTCTGTGGAGGTTCTGTATTGCTGGGCTCTATAATGATCTTTGGGCTGGGCTTGGTATTTGGAAAAGCAATGGAAATAAGGTTATTGGCCCCATGTGACCTTCCTCTTTAAATCATTAAAGTTATGTGGCCATTACACGGCGTAGTCCTAGAAACTGTGGGTTTATCAGGCCTAATACGCAGATCAGGCCAACGTTATCTGCATGAAAGACACCTGTTATACCTCGTGCCTGTCCACGTGGTTGGCCTCCAACATTCCGTTCAAAACTAGGGAGCCAAAAAAGGAATGGAAGGGGGCGTTACACGTGCAACTCGCAATCTTCCTTCCCCCACTCGCGTACGGCGCATTGAGGAACATGCGTCGTCGTCCATGAGGGCCGAGATGAACCTGCAACTGCCGTGAACGATGACTGCTTCCAAGTCTTGTTTCGTTGGGTAAAAGGGGGGGGACCTTTAGTGCCATAAGATGACTTCGAAAGTATGAGTGGTGAGGATTCCTCCGTCAAAGCGACCTTAAAGGCCACCCTTTAATCTTCAACAAAGACGAACTCCAGTATCACACCTCCGGCAGAAGCGTGGAGAACAACTCTCTCACCTCCCACCATCTCGTCTGCCTCCACACCTCTGAAACCACCACAAAGAACTCCTATGGATTCGAATAGTTTCTGGCACCATAGATGGAGAGGTATGCCGTACATCACCACCCTTCTTACCCCGTCTCTTGTTCTCACCGCAGAGCATCCCACCGCGAAATACCAGACATCAATTGATAGGATAGCATCTCCCCATTTCTTCTTCCCTGAAACGAAATTTGTGCCTCTTCCTCCGATGGTAGTCTGAACAGAAGCAAACCGTCGGGCAGGGATGACACCACCACCCCACTCGATATCTTCCAAGTCTTCGTCGCCCACGTCTCAATCCTATCAGTGCTTCCCACGTCTCGATCAAAACGTCCAACTAGGCATGATTTCAGAGTAGATTCGCGAATCTTTGTACTTTGATTATCAACCCTAAACACCCTTTCCTTGCCAATTGAGAAACTTTTGATCTCGCCGTTGAAATTGAGGCATGGAAGTGTCGCCACATCAAGGAAAGACCAACGCATATCACAGATCCACACCAAACAATAGAAAAGAAGATAATCAAAGGACGACGGAGTGGATGACTCCGGCGCCTTAGAGGGTAGAGAGAAAAAAGAACCATGTCTTATTTAGGGGTTCTATAGACTGCAAACTTACTTGTCCAAAGTTAGATTACTTGGAATGTATATTGGTAGATTCAAAACAAGATCTACAATCAAAGTTTATAAATCTAACATTAAACAGAACTTTTATGTTTAATCTAGGTGGAAAAAAAAAAAACAAAAAACAAAAACAAATAGTATAAAATTGAAAATTTACCAATTAATTGAAAGCTCGGAGTGCTTTGAACTAAGATCTAAGCCAAAATAATTGATTCAAATTTTTGGGGTAAGGATGTTAGAAAAAGAGAGAGAGAGAGAATAGGGAAAATGGGGAAGAAATGAATATTTGGCATTAGATTAGCGGTTGGCATTAAATGGCCTTATCACCCATCACAGAGCCAAATCGGCCTTTATGGACCGAGTTTATCTGACTCCCTGCCGAATCACCAATGATTGGGCCATAACATTATAGGAACAACTCAAGCCAAGTCCATTTCCACAACACACCACCAACCCCCACCCCCCCCCCCCCCCCCCCCCCCTTCTCTTTTCTCTTTCAAAAAGAATTTTCTTCCAAATGCAACTCTCTCATGAGAAACAATGAAAATAGAGTTTCTTATCATATTTCATATCAAATCATAAGACATGCTAAAAACTGAAAAATATTAAGTCAAAGGTTGCCTTCATTGACAACTAGCAAATATGTATATGTACATATATTGCACATTAGCAAAAGAATAAAAGCAATGACATGGAGAAAAAGAAAGATCCGTTTATAGTATTTCACCTTGTATAAGGAATCAAACACTTGGGTCACAGGTTCCTGAGATATGACATAATCACTATGGTTCACCAATATACAACAAATCCAAGGAAGAACATAGTTCCCACTGCATGATCTGTAGAGGAAGAAAGTGTCAGATGTTGAACGAAAATGATTTATTACAATATCTTTGTTCTTTTTTTTTGGTAAGTATTTATGACAATATAACTGCTTGCTGAAAATCAATTTTTTACAAGAGAATGATTAATTTTAGTGATAGCCTCGGGAAGAAAATAATAAATAAATAAAATTTTACTCAAAGTGAAGTAAACATTCAATGTCATATTCAAATAATAAAGACAGCTTCGTACTTTGCTGAAACTTAAGTCTCAAATTTAGATTCCAAGTTGGTTTTTTTTTTTGCATTGCTGAAGGCAAAAGTACCATGCACTAAAGGCCAACTACGATTAAGCAAACGGAGGAGCGGAATCGTCCCTACACCACCCAAACATGGGAAACTAAAAATAAAGGAATGGAGAAATGCACCTTGATAGCCACATGCTCACCAAGACTTTCAGCAAGCCATACGCATCACTAGGTACCATAGATAAAACAGCAGCCCTCATCTGATGAAGATAATTATAGTCAGCAGAAAATTTTGAAAAGTGCATTTGCCAATCAAAAAATGAAAAACTGAAAGAGAGGGGGGGGGGGGGGGGGTTGTTGCACTTGAAATAAAAGAATGCAGCTGAACCAAGTAACAAAATTAATATATTCCATTCATGCCAAGAAACAGACCTTTCTTTGTGGCATATTAGCTTCAAGACTGATTCCCTTCAACATTGTAGAATCAAACACTGAATTAGATGTAAGATCATCTTTATTGTTTAGTATACCTAGGGTTCTCAGCCGGTCCTCCATGCAAACCCTTACATTGTCAATTCCAACATTATCCACATCATCTGCAAAGACGAAGACACTAGCAATTAAAAGTAAGCAAAAGCATGATATGAACTTTTCTTTCAAACGTGTTAATCTTTAACAACAGAATTAGAGAAGCAGAAATATATGAAGATGTATTCAAGAAAAAACATAGCAACGCCAATGTGTCCCACACATATCCAAACCATACTAACAAATATATATATATATATATATTTCAAATTTCAGATATTCCCTGACCACATTGACAAGTATCTAATATGGCCATGGCAATCCCTAGCGAAGTATCTATGCTTTCAAGGTTGTACATCTCCTCTTTGCTTCCTCCTCCGGCATCAAACTAAAAATCAACCTCCTATTGTATTATTACCAATTCTTATGCTCTTCACTTCCTCTCCAAAAATAAGATCCTACCGTAGTGGCACTATGTAGTACCCAAAACATTTTTCTTTTCATATATAAATGGTTAAACAAATAACTGTCAAGAGCTGAGTAATATATAATAAGAATGCGATTATGAGTAATGTGTAATCTTTTCTTGTGCATAGGTTCAATCATAACATGAAACATAAAAGAAACAAAAAATTAAGATGCACTCAGATCATGAAATCCATATATAGAAAATCCCAGAATTTTTAAATAGCATCTTGTTGATTTTTGACAAAAAAAAAAAAAAAAAAAAAAATACAATCAAATTACCAAAACTAAAGCGACCATAACAATGTCCCAACAAATTGATATTATTGCCTTCATGGAATCAAATGATTATTCTATAATTTAAACAATAACCATGTAAAATGGCTTATACCAGAAAACTGAAATTTGGCAACTTCTATGTAAAACGCACCTCTGTTTGCCACAGCCATAGCTCCACCCTCGTTGACTAAATTATCAGCTGTCATCTCCTCGGGATCAATACTTGAATTCTGATCTCTTTTCTTCTTTTCATGAAAATCAAAAATCTTAGGCATTGGACATAAAGCATCTTCTGCGTTTGCACGGTCTAGAGCAGTAACTGTTTATTATCATACAAGTTGTTAATGAGCCCACAAAATCTAGAATGCAAAACAGAAAAGAGTTACATATAGTACATGAATCCTTATTCAAATAAATAGGGACATGAAGAAATGCATAAAAGGAGAAAAGAGTAAAGACGGGAAAAGGTACCACGAGAATCAAATCCAACCTAAATTACTCCTTTCAAGACTCAAAGAATGAAATAAGAGTTTCACATTTCACATGAGGGTACATAGTCAAATAATTAAATTTAAATACTTCCAAATAACCAAACCATTAGCATTAAAATTAAATTGAAACATTTTTTAAGAAATAGGTAGGAGTCGATAACTCCAAGCAAAAGGGCCCTCCAAGTCAAAAATTAAATATTGGATAAATGTGACCATTTTGGCAAATTATTGGCAATTACATAAGGAAAGAAAAGACAGAAAAGACAGGAGCATTTTACAAATGCATTAATTTCATGAGATGCTTTTTCCAATACTTTCCTCTCCTACATGGATATTTCAGCACAAGTATCATCCAAGTTGGGAACACTCACTAGCATGAAAACCCTATTACCCTAGATTTTAAGTAGCAAAATTGGAAACTTTGCCATGTTAGTTGTGACCCTTCCTATGAAGATTTGAGGATTGGAAGAATCAATCACCACAATACATATCCAAAGCCGACTTGTTGAACGGATGCACATGCATGATGTAACAGGGTAATTATAAACATTTAAATGGGTGCATCAATTGGAATTAGCATAAAATCATAATTGAGCGAAACCTATCTTTTTTTTTCTTTTTTTCTTTTTTTTTTTTTGATAAATATGCAAAATCAAATTTATCCATGTAAAAGGAATGTAAAAAGGTAACAGAGTGACGAGGAAGAAAGGAAATTCCAAGAGCCCAGGTTTCCATAGTGTAATATATTTCTAGGTCCATAAAGAGGTACACAACTTCCCAGCTTGTAAATGGAATTATAACATTTTGTAATTTTTGGGCAGGCTCATATGTGTAAAAATCTCAAGAGAAACTAACTCAAGAAAATAGAAATCAGAAGTTACTAATGATCCCACCTTACCTTCATTTTGTACATCTATTCCTTTCTTAATTCTGTGAGACTGATGGATTGGCAGAAGGATTCCATCTGAGGAGCTGTTTAATTTTATGTCTGTGCCAGAATGCACTAAAATTTTCTCAAATGATGGCTTTATTAGTGAACCATAGGCAACAAACACATGGGCAGAGGCAGGTCTAGCAACGCCTTGCAACTTTGCAGCAAATATAGTAGGTACTGCACCTTTCTGATTCCTAGAGACACTGTTATCAATATATAAGGAGACTTTTGTGGGCTTGGCATTGCGCAATTCCTCAATATTCTTTCCATACCAAAAATAACAAATACCCATTTCCGAGATGGCCAGAACATATACACCTGCCTCGTCAACATCCCCAGTGTTGATGCACCTGCTATCTAGAAAGACAGCAGGGTGGTCCATTGCAAGAACACAGGAAGCTGATTGCTTTTTGCTTCCATCTATTCTCCAAACTGCAACATACCGTTCACCAACAGCAGAAGAAAGGATGTAGTTTGTGTTTTTTGTGAAGATCATACAACGAACCGCTCCCTATCAATCAGTTGATAAAGTTTGTTACTTCATTAACTATATGTCCAGTTGTGTCAGTGAAAGGGGTAAAGAAAGGAACTTAAAGATGTATGCCCAACTGAAAAATATAATACTCCGTAATAAATAATAAGAAGAACAACAACAACATGGAAACAGAATAATACTCACCGGATGGCCTGAGAACTTCTGTATCTTTTTATGTTCTGAACAATTAAAAATCTTCAACTGAGCAGCTGCAGTTGCTAAAATCATCCCATCTGATAAGGAGGAATACCCATCATTAACAGTTTTACAAATTATAATTACAATCTAAAGCCAATATCAAACGGTGTATAAATTAAATAGAAGTGACAAAGGTAAAAAATGAAAATGCTAATTATCCAATTCATTATAGCAAGCAGTCGATTCTTCTTATATTTGATAAGCATTCAATTTATCACTTACTCCATAAATCCAACTATATATGCCGCAATATTTATTCATTTCCAGGAAGATAATCCATCCTAAACAAAGACTTCGCAATCCCCACCTGACCTAATACCTTAATACCTAATATCTCTGTCTCATAAGACTCATATTAAATATCCCTTTTGAGGATTCAAACTTTTTAGGGAACATGTGTTTGTAAATTGTAAAACTGACCCTCTAAAGTTCAAAGATTTACATTGTTAATCTAGGAAAAATTTACAATACTAAAATTTAGGACAGTTTCAGCCCTTCTAAGGTAACTTTTCAAACGGGATGTCTGTTTTGGGACATCACAAAAAGGAAAAGTGACATTTATTTTGGAAGGAGGGATTAAAGCAGGGGCGGACCTATGTTGCTCTTCAGGGACTTCGACATGACCCAATGAACACCAGAGAGAGCAAATACCATGGCTCAGCTATCCCAAGCCACTGGCGGTGTGAGAGGAGATGATTAACCTACTCCTACACTCTCTTACGCATATAACACCAATTGAAGATAATCTGCTAGCTCCTCAGATTCTCAATCATCAAAACCATCCCAAACACCACTGTCCAACTTAGGAGGTGCCTTGGGGCGCCACACTGCCGTCTAAGGAAATGAAGGCCCGCGAGCATCCACCAACCTCTAATAGAAGAAGCACACCACAAACACCCCATGATTGGAGCCCATCCATCAAAGGATATTGTCAGATTTCTAGGAAATAAATTAGGAAATTCAATTTTTGAAAATAAAATCTGAAACTAATATTTCAGATTTTAGTAGTTTCTGTTTCCTGTTTTCTAGCCTAGAGTTTTGCTGATTTGATTTGCTGATTTTGTGGGCTTCCTGATTTGGTGGCCTTCCTCTACTATTTATCTTGTAATTGTCTCTCTTGAAAAATAAGAAGAGTGAATATTTTTCTTCTTAAAAAAACCTTCATGGTATCAGAGCTTTGTGCTTTTTTTCTTTTTTCTTATGATGTCGTATAAGTCGGCGATGACCGGTGTCCAAGGAAATCCTACCGTCTCTTCCAGTACTTCCGAAACCATTCCGCCCAATCCCACTATTTCTCCCACGAATATTCCGCCCAATCCCACACCTGTATCTGCCGATTACTATTCCCAGAATTTAGCCCTTTATCTCACGGTTACAAAACTCAATGGGCACAATTATCTCGAGTGGGCTCAGTCTGTAAAATTGGCGATCGATGGCAGAGGCAAAATTGGGCATTTAACTGGCGAAATATCGAAACCTGCTGCTGGTGACCCTAATCTGAAAAAATGGCAATCTGAAAATTCTCTTGTTATTGCTTGGCTCATCAATTCCATGGAACCTACCATTGGAAAACCTCACCTATTTCTTTCCACTGCTCAAGATGTCTGGGAGGCCGTTCGAGATCTTTATTCGGACCTGGAGAATTCTTCTCAAATATTTGAGTTGAAAACTCGATTTTGGAAATCCAAACAGAATGATCGCGATGTTACTACTTATTATAACGAATTGGTAACTTTATGGCAGGAACTTGATCAGTGTTATGATGATGTTTGGGAGAATTCGAACGACTACGCTCGCCACAAGAAGAGAGAGGAAAACGACAGGGTCTACATGTTTTTAGCCGACCTTAATCGGAGTTTGGATGAGGTCCGAGGCCGCATTCTTGGCAGAAAGCCATTGCCCTCTATTCGGGAAGTTTTTTCTGAAGTTAGACGTGAGGAGTCAAGGAGAAAAATCATGCTGCGCAACACCGAACATGGGAGAAATCTGGAACCTGAGAGCTCTGCTCTTGTGTTAAGAGGTGTTGATTCTGACAACGACGGGTGCAAGAAACCGTGGTGCGAGCATTGCAAAAAACCATGGCATACGAAGGAGACGTGTTGGAAGCTTCATGGTAAACCAGTAAATTGGAAGCCAAAATCCAAACGTGACGGTCGCGCCTACCAAGCCACTGCTGAAGAGACTCAAGAGCCTTCTACCAACTCGGATGCAGTCTCTTTTACCAAGGAGCAATTAGAGCACCTGTACAAATTGTTTTCTCCAAAACTGTCCTTAACTCCGTCTTGTTCTTTGGTACAGAAGGGTAACTCTCTTGCTACTGCGTTTTTTGGTTTTATTCCTAACCCTGATCATTCTTGGATAATTGATTCAGGCGCAACTGATCATATGACCAGTTGCTCCAAATTATTCTCATCCTATAGTCCATGTGCATGCAATAAAAAGGTCAAAATTGCAGATGGTTCACTCTCGGTAATTGCCGGGATTGGAACTATCAAACTCAC